>NC_080431.1:79754441-82349404 GCF_028018845.1 Melospiza georgiana
AAAATTTAATCAAGTAGTTACCAGTTTTTTAGCATACGTTTGGAAATCTAAGAGGGAAAGCCAACAGAATATTGGAAGGTTCCTCATAGGGTCAGTCTTCTGGGAGACCTTTCTGTCTGCAACTGACCAGCTAATTAACTATTCTCATATTAATAAAACTATCTTCAACACATATTATAGACACCAACTATGAAATCCCTCTGTTCTATTGCAAAATTATAATGCTTAATATCTCCAAACACAGAAGAAATACATGATAATCCTCTTTGCAGGACAAATTTGAAAATATCTGATAAAGAGAAGAGGCCATGTCAAGTGTGTCTCAGAAACCCTAAAGAGATTACAGTGCAACAAAGGGAGACATGAAGGCATCAGCTATAAAACAAAAATCTAGGCATGATGTACACCAGACCCTGGAGTGCAAATCCAAATTTGTAAACACCACAGTTCACCTGCTCCATAACTCTTCCAATGCAAATTCTATCAGCAAAATAAAAGCTATGTAATTGAATCTTGACCCCATTTGCATGCTTAGACAAATCAGTTGAGCTACCAATCCCCAAAACAAGATGTAAAACAGCAGAAATGTTAAATGACATTAGGATGCTTCTGCCCTGAGATAAATAGGTGAGCCTTGCCCATAACAGCTCCCTGGCATTGGGAGTGCCTGCCAAATCTGAGGCTTTCAGGAGCCCAGGAGAAGCTGAGCAATAATCACAAGCCCTTCAGTTGCAATGATGACATCTTTTGCTCTCCTTTGTCTGTCAATTGCTATAACTGAATGCCTGGCAGGAATTCTGGGAAATGGAATTATCTTGGCTGCCAGTTCATCGAGCTACATTGGGAGTAAAATCTGGCTCCCATATGATATGATCATGATATCACTGAGTTTATCTAAAATTACATTGCAATGCTGGATTATACTGGATTTATTCTTAACTATATTTTGTGAACCGTCCTATTTTGAAGAAAATTTATTTGGATTTATCAAGACAGGCTATATGCTTCTGAACTACTCCAGCCTCTGGTTTGGAGCCTGGCTTAGTGTCTTCTATTGCATCAAGGTTGCCAGTTTTACACAGTCTTTCTTCATCTGGCTGAAGCTGAGAATTGCCAGGCTGATGCCCTGGATGCTGCTCACATCATGGCTCTGCTCCTTCACAACTGCAATTCCCTTCACCTGGCATGTCTACAGTGTGCACGAGAACATCACTGCTCCTTCATCCATGACAAACTCTTCAGCATGGACAACCACAAGGAAAGACAGCTCTGGTTTAATAATGCTTCTTTATAATGTTGGTGTCGCTCTGCCTTTATTACTGTCTGTTGTTTCAAGTGTACTGCTGATTCGGTCTCTGTGGATCCACACCAGACGCATGCAAAATAATGCAAGTGGCTTCAGGGATCCTAGCTTGGAGGCCCATATGAAAGCCATCAAGTCAATCTGCTCCTTACTTATCTTTTATGTTACATATTTTATAGCTTTCACTTTTCTTTTATACAATTTGTTTTTACGTTTTAGCACCCCAAAATCCATATGTATAGCTGTAATGGCTGCCTGCCCTACAGCACACACATTGGTCCTAATTTGGAGCAATCCTAAATTTCAAGAGCTGCCAGCTCGGATTTGGCACCACATCAACTGTTCTGTCAGAATTATATCCATGTAAAAGATCGTGATTTATCCTGGACTGTCTAGGTGAGTTGTCAGTGAACTTATTTTAAACCAAAGAGTTATAAAGTGATAGAAACTGAAATGGGTAGATTAGATTACTAATCTGGAGTTAATAAAAAGGTGAAAATTGTCTCCTATTTACTCTTCTTTCCTTGAAAATCCCAGTTTCTTTAAGAGAGCAGAAAAACATGGAGAAGATTCAGACCAGACTGTAATCCCTCTTGAAATGCTTAAATTTACTAATTCATTATACAAACAGATCACCCCTGCTTGATCACAAGCATGCTCACATTTAATTTGGGAATATGATGCTTGAATGCTGTTTCTGGTTAATACAAGCTCCTAAAGATGATGCTGAAGAATTCCTAATAAGATGGGACTATCTTACTCATAATATTTCACTACTGCTGAATTGTAGATAAAAAGGTTGTAGACTCTAAAAGTGTCTTTAAAACTCCGGCAAGGTTCGGTATGAAATGACATAGACATTTGAGCTTCCTTGCTCTTGCTGAAGGAGTGACCAGTGTCTGTGTTCCCAGTGAAATGATGCACTGGAGGATTCGCCATATTCCTGTGATCACAGCTAATAGGAAAATCTCACTACATTCTTGGTACAGTAGGACTGGAGCTTTAGAATCCTTCTCAGCTGCACTGGGATTTTATTTACTTTTAAAGTGACTGTCACTGAAACATACTTGACCTGAGCCTTATATTGATTATGCCCATCCTGAATCAATGTGTCTCGTTTGGATGTTGTCCATCTGTGTGAAGCAATGTACCTGTAATTGAGCTGAGTCTCTGCCTGAACTGCTCTATCTGCAAATTAAAATATACCACGTGAAAGAATAACTTGAGATGAAGTCTTCCTTTCCCTCATGACAGAAACTATGCCACAGGTGACACCACTGTGGCTTCCATGAACATTTTTTATGCCATTTAACAGGGATGGTAGAAGTTGAGCCCACGGCAATGGCACCCTGACATGCCATTGTCAGCACCATGCACTGTCACCATGCTGGTTCCCAGCCCAGCACCACGAGACACCCGTGTTGGGAGGGTTGGTCCATCCTCTGCCCTTCCCTGCTCTCCCCTCACCGGCCTTCAGGAACAAACCTCAGAGCTCTCTGACCACACCAGCAGGCAGAACACGTGGGCTGTGCTCAACCCACAACCCGTGTGTGCTGTCCTGCTCCGGCCTGAGCTCTGAGGCATACGGCTGCTCAGCAGGGACACCCTGAACAGCTGCTCTCACACCATTTGGTTTAACCTTCCCTTATTCCACATTCCTCATGCACATGGGATTCAAAAGCAGTTCTTGTGCTGTTTTCCTGCCTCTATAAGTACATCTTTACTCCAAAGCTTCCTTTCAATAAAATTTAATCAAGTAGTTACCAGTTTTTTAGCATACGTTTGGAAATCTAAGAGGGAAAGCCAACAGAAATATTGGAAGGCTCCTCATAGTGTCAGTCTTCTGGGAGACCTTTCTTTCGGTAACTAACCTCCTAACTAACTCTGACCATATGAAGAAAAGTATCTTTAACATGCATTATATACACCATCTACTAAATCCCTGCATTCTATTGGATAAATTATAAGATGAGTTTGACAAGGGATTTGTTCTGGGATGGAAAGTAGCAACGCCTGTATTAATAGAAGAATTATATTTCTTGGGCTTAGGATCCTCTGAAGACATGTATCTTGTCTGAGAGCAGGCAATTTCTCTTTTCTCTGTTCTCTTTGTAATCTAAAGGTGATTTGTTCCCTCCACCTTAAACCTGCCAGTTTGCAACCTGAAGAAGCTTTGGAAGTCATGGAATCAGATCCTTCTGAAACATACTATTTCCACACACACCCATGTCACATTACTGCAATGGCAGCTAGATTCACGTCTGGTACGGTGAATCAAATCAGGAAAGAAACAAAATTCAAAGCTCATCCTGCTCTAACATTGCTGAAAGACATCATGCAAATCATCTTGTCCTGTAGCTTTTCACATTGAGCATCCAGGAAAACACTCACAAGATTTTCTAGGAAACTGCACACAAGTAACATAAAGCAATGAGGACAGCATTTTAAACAAAGCCCTTTTCTTTCTATATTACTGCAATTTAATGATGAAAAAAGTCATCAGTGAGTAATTCAAAAAAGAGAATAGACTCCATTTCTTTTCTAAAGCACAGTCTTTTCCAAGTGAAAAAACAGTAATTTGATTAGAATCCTTAGCTCAATGCAAAAAATGCAAACATCTAGATGAGAGATGACTACAGGATCCTTCTCTGATTTGCATTCCTATAAGCATGCCTGGAGTTTTCATTATGGAAATTCTGGACAACAGCTGATGGACTCTGCTTTCAATGCCCACCAGGACATGATTTAAGAATTGGTAGCACATGTACAATTGGAAGTTGGGCACATTATCTGATGGTCCCTTATTACTCCGCATGTGCATATTGAAACGAAAGGCAGGAATGCAACATTTCACTGGATAGAGTCATATACCAAAATACACATCTATTAAACGGACAATTTCTTAACCAAAATTCCTTATTTTTTCATCTCAGAGGAGCTTAGTTTGTTGAGATATGGAAATGCAAGTCTTACTCATGGCTGAGCTGCAAGAGTCTTTCACAAGCCAAAATTTGCTGTGTATTCAGGCCAATTCACTGAGCTCTTTTTGCACCTTTTACATATGCAGTGAAATCTCTTAGAAAACTATCTTTCTTTTATGACGGGACATTAAAATTATGATATCTGCACTTATCTTTTGAATTATTTTCATCTATCCCATGAAATGGAATGGAACACTACGCTAAGCTCAGAGTTGAAAAACAAATATTCTATTATCTTCAAGTAGTTGCACACATATGTAAAGTGTGTTGAATTAACCTAAAATGCAGAATGGGTAGAAATTTCAGTTCAGCTACGACTGCATTTATGTGTTTGTGAAAGTCCAGGAGGAATTCATGTCAGTTGCTCAAAAAACAAAGGAAATTTCTGCTTAAGGGAGTGGTCAGCAAATTACTCTTTGTTTTTATCACAGTCACAGAAAGGTTGTATCCGCAAGTACATCTTGTACTCATGGATTCCCAGATCACTTATAAGGGAAAAAAGGAGACCTGAATAGAAAACCTCATTATTCAGTGTTTTGAAAGTTGAGATTGCTTAAAAAACCACCAGCAAGGGTATCAGTAAAAATCAGATTTAATACTGAGCAACAGCATGACAAAGGTCATTGGCATGGTTCACTCTACTACTTACTAGATGGTTAAGGCACACCAAGGGTAAAAAAGGAATAAACAAAATCCACTCAATCTAAACAGAAAATTAACCAAGTACTATCTATTTTTGTGCATGTGTTTAGCTGTGTGTGATAAAAGGATAGAAAGGGCAAGGATAAAAAGAAACACAGCATAAAAGCTTAATAACACTCAAACTTAACAGTACCTTACTTGTACCTTAAACTTGACAATTTAGTAATGGAACAACACTGAACAGCATTTAACAAAACTTAAATTATACCTTAAACTTAAAAATTTAGCAAAGGAATAGCACTCAACAGCATTTAACTTAGCTTATAGCTTAAAGTTACTTACAGCCCTAATTTACTTAGATACCTAAGATACTTAAAGCACCTGAAAGAGCAGCATTTCTCCTGTTTTGCCATAGCTATGCACACTTGTATGCACACGGACATAAAGAGTCAGTGCAAGGTACGTGTGAAAAATTCCCCTCAAAGGTGATATGTGGTCTCCTTGAGCCCGGTCTCAGAAGCTCTTGGAGATCTATATCACACCCAAGATAGCTCAGCTACATTAGAAGGCATAAAATCAGCAGGATGGCTTCTGTGACAGTGTTGGAAACAAAAAAGTTTTAAGAAAAGGCATAATAACAAACTTCTTTACAGAGAAAAACTGAGCCAGGGCAAGAGGTTCTTGCTCCTGGTAAAACACCTCACAAAAGCAATTAGTTTCTTTGTTCTCTTCTTTTTTTAGTAAATTGCTTTTTGGCTTCTGTCCAATTGGCTATCCTTAAGTTTGAGGTGAAGTCCCCCAGATCCTATGAGGTGCCTTTTTACCGAGGAAAGAAACATCTGGGCTTTTTTCCTTTTTAAAGAGACAAAGGATAGTCTTGTCACTCAATCAACAGGGGGCACATTCCTACAGGAAGGTAACAAAATACTCTCTCGGGATGCCTTTGCATCTCCTCAATGGGCAAAGGGGCCTCTAGGAGTGGGGATATCAGCCCAGGATCAATTGTTATTTGGTGATCTCCAAGTGCAGCAAATGAAAGATTTTGCTGGCCCAGAGGGAGGTTACTGGTCCCAGCCACTGTGGCCCAGGAGAGCTCCAAGGGTCTCATTTTGGAGGGCTGCTTGTGGGCCACAAGTGAGCGGGCCTCAGTCATAACAATGTTCCAACCTGGCCACGCTTCGGGTCAGCGCCCTTTCCTTGAAAGTGTGAGAATAAGAATGTTACACCATTCAGGCAAGAAAAAAATCTTTCCACGGTTGTTCATAAAAATTCCAGGAGCTCATTAGGCAGTGCAAGTTTCCGGGAGCAGATGGTGTTTCTGATGAGCTCAAGAGGCGCTGGGCCCAGGGGCTGCTCATCGAGGCCGAGGCCTAACGAGCATTCCTCAGATTGCAGAGTGTGGCCTGAAAGGGCAGGGGCTGGTGGATAAACCAGCACAGCTAGCAGAAAGCTGAAGTGACAGACAGCAGCCTAAATGGTCTAAGAGGAAAGAGCTACCAAATTCTTTCCCAGCCTTGTCTTAACAAACACTGAGAAAATCCCACTGTGTAAGAATAAGGCATGGAATAACTTGCACTCTCAAATGTGGGAAGAGGGTTGAAAGGGCAGATGAATGTTATGCGCACTCTTGGTACAGAAGCAAGGGAAGAAAAGGGTCTGAGAAAAAATGAAGGGAACAACATAGACTATTGTATAACTGTGTCCAAGTGCAAGAGACCAGCAGTACAAAGGGAATTAATAAACTAGTTAGTTGGTGTTTCCTTAAGCTTTCCTTAATTATCTATTGCTGTATCTCAGCATTCAACTACGTGTTTGTTCATCATTTATGTTGGACACAACCACAATTTTCAACTCCTGGACTGGCAATATCATCAGAGTCTTCAGTGTTTGACACATTCCTTCCAATCAGAGGCAGGAGCATAAGGACACATTATGTATCCCTAAGGGGATCCAATCACTTTGCTTTACCAAGTCAATTTCATACAATCTCCATAGCTTTGGTTTTTGGTAATACTTAGGCTAACTCTATTCTATGTGTATGATGCTCACTTTTTCTTTTGAAATCTCTTCAGACAGCAGTCACAAAGCTGATGCAGTTTAATTGACACAGCTTGTACTGAATTAATTATTTTTTAATTGCCTGTTATTTCTGGGCACAATATGGAAATGTAAAGGAGGATGATCCACAGGTTCTATTCATTTAACATAGAAAGAGTTAAATGCAGCAACTAACAGAACATGCAGACAGCTATTCACTGTAGTTTGCATCCCTGTAATTGCTGGTGGGCTTTTACAATCAAAGCATTCTATCCTCAGCTAAGAGAAATGGAAAATCCTATTGCATTTTTAAGGCTTTCCTGGACATCCACAACTTTGTCTTTTTCTGGATATATACCTTACGAGCAATACTACCATCCTGATTTTAGTTTGATTAATGCCAATACGCAGATGATACTTGTGAAACATAACAAATAACTTTAACATAGCATATTGAAAATATGCCTAATACATTTATTATAATGAAAAATTATAAAACCCTCCAAACATTAGTAAAAAGTGACTAATCATATCTGATGCCTAAATTTTCAGTTTTGAAATTATTTCCTTGTAAAGATATAGTCATTCTTCTGTTTTCCAAATATGAAAATGTAAGGATTCAATCAGCTGTACATAATAACAGACCTGGCAACTCTTGAACAGATTTTCTCCTTTATGTATCAAGACATGAGACATAATGTTTGCTGCAAATTCCATTTTCCTTGACAGAAGATTCTGCCATGCAGAAAGAGCACAAAAAATATTTATGTCTATATATTTTATTAATGAGGAGGCTATTTTTTACCACACATTTTAGATCAATAGCTATTCACAAAGCAAATACACTTGCACAGTTCCCACTTTCTCCTTCTGTCTCACATGCCCACACACACACTCATAGTAACCTGTAATCGAATTACAAAAGGAAAGCAGATTTAAATTATTAGCAATAAACAATCACAGTGCTGAAGGAAGAAAATATACAAACATTGCAAGCAGCAATGTTGATTAATGAGTGATTTGCATCCCTAAGATGCATCTTAAGCTAGAATTGTGGTGTTATGCTGATTTGGTCTGAAGAAATTGTGGGCTTGGAAACCAGCTACCAGAGAGACCTGGTCCACTGTTTTTAACTTGTATCTTCAAATTCAGAGATGAAAGATTTAAATATTCAGAGGAAAAGTTTAGAAACCTTATCTTACAAAAAAGGATAAACACAGACATACACATCACCTGGTTCCTACTGAAACTTGAATCATTTAGATCTTGAGAACTGAGAGGTTGACATTTAATTAAAAACTACTCCTCACAAATGTCTCAAGCAAAGGTCAGAGCATAATCTGCCACAATTTATACAAATTTTCAGTGGCCATTGTATCAGTTGTTCCATTGTTAGCTGACTGCACACTTAACATGAAATCCTAGACAGTGACCCCAAGTTAATTTTAATACACATGATTCGAATAAACAGTGATTTAATAATTACTTGGAATTATCAAAACTTGAGGGGGGAAAAGTAACAGAGAATCACATAAAAAGATTTTTTTAAATTATTGAGGAAAAATGGTACAGAAAGCAGCAATATCACAAAAAAAAAAACCCTGTATAAATGTATGTATAAATTAAAATGTCTCAGTGGAAGTGCACTGAAAACATATTCCTTAGCACATTAAAAGAAATCATTAAAACTTTACTTTCTATTTGTTTAACTCTTCATTCAATGGGTCATAAGATCAAAATATAGTTTATTCTGAAACGAAATACATCTTATCTTTTCTTACAATAAAAATCATATTGGCTCACTCTTGAAGTCTCCCTGAAACCAAATTTTGTCAAATATTAATATTTCCTTAGAGTCCACTTTCTTCAAGTGATACTTTTGCTGAAAAATTTCTGACTGACACTTCTCCAAAAGCATTTGGGCTCACAAGACAGTAAATATATAACTAGCTTTTGGAAGGCTTTGACAAATACATTCATAAAGATAACACAAAGGTAAATACCACTTCAGGTAACTTCATTTCAGATGTCTGTTTAAACCATTGTCAGTTTGAGATACAGAGATTAATCCATCTCAAAGCTCAGGTTTAACTTAACCACAGGATGCATCTCATTTCTCTGAAACTCAAAATCCCTCCAGCCCAGCCCAAGTAAGGAAGAAAGTGGTTTCCTTCCTAACTGCTTGCTTTCCTTCAGGCAGCCCCTTCTTTACCTTAGCACTCAGTGTACTACCTTTATCTCTTAACTTCATCTATGTTTTGTTTCAAGATAATGACAGTTCAAAGGCCCATGTACTTACACAGACCCAAACCAAGTTTTGAAGCAGCCTGTATTAACTTCAGACCACAAGACATGCATTTGGGTGTGCTTATCTTTCTGATTTTCACAGGCGTATGGGACTGACAGTCATAAGACCTGGAGGAAGCCTTCAGAAATGTGTACAGCCTCTGTACAAAGGGGCTCATACTCTGAATTGAAACAATTAGCCAAGAGTGGTTTTTCTATTAGTTGTCTTGCAATGAGTGATGTACTTTGAAATTCTATTTATAATGTGCAGCAGTAAAGGTATAAATTTCCCATAGATACAAACGAACTGTGTTCAGAGGGATTGGAGGTAAAGATTACTGCTGTGAGCTGAAATCATGGGACAGGACAGTGTCCTGTGGGACACATGACGGCTTTTGGATCAACTCTAGCTCTGCATTTCTCTCATAAAAGCCCACATGGGGTGAATGCATGAAAGAGCAGGGCCTGTGCATGTGATACCAGAAATCAGATCAAAGAAAGAACTGGTCGGCGCTGAGAGACAAGTGAAACTCTCCTAAGAATACATAAGGTCAGGAGACTCTCAGTCCTACGGATTCACAAGAACAGAAAAATTCAGAACATCAAGATTCTCCAGTCTCTCAAGGCCACAAGCACCTCGTGATACCAGGTAACAGTCAGTGAGTGTCTGAGTGTGAGTCAATAACTAATGTGTGAATTGGTATCTGCCATTAATAATAACAGCTGGAGTCTACTAATAGCCCAGCTAGTAAGAAGTGATCTAATCGGCATTAATTGTGATCTTTTTCTCTCCTGACTTTAATATCAACTAGGAAAATTTGCAAATTTACTCATGAAACCGTCACATTGGGACTAATACAGGCTCATTAATGGCTGCCTGCCCGAGCCCGATCTGTATCTCACTGACCAATACATATTCCACTAATCCTGCTCATTATCCCTTCACTGACCTGCATACTTTGTACTGTGTTGATCATAGTATAGGGAAGTCTGAGATGTTGCATATCCTCAGGGCAGAGTTCGTTGTCAAGTACCAGATTAAAATGCTATATGGTTACTATGGAGTAAGGCCTTTCTGTCTGCTCTACAGCAATCTTCTCTTGCATCTGCAGCAAAAGGATGATTTATTCAGAGGGTCTGTTGTGGTAATTCCTGAACAATGGAGAAGGGATTTAAGGGGACCATTGGAGTCACCAAATCGACATTAGTGTTAACAGAATGAAACATGCCCAATAGCTCCTTTCAGTAATTATGACCTTGGTCATTACTGCAGAAGTTTTCTGTCACCATTTCACTCAGACCTAATTCCAGGACCTTATTTTCTCATTGTTAGAAACCCCCTTGTGATATACTTTATTCTTCTCTTTACATTATATAGTCCATATTCCAGTTAGTGTCTCAAAATACTTAGAAGCAAAAGTTTGTTTTGCTAGGCTGACAACTTTTTGAAGTCTCTACCTTCTGACTGTAAAATGAACTTTGTAGTCATCTGATGATCCATGAAGACATTCTTCATGTTGTTCCAACTCTAGCACATCATTTTGGTAAGTGTTGTGTTCAGTTTCATAAGCAAAATATCTCACAGTTGTTCTGCTGTTTCCTGCATGATTTTCCCAGAATCATAGCACCATTTTAGTTAGCAAATATTTTAATATCAAGTCCAACCATTAACCTAGCACTAAATCTAAGGGTCTGTGGCCCTAAGTGCCTCATCTACATATCTTTGAAATATATCTGTGGATAGCAACTCAACCACTTCCCTGGGGAGTCTGTCCCAGCGTTTGATAACCCTGCCAGTGAAACATTTTTTCCCAATATCTCACCTGAGCCTCCTCTAGCACAACATGAGGTAATTTTCTTTCATGCTGTCCATTCTAACATCCATGGGCACTGGCACGTACCTGGCTGCGTGGACACAGTGCCCACAAAAGAGGCTCTGGTCATCAAGGGCCTGTATGCTGAGAAACAGATCTTACTCTAAGGCTTCCTGGAATGGGTTTAAAATGTCAGTGAGAATTCAGTTGGTGGACACCTATCAGCAAAGAATAGTGCTAAGTGAAACCACTGAACCTCAGTATAGGAATGAACATGGCAATGGATACCTTACCTATCTCTCATTGGCACATCTGTAGTGGGATTTCCCCCACCCTGACCACATTTCCAAAGGAGTGGCAGTGACTTTCTGCTTTTCAGAGGTCTCTATCAGGTAGCAGAAGCAGGATGGTCGGCAAAGGAAGGTCAGCCAGGAACTGAAGTTGACAGCAAACCAGTCATGAAGCAAGGTCCTCACAAGAGTTGCAATCCCATAGTACCTGAACAAAAAAACCTCCAGAACAGGTCAGCAACAGCAGCAAGGTTAAGCCAGTAGTACAGGCAATCCTGAAAAAGCCAAGAACAAGCCATAAAGTCAAGTCAGCAAATCAGGGTCAGGTATCAGCAAAGTTCATGGCCAGACCCCAGCCTGGCTGCCCTGTAGCTCTAGCAGAGACCACAGGCAAGTGTCTGAGGTCCTGAGCTAAGAACAAGCAGCCTCTGGCCAGACTCTCTGCTCTTCCTCTCATCTGTCTCTGCAGCAGTCTGACCTTGCTGGGTTATTCTACTGCAAAATTACACAGAACTTGAACAAGCAAAGCCCAGTGAGAAGGGGAAGAGGTAGCAAAGATTGGTGTTCTAAGGACCCAACAGCATGGATGTCACTGAACTCAGAATTCTGGATAAAGAGCAGATAGATACCATCAGACAAAAGGAGGATGCCATCAGCATCATAAAGGGGAATGTGTGTTTAGACTGGTGCAAACAGCATTCTGCAAATTGTTCCAGTTGTTAAAATGAGTCAAGTAGCCACTATTTAATTAACAACAGCCTTTATTTCCCTAAGGTTGCCTAGCAATGGTCACCTGAAACGAAAAGAAACTCAGCAGAGGAAACAGGAAGGCCTGTAATTTGACTCCTAAGGAAGATCTTTTTTAAGAGCTTCTGCCCAAAAAGTTATGTCCAAATAAGGAAGCCTTAAGCCTACCCCAGATACAGAGAGGGTATCACTTTTTACTCACCTCTAGTGATAAACACCATTTCTGTTGATTGGAGTGCAATTTCTTCCAATATGACAGGTAAGCTACAAATTAAAGGAATTTTCTTTCCCTTTTTTCTTCTGAAGTGATTCATAAATGACCAGTGTTCTACACTTTCATACTCCTTTTTCAGGTGAGAAATAACCTCTTCGCGCTGTGCTCTGCCTGTGCCACCAGCATTGGTCCCACAGTAAAACAATTCCGATGATGACATCAGATATGCCATCATCCTTCATATAAGGTCACAAATACACTTTTTGAATTTTATTGGAGGTTTTCGCTCCTTCAGATTGGAGATTAATCTGCTGATAACGTCTAAAAAGGTGAACAATATTTCTATTGGTTCCTTCAGGTAGCTCATGCTGGCACGTGAATCTACATATTTCCTCCTTCGTAGTCATTTGTGAGATACCGGAATGCCCAGCCAGAGTTTTAGCTAGGCAGTGCCTGGAGAGTAAAGTTTCATACATCTGCAGGATGGCAACAGAAGGACTTCTTTCGGGTCCAGTGCTGTGGTTGATTCTCCTCTCCATTCAGGTCTCCCTGGGTAAGTACATACTTTATTTCGCATAAAGCAGTGAG
This sequence comes from Melospiza georgiana, assembly GCF_028018845.1. Taxonomy (NCBI): domain Eukaryota; kingdom Metazoa; phylum Chordata; class Aves; order Passeriformes; family Passerellidae; genus Melospiza; species Melospiza georgiana. Next base: position 79,767,344 of record NC_080431.1, read on the forward strand.
ATTTTAAAAAGTATGCAAATTTAATATAAATAGGTTGTTCTTCTACCAACCTCCAAAGCAAAGTGACAAAATGGTGTTTAAGTATGTTTCTGTCTTTAATTCAATCTCCTTCATAGTCCTGAGATAAGTAAAGGTAAGCCTTTTCTAAAAGTTTGGTATTTTACTCAGGTATCAGTGACTGGCTATTCTCATAAGAATTCAAGTTCAAATTTTGTAAAGAGTTTAGCTGTACTAAAAACCAGTTGGATATTCTTACTACTGTCTTATCTCTTCTGCTGAGCTCTTTGTAGATGAAATTAATAATTGCAGGTCTTTGTTCAATACCAGTTAGAATGATGTAGCTCTACCCATGTGTCCAGTGGAGTTTGGATAACATATCTCCTCAGTTGTTCCTATATATCTGAAGCTTATCACTATTTGTCTCTCTGCACTTCTGGAGCTATGTGTACATGCTTGATGCTGGTGATGAGAGACAGATTTTGGAAATCTCATTTTTTTTCTCTCCACACATGGAGGTGACATTAAGGCATTGTGGTGGTTGTCTCATCCCCATATGATGAGAACAAGACTTCGGAGTTGATGTTTTGCTATAGCATGGCCTTAAGTCTTGAAAGTTCTCACCAGTTGTGTGGGTGCAGTCAAAGTTCAGGGCAGGGAACAGGAGGCACTCTTGATGTACATTTTCATAATATGAAACGATTTTTATTTATTCACCTTTGTAGTGACGTTTTAGTGTCAACTGAGCTGTACTGCAGAAATGAGAGTGACTTGTCTGCCAACTTCTTGTTAATATCAGGGAACAGTAACTGACTGGAAGATGCAGACAACAGTGGCTTTACAATGACACCATCATCAGCACCCTATCACCCTCATCTCTGATCTGGCAGCACTTGCACTCTCCATGCTGCTACAGGTGTTCTGATGTTCCCCAGGCACAGAGCACTGTGCCGAGTAGTGCAGGAGTCACAACTCTCCAGAAGTGAGCTGGAAATCTGCCCCTGAGGCAGCCAGCCTGGGCTGGAAACCTCCTCTTAGGGCCTGGAGACAGGAATGCATGGTGCACCCTCATCTTTTCCTATGAGAAGAACTGGGTTTTCAGCTGGAGTAAGAAAAATCTCATGACTTTTTAGCCAAGCAGAACACCAAACCACTGAATTCAGTGAAGGTACTTGCGGGACATGCTGTGGAATGTAAGGAAATACAAAATTATACCTGTACATATCATAAAAAATTCACAGAAGAGTGATTACAGCAAATGATAGCTTTTATTAGGAAATATTGAAACCTGTCAATTGGGTTATGCCTACCTCTGCATCCAGTCTTGCATGCTGTTACATGTTGAAAACATCAGATGTACAATTATTTAAAAATTCAAGTGCACAGAGGTCATACAGTTGAGTGAAGAGATGTTTGTTTTGTCCATGGATATGGCTAATAGAAATTGGTAATTTGGTTCATTTAAAAATGTCTTAGGAATTCAACTTTTCTTAGAATTCATTACCCTTTTGAATGTATAAATATTGTAGCTGAGAAAACTTTTTTTTTGGGCTATGTTCTTCAAATACTCTGGGGGTTGTTCTCCAGAATAACTTTCTTATTACAGAAAGATTATGCCCCCTCTAAGACAACATGTTGCAGGCAGAAAGTGGTTTTCTAGTTACCTAAGAATTGTACTGTGCATGTGACTTTCTTACTCAGGAGACTTGAAGAGAGAGGATATTTTGCGGAAAAAAATAAGTTTTGGAAATTACCAATTGTCAGTCACTTGAATAAACACCTTTTTTTTGTTTGTTTGTTTGTTTGTTTGTTTCCAAATTTAAATGATAGGTAGGAAATTGTGAGAAATCCAGCAGTGTTAGCAAAGAGGTAAAGCCATTGCCTGTGTATGAGAACTGCTCCATGGAGAAGGACTTGGGGATATTGGTGGGGGCAAATTGGACATGAGGCGGCAATGTGCCCCTGCAGCCCAGAAAGCCAACTTTGAGCTGAGTCTTCAGGCAGAACCCCTGACCTTACCAGCTCTCCAGTGGCTGGCCTGGCCCCTCTGGCAGCCAACTCCTCCAGTTACCTCACTCCCAAAGACACACAAATTTGGCTTTCAGGACAATTAACTCACAGGATAAGGAAGCTTGATCTATTGTAGCAATCACACACTGGCAGGCAGTCCCCTCACCTATTGGAAAAAGGCTCCCAATATTACCAGTTAGATTGTGCCTGGGCCAGTCTGACCCTCGCTGCTGGGCCAAAGGCAGCAACTGTGGCGTGTCACCCCAGAGACACCTTGGCTTGCTGGTGGTTGCAGCTGGGCACTGAACAAGTCCAGGCTTGTTAGGAACCCCGTTTACCTCAGGAGGAATAGCTTCAGGCGATGGTGAAGAGAAAAAGGATGGAATCTGCTGGAGGGTTATATCCAGAGGTTTATTCCATGGTTACAGAGGTCTGAACGTGAGCAACTGCTCCAACCGAACACGGCCGCATGGTCTGATTCACCTTTTAAGCTCAGGGACAGGGGGAGGGGAGGTACAGGTGAGCCACCAACCAGGTGAGAGGGGCAGGGTCTCAGGGGAAGATGACACCCAGACAGGCCAATGACCTCTGGGCATAGGGGCATCCTTTGAACATGACCAACCACACAACGCCTTGCTGGAATGTTAAGCCTGATTGACAGGACTCACTCAGCATGGGGGCAAGGGGGAAGGGAGAGAGGCCTAGGCACACCAGGGAAAGTGACCTGGAAGGCCAAAGTGGGACATTACAGCACACCACAACACTCACCCACTCCAGTTGCCAGTGTTTATTGTGGCAGACTTTGTGAATCACAAAGCAGGGACATTACTCAGCATTTTCCAGCCCTGGTGAGTCAGTAAAAGAGAAAGTTTGCCTGTCATTAGAAATAATTTACATTTTAGCAGTGCAGTTAGCTCAAACTCGTAAATACAGACATTACTCCTTGCAAAAAACACTCTTTAAGTTGGACTCTTTAGAAAGGTGAACGAAATAAGTCTGATGTAAGAGTAAATTAGGAGCAGTAATGATCTCATTAACATCTGCAGTAGATAATCATGATTAAGCTCTGTCCTTTCTATAACCTTGCTCTGTCTGAAGGCGCTGACGAATTGAGGCTGTCTAACGGAACTGGCCCCTGCTCTGGGAGAGTGGAAGTAAAACATGAGGAGCAGTGGGGGACCGTGTGTGACGGTGACTGGACCATAAGGGATGCTGAGGTTGTCTGTAAGCAACTACAATGTGGATCTGCTGTTAAGGCCCTAAATCGAGCTCCTTTTGGACAAGGAACGGGACCAACGTGGTTGTACCGAGTTGATTGCCGTGGTAATGAATCTGCTCTCTGGAACTGCTCACATACAGGATGGGGTTCTTTTACCTGCCCTCATTTCTTTGATATTGGAGTGATCTGCTCAGGTAAGAAGTGATCCAGCCTTGTACAATAGAAAAAAGATACGAGCCTAGGATCAAATTTTGTCCTAGTTCAATAAAGCCAAGTACTCCCTCTACTCATCCAAAGCAAGTTGCTCCAGCATTAAGTTTTCTGCTGACTATGAGTGCAAGCTGACTTTGCCTGGGCACAGCAATGACATCGAATGAGCATATTAACATATAGAACAGAAAAAAAATCAACCCACTATTTGTTTCTACCACAGCTCTCCCAGGTAACAGGAGAGCAGTACTGAACTTGTCTTTGACAAGGAATTGGGGCTAAAAAAGCAGATGTAGGTAGAGAAGCAAGAAAATGCAATGTTATGTCATACAACTGCCCTTCTTCTCCAGATCTTTAGTTAGGCTAAGACAAGACGGTCTGCACTGGCAAAAAAAGACCAATACCTGTTTGGCTGCTTCCTGTGCAAGATGTGCATGGTTTTACCCTTCGGAAAAGGAACCACAGCAAGAAGTTTTTCCTTCCCAGCTTCAGGACTTTACATTTGTCCTTTTATGATTTTTGTGAGGTTCCTGTCAGCCCATCAGTCTAGCCTGTCTAGATCTCTCTGAAAGGCAGGTCTGCCCTTGTGGTTATGTCTCCACCCCCCAAAATCATAAGAGTGTACTCCATCACCACCTCCATGAAGATAAGACACTGAGCAGAACAGGCCCCTGGAAAGACCCAACAAGTGAAATTCCACTTGCTGACAGTCTTCAGGTAGAGTGCAATTCACTAATGGCTGAGCCTGAGCATTCAATCAGCTGGTTAACCATGTTGTTCTTCCAACCAGATAGCAACATTCTAGTTCTTGGACATAAGAATATTATGCAAGACAGTGTGAATGGTAGTGCTAAATGTGAGGTAAATGGCATGTGCTGCTGTCCCCTCATCCATAAATCCATTTTAATCAGAGAAAGCATTACAGTCCCACAAGCATGATACATGCTTGATAAAATCATGCTGACTCTTCCCATTTATCTCCTTGTGCTCACAAATAAGTTTCTACAAGTCTCACTCCATCTTTTTTTGAAGTACCAAAGTGAGGCTGGTCAGCCTGCAGATCTCTAGACTGTCTTTCTAGCAATTTCTGAAACTGGGTACAACATTTCCTGTTTCCTCTTCCTGGGGTGCTTCAGCTTCCTATTCATTGAAATAATGAGGTCTCAAGAACACACACACTAGTAAACAGCTATTTTTCTATTTATCTATTTGGGGACTGTTACTTCTCAGTCATTGGCAGATGCTCAAAGTTTCCTTCCTTCTTTCCCAAGGATTTAGTATTTTCACATACTGAGAAATAAGCAACCTCATACACCATTTTCTTGTTTATCAGTGCTATAGAGGAATTGCCCCAGTCACAATTCAAAAGCATCAATGGTCCTCAGAGCAGTGAAATGTTCTGAGGGGCTGAATGGGCTATTTTTATAGCCCATTAAGGAGCTATAAAAATAGGTCAGTACAACCAACTCTTGATGCTAGATTTCTTGGTTTTGGGGTTTTTTTCCAGGCTTCTCTGATATGCATCTGACTGGAGGGGACACTGCCTGCTCAGGACATCTGAAAGTAAAGAAAGAAGAAACTTGGGCCACTGTCTGTTTCTCACATATTAATTTCAAAACTGCCTCTGTTATATGTAATGAGTTAAAGTGTGGCCAGGCTGTGGATGCCTTGAGAGGAACTCACTTTGGAGACAGACATGAGCTGATCTGGCAAGAGGAGTTTCACTGTGCAGGGAATGAGGCTCACCTTGCAGACTGTCCCAGGAGCATGCACCATACTAACACGTGCACTCATGATGCCATTGTTGTGTGTTCAGGTGAGACTTTGGACCGATGGACATAATTCACTAATGTTCTATATGCTTTTTTGTGTTAACCCACAGTTCATAGCATCTGTACACTTCTGTGGTCCTCAGGATCCTTGGATGTTTCCCCTACCATGCCTTGAGCCATTCAAGGGGGGCCAGAAAATAACAGAGAGCAGTCCCACAATGCCTCACTCTCTCTACTGAGAATCTGCATCTAACATGGGCTGTTCTAATCAGTTCACTACCACAAAGAGATCTCAAAAGGGCTGTTATTTCTTTTATGCTAACCCTTCTTAAGAACTCCACAAAGTCATGGCTGCTGGGAGCTCCAAATACAGCTGTGTATTGCCACCCACTGAAAAAGCGAAGATTAGGCCTAACAAACAACTTTTTCCTGAGGCCACAGTTCTAAGGAGGTAAACTAAACCTGGGGCAGAGCTCTTGGCAACAGTTCGACACAAAACAAGCCTGGAAAAGGGCTGGAGCTCATGTCCATTTTCTGGCCAAAGGGCTACAGTCTGTTTCAAGACAGCCTTGGATACTGTGACCAGTGGCAGCCAAACACCTCAGCTGAGGCATCTAACAGGCCTTGGCTCTTGCCTCTAGCTTGCAATAGTCTTGGCTCAGAGCTGAAATCCTGTGCTCATTAGGGGTACAGTGCAAGGACAAGGTAAGGGCAGAAAGTAACAGAGTGAGAAGAGAGGGACTGCATGGGGCTGGCAGTAGGACACAACAGTGCCATCCACCCTGCCCTTTATTTATTGTAAATATGCTGATGGGTATGGCCTGGGGTGTTCAGAGCCTTGCTCTGGGGCATCGATGAAAGCTGAGAATCCCCCACTCAGTTTCTGCTTACCAGGAAATGTGACATGACCAGCTACTGGGAGAGAGAGTGATACCAGTTGCTCCTACCCTGAGTTCCTCACATGCAAGGCAGTGCTGAGACTGCCTCTGCAAGAGAAGATGTTGCAAGGTAGCAGCAGTATTGTGAGGGGAGGAGGGAGGAGAGCAGAGAGGAGACACAAAGAGTCAAAAGACTTTTAGTCATACAGTGCAGGCTACAACATGGACAATAGAGACTTTAAGAGCTGGCTTATCAGCATTCTGTTCTAAGATGCTTTCCAGTAACCTGACACAAAAATGAGTGCTAGTTTCTTGCAGATAGAGACAGCTCTCTTACAGTTTTCAGTGCAGAAGCACAAATGCCCAAAAGTAACTGCTAAGCTCCTTTATTCTTTCTGCAGGCTACGGTGGGTACAGGCTGGCAAACGGCAACACCACGTGTTCAGGGAGAGTACAGCTTCTTCACGGAGGCACATGGGGAACCCTGTGTGACTACCTGTGGGATTTACCAGCTGCCAATATCCTCTGCCAGCAGCTAGACTGTGGAGTTGCACTACTGATCCCAAGTGGACAGTCCTTTGGGGAAGGAAATGGATCTGTCTGGAATGCCACATTCAGCTGCCAGCAGAATGGCTCACTCCTGAGAGACTGTCCCGTGCGTGCTCTGGGTCAGGATGAATGCCCTGCTGAAAAAGAGGCTCGTGTGCTATGTTCAGGTAAGCAGTGGAAAGGTCTAAGAAGAGAACTGAAAAACTCCTTCCTTGAGGAAAAATATGGACTCAAAATTCAGAGGGCATATGTGGAGTCAGGCTCTGTCGTTTGACTGCTGCAACAGGAGGCAAGGCTACACTTCAAGTGTACCACAAGGCTGCTCTGTCTGAAATGCTCCTAGTGTAGGGAAACAGCAAGAGCAGGGCTGCTGCACAAGCCAGGATGAGCTGGGCACAGAGGCTGAGCACAGCACAGGCAGAGTCCTTGCCACCAAGACACAATCCAAAGCATCTGCAGAGAGGGCAGAGGAAGGTGTTGGTAATAAGGTCTATGAGCAGTCCCAGAGAAGTCAAAGCAAACAAAGAGGTGTAGGGTCTGGCTGGAGAGAGCAGCCAGGCATACATAGCACGAGATAAGACTGGAGACGGTTATACCTGTCATGTACTTGAGGCAGGATTGAATTCCTGGTCCAGGTTTAAGTGAGGACTTGGACCAGCAGTTGAAGGATGCAGAGCTGTAGGCCCTCAGTGATATTGGTCTGAAAAATTAAAGTCTATTGTTTGACCCAAACCCCCAACTCCTAACGCCCTGATTTTAAAAATTGCAAATGGGATGTAATCCTGAGTTCTAGTCATTCTTCTCAGTAAAACAGGCTGGACTGAAGTCTAGTTATGAGTATGAAAGTTTCTAGTTATGAGTATGGCCCACTTAAGTCATTTTTACTACTGAATGATAAAGAAAACTCATTCCTGTTTCCCAGTCACTTCCAGGTCCTGCCCATGAGCAAATGTAACACTCCAATATTCCCTTTCTCTTACATTCAGGGTGTCCAGGGGGCAGGCTGGTGAATGGCACCACGTGCTCTGGCATAGTGGAGATCCGCCATGGAGACACGTGGGGAAGACTCTGCCACTCCCACTGGAATTTACAAGCTGCCAGTGTTCTCTGCCATCAGCTGAACTGTGGCTATGCAAAATCAATCCAGATGGAAGATGGTTTTGTGGATGGAAATGGGACTATATGGAGAGATGCTTTTCACTGTAAAGGGACAGAGTCCTGCCTATGGGACTGTGTTCAAGTGACTTTGGGCAATCCAACCTGTTCAGCCAAAGAAGCAGCCACGGTAACTTGCTCAGGTAAGTCAGCAGGGGCCTTTTATGGGTGGTAGAACTTCAGACCAAAGCAGTGCTGGTGACCTCACTGATAGGATCTAGTCTTTTAGGTGGGGAAGCCTTTCTTGCTTCCCTTTGCAGGCCCTTGTGTGCATGAAAGCAAACAAAGCCTTAACAGGGGCAGTCTCCTTCACCAGTGGTGAGAATTAATACTTTGCCAGCACAGAAATTTGTCTTCCATAGCCTTCCTGCAAGTTATTTCTACTGCAGTGAGATAAGTAGATGTCACTCAATATATTTCCCAACTCTCTTGAGCCCAGGTCTTGCTGAATCACTCAGACTCTCAGGGGGTGAGAGCCGCTGTGCTGGGCGAGTTGAGATCTCCCTCCATGGTGTGTGGAGCAGAGTCCTGGATGACAACTGGGACATTAGGGATGCCCATGTGGTGTGCAGACAGCTCCAGTGTGGAACTGCTGAGAAAGCCTATTACCTTCCAAAGTCTGAGCGAGGCACGGGTCTCGTTGGCCTAAGGAGTGTCCAGTGTACTGGAAACGAGACTCAGCTAATGCTCTGCAACACCTCCCATTATCAGACAGTGCCAACGGGAGTTTCTGAAGATGTTGGTGTGATTTGTTCAGGTGAGTCACTGTGTGAAAGGTACAGAAGGTTTCCTAGGATTTCTCCAGCCCATGTTGTGCTGTGGTGTCACAGATCTTAAGCTGGCATGAGTCTGAGCTTGATGATAGTTAAGGAAGAAAGTGTAATTTACATAATGCTTTCTTCATCTGAATTTCTTACAGAATTATTTTCCAGAGTCAAAAAGAACTATTAGAACACAGAAGCCATAAGAACACTAATTTGGCCATGATTTCCAAGCATTCTTACTCCCACTTGAGAATTAAACAGCTTTCATTTTGTGACATTTCTATATTTATAGATACTTGCAGCTATTCTACAGAATATTACAACTGTTTCTACTCTCCTCTGATTTTGCAACCCATCTATAACAGGAACAGTGTCTGCCTCTAAGTAAATGAGTACAGACAGAAAACAGGTTGTCTGGCTTTCTAAGATAAGGTGACCTCTGCATATACTTGGTATGATTATACTCCTATTGCTAGCAATATCTCACCAGAATTATTCAAACATTCACCTGATGCAGGAGTAGGCCTTTCACTTTATGCAGTTTTAGCCTCACAGGACCTCTGTCCAAGCAACCATAGCAGAAGAATTGGGATTTAACAAGAACATGATGTCTTAAAAGTGCTTTAAAAACATTGCCATTATGCTGACCTGTGCATTATAGTTGTGTTGCATGCTGACATCTGGATTTTCCTCCTACAGGCAGCAGACGGATGAGGCTGGTGAATGGAACAAACCGCTGTGCCGGGAGAGTAGAGCTTTATCATCATGGCATCTGGGGCACCATCTGTGATGATAACTGGGATCTATCAGATGCCAATGTTGTTTGCAAACAGCTGGGATGTGGGCATGCCATTGAGGCATTTGTATCTGCTCATTATGGTGAAGGGTCAGGGCAGATCTGGCTGGATGACGTGAATTGCACTGGGGCTGAATCTGACCTCTGGGCATGCCCCTCTAGGGCGTGGGGCCACCACAACTGCCAACACAAAGAGGATGCTGGAGTCCTGTGCTCAGGTGTGTTTGGAAAACCCTTTTCTGAGCCTATGGGTTCAACTAGGAAGGTTGTATAAAAGGGAAGTCAAGAATAGTGGGGACTGCTTGGACAACCTCCTCCTGTCTTGATGACCAGCATGGTTGGTCAGCACATCTTCTTGGTCCTACCAAGAAGCAAAGGATCTACACAAGCCCATATTATGCACCAACACACACACACATACACACATGAAAAAAAAAAGTCTGTGGTGTAGTAGGATATTTGGGGCATAAATTTTAGGAATTTGTAAAGATTTCCACAGCAAGGGGCTGTGTGCTCCTTCCAGTCAGTTCCAGCTGGCTCTGAAATCAACGGGAACAACCCACTGTGCACTACAGCAGCAGGCATCCAAGTAGCTTATGGTGGCTCTGCTCACACATATTTAAGACAGAATGGCAGCAACAAGAGAGAGGAGAAATGAAAGAGAAGTAGAAAAAAATACAGATGACCCCTGAAGGGAGTTAGGGCCTGTTAGAGCCCCTGAAAAGACTGCAGCCTCTGGAGTACCCCTGCTTCACAATATAGGTAGGACCAATACAGCTAGTTAACACTGTAAAAAAAGTGTTATTGAATACACAGGAAAGAAACATCACAAGAAATCTGTGGCACTAATTCAATTTTTATGCCTTCACTTCCAGATTTCCTGGCTCTGAGGTTGGTGAATGGCAACGACTGTGCCGGGCGTGTAGAGGTTTTCTACAATGGGACGTGGGGGAGCGTTTGTTCCAACCGCATGTCCCTGCTCACCGCAGCAACCATGTGCAAACACCTGGGCTGCGGAGACGGAGGAGGAATAGCCACGGACTTCAAATATGGCAGAGGGTCTGGGCCCACGTGGCTGGACCACATTGAGTGCACTGAGGAGCACAGCTCGCTCTGGCAATGTCAGTCAGACCCCTGGGACCCTCAGTCGTGCAGCAACCGAGCTGAAGAGACCCACATTACTTGCACTGGTAATCAGAAATGTATTTATATGTGGCCAGACGTGTACATTAACCTATGTATGCACGTATGGACATCACAGCAATTACTTTGTGTGCACTTGTTAGCTGGTGTATATTGTTTCTAGTTTCATGAAAATGACAGCAACTTTTTTTTTTTGTCTAAATCATTGACTTAAAGGAGTGAATTAAAACTACAAGATTATCAGAGTGCTTTGGCCCCATGAAATCCTAAGATATTCCCTAATGGGATGGTCCCATTGCATATTTTTTAGTGCAAAAATCTATGATACACAGTCAGTCTGTGAGATCTGAGCTAGTGTCAGACTTTCCAAGAGGTCTAGAGCCAAGTTTATGTTTCTACATGTAAGCAGGCATATCTGTATATACACATAGCCTTGGAAAAGTGTAGAAATCCATTTGGTTCTAAAGGTTCATTTCTAATACCTGCTCTTATGACAGTATTTCACACCTATGGGTATCAATATCTGCATTCATACATAATAAAATATAATAAGAAATATTAAATTAAATTAAAATATAAAATATAAAATATAAATGAAATATAAAATATAAAATATAATAAAAATGAAATCTATGTGACATTCAGATACTCTGAAAGGGATTGCAATCGCCTCATGAGAAGAAGGAAAGCATAACCATCAGGAAGATTATTACTCACAGCAACAGCCAAGCAGCCATCTGCCAAGAACTAAACAGGCCATACACATATTTCAGGAAATAATTAACCTGATGTTTAATTTTCAGCTATTTAACACTCCTTCATTTTTTTTCAGAGAATAATTAAATTATTTACTTCAATATTTAAATTCTGCAGGAGGAAAAGAGGCAACATCTCCAGCTGCATTTGCTGAGTGTCCAAACTCCACAAGTTGTTCAGGTACCTTCACTTCTTTGTTTTTCCTTATTGGTCTCTGTGGACCTTCCTGCTGTTTCAGTAAAACAGAAGGTTTCTGCGTTTTGCAGACAGGGAGAAGTTACGAGTCATGGGAGGAGAGGATGAATGTTCAGGCAGAGTGGAGATGTGGCACCAAGGTTCCTGGGGAACAATCTGCGATGACACCTGGGACATGGCAGATGCCAATGTTGTATGCAGGCAGCTGGGCTGTGGATCTGCTGTGTCTGCTCTGAGTGAGGCTGCCTTTGGGGAAGGGACTGGTCCCATCTGGTTGGAGAAGGTGCACTGTAAAGGAACAGAGCTGTCTCTTTGGGACTGTCCTGCCAAACCTTTGTTTGGCAAAAACTGTGATCATAAGGAAGATGCTGCTGTGAATTGCTCTGGTTAGTGACTGGTCCTTTATTACACAGGTCTGTGAAGGAGGTGGGTAGGGGAGCATTATGCCAGTTGTACTTCCAAGTGACTAGCCCTTTCATAATTTTGACTGGTAAAGCACCACAAATTATATGAAGATGTTCTCCCTATTTTTCACACTTGCCTCTTAATTGGGACTCACCTTCCTTTTGCAGGTGTGACAGAAACAACAGCATCACCCACAAGAGCAGGTAAATTCTTTCTCTCTCTTTTCTTTCTCCCATCAAATGACAATTTAATGTCCCTGATACTTAACAGATAAAACAGCAGTTTATTTCAGCTCATCAGAAAGCACTTCACCCAGCATTTCATAAAGGAACACTGAGAGGCACCACCCCCAGCTGCTGAATTTTATCTGCTTGAGCAGGACCCATAGCAGAGCAGCAGGTGCCCTGCCTCACCCTGCTGTGCCCTCATGGGCACAGCAAGGGGCTGCAGAGGAGCAGCCCTTTGGGACACGTGATTCTCTACCTGTTTCCTCTTGGTTTCCACTCAGATCGCCCCCGCCGCCCTGCCACAGGCAGCACGAGGCTTTCAGTGCCTGTCATCCTCTGCATCATCCTGGGGACCCTTCTCTGCCTGGTCCTTGCCATTCTTGCTGGGCAGATCCGACGTGCCAGGGCACAGCAGAGAGGTGAGTTTCTCAGGACTGGTATGAAATGCCTCCTTTACATGGCCCCAGATGTTTAGTTGGCTGGGGAGGCAGTGGGGATGGGTGACTGAGATGAACTGAATCTGTTGATACACTGCAATTTTTCATTACTTTCTGGCAGTGAAAGAGCCCAGAGGTACTTATCCTCAGTCAGCACCTCTTGGTGCCTTTCTAGGTAGCAACCAGGCCATGGAGGCCCCTGTAAGGCACTTCTCCTTTTCAAGACTCCAGCCTGAATATAGGCAGAGACTGTGAAAGTGATTATTACCTTTTACTTTCAGGCTCCAGACTATCCTATGACCCCTTCTCCGAGGCTGTCTATGAAGAGATTGATTATAACCTGATGAGGGAAAAGCAGGGAGTGACTTTCCTCTCAGGTCTGTGTGTATTTCTTGCTTTTCTCAAGGGAAAGCTCCTCCTTTCTGATCCAAATCTGATACCTTATGGGTCCCAAATCTACTGGGAAATTTAAAATTCCTGGATTTGAGGAGAGGAGTTTCCTGCCCAGTGGACTCTGTCAATTCCTTTCCTAGGGACAATTTGTTGAGTGAAGTTCTCACTGCAGCCACAGACCATAGATCAGTATAGATCAAACAAACAAACAAACAAAATCCTTTTGCTTCAATTATTTAAAGCAGGAACAAATAAAGGAATTATTTGCATCTCCCTCACAGCAGCTGGGTCCCTGTAGGTTTCCACCCATAGATTGCTTTTCTCCCTTTGTGGAGTGCCTCCCCATGATCCATGAGAGGTGTTATGGGGCCCCCTGAGGGATTCTTGGTAATTCCATTGTAAGCCTTGCAGAAGTAATACTGACTGTCAAAGAACATGCTGAACTTGGATGCTATTACTGCTCTTTTTCTCTGGTGCAGTTTTAGCACTTAAAGAGAGTTTAATCTGGTATCATGCTCTTTCTCATTTGCCTAGATTCTTATTCAGAGAGCTCAAAACCAAAGGAACAGTTTTATAGAGCAGGCAGTGATGAAGAAAATGGTCCTGGAGCAACCCAAGGTAATGTGAGAAAGGGTTTGTACAAAGAAAGAGATCCTAAATCAGGGTAACTTTTAATATCCAAAGCATTATGAGTGACTAAGACTTTCATTTCATGTCCTAGTGATGTTTCCTAGTGATGCAAAATCTTCTGTGTAACTCTTGTGGTGGAAGAGTGTCATACAATCTCATATACAAGTGCTAGTTTTCTCTTCTATATGAGGAATTCAAAATAAATATTTGCTGGTAGTTCTGCAGACACTTCACAGGATCCAGTCACATGAATCCAACAATGTGACAACTGCTTCTCCCAGACATTGCAGCCATAATAGCTTGTAAACTGTTACCTTATTTCTGAGACAGATGGGGAGAATTAAAACAGAGGAAAGACATATTCCAAATAAGAACACTGGTGTACAATTTGAGCTGATCAAGGGATCTTAATCCAAGTGATCTGAAGAAAATACTGATTCCTGTCTGTGGGGTTTGCCTGGGGGGGTACATGTGGTTTGTAGCTTAGGGTTTTTTTTATAATTTGAAATAGGTGAAGGAGAGCAAGTGTTTGGAGAAGAACTGCATTTTCCTAGAGCTGATCAAAAAGCTCTGTTAGCCATTGTCTGCTGTCCAAGAGATCAACTGCCAAAGGCACAAGCAGTTCTGAACCTCAGTTGCCCATATCCCATACTCTGCTGCACCATGTCTTTATTTTCTACTGCTGTTCTTATATTAAGGACTTTTTTTAAGTTAAAAAACAAACTAAAAGCTTTTCCTTACAAATCAAAAGCTAAAAAATAAACAAAAAGCTTTGAAGTGCTTATAGAGAAGACAATTATTCTAAATAAGTTCTCTTTCTGTTATTCAGATTGAATATTGATTTCTAGGTAAAAAGTGAAACAGGAGTACTTTGATTTACTTTTCTGTTTATACATGTATCATTGGTAAGCAGAAGTATTTACAATAAAACTGTGCACAGTAACATTTGCTGAAGGACAGATTCCAGTTAAGTACAGACATGTCAGTATTACAGCCCTGTGTTGCTGGATTATCAGCTACTGCTTTCCGTAGTGGAAATTAATACCTCTACTCTTCCAGAGGCCTCTCCACTGCCTGAAAATGCTCTGGAAGATGATTATGATGATGCAACAGAGGCCCCTGGACCTAGAGATGCTTCTCTTTCTGAGCAGAATGAACAGGAAATCATTGGGATCCCTGGAGAAAGTGACAGAAACAAGGACTCCCAGACAGGTGAGGCTAGAAGAGCAGGCTGTTCTGTTCTCACATCCAGCTAATCTATACCTCTGCTCTGCTTTCCTCACAGACATAAAATTCTTGCCTATGGCCAACCCAACCTAAGTTTCCACTGCTGCAAATTAAAACTGTTACTTCTCATTAAAATGACCATGGGGACAGAGGGTTGCAGTCATCTTCATAACAGCCTTTTAAGTACTTGAAGACTGATAACAGTTTGTTCACATACCTATCCTCAGTCCTGTTCTGTATTTTGTTTCTCTACACAGCCGCAATCTAAATTAGTCAGCTTTCTACTTAGGCCTTGTAAACTACACTCTGCCCATGATGTGTCTCCACTCAGTCCATGTCTGTAGGCCTGTATCTTTCAAAAATTGCTTAACACCCAAAACTTTAAGGTATTTCTTTACAGCATGGTACTGAGACCTTACTAGTGTCAGGTCAAGCAGAAGGACCAGCTCTTACACCATATCCTTCTGTTTATGGATGCTCAGGTGATACTTCCCCTTTTTCCATCAACATGACAGGCTTGAGAGGGCTCAATGCCTGATGCAGCTTCAAATAATGCCTTGTAAAATACTACATATCATTAGACATATGTTTTTCAAATTATGCAATTGACTGTTTCTCCTTTCATCTGTAGTCTCTTTAGTGTCCTTATTAGATCTCATTCTATGTCCATGGAGGATGGATTCAGCTAGGTTTTTAACCTGGCACTAAATTCTGTCAGGCCCATATAATTAACAACAAATATTTAAGACAGACTTTTTTTTTTTATCAGTGTATTTAATATAACTGTGAAACACTTGATCTGAACTCTACTTTTTGGGGTAGTGATAAATATTTCTGGCCTATTTGAGATGTGGAAAATAATCAAAATACAGGACTCAAAGTAACTAGAGAGACATTAAAGAATGTTTTTTTCACAGCCCATGAATACATTCCTTTTAATATTGTGTATAAAGCTTGATCCTTGGATATGTATACACACTGCAGAAGGCAGAGTGACATAAACATTTCTCAGGTCTTTCACAGACACTCCTATCCAAAGTTCTGATTTCTGGAGGAGACAACTGGCAGCTGCACAACCACACAGAGGTAATACATGCAGGATGTGCATTTATCTATCTCAGTGTTCTTCCCTTCATGTTTTCAGACTGGATTCCCAGAAACAGGACCTCTGAAGCTGAGAGATCCTCATCCCCTGCTCTTGAGGATACGGGCTATGACGACATTGAAGAGCTGGGGCACTGATAGACTGCTGAGCTGCACTGACTTCTCCTGGAAATACACCACTGTTCATAAAATGCTAATCCTGTACTAGCAGAACCAGACCAACCTGCATTTAGGACTAGCTTGCATAAGTTTTGGTTATTTCCCAAGAAGAGATTATATACGTAAAATTTAAGGAAGCATGGCGGTTAAGAACAGCTTTGAAATTTCTCTTATAATTTCTTGTTGTTAAGACTTAGTGGACACTTTTCGATTTTATTTTAAATACCTTCTTTTTTTTTTTTTTTTTTTTTTTTTTACTGAGTTAATTTTAAAATTATGATTTTTCTTATTAGAAACTGTCCAAAGATCTCAAATTTATGCTTTTTCTCCCAGATATATGGGGACAGCTTCTGGTAATTATTTGGAATGGAGATTGAACTGCAAGAAAATCATCAAAATTCTGTTTCAGCCAAGTCTTTTGAGAAAGGAATTCTTGCTGATTGCTTCTGCAGCAACATCAACAAGATCTGACACGTGTGCTGCAGGCATGCTATGAGGCACAGAAGGAGGGAAACACATACACCCATGGGATTTAACTGCATCATACAATCTACTTTTCCTGGCTCACTAACAGGAAAACTGGGAAAGTAGAAAGTTTTTGCAAGAAATAGTAAAAGGCAGCAGAAACCATCAGGAGCAACAAATGTTATGCGAAAAAAAAAAAAAGGTGTAGCAAACTATTTATCCCTGTCAGAACTATCTGCATGGGACAGAGCTTCTCCTCTCCAGGTGCACCAGGCAGTGACCAGGAAGAAGGAATCCCTGGAGACTCAGAGATGGCAACAACTGATGTCACAGGCATGGTCCAGTTGAGCTGAGTGCTCTCCAGGTGACTGGGTTATATAATCCTCAGTGTGACTAAGTGGACTGACATTGGGAATGTGTTAAAATTTGTAGCCAAACTCTTACAGCATCCTGCCTGCACCTGAATGGCACCTGCACAAGGAAATGTTTAGGATAATTGGAGTAATTGGATTAAAAGCATATTAACAATTAACAAGATTAATAAAAGATGTAAAATGGCTTAACTGTGGGATCTGTCAGGCAAAGTTTCTCTTCTAAGGGATAAAAACAGATGCATACAGGATGAAATCCTAGAGAATCAGGATACAGCTGAACTCATTACAAATTTATCTTTCAAACTTTTGAAAAAGCAGGTACAACAGGAGGTTGTTTGTGAGTGGGGTTACAGGCAGCAGTGCTTGTTGCAGTCGGTGTAGCCAGCTGTGTTGGAGTCACCTCTGTGTGTACAAATTTATCTCTCTGGGGGACACAGCCTCACTGCTGCCTGAGCCAGCACTTGGGAAAGCAGCAGTCACATCCACAGGCTCCAGTGGCCCGAAGAGAGGAACCCACAGACCCCAGAGGATGCCTGAGGCAGTGACTCATTGCACCTCTTTAAGTAACACTCTGCAGTATTTTTGACTCCTTGAGAAAAACGTAAGGCAGGATTCCCGTTTGAAGAAATTCTACCAATTCTCCAAAATAGAATTTTTATTCAGTCACTCATTTTTTCTTTTTTTGCCACTAATATGCTTGGTAAAGTCTTCACACCTAAGTTTCCCAGCTCTCCCCCAAATATTTTCTTAACGATTGGCTCGCAGCCCAGTACTCAGGTGTTAAGAAAGACTTCAGGGAGGGGTCACAAACTGTTGTTGGCATTCAGGTTTTTCATTCTTGATTTAAAGTTACTCATAATTCAGTAAATTAGTAAATTTCAGTAAATTAGTAAACTAGCAAATCAGTAAACCGCTTTGCTAAAAAAAAAAAAAAAAAAATAATCAAGATTACAGCCAAAGGAGGGATCCAGGAGCACGTTCCCGATGACATCCAGGACTAAAATTGCGGTGGGGAGGGAACCGTGGCACAGCCAGAGCGGTTTGGGATTGCAGAGCGCTTCTGTGGGATGGGCAGGGGAGGAACTAAAGGCGGTGAATGGGGGAGGAACAAACAAGTGCGGCGAAAATGGAGGGTAGGGGGATATAAGGGCCAGTGGCAAGTAAATCGCTTGCTGATTCGGCAGGGACGCCCTGCTCCCGGGAAAACATGCTGGACCGCCCCGCCGAGTCAGCTCCCGGGTTCCCTCCTCGGGAGCTTGCTCTCCCCCGGCCTCGCCATGGCCAAGGGCACGGGCTCCCCGCCGGCCCCCCGCGATCCCCCCCCTGCTCTTCCTCCCGGGCCGGCACTCTCCGGGCAGCCAGCGAAGCGAGCCGCACGCGGGGCCGAGCGAGCGGCAGCCGCGGGGAGGCGGAGCCGGAGCGGCGGGGCGGCGGCGGCGGAGCGGAGCGGGGCGGGCCGGAGGGGCGGCGGCGGAAGGGCGGCCCCGCTGCCGCTGCTGCTGCCGCCCCGTGCCCGGGGGCGGTGCTGCGGCCGCCGGACGCTGCGGAGCGGCGGCACGGGACGAGGCCAGCATGGGCCGGACGCTCGTGGAGCTGTTCTACGATGTGATCTCCCCGTACTCGTGGCTGGCGTTTGAGGTGAGCGGTGGCACAGGGAGGGAGGCCCTTCCCGGTCTCCGCGGTGCCCGAGCGGCGCTGGCACCCGGCCGGTCCCGCCGCCGCCTCCCGTTCGGAAGGGCCGCTCAAGGGCAGCTCGGCCGGCTGGCTGCAGGCAGCGCCCTTTGCGCCGTGAAGTTAATTTTTCTCTCACCTCCAAGGGGTGCCTGGGCTTCTCCCTCGCGTGTTGAAATCCAGGGACAGCAGGGAAGCGTGTCCGAGCCAAACGGCAGTGCAGGAGTTAGTGCTGAACATTTTGCTTCTGGGGTAGCTTTCATATTTAAAAAGTGCAGGTGTCCTGATCATGACATGAGCCTGACCTTTCCCATACTTACCGCTGCTTAGCCTTGGATAGTCGTGACACGAATAGAGACGCCTCAGTTTTTCTGAGATCAGAGTTCTCTGGCAGCACCCGGGAAAGGCTTTAGAAAGACTAGCCCTAATACAATAGAAAGGATTTATCTGTAGTATTTACTGCCTAAGCTGCACACAGCTCTATAGACACCTCTGACTCTGAATCCCTCACTACTCTTTCACGTTGCAGGCTCTCTGCCGGTACCGGCACATCTGGAATATTGAGCTGCGTTTCCGTCCAGCTTTCCTCGGTGGCATAATGCAACAAACTGGTATGAAGTACGGGGAGATGAGCCCTGCAGGGAGATACCTTCTTCACTAGCAGAGTACTGAGTCTGCAGGCCCTGGGTGTGTGCAGAGCCCACGCAGAGCCAGCTCTGAACTAAGTTATGGCACCACTAACAGATTAACTACAGGACTGTGGAGCCCCAAAGAGATTGAGAAATCAGTCACAAGGAATTTCACACTGTTGCAACTACACAGACAGTCTGTGCCAAAGTCCATCTGTTCTAAAATACAATAAATAAATAATAACAACTTGACAGGGAGTGTTTTCCTAGAGTTAGATTTTAAACCAGAATTAATATATGTAACACTTGCACTTTGTAATATGCAGGAAGGATACAACTATGTCCTGAGACAGTACTTATGGCCTTAATTGGATCACCAAGACTTACAACGCATAAATCATGAATTAACAAGTCTTTACATTGGTTTACCCATGCATTAGGAGTTGTCTAGCTTAAAAGTCATCTGTCTGAATCAACATAAATCCCTGCTAGGACATTTGTACCTTGGTTTAAAACTGATTCAGCTATCCTAAAGGTTTAATCAGGGCAAAACTGAAATAAACCATGTTTAAATCGCAGCATTATCTTTGGAAAAGCCAAGTATGTTTCAGTAAACCAAAATGAAATTATACTATGAAATTAGACTCTTCCTTAGGTATATGTACATATGAGGCATAATTTTTCCAGTGTTAGTTTGTTCAGTATTACTATAATACAGCTGGAAATCTCAACAGAACTTTTTCCTAAAAGGTAACAAGCCGCCAGCAATGTTACCGAAGCGAGGGGAATACTTGCTGAAGGATATGAAAAGGATGGCAAAGTACTACCAGGTGCCTTTACGTATGACCCCAGATGCCCTCCAGCACATCATGGGCACAAGTAAGAGTCTTAGCAGCTATTTCTCATCCCTAGCACTTCTGGTTCCAGTTCTCCCTACGATGAAGTCCCTGTGTGCAGCCTTTTCCTGAACCTGTGAGCAGGATGAAGTCTGCATTCACAGCCATGGAGGAAATTTCTGGAGAAATGTGGCTGTGAATGATACTATCACAGGAGATAACTGTGGATCAACATGAGCTTTACTGTACAGACTTTGGGTTTCTCAGGACTGTTACAGGGGAGATCACACTGCTCTTAGGTAGCAGTCATGCAGACCACACCTGCTCCTGCTGCTGTGCCTTGTCTGAGTGTTCCTCTGTCTCCCACGAATGCAGGCAGCCTGACGGCCATGCGCTTTATCACAGCCATTGACATGACAAACCCACAGTACCTGGAGCCCTTATCCAGGCAGTTCTGGATGCGCTTTTGGTCACAGGTCAGTACTTCATTCAGCCAGCTTCTTGACCCTTTCTGTCACCTTCCCTGTCCTGCATCATTAAAATGTGGAATTCCAGCAAGAGGAAGAAAATGTCTTTTAATGGAAAGTCACAGCAGGAACTTAGTCACAGTGGTTCAGAAGCCACTGTGGTTCATATCAGAAAACACTTTAATACATTCCTAGATTAGGTGACTTAAGACCTTTTTGGAGGTAATTTCTCCAGCAATTAGTATTGAGTTTATTTTTGTTTTCTTAGAAAACTTGCTTTTAAAAATCCAGAGATGAGCTTTTGTTTCATAAACACTGATTTACTTATTTTATTCTTTTACCAGCATGAAGACATCAGTCAGCCAGAGAACATATTGGCTGTAAGTGTTTCCTTTTTCTTGGTGCTTCTGCATTTCTGATAGATATTCTTATTGATGACTTTGAAGAAAAATTGATTTAAATTCCCTTGCAGCTCTGTTTGGATTTTTTGGTTTTGTTTTGTTTTGTTTTTTTTTTTCTCAGAACCAGAATACACCTTTTTTTTTGTTAATTCATGTGGCAAGATACCCAGGCTGGACAATAAGTTACCTATTGATACTATGTTATTAAAAGTCATGAAAGTATAAATAGTTTGCTGCTCTATGAAATGTTCAGCTGTAATGCAACACTTGGGGAAGGTGACTTTCCTTAGAGTGATGGAGTCAGGTTTTCTGTTAAGCTCAGTCCTATTATGCCCTTTTACATACCTGGAAATTATACTCCTGATGTTTTTTCTTTTGCCATTTCAATTTTGTTTATTACAGAAAAAGCTGTAATAGCATGTAAGGTAGTATACCAGCAGATCCTCTTGAAGGTCTCTCCTTTCTTCATTATTTTATAAGTTCTTGGAATATGAAGAAAAGAGAGGAGTTGACTGGTGTCTCCTATCCAACATCCCTAGTTGAAATCTGAAGCTTGGAGTCTTGCTGTTCCTCCCCAAGTCTAGTTCTTGCACTTCAGCTTCATCATAGTGTCACTTTTTTACTAAAGTTTCAGCAAAGGTTTGCACTTTGCTTTTTAAGAAGCAAGATTTGAAGGATATAAATAAAGTTATTTTTTATTTAAACATATAATTTAATTAATTAACTATACTTATAGCTTAAGATATAATTAATGTGGTATTTTTACTCTGGTAGGCAGCCAAGCACCACACAGGTGCTTACTTGCTTCCTCCCACTGCCCAGAAGGACAGGGGAAGAGGAAAGGAAGAATAAAAGCCAGAAAACCTGTGGGTTGAGATAAAATTACTTAATAAACAAAAGAGAACTGGGAGCAGAGTGAAAGAAAACAAAGAATCCCTACATGTAGACTGATGCTCAGCCAGTTCCCAAGAAAAAGCTTAACCTGCCTAAACTCCCTCCTCATCAATTACTGCTGAGCATGGCATATGGCATGGTCTGTCTCTTGGGTTAGTTCAGGTCATCTCCCAGCCTCTGGTGAAGCCCCACTTTATTCACTGTGGGGGGAGAGTGAGAACCAGAGACTGCCTCGACACTGTGCAAACACCATTCATCAATAGCTAAAATAATTAGCATGTTATCAGCATTGTTTTGGTCACAGATCTGAAACACAAAACCATAGGAGCTGCTGTGAAGCAAAGTAGCTCCATTCCAGCTAGACCCAATACATAAACATATACAGAATGTTGTCACATTGTCTCTGAATCCATCATTATTTAAATAAAGCAAGGACATGCAGAACTTCAGCACTTCATACTCAGAACAATCTCCAATTTAGCCACAGTTTGGCAGTCGATGAGTATCCCTCCCGTGCATCAATGCAGAGAGGGAGGTGTCCCCTTGTGTCTGTCTTCATTCACTCCTGCAACAACTACTAGACTTTTCTGGAAATTTGTCATCCAAAGGTGGCTGAGAGGTCCCAGCCAATCATCTGAGTCTTTACAGGTAGATTTATTTTACACATCAGTCAGAAAAATGGTACTTTTAAAACCTGATAATAATTCCTTAGCATTCTTTTACTTCTTCATTTACTCAAAAGCAGCTTCACATAAATTGCTGTATCAGCAATGTGTGGTCTGAATTCTGCCCCAGTCCACTTAAATCCTCTTTCTGCCCTGAAATGGTGAGGACCAGATACTACTTCACAGTGTCAATATTGCACTCTAAACACTGTGGCTACCAAGCATTTTGTTCTAGTCCAGTGGTACACTTGTTTAACCTCCTCTTCAAGCACAGTCAAAAAGAGCTCCTCATTTTCCTGATGTGTTAGCAGGAGAAGGCACATGAAAATGTTGGTGCTAAACAAAAAAAGTCATTGAAAAAGTCATTAGCACCTGCATGTGCAGGATTACTTCTCCATGTGCAATACTGCATTTCTTTCTTTTTTTTCCTCTCTTTTCGTGACATACCTTATTCAAAGAGTACTTGGAAGGCATTGTTACCAGGTAAACACCAGAAGTTTAAATTTGGCTACTTTGTCTCATTCCGGTGTGGCAGAGGCTCAGGGGAGGTGAAAAAGATCCAGCAGTAACACCAGCCACTGTTAAACCTCTGTGATTTGGTGTCTTTCATACAGTGTCACAGATCCCACGTGGCTGCATTTCTGTCTTGGTAGGCTTGTAGTGTGAGATTTTACTTTTCAGAACACCACTTTGAGTTTTTTTGTAAGTTATCTGATGAGTCATTGTATCTAAGGTTCTTTCAGTTATTTTCTTTGGTTTAGGAACTCCTGGGGGAAAAAAAGTGCAGATTTGGGGCTTGGAAGATTTAAAATGTCTCTTCCACTTTGTATCTGAGAGTTGTTAAATGATGAATAGTTTGGGAATACAGCAAGACAGTTGTGCAAGAAGTGCTTCAAGAGTATTTTGAATTTTTTTGTTAACAGACTGAAGATTAAATTAATTATACCAAGGTGAGAATTGGAATATTTACATTTAGAGTATTCTTAATTAAATCATGTTTTCACAGATTGCCCGACAGGCTGGGCTCTCAGCAGAGCTCTCCCAGAAGGCACTTGAAATGGCTTCATCCCCTCCAGTGAAGGACAGACTGAAAGACACAACAACTGAAGCACTGAAACATGGGGTGAGATGCTTCCAATGGCACTGGGCTTCACAGCTCTGCATTCCTTCCCCCTTAAGAATACAGGGAACAATGAGAGTGATGATTATAGAAAGCACTATATATACTTCTTGTTTTCCAATGTGTAAAAGCCACCTTACTGTTGCTGGTAGTTTGTCTCAGTCATCTGAGAAAACAAGGTTGACCCACTCATTCCAAGGACAGAACCTTTTTTTTACTGAGAGATACCATTTTACTGAGAGATACCATTTATTGCTACTTGGAATAGAACTGTGGATTAATCAGGTTGTTTTTTATGCTCCTTCAAAAGGGGCACACAGGCTCTGGAGAGTCACCCATTTTCAGATGGCTTCATTAGGCTTATCTTTAAGAATGAAGAAGGTAAAAAGAAGGGGAGGAAAGAAAGTAAAAAGTTGTTGGGATTTATTCCTGAAGATTGGTGATATGACTGCAAGAAATTCTCCCATTATAACATTCTCTGTTTCATCTCCATGGTGTCAATAGGCATTTGGGATGCCTGCTGTTGTGGCACATTATGATGGGAAACCTCATCTGTTTTTTGGCTCTGATCGTTTAGAGCTGCTAGGCAGCATTATAGGTGAGTCTACCTCATTTCATCACTTTGGTTTCATGCTTTCACCCTCTTGGAACAAAATAAGTAATGCAGCTGAGTAAAACACTCCTAAGGGCTTTCAAATGTTAAATAATGTTGGTTATCCTTCTCCTGGAATGAAACTGCTGACTGAAATCTGTCCCAGTACACTTAAAATGACCAAATGATCCTTTTCCAGACCAGAAGTAACTTGAGTTCTCTCTCTCACACCCTCTCTTGGTGTGTTTCAAGGCTTTGTGCTCCATGCGCCATTCTCAAAATATCCATATGTAACCTTTTGGTACTGGACCGTAGACCTTGCCTAAGATTATGACTATGGCTGGTACTGCTTTTTTTTTTTTCTGTTGTTGTTGTTCTAACATTTTCATTTTATATCTGTTCCTTCTTATTAAGAGCACATTATTACAGCTCCCCAGTCCATAACTTGTGTCTACCTACACAGCTGTTTAGCTTGTTCATATATTGACCATCCTTCTTTTCATTTTTCTATTAACTATTCTTTAAGAGATTGAAGTAGGTTGTGATAAAAAAATAAAACTAAAGTTACCTTTTTTTATGAGTTACAGGGCATTTGACTATTCATCTCAAGATCTGGCACTTGAGAGAGTGTCTCTAGAAAGAGTTATGCACACAATTAGCTCATGCATTTGTGGAAAACATTCAACAGAAAGAATTAATGCAAATTAGTATTAGTCATAAGCTTAAGCAGAATGGAAATTTTTTGAGGTTTTCTTTTTTAGTGTTCTGGATGAGTTTCTGATTCTATAAAATATTCCTGATGAACATGAGAGTGAGGAAGAAGAGTACCCAACACTCCCTACAGCAGTCACTAATACTGACTGGAATGCTGTGGCCTGATTTCTAGTCTCAACTCCAAGGACTTAATCAGATTTTCTTTTTGATTCTCTGTCTCTGCAGCCTTGCACCCTTTTTTGCTTTTTTTTAACCCCCACTCCCCCCTGCAAAATGAGTCCTAAAAAGAACTGATTTCTCCCTCATGTGAAATATCCCTGACCTGCAGAACGTCTCATCTGTAATGGAGGAAAATAATTCTTCTGCACAGTTTCAGCTGTGACTAGACAGTGAAAGATTTATGGAGCTGGCTGTAGCACACCAAACAAGATATATATCTGTATTCCATCACCAGTAGCTACCCTTCACCTACTGTTCAGAGTAGGAACAATAATCCTGCTGCAGAAAAATAACCAGCCAATTACTTGTATGGATCACATTTTAATATATCTCTTTTGTGCTGGTTTGTCTTGCAGGTGAAAAGTGGCTGGGACCAGTTCCAAGCCCTAAGCTGTGAAAAGTCCTGGGGAAATATGTAAGAAGGACAATATATATGTCAGTCTTCAGTGGTTATCTGAATGTATTCAATTTTATGGAGAGATGCCTTTCTTATCCTTAACAGTTAACTTTACTGCTTGGTCTCATCTGTAATTTTGAAAAATATCAAGGTTTGCCAGTATTACCAGCCTGGTGAGGTGTTTACCAATACAAATGTGCTTCCTTTCTTTCAACAGATCCAAGATTAACATTAAAGATTTAACTTCTTGCAGAGTGAACATTCTTCTTCCCTGGTTGGTTTTCTTTCCTTTACCCTTAACACATGAGGATTACGCAGTTACTGGACTGTGATCTCCAGGTTTCTTATGTCTTCCTGCTTGTCCTTTACAAACACACACACACACATAAAACCTAAGAGAAGCTGGCCACATTTCCTTTTATTTTAAGTCTAGTGTACTACATAGACATAAGAAGCACAGGTTAAGATATTAATGCTTCCTTTTACTTTGCATCATGGCAGCTGGGAAAGACACAATTCAAGCCTAAAGAAGAGCCTAGCGAACCAATCAAGTATTTTAAAAGGAACTGTCCCCATCCTGGACAATATGTGATACACCTGCAGCGACTGATGTTTGAGGAAACCACCATACACATGCATTTGTGGGCACCAACCCCAAACCTTGCAGGGGTTTTTAACTAATCCAGGTTTTACAGGAATGTCTTTGGAGGATGGTTGTGAACACCACTGTAGGTTCAGCTGGTAACTGAAGTAGACTCTGTTTTACTTCCTCAAGGATGCCCTAATTGCTGCCTATCCAAAGGTGATTTGGATATGGCTGTGAGGGACTTCCAAGCATGTAGTCTGCAGAGGGAAAGGTATGCAAACAATTAAAATAAGAAACTTCACATGGAAAGTGTTTGAGCTTGGCCCTGTATTGGCTGAATTGGAATGACACACAGAAATTTGATTTATAGGAAGTTTGATTTCACAATGATTCCACACTCTGATGCATCACTGAATGAAACAGCAGCAGCTGGAATTCCCTTTTTTGTCTTTTCCTGAACTTTAGCATAAAGCACATTCACGTATTTTCACTTGAACAGCAAATCCTAGACCAAAGGATCAGAAAAAAAATCTGTATCCTTCATGTTCTTACACCTCTGAGTGTTGTGGGAGTATCATTTGTTCCCCCACCCACAATTTTTACTTCTTTCAGCTCTTCAGGAAATACCCTAGGATTGGAGGAGTCCTTCCTCCTTTTTACCAGTGCACCCATTAGTCTTTGGGCAAATTCAGCCTGGAACTTAAGGAAAACTTTGTGAGAGATAAAACGAGTTAGAATGACAAGGAGGTTACCATGGATGTGGCTGCCATAGGTTTCTTTGAGTCCCTTGAAGCCATGTTATAGAAATTTTTTACCGTTTCTCCCCTGAAACTTGCTAGCCTCCAATCTGTGCTATCAAACTGATTCAGAGGTTGTGATAAAATGGAATGACTAAAACATCACTTTAAGCCAGTAGCGCTATCTCAGGAGTGGGTAAAATGCCCTTTTGTGGGAAATAATGTGCTCTGGTAAGGAGCTGGTGAGAATTCAAAGAACACCTGGAAATAATGTCAGTGAAAAGCAGGGTCTCATGAAACTTTGTTCTTTGAGACGGATCAACTGGAAAATAACCAGCCTTTGTGGCAGAATGTTGTTTGATTTGGCAGATGAACCAAAAGACATGGATCCTACAGACTGCAATATATTTCATGAAATTATTTTAAATGCTCTTTGACCTACTTCAAATCAGTGGAAATTACATGCTCAAAACCTTAGGTACTAAAATCATACTTGAGTACTACTGAGATACATTGCTTATTGCCTATGATAGCCACCAGTAAATGCAAAACCACAGCCTTTGCCTTTGTATCAGTGAGTTTGCAGATTGTTGCAATTCTGACTCTCTACCTATTCTAAGCAAAATGTGCCTGTTTGGGAGCAGAACTTTGAGGGAGTTCTGCCCCTCATTTACACAGCCTTGCTCCTGTGTTACAGAGCCGTGCTGTGAGCACAAGCTCTTGGCAAAAGCTCTGGGGATGACCCCAGTGAACAGTGGCTGGCAGCTGCACTGTCACGCTCAGTTCTGATCTCTGCTGTAGCGCACACTGAAGCAGCCTCAGTGGTGAGTATCAGCTCCCCTCTCTGATCTGCAGTGGCAACAGTGGCCACCACCTCATGGGGCTGAACTGTGCACCTGACTGCTCTGAATGCCACAAGGTGGCAGGGCAGCTAAAACTTGAGCGCTGAGGATCTGAACAGAAACAGTAAGAACTACCAGCTATTTAGGAATGTTTAGGAATAGCTGGAAGAATTTTCTTCCATAAAGGTGATCCTCTTCTACTCAGCTGCATACCAAACTAGTTCCTGAGAGCCTCACATCCCCACCATTTTCAAGGCAGCTGTTTAGTGTCAGACCAGAGAAGATACTGGGCAAGGAAAGGGACAATGAGCAAAAAGATTCAACAACACAGACAAAACTGGACTGTGAATTCTAGGGAACAATCCTGAAGTGGTGTTCCCATTTTCCCTCATCAGGAAATCAATCCCACTTCCCATGTCTGGAAAAGCTGTGAAACTGGCTTGGCAAGTAGGTCCCACCAATGCTAGGCTGAAAGCAAATAAGCAAGTGTACAGATAGGCACAACATCAGAAAATTAGCAACAAAAAGGGGTTCTGCAAAGTAATGAAACTATTATAAAAAGCAGAGGTTAGGCACAGAGAAAGGTATGTTGTATCTGAGCAAAGGAAACTGAACAATGAAAGACAAAGAAGAGGAAGAAACTGTGCCTAGATTAGGGTAGAGAACAGAATCTCAATGGGAAATGCTGTTCCCTGAGAGGGAGGAGGCAGCCGGGAAAGGGAGTGCTTCGGTAAATCAGACAGGCCAGAGTCACTTGCCACGGAAGATTGCTTGGGGAGGAAGGTAAAGGACTAACTCTGTTTCCTGAGAAGCTGTACAGCACTTGCTGCACTGTCTCAGAGAGGCAGGGATGGCCAGGGGCCTGTGGCTCTCCTCCCCCGTGTCCATTACCTGTGCTCCTCACCGTGTGTGCAGCAGACAGTGCTCCAGCGCTGACATCACACACAGCACAAAATGGAGGCCTGCAGAACAAGGCACCGCTTTAACCTCCCCCTGCAAACGCCTTCCTACTGCCCTTTCAACCCTCAGCAAGCAACACCTAAATCAAGCCTCTCTTTTCTCCCGTCCTTATCTCTGTGCAAATGAGAAGAAAACATTTTATTAAAGCACTTACTGGATTATGGTGCTGAGCCTCTGCTTTGTTGCCTTTTCCTTTTCCAGTGGAGCCAGCAACACTGCTGGAAGGAAGCAACCTGCTTCCTAGAAGGGAACCAAGCACAGAACAATACAAAAATAATCAAGAGGGTATCCCAGGAGCTGCACACATAGCTGGTTTTACTCCAAAGTTTTCACAGATCTGTCGCTCATCCACAGATAAGAGTGAAAGGAGTGTACCTGTGCCCAAATTGACTAGGTTTACCTTCTACCTGTCTACTTGTTTCTCATTCCAGCTCAAAACATGAGGAAAGTGACTGCTTTAATTTCATTTAAAAATAGTCATCAGCCACTGCTTCCAGACAATCTGAATGCCTTATTCTCAAGGATACACATTTGTGAAGCAGACTCCAATCTTACGCTCTCACAGTGTTTCTCTTCCTTCTCCCTCTGACCCCTCCCTTGAGATTCCCATATCTGACCTCAGGGTTTAAGGAATTTGCCTCTCATCACATATCAACACCATGGCAAAACCAGGGATTAAATGCTTGCAAAATTCACAAATTAAAAGCATTCTTTTGCTTTCTGTAATCAGCTTATATTTACCATACACATTTCTCAAAAAATGAGTAAGATGTCTTTAACATAATAGCCTTCTTAAACCATTCTATGTTTACTCTTAGATGATCATCCATTCTATCCATTCTATGGTTAAAATTACTAAATATGCTAATTTCTAACCAGTACAGTTTGTGAGAGTTTATGCATAGCTACATCACAACATAAATCTCTATTATAAAATACTAAATCTTTTCTTTAAATCAGAGGAAAATGGAAAGAGTTTGAATTAAGGAGTTTAGTGTGGAATGTGCTAAGGGGTAGAATGGACAGGTGAATACCTCTGATGGCATATCTAACCATCATTCAATCAGGAAAATGAAGAAAGCTAATGAGGGATTCCTGCTAAGATGGTAAGCTCAGATGCTTTTCCCAGGAACACTTCTTTCTTTTTTTTCTTTTTTCTTTTTTTCTTTTTTTACTTATATGTGATCACACCAGTATTTTCTAGTAAACAGATAAGATGCAATTATTGTTTCAGCACTTTTTCCAAGGTAGACTATCCCCTTTCCCAGTGCCATTATGTAATTTAAAACTGAGATTTAAATCAAAATTGGTAAATCACTGCCTAATGCTGCTAAACTGTGGTTTTAAACAATATGAATTTACAATATGAGGGTTCTTCTCTATTTTGTATATATCCATCCCAGTTCCACTATGCTAAAATTTAATAATGATGTATGTTTTTTGTAGGAAGTTACTAACAGGCCAACTAACTAAATAAAAATATACCTAACAGTACTGGTAGTGTCTATGTGTTGAGGAGAGTTATAGCTGAATTTTTATCCTGCCCTTGAGGCTAGGGAGAAAGTCACCTCTGCCTCATGTGACATGCACTGGCACATGAGACATGTTGGTACTTTAAAGCCAAGTCAGAAAATATTTTGGCAAAGGCAGTTCTCTATGTCGTCATCTGGAAGCATAATGACCACAGACTGACTTTTTTTTTTTCCTGTAACTTTGCTCTCTCAATCTGAAAGGCAAATTGGAGAAGCCAAGAATGTGTACATGGGTCAGGAATGTTGGATTTATTCGGCGTAGGATCTAGACTCACAGTGGGCTTGTCTTAGGTTTCTCCATTAAAGAAAATTTGCTTGGTCTGATTTTACACAGTGCATTAACTTTGGCTGAATACTTACTAGATAACTTAATAAAGGGCAAAACTATACCACCAGGATATTGCTCTCTGTCCCCAGGGTTGTAAAACCTAAAAATTACATTGAACTAAACATTGCATTCTCTGTAATGATTATTCTCAGTGATGCATATTAATGCATCTCATATACTGTAAGATAATAGAGTCAGCAGAGAAAGTATCTGTGAAGAGCAGAAGGGGCCAATGGAAAGCATCCCTGCCTCCAGCATCCACAACAAAAGAGGAATATCTGATAGAACAGAGATTTCTGCAGAATATCTGACAGTATCACATCTTCAGTGCTGTTGCTAAGATACAGACAGTTTTATGCAGGGATCTGTCTGATGGCCATTCTTGATATCTCATATATGGCAGCTGTGGAGAATGAGACCTAACTCTATTCTCAAATTAAGTTGACTCCACTTTCTGACCCTTGTAATCTTTACGAGCAATCCTTTCTCACACAATTCCTATAAAGATTTCAGGGTTCATTTCAACCAACTCTCTTCCTTGCCATACACATAATCCCTAGTATCTCTTACCATCTCAACATGCTCTTATTCCAGTCTTCCAGCAACAAATGTTAAATGTTTTGCCTTTCACAGTTTCTAATGACTTCCCAAACTCAAAAGCTTAGTCTTTTCAATCATACTTTCCCAAAATCTTACATAGCCCCTTTCTCTAAACCACACTGAAACTGATTTAAACTTTCCCTAATTTTAGCTTAAGGCTGATGCTCAACAAGAAATGCTTCAATCCAAACCAGTTCATTTTAACAAAAGTGAAATACAACTGCAAACAGGGTCTGAGATCAGGGCAGATGATCCAGCTCCACAGCAGGAAACACAACAGGTGTCCCTGCTACAGGACTGAAGAGAGCTTCTAAGGACTATAATCATCACTGCACTGAATAGATGATTATAGTGAATGGATCCAAGTCCCACTGAATGGATTATTATAGTGAATGGATCCAAGCTGAGTTTAATCAACTACATCTGAGCTTTAATCAAGTACTAGACTAAGAGCCCAACCTTGACAAAAAAACTCTGAGTGCAGGTTGGCTTCCTGATTACCCACCTTCTTAGGAGCATACTGCTTTGTTCAGGAAGCAGTTCCTATAATCCCATATCCAAACTATCTAGTTTATACAGGAACTGCATTCAGAAATGCAACCACAGTTCTCCACAGAAAAAACATGAACTTTTTAATTCTTTGCAGTCTACTGTAACTCCTTTTGCAGTATATACAGCACTATTTATTCACTGAATTACAGCACTGAAGAATTCTTTCCCAATTAAACTTTGCATGGCAGCTGCTCTCCCCATTTTTCTGGGCTATCATCTACCTGTGCTTCTAAAATATTAAGTACAGCATACAAAAGATTTGGCTCAACCTCTCATACGCTTCTAGAAGCATAAGCAGAGGGTTTTTTCTATTTTTCTTTCTTTTTTACCTGGTGAGCTAGAAGTACTGGGTGTGCAGTCACTGTCATCCAGCCACATACTCTGAACCATTGAATCCTGTTTTGGAGGGCCCTTAAGTGAGCACGTCAGCTCCTAGAGAGGGCAAAGAAGATGTGTTTTAATAATGCACCTGGTAAAAATTCAGGGAGGGTAGCCTCTGTTTGTTAGAGATCATACACCCACCCTGTCATTCTCCTCTTCCTCAGATGTTCCATTTTCCCTCAATCCACTACAACAACTGCTTACACTGGATGATGAACGTGAGAGTGGCTGCATCACACAGTATCCTGAAGTCTGACTCCTGAGCATTCTGTGAAATGCAAGCATTCAACATGATCATGCTTATTGTTACACATAGGCTTAACTTCTTGAGGCATAGCTTTATTATGTAGCAGTCAGAAACAGTAAGAATATATTATTAATCCACAGCTAGTTTTTCCACCTAGGAACAGAATTCAGGTGAACTGGCATGCATACCTTAATTTCTTGTTGCTACATCACTTAGGAGAAACAGCAATTCTCTGTCTCCATTCTGGATAACTGTATGAAAGGACAAATCTGAATGAATTTTTAAGTCACAGACCTAAGTGTAATAAAGTGGATTGACTCAAATCACCTGCATTTAAGTATTAAATACATCTAGATATTCATTAAAATCAACAGATGCCCTATTGTGGATATCAGAGATTTTAAGAGCCTAAATACAGAAGGAAGAGGTATTAAACTGAGTATGAAGAGCAGGTGCTGTCCAGTCTAGGCCACCCATTTCCACAGGTGGTCTCAGGCGATCGTGTTTTGTCTTATGTGAAATTCCAGGCAGAACAAAGGGACCATAAAAAGCATACTTTTCATGTCATAGAGCTTATAAATTGTTACTGCTGTTTTCTGTATAGCTGTAACAGGAGGAAGCAGGAAAGCAGACACACATTAACCAGTATTACAGAACAGTTAACTAAGAAAGTTAGGGAAGCAATGGGGAGGTAGGAACACATTACTGAGATCTGCATTATTGCAGGATGTCTCAGTGTAAAACTATGTAGGATCAAGTGCCAAGCTCCTGCACAGACAAGTCAGAGCCTTCCTCCTGCTTACAGACAGGAACACACCTAAGTCAGGATTCCCATCCTGGTGATTTTCCATGCGCCCAGCTGCCAATAGACTGATTCCTGTAGGTCCGTCCCACTAAAATTTAGCTCCCAACAAGGCCATTCAAAGAGGACATTCAAAGCAAACTGTATTGGATCCCTTTACCACCATTTTATCAAATGGAACAGACATTGAGGTAGCCTGGTGCATGTTTCAGATCTATCAAAGATGATCCTTAAGGTCAGCTCTTCCCAGCTGAGAATTTGGGATCCACTGCTTAGAGTCATTCAGGAGATACATGGCTCTCCTCCCCGCATGTAAGCCCCAAATTTATGGCGAAATACTCATTGTCTGCATAAGAAACCAGCTAGTAAGAGAGAGACAAAGAGCTTAAAAATGTTAAGAAATAAAAAAAAAAAGAGAGGCAAGAAAGATAAGACACCTTTAACATACTAAATATATTTATTCCTTCAGAAACACTGCAAAATGTGGCCAGTCTTGACCTACAAGCAGTTGTGAAACCTAAAGTCCCAGGCATATTACATGCCAGCATGCAACAAGGAGAACAGTGAAGACAGGGCCAATAAAGGCCAAAGATATTTCCTCAAGAGATTAGGAAATATATTTTGGAGGAAATGAAGGCCAACATGCTTCTCCCTTAGCAGAGCAAATCAATAACATGAATCTAAGTGAAGTGGGATCTAGATTTCCACAAAGTATCTCCTTCTCAGCACCCTTCCTCAGCAGGTTTCTCCATCCTTGTTCTCTGCACTGCGTTTCTTGACCTGTGTCAAGGCACTAGAGACAGAGGTGGAGTTGCGTTCTTCTGCTCTTGCATTCTGCAGGCCAAACTATTCTCACTCATCTGAGGGGAGAGGAAGGGAAGAGAAGGGATCGCACTCAAGGTGGCCTCCGTTCCCCATCACTAGTAGAGGTTGGTTCAGTGGCTGCTGATTTGGCAATTGGAAGGGCACAGAGCCAAAATGCTCCAACAGGAGCTATCTGTCCATCTCCCTCTCACAGAATTCCTGCTCCAGGAACTGCCAGTGGAGCGTTACTTGGTGCCACTCGGTCTCTCCACAGTCCTTGAGGTCCTCTAAGTACGTTCATGCTCCTCTTAGCCAGGACTCTGATTTCACCCCAAAAGTCTTGCCAGTGTCTTCAGTGAGGTACCCAATGACTGAGTAGCATCCGGTCCACTCCTGATTGGCTTGATGTCCCCACTCAGATGTGTCTGAGGAGGGAAAACACACATACAAAAAACCCATGTACTTTTCCTAGGATATGGACATACACAGTACAGTGCTTGATTTCTCAGATGCAACCCAGAGAGTCGTCTGATCCTCAGGACTTCTACTACTTGGTTACATAGGCTGGGTTCATTCTTTTGAGTCTGTCCCTTGAGAAGAAGGATTACTTGGAAGGCTACCTAGACAGTAAAGCAGAAAAACTAAGGACAATTGTCCCTGTCTGTGGGAGAGAAGACACCGTTAGCTCAAGTGAACAATGCAGTTTCATGGATTGCTGGCTGATCACTATATAAACATCTGTTAAACTCAGCAGCGTGCTCTGCCTCTACTGTAAAATAATTAATCTATTACTTATATGTTCCCTTTGCATTTATTTCCAGGTTGCTCTTAGTAGAACACAGGTGAAGGGGTTGATCATTCAAGTTTTGAATCTGAAATGATTATGTAAGACCAGTAGCATCATGCTGGACATTTCTGAGGTAACAGAAATTTCTTGTGACTCTATGGAGAGAACCAGGAATAGACTGATGATATACTCCCAGGGATAGCCCATTCTGTTATCTAAGAGGGACTACATAAATTATTCTAGAATGAGGCAGAACTCTTCTGCATTGGAAGTATGCCTACATCTTGATCCTGGTTTCACAGCTGATGAACACCAGGTAGGCTATTTCAGCAGAATGCCAATAAAGTGTCTCCAAGACAGACTTTACACTCCCAGCCTTCTCCTGCAACATTGTGCTAATACTGTCTTGCTGAAAATGGTGTGCTTTACCTGGTGGAATTACATGTTCTAAATTCCCTGTCCCCAATGTCATGCAAAAAGTATGGCTGCACATGGGCTAGTCTCTAACTCTGAGATCACAACTCTAACTCTGACTAATCACTAATTGTGCAAAACTCCATGCTGCATCCCACCTTGTAAATGAACTGTCCAGGAATGGGCTAAACCACCAGAGATATGAAAATACTTCTTTTTTCTCGTGGTCCTAAGTGGTTTTGAGTCCATGACTGGAAAAAGAATCCTGGGAACAGAACTAGACAAACTGACAAATCATATAGGTCATGCCTAATGTGCATAAACAATATTCATGCAAGTATTGTTAGTAAAATCCCATGCTATGTTTGCTCTCTGAAAGCATGTGGATACCAACTTGAAACAGCCATTGCAGCTGGCTCACCTCCTCAGCTGATGGAGAATGGGGGTGGGAAGTGGGGGAAGCAGAATTCTTGGTGATTATGCAAGGTAATCAGCTATCTAATCAGAGCAAGAGTCCCTCACACATGCCTGTCAGGAACTTCTAGTTCACTAACAAGGCCCCAGGCAGGATGAGGAAGGGAAGGTGGAATGATTTGGTAATGCTGGGAGATGGGGGGTGCTGACTGATGTTCCATGTCCTGCATTCCCTCTAGTCCTTAGCTGCCAGAGGTGCTAACCTTAGATGGTCTGTATCTCCTAGATGTGCTCCCATCCTCCTCCACACCAAAATTCTGGGCACTCATCCAACCCAAAAACTAGTATACACACAAAAACTAGAACACTGCACCTTGGCTGTGACAAAATTCTGAGCAGTCCTACAGCACACAACTGGGCAGCTGAACTACTGCAGATAGTCACCAGCTTGTAATTCTTAGGGAGCATTTGGTGTAGTTGGAAGGACAGCCCTTCCTTTTCAAATTTGGCACCTGAAGCGACTATAACCATAGATGCCCGGTCCTAGAGCACCTCCTGAATTTTTTTAAGACTCTCCAGTCCTGAGAAAGGGAAATGCCCTAATACAAAGCACTTGCTACCTTTCTTGCCACAGGTCTCATCCAAGCTCTTGAAAAAAATTAGGTGTAGTAAAATGTTCCAGAAAGTCAGCTGCAGCCTTTGATTTAAAGACAGGCTGTTCTGAGGTCTTGGAAATGTAAATGGGTGGTTTCCCTGAAGTGTTCTAGGTAGGATCACATCCCAGTATAACACAGCTTAGCAGCAGCAAAGCTCCACTACCAGGAAATTGCATTTTTCCAGTTTTTGACAACCAGAAACTGGAGAATTAACTTGCAGACTACTGCATGGAGTGTTTTGCACATACCACTGGGTGTGGTATGGCGTGCTTTAGCAATGAAACATAGGTGCAACACATGGGACCGTGCTGGAATCCTGCTGTAACACTTTGGGGAGACTGGAGACAGGTTAGTTCACGCTGGTTGGGAGCAGCGGCATGAATCCTGCTTAAAGGGGCAGAACTTGAGTACAACCCAACATCCCAACATACCCTTGTCCAAGCTTCTCCATGAAGCTCCAAAATCACTCCAGAGAAAACTACAGAGGAAACATACACATGAGTAAACATGGATAATTGGACAGCTAGGATTTTGTGTATCCTGTTGGATGCAAGCTCACATTACAGCAAAGATATAACCAAAATCAAGTGGTCCAATCTTTCATCACAGTCTGTTTAAGAAAGCCAAGTTCCTGACAGGCTCTGAATTACTGTGCCACAGCCAGACATCCAACTTGGGAGATGCTACAATGCCTGATGTGGACAATTTCAGTAAAGCCTTCAACAGAGCAAGACATGCACCACACTTAAGCCAATACCAGAGACAGTGAGCATCTTTCAAATACTAAAATTTATTTTCAACTCACTTGCTCTTCCTGCTGGGGAACTCTGGAGAGCTGGGACTAGATGATCCATCAGATTTCAGGTCAAAGAAAGTTCCTGGACTGTCCAACACCCTTTGTATTCTCTCTGTGGTGTCTCTGCTGGGAGAAAAGAGAAACCAGCTATACCCCAGGGCCAGAGTTAACTACCATCTATTCTACACTCCCTTACAAGCCACAGTAGAAAGTTGCATCTCCTGTATACAAGTAAAAGGGAAGCAAACACAGTTGCACTGAAAAGGGCAGACCCCTTTGATATCACATGTGATATCTGGAAATGGCCAACTTTAAGCTCCTTTTGAATTGATACAAAGGCCTGAATTAATTTCAGTAGTCACCTTTATTTTGTTAACTTTTTCCTCTATCTTCCCCATTCCACTGGTCTTAAGAAGCTACAGGATTTAATAGAGAGCATAAAGATGATGGTTACAAAAGTGTTATTGCTACTAGGACTTGTCAAGATACCACTGAAGAAAGTTGTCTGTATGAGTAACTGAAATGAGAGGTACATTTAATTAAAGAAAGGAAAACAAAGGGATTTTGGGGGATTTCTTAAGGCTTCAGTGATGGAGTTTGTCACAAAGTTCTTCCTCTGCTCTCTGGGTCAGCTGACCCTACCTGTGCCCCACACATCACAGTTTCTGATACCCTCATTTATGCCAATACAATTGTTTGTGAGACTGGAAATTACCCTGACAAAAAGTAACTCTAAAATTAAAACAACTCTGAAACTCCTACAACAAACTAACAAGGGAGATGGACTGGGTCAGCTCTGTCAGCAAAGCCTGCATATCATTAAATTACAGCTTCAGGGTGAAGTCACAGATGACACTTTGAGCTCACTGTTCCCAGAAAGAGAGCATGCTCCAGCCTCCTTCATTCTTGCTGAGTGCACTTTCCACCAGTCCTGGTACCCATCAGACTTCTCCACGAGCCAGTTCATGGCAGAACCTGGCAGACAATTAATCCAGTGAAAGAAAGTTGATACTTTTTCTTTTTGATTTCTGGGCTGAAGCAGTTCCATGAAAGGCCCACTGGGGATCTGAGCAATCATCACAAGGAACAGTCAGGACTGGGTAGATGAAAGGGACAGAAGGGAAGCATCGCATCTGCTTTCAATAACAATGAACTCTTAGAGCAGTTGCTAGTGAAACTGCACCTTCAAGAATGACCCAAGAAGTCTTTCAGAAAATACAAACTAAGGCTCCCTGTTCCTCACATCTAAGTTTACAAGTAAGCAAAAGGAAAGCTAAATAAGCCAATTAGTTCATCAGATCCCTCCAAGCAAAGAGCAGGGGAAAAAAATAAATAAATCCAGGGCTTTTCCCTGCAGTAGGAAAGTTTTACAGATCCTTCAAGGAGATAGAAACAGTTGTTGTATACAAAGTAATGGACCGAAGGACACGCAGCTGCCTAAGATACAGAAGTATTTAAAGCAGTGAGAAGCTGCAGCTACTGTGCTAGCTCAGACTACTACAGGGCAGTTGTCTCTGAAGATTTAATTTTTCTCAAAAGTTCTATTTTTATTCAGATTAGGTCATAGGCACCTCATTAAGAAAGAAGGGAAAATGCAGTAAAATTTCCTCCTAAAATAACTAGTGTCCACTTTAGAGATGACTTTCCCCCTTTTGCACCCAGTCTTTGAACTGTTTCCTGGAATTCTTGCAACTGGGAAAACTGCATATTAGATGCAGAGCATTCACGTGACTTTTGAAACTGTATAATCTTACAAAGATGTCTCAGCTAGAGCTGAGAGAAATGTATAATTTAATTAAATAATATCTCGTGACCAGCAGACAACTTTTGAATGGTTATAATTCTGTCAAATATGCCAAATCACTCTTTGAAGCAGTATATTATCCATTAATTGTAATTATTTCTCAGATGATCTAACTTAAACACTAGTCATTTGGACTTAAAGCTTTTTTTCATAAATCCTGTAAGTTACCAGAAGTTTTGCCTATTTGAGTATTTTAACATGAAAACAAACAAACAATCAAGCATCACCTTCCCAAATACCAGCCTTTCATCTGACTCACTTCTAAAAGTGGTCAGTGGTCAGCAGGAAGCTCAGGAGTCCTGGATAATACTGCACAACACTTAAGAGTGATCTTATAATGTTCCTCCACCCATTTCCTCCATTCTTACTCAAATACCGAATCTCCCAAATTCCAAACACCCTCTTTTAATTTTGTCTGTTTCTGTTATTTGTCCATTTCTCCATCAGTCGATAATCAGTCCCTTTTCTTCCCATTCCAACAATTCCCATTTTAGTTCTCATTCCTGAGGGTTCCCCCTCTGCCTATAATGTGCCTATGTTCCTTTTCTCATCTCCTCTTGGCTTTTTTACCCTCTTTGTCTCATCTCCCCACAGCTCATACCTCTTTTCCTCCTGTATGTTTTCAATGCCAATGGCACTACTCCGTCGCCCGTGGAAGCGGCTGGCTCGAGTACGGGATGGGCTCCTACCAGGCAAGGCAAAAGACTAGAAAAAAGGAAAGCATGACAGAAAGGAGAGGAACAAGACAGGAAAAGCTGTGGAAAGCATAGGAGAAGAGTTTGCAATGTGGGTCCAGATCCTCTCCTTTACTGCAATACAAGACTCAGCTCCACCTGTGCAAGGAATACTTTCTGTCAGCGAGCAAGAGCAGCCAGGGCTCACAAAGGTGTTGTGAGAAAGGCACAGAGTTATAAAGAAACAAAGGCAGAACACAGCCAGTATACAGAGAAACAGGCTTGGGAAGGGAGGTATCCCCATATGGTGAGAGGAGAGGCAGAACCAGAAAGCAAAAAAAAACAGAAGTTAAAGGAGAAAAGGAGGCAGCAAACCCAAGTCATTAGTATGCTATGACTTTGTTGTATTGACATAAAGAATGCATACAACCAACTAAACTGTCACCAAGAAATCTTAACACTGAAGGGCACTTTCTTGGCTTACTCAGAGATGGGTGGGTTTTTTTGTAGTTTGCCTGTATTGACATCACTAGTGCAGAGACCACAACCAGCTGGATGCACTTTGGCCAAGGTAACCATATTTTCAGTATCAGAAACTGGTGGATCCTTTTCTGGAAAGATTTGTGATAGATTTTTAATTCAGTGGTCACATATATTTAGTATCCCTATCAAATAAGAAAGGCTTTGATAGTGACTAGAAATATTCATTATTTTTCTCACCCCAAACTTTATTAATTCTGCTGTTTGTTCCCAACATGCAAATTCTATTTACAGCAAAACAGCACCTTGAATATCTTGTGCACCTGTTTATATTACAGAAAACAGTGTGATTGGTGAAATCGAAGAAAATGAAACAGTTCTAGGGTCCTTATGTTCTCAGGTCTTGCCATATGACAATACAGTACCATTCCAGCCAAACCACAGTGCATGCATTTTTTAACACATGGCACCGTACAGGATCTAATCCAGGATATCAGAGATAGATGTCTGATGCAGAATCATGTTTGGCTTTCTTCTCCCAGTCTGCATCAATCTCAGCTCTAGTTTACACATGAACTGGGGCTAGAGATGGGCACAGACAAAACAGACTGCAACACATGCTGTCACCACTTGTGAAATGGGATGATACAACAAAAAGATTCACAGTGGGACAAGAGGACAAACTAATAGGGAAAGGAAATGTTTGGGTGGTTACAAAGGTATGCCGGGTTCTCTCTTACAGCCCACCCGAATACCTTACCGCAGCAATGGCCTTAGGGCCCTCGGCGACACTCTGGCTGAGGGCAAGGCCAGCTGTAGCTGGGCGGCTGGGCAGGGTGGCTGGCTGCTGCTTTCTCATGGATATCCCCATGGTATCCAGGCTCTGGCTGCGGCCTCTGATCACCCGCTGAACAGGAGGGAGGCAGGGAAACAGACAAACACAGATATACACATATAGACATGCACACGGTAGGGTAGTGTGAGAAGCACCACAGATTGAGTGGGAAGTTGTGACAGACTGACACCAGAACCACACAGATCCTAACTCCTAGAAGGCAGCACCTTAGATTGGTCCTAGCTGATTCATGGAGCTCTGGGAAGAACTCTTAATCAAGTATATTCTCTAGTTTCACTTCCCTTCTCTTATTGCAATGAATAGAGGTTTCCTACCAGTATCCCTGCACACTGGATTACACAACATCACCTGGAGCAGTCCTACCCAGTACAGGCTATAAAACACAAAGTCAAACTCCTGTTCAAGGCTGTAAGGTTCAGCCTCATATGAACTTGAGTTCTGGTTTCAATGGGAAAGCAGCCATGTCAAAATCTGCAGCATTTAAAAAAGTCATTTTCTGACTTAAACCAGCCTTTTCCAGCAATTTACAAATGTCATCTGTGTACATGATGTGCAAATCCCAGCATCTGCCAGAAGTCATAAAAGGACATTTTGAAAAAATTAGTGTAAGACATGGATGGGTTAAAATTAATGGTTAGCAGCAAAGGCAGTTTGTATGTAAAAACATAATCCTCACCAAAGCATCCAAATAATCCGGACCAAAGCTACACACACAGCTACCAAACCTATTTGTGAACAGGTTAGTTTTACAGACTTTAATATCTCTAATTGACCCACCATATAAAGCCATAAAGTTATCTGAAGAAATGCTATTTGTAACACATCTCTCTTTCCAAAGAGATAACTTATTATATAAACGAGGTGGCAAGGCACTTCCCACATTAAGTGGGAAAGGGCAAGTAGATAGAATAGGAAAGCAATAAAGATTCTCTCTGTATAACCAGTTCAAAACTCAGTTTCCCAATCATACAAAACCTTTGCTTTCTCACATCAATTATCTTTATCACTTCTAAAAGAAAGTTCTGTCACCTGGTTTATTTTAAAAAAATCAACAATAAAAACCCCCTAACATGCCATCTACACTGAAAAAGGTAAATTAACTCTGGCTTTTAGAGGGTAAGGAAAGCACCACAGTTTTTCTAGACAGTACACTCAAAGATAAGTTAGAAACTTTTGCAGTGACTCCTGCAATTCTTTCAGTTATAATGAAAATGAATTGAAAGATCTGCTGTAGGAACGGAAAGCCCCTTGCTCCTAGTTATTACAATTTCTCTTGCAAACACTGACTCCTTCTTCTGTAAGTCATGGAATAAAATCACATCTGACACTTGACACCAGCACAAAGCATTAAGAGTTTGGCTTCTAAGGGCCAGTATGGAATTCTAGACCACATTGTAGGTTTGTAGAAAGGCTCACCTTGAAGTTCTCGAGGAAGCCCCCACTGCCATTCTCTATCTTGTCATCCTCCCCTACAGGCAATCCCATCATGCTGCGGCTGCGAAGCTGCAGCTCCTCAAAAAGGCTCTCCAAGAGGGCACTCCGTGTTCTTTCCTGCACCAACATTGGGAATCAGAACAGCTTTTATTGAGAGCAGGGAGATTTTTTTTCCTGCTTTTTTAATGTCTCCCATCCGTCTTAAAAAAAACCCCAAGAAGCAAACAAGAAACTCCAAAAGACCAACAATGACAACAACAAAACCACATGAAAATCACTTTAAACAGTATGAAGTGACTTTAACTGAATAGTTACAGAATATATGGCAGTAACATCCAGCCCCTTCAAGCTCTGTCTAAAGCAAATCATAAAGGACACTTCTTTACAGATGATGAAATAGAGACATGTTTTTTTCTAGATCAGGCAACAGCAGAGTCAGGAAAAGAACTGTGGTACCTTAAACCAAAAATCAGTGATATTAGCATGCATCCTGTAGCATAATACTGAATTTCAGCTAATACAGAATTTCCTCCAGCAAAATATATGCATCACATTCCTATCCTTACTTGAGGATTACATCTTTATATTAAAGTGTACCCATTCATATTCTATCACACCTGCTAAGAAATATGAAGGAAATATCCCAAAACTGAGTAGAAAATGACATTTCATCTTCCTTTCTTAAACAACACAAAACTAGAAGTCAGAAATTTTACTTTATTTTCTTTTTCTGATAATAAGTATTATTTTTAATTGAAGCAGGTAGGTAAAAGACCCACCTCTAATTTAGCAAATTTCTCAGCTCGGTAGCAGCTGTACTCGGCGTTGATGAGCTTGACCAGAAGGAATTCACGAAACTCTGCACTCTGCAAGACAAGATGAAGACTAGACTAAACAGGAGATCAAAATGCTAGTAAAAACATCCCATTATAAAAGCTCTGCTTACTACTCTTTGGACCTCCAAAGTGCTCTAGCCAGACTGACAATACCAACTCAGAACACAAGTGTGTGTTCCCTGCCAACTAACACTGGACCAGAGAAACAAACCTTTTTAAATATGGCTGGATTTGGCAGCGGCGGTCCAAAGAAGGGGACATCATCTCGGGCTGTGACTGAAACCTGAAATAATATAAGGAGAAAAAAATGAGTATCAGAACACAAGTAAGACCATCAAACTACTATGATAGATCTGATTCCTCCTAAGTAATTTACTTATAAAAATGAGATGTAATATAGTGTCCTGTGCATCCTTCTGTTCCTGAACTCAGTGGAAGGATGTGCTCATTTATCTCTCAGATACTCAGCCAGCTAGATGTGCACACAGTAAAGAGCAGTAAAAAAAGCTGAACTGACTGCTCTTTAAAAAATATTTTAAATAATAACTAGTATAACCAGTATATTTAGGAACAAACAAATGCTCCTATTCAGCCCGCAAGACTAACCTCCACTAAAGAACCCATGCCAGTGTGGTTGTACTGACCTATTTTTTTTTACAGAGAATCCTTGGTGGAGATACACCGCACACTGAGGAGAGTATCTCAGTGCCTCTACCTCTGGGAGTCACAGGTGGTAAACATGCAAATGCATTTTCCCAGTAAGAGATAGGTTTCATTTGTTTTGTTTTCAGCATGCTCCCACCTGACATACCAATGTCTAAAGAAGTAACTGTAATGCAGTCCAATTTTTACACTGTCACTTATTTCTTCACAGCACTTACCCATAATTATATGTAGCTATCTTATCAAATACATAC
This sequence comes from Melospiza georgiana, assembly GCF_028018845.1. Classification (NCBI taxonomy): domain Eukaryota; kingdom Metazoa; phylum Chordata; class Aves; order Passeriformes; family Passerellidae; genus Melospiza; species Melospiza georgiana. The sequence continues at coordinate 79,811,253 of NC_080431.1, forward strand.
AGTACTTCACAATATTTCACAGGGGGTTTTTTGTCGTGTTTGAGATGAAACAAAACCATTATTTGTCCTTTCATACAAGAGGGAATAATGTCCTAGCAACTACAACTGCCAAAACAACAAATAGATGTCACAGAGCCACTGAGAGGTGTGAGTTTAATGAGAGGAAGAAGGAAATGGGCTCTGGATTTAATTAAGACTTCTCACATTTTAAGCCACCTTCCCCAGTTACAAAGCCTCCATCTCTCTCCTAATAGATATCTACCAGTTAAAATCCTGCTTTGCATTTTTAGTTTTCTGATTGCAAAAATTGATTCTGTGAAATAAATTCCATTAATACTCCAATTTAACAGGATGCCCTAAAGCTTAAGTAAATGGAACAAGGGACGGCAAAGAAATCTTTCAAATGGCAGTCTTTTGTGTACTACAATGCTCTCAAGGCAGCATCAGTTAAAGCCCCTTTAGAAAAGCCTTTATAGAAAACTCTGCATTGGCTCTAGGGTGATTATTGGGAAGATTTCTTCTTTATGGAATGAAGCAGCCCTATTACACTAACAACAACAAATAAAAAAAGGTACTGCAGACAGGCAAAGATGAAAACAATGGCCGGAAGACACACAACAAATAGCAAGTTTTCCCAGCTCTTTCCTTGTCATTAAAAAGTCCAGTGAATTTTTGTGCCCAACAAAACAGAGAGCAAGAGGAGAACTGGAACCCCAGCTGGTTTGTAATGAAAGCCTTGCTACCCAAAGCATAGAGAAAAAGGGAAGGAGCCAGCTCCACCACCAACACCCTCTTGGTGGAAGATGAGATGGGGATACTGTCCTAATGATGGGGATACTGTCCAATTACAATATTCTTGGTGTACCTGTAGACCTCCAAGGCATAAGGACTCATCACCACCATTTCAAAATCCCTACATAATACAACACATGCCACTTGGGATTAAAATGTTTCTACAATGGAAAATCCTACACAAATCGAAGTTTCTTTGTATTTTCTGCTCTCTCAGCATCACTGAAAGTTGAACATAAAGTTATACAGATATCCATACAGAGTCAAGTCAGAGAGGGAACAAGCTGTGTCCAAAGGCTGCAGATAATTAATCTGGGCTCTAGCAGGGATTCTTTCAGCTGGAAGGCCCTAACAGGTAACACATCCCTGCCAGATGGGCATCAGCTCTGGAATCCCCAAAAGCAGGTGTAGCGGGCTTGAATTCCATAGCTAGGTCAACCAGCTGTATCTGACCTGCAGCCTCAGGCAGTGCAAGCTGCAAGCACTGTGCTGTGCAGCATGGGCAATGTAGACATGAATTTTACCTGACTTACATAATGTACGCGAGACAACCCCCAAAGTGCAATCAATTATGGCTCGGGCTCTGTGATGTAAACAAAAATTTTTACCTGAATTCTTTCTGCTTCAATTCCAAAGTTTTAAGCTTCAGAAATTAATCAGCTACTTAGAAAAGCATACAGCTTAAGTCAGCTTTCAGGTGTAGACACTCAAGAAATCAGGATGACATCTGGCTGAATCTGCACCTCTCCCAAAGGCCCAAGAACCCGTTTCCACATCAAGGACCAAAATCGGTACAGGCTAATCTATTGATCCTGGTTACCTTGTAGAGAGTGTCCCCAGTGGTGCTATGAGTGAGCTGAACTACCACATAAGCATGAAGGAAATTAGAAGCAATCATATCAGGGACAAAAGGTGTGCTTTCATCCTGGAAAATGATGGCTACAATATCATTCCCAATGTGACGCTTTCGCTGAAGCTGGAGAGGAAAGAAATAATGAAGAGAGAAGGCAGGTGAAAAAGAGCAGAACACTATGATGGGACCTCAAACACCAATCTGCCTAACATCTCAAAACTATCTGTTCACCAAACCCCTCATCACTACTTTTGCCATTACTCCAGCCATAATTCCCAACACTATACAGTCAGTCATTCTCCCCTCTATGCAGTCCTTCTTCATATAGCCCTCCTCTCCCAGCCACGCTGTTGTAATCCTTACTCCTCCTTCTGATACCTGCTGGGAATCTCCCTCTGTGAAGGGCAGCTTTGTGGACACGTGAAACATTATCTCCTTCCCCCGGAAATTTGTATAGACTGACTCGGTGCCTGTTTGACCTCTGGTAACATCCAAGCCTCCCCGGAACCTGAGCAAATCCACACCACGCCACAGGTCAGGCAGTGCAGGAATGAGAGAGCAGAGAGAAGACAGACAGCATCAGTAACAGTACTACATCAGGACTATCAAAGGCAATTTTTAGGAAAGCAATGATAATGAGGCACCAAATCTTCCCCAAACCAATGCAATGACTGAAGCTGCACCATGTTTGTGCTGGTGAACATACCAGCTTATTAAAAGCCATGAAGTTAAACCAGTGATCCTCAAAGTAGCTACCTTCCTTGGCATTCCTCTGAGAAACACACTCTGTATGTTAGAACTACAGAAGGGATGTGATGCCTCAGAGAAAGAGCCTGAAACAATACTGCCCCATACCACTATGAAACAAACTGGTATTTGCCCTGCCAAGTAAAATTATTCTTTGCTAATGCTGCGGGTCAGATTGAGATATCAGGAGACCTTTAAATCAAAATACCAGCAGAGACCTAAGCTCCAACTAGTTCCCAGACATTATGCTGACAAAAGCATCTGGGTCTTCTTCACCTGCACTGGGATTCAGAAGACACAGCACTTCTCTGGAAGCTGGGCTGTAACAGGGTCACAGCCTCTGAACACATGACGTTCCCTAACTTAATCTGGCCTTCCAGCTGCTCTGTGTACGCACCCACGGAAATCCTGCAGCTGAATCTTGTCACCAAGGAAATCCAGGAACTCCAGGAAACCCTGACTCTCTACTGTGTTACTGAAGACTTCTTCTTCAGTAGTCTACAGAAGGAAAGCAGAAGTAGTAAGAAGCACAAGGAGTACAAAGAACAGACAGTAATTTCTATAGACAGTTCAACCAACAAACATCTCTGCTTGCATACATTTCTGATCTGAGCCCCCCACGGTGCTGGGGTCCTGTGCCTCAGCCCCAAGCTGCCATGAGGGTTCGAGCTAGAATTCAGAGATTCACAAAGCCTATACTGCCAGAGACACTGCAGGTGGAAGAGGCATGCCAAGGGAACCATGGCACTGCACAAACGCTGCTGCCTCCATGCCATTGCTTCTGGACAGTGCAGACCTTGTTATTACATCCTTTAAGCTAGGAAAACTGACTCTCTTCATTTTGCGCCAAGTACCATGGGATCTGAGGGGTCTTACCTGTCCAGGTTTTTGGTAGATGACCCCAAATTTGAAGTTATTGCTTATGACGTGTTCATCAAATGCAACAATAAGCTGTGAAGCCTGAAGTAATGAAAACAGAAATTGTCACCTGGATGTCATTAGCCAGACCTTGATGGAAAAGTGATATACAGACATAACAGAACACTGTACCTTGGGATAGAGGACAGGAAAGAAGCGTTCAACATTCACATCCTCACACAGAAGCTGTTGAGTGAGAGAGGCAGGGAAACAAAAGTGTGATTATCACGTGCCCTGGCTTGTTGCAGGCATGACAGTGTAGGAACTGTATATAATTATCTGACAGGAGCCCCTTCAGGCAAAAATTCTGAGGTAAAATTAGAAGAGAAAGAAAAGAAGGCAAAATGGAAGGGTAAGAGGGAACTATATAACAGTTCTACTGGTGAATAGTAGAAAAAGAGGGAAATGGAAGGAGGTGAAAATAACTTTAAGAATGAGGCCTTAAGAAAAATAGGCAAGCATGAATCTCACCTTTGCCATCTGAACAGCATTGGGAAACTCATTCAGACAGGAAATGGGAATAAGATCATGTTTGGTGCCAGTACGAGTCCTGACATAGAACAAAAAAGGCATTAGAGACTGATGGCTGAAGGGAGACACAAGCAACACTGGATCTTTAAAGAAAGAGTAGCCATTCCTCCAGAGTATTGTTAAAGCAGTTAATTCCAGAGGCTTAATTTTAATTGTGGTGCATAGAATCACTGGAAAAGCAAGGTATTTTCACTTCTTACTACCCATCACTTGTTGTGGTGACCAGAGGAAGACAAAACAGGATTCCTTGGTGTCTTTCCTCCTTTGCACTCCTGTTTGCCTTGAAGAAGTATTCTGCTTCCCCCCTCAAAGTTTTCTTTCACAGAAATCTAAATGTCAAAATACAATTTTTGGAAACAGAATAGTAAGGAATTCCCATTATCAGTGAGGGCTTGAAAGATTGCTAACAGGTCTGTTAGAAACAGCCTAGGAAAGCAGATCTATGCAAAGTAAAGGAGGTAGAAACTGGTGTAGCATTGTTCCAGAAAGCCGACAGAGGGAAGCTGCCTTCCTCTTTGTATGTGTACTTAAGGAGAAATATCTTTCTAAGGAAGAAGAAATACTGGGCTGTCAAAAGCCTCTTCAAAGCATTATAAACAAGCTATTAAGCAAAAAGTATTGCATAGAATAGAATATCTTAATAGAGGAATAACTACCCTTTTGTTCTTCCCTGGTCTCTTCCACATAGGAAGAAAAACATTCCCAGGCACAGCTCACAAGCAGGCTGTCTCTTTATTCCCAGATTACTGCTGGCAGTCTGAAGCATTGTCTGCAGACACTGGAGAAAACCCGCCAGTGATTTTCTTGTAGCTGATTCCTATGCAATCATTTTTGCCCCTCAGTCCTGGACAAATCCTTGTCAGTAGCAACTGTACATCACCTGGCTCCAGTATCATTGCCTACAGGGAGGGCATCCAGCCCATAGTGCGGTAAAAAGCTTCTCTCCAGTGGCCTCTCACCTACACAAGATCCTTCTCTGTTCTTCTTGTAGCTCATCCAGCAGCTCTCTCTAGGTAATGTCTCTCTTCATAACCCTCTCTAAGGGTTATGGCTTCATAGACAGCCCTGGGAATCTAGGGGATGTTCTAGATCACCTTCAAGGGAGCCTTAGTCTCAAGGGCTAGGCTGTCCTCCATTAGGGAATCCAAATTCTCCTAGAGAGTACTCACATGTCTCTAAGTAGACAGAATAAACAGAAAAACTTTCTATTTGAGGGAAGAGCAGGTATTTTCCACACAGGTACTAGAAAGATGCACCTGTAAGCACCACATCATCTTCTTTAAGGAAACTGCTGAGAGCAACTCAAGAGCAGAAGGCAAGAAAAAAAATGCTCAAAGGTTTTTTTGCAGCTTCTTTTCTCTCCAGAAGAAAGACGTGAAATTCCCACCCACATCTATGCAGAGGGAGTGCAAGTCCAATAACAGGCACTGTTACCTCAGCAACAGGCGGAGATTTTCCTGTTTCTCGATCTGTTCATACTTCACAGAAAGTACTAGGTAGCCCAAGGACATGTCACTGGAGTAAAAGTTCTGGTGCTCCTGCAAATAGGAAACCAAAATGCATTATCCCCAACACACTTCCTGGAGAAGCTTTCCAAGTTTTTTTTTTTGCACACAACCTGTCACTCAAGATTAGCTAATTTTTAATTCAGCAAGGAGTAGCATGCTTCCAGATGTGTGTGTGTTGTCTTCCAGCCCACTTGAACATCAGTGCATGAGCATATCAGTCAAAGTGCATCCAGTCAGTTCAGTTCCTCCTCACCTGTCCAACATCACAAGGGCTCCTGAGAAGGAATAGTATTAGAACATTCTGCAACAAGTTTTGAAGAAATTGAGTTTCTTGTAAATAAAATTGTATCTTTCATGAACTTTCCCTGCACCCATTCAGGTTCTGCTTGACTAAGCAGTGTCTACCAGACATTCAACTGGATGTGGTCATGGAAATTCTCTATCTGAAGAGCAATGGCATGATTATGGTGAATGGCTGAACTCCAAGAGTGCTCACATGTCAGGAAGGATACAGTCAGTAAGCAAAGAGGTTTTGCAGATGAAGACTGGTCTCAGCAGTACCACTAACATTGCCAGAGCTTTAGTGGAGCATGCCTGAAACAATCATGCAGTCAAACAATGAAACATACTGCAAACATTTTCACAGTCTCTATTTGTAAGTGGCTGTGGCCATACATTTCTCCTGGGTACACAACCATGTTCCAGTGGCCTAGGTATAGCAATGTATATTTTGTATATTGCTATATCATACATATTACTATATAATCTCTAACCTCAAGAGGTTTAAGCCTTTTGACACAGGATGTGAATGAAAATAACATTAAGGTGAAATCGTGCAGAAATGCCTTGATCACTCCCATCATCCTAGTGGAAAAGCATCCTCATGCATGACACTGAAGTGGGACAGCAAGTTGTATTCAGTTATACAGTCAAAACTTGCATGATTTGGAATATGTTCTGTGAAAGGAATAATCCAGGCACAATAAATTAGTGAAGAACCCAGTGGGAGCAAAGTGTAATCTGATAAAAAAATGGTTGCTAGTCTGTCAGTTCCTTCCTCAGTCTTTTGCCTAGAATATATAGAACATATACATGCCTAGGAGTATGCCTAGGAGGTCTGCTCTGGGTCTGATGGATTAAAACTTCTCTCAAAACACTGGTAAGATTGTCTTTCACTGTCTAAAAGTAAAATTCATAGTTTGTATGACGTTTTTGTATAAGTCAGAGTTCTGACTCACTGTCAGAAATAAAGATATATCTAGTGAAATACTCTGATATCTGTGTGGACCCATCCAACTTGAAGCTAACAGACATAAACCAATCCTATCTTTGAAACAAAAAACAGGAATAAGTAAGACTACAGTCACTACTCTAAACCAAAATGTGACGATGTAGCTATCTAACTTTTTTAAGTATTAAAGATGTCATTGTCTTCACCTCCTCTTTGAGACAGAAAACACCCAACACCCAGAACTGCCCTGATATTGGGCAAAAGGTTCCATGGCTGATCAAACAAGGCAATCTGAAAAAGGTAAGGTCTAAGAGCAGCCAAGAGGCAAACAGAATAATATGACCTCTAGCTGCACTGTTCAAATCACAGAAGTCCAGTGTGATCGGTCACACTGGTCAGTGACAGCACATGGGAAAAAAAGCTAAAATCAAAGGAAGCCACACAGGACAGTTAATTTCTCCTGACCATGAGTTTCAGGATACTAATGAATTCTTGGGATGTGAACAAGAATCAGGTGCAGTAAGTCACTGTGACCAAGGGCAGAAAGACAGAGTAGCTGAGGAACAAACAGACTCAAGGAGCAAAGCAAGACCATGTTCCATGGTCAGTTGGAAGTCTAGAATCCAAATCCTTAAACCAAAGAAGTCAAATGCCAGGCTGGATGGCCAAGACAGCCTGTTAAGGAAAAAGAGGGCATAATGCCAACAAAAATCAGAACCAGAAATTAAGATGCCTTTTGATGAGACTTCTAAGCCAGACGCCAGCAGGTCTGATACAGGGGATCTCAATTGCTTTGGAGACTGGGCCATCAGCTCTGCAGCTGACATAGCCAGGCAGAGCTGCACAAATGGGTGCAGTCCTCACAGGGGAATGGGTACCAGAATTAGTGGAGATGTTAAAACAACTGAATTTGGCTATGTAGCTTGGTCCTGAACCAGGATCTGAAGTTTAAACTGAGATCTGAGCAATCGTATGTATGACTAAACCTATAATTTACTCCTTATGATTTTCTTTCTCTGTAAAAACACATAGGCAACATACATCAGACTCATATTCCTTCAGTGGACAGCAGCCTTTATTGTTAGCTGTCCTGAAGTTCAAGATGAACCATCAAAAGGCTTTGCAGTTGATACTGAAGATTGCAAGTCAGTGATGACAAGATACCCTGGAGCTAAGATGATCTATGTATTAAGTACAAATTTGTTCAGCCACAGAAGCAGTTTCTGTAACATTTAATATAGTCTGAAAAGTAGTTCTGGATTTCAAATAGATCTCTCTAAAAGCACTTAAGTATCTTCCATGGGCCAAGGGAAAAGACTAACAGAAAACACAAGGAATGCTGACAGTTTGCCTAAGAAGCTCTAAAGCTACTAAGACATCTGCCATCTGCAGCAACTTTAACCAGCACAAAGAAAGGACAGCATAAAGGAGAAATACATGATTACATATGAATGCATAGCAAGAAAGCTCCTCCCTCAGCACTGAGAGCTTCAAGTGCTTGAGAAACTGGACCCTAAGTTTATTTGACTGGCAGTTACAATGCACACGTTTATTAAATCCTTCCTGGCTTCAGGCTATTTCTCTTTATTACAGCCTTGAAAAACAACATAGACATCAAATTATTCCTGCAGTATAAGACATAAGATTTTACAGCCTTTATCCTAAAGGCTAAATAAATCTTACTGTGTCATTGTCATATAAAATACAGATCATGAGGCAAGGAAAAGGAACTGAATGTTCTAGCACTTCTTTTGATTGTTGTTTTATAGGGTCTGCTGTAAGATACTCTGTAAAAAGTATCACAGAATTGTTCACATTTGAGCAATCTACATACACACATCCACAACACAGACATGCACTTGAAGTTTGTAGTACCACACAATACTTTGATCTCCTGTCTTGCTTAAAGGATATTACCTAAACCACTGGCTATGCCTCTCCCATCATGTGATGCTTTCAGACTCTTCTTCAGCTAAGAACTGTTTGCTGTTATTCAAAGCATGAAAGAGACCTTTCCTGACATTGTTGAAATAACCTTCCCATGTTACCAACAAGAAAAAGATCCAACACAGCATCAAAATCACTGCTAACTTTGCACTGAAGAAATACTCTTCTAGTGGAAAAGCTCTGAGCTTAACTAGGTTTTTAAACCATGGGGGAAGTTTTCTAGCCATGGGTAGAGTTTTCAGTAACACAAGACTCATCTTTTCTGACACTGGCTTGCTCAAAAACTTGCATGTTTAACTGGACATGGACACACATTCGTGTCAGCTAAGGCAAAGAATAAAACACTGGACACCATAAAAGGAAGAATATAGGAGAGAGTTTTTCTGTAGTACAGAGGCGCTAACGGTTGGGCACTTTGCAAATGTAAAGCTCCACAACAGAGGAAGTTCTGGATCTCACTTGGAAGGAACAATGATGAGGTGGCCTTGCTTGAGCAGGAGTGTGGACAAGATAAGCCCCAGAGGCCCCTTCCAACCTCAACTGTTTTATGATATCAGATTAGCAGTGAATCCTGCAATTGGACTGAAAAACCATATCCAAATTTGCCTCTTGTCCTATCTGGCTCTGGAAGCATTCAAGGACAACCCTAAATTTACCATGACAGAAAAATAATTACAGTTGGCATACTGAAAGCTTCCAGAAGGTTACAGGATAAATGTCCATTAACAGATTGCACAGCAGATCTGTTAGTCTTGAGGGGAAGCCTCCAGGAAGGCTTCCTTTTTTTCCTTAATTATTTATAAATCATATTAATAATCTTCCACTGTTTTGGAACAAGATTCACTACAGAAGATCACTCTGACAAGAGTAACTACTGCAGAACAGGTCCCCAGCATTGTGCAAAGCAGCACCTATTCCTGGTTTTGAACTTATTCTGCAGTCTCTAAGGGAGATGACTGAATAAGATGCAGTGTGAGCATACTTGTCAAGCTTTCTTATCTCCTGATGCCATGAACCAAATCTCAAAAAACATCACGTGTTCTTCTCACTTGTTCTTTATGGCTAATATCATCCTGAGATTCAGTCTGGTAATCAGCCAATTCCCTAAACAGGCCCACCCAGATGGACCTTAATGGCTGGCCAGCAAACATTCACTTTATGAGGCCTTGCTCTGTTTCCCTATGTGTCAAACTGGAATTTTTAAATTCATGGAACATTTAGCACCAAACTCACATTAACAACTATAAAACACATGGTGTGGTTTCATCACATACATTTTGTAATGACCATATACTGAGGGAAATGGACTGTTCTGCTTCCTACTGAGGAGCTTGCACTGTCAGTGCTGAAGTCCCCTAAAAAAATAATGCCATTTCCACTTCCAGTACTATTACACTTTTGTCCACTTGTTATCCCAAGGTTGGTATCTGTATAGGAGCCTCAAAAGACCTTCTTAACTAAATAAAAGCATTTCCCATGCAAATCTTTCTATTAATGCACAGGACGATGCACATTTCACAAGGGGACACAACCAATTGAAACACTACAGACCGTATCTTAGTATGTACCTCATTTACATCAGCTCAAGGCATCATAAGGAACTGAAATGCAGCAGCAGTGCAGACATTTTTAAGTCCACCAAAAAAAGCCCGAGAAACATTTCAGCCTGGTGGCTGGATGGGCAAAGAAGGCTCTGAAGGTCACCCTTACCTTTCCCAGAAAATGTTTGCGGTACAGCTTGGCTGTAGGGTCACTTTCCAGTTTCACTTTACCACTCCAGGAAAAGGGTACATCAGACAGAGTTGGACTCAAGCTGGAGAGGTTGTGGCTGGTCCCTTCAATCCAGTAACCCCCAAACTGGGGTAGGATAATGAGAGGATATGGCCACCCTTTCTGTAATACCTATTCAGAAGGACAGAAAGCATTAAAACTGACAGGTCTGTAAGCTGGAAAGCTAATAAGCTGAAAAAACAATGAAATCCAAGGACAAACAGAGAGAGGAGAGAGCAGTACTAACTCACCTCATGGATGCTGGGATAAGGAATATACTCCTCTTCTGTCTGAAATCAGAACAGGTCATTAGCAAAAACATGTGACATCTTTAAAGGTGTTATGCTCTCATGACTGTGCAAACTGTGCTCTCAGCTTCTACTCTGCCCTGGGTCATCCTTAGAGTTTTACTTCAGGACTTAAGGTTAGACTCCATTTCCAAGGTCTCAGCATTATAATAAAGAACTCTGTGAACAATAAACTTAGGAGCCAGATTCTACCCACCCTCCTCCTCCAAACTACAGGGAATACAGGCATGCAAAATGAGGAAGTAGCCAACCTATAGGCAAATTTGATGTGGTTAGGAGTGACAGCCTCTCTCCTTTCATTCCACACAGTGTTAGACAGCCTCTGTCCTTCTGCTGACAAGGATGACAGTAGGAATGGCAGAAAAAGTGCTGTTATTTACAGTGAGATTGAGACTGTGTCATCTCCATGGCTGCTCTGTGGTACTCATCAGAGCAAGGCCGAGGTGTGACTCAGAGAACAGAAGCAGTATCTGAGCCAATTTATGCCGGTTGGATGCCCCCTCCATCACCACAAAGAGCACTGACTATTTCTGTCAGAGTAAAGCTGTATCAATGCTCGATGTGGCTATTTTATAGGTCATCCCAAGATAAAAGTCAAGGTCAGGTTTGATTTTAAGGTTAATAGGCCTGAGCTGAGACTGAAGAAGTGGAGTTTAATCCTCAACTTGAGGATTTAAAGATAGGAATCTGTTCTTACTTCTTAATACTGGCAAAACATAAACTTTCTAGTAGCATCTCTGAGTCATCAAGCAGATTACTGAAATAAATACTATGTGGTTTCATAAATATTATTACAGCTCTTAAACTGAATAAATTTAAGAAATTACTTAGTCAAAACTAACACTTTTAATAACAATAAACTCTTATTGGAGCCACTTAAATTGGAAAAAGGAAAAGTTAATTCTATTTCAGCTACATACTTTCATTCTCTTGTGGAGCAACTAGGAAAAAAAAGGAAGAGAAAAAAGGCAAGCATGTGTTTTTGGGATGTTTGCAGACTCCCTGTTCATTCCAGTATGAAAGTACACTGCAAGCCAGGTCAGTAATTATCTGCCATTCTCAGCAATTTAGGAGGCAACAACAACTTGGCCTGACCTTGAGAGGAGCTGGAAGGGAACATCTCTGTTCATCCAGACGACTTCCCTGGAAACATAAAGTCACAGACAGTGAATCCTGTATCTCAGCATGTCTGTTTCACTTACCCTCTGTGTCCTTCTCCATATCCTCAATATGCATATTTTATCCCTCTATAAAATCTGCCAATTTAAGCAACTTTGGAAGATTGGAATAAAAAGGAAAAGTAAAGCTAGAACTTGGCCAGTCCCCTAATCTGGCATTAAAACTGAAAAACTATCCCCAAGCTTACACCTCTTAAAAGCAGACAACTGGCAGATATTAAAAACAACCTCCCAAACTCATTTTCTTACTTGATTCTCTAATCTGTTCTAGCTACCTTCCTTCCTATCCTAAGCAACAAAAAGAAAAAATGGAATGACTATGAGGTGGGTTGAAAAAACAGGGCAAAAGGCTGCCTAGTTTCCCCTCAATCAGGAGCTGGCATCCAGACTTGAATCTCCTCCTTAAGGGTATTCTACCCTCTGCCTCCTCACCATGGCAAAGTAGCTCACTTCTACCACACCTCTGCAGCAGAAGCACAGAGGAATAGGACAATCTCAGTGAGGAGAGTCCCAACACAGACTGAGCAGAGGCCCAGACCAGAAGATATGAGAGTCAACAGGCCATAGTCCAAGTGGGCATCACAGACAGAACAGTCAGAAGCAGAATTTGCATCATCAGATAGGAAGGTGAGGACCAGAATTTAAAATGCAGGTTTCTCTTACACACACCACCTGAGCATTCAACTACTGTCACCTAAATCTTGTAACTCCCATGCTGGAACACGATGCTGAGACTACATTTTTATATACCATCAGTTACTGGCATGGCTAATCAGGGATTCCAGACAGGATAAGCAGCTCTTGAATTTGTTGTGAAAATAAGCAGGATTGGATTTCTAACAGCCATGCCTGTGCACATATTCTACAGTGGAACTAGCTTGTCAACCAGATTCTGGTAGAAATAGGTAAATCTCAGAGGAGCTCTACAGTGGAGACTTAGGAGACTCAGGAACACAAGTTTTGGGCAATGCTCCAGCTGTACAGGGGGCAAAACCTGCTAGCATAGTACCACTAAGACCGAGTAACAGCAACCTTACTACTGAGGATTCATAATAATCAGGATGCTCTCTGCAGGAGCAACAAAAGGGAAAAAAAAAAGGAAAGAAAAAAACCCAACACACCTACTTCACATAAAAACAAGGTTTTAGGAAAATGAGAAAGTTTATTAAAAGAACCTAAGAAGGAGCCATAAAAAAACTTAAACATTCATGAAATCATGAGGAGCCAGACCTTGAGTACACAACAAATGGTTAACACCTTTAAAATACTCTTAGAAACATCAGAAGTAAAACAGTATGGCCACACTCCAGGGTAAGGGAGACTAGTAGTAGATGTATGAGATCATTCTTCAGAAGTCTGAAGTTGAGTTCAATCACAAAAAGTAGCAGTAAAAACAAATTTTAATTGGTTAAATATAGAAACACAGTAAAGTGAGCAAGGAACAATGAGCAGGTAACAAAAAACCTAATTATTTTCCTTAGCTCTACTAGGAGAAAGAAGCTTCACATGTTGTCTACAAGGTGACACAAGATCAAACTACAAAAGCTGAGTTCAAAGACCTTCCCCCAAAAAATTGTTTTCCTTTTGTATTTTCAACAATGGAGACTAAAGAAATACCAGCCTGGAAACATTCTTCATAGGAAACCTTTAGAATATGTTTTGAATTGTGATGTCAGTACACAGCATTGACAAGACGAATAACCAATTACCAGGATGTGGCGAGTTGTGAAATTAAGATGGAACACAGGTTGACAAGTGACCTTTATCTTTTGCAGAAGTAGTTAGTAACCATTTTGCATTTAGGGAAGTTGTAAAGGTGAAAAAGTTGAGTTCATGGAATGTAAGTGCTAAAAAGTGTTTTGTTGATGTGGTCTCGAGTTTCAGTTATCAACCTACTGAGCTGAGGTTCACAAGGAAGACCAGGTTCTGAAACAGGGATTTGGAAAAGAGACAGAAAGTCTTGTCTCTACCAGAAAGTCCTGGGCACTGTCAAAACAGGGCTGAGGCATGATGGACACACAGGTACAAAACAGCCACAGACTTCCGCAACAAAGTGGGGGAAGTACTGGGATAGAAATGGAGATTGGGAAACTGCAATCTTCTAATATTTCTCTCTCCTTCCTTGGCATTTTTGGCAGATCTGATAACTGCAAGAATTTTTCAGTTTCAAAGGAGGTCCTGGTAGGAGACCAGTATCTCAGCAAGCCTGAGGGAAAACTTTCTGGGCTGCTGTAAAGGAGCTCTGTACCAGTCTCTACAGAGAGCAAAGGAATGTACCAGCACATTCCAAGACTCTGCACTGCTAAGGAAGCTCCTGGTAGCCTGGAAGCTGAAGACAAGTTTAAATCTACCAGCCTCTCCTCTAGAGCAAAGCTTAAGGTAAGAATAATGCAACCCTGGGCTGTACAGTCCAAAGCTTTACTTTAAAGGGTAACCAGGACCACAAGAAATGTGCAGCCCAAGTTGCTGAAGCGTCAAAGCATGGGCTGAACAACTGCTTGATGATCACTGTCATTCCTCAAAAGGGAGAGGAATAAACTGCAGCAGTCTCAGCCACCCCTTGAGACATCCTTCTGGCTTGAGCTGGTTTGGCTTACAGTACTGCCATTTTCTCTGGGTAGCCAACTGGACACAGCATCACTCTGGGAATCTCATATCAGCCTGAGAATCTCATATTCCCAAGGTCTTGCACAGGGTAAACACCTGGCCTGAGCAGGATGAAAGAATGAATGACAGAGAAAAAGGTGCCCAGACCCAGAGTCAGGTCTAACGTGGCATAACAACGCTAAGATAATACACATATTTTATGGGGAAAGAGCAGTGCCTTGAGGAGACTAGTTCAAAACAGACAACTGGGATACAAAAGGGGACACAGGGAAAAAACCCATGAAAGTACTTTTGAGAAAATAAAACCGAATATGCAGAAATTGTAAGAATGCAGAACAGAGGGAGTGAACAAAAGCAGTCAAGTGAAGGAGACTGGCTATGCAAACAAACGAAGACCTGAAATATCTGAGCTCATTGGATGAAATAAAATTTCCTTGTTTGTCAAGTGCCTGCACTGCAAAGCAATCAAGGATCAACATGTTACTAAATGTCCTTTAAGAGAGTATATACAGTGACTTCACTAGATCTGGAAGCACAGAACAAAGTGGCCAGTCGTCCATTTATTTCCAAGAAACTATTAATAAAATTGAAGAGAAAAAGAAAAAAAAAAGAAAACGAGAAAGGAAAAAAAATGGTAAACTTCTTTCCCAGATCTTGGGATTTTTTTCAGTGTAAAAAGAGAGTACAACTTTACCTGTCAATTTATCACACAGAATGTGAAATGGCTATCCTAATTTTCAGTCCAACAATTATATTCCAATCCAATGGTAAAGTATTCAATAATCAATGCTATCCTGAGGCTTTTTTGTTGTTATTTTACAGAAGAAATGTTCAAGTCTCCTTCTTTGGTTTTCACTCACTTTGATTGCTAAGGAAAATCCCAGATTTTGTTTACAAGAATGATTCAACAGATGTAAAGGACAGTCACAGTCAAATGGAAGGAAAGGGAAAGCAAAAACAAACAAAAAAGAATAAAGAATTAGTAAAAATCTAAACAAAGATAATAAAAAGGATTAGAATTTTCTCTTCTTTTGAAAAATACTTAACTTTCAAAAAAATCTGTTCTACTGAAACAGTAGTTATTGATCCTCCTAGTGCATCTTCGGTGACAAAACAAGATTAAATTAAAAAAAAAAGCTACAAAGTCTTGATAGTGGGCAGCTAAGAAAACATCATAGATGCAAAATTAGGCAGTCTGCATGCCTTGGAGATTCCCATCAGCTCCCTGCTATCTCTCTAACTAAAGAGGTGCAAATCCAGTCAGACTTTCCATATGGTAAACTGAAATACTGACAATCTTAAACACCAGTCTTCCACTGAGGGACACCTGGTAGGGACTCATCCTTATCCATATTTCAAAAGCCTGGGAAGGACTGTCACAGCCTTTGAACATGTGCTTGAATTGACGCAGCACTGCTTGCTCAAGCTTACTCTCCTGCAGTTAAATGAGCCAGGCACACTTACACAGCTTGCTACTCTAAAGCACGGAGAACACATCCCAAACACAGTTTGGATGTCAGTGCAGTGGTTGCAAGGTCTGTCTGCCTGCACAGAATACATGGATGCATGAATACATGGCAGATACACCTTCAGCCCTCCCTCCCACCCTCCTCTCCAGTCTGCCAAAAAGTACTTAAACCTCATAACTCTAAATTCACCATTTTGCTGCTACCATCCATCTCCTCACCTTTGTAGTCTCACTAAATTCTGACATTTTCCTCATATTCATAATTTGATCACTCAAATTCCAGAAAAGAAGTTAATTTGTTTTGGTAAGTTTAATTCCTGTACATAATAAAAGGCAGGAGTTATGTGTCATGTTATGTGTTATGTTAGGTCAAGGTTAACCACAGCACTTTAAAGAAGGTGCACCACTCAGGGAAAATACTGGTAACCTACAAGGATGCTCTGAGAACACATAATCTGAAAAATATGAAGACTTCATTGCTAGGTATTTAACACATATAACATATTACTATGTCTTTATCTGATACAGTAAAAGGGGGGAAAAACCAACTCTGCCCTGTTTTAAGTTTGTAACAAAATATATGCAGCCAAATGCATGTATTTCTGTGTAAGAATTAAGCCAGAATCCCTCCTTCTTGCACAAGTTAAAGACAGGACCTACAGTAGTTATTTATTAAACTGTCTGACCTTGCTAAATGCAGTTAGGTTAACATCCCATTAATCACCTGTCATTATATCTGCTACCCAGCAGAACAGAGTTTCCTGAAGAAGATGCCAGAGATAACTTACTGCAACTTTGATTTTCTCTCAGAATCACACTTCTGCAAAGAACATACAGGATTATAATAACCTGTGTCTATTGCTTCCATCATGCTGACATGGAAAAATGAACACAGAAAAATGCTTTTGAAATCCCATTGAAGAGTAAGAGATTGAGCCTAGAAGCCCTAAACATTCTGTAAGCCCACAATAAAGGATATTGTGAGTGAAGCAACAGGACAAATAGTAGCTAATTATTTGTTTGCTACCAAAAATTAAGAGATCCCAAAGTCTGACAGAATTACTTCTCCTTACCTGCATTTTTTCAATCATCTCAAACAAGTCCACAGTCTGTGAAAAGGAAAAGACAACAGAGAAAAACAATTTGACATTTGCAGAAGCTAACATTATCTTCCGTGGTAACCCAGATATTGAAGGAGCCAACAGCTCCTTCCATATTTTGGCAAAGAAACTATTTGCTTGCTGAAGACCTGATGGAATTGTTCTTCCTTAATTGGTAGCATGGACAATATAGCTGGCCAAATTGTCTTCTGCTTGTGTTGCAAAAGCTTGACCTGAAACCTGGTCAGTCAGGTATCCGAGATTTCTCTGTTTCAATGGGTCAGATTGACTTGAGATAGAACGGCATAAGAACTGGTCAAATTAGCAAGTTTAGGATTCTCACAGAGGGAGGCAACTACAGCTGTAAGACATACATGCACACAAGCTTGATTTCAATTCCTCTGCACACATAACTCAAAGCATACACCAACCCTGAGCCAAACATGGACTGCTTTTACCTTGTTGGGGACAGCAGGAGTGAGGACACATGGAAAGCCTTCAGTGGGAGAGTCTATAACATCACTAAAACTCTGCACCGCCTCCTCAGACCTCCTGCAACAGACAGAGGTGGAAGAGAAAAAAAAGAAATAAAAAAAAATTAACTCTTAACGGAATTCAAGATGTCAGTGCTTGCCTGCAGTGCCTCCTTTGCCCTCTGCATACTACTCCTCTCCCCAGGCCATTTCAGGAAGCTGTCATTACCTACGAGAATCCCTGAGGTGGCTGAACTTACCACTTGCCACTTTCAAACATCCTGGATGTAACAGCAAAAATCTTCTGGCTTCTGACTGCTCTGTCTCTGCTCACATAACAATATTTTCCTCACAACTGTCATGGAAGTGCTGAATGATTTTTCTTTGCCAAGTTCCTCTTCCATCATGGATTTGGAGCAGAATTAAGACACGTGTCATAAGAAGCTTTGTAATCAGATCTCAAAACAGAACTGCATTAAAAAGGATGAAAAGTAGTTCTGATCCATCACTGAAATCAGCACCAAAAGGACAGCCCCAGTTGCCACAGCCTGGGTATTAATCTCAAAGACAGGAGCACAACAGAGATGGCACTGGAACAGAACCGATAACACCCTGCAGAGATGCAGGCACTGTTTTGTGTTACCACTGCTGGTACAGCAGCATGGAGATTAGGTGAGCTTTTGTATGCACATCTGCTATGGAAAATATATTATTACTATGGTCCCTGCTGGAGCAGCAGTGGGTACAAACAGCAGCAGGACTTTATTTGATTTCATAGAAGAGAAAATAAAAAGCAACACAAACACTACACTGTAGTTTAGAAGACATATCTGGCATTGCCCAAGGCACTACAACCAGCCCCACAGCCAGCTGCACCTCTCCTACTGTTACTTTATAAACATTCCACACCTCTCACAGTTTTTACTAGCAGTCACAACTGGGGTTAAGTCATGGTGAAGGCCACATAGGTGGGGCTGGGAACTAAGCACAGGTTTACAGGACACAGGACTCATCCACTTTGTAATGAAATCATGAATATGATTATTAGGTGGTCACAGAATCACAGAACGGTTTGTGTTGGAAGTGACCTTAAAGACCATCTAGTCCCAACCCCTCTGCCAGATGTCAGCTACTACATCAGATTGCTCAGGGCCCATCCAACCTGGCCTTGAACATTTCTAGGGGTGGGCCACCCACAGCTTCGCTGGGCAACCTGTTCCAGTGCATTGCTATCCTCTGAGTAAAGAATTTCTTCCTAATATGTAATATTAATCCCTTCTCTTTTAGTTTAAAACCATTCCCCATTGTCCTGTTACTACCTGTCCAGTAAAAAGTCACTCTCCCTTTTAAATAAGCTCCTTCTAAGTACTAGATTCTTCTTTTCTCCATGCTGAACAACCCCAGCTGTCTCAGCCTATATTTGTAGGAAAGGAGCTCCAGCCCTCAGAACATCTTTGTGGCCTCCTCTAGACCTATTCTGGGAGGTTCACATCTCTCTTGTGCTGGGGACCCCAGGGCTGGATGCAGTATACCACATGTATACTCCCAAGAGCAGAGTAGAGAGGGAAAATCACCTCTCACAACCTGCTGGCCACTCCTCCTGTGATGCAGCCCAGGGTACGCTTGGCTTTCTGGGCTGTAAGCGCACACTGCAGGCTCACGCCCAGCTCCTCCTCTACCAGAACCTCCAAGTCCTTCTCCGCGGGGCTGCTCTCAATGAGTTCATCTTCCAGCCTGTGCCCATATCTGGGATTGCCCCAAACCAGGTGCAGCACATTGCACTTGGACTTGTTGAACTTCATGAGATTCTCACAGGACCCCCACTCCTCCAGCTTGTCCGGGTCTCTCTGGATGGTTCCTTCTTCCGTTGTGTCAGCCACACCCCTCAGCTCTGTGTCACCTGCAAACCTGCTGAGGGTGCACTCAGTGCCACTGCCTGCATCACTGATAAAGATATCAAAGATCACCAGTCCCAAGACAGAGCCTGAGAGACACCACTCACCACTGGCCATACAACCATGATACAAGGCATACAATAATCCTCAAGGCAATCGAGAATTGCTGTCCTGTAGCTATTTTAGATGCATGACTGCTGCTGCTTCCATGCTAGGAGAGTGGTCACGCAGACCCTTGCTTTGAAAGCAGTGGCTACATTCCCTCTTGTATAGAGGTACCACTTATTTCTGTAATCTTGAAACTACTCTGTCACAAGCTCCAAGAATCCTAATGCTCACCAGTTCTCTGACAATTCAGAATTCATTTTTGTGGCCCAATGGCATAATGTAACTTGCATATAGGCTCATCCACACATAATGCTTCCATCCCACAATTTTCTCCTGAAATTCATATGAGAGAGATCTGTATAATGCATCCAAAAATTAATGCCATAAAATGTCTGCGAGGGAAGACGTAGGAGTTAGTCTTGACAACCTCAAACAAATATTGAAATAGTTTGATGGCAAATGTATTTTAAATTAATATTAATACTATACTAATACATGCTTTATTTATCATCCTCTTCATTTACTTGAAGAATGTTTGGGATGAGCAAAATTTATGTCCAAGGCAGTACATGAAACATTTTCCCTGTCTCTTAAAAATCTGAAGATTCTTTTCTGTGAGCCCTAAAAAGGCAACAAGTTTAAGTTGATAAATTCTCTTTTTCAGAAAGAAGTGTAACAATAGAACCTTTCGTGTAACTGGATGTCCTGGGGCCTTGTTTCATGTTAGTGTTTTCTTTGGCATGTCACTGAGGTGAATGCTGAATCATTCAGAGGAGTTAAATCACATCTGCATCATGGAAATCCTACACGGTCAGTGTGGCCAGTCCTGCCCCTGTCCTCTAACCATAAATTGATCTCAACACTCTGGACTGACTGGAAAACTTCAGGCAGAAACTGTTCTTAACCATTGAATCCTAGCACAGTTCTGTTGACCAAATGAGTCCAGTAAATGCCAAAATCACCAGCCTTACTGTAGATTCAGGGATGTTCACAATTCTGTAATTATCCCAAATTAGGAATATGCCACAGGCCTTTGAAAATCCAAGAGAATGCCTTAGATTTTACATTATCTTTTATAAAATATCACAAAAAATTTGGTGCTATTATAATTATCACTTTGAAGTCCACATTCAATTTCTGGAACTTTGAACTTTTGGAATGAAAAGAAAAGCACTAGACTATTATAAAAAGGGAACATACTTCTTTTCAAATTGGAACTTCAAACTCCTTGACCACAAAAAAGAAGAACATCATCCTTCTGAAAAAGGAAAGCAATTCTGCAGATTGGGAGAGGAATATTTATGTGCAAATGTATACTTGCTGAAGCTTTATTCTTAGGAAATGGCAATAAGGGGAAGCATAGGGCCTAGAAAATGCTGAAGGCTAGATTGGGATTTGCTAGTGACACTAACCAGTACATTAATTTCAAGCAGGCAGTCAAACTAAATCTAGGTACTGCTGATCCACTGATAAATTCCACTCTCAATTCTGAAACAGAACAAGAACTTTTGAACATCTCTAAGCCACTACAACTCTGCTCATGCCTTGGATTCTGTCTTGCAGCATCCTCTGCTATTTCAGTCATAGGATCTCTCTACCCAGCTTTCAAAATCATTGCTATCTGCTGTATCTGAGCCAGTTCAATAACCAAGTCAATGCAAGTATCTGCTCTAAAAAAAACCACAAATTGGACAGAATTTCATACATCCTTTCATAAATATATTCCAGAGCAAATGGGGATTTGTTGCACTCTGAAAGGCAAGTGCCCCAAATCCTAAGACAACTGTTTTCCTGAAAGTTCACAGGGAAGCAGGTGTATAGCTGTTGTAAACACTTCTGCTCAACTGGAAGCCTTCCAATAAGAGAAACACCACAGCGTGATTTGCAGCTATCTGTGGAACAACAGTCAGGATAATAACTGGTGTCCCAGCCTGATAAGAGTTTCTTGCAGGGAGACACTAATATGTTTTTTAAATCCCTCACTAGAATGGACAGGCAATTCAGAAGAACTGAGGGTAATGTGAGACAAGAACAGGCCTGAAATGCTCATAAGGAAAACTCTGGGCAAGCACTTCTCTTGAGTAACAGCTTCTGCCCTTCACTCCCTTATTTCTGCCTTAGAGAGGTGCATTTGCTTTACCACATACAATTGTCAGCTATTCGGTGGAGACAGCTGAAAACATGACACGAATAGCCCTACTCTCAGAACACCTATACAGCTTTGAAAATTGCTTACACATGGATTCCTAGAGCTCAAGAGAAGGAATTATTGAAGCAGAACTAGGAAAAGGAAGCTACCACTAGAGATGAGAGGCAGTTTGCTCTCAGCTGGTCACAAACTTTCTGCCCAGAGACTCTGACATCCAGTAAGAAACCTCTCTCCCACCCGCGCTCCCCTCTGGCTGCCGGGCAGCTCCCGTGGGGGGCACCGCTCCCACTCGTGGGCAGCCCGTGCTCAGGACTTCGTGCACGCACAAAGAGGTGGGCAGCGTAGCGGGAGGCCCGGAGAACTCTCCCCGCCAGCTCTCCTTGCGGGCCAGGAGAAAGGAGAACTCCAGGGGGAATTTAATCTTGCCATCCAACCCGCACTCCCACCTCCTGAGAAGTCCCAACAGAAGAGGTCCCCCACTCCCGGGACGGCAGGAGAAAGCCTGCCGAGCCTCCCTCTTTCCTTCCAGGGAGAGGGGCACCGCGGCCGCCCCACAGCCCGCCTCCCGCGGCCGGAGCGGGGCCGGAGGGAGGGAGCAGCGAGGGCCGGGCCCACAGCCAGACCCGGACCTGCCTGGCTGGGCACGGCCATCGCCTTCCCCCTTCCCGGGTCTCCGCCCTTCCAGCCAACCCGCCAGGGCTCTTCCTGCTGCTCCAGCACTGCGATCCCAACGGCGGCAGCCGCTGCCCTGCCCCGTCCCCGGGCTGCCCGGGAAAGGCAGGGCCCCAGGCCCCACTGCCGTCAGCACCGGTCCCGGTGGCGGTACCTACCCTCCGCTGGCTCCGGCAGGGAAGCCCTGCTCCCGGGAAAACATGCTGGACTGCTCCGCTGAGTCAGCTCCCGGGTTCCCTCCTCGGGAGCTTGCTCTCCCCCGGCCTCGCCATGAAGAAGGGCACGGGCTCCCCGCCGGCCCCCCGCGAAGCCCCGGCTCCCGCCCCCACCCCTCCTCTTCCTCTCGGGTCGGGATTCACCGGATAGAAAGGGAAGGGACCCGCACGGCCGGGCCCGGGCCCGGCGGGCAGCGGCCCCGGAGAGCACGGAGGGGAGGAGGAGGAGGAGGAGGAGGAGGAGGGATGGAGGACGAGGAGACAAGGGGGGATGGGGTGATGGCTTCTGCCCCTCCTCCGCTGTGGCACGGCGGTTCCCCTGGAGCCCCCGCTGTGGGAGCCCATGGATGGAGCACAGCGTGCAGGAGCGGCTGCTGGGACAGCCGAGCCGGGGACGCTGCTCTCCAGGTTGTGTGAGGGTAACACAAGCACAGCGTTAGACAGGGACAGCAGAGGGGTTCCACTTATTCAACTCTGCTATGGAACAACATCACATCTTCAGGCTCTCCATGTCCAGTGAGGAAGGTGAGCATCAAAGCAGTTCTCCACAAATCTCCATTCCTTTTAAAGGGAAGGCTAGGAACATACTGCATCCACTAAATCCAAATCCGTGTCATTTGGATCTGACATACATCGAGGACCGCAGAAATTTGGCTCTGCACCCCGTATGAAATAGTTCATTGATGCAATGTGTAAACTAGGGAGGCTCAATTTTTCAGAGGTCACAAATGCCTTAACCACATGTATTTCCATTCGCTCATCAACAGATGCACTCATCAACAGATTGTCATTCCTGATTAAAAAAAAAAAAAAACAACAACTGAGCATGAGAACATGGTCTGCTATAGAAAGAATATGAATATACCTGTGTTTAAATAAGAACACAGAGTTCTTCTGGACACCTTTTTTTTTCTTTCCCTGTGCTTCTCACTTTCATTCCACAGGATGATGTCATTTATTCTCTTTACATCAAGACCTATAAAAGCAGCAACTACAGCCTTACGCCAAATGTCAGCCTCACACTGGCTTTTTCCTAACTAATGAAGAAGACATAAGGAAACACAGAACATGAGGCAGAATTTGCCAGAGAGCTAGGAAAAGATGTAAAGGAAGAGTGCAAACAGTATGCAGACAAACCAGGCAGAAAATATGAGCTAGCAGATAGACATGGGGGAAAAAGGAAAAATGCAGAGAGCAAGGAGTTATTTCAAAGTTTTGGGGATGAATGCACCATTTTCATCTTTATGCTTTCTATAAACTCTTGAAAGACCTGGATAGAAATGATTATGGGGACTTCAAGGATCTGTGGGTGGGCAAAGAAACTGAAACGAGTAAGGAATCAAAGATAGGTGATGACTTTGAATGGACAAAGAAAGGGTCCACTTGCTGTTTTTAGTAACTTGCATGGAGCCAAAGTGACTCAATTTCCTTCTGTCTACCTTTTGTAATTCCCCAGAAGACCTGATGCTGATGCATGGGCCAATTCTTACATCCTCACTCCAACTCAAATGCCTCCTAAATGGACCCAGGGCACTGAATAGAGCAGCTGCTCTCTGCACAAGCAGGACTTACTCATTCACCTGAATCTCTGAGTAGAGATGTGACTGGACCAAGGCAAAGAGCCAAGCTTGCCATTTCTGCTGCATCTAGGAAGGAGGAAGAGACATTTTTTGCTGTTAGAGAGGGCTGCCAGCAGTAACTACTGCCCTCCCCCATCTCAGGGTCATTATCAGCAGCGCTATCAAGCCTGGCCATGGTGAAAGCAAAGCATACAGAGAGGCTCAGGTCTTTCTGCCATTCTTGTTCTTTGGCAGCTTGCTGCTACAGACAAGAGCCAACTTTGTTCACATACAAAACCACACTGAACTCAGCTTTCATATAGCTGCCTCACAGCTTTACCTAACCTTCTGTGTAACTCCAGTTGTGTACAAAGTCCTCAACATGCATAAGCAAAACAGCAAAGAATTATTAAATGCCCTAATTGCTGTTCTAATTAACTTCCTTTAGCAATAGCAACATGAATAAATTACATGTAAGCAAATCACAGGTCTGCTTTCTGTTCCTCAACTTACAATCAAGCCAGCGATTGTTACTATTTACCCTGCTGATACAAAAATATTCCCTATTATAAGCCTGTTGTAGTAAGTAGATTCAGCTCCTATTAATACTTGTGTTCTTATATGACTAATACAGTGTACTTACAGTCTCAGATTTTAATCCCTATATGTGTCCATACCTGCATGGGTCATTATGCATTTTATAGTGATGACGTGGTTTAGTTTTTGTTCTTTCAGGTATCCTTGTAGGCACATTAATATATGTCTTACAGTAATTGCTGTCTATACCTTTTGCTATGCATTTTCCTATTTTTGTTAGCAGATTTTTTTCAGTGTGTTTCATTTCACTAGCATTTTCTCTTGCTCACATAGGAGAAGTCTGTATTAGCTGTAACACAGAAACTGGTCCCTGCAATTCTGTTAATTGAGTCATTGTAAGAACATCAGCAGCTCCATGGAAGCTGCGCAGTACCACATAAACACAGCAGTATATCCTTCAAGGGTAAACTCTTCAGGGCAAAACCTGTATTTTTTGAAGTTTTACTTCAATACTACACAAACTCATAGCTGCATCCACAGACAGAAACACACATGTTCTCATATCAGCTGTTTCCACAGATCTAGGCACACAGTTTCTAAATATAGCACGGGGTGTGCACAGAAAGCACCTCCCGCAGTGCACTTGGACTCCTCTTTTTATGTCCAGGACTGACATAATCAGGGTGGGATTCCTTTGAGTCTGGGCAGACCCTCTCTCATGCCCCTCCATCCCTTTAGTTTGTTTCATTTCCTACACAGACATCCGCTCTCCCCACCTCCACTCTCCATTTCTCTCTCTGCAACTGCTTCTCTACACAATGCAGAATAGCACAATGTCTCCTAAAAAGCACACACACTTTCCCTGATGAGGCTGAAACTGCCCCAAACTCTATCATTACACAACGCCACACAAGGAGCAGAGAAGATCTGGATCAACCCTCCCCCACCTATCTTTGCTCCCATTCCTTCTAGATGCAAAATATTTTTAATTGGCATTGCAAGCAAGACGAGAATAAAAGCAGCTAAGCTGTTCATCCCCTACCTGAGCAAGGATCTCTCATCCCCAGCTGGTGAGCAGATGGAGACAGGGAACCCAGCTGCTCTCCCTTCCTTGCACTATCAATTATTCACGTAGGTTGCAGTGTCCTCCCTCTCCCTCCCTCCCTTTCTCTTCCGCTGCCCCCACCTGCAGCTGAATGGAGATCGAGCAGGTCGATGCTGTCACACTTGAAACTAGAGATCATTGTCGATTGAACAGCCAGCCTGTGGAGCAGCTGTGCTCTTAAGCAGAGAAGATTTGCCCTGGCATAAAGGGACAGACTGGCACAGCTCCAGAGGTGGAAGACAGGCAGCTCTGTACATCCACATCCTGCTCCCTGCGCTTCTAATCTCAGACCTGCAGGGATGACCTTTAAAAATGAAAGCAGGTTTTTTGGTTTTGTTAGGTTTCGTTTTTTGGTGGTTTGTGGTTTTTTTTTTTTTTGTTTTTGGGGTTTTTTTGGGGTTGTTTGTTTGGTTGTTTGTTTGTTTGTTTTAACCAGAGAAAAGCACATTTTCCTAGTCTTCTCAAGTAAAATGACAGTTATTTGGTGACAGTGAACTGGGTCATGCCAATTCATGTGTATAGATCAGAGCAGGAAGGGGAAGTAGAAGACTGGAAAAATCTGAAACATGATTACGTAGTACTGATTTAGTCCCATAGCAAAGGCACAGGAGAAGATAATTTAAGGGGACGGGATGACATGGTACTTTCTATACATGCTTTTGGTAATCATG
Organism: Melospiza georgiana; assembly: GCF_028018845.1. Classification (NCBI taxonomy): domain Eukaryota; kingdom Metazoa; phylum Chordata; class Aves; order Passeriformes; family Passerellidae; genus Melospiza; species Melospiza georgiana. Next base: position 79,837,595 of record NC_080431.1, read on the forward strand.
AATCATGAGATCAATGACCTGTGGGTTGGAATGATTCTTCAGTCACAATTTTTGTAGATAATTAAAGGATTCTTACGTGGTACCAGCCTTAGGCAAAGGTAAAATGAGTTCTGGCAGACCTGGGTCAAGGCATTTAGAGCATTTTGCCTTTGTAGAGGGCTACTGCCCACAACTGGGTGAATGTTCTAGATCTGCCTCCCAGCAAAATTAGGTTGAAATCCCAGGACAAATTAACTGCTCCATTTTGCACTGGTGTAACTCACCCTGAATCATCCCAGTGCCATCAGTTTGCTGGGGATCCTCCTGCTGTGTCATCTCAAACATCAGAGTAGTTTGTTCTGTTAATTCTTCCCATGACCATAGCTGTGCCAGAATCACCACAGAGACAAATTAAAAAAAACAACCAGCCAGAGTGCTCAAACAGTAGGTCATCATGGCTTTTCTGCCCCATTTAACTTTTCCCATCTTTTGAAAAAAATGTCTGCAGGAATTTTACCAGTAGTGAAGAATATCCTGAAATTACATTAAAAATAAAATGCCAAATAGAAAACGTTGGTATTGCAACTACAGTTATGAGTAAAACTCCTGAAGACCAGCAATGCTTTTTAAGAGGGTACTCTGATTGTTTGCAACTATCTTCTCATTTTCAAAACTTTAAAGATCAAGCTTGGTCAAGCATTTCTCCACAATTCTGCAGGCTGGAAAAGTTTTAATTTAAACTAAGAAAAAATCATCACCTTTTTGTTTTTGTATGAGCATTGGAACCACCAAGTTCTATGGATGGAATAATACCCAAAGATTTGTTTTGTGCAGTTGTTCCAGGTCCAAGAACTCTAATTGAGGCTTCTGGAGCAGTTACAAGACCCATCTCTTGTGCTGGATCTTTGATGAGGTTCACTTTGAAACCTTTCCCTCCTTTGGATCTTTTTTCCTCATTGGCCATTTTAATTAAATTTAAAGGAGTCTTTTCTCTGAGATAACAGAGAAAAAGGCTCAATGAGATAATTATCAAAGCAATAATTATCAAGTAATCAGAACATAATTTTATGAAAATTATCAAATCAGCAAATTATCTTTGAGACCTTGATACCCTAATTTTGGTAAAAGAGAGCTATTCCAGATGTTACAAAGGAATAATGGTATACAGGTATATAAGGCACAGACAGACTGTTTAAAGTAAGATTTATTTCCAGAAAAGCAGACTAAGAACAAGACATGGTAAAACTCAATAACATTAAGAAAATCAGAATTATAAATATTAGAAAACAGTAATTTTTTGCTTTTCAGTTTGCAGTAAATATACCTGTGCATCTACCTACAGATATAGGAGTATAGATTTATTTATACTTTTCAGAATATTAGACTCTTACTGGACTAATTGTATGACTATTTTGGTATCTTACAATTTAGTATGATTCATATTATATAATATATATACAATTTATATACTGCATACAATTTAGTATTATATACTAAAAATTAGTATTATTCATAACCTGATCAATACAATTATAACACCCTGCCCTTCATACAAGTCTTTAAATCACCCTTTGATTATAAACTGGGTCTTCCCATATGTCTGTAAAGACTCTCTCAGAATCTCTGCTGAGAGTGACCCTGGAATACATTAGAAAATCTCTTTTCCCAGCCCAGTGGTTGAAGAAGGAGTCAGAGCTCTTCATTTCTCGGTCTCAAGGTTGTTTATTGTATCTTATCTATAAAATTCTTTCTCCTGGCCTGCCAGGGTCTGCTCAGCAAGACAGTCAGAGGCGCTTTGCCCCCTCAGAGGTCATGTTATCTTTTTATACTAAAAACTACAATATTTACAATAACTTTCCAATACCTATCACCTATGTTAGACAGGAAGCTTCTACTCTAAACCAATCTAAAAGTGCCAACATCACAGCAGAAGATGGAGGCCAGGAAGAAAAAGGAGAAAGGCTGGACACGCCCAGATTCCTCCATCTTGCCTCCCTGAATTCTCACTCTAAAAAACCCAAAAATCTATTTTTCACCCTGTGACAAACTAACTATTATTCTACTTAAACTCTTTTGACTTGTAATTCTTCATATAAAGGTTGGTAATTGTTTTTCCATGGGTCAAGATCAAAGGCACAGGGGTCTTGGGCTCTGTGCCAAGGTCTCTGAGCCCCCCGGGCAGGGGCTCGAGCCCTCCAGGGCAGCCAGAGGAGTTTCCTGGGTTCCGACAAGACTGTAGAAGAAATTGTTTCCATATAAATACAAACACTTGCCACTTCCTTGCCACCTTTATTTGCATATCTCACAATGCATTACTGATATTGGTTCCCGTCATTACCACTGCTCTACATAAGGATAAACTGGCACAGAGATACTAACCCTCACTATCTCCCAGGGCCATAGAAAGGATATAGAGCTCTGAGTCCATCAGTACAGCTGTATAAGCAGCTTGAGATGCCTCCATGCCATGCTGACACAGGAGAGCCCCACTTAGGTCCAGGCGACATCCTGAATGCTGGTGCAATGAAGGGGACTGGAACAAGTGGACAATGTAAAAGGGATGTGGCAGGACTCCTTTGCAAGCAACTGAATTTTAAACTGGCCCATGACATCAGTGCAGCATCGGTCTCTCTGCAGGGCCCTTAGATAACAACTCAGTTTATATTCAAGCTTTGACCTAAATTGCCTGCTAGTAAAACTTAATTATATCAGAAATATTTATCAATTTATCTGTCTGTCAGTACTGTATGAATTGGGGAAATGGGCAGATTTTGATAGTATAACTTTGGGTATTTGTCAACAGGGAAAATTCATTAGAAAGGAAATTATGAGATTGCTTACTAATTTCAGAGAAGACTGGAACGGCCACAATTCAGAAAAGATTAAGCAGCTCCTCCACAGAAGTGACATCTAGGTTCATCACTATAGGCACAGCAAAAGACAAGTGACAACATTCAGGTTGCACCAAGGAAAATTTCAGCTACATTCAAGGAAAAAATCATTCTTTTTATGAGGGTGATTCAGTCATTAAGAAGTGCCAAGAGAGACTGAGTAATATCATTCTTGGAGATCTTCAGAAGATATATATATAAGGCACCTTCTAGCTTTGAAGTTGACCATTTAGTGCACAGTAGTTGACCTAAATGAGACCTTTTCATGCTAATTTATTCTATGGTTTTATCCACTGCATGTTAAAAAATCTGTGGCATGAAATGTTCAAAAGGTCAAAGTTCATAATTTCAGTATAATATGTAAGAGCTTCAAGTTCTGCAGTGTGTCAGATCTTAACCAAGTTGAAATTCGTCAGTGATGGTTTCCACCCAGAAATTAAGTTCTCTAATCATTCAGCAGGTAAAAATTTTCTTGGCATATGTGAAAGTACTTGGAAAATCAGAGTTTGTATCATCCAGCAAACTTCAGGGCAGGTCTTGCCCTGGCCATATATCACAGGGGCTCAACAAGAGGATAACTCAGAGAGCAAGATGTGAGGACAGCTCTAGCAGAGGAAGACCCACTAATTAAAGACCATATTTTGCAAACAGCACTGCATTACCTATATAATAATCATGCTTAGAGAAAGGACTTAGTTTCTAGGCTTTACTGCACCATTAACTTCATAATGGGCTTTAACTAATGATTTTAACAAAGGAAAACTCTCTACATTCTCAGTAAGCATAATCCTTTAAAAGCAGTGTTATATAAATATACAAAGCCAGTTTGCATCCGTGAATTGCGTGTGAAACCAAGGCAGGGAAGTGAAAGGATTGCCAGGGTCATGTAAAAACAGATGGATGAACAGCAGAGAGGCAAATCATTAGACTGAGGAAAGGCTGAAAAGCAAAAGGGTAAAGATATGGGCCTTGCCTAGGTTGGATCAACAAGTTTAACAATTTGCAGTAATGAAATGGTATTCAAACAAGGGGAATAATAGCTGCTTAATCCAAACAAAAGGGCAGGAAGCACAGGCAAGGATTTTTTTGTGGCTGCTAGAAAGATACATGGGATGAGAAGGAAGGGAGGTCAGAACTAGATGCCGTGCAAATAAGGACAATGTGTGGATGAAAAGGCAATAGGACAAGTAAATTTCTTTTGCAAAATTAGCGATAAAGGTGCTTGCAATTTCCTTCTGTCCAGATAATCTGGACCAGCTGGGATTATTCCCCATAAGCCTCTACTGCAACTCTGAAGGGCGCAGAAGGGGTTAAAGCAGCCCGCAGCACAAAGGGTGGCGGAGCGGCCGCGGTCAGACCGTGCCGAGCTGCGGAATCCCCGGGGACGGAGCACCTGGGCCCCCTCCTCTGGGAAATGAGAAGGGTGCGGCGGCCCCTTTAATGACGGGGGCCGCTGCTGATTAGTGTGGACGGCACGATCCACTGCGGAGCGGGAGAAGGGAGCGGGAGCAGGGAGCGGGAGCGGCAGAAGGGAGCGGGAGCGGGGCGCCCGCCCGCCCGCCCACAGCTGCTGTGCCCGGAGCGTGTGAGGGACGCTCAACAGCGCTTACACCCTCGGGGCATTAATACAGGCGGGGGGTCGTGCTGACACTTTGTTAGACATGGTCAATACCTGAAGTACCGTGAAATTATCTGTTTCAGTGAAGCATTTGTACTTCAGTGAAATCTTGCTGGTTTGGTTTTTTTTTTTTTTTTTTTTCTTTTCATTGAAGGAGGATGCAAGGCAGCTCAGGAAAATCTCAGCCCTGTTTCCAAAGCATAAAATAAGAGTTAGTCCCCATTCCAAAAGAGTCCAATCTCTGAGACCTGCAGTGAACGAAAGGATTTGGTTAAAGTCACAGCTGAAGGCTGTGTAACTGGAATTTGATCTGAGATGACCCGAATCAGAAGTCAGTGCCAGTTACAGGAACAGTCCCCTTGTTTCCCTCTTCCTTCCCACCTACGATACAGCAGTGCCTTTCTCCAGTGAGGGCAAGACAAGGGCATTCTTACTTACAGGAATCAGGACAGTTAAACAAACAACATGCAGACTGTTCACAATTAATTAACCAACAGAATTTCATTGGAAAACACCTAGTAATTATTCCACATCAACAGGCCATCTGAAAAGCGGTAAGGGTGGTTTATGCAGAGTATTAGGAGACAAAATAGTGGATCATTTATTTGTTAATAAGAACACATAGAGAATAAGGAGGGTTCCATAGTGTAAGCATGTACAACAGCAGAGAACAGCTGACACTTGGTTTGACAAATACTTGGCATATCTAAAAACTTAAAAAGAATCACTTCATGACATTTCGTAAGAATGTGTCTATCACTTAGGTACCATACACTAACCCTAAATATCTAGAAATTAATGTTAATGAAGAGTGTGGAGAACATTTTGCTTCTGTGAATGACTAAATATGTGTCCTGATGTGTTTGCACATTACACACTACATATAGTTCTACATGGCATGTGTGGGCTGTGCATTATAGGTATACACACATTTATCAAATACATCTATTCTGTGTATCAGACATGCAGTAAAAATGGAATCTATGGCTTCAAGTTTACTTGTTACAGAGAAGTTACACTAAACATTTTGGAGTACTATCAAACAATATGTCTCACAATATGTCTCACAAAATAGTGTTTCCACATCAAACTTAAATCACACACACACACAAAATATTATGGCCAGTTTGTTAAGCACCTCAGTGGCCTGGATAGCACTAAGAGGACAAGCACCACTGGAAAATCAGCCTGCATTGAGCACCTTGGTTAGTAACAATTGAGTATAATTCCCAGACGGCAGGGAGTTGAACTGCCAGAGTAGAAGAAAAAAATTCTATTCAATTGCAGTGAAATTGGCTCACTTACTTCCCTGTGGTAGGATGGGGGAGAGAATCAAAAGGGTAAGAGTGAGAAAACATATGGGTTCTGATAAAGATAGTTAATAGGTAAAGAAGAGTCTGCACATGCAAGCAAAGCAAAACAAGGAATCATTCACCATTTTCCATGGGCAAGCAGGTGTTCAACCATTCCCAGGACAGCAGGGCTCTATCATGTGTCACCGTTACTTTGAAGAAAATTAACTCTACCACAGCCAAACCAGCACAGCGTGGGATAAAATGTATCCAGGCATTCTCAGGGAGCAAGTGGTCTTAAATATATTGTAGACCTGAAATAAAGAATGCCAGCAGTACTTTGGTGACATAAAACTGGGAACAGGGAAAATCCAGCTATCTTTTAAGAGCAAGTAGAGCTGCACAAATTAAAATGTAATGAAAGGAGGGCAAGATGTTTACTTCCTTCTCAAAGAATATTAAGAATTGATAAATGTATTTATATAACTGATGTAAATATATTTGCAGAATGAAAGGCAGAGCTGTAATCAATCATGGGACTCTACCAAAATGAGAGAAGTTAGATTTGTTAGGCAGTAAATATTTACACTTTGTTAGTGCTCAACCAACCAGCCTAGCTGGCTTGGTGTGAATGCTGGAGATAACTCAGAAGGGTCAACAGTTAAACCAGAGAGTTTAGGATCAGCAACAACAACTCTCATACTGAAGAGTTTTGCACAGGCATGTCAAATGTGGGGAATCACCTAACCACAGCCTGGTTATTTATAATATCAGTATCTCATCTATGACCCCAAAACAGTAATTTCTTTTCCCTTTGACTCATTCAAGAGCATACATCCAGTATTAATCTGGAGGATGTCAGGTTTGATTTTTCCACCATTTTGTGTATGTTCTTCAAGCTGTACGACTTCCATTGTCTCTTACTGACCTACCACAAAAGCCTCTTACTATGGCAATTTCTAGCCAAAACTTCTCCATTTAGAGAGCCACAATTCACAAGAAGCCTTGATTTTGTCTGTTTTTGTTTGGAAACATGTTTACAGCCAAATTCCACATTGCTTGTTTGACCTATCAGTTTCAACACAACTTGTAAGAAAAAATATTCAGCCTCCAAATTAACAAAATATAAAATAGGAGCATAAAAATAATCTCTGAAACAAGCCTTTGCGTGGAAATTAACATATCTCTGCCTTCTCCAACCCCATAATGTTAACATGGTAGATACTGTATTTCCAGTTTCATGTACTTATGGTTCAGAATTTTAGAAACTGTGAGACAGGCTCAATAAAGTTCAGCATAGCTGGGCTGCCATGGAACTACACTTCAGGGTAGGATTGCAAGAGGAAAGCAGCAAGCAGAAGCAGGACATGCAGAAAGCTGTAGTCCTCAAGACAAGCAAACAATTGTCAGGGATTTTGCATAAATAAAAATCATCTGACCTTTACAGTGGTCATAAGAAATTGAAAATCAGTTCACCTCCATACAGTTCTCATTCTGCCCTGACCCCTTACTTTGCAAATATCATTTAAAAACAGCAGGTGAGCATAATATTCCCAAGGAAGCAGAGGAGGAGTCAGCTTTCATCATGGAGGCCCTTTATCTTTTCTTCAGATGGCCAAATGTTCATGCCATAAGAATGCTTAAAGTACAAATTTAGGAAGTCTTAATGATGGCCAAAGTTGTTGCTGAGTAGCTTCATGAGCAGGAGAATCTGGCTAAAAGGAACACCACCATATATCAGAGACTTGGAAACTTCATCAATATTAATGAAGCCCAAGGACTTTGTCAATATCAATGGATCTCAGGCAGGTGTAGACTGGAAACTTGGGAGAGCTCTGGGTGTTGTGTACTGCCACACACTCAGGTATGTGAAGTAAAGGTCATATAATGGCAATTCTGATAAAAGACTATTCTCTCTTTTTTTGATCAAGCAAGACAATATTTGGAGGAAGCAGGGAGGAAGAAAAGAGGCAGTGGACAAGAATATATACCTCATCATTACTTCCAGTATAGTCAAAGAAATCTCTTCAGCCAAGATTAAGATCTCCCATGCCCCAAGCGTCAATGAGAGCTTTTCAAATAATTAACACCTTCTCATTAATCACTCTGACATCTTTCATCATCTGCAAGGGATTTCACAGAACAATTAAATGAATCAGAGGTCACCAATAGTGAGTTAACTTAAAAACTCTTCTCAAGAAGCAGAGGCACTATGACAAGGATCATCTTTGGCATCAAATACGACTTCACTTCAACACAAATGTTCATAAACTACGACCGTTCTACCCTGAAATTCTGCCTTCAATGGCAATCTTCTAAGTTTCACAGAAAGACTCTTTGCAACTAGTCAACACTTGCTCTTGAAACAGGTACAATGTGGAACAAGCAAACTTGCACAGTCATCATCACTAATAAATTCTCAAAGCCGTCATTTCAACCAGATATGCAGTTAATCCCACATATTGAGTGTCCTGGTTTTTTGTTGCCTACAGTGAACAAGAAAGCTATCTCTCAGCAGCAGAAGCCCTGATAACGCAGAGTTCCCCTTCACAAACAACAGGAGTTGCAGTGTCACTACTGCTGCCGCCTCAGGAGAAAGCAGAAGGTTGTGTATTGCTTTCACAGTGCTCGTTTACAAGGAGCAGGCTGGGCTGGCAGTGATGTGGTGTGGTGCTTTCAGGAGATTGTCCCTGCAGCTGGTGGCTGACCTTGGAAGCAGTCATTTGCCCCCACAGGAACAAACATCCGAAATATCACCACAATGACATTCTAGAATGTACCAGAATGACAATGCAGATGCCATACAAACTGCAACACTACGAGCATGACAATGGCACATACCAGAAATGCATTATGATGTGCTCTTGGTAATTTGGCAGTGACCATTAGGAATGCAGATCCATGCCAGAACTGGACAAAACCTGTCTGTATCACTAAATAAACTGACATCTCAGACTGAAGAGCCATGCCAAGATAAAAACTACGTTCTTTTTAGCTCATGTGACTATTTGCTTTCATAAAATAACATATTTGCTCTTTCACTGACCCCTGTGAATGCCTATTTGCAGGGATGTAACTGAAATATGACACCCATTTTTCCTGAAGCAGAAAAGGGAACCAGATTGAGTTTCCTCCCTCTGAGGTGTGCTGCCTTTATGGCACGTGGCTGGAGCAAAAACTAGTGGTAGAACTAGGCTGAAACAGTGTTGCCTTTGAGTGGAGAATATCTAACAAAGGAAAGAAGAGGATCCCAGTTATAGATCTAATTTTCAGGCAAAAGGCATCTTTACTAAAAGAGATTTTACTCATTTTTTTCTTTTCTTTCTTAGAGTTTCTTTTCATACTAAGTTATCTATCTCTGGTCTTCCATAGCTAAATTATTTTGTGGCTTTGCCACACTTGCTTTAGACTATGAGCACCTCAGGTTGAGAACAGGGATCAAGGAGCATGTGGGATTCTGTGCTTTGCTTGCTACAAAGCACAGCACTCAGAGAAGGGCCAGTACCAATAACAGCAGTGTCCTCTTCTTCTCCAAAGCACAACTCATCAATAAAATGGTTAAGTGATTTCTCTGTCTGGCAACATTTTCCCCATTCCTCCTCCCCTCTATTTACTAAAAGAATTTGAAGAAAGTGCAATGTTATACAGTAGGAACACCTTAGGGAGAGACACTGTAGGTCTCACCAGCAACAGAAAACAATGGCAAATTCCTGCTCAGGAATCTATAATCTGCAACAGGCACTTCAACCTCTTTCTCATCTTTTCACATCTATTACATTTTAGTCCACAGTGAATTGCACAAATGCTGAATTCCAACCCAAGTAGGCTGTATTTTACTGTTGGGTAGTAAAATTTCTATTAACTCAACTATTTCAGGTGTGGTTCCTTAGCAAAACCATCTAGAGCTGTTGAAAGGAAAAGGACATCCCCCTTTCTTCAACGCAGAAAGAGGCTATGAAGTCCCTTCTCCTCTCCTGTGGCCATACGGGCACTTCCTGCATGGTTCTGTGACTGTTAGTGTATTAACACAAGAAAAAATAGCACTTTTTTCTTTTATACTTGTTTATGCCCTGTTAACCATTCAGAACATTTCAGGGAGCTCTCCAGTGTATAACAGGTTTGGCAACATAAGCAGCAAGAATATATCGCTAGGACCAGGGAGGAAGATAAGGAACAGAAATTCTGTGGCAATTACACATTAACTTTTCTCACTGCATCTCATGTCCTTTGGCTGAAAAGTTTCCTATTTTAGAATAGTGAAATTATGTCTGGAGAAAAGGAATGTTCCATAGTAAAGCTGCTCAGCATACATAGGTCTGCTTTTCTCTTCTTTTCAGAGACACCTAGTACAGTCTAGAATGACAGCAAATTATCTTCTTGGGTTCTTTAAACTATCCTCAACCGAGTCCTTAGTTTCATCTTACAACTATTTCTTTCTGCTCATTTGCTCTTTCCACACTATGGAAATTTCCACCGTATTCCACGTGATTCTTTCACCATATTCTTGCAGTAGGATCTTAACTGCCCTCCTTCTTCACATTTAGTCACGGCCATCTCCTCCTCTGTCTAATCCACATTAGGGGCTCTAAATTAGCAAAAGAGGAGAGGTCACTGTAGTGTCCCATTTAGTAGCATTTCAGTCACCAGTTTGGATTCCCACAGAGAAGTGCATACTGCTAATTTACATCCCACATAGAATAACATCTCAGTAGAAGTACTGCAGTGTGCAGAGATTCTACACAAGTGAAGAAAGTCTTCTGGCAAAAAGTAAATAATTTAGACCCAGCTGGGCTCTATCATTAAACTAAATCAGATGCAGAAAGTTTTGCCAGTGCTAATGACATCTCACAAATTTAAAGTGCTTGCCCTAAGGAGAACTCAGAATAAAAAGATGAGGAAGCTTCTAGCCTTCGCTTATTTTTTTTTTTCTCAGACAAAAAGCAAAACACATACATGATGTATGTGAATTTAAAAGTCTGTAAGAGGATATAAAGACTCTCATATCACCTTGGTAAATGCTTATTATTTTTCTGTTCCTCTCCTGGCAGGAAAAGGAGGTGCTGTTTTGTTAAATTTAAGTACTTAGGAACTTTAAGTGTGCAGACAGCCCTGAAAAACACTTCACGTCTTGAATGTGACTCCTCACTTTCAGAAAAGAGAAATCCTTTAGTTCTCCACAACATAACAAGTGTCTCTGACTCAATCTCTGTACGTTTATGCTTTTCAGGCATCCGTCAGACAGCTGAGGAATTAAGAGTATCAGTAGAAGCTCTTTGTGAGGTATCAGTCCTTCTGTCACCACATCTCGGCCCTGATCTGTGGAGAAAAGCCACTGCAGGTAGATGACAAACATGCCAAAAAAACCCACCCCACAGTGACTACACATATAACTTCCAACCATTGTCCGGTAAGAACTGGAATAAGCTGGAAGGAAACAGAGATTGCCAGTTCCCAAGAAACGTATGACCATTAAGCTCTGGCAGGTCAAACACAAATAATTTTCCCCAAGTTACACACATATTTTGAATATCCAAGCACAGGCATTTTGCTTTCCTTGGGGTTTCGCCTTCTCCTGCCTAGAACATTATACTGACCAGAAACATCAACCAGAGCTCATCATTGCCCCATGATCTCTAGACAAAACGCAAAACGCAGTGATGCAATTTGCTTAGTCACAAAAGTGACTGTGCAAAACCTGGGGGACAAAAGGAGAGGCAGACAAGACTGGAAAAGGTGATTCAGTAACACTTTGTCCCCAGTACTTGCTCAGGTTCTCAGAAATTGCTCCAGGACGAGGCTATGAGGAAGAATAGGCTTGGCGATTACAGTCAGATTAATTGTGCTATGGTGTGCACGTCACAAGCCCTTGGGAATAAAGCAAGCTTCTCTGCATACCGAGCCGATAACTGAGCTCACTGTAGGTACTAAGTTAATTAGTAGCAGTTGGGGCAGAAGGTTGAGTAGATAGTGAGATGAAACAGGGGAAAGGTGAAATGCTTTCTAGAGGCTGACAACGAGATACAGGAAGAAACAAAGAATTAAAAAAAAAAAAAGGAAATTCACAGTCCTAAGTAAAGAAATATACTGTTAAATGAAGGTTCCCACAGTATGACTGAACAACAGAGAACAGAAAGCTTTCTGTAAGAAAGAAAATCTGTACTGCACATGAAAGGGAGACAGTTTAGCACGGCAGGATAAATGTGCTTGTTTACTTTCCCAGGCTTCAACACCTTGTTTAACAAAGCCCACTGAGTGATATCTCTCAGGCCTTACCCAAGCCTCACTGCGTTTTCTGTGCCTTTTAATCACTAAAACTTCTTGATGCAGCTTGTGATCAGTTTTTCTTAGTTATGGATCCCAGTGACAGTCTGAACCAGACTGTGGAGAGAACCAAAACAGCAGAGAGACAAAAATTTTAGAACTCCTTCAGAAATGCTAAAAGGCCTCATGAAGAAGCACTTTTCTGCCAGAAAACATATTTAAAAGGTTAGTTCATAGAAATTCATCCTGCTTTGTATCCTTAGACTCACAAAGCAGTATGTGTCACATTCAAAAACATGTTCAACTAATGAACATACAGGTGCATCATAAAGTATTGTTGTTTTATGTGGGTTTGTAAATAAAAATAATTCCTAAAGATTCAGCAGTCATCCATGAACTGCATGGGTAAAATCTACAGAAGTTACTGAACCCTGAAATCCAACAGAAATAAACAGATGCAATCAATACAAGCAACAACCAATTCAACACAGACCTACCATTTCTAGCCTTTTTCATCCCAATATTTCATTACTATGCCCAAGACTATTTTTAAAAATGGTGCACCAATCAAAACTGCTATACAGATTTTCAGCAAAACCAACATCTTTCTATCTATCCACAAAAAAAAATACAGGTTTTCCAGTCCCAGAAGTAGTTGTCCAGCAAATAATGAAGAATTTTTTCACCTTTTTAACTTTCTACTAACTTAGCAAAAAGATCTAGCCCCAAAGCAGTTGGGGAGATTCTGCACAGGAGAATGTGCAGATGTGCAAAAAGCCACAGCTCCCTCCACACAGCTGAAGTACCTTCTGTAAGAACTTACAAAGGGGATTCAACAGTGGTCAAATTGTTGAGGCCTTTGGACAGAAGTCAGTGTACATACCGGAGCTGGGAGTTGTCTAAAGTCATCAGGCTGAGCTAGTAAGCCATGATATATCTAACAGGCTTTGCTGGGTAAAAAATGGGTCTTAGATTCTTTCTGCACCTTTCTGTGAGGCTTACTCCATCAAAGAAGGAAGAATTTCCTTCTGCTACAATGGTTTGGGCCAAGTCAATCAAATGACAGCCCTGGAAATTATTCCTACTCTTCCTCCCTTCTCCTCTACCACTCTGGCTCTGCGTTCCTATTGCTTCCCTTTAATGGAGAACTAATGGTTAGATGATACTCTAGGGACTAGATTAAGCCCACTAAATTCACTTTGGAAAAATGTAAATACTTTCCCACTGAGACAGCGGGGCTGGTTCAGCAAGAGATCACCTGAGCACTGAGTCAGCAAGGAAGACAGGAGGAAATGGAGAACAGGCAGGAGGATAATTTTAATTACCTCCTCAAATCAGTAGGATGTAAATCTTATCTCTGAGGAACGGTTCTAACAACCACCAGCTACACTGGCTAGAAAGCAGTTGCTCCTTGTACTGACATGTGCAGATTCCCCCATGGGTCACTCATGATGCCTGTGTAAAGAGGCTGTCAAAACAGTTTTCTCAAGTCTTCCTTAGAAGTTAAGGTGTTTTCAACACCAGGCAACCCCAAAATGCAAATCATATTTTCCATCTAAATAATAGCCTTGCAACATTACATGCTGCACACCAGAATCCTGACTTTCTCCCCTTTATGTGGGTGTTTAGTCTGCCATATTCAAAAGAATTCTCTTGAAAGCAAAGAATGGATAACAATCAAAGCTTAAAGTCCTTTATCTGTCAGCAGCCAGAAGGGCAATTATAAGGAGAAAATATTCAAAACACAGAAACATTGACAAGTCTAGGCTGGAAGGGCAGATGATCTTGTCCAACCTCTTACTGAAAGCTGGGCCCTGAACTCAGCTGTGTCTTGAATATATCCAGCCAAGAAGATTCCTCCATTTTTCTGGGGAAGTAATAGCATTTTGCTGTTTTCACATTAAAGATTGTTTTTCTAATATCTATAGGCACTTACCCTTTTTCCTGTTGCCTCTTATCCTGTCACCACGTACCCTCATTAAAACTCCTTCTCTGTAACTAGCTATTGGAAAACTGTGAGCAGACACTCTCCACCTGCCCAAGCCCTCTCACTTCTCAGCTGTACAAATTCAGCCTGTTAAGCTCTCAAAGTTCTCCAACCCTCAAGGCATTCACCAGACCATATCCAATTTTTCAGACCACATCGAAACTGGGGGGACCAAAACTGTACACAATGTTTCATGTGTGTCCTAATAAGGGCTGCTCAGAATAATCCCACCCCTTGATTGCTTGTCAGTGTTTAAGAGGCATTTGGACAATGCCCTTAAGAATGCTTTAGCTTCTGGTCAGCCAGAAGCAGGTGGGGAGTTGGGGAAGGTGTAGGTCCCTTTCAAGTGAAATTATTCTATTCTATTCTATTCTATTCTATTCTATTCTATTCTATTCTATTCTATTCTATTCTATTCTATTCCAGTTTTCAGACACACACTAAAGATTCAGATAACAGAAGTAATTCAGTACCGAATTCAGTTCTGTTGCTTATCATTACCTCTCATTCCATTCCCAGATACATCAGGGAGTAAAAATGTTTTCAACTCAGCCCTCTGTGAAACAGTAACCTTTTGCCCCCCCTTTCCCCCCCTTCTGTTTGTGAAATCAAAGAGGACATAAAACAATATTTGTCAAACAGAAGTCGACCAGGACAAATGTATGAATTTACATTTTACAGAAGTCATAAATAGATTTATATGTGGGCCACGTGATGTGGGCTGGGCAGGCAGTTGTTCCTGCTTTGTGAGGCAGAGATCAAGATTCCTTTGCTACGTGGGGAAAAACCCAGAATTTTCAGGGCAGTTTCTCTCATTGAGGTGAAGCAGACCAAAGAGATACGACACAGGTAAGCACTCCCCCACTGCTCACTCCGCCCTCTTTCCTAATGAGTTTCCTGCTTTTGTGGGACAGACCGAGAAGAGCTGCACTAGAGTAGAAGGTGTGTGATCGTCTAGAAGCTGCTTTGGATTCAGAACCTGGAAAACAGAGATTCTTCTTTCCCACCCAAAACTTGTACAATGGGATCTTCCCATCAGTTGCTGTATTCCCATATTCACTAGTTTCTTTTATTTTCAAAAGAAATCTTCATAGTTTCCCTACCAAAAAACTCAAAAGGAGGAAGGGAGAGTTTTAATTGGTGTTCTATCCTCGAGTCAGAACTGGAAGCAGTGCACATTTTTCCTTGTGATGAAGAGAGAAGTTAAACCATGACTGCTCGTACCTACCAAAACCTCCTTCTGGTAAGTAGATGCTAAAACAAATGTGTTTATTTTGCTTATATGCATTTAACTATTTTTGCTGTAATTAGGGGAAAGCACACAATGCGACATGGAGCTATATAAAACTGTTTATTTCTTTGGAGAAGCATATTCATAAAAACTATGCCCGTTGTGTCATGCTTCTTTGCTTCAAACAGGTCTCCACCAAAACAGTGGGATAGATGTAAGTTAGTATAACATGTGCAAGACAACTCCTTAATTATAGTATTCTTGAATACCACAGATCCCTGGTATTCACTCCGTATCTGTCTCTTTCTCTCACAGAAATGGGGTTTGGAATGGGAGACAGGAAAGACTATTGTGTCTGAGAATACAGGCAAATACTGAAATGAACACCTACATTTTACAAAAGCACATATACCCTGGCAACATCCAGAACCTAAAGTTACATTACTGCTCTAGTATTACACTGAAGTAAGATGCTCAATTTGTCAGGGCAGGCAGGCATATTAAATAATGCTGCTTTTCTTCCGGGGTTTGAACAAGTATTTGAATGTTGATTATGCAAGGTACAAACGTCCCAGAATTAACCCTTATAGTTATTCCATGTCTTGCTTTTGCAGTAACCTCAATCTGAATTCCTGTTAAGCCAGGCCTTTTTAGATATGTCTGGTAATAAGTACTGATGGTCCATTTATACATTTTATGTTTTGCAGCTGTGTCCAAGCATTCCAACTATTCAATATGGACACACAGAGGAAATTCTAATATGTTTACATTGGTGTGCACAGATTTCCCAGGCTTATGATGTACATGCACGTACTTGAGTGTCTATGTTTTTACTTTGGTCACAATACTTAGAAATGTGTTTATATGCTCATGTTTCATGTTGAAAAAACTGCTCCATCTTCCACAGATGTCTGACCCTTTAAATGCCCATCTGTTCTCGAGTGCCTGCCACCACCATCCCTTCTGCCATGTTGTTAGAGACACGCTGGAAGAACATCCGCCAAACCTTGCTGCTTCTGTTCACCGCTGCTCTTCTCATCGGGGTCACCATGCTGGCCATCTCCTCTAACATCAACCCAGTGGGCTATTTCTTCCTCGGGGTAGGGGGAGTGTGCCTGGTCGGCTATTTGCTGAGCGTGTTTGTCGAGTGTTACCTGAGGAATCAACACCGGCGTGACGCAAATGAAATACCTCCAAACAGGCAAAGCCAAGCAGGGTAAGCAGCAACCTGGTTGCTCCTCTTTAA
Source organism: Melospiza georgiana (assembly GCF_028018845.1). Taxonomy (NCBI): domain Eukaryota; kingdom Metazoa; phylum Chordata; class Aves; order Passeriformes; family Passerellidae; genus Melospiza; species Melospiza georgiana. The sequence goes on from NC_080431.1 coordinate 79,854,100, forward strand.
CTCTCTCACTTCACTCATGGCACAAAATGCAGGCTCCATTCCCAAAGACAAAAGTTCTTTTCAGATTGTTTTCCCTCATTGCTGATGTGGAGGTTGCAAATGTCAATGCCACGCATGTCCTGTAACTTTTATAATATGTATTTTCTTCCCCCTGGGAACTGATCCACTAAAACTTGCCAATGTTAAACTGATCCAGGTCCATTTTATTTTTTCTTTGAGTAATCGAGGCTTGCCAAACAATGAGTCAGACAAGGAAAAAGAAAAAATGTTGAAGCAATACTAAATCTTATTTGGGTTTAGCTCTATAAACCTTATCTCTAGAGAAACTGTTTCTTGGCAAACTTTAAGAGAAACCTGTAACTGGGTGTGTTTCCACTCTTAAAATTCCTGCTTGACGCTAATAAACCCCTGATTTTTAGAGACTGAATACTCCCACGTTTTCTTGGCTTCACGTTCATTTGCAGGTTTTCAGCGTCAGCTAATTTAACCCCAGTTTTCCTCTGTCATTGAAGAGGTTAACTCTACTTGTAGCCTTGCTTCCTTGTATAATCCAGATAATCATTATCCACGTGCACAAATGACTTTGATGTTCCCAAAGACAATGTTTATTTTCAGAAAGACTATATAAAAAAAGAAGTCTGTATTGGGCCCTGCTAGTTTGGGGTCATACTTAAAGAAAAGTAGTATCCTTTTATTTAAAATTACAACCTGAAAATGAAAATGTCTCCAATGTAACATTTTTTTCTTTGGATATAGTTGTTTTAAACATGGAATAAGTAGTCCTTGTTTAAACTAAATGAAACTACCTAATTTTCTCCACTTCTTAAAAATGGATGAGATAATGTAATAAATAAAATAGCGAATATAATAAAAAATAGGTCCTGTTTTAGGTTCTTTTATTCCATGAGATAACTAGCAGTTAGCAATCCTTAGTGATAAATTTCAACTGTAGGAGGACACCGGGTTAAGCCTAGGACACTGAACTGAACAGTGTGGGTAGCTTCACTAACTCTGGGGAGTGTGGGAGAATGGTCAGACAAGCTATTTTCTATCCCAGTAAGAAAGGCATTTAGTTGGCTGGAGAGGTGAGCTGATCCAGGGGCAGAATATCCTACACAGCAATACCACATGAGATACCCTGTCTCAGTCCCATTTGTTGATTGTAGCATGGTCCCTATAGTCCATGATCTGTACTACAAACATAAATTATGCACTAAAACAACGAGTGTGTCTGGCATTGTTCTCTGGCACAGGGTGAATGCCGCCTATGAAGCACCCACCTACGAGGAGGTGATGACCATGTCAGCTCCAGCACCAGCAATATGGACAATCACATCCAACCCAGGCTCCGTGCCCTCGCCGCTGAGCGAGCCTCCCCCGTACAACGTCGTTATTGAGTCCTCTGCCCAACAGGGGATGATGGTGGAGGCTCTGCGGGGGCCAGTGCCACCAGACACAGTGCACCCCTCTGACACAGACACGGGCTCCAGGACGCAGCTGCAGCTGGTGCTGCCCCCGAGACTGCAGCGGTTTGTTTCGGACATCCATGAGGACAAAGACCTTGAAGAAAGGTTTGAACCACTGGAGCCACTCACCCCACCACCTCCTTACGAGACTGCCATCAGTGATGAGGTCTTTGCAGATGCTCACCAGCCCTCTGTATTAGGACTGGCTTCACCTTCCATGAATACAGAACCAAACCCTCACTCCAATACAGGATGTTCCTAGAGGGATGGTAAAACGGCTGATAATGTTTTGCCTAAACGTTTGTCTCACCATTCTTTGAACCAGAATTGAACTACAGACACAGCTTCTGATGTTACCAGATCCTTTTTGCACAAAAGAGAAATCAATGCAATACCACACTGCTTTGACTTGGCAGATACATAAAACCACTGTGAGGAAAGTTGTGTTATGTATGGCAACATTCTCAAACTGGAGATACACCTTTATGGGAGAGAAGTAAATCCTGAGAAGAAATGAGATTGCCAAAAAAACTCCCGAAGGACTGTAGGAATGCAGCCAGAAGAATCTGCCTGGAAAAGGGGAGGAATAGAAACAACATTAAGCACATTCTGCCTGTGCATTGCAAACAGTAATACTGCTGAGCGCTGTGTGACTTCAGCCACCCTGAAATCCCCACAGAGAGAACAAGCCTGCACTCCTCACCTTGCTGTTTTGCAGCAACACAAATTTATGGCCTCAGCTTTTTGTTACTGTCCCTCTGACACACCTGCTCCCCATCCTCACCTGTGCTACATGGGAGTGTGACTAAGGGGAGAGGTCTGACTGCATCTGGAAGCTGGTACCACCTGATACCTCTCACTTAGGGTTGAAAAGCTGATAGTATGCATCAAGTGACTTCTGTTGTTCACAAAGTTCTCATCCCACACAGCCAGTGGTGGACAAGTGGGAGATAACTTTTCCCCCTGCAAGAGAGGCCAGCGATGGGATATATACACATGTGAGCATCCTCTGCTTGGACCTCATGGCTCTAGAGCAAGGTTTATGTCTGCTGTATTACAGATGTACTCTAACAGATGGCCTGAGACACTTTACTGTCATCATGCACAGAAAGGCCAAAGCTCCCCCAGTTCTCTGTGGGCTCTGGAAAGGTCCAGTCTGTCTGCCAGGGCAGCGGAGCACCAGAGGACAACAGTCCCAAGACACATTTGGCCTTCATCATGATGGTTGTAGGTTGTAGGCAGGTTCTAGCTCTCACTGATCAGTGGTGCTGTGCCTTTTTAAATGAGTGAGCTAAACTGATCAGCTCTGCAGTGTCAAAGTGGTCTGCAGGATGCAAAGAGATGCATTTGCATCTGTTGAATGTCCACATTAAAAAATTAAAATGGTGGTCGAAATCTCCTGTGAAGGAGAGCAGCAATCATCCCAGCCTTGCTCATGACTGCATATTTAATTCATATGAGGAACCATCAACCCAAGGCTAGAAGCACATAAATTATTTCTTATTGTTTGATTCTTTATATTTCAAAGAAGAAAAAATAAACCTTTTATGTTGTTTATAAATAAATAGGACTGCATTAAAAATTCCTGGTGGCATCATTAATTTTTCCTCTCAAAAGAAACACTCCACAAAGCCATGCTTTTGCTTGCATTCTGCTTATTTGATAATCTTGGCTTAGAAAAGAGAGAGGAGTTCCATTTATGAATCAACAGCTGAATCACTTTATTATCATTATTGATGAAGCAATTATGATACCTCTGTCATGGAAGTATTAGGAGAGACAAACTGCTGATCAAGGCACTGTGATTTCTTTAATGTCAATGACTCCTTGCATTTCCCTCCTGTATCTGCCAGCAGAAAAAAAAAATACCTTACCAAAAGGTGTCACAGGTATGTGACACAGGCATAGAAACTTTGAGTCTTAAACTGGGCAACTCAGGACTTGCCTGAGTGCATCAAATTGCCAGGAGTCAGGAAGAAATTCAGGTGGCCAGCACCGACTAAAAACTAGCCAAAACAAAGACCAAAAATGTCACCAGTTACGATCAGTACAATTCTGTCTTCAACATTTGTAAAGGTTGTCAAGCCTTTGGACTTGTGCCAAGCTTTAGCAGATGGAATTCCTGTGCACCAGGACACGGGAAATCTATGTGCTAAAGAATAATGTGCAGAAGCCATCTGAAGCTTTACGTGACTGTTTTTGTAAGTTGTATGGGGAGCAGCTGCAGGAGCTGGGGTTGTTTAGCTTGGAGAAGGCTCAGGAGAGACCCTATTGCTCTCCAAAACCCCTGAAAGGAGGCTGCAGCCAGGTGGGGTTTGGGCTCTTCTCCCAGGCTACAAGTGACAGGACCAGAGGAATTGGCCTCAAGCTGTGCCAGGGGAGGTTCAGGCTGGACACCAGGAGGAGTTTCTTGTCGGGAGGGTTGTCGAGCATTGGAATGGGCTGCCCTGGGAGGTGGTGGAGTCACGGTCCCTGGAGTTGTTTAAGGGAGGGCTGGACGTGGCACTCAGTGCTATGGTCGAGTTGCCATGGTGATCTCAGAGGTCTTTTCCAACCGATTCTTCCAATTGATTCTGTAATGAGAGCTCTGAATTTGCTTTCGCTAGGGTGCTCGCTTGATTTCCCCTTTGTATTTCCCTCCGTATTTCTCTGCACCCTTCCTCCCTCCCTGTTAACTACAGCACGTTATCATTTTTGACTGCAGCTGATTGCCGCAGAAACCCATCTCAGCGGAAGCAGAGAAACTAAAACCGGTTAAAAAAAATAATTAAAAATGCCCAGAGCCGGTACGCTTCCCAAGAAAGGCGCAGCCTGGCTACTGCGCCCGGTAGCTCCGCACGCCTGAGGGGCCGCGCGCCCGCCGGCGCAGGAAGAGGCGGGAAGGCGCTCCCGCTCCAGCGGCGGTCACGTGAGGGCGGGAAGCGCGTCCCGCCGTTTGAATCGCGGGGGCCGCCGGGAGAAGGCTCCTTTCCGCCCGCCCGCCCGTAGTCAGGCGGCGGCCGCGGCCCGCGGGGTCCCGCCGGTTCCTCCCGCGCCAAAAGTCGGGAGGGGGCACGGGTGGCTTCTTGCCGCGGCGCTCGGCCCTGGTGTCCCCGCTCTTCCAGGATGCTGGCGTGCGGCATGCAGCGGTGCCACCAGGAAGCTCTCAAGAAGAACCGTGTGATGCTGGCCAAGCAGCTGGTGTTGAATGTGCTGGTGGAGCACATGGTGGAGAAAGACATCATCACCACGGAGATGGTGGAAATGATACAGGTACGCGGGTTGTCGCCTGCGCCGTGAGCTTTGTGTCTGGCTGAGCTCGGTGTCGCTCTTTGCAGCGGCAGCATGGGAAAAACTCACCTGTTACCTGCACCTTGCAGGGGAATTGCACTCCGAGGAGCTGCAGCGTGCAGGAGAGCGGTGAGGTGCTTTTGTAGAAAGGCAAAGTGCATTTCCTCTTGACATTTCCCTGTGTTCTGGTGTGCAGTTGCAGCAGGCTGCACTTAGTGCATCGGATGGTAACTTCCAGTCCTTTATTGTAGTTTTGTGCTTATCTTTTTCCTTCCACGTATAGAAGCAGGAATAATATGTATTTCCTAAATAATACTGTGAAAATAAGTAAATGAATACTTTATATACCGGTTTGTTGTGGCACCTTCCACATAAAGAATTGGTGCTTCCTGTATGTTTTTGTAAATTGCGTGAATTGTATTGCAAGGCTCAGGGCTCACTGTCAACTAACAAATGCTGTTTGTCTGTAGGCTTGTGTTGCTTTCCCTGTGCAGTGGGTGCTGTGGGGAGAAGTCATCGGAAATAGCTTGGGATTCCAGCCAGAGGGATGGTAATGTGCAGAACACCGTGCAGGATGAGCTGCAGGTCTTCAGAGAAAGCAGGCTGGAAAGGAAGTGGTTGAAACTGCACAACAAGTGCATGTCAGGGCTCAAGTAAAGAGCTGAGGGGGTTTTTAGTCCCCTACCAAAGTTCATGGTCCCATAACAAAGAACGGGTGCTGAAAATTAGGATTATGAACTATTTTCTGGGTATGAGTGTAGAAAATGTTAACCTGAGACTGAAAAGGTTTTGATAGTAGTGAAAAGATAACTTCCTGACTAATTTTGAGTCATTGTCAAAGATAATGTGAATTACTTTGCATACTTTGACGCAGTGTCAAAGATAACATTAGATGCCTCATGGGGCCTGTCAAGGATATCAATGCTGAATTGTGGGAGTTCCAGGCAGTCTCACCTGAAATAGCTCCAATCCCCAGCGGAAGAGAACAAAGATACCATGAAACAGTGCAAGCCAGAGAGTGAATCAGGGACTTCTCCGAGTTCGGGCTGGAGTAGTGAATTTCATAGTAGCTGCTATGAGGCTGTGTTTTGGATTGTGCTGGAAACAGTGTTGTTGATTTCGCAGTGTTTTAGTTATTGTTGAGCAGTGCTGACCCAGAGCCAAGGCCTTTTCTTCTCACCCCACCCGACCAGCAGTGCTGGAGGTGCACAGGAAATTGGGAGGGGCCTCATCCCAGACAGCTGACCCAAGGGATATCCCACTCCGTATCCAGTTTCAGTGTCATGGTCAGCATGTGAAGGTTGGAGAAGAAGAAGGAAAGGGAAACTGAGTTAGGGAATGGTGCTAACGATGCCACAGTCTTGGATTTAATCCCTGTACAGGCCATTCACTTAGAAGTTGGACTCAATGGTCCTTCCCACTCAGAATATTCAGTGTTTGTAAGTCACCATTGTGAGTGATGGAGCCCTGCTAGCCTTGGAGTGGCTGAACTCCTGCCTGCCAACAAGAATTAGTGGGTGAATTCTTTGTTTTGCTTTGTGCCTGTGGCTTTTGCTTAACCTATTAAACCATCTTTGTCTGAACTTTTCTCACTTTTATTCTTTGGGTTCTCCCCACCATTCCACCTGGGGAGGAGGTAACTGAGTGTCTGATGCTTAGCAGCCCACAGGGGTTAAGCAACAACATTGCTCAAGTGTGAATGGTGAGTAGGGGTGGGCTTCTGATGGCCTGCACTTTGTCACCTGAGGGGGAGAAGGGAAGAAAAGGGAAAAAAAATCGTCTCAAACTATTCTCTGCCATTACTAAGGTAATGGCAGAGAAAGTACTCTTTTTGGTGAGGTGCTATAGTAGGTTAAAAGTATTAAACTGAGACAGAAGAGAAGAAGCCTAAAGGAGCCTTTCCCTCCAGATGTAATTGAGTAAAAGGGAATGCAGCAATACTTAGTAATGGATTATCAGTAAGGAGGAAGGTGTTATGATGGATAAGTCAGGTAAAGAGTAGTAGCTTAGTGAAAAGTTATGCCTAATACAATAAACACACCTAACTAAGTGCTTAAATGTGTATAAATAGCAGTAGCAGCCTGAGCAAGAGAACAGAGTGACTTGGACTACTGTTGCAGGGCATTGATCTGCAAATTGCAACAAAAATAGAAATATGGCAGAGGTAGAAGGAAAGCTGGATCTGCAGAATATGCATTGTACTAGAAGGATAAAAATGAAGGGAAGGTTTACTAAATACTCCTAGACATAACAGTGCTATGGAGAAAGAGCAAAGTGCATAAAAAAAAAAAAAAAAGAATCACTGGAGTGGAAAACACTTTGTCTTACCTTTGATCTTCCTGTAGTAGGTCTGTGAATTTTTAATATTCTTCCTGTCTCTGGCAAATGTGAGCACTGGTCTTAGAAGTGCTCTTAAGTAGCCTGTTATTGTAAATGTATTGTGATGCTGATCGCCAGGTACCTTAATGGAAACAGGAGGAGCCAAATGCCATTGACTGATGAAAGAGAATGGATTCTCCTGGATATTATAACTGGCTGGTTCTATATATATCCTCCTGCACCCTCAATAAGTCAGGAAATCAAGATCTGGATAAATAGTTACGATAAATAGTTATGTTCTAAATAATCTTTTCTTAAAAAGACAACAGTTATGCTGGTCCTGTTGGCTTGATTTAAGCTAAACAAAAGAAGAAAATGGAAATTTTCTGGAAACAGAAAATTCTGGAAATAGAGCATTTAAATAAATTTCTGTAATGTAAGGAAAGTGAAGTAAATCAAGGAGCTCAGGGAGATGACATTTTTTCCAAGTATGAGGTGTCAAACCAGTACTGAAACTTTACCACAAGTAAGAAGAAGATGGGAGGGGGACTGTGTTCCAGAAGGAGCCACTGAAGGCAAAGATGGTTGAACTGGATGAGGAGCTAACAAGGAATATGAAGAGTAAGTAGAGAGTTTATAGGTGTACAGCATTGGAGAAGAGTCAGCAAATAGGAGCTGCCTCCTTTGATGTAAGAAATGTGGGGAGATAGCGGGATCTGACAGTATTGAATTTAAATTGGGTCGTTCAGAAAGATACTAAACCGTGTGAAGTTTTTTTCACAATATACATTTTCAATAAATTGTAAAGAAAAAAAAATTGCGTTTACTTTGTAGTGAAAATGATGTTATGATTATCTAGGTGAAAACCCAGAAGAGGGGAGTTTCAAACACAGGGGGAAAATTATTGTGGCAGTAAAGTGGGACAGTGGAAACGGCTGTTTTTAAGGCAAGCTCCAACATCTACTTGCATAAATGCTTGTTGGAGCATCAGATGTTCTTCCAGAGCTCTGAGATGGACTTTTAAAATTGCAGATAAAATAGCAAGAGCTTTCATGCTTTTTAAACAAGTTGAGTACTCTGTACTGTAATCAAAGACTGAGATGGTATATATAAAAAGATTTAAATACTCCGTTGATCACTAGACTGTAATGAAGGGATCATTGGTTTTGACAAGTGATATAAATTTGATTAGGATGTTTGTCAATTTTATATGCTTTTTCTACGGATTCTGCAGGTGTATAATAAGACTAATATGGAGTTTTGACAGGACTTGAGAATTTATTTACAATTAGTTTCTGTTATGCAGATTATCAAACCCATCTGTGAGGGGAAAGAAATAAATTAGGGATGTATTGGGAAATAAAATGAAAGAAGTGTCTTATTAACTTCTGAATGTTTGCTGAACATTATTTAGCATAACCTAAATGTGATGTTGAAGATGAAGTCATATCAGGAAGCAGAGCCCTTTGAGTGTTTAAGGAAGCATTAAGGAAGAAGTCTGCCAAAAGCTGACTGCTCTGCATGCAAAGTGCAGAATATGAACATTCTGGAAATTTCCTAACTTTTCAGTAAAACTAGCATTCTGGTTCTTGAGGTCAGCTTGTGTTCTTAACTATCATTTATGGCTTAGAGTCACAGACTGAAGAAGATGAATGACCTTTAGCTTGTCTTAAAGCAGCTGCAGAAAGGAAGAAAAATGCATTAGATACTTAAGAAATCAAGTCTCGACTTGATTAAGAAAAATGCATTAGATACTTAAGAAATCAAGTCTCGACTTCTAGTTACAGTAAAATTCTGTGAGCTTACAGCAAGATACAAATGTATGGAGGTGGTTATTTTCAGCGACTAATGGAGCAGTGTTACCAGGAGAAAGGAACCTTCATACTTCTGGGAAGGCACAAGTAAGACATTGTTATTGGCAATTCTAGTCAATAGTACTCTGAAAATTCAGGATCCTGTGGGAATAGGAAAAGGTACATTCACTGCTAAGGGAAAGAGGCCATTTATGGAAGAAAGTTTGTTTCCTGTAGCAAATCAAGACCAATTTATAGAAAGGAGTTTGATAAATAAGGGAAAGGACAAAACACTGAAGGCAAGGATAAAAATAAATGCTCTTAGTCAGTCATGAATGAATATAGGTCTGAAATTCTAAATAGGTTCATAAACATTGGATCAACAAGATTTTGCAATATCCTCCCAAACAATGTGTCAGGGCAAAACCCAGACTCTGTTTGACACTGAGCTTGATAATTATGAATGAAACCAGATGATGTGATATCTTTTGTAGCAGAAGATTTTCACATTTACCTCAAGGCTTCTTTTTTTTTTTTTTTTTTTTTTCCTGTGATTGCTGTATTGTTAAGCTTTAATTATCTGTAACTCATCAGCTATTCCCATCATCCACCAAAAGGAGAGATCTTGGATCTAAGTGATAATTAAAACAATATAAGATTAATTCTAAATAAATAAAATTTGTTTATATACCTAGTATTTTGGTGTGTGATTTTTGGTGTAATTTAGATTTCACAGGGAAGAGTATTATTGTAGAAATTATACATTTTGTTGGGAAATACCTGTTAATATCCTAACAGTTAGAGCTTCTTGGCACTGTTTATTTTTTGATGGCTACTTTTCCACATATACCAGTATATTTTGCTTCATTGGTCTAAGTATTCATCTGTACATAGAAAATACCATTCTGGAACTGACTGCATATAGTAAGTGTTTTACTTAATGTTTTCTGGAGAATTTGACTATCTGTGTGAGACCATAAACTATTGGATAGTAGTGGGAGCATGTGGTTGACTTTGTGTATTCAGTGAGGAGGAGCAGATACTATTCCAGCAGTAACTGGAAGAAAACTTTTAGAGAGAATATGGTGTATTACTGTGTGGTCATGTATGAATTGTTGGCTTGTTGTGTGGTGTCATGTATTGAGCAAATAGGAACAGAAATGTGAATGAAATCATCTAGGAAGAATATAATAGTGGTTCTAGCACAGCTAAGCATAGTGGTGAAATCTTTTTCTGAAATAAAAAAAGGAGTTCTTCTGATGATTCATTGCAAGTTATTTATGTTACTCAGATGTTACTTGAGTATGGATTTTGATTTTTTTTTTCCTCAGGCCAAGTCTGGGAGCTTCGACCGGAATGTGGAATTCCTCAATTTGCTGCCCAAGAGAGGCCCTAATGCCTTCTCAGCCTTCTGTGAAGCTCTGAGAGAAACCAAGCAGCAGCACCTGGAGGCAGTGATCCTGAAGACAATGTCCAACCTGAGCCATGAGATTGCAAGGGTACAGCAGTTTTTAAAGAATAGGATGGATGGTTTGCATTTCAGATTGGGTTTGGGCACAAAAGGATCTTTATCAAATGGGAGAAACTCAATTGTTTACAAAGGATAGAGTGGTTTTGTTGTAAGTTGAAATTTGTAGTAGCCTTAGCCAAAGCAGAGAGGAAGAAACTTGGGAAGAACAGAATTTTCATAACGAATCACAAGATGGTGGAGGTGGGAAAGGGCCTCTGGAAGTCATCTCTTCCAACTTTCCTGCTCAAGTGTTACGTTCAGTAGGCTTCCAGAGTCACATCCAGGCAGTTTCTGAATATCTGCAAGGATGGAGGCTGCAGCCTCTCTGGGCACCTCCTCCAGTGCTCAGGCACCTCCCAATATAAAAGCATTTCCTGATGTTTAAGAGGGAGTCTCCTGTGTTTCAGTTTGTGCCCATGGCACCACTGGAAAGAGCCTGGCTCTGTCCTCTTTGTGCCCTCCTTTCAGGTATTCATACACATTGATAAGTTCCCCCTGAGGGGGATGAGGGATCACCTCCCTTCATCTCTTCTGCTGGCATCGCTCCTCCTGGTGCAGCCCAGGGTTCCAGCTGCCTTTGTGCCAAGGGTGCCCTGCTGGCTCCTTTTGGGCTTGGCAGCACACAAGTCCCTTTCTGCCAAGCTGCTTCCCGGCTGGACGGCCCCCAGGATATATTGGTGCCCCAGGCACAGGGCCTTGCACCTCTTTTTGTTGGACTGTATGAGGCTCCTGCACTGTTCTTACATCCAACAAGGTCTTAATGGATGTGTAATCAATAATCCAGAAATTTTCTCTGAACCTTCATTGGTTTAGTTTTCAGTGATTGTCTGAGTAGACTCTTGAAGAAACAAATACTTGTATTTCTTTCTTTTGTTATTTTTTTCACCTTTTCCCTTTGTGTACTTAGTGTTGTACTAAAGGAAGAGTTTTGGAAAGATTCCATGTTCTTAGTGCATTGGCAAGGATGGAAACTGTCAGTAAACATATTTTACACAAAGGAAGCGAGATCAAATACTTTTGCACAAGTGTTCCCTTATTAAAATGTAAAATTTATCAGACTACTCTTTTAATTTTTTGTTTCCAATTTTTCTTTACTATACAAACAATGAAATCTTGACAGCAAACAAAAATAGAGGAATCACCAGACAATCAAGTTCTTGTTTAAACTGAGAAAGCTAAGATGACGCCAATGCAAAGATTCTAAACTGAGGATTTGGGTAGAAGTGCAGATGATCAAAGGGGAGGAGTCTTGCATTGAGAGAAAGTGCTGCTGCCGTCTTGTCATGATGTTTCTTTTGGAAGTGACCATAATATTATATTTTAGTCATTTTTTTTTTGTGTATATAAATGCATGTATCCTTTCTTCCATGATACCTTCAGCTTTGTACTGTAGAGAAAAAAAAAAGCTATTTTATGCTACTCTTTTTCATGGATTTATTGATGTCTTGTAGCTTGAACACTGTCATGAGTCAGATCTTCCATACCCTGTCAGTGAGTCCTGTAATTCAAAGAGACCCCGTTGGCTTGGTGAGTTGCACTTGATTTGCTACCTGGTTGGCTCCTGCCAATTAATACTGTCTTAATTTGATTGTAGAGATAAGCTTGCCACCACTTTGCTCATGCCAGGAATGCAAACTTGACAGTAAACTGACTATATTATGATCAAAGAGGGTGCTTTATAGCATATGGGAAGAGACAACCAATATGTGTTTCTTGTTAGCTTCATTTATTCTTATGGGAGACTTTGTTGCTTAAAACAGTACCTGTCAGTAAAATTCTAGATTTTGCAAAGATTTTCTTGAAGATCTGTAATAGAATTTCATTGAGCTAGCGCTCTGATAAGATACTGACTTCAGGCAGCATTTCTTAACCAAGACTTCCTTCTTAAAAAATTAGTTTAAGGCCTTATATGTGTTATCTGGGTCCAACTTGCTTTTCTTTAGCTTCTGTCAAGTGCAGGAAATCAGCTTCTCCTTAACGTGCATTTCCAGCTTAGGCCAGGGGTCTGGTCTAATAAACATTGGTTGGAATGAATCTCCTTGCTAGTTTTTATGTTGCTTCTGGTAATGCCTCGAGTACTTTTTCCCTAACCACAGGTTTTCCCTTATGCTGGTTACTAGGAGCTCTCTCTGGTGTTGAAGAGCAAGTGTCTAATTTTTGGAAACTTTTTTTATTTATGTGCAAGGGTTTTAGGTTGGGTTGTTTTGATTTTTTTAGAGCATATGTTCCTCCAACCAGGAGAGCCATGCCTCAAAATGCTGAAAGAGGATTTCAGAAGAGCTCGTGAATGTCATTAGCTCAGTTTCTTCGGTACAGAGGAGTGAGTGTTTGTCTGCAAATGGCAAATAGTTGATTATCATTCCCCTCATCTGCTGTTATCCAGAGGAAAGTGTTCAGAGGCAGATTAAAAAAAGAGAAGGGCTTTGCACTTTATGAAAGTTAAAATTGTCTTGTTTGATCACTTATGCATGTGTTCAGCATGGGAGGCCTTTTATGACAGGAAAGAACTATTCTGTTTGAAATTTTCTAGCAACATTTCATCAGCCAAACTCTGAAAGTAAGAACATACTGTGCAAAACAGCAGAAAGCACAAAGATCTTAAATTAGATGAGAATTCTGTTTTCATACTCTGTAGACTAGGCGTTAGATAAGGCTGACCCACATACAAGCAAAAATAAAAGCTGTCAGTTAAAATAAATAAAACAAGTATACTGTTACAGTACTTTTTTTTCTCTTCTGTGTTTCATTTTGTGTCAGTAGGCCCTGATCAAACAAAATGTTTGGAGGTGTGAAATATACATAAATGAATATAGTTCAGAATTTGCAAGTTACTACCTTAATACAGAGGTTTTGTGTCTGAAATTTTTAATTTTTATTAATATATTTGGCTTTGCACAGAACCAATAGAGCATTCCTTGGATAATGGAGATGGTCCCTCAATTCCTCCAGTGAAGTATTGCACTCCTGAATTTTATCACAATCATCAGCACTTGGTAAGTTGTTGGCAGAGAAAGTCTTTAAGATGTGAGATGTTTGGATCAATCAGCTGAACATGTGCCACTTAAAATTGAGTTGAAATGCTTCACTGGGATGCAGATCAGGGTTGTGCTATTTGTGTAAATGAAAGGTGTTACCAGTCATGCTCCATTTGATGTGGTTCTCATTTACAAGTGTCAAGAAATCCCAAAAGGTTCTGTAACTCTAAACAAATCTCTGCCTCTGTTTTTTTGATCATGAAGAGCTTGGTGGAATGACTTCTGTACTATTGCTCTCTGTGAGCTGTCAGTATTATTGCCTCAAGTTTATTTTTCTGTGTCCTCATTTTCTGTAAGATGACAAACCCTCTAAATGACTGTAAGATAGTAGAACTGTGTTTTCAGCTAGTAAGTTGGCTGTTTTAATTGTCAGCTGTACCCAATAGAATCCTTAGGCTTGAGAACCAGATGAGGATTATGTGCTAGAATTCTACCTGTGGGTAGAACAATTTGAATTTCTAATCTTCTGCTGCGGTGTTTGAAGTTTATATGTAATCTAATTCCTTTTTGTTGATTCTGTCTGTAAATAGATTGGTGGGATGGGCTTAAGGAAAAATTACTTTGTGTTGTGGGATAAACACTTCCTTAGGGTTGTACAGTGTCAGAGGCTCTATGTGTAATGAAACAGAGGTTTTGTTTGTGTGTTGGTTTTTGTTTGGGTTTTTTGGAACTGTCTGTGGGGGTGACTTGATTAATAAGCAGTGCCAGTGTGAGCTTGACTAGGCTCCTTTTACATCTGTGCCTGGATGCACCTTATTTGATATTCTCCTTTGGTATTAAATTTTACTTCCAATTTGCAGGAGTGTTAGTAAGTGAATTACTATTGATTTGTTGTTGTTGGAATGGTAGGGACAGAGAGGTAACTTCTGTGTCAGAAGGCACCCCTCTTAAATTAGTTTTTTTCCTGTTAACCTCTTTTGCCAGTTGCACAACTTTGAAGATCAATGACTGACAGTCCCTTGCTGTTACAATGACACTCATTGCTATTTTACATCTCTGCTCCCAACAGCAATTAAGAAACCTTAGCTAAATTTTGCATAGCGCTGTCCTTTGTTGGGGGTGACACAAAAATAATTGGGGCCCTGCTGGGGTGAGGAAAGGGGGAAAAGTTAGCAATATCTAATTCACAATTTGAAATGGATAAGCTGTGTTTCTTTTGAAATGAGGAATAAGGCAAGGCAGTCTAACTTATTAATAATAGTGTTGTAGCATTGTCGGTTGTGGAGGCTGGCAAGCACAGGCATATCAAGTTGGTCTGGAATGATAGCTGTTCTATTCTAACACACCATTATTTCCTTGTGTAGTCTAAATTTACCCGTTTTTAATCTTCCTTGCAGGCATACAAGCTGACATCAGAGCCACGAGGCTTAGCGCTGATCCTCAGCAATGTCCGCTTCAGCAGCGAGAAGGACCTGGAATATCGCGCCGGGGGAGACGTGGACTGCGCTTCCCTGGAGATGCTCTTCAGGCACCTCGGCTACCGAGTCACTGTCTGCCATGACCAAACTGCACAGGTAAGGGGTGATCCCAGTGCTTCAATACCGGTGTGCCTGAGAGTTTGTGTCATAGTTGTCTCTGGTACGTAGCTGAGCTTTGAATATATGAATTATCACTTAAGAATAGAAAATGAAGCCGAACGTGATGATGCTCTCATACTGATCCACATGAGAAAGCTTGGAAGGCTGAGCTCTTCCAGTGGATAGTAGTATCACAAAGAACTACAAGAGGTACTATTCTAGTCTGACCCTAATGCAAGGGGAAGACTTTTGAGACCACTCCTGGCATGTGTTAAAAGCACAAATTAATGAAGTCTCCAATTTACTATAGATAGACTTTTCCAGTGTTCTCTCCTAAAAGTTAAACTTTGCAAATATTTGATGTAGTCTTTGCTATTGTGACGTTTTCATGTCCTTTCACTGGTGAAGTCAGTTGGCATCCCATTCACCAGTCTATCTGTGCAGCTCAGTTCCACTCTTTCAGTCTTCACTAAAAACATGTATGTTCTTCACATAGGAAAATTGGTTGTGTTCCATGACTAACTTAATCAAGCCACTCTCCCTAGGAATGCAATTGCTGTCTTCTCCAGCATCATTTGATCTTAGTCCTTTTAAATCCCTATGAATTCAAGTGACACAGGACGTGTTAAAGAATGTTTTCTTCAAGAACAGAGCTTTTGCAACATTGATAGAAGATATTTGTATCTGTCACGTTGTCGGTTCCTGAAGTTTTCAGGTTTAAATTTTGAATTGACCACTAGTGTCTGAATGCCTGAAGTCCCAGAGTATGTATCTGTTAAGCTGCTCCAACATCCCAGCCAGATGCCAGTGTCAGTGTAAAATATCACTTGTAAAATATCACTTGGTTTCCTCTGTTGGCCTAAGCAATTCCTGCTTCACAGTGTTATATTTAAGACTTATTATTGCATAAAAGAAGAATATTTTGCCTTTTTTTTTTAATAGTATATGTCTTTTTCATGTAAATTTGAGGTGTGAGGGGTTTTTCTTTGTTACAAGGAGGGCCATTTGTGTTCTTCCCAGAAAATTGATTCACTTTCCCTATGGAAGTTTGGAAAGCATTAGATTTTTTTTTCCTGTTCTAGGAGATGCAGAATGCATTGGAGAGATTCTCCAAGCTGCGAGATCATCGAGATGTGGATTCCTGCATTATTGCTCTGCTTTCCCATGGTGTGGAGGGTGGGGTTTATGGCAGTGATGGCAAACTACTACAGGTATGTTGCTGAGTCCTGATCTCTTGTTGTAGGTCATCTCCAGGAAAGTAACAATATTCAAAAAGAAAAAAAAAAAAAAAAAGAAAAAAAAAAGATTGAGGATTCACATATTTTAAAATAGAAAAAAATAAGGGCTGGAGGGAAGAAAAGGGCAAGGGGAGGTCTAGAAAATGAAAAATAGCAAGCAGGAGAAATTATCTCTCTGTGTAAATACTAGGTAGAGTTCATGAACCCAAGCAAGTATGAACCTGGGGAGAGGGTGGAGAAGGGATATGTTTGTCACACACTGAGTTTGCAGATAAAGGAGAGGATTACCAAGACTGGTGAGGTAATAAGCAAAAGATAGGGAACCAAGGTTGAGACTGGGTTTGGCTTACAGGAGGCTACAGTGAAGAAATTTCCTCTCTTTCTTCTCTCAGTTGCAGGAGGCTTTCCGGCTCTTTGATAATGCAAACTGCCCAAATCTCCAGAATAAGCCCAAAATGTTCTTTATTCAGGCCTGCCGGGGAGGTGAGTGCCCAAGCACTGAAAGCCATGTACTTGGCATGCCATTAAGGCTCATTTTGCACACATGCACACCCTCACATTCAACTTGCTGTCAACTTTCCTCTTTGCTTCTCTCAGGTGTAAGTGGGACCCATATTCACCTCCCTCTGCCCCGCTGCTGCCACTGCATCTGTTGCTCTGTAAGTGTCTTTAGCTGTGCATGAGGTGTGTGCATTGCCTGGCAGACCCCAGAGCACCTTGGTGACATAAACTCTTCATGTCCCACCCATACCCCGAGGCTTCCTCGTGCTGTGCCTGCAGGAGGGGGAGTGGGACACATGGTGCACAAATAGCAGCACAGCATGGAGCAGTACACTAGCACTGGAGTCTTGATGAGGTCCTGTCTTTCTCTAGATCCTTGATGTGTTGTGTCTCCTGTGATGGTCTCTTGAGCTGTCAGGGTTGTTCCAATTATTTTTAGGGTCTTGGCTTTTTCCTTTACCTGAGCCTGTTTTCAGCCTCAGATGACCTTTCCTTGCACCGTTTTCCACATACTGCTGTTGAATTCTTACATGCTGCTGTACAGAACTCTTCTAATGATTCTTACAAACTTGTTCTTCTTCTGTGCTTTGTGTACGTTTTTATTTAAATTCTATTATTCCTTTTCCTCCCTTTTGTAACTAAACAAAGACATCTGTAACTAGCTACCTTTCAGATCTGCTAGTGACCAAAATTTTTTTCTCAAGTGTTTGGACTCTGTGAAATTGCAGCTATTCCAAAGTGAAGCTCTGTCTTAGAGTTTCCTTCTTTTCCATTGTGATAGAGGAGTTTTCCTTGTAGCTTTTCCCCCTGCTTTTTCCTTGTTTCTCACAGTTGTCTCCCTTCTTTCTCATTTTTGGCAAGCTTTACAGTTTGTCCTCCAATCTCTACTCTTCTTTAATCCCAATACAGGGAAAAGCCCAAAGTCTACATGAAGTATTTCAGTGGTCAGAAATACTTGATCCTTTTAAGCATTTGGGAATATTGTAACATGCATGTTTACAATATGAATTGAATCTGATTGCTTTCCTTAAGTGAATGACCATTTAGATACTCTTGAACAAATGTGAATGTGCAGACTCAGGGTGGAAAGAAGTGTAATTACCCATAATTTTCAGCTGACCTCATTAGGTAATTATGTTTTTTTGACTGTAATGTTACCATAAGGAGTCTGTTAAGACTAACAAATCAAGCTTGGCCTTTGTATTCCCAAAAAAGTTGCTGTCAAGGAAGAGTGGTAAAGCTTGCTGTGCATAACACTTTAGAATTAGGATATTGCAGTAGACAAAGGATTAAGATACTTGAAAAACTGTAAGGAAAAACTCAATTTAATAAAAAACAGCAAAGACAAAACCCTGCCTTGTCTAACCTCTTTTAAACCTTGATTAATAGCTAGAGGGGAAAGCCAGTTACAAAGTAATTGAGTTGTCAACAAAAATGTGTACCCTTTAGACAGCATTAAAAGGACTGTATAAATAGTATTGTCAACTTTAAAATAGTAGTCTATCTATCTGTGCCATGCAAGTTAGCTGGAACTAGTTGAAACAAGGTGAGAAATACATAAGTTATTCTTCCTCTCTAACCTTACATTGTAGGCCTGCTCTGTCTTCTATTAGTGACACATTTTTAAATGTAGATAAAGAAATATTGGTACAGTCCTAATTCCCAATGAGCTTTTGGCAGGAGTCTACTAAAGAAGTTAAGTAGTTCACCTACAGTCATGGATCAAAAACCAGTGGCAACAGAAAGCAATGGGAAGAGTTTCAGTGTGGCATAAAAGTTGCTTAGAATCTGCATTTGATGTAGTCCATTCAAAAGAGTGAAAAATTATACTAAAAGCTGGGTAGTTAGCAGTTACTTAAATTAATTGGCAGAACAGCTGTCTGGGAGCTTCAGTACAATTTAAACAGACTTGATCAATCTCTGGCAGTGGTTCTATAAATTAGAGGTTAAGTATGCAAAGGGTTAGTGCTTTACATGTTTTAGTAAAGTTGATAGGAGTGGTGTTTGAAGATATGCATGAGGAAGATGTGTAATTCTGAAGCTTTAATCAAAAAAGTTTTGATTTTATACATAATGGGATGATGACAGTGTGAATAATAGAGTTTGACAGTAAAATTACCTGAGTGTTCTGAAATAAAATGCACTGTGAACAGTACACTAAATTTTTAAAAAGACAGAGAACTGGAAAGATTTTGAGAAGGGTGATAAAGGCATGAAAAAAATGTGGTTATAAAAGAAAAAATATGCATTGCTACCCTAAGAGATGAGAAAGGAACTTAATTATGAAATTATGAAATTCTGAGCTATGGAGACTTTAATTCTAGGCTGTTTCAGACAATCACACTCCTTCCACTGCTGTTTTCTGTTTAGAGGAAAAGAACAATGTTGCTGACTTATGAACTGACCACTTTCTGAGCATAATTATGAGATGCCACCTGTTCCACTGCCTGTTAAAGGGTTAGAAATCCAAATAGATTATTTAGGCATGAGCTGGCAATAAAAATTGAGAAACATCTTAGGAGGAAGGCCTCTGAAGTGGACACTCAAGCCTTGTAACACTAGACTCTGATTTTGCTGTTAGGAAGAAAGAATAATAGATTCTCATAACAAAAGAAAACAAAAAGGCAAAATTATATGGAAAATTTGTGAAATGTAATTTTAATTTTCTTGCAACACAGCTGGACTATCAAAGTTACCACCACTAAGCAATTAGTTGAGATTATAATGGAAGCTCTGCATCATGCAGAAAACCAATTGAGAATATCTACACTTGCATAATGCACACTAATGAATCCTGGAAAGAGCATTAAATGCTCTCCAGGTTTTAAACTAATCTCCGTGGACTGTAGGTCTCTCTCATGTTTGGATTCAGATTATTTTGCATTTTTCTGCTGCACAATTTATGCTTTTAATTGAAACAAGCGGTATTGTAATCAGGTTTTAGAACTAGGTGAAATACTTGGTCTAGGTTTTCTACATGTCCTGGGTGTAGATCTTAGCAACTAAAAT
This sequence comes from Melospiza georgiana, assembly GCF_028018845.1. NCBI lineage: Eukaryota > Metazoa > Chordata > Aves > Passeriformes > Passerellidae > Melospiza > Melospiza georgiana. Next base: position 79,873,758 of record NC_080431.1, read on the forward strand.
TACAGCTCTTGTTTGAGTTCTGTAGTCAAAAGACAGTTAGCACTGCAAAGTGCACTAGGCATTTTTGGATATTTCCAAGGTAGGTATGAGTGGAAAATAAAATCATCATGGGTAGGCATCAAATGAGTGGTGGAGAACTACCAGAAACTTCCCTGCTTTCATGGTTATCTCATGATCTGTGCAGGAAGAGGTGGGAGCAGAAATCAGCATGCAGACCATGTCAGGTTAAGCAGGTGCAGCAGTTGTTGGTATCTGCGCAGAAGAACTTTCAGATGAGTTTTGAACAGCTGAGAAAGCCTCAAGTTAATGCAAAAACTTTCTGCTTGTCAGGAATTGTGGCATTGCTGACCAAAAATCTAAGTCAGTACAGGAAAGCTACATCAAGTAATTCAGGATAATTTCTTCTCCCTTTCTCCCTCTCCTCGTTTATTGCCACCACAGATGAGTTGGACCGGGGAGTGGATCAAAGAGATGGCAAAGGATGGTCAGATTCTCCAGGCTGTGAGGAAAGCGACGCGAACAAGGAAGAAAGCCTGAAGCTGCGGCTGCCCACGTGCTCGGATATGATCTGTGGATATGCTTGCCTGAAAGGTAATTGTTTGGGCATGAGGAGGTTTCACGTGTCGGTGTTCCCCAGAAGGCTTCATGGCAGGCGCTCTCTCGGCAGGCACGGCGGCCATGCGGAACACCAAGCGCGGCTCCTGGTACGTGGAGGCTCTCACCTCCGTGTTTGCAGAGGACTCCCGACACACCCACGTGGCTGACATGCTGGTGAAGGTAAAGGCCATTTACTCTCCCACTCCCACCTGGCTTTAGAAGGGCCTTCCATTGCTTCAGAATGCTAGGATTAAAGTACTATTAGAGCACTTATTTTTGCCTTGTTTGTAGCAAAATTATAATTCTTTCCTCCTTCTTGTTTACTTGTTTATATACAGCTGCATAGGAGTTTAACCAAGTAATGCTGTTTCTTTGACTCCTCCTGTTTCATTGATGTGGTCACATGGTGCACTTGCGAGTAGAGTTCATATTCCTTGCAACAATTACTTTTCTTCTATAGAAATAGCTTTTGTTTTAGTTGAGTTCATTCCCTGAACATGCACAAAACAGCTGCAAAAGCAGCAATACTCATAAAAAGATTGAGAAAGTGGAGGAAGAGTGAGTGAAAAAAAGCAGTGTGACCACAGCAACTTGAGCTGCTGTGGAACTGCACCCTAGTTATTTATCCTTCTTATAATTAAGGGACTACTTAATGCATTAAACAGAAAAATCTGGGAGTGCAGAAAGAAATGACATTCTTCTTCCTTCTGTCTTTTTAATCCTTCTAGTCACTTGAATTTTTTTCCTCTCACATCTAGGTGAATAGGCAGATCAAGCAACGAGAAGGTTATGCCCCAGGCACGGAATTCCACCGCTGCAAGGAAATGTCGGAATATTGTAGCACGCTCTGTCGGGACCTTTACCTGTTTCCTGGCTATCTACCAGGAAAATAACCTTGCCAGCTCTGTTTGAAGAGAGATACTGCCAAAGCTGAACTTTGACTGTGGATATCTGTTTTCACTCTTATGAGCTGTGACATCACATGTGCAAGCAAGGAGTGCCAGTCTAATTCTTTATGTCCTTTTCTAAAATAAACTGCCAACTCTCCTTGACCCTGACTCAGTCCAGGGTTTAAAATTCTAATATCCCATTTGGGTGTGTATGTATAGAAAGTGATGGAAAGAGGATCAGCACTGGAACTGGAAAGAAGTGGAAACATCCTTTGGAAGGAGACATAAGGACATTTGTAAACAAAGTTAATGCGAAACTGGAAATGGACTACTAGTACAAGTTTTTAAGTTAAGCCTTTCTGAAAGGAAAATCAGTCAAAAGATGCTACTTATCTTATGCTTGTACTTCAACAATTTTAAGTACTTTCTGCATGGTTATTCATCCAGGACAGTCCACTGCTCTACACATTGAAAAGGGCTTCTTATGAAGGAGAATCTTCCCCCTCCCTAAAATGGAAGGTTATTGTTCTCAGTACTCAACACTTTCCATTTTGATCACTTAAAAGTCTATTTTTCTACATTCCTTCTATAGCCAAGTTATCAAGAGAACTCTAAGATATCCCAGATTATCAGGAAAACATGTAGAGACCCAAACAAATATGCCTGTATAAAATGCCCCAGAAATAGTTTTGAATCCAGAAATTCTAGATTAACTTCCCTTAGTCCCAAGAGTGAACAACTGCATGGAATATTCCTTTTGAGGAATTTGTTTGCCATAGTACTCACATGTCACAACAGACATTCACTCCACCAGCTTCTCAGGAGTCTATAAATTGCACTGTACAACCGAAGCCCTGAAGCTCTACAGCTTTGTACATGAGGATCTTTTGCCTTTTTAATTAACAAAAATATTCAAGGCAGCTCTTTACAGTCTGAGCATGTTGCTTGGATTATTTATCACTGCAGGTTTTTTTTCCTTTTAAATGAGAGGGAAGAGTTTTATATTATTATACTGTTCTGTGAGTTTTCTTTCTTAATCCATGATCATTTAAAAGCATAAACTATGACTTCTTTTGGAAATTTCTTCCACAGCCTCTTCATGCTGTAATTTGTGTCTTGCTCTGTCCAACTGCAGTTACTCCCACTTGATGTGATGTGGGAGATGGGCATTGCTCTCTTTTTGTGGTAAGCCTAAATCCTGAGACACTGGATTACATGTGGGCTACAGGTGGCTCACTTCAGTCTCAGTCTCTCCATTTTGTAGCACTAAGTCGGCATAGTTCCTTGCTTTTTTTAATGTAAGTATGGCTTTTAGGATCTATTTTTCGGGATAGAATTATGAGTGGGAAGCACAAAGGTAAATGGAGGGAGGCTGGAAAACTAGGCATGTGCTCTTTTTATTGTTCTGCCTGGTAAATGAAGGCTGTGTTTCCTCCAGCTGACAAGGGTGCAGCACTAATGTGTATCTTGTATTTATCCTACACACAATGTGATGAACAGAACAAGAATCATACTTGCCAATTGGTGCCTTACTCTGAAGTCTAATACACCAGTTTAGGGGTCGTGTATTAGGCTGGAGTATAAACAGTGTCTTCCTGAGTGCTCCCTCTACAAAGTGGTGCAATATTTTACAGATAGATTTATTGATGAAGCAGTCCATTCTGATGGACTAAATTTCTGTAGGATTGCATCAAGTTGCATTATCACTGCCACTTTTATATATCTTTTGTGCACTTGTATTTTACTGCCTTGAGGTGTCAAAATAAAGAATTTTTGTTTGATTAATCTGCGCAGTGTCTTCCATTTGGAGAATTATATCCCTGCAGAAATGGAGGTTCTACATAAACAGAATTTTGTGTCATTTCTTGGGATAGTACATCCCAGAGGGAGTTTTGAACTCTCAGGCAGAAGCCTGCTACTTACAGCTGCAACCACTGTGAGCTGCTTGTGAATTTTGATAACTCCCTGGCCAAACAAAGACTGATTCATTAATAAGGAGAGATGAGGCAGAACCACCAAGTAGGAGGCTGCTGTTATGCTTCAGCAGATGAAATACTCACCTTGGGAAAATTTTGGGGTTGGTCTTTTTGAGGGAAAAGTTGGTGTCAAAATGAAGAGCTCCTGGAAAAAAAAGAAGCCTCGGAGGCAGAGGCTGAAAAGAAAGTGAAGATACCATCAGTCAGATTCTGGAAGCGGAGGAAGGTCCAGGGAATCAGAGAGATGCATGGGAAGGAATGCCAGAGAATGCTTAGAGGCTTGATGCATAAAGCCCAAGGCTTGTAGCTGGGAGCAGCTGTACACAGAATTTTCTCTTCCCCCTTCACAAACGAGCCATGATCTTACTGCTGGGTGGGGAAACTGAGATCAAAGTAATGCACCTGTGAGAAAGTCAATTAGTGTGAAACAAAAAGGTAGAAGCTCTGTTCTTGTAAGCTCTGAAAATAATGCCCAGTCTCTAAATCCACTAGAGGTTGCCATTTACCCTGTTTCATCCATGACACCTTGAAGAGTTGTTTCCTGACTTCCATGATCTCTTTTTGGTGAAAGAGTACATTGGTTTATTAAAAATACAGAATTCTGATGCAGGAAATCCAGTATGATATTAGCACTGGAATGACCAACATCTCCCTGTGCAGAAAGTGATTCTAGCAGGCCAGAAGATGAAGTAAAGAAGATGTTTTCATTGGTAAGTTTGGAGCTACTAGCATGGTTTAAGGAATTACTTATAATAGCTGGGATAGCAGGGCAGTGTTATCAGGTTCACATTTTGTCTGGAAACCAAAAGAATAAGGTCGAGGGCTTTATTTAAGATGGGGAGTGAAAACAGTGAACCCAATGTATTCTAAAAATCTTGTGTTGCATGAGAATCACATTTATTAACAGAACAATTCAGTTAATACAATTTTAATTCTGAGCTGGTTTTGTTTCCCTATCTGTGATTACTGATAGATAGTCAAAGGATTTGATTTTGTACAAATAGTCATTAGTTCCCTTAAAGATTAGGATGTACAGAATGGTATTGAAAGAGAGCATATGCTTCCAAAACATCAAAAGGTTTGGCTAAACATCTCTAATACATCATATAAAATTTATGCCAAGCTGAGACTCCTGACATGGACTGTACCTGTCTTATATAATTTGTTCTTACCCCTCAGGATATGAGAATTCTTCACTGTATCACACCAGTAAATTATTAAGTTAGGAGAAGGAAATGCAAGAAGATACTGTTATGTAATAGGTTATGTCATCAGCGTATGCATACAGAGAACAGTTTCTTTAAAAGGAAGGGAATGAAATGGAAATCTCCAGAGAAGTTACAATCAACTGTTGTCACAGGATCAGCAGCTTTGGTGAGTCTGTTTCACTAGGAATGAGAGCTATGTCCTACTCAGTGCAATTTGGCCTGCTGTTTGTTGCTGATTTTGCCGCTTCTCATAGAATTCTTTTCTGTTGAAGTTTGATATTCTTTTGTTTCAGTTCATCTGCATTTGTTACTTGTTTATGGGACTGCTATGTATAACTTGGTCTTCAGACTGTATTTTTGCACGAACCGTTTTGCCTGCATGCACAAATTCTTAAGATGACATCTGTGTAATTTACTACGTATTTCAAAGAGCTCAGAGTCGCACTCAGATTTCTCTGACTTAGAAAAGTAGCTGGAACTACTGTAGTTTAGGCTGGTTTTTTATTATTATTTTAATTTTCCTTTGGCACTCCAAAAGTTTTTATTTGAAAAACTTTTATTTTATTTTATGTATTTATTTGCAAAAAAAAAAGGAGCAACAGTAACACCTGCCATAGAAACCATGTTTTGACAAAGGTGAAGTTCACACTACATTGAAAAAATACTTGTATTTGGATTTGGATTTGGATCTGGATCTGGATTTGTTAGGTGCAGGTGGTAAAGAAAAACACAAACTTAGTAGCTGTAAAGTGACTTAAAGAATGAGAGGGAAAGGTCACACTGAGCATAGGCTTAAGTTTTCTAAATGGATTTACACAGAAATAAACACTTAAGGAATTTCATAACTAAGCCTCTTGCAAGTCTGGCTTAGTTATTCCTCCTGTCCAGCCCAGAAACCCTGGGCTCCATGCCTTAGCAGCTGACCCAGGACATGTGCTGGTCCCATCCCAGAGGCTGGAGCAGACACTCCTCCACTCCTGTTTTTAAGACCAGGGTGCCAACACCCCAGGTGTGACAAGTTCTTGTGCCAAGTCCCCTCACACGGGTCTGAGCTGCAGCATGCCACACACTCATTTAGTTGGTCCAGAGAGCTGTGGCTGCTCCAGTTGCTGTTGCTGAGGCCACACTTGCTTCAGCTCCTGTCCCCGATCTGCACCCCAATCTGACTGCAATTGGGCCAAATTCACTCACGCCAGTCTCACCAGCTGCTGGCACCTCAAACTTACAGCACTCATGCATGTGGGATAATGAGATTTCATGGAAAGATAGTTAAGAAAACATTTAATATGAAGATAGGACAGACACTGACCAGCCTTGGTTTTCATGAAGGCTGTCCTTTTCCATCTATTCCCCTCATTAATCCTTCCCAGCCATCTTCCTTAGTAAGTTTTGCATAGCTCCACAGACCTAGTTCAAATCCTTATGATCCTTGTTTCCCTCTTGGTAATAGTTACAAACTCCAAGCTGGCCCTCTCCAAAGCTGTGAATGTACTTTATTAATGGCCTGTCAAACAGTGACTGCAGACATTTGGTCTTTTGTATGATCTCTGCTCCCCATTGTCCCTGAGTCCTGGGTGGTTTTACTTCTGGCTTCCCATCTGCATTGGAAAGCTCCCTGACTGGATAACCTTAATAAAGGCAACACTTTCACCTTTCACACGCTCTTACATAACTCATTTTTATTTAGTGGGGGAAACAGCTTAGGAAGTGATGATGCTGCACTAAGCAACTGCTTTCCTAGATACAGAATTTTTCTTTTTCCCTCAACGAAAAGCTTTACAGATACCAGATGACAGGGGAAAAAAAAGCACTTGTCTGTGAAAAGAACTGTGGCCTATATTATGTGCTCCATTCCCCACAAACTTCTGTGCTTGCTGCTGCCTCAGGGTACAGCAGACAGTAGCTGTGACTCAGCTGAGGACGTAGCTGTTGCCACAGCTGCTCAGTGCTCTGTTTCTCAAGGCAGTAACCCACAGCAGCAAAACCCTGGTTTTGTCCTTTCTACACTGTTAGTTCCTCCTTGCTTTTCTTGTGGCAAAGACCCAGGACACACAAAAGGGCAGGGGGCAGGACCTTTCTACTTTGCACCGCTACAGATGTTCCAGGATCCTCAACAGCCCACAAACTCTTCCTGACTATGCTGTTGAGCAGCCTTAATTGGCACAAACTGAAACCCAGGAGGCTCCATCTGAACATCAGGAGGCACTTTTTTACCATGAGGGTGCCTGAGAACTGGAGGGAGTTGCCCAGAGGCTGCATGCAGAGTCTCCATGCTTGGAGATACTCAAAAGCCATCTGAAAGTGGTCCTGAGCAACTGGCTCTAGAAGGCCCTGGTTGAGCAGGGAAGCTGGGCCAGATGACTTCCAGAGCTCCCTTCCAACCTCAGCCATTCTGTGATTCTGGATATAAAAGATCCTGGGTGTTAGCTATGCCAGTGGATGAAGGTTCATGAAGGTACAAAGACTGCAAGGAGTGCTGTTTATTTGTGGTGAGGTAACCAGCAATAATAATGGGTATGCTTGAAGAAAAATTATGTTAAATGTGAGGACAGCATAACAGTAATTCAAATGAGGAATCATCTTCCAAGGCCTGCTAGAGAACTTCCTCTCTCAGATGCTGACACTTCACAAGATTGTCCCTGAAAGAGGTTGTGGAAATAATCCTCTTCAAAGTTGCAGGATGGTTATCTTGTCTCTAATTTTGGTAATTCATCATTTCCATCCTTCTCTTCCTTCATCTCTCTCAGCCATCAGTACCCGTTCTTTCTGTGGTTCCCCACCCTTTCCAAATGGAGTGAAGAATGACACTGCCTGAGAGAGGAGGAGGAAACGTTACCTCCTGTTAATTTACTGAGCTGTCCCATTGCCAGGACAGCAGAGAGAGATTAAAGCAGGGAAGCAGACAGAACAGGAGGGGGCAGGGAGTCTCTGGTTACACTCTCCCTCTGTGTCTTTCCCTCACCAGTAACCTTCTCTCTCAGGGTACTCTGAGGGACTTCAGCTGAAGCCTTGTGCCTGTTTCACTCCATGATTTTGCTGGGGAGGGCAGACAGGAGGACAGCCCTGAACAAGCCCTGCTCCACAGGACGTTGTCTCTGGGGATATGACTGGGGATGCCTCTCCAACGAAAGCGTTCCGATACCAAGAAACTCTGGTGAGTATGATACCTGCAGCAGCACAGAATGTTTCCTACGTGAGAGCTGGCTTCCCTCCTCTGCTTAAGGCACTGAAAACTTTCTTTGCCTACAAATATCCTTCCCAGTTTGCATTGGACAAACTCCCTGAGACATGTGCCCGAGCACATGCTCCAATAGTGGCTTCCTTCAAGAGAGAATGTGGCCATGTTCTCCTTGAATTCCTAATCCTCATGGGTGAAAAATTTACAACACCAGGCAGGTTAAAAAATGCTGGCATGAGTCAGAGCTGAATCTGCAGAGCTACACAGAAATGCAGCTGCTGGTTGTGAATGGGTTTCTCTTATCAAGACAGCCACCGATAAGGCACTGAAGCCATTCCCTGCCCTTTGTTACAGCTCCCACAAGAAGCAGTTAGGATTCTGCCATAGTGGTGGCTACAGGCGCTGTGAGAACATGGAGCACGTTGCTCTATGGCATCCTTTGGGGACATCCCAGTGGGGTCTTGCACTGCAGAAATGAGATTCGCTGCATGTCTGTGAGTCCTCACACTTTACTGGACAAGTGGAGGTAGCAGTTTGTCCTGTGCCTAAAAGGCTTCTTGCTTTGGTCCCTGAAGTGAGAATTAGCATCATACAATCCAGATTGCCTAATGAACACCATGAATGAAATCCCAGCCTTTAAAAATGAATAGCAGCCTCTTTGTGCCTGGGCATGCAAAGTTTTGGTAGCAGTGTTTAGAGAGAAGTAAGACTCAGTTGGGGCTGAGGAAAAAAAAAATTCTCATCTTATCTGAGCTGCTGCAAAGAAAGATGGAGACTTTTTTACATGTTTCTTTCTGGCATTTCTTGACCACATCTGAGTAGTGTCTTGCACTGCTTTGTTTTATAGGTATTTGGATGCAGGGTGTTGCCACACATTCTGGTTTTTGTTTCTAGAGCACCTAGTTTAGTAAGGAGAAGGTATGGAGAAGGAAGGGATGGGCTTTGGGAGCAAGAGGCTGAGGTGAAGAACTGGAGAATGGCTTTTAGTAAAAAAATATTCTGCTGCTGAATATTGCTCGTGTGTATGACAGAGTACCTTAGAGATGAATGAGGACTGTATGATCTTCAGTGTGACCATACAGCCCTTTATGACTGAAATCTTAATTTCAAATCCAGTCTTATACAATGAATGTAAATTTCTTAGTGATCCACAGTAGGCACATCACAAGCACACACCCTCAACTCAACAGTGGTTTTTTAAGAATGCTATTTATCACATATCAAGTATTAACCTTGCCAAAAGAGCCAGTCAGTACAGTGGAAGGATTAGGATGTATTTCATCTCTCTTGGCCTGATTTTCTGCATTCAAATATAAAAAAGAAACATCCTCATGTCAGAAGTGAGTAGTATCAACAGTACAGCATTGAGGCTGAGCCTAATATAGAACAGAATGGGATTGCCATGACCTGTTTTATTGTTTGCACTATAAACAGACAAGTAATGATTGCATGAGGTACTGAACTGTTAGGAAATACTACAAACCCAAACAAAAGCAGCAGTAAGCAAGAGAGCATGAACCAGCACAAGATGCAGAAGAAGTGAGTATGCTACTTGGATAAAATGGCTATATTTCTTCTGCAGGTATAACAAAGTCATGGATCTCTACAATTTTCAGTTTTAGGTTCTTGGTGTAAAACTAGACTAGTCAGAGTAAATAGACTAAGGAGAGTTTTCTCGAATGCCTGTGGGAAGACACAGCTAGCACCAGATTTCTTGAGTTCAAAGAGCATGATTTGTATAACTTGAGCTAAGGCAAATCTTTGACAAAATATTTGTCCATTAAAATAGCTATTTGTGAGAGAAAGACATACAGTGTATTGCATTATATTAATTTATTCATAAATTTATCCCATATATTTGCCTCTGAGAGCTTTTCTAGGCTTCTGTACAGGACAGGATTGTGTAATAAATTATGTCTGATTCCTTGAGTACCTGCTAAGGTAAATCCCAAATGATTAACTCTTTGTTGAACTCAAGTCATCCCCATCCCTGATAAGAGGGCAGCAATGCTAGGACCTGTTTAATTAGGGATGATGCTAAAGTTAGGAATTCTTTGAGAATGACCATATATACCCAAGTCCTTAGGGATCATAGGCAGAGTAGCAGCTAGTTACTGGAGCAGCTATTTGCTGGATCCAATCCAGGCATTAGTGCTCAGAAGGCACTGAATCAGTAATCTCAATTGAAGATAAATTATTTCTCAAAACAAGCAAAATTAAGAACATTTATAAGGATTATGTGGCAGATGAAAACAGGACTGTAATTCTGGATGTTGTTGCCTCAAGTGTTTTTGCCAGACGCTCTCAGGACTTGAGTATCTTAGCAATTTACACCTTAAAATGCTATCTTTAGGAACAGGCTCCTCTCAAGTATCAGCATTACATCTGTTCACTCCATGTACTCAGTCATGTTGGTTCGTTCTTGTTTGGTGAGTGAACAGAAGCAGAGAGCACTTCTGAACTAACGCTGCATACATCAGTTTTCAGACATAAAGCTACCACTGCTCTCTGGGCATGCTGCTTGGTCATAAAAACAGACAGTAGGTCATTGCCTGGCTCAAAGACTGTAGGAATGACTGCTGTTTTCCTCTGATTTAGAAAATCTATTGTAGTGTCACAATCCACAGCCAAAGTCACTTATGAAGCCTGTACATCTTGGGGTGAGGAGAGATGGTAGATGAGGCAGCTGCTGGTCAGCCTTCAAGGTCACAAACCATCTACAAGAGAGCGCTGATGAGTCAACTGACCATTTCTTGTCTCTAAACCCCTTCTATGATTGAAGTATCTGTGTTTGTTTATATACTGTGGCCACCTTATAAATTTTTTCTGCTCCTGGCTTTTTTTCTTTTTTTTTTTTTTCCTTTTTTTTCCCATTTCCAATAATTTTTAACTATTTGTTTTCCAGGTGTTCATGCCTCTTAGTCACTTACTCTTTTACCATTTCCTTGTTGCTCTCACATACCTTCTCCTCACTGTTGTGCTCTGCTGGTCTCCTCAATTTGTTTCTCTGCTCTTCTTGCTCTCAGTACACATGAGGCCAAGTGTTAGGTTTCACAGCTGTGTTTTTCTCTGTGCCTTCCTCACATCACTGCCATTGGATTCTGTTCTAAAAATATCCCATGTGACCCTTTCCCTGTGCTGTCCCAAGGCAGAAGGGGGATTCTCCCCAGCTCCCCTCTCCTCTTTTTATTTTTGAAGATGTTGTCAATCATACAGAAAGTAATGTTAGAAGGCAGAAGAGACCTGGGAAACTGAGGTCATGAGAAAGATCACTTGTGCAGATTTGTATTGCCAGTTCCAAAGCTGGAGAGGACAAAAGATGCAGATGAACATGGGGCCAAGTTGTATGTGGCAAGATGTAGGGTTGTGACAATAGAAAAGAAAAAAAAGGAATTCTTTCTTCAGTCCATCTCTGCATGGGAGAGATGTTCAGGGCAACCTTACCTGTTTAAAAGATGAGGATAGGAATTTTTGCTATATTTTGCTGTGATTTTAAGCTCTGCTGTGAGAATAGCAGCTTCTTGAGGAAATTTTCTCATTTCCAGTTTGTATTGCTAGCAGGTCTGGTCTCTATCATTCTATTAATAATTGAAGTTTGCCTGCCAGTATTTTGGTTTTGTTGCCATCAAAGCAAAACCACAAGAATCACAGAATGATCTATAATGGAAGGGAACATTAGCAGCATCCAGTCCAGCCCCCTGCTTGGTTATGAATTTCTCTTGTTTCAGCTCATGGCTATTGGCTCTTGCATCTTCCTCGTGCCTCTCAGAGGAGAGCCTGGTGCTGCCCTGCCTATACCCTCCCTCTGAGTGTATTGGCATTTGCTGTTTGCAAATCAGCCTCTTCTCTGGGGTGAATAAACCCTGCTCCTTCAGCTTCTCCAGTCAACCATCCAAGCAAGACTTCCTGAGGTGACACCCACAACTGCACACCTGTGCTGTATATTCCTGACTTAAACACCTTTCCCATGGAGAAAGTTCAGTTCAACAGTAGCACATGCAACAGAAATGGTACCAAAGGCTTTACTTTGCCTGACTGTTGCCCACATTGTCCTGGTTCTGGGTTATGGGAGCAGCTACAGGAACAGGTTGCCTGCAGACACCACATTCTGGATTGCACCATCCTGGCAGGGAGGGCAAGGGGCCTTTTCTGCTACTTGCAGAATAGTATTTTTTTAAAACTCATTTCCAAAATCATTCAGGTATTGGACTCTGTTGTGAAGGTGTCCAATACCTGAAGGTGAATTACAATTTCCATGAATTGTACAGGTCTCCTGCTCAAAGAAATAAATTCCAAGGGCTGGCAGCATGCCAATCAGTCTACATGTTGCCATTGATCTTGTGCTGTAAAAAGTAAAAAAACTTGTTCATGTGTAAATGGCACATGGGGGTATCCCCCATTTGTGTGAAACCTAATTGGGTAGTTGCATGCTATAAGCTTTTTTTATATGGACAAAGAAAATACATGTTTGCTTTGACATCTCATGTGTGCTGCTTTGGCAATATAGCAGATTAAATTATTTCACGCAAGTTTGGGGTAGAGGGTACGTGTGTGGGAAGACCTTGTACAAAAATTCCTGACATTAAAAAAGACAGACCTGTTGCTAGTATAATTCTCAACAATGGCAACAGAGGTGCAACTGGAGTACAGAGGTTAGTGCCCCAGCTGTACAGCAGGTGGCATACAAAGTATGGTAGATGAGAAATAATTCATCAATACTGAAATGCACAGCAAATAAAACTCCTCAGGGTAAAGTCAGCTACTGTTGTGAATCTCCACACAATCACAGCAGAGAACCTGGGCATGCAGAAGAGAAGCTGGCAGTAAACATGACATAAAAATAAGTTATTTTGTCAGCGTTTACTTTAGCAAAGTAGCAGGGAGTTTTTGCCGTCAGTATTGATGGAAGAGCTTCCATGTACCTGTATGATAAAATGATCACTGTTAACTTGTTAATGCAGAGGCAGGACAGACAGAAGCTTAATAGTGCTGAACACTACCTTCTTGGAACCTGCTTATCTTAAGTGTTCATATTTACTGTTAAGTAACATAGAATTTCTTGATGAAACCAGATTTCACTGCTGTTTCTTTGCATGGGAAGGCATATAATGTTTTTGTATTTGTTAATCACACAATTCTCAGTACTGAACATAGAGGCAGCAAAGAGATCCTCCACACATTGTGACTGCAACAAACACTTTGGTCTTTGGACCTTGATGAGGACGTAGTCAGAATTAAAGAATTTGCTTACATCTTTAAAATTCAGGGATTTATCTCTTCAACAAATTCCTGCCTCTTGGTGAAGAAATTGATTCTTACTCATTCTTCAGGGAACCAAGTGGCTGTTGGGATTGTTAGTCATCCACTTCTATGACGTATTTGTAAAAGTTCATGGATCAGCAATGTTTCCCCATCATCTATCAGCACTGAGGGTGGATTCTAGAAGCACATAAAAATACAAAGCGCCTTCATCTACTGCACAGTGCTATGGTGATTGTCAGTGGCACCTAAACTTTTTCAAAGGAAGTCAAATACCTATAGCTCTAAAAACTCTGACAAACTACATGTAATATGTTCTGATTTGGTGCCGTGAGGAAACTACTTTGTGCACCCCCAAGTTTGTTTCAGATGGAAGTTTGTCCAACTAGTCTTACCTGTGCATATTCTGGCATACATATCCTTTGATTACATGTAAACTATTATAAGACTAAAGATATCTATATCCTGAGACTTGGAGTTTCCCACATCTCTACTGGGACACTGAAGAGGAGAGAATTTGCCTGAAGACCAGTCACAGAGGCTGATAAAGTATTTAACTGTGAGGAGGAACACACTGCTTTTAACAGCTACAGAAAAATAGCTACCCATTTTTGAGTGTGTGGTCAGCCAGAACTGCTCACAGTCCTGCAAACAGATTTCAGAATTAGATGATGCTTTCTTCAGACCATTGGAAGAGGTCATGTTCACAGTCCCTGGAAGCAAACCTGCTGCAGCAGTAAGAGCAGGGCACAAGCAATCCTGAAGTCTCCTGGAGTGCATTGCCAAGAAATTCATAACAAGATAATCAGAGACAGCAAGAGGAGGTGCTCTGCAGGACCTGATACTTGAAAAGGAGGAAGGACAGGTTAGGGATGTGAACATCCAGGACAGCTTCTGCATCTGAGGAGGGAGGAGGGCTCAAAATAAGGTTTCAAATCTTGAGTTCAGGAGAGAAATCTTTGACTCTTCAGGGATCTTATTGGAAGAATCCCATCGGAAATGGCCCTGAAGGGAAGAGGGGTACAAGAGGGCTGGTTGTTTTACAGAAATAATCTCCTCCAAGCTCAGGAATGATTCATCCTTATGAGCAGGAAATCAAGCAAAGGCAGGTCTGCATGAATTAGGAAGGAGATCCTGACAAAACTCAAACAAGTGACATGGGACAACTCTAGGGACACCAGCCATGTGTTAAAGGATGAGGTTAAGAAAACCAAAGCTCATCTGGAGTTTAATCTGGTGAGGGACACGAAGGGCAACAAGAAAGGCGTATCAGCACAGGTGTATCGTACAGGTGTCTCAGCAGCAAAATTGAGGCAATGGAAAATGTGGGCCCTCTTCTAAAGAATCAAGGCAAATTGATTCTAAAGAAGATGATGGAGAGCAAGGACTCTCACTGGAGGAGGGTGAGGTCAGAGAACATTTAAACATACTGGGAATGCACAGATCCATGGAACCTGATGGGATGCACCCACCAGCATGAGGGAGTTGGTCAATCTCATTGCAAGGCCACTCTCTATTTAATCTTTCAAAGCTCATAGGGATTCAGAATGGTAACTGAGGACAGGAAGAAAACAAATGTCACTTCCATCTTCAAAAGGAGCAAGAAGTCCAGCAAACTGCAGGCTGACCCGCTTCAGCTCAATCCCCATAAAGGTGATAGAGCAAGACTTCTTGGGAACCATTTCCAAACACATGAAGGACAGACTCCCCAACATGATTGGGAGTGGCCAGCATGGCATTGTGAAGGGAAAATCACATTTAACCAGCATACAGTTCATTGGCCAGTTGAGACAGCCTGGTGGATGAAGGAAGAGAAGTGGATTATGGTTATCTTTACTTTAGCAATGCTTTTGTCTCCCACCACATCCTCATAGTGAGCTGATTAAGTACAGGCTGGACAAGTGGACCTTGCAGTGGATTGAAAATTGGCTGAACTGCAGGGCTCCAAAGGTTATGATCAGCAGCACATCCTTCTGCTTAGCTGTGATGAGGCTAAACCTGGAGTCCTGTGCCCAGGTCTGAGCTCCCCAGTTCATAAAACCCATGGAGTTTCTGGAGATGGTTCTGCAAAAGGCCACAGTGATGATAAAAGGATGGGAGCATCTCACATCTGAGGAAAGGCTGAAAGAGCTGGGATTGTTCAGCAAAGGCTCGGGGGAGGTCTCATTATCTGATGGTAGACTGAAGATGGTGGAGCCATTCTCTTCTCAGCAGAGCCCAGTCACAGGACAAGACAGAATGGGCACAAATTGAAACACAGGAATTTCTGTCTGAACATAAAGAGGCTTTTGCATGACTGAGCACTGCCACAGGTTTGCCTGGTGTGATTGTTGCATCCTTGAAGGCATCCAAAAGCTGTCTGGACACAGCCCAAGGCAACTTTAGCCTGCTGACACAGCTTGAACATGGTATTGGACAAGACAGCGGGTGTCCCATCCAAAGCCCAAACATTCTGTAATTCTGTGATTAACTTAAGTACTCAGAGGAACAGCAGTGCAAATTACCTACTGGTCTACAAGATTATTGTCTTCTAAATATGACACAGAATGTATTTTTAATTCTTTGTCTGTAATGAACTCTCTTATCTACCCTTGCTGTTAAATGACTCACGCAAAACTGTCATTTACTTCTATTACAGAAAAGCAAATTAAAACTGTTTGCCTGCATCTAAATTCCAAGGAGTTTGACTTCAATAGAGCAAGACCCTACTTCCTGAGATACAGCCAAATTAACCTTCTCAGTTAATTTTCTTCATACTGCTCAATATTTTCCAGACCTCATTGTCCTTTCCAGCTTGGGAGGTTCTAGTCCATTTAACTGTACCTCATACAGCAGCTATTCCATAATTTGACCATCCACTAAAAGTCTCTCAGTTCTACTGTATTAATTTTGAGACTTACGTAGGGAAAGAGAAAACAAACATTGTTCAGATGTACTTGCACATTGTATTTTATTAGGTATTATTATCCTACTTCTTAAACATAGTTCTAAATAAATGCTAAAGAGGTCATTATGATCATTCAGTGTAACCCCAAGGTCTTATTCTTACATATTGAGAGCTTACATAGTTGAATAGTTCTTGTGTATGCAAAGCTAGAATGCCTGTTCCTCCTTAATCACTTCAGATTTATTGTGACTTTTCATCTGTAATTTTATTGCTCAATCATCCTGTTAAAGCCCTGTACAATTCTTCAGCCAGTCTGTTTTTATTCCTCTGAATAGCTTACTAGCACCCTGTGAGCCCTTATCCAGACCAGAGAGGTATTTGATATTAATTCTTCTTGGCATCGAGTTTGTTATCAACCGTAGGGGACATGGTACTGAGGGCAGGCTGCTTTTAGTTCCAATTCCATATAAAAATAGGGCATGTTGGAAACCTTGTTTCCATTAGTTTGAAGTCCATAATGCTCCAGGCTCAAAGGGCAAAAGAGCTGCAGGTTCACCTAAGCTTTCCAGGAATGGGAAAGGCAAAAGCAGGATTAAACACATGGCAGCTATGCAACAGGGTAGTGGCAGAAGAAACAGTCAGCATGGTGTAGGATCTTTATTCCAGGGATTCATGGAAATCTTACTCTTGGGAAGATGAAGCCAGGGCTAAATAAATTTCTCTTGCCTACACATGTGTTTTAGTGCTGCATGTGAGCATGTACATTTTGGATGATATGATCTATTGACAGCCGCGCGAACATCTTTGTTCTTAAATGCTGCTTCCCTATGTGACCTGCAGTGAACTCACTCAGAGCATAGCTCTGAGCACTTAACCGCATGAAGACATGAGTGTTTTTCGATCGGTTTACCTTTCACAATGCTCACAATATCAGAGCTGGTGCAAGGAAGGGAATATGACCATCCTTTCTTCATGGCACTCAGTTTTGAGACAGCTGTAACAGTTCAGGCCAATGCTGAAAAATCTTGAGTCTCATTGTGTTCTCTCTTCTTTAACCTAGATGTATTTCAGAAGCAGTACCAACTACTCTTATGCCATGACCCTGGAAAATATCTTTTTTTTCCCTTATAACTGCCTCATACCAAAAGATAAAAGAACTAGACTTGACATTTTGTCTGGAAATGTGGAGCAAGGGAGACTAAGAAGGTCAGGGCCTGATGCATCACTGGCTTTTGATTAGGCAGGTGCACAGTGTGACAGGCAGCCTTTTCTGTGCAGAGCTCAGGTACAGCATGGTGCTCCACTAATAGCCCCTCAATGCAAGCCTCAGAAAGAGTCAGAATACCTACAAGGAGTAGTCCTTCCCCTTGCGACTCTTCACTCCCCACTAGTTCTAGCCCTGAGCTGCCATATGTTGTCTTTATTCTCTTTTACTCTTCCATCACTGGGGGAAACTACTTGCATGCTATGTAGCAAATAAGTAGTGTAATAATAGTGTAGTAGATTAATAGAATATGCTAAGATATCCTTTCCAAATTCTTCCACAAAGTTTTTTCACTCTCAGAACCTCTAGTGGTTTCTGCTTCCAACCCGACTCTTTTTTCTATGTGTAGGCTTCTCTCTTCTTCTTTCCACTTTTCCAGATCAGTGTGTTTGGTCCTGTAGTAAATGGATGTTCTTTAAATCTGATGATTTTTTGCTACTGCATATGGAGGACTGACACAACTGATTCCATAACAATACTTCAGCTGAACCTGATACCACGATTCAGCTTCTTAGCTGAAACCACTACTTATTTCATGGTGACCACAATGTGCTTGGAGTTCAATAACTCCATAGAAACAGCAAAGGTCAAAACATAGACTAGAATGGATCAAATGGAGAGCCACATTAAAACAAAGAAGCTTTTTGACCTATTAAGAGAAGTGTTCAAAAAAGTGAAACATTTCCAGAAGATATGAAGGTTACTGAAAGACACCATACTGGTATCTAAAGAGAACAAGTCCACACAAAAAGGCCTCAGTCCTTCTTTAGTCTGCTTCAGATCCTTCACATGAATGCTGTCCCCTGCCAGGATGCAGGTGATATGCTTATTATAGGGTTGGAGGGTGTACTAGGAATCCTTTAGGGAATGCTGACCTCCTGCCTTCTCATTTATATCTGCCTCTTATTTCCAATGCAGCTCTGTAAGAAAAATTCAAAGCTGGGTCCAGACCCTCCTGTGGACAGACTGTGGACTGCAGAGGAAAGCATCTTAGTAACAATGACATTTCAGACCTGGTTATCAGAACACAGATATTGAAGACGTTAATGCACTTCTAAGCAGATCTGAATGCTCAGCAGCTGATTCAGGGCAATGATCATGTTCCCCAGTACACAAGACTATAGGTCAAGGGAGGACAGGTCTGTAATGATCAGTGTGGCAAAGCTCAGTATGTAACTGTATAGACAGATGTCTGTTCATGGTCCTACCAGAAAGCACAGTTAGACTGGTGAAGATCTCCTGCAGGAAGACAATGGAGAACCCTCCTGCCCAGAGCAAGGAGATTACCTTGCCCCTACAGAGACCTCACTGCCATCCCATGGGATTTAATGATGGCATTTGTAGCAGTTTTATTTGGAGGGAGAGGGAAGGAGCGTAAGGACCTGTTGGCTGGCAGTGGTGGAGCCACTGGGGCCAGCTGTGCTTTCTACCAGCAAGTTCTGTAGCCAGAACTGTGGTCCCTGTGGTACAGGGAAGCACCACAGCAATACCCTCTGCATCCCTCTCCTCTTTGATGAAGAGCAGGTTGAAAGCTGCCATGGCAAGGGTCAGCTGCATCTTCTTCCCAGAGCAGTGAGTCTTCAGCATGTGGCATAGCTTGTCTGTCAGCAGGATGGGTCTGAGGAACCTGCAGACTTGTGTGAGCTTGTGGTCCTCATGGTGCCCAAAAACCAGTGGTCTAGAGCATTTCTGTCCTTCTCCCCCTAAGTAAATGTCCCCAGCCCAGCCAGTGCACCTGCCAGAGAGCAACAACTCTCCTCCTGATGCAAGAAAACCCAGAAGAGTGAGTGGGAGTGGGATTTGAAACATTTCACAAAGTCCATCTCTACTCTTTTTTTTTTTTTTTTTTTTTTTTTTTTGTTACTGACTCAGTCCTTTCAAAATATACTATAAACATAATATAGAATAGAATCTGGAATCTGGCTCTGGCTCTGATATAGACAAGAAAAATTTTATATACACCCCAGACCAAGGGCAGTGCTTGAACAGGATACCACAAGTAGTCTTAGGCATTGCTGCTGTTTCTGAACACCTAATAATGCAAGAGAAGGACTGTGAGCAATGGTCTTGAACAAACACAACATCCAAAAGTCTTTCATTTCTCCTGAACAGTCCGAGTTTAACAGCTTGTAGAACTAATTTCAGCTCCCAACATAAGTGAAAGAATAGTTTCCACCATTTATTCTCAGCACCTTCCTCTCCATTGGACCATTATCTCTGCAGCATTCCTGATCCTGGTCAAAAGTTTCCAGTGTCAACCTATAGCCCCTTACTGGACTCCTGTTCCAGGGTTAATATTTTTAGATGTCATGGACATTAGATGCCAGCCCTGGGACCCAATGCCACTTACGGGGAATGTCCTGCAATTTCTTCTGCTGATTTATCTTAATATCCTGGACTTAATAAACTAAGCTACCTGTCTCTTTGGCGCTTGGAGATTGTATCCCCTCATGGCCCTGGTGTACTTCTTGCGCCATTTTTCCCCTTGTGACAATCTAAATTGGCTCTTGCTAATAGGTGTGCAGCTATTGAAATATGAATCCCAATATTACCAGTTAGATTGTGCCTGGGCCGGTCTGACCCTCGCTGCTGGGCCAAAGGCAGCAACTGCAGTGTATCACCCCAGAGATACCTTGGCTTGCTGGAGATTGCAGTTGGGCACTGAACAAGTCCAGGCTTGTTAGGAACCCCGTTTACCTCAGGAGGAATGGCTTCAGGCGATGGTGAAGAGAAAAAGGATGGATTCTGCTGGAGGGTTATATCCAGAGGTTTATTCCATGGTTACAGAGGTCTGAACGTGAGCAACTGCTCCAACAGAATCCTGGCCTCATGGTCTGATCACCTTTTTAAGCTCAGGGACAGGGGGAGGGGAGGTACAGGTGAGCCACCAACCAGGTGAGAGGGGCAGGGTCTCAGGGGAAGATGACACCCAGTCAGGCCAATGACCCCCAGGCCTGAGGGGCATCCTTTGAACATGACCAACCACACAACGCCTTGCTGGAATGTTAAGCCTGATTGACAGGACTCACTCAGCATGGGGGCAAGGGGGAAGGGAGAGAGGTATAGGCACACCTGAGGAAGTGACCTGGAAGTCCAAAATGGGACATTACAGCACGCCACAACATGCAGCAGCTCTAGTTTATAAAGCTTGACAGAGAAAAGACTTTTTGCAGCCTTCAGGCCAAAGAGTGGCCCAATACTTGAACCTGGATGCACGTGGTTGATGCAGTTCTTCTTCCCTTCCCCCAGCACCTTCCTGCAAGTCAAAGCAAGGGGCTAGAAGACAGAAGAGGGAGAGAGTCCAGTGAATGTCATGCTGACTCTCACTCTCATCCCTGTATCAGCAGCCAGTGATAACAGCAAAGGTTATTGCTGCAGGGGAATGTCTTTGCCCTCATTTGGGATGGATTCATTATTCAGGCTGCCAAGAGAAACACTATCTTTCCTCTGTTTACCTTAGTCTTTATCTCATATTACCACCAGGGATTGTTTCATGGAAAACAGGCAAGACCCTTGCTGTGCTGGAGAGTTAGGTGTTTTTTTTATGGGTATCTGCATTTAGATGGGGGAAGGAGAAGGGGAAGGTTAGTCAAAACTTTTCAGGAGTTACAACTGTCCTAGTAAATAAGTATATTAAAAAATCTTCAATGCTAGTGATAACACATCTGTGCTACAGCCCTTCTGTTGACATCCTGTATCTCAGTTGTCTGAGATGGGACAGGACAAGCCAGAGCTGCCAACAACTTGTACTTAGCAACCATGGCTCATGCAAGCACTTCATAGCATTTGCTCTAACCATGTCAAGAGTCTGAAATGTAAGCAAGAGCCAAGTGTTACTTAGAAAATTTTTATGGTGGATGAGAGCTCTGTTGCAATCAGAAAAGACAATCCCTTTTCTCATTTCTAGGTGTATTCCTCATCCCTTTTTACTGACATTCATGTGAGCATGCATCAGCAGGAATGAAGAGCTGAGCTGGCTGAAAATTAATTTTTTCCTTGCATCAAGCTTCTTGATCACTAGTTCCAGTACATAAAAAAAATTAGGACTGTCCTTTTCAACAAGTCTGCTCCTCAAGTGCCCCAAACTAGGCAATGTGATCAGTCTCATAGAGATCCATAGATCATAGGGCTTCAGTGAAATTGCTTTTCAGGCATTTGAAAGTGGAACATATATCAGGAAAAAGAAATTATTTTTCTTGCATATCTCTAATCCTAGCCATGGCCTGCTGCAGGTACTCTGTCCATATTCATGGTTCCTTCTTCTTGACCAACCTCAGCTCATGCACACCTCAAACATGTCCTTGAAACTTTCCCAAAAATCTTCCCTTCACAAGCCAGTTCCTCCTCCTAAACCTTTCAACTATGGCCACACATCTTCATAGTTGGCCATATTTTACGTAAGAATCATCATTCTGTTGTTGAAATTAGCCAAATCCAGTTCAAACCCAGGAGCCTGTGGCTGACCAGCTCAGCACAGCTCATCAGTGCACTTTCTTTCCACCCTCGTGGTGTTGGTCAGGCTGTGAGTCACGGCATGACTGACAGATCTAATGGGCAATTATTCATTTTACCTGTACAACAAGCAATCCACAGGGAGAAGGGGAAGAAAGGCACAAGCTACAATTTCTCTGTGCTGGAATAATAACAAATTTATTAGCTTAGAGGTATCCTTAATAAGTTTTGATCATTAAAGAAAAGTCTGTATTTCCTAGATGTTCCTTGGTCCTTTCTGCTAAAAATATCTTCAAGCTGACTACATCAGAGAATGTTTGTGATGCAAAATTATTCTCCTAGAAAATAAGAAATCCACTGAATCTACTTCAATCAGTTAATTGTTTGCTAGTTCTCACTGTACTTTAGCTGCTTTTGGATGCACAATCCTGTCAGAAAAAGTTTTCTCCTTCTAAGCAGTCTAATATTACTTTTTTGTAATTGCTTTTTTTCTTATTTTGGTACTTGCATGCACACTGTGCCTATTTGATTTGTTCTTGGTTTATCCTAAGACAAGACGTTCACTTTTCTACCTCACCAGTAATACACCTCTTCATTTGGAAAGCCTTTTGGCAGATGAAAAGAAGAAATTATTTAATAGAAGCTACGGGGTGCTGTAGGGTAGAGAATCACCAAGGGAATTGAGGGCTGCAATTTTAGAAGGGGGCAGCTGTAAGGGAGGAGGCATCCAAGCTGTGGAGATATGGAAACAATCTCCTAGGCAATAGAGTGTAAGCACAAAATTTTAGCAGCTCAGAAGGTCATCAACTTAATTGCAACCAAGGTCATAGTGGGTTAGGGAGAGTTGTGTGTAGACTATGTATTTCTTTCTGTGCTTTCTGACTTCCATGCTTGAAGTTTTCTCTATTTAAAATAATCAAATAATCTTATTTTTATTCTACTAAAGGCTGTTCTGTATTGAGTTTTGAAGCCTGATGGTGTTTACCTGAGAGCTCACCAGGACAGTCAGATTCACTTTAGAGTTCTGAATGAGTTTGGATCCATTTATAAAACCAAATTTTGTTGTCTTCTCTTTAATCTGAGTTTCTGTCTTGTTCTTATTGCTGGGTTTAAGTCTCTCTGCTGGTTATTTTTGCTCTCAGTTCCAACCTGTGACCACATTGTGATGTAGGACAATACAACCTCGAGTTAACAAGTAATTTACCTTAGATGGTGTCATCAACATGGACATGGTGCTCTGTGCTGACTGTCACAGTCAGGTTGGTTCTGGAACTGGGACATAACCCTGCCCCTTTAAAGCTCATTTGGTTTTTGCCAAGTCATGGCATATCATATTGTCATATCATGTCATATTGCACTGCCATCCTGCCCTATCCTGATCTGTTCAAATTTCCTTCCAAATTCCTCTACTCCAACATCTGCTTCAATGGGTCTTTCATGTCTTTGTGTTCCTGTAAGTATTTATCTGATGCCAGTTGTGAGATTTTTTTTCCCCATTCTGCCTCTTTCTTCTTGAGTTATCAAAAGCTGATGATTTTCAAAATCTGCCCTGTTTCTGTCAATTCTGCTCTACTCAGTCTAGTATTAGTCAGTACATGTCCACTTGAATATCATCATATTATCTTGTTATTTCTCCATAATGAAAGCCCTTAAACTTTCTGGTCTTTTTCTTTTGAGTTTTTGCTGTGAACTCAACCCTTCTTTCAAGTGTCCTCTGAGAGTTCTCTGCCATTGTCTCTCCATATCCAGCCTGACTTACTATGTGCCCTGCACAGCCTAAATTTCTATCTTTTGCTGCTGTTCAAGCCTCGGTCCATGATCTATTTCTTCTTTTAGTATAAAAGCTGCCTTTTCTTCCAATCTCCCTCCCTCATCCCAGCCCTTTTCACAGCATTCTTTCTCTCCCAAAGCTCTAATTGCCTCCTGTAGCTCTTTGAAGCCTCCATGGTTATCTTGTCTAATAAAATGTCCTAGTCAAGAGCTTTGTTCTCATCTAGAAACCATTGCCTTTTCTAACATCTACTGAAGTCTTTTTCCTGCTTTTTTCATTCTTTTTTGCTCCATCTAAAGGTATTGCTTGAAGCAAAATATTCTTTCTGTATCTTCCTGTCCAGGTTCTCATCCCCTGATGCCCTCTGGTGCTTTGTCTTTTATTGCCTTTGTGTTTCTCTCTTAGGGACCCTGTTAGTGTTAAGTAGTCATCCCTTTGTCACCTTTCTCCTCTTCCTCCTTTAAAACTCCCTTCTTCATCTTTATAGTTTCTTTTGTCCCATAGACTGTCTTTTCTATTATGTTCTTTGCAGACTTGTGGACCTCTTGGGCTGGGCTTTCTCAAGCACAGAATATTATTTTTTTTCTTTGTTGTTAAATGCCTGTTTCTAATCTGCATGCAGGGTTCTCTGTAACAATAACTCTGCCTTAGCAAATTCCATTCCTATCAGTCTGGGGTGGCAGAGGGCTCTGCATCACCATCTGCTATAATGTCTGTGTACGCAGGTTGAAAAAATAGATGTGGTGTTTCACTCCAGAGGAGGCTGCAGTCTGCTGGTGGGCTGCAAGGCTTGTGTACAGGGAGGTCATGAAGTGGTCTAGATCTTTCAGAACAAGCCAAAAAAAGCTCTAGCATAAACACAAGCCTCAGAAGTTGGTATGATGTCTGATAATTGCGTGGGCAGGGCATAGGGAACATTAAGATTGTCACTGCTGATAAATAGTACTTGGATTATTTCAGGTTATAAATCTCCTGGGACCAGACCATGGGAGAAGTGTGAGTCTTCAGATATCCTTACCTCCCTCCCCACCAGCCTCTCAGAGCTTTCACCAGCCTTTCAGAGCTTTCTAATGCCATCAAAGCATTAGGATGAGAAGGCTAGGAATTGTATTTCTGCATCCTGAAAAGCATTAAGGAGAAATAAATTAATGCAGAGAAAGGCAGACCTGAGGGAAAACTAAGAAGAGGAGTGAGAAAAATAGAAGCCTGACTGGAAAAGAGATCCATCTCGGTTGACAGCTCTTCCAGTTTCTATTATTTTCTTTATTGTCATTTAATACCCTAATTTGGACTGTAGCTGTATTTTCATTCATCACAAACATCTTTTCTTGAAACACATTTTGGAGTCCCACTAGGGCCTGTAAAATGCAATGGACAAAAAAAAAAATGGTGTATGAGCAGGTCGTGTAACTTTCCTCTTGCATGCCATGGGGAGGTCTGGAAACTTTTGTGAGCCTTTTCCAGAGGCTTAGGTGCACCTGAGGAGTCAAGCCATGTGTGCAGGTCATCTGTGTTTGTGGCTAGTGCAAGATGGTTAAGATGTGTTATTTTTACGTCTTCCTCCAGCTCTGTCCTAATCTCCTGAGTGTGCTGGTAACCTCTGAAGCAACAGAAATGCTCCATTGGTGAGTCCTGGTGGAAGTGCAGAGCAAGGTCTGGGGAATAGAAAGCAAAACAGAGAGACAGTAAAAATATATAACAAAGAGCTATGGCAGGAGATTGCAGGAGGAGTGATAGGGGAGATTTGACAGCAGTTGCTGGGCAGCAGCAGTGCAGAAAGGCAGATTTTTTTCAAGGTATTCTCTATATTGTTTGTGTTTTTATCTGCAGATCTGAAAACATGGAAAAGATGATGAGTAAAGCCAGAATTTTACTTTTCTTTAGGCCAGCTGTGCCAGCTGGAAAAAGTGGACAAATTGGTGGGTCTACAAGTTCTTCTGAGAGTGAAATAGAAGCAAATTGAAATCTCAGAGCAAATACAAGTTGAGAGTAGCTGCTTTGAATTTAACTAAAGTAGTGTCTGTGAGGCTGGAGGCTGTGACAGAGATTATTGGTACCTTGTGAAATAGCAAGGATTGTTAATAATTTCCATAGAGCTGACAAAGCACTTTCACCTCCAAGGGTAAAGAGGTTGATTTATAAGCTCAGTAGCATGGTAAGATTAGTGTTCAGGACACAGGAAATATTGTGACATAAATCCAGAATCTCCAAAGATTGCATATATTTTGTAAAGCACTGAAATGACGAATTTCAGTTCTCATTGTTTCCTTGTTAGACAATATCTGGGTACAGAGACTAGAGGCTGTGACTCTGTTTGATGAGAAGTGGGAATTAGTTGAATATGAGGTTCTTAGCTGCAGATGAGCCAGGTCTTCCCTAGTGCATAGGCGCCACCATGCCCGCAGTGATTGCTCAGGATCAGCTGTGTAGTTGCAGCACTGCCATGCACTGACTGAGGTGTGTTACACTATGGGAAGCACAAGGAGGGGCTCAGGGGGTTTGTAGGATGTCTTCCTAGTGAGGACAGTTAAGGTTTCTTCTTCAAGTAGCATCTGGAGTCACTTGGTTGGCCTTGAGGTCCTTCGTGCTTTTATTGATGAGGTGACTGAGACTGGGACCAGTTAGGAAGCTGAGAGGGAAAAAAAGCTTTTTCCAGTTCTTGGAAAAAGCCTTTCAGGGTAGAATCATCCTATTTTGAGCTATTACTATATCATTGTTTCCCTGGACATTCCACAAGAGTATCATGCAAGATAGGCAGTAGAGTTTGATTAGCTGGCAGTAGAGGGTTCATATTTATACTGCAGCAATTTCTAATGTGCCATTCTTGTGCCTCTTGAAAACAAGAGCTAGAGGAGTGCACTTTCAGCTAAAGGTTCTCATTTGTTTTCTGCAGTGGCTCTGATGAGTGTTCTCCTTCAGTACATATAATAGTGGCTGAAGATCTGGTGCTGTATTACAGCTTTGATATTTGCTGGGCTCTACTGTGTTCAGTTTTTAGGCTTCCTATACATGATGTACCCTATATTTTAGACATTTTTTATATTTTATACACTATATAGATTGTGCTATGTATAATTTTTTAATATAAGCCATAATGACAATGGCCTTCCAAAAGCATCTCAATAGGTTTGGAGCAATTAATACCTTTTTGATGGTAACCTGTAAGGGCAACCAAATGTTTTTCTTTGATTTCCTAGAAACAGTTGCTTAGAAACTCTTCTTTAAGGTGATTCATTTCAAGTCTTGTCCTGCCTATGGGACACAGTCTTTCTCCAGAAGATAGTGCTTGTTGACAGTAAAGTGAGTGCTGGTGAGAATGAAACAGGAGAGCCTGTAAATTTTTGGGGCAGCACTAATATTGCTTTTGTAAATATTCAGTACATTTAATGCTTGCCTGGCCAGATACCAGTTGTAGATTGCACAAACTAACCTTATCCATGTGGACATTACTGCTAATGGATATCTATATCTTAGCAGGAGAATGAAGAAGGTGGTTTGTGCAAGAAATGAAGTGTGTCTTCCTCATGGATACTTTCTTTCTACCTTACTCTCTAGGACCATGCAGACTAAAAAAAAAAAAAAAAAAAAAAAAAAAAAAAAAAAAAGCAAAAAAAGAAATGTTTTACAAGAGTCTGCAAAATGAAATAATAAGACCACTGTTATAGGCCCAAAAAGGGATGTTTTGCCCTTCTCTCTACCCCATCCTGCCTGCAAATCTCTTACTCAGTATGAGTAGCTTGGCATATGAGGTCTTTTTTCTTGTATACAGTTTCTGGGACCTTGAACTCTCTGCTCCTCACTAATTAATAGCCTCCACAAGAAATATGGTTCCAGGCAGCACTCTGACAGTACTGGGAGGTGTCTCTAGGCCAAGTTGCTTTAACATGCTTCTCATTCCTGTTACTGGCTGGTAGCTCACTGGTGTTGGCTGAGCTTGTTGCTTCTCTCCCTGAATGCTCTACTCTGTGGAAAAGTGAGCATCAAGAAGAATTAAATTTCTGCATACGCCTATAATTGAGTACCCACAAAGCAGTTTGGTGACGTGCTTTGAAGAGCAAAGTATTCCCCATAAGAACATCTGGGAAAGCTGAGATTAGACTGTAATGTTCAGCTTTACAGGGATGTCTGACTTTTCCATTAGGGCTTGCTGCTGTGAACTGTATGCTTAGAAAACTTGTCTTGGGACACTGAGTGAACACTCATCTCGTTCCATCTCACCATGGCTGCTGGCTTCTTTATGGTTGTTGCTCAGTCTTTAGGGCACCTGGTGTCTGGGGAGAAAATGAGGAAGCCCACTGACCTTTGTTCTCATTGCAAACAGAGTGCATGGGATGGGGAGCTGTGAAAGAAGAGATATTCTGGATAATAATTTCTGCTTCCACCTCTCTGCTTTCTGTCTGTGTGCTCGTAGCTCTGTCACACCACCTCCTTCCCCTTGCCCCCTCCCTCTCCTTCAGGAGTTCCCCTCTTGCTCACACCTGATATTCAATCCCAGCAGAGTTATTGCCTTTTGCTGAGATCAGACACGGCACTGGGGAATCATGTGGCTGAGGAAGGTTGCTATAAATATAGTTGAACCCTTTGGGCAGGAAGGGAAGAAAGCGAGAGAGGCACAAGGAGGAGGAGGAGGAGGAGGGCAGAGAGAAAGAGAGTGCAGGAACAGGACAAGGTGGAGTGGTCTGAGGAGAGAGAGAAAGGAAGGATCAGCAGAGAATGCGGAGGCCATGCTCTCTGCCAGAACACGAGGTGCTTCTAGGTAAGGCCCAGAGCAGCAACTCAGTCCCAGAGGAGCGTGAGGAGGAGTGGAGGAATGGAGAGCTCAGAGAGCAAGACAGAGGATCCCAGCTGGAAGCCAGCTTTGTGGGGGGGCACACCACAGTACGACTATGTCTGCTTTGAGAAATGCACCCGGTACGGGATTCCCCTGGAGGCAGGACACGAGGCTGGGCCCACACGGGATGACCTGCGCTCCCCGGAGAACTCCCTCAGCTACCCACAGGTAGGGCTGAACAACGGCATGGTTTGTGGCAGCACAGGTCTCCCTGGGGTCACACAGGCTCTGGGGCTCTCAGAACACACATCCCTGTCCATCCCCAGTGCCACCAGCTCTCCCCTTCTCTTGCTGACTCCAGGTCGGGCCTTGATGTTCATGGCCGTACTTGCACCAAGGATCCCTAACCAGTCATTCAAGTCAGAGGTCATTGTCACCTGCCACAGATGCAACGAGACTTGGAATGGGCAAGCTGGGATGGGGAAAATTAACCAGAGCATTAATGTGTTTGTAACAGCAAAGAGAAGCTGCAGCTGCTTTCAAGCTGTGTAGTGATATTGAGTAAAACTAAAGACAAGCAGTGATGTATGTTTATGGGTATCTGTACAGCTGTGTAGATGAAGTAAAGCTCTCTTGTGACTTTCCTCTGACCATGAAGCCCTTCATGGTCATAGATCCATACATGTATATTGGTATTTTTGGTAACTGTTAGTGGCACTGTAAGTGAGGGATTTTCTAACCCTTAAGCTTGACCTGACTCTTGCTCTGGTTTGTACAAGCACTGGTGCAGAAAAGTGTCTGGAACATAGATGTACTCTGGTTATGGCTTTTTGTTCATTATGCTCTGTATGTCCCTTACCTCTTCTTTTGGGACAACCGCCTGCAAAGGAGAGGGTTTACAGAGGAGTCCTGGTGTTTTATTTCCTACCACTCTGTTCTGATTAAGCTGATCTAAGACAGCTTTGGTGCAATGAAGGATCCAGTCAAATTATGAGGAAGAGAGCATGTGAATGTGAAATTCATAAAGTGGAAGTTTCTCCTTAAATGAATACAAATCCTCTTACATGGATGACGAATGATTGGGGAATGAAGGCCATTGTATTAATTGTCTCCTAAAGACTTGGGTGATTTAATGATAGGAAAACAGGCACATTTGCCACCAAGAAAATCTCTTCCAGTAGAAAAGCATCCCAATAGGGATAGTTATGTGTCACACTGCCAAAGATCAGAGAATCAGTTCCATGGCCATATTCAGGAATTTCTCTTCTGAAACTGCCTACAGCATCTGAGACCTTGCATATCTCCTCCACAAAAGTCTTCCCAAATCACCCCACTGGCTTACTTGAAGCAGCAGCCCAGATGGACAGAGGTCTGACTTAGGCTTTGTTCACACCAACACGAGACAGAGCTTTGGCTGCAGCAGCCACGCCAAGAGGGTGAGCAGGGGAGTGGGATGGGGTGGGAGAGGTGTGTGTGCCCACCTCAGGCTGAGCTCCACTGGGGTCATGCCTGCCCCATGGGGTGCAAATGGGGCTGGAGAGCTGAGGTGGGTGAAGGAGATGCACCTTTGTGTGTGTGCCATGAACCAAGAGGGAGCTGGGGTGTGGGGAGCTTCCAGATGCAAACCCTTTCTCCAGTAAAGCACATCCATGCACAGAAACTTCCCAGCTCACACAGATCCAGCAGATATGCCAGTCCCACACACCTAAAACCACTGTCCAGTAGGCACAGATGACAGTGAGGCAACACCACCACCAGCTCTGTGCTCTTGCTCCCTGACACCAGAGTGTCTCTGTGCTCAGTTCCAGAGGCCTGATGGTCAGTGCATGCAGATAGATGATCTCACATACAAACAAGAAGGCCATCAAACCCATTCCCATGCATAACTTCAGGCAGAAACATCCCCAAGCAAGCATGCATTCGTGAAGGCAATTTGTAATCTAAAAACCAGACAGCTGTATTTATAGTTTCCTGAAAGATGTGTCCTAGAAATATTTTATATAAGCAGTCATGTACATGTGTGTATGTACATTTATCATGGAATTTTGCATGCAAGCATATTCTGGCTAAGCCAGGTTTGCTGTGGATATGTGTATTTTGCTGGTCATTCATGCACATGCAAACAAATTATAAATATGCACAAGTAGTTTGTACAAACATGCACACTTATTATCATGTAATTAGCATGCAAAACAACCCCTTGCACATGTTTTCATACATTTCCACACAGAGTTAGCATTAAGATTTCTTTCCCCACTGTCATCTGAAAAACACTTGACAGAGATTTTGATTCTGTTGACCCCTTTTTTTGCTAGCTGTTGCCTTCTGTTGTACATGTGATTTGGTTTGGTTCACACAGGCCCCAAAATAGTGAAATCTTGGTCCTTGGCCTTGGCCCTTCAGATAATTGGTAGTAAGAAACCATAAAGTGGTTAATAGATAATAACATAATAGTAGTAGGATGATAATAATAATAATTATAGTAATAATACTTGTAATAATAATAATAGTTATAATAATAATAAGGAGAAGGAGAAGGAGGAGGAGAAGAAGAAGAAGAAGAAGAAGAAGAAGAAGAAGAAGAAGAAGAAGAAGAAGAAGAAGAAGAAGAAGAAGAAGAAGAAGAAGAAGAAGAAGAAGAAGAAGAAGAAGAAGAAGAAGAAGAAATTTTTGGCAATTAATATAACAGATAGTAGATACATAACAGATGATGTAATTTACCTTGTTAAAAATATACATTATCCTATACTGTAGGATTTTGTATTGTTTTATTTCTGCATGAGGAAGCAGTTACAGCTGGTGAAGTATTTAAAAGCTGTGCTATTTGTGACTATAGAAAGGGTGTTCCTGGCAGGGAGCTCGCTCAGCTCATACACAGATGGGGGTAGTGGGAGGGATGTGCAGTAAGAAATCAGGCAATGCAGTAACACAGAATAACAGGCTCACAGAGAGAGGTAGGTGGGAGGGCCTCTGGAGCTCTCCTGCCCAAATCCCTACTCACAGCAGAGCTGACTCCAAGGGTAGGTCACATTGTCCAGAGCCTTTTCCAGGCGTGTTCTGAACATCTGCAACACTGAAGATTCCCCAGCCCCACCGAGCACCTGCTCCTGTGCTGAACTACCTTCAAGTGGGGCTGGATGGGAACATGTGTTCCTTTGTATGGGCTTTCCTTTCTTGCAAGCTGTGCTTTTTCCCTTTTGTCCATCTCTGTGCCCCTCTGAGAAATCTGGCTCTGATGTTTCCCTCCAAACCCTCTCTCTCTTTAACAGTACTGCTGTTAGATTTCCCCTTTGGCACCTTTTCTTCAGAAACAACTATTATTTTGTTGCTGTCCCCTGTCCCTTACACATGCCTCATTGTCTCTATATCTAAGCAGTGGACTGAGATATTTTACTAACATTTGAATTTATGTGTGTGCTGCATTTTGGGAGGTTTCACCTTTGAGGTCAGACGTGGCTTCTCCTTGGTGATGCATCAGGAAAAAAAGTCACCTAAGGAAGATAATTTTAGGAATAGCAGGATGGCTACAAGGCAGAAGTGAGAGGGAAAGGAGGTACAGGCTAAGTCTGCCTCAGTGGCTGGGAGCAGCAGATCATAAACAGGATGCACTGGCAGAGCTGGAAAAGAGATTTCAGGACTGGAGTACTCCATGCATTGTTCAGTCTGAATGGCATGGGAAAGAGCTTGGACTTTGAACTGTGGGAGGAGGGCAGTTTCATACAGGTGCTGACCCCTCAGAAAATAGCTCCCAGTAAAGTCTTGAGGTTGTGATGTGCTTTTTCCCCTGAGATTCTGTGAAGCTTTTCCTCTGTTACTCAAAGAATGAAATTTCCCCAATTTTCAGAAAGACAAAAGATCATTTGCATTGATAAATGCTTCATATCCGAAAACAAACTTTGCCTTGTTGGTTTGGTTGTGGTTCGTTTTTTGGGGTTGTTTTGTTTTTGTTGGTTGGTTTGTTCTTGTTTGGTTGTGGTTGGGGGAAATGTATGTTCCTCCCATCTATCCTGAGTGGTATTTATACCTTCAGCTGGTTTTGCACCATTTTGGTGTCTCCCTTAGCATTTAGCCAAGTAGGCATGATGGCACCTTTTCTGGTTCAACACTTAGGTGGTAATTGAGAACTTATAAAATTGCCTTCATTTTTTCTGGTGCTCAGAAACCCTGTGTTCCTCGTGCTAGAGAGGGAGCAACAGAAGAAGGAACAGTCAGAGTCGTACTGTGTTATATTTTTATTTTTACATCTTCTAGTGGGTGGATATTTCTTGCCTAACCCAATTTTGCTGTAAGGTCATCCTCTGATTTCTGGATTCTTTCTCTGTCCCACAGTCTCCTACCTTTTCAGATACTTCCAGAATCCTGGAGAAGCAAAGCACACGTGTGAAGCATTCTTTAAATGTTTGAGACTACCTAGTTTGCCAGGACAGCAGTTTCTTTCTTATGTCTGTGGACTAACTCCTTTTATTCCCATATCCCAAATGCACCATTTTGCAGCCAGGCAGAAGCAGTGAACTCAGATACCATATGAGGATTTTCAGCATTCATACTATTTTACTGTCATGCCGTTCCATCTGACAGATGGAAGATTCTAATTTGAATCTCATACTTGACATGGGTTTGAGTTGTATTTGACATAAACCCATCTCTCATGACCATTTAACAGCAATGAAACACTGACTGAGGTGATGTGAAGATGCATTTGTCTAAAATCTGCTTGTATTTGGCATTTCTGTCTGAAAGACACAGTAAAAGAAAAAAATGAGCAGTTTGCTAGGAAGGACTGCATTCTGTATGTGGCAGTTACCCTGTAGATGAAATTCTTCAGCCTGATGTTTCACTGTCCTGTCTGTTTTAAGGGGGTCAGAGCATGGCCATTATTCCCTGCAGAGAGTCTGCTTCATTTACTTAGAATGTGCTGGTAATCATGTGGTTAATAATTGCATTAAATTTGTGTGGCATCCAATACAGTGATGAATGGAAGAATACTTTCAGCTGCTCAGACAGGATCAATCTGTTTAAGAGACAGCAGATGAGCCATCTTTAGAACAGGATGATTTAAAAAAGCATAGATAGGGGTTCTGTGAAGAAAAAAATAATCCACTAGGATTTCCAAAGGGAGCTATGACAAATGGTACAAGTGCCTCTTGAGGAATTTGTGCAAATAAATAAAATACTTAGGACCTTCAGTCATATTTGTTATCTTCAAGTACTAGTTGGTAGAGCACTGAAACAGGTGCCCAGAGAAGCTGGGTAATTCCTACTCCTGTAGTTGTTTAGGAGGTGCCTGGATAAGGTCTTGAGGAGCCTAATCTGGCTTACCTGGCTTTGGAGTTTGCAGGCTGTGGGCAAGAGGCTTGGACTAGAGGTGCCTTCTAGTGTAAATCTTTCTGTGAGTCTCTGTATCTATTTCATCTCAAGGGAACAGGAACATCAATTTTGTTACCTTGAAAGAGGGAGGCAGGAACTGTCAAATAGAAATGTCTCCTAAGTGTGTGGTAGTGCTTTATCTCTGTCATGTGTCCTGTCATTCTCCAGCTTAAGTGTCTGATTTTGCTGTCCAAGACATGGCTCCTGCCACTCAGAAAATCTCAGAGAAGCAGATGTTGTGCTGGGGAGGGAGCAAAGGGTCACCTTGTCACAGGTGGGAAGTGCATCAGGTGGTGACCTGGTCTGAAGTAAAGCCAAACCTGGTTCACTGAAGGACATGCAAGGAGAAGAGGCTTATTCTCTGCTTGTCAAATGCACACCTTTCCCACCTATATTCTGAAAGAATGAGGCGGGATAGCTGCTCTCCAGGGAATTTGGTAAACAAACACAGGGCACGGTCAGGGTTCTTCAAGCTCCCTTAAGATGTTGATGAGACAGCACAACTGCCCAGTTTAGTGTAGACCCATGTAACAAATGTCCTTGGTGAGCACCTGCAGCTGATTATGAACTGCATAAAACCTACTGCTTTTCAAGTTTAGGATCAGAAGAAACAGACTGGCTTAAGCAATTAGGAATTTCAGAGGAATTGGAGGTGCAGGGGTACTTAAAATGCTGATTTGGGTAAATAATGGTTGGAGGTGTGCAGCAGCCTGTGATATTTTTGAGATGATGCTGCTTCTTTTCCTCACAAGCAGCGCCAGTGGCTGTGTGCCCTGTTAAGCATTCCTTGGCAGCAGGAGGAACAGATGCAGGACATTCCTGCAGCCTGTTTGAGAGTGTAATGCCTCTCAAAACCTTCAGAGACGTTTTACAGTGCTGCTGAAATCTATGAGACAGCCCTGAGGATGGCGGCCTCATGTGAACTACTTTGACCTTCTTTTGTACCTTCAGAAAGCTGTCTCTTAATGCTCAAATGCTGTCTCTTAGTGTTCAATCTCTCAGCCATTTTTTCCCCCAGGACATTAGAAAATAATGAATATTCTGTGATCATATCTTGTACTCCTAAAAAGGGGGTGAAAAGGTTTTGGAGAGATTGAGAAGAATAAACTAGAAAGAAAAAGAAGAAAAAAATAAATGGGCTGCATCTGTCTGAGAGTTTCTGTGTCTCAGTCTCCCTGCTTGGTACATTTGGGTCTGTAACTCAGGCTGTTGGTAGATCTGCCTTGTCATCCTTAATGCTATTTGTGAAGGAGCATTTGCTTTGCCTTTTCCTTGTGATCCTTCTTGTTTTCTGCTGCTCTAGCTGTATGGCCGATACACAGACCGGATAACAGATGACATTTCAGACAAGGAAGCAGCAAAGCTACTGAAGAAACAGGCCCAAAGGAACAATGGAAGACCCCTGAAACGTGACAGTCAAGTACAGATCAAAGAAGAGCACTATTCCAAATGTCAAGGTAAGGAAAATTCATGTTTCATTCCCTATTACCAGATATTGGGTAGGCCAGCAAGAGAGATGGGATTTAAGCAATTGAGACTGGGGAGAAGCAGAGAGGGAAGGAAAAGGAATTGAATCTCATTGGGTTGAAAAACCTTTTCTATATGAGCTTTCATCCTAGAAAAGATGTTTGGAATATAAAAAAGCAATCCCAAGTAAATATTTTTTTCCATAACAGAGGTCTGTAATGGGAGGAAAAGGACCTTCTTGTGTTAGACTTTTGCTGCTAGTGTACAAGATGTTAAATTTCACCCTGTGTGTCCTGTACATACCTCCCCCTCCTTTTTTTAAAAAGTTTTTTAAACTACATTAGGTATTACAAAACTGTGTGAGAGAGGGATGGATATCAGTCCTTCAACATGAAGCCCACAATGCCTCCAAATAAATCCTTGTTTTAATCAGTTCTCAGCACAGGAGATACAGACACAGCTTCATCTATGTTCACTCCATTTTTCTGGTTCACTCTTCCCTCCACAGACTGTGCTAAACGCATCCAGAAATATGTCACCAAGAAGCTTGGAGAGGACTGGATTTTCTTGGTTCTGTTGGGTCTGGTCATGGCGTTGGTGAGCTGGGGAGTGGATTATGCCAGTGCAAAGACCGTACAGGGTGGGTCCCATTCAGGTGTTGCAAAAGCAGCCAGTAAATGATAGGAACGTGTTACAAAGCCCAGTGACCAGTGTTGCTCCTCCTTTAGCATCATTGTCCCATCCTCAACCCTCACTGCTTGGGAAGCTTGAAGTTCTGGCAATGTAGTAAAGGTTGGCTAGGGAGAGGTTCTTTAAAGTGATGGCAGGGGAAATTTTGGAAGTAAGTGGGCAGAAACAAGAGATGTGTATGATGAGTCAAAGACAAACAATTATTTTTAATGCCTTTTTTTTCTGCTCCCCTGAATATGCAGGAGCACAGGGAAGTGTTACTGCGGCCTTTCCTGTTCTACTGCTTCCCTTTCTCCCCAAGAATATTAAGAACATGGGTGACTGGGGGAAGGGGCTCTTAGATGCCCTCCTGGCACTGTTTCTGCTTTTTAACTTGATTTTGTTCTTTCCAGTTTTTACTTATACAGTGCCCTGATTGTTTTTTTGCCTTTTGGGCATATAGTGCCCTCACCTTTTGCCCTTTTCACAAACATCTCCTATTCCCTGTCTTCTATCCCTTCCCTGCATTTTTCCTGTAGTCTGTCTCCCTTCACCAGCAACAAAAATTACAAGATCTTTCAGCCCCCATCTCAGTGTGCACATACAAACACCCCACCCACTGCCACATCCCATTAACTGCACTGTTCCTTTGTCCTTACTCTCATGTCCCAGTCCTGACTGGCCCACCCATACTCCAACCTTTTCCTCTTGGCTGCTGCAATTCCTCAAAACTCCCAACATTTCTTCAGCCTGGCGTTCCTCCCTCCAGAGCTTCCCCATCTACCAGGTGACTGGTATAATCTACTCTGAGGGCTCCTGTCCTTTATACTCCCTGCAGCTGAGTCCTTTGGGGTTCTTTTTCCTTTTCCCCTGCCAAATCTCTACAAAAGCTCAGCCTCTTCTGAGCCTGTGTGGGACACCAGCTCAGGCAGGGAAGATGCAGTTTTAGAGGAGCTGCAGTTCAGTTTAGATTCTCAGCAGCTCAAGTTGTTGTACCTGGCTGAGCAATGGTACCACTGCTGTTTTAATAGCTGCTGGCACAGCTTCCATTCTGTTGCTCTAAAAGGGTAAAAGGGATATCACAATCAGAACTTTTAAACTAGTTTTTTATGAAGGAATGGTGGGTGGACTGCGTTATTGCCCTTCAGAACCCACGCAAGACCCTCAGACTGCCAAATGAAGGCACTGCACAGTGATTTGTTCTCACAGCTCTATGTAACAGGCCTCTTTTTATGCCGCACTTGTGCACAGGTATTAATAATGTCTTCTATCCATCTCTGAAGAATGCCTGCTTTATTGAGGAACTCATATTCAAAATAAGGCTTGTCTTAGAAAAGGAGTATGAGGGCACCATTTCTGATGGAGCTTTAGCATGGGTGCATTTAGCAAGTGTGTGACTCTCTGATGTCCACCAGCCTGTTTGGAGCAGCTGTGGGTACTGATGGGTTCTCTGTTTGTGTGTTGCAGCCTACAAGTGGATTTATGGAGCGCTGCACCCCAATGTCCCCCTGCAGTATGCCGCGTGGGTGGCCGTCCCGCTCGGCCTGATCCTGTTTGCGGCCAGCTTCTGCCACTTCGTGTCTCCACAGGCTGTTGGTGAGCACAGAAGGCAGGGCAAGACCTGTTTCTGTCTGTCTCGTCTTTCCTTCTTTCCATTTGTCCATGGGTTTTGTTCATCCCCGGCTCTGCTGTTGTTTTCAGGGTCTGGGATCCCAGAGCTCAAGACCATTATGAGGGGAGTGGTCCTCAAGGAGTATCTCACTCTCAAAGCTTTTGTGGCCAAAGTTGTGGCACTCACAGCTGGGCTTGGAAGTGGCATGCCTGTGGGGAAAGAGGTAAATATTGCTGATTCTGTGTGCAGCAGTGACCATGGTCTGGAAGGTGAGAGTTTTCTGTGAAAGAAGAATCTATAAATGTTTTCTTACTTTCACCACCGTTCCTCTTCTCAAAGCTCTGCACTTTCCAGCACCTATTTTTCACTGGCCATTTTCCTTCCACTTTCAAAGACATGATATAGGAAACATCAAAGAACTCAAGTCAGGTAGTCTTTGAGAGGGAAAAAAATTAAATGGAGATAGGACAACTGAGGAAGATTGGTGGATCTAAAGCACAAATCTTATGAGGAGTGGCTGAGGGAAATGGGGTTACTTAATCTGGAGGAAAGGAGCCTCAGGGGAGACCTTCTCACTCTCTATAACTCCCTGACAGGAGGTTGTAGCCAGGTGGGAACCAGTCAGTTCTCCCAGGTAACCAGTGAGAAGACAAGAGGAAAAGGCTTCAAGTTGCACCAGGCAAGGTTAAGATTGGATATTAGGAAAAAATTCTTCAATGAGAGGGTGGTCAGGCATTGAAAAGGCAAGTGATGGAATAAATATCCCAGGAAGAGTTCAAAAGGTGTTCAAAGGGCTGTGGCAGTTGGGGGCATGGTTTAGTGGTGAACACAGTGATGCTGCATTAAAGGTTTGATTCAATGATCGCAGAGGTCATTTCCAACCTTGATGGTTGTATTGGTGGCTGAGATGGCAGAGAAGCTATGAGGCCTGCAGTAGCTAAATGGTTGTCAGTTAGCAAAGGACAACCCTCTCTGATTTTCTCCTCCTCTTCTCTTGCAGGGTCCTTTTGTACATATTGCCAGTATCTGTGCTGTGGTACTCAGCAAGTTCATGTCGATCTTCTGTGGGGTGTATGAGGTAAGGCACATATCTCTGTGCACAGCTCTTCCACAGGCTGAGCTCCTGAGACACCCAGGGTAGTATGGGTAGGCCATGGAAGACAGGGGAAACACAAAGATTGATGTTTACTGTACTGCTTAGAGCAGTAAAACACAGGCTGAACAAAAGTAGTGCAAGGCTAGACATACAGGCCAAATAACTGTGCAGGACAACCAATGTTACCCAGAAATTACACAGAGACTGTTAGGAGTGACAAGTTTTCAATCTTGTGACTGATGCCTTTGCACTGTGATTGACTGTATAAAAAAGTAGCTGCAGACAAAGATCAATTTGTCTTTAAGCCAAATTTATACAGCATTGCTAATTATAGACACTGACACCGTCTCTGTGCTTTTGCTATTGCCAAACAGCCTCTGCAGGCTGATCACCATATTGACTGGTTGTATAAAAAAATCTATTAACTGCACATATAGATAAATGTAGAAACTTCTTTACATGCAGGCTCTTAGCAGAAAGTGACTGTGTAATACAGCTGGAGGTGCTGTTCTCCTTGAGTAGGTCCTGTCTGTGCACAAGGAGCAGATGTCACTGCTGGAGACCAGCTGACAGTACTAAAGACCGCACTAAAGTGTGTAGAGCCTGCTATTTGTAATAGCAATGGCTGACTGTGCTGCTGGCTGTTGCTTCTTTTCATTGTTCTGGGTCCTAACCCCGTGGCTTTGCTCCCTCTAACCCCAGCATGCCCGTCTCTGGCTGCACTCCCTGTTCCAGAATGTGCATAGGCAGCTCGACCTCCTGGTGCCGGCTTGCGCAGTTGGAGTCGGATGTTGCTTCAAGGCTCCTCTTGGAGGCAAGTGTCTTCCTATATGTGACATTTCGTGTACAGTTCCTTTGACCTCTTGCTGTGAGACTTCCTGCTCTCATGAAAGGTTCTCCACAGAGACCTCTCCGCTGCAGCAACACGAGTTCTTTCTTTCCATGTGTAACCAGGGGCAGTGAAAGGAAGGGAAGGTTACGGGAAAAGGGACACCTATTTAAGTGCTGATTTCTAATGATGCAACTTGTTCAGTCCCTGCCAGCCATTAACACTGCTCCACCTGAAAAGTACCCAGGGCAATCCAGAAAATCAATAAGGATGAAGTAGAGAACAGAAGTAAAAAAAAAACAAAAAAGCCAACCTTGCAAGAGGCAACAGGCACAACTTGCAAAGAGGGAAATTTTGACTCAGTTAAAGAAAATTTTGTTCTTTTCTCCCAAAGGTGGTCCAGCACTGGCATAGGTGTTCAGAGTGTCCAGGGAAATTCCACCCTTGGAAATGTGCAGGACTCACTTGGACAAGAACCTGACCTAGCCTTGGAATGAATGGAACTAACAGCTCTCTGAGCAGGGAGACAACTCCAGTGGTCCCTTCACAACTTTCCATGATCCCACTTGGAGGAAAAATTTGGAAATTTATGTCTCCCCCATGCATTTATACTACTCTTCTGATTCACTGAATTTCCTTAAACAGAGGCACATGTACAGAGGCCTCTTCCTAAAGCAGTGGAAACATATGAATAAATAATTTGTCTTCCAGTTCACTTCCCCCTCTCCCCTCAGTGTGCTGCCCTGAACCTCTTTGCATGGTTATTGTGCCCAGAAGTGTAAGGAGTTTTTAAATGCTACGTTTTTGGGTTTTTTTAAGATGGCTTTAGTTTTCCCATGCACTACTTTCTTGTTAGTCTTCAAATGGATGACTTAGCTGACAAATGCAACATGGTCTTGCATCAGCAGGAACACTGATCTTTACTCTGGTTGGCTATTTAAAAAAAAATCAAGGAAGGAGCATAGTTTGTCAGCTACAGATCAGAAGTTCTTTAGTGGATAACTTGAGAAAAGATGCCAGTAAGAAAATCAGGCTAAGCAAGAGAGAGGCTGAGAACTGTGCATATGTGGGCAGTCCAGCAAGATGTAGACAGCCTGAGCTGAGGCTTCAAGGCAAAATTTGTCAGTCTGCCAAAAGCCTTGAGAGAAAGCAGTTTCGGAACCAAGGATCAGACCGCAGTCAGGTGGAACCATTGGAAATATACAGGAGAATGGTATCTGTCTTAATGGTAAAAAAAATAAAACAAAAAAACCTAAAAAATCATCTCCGTAGAAGTCTATAAATTTTGTTTCTTTCTTTGTACCTGGAATTAACATCATCTCAGAGACTCCAGGGTGCATCATACCTAGATGACTGGGAGATGCTAGAGAAGAAAACAGAAGGCTAAACAGGGACTGATCTAACTGCTGCCTTTGCTAGATAAAGGAGATATCAGACAAAATAGCCAAAGTCTTCTCAGAGGGCAGTGAAAGCACAAAGAGACAGCAGGCACAACTTGCAACAAGAGAAATTCCATGTACACATGAAAAGAATTTCTCCCCTTGTCACAAAGGCTTTTCAGGGTGGCACACGTGTCAAGAGATGCTGGGGAATTGCTGCCCTTGAAGGTGTTCAGGGCCACCCTAGCAGCCTGATCCTGAGCACCCTGATCCCATCACCCTTGATCAACCTTGCAGTTAGCCCAGCTCTGAACAGAGACATTGAGAGGCATTCAGAAACACAGGATTAAAACTTGCTGTGAGTCTGTGATAACATTGTATTATGAGAACAAAGAGAAAGTTATCATACTTTCTGTAGCCCTAGTTCCTCTTTTGGATTTACACCAAATTGCCAAATGTGATTTCCCTTACTTCAGAGTCATGTAATCTTCAGCTTGGTCCAGGATATAGCTTGCAGTTTGACTTCATATTGCCCTGATGTGTAACTTCTTGGTGTTCTTGCAGGTAAATACTACTCTGTGTGTCAGGAGGATGGATTTTAAAAGCCAGTTTAGCCCTTGACAAGCAAATGGTACTCAGTGTCTTAGAAAGAATCTCCCTTTTATACCTTCCAATTACTTTTTTTATTATTATGACCATTTTTGCCAGGACAGCACAATGCTTTACTGGGTGATCTGTCACCCACTCACCTACACAGCATGGGAGAACCTTCAGCATCAGTCCACACTCTGCTCTGGACATGCATGTACCTTGTGCACACTGAATCACAGGGTAGGTTTTTCAAGGCATTCTGTGGCACATGTGCATCCTGAGATTCCCTGCCAAAGTAAACGAGATGGAGTAAAACCTACTTATGCTCCTTCAACCCTCTGGAGGATTTTCCAGGAGACATTTCTTCCACAGTGACAGAAATGTGTATGTTTCAAATGAAAATGAGGTGCTGCCTTCTTCATGTTTCTTGAATGTGTGATTCCAGGTATACGCCTGTCCTGTGCCAGGTCTTGCCTTTTCACTATTTTGAAGCCATCCAGAAGGGAGAAGTAAGATAAACATAGCTGTAACTCTGAGACTGGAGACAGAGCTGGGTGACATCATGCAGTAATACCTGCCAATTTTGTTACTCACTCTCTGTTTTCTTTCCTTCTTTCTTCTGTTTGTCTGTCTCTCTTGGTCTCTTTCACCAGTAGCAGCCCTATTATTACACGGATGTCCTGACTGTGGGCTGTGCTGTGGGTGTTGGCTGCTGCTTTGGGACACCACTTGGAGGCAAGTGGCTGTTCTGTTTCCTTTTCCTCAGGTACCAAAATCCTCTCCCACCTAGTCCTCTTCTCCTGCACCACATTTTTGATGAGACACTTACCTTTAGTGTTTTCAACCTCCCCAGCATCTCTGACAGTCTCTTTCCCACGTGTTGTCCACTTTCTGGAGGCAAGAGGAGAAGGCTCTCTAGAGCAGTGGTCTCTAAATTGGGGTGTTCATACGCCAGGGGTACACAAGGTGTTCTGCTGGGTGTGGGAAGGAAACACCCACAGAATTTGTATTTTTTTAATATAAAAAAGTAAATAGATTAAACTTCACTAATATTAAGTATTTGTATTGGCAGTGGTGCCCTAATATGTCACATGGCCATTTGTCACATACAGTGCATGAGGTGCAGAGTTGCTCCCAATGTGGGGGGTTGATCATGGTGCCTTCAATCATTTATTCTCTTTAAGCATATTGCAATGAATTGCAATTGATGTGCGCTCACACTGGATTAAGTGGATTTATGGATTATATTATCTACTGTTAATGAAACTAATCCTCACAAATTGGAAAAGTGGCTTTTAAAGGTTCCTGCAAAGAGGCTATGGATTGAAGATAATACTAATAATGTCAGTACAGAGAAATGACAAGAAATGGCAGAGCTGACACTTCTAGCACAGGCCCTTATTCAGTCCCATTATGAGGTACAAACAATGGCCAGCTAATCAGATCTGAGAAGAAGTCGGATAAAAGAAGATTAAAATTATCAAAGGTTCTTTTAAATATGAATTTACATCTCTTATTGTTGATGATGAACTTTATCCTGTGTGTGTATTGTGCTTTGAGAAGTTAAGTAATGAGGGTATGAAGCCATCAGAATTATCAAGACATTTCGAATCTAGGCATCCAGAGCATGAAGACAGAGACCTCTACAATTTTTTCAGTGATGTTTCAAGCTGTGTGACATTCAATCCAATACTTCACAAAATTCCACTGAACCTAATGACAAATCTGTAGAGAAGACTCCTTTAAAGTCTCTTTCTTCACAGCAAAAGAGAAAATGCCACACAGCACAGGGGAAACGCTTGCTCTTCCTGCAATAAAATGTAAAAATGGCTGTGATAGTAGACAGAAAGCAACAGGGCAGCAAACTAAAATGTGTTCCTTCATCAGTAAACACTGCTGGAAGATGCACAGCAAACATTGCTTAAGGTTTGAAGAAACAAGAGTCTGTACAAATTGCGCAGTAGGAGAGGTTTCCTGTGCAGCTGGATTAGAGTACAGATGTTTCTAAAATGCCTCAGATGCTGGTATTTTCCAGATTCTGTTTCAATAGTGAAATGCAGAAGTTCTTTCTGTGAGACACTGAAAGGAATGTCTACCACAGAAATTGTATTCCCAACAGTAAATTACTTCTTTAATAGAAACTGTTTCATGGAAGAGCTCTGCACATGTAACAACTGGTGGAGCAGAATAAGAGAAGAATTGTGGGGGTAAGGCTACCTAGACACCATTACACCTGGAATTCATGCACTCCAGTGTTCACAGATGAGCTATTGCAGCAAAGAAATGGGAGCCAGACATGCACAAAGTGCTGCAGGATGTTGTTGATGTGGTTCATTTAATAAAAACAAGACCCTGAAAGAGTAGAATCTTTACAATACTTCATAACGAGATGGGAAATGACCATGAAAATCTAACAGGCATTTGCTGGTAATCTGATGCCAACTTTAGAGAAGAATAGAATTTTAAGTCCAGTTGCATCTTCTTTTTTTACAAAAAGAGGTGTTCTAAATTTGCTGATCTTTTCTGTGATGACAAGTGTCTGTCAGTAGATTGCTACCTAGCAGTTATTTTTGAAAAAGTAAACATACTTAATGTACTTCAAGGTGAAAGTGATGTTCTAAGAGTGGGTGAGAATCTGCTTTTCAAAAGAAATTTGTGGAGGTTTTGTGAATCTGTTGCCAAATACAATGTAAATGTCTTAGCTACAAAAACTGTCACTTTATATATACTCAAAAAACTTGAAAACAGAAATTTCTACCTTTTTAGAAATCTTCAAGATTATGACTTTCAGTGGGTTTTGAACCCATTTGTTAAAAAAATAAAAATTCAACATCATCTGATTATTTTGTAACCACAAATGATTGACATCAGGGAGGATGAAAATTTACTACCCAAACTTTAATAAAAATCTTTGCATGTGTAGTGGGTGGGATTGAAAAAATAGTATCATGATTTAGCCAGCACAGCAAATGATACATTTCTTGCATTTGGATCTATGTGTCTTTGTGAGATATTCTTTTTAGACCAAGTATCAAAATAATTGAGCAAGGAACCAAGATATTCTTGTATCTTGAATCCCTGTGTCACAGAGCATTAAACCCAGATTTTTAAAAATAAAGAATATTACTATTTTAGTGAGAACAATTATTTTTGTTCCATCAATAGATAAAACAAATTATTTTAAAAATTATGTTTATTTCATCTTTATCTCATCCTTGTTCATTTTCTATCTTTGTGCATGTTTGCTATTGTACAAAATGTTTTAGTACATTATTTTAAAATAAATAAATACACATATGAGGGGAGGTTACATGCTCAAAAACCTTTTATTGGTGGGGTGCATGATCAAATAAGTGCAGAGACCACTGCTCTAGAGAGCTATTTAGAACCCTCTCTCATGCTTCTAACACGACACTTGTTATTTTAACTTTGCTCCCTTTCCAACCCTTTCTAGGGGTTCTTTTCAGCATCGAGGTCACCTCCACTTACTTTG
Organism: Melospiza georgiana; assembly: GCF_028018845.1. Lineage (NCBI taxonomy): Eukaryota > Metazoa > Chordata > Aves > Passeriformes > Passerellidae > Melospiza > Melospiza georgiana. Next base: position 79,918,514 of record NC_080431.1, read on the forward strand.
CTGTGCGCAATTATTGGAGAGGCTTCTTTGCAGCCACCTTTAGTGCCTTCGTGTTCCGAGTCCTGGCTGTCTGGAACAAGGATGCAGGTAAGCTAACAGCCATTCCTGCCCTCTTTGCACAGAGGTTGCTCTGTTCATACATTATTTTCCATCTTTCTCAAAACCACAATGTTTTTATGATGTTTGAAGCTTCTGCCACAACACGACTTTCAATGGCACAGAAGGAAGGAGAAAGGGAAGTGTCATCCTGTCAGCTGTCTAGCCCAACCTATTCCTGGGAGAGCTGGGGTGTATCAAACTGATAAATGACAGAATATGAGTCCTCAGCAAGCAAAAGACCCCCTGAGGTGGGATTTTTTTTTGCCTCTACTCAGGACAGCATCCAGGCTGCCACACAGAGATATCCTGTCGCACAGGATGTAATCCTTGCTGGAAAACTCATGGCCTGCTTTGGTCATCTGTTGACTAAAAACAGATAATCAAGAAAATTGAGATGATTGAATGATTAGGAGAGTATAGGACTGGTAGGATCTGACTGAAGGTCCTGAAAAAATGAAGTGTCCCAAGTAACTGAAAAGCATGAGAGTGACATTTGTTGCAGACAGAAATTGCACAAGTCAGGCTTGTTCAGGAGAGCATCTCAATCATTCTGGAAATAGAGTTTTGGTGCAGAAGGCTGCCATTTCTATGTAAACTTCTTCCTTATAATGCCTATATCTTTTATTCTTACAATTACATCTATTTTATTGAGCTCCATGTGGGCAGTTTATTTATTTATAACTGCTACAACATGTCTCTCTTGACTTCAGAGGGCTGGATTTTTTTGGAGGTTTGAATATTCTCTGAAATATAGAAAATGACTACACTTTCTACCTGAATGTAGAAAGGGACTACATTGTTCTTTATACAGCACTGCCTAAAAGTCAGCTGTATTTTACCATTGGGTCTGTCACAAAAAACCAGAACCCTTATCTTTTTGTTCTTTCCAGAGAAAAATATAGGAAACTCAAAGACAGATAACAAGAGATAATTTCCTGTCCTTCACTTTGTCTTTTCTGATTCCCTTCTTGGTCTCTCAAATCACTAGAAATTAGCTTAATCCTGAATCATCTTGACTCCTGTCCCTTCTTCAAAATCATCCAGACAGCTTTAATACCCATATTAATGGCTCTTCAAGTTCTTCTTCATTGACTGTCTAGGTTAAAAAGTTCCATGATTCAACTGGCTATGAAAAATCAATCCTTTTCACAGTTCTGTATTTTCTTTGTGTTGTCAGTCTGCTTGTCCTTGTATTAAGGAACTAGGAACTTCTATCTAGCTAAGTCATTCATTATTTTATGATCTTTTATCATATCTGCTCTAACTTGCCTTTCATGTCTTTTCTTGCTCATTTATTTCCCTTCAAAAGTTACACACCCAGTCTTTTCAGTCTCCGTTCATGTTCTATTATGCTTGCTACCAGGAAGAAGGAGGTAGGGAAGTGATCACATCAGAATGACACATGCAAGTAAGTTGTGCAGCATCTCACCAAAATTCTTTTATTTCTTAGACCCACAGAATCTTTGCTGGACTCTTGATACTCATGGCTTTGTTGTCTGGCCTCACACCATGATCTGTACTTTCCAAATAACTTCTGGTTATTTGTCAACCACTCTGGTTGGCTGCTCCAGCTTGAGTCCCTCTTTGTCAGTCATGGAAGGCTGGAGTTATGCAATTTGCAGGATTTCTGTTTTACCATGTCCCCAGCTTTCATCTTACTTGCCATAGGATTTCATGCCTTGCCTTCCTTCTGCTCCTTCTGGTTCCTTCTGTACATGGCTCAGTGCTATCTTAAAGTTCAAATCTATTTTTAATTAAATTTTCACATTAACTACTTTCCCATTCCTTTTTACTTCTAGCCTTGTAAGAATTGGACAGATACTCTAAAGTGGTACATTTGGTAGCCAATGGAGAAAAAAGGGCTTAGACATTTGGTTTCAGGATGGCTTAGTCACTCAGGAAGGAGGATGTAGACAGGTGGGATGAATCTCTCTGTGGAAATCTCTTTCTCTCCTGTGGGAGTAGAGATGGAACTAAGAAGGACCCAGACTAAATGCTGTGCCTGTTTTCCTTTCCTCTGGTCATCTTTGCCACCCTGTAGCAAAACTCTTTGAAAATGAGTTCACTATACTTTTTAATGCTCTGCCATTTAGTGGCTTGGACTATTTCCTAAAACTGAATTGAGATGATCCCTTTCTTGGGCTGATCTAACAAAAAAGAGGGCACCCTGCTTTTCACCATCTTCCATCCCTGAGTGTTGTTCTAACCCTCGCTGGTGCCACCTGGGTCTGTTGTTCCCCTCAATTCAACTCACTTCGCTGGCAAAGGAGTAATGCAGGGAAAGAGCAGACAGGTTTTCTGGCAGGTTTTAATGAGGCAAAGGAGCTCACAGAAGGCTGTGATGTGTCAGAGTGGGCCCGATGGGAGAGGAGAACAATAGTACAGCCGGGAGGGAAGGAGCAGGGGGAAGAGACAGTGAGCAAGATCTTCAAAATTTGGATAGTAGAATGCAGTTTTAGGCTTAGCTATCTTAGGTAACATAACCCACTGAGACCTCATTAAATTATTACTCTAAACCTAGTTCTGTCTGACCAAATTAAAAGTACTTAATTCTTCCTGTTATTATCATATGCTAGATTTTCACCGCTTCTTTTATTTTCTCATTGAACAAATAATTCCTTCATCCAGGACAAGTGGGGATTTATAGCCATCCTCATTCAGCTGCACTTCCACTCTGTATTAAATTGCTGATTTATCCTTCTTCTGTTGGCACACAGATGTTTATTGTTTCCCCATAATAATGCACCTCCAGAAAAAAGCAGCTCAGGTTTGAACATTGCATTGTAGCAGAGCAGTACTACCAGGAGGGGTGAGCTGGAGAAGATGGGGCTTAGCTGATCTTTTACATCTCTGATTTCTAAGCTTTTAATTTTCAAGTTTTGGTACCAGTCAGAAATTTTGAAGCTGTAACTTCAGTGAAGATGTGAGTTTTGTTTCTGGAAGGCAATCACAACTGTAAGAAGTGCCACAGCTTCCTCAGCTATGCATGCACTACCTGCCTCAGCAAAGAGACCTACCTCTTGGTCAGTAAGGACACCAGGAAGAGCTTTTTTTTTCTGTAGTGGATGCATGGTAGGAGACAAGAAAGAAAAGAAAACCCTGTAAAAATCAGGGATTGATGCTAAAAATAATGCATACATTATCTGAAAGCAAACGTAGACCATCTAGAGTGCTAGAGCTGCGAGTGCTCAGAGATAGAACCTGCTAAATCAGAGCAGCCTGCCAATCTGTAATAATGTATATAACCACACAGGAAAACCACACAGGAGCATGTATAAACAAGTTTCCTTGTCCCTACCCTAGCTTTTATTACATTTAACTTCTCACCTCATTATTTTCTTTCCTCCTCTACCTTTTGTCTCTCACAGTTACCATCACAGCCCTGTTCAGAACAAACTTCCGCATGGATTTCCCCTTTGACCTGCAAGAGCTGCCAGCATTTGCTATAATAGGGTGAGTTCCCAGGAAACTGACACCTTGCTCTACAAAGGTTAGAATATGATCACTGTTAGGAATTCTTCTGCCAAAAAGTTACAAAGATCACTTTTAGTCACTTTGGTTGTGGCAAATAAAGCTTCTATTTTTTGGAATTTTTCCTTCAGAAATTATGCCTACGTATCACAATGGCTAAGGAAAGAAATATGGGTATTATTAAGGTGTTTGTTATTTCCTTTCCATGTATCTTTTTCAGAAATTAAGCTTGGAGGTAAAAAAAAAGGGGAAAAAAAAAGTAAGTCTGACTTGGTCAAAATTCTGGCAATAAATTTACTGAATGGCCCTTTAATTGTTTTGACATTATCCCCAAATGAACTGATCCAACAAGTATGGCCATTTCATATGACAAAGATGGAACAAAAGGTTTAACCTGAAGTTTCCTTTTCACAAGCTCAGACTGATTATCCTTTTTGAGAGAGGTTGGTACACGTGACATGGTGACAAGGGTAATCAACAGTATTTGGATTCAGTGAGAATAAATTGGTTAATTTGGAGGAAATGAAAAAATAAACTTAAGAAAAATGAAAATTGGGAAATATTAGAGAAAAGATGAATTTGGAATTACTGTGGGGAAAAATCTGTGGTTAGAGCTTGAGGGAGGCTCTGGGGAAATCACTTCAGAGCAGTAATGAAAGGAATACACTGTAGGAACAAACGCCTGTTCTGGTGCTGTGAACATATTCTCTTGCAAGACCTCCATCCAAGACCAGAAATATATTTGAGGTTTTCCAGCCTATTTTAGTAGGCTGCTCTCCTACTAATTTACTTGAATATGAAATCAAGTGGGGTTTTTTAAAGACATCAGCTATATTGAAAAATCTGTGAATACACAGGAGTTTTTGCTAGCAACATGTATTCACTTTGTTCTTCCCCTTAAACAGACTTGCCTAATGAGCTTGGAGGAATCTACTGCTTTAGATTGGCAAGGAAAAGTATAATCCTTGTGGTTTTACAGCTGGTTGTTAAAACACAAAACTTCTTGCCGCTATGTTTTGGACAGAGTTGACAGAGCTGGCTTTTTTCAGCATTGCACATAGGCTAGGGAAGGAATATACGACAACTGCAAAATGCTTTCAAATGCCTGGGTGTCCGGTGTGGTTTCTAAAATAAAAAAAAAAACCCAAAGGCTTGGATAGTCTTGGATAAAGTCCTGATACCAACTTGGAATGCTCCAAATTCTCTTAAGTCGCAAAGTTGAACATTCTTTCTACCCAACATATTTCTTCACCTTCAGGTGGGACAAGAACTATCAATGGGTAGATCTTGTTTTTCTGTGTCACCAAATGTTAATTTGCATAATCTGTACAGAAGGAGCACTTCCTGTTTATTGATAAAATGATAGACAGGAATGGAGAGACCTATATTTTAATTTAAAATATTATAGAGCAATTTAGTTGACTGTGTAGTCTTTAGGCTTATATTGCCTAAGGGACTGGTCTATTTTAAACACTGTTCTAATCAGTGCTTGCTTAAAATATTGAACAGTAATTAATTGAACATGTTTGTCTGTGAAAAGCTTTATATTTAGTTTAAATGTGTTTCTCTGCAATTTTTAAATGATAAAGCAGGATTATTTTCAACGTACAATGTTTTAAGTATACTAAATAATTCATTGAATGAGATTTGGCAAAAGCATGTGTAACATATAACAAAGCAGAAGTCCATTAATTTTAGAAATTAATAGAATGAAAATATGAAGTGTTTATCCTCAGTATTATGTGGGTTATTGCTTGTCACCTAAAATAAATCTTGCCCTTACCAATTCTAAATGCAGTCTTTTTCCACTCTTCCTTTTCTTTTCATGTTCAAGTATTAGGCCCTATTTATCCAAGTCTCATTAAGCTACAGAGCCTAAGGATCACACCAATTCTTAGACAACTACACTTTTTTTCTTTATTAAAATCAGGAGCATAACCTAAGTTATTAGGATCATAGAGATGACATACTTTGCTTTAGGCACAAGAGTTCCTATCACTATTAGTAATTGTTGTAGGCGTATAATTTTACTGAATCAGACTTAAAACTCCCCTCATTTTTACTATTTTCTGTTCCAACCTGGTGTTTAAGTTCTGACAATACTGCTCTTTGCCCTGTTGCTCTTCACGAGCCCCCACTGAGAACTGTCAGTTTCTTTTTATAAAGTATTTTATAGATTTTCCCCTGTCAGCAAGAAAAAATTGGTAAAATGGTAGTGTGCATGACAAAGGTCCAAGATAATTTCTCCTCTTTCATCAGGGAGTCAATAAAATGAGCTGCTGCAGGAGTAACCCTCCAGCTGACATTCAAAAGACTTCACTAGCAGCTGAAGATTAAACCACTTAAACTCATTTTCTTGGTTGATGGTTTGTGTATTATCTGTTTTTTGGCATGATTTTATTTCTTTTTCTCCGTTTTAGCATATGTTCTGGATTCCTTGGAGCCTTTTTTGTTTATCTCAATCGCCAAGTGGTCCTGGGCATCCGACGTCATAAAGCCCTGAGCCAGTTTCTCACCAAATAGTGAGTGCTTGTGAAGATATTCTCTTTAGGGAGCAGATTCTTACACCCTACTGGTACTGGATAGTAGCAAATGCTTTCTGGATGACAGCAGACCTAATTCATGTGTAAGATAGTAAAAATATGAGAAATTGCTCCTGTATGAGAGAAAGGTCTCTGCAAACATCAAGAGAATTTTTCCTGCAGTGGATTTTCCTTTTGCCCATCCTCCATAGCTTCAAATAGCTTCTTGATTTGGAAGGGAGACTCTGCAACATTTGTAAAGAGGATAAGGCAAGCTATTAATTGGACAGAAAATATTTTTAATTAGAAAGTCAATGATCATGCTTTTTAAAATCATGCTGTTTCTGGTTTGTTTGGGATTTTTAGGATCTGTGAAAAATTCAACATTATTTATATTTCAGGAAAATTAAACACAACTGAAATCTAACTATGTTTTTAAAATATGTAATTTGGTTTTAATCAAAATGTTGGCATAATTGTAAGGAATGTGCTCCATTCTTATCAACCAAAAGCTGAAAATGATAGTAACCAAATGGTGTGGAATGCAGCATGGAAGAGAAATGAAAAAATGAAATAAAAGTCTTGACAATAAAGTTTTAACAAGACACTTGAAGATACTGTTTTCCCCTCTCTAATAGAGTCCTAACCTCCAAAGTTCATAAATTGAACAAGATAAGAAATGGTGGCTAGCTGTAAATGTCTTCAGTCTCTTTACAGAAAAAGATCTGATACTATGAGAATTTTTGAAGTTGAGAGGCATGGAGGACTTTATTTCTTTTCCACTTGCAAGCCTGACCAGAAGAAAACCACTAAATAAACAGAAGTTCAAATTAGCTTACTTTCTTACGTGGAAGGAAAAATGTCTTTCCTCATCATGTAGCCTTACCCACAAACAGCTGCAGGGTTGTCAAATCAAGTTAATAGAGGAGTAGAGCAAAGCCTGAAAAGTGGGAATTACTTTTCACTGATTTCTCAAATTTTTTTAGGTCCTTACACTGAATCAAATTATATTTTGTTATATTTTGTCTTCCTAAATCTCAGCCAATGCTTCCTGTAGGAAACGGTAACTTGCCAAGGGACACATGACAGGATTAGTCCAGCACAGGGAAGCAGTTTAGGCTCATGTTGTCTCAGTGCTTGTGAAGTGTCACAGTGGAGCAGGGCATTAAACTGCTGGTAACAGCACTCCAAAACAATGGATACAAATACAGAGAGCCTCACAGAAATAGCATTCCTAGTCCTGAAGTGATGGTGCTGCAAGAACTGAATGTGAGGCCACACTGTAATAACTCTCTTCCTTTACAGCCGACTGATATACCCTGCAGTTATAACCTTCTGTATAGCGTCTGTGACGTTTCCTCATGGATTTGGGCAGTTCATGGCAGGAGAGGTGAGGCTGGAAAGTGTATTATCAATTCTGTGCAGTTCTTTGGAACGTTATCTCCTTATCCTCCGCCCCAATAACCTTGTGTCAGGGAAAAGGGAAGAACAGTATGGGAGGAGTTTGTACTGAGGAGGCACTATATGATCTCTGCTACCTCCTTCATAGAAAACTTGAAAAAGGTCCACTCTTCTTAGCAAATAATAAGAAATATGTTAGCCTATGTGTAAAAGTAATTATCCCCTCTTCTAAGCAAATAATAAGGAAAATCTTACCCTTTGTGTAAAAGTAATTATCTCTTCACCTGTATGAGTAAAGTTCTGTCTCTCTTCCTGAAGATTAGAAATGTGAATTAAGTCTCATAGTCGTGAATTCCCATGGTAAAAATCTCCTCCACTTCCTTGTAATAGAGATAGAATATTTACTTCATCTAATGTCATGACTCATACCTGGTTTTTTTGCTGTTTAGTTGATGCCACGGGAAGCCATCAGCACTCTCTTTGATAACTATACCTGGATCAAACACTCTGGGGACACCCAGATCCTAGGGAAATCTGCTGCCTGGATCCATCCTAAAGTCAGCGTCTTTGTCACCATCCTGCTCTTCTTCCTCGTGAAGGTAGGAAGCCCAGCTCACCACAACCCTTCTCCACTCAGACTGAATGCTCTTCCCTTTTGTAAAGCAATTTGTGAAGTGCCAATGAGGAGATGCTGGGTATTGAATGAAGTACTACAGCTGCAATGGATTCCTGCATCTTCTGATGTGATGTTCGTCCACCTTGAATGACCAAAATTATTAGGGAAGAATTTCCTTTAAAAAGTAGCCTTTTCTGCTCCCTAGATCATCCTCCTCATGCATCCTGCTGAATGACCTTTGGTGTCCACTGTGTAGTAACTGGTAGGGAAAACTAAATCAGGAAAGATTTCTCAAGTTCCACAAAAATAAATACTTGACTAACTAAAAAGCCCTCAGATAATTTATGTTTGATCTAAATGAAGTCTGATACAGTCTATTTGATATTCCTGACTTCAGATATGGGACAAATAGAAATATGCAAGTGTAATCTACAGCTGTGTGAGGCTCAAGGATTTCTTAGCAGTCCATCAAAACTTGATGGAGAATTGCAGCTGGAAACAGTTTTGCTCACTTCCCAGAAAGCAACAGCAGATTAAAAATTTTGAGCTGTGGAAGTTGGTCTGTTCAGCTTCTGAAAGGATCAGCTGTGTAATTGACATGGGACAGAGCAAAAAAAAAAAAAAAAAGACATTTGAAAGAAGAAAACATCATATTCCAATGTACAAAATAAAAGCAGCAAGAAGGAGGTTTTCCTAAGATGAAAGATAGATAGATAGATAGATAGATAGATAGATAGATAGATAGATAGATAGATAGATAGATTTTAAAATATCATAGAATAGGTGCTAATTCTTTTATTATTTACTTATTGCAAAGGTGCAGAAGAGCTGAGGCCACCTTGCAATGTCAGTTGAAAATTTTGGTAGATCAAGAGCAGCTATCAATGACTGATTGACACAACTGTTTCCACCTAAAGTAAAACACTCTATCAATTTCTGACTGGTAGTTAAGGGTTCTCCTTCTGTGATAATTCTTATTACAGTGTACTAAGCAGAAAAGGTCTTGTTTACTTGAAGAAAAGAGGAGAGGAGGAGTGGACTACAGGGTGTGTTGGTCCTGAGTCCATCAGTTTGCCTTTGGAGGAGCTGTACCCTGAGTCACTAGATTCATTGGCATTGTCCTGCTAACTAAAGGCTTTCTCTACTCACTAGATAACTGCTCTTGATTTTCTTCTGGATAAATTCAGCATTGGGATAGACCACATAAACAAGAAACTGCTATTTTGACTCTGGGCAAAGGCCTGGCCTGATTCTCCACTGCAGTATAATCAGTTCTCAGCTGTATTTGGCCAGGTTTGGTACTACAAAGACAGAGTTCAGTTAGCAGTACTACACCTCAGCAGCTTTCTGGTCTCTGTAGCCAGGCTGGGCACAGAGTGGGGCAGCAGAAAATGCTATTGCTGCTCAGTAACAACTGCACCCTCTGCCTCTGTTCTAGTTCTGCATGGCTGTTATTGCCACTACGATGCCAATCCCCTGTGGAGGCTTCATGCCTGTTTTCGTATTAGGTGAGTTGCAATTTTGTTTTGCAGCATATTCATCTGACAGGGAGAGAGAATAGGAGAGACACTGCCTACACACCCAGCAGGGTTCAGCTGGCATATGAGGAGTCATCACTTGATGTCTATGACAACCTGATTAGCAGTCCATGGACCAGCCTCTGGATCTCTGCTTTTGTCATTAGTTCAAACCCCTGAAACCAAATGCCAAATAGGTAGTCCCTACCCTTTTACATAAGGAAGGCCACACTTGGGGTCACATGTTGAGCCATGGCCTTCTAATCTCTATGCCTCTTCACTTATATCCTGTAATGAATAGTAGCTGCTCCTTTCACCCTTGAAAGCCAGCCAGAAGAGATAACCTCAAAACTAGTACTCGCAATGTAATCTAACTCCTTTCTTCTGACTGAAATGTGATAACATAAAAAGTTTATTGACTTTTAACTGGTTTTAATTCCAATAATCACAACAAAAAATCACAATAATGTGATGCTGATGTTTAGAAAGAGAGGCTATGTTAGACTGAGCTATACAAGCTCATGATGTTCAGCATTCAGTACCCACAACTCTGAAATGAAATAGGGTGCTCTAAGGACCTCCGAGTTCTGGCAGGCAGCAACTGAACATGAGGCAGTAACCATGCCCTTGCAGTGATGAAGGCTAACCAACATCAGGGCTGTATTAGGAAAAGACCTAGACAGCAATGCAAAGAAATTGTTTGTTTCTATGCATTCAGCATTTTGGATACAATTCTGGAACACTGTGCTGTTTTGTGTCCACCAGACCAAGAGATCCTTGCAGACTTTTAACCTGTCTGAACAAGACATGGGTGACTCCATGTAACTTTGAAATCAGCCCTTTTATGTGCAGGGGTCAGAACAAGACTTCCTGAAGTCCCTTCCCACAAAAACTCTTCTGTCAGCTGGGATTCTAATGCTTAGACATTCACAGCATGAGAGTCTAAAGGGCCTCAAATGTGATCTGGACTGACATTGTACGCAGCCTGAAAATATGTCCTCCAGCCTGGGAATCACAGCTACTGCTGTGCCTGGTGTGCCCAAGTGAATGAACGAGTGGTCAGCTGTATTTAACAATCTTAGTACCCTTTTTTCCTCTTTTAGTCTAACTTCTGTATTTTATAACTGAGAACTACTCTTTAGTTTTCAGTGTCATTTTAATGTAAGCTTTGGCTTCGTTTCTGTTAGAAAATATCCAAGTGATTGCACAGCACAGACTGGATGTTCCTTAAATGTTAACTACATAACTGTCAGTGATATTTTTCAGGAGCTGCATTTGGACGTCTCATTGGGGAAATCATGGCATCTCTTTTTCCCAACGGGATCCTCTTTGACGACATTCTCTACCAAATCTTACCTGGAGGGTATGCTGTCATTGGTGAGCCTCCACACCTTCCTTTTTCCTCACCTGCTCCCACTGCTGTAATTTTCCTGGTTGACATGACACGCTGCTTCTATATGACAGTCTTCTTCTCTCCCTATTCCTCCACCTACCTGGGAAAGGTGCAGCAGCTCTGACAGGAGCGGTGAGCCACACTGTCTCCACTGCTGTCATCTGCTTCGAGCTGACGGGTCAGATCTCTCACATCCTGCCCATGATGGTGGCTGTCATCCTTGCCAACATGGTGGCCCAGAGTTTGCAGCCCAGCCTCTATGATAGCATCATCCAGGTGAAGAAGTTGCCCTACCTGCCAGACCTGGGCTGGAATCACATAAGGTATGGTAGCAAAACAGGCAAGAAAATAAAGCAGGGGAGGGTTAAAACCACAGGGGAATAAAAGGTTATGGAAAGGGTCTAGTACTACAAAGGAATTAAGAAGGCACAATAGGTCTGCAGTAAGAAAAAACAAGTGTTGGAGTAGAATTAGGTTTCATATACAAAAATAGAGAAAAGTCCTCTTATTTTTTTCACTGAAACCACAAGTTTGAATGACCTGCAATGTTACTGAATTTGTATTAATATTTCCAAGTTGCTTCATCTTAAAAATTTAAAATTCAGGAGTCTCATTTATCTAAATTCAGTGGAGTTTGGTTATTTTTCCCCAGCAAATGAGCAAATGTTTGAAATACTTTATTTTGATATTTTGCTTGAAGCAAAACTCAGTTATTCCTATAAACATCTTCCCCTCTCTAGTATATATCATACACATGGGTATGTGTATAAAAACCATCTATACATATATGTATACATGTGTGTATTTCATGGTGAGGGGTAACGGAGTGAAATACAACTGTAATGGAAATCCAGTTAATCTGTATTTATCCTCTTGGAAAGTCCTCTGGTTACTCTCACAGAAGATCAGTTGGCAGCTGTATTTTAAACACTTTTTTTAAAAGTAGTCATTTGGGTATTTCTTTAGAGAATTTATGTGCTTGGCATTTTAATATGCTAACTCTTCCTCTTATTCTCCCCAAATTCACAGCAAATACAATATCTTTGTTGAGGATATTATGGTCCAAGATGTGAAATTTGTTTCCTCCAACTGTAAATACCGAGACTTGCAAGAGGTACTCCAGAGCACCACAGTGAAATCTTTGCCTTTGGTGGACTCACCAGGTAGGCAATGTGGAGAGACTGGTCCTTCCTGAAGACTGTTTCAGCTTGAAGAAACTAGCTTTCAAATTATATGGTGTGAAGCAGGCAGGGTGACCTACCACATTAAAAAAATCCTAAAAATCTCCCACTGTGGATGATGTATAGCAGACAGCTGTTCAGCTGGCCAGACAGGGAAGCTGGAGTGTGGGCAGTGAAGCAGATCCAGCACGTAAGGGAGGTGTGTGGGAAGTCTGTAGAGGGAACTGTGACAACAGGGCCCTCCTGGGATCCTGCATGAGCCAAGAGCATGCGTGGGGTGGCACAGCTCAGGACAGCAAGGCCCCTTCCCACAGTCCCACAGCCTAGGAGCCACCACAGGGCGGTCAGTGACTCTGGTACAGATCTAGGCAGTACAAGCCTGAGCACCTGGAAGAGGCTGGAAGGAGGAAGGGCTGATGTGTGGAAGGGCACCTTCAAACCACCTGGAGGTGGTTTAATGGCTTCCCTGCTCTGTGTTGTGCAGAGTCCATGATCCTGCTGGGGTCCGTGGAGCGGTCGGAGCTGCAGGCTCTCCTCCAGGCCCACATCAGCCCAGAGCGGCGGCGGCTCCTCAACAGAGAAAGGCAGCAGAAGCTGAACGAGGCACCCTACGATGGACCCTGGGCAAACCTGCCCAAGCTGAAGCACGAATCTTTTGCTTATGTCGATGAGGATGAGGATACAGAGGAGAAGGGAGAGGTGAGGGAGGGAAGTGGACAGACTGCAACGCAGAGACTGCTTGAAAGCAGTTAGGCATTTGGGGAGGCTGAGAAATAAATGGCACAAGGTGGACTTTATTTTCTCTCCTTTCTGTAACAGCTGCCTCGGCCTCCAAGTCCCACTCCCAGTTACCCAGAGGAGCCAAATGGCCCAACAAGTCCTCTTAAACAAATGCCTGAAACCTTGGAGCCCCAGCAGCACCCAGGTATGGTAACTTCTGTCATGGCTCAACCACATCCTGGCCAGCTTGGGGAAGCTGTGTGTACCTGCCTGTGTGAGGGGCGGGCTTCCCAGAGACTGAGGAGGAGCTTTCTCTGCTGTTCCTGAAGGACACTTTGTTAGTGCACTTTGTTAGCATCAGTGTAATGTACCTGGTGATACCTTCTTTTGTGATTGCTCAGGCAGCACGGAATATTTAGGCCCACTAAAGATGGATTCTGTCTGTCTCCCCACTCCATTCTTTGCAATAACAACTCCTTGGACATTTTCTGTAGAGTCTGAATAGAATGGTCCCATCTTTGGCTCCTTCACCACATGAGTGAATCTCCCTGGAGAAAGCAGCCTGAGAGCTAAACATGTTTTGCACTAAGTTTTTGAGCAGCTTAGGCTGTTGCTCAGCCATCTCCAAAACTGAAAGTCTCCTCCGTTGGACACACATCTCTGGTTCAGCTGCATCAATGTGATGGACAAACATTGATATATTGTGCTCTTCTGTGTCACACCCCAGCTGTGTATTAGCTTTGCTTTCAAGACTGTACTTATAGCTCATTGCCGATTTATTTTTCATGTGTGATGCAGGATGGTGGGTTGTTTTTATCTTTTATGCATCCTGAAATATGCAGAGTGAGTAAGCACAGAGATGTAGCCCCGTCTTAAGAATGAGTACAGAGGATAAGGCTTTAGCTCATGCTTTTAGGCACCCGAGTGTTACATGTAATAGAGCATATAGCACATTCTGTTTCATTAACACCCCTCATGTGTGACTAAACCTTTAAGGCATAGAAAAATCCACTTTATGTTTCCAGAGCAGGGAAGTGGTGGGGTAGCCATCCACCTATCCTACCAAAGCAGAAAAAGAACCACATATGAAAACAAGGACAGTGTGTGAAACATTTTACATGAAGCTAGAACTGGGTGACCCAGGAATGACAAAGGAAGTGGAACAGGAATGAATTCATGAGACCTTGCTTTTCTTTTTTTAGTTTGGCTCACAGCTATCACTGTTTCTGACCAAACTTCCTCCACAGCCTTGCTCACAACAGCACCAGGCCCTGTATCCTCCTCTTTTCTTACTCTTTGGCTGGGAGTATAATTCTGGTCTTTTCTATTCCATTATTCCACTTCTGGCAGAACACATGGACTCCTCACCCCTTGGCACCTGTCACATCCAGTTTGTTGAAATGTTTTGTTGCATGGTAATATTCATTCTGGAATGTCCCAGACACCATCTTTCAAACTGAATGCCAGATTGTGACCAGCCCAGCTCTATCATATCCCTCATACATAGCATTTCCCAGCCTGCCTTGGCTAAGAGGATGCATTAGGTGTGGGGCTTTGCATTTTTGTCTCTCATTTGTCCTTCTCTCTTATCCACATGTTTGTTCTCATCCTTCAGGCAGTTTCAGGAGTCTGAGGAAACTGATCCAGCAGCTCTTGTGCCATTGCAGCCGTCCACATGAAACAGAGAGCACCATCCAGGTTAGGGCTACACAGAGCCTGGTAGTACCCCGAAGAGGGAAGGGAATGCAGTGGAACTAGAAACTACTACTTGAGACATTCAGCATGTGGCTAAAGCATGGACACAGTTATGGTCCTGAACTCTGACAGCATCAGTGGGGAGCTCACCCAAGGAGAAAGGGTGTGATTACTGTAAAGGAGCGTGCATCTTCCTAAAGAGTCACCTGTGCTCAGGTCTCAGGCTACCATCATGATTGAGTTTGGGTATCTTTTCTCAGTGATAAAAATTAATGATATTTTGGCTAACATGCAATAAAATGCAGTTCTATTCCATTTGGCAAACAGTTTTGGACAGATGGAGAAAAATGAAAAAAAAAGCTTTTGGCTCTTGCCATGTTAAACTTGCCCTTGGTTATCTGACACATCTGCACAGGGTTTGGGTATAACAGATAAGAGCTTATGGGAGACGCATCCACTCCAGGACAGTGGTTGGACCCTATGTGGGATATCCTGAGAGTATCTAAATCAGTATTAGGTGGCCATATTTAGGCACCTGAATTGCTCCAGCAGAACTCCATGGTGAATTGTCATTGGCAAGGGAAGCACAGCAAGGGCAGAGCACACCATATAATGGATGAGTATAAAGAAAATCTAAGCGCTTGGAAAATCTAATACACCATTTGGAACAAAAAGGGGACCACATGGGGTGAGGAGGCTGTGCAGATTTTTCCTTTCTGTACTCTGTAAAACTGTGGGTTCTTTGGCTGTCCTGAACAGTGTTTTCTCCTACAGGAGCCAGTGGAAGTCATTGAGACAATGACACCAGAAGAGGTAAGATGAGATGCAGAAACAGAGTGAGGTTATGTGAGTGCTCCTTGTACCCATTTCCTATCACTTGCAATACTCCAGGAACCTCAGTGACTGGCAGATAAAGCCATAGCCAAAGTAAATTTCTGCTTGGAGTGGCACAGTGGGCAAGTCTCACCCATAAGAGAAGAGGTTGGCTAGATATGCTGGTAAGACTCTGACTAATCTGATCTAGCTTTGAAGTCAGCCCTGTTGGAGCAGGGTTTTGGACTAGAGGCCTCCACAGGTGCCCCCTCATCTAAATCCTTGTGGGCTCACATTGTTCCTTCATTTCTTACGCAATGGATCAATCATCTTGCAACAACAAGGGGAAGATGTACTCAGAAAGGAAAGCTAAAGATGTTCACTCCCTCTTTAAGAAGGAAAAAACAAAAACCCATCTTCTCAGAAAATCTCTGAATTGCCCTGTTTCCACAGGGACTTGACATCTGGCAAGAAAGGGACAGAGGGGTGAGATATAATGGACAAGATGAATGCTGTACATAGGAAGGAAGAAGCATTAACAGGAGGAGGGGACTGGTTTGGGTACACAAGACAGCAATGCTGCAGGTAGCTGTGAGAGTGACTCCCCTTCTTTCCTGTGTCAGATAGATGCCTGGGAACAGGAGGAGCTGGACAAGAACGTGTGCTTTGACAGCTGCCGCATAGATCCCTCCCCTTTCCAGCTGGTGGAGAGAACCTCCCTGCACAAGGTGAGTGCAGATGTCTCCCTGAGGCATACATCACTTTTCTCCACTCATTCCAAGTCCAGTCTATGACTTATTTCTTCTCCTTGTCTTCACCTACAACTACTATCACCACCCACTTTCACATCGAGCTACAGAAGTGAGCTTGTTCCTGTAATCTCCTGTGTGTATCTCCAATCTCCTGCAAAATGAAAGCCTTTGTGATAAGAAGTCTGAGTCCATTTATTAAAAGAGCTTTTGGACAAAAAAAAAGTCTGCTACATTAACAGCAGCATTGTGTGCCTTGCTGCTGGGGCATTCCACTGATATTGACAGTCTGCCCTGTCAGTGTGCAGCACTGGATTGAGCACTCCTGGATTTCTCAGGGTGTTTCTCAGAGGGCCTTCAGAAACCCTCTACTCATCTGCCTGTGTCACAGGCTCTTCATGGAACTGAAGCACAAGGAAAGAGGAAGCTGGGTCATGCAGCACCTAGAGTCAGCATAGGATGACTGGGGAGTAAAGCAATCATTGTATGTCAAGAGGAAGGTAGGACTGGGCATTCATTCAGTGGAAAGCAGTCTACTGAAGCAAAAGTGCATAGTGCATGCTTTTATCAATATTTAATGTGACTAGTCAGCATAAACCTTGTACTAAATTAATGAATTACTGTTAAGATCTCAGCCTTGAGCAAAACAAGAATAAGCTAGCATATAGTTCAGATGAGTTTTCTGAAGGGGTAGGTGAAGTAACCTGAAAACCACTAGCATGTATCTTTGAGAATATACGCTTACAAAAAAATATACTTGAAGGCTGATCATGGGGAAAGTTTCATACCTGTCATACAAAAGAGCAAGTGAGAAACTCTGAAATTAACAGACAAATCAACTTAACTTGGATGCACAAAAAAACCCCAAAAACTACCCAGGAATAAATAATAAATAATCAAACTATGTGAAATATGCACAGTTAGAGCTAAATGTGAGACTACTGACAATGAAAAGAATACCACAATTTATCATGACCGAGCTATATTTAACCAGGTTTTCTTTTCTTTGGTTTTCTTTTACTTTAGAGTAAAATGTCTTATTCTTGAGAAATCAGATTTTTCCTAGTTTACACTTGAACATGACATTTAGTTTCTCATATGATGCTAAAGAAAAGGTCAAACACTAGCTGTGACAGAATGATTTCATGGTAAAGGCCACAGGTAAAGTCCAGCTAGAGCTCAGCTTCAAGAACCTGGAGGTTGGAAATGTACCAGAGATGAGGACTGAGAATGTGGAAAGTTTTAGAAACCCTGATCTGTGAATAATAGTAAAATAATGGGGTATATTTAGGCTGAAGAAAAGAAGACTGACAACAGTGTGATATCTGTCCTTTCAAGGAGACTTTGTAAGAGAATGAGAATAGCTTGTTTTCAGTGTTCTCACTGCACTGGATAAGCAGCAACAAGCTTAAGCTTTCACCGAAAATATTCTGGGACAGGAAAAAAAGAAATCCTCCACTGATAAGGAAAGCACTGCAATAAATAACCTAAGCTGCTTTTGACTTTACATATTACCATATGGTAGTTCAGTTTCCAGCACCAGATTGAAACAGGATCTGCATAGGTCTCCAAATGCACAACACAGGGTGTTGTATGTGAATCTCCACCAGCTGCAGGACTAGAATGACCTTGAGAATGTGCTCTCCATCATCAGCATAGTCCCAACTACAGCTGCACAGCAGAAGGAGCAAAGAGCAGCATTTGGCAGAAACAAAAGGGCAAGAAGGGAAGACATAATTTCTCACTGGGATAACTGCAGTCTTGTGTCTTTGTGACTGCCATTTCTAAATCCTGAGTCCCAGCTCTAGCATCAAGTTCTGTGTTGCCCATTTCCAAAGCCTCTGAGATGGTCTTTTGTGGTTTTGCTCCTAGACACACACATTGTTCTCACTGCTGGGCCTCAGCCATGCCTACGTAACCAGCATGGGGAAGCTGAGGGGAGTGCTGGCTTTGGAAGAGGTGAGTACACATCCTCTGCCATCCTCCTAAATAACTGCAAGTGTCCTGTGGATCACTGCAGTAAGTCACAGGTGCTGTAGGCTCCAGCTGGGAATATATATAACTGCAAGTGCTACATTTCCAGTCCAGTGTTGAATTCTGAGTCTGCTCTTTGGAAGCCACGTAAAGGAATGGATGACTGCATTTCAGAGGAGGCAGCAGGTGCTGTTTACAGGGATGCTAACAGGTTCATCTTTTGCATGAGTGCAGGCTTAATAGCCACTCTTAACTGAGTGGCTATTACTGTTTCTGAAAGAGGTATGGAATTTGTTGTTTACCATGGAATTTTTCATTACATCACCAGTGTAAAAGATGATCTCCACAGGCCCCAGAGGCAGAGCTGTGACTCTATTTGTGATCCCTTTACCCCAGGGAGTAGATGAACTTCTGCTGGGTAGGGCTGGGCTGGCCTCCCTTTCACATTTTTTATTTCTGAAGTGTTTCTCTTTTTTCAGCTCCAGAAGGCAATAGAGGGTTCCACCCGCTCTGGGGTCCGTCTCCGACCTCCCCTTGCCAGTTTCCGTGACATCAGCCGGACTTCCAGCACCGCCAAGGCCGGGCAGGGCGCGCAGGCGTGGGGCCGGGAGGACACCGGCACAGTGGCAGCAGAGGAGGCAGCAAACCTGGGCACCGAGAGCCCTCTGCCCCCCTGCTCACACTCCCCCCAGCCCTCACACTCACAGGAAGAGGGGGAAGTCCCCAGCTCCGCTTATGCCACGGATACGGAGTTGGAAGAGATGGAGCTGACAGGGCGAGTTGCTGAAAACATCTCAGACATCCTCAAGGACATAAACCTATGTACCACTGACCTGGATGAAGATGAAGATGAGGATGAGGATGTTCCCCTATAGCTGGTGTGAGGGTAGCAGTCCATCACACTCTTCAGTGAGCCAGTCTTCTTGCGTTTGCTCCTCCAGGAGAAGCTTTTGGATGTTCTTTGCAATCCCCACAGAGGAACGATTCAGCTGGGAGGAGGGACATCAGACTGACCCTTTCTTCTGACGCTTTCCCTCTGGGCAGGCTGTTGGGCTGCTGGACTACTGGGGCATGTGCAGGTGTCAGATGTGGACTGCAAGGAGCCTGAGTGCAGGCAGAGCCCACTGTAACAGGACATGGATACTGCTGACACAGCCAGGATGCCCTGGGTCAATCTGCCATGTGGAAAGGGGAGGAGGATCAGCTCTCACTCACCACTGGTGCCATCCTTCCAGCCACACCAGGCCTGCATGCAGCAGTGTACCACAGCCAGACCTCCAGCCTAGAAGCATACTGCTGCTTCTGACTGCCACCCTGTCCACGCTGCTGCAGCTCCTTTTCACTGGCTCTTATCTTGCACCCCCCCAAACATTCCCATGTAGAACATTTTTATTCTTTCTCAATTTTTACTCTGGGATTTTCCTGGATGGGGATGCAGATAGGAGCTTCTCCTCTGTCCTATGGCTGAGCCATGCCCTAAAAACAGATGGGAGGAAAGTATTTGGTGTATGTCTCATGTCTTGAATTCAGCCAAGGCTTAAGAAAACACTGGAAGGGAAAAAAGCATCTTTGTTTTCCCATCATCTCTGAAATTTTAAAACAGAATGGGAAAATCTTAAGTGAGGGCATCCTCTGTGCTGGGGGAAGAGGAGTAAAACAGCATGTATGTACCTATATTTCAAAAAAATGTTTGTCTCTGAATCACTGTTCACAATTTTCCACAGTTATAGTCTTAAAATATAAGAACTCAAGAAAAAAAAGTAATTATGGAGTGTTAGCAGGCTGCCAAGAAATACAGCAGAGGGAAGACACATTTTCTACACTTTGAAAACAGGTTTCTTTCTGAAAACTCCTGCTCTCTTTTCCTGGTAATTCTACCCTGCCTACTTTCCACATATTTCTGCATACCTCAGATCTGAGAATTCCAGCTCTCACTTTTGCCAGCTTGTCTCTGTTGTGACTAACAGCAGAGACCTCAACCCTTGTCTGCAGCATCCCTCTCTATTCCAGTTCTAAATCTGGAGCAGATCTGCGTCTTGCAAAAAGACGTCTTGTCAGTTCGTGTCATGCATGCAAAACCTTGGCATCCAAAGGTAAGGTGCTGCTTTGTTTAATTCACTGCTCTTGTGAGGTTTTCTCAGTAAACAGGCAAAACCAAATTCTGTGTATTCTGCAGCTTCTTCTAACAGTCTACATCGTTTTCTACCATATTTTTGGTGTCTCATACCACTCAGATGCAGCCTCAAGCAGTCTATTAGATGTGTTTCCACTTATCAGCAACAGAGAAGAAATCCAGGCTCTGAAAATATGTTCTTGGGGGTAATCTCAACCTTCTTGATATTAGTAAAGCATTATCTAACTTAGACTGACCAGTTCTACTTTAACACGTGATTTTCCATAAGCCGTCTCAGGAGCAAGTGAAAAATACCATTACTTCTAACCCAGTCACCAAAGGAAAATTCCCTCCTGGCTTTAATTCCAAGGATTGACCTTGCACCAATTGCTCTCTGATGATGATTATGGGTGGGAGAGTCTGTGACAAGCTTACAGTAAAAGGAAATCTTCCCTGCTAGTCTCTTGCAGAGAGAGAAATTTATTCCTGCTGTCTGGAGTTCAGAGCCCACCAGGTCTGTTCTGTTTCAGGCACAAGATCACCCTTGATGAGCTAACTGGGGACAGCCTTTCCTGCCTTAATGATGTGCTCCAGGAGCCAGCCAGTCCTTGTGAGGAGACAGCGGTGATCTGAGGGCAAGGCCCTTGCACACAACAGCTGCTTGGCTCCACCAGAGGGGCACCTTTGTGTCTGCCAGGCACCAGCACGGCCTCCCCACTACCTTTGTGTCACCTTCTGCTGCCTGCAGGGAAGAGGCAAAACAACTGCTGCTTTGTTTTTTTCCTCAGGGAATTGTGATAGTCCCTTATATAAGCAGAGGAGAAAGGACATTCCTTTTACAAAAGTATAAATATTCAGTGAGTGACAACACCGAGACCAAATGTGGTCTGAGGGTGCAGGCACACCCAAGAAGGATGAGTTTCTCCAAGTCATCCCCAGCCTTACTGTGCAGGCTTATATTTTACAGCTTAAGCACAGGCTTCCACTGAGACAGATGAGACAAGGAGAAACTTTGAGGCTGGAGTCAGCACACCTCCTCCCCCTCCTCTCTCCTGCATGCAGAGATATGCTCTGCTCCAGTCCCACACTTCTCCTACAGTGTGTTAGAGAAGAACTGGGATGTGACTGGCTGAGAAAGCAGATGGGAGTCTAAATCAAAGCCAGCGAGTGTGTGAGTCATGACAGACAGATTGTGAGCTGGGGGAGATGAAGCTGGAACAAAAAATTATGCACATGGAGAGCCTGGGGAGTGAAACACTGGCTAACCTGGAAAGCTTCCTGAGGCTCACCCCTTGAGATTGCAGGAGAACACACGTGTGCCCACACATGCACACACAGGTACCTCTCCACTCCTGTTGCCTTGAGCTGTCCCTGGGTTACTGTGAGGAGCAGGATTGCTCTCTGGGGGGAGCTGAAAGGTGGCTGTGACTGCTGTTCTTTGTGGACACTACTCAAGATCCATTCCAGGTATTGCCTCCACCCATGGAACAGAAGCAGCATCCATCCACACCATTTTCTCACCTCTACTCATACATGAAAATGTGTAAGGAGCCAGGATGGGACAAAAAACACTCTGCAAAGACGGTTTGCAAAGGCTGAAGTTCTTTCCATTTCCATCCTATCAATAAAATCTTCACTGAGCTGATGCCAAGTACATTATTAGGTGCAAAATGTGCAGTAAAATAATACTAAGCCTACCTTTGTCAAGGGAACTTTAGGCTTGTGCACTCTCAGGCTATCCCACTACACCCCATCAAAGTTTGAACTTGAAACCTTTGTCCAGCAAACAGTGACACTTATCTGTCACTCTAAAGCCTGCATCTCCCATCCTATCCAAATAGTACAGATTTGATAAGCTACAGGGAAAAACCTTTTTTTCTCAACCCAAAATATCCCCAGAATTTGTATCAGTTAAGAGGTCTTCACATCCAGAAATTCATATCTAGCAAAAAACTGAACTCTTCCTTCACATGGCACTTAAGGGTGAAAGCAGAGTCTTGTTTTTAAATGCATCAATATGAAGAATTGAAAAAATAGGGAAGACTTAAGGTTAGTAAGACTACAAGTGGGGCTTTAGGTAGGTGTGACACAGCTAAGAGACTTGGCCATGAGCCAAATAAAGGAGAAACACATGGGGATGAACTACTGAACAACAAGAAAGATTTGCCTCAACAAAGTATCATTTTTGATTGCCATTTGAGACTAAAGAAATTCTAGTGTTTTAAGCCTATGGACAAAAACAATTAGTAGAGGCAGAAACAGAGAGACAGATGGAGTCCATAGAAACAACATCCCCTTCTGCCCAGTTATGCAGATACTGTATAGAAGTGTGTGTTTTGTGGCCTAAGAGTAAAAGACCAGCAAAAACCAGCTGAGCAAGAGAAGATCCCTCTTTACCAAATTAGTCCAAACCCAGGAAGGGTATAATTAGAAACACACTATTAAAAATACAGTCACAGCAAACACTAAGTTGCTCATGGCCACATAAGCAGATACCTGGGCACAGCTCTTATAAAAATATAATCAACACTAGAGACCAATAATTAAAATTTACACATAAAAGCCATGCCTGAGCATTAGGGTTAGGGTCTTAAGATGTGATGCAAAACTTTTTAATGCGGTGTTTGTGGGAGACAAGCTTCAACTGGTCCTGACTGTGAGCCACAGGCTGTTCTTGTGTGTCGTCCCAGCCACTGGACAGACAACCCTGTGCACGTGCACTCAGGCACACACACAACATCACCTCTGCCAAATCGTGGCTGTGCAGTAGCAGAAAACTCTTCAACTCAGTTTCCTGTGCCCTGAGGCACATCCCTCCTTCCCTCAGCTTGCTGGATGTCACCAAGTCCCAGCGCAGCTTCATTGTAAGACAAACAAGAGTGCTGTGGACACTGCTGGGATTGGTGTGATGGCTAAATGAGGTAGAGTCTCACCCAAACCTGTTGCTAGTCCAAGCACTGGACTTTCAAATGAGCATTTGCTCCCATCCCAGCCTTTTTAGTGTGCTGCTAGTGCAAACATCTTGTGCTGTGTAGTAAAACTAGTCACAGAAACATATCTGACTTGAAGAATCGCACCTGATATGGAGGACAATGTGCAGCTGAAGAAAAATCCAATACCAAATTCATAAATGAAACAGAATGCAGAGAAATGAAAATGTGAATTGCCTACTTTAGAGGAACAACAAGCTAAGTACTGCTAGTATCTAAACCTTTACTGAATGGCTACTCAGTTGGAAGAACAGAAGGGAAAGCTACAAGGCATACTGAGATATACTCAGAATTAAAGCCACATAAGGTAGAAGCTTTTCAGTTTTTTCCACACAGAAACAAATGCAAAAGACAGTAATGGAAGGTTTATGAGAAACACATTTGAAATGTAAAAAAAAAATCTGCTTTTTTCTCTCCCCTTTAAAGTTCCATAGTGCACTTAAGCAAACAAGCTGTGAAAAGAAATGGGAGCCAAGATGGCTGGACTCTGACCAAACATGTCACAGAATCCTGTGCTTAACTCAAACTGGCAATTTCTCTGGCACAGAAGATAAGATCTGTCTGAGAACCATGCAGAAAGTACCCTTGCAGCTGGCAAAGTGCAGATCCAGTGAGGTGTACAGCAAGAGTGCTCGTATGCCCTTTTTAGTTACCCTTCTCATTAATCACTTAGAAATAACACATGAGGTATTGTAAAACAGCAACGTGAGAGAAACATATGGCAGGTTTGCCATCTAGTCTAAACAAAGAAATAAGCAGAAAGTGGAGATGAGAGCCTCAGGCAGATAGCATACAATAAGGTTCATGATGGGGCTAAGCAGCTGAATCCAGAGAAGATGAACTGAACTGAGGGGTAAGTCTAATCTAGTATGATGACAGAAGAGTTCTTTTATATGAAACATTCAGCAGCTGGACAGCATCTTCACAGCATAATGTGAAATTAAGGAAAAAATATGTTTTTCCGATGCAGAGGTATAACTTCCAGGACCAGAGACATTTTGTTTTCCCAGGGACTCAAGTCTTAAACATATGTGGAATAAGTGATTACATTTGACACACTACATTTCAAAAACAACGTAGTTTAGAAGCCATTTGGAAAAGAAAAAAAAAAACAACAAAATCCACAACATCAACAACAAAAACCAAAATAAACAAAAACCACACACAAAACCAGGAGAGAGCACGGGGAGACTTACAAGGATTCACAAAAATAAAATTAAAAAAAACCCTCAAAAAACAACAAATAAAAACCTAAAGCAGTTAAGTAAGTGTGTCTTATGCAAGTCACAATTAATTCTATGAATGTAGTTATGCAGACATACATACCAACTGGTCGGTGGCAATCTATTTGGTAGCAAAAGCCGGTAAACTGGAAAGAAGCAAATTAAATTCAAATAGAACACAGAAAGCAAAAATCAGTGCAATAGCCCTGGCTGTAAAATATGCTATGTCTTGAGCGGGGCAAGAAACACTGCTTAGCTCCTGGAAGAAACAGAGTCTGAAAAGCACAAGTATCTTGACAAGGAAATAATACTTTTTATGGCTGGAATTCAAAAGTCTCACATGGCAAACAAACTATGGCAAACAAGCTACTGGATCTACCTCATGTCCTGCATCAGAAGCAGATGACACAACAATGCTGGAAGTGCAGAGATGTTTCCTTCCCTCTGGGTGGACCAATTCCCCAATCTGCTATGAGGACAGTGAGCTGAGAAGCATTTAAAATTGAAATGTGAACCCAGAGTCGTGCTACCCAATGTCAGTGCCTTTTACAACTGAAGCATCAGACACCTTTCTGCGTCCTAATGGGCTGTTGTGAAATTTCTGTCCAACTCTGAGTCAGATGTGTCTGCATCTCACCAGTTTTGGGACAAAGCTTGTATGTATCACCTGAAAAATGCTTATTCAGTAGAACAGGAAAACTCACTCTGTGCTAAATTTGAGGATTGTGTTGACGTGATGCTTTCTATCCTCAAATCTGGCCTAGGATTCATGTCCTGGCAGTCATAGATACACATCAGATTTTAGCCCAGTATAGTCAAACATGTGATGCTCTTTCTTAATGAGAAATCAGATATTTCCTACTCTGGGGCGCTTCTCCAAGCCACTATGGATCCTTTTCAATGTGCTCCATCAGATTGTCTCCTTGAAACCCACCCCCTCCTCCTAGGATCCTCCTTCCTGAGACGCAAGTTCCCTGGAACCAGTCCCACAGAAATAAAACACTTCCACCAGCCAGGAGGGCAAGACCACATTCTGTTTAATAACAACTCCATAAAGGACTGTACATGCTATTTTGAGCTACCTCCCCTCCTTTACTGTGGTTGCTGCCACGTACAGGCATGGAGGTGTGCAGTGCCATATAGTTCTCTAAGTCTATATGTAATGTGTGCACATGTATGCAGGTGGTTGCACATGGATGTATTTATATATAGCTCTGTAGAAGTGTTTATCTCGTAAGTCACATTATCAAAACATGCGAAGTATATCCAACAAAAATTTTCAGGCAAACATGTTTTGGAGCTGGAAGACCAAAGGCAAATCAGACTCAGTTATTAAGGGCTAGTGTGGGACAATGTAAGGATGAAAGCTTTCAGTAGCGGGTCCCTTTTCCTTTTTGTTTTGCTTGCATTCAGTACCTTCTCCCCACACATCAATGCACCTCTGTAAACACTAGCTGAACAGGATACAGACAATCCCCATGCAGCCTCCCCTCTACAGAAAACACATCCAGGCTTGGGGGGAAGCCCTTGAGAACTGCTTTGCAGCAACCTCCATTGTCCCATACACTTATGCTAAAGGAGTTTCAGATACTGAGAATACAACATTTGCAGACCTGAGCCTTTAGTTATTTTTACACATGGTTCAGGAATCCATTCTGCACGCCACCCTTGAGACTCCCATCCACCACCCTTGTACCTCCCAATCCTCTGCCTGTACCCACCCACGTCTGAAAAGAGCTGAAACAAGAGGAATCCTGTTCCCTGTAAAATTACTTTTGAGTTCCAGTTTTATAGTGTAGGGATTCCCAGAGACCTCCAATCATGCACAACATCCACAAATCAGAGAAGAAAAATTAAAGCCAAACAAGAATATATACCTGCAAAAGAGCTTTTGGCTTGCTACGTTGCTGAAGCATGCAGTATCTGAAAAGAAGGGAAATCCACCTACACTTGCCTTATGGGAACATGGCAGAGCTCTGGAAGAGGATTCTTAACCTTGTGGCCTCCAATCCACTCATGACTGGATTTCCATGCCAAATGAAAATGAATCCAGAAGGCCAATGAATCTGGACTACATGCCTTTATCTTATTAGAAGCAAATCTTGATGCACAATCTTGTTTCCATAATGGAGAAAAGCCTTTTTAGATGTTTTTGTCTTGCAAGCATGGACATTTGATCCCTTATGGGAAAGCAAAAACAAGACTAGGTTTCAGAGGGCATTTAAAATGTCCCCGGCTGAAGGAGATGAGGAAGATCCTAGCAGGAGCATTCTTTCCACAGAACACTGCAACCCCTCTCTTCCCAAAAGACAGCATCTACTACACATCAGTGGGTAGGTCCTGTCCATGGCAGAGGGGTTGGACTTGATGGTCCCTTTCAACCATTCTGCGATTCTGTGGTATCTGCACTGGTTTCCTCTTCCAACAACGTGTATCTGCACTGGAAAAATACAGCACATATTTCTTTTCTTTTGTGCAGACCAACAATGACAATCATAGACCTTCTCTTCATTTTCAAGGAAAAAAATAACACTTTGGTCTGCCTATGCTGGGGAAAATGTCAGTGCAAGGATGTAAATAGACCCTGATGTTGCAAGCGCAGATCTTCCACATCCATTTGTTAACATGGTAACCCTCACCCTTATCCCAGTCATTCCACGGAACTGGCTGTGCTGCCCAGGGAGCACGGTGTCCCCAGGCTCCAGGACATACTCTGAGACACAGAGACACTGATCTGGCACAGAAGTGCAGCTCTTCTGCTCATGCACAGGTTCGCTACTACTCAGCCTGGGAAAAGCCCATGGTACAAAAGAGGCACCTGACACTGACTTTACAGCTTGCAACCGTATTTGAGACTGTGCTTTAATGACTGTAGGCTGTCCTACACATACATTTAGTTCTAATAGGCACCATTTTACTCACATTTTCCCTGTTTATTTTTCCTTTCCCTGAGCCATGGCATAGAAATCTTTCCCTGTCAGATTGCTACAGGGGAGGAAAATCAAAGATGAAAGTATTACTTATTTACATTTTTCTAGCTGTAAGCTGCTGATAATCTCTGTATTGGAATTAATTTTTTTTCTTTCTTTTCTTTTCTTTTTTTCTTTTAGAAAAAGTCAAACAGCTTGTTTAAAAGATATGCCAGAGTTGTCTGAACAAGGAACACTGGAAAATCCACCTGGGAGAAATTAGAAGGAAGAGCTTAGACTTTGCCAACGTTGCTCTGCTTTTTATAGCACTTAGAGGCAGGTTATCTGAGTTTGCTTCTCCTTTTAGGCAATTATCAATACAACAGTTAAGGCAAACTAAGCTGAATTTAGGTGTTTTGGCTTTCCAGTGAGATCAGAACTCACACTAACTTCATTTGGGCAAGGAGTAAGTTCTTATTTTGTGTATTTCTCATACGATTTCCCTGAAGAACAAAACACACTGTGAGGTTTTTTTTTTGAAGACAACGAAGAAGTAGCTAGCAGGTACCCAAACCCAGGGAGGTCTCTTTCCTATCACTGTCTCAAAAAAAAAGTGTGATTTGGACTAAGGAGTACCATAAACTGCAACAATCCTGGACTTACAGCTTGTTTAGCAATTCTGTACCTCAGTCCACTCCGCTGGGAGTTTGCCATGAAGCTTCTTACCTGTGTTGTGTAAACAAAAGACATCAGGCTTTTCTGGACCTTCTTCCAAGCCTTTCCCTCCCTGCCACACAGAGTGGTGCACAGGCCTGTGCTGTTGCACACAACCTTGCCTCACCACAACACCTCCTACCTCTGTCAAACAGAGAGATGACTTTCCTTCTCCAGTTCTCCAGGGCTACACTGAACATTTGTCATTGCTGCTGCACACAGTACAGCAGGCACAGGCTCTGCCTAGGTGTGAAGTACTCTTCTGTATCTCACATTGGACTGGAACTGGCCTGAAAATAGGGATAAATATCCCTTCCAACAGCTATGCTTCACTCTTAAACAAGTCTCCCCTCTTGCAATTACAGGATAAGACTTGTCAGTATCTTTAGCTGCCATGGAGTTTGATCACTGAGTGCATACACGATTTGTGCATGTTAATTTTATTAATTTCATGCATATATCAAGTTACTCATGTCCTCCTGCCCAGTTTCCAGGGTTTACCTCAAAGGAGCCTGTGGAAGGGAACAGTGAGGGAAACAACAGGGCATAAATAACAAAGACCAAATCAAGTAAGATCATACTAAAAATTCCAAGGAAAACACGAAGGAAGAAAATGGTGAAAAATATCCTTCTTGGTACCCTTATTCTTTTCAGACAGACATATCACAATCAGCTTAAACCAATTCAAGTTGCATCTGCAACCAGTTTTCCACATAACCATCTACACATTTAGCAGCCCTCAGTGATGCCTGCCTCACCAAGAGAAGCAATATGAAGAGTTCACCTCACTGAAACCTTTATTTAGGTAGGGGACTGGGTTAGTTTTCAATGGGGCCAGTTCCTGAGCAGCCAAATGAGTGTTAGTGCTGGTGCTTTTTAGGCAGTAGAAGTACAGAGCTGGTGGTGGTGGTGGAAGAGAGGAGGCAGGACAGCTCCTTTGAGCAGCTTAGACTCATCGTGAAGATGCCATTTCAAAGTGCTTTTCCCAGTTTCTCCAACCTGACATAAAGGAAGGCCAGCTGCTGAGAACAGCACTCTCTCTCCCTCTGCTCACAGCTCCTCCATCTTCACTTTTATAGCAGGCTAAAAGTCCCTGGCTTGGTGTGGGCCAGCTGTGCATCAGCACTTGCCCAAGGGCTGGGGGAGGTGAGCATGGTCAGAGCAGAGCTCCCCTTCCTTCAAAGCAGCTCACCACTGGATCAGCTTAGAAGCATGGCTAAACTTGTTCTCTGCAGCAAGCCTGTCCTGAAAGGTGATGTTACCATTTTTTAAGGGGAAAAAGCAAGTGGATGACTTGTCAGCAGCTCTCCAAAAGAGGATGATGATTTAGAGGCACAGAAACTGAAAGAAGCAGTTAAACTTCTCTGTCCCAGAGCCTGAGGTAATGAAATTGAAGAGAACCCAGAGGGCTTGTAAAGAAAGCTTCAGATTTATATAAAAGAAAAGCTCATGAAAGAGTATAACTAATCAGGTATGAGCAATCATGGCAGAAGGAACAAGAGAGAATTTTCTTCCAGTAGGATATTTTAAATTAGGGTCACTTCTGGTTAAGCCTTATTTCATGTTTAGCACAGTAATTTCAACAAGTTCCTGCTGAAGACAAAGGCTTGGAGGAAAGATGGGAATCTTCTATCTCCACTACTTCAAGAATACCCAAAATTTTCTGTAGTGCAGCTTTGCTTCATAATATGTTTGTGGCATCAAACAGCAGAGCTCAGTTTCTTAGTAACTGCAGATCAGGGATACTGAGCTCACCTTTCCTTCTTATTTACAGCCTCACAAACACAATTTGGGCTCTGACTGTTTGGCTGGACTCTCTCCAACTCATCCCTCCTCACCAGGATAAAGGGACTGCAGGCCAAATTTCGCTCACAGAGCACCTGTGCCTCCCATATGCTTGAATAGGTGTATATCTATATAATAACAGCTTTTCTGGGAAATGTACAGGAGGTTCCAGGTCTCTCTCTCTGGTATTGGATACACACAGGCAGCAGGCCTGTTATGTAAGAAAGGACCAGATTACACAAACAATTTTCCACTTTCAAAGAGATTCAAACTGCCTTTCCAGTTCAGCTCAGGCTGCTCACTCGGGTGGCAAGTGTGAACTGGAAGATCTGCTCTCTCTAGTCAGACTCCTAGCAATTAGCTCTTTTGGACTGTGGAGAGGTATGGAAAATAGCCTTTTTCTTTCTTTCAGGAAAAGGCTGAAATTTTATTGTTCACAGAATGTTAAGTCATTTATGAAAAAAAATACAGAATTTAGTAAGCTGGAAGGTTTTTATAGAGAGTGGTTTTCAAACCAGTCTGCATTCACAGAGAATGAGGCTCTCTACAGGTTTCTAAGACAGCAGGTTATGGTACTATAAAGTAGGGTATAACTCTTTATCCCAATTCCACAGAGGCAAGAAGAACCTACAGATTTTCTCTTCTCTTCTGTTGGACTCCACAGAATTTTCTATATGGTCAATTTTTTTCACACTTTTCCTTATGTAGATAACTCACTGTCACTGCTTTCCATGGAGATAAGGTCTATCTTTTAGACATCAATCAGACATCTTAGTAAATGTACCACATGTCCATCTTAAAGAAAAAGAAGCCTGGACAAGTTGACCCACTTGTCCCAGTCCTGTAAACAACACAAAGGGATGATCAGAAGCTACTCTGAAAGTTACTGTAAACATCCAGATTGGTCCTGGAGAGGCACATGGGAACAAAATGGTTTGGAGAAAGAAACAAACAAGCCACCCAAATCTCCCACAAAGGTACACACCCAACCATTTTTGTTTCCCTAAAGACCTTTTAAAAGAGAAATAGCTTTAAACTTACTCATTTACTCATCTGCTGAAGTGCTCTTGGCACTTGCCCCATCTGCCTTTTCTGGCTAGTGTGATCTCCCAGGCCCTGCGCCACAGCTGGACCCAAGCCAGTTCAGGACAATGAGCTTCCAATGGCCCTGCAAGAACTATAGGAGATCATTTTTATCAAGCCTTGCTGCCCAGGGGAGGTTAGTACCTGAATGTGTAAATATCTTTGAAGAGATATTGAAAGCTCATCACTCAGGAGAAGAGCGACCTCCTTAGAAATACAGAAGCAAGACCAAGGAAACACATAAAAAAAGATGGGTCACAATAACTTTTCTCTCTTACCTACATCAAATTACCAGTGTAACTTAAACATCCCAGAGGTCTTTCCTTTAGAGGTGCAGTGGAGAGGGAAGACAGATCTGCTTGAAGTGGACTTGGCTGGAAAGACCTGGGTATTGAAAAAGGAGTCCCTCTTTTTGCAGCTGCCTGTGTCAGTGGGAAACAGCTGATCGGGGTGAAGTTCTTCCTGAGAGTGCCATTCCTACTTTTCACAATTCCTGGACATCATTTGCTTTGCTTGCCAGGAGCTGTCTAAACTCTGAGACTTGATGATATTCCTCCAGTGACATTTTGTTCACCTTAGACATTCTTCCCTGAAAATATGCAGGAACTGAACCTGAAGCAGGAAAGAAGCATGTATCACTCTCCTGTCATCCAAAAAACACACCAAGCCTGAAGAGGAGGCAAAGAAGATACAAATGTATCATGAATTAAACAGAGCAAATATGAGTCAGAGTAAGTGAGAAAAGAGTTGCTCCTGGAACAGTATGGCAGTGTCCAGGCAAATTCCTTTCTATAGCTCATCAGATCCAGCATCTGATCTACACCCATGCTCTGCTGATGCTTCCTTGCAAGAGGTCTTGCAATTAAAACTCAGCACTTGGGTAATCTCTGCTGGTTCTCTTCAGTCCTCCAGCAAAATCAATAACCTTATACAATTTTTGCTTTTGTTGTCCCTGTTTATTTTCTGGTGAGAGCTGAAAGTGAAACAATTTCCTTTCAAAACCTCTCCCTCCCAAAAGGAGGTCTGTGAAAAAATGGCGAGGAATTGCAAGAGACCAAATTCCCCCTAATCAGAGAATCATGTTTTTTTTAAAACAAAAAATATATACCCCGTACAAATACGGGAAACTCCTGAAATCAGCTTTCTCCACACCTAAAAAAGAGATGGGAAGGAAAAACAAACAGACCAAGTATTGAGCATTATTTACACTGCTTGGGGGTAGGAAAACAAAAGAAGAAAACATAGGCAGGAAGAAGAAGACAAATAGGAGGAGACATTTCCTCTCACCCCTTTTCATCCAGCTATATTTGGCACTGCAGGAGTGGCAGAAATGGGAGAGGTGCAGTATTTCTGTTAAGTCATGACTGAAGCACAGGCCTTTCCCATTACTAACTGCTTTGTTATGAACACTTATCCAGAATATAAAAAGGTTAAAAAAAAGTGCAAAAACTGAAAACTCTAATGTAAACTAGGTATCTGTGATCTCATAGCTGTACGCACTGTCCCTGGACCTGCTGCCTACTCTCTGGGTCTCCCCATTCTGCTGGCAAGGAAAAGACAGAAAGACACAGCAGCAGCACCAAAATGGGCATGTCCTCAAGCCCCCTGCAAGAGTCAGCTTTTTATGACTGTCTCTGTAGCTGAAAATGTCCTTTCCACTGGCTTCCAGTGCCCACTGCCAAAAGGACACACCGCTCTTGCCAGCTCCTGGGAAGGCAGAAATGTCAAAGAGAGAAACAAACAAATGGAAGAGACCGAAGCATGAATATCTGAGAGCAGGGTTAGGTTTGTATCTGCACCCATTTCTCCATGCCACAGCAGAGCCGTGCCCACAGAGCCACTCTGGCAGCACAGCCCAGGCTCTGGGAGCACAGCTCATGCCCATCAAGTCTACAGCTTGTACCAAGGTGCTACTGAGGACCTGGTTGCACAGCACATCCTTCATGGCCTGATCCTCTGCATCAGCCACAATCCCAACACTAGTGCAATCTAGATCTGCAAAGCCACAGCTTCATTTAAAACCAATTTATATTCATATATTCTACGACATAGAAAGGGGCCATGTCCACAGAGCAACGTCCATTCTGCCAAGATGAATTCTAGCCACAAAGCTGCTCCCTACACCAAACCTGTCTCATCAGCCACATCCCCAGTACCAGAAGAGTTTGTATCCACAGCCAAGACTTTGTATTAAAAAGACTTAGAAATTATTTACCAATCCAGATCTCTCCAAGCACATCACATGTTGCCCAGAGCAATGAAAATCCAAAATATGTATCCATGGGGGAGGGGAAGAAAAGGTTTTTATGTGTCAATCACTTTGAGATTTTCCTCATTTAAAAAAATAATTAAATGTCAGGAATGGAAGGTGTGTCTGCTTGGAAATATGGGGAGCTGGAGAGAAGAATCCCTGTAATTGCATTCCTTGCCACCCCTCTCTTTGTTCAGCAATGATGAGTACTTCACAGAAAGCATCAGTTGTTTGTTTCTCCCTCTTCCTCATCAAAGGACTGCACCCCAGAGGAGGTGACATCTGAGACTTTGCGGCTCAGTGCAGCATGTTCCATCTCCTCTCGAGGAGACAAAGATTCCAGGTCCCGGCACACTGCATCATCCTCCTCTGGAGAGGGCTTCTTGTTTAGGAGAGGAGCCTTCTCCAGCCTCGGGTTCCCTTCATCCTCAATGTGGTCCTCCATGTACGTGCTGGACTCAGCTCCACCCCCGCCCTGAGCAGTCTGCAGGGGCCACACGTGGACCAGCCCCGTGCTCTGGATGAAGTTCTGCTCCTGCCGCTGTTGCTGCAGCTGCTGCTGCTGCTGCTGGAGAAAGCTGCTCTGAAGCAAAATGCTTTCCTGAAGGTTTGTCTGGGACTCATCAAAATTCTGGCCTAGGTAGGAGCCAGTGGCTGGGGAGGCGATGAGGGACTGGTCACTGGCCTCCCAGGCATCGGAGGAGCCTAAGCAGTACATGCCCTGCGAGACGTAGGAGTGAGGCCAGCTGTCATACTGCGTCTGGGCCATGTGCTCTGCAAGCAAAGGAGGCAAACAACACACAGTTAGACACTCTCCCTAGGCCTGGCTGGCTCATCCTGGTAGCCTGTGTGCCTGAGCATGGCACTGTACTGCACAGGGTGGGTGAATCCACCTTTAGAGGCAAGGAGAGTAAAGAGAAAATACAGTTCTGGGCAGTTGGCAGGTGACCTCAATACCAACAACTGACTGTAAGAGCTGGCAGCTTTCCACAGTTGTGCTCCAAAAAGGCAAAAGGAACTGGGCTTTGGAAACTCTCTGCTAAGATTAGATTCCTTGGACAGCTCCACAAACAGGGGTGACTCTAGCAGATCTGACTGGGGCTACAGAATAAAACAGAGTAGAGCAAAAGAGAGCAACCAAAGCAGGAAGGGGGTGTCTTAAGATTAGCAAGAAGCACTAGAGCTCACCTTGGCTCTCCATCAGCTCCTGATAGTTCTCAGAGTAGTTGCCTGCTGGGTTGTCCTGATTTGAGTTTACACTCATATCCTCACCATCCATGGAGGACCAGGCCATGAGAGTCGCTTCAGAAATAGCGAATTGCTCCATCACCCCTGTGCCAAAGGAGACAGGGAAGGGAAGCAAAGATGCATTAAAGTCTCCACTTCTCGCCATCATCCCTTACCCCATCTTTTGGTCACACTGTCCCACTCTGGTCCTATCTCAGCAACACACATATCCACAACTGACCCTCACCCTCTCCATCTTGCATTCCACTGGCAATATCCCAACCACCAAAGTCTCTCTCTACTTCAGCCTCTCCCGAGCGCTTTTCTCAAGCTTCCGCATTTTGGCATCTCTCAGGGGCTCCCCTCTGGGGGCACCCCGCCCGCCCCACGGCAGGTGCCAGGAGGCAGGCAGGGCTACCTGCGAGGAAGCGGGCCTCCTTCTCGCCGTCGCTGAGGTCCGAGTAGGCGTCGGCGTCCTTGCGCGCGCTCTCGTGCGTGTGCTGCTGCTGCTGGCTGTGCGCCTTGCCCCAGCCCTGCCACTCGATCATGTGCGCCACGCGGCCCTGCCCCATGGCCGTCGGCTTCGTCACGTGGTCCTTCATGCTGCGGGATATCCCTAAGGGGCCAGACATTGGGAAACAAGGCAAGGCTATTACACAGCTCCGCTTTCCGACAGGGTTTTTACTTCTCTCAGAAGTGGAGCTTCTCCCCTCCTGTCCGGACAGGATGCATGACTAGGGCTGGGTGTCTCCCACCTCTCACTGCATCACTGTCTAGGGGAGTTTCTCCATCTTCCCCTGGACAAAGTCTCAGAAGAGGGAAAAAGGGGAACCCCAAATATGAAAGACCATTTCCTTCCTTGCCTAGAATCCATTTAGGATAGAGCTGGGCATGAAGGATGAAGCCTGGAAGTGAACAAACTAAGAAACAAAAAAGGGGGTTAAACCCAAGACTGAGGGGAAGCATTGAAGATGTCTGAGCAGGGGTGAACAGTGAGAAGCCAACAGGAGTAAGACAAATCTGTTCTTTAAAAGGGCAACAACTGTGAGATTGCTGTATTTAGAACCATGGTGTTAGAGACTCCTCTAAGGCCATGAAAAGGCGAAAGCCAGAAAGGAGCAGTTGTGAGAGTGACAGAGAGATATGGGAAGAGGCCAAAGGCCTGTGGAGAGAAGCTGCCAAGGATAAAGTCAAATTTTGAGGACCTCACCAGAGAAAGATGATTTAGCCAAAGCCCCAATCCCATAAGCATTGGAGTTGCGTTTCAGCTTGGGAAGGATGGAGGTCGTATCTTCCATGGAGAGCTGAAAAGAGAGAGAATATGAAGAAATGATATACAGGAAGGAGAAAAGGAAGTGAACTGAAACGAGAAAACAGTAGGTAGTTGGAAGATGACGAGCAGAAGCAAGCAGTAAGAACGAAAGAAGGAAAGGAAAATGAGAGGCTATTTAACCAGGACTGGATATTGGACAGTACTGGGA
Organism: Melospiza georgiana; assembly: GCF_028018845.1. Lineage (NCBI taxonomy): Eukaryota > Metazoa > Chordata > Aves > Passeriformes > Passerellidae > Melospiza > Melospiza georgiana. The sequence continues at coordinate 79,954,441 of NC_080431.1, forward strand.
CTGACTGAGGCAAAGCCAGAGGGAGAGGCTGTGAGAAGCCTCCCGTTGGCAGCTGCCAGCCCTCCACAGACACGCTGCACCATTCCCAACTCTTTGTTAGAGATGCAAGACATGGCTGTTGGACAATTCAGGGATCTTGCAGTGGGGAGCTGTCACTGCAATATAGGCAAGTCACAGTAACATATCATATATGCATTGTACAACCAATTTTTTGGTACTTTGTTTTTTTTTTCTTCTTACATAGTCTTAATAAAATGATCATGACTATATCAGTGATGGGTCCTGTTTCAAGTACCTACATCTGTAAAGGAAATTTGGTCTACAGCTCTACAGCTCTGCTTAATTTTCTTGACTGCCTTTTCTGTGTTTATCCTCAGTCCCTGAATAACAAGGACAGGGCACTGTTGGGACAGGCAACCGTCACAAACATCATCACAAAAATAATCTCTCAAGATGAATTCATCAGGCTTCTTCAGAGATGCCAGGCATTGCATATGAAGCTTAACTTTCACAAGGGCTAAATAAACATTGCTTCTGCTCTTCATTTCAACCTCTCTGAAAATCAAGGCCAGAATCTTTCAAACACAAGGATACTCAAAAGTAGTGAGTATGACACTGAAAATTTTAAATCCTGACAGAAAACAAGCACTTGGACCTCACAAAAAGTGAGTGGAGCAGTAACTGGGCAGTGAAATAACTGGAGGCAAAGGAAGGCATTGTAAAGATCTCACACTGTGTATAATTCCAGTCAGTTGCCAAAATATGAGAGGTGAGATTTTCTGGAAACTGAGTGTAAATGCAGCAGCTAAGGCATCCTGTAACTGTGGAGGCAGGAACGTGCTGTGTGTGTAATGTGAGCTGAAGAAATCAGAAAGCAGAGGAAGAACAGCAAAAAGTGAGAGCACAGCCCTTGTTCCATGAAGCATTTCCTTTGGTGATGAAGCTTGCTGGAGAAAGTCCATCTATGCCCCACTGGTCATTCCTGCCCAGGTGCTCCTGCTCAGTATCCACCACTTGCTACAGGAGAGCCTGGGGGCTGTGCTGTGAGCTGCCTCATGGAACCCATCAAAAAAAAAAAAGTAAATTGCAGAGGGCTCCCACTACTGCAAGGCCGAAGAGCTGTGACATGAAGGCAGGAATGAATGGGAAGGGAAGGAAATTCATGATCCAGCTTCGGTACCAAAGAAGACCTATGGAATTACACTGGCTAAGAGCTGCCTCATGAAAGAGCTCCATGGATTCTCTATGGGTTGGAAAAGGGGAAACTGCAAGTAAGGAAACTGTCTTCTGCTTTCTTTAAGGAAACACGACCTTGTGTACTTTGCTTTCAGCTAGACATAGGTGCAGTGAGGGAAAAGAAAAAAAAACAAATTTCTTCTAGACAGTTGCTGCATGCACCATTATTTTCCAACACAATTTGTTTCTGTAATTGATTCTAGGCAAAAGATCTCAAGACCATAAGTGCCCCAATGAAAGAGGTGAGAATTAAAAATTATATTCAATGTCCCACATGCTTCCAAATCACAGGAAAGAAGAAAGCTACAGGTATTTTAAAAGTTTTGAAAGAATCTAGAATTTGAAAACACTTATACTACTCAAAATGGAGCTGCTAATCCTGGCCTTCCAAGTGTACAGAACTATAAAGTTAATTTATGTGAAAATATTTTGTAAGTACCCTTTTAAAAAGTCCAGTAGAATAAATATGCATTATTCCTTTTTCAGGATGCTGTTTCTGCATTAGTGAAAAAGAAAAAAAACTTTTTTCATGGCACAGGTATTAAGAGCAAAAGGAACATGTGTAATTAAAATGTTTGCTTCTCATCTGCTTTTAATTGAAGTTAACTGGTACTCTCCATCTACCCTAGGAGACATAAAGAATTCTGTTACTTCTGCATGCAACTGAAAATGCGGGAGACATTTCTCCCAAACTTCTCCCTGAAGAAGATCCAATGATGCTCTAATCAAGGACTACTGTTTTTTAAAATATGCTGGACGGACACCTTTCTTATGTAGCAGTGCCCAGAAATCTCAAAAACAGAACATATGAAATGGCACACATTTGTCCCCAAAAGGAGGAAAGCAATTCAACAGCCACCCACAGATCAAAATATCTGCCAGACAGCAAAAGACTCAGAAGCAAACAAAAATCTACCACCTCGGAGACAACCACCAGAATTTCAGCAGCACGAAGGACTTTCAGCCATGTTCTCATTCTGGCCTCCACTGTATCCAATGTCAGACAAACCCTGGTCTTCCTATGACTAGAAATTTGAAAAGTGACTCAGTGCATACTCACATTGATACCATCCCAGGAGAAATCCGTCCGTGTTTGCTAAAGAAAGCAAAGAAAGGCACCACGTCAGTGTAACAAACAACTTGCAAGCAGCCAAGCAACTCCAGTGGTTTGCCACAATCAACAGGCACTACTTTATCTGGTGTGTTCTAAAAACTTGTGTCTTTCAAGATGGTTTCATTCCCTGCTGGTGAATATGGTGCCTATAAGAGTCATGGTGTTTGAAAGTGGAATAGTGAACAGGGTGACAGAGTAGGAAAGAGCAAAGCACCTTTTCACAAGACTCTCCTCCTAAGTGTGGGTTGCACCACTTTGAGGTTAACACAAGGAGGAGCTACACCACCTTTGTATTTTGAGTGTCCTACAGCAAGCTACTCAATTCTGCTGAAATTATTTTCTTCTGCAGTGTTTTGGCTTGTCCATTCTGACTCACTCACCCCTTGCGAGCCAGAATCACTTCCCACATCAGCCATCACAGCATCAACTCAGAGTGTGCTTCCTTCAGCTGGGAGGACTCATCTCAACATCCTGGGTTTGGGGATGGAGACACTCAGGAAAATCTAGATGACTCATGTTACACCTATGGTAGCCATTCATATAAATCAAAATGTTCACTGAGGTGTGGTTTATGCTCGTTGACTTTTAGATCTGCTTTGATTTGACTGAATTCTCCATACAAGATTGGGCCCAAAAATTTCCTGCCAGGACTCCATGAAACTCTTAAGTGTCTTGAAGGTGCTTTCCAAGCCAACAAGGTACTCAAACAAAATAAAAATATTATATATATGTGCATCTATTAACATTTTTCAAGGTTTTGCAAACTGTATATTATTTGTTAAGCTTATTTGTGAACATTATTTGTGATTCTTCAAATATTATGCATTTAAAATAGATTCTATCTTTCTATTAATCATCATTTGCATACTCTGAACCTTACAAAGCTGAAAATTCAGGTATCCAAGAATGCAGAAGCTGCAGTAATTCAATGAACCAGCCCTTAAAATACTGCATGGTAAGTCGATTGTCTGTGAGTTATTAGTGAATGCATCTCTAAAATTCAAAATGCAGACAAATGTGTTTCTTCAAAAGATTTCGCGGCTGTGCTGCAAAAGCTGGGACGGACACAGTGCTGGACATTCCAATGTGAATCCCTTATTCAAGGAATGCAGACCTACAGGCTTGTCAGAACTGTCAGTGTTCTTCTCATGTTGTGTTCCACTCCCGTCATGACTGGTTAAAAAGCAGTTCCATTTGCAAATTCTTACTCACTATGGATCTTGTGAAGGGAGTGACTCAATTCTGTTCAGAGCAAGCCACACTGCCCAGGTATGGTCCTCAGGAGCTCCCTGGCATTCCAGCCCTCCCACAGATGATGCCTCAGTGATGCTCAACACCCATTTCGGAACCCAGAATCCAAACTTTCTCATCCCCTTGGCTCATCAGCTCTGGGCCAGGCACTCACCTCAGTGGAAGGTCGATGGAAGCTGCTGCCATGCAGTGAACTCGTGCTGTCCATATTGATTTGGTCCACATCCTTCAGTCCCTTCCAGTCTACTGCAATCACCTCGTTTCCTGTGGGAACACGTCTGGTCAGGCTTCTGAATGCCTCTACAATTTGTTCTACCAGTCTTAAGCCAACTCAGCTAAATAAGCAGGAGAATCATTGAGTTTAAGGCCACAACAGACTTAAATCAGACATTCCATTTGTACTCAGACCTCCCGTACCTCATCAACTATTACATTTCTCACAGCTTTCTCCATATGAAGACAAGTCACTTGTGTTTTTCTCAAGCATGATGTATGATGTATGCTTGGCTAAAGTGCAGATTCATCCAGTCATGATGTGTGACTGGGAAAGAATCAATTCCTAAGACATCCCCTTTCAATATTGAACCATCATCCCTGAAAAAGGCATTTCACCATTATGGCTTGAATTGGTTGCCCATCAGCTTAGAGCTGCTGAAGCCTTTGCTCTGCCAGCCTCAGCAAGAAAAAAGACCTTTGTAATACCTGCCATTACACTTCAAATTTTAAATATCAATAATACAAAATACACATGATAAAATTTTATTAAGATTTAAAAATTAAATAATATTAAATGTAAAAAGCGAAACTAAATGTTAAGAAGCACATGTAAGTAGTCAGCCAGGTAACCAGGACTGCTCTGTACAGTCAGCAATTTACTGTCTTCAGCCTGCGTGCCATCCTCAAATTCTGCTTGAAGTTATTTGCTCCCATGTCATGGAGGAACCATTGTACTGTCCTTAAACCTGAGCCTCCTATAATCTGTCAAGAAATGTAGCTGTCAAAATGATCATCTATTCCTGGGATCAATTCAGCAAGGTCTAATCTGGTTGGATTGAATGTGAATGGTTCCACTTTCATGATCTTCTTTTTTTTTTTTTTTTTACTCTTTATAGCAAATTTCTCCTCCACAGATATATGCAAAGCCCCTTGCTCATTTTAGCAGCTCTGGCACATTTTATAGAGTGCTCATCACTGCACTTCCCCAGTACAAATCCTCTGCAATCCACCCCACACAGGCCTGCAGGGGCCAAGGAGGCACTTCAGGGTGGGAAACCTGAGGCATTCATCACCAAGAATTCAAAATGCAAAAAAAACCCCCAGATTTTGTCCCCTAAAAAGGCTAAACGTGGCAATATGAAAAACAACAAAAAGACAACACTGTTTGCATATGGTGGTGTCCACCACACCTTCACATCTCAAATTTCTGCTGTGCTGGAAGGTCCATTTCTGAGAGGACTAAGGGATATTTTTTCCTTCACATCCAAAGGATGTTTCTGTTCATCAGAACCAAGTGCTTTAGTAGCATCCCCCATATGTTCCTAACTAGGCTGAGTAAAGCTGCTGTTGCAGCTCCTTGCAACTCGGGGAACTCAAAAAAAAAGAAAAAGGATTCCTGTACTGCATGTTACAAAGGTGAGCACAGAGGTCAGACACAGACAGACCTCTGGAGAAGGCAGGACATGGCTATGACAAGGATGACAAACACCACCCTTCAGGGCTGTGATCCTCTTAACTGGCTCTCCTGACAAGCACATCCATGTACTGGGCCTCACTGAGCTCTTGCTGACTGCACTGCCACAGACTGGACTGGCAACCTTGAGTCCAGCAAGGCAAGAGAGGGAGATTGGGGATTTCTGAACTCAAGCAAGAGGAGCAAGGCTTAATGGGCCACTTGTGAGTTGCCCATTGACCAGGAACTTCTTGCCACAATGACCAGGAACTTCTTATATTTGGGGCCCAAGTAAACTGCCAGGGCTAGAAGTCTCTCTTATAGCAAAGGAAGTCCCAGGCAGAGCTGTGAAAGCCCAGCTGACAGACGCAGGCACCATCAGCTGTGAGGTCTGGCTTAGAATGGAATACATCTGTCCTCAGTCCCCCTGAACAGGGCAGGGGTAGAGGGAAGAAGGAGGGAGCACTGCCAGGAAGAGCAAATCTGGAGAGGAAGGATGGAGGGGTGGACTGTGATCAGGGTGGACTGAGGGTCCAACAGGGGTCAGCGGGAGGATGAAACTGGTGCAAAGAGCAGAGCAGGAGCCTGCCCCTGCACACTGGGATCCAGCGGCCTGTTCCTGTCTGTGCTCCTGCCCTCCACCTGCAACCCTGCACACTAGAAGGGGAGAGCTGGGGCATTCCTGCCACAGAGCTGAACAAGACAGGGATGCTGGAGAGCAGGAGAGATGTCACCTCCCCTGAACAGCTGTACAGAACCCTTCAGTGCAGATAACAGTGTCACACCTCCTCTATCTCTGTTTACCCCAGGTCTTTTTCCTGCACTGTCAGCTCTTTGTGAGCACAGCGCTGTGGCCCTTCTGTGAGCCTGGAGCCACCCTGGTACAAACTGCAAGCAGGCTGCAGCACCATTCTGGGCACACACTGCAAAGACACCTCCGCCCCAGCCAAAGGAAGAGGAGCCTCTTGCTCAGCACATGTCACTTGACAGCCCCAAAGTTCCACAAAAGACACTCAGCCTCTGCTCTCAATGCTGCAAGCCCACTGATGGTTTTCTTGAAGTGTCAGAATGTGGAAAATATTCACAGAACCACTCAATGATTTGTGTTGGAAGGGACCTTAAAAATCATCTAGTTTCACCCACCTGACACAGACAAGGATACCTTTCACTAGATCAGGTCGCTCAGAGCCACATCCAACCTGACCTTGAACACTCCCAGGGATGGGACACCCACGGCTTCTCTGGGCAGCCTGTGCCAGTGCCTCAACACCCCCACAGCAAAGAATTTCTTCTTATTATCGAATTTAAACCAACCCTCTCCCATTCTGAAGCCACTTCCCCGGCACCATCTCTCCATGCCCTTGTAAAGTGTCCCTCTCCAGCTCTCAGGCCCCCTTTAGGTCACAGAAGGTGCTATAAGGTCTCCCAGGAGCTTTGTCTTGTCCAGTATTAATACTATTCTGGCAGATGGTAGCATCAAATGTTTGAAGAACATCAAACAATTATTTGTCTCAAAGTTCAAACCTGTTCTGTAATAGCAGAGCTGAAGACCTACAGAATTTATTTACTACTGCTTCTCTCCAGTTGAAACAGCTCATCAACCCAGTTCAGGGAAAAAGAATGAGTAATATGTGATTCTGCATGCTCTACAGAGACTGAATAATTTTTGAAAATAAATTCTTGGTCTAAACAGTTTCACAGGTACTAAGAGAGAAATATATTGAGAGAAAATAACTCTTTAACATCTGTTAAATGGTTTTAAATGCAGTCATATCTGCTGAAAAGCTACAGCATCACACACTGGTTGAAAAGAAATTGTCTAACTGATGTTGGGCCTGGGGCAACATTACTTTCTCTTATTGAAAGTTGGATAAAGGTTAGTGTTTTGTTTTTTTCTCTCCTGCTAGAAATAGCAAGAGCAACATTAACTCATGTTAGATCAAGACATGAAAAAACAAGTTCTGCTCTGGCAAATGGAAGGAAAGAAACATGGAAAATCAGAAAAAAAAAAGTATGGAGAGTGAAGTGGGAAAACAGAAACTGAAAAAGCAGTACTTTGTAAATTAGTATTCTTTTTATCCAGTCTCTTGTCAACCTCTTTCTCCCTGCAATTAGTAGAGACTTCTTTTCTTTTGTAATGGTATGTTTCTTCTCCAGTATAATTTCCCTTATCCATCTCCCATTCCAGCTTCTGCTAATCATCACGACTATTCCATTTGTAATTCTATGATCAATATCCTCTTACAGAATCGTATTTGCTCTTCTCCATATAGAGCTGATAAGAACTTTAAAATGAGTGGGTCATAAAGCTAATTTTAAAGTGGAATTTTTACAAACATGCTATCATTCTCGTTCAGATGTTCTGAAATGAGGTGATGAAAGTTGAAAGATAGCTGAGTTTCTGACCTTGTCATTGTTTCTGTATAGAAAGGATATAGAGGGGATTCATTTTCATTGAACTTTTAAAAGTTGTCTTCATTTTATTTAAAAATTTGTTATTTGGTTTGGGGTTTTTTAACATCACAGATTTCATCCTTGTTTTGGAAGACTCAGTAGATGGCTGAAGAAAAAGTAGGAAGCTGATTACATGAAGCAGAGAGGGAAAATGAAAGCTGTCGAAATACATTAAGCGACATTATTTCAGATCATGGCTGCTTTGTATTTTTTAACACAAATTAGATAAAAACAAAGTCTGCAAAAACACTCATAAGAAAAAGATGTCTCCATTACAACTGACATAACCTTCCAACTCAAGTCATTTGAGCCTTTGGGGGAAAATATCATCCCTCTTTCTCTTACAGTACCGTTAAGGTAAAAAATCAAGATTTATGTTTAATCAAGCCTTTCTAAATAATAAAGATGAAAAACATTTAAAGAGGAAAAAATGTGAGGGAAAGAAAATATCTTTTTCCCCACTTCTTGCTTTATTTTAGGTTTTTTGAGCACCATAACTTTGGACTCTCAGGAACTAGGGAATATGTGTAGTAAGCATTCCCAAGAAAAGTGAACGTTTGATGAATGCACTGGAAAACTACAAAAATCATCAGGATGACTGCACCTCACCTTGCTGATCTATTACTACTACTTTTTTACTATTTCTGTAGTTCATTTTGCCACATACCTTAATTTACCATGAAGACGCTGAGTTTCTCAGTTGGTCATATTTTCAGTTTCTGTGCATTCTATCACCATAAGAAATTCACCTTGTTTTGAATTACTCAAAACTTAATCTAAACAAGCCCATTCTCCTTGGGTTTCTTCTTGACATTTTCTGAATTGCTGTTTCCACTGTGCATTAATTGATTCTATATTTGGTACCTGTGCCTGCATTTTGTTCATTTACCAAGGTCCATGCTTAAATCAGGCTTCTGCATCTATGACTTTAATCTGCATCTACAGCCTTTAATAATCTATTGTGCTGTAACTTCTGTGCTGGATGTTAAACATCATCTCCAATTTGTCTTCTCTTTTTTGTGCCACACCAAATAGATGAACAGAGTTTGAGAGTCTTGAATTTTGTTTTTCCCTTCCGAACATCATGCTGGTGAAGATCTACGCCATAAACCAAATAAGTATTTGTGTTATTTACTTTCTGATGTGTCACGCCAATTAACACAAGAAACAATTTAATTAAGCAATGACTTTCCAGCACTGCTATTATCCCCTGTTAGCACACTTTCTTCTGTTTCTCAAATGTTACTTTCCAGCAGAGAGCAGAAACCTTGTCATTTGATACTGGTAGCTAGCATTAATGTTGGTAAAGATGAATATTTAGAGTAAATGGTTCAATTATTCCTTTCCATTCCCCTTTTTTCCCCCCGAACAACTAAGAAAACAACAAATGTAATTGCAGTAATTATGATCAGTCTTTAAATTGTTCTTTCCCTGATACCAATTTTCATGATACTCGTGGGAGTGTGTATCTTTGTCAAACACAACATCATCGTGTCTTGTCAAATGTGGTTGAAATTAAAGCAGTTGAAACTGCTGGGAAGGACTGACAGATGGGTGGCTAGAATAACCATAGAAACCTTCTCCCTGCCTGCCTGCTTTACACAGAGACAATCAAAGTTACCCAAAGGGTCATCAAGGAAAGGAATAAACCTCTGTCACCGGAGCTGTCCCTGAGGTGAACTCTGAAGGAAGCACTCAAATTCTCTCAGGTAAAGCTGAGAAATCCATCAACCCAAGTTATTCACCTAACTCTGTAGGAATTCTAGCTTGTACTGCATAAGGAAGCATAAAAATTAGTTATCTGCTGCTGGCACCTACCAACAGGGTCAGTTGTGGAAGAAAAATGGAAAAAAACTTGTTTAGGTGGAGGAGACAGAGCAGAACAGTTTGGTGCTCATCAAGGCAGAGAAATGTCTTGGTGTCCACAAAACAGATGTCTTTCAAATCTCTGATAAAAAACAGAAACACCTACAGCTCTGACCTGTCTCTAAGATTAGGAATCAGATGGGCAGTTCTCAGGATCTTTGCTTTGAATTTGGAACATTTGAGTACTTTTCCAGACCATTCTACAGCTTCCTGCAGGCAGATCCCTTTTCAGAGCTGTTTAGGAGACAGAATTACTGAACTAAGCCCTAACACCTACATTTTTCTTTATGACTGGAAGCACTGTCAAACCAATACTAAAGGCTACTGCATATCTTTAAGTAAAAGATGAGCAGAGAGCCTAATGCTAGACACAAGGAGCTCTGCTCTGAGAAGCCATCATGTCATGCGGGCTAGGGAGATACTCCAAAACGAAACACAATTGGAAACACATCCAATTAACACAAACTCCAAAAACACCAAACCTCAGAGCACCGTCTCATTTGCAGAACAAGTATCAGCCAGCAGGAACAGCAGCGATGGGTTTATCCTCATTCTTCACTGCTTCTCTGAAGTGCAGGGAATGTGTCCCCAGGGCCCTCACTCAGCACAGTAAGTATGAAAACGTCGATATGAACCAAGGTAGCAGCCCCTTCTGCCTGGCCTGCAGCCAGCCTCACAGAAGCAATATGCAGCAGGCAATCGCATACATTGCTCTCCATAGGTGTTTAAATTTTAATCCCCCTGTAGCCAGCACGTCATGTGGGCGCTGTCCTGGAGCACAGGAATACAATTAGATGTGCCATCTTCGCGCTGCAGTTTCATCCTCAGCAGTGGGAAGAAGAACCACCCCCAGTGCTCCTGAAGAGTCAACCAGCAGATCACAACACACCTTTCCCACGTCAGGGATGCTCCTGGTCCCTCTTCATGGAATGGACAAAACCAGAGCCTCTCCGAACACCAGCACATGAGGGCAGGGGCAGCCTGTGAGCTTCACATCCACCCTCCTCACCTGCCCTGCCTCAGCTGTGGGTGTCACCCTGGCAGCCCCAGGGTTTACAACCAGGTGGCTGCACCCTTCTCCACCACAGCCATCACACACTTGGTCACAGTCCCCACAGGGCATCTGGTTTGGGGACAGCAGCAGTGGTCAGAGCCACACAGAAAGCACTGAGGCTGCTGACTCCCTGCCACCACTCTCCCCCAAAAGCAAAGTGTATACCTCAGCCTTTTTCTCTTTTTTTTCCCACTATATTTTCCTCCACATCCAATAAAGGATGAAAATTCTCCTTAGCCCTCCTTTGGCTGCTTATGCATTTGCAGAAACCTTTTTATTGCCTTTTATGGCAGCAGTCAGACTAAATCCTGGTTGCTCTTTGGCCTTTCTAATTTTCTCTCTGCACAACCTCACAACACCCTTCCTGAATGACCTTCCCCTTCTTCCAAAGGTGAAACACTCTCCTTATTTCCTGAGTTTCAGACGAAGCTCTAGTCTTTTTCCCCACCAGCTCATCTTTCAGCACATGGGGATGGCCTGCTTCTGCACCTTTATGATATCCTCTTAAAGAATGTCCAGCATTCCTGGACCCCTCTGCCCTTCAGGACTGCCTCTTTAAGGGACTCTGCCAAACAGTCTCCTAAACAAGTCAAAGTCTGACCTCAGTAAGTCCAAGGTGGCAGTTCTGCTGACCCCCTCCTTACTGCTCTGAGCATCAAAAAGTCTCTCATTTTGTGATGGCTATGCCCAAGACAGCCTCCAACCACCACATCACCCACAAGTTCTTCCCTGTTCACAAACAAGAGATCCAGCAGGTGCCTTCCCTAGCTGGCACACTCACCAGCTGTGTCAGGAAATTCTTACACACTCTCCAGGAAAACTCCTGGTCTGATTCCTCTCTGCTGTATTGTATTTCCAGCAGATATCTGGTAAGAGAAAGTGTTCCCAATCCTAGAAAGCCACCAGCAGGGCTTCAGGTGTCCTCTCCAGAGAGAGCTCCACAGCTCCCGAAGCACCTGGGGAAAATGACCACGAGCTGCTGGCACTGAGACTGCAGGGGCTGAGCTCACCAGGCAGAGCTGCGGGCACTCAATGCTCAGGTGAGGCCACATCTCACCATCACAAACACCATCACACCCACCCCTAACCCCACCCCATGATTTTCCCCGCTGTCCCTGAGGGCATCCACACCTACCCAGGGGGCACCTACTGTTCTAGAGGCCCCTCTGATCTCCCCATCAAGGGAACAGTCATCACTCTCTGCCAGGTATGCACATCATTTGTTCAACCTCCCCCTCAAACCCAAACACCGGGTTAACAACCCCTTAGACCCATGATAAGCGGTTGTAGGACCACTCATTGTCAGAAAAGAATGAAGAACCCCGGTGGCCAGTTTCTACTTTCAGCTAATTCAATGGCTCATTGGGAGCATCATCTGGGGAAATCCTTCATCAAGCAGAAGGTTCAAGTTTCTTCAGAGGACTCCCCAAGTCAGGCCTTTTCTGCAGTCAGAGGGAAAACCAGCACACCACACATGCCAATGTTCTGTCTCCTCCAAAACTCATTATTTTGATTCTGGTTACTCTTCTCACATCTTTTTGGTACAGTTTCTATCCCAAGACCTACTAAATTTTGGGTCCTCTTCATCAACTATCCTGTTTCTCACCAAGCTGGACATGTCCAGCTCCAGGAGGAGGAAATCCCAAGATCCCAGCAACTAACAGTGCTATTTCTATTCCAGTGCTCTGGGCAAGGCGTGACTCGGCAGCACCTACCAGTTCCTGGATATCATGGAAATACAGGGGTGCTCTGCTCATTGTTCCCCCTTGGTTCCCTGTTTTCCAGGTTTTAGCCTGTTAGTCTGTTCTCTTTTCTTATTGCTTTTTTCTTCCCAGCCCTCACTCCTCAGTGATTGGGTTACTTTCCTCTCTGGCTCCTTTTCTTCATTCTCTTCTTCTTTTGGGAAGTGGTGGGAAAGGAGGTATTTAGTATTTGTTTGGGATGGGTATCAGCTTGTCCTTAAAGCAGGAGTGGATGTGTAAGAAAGACAGGGAATGATTCAAATAGGGGAAACAGCAGCGATATTTCCCCAGAATATCTGTCCTAACCTGTCACAATTTACATCTCAAGTAGCTCCCAAGACAGACTTGTCTCTGTATTTAGTCATCTTTAAAGGATTCATCTGTTCACTTCTAAAATCAAAACAAAGGCCTTTTAGTACCCATACCATCCTATGTCAAGTACTTCCACAATTGAATTCTGTGTTACATGAAGAAGTGCTGACTTTTATTTGCTTTAAACTTGCCACTTATTAGTTTTGTCTGATGTTTAGGCTCTGTTTTAAAATTGGTAATTCAATAGTCTTCCCTCATCATTTTCTCCATGCTGTTCCTATCCCAGAGAAAATTCATTATTTTTTAGATTATCTGTCATATCCTTAACCGTCTCATTTCCATACTTGAGAAATCCCTATTTAAATGTCTCCTTTCATATTAGCCACACAATACCTTCGATTGCCTTTCCTATCCTTTTCTGAATCTTTTCCAGTCTTTGATTATGGCCTTTCTGAAATGGGAACAGACCATTAAGGTCAATGCATTATAAAATCTCAAAACAAGGGAACCATATGGATAGATACATAGTATAATGCTATTTCTCATTTTATTCTCTTATTCTTTTCCTAATTTGATTGGCATTTTTAGTGGCACTATGCATTAAGCCACACATTATAACCGCAAGATCTCGTTCCTGCATGGCAACAGTAAACTCAGAACCTCCATCATTGCAAATGTAACTCTAGAATTGCTTTGCCTGTGTGCATCATTTTACATTTATCCACATCAAATTTCACCCATCATTTATGTCATTTGATATTGTGAAATCCTTTCCCAAATCATTCCATGCAGTTTTCTGTCTGCTCCCCCAAACGATTGATTACTTTATTACCATAGTTTGTTACCTCATTATGTAGCCCTTCCCCTTTTTAATGTCATTTACAGATATGCACATATCTGAAAAAATATTCATATCATTTATGGATATGCACAAATCTGAAAAAAAAATCCCTGTGAAAAATGGACATTTCCTGCTAATCCTTGTTTCCTATCTTTACCCAGCTACTTAAGAAACTTCTCTGATTCAACAGTAGATTTATGTCTTTTAACAGCCTGGGGTGAGTGACCTTTACAAATGTGCTTTGCAAATCCAAGCGGACTACTGCCACTGGACCTCCTTTGTCAATATTGCTTGTTGACCCCTTCTAAGACTTATAAATTGTGATATCAACTAACAACTGTAGGGTTAACTCTTTCTCAGTACATCTTATCTCTCCATGCTTGCACTAATTCTGTTCTTCAGAGTAATGTTTATTAGCTTGCCTCCTAGGCATATCTTGTTTACTAGCTTGCAGTTCTCCAGATCTCAAAATCATTTTAAAAACTGGCATGACATCATCGACCTTCCAATCTTCTTGTACCAAAGCAACTGGAAAGCATTACAGATAAAAATCTACAGTTCAGCCCCTCCAGCCTCAAACTTCTCCAGAAGTCTCACATGAACATCATCTGACCACTTTTTTGTCTACTTGCTCTACAACCTCACTGAGGCTTTGATCTGAAGCTGATGTGATGCATCTCAAACAAGAAAAGGTTTCACAGGATAAAATTCCACAACTTCTTCCACAATGAACAGACACAAAATTGTTGGGGTTTTGAGGCTGGGGGCAGAGGGTAGTGATGTTCTGCTATGGTCTTAATCTCTCTGAGTCACCTGAAGCCTCTTTGGTGGTAACACCACACACTAAGTCCTCCTAATCATTGCAAAAGGCAAGTTATTTGCCTTTTACAGTCTCTTTGAATAGCTCCTGAAGTAAACATTTAATCTGCAGCCTGCTGAGCTTCCTGCCACCACAGCCTCTTTGATCCTCCTCTGCCTGTCACAGCTTTCTGTCACCATCCTGGCCAGTGAGCATAAATGGCCAGCAGTATAAACCCTAAAACTCTTTTTCCTATGTGGAATGTCAATCCCTATGCTCACCATTTGAGTCACCAAACTGTTTTCTCCAGCACACTTTAGAAATTTTGAACTGCAACTTTCCCCATGAGCCATGCCTGATCAGCATCTGCAAATACAACCCCATTCGTTTCAGGATATAAAAATTATATTTCATTTAAAAGTCTGGTATACTCCTGGACCTGGGAATGTGTAGCTTAAACTCATGGAGAAACACACAGATCATCTAGTCTGACCTCCTTAAAATAAGACAGGCTAAATGTACTCCCTTTGTTAATTATACTTTCTGTTGCTGTGCTTGAACGAGGGCATTTTTTAAAATCTTGATTTTATTGTGTTCATGTGACAGAGGGCTCAGTACAACTCTCAGTAAATTATGCCAATAGTTCAGTATTTTTACTGTTTGATTTTTGCCTCATTCTCAATCTGAATGTATCTGCCATCCTTCTCTCACATCTTAGCTTTCTACTAGGCTGAAGAGTCAGATGACTTCGAGGTCGTTTTTTTCTTCAATCAAACACTTAAGGACTGTCATCAAGTCACTTCTGTAAGTTTTTATTCACGGTTCTATGTTTATTTTCTTGTCATACTTCAGTTTTGCAGTATTTCTCAAAGTGATAATAATAGAATTAGACAAAGTAGATGAAAAATAATTTTTTCACAAGTGCCAAATGCAGAGAAAATATGCTTTTCTCTCCTCCTATTCAATATTCAAGATCAAAGAAGCACATCAGCTTCCTTGGCTGCAGCATCTCAGTAGCAGCTGTTGACCTACTGATTACCAGTTCCAATATCTATAAGCTTATTTAGTGTGACTGCTCACAAAATAGAATTCTGGTCCTGTAAATAGCATTCACACTCTGCCATTAGATATTTAGATTAACTCATATTTGGTTAGATTGAAACACACACTGTCTGTCAGTACTTAAAATGAATCAAACTGTTCCCTATCAGTGATTTATCCCTTCCATTTGTTACTTTCATTTTTAGCAGTTCATCTAGTCATTGCAAATACTATCAAGTTTATCAGTATTTTAGATCTCCCTCAGGATTTTGAGCATTATGTAAAAATCACACGGTACTTGGCAAAATTAGAGCTACAGGTTTTTCAACAATGACTCTTTCCTTGTTACTATTTTGCTATCTATTGAATTTAGATGCACTTAGAATGTACTGTACTCATATATTAACTAACTAAGAATCATGTGGTTCTAAGCAGATTGCTAGCTTATTAGAGGTTGTATCTTTTACCAATCTTATATTTTACCTCCATTACCACGATTGTAGGTAAAGTACTTCTATCAGAGAAGTACTTGGCTGCAGGGAGTCTCATAAAGTCATGAAATCAAGTTAGCTTGACAGGCTCTATTTTGTATAAGCCCATTCTAACTGATATATTTGCCTTCTAATATTTTATTGGAAATTTTAACTAATCGATAAAATTAAATAGATAGGTCATTTCACAAAACCTTTAAAGTTGTGCTAACATCCCAGCTTTTCACTTGAGACCTTCTTCACTATTTTAAGACCTTATAAAATAAAGCTTTGACTTTTTATCAAAGTGCTTAAAAACTCATGAGTGTGAATTATCTTCCATTGGTTAAATATCAGTCTAAAATCACAGCTGTTTGCTGTTGGAGAACACAACCTTATTAAATTACCTGAAAACTACTTTTTCTATGTCCCCCCAAGAAAGCAGGCCTAAAACACTTATTGATTAGTTCACTTCTTCTGCTTCAATACACATCAGTCTATAGAATTAAGACTCCCAGCTTTATCATGCCAATGAATTCATTACTTGCATTTTTCCATCAGCTCCTTGGTAATTTCTCTCATAATTCTTGCAATATTACTGTCCATAGGAGTTCACAAAATGAGTATGCTCTTCCTCAGTTCTGTTCCTCAAATCACATCTGTTGCATTGTACACACACAGAGGTCTTACATCAATCAGCAACATGCCAAAGACTGTTTTCTGTTACTAATGACTGTTTCTGACACACACTTACCTTGCACGTGTATTTTTTAGGACTGTTTCCTTATAAAGCCAGGCTTATGCAATCATGCTCTTTGCCAGCCTCTCCCCACCACAACTTTGAAACCACCCACCTGTATTTCAGAAGCCCTGATGGGAGAGGGAGGTCTCAGAGATCACCTGTTCATACAGCCTTCAGGACAACCGGCTGCTAGGGCTGGGAGATGCTCTCTGCTCAGAATCTTACTGGGACAAACAAGTTCCCATCCCCGAGCCCTCTACTTCAGCTTCTAAAAGTGATCAGATTGAGAACTGCTTGAAAGAGGAAAAGCCAGATTGGGAAGAAATACAAGCAGTGAAGTGAGACCAACCACAAAGCAGTCTGGTCTGGAAGGTGTGCCTTTGTCCCTCTGTTCTGTCTCTATCCCAGGTAAGGGAGGTACAAGATACCCAGATGCCCCTGTTCATGTATTCCCACTCTTTTACTCACATCACCTACAGTTTCTACACGGAGCTCTGTGCTCCTTCCCCTTCCACCTCTGTGCATGCAACTAAATGAAATTATTCCTACTTCCATGACTCAGTTTCCATCTGCATTACATTTCTGTATCTCCTTCCTGAAGCTTCTCCGCTCTTTATTCCTTTTCACTGACTCACTAGATGTTGAAGGTGAAGGAGGTAGGAACTGGACACCTTGATACATACTTGGTATGTGTGAGGTGTGCATGCAGAGTGGATGTCTCACTTTTTCACACTCCAAGTGTGTAGACCACACTTGCCATTCCAGATCTCACATCACACACCTACAGATCTGTGGGGGGGAATAAGTAAGGAGAAAAATGCAGGGGATGTTCACTGCTTGCTCCAGCTGCTTTACCCCTCTCCTGTCAGCCTCCCACCCTGCTCCCACTCTGCTGAATCTAAAGTGGCTGGATTAGGAGTGGGTGGTCTTTGGCTCCATCTCTCCTGCTGCAGGTGCTATGAGCCACTCATTTACACCTAGCGGGGATCATCCAGTGGGAAAGCAACAGACAAAGTACATACTCCTGCCTCTGACAGGACACTGACCATTGCCAGGGAAGGGGAGCCCAGCAAGCCAGGTACCTGGCTTTGGCAGGTCACACCTGACCCAGAGCCTGAACAATTCATTAACAATGGAGAGCTCTGCCTTTTCCAGCCTGGTGCTCCGCGCACCAGCCCAGCTGTCACTTGGGCTGCTCCTTGCAAAACTGCCACACCAACAACACTCAGAGAGGAAAGGCTGCAGCTGGCAGCTGGGGCTATCATGGGGAGGAATTCTGTGACACATGGCACTCCTAAGAGTTAAGGAAAGTGGTGATGGGGGCAACATGTAGGAGCGTACTGATGGCATGTGGAAGACCTGGGGACCTTTGGCACAGCAAGACTGAAGCAGTGAGTCCAACCTGACTCAGAGAGGCAACCACTCCAGGGTTTAGACCCTAAGCATAGGAACACAGGATGACTGGGTTGGAAGGTGCCTCCTGAGGTGAAAACTCCAGCTCAAAGAGAGTCAGCTATGAGGTTAGACCAGATTACTCACAGCTTTATCCAGTCTGGTCCTGAAAACCTCAAAGAATGGACACTGAACAATCTCTCTGGGAAACTCGTTACAGTGCTTGACACTTCTCACAGTCAAAAGGTTTTCCCTGACCCTCAGCGTGAGCAACTCTAGTTTCTCTTCTCCCACGCTCCACAAGTACTATTAGTTTGCAATGTCTTGGAATATTTTCCCACCATTTTACATCACATTCACAAAACAGGTTTGCTGCAGGCTTCTGTGCAAAGACATGAGAGAAATCAGAGAAATCACTGGAAAAAAAAGAGACAGCAATCTTGAGCTTAACATGCTTGAGCTTTCTATTAATTTAAATCCATTCAAGGAACTAAGAGAAACCCTGCCATGCTAATCAGAACAGCCAGTGTTAGGAGATGTCTAAGCTGTAGTCAAAGGCACACTTGAAATGCATTCAGAAACCCATGCAGACCTGAAACCCTAAACTTGGCTCAGTTACTGACAACAACCAAGCTAATCTTTGGCATTTAGCTGGTTGGCACTCAAATATCCACAAGTTCCTAGGTGGATTTTACAGCCTTAACTGTCGAGCAACCTCAGTGAAAATTCTCCTCCACATCCCAGAAACTGAGACCCAGCTATGATGAGAGTTGCTAGGCAGCTCCCTAGGAACTATGATGGGGTATCCCCAATACACAGACACGACCTGCAGTCATTCCCAGAGGAAGAAGCCACCTCCACTTCTCATTGAGTAATTGCTATATGCCATGTTACACAAAGCACATGTATGACATTGAGATGTGACTGTGGAGAAGGTGACTGGATATCAGGTTAGCCTTTTAAGATCACTTTTCAGCTTTTTCCATACCTTAGGAAATCATAATCCAGATCACTGCCATTCTGGTGTCCTCTGTAAAATTTAAATATACTCTATGACTCCATTTCAAATTATCACATATGGAGCTGCTCTGTTATGAACCACTCAATTACTTTTCCCCAGGGAGAAATAACCAGAAAACTCATATTTAGGAAAGAAAATGTAAAGTTGCACATCACTAAACATGTGCAAACTATGACATCTAACTAGATCATAGTAAAACATCCCTGCGGGAGATTAAGAAATCATGTGGCTTGCTTAAAATTGGAATGGAAAAAGGCCCGGAGCAAGCTCAGGGCACAATCCTGCACTGGCCCTTGTGTGGTGAATAAACCAAATGTGACTGATTATGAGCTTTCTATCACTAATTAAAACCTCTTGAATTCTGAGTTCAAAATCTGCTTCATGTAAATTTCAAGGTAAAATAAATACAAGCATAGCACTCCCTTCTCTGGGACCTACCTGGTCTTGGGAAGCCAATACAGAGGCTGTATACTGAACTAATTCTGCAAAAATCGAACCAGATAGACTTGGAAGAGAGAACACAAAGCTCTGCTCATGCTAGGATGTTAGTTTCCAACCACATCCTAGAGCTCAGACCTAGTACTTCAAAGCATTGATTTCCAGCTCGAAGAAAATATGTCTGAAGAATCCTCTCAAAAACTCCAGGAAGGCTGGAGCCAAAAATCTAGGCTGCCAAGTAAGAATCATTCTAAACAAAATTCCTTAGGAGGAGTAGTCCAACTAAAATTCAAGGATCCCACCTTCACTAAATCCAGCCTCTAGGACTGACAGGAGAATTAGCCCCTTCTAAAGCACAGCAGTGTAAAAGTTTCACACAAAGCAGGCATCAGACAGTATTACTACATTCATATCTGACTCCCACAGAGACCAGAATCATAGCTGAGCAATCCCCCTTAGCACACGCCTTCATACCACCAGGGCAAGAAAAGCTCCTCAGTTAACTGTATAAATAGGTCCCTAAAGTCCACTGAGCTAGCACCATCAAGAATGAACGTGTATCACACTAACCAAAAATTGCTATCATATGATAAGTCAAACATCTGCACCATTAAGGTCTGTATTGGAGGACTGCAATTTGCAAAGTGAATTTTCAGCTATCATTATCCCATCGATATAGCATAGATGCTATTTTCTGTTTTCATCTATGCCCACACAACTGTATGACACTTATAAATATATATATACAAACACGTATATATAATCTCATATGAGCATGATACTTGCAACAGCTCAGCTATACCAGGGGTTATTTGTCACATAAAAACGCTGCCATGCACAGGAGCAAACACCTGTAGTTTGTACGACAGCTTAACCACATTTTGCAGTGGAGAGTGGATGTTACTAAATGCATGTTTGTTCTTTATTTCAACAGCATTGTGGGAAGATAGACCAAGAATTAACACTGCCTGTTCAGACAGACATCGATAAAAGGCGTACCAGTAATTACCCAGCTAACAGAATAATAATGCCCTTGGCAGCAATGGTGTGTGGAGGATAGGGGCAAGGCAGGAGATGGAGGCAACACATGTCCTGATATGCTATAGAGACACTGATCCAGGTGAGCTTGAAGAATCTCAAGGGAAATATTGCAGTGATCTTTGCCACGTAGACACGTAAGAGATTTCTCTAGGTCATAAGGACATTTGAGACTGCTGAGAGACATAGGCTAGGTACAGGAATTAATTCCCAAAGTAGAAACTGGATTCTGTAGTTTAAAGTTTGCTGCTGCAGGAGTAGATGGCTCCCTGCAAGTGCTCACAAAGGGCTTTCCCACTGAGACAAGAAGTGTAGCAGCATCAGGCTTTGACATAGTCCCTCAGATTTACTCTGGGGTGACACAGTCCCTCCATCTGGGGTGGTGGTGCAATTCTCATGTCCTCAGAGGTCTCCTTTTCCCACAGATGCCCGCGTGCTCTTGGGAGAGACAGAGCCGACGGCTTGGGAGCGAGATGTACTGCCAAATGAACTCCGGTTTGCTCTCAGAGATTCTTTTGGCATATTGAATTATATATCCCCATGTAACTGATAGAGCTGTACCTGTGGTTTGCACAAAAAAAAAAAAAAATCCTGAAGGCAAGAAAGTGTGCCCAGAATGCTGTGTTTACCTGTAGATACCCCTGCTTAAAGATCAAGGGACCTCTTGGTATCTGCATGTGTGTAGGAGGGGAGAGATGGGTCACATAGCCTGAAGGCTTGGGATCCTTTGGTTAAAAATGTGCATGGCGTGGCCCAGCGGAAGGATGCGGTCCCTCCCCGTGTCCCCTCGCAATAGCTCCGCGAGAGGGAAGGGACTCAGCTTTCTTTGCTCTTCTCCATTGAAGTCTACGCAGGGGGAAGGGGGAGACAAGAAGACGTGCAGATCATGGAACGTTATGTATCCTCGGATAACAATAAACCCTTACCGAGCAAAGGAGCCAGCCGCCGGCCGCCTGATCCCGCTTCGGGAGGCACGGCACGGCACGGCACGCCCCGCACCCACTCCCTTCTCCGGAGGCGCCGCACTGACCCACATGTTCGGCGACCTTTCGTCACGGGTGACACGGGCAGGCGACCCCCGGCCCCGGGCACGTCCCGCCGCCCCGCTGCCAGCACCTAGGCCAGCGGCTCCGCGCAGCCCCGCCACGCCACGGGAGACCGCGGTGGGGAAGGGTCGCACGCAGCTAATGGCGCTGCACGGGCGGCAGGGAGGGGGCTGCGAGGGGCGACCTGCCGGGGGCTGCCGTGCGGGTACCCGGGCGGGGGCCGCGGCTGCCCGAGCATCCTCTGGCGCCGTCCCCGCCAACGCCTTACCCACGGTGCGGGATCCGATGCAGCCCATCACTCCGGCGGGGCTCCGGGGAGAGGCGGCAGCCTCAGCAGCGAGTAGGCGGAGAAGGCGGGGAGCGGCGGAGGTCGGAAAGGAGCCGGTCCCTTCAGCGGGAAACGCCGGGGTGGCCCAGCGGGGACCGGCGCGGGGTCATGGTCAGGTAGGAGCGCGGGGTGCCCCCGCCGGGGCGAGGCGGGCGGGCGGGCGCGGAGCCCGCGGGCCAGGCTGGCATCTGCCCCCGCCGCGCCTCCGCGCTCTGCGCCGCGCCCCGCGAGGCTCCCCGTGCGCTGCCGCGTCCCCGCCGGTGCCGCCGCCGAGCCCCCGCTGCCCGCCCGCCCCCCGCTCCCGGCTCCCCGACGGGGGGCGGGCTGAGATTGGGTAAACAGCTCGGCCCGGCAGCGCCGCGCCGATTGGCTGCCGCCCTCCGCGGCCCGGGGAGGGGAGGCAGCGCCGGCCGGGCCGGGCCGCCCCTCTGCCCGCGGGGAGCGCGGGACGGGCCGGCGGCGGGGCGGAGGCGAGGGAGCCCGGCGGGCGGGCGGGCAGGACGGGACGGGACGGGACAGGTGCGGGCGGCGCGGGATGCGCACGGAGCGAGGGGCGGCGCGGGGCCCCTCCCGTCCGCCGGGGGAGCGGGGCGGGCACAGGTGAGCGGCGGGCGGTGCCGCAGGCCGGGAGCAGAGGGGGGAGCGGGCAGCGGGCTTGTCCCTGTAAGAGTAAAGCAAGTGGGGACGGGGGGAGGTGGGTGAGCAGCTGGTGCGTCCCCTTAAGAAGAAGCAGCAGCAGCGAGGGGCTGGGGATGGATGGATGGTTGCATGGATGGAG
Source organism: Melospiza georgiana (assembly GCF_028018845.1). NCBI lineage: Eukaryota > Metazoa > Chordata > Aves > Passeriformes > Passerellidae > Melospiza > Melospiza georgiana. The sequence continues at coordinate 79,977,073 of NC_080431.1, forward strand.
GCGGGGCGGGCGCGGTTTCCCGGTAACTAGCGGACCCGACTCAGTTACCGGCAGCCCCCCAGCGGCCGCGCCGCGCCTCCCCCGGGGCGCTCCCGCGCGGCTGAGCCGGCCCGGCGCGGTGCCGGTGTCGGTGCGGTGCCGGTGCCGGTGCCGCCGCAGCCCGGCCCACAGGCACTGCGGGAGCTGCCGAGGGGCAGGCGGCCCGCGGAGCCGCCCCAGCCGCCATCCGGCGGGAGAACGGCCGTTCCCCGCGGTCCGATCTGCCCCCGGAGCCGGCCGCGGGGCTCGGGCGTGCGGCGCCGCCCGGCCTCTGCCCCTGGCCCCGCACGACCGCGAAGGAAGCGAGCCCAGCCGTGAGGATGCTCGCTGAGGCCTTTCCCAGGTCCTCCCCGCTAACACGGCAGTGAGGAGGGATCTCTGCAGATGGAGAAGGTGTGGTTAGGTCAGTTCCCTTCACACCCCAAATTCTTCTCACCTGATGGCACCATCAACAGGCAGTGTCCTCCTGGCCCGCTTCCCCAGCACCAGGGACTCTCTCCAGTCTGGTCCGTCCACCTTCACACTCTGAAATGCTTACTGTTTCTCCCTGGTCCTTTGTGTCTCCTTCGCCCAAAAAGCCTCTCCGATCTCACCAGCATCCTTCCACTCATCTCTAGTAATGGCAAATTGAATTTTGCTGATCCCATATGATCCATTTTGATCTCATCCTCGTGCTTGGAGAATTCAGTTTTTGTCAGCATTGCTGAGAAGTCACTCAAGACAGCTGATCATTCTTCGTTAACAGCAGTTCCAAAGAATAGGTAAGTTCATTCATTTTTCCATTCACACCTTACAGTCAGCCTAAGGACGGAAAAAAATAAGGAAAAAAAGGGCTTCAGACAGAACATATTTTGCCTGACCCTCTGAAACAATAAGCAGGAAGTATACTCAGATAAAGTCAATTTACAGAATAAAATCTATGCAGGAAAGATAAAGGCAGAGAAAAAACCCCAAACCACAGTCTGAATATAGGCAGCTATTTTATCTTTTTCCTTCTTCATGATATTGAAGGTATTACTATGTATGGTGAACATGACACTGCTGAAGTGTAAGAGATCAGAGTCCCCTCCTCTCTGGTGCCCGAGGCCAGTCTGCTCTGCTGCTACAATGCTTATCCCTGGGTACAATGCATTAGATCCCTGATGAGGCTGAAGTTTTTCCACAGTTAGAGTTCTTTCCCTATTTCACTCCTTCCACCTCCCCCATATATTTCCAAACCTATCAGTTTTCATCTCGTTTTTCTGAATGACTTACTAAAGATACTTTTCCTGACATGTCTACACTCTTCTAGCCTGGGTTGTAAAAGCACTGGGAAACAATGGGCTTGGCAGTATGTTAACTAGAGGTGTTTCACCATCTCTAAAAAGCAGATCTAAAAATGCGAAGAAAAGGGAAGCAAAAGCAGATTGCAATGGGAAGAGTGGTATATTAAGACAAAAGTCCTGTTTTGGGTAAATGTTTTTTAAGCTGGTGGCTGCCCAGCCAGCTGCTGTCACCCACAGTCTCCGGTGGACTGATCGATCAGGACAGCTGTCCTCAGCAGTTTCACCAAACCCCACCAAACAGCATTTGCACCTCACCCTGGCCTAAGAAGATGTATTACTGACACAGCTGTGGGCAATTTCTTTTCCTCTGTTCAGAGAGTCTAGTTTCATTTTAATCCCTTTCTCCCTCTCACCCACCCGCCAAATCTAAATCTGTTCCTCTGTGAACCCTTTTTGTGCACTGAGTGAACTCTGCTGTGGTTTCCTTTTCAGTGAAGATTTCAGACAAGTCACATTGACTCTTCTTTTTTTATCCCCCCTGAGCATGTCTATTGCTTTATCTCAAGCTCAAAGTCATATCCCAAGTCCTAGAAAATGCACATTTGGCTTTCCTTTCATTAAGCTACAATATCATCTACATCAGCCTGCTCTGACTTCTGCCCCAGGGTGTGATTCCACAGGCAGGTGAGCAACTCCTAGCACTTACCCTGCCTGAAAAGCTGCTTTCCAGTTCTTCATGGGTTTGTCTGCTGCTGCTTTAGTGAGGTGGTAGTTTACACAGGATCTGGCAAGCACCCGTGCTGCTGCCAGACATGCACAGCAGAAAAAAAAAAGTACTGGAAAGAAGGATTATACTCAAGTGTCCATTCATTCACTCCACAGAATTATTGGTCTGTCTTGTGGCTGTCTCACATGTCCTGATGCCACCAGCTCCCTCATTTTTTTAATTTGAAATCAATATCACTTAGCTGCTGGAAGCAATACCTGTCTTGGCACCTAGAGCCATGCTTCATCTCTCATTTCTAATATAGTCAGCTTAATGAAAGGGTAAACTCTTCACCATCTTTTGGTTCTTAATCACACCTTTATTTATCATGTTTACATAACATTATGTGTTATTTATATTTACATAAATCTCCATATTAAAAGTCAATTTCATTCTCATTAGAAGTTGAGAAGATTTCGTTAAGACAGCTTTCACCCAGTTGCTCAGCTCTTCTGTGCAGTGGGTTCTATGCAATAGGGAATTCATCATCAGTGAACAGTTTCTAGTTTTTATCAAGACAATAACAAACTTTTTAAAATCAGTAAAAATGTTTATCATATAGCACCAAAAGAAAAGTAGGTATTTTACATTTTGAAGAAATACATGGTTTAATAAGAATGTGATTTCATAAGAATTATCTCGTAGGAGGGAAGTGACAAGACTGATTCTCTGAAACAGAACATAAATCTAACTGTGCCCCACAGTTTTTGTCCTTGCACTTTCATGAGCAACAGCATTCCCTCTGCTGCTTAAAGGAACTGGAGGTAAATGACAGAACATAAACAGTTTTGTTTTCTTTGAAATACACTTTCTGACAGGCTGTGGATATTTTCTCTGAGCATTGTGGGTTGGTTCTTAAACAATGAGGCTGCAATTTTGTGTAGGAAATTTTGTACAACATTTTTTTGATAAGCGCTGATTCAAATGCTGGTCTGAAAGATCTTCACAAATGTAAGTTTTTGTACAGGTTTGGCAAAAAGAGGTATTTAAATATCTAGAGAGAAACATGGATAGATCTTTTTACAAAGCTGGGTACCTCAGAAGAAAGGAGGAGTAGGAAACAGCCCCTTGCAACTTGCTAATTTATTTTTATGATGGATGAAATTATGTGCCCCTCTGTTTATTGCAGATCTGAAAATCTCCCCTTCCACAGCCCCTGTTGTGAAGGGCTGTGCTGGCAAAAGGGAAAGAATGTTTGACCTGTTGTGTTCTGTAGGTCACTGCCATTAGCAACTTCTGTTTGCAAAACAGAGCTTCGGTGCTGCCCAAACTAGGTCAAGGATGCTGCTGGAGGAAGTGCCACATAAAGATCCCTTGACTTCCTTCTTCCTCTGTTCCTGCAGTTTTGCAACGAATTCAACAGAGAAATTGAGAAACCATAAGCATTAAGCATGTGCTCCTAGGGGAGGACCACCTATTTCTGGGGTTGTATGCCAAGGTGAATTGGGAACAGACAAGGATCCATGCCTCTCTTCCCCCATGCCCTGCACACAGAGTGGTCACTGTAAGTCTGGGCAGGGATGGGTGGGGAGGAAAACACAATTCCAGCAAATCTTAAAATAGTCACCTTGTGACTGATGGTCACTAGCCTGATAGAGGGGCTGATAACAGCACAGAGCAAAGCAGTTTTAGAACTAGTCTGGTCCTTAGCAACTTGTTCTAAACTACCCTGAGGCTTCCATCATATCCCTGAAGAACAGCTTATGCTGTAAATTAACTGTTTGTTTGTGTTTTAAGAGACAGCTGTTCATATTTTCTATAAGCCATTGATGAATCTATTAAACCTGTTCTACCAGATGTTCCCTATATCTCTATATAAATATAAAGATCTTATAAATTATAAATACTGGAACAGCATCTTCCAAAGAAACACTGCTTATAAAATACAAAGCTATTGTCACTGTCTTACCTGCTGAGTAAATATATTCTTTTCATCAATTAATTATCACGGATGCAGATTATATCACAGTAGGTAATGTGTCCCTGTTATCTTCCTTAGCTACCACTAAAACCAGCTAAAATGAAAAGAAAAAACAATATATATCTTGCCAACTAATGTCCCACTTTCAAGTAAACATCACCAAGCACCAGATAATGCAAAATGTCTTCCTTTTGCCTATTCCCCAGAGGTATCACTGGCAACCATATCTGTCGTCCCATGAAAAGACTCTGGAAAATGAATGTCCACCTTCTCCTTCTCTGATCCTTTTAAAATCCTTATGTAATACCTTGTGACCAGCTACTATCACAGAAGACATGGAAAAACTTCCTACATGCTTCTTGCACGATGTGTCTTCAGCTGCGGAAAATATGCAGAGGCCTGTGAAGTTCATGAGTAGGAGATGTTTACAAAAATAGAATCTGTATCAGATCCATAGAGGCAGGAATCGTCCTGCAGGGGCTGTTGCTCCAGTGTGCTTCAGCGCTGGCCTCCTGCCACTGGCAGTTTGGATTCCCCAGTAAAAGCTGCTTCTGGCAGAGATCTCAGTAATTGCTTCATGGAGGTAATGTAGTAGATGCCATAAGAGTTAATTCTACATCAAGCTGTATTAGCTACTGATAGGATTTTCGTGTGGACCGAAAAGGAAATGAGATAGCAAAATGACTCATGCAGTTCTTCTTTCTTCAGAGCTCCTTTGCTGCAGAAGACAAACAGAAAGATTTTTTATGAGGTTTTAAAGAAGGAAAAAAAGCAGTGCCAATGTAGTTCAGATCCTGAAAGTGGTGCAACTTATCTCACATAAGTGAAAGGCTGGGTCCTTTCAAGCTGGGAAAATATTTAAGGCTGTGTGAATCAACTGAAGGGATAACAGGTGGAGAGAGGTAGGTTGTGTTTGCATTACATATTGTGATATAAGCTCATGCTTACCTACACTCACACCCCAGCAAGTTTGATCTTGTTCTTCCTGCACCCAGAGACCATAAAAAACTTTAGGGGAGCATATTAGTTTAGTGCTGAGATAGAACTAATCAGTCCACACCCTCAATAGTGCATTTATCAAAAACTCCTCCTGAGTATTTTATCCCATATGGCTGAAGAGATGTAATGGTGAGCACCATTATTTTCTCCTCTTTCACCCTAAAATATTTTCTCCTCTTCTCTTCATGGTGAATTCTCAAATTAGCCTATGCTGCCACAGTAGAGACACATGCCTGGGACATCCTGGCGTCCTCTATTGGAAACTGAACATTTGGCAGAGCATCCCAAATTAAGGACAATCTTACCCAGAGGAATGAAATACTTTGATGCTCGTAAGATACCTTAAAAACACACTTATTTCAACACAAGGTGAAATTTAAAAAAAAATTCTGAAACAAATTAGAATTTCTTCAGTGGGGAGATCTTCCCAGCACATAAAGCCCTGGCAAGGAGTGGGCCACCTGTAACTTAACAACAGACAGGACTCACATGCGTGCTTTGCTGCAAAGATCCTGCTGTGTGACCTTGCTTAGTTTGGCAGTATTTCATTAAAATGCAATCAGCTTTCTGTATAACACCTGGATTTGAAGTATTGATACAGAAATAAATTTTCAATACTCAAGTGTTTACAATTCTTTTCTCACCTTACATTGATATTTGCCTTCCATTTGTTTTTCTTAAGAATTTGTAGCTTCATGGTTTTTCAGAACAACAGTCCTGGCTTGCAGGTTTTTAGGAAGTATGATATTCTCTCAGCATCTTCATCCCTTTTTGGTCTTTATGCAGAGTCATGCAGAAGTGTCATGCTGAGTTCTAGATATATTAAGAACTCATTTTTGTACAGCTCCCATTTCAAGGCTTTATGGAAGACATGGGACAGGAACTTACCATCTGGAGCTGTGGTGGTGCAGCTTGCTGTGGTAGCATCTCCCCCACGCCTTCGTAGCACAGTGACCTAGTGCATGTGACCATGCATCACCTGCCACTCCAGCAGGGGACCCAGCACTCTCTGGAACTGCAGCTCAGCACCAAAGAACTAGCAAGTCTAGGCTGCCTCATCTGTCACAAACTTCACCCACTCAGCAGCCCCCTCCTGGCAAGTGCCTTTCATAAATCCATTCTGCATCCTCGTGTGTCCTTACCTTGTGTCTGAGCCAGCTAAATGCCTGCTCATACAGAGTGAGACTGGAGGTAGGCTGGGCCAGGCTCTGAAATTCCAGTTTCTTCTGCCATGGCCTGGGGCTTCTCCAGCAGCAAGGGAAATGGGAAGATAGTGAGTTCAGATAAGGGACTCTCCCACTCCCTGCCTGCCAGGAAGGGCTCAGCAAATGCCAGTGAGTGAGGAGGAGAAAAGAAAGAAACTTCCAGGAGTGTGAAAAAGGAATTTGTTGAACCTCTGGCAGTGACACTGAGACTGTGAAGGCTCCTCATCATCAGGTAGGTAGTGACAAGAGGGGAGATCTGAGGAGGTTTCTTTGGAAGGTCAAAAAGGCTACTTGATATGCATTCAGAAAAGAGACACCCCCAATGACATAAATGTGAGATGTATATTAGGGTGAGAATATCTTTGGTACAGTCTGAGTCTTATTTTGCCTATTTTAAACATTTACTTCATCCTCTACTGAATGTCTCATTTCCCAGCAGAGAAGCTCCTTCTCCTAAATGTCAGTTGAATCTATACTAGTGGTGTTGCTCAAACTGCATTTTTAAAAATAATCTGCAAGCAGTTAATGTGCTTTTTAAATTCCCAGTGTTATGTAAAAAGGCACAATATTTTTAGCCTTACAAAATATCAGTTGTCATCTCCTCACTCTCTCCCTTTGATATATTGGAGATGGGGGCCTAGAAGCTCAGCAAAACTGTGGATACTAACTGCTTTAAAAATAAGGTGGGGAGTTTCTTTCTGCAATGTGGTTTTGTAATTTTACAGATCTTAATAAAAACATACAAAAATACCCCAAACCGTAAAAGCAAGCCTGAACAAAGAAACGTACTTCTTATTTTAAAAGCTACTGATTCTGTCCTCTCTGCCAAATTTTCATGTCTGGAATAATGACAGTATTATGTATCCTGAAGCAAAATATCGACTTAAAACTGTTCACTCATGCACTGGCAGAATGGCCCTCCTATTTTAAAAAAATCTCCAGAAATTACTCTCTAGCATAGAGCACACAGCTGTTGTGAGTAGGCTCTGGCAAATCAACATTGACTCAAACTATTTTTGGAATCAAGTCAGGCCTGCTGCTGTTTCTGGAAGATGTGAATACATCTACCTGCTCTGCTCTGCTGTGCTGCAGTCCATAAGGAATATGGTGGGATCCAGGATGCTTCCCTCTGTGCTTATTTGGAGGTGACCTTTCCATTCCCATCTGTTTACAAGTCTTCTGAGGTGTCTGATGTTTTTACCTGCTGGCAAGCACCTTGATAAGCACATTGGGACCTTGCTGCTCTCTTGTCTTCTCCACTGAAATTTGAGGAACAGGCTCTCAGAAGGGGCTGCCTCACTGCTTTTTCTTCTTGCTGTCTTGTAACACTTGACATCCTGATGGCACTGCTGGCAAGGAGGCACCACCTATCAGAAGCAGCTCAGGAAAGAGCACCCCATCCTCAGACTTGCTGGGATCATAGCTGATTCTTGAAAGAAATCCACCAGTGCAATTCAAGAGATGGCTACTAGAAAATCTTGGAATGATAATGTTTGTTGTTGCACCACACGGTCTGTGCAGGTGCTATGTCTCACTACAGGGCTAAGGCAAAGCCTCTTAGCTTTTATCTGCTCTCACTGAAGGCTGCTTTTCCTTTCTGTCTCCCCAAAATTCATCTTAATCTGCAATAAGTAAGATAACATTTATAATTTTTTATATTTACCACTTCTTCCTCAGTTTACTGTCAGCTGGGAGAAAGAGTTGAAATGATTGTAGATGAGGAGAGTTCTGTTCTCATGGTCCCTGGAGTCACATAAATAATTGCTATGTTTAGGAGAGTGGAATTCTTCAGGCACCAACTATGTAACTTGAAATTCCATTCCTTGCTTGGAGGTGCAGGGGATTTGGAGAACAACAATTTCTGAGTCAAAAGCAAACACAAGTGGAGACTCTTGGACTCTGGTATAATGTGCTAAGACAGCAAAGCAGGATGCAGCATACTGTAGGCTTCTCATCAGTGTAGACTGAAAGACAAAATGAATTCTGAGTCTAATGAGGGAGTCATTCCAGCCTCAAAACCAAGCCAGGGACCTGAGAATATGCAACATTAAAGAGTAAAAAAGTCTACAATTTAGTGTCCCTCTAATCTTGACCGCAAGCTAAGGTCATTAAGTTGAATTTAGGCTTTTGGCACCAAAGGGCTGATATCTGTCTGCAGTGATACCATCTAAGAAGTTAGAGGCAATGAACAGTATCAACCAGGTCTTCATCATATTCTTCACAGATGAACTGTACCCTCTACCTTTCCCAGTCTCCTTCCTCAAGAAGACTGGCAGTGTGTAGTCTAGCCCCTGTGGAATGCCTCTTTCTGAAACTTCAGAGGGAGACAGCATCCCATATGTGCGTTTAAATTTGGACCTCTCTGCAGATTTCCTCTTTCTTGGATCAGGAGGAAATAGGAGCTGTTTTACTGCATTGGAGAAATGCAGGCTGTCCAATGTGTCCAGAGTGAGTGACAAGTGGAACTAAGGCAGCTCCTTCTCTTTCAGGGTGTTATATCTGAGGTTGCAGTGCCTGTCTGTACATTGACTGGATGTAATATGTGGCTCTTGCACTGCTTCAAATTTGACACACTCTTACACAAATACACAATATTTTCTCATTTACTTCCAAACAAAATATAGCCCTCCTTTTACCAGATCTCTCTTTTTTTAATATTGTTAAAGATAGAGGCTTGATGACCACCTTGGGAGGACAGAGTTTTTGGTAAGCCTGGCCACAAAGGCTAAATAAACAGGAAGCAAAAGGATTAGTGCTGGTGGGACTCAGTAATTCTTCTCATGGCATTGAACACTATGTACCAAGGTGTTGGAAAGAAAGCTGTTGGTGAAAAGCCCAGGAAAAGCAACACTGAAATAGCTTTGTAAACATCCCATTCATTTCCTCTGGCAGCAGCAAGTGTAGCACTGTCTCTGAGACCATCAGTCACTGCAGAAAATGTTTGATAGGGCTCTCCTCATAACCTGACCCTATTTTCATTAGCACCTTGGTGAGATTCTGCTGGCTTAGTTTCCAGGCATCTTTCACTACTTGCTGCTCCCAACTTTTAGCCAGCACTGTCTCACAAACATTACCTGGGACTCAAGAATCCCAAGGAAAAAGTATATTTGTAGATGAAGCCTAAATGCAATGACCTTCATGTAAATTACATCTAAATGCAATATCTAAAATGGCTTGTAGGGAAACGGAAGTCTTTTGGGTAAGGCTGAAGGTTCCAAATGACTTTTTTTAATGAGCTATGAAAACAAAGGGTCAGGTTTGCCCAGTAATATTATCATATCATATAATGTAATATTATTATATCATCATATTGTAATATTATTATATCATATTATATCAATATTGTAATATTATTATATTATCATGTTGACCTTCATCAAGGCAGCTGAAGAATGCCTTCATTGAAGTAAATGCACCCCTAGCAGAGTACAGAGTGCAGATGGTCAATGACTCAGTAATTCAAGATGAAATGTATTTTGGTCCTCCTTTTTGTGGACTTCTCCTGCCTTTTGAGCAATAGCTGTGGCTGCTGATTTCTCAATATCACTTGGATTAGCTACTGTCCACTGGCACTGCTACTACCCTCTCCTCAATGGATTTCATACCATGAAAGTGGCTTTCATACCATGCTCGATCACTTTGCTGCAAAGACTTTCAGAAGGAACTTAGCACAGATCTTTAGAAAGGCCTCTTACGGTTTATATTTTCAACCTACTGAAAATCATACTCTGCTTGAAAAGAAACAGCTCTCTCCCATAAGCTGTCACTTGTCACAGACTCCTAGCTGCCACTGGAAGGACTATAACTCTACTGCAAGGCTCTGGTGATTTTCCTGAAAACCCCATGAAACAGTCAAAGATTTTTGTCTGGTCATCCTTCTCTTCATACTGTTAGTAAATTAACTAGCAAAGGCACTAGTAGCCACGTGCACTAAACCTGGGAACTGCAAGAAATTTCATGTAGCCCCACACTTTTCTTTTGAATAACTGTAAGGCAAGGGCTTGAGGGGCTACACCTCTTAAAGCTGTACTCAAATGGTGTTTTACTGTGCAGCTCGTGGATAACATTTGGCTTGTTTAATTTTTATTTATTTTTTTTGCAAGCAGACTGTTGGACCATATGCCTCTATTGTCTGTTTGGTTGGTCTGTTGCTTTGCTCAAGGGCCTTGGTTCTGTGATCATCTACACTGTGTACATACTAGATTTTGCCAGGACTGCAGTCTGGAGTTAAATAATTACTTGGTTTTATGAGAGGCTGGTTTGCTGCAGGATCCACACCCTGTAGATAATGCAGGCAGGGACTATATCAAGCTTCATTCTTCCTCACCAGAGCGATCTGCTTGTGTCTTCCTAATGTGCTCTCAAGTCCAACATGCCCTGGCAAATGCATTGGCACATCTTTGTGGGCACACTTCAAAGCACAGAGTTAGCAGTCTTCAGAGCCTGTCCCTGCTTATTTGGCTCAGTTCTTATGCAAAAAAATAGTAGCACTGGGACAGACTGGAGTGACCAGGAGCTTGTCCCAGGTTAATGTTACTGGGACTGTAGCTTGGCATCTCTCTCCCTCCAGTACCAAGCAGCTGCACCAGGTGCTGCCCTGGGAAGCTACAACAGGATTTCTACTGCACCACATGCAAGAAGGCTCAGTCTGAGACCAAGAGAGCTGAGCACCTGCTTTTGTGTCTCAGCTATGTCCAGGGAGGATGGGGTGAAGAACCCTTTTCCCAGGAAACAGCACCCTTCCCCTGACACAGACACACTCTGGCATTACTCCTGGGAACTTCTGTCTAAATCCACCAGGTTACAACATCCAGGAGTACCTACATCTAACGAAACTCCTTTGTAGGACAGAGCACGGGTTGTTTGTGCCATGCTTACAGCTCTACGTAAGTGAAGAAAGGAGACTTCTACCATGGGAGCGTGGTACTTGGGTGGAAAGAGGCTTGCCGCACACACAGGAACTCTTTAATTAGCAGGCTGACAGATGTGTTTCTTTGACAGTTCTGACAAGCAGCAATATTTGCCACAGAACAGCCAAATACGTCACTGCTTGTCTTGCTGGTGGCAAGGGCTGGGGCATACAGCTGAGGAAATGGCAAGGGTGCCTTGGAATGTGGAAATGGCAGCTTTCGGAGCAGAATGGGCTCTGGCGGCCATCCACATTCAGCTACACAAATGGGCATGCCCCGGGAGCCATCTCACAGCTCCCCAGAGTTGCAGAACAGGTCATGCAGCACCTGAGGGAAGAGATATCCACTGGGACAACCTGCTTGCATCTCTTTCTTTGGGCACAGAGCCCAGCAGCAGAAAGCAGGAGGTGTGGGAGGGCTGTGTGAGGGGAAGGAAGCCTGCCAGTGAGCCAGCCCCAGGAGCCACAGAATTGCAGGCCACTGCCTGCTGAGAAGCAGCAGGAAATTTTGGTGGAAGGAGATAAGGAAACAGCGGTGGTAACTCATCTGGGAGCTGCCCCAGAGCCCCTGTCATGGCTCTGTCTAGGAGAGACCTGCCAGCTTTGCTGGAAATTGAGCTTGTTCCCTGGATAGACAGACATCACCCCAGTCCCCTGTTCTCCTGGCTGCTCTGATGGCCAGTCATATCCTGGCATGACCAAGGTCATACCACAGGGATACTTTGCTTCCTTTTATGTGTATATGGCTGATTTGCCCCACTAAAGAAGTGTTTCATGACACAGCAAGGGTTTGAGGGGTTTTTTTTCTGTTTACAGTTTTTGGCCTATTCTGGTATTTCAGTCAGGACAATCTGTATGTGTGGGTGGGATGCCTTTTGAAGTGTGTACATGTACATGTGCACCATGCAGGACCTTCACAGTGGGATTTGAGCACCTGCAGTGGCCCTTCTGAGAGATCACAGAGGCTCTTTGTGGCTGCTGAGCAGCTCCCCTTCTTGGGGACCCACACTTCTGATGTGTGCTTTGCACAGCAGACCCGGTTCTGAAGAGAACCAGCAGAGAGACGCTCCAGCTGTATATCCTGGATTGCTGGTCAGCCAGGGACATCTCCAGAACTCATGACCTTTGCAAACAGTGTTCCTGAGTGTGTGCCAGTTGCACAGAGCAGGGAGATGACGAGGCTTGTGAGGACTGCTGTCTCACAAGGCTCTGGTGTCCCCAGCACAGCTCTCTGTGTGTGCCACCCAGCTGTGAACACGCGGCCCACAATGGCACTGGGGTATTCCAACTTGAAACTGCTGTTTGGTCAGAAAAAAGACAGCTCTGCACGTGTCATGGCCTCCACAAGGGGTGTGAGCAGCAGCCTGGCAGGGGACAATCGGGGCCAGACGTTGTCTTTCACACAGAGAACACCCTGCTCAAGCGAGGGAGAGAGAAGCACACCAGGAGAGGCACAGCCAATCCCAGGAGACCTCCTGCCAGGGTGAATTACAGAGAATCACAGAATTGTTCAGCTCAGAAAAGAGCTCTAAGATGACCCAGCTGCAGCATCTGCTGGCCCATGTGGATGCAGGTGGTTTGCTGCAGGTGGCCCTGCCCTGGATAGTGCAGGCCCAACTACTTGGCCTGGAGACCAAAGCAGATCCATTATATATTCCCAACCCTTCCAGTTGGCCCAGACGTAGCATTTAATACAGCATGGGGAAAGCTGATTAAGTAGCAATTTAACATTAATCAATAAAACGTGGTTAGACTAAACAGAAGTTATGTGATTAAAGAAGCATCAGAGATTCAACACAGACATGAGTCAGAACTTTTTGTTGCTTAGGAAGAGCATGGGCTCCTGCGTGGCGTCACTAACTGCTAACTAACTCATGCTGAGATAAAATGGCACTAATTGATCTGTTGATATGGATGGAAATTATACAGATGCAGACATTTTGCATTTTTAACAGAAGTAAAGCACTCTGTCCAGATTCCAGATTGCTTTCCTCTGACCTTGAACACGTATTTAACACAAAGATTCCCATCTGCAGCTACCTAAGGCCATACCTGGCTATCAAAAAAGATTTTCTGCCCAATAAGTTTAATTCCCCGGTAGTGTTCTTGCAAATAATTCTTCATTTTCTATTCAAGGACTTTTTATAGGCACCTAACCAGTGCCAGCACATACCTCATCCCAGTGCAGTACATGAATTTGCCACACCACTCCTGTGTGGTCTTATTCTTTATTTACTCATTGTGTTACAGGACTGAATTGCCAGCAAAGATTCTCTGTAACTGTCTCCATTAAAACTTGGTCTTCCTGAGATGGCTGCCTTGAACTCTCAGCATTTCTAAGCTTTGATTTCATGGCCAGTAGCAGGGCTTGCTTCCTGTCACTTGCCTCAAAAGAAGCACCCAGCCAGAACTGTGTGTTCTAAATCCCTCCAACACCTCCTTTGTAGTGGGCTGTCCCTTCACCCACGGTGACAGTAGCATTCACACCACAATAAACTCCAGAAGACCGGATCACTTTTATTCACGGCATGGAAGAGCCAAAGTGACTTATGCAGAGGACAGCTGCTAATTCCAGAAATAACAAGGTCTGGCGCAAGCCAAGTATACCTGCTGATCCATCTCTGTACCCAGGTAGCTAAATGCCTCTTCAGGACTAAGATTTTGCTTCAGCTAATGAATGTCAGTACAACTGTGTGTCTCTCAAGGCTCTAATTTTCATTTGCAGCAGAAAAATGCCTACTTTTTCAAGCCAATAATTGCATGAAGGAAGACTGCTAGCATAAGGAGATTGTTATTTTCTTTCTGGAGGGATCAGAACTAACAGGGAAGTCAGTTAATTTTCATTTCCAATTACAAAAGCACAAACTTTAAATTCACTATGTGGCAAGCACAAAATCAGATTAGTTTCCCCGTGTATTCTATGTATTCTGATTTGAGAATTCTAGCTTTCACACATGCAACCTGGACAACATGTGTTTTGCATTTGTTTCCTGTAGTGAGGAATTCATACAAAGTGTCTAAGAGGGCAGCTTTTCTTTTTCTTACTCCCACTTTCCTTGATCTGCCTTCATGAGCTTTTAACATCAACACACTGGTAAGAAAATGCAAGCATCTGGATTTATGGGGACGTGACCAGAAAGTATGAAAGCATAGATTTATTTTTTTTCATATTCACTCAGCACTTTTTTAATCTCAGTCTGAGACATTCTTAGTTTTCTCTGAAGTCAGAGCTAGCCCAGGGAACAGTGGCAGAGTTCTCTGACGTCAGGCTCATTGTGTAGGGTGTGTTGTGATGTTCCAGAATTTGGTTCGCAATTACGCAGTGAATTCTTTTTAGCTCTGCACTGACATCTTTACCTGAACAAGAGGGAAGCTTGTCTGCAGTAGAAAAGTGACAGTGCTGGAAGACCCGTCACAGAGATACATTCTTTATCCTACATAATTACTTTGTGCATTAATCATGGGAGATAACAGAACTGATGCCATGCCTACAAAAGCAGCAGTAAACAGGATTATTTAGCAGCCACAGAAGACCTATATTTCTCTAAGAAATTCAGAGCTATAGATCAGTGGTTCAGTGGTTGCAGCTGTGTAAGGAGTGAGATGCTCAGTGCTGGGCGCTGCTATGGGTGGCATTTTCAAATGGTATGTAACACTGAAAAACCTAGAGAGACTTTTCCGAATTGTATCACCTGGTTAAATAAAAGATACGACCTCTTTGTACAAACTTTACGTGTGAAATTAAAGATTTGTTTACACTGGATTTAAACCTTGGACGAATCTCTTTGCATAGCTCTCTAATGTGAGAATTCTGCAGCAGTGCAGACTGGGAGTGTCGCTGGTGTGGTTTGTGGCTTACTCCCTCAACCTGCAAGTAAATTAGCAGTACTGAAAGGTACCTGTGTTGATAGGTAAGTCTTGGGAGCAGACAAGCCCCAAGTCCCCTGAGCATTACCAAATACAGTAATTCTCCAGGGAACTTGCAACAGTAGGTGTATTAACCCCAAAATTAAGGCCAGATTCCAAAGTCAATTGCAATGATTGCACAAAGCACAGGAAATATCTTTATTGGCGTTCCTCCTTCGTGAGAGGCTCTGAAGCAGGGAGAAGCAGCAAAGGCTGGGGTTGAAAGTCACGTTCTGTTGGGCTGGGTCAGGTTCTACAGCGGGCTGAGCCCCCAGCGAGCACTGGGATAAAAATAAAAGCGATGTGCAGCGCTGGCAATCCAACAAAGCAATTCATGTGCATAGTGTTTGATATAAACCAGCTAATAGTGTTTGCCTTGCAGCCAGTACGAGGAGAACAAGTCGCTTTTCTGCACGGTGGAGTCATCTGATGTTTGCTTTAATTTCTGGCAGACCGGGGCAGCGTGAGTCAGATGCTCTCACAGCTGGCTCGGGCGGGGAGGAGGCCAGCAGGGACCCTGACTCACCAGAGCCGCCGCATTCCTTCCCAAAATCCGGCTCAGCGACTGGAAGTGAAATCGCGGCCCGGGGGCAGCTCCAAGGTTAGGCGAGGCGGGAGGAGCGGGGCTCTCCGTGCGGGGGGCAGGCAGCGGGGCCCGGCCCCGGGTGGGCGCCGGGGCAAGCCCCGACAGACGCGTCTGGCTGGCGGCTGCCGGCGGGCACAGCGCTCGCCCCCTCCCCGCCGGCGGCAGGGCCCACGGCCGCTGCCCCGGCAAGCCCCGGCCCCCGTTACCTCATTGCCACATTCCCCAGCGAGTGAGCTCAGCTGTGCCGCGGCCTCGCGCCTTTTATGGTCAAACAACTTTGCCTGGGCGAGGCTTTTTTCGCGAGTTGGGAGGAAGCGCCGGGGCTCGGCAGCTCCTCCGCCTCTCGCTGCTGCTGCTCCCGGCGGGCGGGCCGGGGCAGCCGAGCAGCCCGGCCCCGACAGCCGCAGCTACTGCCACTGCCGGGGCGGCACTTCCCGCTCCCCCTGAGGTGAGTCCCTTCGTTCGCTTGACGACAAAGCCCTTGCCTTCTCCCCGGGGGTGGTGCGGAGGGTGCGGGTTTCCTGCCGCTCCCTCCCGCACGGCTCTGCACCTCGGACACAGCCCTTCGCTCCTGGTGCTGGCTCGGGGTGGGGCGGTGGTGCTTGGCCCTCCACAAAAACAATCAGGTTCGTGTGTATGTGTGCGTGTGTGCGTGTGTGGTGACTTTTCTTCCCTGCCGGTGGAATGGAGGTGGACTCGGCGCTCCCGCACAGCCCCAGCAGCGGGGGAGAAGGAGGGGGTGCTGCTGCCGGGCTCTGCTCGGGACAAGCTCTCTTTTGTGTGAGCTTGGATGACCGAGACACCTCGCGAGCCTTTTTCCAGATGTGCTCGAGAGAGGAATCTGGGGCCCTTTGTGCATGAAATTTGCCTAATTTATGAGTTTCTGGCTCCCTGGGAGTGCCCTGAGAAAGTGTTTGCAAAGTCGTGAAACTTTCTAACGTTTTAAATATGTTTGCATAGCTTTTTGGAGTTTTTCTTCCTGGTTTTTCTTCCCTCCCTTGCATAGGGAGGAGGCAAGCCCAGCATCTGTGAGAGAAGTTAGTAGCTCCGAATAACCCCCTCCCCCAGCCCGGTTGCTCCGAGGCTTTACCTTGCAGCTTGCATAGCTGAAAGACTTTGCTCTCTTTGAAGCTTTGTAACTTTGGGGCAGGCTGGGAGAACTCTCTGGATGAAAAGCAGCATAACTCTTGAATCCGTTTAATCTGTTCTTAATATTCTTGCTTGTTTGTGGGGATTTTTTGTTTTGGTGGGGGCTTTTTGTTTTGGTTTTTTTTCCCCCCTCTGACTCCCCTCAGTTGGGAGGAAGTTGGCCGATGGAGAAGTGCAGATGTGATGTGTGCAGCTATAGGGGCTTCCAGCGTGGCTGCAGCAGCCAAACTGCTCTTACCAACAGAAGTGAAAAATGTTACTTGACTGTCTGCTTCTTCAGGTTCCTCCTGCTTTTGCTACCCCAGGAAAGGAGCAGAGCTGTTGAGAGTGGTGTCATGGCATCAAAGTGAAAGCTGTCTAGACGTATAACAGGTGGCAGACCCACCATGAGTCCTGGGAATTGACCCTCTTGCTAAAGGAGGTGTCGCTTGGTTCTGTCCTCCTACTTCTTCCTGCTGTCAGAAAGAAAAGGTGTATGAGTCAACTTAGGTATCCTGCCTTTGGGGGCATCTTTCTTCATAGCTCCACTTGAGTCATCCTAAATGCTGTTAGAGCAAGTAGAAAAATCTCTCCCCTCGGGGTAAATGTGAGGATGAGAAAGATTTGAGATTACTTCTGTTGGCGTGACACTCCCTCTCCCACAGCTCTCCCAGACTGCGCCACAGGACCTGTGTGAGCTGTGTGTTTCTGGTAAGGCTTAGATGGCATTGGCAGCACCCCAGGGCTGGAGGGGGTGACTCTCTTCAAGGCCAAGCTTTCTCAGCCGGGTTGGTCTGTGTGGGTGGACTGATAGCCAGCAGTGAGGATGAGCAGGGGCAGCTGCTGGGTGGAGACAGCCCTGAGCAGCAAGTGCCCTAAGTGCGACACCACGTACCGGGAAATGGGCTGCTTTGGGTTCAGGGATATGGCAGGTGCTGGTTGCAAAGCCAGTGGGTTGTTTTGTGAAGCAGCCAATGTCCTCAGACTGTGTTGACTAACCCTGTGATTAGAAGTGACATTGTCACTGTAGTGTTCTGCTCATAATCCTGTCAAATCTGGTAGAGCTACTGCCAAGTGGTTCATTACACCCTAGTGGAATAATGGAGTAGGAGGCAAAAGTCTCTAAAGAAAGGCTGGAGGTGTATTTAACAGCTTCTGAAGCTTGGTGAGAACTGCAGAATGGAAGGGAGTTGGTCAATCCCTTCTGACTGGCAAGTCTGATGACCCCTAGAAGTTTGGAGGAATGAGGACAGACCTTGCTAATTACTCTTCTGCCTTGGCCCTTTCCAATTCTGAATCCATGGGGAATGCTCAGCACAGCTTTTTGGCTCCTGCTTATTGTTGCGGCCTCATTCTCCTTTCGAAACTCCCAGAAGAGTTGTCCAAGTATGCATCTTATCAGCACCGCACAAAGGGAAGGAAAGGTTCAGCAGCATGGACTTTGTTTGTCTGTGTTGCCACACGCTTGTGACCTGGGGAGGCTGGGACAGGTTGCTGCTGTATTGTGCCACACTGCACCGAGCCGTGGGAGCGCTTCGGACGGGGCAGGCAGTTCTTAGCAGCAGCCAGGGGTTATCGGGGCCGGGCGGATGTTTGTGGCACCAGGGCTGTCTGTGGCAGCAGCTGTTATTGTCCGTGGCAGCGGCCGGCAGCGCGGAGGGGCGCTGATTCGGACATGCCAACGCGGAAAGCTGGCACGGAGCCCCTGTGCTGACGGCAGCCCTATTGTGCTGGGGTGTTAGGAGGGCTGTGGGCATGCCAGGCTTTACAACAAAGCGTCTGGCTCCGTGGGGGCTTCTGGCACGGGTGAGCTTGCTGGCCGGGATCGCGGGACCGGGGCAGCCGTAGGGATGCGCCTCTCCTCGGGACAGCCCCGTTCCCCTCACAGCCGGCCCGGCCGGGCACCCTGCGCTCGCTGGGCCCGGGGCTCGGCCCCGCGGGCGGGGGGCGGCGGCATCCGGGGAGCGCTTCCTGGCGGGGGCGGGGCGAGCGGGCGGCGGAGCCCGGCCGGGGCGGGAGGAGACACAGGCTGGCATCGCCCAGCTCCGGAGAGCCTCTCCCGCCCGGCCGTGCGGCTCCGGCGGCATGGAGGGGCCTGGAGGTAAAGGTGCGGGGTGCCGGGGGAGAGGGGCATTGCTGCCGCTGCCACAGGCTGAGCTCGAGAGGAGCCGGCTGGCGTTATCGGGTAAAGGGGGACAGGAAAGGCTGATTCCTCTTCTGGGGGCATCCTTTGGGGTGCGGGGGATCACCCTCCTTCGGGTCACCACAGGTGCAGGGCTGCAGTGCAGTGGAAATCTGGGTTTTCTCTGTTGCAAGAACCCATTTGTGGTTAATGCCATGCTGAGTTGAAATGGTGAAGTGTGATGGCTCATTCGAGCTGTCTGCAGTTTCTGTTCTTCCTTTTTCCTGTGCTGGTCTTGTAAGTGCACTGCTCAGGCACCTCAGCCTCTGGCCTGAGTTAAATTCCTCTATCCCTTTGTTTCACATACTCTTCTCCATTAATTTCCACTCTGGCCCAAGGATGATTTCATGTAGGTTTCCTCCCTCTTCTCTCCTGCCAGGTGCTGAGAAGATGGCCTCCCCAGGTGCCCCAGGGACCCGCATGACGTCCACAGTCAGCATCAACATTTCTACGCCTTCCTTCTACAACCCACAGAAGAAGTTTGCACCTGTGGTTGCCCCTAAGCCCAAGGTGAACCCCTTCAAGGCTGGGGGTGCGTCAGAGTCGTCGCTGCCTCCACCTCCTGGTCCTGGTGCCCAGCGTGCTCAGATGGGGAAGGTGGGGGAGATTCCATTGCCACCTGTGTCTATGCTGGCAGAAGGTAGGTCAAGGCTGGCGTGGCAGATGTGAATATGCATTTCTGACTTCTCAGGGTGGGAGGTTTGTAGCTGGGCTGAATATGAGAACAGGAGTGTAACTGCTGCAAGTGATGGATATTCTTGCTGTAGAGACTAGCAGGTTCCATAACGAGACAAATGGATTGGAAAGAGGTCTCAAAGTACATAGTGTCTCCATTAGGAAAGGAGGGAGGAGACTATCCTGCACTGCACTGGTGCTGGAGGAGGGATGCAGTGGATTTTTCACAGTATTCCCTGGGTGCACAGTTGTGTAATTGCAGTCAGTTTTTGGCCAGCGTGTCTGAGAGCAAGTATGTTGCAGAGAAGTTGACCCTGATAGTGATGAATCACTCTGTTCTCCTTGTTGTTGATTGGTCCCAGCTCTTAACTTAACCAATAAGTTGGTTATCTTTGACTGTCCTTCTTGTGAGCTCTGCAATTGCCACCTTTGATGCTGGAAAAGAGAGGGAGAAATAATTGCGTGAAAAAATAGTGGCAGGGATGATAAACAGGAAGTGAGACTCAGAGTTTAGTTTGTATGGCTTGTACAGTTGGTACTTTTTCCTAGTGGTTTGGGTTGGGTTTTCCTGTGTAGAGGGACTTCTTGTTTCACTGTGGTTTTCTTACTTCTTTCTTTCTTTTTTTGTGTGGCCTTTTTTTGTTTCCTGCAGTGGTACAGTGGGTTTTTTTGTTCCTTGTTTTGTTGCTTGGTTGGTTTTGTGTCCTTTTAGATGCAGTTTAGAGGCTGGTTATGTTACTCTGTAGTTGGAGCATTTGGTCAACATGGGGCCACCAGAAATTTCTGTAGGGACTGTTTGCTAGTGCTTGATACTGCCTATTTCCCCAAGGCTCTGTCGAGTAAAGGGTGTGCCTCAGTCAGGACACACATGTTCAGAGAATGCTAGCTGCTGGTTTAAATTTCTTTTCTTTCACTGTTTAGTAGGGACTTGCAACACTGATATTTTCCAGGTTAGTGTGCTAAGTTGGTGGGCAGCTGACCTGATGGTAGGAAGACTGGTCCTGTGCTTGCAGGAGAAGAGTGATTAAGCCATTTTTCCCATTTCTGAAGTCACAAGGACATGCTGGTGCTTCTGCCTCCTAAAATTATACCAGCAAGGTGTGTTTCTTGTATGTTCTTGGCTGGAATCTTGTGTCTGTGGAAATCAAGGTCCCGTCTTAGGACTTATCATTTTCTGCTGTAGTTGTCTGAATTAGGGATGTGTCTGTCAGAAGGTCTCAAACTGACACAAATACTGCCTGAAGTAGATGGATGGATGTTAAAATTTACTTTTCAATATACAGTATGAGTGGAGTGTTAGGTGTTACTTGCTCTGCTTCTCCTGTTGGGCATTATGGAGTAACTAGACAGAAAATCTAGCAGAAGAACCATTTGTCATAAGCTGCTGTGTCATCATTGGGTAAGGACTGCCAGCAAGACAGCTGATGCACAGACGAGCCACCAAAACTCAGTCATGAGAGAAATGCATCTGATTTGGTCCTCCTCTGGTGCATATCTTCAGTCCTTCTGTGCCTTTCTTACACACTCCCCAAACAAATGTAGTATGATACAGATCTGTAGCAGTTGGACTGTCTTAAATGATAGGATGGCTGAGTTAGTATTGCTGCAGGAATGTTATATTTAGTATTGATTACTCTGTAAATCTGGCGTAACAACTTCGTGGGGAACTTTCTTGTCCTGTGAATAATTCATAAAACAGGCTTTTAGTGCATCTGGAACAATGTGACAGCAAATCAGAGTTTTGTTTCTTAGGGTTTCGATAAACCAAAAGGCAAGCACGTACAAGCTTGATCCCAAACTGTAATTTCAAAGAAAAAAAACCAACTCCCTCCCCCAGCAGAATTTCTGCAGCACAAGAAGGCTTGCTTGGAGGAGGTGTTGCATACCAGGGCAGTTTATGCATTCCTCAGGCTAATAAGATTTTGCCTTTCGTTTTCTAAAAGGGCAGTATCGTCTCCCTTAGGTTACAGATGAGAAGTCCTTACAAAGCCTGTTGACAACAGCTGGATATAAAGATGAGACAATTTGGTTACTGCTGGTAAAAGCTGCACTTGGAGTAGCTGCAGTGAAAAGTTTGGTCTTTCACTCTACTGCTTATTGGGGCTAGCTGGGAAGAGAGGTGGGTGTCTGGAAGAAGGCATGTGGAAGTTACACCTCCTCATCTTCAACGTTCTTTGCTGTGTGGTTGATAAGAGGATGCTTTCTTCCCTACGTGGGGAAGGGAAGAGGATTCACATTTATTTGTCCGTGTTGTAGTAGAAAATGGTTGGTTTTGCCTGTTATGCATCTTTGGCAAATAGGAATAGGTAGAAGCAGTGGGCTTTTTTAGAACACGGAGGTGCTCTGGTGCCTTTCAGCCTGCTTAAAAGGGTTTTGGAAAATTTCTCATGTCATAATGTCTGTTGAGTGTGAAGACATACTAGCCTCAAAAATCAAAGCTGGTTTTGCCCCCCCAGAAAAACAGGCATTTCAAAGATTGTTCATACACATAAGGGGTAGTTGGTGCAGCTTGGTTGCTACCCTGTGTTCAGTAACCTGAGCCAGTTACTGGCGAGAGAAGGGTGTGCTGGGGACCAGGGAGTGAGACAAGGAGCAAATGAGACAAATGAGAAAGGAATGAGACAAAGAGCATAGTGAGATATATTACCCAAATGTACAACAACTCTGCCCAGTGACTAGTAACAGCAGCTACTGAGGACAGATTACATCATTATGAAAAGCTTTGGACAAGGTGAAAAACAGCTTGTGGAGTTCAGTTGTCCTTGATGGGTGCTGAGATCCCATTGGTGCAGGGGAACCAATGTGCACTCCCTGCCCAGAAGGCTGATGGAGTCCTGAGCTGCGTCGAAAAGGGTGTGACCAGCAGATGGGAGAGGGATTCTGCCTCTCTGCTCCATTCCTGTGAGACCCCACCTGGAATGCTGCTTCTGGCCCTGGGGTCCTTAGCACAAGAAAAATGTGGACTTGTTGGAGAGAATCCAGAGGAGACCACAAAGCTGATCCAAGGGTGGGAGGGAGCGCCTCTTTTAGGAAGACAGCCTGAGAGAGCTGAGGTTTGTCAGCCTAGAGAAGAGAATGCTCTGGGGACAACTTATTGTGTCCTTCTACTATCTTAAGGGGATTGTAAAAAAGTGGGAGATGGAGATTTTATGTGTACAGATAGTAAAAGGACAAGGGTTTTATACTGAAAGAGGGCTGGTTTAGATTAGATGTCGGGAAGAAATTCTTTACTCAGAGGGTGTGAGGTACTGGAGTAGATTGCCCAAATAGGTGGATGCCCCATTTCTGGAAGTGTTCAAGCTCACACTGGATGGGGCCCTGAGCATCCTGATTGAGGAGTGGTGTCCTTGCCCATAGCAGTGAGGGCAGAACTAGATATTCTTTGAGGTCTCTTCCATCCTAAACCACCCTGTGATTCTATGATCCTGCTTGCTGCAATACCTTCAAGAACCCTCCTGGCTAGGAGTAAGAAATGATCTGAAGTCGCTTTTATTCTCATTCTTCCCCACAGACCTGCCACTGCCACCTCCTCCTCCGCCTGGGGAGGATGCAAGCTTCTCCTCAAACTGTGCATTTCCACCACCACCACCACCCTTTGAAGAGCCTTTTCCACCAGCCCCAGATGAAGCTTTTCCTTCTCCTCCTTCTCCACCTCCTCCACCAATGTTTGATGAAGGACCTGTGAGCAAGGTTCCTGCCCCACAGGTGAGTGAGGTCCAAGGAAGTGTGGTGTGTGTGTGATGCTCTGTGAGGTGGGACAGCTTCTCGCTACTGTCTGAGCTCAGCAGCAGGAAGCCCTGAGAACCTGGGAAAGCAGGAAATGCTACCAGCCACTGGACCAGCACAGGTTAGGGTCAGCTGGCTGGGCCACAGCTCTGAGGGGAAGGACCTGGGGTTCCCGGTTGACAGAGAGTTGAATGCAAGCCAGCAGTGCTCCCCTGTGGCAGTGAAGGCCAGCCACACGCTGGGCTGCACCTGGGAGAGAAGGACAAGGACGGTGAATACTCCTCCCTTCTGTGCTGGTGGGGCTGCATCTTGGAGGACTGCATCTGGTTGGGCTCTTCAGTATAACCACCCCTCTGGAATGCTGAATGAGAAGCAATCCAGTCAAAGGTCACAGCAGCCTTTGGGGTTGGAGCAGAAGAGGCTGCCAAGGCAGAGGTCTGACTGCAATACCTAAAGGAGGGCTGGAGAGAAGACAGATTCTTCTTACTCGAGCACAACAAGGGACAATGGACAGAAGTGGCAAGGGAAGTTCCCTTTGGACTGAAGAAAACCCTGTTCCACTCCAAGGGTGGCTCATTGCTGGCATGTGTGCCTAGAAAGACTGGGGAACCTGCATCCTTGGTAATGCTGTGAAATCATCTGTGTGAGGCCTTGAGCAGCCTGGTGTTGCTTGGGAATTAGCCTTGCTGTGAGCAGAGTGTTGGACTGCAGATGTCCAGATGTCTTTTCCCACCTAAATCTGAGAGCTTCCTTGGGCTGTGCATTTTCCCACTGTTTGTAGACCTTTGAGACTGTGTCCTCTTCGTCCTCGCCAGCTTTTTATCCAGTCAAAGCAAGGAGCAGATCTGTACCAAAGTCCAAAGTATCAAAATGTGCTATTGGAAAGAAATAATACACCCATTTCTGTGGCTGGTCCTGTAACATGCTCTGCTCCCTTTTTCCTCACGGATGGCTGTGTAGGTACGTGGCAAGATGAGCAGCGTTGATCTTGAGATTGAATCACTGTCTGTAATGTTGGATGACATGGAGAAGAATGACCCCTTCAAATCCCGGGTGAGCTGTCCAGAGTGTTGCAGGTGGAAGAGGAGGTGCCTGGTTTGTTGAACAGAGGTAGTGAGAAAGGTGCTACTGAAGATTAAAATATGTGGATAAACCATAGCACACAGGTGTTGGTGAAGGACTGGAAAACGTGGATCTTGCAACTTGTCAGTATTGCTAAACATGTCAGTGTGGAAACCCTTCGTGTTCTGGGTCTGGGATAGCTGCTGGCTGATTCACTGCTATAGATGGCATATTTTCTCTTCCACCTTGCTGATACCTGCCTGTTTTCTCTCTGCTGCTTCTCTTTACAGATAACTCCGGGATCCACAGGTTCTCTGGAGAAACCATTGGCCCCAAAAGCCCCTGTGGAAATACCATCTGCACCCAAAGATGCTCCTCCTTCCTTTCCTTCCAAATTCACGCCAAAGCCAAGTGGAAGCTCACCTTTCAAGCCCCCTGGGGTGGATTTGAACCCCACCCCAACCCCATGGGCAGCCCCACAGCAACACAAGGAGCCCCAAGCATCAGTCCCTCCACCCCCTTCTCTCCCTTCTGCTCAGCCTACCCCTAAATTCACCCCATCTCCTGTTGCTGGCTCTCATAAGTCTGTGTCCAGATCAGGTGACAATGTTCCAATGGCTCCCTCAAATTCTACGAGATACCCTACCTCCCTTCAGACTCAGTTCACAGCCCCTTCACCTTCAGGCCCCTCCTCTCGACCACAGCCCCCCAGTTTCACCTATGCCCAGCAGAGGGAAAAACCCCAAGTGCAGGAGAAGCCACGCCCTACAGAACAGCCTGCTGCTGCAAGAGACACGGTGAGGGAAAGAGCCCTGGGACCGGTGTCTTTGGGCAGGCACACTGGGAGTGAAACTGGGAGGATGAGGGTGGATCTGCCCAGGCTGTAGGGAGGCTGTTACCCCCTCTGAAGGAGAGATGTAACTATGGAGGTTGTAGAGCTTCATGTGAAGGTGGGAAGAATCAAGCACAGTGGATGGCAGATTGTTCCTAGAGATGAACAGAGAGGACCTATAAAGGCTAGGGAAATAGGTTAATTAGGGACAAGGTGGGAGGGAGTCTGTCTTTCGGGATTTAATGTTCCCTCTTCCTGCAGCATAGACCCACAGGTTCCAATGCAGACCCACCTAGGGGGAATTCCTGTCTGACAATGAAGGAGGTAGAAGAGCTGGAGAAGTTGACCCAGAGACTAATGAAGGATATGGAGCATCCACCCCCAGCAGAGGCTGCAACTTCTGGTGCGTGCTTTCAATGGACAGCAGTAGGATCGAGGCTGTGATGGGTTTTCATCTCTCCTGATCCCTTTCCTCTTCCATTGACAGAGCTCTGTGGCTTCTGCCGGAAGCCCCTGTCACGAACCCAGCCAGCTGTGAGGGCCCTGGACCGCCTCTTCCATGTGGAATGCTTCACCTGCTTCAAGTGTGAGAAGCAGCTGCAGGGGCAGCAGTTCTACAATGTGGATGAGAAGCCCTTCTGCGAGGACTGCTATGCTGTGAGTCACTGGGGTGAAAGCTACTGGAGGGAACTGAGCTCGCTGTGGTTGTTCTCTCTTGCTTTCCCTTCCTCCTTCCATCTTTGCTTTCTGTGGTGTAGCCTCACAGGGGTGGCAGATTGGATTCATGTGTCTTACTTGTTTTCTTTGGGCTCAGAGCACCTTGGAGAAGTGCAGTGTCTGCAAGCAGACCATCACAGACCGGATGCTGAAGGCCACTGGTAACTCATACCATCCCCAGTGCTTCACCTGCGTGATGTGCCATACCCCCCTGGAAGGGACCTCTTTCATTGTGGACCAGTCTAACCAGCCTCACTGTGTGGATGACTACCACAGGTATGGAGAGAGCGCGTGCATGTGGTGTATGAGAGAGGGCAGATGCCCTCACACCTGCTTCTCTTTGCTGCAGCGTTGGGGGTGGGTTGCCCATGTCATCTGTCAGACATGAGGTTAAAAATGAGTCAGCAAAGTGTGAAGATGTCTTTCCACCTAAACATTTATTATTCCTCTGCTGCTAATGCCACTGAACAGCACTGAGAATCCTCCCTTGAATGTCACCATGGTGGTCATGGTCTCCTCCATGGTTTTGTGTTGCAGGAAGTATGCTCCACGCTGCTCAGTCTGTAGTGAACCTATCATGCCAGAGCCTGGAAAGGATGAGACAGTGCGTGTTGTTGCACTGGAGAAAAATTTCCACATGAAATGTTACAAGTGTGAGGTAAGCCTGGTGGCCCCATTCCTCCCATGTTTCCTGTGCCCATCACCAGCAACTGGACACCTTTGTTGTCTAGGCTGACCCAACACTGAAGTTGTTTGGAAGGAATCTGGAATGTTTTTGAAGCATGTTCAGAAAAAGATTAGACATTCACAGGAATGAATACAGGGACTGTGCAGGGTTGTTGCATTCCATAACACTCCAAGACATCAGCTGTTTTATAGGAGGGGAACTTGATGGAATTGCTCTCCCCTCAAAACAGCATCTTCCATTAGCACCACCAGGGACAGAGCAGTGGGCTGCGAGCGATCCTGACCCTGTGGGGGCATTTCTTATGTCCTTGAATGCCTTCACTCTGTTCTTGGTCATCACTGAGCTTCCTCTTCTTTTCCTGTTTAGGACTGTGGGAAGCCCTTGTCCATTGAGGCAGACGAGAATGGGTGCTTTCCTCTGGATGGGCACGTGCTGTGTATCAAGTGTCACACCGCTCGCGCAAAAACCGCGCGCTGAGGAGCTCGGAGGGGGCATTCCCTCGAGATCCCCGCACTCAGTACTCCTCCCCTCCCTGCAATCGTCCTACCCCTCTGCCTGACAAGGCAGACTGCTACCAATGGAGACTATGCCAGCACAGTTTTTCATTCATGTAGGATTCACTGCTCCTAGACTTCACTCTGCACACCCACCAAGAAAGGACCTCTTCTGCCACCGCTTCCTGGCCACAGCGTATCCCAGGCTGGGGGCTGTCATCAAGGTGAGTGCACAATCGCTGTTCCCTCGAGACTCTGGAGGAGAAAGATCAGCCCTCCACCACCGCCTGGTGGAAGAAGCAAGAAGGGCCTGGTGGCAGGTGCTGGGAAGGGCTGAGAGCATTCTTCAGTTCCATGGAGCCAAGAACGATGATTTGACTTGAGAAGGTGGAAGCCTACATCTGGGCACCACTTCTGTCTTTTATTTTATGTCTTGTGACACCTCATTATCAGGATGTCTTCCTCTGCCTACTCCCTCACCTGGGTTTGAGTGTGGAGGCATAAAGTAGTCGGAATCTGTTACTGTCGCTGGAAAAAGCTAACTTGCTATAGCTTTTCTGTCTCTAATGGATTTTACTGGTTAACTGTCTTGTCTTCTTTTCCCTTAGCCAGATTAAACTGGCAGTGTTTGAAATACTACTCTGTTTCTGAGTTTGGAAGCTTTTTTTAAAAAAAAAATCTTCTTCCCCTTCCCAAAATTAATTGTTTCCCAGTGTGGTTTCTGGACAGCCAGGCTGGGAACCAGAGTAGCAAAGCAGTCCAAAGAATGCATGTTTACAAATAGAAACCGTCAGAAGGACGGGCAGCACATGGTGAGGAGGCGTCTCAGTGCGTGGATGAGGATTCAGCAGACTGAGGAATGTCTCCTGTTCCAGTAGGGTTTCTTTCACTGCTGTCAGTGAGAGCTGCAGTGTAATTTGTAATTGCAATGTACTGTCTGGCTCTGAGCGTTACTGCACCGAGCCCCATTTCCTAAACTAGAAACTGTCTCAAACTGAACAAACATTTTGAATAACAGCACTGTCCAACCACTGTTTGCATTCAATAAAATGTGTGGGTTTTTTCCATTAACCTGTGTCTGCTGTGTTTGTTCAGCCACCCATGGGAGTTGCTGTCTTTGGCAGTAGAACTGCCATTGCACAGCTTTTTTATACATTGCCAAGTGTATATAAGGCTATTCCACCCCGCCTCCAGAGAGCAGGAGTCTGAACATGGCCTTTCTCTCTCCACCTCTTGGTCTCCTTTCCAGACTTCTATTTTCTGTACCTGAAGAGTAGCTCTTGTTTAAAACAGTGCAAGACTGCAGTTCAGTACAGCAATATTGTAGTCTGCTTTACATATCACTCAGAGATGGGTATTCCAGTGAGATGGAAGTGGATTGTAATAAAAGTGCACTTTGTTTGCTTTGTCCCTAACTATTGCCCCTCAGAAAGTGTTTGTGGTTTATGGTTCTAAGCATGGTATTGTGATGGTCCCTGCAGATGAAACTTCTCTTTGTGGTAAGCACCAATGTTTCTACACTTCAGAGACCTGAAACCTACTCTTGATCTCTTACCAGTTTGGGGAAGATCTTTAATGACTCCTTGTAAATTGATCCAGTAAATGTCTTGATGTTTTCTGTAGAATGAGTAGAGAATAAATCATCCATTTATTTTTCTTACTGTAGTTGTTGCTAGTTTGTAGGCATTGTTGTGAGAGGCTGTTTCTAGACCATGTTATCAAAAGTTTGTGCCCGCAAACACCAAGGAGTGCAGGGAAGAACAATGCTGGGATAGAGAAGCAGTAATTCTGCTCCTCCCAGAACTATCAGAGCACCATAGCCTTGGTGTCTGGGTAGGAGACCTATCCAGTGGAGTCAATAGGATGGGATTACCTTGTGGGTTAAAGGGAAGTTCCCCCTCTGAGGGGCATGGGATGTGTAGGGGGAAGATCAAAGGCAGGAAACAGGAGTGATCAAGGATGGGAAGTGCCATGGGGAAAAACTGACAGGAAGAAGGCACAGGAGGAGGTGGCTGCAAGTACACAGTACACTTGTCTGGCCATGCCCTGTGTGTCATCAGTGCAATCTGTCCTGCCTTCATAGTAGCATTTTTGTTGTACTCTATATGGGATCTGTTCAGTGCAAGTGGATCTGGAGGCTAGCAACTAGACAGACCTGAGTGCATGTATCCTGTGTGGGTGTGTATGTCCTTGTGTTACTGCCAGCAAAATCAAGTCAGTAGCTAGTGTGTAAGGTAAGAGATTTGAGAGCCAGGACGTGGTATGGCTGTGGGTCTGGCTAAATGCTGTGAAGACGTGTGGGAGTGAGTTGCTCAAGCTCTTAGGAGCCACTCGTGGGTCTGGAGACCAGCTGAAAGAGAATTTGCATCTGAGTGTGAGGACACTGGGAGACCAGGGAGTCCTGGAGCCAGCTGCTGGGTAGAGCCAATGCCTAAGGCTAACTCCTGGAGGGCCCCAAGGTGTGTGTGTGTGTGCATGTCTGCATGGGCTGCAGGCCTTGAGGACTTGCTTATCCTGGTGCCAGCAACTGAGGAGAGCAGCTCAGGCTCCAGGGCTTGGAGCCAGCTGCAGGATGGCTGGTCTTGGGCACTAGAGGGATCCATTGTGTGCTTGTATGTGTTTCCCTCTAACAGGTTCATCCTGATCAGCCAGAGCTGGGAAGAGGATTAGGCTGTTTGTGCTGTGCTTGCATGTCTGCTGCGCTCTCTGCCTCTGGCCAGTCATGCACAGTGTGTGCGTTTATAGACATGCACCCATTATAGACTTGGGGATTTTCTGTGCATCAGTGCCTATTGGGAATACGTGCTCAGGCTTGCTACTGGCTGTACCCTGAGGACATGGAACTGAACAGCCTTTTCACTACCAGGCCAGCTGATTCAGCAGCTTCTAACACTTGAAGCTGGAAGGGACCTCCCTGCCTAGAGCAGGGTCAACCACAGCAGGTTGCCTTTTAATACCTTAAAGGATGAGATCTGGATAATCTGTTCCAGTGTTAACAACTCTCACTGTAAGTTTTTCTCACCTTCAAACAGAATGTACTGCATTTTGGTGTGGTCTCACAGCTGTTTCTTTTGCTAGATACCACTCAGGAGTATCTGGCTCCTTTTTTACTCCCATCAGGCATTCATACACAATGATAAAAGCCACCCAAACATTCTTCTTTTGAGGCTGAACAGCTTCCAGCTCTCTCAGTCTCTCCCTGTTTGTCAGATGCTCTAATCCCTTCAAAACCACAGCAGCTTTTCACTGGACTAGTTCCATTAAGTTTATATCTTTTTGTACTGGGAACTCCAAAATTGGACACATCACTTCAGGTGTCTGACCAATGCTTAAATAAAGAGGAATAATTGCCTCCTTCCAGTTACTGGTGATGCATTAGTTGAAATGCAGCCCAGGTACTGTTGTCTTGTTTTGCTAAAGGGCTCAGGTGCAACTTGCTGTTCACAATGACCAGCAAGTCCTTTCTTCCAAAATTGCCTTCCAGTCCCCAACTTGTACTGGCACCTGTGACTATTTTTCCCCAGTCGTGAGGCTCTGCCTTTCCCTTGGTTCAACTTACTGAATCTCCTCTCTTCTCATTTCTCCCCTGTGTTAAGGTGCCTCTGTGTGGCAGCACAGTTACCTGATGGATCAACCACTCCCACTTCCCTATCACCTGCAGTGACAAGCCAAAGTTTACATGTGTGTGACACAAGCTCATAATCTTGTGTCAGCCTCATCAGGGCTTATCTGCTAGCCTGGGTGTCTGCCAGGTAGCAACTTTACTGGCTACCTGTACTTCATGTTAAAGACATCTATTGCTAAGACTGATATTAAAAACTAGAGCTGAATAAAGACTGATACTAAAAACTACTAAAAACTCAGAGCTTTGCTTTTCAGCTCTCTCTCTTGCTATAGTTACAGTGACTTGAGTAGCCATGGTCTGTGTTGAATGGAAACCAGCTTTCTTGCACCAGGTTGCAGTTCTTTGGATCTCTGCTTCCTAGCCCTCCTGTCATCTATGGTTAAGCAAGGCCTTCCCAGAAGCAGCACTGTTAATTTATAGCCTTAAGAATTTAGAGCATTATACAGTTATGGAAACACTGTTATCTCTAGCAAGTCACATTGCTGAATGTGTAGCACTCACCATCACCAACCTAGACTTGAAAAATAAATCTTGAGATAGCTACTCTTCCCGAATGGGAGAAAGAAAAATTCTCACTGGTGTTCCTGAGACTTTCTCCTGGACAGTCTAGTCTGCAGGAGAAAGAAGTACTACTCACATGTATTTCATCAAGCACAGCAGTAGTTGCTAATATTTATGATTTAGGAATAATCACAGGATCTGTAAAACAACGGACTCAGAAAGATATGCCTGCAAATGGGTTGAAAAATCTGAAGTGATCAGCTGCAAAGGTATCCTTTAATCCTAATGCAATTGCACTTCCATGTTACATCTGCAGTTAAATGGAGAAAGACCACTGGCTCAAACAACTAAACATGTATGTAAGGACCCTCCTGGGACTCATGATATGTATGCTAAAGGTCTCAATCACATTTGAAATAAGCCAAAGAATTCCAACACACCCTGCTCTGCCACAGGTTTATTTACAAAATATTATTTACAGACTATAACTGTCTTGAGATCTGATAAATAATAACATTTCCTCCACAGAGAAGGAGTAAGACAGACCACCTACACATTTTTCTGTTACAAATACCCTATTCCAGCCGAACAAGACTAGTGTCTCTTTCAAAAAGGGGCAGAGAAAAATGGATATGTATAGGGTTTTCTGTCCACGGCATAAGAAAAGGTATTAAGCAGATTGGAGAGATGTAAATGTCCCCACTGAAGAGTGCATGTGCAAAACAGCAACAGGCTGAGGTGATGTGATCACACAAGTTACAGCGGGGTGTGCTTCTACTCCCAGTTTCTCCTCCAAAGAAAAAAGTACACCACAGGATGGTGTTCAGGCAAGAACAGCTGCATTAAAAAATATATGCCTTACCAGCAGCCTTGTGAAGACTGAATAGTTTGTTCCTGATGCAAAATAAGAAAGACAGAAGGGTGCTGAAGTGAGAAGGAATGTATGCCAAGGAGTGCATGAGCCCTGTTTCTACCTGTCTGTATTCTTGTGCCTGCTCCCTGAATGTCCCAGTCTATCTTGAGCCCTCATCTCCAATTTAAAACATTATCCACCACCCTCCACCCACTTTGTATTGCATGTGATGTACTGAGGGTCTGAAACTCCAGTATGAGGACTACAGGGCCTACTTAGTCCTGCACAAAGTGGACTGCAGAAAACAGAATATTTTCTAAGACCAGTGCTCTGAAACGTACTGATGGCTGCTGTAGAGCTAAAGCAAGGGGGAACAGAAATGAGAGCAGGTGGTGTTGCCTCACGAGCTTTTTCAGTTCTGGTTGTTTTGCTTTGCTTGTCCAGTCACTCATTTGGAAGCAATTGCCATAGGAATGATTCCAAGTGATATCTGGTAAGGATGGGCATTTTTCAAGCTTAAGAATGCAACAACTGATCACTCCTTAAAGCCTTGGATGCTGCACAAGATCCTCTTCTGGTGGCCTGGAAGTGAGACTCCCATCTGTTTCAAGTCCCTGAAGGAAATAGGAAAAGAAAGGAAAAAAATGAATTGCTATTCTTGTTCCTTAGTGACAAGAGTGTGGTAAGGGCAGAAACAGTTACCAAGCATTAGTTCAGACTGCTTCCTTTTCCTCAGTGCCTCCTAGTGCACCTACCTTTTCTCTAGAGGGAAGAAACTTCTAGATATTCCTGCCCTCCCCTGACTATCTCTGCCCACCCAGTCAACTGACCTCTTCTACCTCGTGGCTAGGCCTGTGCTCCCAGTAAATCAGGACTTGTGATAGGGGCCATGTCTCAACCATTCAGCAGGTCTGTGCCTGCTCATTTGTTTCATGCAACTGCCCTGGTTGGAGTTGGCTGAACATCCCTGACAAAATAACACAGCTGTGTTCTGAGTCCTTCTGAGGAGCCCAGAAAAGACTTGCTGTATGACACAACAGTGCCTGGCTGATGGAGTGAGGGGGATATCACTAGTCTATATGGAGTTTGTGGCAAGGAAGTTAACCTACAAAGTCCTGTGAGAGTGGGGAGACGATCAAGTTAGAGATCTGTTTGTGTCTCATATGAGTTCAGAGCAGCTGAAGACCCCTGAAGAGCCTCAAGCATGGACATGGATAATCGGGGAATTTGTCTTATAGTTTGTGCTGCTCCCAGTTCTGGGTTGATTCTTCCCTTTTAGGTCAAGAAGCCAGTCCACTTCCATTTAACTGCATGGAGAAGGAAGGAGAGAAGCCTTCCAAGTAAATATGAGTGCCTGTTGAGATCGCACAGGGATGAGCACAGCACCTTGTAGCCAGCCTGAGGTGCTCTGTGGCAGCCTGGCGTGCACTTACTCAGCAGTGAGCTCCAGAATGGACTCCATGGTGTCCAGGCCGGCAGTGCGGAAGTTGGAGATGTAGCGCTTCATGCGGATGGATTCCAGCCACTCGGGGATGGACCGGTAGGGGATCCCATCAGAACCACTGCAGCTGGGGAGACGGAGCGTTACCCTAGGGACACAGAAACCCTTCGTTAGCCAGACAACCACCTGAAATGGACAGCACTAGGATTCAGTAACCAAAGGGGGAGCAAGCACCCCCCACCAGGGCTGAGCCAGCTCATCTGCTCTCTGCACAGTGAGGCTCTGCCCTCTGTCACCAGGAGACAAAGATGACCACTATCTGCTGCACACAGAGCACTCAAGGTGCATCTTTCCAGTCTGCATGGCCCTCACCGCCACTCCTCCTGCTGGGGACAGGGAGGTGAAGCGTCCCAGTTAACCCCTCCTCCTCTGGTGACAGCCTCCTTACCTGGGATCAAAGTCTGCAACAGGCCGGAGGAGCTGGGGACTTGAGATGAAATGTTGCAGCTGTGCCCGGATTTCCTGAAAATGAGGCCGCCTCATCCGATCGTGTGACCAGCAACTCTTCATGAGTTCGTAGAGGATAGATGGGCAATCCACAGGCGGGGGGAGCCGGTACCCATCCTCTAAGCTTTTCATCACCTGCACAGAGGACACAGAGAAATCTGGCCAAGAGCAGAGAGTGCAGAAGAGGAGCCAGAGGCCTCTGGGAGCAGCCATTCCCCACTTCACAATGTGCAGCCAGGGAGGGGTTGGTGTAGATTACACACATATGACACAGGGTTTGGGCAGCGTGGCACAGGATCAAAACACTTAAGGGATGCCAAAAATTTAACTGGCATATGCATGTGTTTTCAGTCCTTTACTAGTTTAGCTCCCATTTGCTTCTCAGGACATGTTCATGAGAAGTGAGGAAAAGTGAGGACCAAATGATCCTGGCACAGTGAGAGAAGGGGAACCAGGCTCTGAGGAATAATTTAAACAGCATGTGCTGAGCCTAGAATAAGACCAGATATAATGCACCAGAGCCAGAAGAAGGAGAAAACAAAAGCAATAGAAAGTATCCCCAGATCCAAATGCCATGGCTGATTTAAACTCTCTTTAATCTAGATTCTTGCTGTTGTTGACACCTCAATACTTATTGCCCTTGACTTGGTTGCACTGATTTTAAGCAGGGAGGGAAACACAGTAGTTATGTGTTCAAAAGAAAGTCAAGACTGCAGGCTGAGGTAGATCCACAAGAGTTTTTCCCACATGCCTCATTTATCTTTTAAATCAGCTCTTGAACTCAATGTCTGTTACCTCTTGATTGGTCATGTGCCCATATGGCTTGTCACCAAATGACAGCACCTCCCACATGACAATTCCAAAGCTCCAGACATCACTGGCTGAGGTGAAAATGCGATGAGCAATGGCCTCTGGGGCTGTCCATCGGATAGGAATCTTACCACCCTGTGAAACAGCAGAAGCATAGTGTATCCAGCATATATCATTGTGTTGTATTTCTCCAGTGTTTTCATGCAAGGACCTTACAAAGTGGTTCAGAGATGGAGCCCACTTCATTTGAAGTGACATGTAACCACCCCAGGGAAATTTCTCAAAAGGAGAGAAATATTCTTGGAAAGTATATGAGTTTAAGCCCTCTGTTCAGTTGAACGCTACACAAAACCTCTGCTGTGGGAGTAAGAGCCTGACACCAGTCACAGCCCTGCTTTGAAGGACACCATGCATTAGAATTACTGGAACTTTCATTGAAAGAGACATGGAGATGATTCTAGTCCAAAACACTGATCACAGTGAGGCTATCTTCAAAGCTAGATTTAGTAACTGAGTCAAAGAGATCATACCTCTTATTTTGCTTCTCATTTTAACACCACAATCCCTCCGAATTTCTTAGCAAACAAAATCAACCTGGACTCCAGAGACAAAAGCACCACCTTCTGAACCATCCACACCATGACTTGCAATTTTACGACAGATTTTCCTCAGAGGCTACAGTTAATTTACAAGGCTGAAAGATTGGGTTTGCATTACCTTGGTTTCATAGGTTCCCTCTGCATCATTCTCCAAAATTCGGGAGAGACCAAAGTCAGACACCTTGCACTGGAGACTGCGTGTTACCAGGATGTTGCGAGCAGCCAGATCCCGGTGCACGTAATTGTGTTCTGAGAGGTAGGTCATGCCAGAGGCTATTCCCTGCAGCATGCTCACAAGCTGCACAGGGCTAAATTTTTCCTCATTCTCCTGCATGGAAGAAGAAGAAGTGAGAGAAGTGACATTGATCCGCTTGGTTTCTAGTCTCTGACCTTATCAACACACAAAAGTGGGCAGTGGTGAACAAGCAAAAAGGCAATGCTGCAGCCCAAAGGCCCCAACAGGTTCTCACTAAGAGACTGGTGATGGTCTCCAGTCATCATTAAGCAGTTGGATTTCAATTACCAAGGATGCCACTCTTGTCACTGAACAAACCGGATGGCATTAAGCTTCTGCTGCTGACAGTGGAATTGTCAGTAAGCAGAAAGGAAGTGGATGTCTGGATCTTCTAGTTTTATTTTAGGGCCCTAAATCCAGGTCAAATGCAAGTTCTGGCAGTACACAAGCCTATTAGAGATTGGACTTTCTCACCCGGAGGAAGGTATCCAGTGCTCCATTTTCCATATATTCAGTGATGATCATCATCGGCCTCCCTTGAGGAAGACAAGAAGATTTAAGCCTTTTTCTAATTCTCCTACTCATGCCTTTCAATGCTATCCATATTCCCCTACACAGGGAACAATGTCCAACCCCAGCTAACAGCCCCACTCCATTGCCACAGCTGGCTGCCCTTCTCCTTACACATCTCCCAATGATCTTGTACTCCTCCTTGTATTGCACATATGACCCTGCAGCATCCCTCGCTATCCATCTACTCACTGGCCCTGAAAGACCTCTCCTAACACTGCTGCAGGACTCTGTTGGAAATCCATACCTCTCCTCCTTTCCTAGTTCTCTGACATGACAATGCCCTGTCTTCTCCCAGAACAGCCTCTTTGACAGCAAATTCTCTAAGGCCTGAGAAATGTGCCAGTTTCTGCTCTCATCCCAGGACTCTCTCCCACACACTCTTACTTACTTTTGGTGACAACTCCCTCCAGGCGCACAATGTTCGGGTGATTGAACTGCCCCATAATCGTCGCCTCACGCAGAAAGTTCCACCACTGTGAGTCTGAGTATGTTGACTTCAGAGTCTTGATGGCAACCACAATACGTTCTTTCCCTGGGAGTCGCAGGGACCCACGATAGACCTCCCCAAACTCCCCTGAAGACAACCAGAGGTAAAATGTCACAGATGAATTCAAAGATAGGCAGCAAAACAACAGTGTGGGGAAACTGAAAGACAGGGAGAGCAGTAACTCACCCTCTCCAATCACATTCTCCATAGTAACGCAAGAGACATCCAGTTCCTTCGTGAATTCCAGCACGCCTCTGCTGGGGTCATCATATGGTTGCAGGTCTACATAGGGTTTCAACCAGACCTTCTCTGTGGTAAAGGAAAACAAACAAGCAAATTAATCAGTCACCTCTTTGGACAACCTTTTTAAAGCACAACTACAAAGGCAGAAGTGAATCCATGGACTTCTGACAATGGCAGTAAAAAAATTTACCAAACCAAGGCTGAAGATTAGAACTGTTGGAGGAAGAGGCACATTACATCAGAAAAGCCATGCCAGTGTCTGCTTTCAAACTAATGTTTCTTTTCATTCCTTCCAAAACATTCTAGGCTTCCCCCTGGTTTTATTACCCCTTTGAACCTCACCTCTCTCAAAGCCCGAAGTACTGTATTCCGGCCGTGCGTGTCTCCGACGAGCCCTCCTGGAACATCAAAAACAGTCGTGAAAGTAAAATGGTCAGCAGATAGCAAAGGGAAAAGCAAGACTTCCAAGGTGTCTGCCCTAGCTGATTAGGAACAGAGTTCAGGGTAGCACAGAGCAAAGTGGGACCAGACACTGCACCTACTTGGAACAGTACAGCTGGCAATAAAACAGGATGCTTCATTAAGAAATAGAGCTTTGTTTTCATGGAGGGAGTTTTATGCTGAGTTACAGATAAATTTCTGATTATTTCATGTTTTCTGTACACTTTTAGTAGTATATCTGATCTTCTTAAAACCAAGCAACAGCAGCCTTATGGACATTGAGGAGGAAAGTAGAATTCTGTATATGGGTAAAGGACCCCAACAGTAATGATATATGGAAAATGGTTTGAAATTACTGGACATATGGATTATCACTCAACTGGTCAGCAGCTATAGAAATGATTGTACCATAACAATGCTTTTATTCCTCTGTCATGATAACAATATGATACTGCTGGATTATAACAAAACTGAGAAATCACAACATACTCCTCTGTTCCCAACAGCAAACATTATCTTACAATATCAATCCCTCCAATCCTACTAATCTAAATTATTTACTGAGACCCTTTCCATCTTGCTGCAGCATGCTGGTGTTTTTCTTCTCTAACCAACCTCTACCTATACAATATCCTGTGAGAAATCCAGGCCTCCCTTTCTCAAGCTCCCATAGCTCAGCTATTCCTACATCTGTACCTTTTTCAATACCAAAATTCAATACTTACTTTCGCCGAAACATGAGAAATCCCGCAATTAGACCAATAAATAGGAGAACTCCAAAGATAATAGAGACTATGACTCCACCAGACAGAGCTCCAGTGTCTGCAGAAAAGAAAGAGAGAGGCCATATCACTTAAAAGACCACTATGGAACATACCACCCAGCTTCTACCAGCTAATGGCATTAGGCAAGCTACAGCCCCTTGTCTTCCAGGCAGCAGAGCCACCAGATGGGAGTCCTATCACACTGTTATTCATGTGCATGGAGCACCTTCTGGTGGTTTTCTGGTTGACTCTTATCTACAATCTTGGTCTTCCAGTTGAGTGATTTATCCGTATATCTGATTTCTTACTTAAATTCCTTGACACTTTCAAAAGCGAAGAACTTCCTTCTCCATCCCCACTCCTCTCCAACAATCCTTTCAGATCAGGCCCTTCTTCCAGCTCAGTAGCTGATTTAAACTATGGCAAAGCAAAGACATGATTTTCCCCAACAGTCTAAAGTTACTCTCTTCTTGTTTATGAAATTAATTATATGCTCCCCTCCCATCAATATCTGGGGCTGGTTCCTTGCCTAACTACCCTAACAAAAGCCCCTCACTGCTTAGGACTCCTGAAACAAGTACTGACTTACAAACTTGCAGTCTATCATATTCCTATGTTCTTAAAACTGAGCATCAGGTGGTTTCATTCTGTGATTGGATAGCTTTCGGAGAGTTCACATAACACAGGCTGTCTCCTTCCATTTAAGTTCTCAAGCTAAAGCTAGGCATTTCCACAAAGTACATTTGAATTCATCAGAGAAAATGCTATATTACCTCTGCTGGTCTTTTTAAAACTTATTTCTCATAATTAAAAAAAAAAACCAAAAAAAACAAAATTAAGAACTTAAAATGCATTAATGGAGAAGTAATGAGAATCTACATATTTTTAATATTTTTCCAAAAGATATTTAGGAAAACATCCAGAAGAAAGAAAATCTTCAAGTAATTTTAAAATAAATTAGAAAATTTTAAAGCAAGGAACAAATGATACACAGACCTGTGTGGGGAAGTGTTTCCTACCATCTAGTCGAATGGCCAGCATCCATAAAGCCTAATTAACATTTGTTATTCTTCCTCTGACTCATCCCACTAAAATTATTAAAAATCATCAGCTTACTTAAGCAGAAATCAAGAGACAGAGCTAATGTCCTTGTTTTGTCAAAATCAAAAAGCTAAGATTTGGAAGGTGAAATAGTATCCTTATTAATAAAATGGAGAAGCATTTAGATGCACAGAACTTCTGCAGGAATTTAAGGCATCTAAATCATCAAATTCAGATTTAAATACAAAATTGCCACTTTTTGCAAATCCTGCTACACTAATATTCCTAGACTATAATAGCTAAAAAATGCTCCTAGTATTATTAAACAAGAACTCTCATCAAGTGAAACCTTGCTGGCACTTCTTTTTAATCTCTTTCATATTCAAAATACCTTTGTCTTGACATGATAAGGAGATCAACTTTCATTTGAAATAAAGCATAATATAGATGAAAGTATTTTCTAACTTATTCTGTCTTAATCAAAACAATTTTGCATGATAATTTACATCTTTTTCACAGGGCCTGTGTAGTACATTATTTAATTGGTTAAACATAATTTTTGTTATCATCATTTCTCACTGTGACTTCAGGAAGACTTTACCAAAAGCCCCAAGCGCCAAAAAGGGTCCAACCTTTACATTCCAGTAATGGTAGCACAACTCCTTATCAGCTTTTACACTGTTAATTTAACTATTTAGTTACATTAAGGTATGCCTTAGTTTTCTTCCTTGTGTCCTTATTTCATTACAATAAAATTAGTCTTTCAAAAGCAGCGCTTCAATACATGCATTTCTAAAGCTATCCATAGGGTCAGTAGGAGTCTGTGGAATGAAGAGAGAGCAAATTCCATTACAGAAAACTTTAGATTAGGGGGAAGCTTCTGGGTGACCCAGGGAAAGAGGAGATTGGGTGTCAGGCCTATATAAGATGTTCTTTGACACAGGAGGGAGGTCTTCTTGTGGCCCTGACAGCTTGGCCTTCTACACATTGTACTTTGGTGAAGAACTTTTTTCAGTGGTACATGCCATCTCTTTGAGCAGAGCTATATTCAGGAGCTGGACTACATACAGTGGAACTGAAAGCTGGAAAAAATAGTGCTGAGGTCCTCTGAGTTCTCATTCTCAACTGGCACACAAAAGGAGGCATATGGTAATTACTTGACCAGCACTCAAACTTAAAAACATTAGCCAAAATTAAAATGTCTCAAAAACTAAATGAAGGTCTGGTTAAATATTGTGCCAGTACAACACAATAAACTGAGACTGATCAGGTCTAAAGGGGAAAGTGCAAGCAAATTTTGTAAGATGGCAAGGAAGCAACAAAAATATCTTTTGTCTTCACAAAGCAACAGGCAAGGAACTCAGGAGAGTGGCGTCTTGCCTTACAG
Source organism: Melospiza georgiana (assembly GCF_028018845.1). Classification (NCBI taxonomy): domain Eukaryota; kingdom Metazoa; phylum Chordata; class Aves; order Passeriformes; family Passerellidae; genus Melospiza; species Melospiza georgiana. The sequence goes on from NC_080431.1 coordinate 80,017,680, forward strand.
CCTGCAGAACACAAAAAGAGATCCATGTACCATGAGAATACATCATCTGATGGGGAAGTGAGTTTCTCCCAGATGAGATACCAGTGCTTGCCCTTTACCTGGTGGAAGGGTGCGAAATTCCTGCTCTGGGGAGTAGGGCCCAGGCCCCAGGGGTGTGATGGATCTCACACGGAGCAGGTAGGCTGTGTCTGGCTGCAGGTCTCGCAGAGTGACATTCGGCTCAAGAAGGTGCTTCACTGTGTAACGTGCCTCCTCCCCCTGCAGGAACCAAACAGGATCAAGTAACAAATGCATGCTGAATAAGAGGACACTTCCAGCCCTTTGGGTGAAAGGGGGATGAGCAAATCAGGCAGGCCTTACCTTCTCAAAGAACATGACCTCATACTCCACTGAGGTCCGGCTGCGTTGCCGTGGGGCAAGCCAAGAAACAGAAAGACTGCTGTCATCTCTCTGTGTCAGAATAAATTGGGATACTGTCACTGGAGCTGCAGTGGGAGAGAATAGAGAACATGAGGGGGAAATACAAACAAAATGCAAACTATGTCCTCTCTCTACCAGAAGCTCTGGTCATACCATGCAACTGGAACTGAGTCTCATTGCCACTGTCATTTTTCTCTTGTGTAGTGGAAGGGAAAGGAGGTCTCTGGTTGTAATTAATTGCGTTCTGTGAATAGTGTGCTTCTGCCCAAACAGTGGAAGCATAACTGTGTTTGGCCCTCAAAATAAAATCCACCTTCCAAGAAATTACATTTATTCCAGGACTGCACTGAAAGTGTCCAATTTGAAATTAAAAATGTTAGGATTTTATGCTCCTACAGCAGCAGTAGCACAGCTCTCCTATGTAATGATTTATGAATGCAGCTGCATTGCATAAGGGTACAGTGAAACTCAATGCTCAAAATCTCTCAGCTGACTGCAAATGCATGCTGTTCATGAATAAAAAGATAATTCTCAAGAGCCTGCAAGGACTGAGGAGTTAAGCCTGGTTGTCTCCTTGTCCTTCATCATCATCAGGAAGTGATGAGGCAAGCCAAAAGTAGCTCTGCTTTTCTAGCTCAGAGTTGTGCTGCCCCCGCATAGCATCAGGAAGAAAAGTCATATTTTGTTACTAAATTAGAATCCAGGGAATGCACCAAGGGCTGTTGAGGGCTGTGATGTCACCTTTCTATAATCACATTTCATGGTGCTCTGGAAAGTATTTACAGGACAGCCAAACTAGCCAGATTGAAGCTAACCTACAGAAATGTGTCAAGATTTAACATCCTCCCCCCTCCATGCTTTCAAAACCTTTTATTTTCCAGTTACACCAGGGTTTCTGTTGTGTTTGGTGTTTTGCAATATCTGAGTCACGGGAAATATTTCATGACACAGCCCTCATTCTTCCTGTCACACAGGTAATAATACTTAGGCTGTGTGATAGGGAGGACTTCATCCTCCTCATCTCTGTTAAGTTCTGGTGGATTCATAGCTCTTGATGGATAACCATTACTGCTACATTGATTTTTGAGGAATATGACTAAAGGACTTTACATGTCAGAGGCAGAGGTACTTTAGAACCCTTATCATACCATACCAACACATGTGTCAGGCAGAAGGAAAAGATGGAGAAAGCTTAAGTATTCACAGAGATTCCTCTTCCTTTTCATGATGAGCAGGAAGAAATTCTCTCTGCTTCTGCTAACCTGCATGTCCAACTGAGACCCAGACAGCTGGAGCAGTTCTCTGTAGAGCAGGTCCCATTCCTGAGACACCATTATGGGCTTCCACAGTGAATGTGTAATTGGTGTAAGCTTCTAGGCCATCCACGTCCACTGCAGGTTTCGTGAGACCAGAGGCACTGGGGGAGAACACCACGGCAGCCTCACAGGGCTCACAGGACAGGAAATGGCAGCGCTGGCAGAAGACTGTGTAAGTCAGGTCCTTCCTCCCGCCGTGGTCACTGGGCGGCTGCCACCACAGGCTCAGCTGGGTGCCAAGCAGGGAGAAGCTGACATTGCGGGGAGCCGAGGGTGGGCCTACAGGGAGCACAGAAGGAAGTGTTAGATCCAGCTGCTGGTGCCCAAAGTTCTGTGACAGCTTCCCATCTGCAGATGCATTTCAAATGGAGCCCTCTCTCTGGCCCAGCCTCTCCCTCTCTGATGTCATCCCCATTTTCCAACCTTTTGTTTTCTCCCCCGTATCATTGTTCATGGAGCCACAGAATGGTTTGGGTTGGATGAGGCCTTAAAGACCTTCTAGTTCCAACCCTCCCACCTTGGGCAGGGACACCTTTCACTACAGCAGGCTCCTCCAAGCCCCATCCAACTTGGCCTTGAACACTACCAGGGATAGGGCACCCACAACCTGTTCCAGGGTCTCATCACCCTCTTCATAAAAAATTTCTTTCATGTGTCTCATCTAAATCCACCCTCTTTCAGTTTAAAACCATTGTCCTTAGTGCTGTCTACAGGCCTTAGTATAAAAACCCTTTCTTCATCTTTCTTGCAGGTCCCACTAAGTATTGAAAGGCCACAAGAGTATCTCCCCAAAGCTTTCTCTTCTCAGGCTGAATAACCCAAACTCTCTCAACTTTTCCTCATTAGAGAGGGGTTCCATCCCTACAATCATTTTTAGGGCCCTTCTCTGGACGTGATCCAATAGGTCCCAGTCTCTCTTGGCTTTCTGGGCTGCAAGTTCATGCTACCAGCTCACGCCCAATTTTTCACCCAGCAGTACCCCCAAGTTCCTCTCTGTGGTGATGCTCTCAGTAAGTTTACCCCTCACACTGTTCGGATATTGTTCTTCCTTTCTGTGTGCAACTCACGGGTACAAGCAATGTTCTGGCCCTCTGAAGGTGCTCGGTAGAAGCCCGCATTGCAGGGGCAAGATGTAGCCCCTGACTCGTTGGACAAGCTGTTGGGGGGACACTTCAGGCAGCGTTTAGCATCCAGGGAGTGGCGGTAGAACCCTCGCTGGCAGGCTGTGGAAGGACAAACATAAGCCAGCATAACATAACCAATAAACCCAGATCAACAAAAAAGCTTCTTGAACACTCCTTTATATGCCTCCATTTTTTTAGTTCAAAGAAATATTTAGGTTGGAAGGAACACCTGGACACCTGGCAGTCACCTAGATCAATCATCTCAGAGCAGACAGAGAGAAGATGCAATTCAAGGTAGCATCAGCATTATGACAGGACTTGCAGACTGAAGAAGGAGGATCTAATCCTCAAAGAGGCTGCATGAATACAGAATCCAGTCAACCTCAGAATCTTCCTCCAATGTAAACCCAGACTGGTCTTCACCTTGTCCTTCAAGCTTTCCACACCACAAATAAGAACCATAAAGAGTAGCTACAAATCCTTGCACTTCTCACAGTCTTCTGCTTGCTGACTCCATAGAGGGAGCCAGTAGGCTTTTTGGCAGAAGCATCTTTGCTGATTTCAAGTATTGTACCAGAGCATCATCTGGCAGGGCCCTGGGGAATATCTAGGAAGCTAACAGTTCACCTCACAGCATTGAGTGGAACTGGCTATGGAGCCAACACAGACTGCAAGAGAATAGGTGTCACTGTTTTCTACTTCCAGTCCTACAAAAAGGAGCAGCCACACTCTCTCAGTGTAACATCTGACCACCTGTTTTTGCTGTGTTACTATTAGTTCAATGCACAGAAGCACTGGTCAGCTTACCAGCTGTCTCAAGGTCAATGCTTCACTCCTACAGTTGTGTAGCAGGGAGGACAAAATCAGTGACAGAGCTCAAGGCAACCTGTGAATTTAATGGTTTGCCAGCCTGTGCTAAATTAATCAAAAGTTCTAGCAGCTAAAGAAACAACCAACCTATTTCTAATCAGATGGTAGAGAAATGCATACACTAATTTTCTGCCAGAGCTACCACTTTGCATTTAACATGCGCATTGAGGGAATGACCCTTTTTATATTGCACTATAAAAGCAACAATATCCTGTGTAATCCTCAGGAGATCCCAATGGAGAAAACCATCTGTTCAGCAACTTCACACAAATGGCTTGCTGTGGTGGGGCATAGTATAGGAAAGGATTCTTTATCCAGAAGACAAACCCAGCCATTCCTACTATGTGACAAAGAGGAACATCTGACGGACCTTGAAAACTTTCTACTAACACAGGCCAAACAAGATAACTCATCATTAGTCTGCAGAAGGGATGCTTGAAGAGCCCAGAAAAAAAGAAATAATCACAAGTAGGAGAAACCAGCACCTTCTGATTCCATGAAATGACAGAACCACTCAGGAAAATCTATCATTCTGAGATACAATCATGCAACTATGCATTTAATGATAGCAAAGGCCATTGAAAATAATTACAAGGCTCAAGTATTGATTGTCACAGCCCAAAGAGATTCCATTTATACTCCAGATCAAATCATCCCTTTGAGAAACAGGCAGTAAAAGTTACTTTGATCTTCAGGCTGCTCACAACTGAGAGTACTTCTACATGCAGGACTGAAGATGAAAGTTTTGAGGCCTCCTGCCACTTTGCTCCAGCATAAGATTTGAGAGTTCCTGACATTGGATCAGTTTGGGCCAGGAGAGCTTTGACATGAAAAGCAAAGGAAGCACATGGCCACATTCTTGTATAACACAGAGGTTCTGATGTCGCCTGTATAATACTACCTGCCACAGATATGACACAACATACATACACTCTTATCAGGCTGAGACCGTCTGCAAGTAAATGATAGAAATTTGGGGTTGGGAACCTTTGCAAGAATCACGGAATCAATTAGGCTGGAAAAGATTCCTGACATCACCGAGTCCAAGCTGTGACTGAACACTACCATGTCAACTAGACCATAGCACCAAGTGGCATGCTCAGTCTTTTCTTAACTACAGGGATGGTGACTCCACCACCTCCATGGGCAGCCCATTCCAATGTCTAATCACCCCTCCTGTTAACTTATTCCTCCTGATGTCCAACCTAAACCAGCTAAAGACTATGTCCTCTTGTCCTGTCACTACTTGCCTGGGAGGAGACCGATCCCCGCCTGGCTACACCCTCCTTTCAGGTGTTTGTACAGAGGGATAAGGTGTCCCCTGAGCCTCCATGCTCAACACCCCCATCTCCTCCAGCCGCTCCTCATAAGACTTGTGCTCCAGAACAAGTAACTCTGACCCTAGGAGCACCTCTGTTCCTCCACCTCTGAGCGCCACTCCAGCCCACCGGCCACACCTGCTGTGCCAAGCAGGAGATGCCTTGCAGGGAGCCCACAGCCCGGCAGAGAGGCCGCAGGGCGGCAGCGGCACGGGGTGCTCGGCTCGAAGGGACACACTCAGGAGGCGAGGGCAGCAGCGGGGACACCGGGGTGCTCGGCTCGAAGGGACACACTCAGGAGGCGAGGGCAGCAGCGGGGACACCGGGGTGCTCGGCTCGAAGGGACACACTCAGGAGGCGAGGGCAGCAGCGGGGACACCGGGGTGCTCGGCTCGAAGGGACACACTCAGGAGGCGAGGGCAGCAGCGGCGACACGAGCTGGCGGCGGCAGCCGGCAGGGGGCGGGAGCGGCCCGCGGAGCCCGGCCCGGCCCCGCCCCGGGGCGGCGCGGCGCGGCCCCGGCCTGGGCCGGCCCGGCGCTGGGGCCGGCGGTGCAGAGGGGCCTGCCGGTGTTCCCGGCTCCCCCCGCTGGCCCCGGGGGTGCGGAGGTGGAGGGGCGGCTGCCCGCGGCCGGCCCGGGGGTGCGGGAGGCGGGCGCGCAGCCAGCAGCCTCGGCCTCCGCCCAGCCCCGCTGGCCCCCGGTTTGCCCGGGCCTTGGGCACCCGCTCCGGGCGGCACGATGGGAAAAATGAGTCTGGGAAAGGGCCTGCTCACCAAGCACCAGAGGGCAGAGAGGGTGGCTGGGGCGCTTCCTTCATTCCTTATTCCTTCATTCCTTATTCCTGCAGGTGCCCCCCGTGAGCTGCCAGCTAGGCCGGGAAGGCTGCGGGCACCAGAGTGGGGCTGGCGGGGAGCTCGGCTCACCTGCCGCCCTGCAGAGCACTGCAAGGAGCCAGAGCACAGACCGGGGCACAGCAAATTACACAGTTGAGGAAGTTAATCATGAGCTCTGCGTTTATGGGCAGCAAAGTCTGAATGCTCTGGAGCAGGCACAGCTTTTCTGGGACTCTGAGGTGGCTGAGCCATTCAGCACCCAGCAGAGCACTATACAGCAGGAAATTCACTGAGAGATTGAGGGAACTAGGTAAGGACCTGATCCTCTGGCTGTCTGTTGTCTCCTGTCCTGTAACAGAGGTCAGGTTCTTTTCCCTGTTAAAAGGCAAAGGTGCAGCCTTCCCTTTTTTTTTTTGCTCCCTACTCCAGGCAAAACTCAGAATCAAAATGACACTGCCAGGTCTTCCATCCTGTCACACTTTACGTGTCTGAAGAAGTCCTCCTCTGTTCTCAGGACAAAGTAAAATCTGTGATTTCAGTATTTATCCGGAGCTGGATTACTCCCAGTCCATTGCACAGTCTGGTCTTTTCTGCTGAGGGAGCAGATCCTAAGATATCCCCCCCCTGCATTCACCTTCTCCCCTGATGCTCCAATAAGACACTATTCTGGTTGTGAAGTACCTCTCCCTACTCCTGCTAGGTTCTCCCCTCTTCCCTTCCTCTCCTGGGAGACCTTCCCAGTGCCTACTAATCCTGCAAAACATACTTCTGGCTGCAGCTGTACTTGGGCGGAGTGGGATGAAAGCACAGATGTAGAATGAACCTGTGCTGCGATAGCAGTCGAGGCTTGTCCAGACATGACAGCTTCCCTGCCCCTTCCCAGAGGAGTGCTCTCAGGAGGGCGGGGAGAGCTCTGTAGCACCTAAGTGGAAAAACTGGCTGGGCTGTGTGAGGAGAGGGGATTGCTGGAGGAGGCAAGGATCTTGTGCTTCAACCTTCTCCAGCTCCCCAAGCAAAACGAGCAGCAAGCAGTAGGGGTTCATAGACACCAGCTCCCTGTAGCAGAGCAAAGCAGAGACATGGGGCACCTGCTGAATCTGAGAGCACTGCATGGATCCCTATGGCCTTAGCCTTGTGCCACACAGCTTTGGCAACGAGAGCAGAGATCTGCTGTCTTTAACCTGTCTCCCTGCAGTAATACATATCCCCCAAAACAACACGTGTGTCAAACTAAGTTGCCTTAAGAAGCTGAATCTTGTCCCCTCTGCAGCCAAGGGAGAGCCCTGCACTTCTTACTCCAACAACCCTTGCTTGCTGTGACTCCAGCACCCTGGTGACTCTTTTGCTTGCTAATTGCTCTTCTTCAGAAGAGCAGGCACCACACTATTGTTCAATATGCTTTACATGGTTTCCCATGGCAGAAAAGCCATTCCAGTCCAAGAAGAATGAGGGACAGAGGAGAAACCTGTCCCCTCTGCCTCTCAGCTTTCTAGTCACAGGACAAATACTCTGCTCTGTGTGTCTGACCCATCTGCCCTGAGAGAACAAGGCTGCTGTTCAAGGGTTGAGAACCAGTTGTTGAGTGAGTCAGTGTCAATCACACAGTTACAGCTCGCAGAAACTAGCTCCAGAGCTGAAAGGTCCTGGATGAAGCCCAAGAGGGAGTGGAGAGGTGTGTGCAGGTCTTACACCTGACACATGAGGAGAAAAATCCCAACTGAAAAAGAGAAGCCAAGGAGAAGGAGAAGGAAAGATATAAGATACAGAGGGTAGGCAAGAGAGAGGTAGACCACACTAACTCTCCTGATCCCACTTTCTGCTTACAGATACTCTGATCTCTAGCTCTCTGGAACCTCTCCCATGGCCTACAGCTAGTGTCTGCATACTCACCTACGCAGCTCCCATCGACTTCCTCAAACCCCACAGCACAAAGGCATCGGCCCACTGGCACCAGCCACTCCCCGTCGGTGCTGCAGTGCATCCTGGGGGGAGAGCCCACTTCTTCAGCCGCGTCCTCCACGCAGACCCCAGGCACTTCTGTCAGCCCCTCTGACCCTGCCAGCGTCTCTGGGAAGCGGGCCAGGCCCCGCACCGCCTCCGGGCAAATCTTGTAATACACTCGGACAGACACCATGGCTACACAAGCCCCAGAGTTCTGGAAAGCCAGGTAGAAGCCCCGGCGAGAGAGCTTCCCAATGGGGCACACTTCTGTGTTCAGCTGCATGGCCCCTGACTCGATGTCTCTGCTTGTGAAACTCCGATCTGCTGCCACAGTGTTGAGCTACGTGAAAAAGAGAAAGACAACAGCTTTACCATCTGAACAGGCCACAGCAGCTGAGATACCCGTTCCTCTCAGGCCTTTTTTATACTAAGGCCTTCTAGGGGCTGTCTAGTCAACTACTTCTAATGCCACTGCACTGCATGCTTTCTTTGCACTTGAAAGATGTGTTAAAAATGGGGTGGGCATATTTTCCTCCCTCTGTACTTTCCATCCATCATCTCCTTCAACTGCTTTGTAGTCATTCACTGGTCTTCTACAGTACCCTGTGTTCCAAGTCTCTGACTTCAGAGGTCTTCAGGAGCTGCCCCTTTTCTGTCATAATATTCTTTGTTTGCAAATTGCATGCAGTAAATCCACAACACCACTCAAGAGCTGTCCTTTGAAACCACCCAGGGAATTACAGCCACTTGTTTTTAGGCTGTAGTTGCTGCAGTTCAGATGATCTACTGTAAGGTGCTCCTTGTGCAGCACTCAACATATTTCAGCACTGTAGGTACTTGGGTGAAAAATGCTCCCATGCTTTTGCATTCCCACTGCCTCTGCAAACAAAGGGTAAGAGTGAATGAGTGAGTGAGAGTATTTTCCATGCTTGAGCAAGTGGGAAAGGCCTCTGTGACACCGTGTGACATGGAAGAGCTGGACTGCAGGTGGGGTGGCCTTTCTTCTTGGTGGGAGAGCCTGATAACTGATCCTCTCCTCCGCAGGCCCCTTCCCATTGTACAACACCACCCACTCCTTGTAGTTGGATTGGAGATGAAAGGCTCTGTAGAGCAGCTGCATTTGGCAGGGATCATAAGGCATGTTTAGGAGTTGTGGAGGTATCGCACAAATTCATGTTGTAGGCTGCAGGGGAGATGGAGGAGCACTGGGGAGGGAGGGGAATCAGTTACCAGAGTTCTGCTCTGCCTGTGGTAGCCTTTACTACTCTTTGTTTCCATCACATCCCATTTAAACTGCAAAGGAAAGGGCAGTCAAATAATTCAGGTCTTTGGCTTCTATTAGAACAGAATTGGCTTAGAGAATTTCCTCTGAAAAAAAAAACCAAAAACCAGAGGTTCTCTATTTTGCAATTCTAATGTTTCCATGGCAAGAGAGCACAACATTGAGGAAAACAGCAGGTAAAATACAGCAGTGCTAAATAGTTTCACACCTGGGAGAACTTCACTGTAGCAAGCCATCACCTCCAGTGATGAAACAAGACCCTATACCTCATGGCAATCAGAATAAATAATCAGGACCACTGAGACCTGAACTGGGTTCTGTTTTTTGCTTGGTCTAATCTTGTTTTATTCCCTAAAGCAAGAAAAATACCTTTGGTCTCTGCTTTACTATTTCTAAAAATTGGTGTAACCATCCAGCCCTGTCACAACCCTTTAGAATCCTTACCTACATAGTGTCTGGTTAAATAAGAGGTTACGCAGAACACAGGTCTGATCTCATTTGAAACCTCCTATGCCTCCTGTGGCAAAGACTGCTCTGAGCATCACAGAGGGCACCAGGGGTAAAGTTTACTCTAAGGACAACACTTACTATCCATGCCCTTCCCCACATGCTGGTTCTCCTGGCCTGTCCCAGCCAGCAAGACACACCTAGCTTAAGCTGAAAGATATGACAAGTTTAAGCTGAAAGATATGACTCAGTTTTCACCCCCAGCAATACAGACCTTGGTGAACAGTGGGCGGCGAAACTGGATCCCAACATCTTGTTCAGACTCCATGTAATAGAGATTGAAGGTCTCTTTGCAGGTCACCACTTCACCTTTGAAGCTCTTGCAGTCCCTCACAGTAAACTTTAGCTCCACATAAACGCGGGAGGCTGCCTCACCCCGGTAAATCCAGTTGGTGCGAAGCCAGTGATCGGTGTCACCCTCGGAAAGCACACTGCAGTCCTGGTACATGTAGATTGGGGTACCATTTATCATCTGCTGCACTTCACTCCACTGCTCCCAGGGGAGAAGAAAACACATATTGTTAGATAGGTGAGGGAAATAAGTTTCACTTCAAATATGACAAAATTTTGCCTAAAAATCAGTTCTTACACAGGGTTTGGCGCTCAAGGCCTCACCAGCTAAAAAGTTTCTTACACTCAGCAAGAGCTGCATCTGGTGTAGAGCCCCTTGGCTGCCTAAATCCTGTACATAGGGAGGAAAAGAGGATCCTGCAATTAGGATCTGACTTACATAGAACTTTTTACATCCCTTTCATCCTATCTTGGTTCCAGTTTATTCTTTCATGCACTGCGTATCTTAGAGATTGAGAAAAAGACCCACTACTTCCGTGTGCTGGCCACTTCTCTCTGCCACAGTTTACATCCAGGGTGTACAGTAGGACCTACCACACCAGGACTATTATCTGTCCCTGGAAATAATGCACAGCATTTGGGAATAAGAGAAAAGAAGGTCTGGCATAATGGAAAGGTAAATTACAGAAAGACTGTTCTAGAGCAAGCACTCATTAACTCGGAGTTCACGCTTCTTTAAGTGGGATATTTTGCAAAACCTAATTTAACTATTAAAACTCTGTTGATTTTCCTTACTTCATATTGCATTAAGGTTCTGCATCTTCCCCAGGCAAACAATGGCCGAGAGGAGGACACGGGCCCAGCTGGTTATATGGCCTTACTAATACTATTTGCATGAATCTAATAAAGTTTGATACTCATTTTAACATATGCTTTTGTCAAATTTTAGGTGGCTCTAGTTTTTCTTTCCTTACCACAGGTCAGATGCAAAATGCAAAGAACATTCTCTTTTGAGTAATTCATATATGAGAACGGAAAATTTGGAAAGCAAGGTCTTGTCCACAGGGAAAATAACTTACATCCTTTTTCCTCCAATGCTAAGACTGCCTTTCTCATTATGCTTTAAATGTTTAATCAAATTAAATTGAAACAAGTGCCCACATAAGTACTGGCACAAGTTTAAGCATCTTGGTTTTAAATCACACCCCAGGTTAAGATGCAATTTAAACAAGGCCTCAGTCTCTGTGTTACTCCAGACTTGTCAAATCTCATGGGCTGAGCTTGAGATTCACGCATTTCTTCAGCACCACCACCTCCTGTGCTCACAGCACAACAGCTTTTCTCCCCACAGACCAGGTCACTCTGTTAGTGGAATACAGAGATGGACCCACAGAGTGCCAAAGAGGCTCTGCTTTTATGCCATGACTTAGAGTATACCTCTTACCCAGTCCCAGTCTGAAAAGTATTGGAGAGCCTTCTCCAAACTAGCAAGTCGTGCTGATAGCACAAGCTCCTCTGCATAATTTCAGCCTTTTACCTAAGTGCATACTAGCAGTCTCCTCCCAAGAAGTTCTGGGGATGATATCTATGTGTCCCTTCTTGTTCCCTTTTTTTCCACATAATTAATCCCCAGTGTTACCCCACCCTCTTAATCTGATCCAGCTGGCATAGACCTGCAGCACACAGGATTTACACTTATTTCACTCACTGGAGGTGAAAAGATTTATGATAGCAAAACAAAGAAAGAGACTGATGGATCAATCACAATTGATCAAGCAGAAGGGACAATCACTTAATGACCTCTTGCAGTCATTAACTGAAAACCTTCCAGAAAATGTTACAAACTGAATTTACAATACATCCTGAAATAGACTGAAGTAGAAGAAAAAAAGTTAGGAAGGAGAATAAGAGCAAACTGGCTTTCATACACTGCCAAAGTTAGGACTGGCTTTTAGAAGCATTTTTCAATGCGCGTCTGCCTGGGGAAAGCATAATTGCATTTGGAGGCTGAGAGTTAGACTACTTTCCATTAGCAGTTTATCCTAAGGCAGTACCACAGACAAGTGACACCAGAAAGTGGTTTTTGCATGTCTCACTGAAAGACATGAGCTGTTGTGGTGCCTGTCAAGAAAATACATTTTCAAAACTTACATGATAGAGGACCAAAGTTTTATTTTCAGTGGTGGCAACTGTAGCAACAACAACAACAAAAATTCCTTTAAACTATACTGCTGGAAAAAAAAATCCAATTGCTAACTCCTGTATTTCTTAACTCATCTCAGCCCAGCTTCTCCCAGACTCAGTTCTGCAGGGCAAAGATGCTTGGCACTGACAATTGCACAGTTTCATATGCAGTGTGGTGCAAAGAAATAACAAGGGAGTCAGACATGTTTTTTCTAGACTCTACTGCTGATGGGTAAAGGAAGTAAAATGAGGATATTATTTATGCTAACAATACAGAACTATTGTTAAATATGCTTCTGACTTCTTTTCATTATTCAGTGAAGCTTTTAAATTCAAAGTAGTAGAGGAAAACTGTTACATACAACATTTAATGAAAGGGTGATGAGACCAGAAGTTGCCAGGCAACTGTCTCCCATCCTCAGAGAATCTGCTGCAAAATCAAAATGTGTGCCTCTGACTTTTAATGTAATGTTCTTAATAAACATGTGTGGTAAACTCTGGCTCAATCAATATTAATTACTTGCCTCTGCAGTTTGTCTGCCAATGACATTGAATCAACCTCCTTTGATAATGAAACTTTTTACCCACTTCATTCCAAACTCTGTTGCCTTACTCCAGTTGGCCACAGAATAGGTAACATTCTTCTAGAAGTGGAGAACAGAGTTAGTCAGACTTCCTTATTTTAGCAGTGAGTGAATTTGTGGTTTGTTGATGCGAGAGAAAACTTTCTCATGAGATTCAGAATCATAGAAAGATTTAGGCTGGAAAGGACCCTTGAAAATCATCTAGTCCAATTCCCTGCTCCAAGCAAGCTAAAGAGTTCTTGAAGTCTTTGCATGTTATTCTTTAAAATGTCTTTTAAACTCTCTTATTTTTTAAGTTAGAGTGTAAACTGTCCTTAAACTAGTCTTCAAACTCTTAAAATCTTTCAGAATTCTTTAAAAGTCACTAAGAAAACAAATGCTAATGCATTCAGGAGAGTGCCATAGGTTAGTAGCTTAGCTTCCTAAGAAGTCTAAGTACATAGCCATTGAATTTGAGAGCAAACGGGTTTCCGTGCTTCTCAGAAACCCATATACTAACACAGGCACCTTGTTTCAGAGGTTTGTTCTTGAAAATCTTGGTGTGGTGGTGCAATACAAAGCAAAATTATTCCAGCACAGCAATTAGAGTCAAGTGAAAAACAACCTCAAAGCAAAGGTATATGTCAGTAACCTCAAAACACTGCAAGTTCAGAAAAAAGCAAAGAAGGAAAGCAACTTTCCTTGTATTGGTTTGATTCCATATAAAGAAAGTTGTCTTTATAAAGGCCATTCAGAATGACTTCAATGACAACCTGAAAGGGCAACAGTAGATATTTGTAGTAAACAGTATTGGTTTGGTCTCCCATGTGAGTAAAAATCCAAAGATAAGATGTGCCTTTTAATATCTGCCTTTATTGACTCTGAAATGATTATACAGTTTGAAGATCTGGAGCCTATGGAATACTTACTCTGCTTTTTCTGTATAATAAGCCTTCTCTAGATTAGGTTTGTGTCAAGGATCTTATCTAGGACAAGCTGTGATTCCTTCATCACAGGAAGAGTACCTGTGGGTTACTCTTCCTAGGATTTACCATCAGGTATAAGAAACAGTTTGCACACCTTGGAGCCATTGTCTCAGGCTTTGCAGGCATCAATGAAGTGGTCTCTTTTGGTTTTAGCCTTTTTTAGTAGGGGAAAAAAGGAAGGAAACAAGCTTTTAACATTGACAAATACAAATTTCATCCCTGCTAATGGAGAGGTAGGCTACCAGTGGCAGAGGCAGCAGACTGTGACAGTATTGCAAATTGTGGGCTGAGACTGGAGTCATAAGAGCTTGTGACTCGCAGTAAGAATACTGTCTCCATCTCCAGCTTGCCAGGGACTTGCCCTGTCTCCTTTCAAAAAAGAGTCTGCCTGCCTGCTGTGACCTCTATCTCATTTGCTTTCACATTACCTCAGCACAGTGACTTCCAATCTGTGGTCTGCAGCCCCCCAAGGAAAGGCACAGTGATACTTTTAAGAGACTTACAGAAGCAAAAGCTAGGCAAGGCTAGCCAGTAGGTTAAAGTTACTAAACTAAGATGCATGTTTCCACTGGAAAAGTTAATAAGAATTCCTATAGGAAAAGTCTAAGTGTTCATATGCTGAAATCTAATGACTTGTTTAACTTTGGGTTAGAAAATTTCACTAAAACGAAAAGAGCACCTATGTTAATAAAGCCAGCTACAGCGTACCCGTGCATAGTAAGTGTGTCTCAATCTCATTTAACTTTCAACAGAATTGAGAGGTCATTAAATCTCTTTATGAAGAAAAATTGCAAGGCCCCAAAACAGCAACCTTTTTCAGCAACAATACATCACTGGTGTGGCAAGCCTAAAACTGCCTAGGAAAACATGTGCAACTGAACACTCTTTATCCCCTTTCTCTGGCTGCAATCTTGCCTGTGGAGTGTCTTGACTTTTGTATAGTATAGCATTTGCGTGCTACCATGACCAAAAAATCTTCCTGGAACAGATTCAGCATTGAAGGTAATTACAGCTGTGCTACAATCATAGTGTAGTTTCCTCAGAGCAAAGCCGGTGACAAGAGAGGCACCTTGCTGGCACCTGTGTTAATACATGAAGATCTTCTCTTCAGTTGAAATACATCTGACAAAAATTTGTCAGGAGGCAAGCTGGACCAGCCAACCAAAAATAGCATCACCACAGTGGTGTATTCTAGAATTGAAGCTTCTATGACCCTTTACAGAACGTTTCTCAATACTCTTTGAAGTTCTTTTGCTGGTGTGGAAGACAATTTAGATGACGATGATGAAAGAAGCGTGGTGACATCTAGACACTTCATGAGTCCTGTAACTTTAAATCTGAGAACAGCTGAGGCTGCTCTTATTTCTTTGATCATTTGGCTATGGTCAGGCAATTTTAATTTCATCACATCATCATGGAGCCTTTGAAACAACTGAACACAGAAGAGATGTTTGCTTATCTACAGTATCTTTATGGGTGGGATGATATGTTTTTTCCCCACAATGATCCATTGGTTATTTTCAGGGAGGAGCAACTCCATTATGTAATTACTCATTCTTTAGGGCACTAGCACACAGGTCTCCATCCCACCCATGTCATTTCTATTTAACTGGTACTCATACTCTTAAGGGAAGATAAGGTGTTCATGTGGGACACCAAGCGCCAGTGCATCGATTACAGAACCTGTTTATCAAACCCGGGTTCTGCTGTCTGCTCATTCTCTGAACTGCCTGACCACATTAAGGTCTTGCATGAAAACAGTTCTGGTCATAACAGATGGTGCTAGATGAGTGATAATGATACTCTGGTCCAACATTTCACCTAGCTAGTTTGGAACACTTCTTTCTGCTACCACTCACTTACAGTACAGGAGTACAGGAGTGAAAAATCAGATTGTGCATCTTAAGAGTTCCGAATTTATGGCTAAAGGCACATTACCAATAAAGCAAATGTTAGCTCTTATGTTATTTCTGCATTACATTGCATAGGATCCATTGTAAATGGCAGAGATTTTTTTTTTCATTTTTTCAAGGTAAAGGGCTTTATATTGTGAGCTGTGGTTTTGTACGGTGTGTCAAGTCTACTTCTAGTGTTTACAGAGAAGCTAGAAATTAGTCTGATGGTGATGGGCAATACTTGCTCTGTTTGTATAAGTTCCTTTAAAGATGGATCAGGTGGAATCCCACACAGGGATGGGGTAATTATGCCTTGATGATGATGATCAAACCTGCCTGGAGAAAAGAAGCTGCAGGAGACGGCAGTCTGAAAGTCATGTGAGGAGCTGGCAATATTCAGATCAAACAAAGAGAAGCCAGAAACTAGGCCTTGGAAACAATGGAAATAGCCTTTTGAGAAATAAATCATGGGAATATTTTTCTGCAGATCTGCCTCTGAGATAGTGAGAATCACAGTTCAAAGCATAGGTTCATCCTTCGAGGACACAACAGGCAACAAAAGATGTAAAGCCTTTTCTTTCTAATTGCTTGCCTGCAAACTCACCAGTATTTTAGTTAGAATTATAATAGAAGTTGTTTTGTTTGGGTTTTCTGTTTGTTTGGTTGGTTGGGTTTTAATACTATTATTATTTTAAATAGCCTGTTAGTCTTCTTGGAGGACCATGCAATAGGCAGGTTAATCTCCAAGCTCCAGCTGACTTGTGCTGCTTTTGTGTTGACATGAGGAAGTTCAGTGAACCTTGTCCACTCATTCAACAGCTATAAAAGAGTGAAGCAGCTTTCTGAAGCTGCCAGGCAACGGGGCTGTCACCACCCCAGTGCCCGAGCAGCTGTGGTGATGAATGTCATGGCTGTACAGCATCTTCAGCTCACAATGTGCTCTTTTCTGCCCTTCAGGTCACAACACTGAGTGCACTGGCCAAGACTCTTACTTGGGTCTCTGGCAGTGACTCCTTCCTAGGCTGCCTAGTTGGTGGCTCATGCAATCTGGCCTTCCCTACAGCTATTAATTTACACTTCACTCGTTCTCATCTCACTGGTTTGTATTCCCTCTTCTCACACTTCTGAGTAAAGTATATCTGGATATGCATAACAATTTTTTCTTCCTCTCCCAAATTGACACAAAAAAATTAATTTTCAATTACCAGGATATCATTAACAAATATCTCTCCACCAGTTCACAGATCAACAACAGCAGGTCATGTCAGGATACAACCCTGAAGCCAGAGTTGTTCCCATTTCCAGGTAGTTGTTGACTTTACTAAGCATATTTCCCTTATTTCTGTACAGATCCTGTTCACTCAGGGGAGCTAATCCCCTGTGCCTGATACTTAACTGAGAGCAGTGAGGTGTGCACTGCTACTCTACTCCAGCTTCAGAGGTGATGGCACTCCTCTGAGTTAGCTCCTAAAGGACATGCATGAACAACGGTTGTGGGAAGACGTGCACAGAACAGCTTTTCTGATGGCTGTTTTTCACACCACCTTTGGATGCTACAAAAAGCTGACTGGCTGAGACTCTTCCAAGACTATCTGAGTAAGAGATCATCAAGTCTGACTAAGTGATCATTGAGTCTGACTCAGTGAACTGCCCAGGTTTAACGAGATAGGAGTGCTGTGCTGGAATTGCTTGCAGGTTGAAGGCTGTGTGCCCCATAGCACCATTTCCTTCGTGACCAGGACTATCTGTCTAACCAAGAAGTGGTGGAACAGAAAGCAGCCATCAGCTGATACTGAAATCTGGGACCGCTGAGTCTGGTGGAACACAACCTCACCTTGCTAGAACCTGAAGGCATGCAAATGTTGTGGTGTGGTCAGTGATATAGAAGTTGCTGACAGGTCACAGGTACTTGATCTAGTCTATTGCTTAAAAATTTATCAGTGTAGAATTTGAACTATGCCTGGACTTTAATAGGACAACAACAGCATTAAAAAAAAAAACACACAAAAAATTTTTTTTGGCTTAATCAAATGGTATTCTCATAGCTTTGGCAGTTGCTGTGGTCATAATTAAACTTTCCATGGAACATGAGGTGCAGAACTCAGAACTCTTTTTCCTGAACAAGAATCACCAAAGTAATTTCCAAAGTTTTCAAGTGGTTTTGGAGCCCCAATAGTTGTAGTTAGTGGCTATTCACTGATAGCCTTTGGTATACTAATGCCAGTTAGGCCACTGGTGTTACTGTCCTTAATCTTGTTTGAAAGTAGACTTTGGGAAAGCTGAGCAGATCAAGGGCCATGCACACTGGGAAACTGGTAGAAAGCTTGAAACTGATAGCAATGCTTTGAAGTATGTGTGGAAGCAAGCAAGAGTATGGAATAGGCAGGAAAATAATTATGTCCTCCTCCTCACTGTGAATAAAAGGCTGAGAACAATAGCAGCCTGGAAAGGAGACTAAGAAAGTCATTGGGAAGCTTTAATAATGCAATGATCCAAGCAGGAATATAAGTTGGGAAAAATAGGCTCCACAAAGCAGCTACCAGCTGAGAACTGAGCCTTGCCAAACATTTTAATATGTAATAAATATGGCACAATTTGGCAGCAGTGGAGTTCATGTGATTCCTGAAATAACATACATCCAAGTTAAAAATGAAGTCACCATGAAAAAGGACCCTTTTACAAGTAAAGACTGGTGAAAGCACATATCCTAAGAAAATATAGCAGCTAAAAAAATGAAGTGTGTTTAATTTACAATTCATTCAACAATATATAGAGAGAAAGTCATATTGAGAAGCCCAGTGTGCAGCATTCTCCAGCACAAATGGCTTGGAACTTAAGTAGTCACACATACTCATGGGAGTGTGACTGGATTATGCAAATACTATTCACATAAACAAAAACTGGAAATTGTGGATAAAAGGAAAATTTCAAGATAGGCCCACAAGCTGGGAGTGAGATAATCAAAGCATTAAAGACAAATATTGGATCGCTCAGTATGTTGTATTGTAGGTGCATATAAACTGATACAGAAAATCTATAGGAATAGATAGTACATAAAATCATGAGAAATAATCAAAACATAAAATCATGAGGACCTTTTGTGCCTCAGCTAAAAATTCAAACTCAGAATTCTAATGAACAAACAGTTCTAAATTATAACACAAACACTAAGATTTAGGTGGGAAAGGACCTTTGGTTCTCTACTCCAATCCCCTGCTCAGAACAAGGCTGACTTCAAAGCCAGGCTGGGGTGACTTAGGGCCTTGTCCATTAAAAGCAAAATGCAAGAGGAAAGCATAATTCCTTATCACAATCTGTTCACAGCTGATGCAATTATCTTTGAAAGCAAATTAGTGATTAATAAGTTTTTATAATGTCATTTTGCAAACTGCCAAGAAGCAGTGCCACTATGCCTGATAAGTGAATTTGTTCATGATTGGATTTGAGAGGTCCTTTTTGAAGTTTCAGTGGTATCTGAAACCAGTTCAGGTAGCTAGGCTGTTTGTGCAGCATGAGGAGTCTTTAAGAAATGTGAGAGCAAGCAATTTCTGTACTTCTGACACCTTCAAAGTGGCCATCATTGGCTCTCTAATGTATGTTAAAAGGTGGAAATCTTCCACTAGTACTGCAACACACCTCTCTGTGCCCACCTGGTGTTGCTGTGGCAGAACTTCAAAGCCAAAAAAGAATTATCAAGGAATATGTCAGAGGAGGGGAGTGGTGGGTGGTAAGGTAGATAAAAGGGGGTTGTAGGAGCTACGGTGTGTGCCTCGTTTCCAATAGTAGCCTAAAGTAATGAAACCCTTTCTAAATAACTCCTACAAAGCAAGCTAGCACAAACCTTTTAGCAAACAAAACTCTACAGACACTTTACTTAAAGTACAGAGACTTCCACTCAAAGACTACCCTTAAGCTTAGGCGAGATGCCGGCTAATGTGGTGCAGAAGTTCTGAACTACGGAAGCGCAGCCCAAAACTGAGCGGTGTTCTCAGGCTGAGCCCGCGTGTAAATGGGAGCATTGTCTGCCTTGGATACAGCCATGGTCTGACCATGGAACAACCACACCTGGCAAGCCACTTCATCCTCTGTCATTGGCTACAAGTGAGGAGAAAACAAAGGTGTAGTTCTGCCTCCACAGACTTAGCCAGCCTCTTCTGGGCTATGCCTCGGGGGCCTTGTCCATATAAAGCACAAAAATTCCCCACAGCAAATTCCTCCTCTCTGCGATAAGTATATTGACACAAATCCAGCTCACTGATGGGAGATCTCCGGCATCTGAGGTTAGCTACAAGTAGCAGTGTTACATGAAGTACACCCTTCAGCTCTGTGTGCAACACAGCTCAGACGTTTCCAGCCTGTTACTAATCAACCTAGTCAGATTATTCAGTACTAATCTTGGCCCTTTTTTGTCAAAAAATGTTCTGAATTCATTTCCGTTCTTTTTTGAACATACTTAATTCTTCATTTTGAAGGAATGGTTTCAGAAACACCTGTTCAAAGCTCTCACTACAAGAGAATCAGCCATTGTTCCCTTTTTGCTTGTGGCAATTTGTTGGACTTCCACCTAACAGTTATTGGGAAATTATGTAATTAGACAAATCTCCTCAAAAGACTTGCTCATGAGAAGTCAATGGATCTATTCTTCATCCTCTGTTGTTTTATCAGTCATCCATATCCTGATCTGTTATTTTGATTTCTCTCAGGCCATGTTCCCCTTAATTTCCAACAATTCTCAGTTACAATTACATTGTGAATATACATATTTTGAAAAGCAAATGTAGCACAAGCAGAAGGATTTGCCAGCTCTGAACTTCCTGTGCAACACTCAGATGTTTTGTAATGAAGGTTTTATTTTCTATCAGATTTTGGTACCTTATCCTGAACATGCCTGGAGCCTAGAATTGGGGTAAAATTACCAAGCAGAGAGTTGATTAGACAACAAAGGGAGCAATGAGCAAAACATGATCTACATGTATGTCTCACCAGGGCACCTGTTTTGAGCAGGGTTTAATAATACTACTAATAATAACCAAAACAGCTTTACTAATGAAAGAAATGCAGCTATGCTAGTACAGGAGAACCTCACTGTCTGCCTCTACTTCACCCAGCAATGCTGCTGGGAAGGAGGAGGAGGCTGGGGTGGATATAAATCAGCCACAGCACATTACAGAGGAAAGTCACGGAAATTAGTTAGGAACAGGCTCTACTCCATCAGGTCTGCTTTAGAGCAGGAAGGGTGAAGACTCTCCATTGGAAAGCTTGGGACTTGCTGCAAACACGAGAGCATGGATGAGGAACTGAAACTGCATATTAACATATGTGCTAACTACCACAGCATAGTCCCTAAATTCCCTTTTCTTTGTGCCTTCCTGCACCACTCCCACAGCACTGCTGCTACAGAGGGAACACCTTCACTGATGTAGGTTGTGACACCAGAGGGACTGCCCAACTATGCTTCATACAAAATAGCTGTACTTGCACAAAAACAGCTGAGTTCAGCTCTCTTTTGGGGTACACCATTGTTGCAGTGGTTTCAGGAGTACGTTTTAAGCACTTCCATCAACTCATTTTTACAGTCACAAAACAAAGGGAAATTCCTCTCTCATTGTCAGCTGTGTGGACCAAACACCACAGCTTGATGTAAAGTCTTACAGCCCACCCACGCAGGCAGATTGCTGCCCTATGAGTTAAGTTATTTCTTCAGTCAGCTGCTGAATTAAAAAACCTATAATGTGTTCCTAATTTCTTGAGAGACTGAGACAGAAATACTTTTGTTCTGCCTATTTTACTGGGGAAAAAAGAGACATTGGATTTATGCAGCATGACAGAATGAAAAACTGGAGGGTGATTTGATTTTTTTCATTTTTCTTCATTGCTTTATTACTTCATGAAAACAGTATATTTCAAGGTTATATTTAATCATACTGGAAGTCAATAGGCATCAGTCCTTAAAAAGCTGGCTAGGGGTGAGGCTTCACAGGTGAAGAGAGAGAGACTTATAAAGCCTAAAATGTCCAGGAGGGGGTGGGGCCTCAGAAGTTCAGTTTCCAGAGGTAGGTTGAAATTTCAGCATGGATTATATTTTCCCATCATTTAGTACTGCCAGTGGCTCCCCTTCCTTGAATGTGGGTACTCACCCCTACTTCCGGAGGGTCGGGAAGCCAGCCCAGTTCACCCTGTGCAGTGCTTGTGTCAAGTAGATCCACTGAAAACCAGAAGAGAGGGAAAAGATAAATCGGTGTCCCAACTCATGCAGCCCACGGAATGGTTTCATCCGTATTTTGTCAAAGAAGGTAAAGCCTGCATTTCCTCTCTCAACCCCCCCATCCTTTGAAACCCTTCACGTTCAAAAAGCATGACTAGAGGAGGGACGAGACAGGGCAGTTAGTCAGGAGTTAAAAGTTTTTACTAATATATGAGGCCCCCTCCGATACACATCCAAAAAACTCAACCCTTACAAATTTTATCACTTCCTAAAACTGTCCCAAAAAGGAAGAAGGAGGCTGAAGCCTATTCAAATGGGTACCCGGCATTAGCAGCTGAACACATATCTTTCCTTGAAATAGGAAGGCAGCAAACTAAACGGCTGAAGAGGAAGGCAATCAAATAAATTACCAACACAAAAGATCAATCAGTGTCGCCTGGAGGGACTATTCAGTACTTGAAACACAGTGGGAAAGTACAGAGGCAGTGTGAAGTTGTAGAAGGGACTTTCCATTGTCACGGTACCCAAAAGCCCGGAGATGCACCACTTGTGCAAATTGATGAGCCCCCTACTTCTAACTCAGACTGTCCACCAGCTGACGATGGCCTACAAATCGTTTAACCCTCTCCCAGACTTCCGACTTTTTTGGCCGGGACATCAAGAAAGAGTAGTGGCTCCGGCCAAAGCATGGCCACGTCCCGCGGAATTGCACGGCTGCTTTAAGCCTCGCTCCTGGAGTCGTGTGACAAAGGAGAAAATCATTGGTATGTTCATTTTTAGCCCTCAAAGGAATCTGAAAACGCGATCACAGTTTGGCCTAAAGTCTTGATCTGAAGACAAGTTTAAAAATGTGTCACTTTGTGGGCAAACATTGAGAAAGCAGAGGAGTTGACATAAGACACACTGTGGGATGTGCAGCTTCGTGCCTGCTTTTGGGTCTGCCGGTGCTGCCAGAACAGACTACTGGTTTCTGTGCACCTATCGAAGTCCCAGCTTGGGAACATAGGAAACAGGAAAAATTCTTTGGATTCCCTTTCAGATTCCTGTGGGTGTATTCAGAGGGGTCGTTTCTGAACAATCTCAGAGAAGAATCTGGGGGTGAAAGGTAGGAGTGGGGAGATTTTTAAATGGCATTTAAATAACCAGGTTTCCTCCCCCTCATCTGACTGTTTTACAGATACTCCCTGCCAACTATAAGTAATAGTGTAAAGTGCAGATCAGCAAGAGTCCCGTGGAATGAGGAAGCAGGCTGTGGGCCCAGAATGAGAGATAAGAGGGATTGCGCTGCTGTTCTCACCTCTGAAACACCCTTTCAGAATTGGGAGAAGGGAAAAGCAGGAATCCAGGTTTTGCAAGTTCCAAGTGCTCACAGTATGGTCATATGGCAAAACCTTCCTAGCCACAGACTCCCTGTCCAGACAAGGCTCCTCATTCACTTCCCCTCTACTCTCAATCTCTTTATTTGAGATAATATTCTTTTGTGGTTAGTTCCAGAAGCTCAGAGGGTGAGGTAGCCTGTCTTGCCAGAACCATCACCCAGATAATATCTATGCCATCCCATCCTCTTCAGGACTGAAGCAGCAATGTGGAAATGAGAGGGGCTGCATGGCAAGCTCTAGCAGAGCAAGGGGAAAGGAACTTGGAAGTGGCCAGGACAGGAACCTGGCAGAACCCTTGTGCCATGCTCTGCACTGCCAGCAATGGCAGCTCCTTCAACTGCTGAGTGCCCACTGGAGGGACAAAGCCCATTGCCAAGAAGTACTTCTCAAAGTGATCCCACAACAGGGATTCTCCACGGAAAGGATGATTGAGTCAGTGAGACTACAGAAGCAGAAGAATAAAGTCCTCGGGGACTACTAACTCTCGGGTCCACAGCTTTGCTGCTAGGAGCCTCACGTGGCTGTCCAGCCACAGGGGAGGGGTAGGTGTCCCCAAAAAGAAGAAAGGCTTCAGATAAGAGAGGACGCCTGGAAAATGAGCTGTTTCCCTGACAGACAAGTTAAGGAAGAGTGGATCACAGACGCAGCCCAAATGAGATGGCTGAGATAGGGGAGAAGCGGGCAGACAGGTCCCTGACTGTTACTGCCAACTACTGGTCACACGCTTCTGGAAGCCGAAGCCTGCGCGGTGCCACCCGGTGCTGCCTCTCGCCCAGGCTGGCCCTCTCCACTGCGTCTGCCAGCTGCATCCATCTCGTAGCTGGATCCTTAGTGGAAACGTGCTTGTCAAGGACCCTTTAAAAGATCACTGAGCACTCGCAGAATCAGAGCCGAGCCCATGGCTGAACTTCCAGTTATGACAAAGTCCCCTCAATCCAGAGCCTTGAGAAGCGAAGGAGGACTGTCCTTGGGATGGAAAAGTCCCAACACCTCTTGCTGTACAAAACAGAAGTCCCTAGCAGGAATTGACTGCAGGAGGAGGTAGGAAACAGAGCCGAGATTTACACCTCCCTCACCTCTCTATTAAAAGTTACCATTCTCCCACGTTTCATAACCACTGTGCAACTACCAAGATGGAAGGAAAAAAAAATCACTACATTTAATAAAAGGGAGTAAGTGGTACAGGGAGGGGAAACATGGAAGCCTTAAGAGGTGGAAGAGGAAATTTTAAAGCCCAGCTCCGTCTTCCAGCAGTAGGGTAGATAAAAGAGTCTGATAAAATTACTGTCCGCTTGCTCATAAGAGTTAACTCCTAGGAGGGCTTCCTGAGGAAACTGCGGGGGTGTTGCCAGAGGAGGGGAGAAACTTTCTGAGTTTGTGTTTAAACTTGTTATCTGCAAGGCCCTTGTTTGAGGGGAACAGGGGCAGAATTCTCTCGGATCACTGGATATGCCGAGACATTTGTGTTTCAACTAGGAGGAGGTGAAGGAGGACGAGAACACACTGAGCCACCGAGATTCGGATGGCATTTGCCAGGCCGTGGTCCCCACACCCGGCTGCCCTTCCCCGACCCCCCGGTCCCCCCGGAGCCCCAGAGGCGTGGGCCAGGTCCCGTTCCCTGCCCCTTAGCGCGGTCGCTGTCGCTGCGCGCCCCAGCCCAGCCCTGCAGGCAGAGGGACCGGCGGCGGGTCCCACGCTTACCTTCCTTGCCGTGCGCCTCGGGAGGAAGGAGAGCCCAGAGGAGAAGGAGCCCGAGGGAGGGCTCCATGCCGCCGCTGCAGGTGCTCAGCCCCAGGCTGGCCGGGGAGGGGGCCCGGCTCGCAGCCCCCGCCGGCTCCGGCCTCCGTGCCCGGGCAGCTGCGGGCAGCGCATGGGCCTCTCCCGCAGCCTCCGAGCGCGGCGCGCACGTTGCACAAGCGCCCGCCTGGCCCACGGTGGTGATGAAAGATCAAGGCGAGTGGGTGGAGAAGCCTTACTGCCTTTACCTGTTCTAAGGGGCTGGTCACAGACTTCCCATCTGGCAGGCAAATAAACCCACCTTAAAGGCAGCCACCTCTTTCCTGGGAGCCTCCCTCCACCTTTGCTCCACTCCCGTAAGAGGCTCCCGATTGCCACCTCCTGGGCGGCCCTCGCCATCCTTCCCAGTCCCGCCGGCCCCGGCAATGGCTTTAAACTGAAATTTTAGGAAGAAATTCTTCAGGGTGGTGGAGTACTGGAACTTGCCCAGGGAGGTTGTTGCTATTCCATCCCTGGAAGTGTTCAAGGCCAGGTTGGATGGGACCCTGGAGCAAACTGGTCTAGTGGAAGGTCTCGTTCCAACCCCCATGGCAGGGCAGTTGGAAATGGATGATCTTCCAGATCTCAGCCAAGCCATTCTGTGATCTATGATAATGGGGCTAAAACCACTCAGCCATCCTCACTGAATATGTTTAGGAAATCCATCTGTACACGGGGACAGCAGCCCGTTTCATTCCCAAGTATGTCACAGAGCGACAGCGATACCACTTTGTCTGGCAGAATTACTGTTTTTCATTTAGTATGCTCCTCTGCATTGATGGACAGTGCCTGCTTTTCAGCAAAAAAGAAATCATGGGAGAGGAAGCAAACTAGAAGGATTCTTTCTCTGTGTAAGAAGACCTCATGGGACTTTTAGTTTTCTTCCTGAGGGACGTAAATATGAAAGAACTTGCCTTTGTTCTGTCTCTTCTGGCATTCATCAAGGATGTAACTCCCACCTATACACAGCTATTACGCCCCTCCCTGTAAAAAACAGATGGTATTATTGCACTTACATTTGCTGTACGGCTGCATTCCTCCTGCTCTCTTCCTCCTCCTCCCCAGGGAAGGCTAAAGAAAGGACCTTGTCAGGTTGCTTAGAGAGGCTGGG
The DNA here is from genome assembly GCF_028018845.1 of Melospiza georgiana. Lineage (NCBI taxonomy): Eukaryota > Metazoa > Chordata > Aves > Passeriformes > Passerellidae > Melospiza > Melospiza georgiana. The sequence goes on from NC_080431.1 coordinate 80,043,683, forward strand.
GGATCTCCACCCTTGGAGATGTTCCAGATTTGCCAGGACACAGCCATGAACAACATAACCATCTCTGGAGTCAGCCCTGCTCTGGGCAGCATTTGGGAGTGTGGACTCTCTGAGGGCCCTTGCATTTAATCTTTCAGTGAATCCTGTGGTTCTCATACATCTTGAGAAAGCAAGATCTATCCCAAGATGTCTGAACATAGGCAAGAGAAATTTCAGAACAAATGGTTACAATACTAAGCTTTAAATTTTATGTAGCACATGAAGTAAAATATAGCTGCAAATAATTCAAATGTAAATGGCATTCAGAGTAGTTGTACCTTAAATTTGTTACAGTTAAATCCTGTCTGAAGTTCTCTTTATCAGTCCACAGTGCTAAGTCCCAAACTTTTATGCCTATGTTTCCCCCCACAATTGAAAGACTCCCATTTCAGGAGTCATGTAAGATTTTTTGGTCTGCAACCCATACCTTGAGTTTGTGGTGGGAGAATGTGTCCATTTAGGGCTTAATTTGGACAGTTCTGTGCCTTCTTCAGTCTGTGATGTAGCAGTGGGGCAGACAGACCCACAGCTAACTTGTCTGTGATGGGATGACATAGGCAAGGCCTAAATAGATGTGAAATGGGGAAGAACCATTTGCAACTGGAGGATAAGGCTCTAGGGCAGGCCAGGAGCTCATGTCCTTCTTCAGAAAAAAAAAAAAAAAAATTCAGTGTTGAGGCCTGACATTGGTCTCCTCAGGGCTAACAGAGTTTGCATCTGTAAAATCCCAGAAGTAACAAGTTCTGGAGTGAAGATCCTTGGGAGGCTCTATCTCCATTTCATTGGTGTGCAGATACTCAGAACATTTGATCTAAGGACTGGGCAGGAAGCAATTTACTAGGACTTACTGGGGAACGTGGCCTAAAAAAAAAATCCTTTCTTTTTCTCCCCCTCATAGTGTGGCCAGATGGGGATCAGCAATTGGGGTTTTCCAGATAATGGTGGTCAGAAATCGTATTTATTGCTTTGTGTTTTTTCAGATTGGAGATCACCTAGTGTAGCTCACAGTCAGAATGTGTATAATGATAGTGAAACAAAATACAGTATAATGTTTCAGCAGGATCAGGACCTGAAGAAAATTTATAAACAAGTGGGAGCAGACAGAAGTAAAAACACAAAATGCATAGAACTTTGCTGATACCTGTAAAAGCTCTGCAAGATTGCTTTCCCTTGTGTCCTCTGCCCCAAAATGCAGATCCAAAGGGAAAAAGAGGGAATATACACAGAGGCTGTAGCCAGAAGAGTGAGTACCACACGTGCATTTTCATACTCAGTATTTCATTGACATTGTTATTCTGTTTGTGCATCACAAGCTTGGATTTTGTCTTTGGAAATCGTTGGGCAAAATTAATTCTCTGACTGTAAAAAAAACACAAACAAAACCACCACCACCAAACAACTAAAACAAACAAATCCCAAACAAACAACAAATAAGCAAAACTGAAAGAGCTTAATTTAAAAAGTCTTTTTATGTCTTGTTTACAATCATATTCTATGATTCTATAATTTACATCTCCACAGCCTCTCACTCTCATGGCTTCCCAGTGAGCATCCCATCTCTGGCATGCATCTTGTGTTAAGAAGGTAACTGTGTCTTTTCAGCTCACTCTCGGCATGTCTTTGGGCTGATTCTCATTGTCTCTTTCTTGGCCCTCTGAGTATTTCTGAATTGCAGGGCACATTTTTTCCTTCCATTCCCCAGAATCTTGTTTTGAGTATCGCTGTGATTAGGTATCCAGCTGGAAAATATCACCACACAACACACCTGGGCTTTCCTCCTACAGCTATGTGGGCTTGCGGTGAGGGAAGTGAGGAGGAAGGCTGTGCACCAGGTCTTGTTTTGATGTGCTGTTGGAAAGTCAAAGGGCACTCCCAAGGCTGAGTTGGGACGTGCTTCTTTTGAACTGCAGTTCAGACAGAACTGTCTCATATGATTCTTACAAATTGTTTACTGTGTTTGCTGCTCCTCATGTTTTAGAACGAGTTTCACCATTGTGCTGTTAAATGTCCTTACAGATGATGAATGAAACAGAACCTAAGATTATTAGAAATAATCTTTGGAGTTTCTCACTTGATATGACTTCCCTAATTATCAAAGCATCCCTTTGGTACTGATAACTTGAATCTCTGCATCCTGAACAGGCTTTCAGTAAGGTATCATAGTAACATAGATGTATAGGGCCCCCAGAGGCCTCAAATCCATTTTGCAACAAGCCCCATTTCATTCTGAAGGGGGAACTTGCTCTTGTTCTGTAGTCTCTGATTCACTCCTTTTATCCACTATTTCTACAACTCTAGAAATAATCTATGATGACAGCTCTGTAGAGCCTAAGATATGCTATGTATGAATGTCTAATTCCCTGTATAAAAAATTGTGCTTTCTGTCCCTTATTCTCACCTGCATGACCACAGTTAAATATTCTAGTGTTTTCATGTTTATCTTAGAAGGTTTTCTGGCTCTACTCCACCAGCAATTATCTTGGAATATTTCAAACAGCTGACTTCAGACTGTTTTTCTGCAGAAAACAGACCTCCTACCATTTAGTGGTTTAAGCTGTTAAATTAGTTTTGTATACAGACATTTTGCATTCAGAAACTCAGATTTTGTTTTAAATAGATATTTTAAACTCCTATGAGGAAGCACAAGTAGCTCCTCTGGATCACAGAGCAGCCACCCCTGTGTTACAGACCTGAGGATCTGACTGCACAAGTAGTCAAGCTGGTTATCTTTCTCCCTTGCGAAGAAGAACAAGGGCAAGGGTAGGAATGAAGCTGATAGAGACAAGGCGTAGATCTGAGTTTTCATACACAGAAGAAGCAGGGGACACTCCCTTGTTCTTCCTCACATATGTGAGATAAACACCCTTGGAGATGTACCAGCTTTGCCTGAAAGGCCCTGAACAACCTGACATAGTTTTGGTGTTAACCCTGCAGTGAGCCGGTATTTGGGCTAAAGACCTCCAGCCATCCCTCCCCACATCAATCTTTTGCTCGTTCAGTTCATCATTGGTGGATGAGCAATCACATCTTCTTCCACCAGGAATGTAGACAGTTCCTTACTTGGGCTGCAGTCAAAACAGGAGGGTAGCTTCCCAAATATATATTCCCCTTACTGAAATGTCATACAGTAGATGAACTAGAAGAAGACAATATTCCTGAATAAAATTCCACTTACTTGATCATCAGCCACACACTAATAGGTGTTTCTCCACCTGCTGATGCCCTGGCTGAACACCTGATCAGGCAGGGAAGTGTGTTTGCACTGCTGCCTGAACTGCAAGCTTGCTGGCTTTTGTCTCTGGATAAGCTTATCCTGCCATGGTCTGCCATGCTCTTATTTGGCTTGCAAAACAGGGCTCAGTTAAATTATTACTCCATCCTGCAAATGAGGGGGAGGACCTTGCTTCTCCGCAGCAATCACCTGAGATAACTCTCTTGCCGTGTTAACCCAGCTCTGCTCCCCCTCGTGGTCCAGCGGCTGTGGAGCCCCAGATGTGTCCGGGAGAGCGGCCAAACGGGGCTTCGCCTGGGCTGAGGTGTGACTTTTTGTATAGACAGGAGGAAACCAAGGAAAACCAAGTCATAATAGAATCTGATTCATTCTCCTAATCATAAAACTTCCCTAAGTGGTACAAATCTGTGTCACAAGAGTTAGTTACTTTCTATTATACTATTGCAGCACGTTATATAATTAGAAATCCAAAAAGTGCAGTTCTACACTTAACACTTCTCTTTGAGAGCACATTCTTCTTGGGCACCTTTAAAGATATTTATTCATCTTGGTGGCATTAAGATTTCATGAGAGGATTCAGTTTCTCTTTGAGCATTACTAACACAACAGAATATGTGTGAAAAACATAAAATCTGACCCAGATAAATTTGATTTCTGGTAGAGAAATGACTGATTACTTATTTCTAGTAGAGAAATGCTGATGACTTATTCCACTACATTATAGAAAAGTATAGATTATAATATTTTTAGTAGCTGAATCAAAACTCAAATTTTAACAATGGTAACCTCTGCATGGCAAACACATACCTCTCTGTAATTTGTAATTTCTTCATGTTTTCCAGCTGTTCTTCCCCACTCTTGGATTAATTATGTTCAAGCATGGAAATATCTCACTGACACTGAAAAGGCTTTTCTAATATACAATAAAAACCAAACCATTAGTCACTTAGATAGTGTGATTTAAAATTTATTTTTTCTGCTCTTGCAGGTGAATGTGTGAGTTAATAAATATTTTCTTTTCCTGGGAGTTTACAACAAATATTTTAAAGCTTTTATGTCTATTTCTAATATGTTTTTTCAAGATATTTTTATAGTCCTCTTCTTAACAAATTACAGTAGCCTCCACAATCTAAACACAATAAGCTTGCCCATATTTGTTGCTGTTGTAGCTCGATCCTGATGTTGAAGAGTTGCTGTCCAGTGCAGAAATGAAATAGTTTCCACTGTTCACTGTGTTAGCAAGCAGCATTCTCCCTGAGAGGTCTCAAGGTGGACACCAGAAGAAGGTATTTGAAGCAGACACCTTGCAGGTGGAAAGAGGGCAGTGAACGTGTTAACATCTTCCCGACTCACTGCCAACTCTATTCTCAGTTCAGCCTCCCACTTGATTTTTTGAAACTTGAACTCATTAATTAAATCAAAACATGAAAACTGAAATGAATGCTGAGAGCAACTGTACAGCAAAACCACAATGAAACACTGCAGAGATTTTAGGAGACCTGATTTTCAGCAGTGACTAGGCTAGAGGCCATATGCTGCTGAGCCATCAGGTCTTCCCTCAACTTTACATGCCAATTTGTAGAACCAGACCGTCTTACATCTTTACATACCGATTTGTAAAACCAGACTGTCTCATACTCTTGCACTTATGCAGGTAAAACCAAAGGTACACACTGGGTGGGTATCGATCTTCCCATTCTCTTTTCTCTGGACTTGCTTGAAGACAACTGAGCACAATAGGATCTTTAGAGCCAAGAGCTTTAGGTTAGGGATACACTGCTGGAATTATTAATAACACCTTCTGTCAGCTTTTTGATGTGGAGGTACTTGTAGGGCAAGGTGAAACTAATTCTGAAACCAACCAGCTGGCAGGAGCTTCACCTCATTCTTCAGCTCCACTTTGGTCTCCTGATTAGTTTTGTCTATGTTCCTGGTTGCTTCCTGAAACAATCCATTAAAGGAAACTGAAGGCTTGTGCAACAGCCAAGTTGATAAATCAAAAGCTTGTAGAAATGTTTAATTCTGTGGAGAAATGGCAGATTATTGAAGTATATTTAATTCCCAATATTAGCTTGTTTATGGGGGTGTGGACTATATTTGTTTTATATCATATAGAACCTATCAGATTTTATATGCTGAATACATAATTTCATATAATAGTAAAAAACAATATCAGAAAGGACTCATCTCTCTTCTTTTGTAAATCTTCTATCTATAAATATCTGCAGGAGAAATTCCTATAGCATTCTAGCCTTTATAATAGTAAAATATGCTAATAGTAAAGTAATAACACTAAATATTGCTCCTTTGGCATGTTCATAATAAACTTCAAAAACAGAAGCTTTTTCTTAATAAAGAAAATCTTTGACAACTTTTCACCCTCATGATATTAACATCTATTTTCTAGGTTTACTACTAAGCCCATACCATTTCATTTTACAACTCCATTATCGTAAATAGCTGTATTAATTTCACCTTTCTGCTTCAGATCAAAGGATAAAAAACTTCTATTTGGGTAAATATAGGATTATTTGCAGGTTTTCTAAGCTTTTAAGGAATGGGAAAGAAAGAAAGAAAGAAAGAAAGAAGAAAGAAAGAAAGGAAAGAAAGAAAGAAAGAAAGAAAGAAGAAAGAAAGAAAGAAAGAAAGAAAGAAGAAAGAAAGAAAGAAAGAGAAGAAAGAAAGAAAGAAAGAAAGAAAGAAAGAAAGAGAAAGAAAGAAAGAAAGAAAGAAAGAAAGAAGAAAGAAAGAAAGAAGAAAGAAAGAAAGGAAGAAAGAAGAAAGGAAGAAAGGAGAAGGAAGGAAGGAAGGAAGGAAGGAAGGAAGGAAAGGAAGGAAGGAAGGAAGGAAGGAAGGAAGGAAGGAAGGAAGGAAGGAAGGAAGGAAGGAAGGAAGGAAGGAAGGAAGGAAGGAAGGAAGGAAGGAAGGAAGGAAGGAAGGAAGGAAGGAAGGAAGGAAGGAAGGAAGGAAGGAAGGAAGGAAGGAAGGAAGGAAGGAAGGAAGGAAGGAAGGAAGGAAGGAAGGAAGGAAGGAAGGAAGGAAGGAAGGAAGGAAGGAAGGAAGGAAGGAAGGAAGGAAGGAAGGAAGGAAGGAAGGAAGGAAGGAAGGAAGGAAGGAAGGAAGGAAGGAAGGAAGGAAGGAAGGAAGGAAGGAAGGAAGGAAGGAAGGAAGGAAGGAAGGAAGGAAGGAAGGAAGGAAGGAAGGAAGGAAGGAAGGAAGGAAGGAAGGAAGGAAGGAAGGAAGGAAGAAAGGAAGGAAGAAAGGAAGGAAGAAAGGAAGAAAGAAAGAAGAAAGAAAGAAAGAAAGAAAGAAAGAAAGAAAGAAAGAAAGAAAAGAAAGAAAGAAAGAAAGAAAGAAAGAAAGAAAGAAAGAAAGAAAGAAAGAAAGAAAGAAAGGCTGGTGGACTCACTTTCCATGTAAGCCAAAACAGACAGAATGTTATAACATGTCTTTGTCAAGGGAAAATAAATACACTGAAATGTCTTCCTAGCTCTTAAAACTGGACTTTTGCCAAGTTTTCAACTTTCCTTACCCATAACAGAAACAAATCCCCTAGATAAACTTTTTGTATTTATACTCCTAGGAAAATAAGGATATTCTTTTAATGCAAGTACATTTATTTCTTTTAGGAGATTGATTATTTATAGGAACAACTTTTAGGAAACGTCTTACCTGGCTTGCCAGCAAAGCATAATGTGTGCAAAAAACCCCCCATAATGAAACAAAAAAACCCCAACCAAACAAAAACAAACAAACAAAAAACACCAAAGCATTTTTGTCTGGTTTCTCTCTATACTGAAAGGGAGGTTTCACTTGTATCCTCCCAGAATGTCTGGTACTGGCAGGAGTTCTCAAGGGATGAACCTTGAAGTATCCCCTTAAGTGGAGGAACCTTTCAGTGGCATGTACCATTCAAGGTGCTGGACTTAGAGCATCCTGAATGCCCAAATCTGGGCCATCATCCTCCAAACTCTCTTCATTTTTGAGAACGTGGACAGCTGATCACTGATGTGATCTTTCAGGTTGAACTCTTACAGGCTGGGCTCTGGTGCTGCACCACTGATAAGATCTGTGTTCTTACACAGTGCTTGCTCAGGGCCGCCTTTATGAAATTAATTGCAAGGGTGAATACTCTGTTTGTATGGCTGTGTAAACCATAAAGTGATTCTTAGTGATGTCCTAATTGGTTTCACTGGAAAACTTCATGACATCTATGTTCGCCAGATCTCAGGTCTCAGCAAATTTGGGAATGCAAGCACTCCTCTTCCAAGAATGGACAAGACCATTTGTGAAATGCAGGTACCCAGCTGTACTCATTCACTGGGGACTCTTGAATCTCTACCCAACCCAAAAAACTACAGCACCCATGGAAAAATCTTTTCCATACCCATCTTTGTTTGGAGGTGGAATGTGCATTTGTCATAATCTGCTCTGCCTAGCTGAATCCTGCTGTTCCCTATGAAGGTCTGAAAATAGCTTAGAAATTACCTTTTAAAAATTATTATTCTGTGCTCATGCCTACATCAGGGATGGTGCTGCCTTACTTCACTTGAGCACTCTCCAGCTCTCAGCACACAGTGTGCTGAGTCAACAGGATTGAAACAGCCACTTGTTGAGTGGAAAGGGACCTCAGGCAGGTCCAGTCAATTAAAAGATAACATTTTAGAAAGGAAATGGTTGTGATACCTCTGATACATTGCTGCTGCTCTTACCTCATACTCTCTACATATCTGTACAGTGCACAACACAGCTGGCAAGGGTTGAGGAGAAAGGGTGCTGTGAACGAGTGTGGGAATACTGATGGGGCTAGTCTTGGACTAGTGGGTGTGGGAACACTGGTGAAGATGGTCTTGGGCTCTGGGATATCTCCTCACTCTGTTCATCTGCAAGAACATTAGGTAGAGAAAGCGTCTTCTCAGAAAGCCTCCACTGCTTGTCGTACTTCCCACATGTATCTCAGGCTGGGAGTCTAGCCTGACTGCTGTTTAGGTCATTTCATCCCTTCCAAAGGCATCATCTGTATCCTTGGGGTGAGGAGAGGTCTGTCCAGGTACCTCTGTTCTGCAGTGGTTGGTGAGGAACTTCCTGCTTCAGGGGACAGCCCTGCTATCTTCCCACAGCAGGTCACAGTTATCTCTCTGCTATCCCACACCCACAGCTGCCAGAAATATGTGAGGGCCTCTACCAAGGCTTTGAACCGTGTCATAAACCTCAGTGTCTGTCTGTCCTTCAGTTTTATTGCCAGGCATTTGGACAGAAGGCAGGTCAGAAACCTCTGATGCAAAGTTGTGCTAATCTCAGGAAGGACCTCTGGCCGCCTCAAGTCCAGCCAACTGCTTGCAGCAGGATTGACTTCAAAGCTTGATTTGACTTGACAGGATTTAGAATTGATGCTTCCTATTCTGCTTGTGCTCATTACAGTTACTTAATAGTATTTGATTCAAAGTACTTCTCTAATGTAATTCTGAAGTACTTCTCTATTAGTACATAGTGTTCTCTCATTGAGACCCTCTCCTTCTCACTTTTTGGAAGAGCTGGCAGGTGATTAAAATGTTCACTGCAACTTTGATAATTTTAAATAATGCAGCTAAGTGTTTGCCCACAGAGTAATTAGGTATTCATTGACTTGAGAGCCAATATTCTGTGTTAATGTTTTAGGCAGGCTAGACTCTGATCTTGAAGACAGCTTTTAATGTCAGTTTTAAATTCCACATTTCTCTTTTGTCAGAAGGCTCCAAGTTAACTTCCTTAGTTACAGTGCCAATTTCTTACATTTGTCAAATCCACTTACCATAATTTTTAATGATTGTAGCCCAGAGAAAGCAAATACCACTCTGCTTTCTCAATCTGCCCAGCGAGAGAGTTGAGGGCAGCTGGGGTGCTGAAATTCCTTTGGATGAGACAGAGGAACAGAAGCAAACATTTTAATTTTTTTCTCAACTATTTTCTGTGTAAGAGGTGGGTTCTGAATCATGGTGTCTCTACAGCCTTTAAAGAGACATGGGGGAGGGAAGTATTAAATAAAATAATTAAGTTGGTTCTTTCCCCCCCTCTTCCTGGCCAAAATTGATCTTCTCTAATTTGTCTGAATCATCCTGTTCCTCCTACACATAGGAAAATCATAAAATAGCACCGCTTTGCAACTTTGAGATTCTTATGTCTGCTGCAGTCTGCTGTAACTCTCACTGGTTTTGCTGAAGAAATTGCAGTAACTGTGGCAGCAGTATTATTACTTTTACAATTACAGATCTCAACACTCCCCAGGCATTCATATTTATATGATGCAGTCTTTGGTGGTGAAAGTCACATGATAAAACAAGTATCTTAGCCTTTGTGTTGCCATAGGAACAATCCAAACCTAAAGCATCTCCCAATACAAGGAAATATGTTTTGCTTCCTGCAAAACTAACATAGCAAAGTCATACTCTTGTTAGACTGTTGGCATTTGAACTTTCAATATGTAGAATAATTCAAGGTTAGATGAGTTTACACTAACAATCTTTCCATTTGTCATGGGATGCCAGAGTGCAGGCTTCTATTAAATTTGGAGAAAACCACAGCTATTTTACCCTTTTTTCTAGCCATGGTCTTTCTTCTTCTAACCTTCCTTTAAGCCCTACAGATTTATTGTGCTGGTAAACTTACCAGGCTAAAATTTGTACTGGACTACCCAATTTCTGCTGTCATCTTGATAGAAAAATAACAAAACCAATACTTTAATATTGATTTATTAGCTTTAAAAACTTTTGTGTTGATCTTCTAATTGTGCTGGCATGACTATGAATGTAAGCCTGAATATGTATGTGATCAGAGAAGCGAGACCAGTGATTGATCAAAGCTCTTCATGCTCACAACTCACTAAAACATTTTCCTTTAGATCAACTGTTATGTTGGGGATTTTTTTGAGCAGAGATATCTTTTTCTCATAAATGTAGTGATGCATGTAGAATTCTGCCTGGATATTTGCCTTAGTGAAGTCTATGGTGATCTGGTTATGGGGCTTTTTCCCAACAAGAATGTGTTTGCTCTACTAAAATTTACCACACACACACATCACAACTCTGATAGTATCCCAGTTCACCTATTTTCTTTCTCCTCAGCATTTTCCTGAGGATCCCTCTGATTTCCTTGTTCCTCAGGCTATAAATGAGGGGATACATTAAAGGAGTAACGTTGGTGTAGACCAGAGACACCACCTTGTCCCGAGCCGGTGAGTAACTGGACTTGGGACGAATATAGATGAAGGTGGCACAGCCATAGTGCAGTAAGGTGATGGCCAGGTGCGAAATGCAGGTGGAAAAGGCCTTGCCCCTTCCCACCGGGGAGGTGACACCTAACAGAGCCACAGCAATGCAGAGGTACGAGGCCAGGATCAGCAGGAAGGGGAGCAGCAGGAGGAGCACGCAGGCCGCCAGCAGGGCCAGCTCTGCGGCGTAGCCCTGCGCGCAGGCCAGGTGCAGCACGGCGGGCACGTCGCAGAAGAAGTGGTCGATGCGGCGGGGCTGACAGAAGGGCAGGCGGAACACGGCCACCGTCAGGCCCAGGGCCACAGGGAAGGCTCCCAGGGCGCAGGCCAGAGCCAGGCGCAGGCACAGCCCCTCGCCCATGAGGGCCGCGTAGCGCAGGGGCTGGCAGACGGCCACGTAGCGGTCGTAGGCCATGGCTGCCAGCAGGAAGCACTCGGCGCCGCCAAGGGCCACAAAGAAGTGCATCTGTGCAGCACAGCCCGGCATGGAGATGGGGCTGCCACCCACTGCCAGGCTGAGCAGCGCCTTGGGCACGATGACTAAAGTGTAGCACAGCTCCACAGCAGAGAGTTGGCCGAGGAAGAAAAGCATGGGGGGACGTGAGGGCTCCATCACCACCGCTATGAAGATCATCATATTCCCTGCCAGTGTGACCAAATGAACAATGAGGAAGGTAAAGAAGAGCAGGACCCGCAGATGGAGCAGCTCAGAGAAGCCGAGCAGGATGAACTCCATGGTTGCGCCACTGCTCACATTGTCCCTCTCCATGCAGCCTTCGCATGGCATCTGCAGGAGGGAAACAGAAGGGAAACAGGTGAATTCGATGCCTGGCAATCAATTCCAGATAGGAAATAATGCTGCATTACTGTAGAACCAGCGTAGTGTGAAAAATGCATATTTTATGATTGGCTTTTCACAAATATTAAAATGTGTTGTGTTAGAAAGTTATGCTGTATTAATTCTCTTAAGTAGTGTGCTAAATATAGTTTTAGGTTATAGCAAAATGTAAAATAGAAACTATGCAATGTAAGATACTTTTTTAAAGAAAGGACTCACAGCAAGATAGCAGTCACAGGACACCTAAATCTTTCAGAGAAAAAGAATTTATTGCTATCGTATCAGAAGAAATGAACTTCTTCCCACCTTGCTCAGGCTTGAAAGCACCATTAGGATTATGAGGAACAAGTTGAGGATGACCAGACAGAATCCTGTGTTTGAATGGAATTTATGCATCATGTATGAGGTGTATGAATATGCAACAGGCTGTTGTTTTTAAGGGTTAATCCTCTGTTAACGAGTGTCCTTTTTCGGGCCCATAACTCTTTGTCTCTGTTGTCTCATCGTAATTTAAATTGTCCAAATTATTATTACTCTAATTGTATTACTATTTTAATAATCATTTTATTACTTATTAAACTTTTAAAATTTTAAAAACAAGTGATTGGCATTTTTCACAGTAGTAAAGCTTATTGGGTAAGGGGGGGCAATTCATTTAAAAACAAAAACCCAAACTTCAAACCTGATTTCACTCAGCCACATTCAGCACAATCTCAGACCCATATTCTCACAACTACCAAGGCTCTTGTGCCCAAACAATCAGCCTAGGATTCTTTGTCATGACACTGGTGACAAAGACTGTCAGTTGTTGGGTCTTCATCACTTCTGAATTATTCTGAGATTTGTGACCAAGTGCAGGTTTTGAACATGCATTAGGTATCCTTTAGAAGTTGGCACTGATTAGTCTGACTGAGCTGTCCTGCTTTTGAGAGTCTTCATTGGACTCTCCCTCCTGATCTGCGTGTCCTAAGAAGCTGCAGACAGACGTGTTTGGGTCTTAACAACCATCAGCTCCTAGGTCTCACAGAAGCTGCTGCTGTTCCTTGTGCTTCTACTCCTAGGCAGACCTGTTAATTCTCTATTCACAGCACTTCTGCAGTCCCCTACACCAAAGATGTCCATGGCAACATACATACTCTGTAACAGTTTTTTAAGGAAAACACAATGCTAATATCCTGGACTTGGAGACTGAGATCTTGCTTTTCACAGGAAGAATAGAAATTTCCTAGGAAAGTGGAGTGATACAAAGCTATTAAAGCTGGAAAATTTAGGAAAGATAAGAAGGTAGAGAGACAAACAAAAATAAATTATATATACTGGTCATGGTTGAACAGAGTTCATTGCTCTTATGTTCATCAATACAGTATTAACTACAAGCAATAATTTCAACTCTTTCTACACTTTGCCATAAAACATAAATAAAATCGGAGATTCCTTGAAGACTTCTGCTCATATAAAAATCCCAGCAATATTTAAGTGTAAAACAAATTGGAAAACTACATGAAATATCATCAAAGACTAATAGAAGGAATGTAAAATTGGTGGAAAAGCTATTAGTGGGGATGAGATTTTCCTGGAAATAGATGTTTCAAAAAACTCCAGAAAAAATAATCAGTACAATTGAGGAGGTGAATCTGCTTAAAGCCTACAGGCCTTTGCCTTTTTATTTTTTTTTTGCCCCAAGGTTTCCTTGTGATTCAGTATCTCAGCAGCATTCAAAACATCTGGGGACTCAGGTAAACATACCCACAAAATACCCACAATTATATTACCTCAGGTGCAAAACTAGGAATTTAATCAGTCTGCCTCAGAGCACAAGTCAACAAAATTAACAAGCTAGGAAGAAACTACCATAAACTCCAAGACCAAAAAATAGTGGATAGTCGGTGAAGACCAAGGAGCTCTTTAGAGAACACAGAGAGAGCAGCAATCCTGCAAAAGCAAGTAAATATACTCCTGCTGGACACAGTTTCCAGCAGTTATAAACCCATGGTTATCTCCTACATCTACGTTTTGCTGCTGCAAGACCTCTCCAAAAGCAGTTCTAAGCAGTCTGGCTGTAAATCTTTCACACTCTATGCAAGTAGAAGGTATTCACTGAAAACAGGAGTAATGGGTTGGTACATGGCTGTGGACTGAGTCACTGAGGACCAGCTGGGGCTCCCCTCACTCCACGTGCTGAGACTTTAAGAGGATTCTACTAAACACAACAAGGCTAAGAAGTGGGGAAGAAACACGGGACTCCCTTCCTTTAGTTTGGAGCTGTTTGCTTCAGTGGCAACATACCTTCTCTGGGTTAAAAGGTAAGAAAATAGAGACTTCTTCCTCTTGATGATGTGTGCTGTTCAATCTGGGCTGAGATTCATTTTCTTTTTCAGTCTGGGCTCCCTCTGGCTGTGGGTGCCCCTAGAGCCAACGTTTCCTTTCAGCCTCTCATGGCCATCCTCTCTTCTCTGCAGGACCCAGCTCCTTATATGCCATATGACACAGAATTCTGTCCTCCTGCTGCCTCCTCCCTGCACCAAGGGCAGGCCGTTCCATTCCTCCCAAGAAAGGGGGGGTTCAGTTTTTCTGTAAATGAGCAGTAGGATGTAATTACATCTTCAGAGGATGGCAGAGCTGCGGCACCATCCTCCCTTGTTCTCTTCACTGAAGCAATTAAAAGTAGCTGATTATTGATGGGGCTGTTTTGTATGTGGCATGGCAATGTTTAAGTAACAAAATGCATTGCTGCTCTTCTTAAATAAAGATAAAGCTATGGGTCTTTAACTAAGTTTAAACCAAACTAACACTTAGAGGCAAAGCTAAACAGATATAAACACTTTAAACACATTTGTGTGTGGAGTTTTCACCAGTTCTGGTGACCCACTATTTCTAACTGGCTCAGATGAAATCACCATTCAGCAGTTGGTTGGACTGAGATTATTTGAGCCCAATTTATTTTTATTGCCACGGTTACATTCATTCCTGGCCACTTACACTGAGATAATGAAAGAGTTCTGTAGCCTTATGTGAGTAGAAAAGAGAAGAAAAGTCAAGATTTTTGACTGCTAAAATGAATCTGCTTGGTAGAAACATGTAAATATGGTACCTCAAGATTTTTCACAGGACCTGGTTTAGAAGGAATCCTTTCAAAATATTCTTGTCTCATATTTTATCTATGTGGCATAGTCATTTTGATACAAAACTGCCTCATACATCAATCCAGTCTGAGAGTAATTGTGCTGGGAAAAGAACTGGGGCTTCCAGTGGACAGCAAGAAACAGGAGCCAGGAAAAGGCAACAAAGTACAACCACTTATTGGGCTGCAATAGTAAGAATGTGTCCAACAGGTGAAGGAAGGTGATTATGCCTCTTTATCTGTCACACATGTAGCCACATCTGGAACTGGCAAATTTGTACTTAAGGTTTTTTTCTCTATTTTAAACCATTTAAATCTATTTAAATCATTTAACTTATTGGAATTACAGCTATGACAGTGAAGTCTTTAGGTTCTCGAGTCACTTCCTTAACTTTCAAATTATTTTTTTTTCATTTCAACTCTTTTCCTTACCCTTCTTATTGTTTAAGGTTCTGCAAATAATTCAGGGCACAGAATGTTTTTAGAGCATTTACAAAACTGAATTCTGAATCTGTCTTGAATTCTAGGCACTGTTGTACAATACTGAACAAAACAGCCACCCTGAAGCCTCTCTCGGTGACACGTTGTCTGTGCAGCTGTAACAGGAGCAAAATCGAGGTGCTGGTTATTTTCTAATTACACCTAGCAAGTTGGGTGGATTATAAATGGAAGGAAATCTTTACAGTGAAATCTATTTTAGTCAAATGCTTTGCAGAGTAAGACTGCTCCCTCTAGTAAACTCTGTCAGAATTTCAGGACACCAGCTGATTAACTCATGTAGAGTTTATCTTTGTGTTACAAAATAAAATTCAGGGGCTCTGGTGCTATTTCTTACTTTGTCCTCTTCTCTGACCCAAACTGCAGGAGAAAGTCTGCTGCCTCAGTAACAATGCAAAATAATTATCAGGAACTACTTTGACAAGTCTATTCCAGCTTTCTCATCTTCAGATGGCCCTTTCCTCCTGCTGGACTGGAGGTGAACTGAGGTGAGTCAGCACGTACCCAGTAACCAATACCACACAGTCAGCAGTTATATGCACTAATTTTTTTTTTTACCATAGTGCCCAGCCTTATACTGAAATAAATCAGGCAAATTACTGTTTCAGTCTGTGTGTGTGCAGATAAGCCATCATTTATTAACATGCAACTTACACCTCCCCGCAACGTTTCGACACACTCCCACACCTTACCTCCAAAACACGGCTCCCCAAGAGGGGAGTGCTAGCTGGAGTGAGCAGTGCAGCCCAGTGCCAGAACACACAGCAACCAGACAAACAACAAGCAGCAGAGGATGAGAATATGCATGTCAAAGCGACTCTGTACTTCCTCCTCTAGCCCACACCTTTCAGGTTCCCAGCACTTCCATTGCATCAGCTTACAGCCAAATTCATAACAGATTATTAAAAGCTGCACGTTGGCATTAGTGTTTGCATGTCTTGAGTCTGCAGCATGTTACAGAGCTGTACTTTCTGCCTTGCTGCAGAGTTCAGCCCTGCTCTCCTCCCCCACACTCTTGACTGTGTGATTTTTTTTCAGTACGTGCCTGCAAGGCTTTGGGACTGGCCTGCCTTAGCCCGAATTTGTATAAAGGGTTTCTTGGAATCCAGCTACGGTTAGTGAATCACATGGTATCAGCTTCTATCAGCAATTGCAACATACTTCAGAGGATATTCCCCTTGGTCTTCAGAAAAAGGGCCAGTACTGGGCTTGCCTCTCCACACCCCTGAATTGCTGGCCTTCTCCAAAGAGAGCAAGAGAAACTGGGAAGCTCAGTGTAACGTGGAGCAATCTGGGAAAAATGGAAACAACTGAGAGAGGTACCAGGAAACCTGGAGGAGAGGGACAGCCAGTCCCAGCAATGGCCAGGGAAATGGTGCTCTGCAGCAGGCTGCAAGCAATGTTCAAGCAACACGAACTACCTAGCCCGTGGTAAAAGAGAATAATGAGGATAAGAAAGATTGCAGATCTTTGCATGCAAAAGCGCACTGATACTGATCCTCTGGGGGTATCTTAGCGCTGTAGAAAGCAAAGATTTTGGCTGTCATATCTGCACTGATTTTTCACAACTGATGTTCTGCTGCAGGAATGTTCAGTTGCAGAAGCTTATTCAGAAACGTCACGGTGACTTATTTGATTGAGAACTTAAGGCAGTTTTAAGGTGGATTGCTTGAATTGGTTTTGGTGGTTGATGAAATATAAGATTCGCTCAAATGAAAATGTTAAGAGTAGCAATATAAAAATAAATGCCAATATCTTTTGAGAAAGTGCATTTTTGGATCCATTATGGCTGATTATGATGATAACATAGCAGGGCCAAGGGCTGAAAATTACAGCATCTTGACAGAGACTTTCTAACCGGTATGGGATCCCTATTCTTGAGTAAACAGGAGTCAAGAAATGTTGTCTCCCACAGAGGCAAGACATTGAAACAATTGGGCATAGGCTTTAGGAGGAGCAGTGTATCCTTATTCCCACAATGTTCAGAGCTTTCTGGAAACCGGGAACTGAAACTGGCTGGGGTGGTAACAGCAGGATGGCTGGCATCAGTTTGCCTTGGTGAGAAAATCATCACGCTGCCCTCCTCGAGTTTCTGTTGTTTGGCTTGATAAACCGTGCCTGGGAACTCAGTCTGGGAAAGATGCTGAACCATAAACCAACCAAAACAGAGTTTTGCAAAAAAAGGGCAGGCAACCTGGCAGCTAACTACTCCTCATGATTTGTTAAGGGTGGGGCATTTCTTTCACCTGGTTGTACTTACTCATAGTCTAACCCAGCCAAAGGCATTGTCCTGTGTCTCTGCTAAATAAAAAAAGTTTGTATGGATCAGTTAATAGTATCATAAACATGCAAGCTTTTCTCATTTGGAATAAAATGGAGTTACTAGAAGAAAGCTCATTTAGAGCTAGAGAGGGAAAGGACAAATCTAAAATAGGAATTCATGAATAAAAGGATGAAAATATTTTACCTGAGAACAGCAAGTGAAAATGAAAAAGACAGACTGAAAATGAGGGCTACAGGCCCTGGAAAAGATTAACTAGAACTCCAGTAGTTAAGACAAGAAGGAAGGTGAGGTAGTAGGAAAGACTGATATTCTGAAGACAGGTCTAAGTTTTCTTCTTGTATCTGAAGTAATTTTCAGATTCATTTGGACAACTTTGTGGATGTCTCTGTGGATCCAATTAAAAGTTTGGGGTTTAACTACCTTCAGCCTGAAGGGCTCATCTGGAAAGAAACAAAGTAGCTGCATCTCCCATGGTCTCTGAAGGAGATCAGCAGTGTTCAGCCCTTCTTGGGGCAGGGATGATAGCACTCTGGGGCCTTGCTGAGAATCACTGGTGTTGTCTTCCAAAAATCATGTATTTATTGTTCCCTGTGCAGTGGTAAATGAGGCATTGTCTCACCTGAGCTCTTCCTTGGGGTGGCAGTGACTGAGACACTCCACCTGGGGACATCATTTGTTTTTGCTTAATTTGTTCTGATGCACCTACAGCCATTGGGAGAAAAGCCAGAAAAACTCATTGTCTTATGAAGTTCTCCACAGGAGACACCATCCCAAGTTGATGCTGCACACACTTCATCCCCAGTGTACTCAGCTACTACTCATTTCATCCTCCTCCTCCCATCACATGTTTGGTCATCTAGAATAACATTTTTCATCTGTGTCACTTAGAAACCCAAAGCTCATTTTCAGAGTAGTGAGGTAAATAACTATTAGGCCAACATGCTTTTCTGAAGAAGCTTATTTCAGAAAATAAACTCTGGAAACCAGCATCCCAGACTGAATATACAAACTCCAGGTGAACTGGAGCTTGTTTAGACAGAAGAACTGCGGTATACAGTCAATATGTGTGGTCAGAGACTGCAGATGGGATGTAGGATCCATTCTAGCACTGAACTCTCAAGTTTGTTTCAAGCTGTGTTTCAAGAAAGTCAGTGGAGGTGAAAGAAAAGAGCAATCTGTCCCTAACTGTGGAAAGAATCTATGTTTTAGAAAACATGTATACAGTGGCTTGCTGGACTGGATGGCAGGGGAGCAGGTGCTCAGTCAAAGAGCCATCCAGCTGTTGCCTTCAGCATTCTTTAGCGTCATTTCCACTTATTGTCTCACACAATGATGTACATATTATCTACTTCTATTATTTTTTTTCTTGTGTTCACAACATCTCTAAATTCTTACATAACATTAAAGCAAACACTGAAACAACTCAGTGAGAATTCAGCAAACTATTCTTGGTACAAAGCCCAGCATTGCATCACCACTGCAGAATACAGGATGAGATGCAGTAAAATGTTATGAGCCCAGATGTCCAGGAACACAGATTTATAGGAAATAGTTTCAAGACAAGTGAATGCAAGAGAGAAAAACTTTAAACAGCTTTTCTGCATGAGGACCTGCTAGAGATAGGGGAGAGACTTATCAGCCTGCAGGGATCCCTGTCCATAGATATGTCATATATTTAATTTTTTCATTGTGCTTGTTGGGTGACTACAGCCCTTATCTGAAAGGACACATCACATGGCACAACAGAATCATGAGCTGCTTGGAGGAACAGGAGAAAGAGGAGGACAGTAGGTCACAAAGGACAAAAAGCTTAGGCCCTTATCTACTTCTGTGAGTCTCAGTGAAGATATGGTAGAGAGGACTCATACTTGTCTGAGGTCTCTGGAAATCCCAGAAGTTGCACTTGATCTTTGTGGGGTCCCTTCCAACTCAGGATGTTCTATTCTATTCTATTCTATTCTATTCTATTCTATTCTATTCTATTCTATTCTATTCTATTCTATTCTATTCTATTCTATTCTATTCTATTCTATTCCATTCCATTCCATTCCATTCCATTCCATTCCATTCCATTCCATTCTTGTGTGGCAACCTGTATTTTACTGCTGGCAAATGCCCTTCAGTTGTCAGAGTCCTGAACCCTGTCCTGGGCTGGGGAACTGTGGGCACACCTGGAGTTATCAAGAGATCACACTCATATTTACATGTTGGTTGACCAGTGCAACAAATCTGGGTCTTGGATGGCTGATCTAAAGCCTAATACCTCTGATGCCCCTTTTGATTTCCAGTCTCATGGATCTATTTGGTGCAAAGGCTTTTATTCTGAAATAAGCTGCTTGTTAGAGCACATGCTAGCTGATCTGCATATTTATGCCTTTTCCTTTATATTCAGACACTGAGAAGAGCTTCCTCCATATTCATTTTAGCAACTTTCTTTTATTAGCAAAACATAATTTTCCCTGATTAGGGAATACAGGCTGAAGACCCTGTGACAGCCTGAGCAACAAACCAAGCTAAGTACTGTGCAGTTCTTTCGGGCTGATGAATGGGAAATGTAATGGAACTGCATCAAGTGGATGTGATTCCATAACATTCTCCAGTGCTACAAAAGGCCTTCACTGAGTCATAGAAACATAAGAAACCAGCCTGGAACACCCAGCATCCTGCTCAGAGCCAGAGTGTCACTAACACCGCGTCCTGTTATGATGGATTTTTCTTACTGGGAGCCTCCAAGGCTGGAGACTCCTTCACCCCTCTGCATGTCATTTCCACTGCTGGGCTGCCTGTTGGTGAAAAATTTTTTGAATTTCCAACCAGAATCCCCTGAGATGTGATTTACAGCTACTGACCATTACTGTTGGTTTAATGGAGCTGCAATAAACCCCTGGTATTTGGGACTGGAAGTTGGGTGGCAAAGGGAAATAGGACTGGAAGGAGGAAAAACAAGATCGGTGCATCAAGAGAATGTTGGAAAAAGCCTCTTAGCACAGCATAAAGGAAGAGTAGCTTCACAGAGGTTACTAGATGTAACTTCACAGAGGTTACATCTTCAGAGTACCAGAGCAGACAGTTCAAATGGGCTGCAGATATGAAAATTCATCAATGTTTTAAATGCCAGCTGGAAATATTATATTAAACTCTTCAATATTTGCATGTTCTTAAAAACTTATTTTATTTGTTCTAGACATTGATGAGAAGAGGAGCCTTTTGCTGCCCAAAATTTGGAACAATAATAATGTTGCATAAGGTAGCTTACTGAGATAGGAATCTTGACATGTGTTTCTCAACACTACCAATGGACACTAAAATCAGAAGAACAACTTAATTGGAATTAAGTAATGCATATTGTTTTGTCTAAGAATTTAACTTTTTTTTAAGATACTCCAAACTAAGGTTTTACTCAGCTTTTACACAAGACAGAGAAAAAAATATCCATCTTTTCTGAAATCAGTACTATGGCTTGGAGAACCACAAATCTCATTTTGGAAGCTCTATGACTATTCCCAGAAGCACAGTTGCTTTCCCAGGCAACAACCATCTTACAGATTTTACCTTTCAGGAGTTCATATTAGACTTCGTAATATCCACTTTGTGCACAAAAATTGAGGACTGTAGAGCAATGGAAATGCCTGTATGGCAGGTGGAATGCAAGATGGAAAATATAGCTCTGCTTGTCAATTAGTTGCACATGCCAGGAAAGAAAAAAGGGCACAAGGCCATCCTGAAAAGAGTGAAGTCACTGGTAATAGAGATTTTTCATCGTCCCAGAACATTAGGCTCTAGTCAAAAGTGGGAGCAGACCAAGCCTGCTACATGACTCTTGGAGTACTTCTTTAGAGGAGAAAGATTGTGGAAAAACATTCATTTTGCCAACCCTGTTGTGGTGGAAGGTCAATAGTCTCAACAGTGTGCTGACATCCAGGCAGAAAAATGGGATAAAAGCGCTTTCCACTACACCGAGGAACAAAACTTAAGTCTGAAAATTCAGATAATAAAACAAAACCAGAATTACTTCCTTGTAGTCAACTGTGTCTGTAATGTTTGATGTACTGACAACATTAGGCCAGCATTTACATCTCTACCCAGTAACAGTCTCCTCTGTTGTGCTGTAGTTTTGTGAGATTCACTTCAGTCCAGGAATGGCTTTGAAAGAATATCTTACTTAAAACTCCAAACACCAGCATTTTCTCCCCAGTAAAACTCAAAACCAAACTGAGGATGGCAATAGAACTGGTAAGTATCTCATAGAACTGGTAAGTATCTCAAGAATACGCATACACTGTCCTTGATGTCCCTGCAGTGCTGTAATTACATTGCATTCAGATGAGGACCTTGGCTGTCTCTCCTTGTTTTGTGGGAGTGCTGGTGGTGTCAGCTGTGGGTGGCTGAGGGCAGCCCCTGGTGTGTGCCAGCCGGTGCCGTGGCCGTGGCCGTGTCCTTTCCGTGCCCAGGTGCCCGTCCCTGGGTCACACAGCCAAGCCCAGCACGGGCTGTCCCTGCAGCCTGGCCAGTGGCACTGGGAGGAGCAGCCCTGGACAGAGAGCCTGCAGCCTGGGCTGCAGCAGCTGAGCTGAGGAGCTCCTGGGGCTGAACCCTGCTCATCCTGAGCTCTCCCTATGCACTTGAAAAGTGACTTGGCCAAAATAGAGCTCTGGAACTGAAGCTTTCCCCACAGAAAAAAGAGCTTGTGTAATTTTACTGTTCTTTCCTTTTACTTTCTGTCCTTCTTCTATGATACATTTTTACCCTTTGGTTTGGGTTGGAAGGGAGGTTTAAAGACCATCTAGTTCCAACCCTCTGCCATAGGCAGGGACGTCTTCCACTAGAACAGGTTGCTCAAAGCTCCGTCCAACATGGGCTTGAGCACTTCCAGGGATGGGGCATCCACAGCTTCTCTGGGCAACATGATCCCATGCTTCACCACCTCCATTGTAAAAGATATGTCTTCTGTATATCCCATCTAAATGTATTCTCTGTCTGTGTAAAACCACTGCCCCTTGTCCTGACACTACAGGTCATGATAAAAATGTCTCTTTCTATCTTTCTTATAAACCCTTTTCATATATTGAAAGGTCCCAGTAAGATTTCTCCAGAGTCTTCGCTCCTCCAGGCAGAACCACCACAAGTCCCTCAGATTTTCTTCATAGCAGAAGTGTTCCAGACCTCTAACCATTTTTGTGGCCCTCCTCTGGACTGGTTGCAACAGGTACATATTTTTCCTGTGCTGGACTCCAGAGCTGGACACAGAACTCCATGTGGAGTCTCTCTCGAGCCAAGCACAGGGGCAGAGTCACCCCCATGACCTGCTGGCCTCACTGCTTTGGATGCAGCCCAGGACACAGTTGGCTTCTGGGCTGCAAGTGCTCATTGTCAACTCATGACCAGCCTTTCATCCACCAGTACTCCCAAATCCTTCTCAGCCATGCCACTTTCAGGTTCCTCACTGGGTCTTTACCCTGATTTTTTCTGATGATGGGAGCGACTTCATTCCCCCAGTACTGTCTTGAGGCACACTGTCTTGAGTTTCAGGGGCTTTGGCGATGTTGCAAGAGGGAACTGAGGCAAAAAAAAATTGCTGAGTACCTCAGCCTTCTCCCTATCAGTTGTCATGATTTCTCCTGTCTTATTTATTGGGGGGAGGCACGACATTTTGTTTAATCTTCCTTTTCTGGTCAATGTACTGATGAAAGTCCTTATTATTATTCTTTCTAAATTAAGTTCCAGCTGTGCCTTGACTTTCCTGATCACATCCCCTTCTATTTAGAGCACAGTTACATCAGTTAGGAACATGAAAAAACTCAGGGGACTCCTGTCTCCCTGAGCTGCTGAAGTAGATATCTTTTTTACACTTTGTACCTCTCTTAGGAGGAGCCAAAAAGCTACATCAACTTAGTAATTAGTACTGTAGAAAGTCCTTAACTAAAATAATGCATTATAGTCATGTGAACAACTCACTGACACAAAGTCAGTGTTTACTCACAGGCTTCCACCAATGTGCTCACCATAACCTCAGTAAATATTCAGTCACTCAGCAATCTCACGCTTTTGGTGTTTGCACTTCTTCATCCATCTTCATCCATCTTCATAACTGTCTGAACACAAACTGTGATTTGGAAGATTTGGACATGGCATTGAGAGGAACTTTTCCACTAGGAGTCAGTGCAGCATCAAACCCTGTGTGAGATGGTGACTTGTACATCAGCATTTTCAGCACTTGGCCAGATAAAGTCACAGTGACCTGATGTGGTGTTGAGGATAGTACCACGTGAAGCAGAATTTCTGGACAATGCATCACTCACTTGATGACACGAATATCCATGAACAACTGATAAATAATAAATGAACTTGTGCTTACAGCTCTGACTTCTCACACAGACGGTATCTTAACGTGCTTCCCTTCCCAGTTTGACTGGGAGTTATTTCCATCATCAATCCTTTCTATTCCTGTCATATTCATTCACTGTCAGGTGAGAGCCCTGTCCAATGGTAGATTGAAGTTCTGACCATGTCATCTTTGCTTAGTCTCAGTCCTTGACAACTTGTTAATTGTAATGACAGTGCAATAGAGTGTTCTGATTAAATTCCAGGCAAGTATAGCAGTTTTCTTCAAATACTGCAAGGATGGATTAAAAAAAATCCAACTGATAAGACACTACCATTCCCTCTCCTTCCTATTCTTTTTAGGCTATCCAGGAGCACAGTGAAAAAAAAAAAAAAAAAAAACAAACAAAAAAAACCAAAAAACCCAAACAAACAAACAACAAAAAAACCCCACATCAAAACCATTATGTTAGTGATTGCTATAATTTATTTTTCTAGGAAGCAGATATTCAGGCTATAGTGACCACAATCTCATAACGGCCACTGTATTCTGCAAGTAATAGTCCAGCTAAGGATTAATTACATCAGCCATGCATATAACTATATTCTTGGTGTGTTTGGTTAGCATTTTAACTTCTCTTGCAAGGACTATGAGTAAAAGGAGTTTCTAGTTTTAAAGTCTTTCTCTAAAATCCTCCCGCTGCTGGCACGGCTGCCCCAGGGCCAAAGGCACAAGGCTGTTGCACGATGGCAAACAGCGCCTCAGGCACACTGGTCCCAGCTTTGTTGCCCACATCTTTCCAGTCACAGCCACCATACTGCAGTGTTCCTTTCCGTCCTCATGGCACAAATTAAGGCCAAGTTTTGTTACTAGCAGCAAACCCACCCAGCCATAGAGAGGAAGCCCGTTTAGGGTCAGCTCACTAGCGCTGCACCCTGTCCCTCTCCAGAGGATGGCAGCAGAGCTCAAGCAACCCTGAAGGACCTTTTTTCCCACCCCGGCTTAGAGAACCACAGAATGGTTTGAGTCGAAAGGGATCTTAAAAATCATCTAATTCCAACCCCCAAGTGTTCAGACTCTGCTGAGCTCCCTGCTATTTTCAGGCTTGACCCAAGCAAGTTTTCCGAGGGATCCAGACATGACCAGATGTAGTACTGACAAGTACAAAAATCTGGATGGGAGTTCCAGGTAACATCAGCAGACATTAAAGCAAGCAGCACTAGAGAAGCAGAACCTCCTCCAGCCAAATGGCTGTGCCAGTGGGTGCCCAGGGTAGGGGAGGTCCTACCTGGTTCCCATCTGGTGTGCCCCACCCTGCAACTCCCCAGGCTCTGCAAGGAGAGCTGCTTTCACACTTTTCTCATTTTAAAAAAGGCAATTTCAAGGGTTTGGAAAGGCTCACCTGCCACACCACAAAACTGCCTGCTGAAAATGCAATGTATTTATTTCAACAAGCTATGGAAAGTGTATTATGGATGATTAGGCCAGCATGAAACAGGGGCTGGGAAAATTTGTGAGGTAAGGAATTTTCAGTATTAAATAAAGGTGCCTTGTAGTACCTGTTGATTGTTTGCCCTAAAGTTATCCCTTTTATGTTAAGCTATTTCCAGAGTAAAATGAAAATGCTATGTTTATAAATAAATATGTCTATATCAACAAAAAAAATGTCTGCATCAACAAAAAAAATGTCTACAACAGGGTTGCAGCATTGGTGGATGGGGAAGACTGTTTGACATTATCTACTTTGCTTATGGAAAGCATTTGAAGCTTGACAGCATGACATCCTTATCTCTAAACTGGAGAGACTTGAATTTGGTGGATGGACTGCTCCAATGGATAAGGATCTGGCTGGATGGTCACACTCAAAGAGCTGGGGACAATGACTCAATGTCCAAATAGAGACCAGTGATGAGCAGTGTTTTTCAGGGGCTGGTATTGGGACTGGACTGTTTAACATCTTTGTTGGCAACGTGGACAGTGGGATCGGGTGCACCCTCAGTCAGTTTGCTGATGACACCAGATCTGCAGTGCTGTCAAGGTGATGGAGGGAAGGGATGCTACCCAGAGGAGTCTTGCCAGGCTGGACTGGTGAGCCAAGTTCAACAAGGCCAAGTGCAGCAACAGCCTGTGAACTGGGACAATCCCAAGCACAAATATAGGCTGGGCAAAGAATGGACTGAGAGCAGCCGTGCAGGGAAAGACTTGGGGGCTTTGGCTGACAAGAAGCTGTGACAGTGGTCACAAGGGTTCTTGGATGAGGGAAGAGACGAGAATGTTGGCTCCATGTTCAGAAGGCTTGATTTATTATTTTAAGATATATATATATATATTACATTATAACTATACTAGAAAGAAATAGAAGGAAAGATTTCTTCAGAAGGCTAGCTAAGCTAAGAATAGAATGGAATGAAAAAGAAAGATCTGTGGCTCGTACAGAGAGTCCAAGCTATCTGGTCTGTGGTTGGCCATTAATTGTAAACACTCAAGATGGCCCAATCACAGACAAACCTGATGCATTCCACAGCAGCAGATAACCATTGTTTACATTTTGTTTTTGAGGCCTCAGCTTCTCAGAAGAGAAAAAAATATTAAGAAGATATTTTGACAAAAAGATGTCTGCGACAAGAAGCTGAATGTGAGTTGGCAGTGAGCACTCACATCCCAGAAAGCCAAATGTGTCCTGGCTGTATCACAAGCAGCATGGCCAGCAGGGCAAGGGAGATTCTGCCCCTCTATTCCACTCTGGTGAAACCCCGCCTGGAGTGGAGTGCTGCATCCAGCTCTGGAACCCCCAACCTGTTGGAGAGGGTCCAGAGGAGGCCATGAAGATGGTCAGAAAGTTGGAGCACCTCCACCATGAAAATAAGCCAAGACAGTTGGGGCTGTTCAGCCTGGAGAAGAGGCAGCTTTGGGGAGACCTTACAGCAATTTCCAGTACCTAGAGGGACTACAAGAAAGCTGAAGAAGGAATTTTTAAAAGGACATGCAATGATGACACAAGGTGTAATGGCTTTAAACTGAAAGAGGGTAGGTTTAGATATTAGTAAGAAATTCTTTACTGTGAGGAGGTGACACACTGGAATATGTTGCCCAGAGTAGTTGTGGATGCCCTTTCCTTGGAAGTATTCAAGCCAATGTTAGATGGGACACTGAGCAACATGATTTAGTGAAAGATATTCCTGTCCATGGACTACAGGATCCTTAAAGGTGTCTTCCAACCCCAAACATTCTGTGAGTATGATTCTATTGGTTACTTGCTTATTTAGCCAAGGTACCCTCGCTTTTGTCTTCCTCAGTCATCTTGATCTCCTAAGGCAGCAGTTTTACTTCCCGTATTCAACAATGAGCACTTCTCCCCAGGCAGCAGTGATTTTTCAGTGTGTTCCTGTCACTCACACCTCCTGAAAGATGATATTGGAGATGTTTGCAAGGCTCTGAGTTCATCTGAAGTGTCATGGGCATTTCCAAGGAAAGACGTGCCAAGTACAGGATTCCCAGCAGGATTCTCATCGCCTGCTGTGTACACTTGGTGATCACTGATTCTATTAATATCTCCTGCCTGGGTTCCTGAGTGACCACAGGAAGAGGGGGAGCTTAAAGTGACAAGTAGACACCTGCCTTGCTGTCACTGGTCATCTCTTAAACATGCTGAAGATTTTTCTCTGGTATATACGTTTGCTGTGGTTTCTGTGGGGAAAAGCCTGGCTGGTAGGCTCTGGCTTGACTGATACCAATAGACAGTTTGTTCTCAGCCTTTTCAAAAACATTTGACAGGGTTTTGCTGCCTTGTTTGTCACTCTGTCAGATTTGTGAGGTCTGGAAGTTCACATGAGGAGCAGCTCATTCCATCTTGTGCTGCTGCTAAGGACACCTCAAGCTGCATTCTCCTTGAGCCTGGGTGTCACTGCACTGGAAACTGCCCTAGATCAACAAGCTGCTGTATTCCCCTGTGTGTGGTTTTGCATGGCCTGGTTTCTGGTAGTGAGAGGGAGAAGCTGCTGGAAGTTTCCACCATGTCCGGCAGAGCCAATCCCTGATGGCTCTGAACATGGACATGCTGCTGGTCACAGCTGAGCCAATGAGAGATGGTGGTAACACCTCTGTGATAATGTACTTAAGAAGAAACCAAAACAAAGGTGGGGGCACAGTTTTCATTCCAGATGGAGAAGAGGAGCAGGTGAGAACATGTGAGGGAAACTACAGGGGGACACCAAGTCAGTGGAGAAGGAGGGGAGGAGCTGCTCCAGGCACTGGAGCCAAAATTCCTCTGCAGCCAAAATTCCAAGGCAGCATGGTGAGGCAGCTGTGCCCCTGCTGCCTGTGGGGATCCATGGGGAATGCAGAGATCCTCCTGTAGCCTGTGGGGGAAGTGCCCATGCCAGAGCAGGCACTCAGGAAGTGTGGAAGAGGCTGTGATCCAGTGGGTGGCTTGGTGGAGGGATAGTGCCCCTACATCCAGGCTGGAGCAGCCTGTCCTTGGAGGACTGCACCCCAAGGAAGAGTGACCCACGCTGCAGCAGTTTTGGGAGGGCTGCTGCTCGTGAGATTGGAACCACACTGGAGAAGTTCACCGAGAATTTTCTCCTGTGAGAAGGACTCCACAGTCTCACAGGGAAACAACCTGTTTCCCAGCACAGGGGAAGAAAACCTTGGATGACAAACTGACCAAAACCCCCAACCCCATCTCCCTGTGCTG
This sequence comes from Melospiza georgiana, assembly GCF_028018845.1. NCBI lineage: Eukaryota > Metazoa > Chordata > Aves > Passeriformes > Passerellidae > Melospiza > Melospiza georgiana. Next base: position 80,071,959 of record NC_080431.1, read on the forward strand.
TCAATGGGATGAAGGGGCTGGGGGGGAAAAGGTGTTTTTAAGGGCTTATTTTACTTCCTATTATCCTGCTGTGATGCTGATAGCAATAAACTCACTTTGTACCTCCAAGTTGAGCCTGTTTTGCCCTTGGAGTGTTTCCTCCTGGTCCTTATCTTAGCTAGTGAGCCCTCTGTTAAATTTTTCTCTCCTCTGTCCAGCTGTAGCAGGGGAGGTTGAGTGAGTGACTTTCGTGTGCGCCTGGTGTTTGGCCAGTGTCAAGCCACGACATCCCCACAGGTGACATTGCCCTGGGAAGGTGTCTCACAGCACCAGGTCCAGTTTGAGTGCACTTGCCTCTGGGGCACAGAGAGCATGAACAGGCCAGGGGCCTGGGGGACCTGTCCTGAGTCTGTGCTGAGCTCTGGGGCTGATGGTGTTTACCTAAGGTGAACTGCACTCTGCCAATCCGTGGGACTGTGTGAACAGGGTTTTGGGACCTCACAAATGACAAAGGCAAGTTTGCTACAAGGAGGAGAATTCCTTATAGGGACAATCTGCAGCAGCTGCACACATTTGACCATGTCACATTTATTTTCCTGATGACATCTACAGATCTCTGAAAGAAGGTCTCTCATTACTGCTTTTGTCAGCAATATGCTTCACAGTTTTTGAGATTTGATTTACCAGGATAGAGAATCTCATTTAAGTTTTGCCATAGTATTGCTCTGTTGAATTCAAAGGTCAAATAAGGCACTGCCAAGAAAACACAGCAGCATAAGGGAGAGGAATACTATGACAAAGAAAACCAAGAAAAAAATAAATTCTTAATCAATAACTTAATTGAAAGTGATGCAGCTGTTTAAAAAAATCATACAAGTTTTACCATTGGGACCAAGCATTCAGTCAATTCAAATTTGTGAGAACAGTCTGTTTGATTATGTAATTTGGGCAGTAAAAGACTATATCATCAGTGTGACCAATGTCTTAAAACACAATCAAATATGTGATACTTAGGTACAGGCTGCAGGTGAGAGTTTGGCCAGGATCACAGCAATTATCACTATGCTCACCAAGACTTTAGCACTAGTTGAATTAAGCCTGAACCCACTGTTACTGAACAGTGAAACTAGAAGGAGATAAAATCTTGCAGGAGATATCCATGAAAAGGGCTCAAAATGACTGCACAAAGCATTCTCTGGATACACAGAGACATCATGAAAGGGCAATATTTATCGACACTAAACAGTACATAAAACAGACTCACTGTTGCTTGCAAGAATTTCTTTAATGGCATCAACACAAAATGGATTAGAGACAATAGTAGAAGCCATGGTATCACAAGGGCATTTTAAAACAAATCACAAAGAATGTGAAAAAAGCAGAGGCAGAGATCTAGGTCTTAAATTTCTTGCTGGTGCTGCATCTTTCCTCAGCTTTGGAGGATTTGCATTCTAATAAGAACGGCCAGCACGAAGGGGACGCAGGAAGGAAAGCTTGTCGTTGAAATTGATTGCCTTGTAATTTGGAAGGTTTTCACGTTCTCGAGCAAGGTATTGAATTCCACTTCCATCACTGTTTTCACACAGCAGCCAGGCACCTCTCTGGACTTTGTGGGAAGACATGATGTCATTGTCGTGTCCTGCAGCCAGGTTGGTTGCTTCTCGTACTACCCTGCTTTTCCCTTGGTAGTTGGCATCCTCATAGAGAGTGATCTCCGGATTGCTCAGATCTTCAGTGATCATCTGCAGAGAACTGACCTTATTATTCATCTTTGAACTAAAAAGGCTATGGTCTCCCTCCTCAAGTACCAGAAATTTGCCTCCGTAGTTTGAATGCTCATAAAGCACCCAAGGCTGGCCAATTACTTTTGCCGAGGAGGCAAGATCATTCCAATCTACATCTCTTAAATTGGCGATATCAGAGGTGAATTCTTTGGACATGCCCTGGAAATTGGCACGTTCATAAAGGATGATTCTTCCCATCTCTGTAGGAATTCTAGAGTTTGAATTTCTTCCTCTAAGAGCTGGATGACAGCCTGCACAAAAGGAAGACAGAAAACAAGAATGCTTGTAAGAAGCGTTTTGACCTTGAAACAAAATGTTGGGCACCCAGAAAGGAAAAAGGGGAGCAGGAAAAATAAAACATTTTGAACAAAGAATAAACATAAAAGTAACTGGAGAAGAGTGAGCTCATGACATGTGTGTATTCGTTTAAGTGCATACCCAAGATTAAGCTGTAAATACTCTCCCAGTCACCCCCCACAACTGTGTATGAGTGGCCCCCTCCAGGCTGTCCCTGGGTCAGGTTTGTCTCTCCTGCAGCAGCCATCCATCTCCTCATGCCCTGAGAGATGGCTTCAGTCTCTGCACATGCACACAGCAGAGCCTCACGGCTGTGCTGCAGCTCTCAGCCCAGCACTAAAGCCTCCTGCCCTTGCCCTGCACTTCACAGCAGCTGCCCAAGAAGCCCTTCCAGCTCTCCCGTGCCAAGGGTGCCTCTTACCTTGCTGTCAGCTGCAGGCCTGCGAGAGCTGAGGGCAATTCCTCCAGTGCAGGGCTGTGGTGTGTGCAGAGTGTCTCACCTGTCTGCATTTATACTTGAACAGAAGCTTCGCAAAGCATGCCGGTCAACGGAACTGAAAATGTCCAACATTACCCCCTGGGATCAAAACTCATTATCCATTATATTTTGCTTTCTATTGTCCCACAATCAGACATCTTCTTCCTCTTGTACAAAAGTCCATTGAAGCATGAGTGACTTGATGAAATGGGGGAAGTTCAGTTCTTGTTGTCCTTCTCCTCCAGAAGAAACTGGAATCCCAGTAATAAAAGTGTATCAAAGCATTTTGTGGCACATGTGCTGTAGAATGTTTCTGCCTGTTGGAGTTTGCATTTTTGCTTTTCTGGGAAGAATATTGAATACACAGCCGTAGTCTTACTAAAAGGTTTATTTGGGGAAATATCCAGGTAGCAGAGAGGACATTTATGTATTTTTTTCTTTTTTCAGTTGTGTTTTGTCCTTAGTATCACAGTATTATTATATGTTGGAAAAGGCCTCCGAGATCCAGCCTTTGACTGGATGCCACCATGCCCACTAAACCATGTTGCAAATGTCGCTTCTATTTCTGTTTTGAACACTTCCAATGATGATGACTCCACCACTTCCCTGGGCAGCGCATTCCCAATTTTAACAATCTTTCAATGAAAATATGTTTCCAATATCCAGCCCAAACTTCTCCATGCACAACTAAAGGCCATTTCCCCTTGTTCCTGCCTTGTCTGGGACAAGGGCCAAACCCCCACCTTGCCACAAGCTCCTCTCAGGTACTGTCAAAAGTAAACATATCTGCCCTGAGCCTCCTTTTGCCCAGGATAAAAGCCCCCAGCGGCTCCTCATCAGACCTGGCTCCAGACTCTTCACCAGCCTTGCTGCCCTGGGCTCACTCCAGCACCTCAGTGTCTTTCCTGCAGAGAGTGGCCCAAAATGAACACAGGATTCCAGGAGTGGCCTCAGCAGTGCTGAGTACAGGAGGACAATCCCTGCCCTGCTCCTGCTGGCCACCCCATTGCTGATCCGGGCCAGGTGCCGTGGGCCTTCCTGGCCACCTGGGAACACTGATGGCCCATGTTCAGCCCTCTCAAGATGTGGATGCACCATCCCTTGAAGGGTTCTTTAGGGTCCCTAGCAGCCCAAATCATTCTCTGATTCTGTGATATATATATTAATGCATATATTTATGTATAGTAATAGATGGTCATGGTACTCTCATCAATAAAACTCAAAATTATCATAATTGTTGTCTCAAAAGCAGAAAGAAGGTCACAGTGTAGAACCCAGAAACAGGATGTAAATAGAGACTTTCTGGCATGGTGTAAAACCAGCTTCAAAGTCAGAATTTTAAGGCAGAATCGTGGCAAAAACAACATAGATATTTGCAGACATTTATTTTGCATTCAACACCGTTTTATTTTAAATAGTGTTTTATACTTTCAGTTTTGAAATTGAACATTTGAATCTGGTTAGACATGGTGTTTTTTCACAAACATGTCAAGTAGCAGTCTTATTATGCTAAATATGACCCTAGGCATTTTTCCAATCAGGCTGAAGTAAATGCTTCAGATAATACTTCTTTTTAATGTTTTTCCTCTATCAAGTTTTTCCATTCCTGTCCATGGACCAGCAATATTGTTTCTCCTCATTTCCCCATCCTCCTTTATTTTCTTCTCCAGATGGGTACAAATTATCTCCTACATCAAGTTATTGGTTCTCCCAGATACCACACTATGCCCTCAGTGACTCCTACTGGAACTCTGCTTTGCAGAAAACAGCATCTCATAAACTTCTGTGCTGGGAATTCTGCAGCGTGTGTCCCCAGGGCTCAGCCCATCCTGTCTCTGGTCACTGGTCTTTCAAGGTGCTCTGATCTGACTTGTTCTCCTCTGGGGCTCCTGACCAACTTCTAAGCAACAGAAACACCATCTAATGAGTTACTGAATTGAATTCAACGAACAATAGATTGTAAAATCAGCTCTATTTCTGCATTTTTAAATAACTGCCTTTGGTCACTTTTCAGTAGGAACTTACTTTACAGGATCAGCCTGCTGGAGGTTGTGCTTCCTCCTTGCTGGTTTTGGAATTAACTCACAAGCACTCTGGACAACGTTAAAAAGTCATTGCTAGAACACTTCCCAGAATCAACTCTGAACCCTTGTTGCTTTGTTAGTTGTTTAAAATATTTCTGGTTTATATTTTAACAAAATGTTTTATGTCCTCACTTTAAATTCTCATAAAAATCTACATTAGCATAAAATTAATTTTAGTGCAAAAGTAACAGGACGTGAAGATAGATTCTCTGTTTCTTTGATTGGTTCTTAATTTCTGCTTGCATTTGTGCTGAAAGAAACTATGATGTCCGCTCAAAGGAAACTGTCTGCAGCACTCCAACCACTAATACAAACAGAAGGTAGAGAAAAGTTAGAGAGTATTCTGAGACCTGGGTCACTGGGTGGTCATGTTGGGTCTAAGAGTGTCTTCCCCAAGCTTTGAGCACTGTGTGGCACAGAGCAGGGTGTTGTGGTGCTTTGCCAGGGAAGCCATGGCTGGACGTGCCTTAACACCTCAGCTACAACAGAGGCAGTGACACGGGACAGAGAGGCTGCTGCAGGGCATGGGGTCGGCAAGACCAGACTGAAGAGGCAATCTGCACTGGCCTAAACCTCAATGGATTGCTCTGTTCAGCCTTGGTGTCTCTTCTCCTTCAATTACCAGCTCTAAAAGTGTCTCCTTCTGTCCTGCTGGGATACATCTTACTCCACAGTCTTCCACCCCTTGTGATATTTAAAGTGTGGGAAGACAAGCTTATAAGGGTATGTGGAACATAACAGCCTCTGTTTCATGAACTTTATCAAATTAAGACATTTTCGGTTCAAGAGAAGTTATAATGGTGTGATTTGCTAGCAAAGTTTGAGCTGGAGCAGCCAGCAAGCAGGGCATGGATATAGACAGGGATTTCAGTCCAGCAGGAGACTCGTGCTGGGATTCAAGGCACCCACGACTCCCAGAACACCAATGAGAACAGTGTGTGCTGTGTGTGGGCTGGCTCAAGCACCAAGCTGCACTAGCCAGGGACTAGGAGACACCAAAGGGTGTCCTGGTCAGAGAGCCCAGAGCCAGGTGTGAGTCTGGACAGGCTGGGGGCTCTCAGTCCCGTTGGGAGCAGCTGGGCAGTGCTTGTGGCTGTGGAGAGTGAGGGTGGGCAGGTCTTCACTAGAGGGCTTCCATGTGTGTTGGCTGCAGAGGAGGAAGGAGATGGGGCTGTCTGTCTTCCATTGCATTCAGTGGGAGTGCTGGTGGTGTCAGCTGTGGGTGGCTGAGGGCAGCCCCTGGTGTGTGCCAGCCGGTGCCGTGGCCGTGGCCGTGTCCTTTCCGTGCCCAGGTGCCCGTCCCTGGGTCACACAGCCAAGCCCAGCACGGGCTGTCCCTGCAGCCTGGCCAGTGGCACTGGGAAGAGCAGCCCTGGACAGAGAGCCTGCAGCCTGGGCTGCAGCAGCTGAGCTGAGGAGCTCCTGGGGCTGAACCCTGCTCATCCTGAGCTCTCCCTATGCACTTGAAAAGTGACTTGGCCAAAACACAGCTCTGAAACTGGGGCTTTTCCACAAAAAACCCGAACATCCTGGTGTAACTTTAGTCTTCTTTCCTTTTACTTTCAATCTTGGTCATCTGTTTGTAAGAACTAACATGGGCTTTCTCAGACAAGTATCTTGTGTGTTGAAATCCTACAGATCCACAGATGCTCTCTCAGTTCTCTTTCTCTTGCACTTGTAGTTGGATGTGATTGTACTTGTACTCCCTTGAAAGCAGGAGAGCCACATCTTGAAAAATTCCCTTCTACAAAACTTAATTCACCAAGAAAGCCCCAAACACTAAATTGAGGAGAGACAAATTGCAGGGACACATTAATTGCTGAGTGCAAGGACAATGCAAAGGAGCTCATTAGATCCACTGAGGCAATGTCAGTGCACAGAAATCCCCAGTGCTCAGAAATCCCCAAGGACAGCCTTGGTCTGACCAGGCTGAATGGTTGGACAAGGGACATTGATCATCTTTATTTACAGCAGGATTCCTCAGGAGCAGTCTGGCTCAGGAAATACTGGGATTTGCCTGTCTTGGTCCTTATGTGATGAGCTTGAATGATCCAGGGAGCCAGGAGGATGGTAGGATTGGTGGGTAATTCAAGTTGGAAGTGACCTTTCGTTGTCATTGGATCCAGTCAGCTGCTTAACACAGGGACATCTGTGAGGTGAATTATGGCTGCTGGTGGCTTCATCCAGTCAGGTCTGGAAAACCTCAGAGTATGCAGACTACACAACATTGCCCTATGAGGGACACAAGCCCTGTGAGGAATAACTGAGGGAGCTGCGGTTGTTTAGCTTGGAGAAAAGAAGACTCAGAGGTGACCTTATCACTCTACAACTTCCTGAAAGGTGGCTGTAGTCAGGTGGGGGTTGTTTTTTTTTTCCAGACAGCAACTGGCATAACAAGAGAACACAGCTGCGCCAAGGGAAATTTAGGTTGGGTGTTAGGAAAAAGTTTTTTATGGAAAGAGTGATAAAGCACTAGAATGGTCTGCCCAGGGAGGTGGTAGACTCACCATCCCTGGATGTGTTTAAAAACAGACTGGATGTGGCACTTGGTGCCATGGTTTAGCTGAGGTGCTTGGGCACGGGTTGGACTCAATGATCTTAAAGTTCTCTTCCAACCTAGTGATCGTGTGATTGTGTGATTCTGTGATCTCTAGTGGCGTGACTTAAAATTGGCTGACCTCATTGAGAAAATGTTTCTCAGCCATGGAAGAGAAAAGGCTAAGGCAGGTGCACACAAAAGGACACCTGGGAAAGAGTCCTTTCTGGGAGCAAGGAAGCTCTGATGGAAAGTAAAGAAAAAAAATATGACCCTAAGGGGTTTTCAGGATTGACCGGAGAGCCAGAGACCCTGGGGAATCTCCATCCTTGCAGCTGTTCAGAAATCACTTGAAGACGGCCATGAGCAACTTGATCATGTTTGAAGGTAGGTCTGCTGTAAACAAGGCCTTGGACTAGGGAGGTCCCTTCTACACTAAATCTTTCTGTCAGTAATTCTAAGGAAGATTTAAAAGCCATGGTAATTCTCTTCCTGATTTCATCTGTTATTCAATTTCAATGAAAAAATGTCGTCATCATCAAGTCATGCATACAATAACTTAGATTACTTCTTGTGCCTTTATAAATACCATTTCCCAACATCAGACTTTCCTCCCAAGTCCTCTACAGGCTCTCAATCATTACAAATGTTTCTACTACCAAGAAAAGACAAAAGATAACCTGAGTGCACATACATTACACCTTAAAGTGAGACATTGCAAGAACCTGCAGGTCATAGTGTCAGAAACAAGGAAAGAACACCAACAAGGATGTTCTTAAATCTTTATTTTTTTCCCATTGTATGAATCCACTCCAGAATCTCAATTTTGTTCCCTATATGTGTTATTTGATATCGTGCTTCACAACACTCAGGCATCATCCACTGCATGCCTGAGAAGCAGCTAGAAAGGCACTGTTCTTCTACCCTTCCATGCCACAACCATAAATCATCCAGCCTGAGCTGTAAACATGCTAAAGCTTTAGCAGAGACTTCTGCCTACACAGCCCTGCACAGTAGGATAGGGTAGATTTCCTCCTCAGCCAGCCTTGCTAAGCACAGCATTTTGCTGGGACTTGGAGCCATACAGACTCATTGTGCTGATATTCAAAATTTATAAGTGCTGCTGGAAAAAGAGGTACTGCAGATGTAAAAGGAGGAACATGAAACTGAGAGACTGGGACCTGAAACCACAGCAAGGTTGACTGTATTGCTGAATTTGCACATCCTAGAATCACAAAATGACAGAATGATTTTGGCTGGGAGAGCTCTTAAACACCATCTAGTCACAACCTCCAGCCATGAGCAGGGAGATTTTCCACTAGACCAGGCTGCTCAAAGGTGCATCCAGCCAGGTCTTTGGTGGAGCATCCACGGCTTCTCTGGGCAATCTGCGCTAGTTTCTCACACCCCCCACAACAAAAATACTCTTCCAAATGTCCAATTGAAATCTCCCCTCTCTAGGTTTCAAAGTCCCCAGTAAAAACCTGCAGAGCTGCACGCAGTACTGTAGGTGGGATCTCACCATAGGGGATCACAGGGTAGGAACCCCCTGCCTTGACCTGCTGAGCACACCTTTGGCAGCCCAGGATAGGTTTGGCTTTCTAGGCTGCAAGCTCAGCGTGCTGGGTCACGTCCAGTTTGTCATCCAGCACTGTCCCCAGTTCCTGGCCTGCTCCCCGTGTACTCAGCCCCAGACTGATCTGATCCCACAGATCAGGAGGTGAAGGCTTTGCTGAAGCTGTGCTGGCTGTCTCCAATCAGGCCCTGTCCTCCATGTGCCTGCAAATCCCAGCACAGAAGTGGAAATGCAGGAAGCAGTTGGAGCTATGGAATTGTTAGGGACACACACGTGAAGGGCCTTGTCAGGGTCAATGGAAACCAGTCCCAAATGGGGTCCCTGAGGGTCCCTGCTGGCACCAGGAGAGCTCCCTGTGTTCATCCATGGCACAGGCAGTGGGATGGAGGCACCCTGAGCAGGTGTGCAGACGGCTCTGAGCTGAGGGAGCGTTTGAGAGAGCTGAGGGAAGGAACCATGCCCAGGGACCTTGACAAGCTTCAGCACTGCCTTAAAGTCGGATCTTGTATGCCCAGTAAAAGGTGATGTTACACATTAACCACTCCTGTGATTTCTCAGTGATGCTGTGTTTGTTTCTGTGTTTCAGGGCTCTGGTGCAGCTCCTTTGGGTCAGCTTTGTGAATGAGCCACTGTGACTCTGCACCTGCAGGGCAGCTCCATTGCCCAGGCAGCCTCCATCAGAGGAGTGCAGGACACCAGCAGACAGGATGTTCTGCTACACATGCCTTAACCCATGGGTTTTTGGCTAGATGATTTAACATTCCCTTGGGGAAACTCAAGCTCTTCTCCAAGTCCAAAATTCCCAAACTTGCTGTTTGCAAGCTAGCAAGTTTTTACTGTGCCTTTCTTCCCTACTCACTTCATCTGCTACTGGAATTCCCACAGCAAGGATTTGCAGCATCTTTTAATATATCCAACACTGCAAAGCCATTGTGGCAAGCAAGGCTGAAGCAACTTATTTTTTTCCCCACATGCATCGTCAAAGACATCTTCCCTTTACCCAACAACAGAGCTGCCTCACATTCAATTCATTTCCTGATACTTCCTTTAAGTTTTTCTTGGTTTCCTTGTCGGAGTATTCCTCCCCCTTACGCTGCTGTTTTTCCTGGCAGTACCTTATTGACTCTGTGTTAATCAGAGCAATCCTACAGAAAAGCTCAAATGAGATACTCCATCCCTGTAAATCAAATCTCAAAAAACGCAAAGCCTGTTGCTCACAAAAGCAGTAATGAGAGACTTTCCTTCAGGGATCTGTAGAGGTCATCAGGAAAATAAATGTGACAGAGTGCAGCTGGTTGTTCCTATAAGGAACTCCCTTCCCTGGAGGTAATTTGGTTTTGTCATTTACACAGCCCCAAAGCCGAGTCCACTGAACAGTCTCCCTATCAAATCTCTGTGCTTCCAATTTAGAAATAACGAAGTTGTGGGGACCATGTCAAAGGCCTTGCAGAAATCCAGGGAGATAACATCTGCAGCCCTTCCATTTTCCACTGAAATAGTCAGTCGACTGTACAAAGCCAGTAGGTTATTTGAACTGGTGCGAGCCGTGCGGAGCCGAGCGGAGCAGGGCCGGGCCGGCCAAGGGCGGCAGAGGCGACGCGGGCGCTGCTGCCCAAAAAAGCTGAAGATGTGCAAATCACAAATCACATCCATGTTTTTCATGTGCCTACAAATCTAGAAAATGAGAAGCAGGAAGCAGTTTGAGTTACTTAACTGTTCACACATCTCCTTGCTAAATCACCCTAACTGAGCAAGTTAAGTGAGCAGGTGAATACTCTGATAAAAGAGAAGAAATCTTTCTAGATCTCTTCTCCCTTGAGGAAGTACCATCTCTTGGGGCAGAAGTGCTGTGCTGCTGGCACCTAAATGCCTGTGCTGTCATTCACACAGTGAGTTCCTGAGAAACTCGATCAGGATCAATGGAAGCCATGAACAAATGGTGACCCCGAAGGGTCTGTTCTGCCCCCAGTGCTCTCCAATGCCCTCCTTGATGTCACAGCCATGGGGGCAGGTGCACCCTCAGCGAGTCTGCAGATGACACCAAGCTGAGTGGTGTGTTGCCATGCTGGAAGGAAGGGATTGTTAAGCAGGACCTCGAGAAGCCTGAGCAATGGCCCGATGTGCATCCCATAAATTTCAGCAAGGCTGAGTGCAAGGCCCTGCAACTGGATGTCAGAGCAATCACCAGGGGCAGCGTAGGCTGAGGGATGAATGGGCTGAGGGCAGCCCTGTGGAGAAGGAGCTGAGAACACCGGTGGATGAAAGACTGGACGTGACCTGACACTTGCCACCTAGAAAGCCAAATGTGTCCTGGGCTGCAGAAAGTGTAGTTGGCAGGATGAGGGAGATGATCCTTCCCTTCTGAACTGCTGAGGTGAGACTCTACCTGGAGCTCTGCATGCAACCCTGGGGTTTCCTGAACAAGAGAGACACAGACCTGTTACAGCAGATGTAGAGATGGGCTATGGCAATGGTCAGAGGGCTGGAGAACCTCCAAAAAAGAAAGCCAGAGATACTTGGAATTGTTCAGCCTAGAGAAGAGAAGGGTTCTGGGAGACCTTATTGCAGCATTTTAAAATATAAAGAGGCTTATAAGAAAAGCAGAGAGAGGGTCGTTTTACTGTGGCCTTTCACGATGAAAGAGCATAGGTTTAGGCTCGACATTTCGAAGGAATTCTTCACTGTGAGGGTGGTGAGGCACTGGAAGAGGTTCTCTAGAAAAGATGTGGGCGCCCCATCCTTGGATCTCCCCCCTTAGTCAGTCTGTAGGCAACACCAGCTTGGGTGAGTGTTGTGTGCTGGAGGGTGAGGAGGCTCTGCAGAGGGGTCAGTGGGCTGAGGCCGATGGAATGAAGCTCGGCAAGGCCGAGGGCCGAGTCCTGCCCTGCGGTCACAAAAGCCCCACACATGACAGACAGCAGCTGCACATGAGCCAGCTGTGCCCAGGTGGCCAGGCAGGCCCGTGGCACCTGGCCTGGATCAGCAATGGTGTGGCCAGCAGGATCAGGGCAGGGATTGTCCCCCTGTGCTCAGCACTGCTGAGGCCACACCTCAAGGGCTGGGCCCAGTTCTGGGCCCCTCACTGCAAGGAAGACATGGGGGGGCTGGAGTGAGTGCAGAGAAGGGAATTGAGCTGTTGAGGGACTGAAGGAGCTAGGGTTGCTCCAATCAATGTGTTCCAGTTTCTGTGGTTCAGACGGCTTCCGAGCAGGGACAGACATGAAGCCACGTTCTAAGGTTATCAGGTCACTCACACTTCAGTGAACTTTTGAACCAAAGCAATGAGATATCTGGGTGTAGGGCATCAAAACCAAGATAGAATATAAATACTTTTTGATCCCTGAGCATGATATCAAGCATTCCCAGTTCCTTGCAATGGGTGATCCACACTTTCACTTCTGTGCAAGTATAAATGGAGGCACGTGAGACACTCTGCACACACCACAGCCCTGCACTTGAAGAATTGCCCTCAGCTCTCGCAGCCCTGCAGCTGACAGCAAGGTAAGAGGCACCCTCGGCACAGGAGAGCTGGAAGGGCTTCTTGGGCAGCTGCTGTGAAGTGCAGGGCAAGGGCAGGAGGCTTTAGTGCTGGGCTGAGAGCTGCAGCACAGCCGTGAGGCTCTGCTGTGTGCGTGTGCAGAGACTGAAGCCATCTCTCAGGGCATGAGGAGATGGATGGCTGCTGCAGGAGAGACAAACCTGACCCAGGGACAGCCTGGAGGGGGCCACTGATACACAGTTGTGGGGGGTGACTGGGAGAGTATTTACAGCTTAATCTTGGGTATGTAACTAAACCAACACACACAACTAATTTGAACTGAGTAGTTGTGGGCACATGTCTTGTTTTATGTTTTCCCTCTAAACTGAAATTTCTGTCATGTTCTCACTGCTTTCCAGCTGCTGCTATGTTTCTATTCTGCTAAAAACTTTCTACTTTTCCTTTTCTGCACCACACTTCCATCATTTTCTGTCTGGAGTAGAAAGTCTTCTCACAAGCTCTGCTTGTTTTCTGTCTCCCTTTTGTGCAGGCTGCCATCCAGCTCCTATAGCAAGAAATCTGCACCACAGAAGTCCTGCAGAGATGGGCAAAATCATCATTTATGAGCATGCCAACTTCAAGGGCCTGTCCAGAGAATTCACCAGTAACATTTCCAATCTAAAAGATGTAGATTGGAATGATATTGTCTCCTCAGTGAAAGTAATTGGCCAGCCTTGGGTGGCTTACGAGCATGTTGATTACCAGGGTCGGTTTCTGGTGTTTGAGGAGGGAGAATATAGCTTTGTAGGTAAAGAGATGAATGACAGGATCAGCTCTCTGCAGGTGATCACTGAAAATCTGCAGAATCCTCAGATCACTCTCTATGAACACATTAATTATCAAGGGAAGAGCAGAATAATAAGAGAAGCAACCAACCTGGCTGCCGGACACGACAATGACATCATTTCTTCCCACAAAGTCCAGAGAGGTGCCTGGCTGCTGTGTGAGCACAGCGATGGAAGTGGAATTCAATACCTTGCCCGAGCCCATGAGAATGTACCAAACTACAACGCAATCGATTTCAATGACAAGCTTTCCTTCCTGCGCCCCCTGCGCCCTGGCTGTGGCTGTTAGAATGCAAAACCTGCAGCGCTGAGAAAAGATGCAGAAATTTGACACCCGGATCTCCGCCTCTGCTGGTGCTGCCTTTTCCCCCAGTGTCACAGGACCACCGAATGTCAGTGCTCTCTGCTCTGCTGCACTGCAGAGCTGCACTTCTCCATCCTGCCTTGCACGCTGCTCCCACCCCACCAATGCAAGAATCATCAGGATTGATCATATGAGAGTGTCCAAGCTAGAGGAGGGAATTCCACATGTGTGAAACCTGTTGTACCCTCAGCTGGCATTCCAGAGTCCTGGGCTGTGGAATGTAGAAGCATTGCAGGTTGTGTGTGTGGCTAAGTGAAACAGAAAGTGTCAGTGCAGAACCAGCATCACTTCTTTTGTAATTTGCATTGCAATGCCCTTGTGGTACTGTGGCCTCTGCCATTGTCTCTAATCCATTTTGTGTTACTGCCAATAAAGAATCCTTTGCAATCAGCACTGGGTCTGTTTTGTGCATCTCTGGAATAGATAAATATTGCTCTTCCATGCTGAAATGTCTCTGTGTATCCAGAGAATGGTCCCCCACAGTTACTTCCAAAACTTTTTCCTTGATGTCTCCTGCAGAATTCTGTTTCCTTCTGGTTTAACTGGTCATTAACAGTGGGGTCAGGCTTGACTCTAAATGTCTTGGTGAGCATGTAGATCATTGCTGATCCTGGCCAAACTCTCACCTCCGGATTGTACCTGGCTATCACACGCTTGGTTCTATGTCAAGGCAGTGATTGTAGCAATGATGCAGTCTTCTACTGCCCTAAATCACATCATAAACAGAATGTTTTCAATAATTTCAATTCTTTCATCCTAATGGGAAAACCTGTCTTGTTTTTCACACCTGCAATAGCGTGATAAGGAATGAGGAATGACAAGGTAGATCAGGACCTGGTGAGTCCTGTGCAAGTTCAGCTGGACGAGCAGAGTCTCAGCCCTCCTGCAGCAGTGCCTGATGAGAGCTGCAGCGCTGAGCTGGGCACTGTGGCAGCTGTCCCGTGGCAGCTCTGCCCTGCAGGGTTCCTCTCTCCCTCTGTGCTGGCCTGCTGTGTGCCCTGATTTCCTTGTCCTGGTCCCAGACAGGAGCTGCACTTGGCCTCTTTGAACCACATGAGGTGCTTTATTGCATTAAATAGTTAGTTAGTTGGTTTTGCACTGGGTGTTTGATAATCTGCACTGATCACATGGTGTTCCCCACTCCTAATCCCTGCTGGTAGTAGTTTGTCCCGGGTTTACTCATCCCCTGGCCCGTTCCTCAATTGTGTCCCATTGGCTGTGGTCCTATTCCACCATCCCCCATTCCCCCAGGTGTAAAGTCTCCCCTCGTTAGGCATTCCCTCTCTTTTTCTCCTGGGACACCAACTACTCCCCATGCAGGATCCCCTGGAGTAATTCCACAGTAAAGCTGTGGGATTATTGGTCCTGAGAGGAGAAGAACACTTCCAGTCTTTTGCTTTTGTCCTTGTAAAGGCTGGCAGGGGCCTGGGTCCGGCGCTGGATGGGTCAGGCCCGAATGGCTCTGGGAGAGAGCAGCCAATTTACAATGAGGTGCACATGGTGCCAGTGCTGGAGCTTGCCAAGGGCCCTTTGGATGGTCCCTGAGGATAGTTCTGTCTGTCTGTCTGTCTGTGTGTCTGTGGCTGCCATGCCCAGCTGGAGCTGTGTTCCCTGTGCTGAGGCTCAGTGCCCCTCTCAGCTCCCTGTGCCTTCCTGCAGCCTCTCTCCTCCTGTTCTCACCCACTGACACAGCCCTGGCCACTTTCCCAACGCTTCCTGTTCCCTCAGCCCCCTGCAGGAAATATTTTCACAGCAGTGCAGTAACAAACCTTGCTGTCCCACACTGCTGTCTCTGCCCTGGCTTCATCACCAACATGGGACAATATCTGCCCATTCTCTGTCCTGCCTTCAGCAGCAGCTGGAAGTGGAAAACACCTGGAGGTTCCTTCCAGCCTCAATTGTTCCAGGAGTCCATACACTGTGCTTGGGATGTGATAGGCACAGCTACCCCTGCCCCAGGGAGGAGTGCAATCCTAGAGAACAGCCAAGGAAAGGTTCAAGGAGACAAATATGGATGGGGCGGTTTCAGGAACCATCTGCTGTTACAAATGGTGTCTATTTGTTTGTTTGGTTTATCTTTTTTGTTCTGTTTTTTATAGCAAAGAATTCTTGTGACTTTTTCAGTAATAGGAGGATGAAGTAAAAATGGAGAAGGACTCTGACCCTTCAGTGGAGGGGATTACATTTGACAAGAGAGCAAGTAACAGCTGCTGCTGAACTGGGAGGGAAGTCTGATGTTGGGGAAATGGAATTGATAAATACACAACAAGTAATCCTCAAGTTAATGTACACATGACTTGATCCTGCCATTTTTTCAAGGAAATTGAACAAAGAATGCAATTAGCCAGAAAGTGACAAAGGTTTTTAAAACTTCCTGAGAATTACTGACAGAAAGATTTATTCAGGAAGGGACTTCCCTATTTCACTGCCTTCCTCACAGTAGATACAAGGTAAGAAGGTTACTAACGGCCATCCTCAAGTGATTTTTGAAAAAGTACAAGGTGGAGGCTCTCTAGGGTCTCTTGCCTTTCTGCCAGAGCTGAGCAATCATTTGCATGCTTTGTTTATTCCTTTTTTTATGTCTGAGTTTCCCTGCTGCCATCTAAGACTCTTTCCAGCTGTCCTTTGCTGAGCCCCTCGGATAACAGGAGCCTTGTCTTCTGCAGGCTGAACAGGACCAGGCCCCTCAGACTCTGCTGGTTCATGGGATGCTCCTGTGCCATCCACTGGCCTGTATGGGGCTCCACCATTTTGTTCACATTGTGCTTTTTATAGGGCATCTGAAACAGATGCAGTATTCCAGGTGTGCCCTCTGTTCAGAGGAGTTGGAATAAACTCTTCCCTTCCCCTGCTCCTCCAGTTCTCATGCTGTGCAGGATGCAAGTGCACTTCAACATCTTATCCACCACAGAAAGGAGACAGAGAGAAGCCATTCTGACAGGACTGGAATTAAACTCTCAGGGCTTGCATGTACTCAATAGTGTCATGCCTGAGGTAGGGTAAAACCTGTACAGAAGTACTGACTAGAACAGCTCCTCTTCAAAAGGAGTCTAAATAAAGAGTTTGTGGGATTGAAAAGAACAAAACAGGAAAATCCTTTGCTGACAGACTACAGGAAGGTTGGAGTTAGGTGACCAGGGTGCTTTTCTCTTCCTCTGCCCATGCTCCAAAGAGTTGAGATGTGTGAGTCAAGTGAGCCAACTCTGTGAGTGTGAGAGGGCATCTGGCTGAAACCATCAGGAAAGCAACAATGGCAGTGCAACCTCAATGCTGAGAGAGGCCCAGAACATCAATGACACACCAGATCACTCCTGCAAATGCACCTCCTGAAAGCATCACTTTGCAATCTTCTTGTGCTTCTCTTGGCTTGGCAGCAAACTGCTCTCCTAACTGGCAAACCTACAGTGAAAGTTTGCTTAGAGTCAATCACTGATGAGACAAAGAAAGTCAAGAAATGGGGCAGACCTGTTGGATCTCAAGTGCTTCAAACCAGTATTCTCGGCAGTTAATGAGTAATAAAGCTGCTGTATGCACACAGAAATAAGGTAACTTTTCTGTTTGGGGAAAGCAGGGAAGTTAATTGTGAGAGGCTGCAGCTGCTCTATTCTCTGATCCTTTCACAACAGTCTGAGTTTCTTTTGCAGAAAGATTTTCTTTCCCCGAGAGACAATTTTTCAGGAGTTCTGAAAGAAGGAATGGACCAGGGATGAAAATATGGGTAGCGCCTTTGATGTGTTCTAGATGTGTTCTAGATGTTCTAGATTCTTGCTCTAAATGAGTCAGAAATCCAGAAGACATTGTGAGCAGTATGAAAGTGTGTTGTGGGAGGGAGGTGCTTGTGTGTTTTCCTGAGAATTACTGAAGGAAGGGGAAGGGAAAGCGCGAGGTATTTCCAGAACAGACTAGCCAATAATCTGCTGTGAGCATGCACATCTGTAATGTGAGATTATCAGCTGAGACCCTTTCTTTAGAGCAAGATTCCTCAGGAGCAATACAGCTCAGGTGATACTCGGATTTGCCCATCCTGATCCATAAATCATAAGCTTGAGTGATGATGCAAGGCAGGAGGATTGTGGGATCACAGGACAATTCTGGTTGAAAGTGACCTTATGGTGCCATGGGGTCCAGTCTGCTGCTTGGTAAGGCCAGAGACCCTGGGGAATCTCCAGCCCTGTGGTTGTTCAGAAATCACTTGAGTATGGCCATGAGTAACCTGTTTCCCTTTGGTTACATCTTTACTGTGAAGAAGGATTGGTCTAGGGAGGTCCTTTCCAGAATATATCTTGCTGTCAGTTATTCTAAGAAAGATTTTAAAACCTTTGTCACTTTCCGGTTAATTGCATTTATTGTTCAATTTCCTTGAAATAATGTCGTCATCAAGTCATGTATAAAATACCTTGGGGATTACTTGTGGTGTATTTATCAATTCAAATTCCCCAACATCAGCCTTCCCTCCCAGTTCAGCAGCAGCACTTACTTGCTCTCTTGTCAAATGTAATCCCCTCCACTGAAGGCTAAAGTCATTCTCCATCTTTACTTCATCCTGCTATTACTGAAAAACTCAAAATAATTTTTTGCTATTAAAAAATAAACAAAACAAAACAAAAACAAACAAAAAACCCAAACAAAACTCAACCCTTTGTATTAGCAGATTGAAAAGTTCCTGAAACCATCCATATTTCTCTCCTTGAACCTTTCCTTGGCTGTTCTCTAGGATTGCACTCCTCCCTGGGGCAGGGGTAGCTATGCCTATCACATCCCAAGCACAGTGTATGGACTCCTGGAACAATTGAGGCTGGAAGGAGCCTCCAGGTGTTTTCCACTTCCAGCTGCTGCTGAAGGCAGGACAGAGAATGGGCAGATGTTTTCCCATGCTGGTGATGAAGCCAGGGCAGAGACAGCAGTGTGGGACAGCAAGGTTTGTTACTGCACTGCTGTGAAAATATTTCCTGCAGGGGGCTGAGGGAACAGGAAGCGTTGGGAAAGTGGCCAGGGCTGTGTCAGTGGGTGAGAACAGGAGGAGAGAGGCTGCAGGAAGGCACAGGGAGCTGAGAGGGGCCCTGAGCCTCAGCACAGGGAACACAGCTCCAGCTGGGCATGGCAGCCACAGAAACACAGACAGACAGACAGAACTGTCCTCAGGAACCTCCAAAGGGCCCTTGGCAAGCTCCAGCACTGGCACCATGTGCACCTCATGTGGTTCAAAGAGGCCAAGTGCAGCTCCTGTCTGGGACCAGGACAAGGAAATCAGGGCACACAGCAGGCCAGCACAGAGAGAGGAACCCTGCAGGGCAGAGCTGCCATGGGACAGCTGCCACAGTGCCCAGCTCAGGGCTGCAGCTCTCATCAGGCACTGCTGCAGGAGGGCTGAGACTCTGCTCGTCCAGCTGAACTTGTACATGGCAAAACAGATCATGGAATACCTTGTCATCCCTCCTGCCATATCAAGATACTACAGGTTTAAAAACACAATCAGTTGTTTCCACTGGGATCAAACAACCAATCAATTAAAAGTTATGAGAACTTACTCTTTGATTATGTGATTTGGGCAGTGGAAGACTCTATCACCAGTGTGATTCATTTGTGTGATTGATTGTACATAATACCATCAAAAATGTGCTATCTATCTACACTTCACGGGAGATTTTGGCCGGGATCACAGCAATAATCAACATGCTCACCAAGATTTTCGCACTGGTTGAGTCAAACCCAAACCCACTGTTACTGACCAGTGAAACTGGAAGGAGACAGTGCTCCAGGAGACGTCCAGGAAAAATATGATATGACTTTATCAACCATTCTCCGGATACACAGAGACAGTCCACCATGAAAGACCAATATTTATTTATTGTAAAGATGCTAAACAGACTCACTGCTAATTGCAAAAGATTCTTTAATGGCACCAAAGCAAAACGGATTACAGACAATGGCAGAAGCCATGGTACCTTTGTAAAGCAAATTCTAAAGAAGGCAATGCTGGCCCTACATTTACATTTTTTGTTTCACTTAGCAACAGAGACAACATGCAATGTTTCAGCATTCCACAGCCCAGGACTCTGGAATGCCAGGTGGGGGTGTATTAGGTTACATGTCCCTGGCACATTTCTTAGCTTGGACACTCTTTCATATGATCAAGCGTGATAATACTTTCATTTATGGGGCTGGAGAAGCATGCAAGGCAGGATAGAGAAGTACAGATCTGCAGTGCAGCACAGCAGAGACTTCCCAGGGAAAAAAGGCTACACAAGCAGAAGGAGAAATCTAGATCTCAAATTTCTTGCTGGCGCTGCATATTTTCTCAGCTTTGGAGGATTTGCATTCTAATAAGAGCGGCCAGGGCGAAGAGGACGCAGGAAGGAAAGCCTATCATTGAGGTAGATTGCTGAGTAATGTGGAAGGTTATCTTTTTCTCGTGCAATGTATTGAATCCCACTTCCATCACTGTGCTCACACAGCAGCCAGGCACCTCTCTGGACTTTGTGGGAAGACATGATGTCATTGTCGAATCCCGCAGCCAGGTTGGTTGCTTGCCTTATTACTCTGCTCCTCCCATGATAGTTGGGATGCTCATAGAGAGTGATCTGGGGATCATGCAGATCTTCAGTGATCATCTGCAGAGAACTGATCGTGTCATTCATGCTTCTACCAACATAGTCATGTTCGCCCTCCTCTAGTACCATTAGCCTGCCTGTATAATTTATGTGCTCATAAGCCACCCAAGGCTGGCCAACTACTTTCACTGAGGAGATAATATCATTAAAGTCCAAATGCCCCAGATTGGAAATGTCAGAAGTTATTTCTCTAGACACCCCCCTGAAGTTGGCATGCTCATAAATGATGATTTTGCCCATCTCAAGAGTCCTGAGGATGAAAGTCCTTGCTGTTGGCCTTGGATGACAGCCTGCATGAAAGGAAGATGAAAACAAGAATGCTTGTAAGAAGACTTTTTACAAAATGATAGAGAGCATGGGGAAATAAAGAAAATGTAAAACATTTTGAACAATGAATAAATGTATCAACAGCTGGAAAAGAGTGAAGGCTTTACATAGTAGTTTGTATTTGGAGGGAAAAAGTAAAATGAAATATGTGCCCACAACTGCCCACTTTTAAATAGTTATGTGTTGGGTTAGATATACATCCAAGATGAAGTTTTAAATTATCTCACACTCACTCCCCACAACTGTGTCTCCCTGGCCCCCTCCAGGCTGTCCCTGGGTCAGGTTTGTCTCTCCTGCAGCAGCCATCCATCTCCTCATGCCCTGAGAGATGGCTTCAGTCTCTGCACACGCACACAGCAGAGCCTCACGGCTGTGCTGCAGCTCTCAGCCCAGCACTAAAGCCTCCTGCCCTTGCCCTGCACTTCACAGCAGTTGCCCAAGAAACCCTTCCAGCTCTCCTGTGCCAAGGGTGCCTCTTACCTTGCTGTCAGCTGCAGGGCTGCGAGAGCTGAGGGCAATTCCTCCAGTGCAGGGCTGTGGTTTGGGAAGGGCATCTTACCAGCCTCCCTTTATAGCTGGCTCAGAAGTCTTGTGAAACAGCCAGCTGCACAGAACTGGGAAGTGGTACCATGCCCCCAGGCACCAAAAATCATTAACTATCCTGTCCTAGATTACATGTTCCTATGATCAGACATCTTCTTTGTCTCTTTCAAAAGTCCCATGAAGTGCGAGTGACTTGATGAAACCTGGGAAGTTCAATTCCTGTTTGTCCTTCTTCTCTAGAAGAAAATAGAATCAGAGTAATAAAAATGTATCAAAGCATTCTTAGACACACAGGCTACAGAATGTTTCTGACTATTGGAGTTTTCATTTTTGCTTTTCAGGGAATAATATTGCATACACAACCTTAGTCTTACTAACAGTTTTGATGGAAGATTTCCGAGTGACAGTGGTGACATTCATGTAATATTTTTCTTTTTCTTTTCCCTCTTCTCCTTACAATCACAGTATCATTGATGTTGGAAAAGGCCACTAAGATCATCTAATCCAGCCTTGAACCAAATGCCACCATACCCCCTAAACCGTATTGCAAAGGATCATTTCCACTTGTGTTTTGAATATTTTCAGGTATGGTGACCCTACCACTTCCCTGGGCAGCCCATTCCAAACCTTAACAATCTTCCAATGAAGAAATGTTTCCTAATATCCAGCCGGAACCTCCCCATACACAACTGAAAGCCATTTCCCCTTGTCCCACCACTGACTGCCTGGAGAAGAGACAAACCCCCACCTTGCCAAAAGCTCCTCTCAGGAACTGTCAAAAGTAAACATATCTGCCCTGAGCCTCCCTTTCCCCAGAATAAAAACTCCCAGTTGCACCAGTGGCTCCTCATCAGACCTGTGCTCCAGACTCTTCACCAGCCTTGCTGCCCTGGACTCCCTCCAGCACCTCAACGTCTGTCTGCCAGTGAGGGGCCCAAAATGAACACAGGATTCCAGGAGTGGCCTCAGCAGTGCTGAGTACAGGAGGACAATCCCTGCCCTGCTCCTGCTGGCCACCCCATTGCTGATCCAGGCCAGGTGCCATGGGCCTTCCTGGCCACCTGGGAACACTGATGGCTCATGTTCAGCTCTCTCAAGGTGTGGATGCACCATCCCTCAAAGGGTTCTTCAGGGTCTCTTGCAGCCCAAACCATTCTCTGTTTCTGTGATATATGTATTAATGTATATATTTATGTATAGTAATAGATGACCATGGTACTATTGTAGATGATAAACAAAAGCACCAATGTTGTTGTCTCAAAACCAGATAGAAGAACACAGTTTGGAACCCAGAAAAGAAGTGTAAATAGAGAGGTACTGGTATGGTGAAAAAACAGCTTCAAAGTCAGAATTTCAAGCAGAGACATGGCAAAAGATCACCAGAGATCTTCGCAGATACTTATTTTGTACAAAATACTGAATATCGTAAATGGTGCTTTATACTGTCAGTTTTGAATTTAAACACTTGAATCTGATTAGACATGGTGTTTCTTTCCATTTTATTGTGCTAAATATGAATCCAAACATTTTCCCAATTCAGTCTGAAGTAAATGCTTCAGATAATTCTTCTGCAGCCTGGGCTCCAGCAGCTGAGCTGAGGAGCTCCTGGGGCTGAACCCTGCTCATCCTGAGCTCTCCCTACACACGGCACTCGAAAAGTGACTTGGCCAGACAGAAACCCTGGAACTGGGGCTTTCCCACAAAAAAAATAAACACTCTTTAAATTAACTTTAGTGTTCTTTCCTTTTACTTTCAATCTTGATCAGCTGTTTGCAGGAACTATCATGGGCTTTCTCAGAAGAGCATCTTGTGTTACGAAATCCTACAGATCCACAGATGCTCTCTCAGTTCTCTTTTTCTTGCACTTGTCCTTGAATGTGATTGTATTTGTACTCCCTGGCAAGACGGAGAGCCACATCTTGAAAAATTTCCCTTCCAAAAAACCAAATTCACCAAGGAAGCCCCAAACATTAAACTGTGGAGAGACAAATTGCAGGGACACATTAATTGCTGAGTGCAAGGACAATGCAAAGGAGCTCATTAGACCCACTGAGGCAATGTCAGTGCACAGAAATCCCCATCAGGACAGCCTTGGTCTGACCAGGCTGAATGAGATGGACAAGGGACATTGATCATCTTTATTTACAGCAGGATTCCTCAGGAGCAATATAGCTCAGGAAATAGTGGGATTTGCCTGTCTTGGCCCTTATGTGATGAGCTTGAATGATCCAGGGAGCCAGGAGGATGGTAGGATTGGTGAGTAATTGAATTTCAAGGTGACTTTTGATTGTCAATGGATCCAGTCAGCTGCTTAATACAGGGACAGCTGTGAGGTGAATTATGGCTGCTGGTGGCTTTATCCAGTCAGGTCTGGAAAACCTCAGAGTATGTAGACTATCCAACTTCTTTGGGTGGTATGATTTAATATTTTCTGACATCATCATGAAAATTTTTCTCATTATGGACAGTTGAATGCTCTCTTGATTTAGTTGTTTCTCGCATTTTCATCCTCCTACAATATGCACTCTGAAAAGTTTAGCTTTATCTTCTCCGTAACTTGCTCATAAGTATTGGGAAGCTGCTATTATGTCTCACCGAAACATTTTCTCCCATCTGAACAATTCCAGTTCCCCAGCTTCTCCTCCCAGGGCTAGTGCTGTAGCCCCCTGACCTTCTCCATGGCCCCCCATTGAACTCGCCCAGTTTACCAACACCTTCTTATGCTACATCACCCAGAACTGGATGCAGTGTCCTAAATGCTGCCAAAGAAGCAATGACCCTTAATCTGCTGGCTTAGGCTCCTGTAAGTGCAGCCCAGGATGCTGTTGGTCATTTTTGCTGCCAGGGCAGATTTGGTTCATGTTCAGCTTGTGCCTACAAAAACCACAAGGTTTTTTTCAGCAGAGCTGCTCCCCAGACAGTCAGTGCCCAGCACCTGTCATTGCCGGGGTTCTTCCTTCCCAGATGCAGGACTTTGTCCACTTCCAGTTTCATAAGAGTCCTTGTCAGTCCGTTCCACCTGCCTTCAAGACCCTTTTGGATGGCAGCTCTTTTGTCAAGGGGTGACACAGGCAAATTTGTTAAACAAGCACCCCCTCACCTCCTGCAGCATATGTGTCTCAGTCATAAATATATTGGGACTGCAAGTCTCCATCTCAGAGGCACAAAGAGAAGTGTCTTGGTGAAAAAGGAACCAAAAAAGTGATATCTATGGAGCTGGAAAAGAGCAGTCCCAAAAGGGTAATGATCCTGGTCGCCAAGAGAGGGAGATAATCTGCAAGAAATAGTGTCAGTGCTCTATTGTTTCAGCCCATGGGTGACCCATCCTTTTTATGTTAAAGACTGAATAACTAAAGTATCTGAGCTCTTTTAGAAGCAGAGGAGATCCTGCTGATTTATGAAGTAACAAACATGAAGATCCAGGTGGGAATGCAGTAGCCTGGTGGGAGAGCATCGCTTTTTATTTTGACAAACCTGACACTCATCCATAGTTATTAGGTTCATTAGGGAGTTTCTCAACTGTCAGAATTATCAGCAATAAGACCGCAGGAGAATGATATTTCATCCATGAAATTCAGAAAGAGTTTTTTTTTACAGATATCTTCTCTCAACACCTTCTTTAAGGATAAATGTTCTTAAAGAACTTCCCTCTCTTATACGGCAGAAGTGAAGAACATTCAAAATTTTGATACTAATGCTAATAAAAAATAAGATTTATTAAGACTAGCATTTGAAAAATCCAGTTGTTGAAAAGTGACAACATTGTACAAATAAAACCCTCTGTGACTTGGGTCTACACTCAAATGAGGTTAAGAGGACTGTGACAAGCTTTAGGTGGGCTCTATTGCCTCAGTCCAGCCAAGAGTTGACACGTCAGTCACCCTGTTCCCCTGCCCACCCAAAGAGTGTCCACACAGCCTCTGTGCACATTCTTGTGTTCATCTGATGTGAAAAATGCGTATTGTATGATTGACTTTTTGCAAATATTAACATGAATATTATATGTGCTGTGTTAGAAAGTTATGCTGTAATAATTTTCTTAAGTAGTGTGTTAAATATAGTTTTGGGTTATAACAAAATGTTAAAATAGAAACTATGCTATGTAAGATACTTTTTTAAGAAAGGACTCGCAGTGAGATAGCAGTCACAGGACACCTAAATCTTTCAGAGAAAAAGAATTTATTGCCCTCTTATCAGGAGAAGCGAACTTCTTCCCGCCTCGAAGGCGCTGTTAGGATTATGAGGAAGAAGTTGACGATGACCAGACAGAATCCTGTGTTTGAATGGAATTTATGCATCATGTATGAAGTGTATGAATATGCAACAGGCTATTGTTTTTAAGGGTTAATCCTCTGTTAGCGAGTGTCCTTTTTCGGGCTTATACTGCCCAGAAAAAGGTACCTGGACGTCTGTAACTCTTTGTTTCTGTTGTCTCATATTGTCCTAATTCAAATTGTCCCAATTTTTATTACTCTAATTATATTACTATTTTTACAACCATTTTATTACTATTAAACTTTAAAAATTTTAAAAACAAGTGATTGGAATTTTTCACATCTGACAAGGGCCAGCAGGAGCTGCAGTGTCTGTAGGGCACAGCCCTGCCCCAAGCAGAGGTGTGAGCCTGGGTCCCGGAGCGGTGTGTCCGTGTGTCCATCAGTGTGCTCGGAGCAGCTGATTCACAGCAGGATCCATTCACTCAGGTGCATGTTGCATTGTGATTTCAGGGTTTACCTCAGAACCTCGGGTCCCTCCCCTGATAATTCCCTCCCAGGTGTGTCAATCACCTCTCCTTTCCCTCCCTGACCCCTGCCAAGCACTGTCTGTCAATCCTGGAATTCCAGAAGGGCGTTGAGTGATTGGCAGATTCAAAGGATGCCCTCTACCCCTGGGGGGGCATTGGGCCATCCAGGTGTCCTCTGTCCCTTAAGACCTCCTCCCATGTACCTGATTGGTGGGATTCCTTCCTCTTCCTTCCCCCTCTCCCCTGGGTAAAAAGGAACAGCAGCCACGCGGTTCAGGAGTTCTGTTGGAGCTGTTGATGCATTCAGAGGCCTGTGGGCCAGAATAAAGCTATGGATTGAAACCCTCCAGCAGAACCGACTCCTTTTCCTTCACCATCTCCTAAATCTTCTCCGCCAGAGGCAAACCCGAGGGGCAGATCCTGTTGCAGGAGAAAGATCCATCCGCAGCCACCGGAGCTACTGCATTCCTGGACATGCCTCCAAGCGTCCAGCTGCAGCATCCAGCTAGCCAAAAGTATCTCTGGGGTGAAACCACCATAGTTGCCACTATTTGGTTCAGCACCAAGGGCCAGACAAGCTCAGGCACATCCCGTCCGGCTTTATTGGTAAATATTCCAATAATATTGCTGGCACCTTGCATCCCTTCAGGCTCCAGAGCAGTTCTGTGCCATGCTGCACTG
Organism: Melospiza georgiana; assembly: GCF_028018845.1. Lineage (NCBI taxonomy): Eukaryota > Metazoa > Chordata > Aves > Passeriformes > Passerellidae > Melospiza > Melospiza georgiana. Next base: position 80,098,286 of record NC_080431.1, read on the forward strand.
CTGTGAGGTAGCCAGCCCATCAGCACCGCTGAGGCCAGATTCCCAAATTGTCTGGGCTCTCTGGGCTGCAGGGCTGCCTTGGCTGGGTCTGGAGAGTGCCTCAGTTGCTGCCTTAGCAAGATAAGTCTTGAACGTGTCTGCCCTGCAAAGCACCCTGCAGATAACCTCAGCACGGTGACAAGAGGAATTGCTGTTCCACAGGCAGAACCAACCACAGAACAAGACCAGGCTGGTTTAGCTCACTGCCAAATTAGGCTCAAGGTCAGATCTTGTCTGCCAGGAAACCAGATGACAAGCAGGCATACCTGCTTCCTGTGTTCTGCAATACATGTGCAGGATGCTAACAGCAGGCTGCTAAAAGACAAGATGTACCCAAAGCAGTGCTCCCTTGTCAGCAAGCTGATTTAAATGCCAAGGTTCCACCTGCAGGCATAATGAAGGCTTCATACACCATTTAATGACTCAGGCATGGTCAGAACACAGCACTGGAATGCCTTATCACCTGTTGTTCCCTATAATTTGAAATTGCATTGCAGTATTTAGATTATTTCTTTCTTGTTAATCTGAAAAATTAATTTTGAGGTATTTGTGCCACTTTGTTTTGACTCATTTGCTGAACAAACTGTATTTCAGAAAGCCTCTTCTGAACACAGTTCTTTGAAACTGTTTTTTTTGTGTGTGTGTGTGTGTGAAACTGGTTACTCAGAAAATATTTATTCCCAGCTCAACAGGTGAGCTGACACATGATAACTGAACCCCCAGTATATTTTTGGCGACAAGATCAGATCTGCAAACACAAGTGATCCTATCATTGACAAGAGACAGTGTTGTGAATTTGGAATTAAACTCCACCCTTCCACTTCATGTTTGGACAAACACTGATTAACTAGAGGGATCTTGAGACAGAGGAGCTGGTTTTGAGAGGAGCAAAATTCCCACCAAATTTTTCTGCCTGCCATAAAGGAACTCAGGTTTCCCAGATATCCCAGGCTTGAAGAAGAGAGATTGCAGAGGACCAACTTAATAACATTGATATGATTATGATATGACATGATACATACATTGTATGTTTCATATTTTATATTACATACCATGCATTATAGAGAATATACAATGTATCATATATAAATCATCACTTATGTATTTCAGAAATCATATATTCTATCTGTTATATGTGGCATTACTCACACTCTCCACAGCAGGGTGCACTGCCTGTTGTGAGCTGTGGCAATGGGGTCTCAGAAATGTTGGTATCTGCTGTGAACATCCCAGCAGAGCTGATCCAGTGACCTAGGGATGGGTGGATAGTGAGCATAGGCTTTGGCTGGCTTCTTTCCCCAGGCTCTCCTAGTAACTGAATCCTTCTCCATACACACCTGAGCACTGATTTCCCCTGAAAAACCCTTCTCTCCCCCACATTATTTTTTTGCAATATTTTCAATCTCATTCGCTGAGGTGTGATGCCACATGTAGCAGCACATCAATTGTTCTCTTGATTTACAGGCAGGTGCTGCTGTCGAGGTCAAGCTACAGCACAAACAGGGAAGAAATGCAAAACACATCCTTATTAAGATTAAATAAAATGCTCATAAAACTATCTTCCTTCCAAAGCAAATGGTCTGCTTTTTCTGGAAACATGGAAAGCAGGGGACAGAGCTTGAAAAACCTTCAGTCCTGCTAGCATGCCTATGGGAAATACAATGGTTTCACATGCCTAATCCCTACAGAGCAGGTTCTCCAGCTACAGTGGAGCCAGTAGATGGCCAAAACACAGCTCTCTTTGTGTACCATAGCCTGAAAAGTCTTTGGTGTAATATAGTTGAGCAAGAAGGGAGCCTGTAGTTGGGACAAACCAGGTAATCTGAAACAAGTAGAAACATTTTATTGTTGGGTTTTTTTCAAACACTTAGAAATGTGCTGAATGGCTCAATAATACAGTACGTTTTCATTCATCACTAAACAACATTGTCAAAACTCAAGGATTACCTCTTGACATGTTTTCTTTGCAACTGCTTCCTCAGCCTTATCCAATCTTTGCTGTGTCAAGGTTTCTCTTCCCAATAAATCAGTTCCCATTCTATCCATGAGATCTATGAAGAAGTGATAGGCATGTGGGAGAATTTGCAGAACCTTTCTTTCATTTATGGTTTTGTCATTCACCATGGCAAGATTTAAACTGAACTATATATTACAAAGATTACCTTTTTTTTTGTTGCCTTTGAAGTTTATCTTATTATATTGTCTGTCTAATAATACAACATTCCCCCAAAGCAAACTGCTCCTGTATTAAGAAATAAAGAATTTCCATCTTGAACTTGATTGATCTTATCTGTACTGTACAGATAATTTTTGGATGCCACAGCTGGGTACATCTTTCTTCATCGTGAGCCTGCATGGATGAAGTGAGATGAGAATTACAAAGGTCACGTGGAACCATAATAAAACCCTTCATCACATCTTAGCAGAGCTCAGATACTTCAGAGCAATGATTTCCCTGCATCTCCTGAAAACATGCAGAAACCATAACTGAACTTCTACTAACCATTTACTGAATCCACAAAGAATCCCTCGGTGGATCTCAGAAATATAAAAGGCAGAGCCTCAAAATAAAGCCTCACCTCTTTTTTTTTTTTAATGTTTGAAACACTTTCCCTCTACTCAGGGTCATGCAGGGCACCCCTGTAGTGCCATCAAAACAGATTCCAGATGAGCTCACATTTGTCTCAGTAGCAGTCTTCCCATACAGAAACAGAAACCCTATTTAAATTGGACCACATGTGATTTTTGTGGAACCTACCTGCTATCTAAAGAAATACTTTTATGCAAACCTTCATGCTACACTCCATGTGAGATAAATCCTTGGTGTGTCCTAATGTCTTGATATCAAAAATATGATTATTCAGTTAAATTTGGTATTTTATGTATGGTCAGACTACACACCTGTAGTTTTATATAGTACACAAAGTTACTGAGAGAAATAGCTTAGAGAATATTCATACTTTGCTATTAAAGGGTTATTTTACAATTGTTCATAGAAGCTGTTTTAACAGATATTTTCACCAGGCTGATGAGATACAGGGGTTCTTTGTTAAGGATGAGGTGTAGGGGCCATACAGCCCCTATACAATCTGCAGGACCAATGCCTCTAGGTCCCCTCTTGTGTGAACATCTGAGCTCTGGAGCCTCTGGAGGAACACGAGTCTGGTGTCAGATGCATTTGATCATTGTTGCTGTTTCCTGAGCCAAAAAAAATTGTAAAGCACTGTGGGGTGAATTGACATAACAGGATAAGGATCCCAGCTTTGGAATATGCAAGCTTGCCTTTGGAAGGGGTCTGCCGACAAACCTGAGTGCAAACCACAGCTTTGGAAAGCAAAACTTGGATGGAATTATAAGTGTGAAGCCCAGCACTTTGCAAAGGACTTGCATCTGACAGCACCCTGCAGGCTGCGGGGGCTTGGCTCATGAACAGCTGGACACTCAGGAGGTTTTCTGAATGTGGGGACTTCTTCAGTTAAGTGAACTTAGGGTGCAGGGTTGCACACAAGGCACGGCAATTTGTGGAATGCTGCTGGCCGGAGTGAAAGCTTTCTGGATTGCTCTTTGCAGTAATTTTTCCTTGGAGAGGGAGCACCATCTGCAGTTAAAACTAGAAAAGCTAAAACACAACTGTCAGACATGTTTTTCTTTTTTTAAAATCTTCTCAATGAGATTTTCAATTTAGAGATTCTGGAGAAACAGCAAAGGCATCTGGTGATTGGAAAAGTTGTCATGCAGTCACTCAGATGCAAATGTAGAGTGTGCCAGTAGCTCTGAACAACATCCTTAGATGGATGATATTAAGTGTTCCCAGGGTTTATGAGAAGAGGAGGCTGGGGTGGGAACGGACTGCATACGACACTCTCCAAGAAAACCCTCCCCTCTGGAAGCACATATCTGATGCCAAATGTACATTGCCAGCCCTGCAATGACGCAAGCTGAACATCTTCACACTCGCGTACGTGACCCTGACCCAGCCACAACAGGGTCTCAGCTGATAATCTCACATTACAGATGTGCATGCTCACAGCAGATTATTGGCTAGTCTGTTCCGGGAATACCTCTCACCATCCCTCCCTCTTTCTTCAGAACTTCTCACAAAAAACACACAAACATCTCCCTCCCACAACACACTTAGGTCCTGCTTGCAATGTCGTCTGGATTTCTGAATCATTTAGAGTAAGAATCACATCCAGGACATATCAAACGTGCTACCCACAATTCATGCCTTCTTTTAGAATTCCTGAAAAATTGTCTCTCAGGGAAAGAAAATCTTTCTGCAAAAGAAACTCAGAGTATTGTGAAAGGATCAGAGAAAAGAGCAGCTGCAGCCTCTCACAACAAACTTCCCTGCTTTACCCAAACAAAAAAGTTACCTTATTTCTGTGTGCATACAGCAGCTTTATTACTCATTTAACTGCAGAGAATAATTGTTTGAAGCACTTGAGAACCAACAGGTCTGCCCCATTTCTTGACTTTCTTTGTCTCATCAGTGATTGAACTTCTAAGCAAACTTTCACTGTAGGTTTGCCAGTTAGGAGAGCAGTTTGCTGCCAAGCCAAGAGAAGCACAAGAAGATTTCCAGGTAAATTTTTGCTCACAACAATTCCTCCAAGATTTCACCAGGACCTTGCTCATCTTGACAGAGGAGTAACGCTTACAACTGCCATGGAAAGGAAACAAAACATGGGAAAGAAATAAGGCAGGGAATGGGAGACAGCTGGAACAATGCGTAACAACCCAATCAAACAGGTATTTGAAGTAGCTTTTTAAAATTGGAATGTGATTATGTTTTTATCTGATTAGTAAAAAGAAAAGGAATAATGATAGAGAATAAATGCAAGTGACAGAAATCTCCATGTTCCTCCCTCCTCTAAATGTTTTCTACACTTGCTTAGACAGTGCAGCAGGAGGAGGCATAGTCTTTTATAAGTATAGGAAACTTTTGTGAAGTCAAAGATAGCCAGGCTCCTATATCCCAAAAGAAAAATTAATCCCTTTACCTGGGTTTTGCAGATTAATCATAATCATAATCATAATCATAATCAACCTGACCTAGGAATTCTTTCTGATAAAGAAGAACTAGTGGCAAATGTCATGCAGAATTCATAAAAATGAATATGTATGAACCTATTGTGAAATAGTATGCGTATGTATTGCAGAGAAGGATAAAAAGGGACCTGAAGTTCCCAGAAGTAGGCATTTCATTTTAGGAGAACAATTCCCACATGCATCCAGAGCTGTAATAAACACACCGGCTTTACAACTGTCACAAAAGTTTTGGAGTTTTGATTATCTCTGCAAAACATTCTGGGACCCCAGATAGGACTTCTCTGTCCCCACAGGGGCAGAAGGGATAGATGGACCTCCAAGGTGCGACCCGGGATTTTCCCAGAGGAGCTCCGCTCGTCTCCGCTTGCCTCCTGCAGAGACAGACAAGGATCTGCTGGTGCGCAGAGGATACGGTATGTATTGAGGGGCCCCAGGGGGAAAAGAGAGATAGGACGGCTGAATAAGTCACTTAGAGACGTCTGAGTGCTCAGCCTGTGCTTGCAGAGCGGCTGGACTAGAGACAGGGGTTCATTGTCTCATAGAGCAGACTGCTAGCGACCCTAGAGGTGGGTTGAGTGAACCTCTGTGTATGTGCATGTGTGGTGTCTGGACACTGTATCGTTGTATGGTTAATGCATTGTGTGGTTAATGTTAATGTGCTTGTAATCCTTAGAGTGTGTGGCGTATGAAAGAGAGAGCGAACAAGTGAGTTCACCCAAGGCCCGGGGTGGGTGAGTACTATCTGTGTTTGAAGCAGCTGGGTGAGGCCTGAGGCACCAGCTGTGGCAGGCTGTGGGGGCAGGGAGTGCCCTGCAGAGAAGTGAACAAGTGGAGAAACGTCAGTGAAGATATTTATTGTGTTTAAATGTGGTGATTTGTGTAGATCTGGCACATTTTAACCATGAGAATGAGCTCAGGTAGTTTCTCTGCCCTGGTAGTTCAGACTTGATCTCTAGAATTTTACTGTGTGCTGTTATTTTGATTGTGTCCAGAGTGTGTGAGGACCAGAGAAACCTGATGTGGATAAATGCTGAAGTATTGTATGGTGGTGTTTGTAGAGATTTTAGGATTTTGTTTGCAATAAGTGTAGCATTTTACACAGAAGAACTACAGTATGGTGATTTATGTCTAATTGTGATAAAACGATCTAAAGGGATTCCAAGAATTCCCCTCCATCACAGAAATTCAAGCCCTGACTCTTGTGAATTTGAGATAAGGGGAGGGGGGGGTAGATGTGTGTGTCTATGTTTGTAGGCCTATCAGAGTTTTTGCTGTAACAAGCACAGACTTCTGCAAGGTAGTAAAGTGAGTGTCAGTAGAAACAATGCTTCAATTAGATTGTGCTGGAAGAGACCTGGAAAAGACTGAGATTTTGTAAAACAGAGTTTAGTTAGAAGAGACGAATGAGTTTATGGGACTTAGCTGGTAATATAGTAAGTTTGGACTGAGAACAACCCGCCATAGAGGTTAAGTGATAAACAGAATAGCCTGCAGACAATTCCTGAGAGTTTTTAATGCATTAAGAAGCTAGCACCTTATGTGCAATGCAGAGTTTGTGAGAGGCACTGGTATTGCTGTTCTGTGCCTTAAGTGTAAATAAAAGGTTCCTGATCAAGCCAATTCAGAACCTGAGATCCGAAAGCTTATGTGTGGAGAATCACATCTGATACCTGCCATCTGGAGGTCTGTGTGTGAAGAAAAACTGAGAAAAGACACTATGAGGCTTAGGTAGAAACAAGATAGTATAAGGAGAAGGAGAGAATGAGAACTAACAGAGCAAAGAAGTTCCTGAACTAGCCCCTTTTGGGAGGCGCTCACTAGGAGAAGGCTGCCAATAAGGGCGGCTCAGGAAATAACAAGATTTATAATACCTTATTGCAGTTAATGCTGTTTCAAAACGAAAAGGTAAATGAGATAAGGTCCCATATGCTGGTGTGTTTTTTGCTTTAAGAAATCACCCAGAATGACAGAGTAACTGTGAGTTCAGAGCTCCCTTTGACCTACTGGTATAGCTCTTGGGGAAAAAAACAAACAAACAAACAAACAAAGCAAAGAGAAAGCAAATCAAATGTGTTGTTCAGCATGCAGCACAAGATATCAATGTATGAAGTCAGACAAAGATTATCATGCTGAAATGCAAAGTGATTACAATTTGCAAAATGAGTACATATGATTTGTTAAAGGCTCCTCCTAAGGTAAGGGAGGAAAGGTAAAGAAGACCTCCCCAAAAGGGAAGAGGACTTAGGCTCCAAAGGTACACCTATTCGCACCCACCCCCCTCCTGGCAGTCTAATTTCATCCAGAACTAGGAGGTAACAGACCCCTCTGCAAGAGGCAGTGAGACCAAAAGAAAAGAAAAGGGTGGAATTTTAGTTGATACAGGAGCTATATATTCAGTTTTAAATAAAGCTTTAGTACCTGTGGAGAATGTTTATGTTGTAGTGTGAGGAACAACTGGCCAGTCTGAGAAGGCATACTTTTGCAAACCTTTAAAGTAACATGTGTACTTAGAAGCTTTTGTATATGACCAATTCCCTAAAAATTCTCAAATGAGGAGGTTACTCTGGAGGCAAATGATATAAAGATGTTAAGCTTAACATCAACAGCCATTGAAATTAAGAAGGACATTAGTAAAGAGATATTAGAATAAGTAAATAAGTATTTTCGGGGGTATGAGCCTCTGCTGTACCAGGGAGGGTGAAAAATGCCTCCCCATAGTAATCAAGTATAAGGAAGGAACACAACCAGTGAGAATTAAACAGTACCCCCTCAAAAAGAAGATAGGGAAGAAATCAGCCCAATAATTGATAGTACTAGATTGAGGGCTGTCAATAAGATAACAAAGAATTTATACCCTGTGGTAGCAAATCCATATACTTTACTAACTTGCTTAACACCTGAGCTAATCTAGTTCACTGTTTTAGGCCTAAGAGATGCCTTCTTTTGCCTCCCTATCCACAAAGCCAGCCAGAAAATTTTTGCATTCAAATGGGAAAGCCCTAAAAGCACTGCAAAACACAGATCACATGGTCCATGTGCCTGAAGGCTTCAAAAATTCCCCCACTCTGATTAGAGAACAACTTGCAAAGATCCAGAGTCCTGAGAAGCTCCACAAGAAGAAGAGAGGCTGTTGCAGTACATAGATGATCTTGTAGTAGCCACTCAGACGAGGGAAGCATGTGTAAACTGGACAGTAAGCCTTTCAAATTTCCTAAGACTCCAAGGATACAGAGTACCAAAGAAAAAAACACAGGTAGTGAAACAGAAAATAATCTACCTAAGGTACGAGGTGAGTGCTGGGCAACAGACTTTAGGGCAGGCTCGCAAAGAAGCCATATGCCAAACCCCAAAACCCCAGACAATAAAGGCACTCCAAACCTTAGGCATGGCAGGGTGGTGCCAGCTGTGAGTTTATAATTATGGACTACTCATCAGATCCGTCTATGCTCTTATTGCCGATGGAAACAGAGATCTCCAGTGGACAAAGGAAGCCACACGGGCCTTTCACCAGCTAAAGAGTGCCCTCACGTCAGCTCCAGCTTTAGGACTTCCAGATGTAAGTAAACCATTCTTTCTATTTTTCCATGCAAGACAGGGAATTGCCCTGGGAATACTAGCTCAAGACTTGAGTCCATACCGGAGGACAGTTGCTTACTTCTCTAAGCAACTAGATGCAACAGCCAAGGGCTGGCCAGGTTGCCTCAGAGCTGTAGCAGCAGTCGTGCTGAATATTCAAGAGGCACACAAGTTTACCCTGGGACAAAAATGACTGTGCTAGTGTCCCACACAGTGTCCGCAGTACTGGAAGTAAAGGGCAGCCACTGGTTCTCGCTAGAGGCTCCTGAAATACCAGGCCATCATAGTAGAGCAAGAAGATGTAGAGATAGTAGAGACTAATATTGTCAACCCAGCTTCCTTTCTCAGTAGAATCAAGGAGAAGCAGTACACCATGATTGCCTGGAGACCATTGAAGCTACCTACTCCAGCCGTCCAGACTTAAAGGACACTCCTCTGGACGATGCAGAGACCTGGTTCACTGACAGGAGTAGCTATGTTGCCAGTGGAAAGCAACATGCTGGGTACAGTGACTACCTGCAGAGAGGTAATAGAATCTGGACACTTACCAACAGGTACCTCTGCACAGAAGGCCGAGATAATTGCCCTGCCCCGTGCCTTAGAAGTGGCAAAAGGAAAAGAGAATAAACATCTATACAAACTCAAAGTATGCATTCAAAGTCGTGCATGAACATGGAGCCATCTAGAAGGAGAGGGGACTGCTAACCTCACAAGGAAAGAAGAGACAATCCAGCTGCTGGAAGCAGTTCAGCTGCCTAAAAAGGCATATTAAGGCACACCAGAGAGTGAGCTCAAAATTGAAAGAAGGAAATGAGCTGATGGATGGAGAGACAAAGAAAGTAGCAAAAGATGAGGTAATTATGGACAGATTCTCCTCGAAGGTAAGCCATAATACAATAATACTAATCAAAAAAGACATGCAACCACAAGGGGTGGGCTACCATTGAAAAGGAGCTGGTAATCCCTTCCCATTTTTGTGGTCACTAGTTAAGGAAGAGCACTAGAAAACACACTGAAGCCTAACTACTTAAAAGCTTTTATAAAGTGTGACTCCTTTCCCAGAATGACCAAGGCTGCCAGTGATACACAGTGCATCGAAATGAAGTGTTGACTTTTAAGTAGTAGTTTCCGCAAGCTTTTTAGAACACATATCTGATTGAAAAAATTTTTGCCAAAAATTTATATGCCACTATTACTCAGGTAAACTGACAGTGTGATCCTTGCCTCCAGACTAACCCCAAAAATACCCCCAAGCTGAAACTCGGTCAGATTAAGAGAGGCCATGGGCCTGGACAGCAGTAGCAAATTGACTTTTCAGAACTCCCAGTGAAAGGGGAATATCAGTATTTATTAGTATTGACAGATACATTTTCAAGGTGGACAGAAGCATTCCCCACCAAAACTGTCAAAGCTCGAGAGGTGACCAGGGTATTATTACAAGAAATAATACCACGCTTCAGAGTTCCAGCCACGATATCCTCAGACAGAAGATCCCATTTCATTTCCAAAGCAGTGCAATAGTAGCCACCTGGGCACAGACTGGGAACTTCACACTCCATACTGCCCCCAATCAAGCGGCCAGGTGGAGAAAATGAATCATTTGATTAAGCAGCAAATTGTTAGACTGGGGCAGGAAGTTAATCTACCCTAGCCCCAAGCTCTTCCACTGGCACTATTGCAAATTCTAACTAAACCTCGAGCTAAAGAAAAGCTAAGTCCTTTTGAAATACTTTATAGAAGACCATATGGAATGCAAAAGAGAATCTCCACCCACATTAAGGAAGTAACACTGGCCACATACATGGTGGCTTTAAGCAAACAGCTCAGAGAAATTAAGAAGCACGTTGGCTGGAATTTGGAGCAGGTAATTAGATGGGCCAGTATATAACATACAGCCTGGAGATGTGTTGAGTCTCTTACAGAGAAGACTTTAGAACCACAGTGGGAGGGACCATTTCAGGTGCTTCTCACCACCTTCACTGCAATTAAGATCAAAGAGCAGAATGCCTAGATCCATCACTCTCGAGAGAAGAAGGCCCCAGAAGTCCCTTGGAGAGTGACACCAGGAGACAATGAACTGAGATTAAAACTTACTCAAGCAAAATAACTATATTGTGGTCGGGGGTAGTTCATACTTTCACTTACAGAATTGTTTTGTATGTAATTATAACTGAAGTTTTAGAACTAGAGAGTACCTCTATCCAAAGTGATGCTGAATGGCCTTGGTCCCAGGCTCTGGGAATCCACAAAATTAGATGGTTTTGGGAAAGCTGCAAAAGGCAGGCCTCAGATACAGTAGAACTGTGATTAGAGCTAAGCTGCAGCCATGAGATAGGTCAGCAGAAAAATTATTTAAACTGTAGAAAAGCAAGAACAAATAGAACAATGATCTGTGTATTAACGCTTGTATAGAATAACTCTCTAAGCTACATAAAAGTTTATCTAGCAAGATATTAGGAAGCTCTGTGCATTGTGTTTTAAGGCTTGCAAGTAAGTATTGTATTCGAAATAAGCAAGCATTGTTTTAACCAAAGGTACGTGTGCTTATAGTGATTGGATAGAACTACTGTCAATGTGCTTTTGCTTTGTGTGATTGGTCAAAAAACTTATAAAGTAAGTTGTAACATTAAATTATTGTTCTGCTGCCTGGGATGTGAGCTGCTGGCATCTTCCCATTGTCATAATCATGTAATGAGACTGATGCTGAAAAATAAAAGAGCTCAAGGCACGTTCCACAGCAGTCCCGTCCCCTGATGGCATCACCGGGCTTTTAATCAGTATACTGAATCCATGGGAGAACTTTCTGAGATAAAATATTTAAACCTATCCACTGTAGTAATCCACAGGAATCAAGTATATGAGGAGCAGGAATGGCAGGAACAGGAACTGTAGACACTTCAAGAGATCAGAAGAGAAGAAATCAAGGTAAGAACATCTCAAAAATCCAACTGGCCTGCTCCTCTTTCCTAAGAACATCCTTTGAAGGCTAGACAATGTGGTTAAGAAAAGATCTAACTAAGATATTAGAGACAAGATTGCAAGTTTTAAATAGAATTGATTCAGAAATAATGATGAATAAGCTAGCTACTGCCGCAGGTGGCCTAACAAAATTGGAGCAGCCTTTACAGTCATCTCTATTGGCATTAAGAACTAGCCAGTGGTTTCAAAAGTACTACCAAAGTGGGAAAAGGCCAGGGACCAAGACCACAAGTTACTAGTGGAAGCCCTTAGTACAGCTCAAGATAATGTGTCTTTAGCTTTCAGTTGTATACAAGCACAGTTATGGATGCAAGCAACAGCAGCTCTGATCATATAAGAAAGGAGTGAAGGTAATTTTCCAGCTGCAATTTGAAAAGTTGTCTAGGATAATGCGATTGATTTTGAAAAGAAGTTTCAATCCTGATAGACTATGGTGAATTTTACCTATGATCCTGCTTCTAATGTGGCCACTGCCTTTGTGCTTGCCATATGTAATGCCACTGTTTATGTTATCCATCCCATCATTGCACTAAGATTAAATCATGAAAAAACAGTGTTCTACCCTTCAGAACATAGAGTGTGGGCACGAAAGGTGAATGAAAAGTAGCAAACAGTAAACTTAGAATCCTGCATTACTAAGAGAACAGCTAAGATTCATTTGTGAAAGCAATACAATTAATGCCCAATATGCGTGTCTAGACAATGAACAGAGTATTTGCCACTTCAGAATTCATCCAGTCACTGATCAGAAAACTGTGCTTGTATTTACTAGTAAAAGTTGTGTGTGCCCGAGAACTGCTTGTGCTGCTGTAAAAATTGATGGCAATGATGTCATTTTGTCTAGCAGAAATCATTCTAATATTTGTATTTGTAATTTTGTAAAGAATTTCAGGTGTGATTTTTCATACCTGGCCCCAGTGACATCCCACCAGATGATTGAAAACAATTACACAATGTATCACAGACTATCACCTACTCCTTTTAAGATGGGCCTTACATTAGTAAATCAATTATTTAAGCACCAAAACCTACTAAGGATCTTGAAAGAAATCCAAGGAAGTGGAAAGAAAATCTTAATTACTGCCCAACAGGATATAAAAGAAATAACCAGAATTCTACAAAGAATAAAACGAAATGCAGATCATCACTTGTGGGATGTGATCTTTGGGTGGTCACCAACTGCAAAGAGTATCTTTAATAAGTTGTGTCACCCCATTGTAGTTTTGCTAATATTAGTTAGAATAAGTTTAAGGTTACACATTATATTGTTAATTTAGAATTAGAGAATACCACAGCAAGTAGCTCTGTTAACCTCCTTATCAAACGTACATGGCAGGGCACGAAAGTACACTTATGATCATAGGAATTTGCATGAAGTAAAAGAATTTACTTCTTTTCACCTTTTAGGAAAGGGGGCAATGAGGCAGAGAGGAAATTTTCCAGGGTAGAAATCCATTTTGATTTAGGTGAAATGTACATTTTTGAGTTGAGTCTGTATTTAGGGATCATAGCTATTTAGCTTGACTGCAAAAGCCTAGGCTCGGATAAACTGCATCAGTGAAGGACAGAGATAAGGGGAGGGAGATCGAGAGTGATAAAGAGTGACGGAGAGACTGCTGTGACAGCAGGTCAACCTGACCTAGGAATTATTTGGCAATTGTCACGTGAAATTCGTAAAAATGAATATGTATGAACCTATTGTGAAATTGTAGGCATATGTTTTTGAAAGAAGGATAAAAAGGGAGCTGAAGTTCCCAGAAGTACATAGGTCATTTTAGCAGAAAAATTCCCACATGCGTCCAGCGCTGTAATAAATATACTGGCTTTACAACTTCCATGAAAGTTATAGAGTTTTGTTTATCTCTACAAAACAGCATCACATCAACCTCTCCCAGTTTCTTGGAATTGAGTGATTCACACTTTCACTTCTGTACAAGTATAAATGGAGGCAGGTGAGACACTCTGCACACACCACACTGGAGGAATTGCCCTCAGCTCTCGCAGCCCTGCAGCTGACAGCAAGGTAAGAGGCACCTTTGGCCCAGGAGAGCTGGAAGGGCTTCTTGGGCAGCTGCTGTGAAGTGCAGGGCAAGGGCAGGAGGCTTTAGTGCTGGGCTGAGAGCTGCAGCACAGCCGTGAGGCTCTGCTGTGTGCGTGTGCAGAGATTGAAGCCATCTCTCAGGGCATGAGGAGATGGATGGCTGCTGCAGGAGAGACAAACCTGACCCAGGGACAGCCTGGAGGGGGCCACTGATACACAGTTGTGGAGGGTGACTGGGAGAGTATTTACAGCTTAATCTTGGGTATGTAACTAAACCAACACACACAACTAATTTGAACTGAGTAGCTGTGGGCACATGTCTTGTTTTATGTTTTCCCTCTAAACTGAAATATCTGTCATGCTCTCACTCCTTTCCAGATGCTGCTATGTTTACATTCTGCTAAAAACTTCCTACTTTTCCTTTTCTCCATCACACTCCTAATAATCCTCTGTCTGGAGTAGAAAGTCTTCTCACAAGCTCTGCTTGTTTTCTGTCTCCCTTTTCTGCAGGCTGCCATCCAGCTACTATAGCAAGAAATCTGCCCCCCCGAGAAGTCCTGCAGACATGGGCAAAATCATCATTTATGAGCATGCCAACTTCAAGGGTCTGTCCAGAGAATTCACCTCTAACATTTCCAATCTAAAAGATGCAGATTGGAATGATATTGTCTCGTCAGTGAAAGTAATTGGCCAGCCTTGGGTGGCTTATGAGCATGTTGATTACAAGGGTCGGTTTCTGGTGTTTTAGGAGGGAGAATATAGCTTTGTAGGTAATGAGATGAATGACAGGATCAGCTCTCTGCAGGTGATCAATGAAAATCTGCAGAATCCTCAGATCACTATGAACATATTAATTATCAAGGGAAGAGCAGAAAATTAAGAGAAGCAACCAACCTGGGTGCGGGACACGACAATGACAATCGTGTCTTCCCACAAAGTCCAGAGAGGTGTCTGTGAGCACAGCGATGGAAGTGGATTTCAATACCTTGCCCGAGAGCACGAGCACCTTCCAAATTACAAGGCAATCGATTTCAACGACAAGCTTTCCTTCCTGCGCCCCCTGCGCCCTGGCTGTGGCTGTTAGAATGCAAATCCTGCAGCGCTGAGAAAAGATGCAGAAATTTGACACCCGGATCTCCGCCTCTGCTGGTGCTGCCTTTTCCCCCAGCGTCACAGGACCACCGAATGTCAGCGCTCTCTGCACTGCTGCACTGCAGAGCTGCACTTCTCCATCCTGCCTTGCACGCTGCTCCCACCCCACCAATGCAAGAATCATCAGGATTGATCATATGAGAGTGTCCAAGCTAGAGGAGGCAATGCCACATGTGTGAAACCTGTTGTACCCTCAGCTGGCATTCCAGAGTCCTGGCCTATGGAATGTAGAAGCATTGCAGGTTGTGTGTGTGGCTAAGTGAAACAGAGAGTGTCAGTGCAGAACCAGCATCACTTCTTTTGTAATTTGCATTGCAATGCCCTTGTGCTACTGTGGCCTCTGCCATTGTCTCTAATCCATTTTGTGTTGCTGCCATTAAAGAATGCTTTGCAATCAGCACTGAGTCTGTTTTGTGCATCTTTGGAATAGATAAATATTGCTCTTCCATGCTGAGATGTCTCTGTGTATCCAGAGAATGGTCCCCACAGTCACTTCCAAAACTTTTTCCTTGATGTCTCCTGCAGAATTCTGTTTCCTTCTGGTTTACCTGCTCATTAACAGTGGGGTCAGGCTTGACTCAAAATGTCGTGGTGAGCATGTAGATCATTGCTGATCCTGGCAAACTCTCACCTCCAGATTGTACCTGGCTATCACACGCTTGGTTGTATCTCAGGGCAGTGACTGTAGTGATAACACAGGATTCTCCTGCCCTAAATCTCATCATAAACAGAATGTTTTCACTAACTTCAATTCTTTCATCCTAATGGTAAAACCTGCCTTGTCTTTCACACCTGCAATAGCCTCATAAGGAATGAGGAATAACAAGGGTAGACCAGGACCTGGTGAGTCCTGTGCAAGTTCAGCTGGATGAGCAGAGTCTCAGCCCTCCTGCAGCAGTGCCTGATGAGAGCTGCAGCCCTGAGCTGGGCACTGTGGCAGCTGTCCCATGGCAGCTCTGCCCTGCAGGGTTCCTCTCTCTCTGTGCTGGCCTGCTGTGTGCCCTGATTTCCTTGTCCTGGTCCCAGACAGGAGCTGCACTTGGCCTCTTTGAACCACATGAGGTGCACATGGTGCCAGTGCTGGAGCTTGCCAAGGGCCCTTTGGATTGTCCCTGAGGACAGTTCTGTCTGTTTGTGTGTCTGTGTTTCTGTGGCTGCCATGCCCAGCTGGAGCTGTGTTCCCTGTGCTGAGGCTCAGTGCCCCTCTCAGCTCCCTGTGCCTTCCTGCAGCCTCTCTCCTCCTGTTCTCACCCACAGACACAGCCCTGGCCACTTTCCCAACGCTTCCTGTTCCCTCAGCCCCCTGCAGGAAATATTTTCACAGCAGTGCAGTAACAAACCTTGCTGTCCCACACTGCTGTCTCTGCCCTGGCTTCATCACCAGCATGGGACAATATCTGCCCATTCTCTGTCCTGCCTTCAGCAGCAGCTGGAAGTGGAAAACACCTGGAGGCTCCTTCCAGCCTCAATTGTTCCAGGAGTCCATACACTGTGCTTGGGATGTGATAGGCACAATCTATGACCAGCAGGGATTAGGAGTGGGGAACACCATGTGATCAGTGCAGATTACAAAACACCCAGTGAAAAACCCACTAACTAACTATTTAATGCAATAAAGCACCTCATGTGGTTCAAAGAGGCCAAGTGCAGCTCCTGTCTGTGACCAGGACAAGGAAATCAGGGCACAGCAGGCCAGCACAGAGGGAGAGGAACCCTGCAGGGCAGAGTTGCCATGGGACAGCTGCCACAGTGCCCAGCTCAGGGCTGCAGCTCTCATCAGGCACTGCTGCAGGAGGGCTGAGACTCTGCTCGTCCAGCTGAATTTGCACAGGACTCACCAGGTCCTGGTCTACCCTTGTCATTCCTCATTCCTTATCAGGCTATTGCAGGTGTGAAAGACAAGGCAGGTTCTACCATTCGCACTTAAGAATTCAAATTAGTGAAAGCATTCTGTTTATGATGAGATTTAGGGCAGTAGAAGACTGCATCATTGCTACAATCACTTCCTTCAGATACAACCAACGATATGATAGCCAGGTACAATCGGAAGGTGAGAGTTTGCCAGGATCAGCAATGATCACATGCTCACCAAGATATTTTGAGTCAAGCCTGACCCCACTGTTAATGAGCAGTTAAATCAGAAGGAAACAGAATTCTGCAGGAGACATCAAGGAAAAAGTTTTGGAAGTGACCGTGTGGACCCTTCTCTGGATACACAGAGGCATCTCAGCATGGAAGAGCAATATTTATCTATTCCAAAGATGCACAAAACAGACTCAGTGCTGATTGCAAAGCATTCTTTAATGGCAGCAACAGAAAATGGATTACAGACAATGGCAGAGGCCACAGTAGCACAAGGGCATTGCAATGCAAATTACAAAAGAAGTGATGCTGGTTCTGCACTGACACTCTCTGTTTCACTTAGCCACACACACAACCTGCAATGCTTCTACATTCCATAGGCCAGGACTCTGGAATGCCAGCTGAGGGTATAACAGGTTTCACACATGTGGCATTGCCTCCTCTAGCTTGGACACTCTCATATGATCAATCCTGATGATTCTTGGTGGGATGGGAGCATTGGTGGGGTGGGAGCAGCGTGCAAGGCAGAATGGAGAAGTGCAGCTCTGCAGTGCAGCAGAGCAGAGAGCGCTGACGTTCGGTGCTCCTCTGACACTGGGGGAAAAGGCAGCACCAGCAGAGGCGGAGATCCGGGTGTCAAATTTCTGCATCTTTTCTCAGCGCTGCAGGATTTGCATTCTAACAGCCACAGCCAGGGCGCAGGGGGCGCAGGAAGGAAAGCTTGTCGTTGAAATCGATTGCCTTGTAATTTGGAAGGTGCTCGTGCTCTCGGGCAAGGTATTGAAATCCACTTCCATCGCTGTGCTCACAGACACCTCTCTGGACTTTGTGGGAAGACACGATTGTCATTGTCGTGTCCCGCACCCAGGTTGGTTGCTTCTCTTAATTTTCTGCTCTTCCCTTGATAATCAATGTGTTCATAGGGGGTGATCTCGGGATTGTACAGACTTTCATTGATCACCTGCAGAGAGCTGATCCTGTCATTCATCTCTTTACCTACAAAGCTATATTCTCCCTCCTCAAACACCAGAAACCCACCCTTGTAATCAACATGCTCATAAGGCACCCGAGGCTGGCCAATTACTTTCACTGAGGAGACAATATCATTCCAATCTGCATCTTTTAGATCGGAAATGTCAGTGGTGAATTCTCTGGACAGACCCTGGAAGTTGGCATGCTCAATAATGACGGTGTTGCCCATCTCTGCAGGACTTCTGAGGTGCAGATATCTTGCTATAGGAGCTGGATGGCAGCCTGCAGAAAAGGGAGACAGAAAACAAGCAGAGATTGTGAGAAGACTTTCTACTCCAGGCAGAAAATGATGGAAGTGTGGTGCAGAAAAGGAAAAGTAGAAAGTTTTTAGCAGAATAGAAACATATCAGCATCTGAAAAGGAGTGAGAGCATTTCAGTTTAGAGGGAAAACATCAAAAAAGACATGTGCCCACCACTACTCAGTTCAAATTAGTTGTGTGTGTTGGTTTAGGTGCATACCCAAGATTAAGTTGTAAATACGCTCCCAGTCACCCCCCACAACTGTGTATCAGTGGCCCCCTCCAGGCTGTCCCTGGGTCAGGTTTGTCTCTCCTGCAGCAGCCATCCATCTCCTCATGCCCTGAGAGATGGCTTCAGTCTCTGCACACGCACACAGCAGAGCCTCACGGCTGTGCTGCAGCTCTCAGCCCAGCACTAAAGCCTCCTGCCCTTGCCCTGCACTTCACAGCAGCTGCCCAAGAAGCCCTTCCAGCTCTCCTGTGCCGAGGGTGCCTCTTACCTTGCTGTCAGCTGCAGGGCTGCGAGAGCTGAGGGCAATTCTTCAAGTGCAGGGCTGTGGTGTGTGCAGAGCATCTCACCTGCCTCCATTTATACTTGCAGAATAGTGGAAGTGTGAATTGCTCAATTCCAAGGAACTGGGAGTGGTTGGTGTCATGCTCAAAAATTATTCATATTCTTATCTTGGTTTTGATGCCCTACACCCAGATATCTCATTGCTCTGGTTCAAAAGTTCACTGAAGTGTGAGTGGCCTGATAACCTTAGAACATGGCTTCATGTCTGTCCCTGCTCGGAAGCCGTCTGAACCACAGGAACTGGAACACATTGATTGGAGCAACCCCAGCTCCTTCAATCCCTCAACAGCTCAATTCCCTTCTCTGCACTCACTCCAGCCCCTCCATGTCTTCCTTGCAGTGAGGGGCCCAGAACTGGGCCCAGCCCTTGAGGTGTGGCCTCAGCAGTGCTGAGCACAGGGGGACAATCCCTGCCCTGATCCTGCTGGCCACACCATTGCTGATCCAGGCCAGGTGCCACGGGCCTGCCTGGCCACCTGGGCACAGCTGGCTCATGTGCAGCTGCTGTCTGTCATGTGTGGGGCTTTTGTGATCGCAGGGCAGGACTCGGCCCTCGGCCTTGCTGAGCTTCATTCCATCGGCCTCAGCCCACTGACCCCTCTGCAGAGCCTCCTCACCCTCCAGCACACAACACTCACCCAAGCTGGTGTTGCCTACAGACTGACTAAGGGGGTTGATCCAAGGATGGGACGCCCACATCTTCTCTAGAGAACCTCTTCCAGTGCCTCACCACCCTCACAGTGAAGAATTCCTTTGAAATGTCGAGCCTAAACCTAAACCTCTTTCATCATGAAAGGCCATAGTAAAAAGACCCTGTCTGCTTTTATTATAAGCCTCTTTGTATTTTAAAATGCTGCAATAAGGTCTCCCAGAACCCTTCTCTTCTCTAGGCTGAATAACACCAAGTATCTCTGGCTTTCTTTTTTGGAGGTTCTCCAGCCCTCTCACCATTGTCATGGCCCAGCTCTACATCTGCTGTAACAGGTCTGTGTCTCTCTTGTTCAGGAAACCCCACGGTTGCGTGCAGAGCTCCAGGTAGAGTCTCACCTCAGCAGTTCAGAAGGGAAGGATCACCTCCCTCATCCTGCCAACTACACTTTCTGCAGCCCAGGACACCTTTGGCTTTCTAGGTGGCAAGTGTCAGGTCACGTCCAGTCTTTCATCCACCGGTGTTCTCAGCTCCTTCTCCACAGGACTGCCCTCAGCCCATTCATCCCTCAGCCTACGCTGCCCCTGGTGATTGCTCTGACATCCAGTTGCAGGGCCTTGCACTCAGCCTTGCTGAAATTTATGGGATGCACGTCGGGCCATTGCTCAGGCTTCTCGAGGCCCTGCTTAACAATCCCTTCCTTCCAGCATGGCAACACACCACTCAGCTTGGTGTCATCTCCAGACTCGCTGAGGGTGCACCTGCCCCCATGGCTGTGACATCAAGGAAGGCATTGGAGAGCACTGGGGGCAGAACAGACCCTTCGGGGTCACCATTTGTTCATGGCTTCCATTGATCCTGGTCTGGTTTCTCAGGAACTCACTGTGTGAATGACAGCACAGGCATTTAGGTGCCAGCAGCACAGCACTTCTGCTCCAAGAGATGGTACTTCCTCAAGGGAGTAGAGACCTAGGAAGATTTCTTCTCTTTTATCAGAGTATTCACCTGCTCACTTAACTTGCTCAGTTAGGGTGATTCAGCAAGGAGATGTGTTAACAATTAAGTAACTCAAACTGCTTCCTGCTTCTCATTTTCTAGATTTGTAGGCACATGAAAGACAAGGAAGTGATTTGTGATTTGCACCTCTTCAGCAAAAGAAAGTCCAGTTCAAATAACCTACTGGCTTTTTACGATTCAGTGGCTATTTCAGTGGAAAAGGGAATGGCTACAGATGTTATCTACCTGGATTTCTGCAAGGCCTCTTGCAGGAGTGACGGGGGGTCAGCACAGTCGGGACGGACGGAGACGAGAGATCTCTGAAGCCAGGTCGTGGAACTTGTGGTTTATTGCAGAGGGCCTGGGTGCAGGGCCCTGCTGGGAGCAGCCAGCCACAACTCAAAGCAGGCCCGAGAGAAGAGAGGGGTAGAGAGGATGAGAAGGTAAGAGTGTAAAAGGCAAGATCTAAGAGACCAGAGGTAAGAGAAGAGCTAAGAGCATAGAAAAGTAAGAAAGTAAGTAAGCGAAGTTCCCGTTACAATACAATAAATCATCTTCTGTGTTGAATATTCTGATTCTCACTAACCAATCTACTACAACATACAAATCCTATTGCATTTGCATACAACCTATAAGAATCAATACCTGACCATACGGTGCTACATTTTAAACCCCAAAAACTACTCTTTGGACCCCTTCGGCTAAGCTGGCAGGGTCTGCTCGGACCCTTGGACCTGCCTGCTTGCAGAGGGTCTTGTTTCTTCAAAAGGGGATTACCTTCAGCCAGCCACACCATTCTTTTTCTGTTATTCAGTAACTAAGGGAACTCAAAACTTGCTTTCATTTCAATCTCGCTTATAGTTTCCATATTCTCAAAATCTTTTGACAGACAATCATATTTATAAGACTTTCCTGTTTCATCTTCCCCAAAAGCCTCTGACATGGTCCCCACAAATTCCTTCTTCCTAAATTGGAAGCACAGAGATTTGATGGAGAGACTGTTCAGTGGACAGGGCTTTGGCACCATGTAAATGACAAAACCAAGTTAACTCCAGGGAAGGGAGTTCCTTATAGGAACAACCAGCTGCACACATTCCACTCTGTCACATTTATTTTCCTGAGGACCTCTACAGATCCCTGAAGGAAAGTCTCTCATTACTGCTTTTGTCAGCAGCACACTCTGCATTTTTTCAGATTTGATTTACAGGGATGGAGAATCTCATTTGAGCTTTGCTGTAGGATTGCTCTGATGAACACAGAGTCAATAAGGCACTGCAAGGAAAACACAGCAGCGTAAGCCTCTGCTTTAGAATTCTGACTTTGAAGCTGGTTCTACACCATATTAGTTGGTCCCTATTTACCCCCAGTTTCTGGGTTCTCCACTGTGATCTTCTGTCTGGTTTTGAGACAACAACATTGGTGCTTTTGTTTACCATCTACAATAGTACCATGCCCATCTATTACTATACATAAATATATACATGAACACATATGTTAAGGAATCAGAGAAAGGTTTGGGCTGCAAGAGACCCTGAAGAACCCTTTGAGGGATGGTGCATCCACACCTTCAGAGAGCTGAACATGAGCCATCAGTGTTCTCAGGTGGCCAGGAAGGCCCATGGCACCTGGCCTGGATCAGCAATGGGGTGGCCAGCAGGAGCAGGGCAGGGATTGTCCTCCTGTACTCAGCACTGCTGAGGCCACTCCTGGAATCCTGTGTTCATTTTGGGCCCCTCACCGCAAGACATGGAAGTGCTGGAGTCCAGAGAAGGGCAGCAAGGCTGGTGAAGAGTCTGATAAGGAAGAGCTGAGGGAGCTGCAGATGTTTATCCTGAAGGAAAAGGAGGCTCAGGGGGGGACCTTATCACTCTCCACAACTCCAGATAGGAGGATGTAGCCAAGTGGGTCACTCTGTTCTCCAGTCAACCAATGATGGAGCAAGGAGAAATGCCTTCAACTTGTGTATGGAGACATTCAGGTTGGTGATTAAGGGAAACATCTTTACTGCAAGAGTAATTAAGCTTAGGAATGGGCAACCCAGGGAAGTGGTGGAGAAACTTATTATTATCCCTGAAAATATCCAAAACACAAGGAGAAGAGACATTCGCAATATGGTTTACTGGGTGTCCTGGGTTCACTATATGATGCTTTTAGTAGTCTTGTTCTGTTTATGCTGAATACTAAGTTTTGCACCTTTAGGACCTGTTCCGGAGAGTGAAGGGGGCAGACAAGAAGCAGCAGTTTGTTTTCAGACTCCGCACTCACTCCTCCACATTCCTGCTCCTGGACTGTGTTGTCTGCGGATGGAGAGACAGCGGGACAGAGCTCTCCTTTGGTTTAGTTAATTTTAGCTAGCTGAGGCAAAGCAGTTCTCTGGCCTGAGGGTTTTTCTCCCATTTTCTCTGGGCCTGTTCAAACCTGCTCTGGCCTGAACACCAGCAGAGCACCGGCAGCTCACACCTGGGGCCCACCAGGCCGGGCCTGGGCCGCGGCATTTCCAGCATCTGAGGGGCTGTTCAGAGACTGAGTGAGCTGAGCTGCAACCCGGGGAGGGGACTTTCTTAGTTTGTCATCTCTTTTGGAGCAGCAAGGAGTTTTTTTGTTTAATATTGTTTAGGTTAATTGTTTATTAAACAGGTTGTTTTCCACTTTTCTCCAAGGATGTATTTCCCCCACGACAAGTTGACGGGTGGGGCCAATTGAATCTGTTTTCCTAGAGGGGCCCCTTTGAGGGTTCTCTCCAGAATTTGCCGTGAACCAGGACACTGAGCATGGTGGTTCACAATCAAAGTTTGGACTTGATGATCTTGGAGGCCTTTTCCAACCTTAATGAATCCATTATTCTGAGGGAAAAAGGGAATTTTTTAAAAAAACGTGGTGCTCCAATGCCATCTCTGTGACTAGAAAATCTCATAAAAATCCTTGTGCATTTTAAGCACTTCCCAGGAGGGCAAGACAAGCAGGAAACTTCCACAGCCCCAGAGTCACAATGTACTTTGGTGTGCCTGAATCACTGTGGCTGATCTGGCTTTTGGAGAGTTTTGGTCACTTGTCATGCTGTCACATGGGGTGTTGCACAAAGCTTCTGAGTGAGCTATAAATGCAGACAGGTGAGACACTGCACACACCACAGCCCTGCACTGGAGGAATTGCCCTCAGCTCTCGCAGCCCTGCAGCTGACAGCAAGGTAAGAGGCACCCTTGGCACAGGAGAGCTGGAAGGGCTTCTTGGGCAGCTGCTGTGAAGTGCAGGGCAAGGGCAGGAGGCTTTAGTGCTGGGCTGAGAGCTGCAGCACAGCCGTGAGGCTCTGCTGTGTGCGTGTGCAGAGACTGAAGCCATCTCTCAGGGCATGAGGAGATCGATGGCTGCTGCAGGAGAGACAAACCTCACCCAGGGACAGCCTGGAGGGGGCCAGGGAGACACAGTTGTGGGGGGTGACTGGGAGAGTATTTACAGCTTAATCTTGGGTATGTAACTAAACCAACACACACAACTAATTTGAACTGAGTAGTGGTGGGCACATGTCCTGTTTGATGTTTTCCCTCAAAACTGAAATTTCTGTCATGTTCTCACTGCTTTCCAGCTGCTGCTATGTTTCTACTCTGCTAAAAACTTTGTACTTTTCCTTTTCTGCACTACACTTCCCATAATTCTCTGTCTGGAGGAGAAAGTCTTCTCACAAGCTCTGCTTGTTTTCTGTCTCCCTTTTCTGCAGGCTGCCATCCAGCTCCTATAGCAAGGAATCTGCACCCCAGAAGTCCTGCAGAGATGGGCAACATCACCATTATTGAGCATGCCAACTTCCAGGGTCTGTCCAGAGAATTTACCACTAACATTTCCAATCTAAAAGATACAGATTGGAATTATATTGTCTCCTCAGTGAAAGTAATTGGCCAGCCTTGGGTGGCTTATGAGCATGTTGATTACAAGGGTCGGTTTCTGGTATTGGAGGAGGGAGAATATGACTCTGTAGGTAAAGAGATGAATGACAAGATCAGCTCTCTGCAGGTGATCAGGGAAGATCTGCACAATCCCCAGATCACTCTCTACCAACACGTTGACTACAAAGGGAGGAGCAGAATAGTAAGAGAAGCAACCAACCTGGCTGGGGGAGAAGATGATCACATTGTGTCTTCCCACAAAGTCCAGAGAGATGTCTGGCTGCTGTGTGAGAACAGTGATGGAAGTGGGCCTCAGCACCTTGCCCGAGCCCATGAGGACCTTCCAAATTACAAGGCAATTGACTCCAAGGACAAGCTCTCCTTCCTACACCCCCTGCGCCTCACTATGGCTGTTAGAATGCAAATCCTGCAGCACTGAGAAAAGATGCCTGTGCCTTCCTGCAGCCTCTCTCCTCCTGTTCTCACCCACTGACACAGCCCTGGCCACTTTCCCAACGCTTCCTGTTCCCTCAGCCCCCTGCAGCAAATATTTTCACAGCAGTGCAGTAACAAACCTTGCTGTCCCACACTGCTGTCTCTGCCCTGGCTTCATCACCAACATGGGACGATATCTGCCCATTCTCTGTCCTGTCATGAGTAACAGCTCGAAGTAGAAAACCCCTGGAGTTTCCTTCTGGCCTAAATTGTTCTAGGAGTCCACACATGGTTATTGGAATGTGAAAGGCACAGCTACCCCTGCCCCAGGGAGGAGTGCAATCCTAGAGAACAGCAAAGGAAAGGTTCAAGGAGAGAAATATGGATGGAGTGCTAATGCAAAGGGTTGAGTTTTGTTTGGTTTGGGTTTTTTTTTTGTTTGGTTGGTTTTTTTGTTTTCTTGGTTTTTTTTCAATTGCATAGGATTCTTCTAAGTTTTTCAGTAATAGGAGGATGAAGTAAAGATGGAGAAGGACTCTGACCCTTCAGTGGAGGGTGTTACATTTGACAAGAGAGCAAGTAAGAGCGGCTGCTGAGCTGGGAGGGAACTCTGCCATTGGGGCTATGGAATTGATAAATACACAACAAGTAATCCCCACATTTTTGTACATATGACTTGATGATGACATTTTTTCAAGGAAATTGAACAAAGAATGCGATTAGCCCGAAAGTCACAAAGGTTTTGAAATCTTCTTGAGAATTACTGACAGAAAGTTTTATTTGGGAAGGGACTTCCCTATTTCACTGCCTTCCTCACAGCAGATACAAGGAAAGAAGATTACTCAAGGCCATCCTCAAGAGATGTTTGCAAAAAGTACAAGGGTGGAAGCTCTCCAGGGTCTCTTGCCTTTCTGCCAGAGCTGAGCAATCGTTAGTATGAGTTTTATTCCTTTTTTTATGTCTGAGTTTCCCTGCTGCCATCTAAGACTCTTTCCAGCTGTCCTTTGCTGAGCCCCTCGGATAACAGGAGCCTTGTCTTCTGCAGGCTGAACAGGACCAGGCCCCTCAGACTCTGCTGATTCATGGGATGCTCCTGTGCCATCCACTGGCCTGTATGGGGCTCCACCATTTTGTTCACATTGTGCTTTTTATAGGGCATCTGAAACAGATGCAGTATTCCAGGTGTGCCCTCTGTTCAGAGGAGTTGGAATAAACGCTTCCGTTCCCCTGCTCCTCCAGTCCTCGTGCTGTGCATGATGCAAGTGCCCTTCAACATCTTATCCACCACAGAAAGGAGACAGAGAGAAGCCATTCTGACAGGACTGGAATTAAACTCTCAGGGCTTGCATGTACTCAATAGTGTCATGCCTGAGGCAGGGTAAAACCTGTACAGAAGTACTGACTAGTACAGCTCCTATTCAAAAGGAGTCCAAATAAAGAGTTTGTGGGATTGAAAAGAACAAAACAGGAAAATCCTTTGCTGACAGACTACAGGAAAGTTGGAGTTAGGTGACCAGGGTGCTTTTCTCTTCCTCTGCCCATGCTCCAAAGAGTTGAGATGTGTGAGTCAAGTGAGCCAACTCTGTGAGTGTGAGAGGGCATCTGACTGAAACCATCAGGAAAGCAACGATGGCAGTGCAATCTCAGTGTTGAGAGAGGCCCAGAACATCAATGACACCCCAGATCACTCCTGCAAATGCACCTCCTGAAAGCATCACTTTGCAATCTTCTTGTGCTTCTCTTGGCTTGGCAGCAAACTGCTCTCCTAACTGGCAAACCTACAGTGAAAGTTTGCTTAGAGTCAATCACTGATGAGACAAAGAAAGTCAAGAAATGGGGCAGACCTGTTGGATCTCAAGTGCTTCAAACCAGTATTCTCAGCAGTTAATGAGTAATAAAGCTGCTGTATGCACACAGAAATATGGTAACTTTTCTGTTTGGGGAAAGCAGGGAAGTTCATTGTGAGGGGCTGCAGCTGCTCTTTTCTCTGATCCTTTCACAATATTCTGAGTTTCTTTCGCAGAAAGATTTTCTTTCCCTGAGAGACAATTTTTCAGGAATTCTGAAAGAAGGCATGGACCAGGGATGAAAATGTGGGTAGCACGTTTGATATGTCCTGGATGTGATTCTTACTCTAAATGATTCAGAAATCCAGAAGACATTGTGAGCAGGATGTAAGTGTGTTTTGGGAGGGAGGTGCTTGTGTGTTTTTCCTGTGAATTACTGAAGGAAGACGAATGGAAGGTGATGTTGCCCGATTGATAGATGACACAAAACTTGGATAAGTTTTTTGGGTGCTTTATTAAGTGCCCGGGGAACTGGGGGACTCATGTCCCAAAATCCCAGCCCCCAAATTCACGTATGGATGCTTCCCTCTTATACATGCGATTCACAACAAAGTCTCCAAGAAACAGTTTCCCGTTCCCCTTGCCTAGTCTCTAAGAAACAGTTCCCCGTTCCCCTTGCCTGGTCACAGACCCCTTATGATACATTCCTTGGTTCACAAACAAGATCATTAATCCTCTGCTTATCTTATTCTAAGAGCATTGTATGCTGCCTCCAGACAGGTTAGCATTCTTACTTTCCTGCACTAGTTTAATTATTTATTAAATCCCTAAGACTACCTGCTAGGTAACACACAAAACCCAACACACACTTTCAACGGCTACAAAACTACTTTTTAACAAACCAGTTCACACACGACTCACTATAATTAAATATTTTGCTAAATTTCATTTCTTTTCCAACATTTCCCCCCTTTTGAGCATCCTTCAGTCCTGCTGCAAGGATGCTCAATCAACAGTATTGACAGTGACATCTTCATAACGAGGTGGGGAGTGTTTTTCATTCTGCCGCCCGCGGGTCATCGCCTTCAGCAACCGGAGAGATCACCTCTTTTCCTTTTCGATCACACCTAAGAGGCATCTATATACAATCCATATAGTCACTAGAAATACTAGAAACATTAGTACATATTGTATAGCAGACGTAAGCCAGCCAGACAGGTGAAGCCCCAAAGAATCAAATACTGCTTCTATCCAATTATGCTGTGCTTCCTTTTCAATTTCCTTGGTTTTTGTTTCCACTTCTGCCAGTTGAGAAATATCTTTCTCAACTTCAAGTGTAACATTTGGAATGTGTACACAGCAATGATCTGTTCTCCTACTCAGGTAACCACAAACTCCATGTTCCTTTAACAGTAGCAAATCCAATGCCATTCTGTTTTGTAGGGTCATTCTTGATGTAGCTTGCAATTGCAAATTTAGATCTTTAAATCCCTTCTTAGTAGCTGCTGCCAACCTTTCTGTCTGTCCTAACAAATTGTTGAGCATTTCCCTGTTTCTATATGTCGCTACTGAAGGGAATAATGACTCTAATATCCATCCAAATTGCACTCCTGAGCCAGGTTCATGCCACTGCTCCTCTAGGGATTCTTCCCTCTTTCTGAGTCCTTTCCTTTGGATCAATCTATTCTGTTTCCAGTATGGACACAATGTGGGAACCCCTAGGGTGATTTGTGTTACTGATCCATCTAGAGGTAAATGTGTGGTCCACTGTCCGTGTCCCAACACCCAGACTAAATTTCCAGGGCTATGCACAGTAGTATATCTGCAATCTATAGGTCCATCCATGGACTCTCTGCTAACCGTGTGATCGTACCCCCTACACTCGCATCCCCACTTTAATGCCATTTTCACCGGTACCAATCCGATTCGGTCTTCCGGTGTATCACATGTAAAAACCTCAGTACAATTCCAATCCTCTTTCTGCGGTCTGAACTCTCGGGAAGATGTAGACGTGATAAGGGCCCTATAATGTGACTGATTCTTTACTCCTGACCATTGGATGCACCATTGTACTTCCCCAAAGTAATTATAGTGTTCCAAAACACTAGGTCCCCATAACGTCTTCCAACTATTCCAGGTGTCAAAATTCTGTGTGACATTCTGACAACTCATCTCATTTCGTTGGGATTTCGTTCTTATTCGTACTGTATTGCATGGCTCATCTATTGGGGTTGCAATTAAACACCTCCTGGTATTTTGAATCCAACCATAATGATTGGATTTCTTTTCACATTCCTCTCTAGTCATAGCCCGAATGGTCATACACAAATCCCTCCATACATCTACTGGTTTGGGAACTGACTGGCAGGACCATGAAACATTCTTGAATGTTTCAGGCATTTTGGTTACCGGTATTATTCCCCAGGGAATTGGTTCACCTGCAGCCTGTGGTAATGGCAGGCAAGCTGTTATTTTAGTCACATTCTGCATGATCCCAAAATCTCTGATTAATCCTACCACTAAGTTTTCCTGCTCAGTATTTCATTCTATTGTATCATTAGCCTCCAGTCTACTCCTTCTACCATGTCTCTGTAAGGATAACATCATTCTGTCATGCCTCTAATTCCTCTAATTCTGTCATTCCATCTAATTCCTTCCACCCACAACCTTTGCCTTCCTTCTCCCACCAACTGGTCCCGTCCTCTATTCTGTCCCAGGTCAGTTCCCTATTTTGCTTCCACCATTTGACCCAAAGGTTCCTTTGATATCTTGATCTTACTAGGAAGGAACAATTTATTCTGAGAGGTGGCCCATCCCACATGTCCACTGCCATTGATACTGGATTAACCTTTATGTTTTCAGCACGATCCCCTGTCCATGGCAAAACCCTCATACTCACTCTTTTGTAATCAAAACTATCCCGTATTTTGACCAAACACGTATATTCTCCCGTATCGTTTGTGGTTACCTTGGTAAGATTCAGTATTGTGTTTCCTTGTTGTTTATCCTGATCCCAACCGACTCCTATCTTGCCTTGGCTTCTTTCAGCCCCCCGTTGCCATATTGCAATAACTTCACCGGCCTCAACTCTCTGGCTGTCAAAGATAACACAAGTTAATTGAACATCCATCCCTTCCATGACTGTAACCTTTGTTTCTTCAACCTGTACTAGAGTAGACCCTTGAACGGGTACTAGTCTCATGATCACTAGCAGTAATATAATTAAGAAGGCGGCTTTGCGTGGAAGATCATCTGGGTTGGAGACACTATCTGGGTTTCCCATTGGAACGGTGCCT
This sequence comes from Melospiza georgiana, assembly GCF_028018845.1. NCBI lineage: Eukaryota > Metazoa > Chordata > Aves > Passeriformes > Passerellidae > Melospiza > Melospiza georgiana. The sequence continues at coordinate 80,128,097 of NC_080431.1, forward strand.
TCTTTACCCTGGTGTAATGGATCCAAGCATCCATCCCCTGGACCTTCACCGCCATGTAGGTCGTCATCATCACCTGGTGGGGCCCGCTCCATGATTCCCGTAGCGGATCCGTGATCCACTTCTTGACGTACACCTGGTCCCCAGGCTGGATGTCATGGACAGAATTCTCTAGCGTGAGCGGTCTATTCCACTGTAACGTATTTCTTAAAGAATTCAAGATCTTATTAAGTGACATAACATACTCTGCAATCGCCTGGTCCCCACTCACATGTACCTCCCCTTTTAATACAGTTGCATGATATGGTTTGCCATATAATATCTCATATGGACTTACGCCTGCCTTTTCCCTTGGTTTAATTCGAATCCTGAGTAGGGCCAAAGGCAAAGCTTGAGGCCAGTGCAGTTTAGCTTCCTGGCAAATCTTTTTGATTTGTCCTTTCAGGGTTTGATTCATCCTTTCCACCTGCCCACTAGACTGAGGTCTCCAGGGGGTATGCAAATTCCAGGTTATATCTAACATTCGTGCTAATTCCTGCACTACCCCGGCTATAAAATGCGGACCCCTATCTGATGACAATCCTAAAGGTACTCCAAATCTTGGTATTATTTCTTTTAACAAGGTTTTTACCACCTCCTTAGCCTGATTAGTTCTACATGGAAAAGCTTCCGGCCACCCTTAGAATGTACATACGTACACTAACAAGTATCTGTATCCCTGTGCCCTAGGCAGTTCAGAAAAATCAGCTTGCCAGTAATCTCCTGGTTGTGGCCCGACTTGCAACTTTCCCATTTGTATTTGTCTCCTGACTACTGGATTATTTTTCAAACATACCGGGCACATTGCATTAACTCTTTTTGCCATTGTTATCATCTGATTAGAGATTATCTCATTCTTCAAAAATTTTACCAATACTTCTGCCCCCCAATGACATTTATTATGTTCAGATTCCAAAATAAATTTCATTATGCGGGTAGGTACCACTATTTGTCCCACTGGTGTAACATACCACCCAAGTTGATTCTTCTGTGCCCCTAGCAAGTTTATTAGTTTTCCCTCTTCTATTGAATATTTGGGCTCCTGATTCAGGTATGGGGTAGCCGGATTTGTTCTTACCGGTACCAATGCCATTTGAGTCCATACTTCCCGTGCCACTTGCCGTGCTGTAACATCAGCAAATCGATTTCCTCTGTAAACGTCTCCTTCCGCAGTCTGATGTCCTCTAACATGCATTACTGCAACTGCTTTGGGACTGTGTACCGCATCCAGTAGCTGTAGCACTTCTTCCCGGTGCTTGATGTTGGTTCCCTGTGAATTCAAAAGCCCCCTTTCCTTCCATAACGCCCATGTACATGAACCACACCAAAGACATATTTAGAATCTGTCCAGATATTAACCCTTTTGTCCTTGCTCAAATACAGGGCTCTGGTGAGTCCAATCACCTCTGCCTTCTGGGCCGAAGTTCCAGGTAACAAAGCCATTGCCTCTATTACCTGATCCAATGTTACCACTGCATACCCGGCATAGTGAGTCCCATTCTCGACAAAACTGGATCCATCAGTGTATAGTTCCCATTCAGGTTCTTCCAATGGTTCATCCTTTAGGTCGGGTCTGCTGGCATATACTTGTTCAATTACCTCTACACAATCATGCACCAGTCCCCCAGCTTCCTGGTCACTGCGTAAAAACTCTGCTGGATTAACATGATTAGTAGTCCTTATTTCAATATCATCCTGTTCTCTCAGGATGGCCTGGTATTGCAACATTCGACTGGATGATAGCCAGTGACCCCCCTTTTGCTCCAAAACGGCCATGACCGTATGGGGAACAAACACTTTCATTTTTGCCCCCAAAGTCAATTTCCGGGCCTCTTGAATAAGAATTATTGTTGCTGCCACGGCTCGTAAACACGAGGGCCACCCGGAACTTACCGAATCCAGTTGTTTAGAGAAGTATCCCACTGGCCTCTTCCAGGATCCCACCTTCTGGGTGAGGACCCCCAATGCCAGTTTTTGCCTCTCATTCATGTACAACTGGAATTCCTTGGTCACGTCAGGGAGTCCTAGGGCTGGGGCCTCCTTTAGTGCCTGCTTCAATTCCTGGAAGGCCTTCTTTTGCTGTGTCGTCCACTCCAACCGATGCTGCTTCAAGGCCTCATATAGTGGCTTGGCTAGGAGACCGAAATTCATGATCCACAGTCGACACCATCCCACCATTCCTAGAAAAGATCTCAATTCCTGATGGTTACGAGGCAAAGGAATAGCACATATTGCCTCTATTCGGTTTACTCCCAAACGTCTCTGCCCTTGTGTGATCTCACAACCGAGGTAAATAACGCTATTTTTGACCAATTGAGCTTTTTCCTTAGAAACCCGATACCCTGCTTGGCCAAGCATGTTGAGTAATTTAATTGTTAATTCCACGCACATTTCCCTTTCCTTAGTAGCCAGAAAAATGTCGTCCACGTACTGCAGGATTACATACAAGGATGGGGATATTGTTACCTGGGTTATCTTCCATTCCTCAAGCTCCTTGGCCAGTTGGTTTCCAAAAATAGTAGGGGAGCATTTAAATCCCTGTGGGAGTCTCGTCCACATAAGCTGCTTCTTTCTCCCAAAATCAGGACTCTCCCACTCAAAGGCAAAATATTTCCTACTCTCTACTGCCAGTGGGATGCAGAAGAAGGCATCTTTAAGGTCAATCACTGAGAATAATTTAAACTCCTCCGATACAGATGTTAACAAGGTATAAGGATTAGCAACAACTGGATGTATGTCTTTCACTATTTCATTAATAGCCCTTAAGTCCTGTACCAAACGGTACTTACCATTAGGTTTCTTTACTGGAAAAATTGGAGTATTATACTCCGATTCACATTCCTGTAATATTCCTTGAACCAAAAATTGTTTAATTAACGGGGCTACTCCCCTCCTTGCCTCAAGCTTAAAGGGGTATTGCTTTATCCTCACTGGTCGGGCCCCTTCCTTTAGTTCCACCTTTACTGGCTGCGCAGCTTTAGATTTTCCGGGGACCCCTGACTCCCATACCCAGGGTACTACAGCCTGCTCAATTTCTTCTGGAATAGGAGAGGCATCCACTTCCTTGATCACAAAAATGCCTGCTATTTGTTCCTCAGGTATTTCCAATTTCACCCTTCCCCCTTCAAATATTATTTTCACATTAAGTCGGGACAACATGTCTCTGCCAAGAAGGGGTGTGGGGCAGTTTGGCATATACAAAAATTGGTGATCTAATTCCTTCCCCCCAAACCTAAGATTTAAAGGTTGTAAAAATGGTTGTTCCTCTAGCTTCCCTGTTGCCCCCACCACCTGTACCGTTGTGTCACTCAAAGGTCCCAATCCTCTCTTGAGTACAGAATAAGTAGCTCCAGTGTCTACCATAAATTCTTGATCCTTTCCATCTATTTCTAAAACTACCCTTAAATCTTTTTCTAGTCAGCTTTGATTCTGATAGTTTCCCAACAAAACTAGTGCTTGAGCGACTTCTGCTGGTCCTCCTGTGAATCCTCCCACAGGAGCATTCCCCATTGGAACTGTCCTTAATCCCATGTTTCCCATGCCCATACCTCCTCTAACCGGGCATTCATTTTTCCAGTGTCCCAATTGTCGGCAAAACGCACACTGGTTTGGATCCAACCTCCCCATGTTAGGTGCAAACCCAAATCCTCCCCGACCTCTTGCCAACCCCCTTTGTCCGCGATTAGCTCCTCCCCGACCTCGACCCCTAATGGGTCTTCCTCCTGCCCCTGTCTGTTGCATTACAGCCAGAATACTAGCTTGTTGTCTTTTTGCAGTTTCTTTCTCCCTGTTGTTGTATACCTTCCACGCTACCTCCAGCCTTTTCTCTAGTGGCTCTAATAACCATTTCCTTTTTCGTGGAATCCATTATAGTATCTAATAATATCTGTAAATCATTCCAGTCCGGATCCTGAGTCTTTATTACCATTTTAACCACCCTTGCCACCCTTTCAGGATCCTCCCGATAACTCCCCGCTGATTGCTTCCATATCACCAAATCCCCGGGGGAGAAAGGCACCTTTATAAGTATCCTTTCTCCCTATGGTCCCACAGCTTCCCTCAACGGCGCAATTAACTGTGGCCCCTTCTGCCCCTTCCTTCCCTTGCGAGTCAGCCCTGCTAACGGAGTTCTTTTAACACTCTCATTCTTTTCACCATCACCACCATCACTACCACTCTCACTAGATCCTGTTTTTATAGCTATATCCGCAGGGGGAGCAGGGGGCACATTAGGAGCAACCGGAACCCTCGGAGGTGCTATACAATAAGACAAATCTTCCGCGACTGAAGGATACAAATTACGCTCCTTTCTTTCTTTACATCCCACACACTCCTCCTTTCATCATTCACTTCTAAAACCAAGATACCACATTCCTTTTGCCATTCCTCTTTCCGATATAAAACGAAAAACAAATCCAAATATGGTATTTCATCCCATTTCTCATTTCTCCTTAAAAATTTCATCAAAGATTCCATTATCCCCAATTCCAGTGTACCATTCACCGGCCATCCCGCTTCCCCAATCTCATATTCAGGCCACCAATGATTACAATAATCTATCATTTTGCTTTTATCCAATTCTTGATAATACCCCTCACTTTTCCACCGTTTCAATATACAACCTAATGGTGTATTTCCAGGTATTTTACCATTGGCTTGCACTAAGGTTTTAAAAGTTTTAAAAGACATCGTATTACAACCTTTAATTCCACTATTAATCCCAATAAACCAATATACCTTAAACCAATATACCTTCTCGCCGTCCTTCCCTAAAACAAACAGGAGGCGAGTTCCGGTCCTGCGTCCTTAAACGTCTTATGGCCGGAGCCTAGGCTTTTTTTACCAACCACCAAATCCAAATCCAATTATCACCTTTTTCCAATATAAAGCACCTTCGGGCTTACCTTGGCAGTTTTCCAACAGGAGTCGGGGGTCGGGCACGACCGATTACTCCCCGAGAAGTGCTCGGTGCCGGCTTGGAGTGGATCAGGACGCGAACCGCCCCAGCAGCCCTTGGAGTCCTGCCGCGGTCGCCAGAAAACTGTTGCCCGATTGATAGATGACACAAAACTTGGATAAGTTTTGTGGGTGCTTTATTAAGTGCCCGGGGAACTGGGGGACTCATGTCCCAAAATCCCAGCCCCCAAATTCACGTATGGATGCTTCCCTCTTATACATGCGATTCACAACAAAGTCTCCAAGAAACAGTTTCCCGTTCCCCTTGCCTAGTCTCTAAGAAACAGTTCCCCGTTCCCCTTGCCTGGTCACAGACCCCTTATGATACATTCCTTGGTTCACAAACAAGATCATTAATCCTCTGCTTATCTTATTCTAAGAGCATTGTATGCTGCCTCCAGACAGGTTAGCATTCTTACTTTCCTGCACTAGTTTAATTATTTATTAAATCCCTAAGACTACCTGCTAGGTAACACACAAAACCCAACACACACTTTCAACGGCTACAAAACTACTTTTTAACAAACCAGATCACACACGACTCACTATAATTAAATATTTTGCTAAATTTCATTTCTTTTCCAACAGTGAGAGCTATTTCCAGAACAGACTAGCCAATAATCTGCTGTGAGCATGCACATCTGTAATGTGAGATTATCAGCTGAGACCCTTTCTTTAGAGCAAGATTCCTCAGGAGCAATACAGCTCAGGCAAAACTCGGATTTACCAGTCCTGATCCCTAAATCATGAGCTTGAGTGACAATGCAAGGCAGGAGGATTGTGGGATCACAAGACAATTCAGGTTGAAAGTGACCTTAGGGTGCCATGGGGTCCAGTCTGCTGCTTGGTAAGGCCAGAGACCCTGGGGAATCTCCACCCCTGTGCTGGTTCAGAAATCACTTGATGATGGATCTTTGCTATGAAATAACCTTGGTCTAGGGAGGTCCTTTCCAGAATAAATCTTGCGGTCAGTAATTCTCTGGAAGTTTTAAAACCCTTTGTCACTTTCTGGCTAATTGTATTCTTTGTTCAATTTCCTTGAAAAAATGTCATCATCGAGTCATGTGTACAAGAACTTGAGGATTACTTGTTGTGTATTTATCAATTCAATTTGCCCAACATCAGACTTCCTTCCCAGTTCAGCAGCAGCTCTTACTTGCTCTGTTGTCAAATATAAAACCCTCCACTGAAGGGTCAAAGTCCTTCTCCATCTTTACTTCATCCTCCTATTACATAAAAACTTACAAGAATCCTTTGCGATTGAAAAAAAAAAAAAAAAAAAAAAAAAAAAAAACCAAACAAACAAAAAAAGTCCCAAAGCAAACAAAACTCAACCCTTTGCAATAGCAGATGTAAAAGTTCCTGAAACCACCCCATCCATATTTCTCTCCTTGAACCTTTCCTTTGCTGTTCTGTAGAATTGCACTCCTCCCTGGAGCAGGGGTAGCTGTGCCTATCACATCCCAATCACAGTGTATGGACTCCTAGAACAATTTAGGCCGGAAGGAACCTCCAGGGTTTTTCTACTTTGAGCTGTTACTCATGACAGGACAGAGAATGGGCAGATGTTTTCCCATGCTGGTGATGAAGCCAGGGCAGAGACAGCAGTGTGGGACAGCAAGGTTTGTTACTGCACTGCTGTGAAAATATTTCCTGCAGGGGGCTGAGGGAACAGGAAGCGTTGGGAAAGTGGCCAGGGCTGTGTCAGTGGGTGAGAACAGGAGGAGAGAGGCTGCAGGAAGGCACAGGGAGCTGAGAGGGGCACTGAGCCTCAGCACAGGGAACACAGCTCCAGCTGGGCATGGCAGTCACACACACAATGGTGGAGGAGGCTGAGTTCAAACTCGTCCCAGTGAACTTGCACATGGCTAAACAGATCATGGAATACTATGTCATCCATCCTCCCTTATCAAGAAACTACAAGTTTAAAAGCACAAGACAGTTCTTTCCACAGGGATCAACCCCTCTGTCACTTCAAAGTTAGGAAAACTTACTGTTTGATTATGTGATTTGGTGAGTAGAAGACTGTATCACCAGCATGATCCATTACTATGATAGATTGCATGAGATATAATCAAACATCTAATATTTTAAAACAGTCTGAATGGGAGAGTTTGGCCAGAATCACAACAATAATCAACATGCTCACCAAGACTTTAGCACTCGTTGAGTCAAGCCTGAGCCCACTGTTACTCAACAGTGAATCTGGAAGAAGAATATTCCTTTCAGGAGAGATCCATGAAAAACATCTCAAATTGACTACCCAACACATTTTCTTAGCACTCACAGACATCTCTCCAAGAAAGGGAAATATTAATCTACACTGAACAGTCCATAAAACAGACCCACTGTTGCTTACAAGAGAGTCTTTATTGGCACCAACCCAAAAGAGGTTACAGACAGTGGAACAGGCCAAGGTACCACAAGGGCTTTGTAAAGCAAATCACAAAGGAAGGGACACGAGCAGGGGCAGAGATCAGAGATTTCCTGCTGGGACTGCACCTTCCCTCAGGGTCACAGGCTCTGCAGTCTAAGAGCCACGGCCAGGGCGCAGGGGGCGCAGGAAGGAGAGCTTGTCATTGAAGTCAATTGCCTTGTAATTGGGAACGTCCTCATGGGCTCGGGCAAGGTGCTGAGGCCCACTTCCATCACTGTTCTCACACAGCAGCCAGACACCTCTCTGGACTTTGTGGGAAGACACAATGTGATCATCTTCTCCCCCAGCCAGGTTGGTTGCTTCTCTTACTATTCTGCTCCTCCCTTTGTAGTCAACGTGTTGGTAGAGAGTGATCTGGGGATTGTGCAGATCTTCCTTGATCACCTGCAGAGAGCTGATCTTGTCATTCATCTCTTTACCTACAGAGTCATATTCTCCCTCCTCAAATACCAGAAACCGACCCTTGTAATCAACATGCTCATAAGCCACCCAAGGCTGGCCAATTACTTTCACTGAGGAGACAATATCATTCCAACCCACTGCTATTAGGTTGGGAGTGTCAGTGGTGAATTCTTTGGACATGCCCTGGAAGTTGACATGCTCATAAATGATGATTTTGCCCATCTCCGCAGGACTTCTCGTGTTTGGATTCCTTGCTATAGGAGCTGGATGGCAGCCTGCACAAGAGGAAGACACAAAACAAACAATGCTTGTAAAAAACCTTTACATACCAGATGGAAAATGATGAAAAATGTAGAGTGGGAAAAAATAAAGAAGGGAAAGCAACACTTTTTGAACAAAGAATAAACATAGCAGCAGCTGGAAAGGAGTGAAGGCATGAGGGCCTGATATAGAAATGTTCACTTGGAAGAGAATGTAAAATGAGGTATGTACCCATAACTACCCAGTTTTAATTAGATATACGTGTTGGTTTGCATATATCCCCCAGAGTAAGTCATAAAATACTATCCCAGTCACCCCCCACAACTGTGTATCAGTGGCCCCCTCCAGGCTGTCCCTGGGTCAGGTTTGTCTCTCCTGCAGCAGCCATCCATCTCCTCATGCCCTGAGAGATGGCTTCAGTCTCTGCACACGCACACAGCAGAGCCTCACAACCGTGCTGCAGCTCTCAGCCCAGCACTAAAGCCTCCTGCCCTTGCCCTGCACTTCACAGCAGCTGCCCAAGAAGCCCTTCCAGCTCTCCTGGGCCAAGGGTGCCTCTTACCTTGCTGTCAGCTGCAGGGCTGCGAGAGCTGAGGGCAATTCCTCCAGTGCAGGGCTGTGGTGTGTGCAGAGTGTCTCACCTGTCTGCATTTATAGCTCACTCAGAAGCCTTGTGCAACTCCCCAGGTGACAGCATGACAAGTGACCAAAATTGTCCAAAAGCCGGATCAGCCACAGTAATTCAGGCACACCAAAGTACATTGTGACACTGGGGCTGTGGAAGTTTCCTGCTTGTGGCAATTTGTAGTCTTGCCCTCCCGGGAAGTAATAAAATGCAGAAGGACTTGTTATGGGAGATATCCAGTCATGATTCCAGGTCACAGAGATGATATTGGAGCACCAGTTTTTGGAAAAAAAAAAAAAATCCCTTTTGTCCTTAGTGTCATGAAATCATTAATTTTGGAAAATGCCTCCAAGATCATCAAGCCCAACCTTTGCCCAAATACCACCATGCCCACTAATCATCCATAGTACAAATATCACTTCAACTTCCCTCCCCTTTCTTCATAACCACCATGGGACAGTATCTCCACATTCTCCCTCCTGCTCTGAGCAGCAGCCTGAAGTAGAGACCCTTCAAGGTTCCTTCCAGCTTAAATGCTTCAAGGAGTCCACACGCTCTCCTTGGCCTGTCTGGGGGGACAGCTACCCGTGCACCAGAGATGAGTACAAGCCTACAAAACAGCAAGAAATGGTTCAGGGAGGGATATGCAGGGGAATGTTAGAGCAAATTTGCATTTGCTCATGCCAAGATTTGTTTTGGGGTGTATTTAATCAAAGACATAATCCAAACAAATGAGGAAGTGTCACATCCAAAAATCTAACAAAGGATTCTTGAAAATTTTTCAGTGATAAGAGGAAGAAGTAAAGGTGGAGAAGGACTTTGAGCCTTCAATAGAGGGAATTACATTTGACAAGATAGCAGGTGAGAGCCTGTGGAGGAATGGGGAGGGAAGTCTGACTTTGGGGAAATAGAGTTCATGAATGTCCAACAAATTAACTTGAGGGTGTTATACACCTGACCTGACAATGACACTTTTTCATTGAAATTGAACAATGGATGCAATTAGGCAGAAAGTGACAAAGGCTTTTAAACCATCCTTACAATTACTGACAGAAAGATAGATTGTGGAAGGGAGGTCCAAGGCCTTGGTCACAAGCAGAGCAGCTTCCAAACATGACCAGGTTACTCGTGGCCATCTTCAAGTGATTTCGGAACAATTCCTATGGTGGAGATTCCCCAGGATCGCTGACCTTTCTTCCAGTGCTGAAAAACTCTTAGGGCTATGGTTACTTTCCTTATTTTCAGTCAGAGCTTCCCTGTTTCCAGATAAGACCCTTTCCAGATGTCCTTTAGATGAGCCCCTCTGAGAATCCTTAGCCTTGTCTCTTCCATGGCTGAGAAAAATTTTCATAATGATGTCAGAAAATTTTAAATCACACCACCCAAAGAAGTTGGATAGTCTGCATACTCTGAGGTTTTCCAGACCTGACTGGATGAAGCCACCAGCAGCCATAATTCACCTCACAGATGTCCCTGTGTTAAGCAGCTGACTGGATCCAATGACAACCAAAGGTCGCTTCCAGCTTGAATTACTCACCAATCCTACCATCCTCCTGGCTCCCTGGATCATTCAAGCTCATCACATAAGGACCAAGACAGGCAAATCCCAATATTTCCTGAGCCAGACTGCTCCTGAGGAATCCTGCTGTAAATAAAGATGATCAATGTCCCTTGTCCAACCATTCAGCCTTGTCAGACCAAGGCTGTCCTGATGGGGATTTCTGAGCACTGACATTGACCCAGTGGATCTAATGAGCTCCTTTGCATTGTCCTTGCACTCAGCAATTAATGTGTCCCTGCAATTTGTCTCTCCACGGTTTAATGTTTGGGGCTTTCTTGGTGAATTTGGCTTTTTGGAAGGGCAATTTTTCAAGATGTGGCTCTCCGTCTTGCCAGGGAGTACAAGTACAATCACATCCAACTACAAGTGCAAGAAAAAGAGAATTGAAAGAGCATCTGTGGATCTGTAGGATTTCAACACACAATATACTCGTCTGAGAAAGCCCATGATAGTTCCTACAAACAGCTGATCAAGATTGAAAGTAAAAGGGAAGAACACAAAAGTTACATGAGAGTGGTTCTCCTGTGGGAAAAGTCCCAGTTCCAGGGTTTCTGTCTGGCCAAGTCACTTTTCGAGTGTCGTGTGTAGGGAGAGCTCAGGATGAGCAGGGTTCAGCCCCAGGAGCTCCTCAGCTCAGCTGCTGCAGCCCAGGCTGCAGGCTCTCTGTCCAGGGCTGCTCTTCCCAGTGCCACTGGCCAGGCTGCAGGGACAGCCCGTGCTGGGCTTGGCTGTGTGACCCAGGGACGGGCACCTGGGCACGGAAAGGACACGGCCACGGCCACGGCACCGGCTGGCACACACCAGGGGCTGCCCTCAGCCACCCACAGCTGACACCACCAGCACTCCCACTGAATGCAATGGAAGACAGACAGCCCCGTCTCCTTCCTCCTCTGCAGCCAACACACATGGAAGCCCTCTAGTGAAGACCTGCCCACCCTCACTCTCCACAGCCACAAGCACTGCCCAGCTGCTCCCAACGGGACTGAGAGCCCCCAGCCTGTCCAGACTCACACCTGGCTCTGGGCTCTCTGACCAGGACACCCTTTGGTGTCTCCTAGTCCCTGGCTAGTGCAGCTTGGTGCTTGAGCCAGCCCACACACAGCACACACTGTTCTCATTGGTGTTCTGGCAGTCGTGGGTGCCTTGAATCCCAGCACGAGTCTCCTGCTGGACTGAAATCCCTGTCTATATCCATGCCCTGCTTGCTGGCTGCTCCAGCTCAAACTTTGCTGGCAAATCCCACTGGTATGACTCCTTATGAATCAGAAAGGCCTTTGTTAGATAAACGTCATAGACCAGATGCTGTCATATTTCACATACCCTTACAAGTTGGTCTTCCCATACTTTAAATTTCCATGTGCTGGAAGCCTGCAGACACAAAGACCATGATAGATCTTAGTGGGACAGAAGGAAACACCTGTAGAGATGGTGAATGAAGAAGAGAATCCCTACCACAGGATTCATTGGCCCAGAGCTTATGGGATGCTGTGTTCTGGAATTCTGCAGATTCCCAGCAACACTCAAACCATGTGATCAAGTAATGACACTCTCCACACTCCAACAAAATGTTTTCCTTCAGTGCTCCCTGTAGATTGCTCACCAAGTCCAGCAGGTTTCTGGAGAAGCGCCATTGAAAATGGCCATCCTGGGTGTTCCACAGTCTCAGATCCCAGGAATCACAGAGGCAGAGTTTTCAAGAGCACATCAAAGGTGTTGTCACCTATGTGATCACAGAAGAAATTATTTGCAATAAGACCTCTGTGTCAGCATCCGTTTGGATCCTGTGACCATGAGATCTTTCAGTGCACTGCAAAGAGCTCTCATGGCTATCAGCAAAGTCTGGCATCAGGGAGAATAAATAGAGGTAGAACATAATTTGTGCCTGTGTAGTGAAGAAAAGAAAGGAGGATCAGGAAGTGAGGAGAACCAAGATCTCCGGATCAAAGATTTCAAAAGCAAAAATAAGCTGGGGCAGCACGTTCTCAGCTTTCTTGTTCCATAGACAGAAATAGAAACAGTTGATGCCAGAAAAATATTAAAAAGTATTAAAAAGAAACACTACCTGAAACACTTACTTCAGCCTGAACTAGGGAAATGCTTGGAGTCATACTTAGCACAAGATTGTGACTTGACAAGTGTGGAACACTACCTCTTAACATATTCAATTGTATAATTACAGGACTGACAGTATAAGGCACCATTTACAATATTCAGTAATTTGCACAAAATAAATATCTGCAAAGATCTCTGGTGGTCTTTTGCCATACCTCTGCTTTAGAATTCTGACTTTGAAGCAGGTTCTACACCATATTAGTTGGTCCCTATTTACCCCCAGTTTCTGGGTTCTCCACTGTGATCTTCTGTCTGGTTTTGAGACAACAACATTGGTGCTTTTGTTTACCATCTACAATCGTACCATGCCCATCTATTACTATACATAAATATATACATGAACATATATGTCAAGGAATCAGAGAATGGTTTGGGCTGCAAGAGACCCTGAAGAACCCTTTGAGGGATGGTGCATCCACACCTTCAGAGAGCTGAACATGAGCCATCAGTGTTCTCAGGTGGCCAGGAAGGCCCATGGCACCTGGCCTGGATCAGCAATGGGGTGGCCAGCAGGAGCAGGGCAGGGATTGTCCTCCTGTACTCAGCACTGCTGAGGCCACTCCTGGAATCCTGTGTTCATTTTGGGCCCCTCACCGCAAGACATGGAAGTGCTGGAGTCCAGAGAAGGGCAGCAAGGCTGGTGAAGAATCTGATAAGGAAGAGCTGAGGGAGCTGCAGATGTTTATCCTGAAGGAAAAGGAGGCTCAGGGGGGGACCTTATCACTCTCCACAACTCCAGATAGGAGGATGTAGCCAAGTGGGTCACTCTGTTCTCCAGTCAACCAATGATGGAGCGAGGGGAAATGCCCTCAGCTTGTGTATGGAGACGTTCAGGTTGGTGATTAAGGGAAACATCTTTATTGCAAGAGTAATTAAGCTTTGGAATGAGCAACCCAGGGAAGTGGTGGAGAAACTTATTATTATCCCTGAAAATATCCAAAACACAAGGAGAAGAGACATTCGCAATATGGTTTACTGGGTGTCCTGGGTTCACTATATGATGCTTTTAGTAGTCTTGTTCTATTTATGCTGAATACTAAGTTTAGCACCTTTAGGACTTGTTCCAGAGAGTGAAGGGGGCAAACAAGAAGCAGCAGTTTGTTTTCAGACTCTGCACTCACTCCTCCACATTCCTGCTCCTGGACAGTGTTGTCTGCGGATGGACAGACAGCAGGACAGAGCTCTCCTTTGGTTTAGTTAGTTTTATCTAGCTGAGGCAAAGCAGTTGTCTGCCCTGAGGGTTTTTCTCCCATTTTCTCTGGACCTGTTCAAAGCTGCTCTGGCCTGAACACCAGCAGAGCACCGGCAGCTCATACTTGGGGCCCACCGGGCCGGGCCTGGGCCGCGGCATTTCCAGCGCCTGAGGGGCTGATCAGAGACTGAGTGAGCTGAGCTGCAACCCGGGGAGGGGACTTTCTCAGTTTGTCATCACTTTTGGAGCAGCAAGGAGTTTTTTTGTTTAATATTGGTAAGGTTAATTGTTTATTAAACAGGTTGATTTCCACTTTTCTCCAAGGATGTATCTCCTCCTGAACCAGTTGAGGAGAGGGGCCAATTGAATCTGTTTTCCTAGAGGGGCCCCTTTGAGGGTTCTCTCCAGAATTTGCCATGAACCAGGACACTGAGCATGGTGGTTCACAATCAAAGTTTGGACTTGATGATCTTGGAGGCCTTTTCCAACTTTAATGATTCCATGATTCGAAGGACAAAAGGGAAATTTTTAAAAATACCTGGTGCTCCAATACCAACTCTGTGACTAGAAAATCTCATAAAAATCCTTGTGCATTTTAAGCACTTCCCAGGAGGGCAAGACAAGCAGGAAACTTCCACAGCCCCAGAGTCACAATGTACTTTGGTGTGCCTCAATCACTGTGGCTGATCTGGCTTTTGGAGAGTTTTGGTCACTTGTCATGCTGTCACCTGGGGAGTTGCACAAAGCTTCTGAGTGAGCTATAAATGCAGACAGGTGAGACACTCTGCACACACCACAGCCCTGCACTGGAGGAATCGCCCTCAGCTCTCGCAGCCCTGCAGCTGACAGCAAGGTAAGAGGCACCCTTGGCACAGGAGAGCTGGAAGGGCTTCTTGGGCAGCTGCTGTGAAGTGCAGGGCAAGGGCAGGAGGCTTTAGTGCTGGGCTGAGAGCTGCAGCACAGCCGTGAGGCTCTGCTGTGTGCGTGTGCAGAGACTGAAGCCATCTCTCAGGGCATGAGGAGATGGATGGCTGCTGCAGGAGAGACAAACCTGACCCAGGGACAGCCTGGAGGGGGCCACTGATACACAGTTTGGGGGTGACTGGGAGAGTATTTGCAGCTTAATCTTGGATATGTAACTAAATCAACACACACAACTAATTTGAACTGAGTAGCTGTGGGCCCATGTCTTGTTTGATGTTTTCCCTCAAAACTGAAATTTCTGTCATGCCCTCACTGCTTTCCAGCTGCTGCTATGTTTCTACTCTGCTAAAAACTTTCTACTTTTCCTTTTCTGCACTACACTTCCCATAATTCTCTGTCTGGAGTAGAAAGTCTTCTCACAAGCTCTGCTTGTTTTCTGTCTCCCTTTTCTGCAGGCTGCCATCCAGCTCCTATAGCAAGGAATCTTCACCCCAGAAGTCCTGCAGAGATGGGCAACATCACCATTATTGAGCATGCCAACTTCCAGGGTCTGTCCAGAGAATTTACCACTGACATTTCCAATCTAAAAGATACAGATTGGAATTATATTGTCTCCTCAGTGAAAATAATTCACCAGCCTTGGGTGGCTTATGAGCATGTTGATTACAAGGGTCGGTTTCTGGTATTGGAGGAGGGAGAATATGACTCTGTAGGTAAAGAGATGAATGACAAGGACAGCTCTCTGCAGGTGATCAGGGAAGATTTGCACAATCCCCAGATCACTCTCTACCAACACGTTGACTACAAAGGGAGGAGCAGAATAGTAAGAGAAGCAACCAACCTGGCTGGGGGAGAAGATGATCACATTGTGTCTTCCCACAAAGTCCAGAGAGATGTCTGGCTGCTGTGTGAGAACAGTGATGGAAGTGGGCCTCAGCACCTTGCCCGAGCCCATGAGGACCTTCCAAATTACAAGGCAATTGACTCCAAGTACAAGCTCTCCTTCCTACACCCCCTGTGCCTCACTATGGCTGTTAGAATGCAAATCCTGCAGCACTGAGAAAAGATGCCTGTGCCTTCCTGCAGCCTCTCTCCTCCTGTTCTCACCCACTGACACAGCCCTGGCCACTTTCCCAACGCTTCCTGTTCCCTCAGCCCCCTGCAGGAAATATTTTCACAGCAGTGCAGTAACAAACTTTGCTGTCCCACACTGCTGTCTCTGCCCTGGCTTCATCACCAACATGGGACAATATCTGCCCATTCTCTGTCCTGCCATCAGCAGCAGCTGGAATTGGAAAACCCCTGGAGTTTCCTTCTGGCCTAAATTGTTCCAGGAGTCCACACATGGTTATTGGAATGTGAAAGGCACAGCTACCCCTGCCCCAGGGAGGAGTGCAATCCTACAGAACAGCAAAGGAATGGTTCAAGGAGAGAAATATGGATGGAGTGCTAATGCAAAGGGTTGGGGTTTTTTTTGTTTGGGGTTTTTTTTTGTTTGGTTGGTTTTTTTGTTTTCTTGTTTTTTTTTTAATTGCATAGGATTCTTTTAAGTTTTTCAGTAATAGGAGGATGAAGTAAAGATGGAGAAGGACTCTGACCCTTCAGTGGAGGGTGTTACATTTGACAACAGAGCAAGTAAGAGCGGCTGCTGTACTGGGAGGGAACTCTGCCATTGGGGCTATGGAATTGATAAATACACAACAAGTAATCCCCACATTTTTGTACATATGACTTGATGATGACATTTTTTCACGGAAATTGAACAAAGAATGCAATTAGCCAGAAAGTGACAAAGGTTTTGAAATCTTCCTGAGAATTACTGACAGAAAGATTTATTTGGGAAGGGACTTCCCTATTTCACTGCCTTCCTCACAGCAGATACAAGGAAAGAAGATTACTCAAGGCCATCCTCAAGAGATGTTTGCAAAAAGTACAAGGGTGGAGGCTCTCCAGGGTCTCTGACTTTCTGCCAGTTCTGAGCAATCGTTAGTATGAGTTTTTATTCCTTTTTTTATGTCTGAGTTTCCCTGCTGCCATCTAAGACTCTTTCCAGCTGTCCTTTGCTGAGCCCCCTGGATAACAGGAGCCTTGTCTTCTGCAGGCTGAACAGCACCAGGCCCCTCAGACTCTGCTGGTTCATGGGATGCTCCTGTGCCATCCACTGGCCTGTATGGGGCTCCACCATTTGGTTCACATTGTGCTTTTTATAGGGCATCTGAAACAGATGCAGTATTCCAGGTGTGCCCTCTGTTCAGAGGAGTTGGAATAAACGCTTCCGTTCCCCTGCTCCTCCAGTCCTCGTGCTGTGCAGGATGCAAGTGCCCTTCAACTTCTTATCCACCACAGAAAGGAGAGAGAGAGAAGACATTCTGACAGGACTGGAATTAAATTCTCAGGGGTTGCATGTACTCAATAGTGTCATGCCTGAGGTAGGGTAAAACCTGTACAGAAGTACTGACTAGTACAGCTCCTCTTCAAAAGGAGTCTAAATAAAGAGTTTGTGAGATTGAAAAGAACAAAACAGAAAAATCCTTTGGTGACAGACTACAGGAAAGTTGGAGTTAGGTGACCAGGGTGCTTTTCTCTTCCTCTGCCCATGCTCCAAAGAGTTGAGATGTGTGAGTCAAGTGAGCCAACTCTGTGAGTGTGAGAGGGCATCTGGCTGAAACCATCAGGCAAGCAACGATGGCAGAGCAACCTCAGTGTTGAGAGAGGCCCAGAACATCAATGACACACCAGATCACTCCTGCAAATGCACCTCCTGAAAGCATCACTATTGGAATTTGAATCCCAATATTACCAGTTAGATTGTGCCTGGGCCAGTCTGACCCTCACTGCTGGGCCAAAGGCAGCAACTGTGGCGTGTCACCCCAGAGATACCTTGGCTTGCTGGTGGTTGCAGCTGGGCACTGAACAAGTCCAGGCTTGTTAGGAACTCCGTTTGCCTCAGGAGAAAAGCTTCAGGCGATGGTGAAGAGACAAAGGAGATGGATTCTGCTGGAGGGTTATATCCAGAGGTTTATTCCATGGTTACAGAGGTCTGAATCTTGGGAACAGGTCCATCAGAATCCTGACCACATGGTCTCATTACCTTTTAAGCTCAAGGACAGGGGGAGGGGTGGGGACAGGTGAGCGACCAACCAGGTGAGAGGGGCAGGGTCTCAGGGGGGGATGACACCCAGACAGGCCAATGACCCCCAGACCTGAGGGGCATCCTTTGAACTTGACCAACCACACGACGCCTTGCTGGAATGTTAAACCTGATTGACAGCCCAGCAGGGGGCGAGGGGGGAAGGGGAAGAGAGGTATTGGCACACCTGGGGAAGGAAGTTTAAAACACACTGCAACACATCACATTGCAATCTTCTTGTGCTTCTCTTGGCTTGGCAGCAAACTGCTCTCCTAACTGGCAAACCTACACTGAAAGTTTGCTTAGAGTCAATCACTGATGAGACAAAGAAAGTCAAGAAATGGGGCAGACCTGTTGGATCTCAAGTGCTTCAAACCAGTATTCTCGGCAGTTAATGAGTAATAAAACTGCTGTATGCACACAGAAATAGGGTAACTTTTCTGTTTGGGGAAAGCAGGGAAGTTTGTTGTGAGAGGCTGCAGCTGCTCTTTTCTCTGATCCTTTCACAACACTCTGAGTTTCTTTCGCAGAAAGATTTTCTTTCCCTGATAGACAACTTTTCAGGAATTCTGAAAGAAGGCATGGACCAGGGATGAAAATATGGGTAGCACGTTGGATATGTCCTGGATGTGATTCTCACTCTAAATGATTCAGAAATCCTGAAGATATTGTGAGCAGGATGTAAGTGTGTTTTGGGAGGGAGGTGGCTTGTGTGTTTTTCCTGTAAATTACTGAAGGAAGGGGAAGGGAAGGTGAGAGGTATTTCCAGAACAGACTAGCCAATAATCTGCTGTGAGCATGCACATCTGTAATGTGAGATTATCAGCTGAGACACTTTCTTTAGAGCAAGATTCCTCAGGAGCAATACAGCTCAGGCGATACTCGGATTTGCCCATCCTGATCCATAAATCATGAGCTTGAGTGACAATGCAAGGCAGGAGGATTGTGGGATCACAAGACAATTCAGGTTGAAAGTGACCTTACGGTGCCATGGGGTCCAGTCTGCTGCTTGGTAAGGCCAGAGACCCTGGGGAATCTCCACCCCTGTGCTGGTTCAGAAATCACTTGAAGATGGCCACCAGAAACCTGTTTTCCTTTGGTCGCATCTTTCCTGTGAAAAAGGCCTTGATCTATAGAGGTCCTTTCCAGAATAAATCTTGCTGTCAGAAATTCTAAGGTTGATTTTAAAACCTTTGTCACTTTCTGGCTAATTCCATTCTTTGTTCAATTTCCTTGAAAAAATGTCACCATCAAGTCATGTGTACAAGAAATTGGGGATTACTTGTTGTGTATTTATCAGTTCCATTTCCCCAACCTCAGACTTCCCTCCCAATTCAGCAGCACTGGTTACCAGCTCTGATGTCAAATGTAACACCCTCCACTGAAGGCTCAAAGTCCTTCTCCATCTTTACTTCATCCTCCTATTACTGAAAAACTTAGAAGAATCCTTTCCTATAAAAAAAAGAACAAACAAACTAAAACAAACAAACAAACAAACAAAACCCCTTTGTAACAGCAGATGTAAATTTTCTGAAACCACCCCATCCATATTTCTCTCCTTGAACCTTTCCTTTGCTGTTCTGTAGAATTGCACTCCTCCCTGGAGCAGGGGTAGCTGTACCTATCACATCCCAAGCACAGTGTATGGACTCCTGGAACAATTTAGGCTTAAAGGAGCCTCCAGGGGTTTTCCACTTCCAGCTGCTGCTGAAGGCAGGACAGAGAATGGGCAGATATTGTCCCATGTTGGTGATGAAGCCAGGGCAGAGACAGCAGTGTGGGACAGCAAGGTTTGTTACTGCACTGCTGTGAAAATATTTCCTGCAGGGGGCTGAGGGAACAGGAAGCGTTGGGAAAGTGGCCAGGGCTGTGTCAGTGGGTGAGAACAGGAGGAGAGAGGCTGCAGGAAGGCACAGGGAGCTGAGAGGGGCACTGAGCCTCAGCACAGGGAACACAGCTCCAGCTGGGCATGGCAGCCACAGACACACAGACAGACAGACAGACAGAACTATCCTCAGGGACCATCCAAAGGGCCCTTGGCAAGCTCCAGCACTGGCACCGTGTGCACCTCATTGTAAATTGGCTGCTCTCTCCCAGAGCCATTCGGGCCTGACCCATTCAGAGCTGGGCCCAGGCCCCTGCCAACCTTTACAAGGACAAAAGCAAAAGACTGGAAGTGTTCTTCTCCTCTCAGGACCAATAATCCCACAGCTTTACTGTGGAATTACTCCAGGAGATCGTTTATGGGGAGTAGTTGGTGTCCCAGGAGAAAAAGAGAGGGAATGCCTAACGAGGGGAGAATTTTACACCTGGGGGAATGGGGGATGGTGGAATAGGACCACAGCCAATGGGACACAATTGAGGAACGGGCCAGGGGATGAGTAAACCCGGGACAAAGTACTACCAGGTGAGATTAGGAGTGGGGAACACCATGTGATCAGTGCAGATTATCAAACACCCAGGGCAAAACCAACTAACTAACTATTTAATGCAATAAAGCACCTCATGTGGTTCAAAGAGGCCAAGTGCAGCTCCTGTCTGTGACCAGGACAAGGAAATCAGGGCACACAGCAGGCCAGCACAGAGAGAGAGGAACCCTGCAGGGCAGAGCTGCCATGGGCCAGCTGACACAGTGCCCAGCTCAGGGCTGCAGCTCTCATCAGGCACTGCTGCAGGAGGGCTGAGACTCTGCTCGTCCAGCTGAACTTGCACAGGACTCACCAAATCCTGGTCTACCCTTGCCATTCCTCATTCCTTATCAGGATATTACAGGTGTGAAAAACAAGGCAGGTTCTACCATTTGCACTTTAGAATTCAAATTAGTGAAAGCATTCTGTTTATGATGAGATTTAGGGCAGTGGAAGACTGCATCATTGCTACAGTCACTGCCTTGACATAGAACCAAGCGTGTGATAGCCAGGTACAATCCGGAGGTGAGAGTTTGGCCAGGATCAGCAATGATCTACATGCTCACGAAGACATTTACAGTGAAGCCTGACCCCACTGTTAATGAGCAGGTAAACCAGAAGGAAACAGAATTCTGCAGGAGACATCCAGGAAAAATGTTGGCAAGTGACTGTGTGGACCATTCTCTGGATACACAGAGACATCTCAGCATGGAAGAGCAATATTTATCTATTCCAAAGATGCACAAAACAGACCCAATGCTGATTGCAAAGGATTATTTATTGGCAGTAACACAAAATGGTTTAGAGACAATGGCAGAGGCTACAGTAGCACAAGGGCATTGCAATGTAAATTACAAAAGAAGTGATGCTGGTTCTGCACTGACACTCTCTGTTTCACTTAGCCACACACACAACCTGCAATGCTTCTACATTCCACAGCCCAGGACTCTGGAATGCCAGCAGAGGGTACAACAGGTTTCACACATGTGGCATTGCCTCCTCTAGCTTGGACACTCTCATATGATCAATCCTGATGATTCTTGCATTGGTGGGGTGGGAGCAGCGTGCAAGGCAGGATGGAGAAGTGCAGCTCTGCAGTGCAGCCGAGCAGAGAGCGCTGACATTCGGTGGTCCTGTGACACTGGGGGAAAAGGCAGCACCAGCAGAGGCGGAGATCCGGGTGTCAAATTTCTGCATCTTTTCTCAGCGCTGCAGGATTTGCATTCTAACAGCCACAGCCAGGGCGCAGGGGGCGCAGGAAGGAAAGCTTGTCATTGAAATCGATTGCCTTGTAATTTGGAAGGTGCTCGTGCTCTCGGGCAAGGTATTGAAATCCACTTCCATCGCTGTGCTCACACAGCAGCCAGACACCTCTCTGGACTTTGTGGGAAGACACGATTGTCGTGTCCCACACCCTGGTTGGTTGCTTCTCTTAATTTTCTGCTCTTCCCTTGATAATCAATGTGTTCATAGGGGGTGATCTGGGGATTGTACAGACTTTCATTGATCACCTGCAGAGAGCTGATCCTGTCATTCATCTCTTTACCTACAAAGCTATATTCTCCCTCCTCAAACACCAGAAACCCACCCTTGTAATCAACATGCTCATAAGGCACCCGAGGCTGGCCAATTACTTTCACTGAGGAGACAATATCATTCCAATCTGCATCTTTTAGATTGGAAATGTCAGTGGTGAATTCTCTGGACAGACTCTGGAAGTTGGCATGCTCAATAATGACGATGTTGCCCATCTCTGCAGGACTTCTGAGGTGCAGATATCTTGCTATAGGAGCTGGATGGCAGCCTACAAAAAAGGGAGACAGAAAACAAGCAAAGTTTGTGAGAAAACATTCTACTCCAGGCAGAAAATGATGGAAGTGTGGCACAGAAAAGGAAAAGTAGAAAGTTTTTAGCAGAATAGAAACATATCAGCATCTGAAAAGGAGTGAGGGCATTTCAGTTTAGAGGGAAAACATCAAACAAGACATGTGCCCACAGCTACTCAGTTCAAATTAGTTGTGTGTGTTGGTTTAGTTACATACCCAAGATTAAGCTGTAAATACTCTCCCAGTCACCCCCCACAACTGTGTATCAGTGGCCCCCTCCAGCCTGTCCCTAGGTCAGGTTTGTCTCTCCTGCAGCAGCCATCCATCTCCTCATGCCCTGAGAGATGGCTTCAGTCTCTGCACACGCACACAGCAGAGCCTCACAACCGTGCTGCAGCTCTCAGCCCAGCACTAAAGCCTCCTGCCCTTGCCCTGCACTTCACAGCAGCTGCCCAAGAAGCCCTTCCAGCTCTCCTGTGCCAAGGGTGCCTCTTACCTTGCTGTCAGCTGCAGGGCTGCGAGAGCTGAGGGCAATTCCTCCAGTGCAGGGCTGTGGTGTGTGCAGAGCATCTCACCTGCCTCCGTTTATACTTGCAGAATAGTGGAAGTGTGAATTGCTCAATTCCAAGGAACTGGGAGTGGTTGATGTCATGCTCAAAAATTATTCATATTCTTATCTTGGTTTTGATGCCCTACACCCAGATATCTCATTGCTCTGGTTCAAAAGTTCACTGAAGTGTGAGTGGCCTGATAACCTTAGAACGTGGCTTCATGTCTGTCCCTGCTCAGAAGCCATCTGAACCACAGGAACTGGAACACATTGATTGGAGCAACCCCAGCTCCTTCAATCCCTCAACAGCTCAATTCCCTTCTCTGCACTCACTCCAGCCCCTCCATGTCTTCCTTGCAGTGAGGGGCCCAGAACTGGGCCCAGCCCTTGAGGTGTGGCCTCAGCAGTGCTGAGCACAGGGGGACAATCCCTGCCCTGATCCTGCTGGCCACACCATTGCTGATCTAGGTCAGGTGCCACAGGCCTGCCTGGCCACCTGGGCACAGCTGGCTCATGTGCAGCTGCTGTCTGTCATGTGTGGGGCTTTTGTGACCGCAGGGCAGGACTCGGCCCTCGGCCTTGCTGAGCTTCATTCCATCGGCCTCAGCCCACTGACCCCTCTGCAGAGCCTCCTCACCCTCCAGCACACAACACTCACCCAAGCTGGTGTTGCCTACAGACAGACTAAGGGGGTTGATCCAAGGATGGGGCGCCCACATCTTCTCTAGAGAACCTCTTCCAGTGCCTCACCACCTTCACAGTGAAGAATTCCTTCGAAAGGTCTAGCCTAAACCTATGCTCTTTCATCGTGAAAGGCCGCAGTAAAAAGACCCTCTCTCTGCTTTTCTTATAAGCGTCTTTATATTTTAAACTGCTGCAATAAGTTCTCCCAGAAGCCTTGTCTTCTCTAGGCTGAATAACACCAAGTATCTCTGGCTTTCTTTGTTGGAGGTTCTCCAGCCCTCTGACCATTGTCATGGCCCAGCTCTACATCTGCTGTAACAGGTCTGTGTCTCTCTTGTTCAGGAAACCCCAGGGTTGCATGCAGAGCTCCAGGTAGAGTCTCACCTCAGCAGTTCAGAAGGGAAGGATCACCTCCCTCATCCTGCCAACTACACTTTCTGCAGCCAGGACACCTTTGGCTTTCTAGGTGGCAAGTGTCAGGTCACGTCCAGTCTTTCATCCACCGGTGTTCTCAGCTCCTTCTCCACAGGGCTGCCCTCAGCCCATTCATCCCTCAGCCTACGCTGCCCCTGGTGATTGCTCTGACATCCAGTTGCAGGGCCTTGCACTCAGCCTTGCTGAAATTTATGGGATGCACATCGGGCCATTGCTCAGGCTTCTTGAGGTCCTGCTTAACAATCCCTTCCTTCCAGCATGGCAACACACCACTCAGCTTGGTGTCATCTCCAGACTCGCTGAGGGTGCACCTGCCCCCATGGCTGTGACATCAAGGAAGGCATTGGAGAGCACTGGGGGCAGAACAGACCCTTGGGGGTCACCATTTGTTCATGGCTTCCATTGATCCTGATCGAGTTTCTCAGGAACTCACTGTGCGAATGACAGCACAGGCATTTAGGTGCCAGCAGCACAGCACTTCTGCTCCTAGAGATGGTACTTCCTCAAGGGAGTAGAGACCTAGGAAGATTTCTTCTCTTTTATCAGAGTATTCACCTGCTCACTTAACTTGCTCAGTTAGGGTGATTCAGCAAGGAGATGTGTTAACAATTAAGTAACTCAAACTGCTTCCTGCTTCTCATTTTCTACATTTGTAGGCACATGAAAGACAAGGAAGTGATTTGTGATTTGCACATCTTCAGCAAAGGAAAGTCCAGTTCAAATAACCTACTGGCTTTTTACGATTCAGTGGCTATTTCAGTGGAAAAGGGAATGGCTACAGATGTTATCTACCTGGATTTCTGCAAGGCCTCTTGTAGGAGTGACGGGGGGTCAGCACAGTCGGGACGGACGGAGACGAGAGATCTCTGAAGCCAGGTCGTGGAACTTGTGGTTTATTGCAGAGGGCCTGGGTGCAGGGCCCTGCTGGGAGCCGCCAGCCACAACTCAAAGCAGGCCCGAGAGAAGAGAGGGGTAGAGAAGATGAGAAGGTAAGAGTGTAAAAGGCAAGATCTAAGAGACCAGAGGTAAGAGAAGAGCTAAGAGCATAGAAAAGTAAGAAAGTAAGTAAGCGAAGTTCCCGTTACAATACAATAAATCATCTTCTGTGTTGAATATTCTGATTCTCACTAACCAATCTACTACAACATACAAATCCTATTGCATTTGCATACAACCTATAAGAATCAATACATGACCATACGGTGTGTTGCCTTCTAGATCAAGGCAGGCGACCTGGTTCTGAGGTACAGCTCGACAGCCCTCTCTCTAGGGCCGTTCGGGCCAATGACATACGCAGACACCAATGTGGTGGACGGTCAAAAGGCGTTTATTACTTCTTCTCTTGGGGTCTTATAGTCTTAGGGGTCTCTACGTCAAAAAGGGGTTTGTCCTTCTTACCTATGGTTAGTAGGGAATGGAAAAAGTACTGGGTAAGGGATGGAAAGTTACTGGCTTCAGTGGGGCAACATTCCTATTGTTAGTGGGACCACATTCCTATGTTAATTTCTTATCTATGAGTACCTGAGGGTCTTATCTATGGGGAACAGAGGGTCCTGGCTTTCCGTGACATCGCGGCAATCTTCCGCAGCGCCTCTTCCCTAGCTACCACATCTCCCCCCCCTTTTCACGAATGAATGAGGTAGTCATGTACATAGGTACTGAATTGAGGTATAAGGTTTGTAGCTTGACAAGGGAAAGGGGTTTTGGGAAACCTGAGTAAGCTTTTGCCAGACAAGTTTGGAAAATCTTGTGACTGGCAGTGTTCTTTGGTTGAATTCCCTGGTTGAATTCACAGCAATTGTCGTCGCCCTATAAACAGGATGTTGGCCCGTTCCAGACGGCTCTGAACGAACGAGACCGGCTTGTTCAGCAGGCATGGTCCGAAGGTGACTGTTGGAAACAGCATCGCTAATGGACCTATCAGGGCAGAAATCAGAGTGGTTAGCCATGGTGATTGATTGAACCAGGACTCGTACCAGCCCTGTTGGGCTTCCCTGTCTTTCTGCCTCTGAGCCAGTCGGTTCCGGAGTTCTGCCATGGAGTCTCTCACGACTCCCGTGTGGTCTGCATAGAAACCCTTTCAAGGCAGCACACAGGCCCCCTTGCTGCATGAACAGGAGGTCCAGGCCTCGCCTGTTCTGCAAGACCACTTCTGAGAGTGAGGAGACCAACTTCTCTAGATAGGAGATGGATTTCTCGATCCTCTGCAGGTCTTTGTCAATTGTTGCCTGCAGTTGGGACAGTCCTTGGTGCTGAGTCGCTAGGGCTGAGACACCCGTGGCCGTTCCTGCTGCTCCCAGGCCGAGCAGCATTGCGATAGTTATACCTGTCATTATTTCTCTTTTGTGGATCCAGCTGGGTCCCTCAAGAAGATGGTACATTTCCTTGTCTGAGTGGTACAGGACCCTAGGAACAATCAGAACTTGGACACAGAAGTCGTTAGAGTCATTGAATTTGGGAAGGAACACACAAGGACTCACTCCAGATCGCTGGCAAACCCACATCCCCGATGCGGATGGGACTGCCCACTTATTGTTTTTCCTGTTAGGCTTGACAATTTTGGTGCAGACGTTGCCTTTCTGCTTAGCTAGGGTTGCATTGCCAAAGCAACTGCCTCGGCCTGTGACTTGACTCAGGGTGATTCCTTTGCAGGGGTACCCCATCTGCACTGGTGAGGGGCATCGGCTGAGGAATAACTGAAGGGAGTGTTTAAAGCGACTCCTCTGTAAAAGGGGGGTTTGACGTCGTAACAAAGCCAGCAGGATTCGGTTAGGTTAGGGTTGGATTCGTTCAGGGATACAAAGGTAGCCTCTAACATACGAAGGATTGGGTCTGCGTCTGACCCGGTTAAGCGACTCATCTGGAAGGTTTCCGCTTGACCGGTCGGGACATTGCTGACCCCTGTGGGTAAGGTTTTGGGGTAGGTTGTGTTTCTCCCTTTCGGCACGCTTCTAATCGCTTTGTTGGGTCTGACTGCTCGGGGTGCTGACGGCTGGAGGCTGATAATTTGCACGTTCACCCTCTCTTTTGACCCTTTGAAGGACCACTGTCCACGTCTTGCCTGTGGCCCAGCTAGGGTGATCTGACTGCAAGACCGTCATGTTGTAATCAGTGCATGCCCGAAAGTTACAGATTTTAAGTTGGTTTAGATGGGAGTTTTCGTGAAAGAAGAAGGGTATTTTGCAGCCGCTGGGTGCCCAGGTGAACTGTGAGAATTTGTCTGGCTCTTGTGGGTCCCACCCAGGCCCCGATGGTCTGGCATCTGTAACTATGGTTTCGCAGCCCCAGTGCCCACAATATCCCCACCCTGGGTGATTGCAGTAGCTTGTCCCAGGGTTTGAAGCTGGGCACCAGTAGGATAGGTACGAGTGTGTGACGTGTGGGGAATAGGGGTTTACCCTTGGCTGTCCTGGAAACAGGTCGGTGATGCGGAGCACGAAGGATGGAGTGTTCGGTGTGGTGATTTCTCTGAGTGCTTTGCCACTACTAAGGTGTCGCATGACCCACCTGAAGGGCTGATGGGGGTAGTGATCTGGGCTGGCTTGCCCTCTGGCGACAAGCCCCAACAGCAAAATCACACAGAAACACCCTTGGTGCTTGGGTCTCACCCGTGCGGGTCTCTCGGGTTCTGCCTGACGGCTTGGTGGTCTGTCGCTTTTGTCTGAAACCGGGATGTACGCATCACGAGGGCGTCCCACGAGCAGGTCCTGTAAACAAAGACTCGCAATTCTCGTCAGTCTCATTCTGCTCGCTATGAAGGTCCGGTTTAATCGACTTAAGTGGACACCACCTGATTTTGCCGTCCTTTTTGACAGCCGTGTACCCTCTCCCCGTGAGCATCAGCCTCCAACCCCGTTCCCACTCGCCTAGCTCGTTTCTGATTACCACCTGTGGGCCCTCTTCTAGCGCTCGAGTGGCCCAGTGTTTTTGGACGGGACTGTTTGTTTCGTCCCCCCTAGGGAATTGATTCAGTGCCAGCAAAGCAGTTGCCAGCATACGTGCCTGATCTCCTGGGGGAATGGCATTGGCAAAGCCCTCTGCTTTTGCCAACACTTCTATCTTGGTTTTCAGGGTCTGGTTTGCTCTCTCAACTATGGCCTGTCCGGTACTGTTGTATGGGATGCCTTGCACTAACGTGATGCCCCATTTCGCAGCGAATTCCTGTACTTGTTTGGAGGTGAAATTGGAGCCGTTATCCGTTTTGATCTGCTTGGGGATACCAAGCCAAGCCATGGCTGTCAGCCACTGCTGAATTGTGTTTTTGGAGTTGGTTTTGGGGTGCTGTGTCGCTATGATCGTTCCGCTATAAGTGTCTACTGTCACTGCAAGCCATGCTCGGGGCTTCATCAGTTCGCACCAGGTAAAGTCCGACTGCCAGATTTCTGAGGGCTTGAGACCTCTCGGGTTGACTCCGTAGGTCCAAAGGGGTGACTTCTGGCAGTAAGGGCAGGTGGCTACCACGTGTTTCGCGTCCGCCGTCGGGATTCCGCATCTCTTCACCAGTGCTTTGACTCCGATGTGGAGCGACTCGTGCAGTTGACGAGCTCTTTGCAAGGTCCAAACGCCTTTTGCTGCGGCGTCCGCTTTATCGTTGCCGGTCTGGAAGTAGCCTTTGACTGGGTCATGGCTGTTGATGTGGATGACTGACACGGTGCCCTGTCGCAAGGAAAGCACTTCTTCCAGCATTAGGGCTGCTGCTGATGTCAACACTCCTGGTCCTGCCATGGCTAGGCAGAGCCTTGCCACGAATATAGAGTCTGTTACGATGTTGAGGTGTTCGTCTTGGAAGAGTCCGCACGCCAAGACAACTGCTGCTGCCTCCAGCTGTTGCACTGACAGTGTGGGGTCACACGCTTTGACACAGAGCCATTGCTCTCCTGCCTGCCACACTGCTGCTGCGGTTGAAGTCGTGGAGGAAGCGTCTGTGAAGACCGTTGGTCCTGGCTGTGGTCTGTCCTTGACCTTCAGTGGCACGTCCATGTCGACTACGGTCAGCAGCTTCGTCCAGGGTGGCTTGGAGGAGTAGGAGACTTCTCCTCCGAAGCCAGAGAGAGCAAGGGCCAGGTACTCTGATATTGTGGCTGACTCCGAGGTCGGCTGCTTGCGAAACAGAAGGTGGATGCTTGTCGGCTCGGTCCCTAGGTGTTTCAAGGCGAGTCTCCTGCCTTTCATGATGAGGCTGGTGATGCATTCGATTCCTGGGGAAAATGCACGAGCGGGTCTTCCAAGGACCACCCATTGGATTGGTCGGGCCTTTTCAGCGAGTCCTTGAGCCAGTGCTCCCACTCCCCCCTTCGGTGTAAAGTGGACGTACAGGTCCAGTGGCATGGCTGGGTTCCACCTGGCAAGTGTGCCAGTGGACATCTGGTTTTCGATGAAGTCGAGGGAGCTTGTTGCTTGTGGTGTCAGCTCCTTGGGATCCCAGGGGTTCTTCCCTTTCAGGAGGTCGTACAGAGGGTCCATGACCTCGGGAGGAATCAGGACGACGTTGCGAAGCCACTGCAGCGATCCCACCAGGCGTTGCACGTCGTGGAGTGTCTCGACTTCTCGGTTGATTTTCATCTCGGGGGGTGTCACGTAGGAGCTTGTGATTCCTACTCCCAGGAAGGTCACGCAGGGTCCTCTCTTGATCTTTGCGCTCGCGATCTCGAAGCCGTTGGCCTGAAGGGTCTCTGTGATTGTGGTCACCAGGTGATCCACTTGGCTTGTTGATGGTGCTGCAACCAGGATGTCGTCCATGTACTGGATGATGGTTGCGGTGGGATAGGAGTGTCGGACTGGTGTCAGTGCTTTGTCCACGGTGATCTGGCATATGGTTGGGCTGTCGACCAGGCCTTGTGGAATCACTCTCCATTGGAAGCGAAGGTTGGGCCGCTCGCCGTTCCGAAACGCCACGGAAAAGGCAAATTGTTCTCTGTCCTCAGGGTGCAGGGGTATTGAAAAGAAACAGTCCTTGATGTCCAGTACTGCGCACGGCTGCCCTGCAGGGATGGCTGAGTTCGCGGGTAGCAGTGTCTGAACTGGACCCATGGGTCGGATCGTCTTGTTCACCTCTCTCAGGTCGTGGACGAGACGATAGCCTTGTCCGGACCTCTTGGGGATCACGAATACAGGGGTGTTCCATGGGCTGGTGGAGGGTTCTATGTGACCCTTTTGCAATTCGCGGTCGACCAGTTCCAGCAAGGCTGCCATTCGAGGCTCTGTCAGGGGCCACTGCTCAACCCATACAGGGTCTGATGATTTCCAAGTCAATTTGATTGGCAGCGGGGGGTGCGCGGCAGTGGCCCTCAGGATAAATTTGTAATCCGAAATCCTAGCAAGGAAAGAACATCCCTTCCCAACAGGGGTGGAGAATTTTGCAAAATGTAGGGGTAGATTCCTACTGTCTTTTCTGGTCCCTTTTTTGTGTGAAGTGTTACAGCCACCAGCTGGGTGCTTTTCCATGCCCGGGACTGCCCCCCCACTCCGTTCACTGGAGGGACTTCTTTGAATTGCCAATGTCCGGGCCAGTGTGCTTGGGGAATAATCGTGCAGTCTGATCCCGTGTCCGCCCAGAACTGAAACCCTATGACGTGGGGATCCTGGCTGCCATAAAGGCGGCATGTCCCCCACACCATCAGGGGTTCCTTCCCTATTCTCATGGCCTGGGCCACCCAGGGATCCCGCTCTGGGGTGTCTCCTGCTGTTCCTGTGACACCGGCGCGGCTTGTGGCGGTGGGGGGTGAGAAGGTATTGAGGGCGGTGCTGCGCAACTCTGCCATTGTATTGCTGGAGGGGATGCAAAGTTGACTGCTCCCTGTGGGGGCATAGGGTATGAGGGTCCCCTGCCCCACTGGGGGTTGCTGTAGCTGGGCCGCTGCATATTCCAGGTGGGAGGGGGCTGGATACGGCCCGGCTGCCCCCTCCCTCTCCCGTTTCCCTGAAACCTGGATCTGCATTCCTTAGCTAAATGCCCCTTCCTTCCACACACCCAGCACGGCCCCCTACCTCCCCCTTGGCGTGGTGGAGCGTCTGCTGATGGGCGCCTTGGCTGGGGGCAGTTTACTGCCAAGTGGCCTGCCTGGCCGCACTTAAGGCACGCCATCACACTGGTTATTGCGGTGTGAACTGCTGCTTGAATGGGAACTAGATGTTCCTCCTTTGCAACGTGTCTGATCATGGCAGCTATATTGGACCCCTGCGGCAGTGACCTTAAAATATCTTTGGTGGCTGAATTGCATTGCTGGCGTAGGCACTCTGCCAGCATGGGACCCTTCGCCTCTGAGGGTAACGCAGAGGAATCTAATGCGGCCTGAAGTTTGTCCACAAACTGAGTGAAGCTCTCACTCTCACCCTGTTTTATGAGAGACCACGGGGATGGTTTAGCTACCACTTTTGAAGCGTCACGGATGGCTTCTCGGGCAGCACGGGTTGTTGTCATGACCTCAGGGGCACGCAAGCCCTCAGCCTGTTGCTGGGAGGTGATCATAGTGGGGTCTGTGCCCATTAGCCTCTGTATGCTGGAGCCGTGCAGTGGGTGGTCTGCCCCCGTTACCAAGGCTAGCTGTTTGAGGCAATTATCCTCCCATTCTTGTTTTAAAACGATCATCCCCGCACCATCAAATATCATTCTATACGTCTGCTTAATATCAAAGGGAAGCATATCGTCCCCACCAAAAAGGCCGTCAATGAGTGTGCAAACCATGGCAGAATTATTTCCCTTATCCGCAGTCGCTTTAACAATTGCCTGCACATCTTTTGGATTAACCGGTGAATAAATCCTTTGGTTTCCGCCTGCCCCCCCCATACGAACCGGGAACACCAGAGTGGCAGACGGAGCCCATTCCACGCAAGCCATTTTTATTTTCCACCAGTTTGTAAGCGGGGTTCGGTTTTTCTCTGGTAACTCCTTCACCCATGCAGGAGCGCTGTGGCTAGTGACCTTACTTGCCGCTGCTCTCTCTCTGTTAGAGCTAAAATCTGAGTCGGAATCCTCCGACCCTGTCTCGGGCTCCGAGCTCGCGTCCGAGTCCGAGCCGGAAGTCGAGTAAAGAAACGCTTCCGGGCTGCTCTGCCTTTTGCTCGGGCTCCGACCCCGCCCCTTCTTGCGGGGGTCGGGCCGTTCCCTCCCCCTGGGGTCCCCCCGCCTCCTGCTGGGGGAGGTCCTTGCCCTACAAGGACTTAATTTGAATAAAGCGCTCTGATTGGTCTTACGTGCCTCCGTGGGGGCCGCCCCGTCTCCCCGCTCGCCCGCGCATGCGTTGTTCAGCGGGCTGACTGCGTTTCCGCCCCCCGCCTCCTCCTTTCCTCCCTGACCATGTGGTCCCGCGCCATTTTCAAACGCATATGGTGGGGGGGCGTTTCTATCGGTCCCTATGGGGTCCAACATTCTGGCCGCGTTCCGCGCCTCCTCCGCAAGCCCCTGCCAGAACGCCCGCGTGTGCTCCCCCCCTCCGATGGTGAGTCCGCTCTCTGAGGAGGATCCGGCGTTCGCGCCTCCGCGCGCCCGCCTGGGTCAGGCACCTCCGCGGTTTGTGTCGCCGCGCCCACCCCCAACTGCGGCACGGCTAATAAACAAGCTCGCGCGGCTTTCCAGGTTTCTTGCTCTTGTCGAGCCTTTTTCAGAGCCTGGACAACTCTGCCCCACGATTTTAGGGCTTTCCCTGAGCCCAAGGACATAGCGTCCTCCGCCAGGGCTTTTGTACAATTATCCCACACGTCCGAATGTAGGACGTTCACGGGGCTTTCAATAGCCCCAAGATTAATCAATCTCGTCAATGCGAGAGTTAAATCCTTAAGTTTACATTGTATACTCCATTGCGCATGCATCTCTGTTACGACCTTCGCTATGGCTTCCATCGTCCAAGCGGGTCCAGGAGCGTCCTCCCCGCTGCGATCAGTCCCGCTGTCGCAGCCGCCGTCCTCTTTCCAGGAGTGTCCCCGTTCGCCGGGCGCAAGCCGCTTTCCTGGGTTTCGGCACCAAAATGTTTCCTTCTAGATCAAGGCAGGCGACCTGGTTCTGAGGTACAGCTCGACAGCCCTCTCTCTAGGGCCGTTTGGGCCAATGACATACGCAGACACCAATGTGGTGGATGGTCAAAAGGCGTTTATTACTTCTTCTCTTGGGGTCTTATAGTCTTAGGGGTCTCTACGTCAAAAAGGGGTTTGTCCTTCTTACCTATGGTTAGTAGGGAATGGAAAAGTACTGGGTAAGGGATGGAAAGTTACTGGCTTCAGTGGGGCAACATTCCTATTGTTAGTGGGACCACATTCCTATGTTAATTTCTTATCTATGAGTACCTGAGGGTCTTATCTATGGGGAACAGAGGGTCCTGGCTTTCCGTGACATCGCGGCAATCTTCCGCAGCACCTCTTCCCTAGCTACCACAACGGTGCTACATTTTAAACCCCAAAAACTACTCTTTGGACCCCTTCGGCCAAGCTGGCAGGGTCTGCTCGGATCCTTGGACCTGCCTGCTTGCAGAGGGTCTTGTTTCTTCAAAAGGGGATTACCTTCAGCCAGCCACACCATTCTTTTTCTGTTATTCAGTAACTAAGGGAACTCAAAACTTGCTTTCATTTCAATCTCGCTTATAGTTTCCATATTCTCAAAATCTTTTGACAGACAATCATATTTATAAGGCTTTCCTGTTTCATCTTCCCCAAAAGCCTCTGACATGGTCCCCACAAATTCCTTCTTCCTAAATTGGAAGCACAGAGATTTGATGGAGAGACTGTTCAGTGGACAGGGCTTTGGCACCATGTAAATGACAAAACCAAGTTAACTCCAGGGAAGGGAGTTCCTTATAGGAACAACCAGCTGCACACATTTCACTCTGTCACATTTATTTTCCTGAGGACCTCTACAGATCCCTGAAGGAAAGTCTCTCATTACTGCTTTTGTCAGCAGCACACTCTGCATTTTTTCAGATTTGATTTACAGGGATGGAGAATCTCATTTCAGCATTGCTGTAGGATTGCTCTGATGAACACAGAGTCAATAAGGCACTGCAAGGAAAACACAGCAGCGTAAGCCTCTGCTTTAGAATTCTGACTTTGAAGCTGGTTCTACACCATATTAGTTGGTCCCTATTTACCCCCAGTTTCTGGGTTCTCCACTGTGATCTTCTGTCTGGTTTTGAGACAACAACATTGGTGCTTTTGTTTACCATCTACAATAGTACCATGCCCATCTACTACTATACATAAGTATATACATGAACACATATGTCAAGGAATCAGAGAAAGGTTTGGGCTGCAAGAGACCCTGAAGAACCCTTTGAGGGATGGTGCATCCACACCTTCAGAGAGCTGAACATGAGCCATCAGTGTTCTCAGGTGGCCAGGAAGGCCCATGGCACCTGGCCTGGATCAGCAATGGGGTGGCCAGCAGGAGCAGGGCAGGGATTGTCCTCCTGTACTCAGCACTGCTGAGGCCACTCCTGGAATCCTGTGTTCATTTTGGGCCCCTCACCGCAAGACATGGAAGTGCTGGAGTCCAGAGAAGGGCAGCAAGGCTGGGGAAGAGTCTGATAAGGAAGAGCTGAGGGAGCTGCAGATGTTTATCCTGAAGGAAAAGGAGGCTCAGGGGGGGACCTTATCACTCTCCACAACTCCAGATAGGAGGATGTAGGCAAGTGGGTCACTTTGTTCTCCAGTCAACCAATGATGGAGCAAGGAGAAATGCCTTCAACTTGTGTATGGAGACATTCAGGTTGGTGATTAAGGAAAATATCTTTACTGCAAGAGTAATTAAGCTTTGGAATGGGCAACCCAGGGAAGTGGTGGAGAAACTTATTATTATCCTTGAAAATATCCAAAATACAAGGAGAAGAGACATTCACAATATGGTTTACTGGGTGTCCTGGGTTCACTATATGATGCTTTTAGTAGTCTTGTTCTGTTTATGCTGAATACTAAGTTTTGCACCTTTAGGACTTGTTCCAGAGAGTGAAGGGGGCAGACAAGAAGCAGCAGTTTGTTTTCAGACTCTGCACTCACTCCTCCGCATTCCTGCTCCTGGACAGTGTTGTCTGCAGATGGACAGACAGCAGGACAGAGCGCTCCTTTGGTTTAGTTAGTTTTATCTAGCTGAGGCAAAGCAGTTCTCTGGCCTGAGGTTTTTTCTCCCCTTTTCTCTGGACCTGTTCAACGCTGCTCTGGCCTGAACACCAGCAGAGCAGCGGCAGCTCATACTTGGGGCCCACCGGGCCGGGCCTGGGCCGCGGCATTTCCAGCACCTGAGGGACTGATCAGAGACTGAGTGAGCTGAGCTGCAACCCGGGGAGGGGACTTTCTCAGTTTGTCATCTCTTTTGGAGCAGCAAGGAGTTTTATTGTTTAATATTGTTTAGGTTAATTGTTTATTAAACAGGTTGTTTTCCACTTTTCTCCAAGGATGTATTTCCCCCCGGACCAGTTGACGGGAGGGGCCAATTGAATCTGTTTTCCTAGAGGGGCCCCTTTGAGGGTTCTCTCCAGAATTTGCCGTGAACCAGGACACTGAGCATGGTGGTTCACAATCAAAGTTTGGACTTGATGATCTTGGAGGCCTTTTCCAACCTTAATGATTCCATGATTCTAAGGACAAAAGGGAAATTTTTTAAAATACCTGGTGCTCCAATGCCATCTCTGTGACTAGAAAATCTCATAAAAATCCTTGTGCATTTTAAGCACTTCCCAGGAGGGCAAGACAAGCAGGAAACTTCCACAGCGCCTGTGTCACAATGTACTTTGGTGTGCCTGAATTACTGTGGCTGATCTGGCTTTTGGAGAGTTTTGGTCACTTGTCATGCTGTCACATGGGGTGTTGCACAAAGCTTCTGAGTGAGCTATAAATGCAGACAGGTGAGACACTCTGCACACACCACAGCCCTGCACTGGAGGAATTGCCCTCAGCTCTCGCAGGCCTGCAGCTGACAGCAAGGTAAGAGGCACCCTTGGCACAGGAGAGCTGGAAGGGCTTCTTGGGCAGCTGCTGTGAAGTGCAGGGCAAGGGCAGGAGGCTTTAGTGCTGGGCTGAGAGCTGCAGCACAGCCGTGAGGCTCTGCTGTGTGCCTGTGCAGAGACTGAAGCCATCTCTAAGGGCATGAGGAGATGGATGGCTGCTGCAGGAGAGACAAACCTCACCCAGGGACAGCCTGGAGGGGGCCACTGATACACAGTTGTGGGGGGTGACTACGAGAGTATTTACAGCTTAATCTTGGGTACGTAACTAAACCAACACACACAACTAATTTGAACTGAGGAGCTGTGGGTACATGTCTTGTTTGATATTTTCCCTCAAAACTGAAATTTCTGTCATGTTCTCACTGCTTTCCAGCTGCTGCTATATTTCTACTCTGCTAAAAACTTTCTGGTTTTCCTTTTCTGCACCACACTTCCCATAATTCTCTGTCTGGGGTAGAAAGTCTTCTCACAAGCTGTGCTTGTTTTCTGTCTCCCTTTTCTGCAGGCTGCCATCCAGCTCCTATAGCAAGAAATCTGCACCCCAGAAGTCCTGCAGAGATGGGCAACATCACCATTATTGAGCATGCCAACTTCCAGGGTCTGTCCAGAGAATTTACCACTAACATTTCCAATCTAAAAGATACAGATTGGAATGATACTGTCTCCTCAGTGAAAATAATTGGCCAGCCTTGGGTGGCTTATGAGCATGTTGATTACAAGGGTCGGTTTCTGGTATTTGAGGAGGGAGAATATGACTCTGTAGGTAAAGAGATGAATGACAAGAACAGCTCTCTGCAGGTGATCAGGGAAGATCTGCACAATCCCCAGATCACTCTCTACCAACACGTTGACTACAAAGGGAGGAGCAGAATAGTAAGAGAAGCAACCAACCTGGCTGGGGGAGAAGATGATGACATTGTGTTTTCCCACAAAGTCCAGAGAGATGTCTGGCTGCTGTGTGAGAACAGTAATGGAAGTGGGCCTCAGCACCTTGCCCTAGCCCATGAGGACCTTCCAAATTACAAGGCAATTGACTCCAAGTACAAGCTCTCCTTCCTACACCCCATGCGCCTCACTATGGCTGTTAGAATGCAAATCCTGCAGCACTGAGAAAAGATGCTCCCTGTGCCTTCCTGCAGCCTCTCTCCTCCTGTTCTCACCCACTGACACAGCCCCGGCCACTTTCCCAACGCTTCCTGTTCCCTCAGCCCCCTGCAGGAAATATTTTCACAGCAGTGCAGTAACAAACCTTGCTGTCCCACACTGCTGTCTCAGCCCTGGCTTCATCACCAACATGGGACAATATCTGCCCATTC
The DNA here is from genome assembly GCF_028018845.1 of Melospiza georgiana. Classification (NCBI taxonomy): domain Eukaryota; kingdom Metazoa; phylum Chordata; class Aves; order Passeriformes; family Passerellidae; genus Melospiza; species Melospiza georgiana. The sequence continues at coordinate 80,164,879 of NC_080431.1, forward strand.
TCTGTCCTGCCTTCAGCAGCAGCTGGAAGTAGAAAACCCCTGGAGTTTCCTTCTGACCTAAATTGTTCCAGGAGTCCATACATGGTTATTGGAATGTGAAAGGCACAGCTACCCCTGCCCCAGGGAGGAGTGCAATCCTACAGAACAGAAAAGGAAAGGTTCAAGTAGAGAAATATGGATGGGGTGGTTTCAGGAACTTTCACATCTGCTATTGCAAAGGGTTGAGTTTTGTTTGGTTTGGGTATTTTCTTGTTTGGTTAGTTTTTTGGGGGTTTTTTGTTGGTTTTTTTTTTTTCAATCGCAAAGGATTCTTGTAATTTTTTATGTAATAGGAGGATGAAGTAAAGATGGAGAAGGACTTTGATCCAACAAAAGGTGAAGGGTTTTACATTTGACAAGAGTGCAAGTAAGAGCGGCTGCTGAACTGGGAATGAACTCTGTCATTGGGGCTATGGAATTGATAAATACACAACAAGTAATCCCCACATTTTTGTACATATGACTTGATGATGACATTTTTTCAAGGAAATTGAACAAAGAATGCAATTAGCCAGAAAGTGACAAAGGTTTTGAAATCTTCCTGAGAATTACTGACAGAAAGATTTATTTGGGAAGGGACTTCCCTCTTTCACTGCCTTCCTCACAGCAGATACAAGGAAAGAAGGCTACTCACGGCCATCCTCAAGAGATGTTTCAAAAAGTACAAGGGTGGAGGCTCTCCAGGGTCTCTGACCTTTCTGCCAGAGCTGAGCAATCGTTAGTATGAGTTTTTATTCCTTTTTTTATGTCTGAGTTTCCCTGCTGCCATCTAAGACTCTTTCCAGCTGTCCTTTGCTGAGCCCCTCGGATAACAGGAGCCTTGTCTTCTGCAGGCTGAACAGGACCAGGCCCCTCAGACTCTGCTGGTTCATGGGATGCTCCTGTGCCATCCACTGGCCTGTATGGGGCTCCACCATTTTGTTCACATTGTGCTTTTTATTGTGGGGGCCTGAGTTAACTTATGTATTGTAAATATATGTATGGCAGTGAAAGATCTTTGTATTGTATTAGTGACCCTGCCCTGAGTCTAGTTATTGTAAATGGGCTGCAGCTGTGATGTCCTTGATTGGGCAGCAGCTTAGCCCATGGAGGTAACTGAGATAAAAGGGGGCGGGGTGGTCAGGGAGAGCCTGGGAGAGGAGCCCTGACCGAGAAGCAACAACACCACTGCTGTGAAGATCTGCCATGAGAAAACCACCGAGAAGCTATGAGACTCAGGAAATATAATTACGCAAGAATATGAATACAACATCTGGTGACCCCGACGTGATAAAGATCTGCAGCCACAACGAACATCGAAAGAAGGTATGGAATCCCCCGGACAGCCGAGAGCTGTGGCAGCCAGAGAGCTGGGACAGAAGATAGGACAGCCGAGAGCTGTGGCAGCCAGAGAGCTGGGACAGAAGATAGGACAGCTGAGAGCTGTGGCAGCCTGAGAGCTGGGACTAGACAGCTGAGAGCTGTGGCAGCCTGAGAGCTGGGACTCTAAAATATAGGAAGGCCTTTAAATCAAGGAGCTGTAACAGTAGAAAGCTATAAGACTATGGCTTTTCAGAGAGCTGTAAGACTATGGCCTTTGAGGAGAAGAGCCTGGGAACATCTAGGGATTTGTGTGTGTGTTTAAAGACAGCCGAGAGCTGTGGCAGCCTGAGAGCTGGGACTATAGAAGAAAAGAGAGCTGAGAGCTGTGGCAGCCTGAGAGCTGGAACAGATATGTATATTGTAATTGTAAAGTTGCTAAAAGAAAAGGGGGAAATGTAGGGGGTTGAGTAAATATATGTATTGTAAATATATGAATGGCAGTGAAAGATCTTTGTATTGTATTAGTGACCCTGCCCTGATTCTAGTTATTGTAAATGGGCTGCAGCTGTGATGTCCTTGATTGGGCAGCAGCTGTAGCCCATGGAGGTAGCTGAGATAAAAGGGGGCGGGGTGGTCAGGGAGAGCCTGGGAGAGGAGCCCTGACCGAGAAGCAACAACACCACTGCTGTGAAGATCTGCCATGAGAAAACCACCGAGAAGCTATGAGACTCAGGAAATATAATTAGACAACAATAAGAATACAACATCTGGCTGCCATACATATATTTACAATACATATATTTACTCAACCCCCTACATTTCCCCCTTTTCTTTTAGCAACTTTACAATTACAATATACATATCTGTCCCAGCTCTCAGCTGTCTTTTCTTCTATAGGCCCAGCTCTCAGGCTGCCACAGCTCTCAGCTGTCTTTAAACACACACACAAATCCCTAGATGTTCCCAGGCTCTTCTCCTCAAAGGCCATAGTCTTACAGCTCTCTGAAAAGCCATAGTCTTATAGCTTTCTGCTGTTAGAGCTCCTTGATTTAAAGGCCTTCCTATATTCTAGAGTCCCAGCTCTCAGGCTGCCACAGCTCTCAGCTGTCTAGTCCCAGCTCTCAGGCTGCCACAGCTCTCAGCTGTCCTATCTTCTGTCCCAGCTCTCTGGCTGCCACAGCTCTCGGCTGTCCTATCTTCTGTCCCAGCTCTCTGGCTGCCACAGCTCTCGGCTGTCCGGGGGATTCCATACCTTCTTTAGATGTTCGTTGTGGCTGCAGATCTTTATCACGTCAGGGTCACCAGATGTTGTATTCATATTCTTGCGTAATTATATTTACTGAGTCTCATAGCTTCTCGGTGGTTTTCTCATGGCAGATCTTCACAGCAGTGGTGTTGTTGCTTCTCGGTCAGGGCTCCTCTCCCAGGCTCTCCCTGACCACCCCACCCCCTTTTATCTCAGTTACCTCCATGGGCTAAGCTGCTGCCCAATCAAGGACATCACAGCTGCAGCCCATTTACAATAACTAGAATCAGGGCAGGGTCACTAATACAATACAAAGATCTTTCACTGCCATACATATATTTACAATACATAAGTTAACTCAGGCCCCCACATTTCCCCCTTTTCTTTTAGCAACTTTACAATTACAATATACATATCTGTCCCAGCTCTCAGGCTGCCACAGCTCTCAGCTGTCTTTTCTTCTAGAGTCCCAGCTCTCAGGCTGCCACAGCTCTCAGCTGTCCTATCTTCTGTCCCAGCTCTCAGGCTGCCACAGCTCTCGGCTGTCCTATCTTCTGTCCCAGCTCTCTGGCTGCCACAGCTCTCAGCTGTCTAGTCCCAGCTCTCAGGCTGCCACAGCTCTCAGCTGTCCTATCTTCTGTCCCAGCTCTCTGGCTGCCACAGCTCTCGGCTGTCCTATCTTCTGTCCCAGCTCTCTGGCTGCCACAGCTCTCGGCTGTCCGGGGGATTCCATACCTTCTTTCGATGTTCGTTGTGGCTGCAGAACTTTATCACGTCAGGAGTCCCAGCTCTCAGGCTGCCACAGCTCTCAGCTGTCTTTTCTTCTATAGTCCCAGCTCTCAGGCTGCCACAGGTCTTGGCTGTCTTTAAACACATACACAAATCCCTAGACGTTCCCAGGCTCTTCTCCTCAAAGGCCATAGTCTTACAGCTCTCTGAAAAGCCATAATCATATAGCTTTCTGCTGTTACAGCTCCTTGATTCAAAGGCCTTACTATATTCTAGAGTCCCAGCTCTCAGGCTGCCACAGCTCTCAGCTGTCTTTTCTTCTAGAGTCCCAGCTCTCAGGCTGCCACAGCTCTCAGTTGTCTTTTCTTCTAGAGTCCCAGCTCTCAGGCTGCCACAGCTCTCGGCTGTCTTTGAACACACACACAAATCCCTAGATATTCCCAGGCTCTTCTCCTCAAAGGCCATAGTCTTACAGCTCTCTGAAAAGCCATAGTCTTATAGCTTTCTGCTGTTACAGCTCCTTGATTTAAAGGCCTTACTATATTCTAGAGTCCCAGCTCTCAGGCTGCCACAGCTCTCAGCTGTCTTTTCTTCTAGAGTCCCAGCTCTCAGGCTGCCAGAGCTCTCGGCTGTCCGGGGGATTCCATACCTTCTTTCGATGTTTGGCTGCATGTTCTTTATCACGTCGGGGTCACCAGATGTTGTATTCATATTGTTGCGTAATTATATTTCCTGAGTCTCATAGCTTCTCGGTGGTTTTCTCATGGCAGATCTTCACAGCAGTGTTGTTGCTTCTCGGTCAGGGCTCCTCTCCCAGGCTCTCCCTGACCACCCTGCCCCCTTTTATCTCAGTTACCTCCATGGGCTACAGCTGCTGCCCAATCAAGGACATCACAGCTGCAGCCCATTTACAATAACTAGAATCAGGGCAGGGTCACTAATACAATACAAAGATCTTTCACTGCCATTCATATATTTACAATACATATATTTACTCAACCCCCTACATTTTATAGGGCATCTGAAACAGATGCAATATTCTGGGTGTGCCCTCTGTTCAGAGGAGATGGAATAAACTCTTCCCTTCCCCTGCTCCTCCAGTTCTCATGCTGTGCAGGATGCAAGTGCCCTTCAACATCTTATCCACCACAGAAAGGAGACAGAGAGAAGCCATTCTGACAGGACTGGAATTAAACTCTCAGAGGTTGCATGTACTCAATAGTGGCATGCCTGAGGCAGGGTAAAACCTGTACAGAAGTACTGACTAGAACAGCTCCTCTTCAAAAGGAGTCTAAATAAAGAGTTTGTGGGATTGAAAAGAACAAAACAGGAAAATCCTTTGGTGACAGACTACAGGAAAGTTGGAGTTAGGTGACCAGGGTGCTTTTCTCTTCCTCTGCCCATGCTCCAAAGAGTTGAGATGTGTGAGTCAAGTGAGCCAACTCTGTGAGTGTGAGAGGGCATCTGACTGAAACCATCAGGAAAGCAACGATGGTCGAGCAACCTCAGTGTTGAGAGAGGCCCAGAACATCAATGACACACCAGATCACTCCTGCAAATGCACCTCCTGAAAGCATCACTATTGGAATTTGAATCCCAATATTACCAGTTAGATTGTGCCTGGGCCAGTCTGACCCTCACTGCTGGGCCAAAGGCAGCAACTGTGGCGTGTCACCCCAGAGATACCTTGGCTTGCTGGTGGTTGCAGCTGGGCACTAAACAAGTCCAGGCTTGTTAGGAACTCCGTTTACCTCAGGAGAAAAGCTTCAGGCGATGGTGAAGAGAAAAAGGAGATGGATTCTGCTGGAGGGTAATATCCAGAGGTTTATTCCATGGTTACAGAGGTCTGAATCTTGGGAACAGGTCCATCAGAATCCTGACCACATGGTCTCATTACCTTTTAAGCTCAAGGACAGGGGGAGGGGAGGGGACAGGTGAGCGACCAACCAGGTGAGAGGGGCAGGGTCTCAGGGGAGGATGACACCCAGACAGGCCAATGACCCCCAGATCTGAGGGGCATCCTTTGAACTTGACCAACCACACGACGCCTTGCTGGAATGTTAAACCTGATTGACAGCCCAGCAGGGGGCGAGGGGGGAAGGGGAAGAGAGGTATTGGCACACCTGGGGAAGGAAGTTTAAAACACACTGCAACACATCACATTGCAATCTTCTTGTGCTTCTCTTGGCTTGGCAGCAAACTGCTCTCCTAACTGGCAAACCTACACTGAAAGTTTGCTTAGAGTCAATCACTGATGAGACAAAGAAAGTCAAGAAATGGGGCAGACCTGTTGGATCTCAAGTGCTTCAAATCAGTATTCTCGGCAGTTAATGAGTAATAAAGCTGCTGTATGCACACAGAAATAGGGTAACCTTTCTGTTTGGGGAAAGCAGGGAAGTTTGTTGTGAGAGGCTGCAGCTGCTCTTTTCTCTGATCCTTACACAATACTCTGAGTTTCTTTCACAGAAAGATTTTCTTTCCCTGAGAGACAACTTTTCAGGAATTCTGAAAGAAGGCATGGACCAGGGATGAAAATGTGGGTAGCACTTTTGATATGTCCTGGATGTGATTCTTACTCTAAATGATTCAGAAATCCCGAAGATATTGTGAGCAAGATGTGTGTTTTGGGAGGGAGGTGCTTGTGTGTTTTTCCTGAGAAGTTCTGAAGGAAGGGGAAGGGAAGGTGAGAGGTATTTCCAGAACAGACTAGCCAATAATCTGCTGTGAGCATGCACATCTGTAATGTGAGATTATCAGCTGAGACCCTTTCTTTAGAGCAAGATTCCTCAGGAGCAATACAGCTCAGGCGATACTCGGATTTGCCCATCCTGATCCCTAAATCATGAGCTTGAGTGACGATGCAAGGCAGGAGGATTGTGGGATCACAAGACAATTCAGGTTCAAAGTGACCTTATGGTGCCATGGGGTCCAGTCTGCTGCTTGGTAAGGCCAGAGACCCTGGGGAATCTCCACCCCTGTGCTGGTTCAGAAATCACTTGATGATGGCCACCAGAAACCTGTTTTCCTTTGGTGGCATCTTTCCTGTGAAAAAGGCCTTGATCTAGGGAGGTCCTTTCCAGAATACATCTTGCTGTCAGAAATTCTAAAGAAGATTTTAAAACCTTTGTCACTTTCTGGCTAATTCCATTCTTTGTTCAATTTCCTTGAAAAAATGTTACCATCAAGTCATGTGTACAAGAAATTGGGGATTACTTGTTGTGTATTTATCAGTTCCATTTCCCCAACCTCAGACTTCCCTCCCAATTCAGCAGCAGTGGTTACCAGCTCTGATGTCAAATGTAACACCCTCCACTGAAGGCTCAAGTTCATTCTCCATCTTTACTTCATCCTCCTATTACTGAAAAACTTACAAGAATCCTTTGCTATAAAAAACAGAACAAACAAACTAAAACAAACAAACAAACAAAAAAAATCCTTTGTAACAGCAGATGTAAATTTTCTGAAACCACCCCATCCATATTTCTCTCCTTGAACCTGTCCTTTGCTGTTCTGTAGAATTGCACTCCTCCCTGGAGCAGGGGTAGCTGTGCCTATCACATCCCAAGCACAGTGTATGGACTCCTGGAACAATTGAGGCTGGAAGGAACCTACAGGTGTTTTCCACTTCCAACTGCTGCTGATGGCAGGACAGAGAATGGGCAGATATTGTCCCATGCTGGTGATGAAGCCAGGGCTGAGACAGCAGTGTGGGACAGCGAGGTTTGTTACTGCACTGCTGTGAAAATATTTCCTGCAGGGGGCTGAGGGAACAGGAAGCGTTGGGAAAGTGGCCGGGGCTGTGTCAGTGGGTGAGAACAGGAGGAGAGAGGCTGCAGGAAGGCACAGGGAGCTGAGAGGGGCACTGAGCCTCAGCACAGGGAACACAGCTCCAGCTGGGCATGGCAGCCACACACACACAGACACACAGACAGACAGAACTGTCCTCAGGGACCATCCAAAGGGCCCTTGGCAAGCTCCAGCACTGGCACCATGTGCACCTCATTGTAAATTGACTGCTCTCTCCCAGAGCCATTCAGGCCTGACCCATCCAGAGCTGGGCCCAGGCCCCTGGCAACCTTTACAAGGACAAAAGCAAAAGACTGGAAGTGTTCTTCTCCTCTCAGGACCAATAATCCCACAGCTTTACTGTGGAATTACTCCAGGGGATCCTGCATGGGGAGTAGTTGGTGTCCCAGGAGAAAAAGAGGGGGAATGCCTAAGGAGGGGAGAATTTTACACCTGGGGGAATGGGGGATGGTGGAATAGGACCACAGCCAATGGGACACAATTGAGGAACGGGCCAGGGGATGAGTAAACCCGGGACAAACTACTACCAGCAGAGATTAGGAGTGGGGAAGACCATGTGATCAGTGCAGATTATCAAACACCCAGTGCAAAACCAACTAACTAACTATTTAAGGCAATAAAGCACCTCATGTGGTTCAAAGAGGCCAAGTGCAGCTCCTGTCTGTGACCAGGACAAGGAAATCAGGGCACACAGCAGGCCAGCACAGAGAGAGAGGAACCCTGCAGGGCAGAGCTGCCATGGGACAGCTGCCACAGTGCCCAGCTCAGGGCTGCAGCTCTCATCAGGCACTGCTGCAGGAGGGCTGAGACTCTGCTCGTCCAGCTGAACTTGCACAGGACTCACCAGGTCCTGATCTACCTTGTCATTCCTCATTCCTTATCAGGATATTACAGGTGTGAAAAACAAGGCAGGTTCTACCATTTGCACTTTAGAATTCAAATTAGTGAAAGCATTCTGTTTATGATGAGATTTAGGGCAGTAGAAGACTGCATCATTGCTACAATCACTGCCTTGAGATACAACCAAGCGTGTGATAGCCAGGTACAATCTGGAGGTGAGAGTTTGGCCAGGATCAGCAATGATCTACATGCTCACCAAGACATTTAGAGTCAAGCCTGACCCCACTGTTATTGAGCAGGTAAACCAGAAGGAAACAGAATTCTGCAGGAGACATCAAGGAAAAAGTTTTGGAAGTGACCGTGTGGACCATTCTCTGGATACACAGAGACATCTCAGCATGGAAGAGCAATATTTATCTATTCCAAAGATGCACAAAGCAGACCCACTGCTGATTGCAAAGGATTCTTTATTGGCAGTAACACAAAATGGATTAGAGACAATGGCAGAGGCCACAGTACCACAAGGGCATTGCAATGCAAATTACAAAAGAAGTGATGCTGGTTCTGCACTGACAATTTCTGTTTCACTTAGCCACACACACAACCTGCAATGCTTCTACATTCCATAGGCCAGGACTCTGGAATGCCAGCTGAGGGTACAACAGGTTTCACACATGTGGCATTGCCTCCTCCAGCTTGGACACTCTCATATGATCAATCCTGACGATTCTTGCATTGGTGGGGTGGGAGCAGCGTGCAAGGCAGGATGGAGAAGTGCAGCTCTGCAGTGCAGCAGAGCAGAGAGCGCTGACATTCGGTGGTCCTGTGACACTGGGGGAAAAGGCAGCACCAGCAGAGGCGGAGATCCGGGTGTCAAATTTCTGCATCTTTTCTCAGCGCTGCAGGATTTGCATTCTAACAGCCACAGCCAGGGCGCAGGGGGCGCAGGAAGGAAAGCTTGTCGTTGAAATCGATTGCCTTGTAATTTGGAAGGTGCTCGTGCTCTCGGGCAAGGTATTGAAATCCACTTCCATCGCTGTGCTCACACAGCAGCCAGACACCTCTCTGGACTTTGTGGGAAGACACGATTGTCATTGTCGTGTCCCGCACCCAGGTTGGTTGCTTCTCTTAATTTTCTGCTCTTCCCTTGATAATCAATGTGTTCATAGGGGGTGATCTGGGGATTGTACAGACTTTCAATGATCACCTGCAGAGAGCTGATCCTGTCATTCATCTCTTTACCTACAAAGCTATATTCTCCCTCCTCAAACACCAGAAACCCACCCTTGTAATCAACATGCTCATAAGGCACCCGAGGCTGGCCAATTACTTTCACTGAGGAGACAATATCATTCCAATCTGCATCTTTTAGATCGGAAATGTTAGTGGTGAATTCTCTGGACAGACCCTGGAAGTTGGCATGCCCAATAATGACGGTGTTGCCCATCTCTGCAGGACTTCTGAGGTGCAGATATCTTGCTATAGGAGCTGGATGGCAGCCTGCACAAAAGGGAGACAGAAAACAAGCAGAGCTTGTGAGAAGACTTTCTACTCCCGGCAGAAAATGATGGAAGTGTGGTGCAGAAAAGGAAAAGTAGAATGTTTTTAGCAGAATAGAAACATATCAGCATCTGAAAAGGAGTGAGAGCATTTCAGTTTAGAGGGAAAACATCAAACAAGACATGTGCCCACCACTACTCAGTTCAAATTAGTTGTGTGTGTTGATTTAGTTACATACCCAAGATTATGCTGTAAATACTCTCCCAGTCGCCCCCACAATTGTGTATCTGTGGCCCCCTCCAGGCTGTCCCTGGGTCAGGTTTGTCTCTCCTGCAGCAGCCATCCATCTCCTCATGCCCTGAGAGATGGCTTCAGTCTCTGCACAGGCACACAGTAGAGCCTCACGGCTGTGCTGCAGCTCTCAGCCCAGCACTAAAGCCTCCTGCCCTTGCCCTGCACTTCACAGCAGCTGCCCAAGAAGCCCTTCCAGCTCTCCTGTGCCAAGGGTGCCTCTTACCTTGCTGTCAGCTGCAGGCCTGCGAGAGCTGAGGGCAATTCCTCCAGTGCAGGGCTGTGGTGTGTGCAGAGCATCTCACCTGCCTCCATTTATACTTGCAGAATAGTGGAAGTGTGAATTGCTCAATTCCAAGGAACTGGGAGTGGTTGATGTCATGCTCAAAAATTATTCATATTCTTATCTTGGTTTTGATGCCCTACACCCAGATATCTCATTGCTGTGGTTCAAAAGTTCACTGAAGTGTGAGTGGCCTGATAACCTTAGAACGCGGCTTCATGTCTGTCCCTACTCAGAAGCCATCTTAACCACAGGAACTGGAACACATTGATTGGAGCAACCCCAGCTCCTTCAATCCCTCAACAGCTCAATTCCCTTCTCTGCACTCACTCCAGCCCCTCCATGTCTTCCTTGCAGTGAGGGGCCCAGAAGTGGGCCCAGCCCTTGAGGTGTGGCCTCAGCAGTGCTGAGCACAGGGGGACAATCCCTGCCCTGATCCTGCTGGCCACACCATTGCTGATCCAGCCCAGGTGCCATGGGCCTGCCTGGCCACCTGGGCACAGCTGGCTCATGTGCAGCTGCTGTCTGTCATGTGTGGGGCTTTTGTGACCGCAGGGCAGGACTCGGCCCTCGGCCTTGCTGAGCTTCATTCCATCGGCCTCAGCCCACTGACCCCTCTGCAGAGCCTCCTCACCCTCCAGCACACAACACTCAGCCAAGCTGGTGTTGCCTACAGACTGACTAAGGGGGGAGATCCAAGGATGGGGCACCCACATCTTCTCTAGAGAACCTCTTCCAGTGCCTCACCACCCTCACAGTGAAGAATTCCTTCGAAAGGTCTAGCCTAAACCTACGCTCTTTCATCGTGAAAGGCCATAGTAAAAAGACCCTCTCTCTGCTTTTCTTATAAGCCTCTTTATATTTTAAAATGCTGCAATAAGGTCTCCCAGAAGCCTTGTCTTCTCTAGGCTGAATAACACCAAGTATCTCTGGCTTTCTTTGTTGGAGATTCTCCAGCCCTCTGACTATTGTCATGGCCCAGCTCTACATCTGCTGTAACAGGTCTGTGTCTCTCTTGTTCAGGAAACCCAAGGCTTGCATGCAGAGCTCCAGGTAGAGTCTCACCTCAGCAGATCAGAAGGGAAGGATCATCTCCCTCATCCTGCCAACTACACTTTCTGCAGCCCAGGACACATTTGGCTTTCTAGGTGGCAAGTGTCAGGTCACATCCAGTCTTTCATCCACCGGTGTTCTCAGCTCCTTCTCCACAGGGCTGCCCTCAGCCCATTCATCCCTCAGCCTACACTGCCCCTGGTGATTGCTCTGACATCCAGTTGCAGGGCCTTGCACTCAGCCTTGCCGAAATTTGTGGGATGCACATTGGGCCATTGCTCAGGCTCCTCGAGGTCCTGCTTAACAATCCCTTCCTTCCAGCATGGCAACACACCACTCAGCCTGGTGTCACCTGCAAACTCGCTGAGGGTGCACCTGCCCCCATGGCTGTGACATCAAGGAAGGCATTGGAGAGCACTGGGGGCAGAACAGACCCTTGAGGGTCACCATTTGTTCATGGCTTCCATTGATCCTGATCGAGTTTCTCAGGAACTCACTGTGCGAATGACAGCACAGGCATTTAGGTGCCAGCAGCACAGCACTTCTGCTCCTAGAGATGGTACTTCCTCAAGGGAGTAGAGACCTAGGAAGATTTCTTCTCTTTTATCAGAGTATTCACCTGCTCACTTAACTTGCTCAGTTAGGGTGATTCAGCAAGGAGATGTGTTAACAATTAAGTAACTCAAACTGCTTCCTGCTTCTCATTTTCTAGATTTGTAGGCACATGAAAGACAAGGAAGTGATTTGTGATTTGCACATCTTCAGCAAAAGAAAGTCCAGTTCAAATAACCTACTGGCTTTTTACGATTCAGTGGCTATTTCAGTGGAAAAGGGAATGGCTACAGATGTTATCTACTTGGATTTCTGCAAGGCCTCTTCTAGGAGTGACGGGGGGTCAGCACAGTCAGGACGGACGGAGACGAGAGATCTCTGAAGCCAGGTCGTGGAACTTGTGGTTTATTGCAGAGAGCTTGGGTGCAGGGCCCTGCTGGGAGCTGCCAGCCACAACTCAAAGCAGGCCCGAGAGAAGAGAGAGGTAGAGAGGATGAGAAGGTAAGAGTGTAAAAGGCAATATCTAAGAGACCAGAGGTAAGAGAAGAGCTAAGAGCATAGAAAAGTAAGAAAGTAAGTAAGCGAAGTTCCCGTTACAATACAATAAATCATCTTCTGTGTTGAATATTCTGATTCTCACTAACCAATCTACTACAACATACAAATCCTATTGCATTTGCATACAACCTATAAGAATCAATACATGACCATACTGTGCTACATTTTAAACCCCAAAAACTACTCTTTGGACCCCTTCGGCCAAGCTGGCAGGGTCTGCTCGGACCCTTGGACCTGCCTGCTTGCAGAGGGTCTTGTTTCTTCAAAAGGGGATTACCTTCAGCCAGCCACACCATGGTTTTCCTGTTATTCAGTAACTAAGGGAACTCAAAACTTGCTTTCATTTCAATCTCGCTTATAGTTTCCATATTCTCAAAATCTTTTGACAGACAATCATATTTATAAGGCTTTCCTGTTTGATCTTCCCCAAAAGTCTCTGACATGGTCCCCACAAATTCCTTCTTCCTAAATTGGAAGCACAGAGATTTGATGGAGAGACTGTTCAGTGGACAGGGCTTTGGCACCATGTAAATGACAAAACCAAGTTAACTCCAGGGAAGGGAGTTCCTTATAGGAACAACCAGCTGCACACATTTCACTCTGTCACATTTATTTTCCTGAGGACCTCTACAGATCCCTGAAGGAAAGTCTCTCATTACTGCTTTTGTCAGCAGCACACTCTGCATTTTTTCAGATTTGATTTACAGGGATGGAGAATCTCATTTAGCTTTACTGTAGGATTGCTCTGATGAACACAGAGTCAATAAGGCACTGCAAGGAAAACACAGCAGCGTAAGCCTCTGCTTTAGAATTCTGACTTTGAAGCTGGTTCTACACCATATTAGTTGGTCCCTATTTACCCCCAGTTTCTGGGTTCTCCACTGTGATCTTCTGTCTGGTTTTGAGACAACAACATTGGTGCTTTTGTTTACCATCTACAATAGTACCATGCCCATCTACTACTATACATAAATATATACATGAACACATATGTCAAGGAATCAGAGAAAGGTTTGGGCTGCAAGAGACCCTGAAGAACCCTTTGAGGGATGGTGCATCCACACCTTCAGAGAGCTGAACATGAGCCATCAGTGTTCTCAGGTGGCCAGGAAGGCCCATGGCACCTGGCCTGGATCAGCAATGGGGTGGCCAGCAGGAGCAGGGCAGGGATTGTCCTCCTGTACTCAGCACTGCTGAGGCCACTCCTGGAATCCTGTGTTCATTTTGGGCCCCTCACCGCAAGACATGGAAGTGCTGGAGTCCAGAGAAGGGCAGCAAGGCTGGTGAAGAGTCTGATAAGGAAGAGCTGAGGGAGTTGCAGATGTTTATCCTGAAGGAAAAGGAGGCTCAGGGGGGGCCTTATCACTCTCCACAACTCCAGATAGGAGGATGTAGCCAAGTGGGTCACTTTGTTCTCCAGTCAACCAATGATGGAGCAAGGAGAAATGCCTTCAACTTGTGTATGGAGACATTCAGGTTGGTGATTAAGGGAAACATCTTTATTGCAAGAGTAATTAAGCTTTGGAATGGGCAACCCAGGGAAGTGGTGGAGAAACTTATTATTATCCCTGAAAATATTCAAAACACAAGGAGAAGAGACATTCACAATATGGTTTACTGGGTGTCCTGGGTTCACTATATGATGCTTTTAGTAGTCTTGTTCTGTTTATGCTGAATACTAAGTTTAGCATCTTTAGGACTTGTTCCAGAGAGTGAAGGGGGCAGACAAGAAGCAACAGTTTGTTTTCAGACTCTGCACTCACTCCTCCACATTCCCGCTCCTGGACAGTGTTGTCTGCGGATGGACAGACAGCAGGACAGAGCTCTCCTTTGGTTTAGTTAGTTTTATCTAGCTGAGGCAAAGCAGTTCTCTGGCCTGAGGGTTTTTCTCCCATTTTCTCTGGACCTGTTCAAAGCTGCTCTGGCCTGAACACCAGCAGAGCACCGGCAGCTCATACTTGGGGCCCACCGGGCCGGGCCTGGGCCGCGGCATTTCCAGCACCTGAGGGACTGATCAGAGACTGAGTGAGCTGAGCTGCAACCCGAGGAGGGGACTTTCTCAGTTTGTCATCTCTTTTGGAGCAGCAAGGAGTTTTATTGTTTAATATTGTTTAGGTTGATTGTTTATTAAACAGGTTGTTTTCCACTTTTCTCCAAGGATGTATTTCCCCCCGGACCAGTTGACGGGAGGGGCCAATTGAATCTGTTTTCCTAGAGGGGCCCCTTTGAGGGTTCTCTCCAGAATTTGCCGTGAACCAGGACACTGAGCATGGTGGTTCACAGTCAAAGTTTGGACTTGATGATCTTGGAGGCCTTTTCCAACCTTAATGATTCCATGATTCTAAGGACAAAAGGGAAATTTTTTTAAATACCTGGTGCTCCAATACCATCTCTGTGACTAGAAAATCTCATAAAAATCCTTTTGCATTTTAAGCACTTCCCAGGAGGGCAAGACAAGCAGGAAACTTCCACAGCCCCTGTGTCACAATGTACTTTGGTGTGCCTGAATCACTGTGGCTGATCTGGCTTTTGGAGAGTTTTGGTCACTTGTCATGCTGTCACATGGGGTGTTGCACAAAGCTTCTGAGTGAGCTATAAATGCAGACAGGTGAGACACTCTGCACACACCACAGCCCTGCACTGGAGGAATTGCCCTCAGCTCTCGCAGCCTTGCAGCTGACAGCAAGGTAAGAGGCACCCTTGGCACAGGAGAGCTGGAAGGGCTTCTTGGGCAGCTGCTGTGAAGTGCAGGGCAAGGGCAGGAGGCTTTAGTGCTGGGCTGAGAGCTGCAGCACAGCCGTGAGGCTCTGCTGTGTGCGTGTGCAGAGACTGAAGCCATCTCTCAGGGCATGAGGAGATGGATGGCTGCTGCAGGAGAGACAAACCTGACCCAGGGACAGCCTGGAGGGGGCCAGGGAGACACAGTTGTGGGGGGTGACTGGGAGAGTATTTACAGCTTAATATTGGGTATGTAACTAAACCAACACACACAACTAATTTGAACTGAGTAGTTTAGGGCACATGTCTTATTTTATGTTTTCCCTCAAAACTGAAATTTCTGTCATGTTCTTACTGCTTTCCAGCTGCTGCTATGTTTCTATTCTGCTAAAAACTTTCTACTTTTCCTTTTCTGCACCACACTTCGAATAATTCTCTGTCTGGAGGAGAAAGTCTTCTCACAAGCTGTGCTTGTTTTCTGTCTCCCTTTTCTGCAGGCTGCCATCCAGCTCCTATAGCAAGGAATCTGCACCCCAGAAGTCCTGCAGAGATGGGCAACATCACCATTATTGAGCATGCCAACTTCCAGGGTCTGTCCAGAGAATTTACCACTAACATTTCCAATCTAAAAGATAGAGATTGGAATGATATTGTCTCCTCAGTGAAAGTAATTGGCCAGCCTTGGGTGGCTTATGAGCATGTTGATTACAAGGGTCGGTTTCTGGTATTTGAGGAGGGAGAATATGACTCTGTAGGTAAAGAGATGAATGACAAGAACAGCTCTCTGCAGGTGATCAGGGAAGATCTGCACAATCCCCAGATCACTCTCTACCAACACGTTGACTACAAAGGGAGGAGCAGAATAGTAAGAGAAGCAACCAACCTGGCTGGGGGAGAAGATGATGACATTGTGTCTTCCCACAAAGTCCAGAGAGATGTCTGGCTGCTATGTGAGAACAGTGATGGAAGTGGGCCTCAGCACCTTGCCCTAGCCCATGAGGACCTTCCAAATTACAAGGCAATTGACTCCAAGTACAAGCTCTCCTTCCTACACCCCATGCGCCTCACTATGGCTGTTAGAATGCAAATCCTGCAGCACTGAGAAAAGATGCTCCCTGTGCCTTCCTGCAGCCTCTCTCCTCCTGTTCTCACCCACTGACACAGCCCTGGCCACTTTCCCAACGCTTCCTGTTCCCTCAGCCCCCTGCAGGAAATATTTTCACAGCAGTGCAGTAACAAACCTTGCTGTCCCACACTGCTGTCTCTGCCCTGGCTTCATCACCAACATGGGACAATATCTGCCCATTCTCTGTCCTGTCATGAGTAACAGCTCGAAGCAGAACATCTTGGAGCTTCCTTCCAGC
This sequence comes from Melospiza georgiana, assembly GCF_028018845.1. Taxonomy (NCBI): domain Eukaryota; kingdom Metazoa; phylum Chordata; class Aves; order Passeriformes; family Passerellidae; genus Melospiza; species Melospiza georgiana. The sequence goes on from NC_080431.1 coordinate 80,181,161, forward strand.
CTCAATTATTCCAGGAGTCCATACATGGTTATTGGAATGTGAAAGGCACAGCTACCCCTGCCCCTGTGAGGAGTGCAATCCTGCAGAACAGCAAAGGAAAGGTTCAAGGAGAGAAATATGGATGGAGTGCTAATACAAAGGGTTGAGTTTTGTTTAGTTTGGGGTTTTTTTTGTTTGGATGGTTTTTTTGTTTTCTTGGGGTTTTTTTAATTGCATAGGATTCTTGTAAGTTTTTATGTAATAGGAGGATGAAGTAAAGATGGAGAAGGACTCTGACCCTTCAGTGGAGGGTGTTACATTTGACAAGAGAGCAAGTAAGAGCGGCTGCTGAACTGGGAGGGAACTCTGCCATTGGGGCTATGGAATTGATAAATACACAACAAGTAATCCCCACATTTTTGTACACATGACTTGATGATGACATTTTTTCAAGGAAATTGAACAAAGAATGCAATTAGCCAGAAAGTGACAAAGGTTTTGAAATCTTCCTGAGAATTACTGACAGAAAGATTTATTTGGGAAGGGACTTCCCTATTTCACTGCCTTCCTCACAGCAGATACAAGAAAAGAAGATTACTCAAGGCCATCCTCAAGAGATGTTTGCAAAAAGTACAAGGGTGGAGGCTCTCCAGGGTCTCTTGCCTTTCTGCCAGAGCTGAGAAATCGTTAGTATGAGTTTTTATTCCTTTTTTTATGTCTGAGTTTCCCTGCTGCCATCTAAGACTCTTTCCAGCTGTCCTTTGCTGAGCCCCTCGGATAACAGGAGCCTTGTCTTCTGCAGGCTGAACAGGACCAGGCCCCTCAGACTCTGCTGGTTCATGGGATGCTCCTGTGCCATCCACTGGCCTGTATGGGGCTCCACCATTTTGTTCACATTGTGCTTTTTATAGGGCATCTGAAACAGATGCAGTATTCCAGGTGTGCCCTCTGTTCAGAGGAGTTGGAATAAACGCTTCCGTTCCCCTGTTCCTCCAGTCCTCATGCTGTGCAGGATGCAAGTGCCCTTCAACATCTTATCCACCACAGAAAGGAGACAGAGAGAAGCCATTCTGACAGGACTGGAATTAAACTCTCAGGGGCTGCATGTACTCAATAGTGGCATGCCTGAGGCAGGGCAAAACCTGTACAGAAGTACTGACTAGTACAGCTCCTCTTCAAAAGGAGTCTAAATAAAGAGTTTGTGGGATTGAAAAGAACAAAACAGGAAAATCCTTTGCTGACAGACTACAGGAAAGTTGGAGTTAGGTGACCAGGGTGCTTTTCTCTTCCTCTGCCCATGCTCCAAAGAGTTGAGATGTGTGAGTCAAGTGAGCCAACTCTGTGAGTGTGAGAGGGCATCTGACTGAAACCATCAGGAAAGCAACAATGGCAGTGCAACCTCAATGCTGAGAGAGGCCCAGAACATGAATGACACACCAGATCACTCCTGCAAATGCACCTCCTGAAAGCATCACTTTGCAATCTTCTTGTGCTTCTTTTGGCTTGGCAGCAAACTGCTCTCCTAACTGGCAAACCTACAGTGAAAGTTTGCTTAGAGTCAATCACTGATGAGACAAAGAATGTCAAGAAATGGAGCAGACCTGTTGGATCTCAGGTGCTTCAAACCAGTATTCTCGGCAGTTAATGAGTAATAAAGCTGCTGTATGCACACAGAAATAGGGTAACTTTTCTGTTTGGGGAAAGCAGGGAAGTTTGTTGTGAGAGGCTGCAGCTGCTCTTTTCTCTGATCCTTTCACAATACTCTGAGTTTCTTTCGCAGAAAGATTTTCTTTCCCTGAGAGACAATTTTTCAGGAATTCTGAAAGAAGGCATGGACCAGGGATGAAAATGTGGGTAGCACGTTTGATATGTCCTGGATGTGATTCTTACTCTAAATGATTCAGAAATCCCGAAGATATTGTGAGCAGGATGTGTGTTTTGGGAGGGAGGTGCTTGTGTGTTTTTCCTGTAAATTACTGAAGGAAGGGGAAGGGAAGGTGAGAGGTATTTCCAGAACAGACTAGCCAATAATCTGCTGTGAGCATGCACATCTGTAGTGTGAGATTATCAGCTGAGACCCTTTCTTTAGAGCAAGATTCCTCAGGAGCAATACAGCTCAGGCGATACTCGGATTTGCCCATCCTGATCCATAAATCATGAGCTTGAGTGACAATGCAAGGCAGGAGGATTGTGGGATCACAAGACAATTCAGGTTGAAAGTGACCTTACGGTGCCATGGGGTCCAGTCTGCTGCTTGGTAAGGCCAGAGACCCTGGGGAATCTCCACCCCTGTGCTGGTTCAGAAATCACTTGATGATGGATCTTTGCTATGAAATAACCTTGGTCTAGGGAGGTCCTTTCCAGAATAAATCTTGCGGTCAGTAATTCTCTGGAAGTTTTAAAACCCTTTGTCGCTTTCTGGCTAATTGTATTCTTTTTTCAATTTCCTTGAAAAAATGTCATCATCAAGTCATGTGTACAAGAACTTGAGGATTACTTGTTGTGTATTTATCAATTCAATTTTCCCAACATCAGACTTCCTTCCCAGTTCAGCAGCAGCTCTTACTTGCTCTGTTGTCAAATGTAAAAGCCTCCACTGAAGGGTCAAATTCCTTCTCCATCTTTACTTCATCCTCCTATTACATAAAAACTTACAAGAATCCTTTGCGATTGAAAAAAAAAAAAAAAAAAAAAAAAAAAAAAAACCAACCAAACAAAAAAAGTCCCAAAGCAAACAAAACTCAACCCTTTGCAATAGCAGATGTAAAAGTTCCTGAAACCACCCCATCCATATTTCTCTCCTTGAACCTTTCCTTTGCTGTTCTGTAGGATTGCACTCCTCCCTGGGGCAGGGGTAGCTGTGCCTATCACATCCCAATCACAGTGTATGGACTCCTGGAACAATTGAGGCTGGAAGGAACCTCCAGGGGTTTTCTACTTCCAGCTGTTGCTCATGACAGGACAGAGAATGGGCAGATGTTTTCCCATGCTGGTGATGAAGCCAGGGCTGAGACAGCAGTGTGGGACAGCAAGGTTTGTTACTGCACTGCTGTGAAAATATTTCCTGCAGGGGGCTGAGGGAACAGGAAGCGTTGGGAAAGTGGCCAGGGCTGTGTCAGTGGGTGAGAACAGGAGGAGAGAGGCTGCAGGAAGGCACAGGGAGCTGAGAGGGGCACTGAGCCTCAGCACAGGGAACACAGCTCCAGCTGGGCATGGCAGCCACACACACACAGTGGTGGAGGAGGCTGAGTTCAAACTCGTCCCAGTGAACTTGCACATGGCTAAACAGATCATGGAATACTATGTCATCCATCCTCCCTTATCAAGAAACTACAAGTTTAAAAGCACAAGATAGTTCTTTCCACAGGGATCAACCCCTCTGTCACTTCAAAGTTAGGAAAACTTACTGTTTGATTATGTGATTTGGTGAGTAGAAGACTGTACCACCAGCATGATCCATTACTGGGATAGATTGCATGAGATATAATCAAACATCTAATATTTTAAAACAGTCTGAATGGGAGAGTTTGGCCAGGATCACAACAATAATCAACATGCTCACCAAGACTTTAGCACTCGTTGAGTCAAGCCTGAGCCCACTGTTACTCAACAGTGAATCTGGAAGAAGAATATTCCTTTCAGGAGAGATCCATGAAAAACATCTCAAATTGACTACCCAACACATTTTCTTAGCACTCACAGACATCTCTCCAAGAAAGGGAAATATTTATCTACACTGAACAGTCCATAAAACAGACCCACTGTTGCTTGCAAGAGAGTCTTTATTGGCACCAACCCAAAAGAGGTTACAGACAGTGGAACAGGCCAAGGCAAATCACAAAGGAAGGGACACGAGCAGGGGCAGAGATCAGAGATTTCCTGCTGGGACTGCACCTTCCCTCAGGGTCACAGGCTCTGCAGTCTAAGAGTCACGGCCAGGGCGCAGGGGGCGCAGGAAGGAGAGCTTGTCATTGAAGTCAATTGCCTTGTAATTGGGAACGTCCTCATGGGCTCGGGCAAGGTGCTGAGGCCCACTTCCATCACTGTTCTCACACAGCAGCCAGACACCTCTCTGGACTTTGTGGGAAGACACAAGGTCATCATCTTCTCCCCCAGCCAGGTTGGTTGCTTCTCTTACTATTCTGCTCCTCCCTTTGTAGTCAACGTGTTGGTAGAGAGTGATCTGGGGATTGTGCAGATCTTCCCTGATCACTTGCAGAGAGCTGATCTTGTCATTCATCTCTTTACCTACAGAGTCATATTCTCCCTCCTCAAATACCAGAAACCGACCCTTGTAATCAACATGCTCATAAGCCACCCAAGGCTGGCCAATTACTTTCACTGAGGAGACAATATCATTCCAACCCACTGCTATTAGGTTGGGAGTGTCAGTGGTGAATTCTTTGGACATGCCCTGGAAGTTGACATGCTCATAAATGATGATTTTTCCCATCTCTGCAGGACTTCTCGTGTTTGGATTCCTTGCTATAGGAGCTGGATGGCAGCCTGCACAAGAGGAAGACACAAAACAAACAATGCTTGTAAAAAACCTTTACATACCAGATGGAAAATGATGAAAAATGTAGAGTGGGAAAAAATAAAGAAGGGAAAGCAACACATTTTGAACAAAGAATAAACATAGCAGTAGCTGGAAAGGAGTGAGGGCATGAGGGCATGATATAGAAATGTTCACTTGGAAGAGAATGTAAAATGAGGTATGTACCCATAACTACGCAGTTTTAATTAGATATACGTGTTGGTTTACATATATCCCCCAGAGTAAGTCATAAAATACTCTCCCAGTCACCCCCCACAACTGTGTATCAGTGGCCCCTTCCAGGCTGTCCCTAGGTCAGGTTTGTCTCTCCTGCAGCAGCCATCCATCTCCTCATGCCCTGAGAGATGGCTTCAGTCTCTGCACACGCACACAGCAGAGCCTCACGGCTGTGCTGCAGCTCTCAGCCCAGCACTAAAGCCTCCTGCCCTTGCCCTGCACTTCACAGCAGCTGCCCAAGAAGCCCTTCCAGCTCTCCTGGGCCAAGGGTGCCTCTTACCTTGCTGTCAGCTGCAGGGCTGCGAGAGCTGAGGGCAATTCCTCCAGTGCAGGGCTGTGGTGTGTGCAGAGTGTCTCACCTGTCTGCATTTATAGCTCACTCAGAAGCCTTGTGCAACACCCCAGGTGACAGCATGACAAGTGACCAAAATTGTCCAAAAGCCAGATCAGCCACAGTAATTCAGGCACACCAAAGTACATTGTGACACAGGGGCTGTGGAAGTTTCCTGCTTGTGGCAATTTGTAGTCTTGCCCTCCCGGGAAGTAATAAAATGCAGAAGGACTTGTTATGGGAGATATCCAGTCATGATTCCAGGTCACAGAGATGATATTGGAGCACCAGTTTTTGAAAAAAAAAATCCCTTTTGTCCTTAGTGTCATGAAATCATTAATTTTGAAAAATGCCTCCAAGATCATCACGCCCAACCTTTGCCCAAATACCACCATGAAGTAGAGACCCTTCAAGGTTCCTTCCAGCTTAAATGCTTCAAGGAGTCCATACACTCTCCTTGGCCTGTCTGGGGGGACAGCTACCCGTGCACCAGAGATGAGTACAAGCCTACAAAACAGCAAGAAATGGTTCAGGGAGGGATATGCAGGGGAATGTTAGAGCGAATTTGCATTTGCTCATGCCAAGATTTGTTTTGGGGTGTATTTAATCAAAGACATAATCCAAACAAATGAGGAAGTGTCACATCCAAAAATCTAACAAAGGATTCTTGAAAATTTTTCAGTGATAAGAGGAAGAAGTAAAGGTGGAGAAGGACTTTGAGCCTTCAATAGAGGGAATTACATTTGACAAGATAGCAGGTGAGAGCCTGTGGAGGAATGGGGAGGGAAGTCTGACTTTGGGGAAATAGAGTTCATGAATGTCCAACAAATAAACTTGAGGGTGTTGTACACCTGACCTGACAATGACACTTTTTCATTGAAATTGAACAATGGATGCAATTAGGCAGAAAGTGACAAAGGCTTTTAAACCATCCTTACAATTACTGACAGAAAGATAGATTGTGGAAGGGAGGTCCAAGGCCTTGGTCACAAGCAGAGCAGCTTCCAAACATGACCAGGTTACTCGTGGCCATCTTCAAGTGATTTTGCAACAATTCCTATGGTGGAGATTCCCCAGGATCGCTGACCTTTCTTCCAGTGCTGAAAAACTCTTAGGGCTATGGTTACTTTCCTTATTTTCAGTCAGAGCTTCCCTGTTTCCACATAAGACCCTTTCCAGATGTCCTTTTGCTGAGCCCCTCTGAGAATCCTTAGCCTTGTCTCTTCCATGGCTGAGAAAAATTTTCATAATGATGTCAGAAAATTTTAAATCACACCACCCAAAGAAGTTGGATAGTCTGCATACTCTGAGGTTTTCCAGACCTGACTGGATAAAGCCACCAGCAGCCATAATTCACCTCACAGATGTCCCTGTGTTAAGCAGCTGACTGGATCCAATGACAACCAAAGGTCGCTTCCAGCTTGAATTACTCACCAATCCTACCATCCTCCTGGCTCCCTGGATCATTCAAGCTCATCACATAAGGACCAAGACAGGCAAACCCCAGTATTTCCTGAGCCAGACTGCTCCTGAGGAATCCTGCTGTAAATAAAGATGATCAATGTCCCTTGTCCAACCATTCAGCCTTGTCAGACCAAGGCTGTCCTGATGGGGATTTCTGTGCACTGACATTGCCTCAGTGGATCTAATGAGCTCCTTTGCATTGTCCTTGCACTCAGCAATTAATGTGTCCCTGCAATTTGTCTCTCCACAGTTTAATGTTTGGGACTTTCTTGGTGAATTTGGCTTTTTGGAAGGGCAATTTTTCAAGATGTGGCTCTCCATCTTGCCAGGGAGTACAAGTACAATCACATCCAACTACAAGTGCAAGACAAAGAGAATTGAAAGAGCATCTGCAGATCTGTAGGATTTCAACACACAATATACTCGTCTGAGAAAGCCCATGATAGTTCCTACAAATAGCTGATCAAGATTGAAAGTAAAAGGGAAGAACACAAAAGTTACATGAGAGTGGTTCTCCTGTGGGAAAAGCCCCAGTTCCAGGGTTTCTGTCTGGCCAAGTCACTTTTCGAATGCCATGTGTAGGGAGAGCTCAGGATGAGCAGGGTTCAGCCCCAGGAGCTCCTCAGCTCAGCTGCTGCAGCCCAGGCTGCAGGCTCTCTGTCCAGGGCTGCCCTTCCCAGTGCCACTGGCCAGGCTGCAGGGACAGCCCGTGCTGGGCTTGGCTGTGTGACCCAGGGACGGGCACCTGGGCACGGAAAGGACACGGCCACGGCCACGGCACCGGCTGGCACACACCAGGGGCTGCCCTCAGCCACCCACAGCTGACACCACCAGCACTCCCACTGAATGCAATGGAAGACAGACAGCCCCGTCTCCTTCCTCCTCTGCAGCCAACACACATGGAAGCCCTCTAGTGAAGACCTGCCCACCCTCACTCCCCACAGCCACAAGCACTGCCCAGCTGCTCCCAACGGGACTGAGAGCCCCCAGCCTGTCCAGACTCACACCTGGCTCTGGGCTCTCTGACCAGGACACCCTTTGGTGTCTCCTAGTCCCTGGCTAGTGCAGCTTGGTGCTTGAGCCAGCCCACACACAGCACACACTGTTCTCATTGGTGTTCTGGCAGTCGTGGGTGCCTTGAATCCCAGCACGAGTCTCCTGCTGGACTGAAATCCCTGTCTATATCCATGCCCTGCTTGCTGGCTGCTCCAGCTCAAACTTTGCTGGCAAATCCCACTGGTATGACTCCTTATGAATCAGAAAGGCCTTTGTTAGATAAACATCATAGACCAGATGCTGTCGTATTTCACATACCCTTACAAGTTGGTCTTCCCACACTTTAAATTTCCATGTGCTGGAAGCTTGCAGACACAAAGACCATGATCGATCTTAGTGGGACAGAAGGAAAAACCTGTAGAAATGGTGAATGAAGAAGAGCATCCCTACCACAGGATTCATTGGCCCAGAGCTTATGGGATGCTGTGTTCTGGAATTCTGCAGATTCCCAGGAACACTCAAACCATGTGATCAAGTAAGGACACTCTCCACACTCCAACAAAATGTTTTCCTTCAGTGCTCCCTGTAGATTGCTCACCAAGTCCAGCAGGTTTCTGGAGAAGCGCCACTGAAAATGGCCATCCTGGGTGTTCCACAGTCTCAGATCCCAGGAATCACAGAGGCAGAGTTTTCAAGAGCACATCAAAGGTGTTGTCACCTATGTGATCACAGAAGAAATTATTTGCAATAAGACCTCTGTGTCAGCATCCGTTTGGATCCTGTGACCATGAGATCTTTCAGTGCACTGCAAAGAGCTCTCATGGCTATCAGCAAAGTCTGGCATCAGGGAGAATAAATTGAGGTAGAACATAATTTGTGCCTGTGTAGTGAAGAAAAGAAAGGAGGATCAGGAAGTGAGGAGAACCAAGATCTCCGGATCAAAGATTTCAAAAGCAAAAATAAGCTGGGGCAGCATGATCTCAGCTTTCTTGTTCCATAGACAGAAATAGAAACAGTTGATGCCAGAAAAATATTAAAAAGAAACACTACCTGAAACATTTACTTCAGCCTGAACTAGGGAAATGCTTGGAGTCATACTTAGCACAAGATTGTGACTTGACAAGTGTGGAACACTATCTCTTAACATATTCAAGTGTATAATTACAAGACTGACAGTATAAGGCACCATTTACAATATTCAGTAATTTGCACAAAATAAATATCTGCAAAGATCTCTGGTGGTTTTTGCCATACCTCTGCTTTAGAATTCTGACTTTGAAGCAGGTTCTACACCATATTAGTTGGTCCCTACTTACCCCCAGTTTCTGGGTTCTCCACTGTGATCTTCTGTCTGGTTTTCAGACAACAACATTGGCTTTTGTTTACCATCTACAATAGCACCATGCCCATCTACTACTATACATAAATATATACATGAACACATATGTCAAGGAATCAGAGAATGGTTTGGGCTGCAAGAGACCCTGAAGAACCCTTTGATGGATGGTGCATCCACACCTTCAGAGAGCTGAACATGAGCCATCAGTGTTCTCAGGTGGCCAGGAAGGCCCATGGCACCTGGCCTGGATCAGCAATGGTGTGGCCAGCAGGAGCAGGGCAGGGATTGTCCTCCTGTACTCAGCACTGCTGAGGCCACTCCTGGAATCCTGTGTTCATTTTGGGCCCCTCACCGCAAGACATGGAAGTGCTGGAGTCCAGAGAAGGGCAGCAAGCCTGGTGAAGAGTCTGATAAGGAAGAGCTGAGGGAGCTGCAGATGTTTATCCTGAAGGAAAAGGAGGCTCAGGGGGGGCCTTATCACTCTCCACAACTCCAGATAGGAGGATGTAGCCAAGTGGGTCACTTTGTTCTCCAGTCAACCAATGATGGAGCAAGGAGAAATGCCCTCAACTTGTGTATGGAGACGTTCAGGTTGGTGATTAAGGGAAACATCTTTACTGCAAGAGTAATTAAGCTTTGGAATGGGCAACCCAGGGAAGCGGTGGAGAAACTTATTATTATCCCTGAAAATATCCAAAACACAAGGAGAAGAGACATTCGCAATATGGTTTACTGGGTGTCCTGGGTTCACTATATGATGCTTTTAGTAGTCTTGTTCTGTTTATGCTGAATACTAAGTTTAGCATCTTTAGGACTTGTTCCAGAGAGTGAAGGGGGCAGACAAGAAGCAGCAGTTTGTTTTCAGACTCTGCACTCACTCCTCCACATTCCTGCTCCTGGACTGTGTTGTCTGCAGATGGACAGACAGCAGGACAGAGCTCTCCTTTGGTTTAGTTAGTTTTGGCTAGCTGAGGCAAAGCAGTTCTCTGGCCTGAGGGTTTTTCTCCCATTTTCTCTGGGCCTGTTCAAAGCTGCTCTGGCCTGAACACCAGCAGAGCACCGGCAGCTCATACTTGGGGCCCACCGGGCCGGGCCTGGGCCGCGGCATTTCCAGCGCCTGAGGGGCTGATCAGAGACTGAGTGAGCTGAGCTGCAACTCGGGGAGGGGACTTTCTCAGTTTGTCATCTCTTTTGGAGCAGCAAGGAGTTTTTTTGTTTAATATTGTTTAGGTTTATTGTTTATTAAACAGGTTGTTTCCCACTTTTCTCCAAGGATGTATCTCCTCCTGAACCAGTTGAGGAGAGGGGCCAATTGAATCTGTTTTCCTAGAGGGGCCCCTTTGAGGGTTCTCTCCAGAATTTGCCATGAACCAGGACACTGAGCATGGTGGTTCACAATCAAAGTTTGGACTTGATGATCTTGGAGGCCTTTTCCAACCTTAATGATTCCATGATTCTAAGGACAAAAGGGAATTTTTTTAAAATACCTGGTGCTCCAATGCCATCTCTGTGACTAGAAAATCTCATAAAAATCTTTGTACATTTTAAGCCCTTCCCAGGAGGGCAAGACAAGCAGGAAACTTCCACAGCGCCTGTGTCACAATGTACTTTGGTGTGCCTGAATTACTGTGGCTGATCTGGCTTTTGGACAGTTTTGGTCACTTGTCATGCTGTCACATGGGGAGTTGCACAAGGCTTCTGAGTGAGCTATAAATGCAGACAGGTGAGACACTCTGCACACACCACAGCCCTGCACTGGAGGAATTGCCCTCAGCTCTCGCAGCCCTGCAGCTGACAGCAAGGTAAGAGGCACCCTCGGCACAGGAGAGCTGGAAGGGCTTCTTGGGCAGCTGCTGTGAAGTGCAGGGCAAGGGCAGGAGGCTTTAGTGCTGGGCTGAGAGCTGCAGCACAGCCGTGAGGCTCTGCTGTGTGCGTGTGCAGAGACTGAAGCCATCTCTCAGGGCATGAGGAGATGGATGGCTGCTGCAGGAGAGACAAACCTGACCCAGGGACAGCCTGGAGGGGGCCACTGATACACAGTTGTGGGGGGTCACCGGGAGAGTATTTACAGCTTAATCTTGGGTATGTAACTAAATCAACACACACAACTAATTTGAACTGCGTAGCTGTGGGCACATGTCTTGTTTGATGTTTTCCCTCTAAACTGAAATGCCCTCACTCCTTTTCAGATGCTGATATGTTTCTATTCTGCTAAAAACATTCTACTTTTCCTTTTCTACACCACACTTCCCATAATCTTCTGTGTGGAGGAGAAAGTCTTCTCACAAGTTCTGCTTGTTCTCGGTCTCCCTTTTTTGCAGGCTGCCATCCAACTCCTATAGCAAGGAATCTGCACCTCAGAAGTCCTGCAGAGATGGGCAAAATCATCATTTATGAGCATGCCAACTTCCAGGGCATGTCCAAAGAATTCACCACTAACATTTCCAATCTAAAAGATGCAGATTGGAATGATATTGTCTCCTCAGTGAAAGTAATTGGCCAGCCTTGGGTGGCTTATGAGCATGTTGATTACCAGGGTCGGTTTCTGGTGTTTGAGGAGGGAGAATATAGCTTTGTAAGTAATGAGATGAATGACAGGATCAGCTCTCTGCAGGTGATCACTGAAAGTCTGTACAATCCCCAGATCACCCTCTATGAACACATTGATTATCAAGGAAAGAGCAGAATAATAAGAGAAGCAACCAACCTGGCTGCGGGACATGACAATGATATCATTTCATCCCACAAAGTCCAGAGAGGTGCCTGGCTGCTGTGTGAGCACAGCGATGGAAGTGGAAGTCAATACCTTGCCCGAGCCCATGAGAATGTACCAAATTACAAGGCAATCGATTTCAACGACAAGCTTTCCTTCCTGCGCCCCCTGCGCCCTGGCTGTGGCTGTTAGAATGCAAATCCTGCAGCGCTGAGAAAAGATGCAGAAATTTGACACCCGGATCTCCGCCTCTGCTGGTGCTGCCTTTTCCCCCAGTGTCACAGGACCACCGAATGTCAGCGCTCTCTGCTCGGCTGCACTGCAGAGCTGCACTTCTCCATCCTGCCTTGCACGCTGCTCCCACCCCACCAATGCAAGAATCATCAGGATTGATCATATGAGAGTGTCCAAGCTAGAGCGGGCAATGCCACATGTGTGAAACCTGTTGTACCCTCAGCTGGCATTCCAGAGTCCTGGGCTGTGGAATGTAGAAGCATTGCAGGTTGTGTGTGTGGCTAAGTGAAACAGAGAGTGTCAGTGCAGAACCAGCATCACTTCTTTTGTAATTTGCATTGCAATGCCCTTGTGCTACTGTGGCCTCTGCCATTGTCTTTTATCCATTTTCTGTTGCTGCCATTAAAGAATCCTTTGCAATCAGCATGGGGTCTGTTTTGTGCATCTTTGGAATAGATAAATATTGCTCTTCCATGCTGAGATGTCTCTGTGTATCCATAGAATGGTCCACACGGTCACTTGCCAACATTTTTCCTGGATGTCTCCTGCAGAATTCTGTTTCCTTCTGATTTAACTGGTCATTAACAGTGGGGTCAGGCTTGACTCAAAATATCTTGTTGAGCATGTAGATCATTGCTGATCCTGGCCAAACTCTCACCTCCAGATTGTACCTGGCTATCACATGGTTGCTTGTATCTGAAGGCAGTGATTGTAGCAATGATGCAGTCTTCTACTGCCCTAAATCACATCATAAACAGAATGTTTTCAATAATTTCAGTTCTTTAATCCTAATGGTAAAACCTGCCTTGTTTTTCACCCCTGAAATAGCCCAATAAGGAATGAGGAATGACAAGGGTAGATCAGGTAGATCAGCGCAGTAACAAACCTTGCTGTCCCACTCTGCTGTCTCTGCCATGGCTTCATCACCAGCATGGAAAAATATCTGCCCATTCTCTGTCCTGCCATCAGCAGCAGATTGAAGCAGAAAACCCCTGGAGGTTCCCTCCAGCCTAAATTCTTCCAGGAGTCCATATACTGCACTTGGAATATGATACACACAGCTACCCGAGCCCCAGAGTGTTGTGCAATCCTAGAGAACAGCAAAATAAAGCTTCGACATCAAATATGGATGGGGTGGTTTCAAGAAATTTAGATATGGTGTTACAAGTGGGGGGAGCTGTCGCAGACATTTCTCCACAGAAATCCTTTCTTTCGGATTTCTGCGTCTTCTGGAGGCCAGAGGCTTCAGAAGACAAGGTAAACAATTATTATCAGCTGCTGGGGAATGCAACAGGGACACCTTGATTGGCTCATTTCCTATGTTTATAATTAAGGGCCAATCACCAGTGCAAGCTAGGGGACTGAGACCTTGGCCACAACTTTGTTATAGATTCTTTGTATCTATTCTTGGCCTAGCCTAGCTGCTCTGCAAACCTCTCTCTATACTCTATTTAGTATAGTTATGAATTATATATAATATCTTAATAAATCAGCCTTCTGATTCAACAAACAAGATTCACCGTCTCTCTCACCAGCAGCTGCGCCCACTCAGGCGCAGTAATAGGGAGGTTTGTTTGTTTGTTTGTTTGGTTTGGTTTTTATTGCAAAGGACTCTTGTAAGTTTTTCAGTAATCAGAAGATGAAGTACAGGTGTGGAAGGACTTTGACCCTTCAGTGGAGGGAATTACATTTGTCAAGAGAGCAGAGAACAGCTGCTGCTTAACTAGGACGGTAGTCTGACCTTGGGGAAATGAAATTTATAAATACACAACAAATAATCCTCAAGTTCTTGTACACATGACTTGATGATGACATCTTTTCCAGGAAATTGAACAAAGAATGCAATTAGCCAGAAAGTGACAAAGGTTTTGAAATCTTCCTGAGAATTACTGACAGAAAGATTTATTCGGGATGGGACATCCCTATTTCACTGCCTTCCTCACAGCAGATACAAGGAAAGAAGATTACTCAAGGCCATCCTCAAGAGATTTTTTCAAAAACTGCAAGGGTGGAGACTCCCCAGGGTCTCTTGCCTTTCTGCCAGTTCTGAGCAATTGTTAGTATGAGTTTTTATTCCTTTTTTTATGTCTGAGTTTCCCTGCAGCCATCTAAGACTCTTTCCAGCTGTCCTTTGCTGAGCCCCTCGGATAACAGGAGCCTTGTCTTCTGCAGGCTGAACAGGACCAGGCCCCTCAGACTCTGCTGGTTCATGGGATGCTCCTGTGCCATCCACTGGCCTGTATGGGGCTCCACCATTTTGTTCACATTGTGCTTTTTATAGGGCATCTGAAACAGATGCAGTATTCCAGGTGTGCCCTCTGTTCAGAGGAGTTGGAATAAACTCTTCCCTTCCCATGCTCCTCCAGTCCTCGTGCTGTGCAGGATGCAAGTGCCCTTCAACATCTTATCCACCACAGAAAGGAGAGAGAGAGAAGACATTCTGACAGGACTGGAATTAAACTCTCAGGGGCTGCATGTACTCAATAGTGTCATGCCTGAGGTAGGGTAAAACCTGTACAGAAGTACTGACTAGAACAGCTCCTCTTCAAAAGGAGTCTAAATAAAGAGTTTGTGAGATTGAAAAGAACAAAACAGGAAAATCCTTTGGTGACAGACTACAGGAAAGTTGGAGTTAGGTGACCAGGGTGCTTTTCTCTTCCTCTGCCCATGCTCCAAAGAGTTGAGATGTGTGAGTCAAGTGAGCCAACTCTGTGAGTGTGAGAGGGCATCTGACTGAACCCATCAGGCAAGCAACAATGGCAGTGCAACCTCAGTGTTGAGAGAGGCCCAGAACATCAATGACACACCAGATCACTCCTGCAAATGCACCTCCTGAAAGCATCACTTTGCAATCTTCTTGTGCTTCTCTTGGCTTGGCAGCAAACTGCTCTCCTAACTGGCAAACCTACAGTGAACGTTTGCTTAGAGTCAATCACTGATGAGACAAAGAATGTCAAGAAATGGGGCAGACCTGTTGGATCTCAGGTGCTTCAAACCAGTATTCTCGGCAGTTAATGAGTAATAAAGCTGCTGTATGCACACAGAAATAGGGTAGCTTTTCTGTTTGGGGAAAGCGGGGAAGTTCATTGTGAGGGGCTGCAGCTGCTCTTTTCTCTGATCCTTTCACAATATTCTGAGTTTCTTTCGCAGAAAGATTTTCTTTCCCTGATAGACAACTTTTCAGGAATTCTGAAAGAAGGCCTGGACGAGGAATGAGATTGTGTATATCACCTATGATATGTCCTGGATGTGATTCTCACTCTAAATGAGTCAGAAATCCCGAAGATATTATGAGCAGGATGTAAGTGTGTTTTGGGAGGGAGGTGCTTGTGTGTTTTCCTGTGAATTAATGAAGGAAGGGGAAGGGAAAGCGCGAGGTATTTCCAGAACAGACTAGCCAATAATCTGCTGTGAGCATGCACATCTGTAGTGTGAGATTATCAGCTGAGACCCTTTCTTTAGAGCAAGATTCCTCAGGAGCAATACAGCTCAGGCGCTACTCGGATTTGCCCATCCTGATCCCTAAATCATGAGCTTGAGTGACGATGCAAGGCAGGAGGATTGTGGGATCACAAGACAATTCAGGTTGAAAGTGACCTTACGGTGCCATGGGGTCCAGTCTGCTGCTTGGTAAGGCCAGAGACCCTGGGGAATCTCCACCCCTGTGCTGGTTCAGAAATCACTTGAAGATGGCCACCAGAAACCTGTTTTCCTTTGGTCGCATCTTTCCTATGAAAAAGGCCTTGATCTAGGGAGGACCTTTCCAAAATAAATCTTGCTGTCAGAAATTCTAAGGAAGATTTTAAAACCTTTGTCACTTTCTGGCTAATTCCATTCTTTGTTCAATTTCCTTGAAAAAAAGTCATCATCAAGTCATGTGTACAAGAACTTGGGGATTACTTGTGGTGTATTTATCAATTCCATTTCCTCAACGTCAGACTTCCCTCCCAATTCAGCAGCAGTGGTTACCAGCTATGATGTCAAATGTAACACCCTCCACTGAAGGGTCAAAGTCATTCTCCATCTTTACTTCATCCTCCTATTACTGAAAAACTTACATGAATCCTTTCCTACAAAAAACAGAACAAACAAAATTAGAAAAATAAAAAAAAAAAATCCTTTGTAACAGCAGATGTAAAATTTCCTGAAACCACCCCATCCATATTTCTCTCCTTGAACCTTTCCTTGGCTGTTCTCTAGGATTGCACTCCTCCCTGGAGCAGGGGTAGCTGTGCCTATCACATTCCAAGCACAGTGTATGGACTCCTGGAACAATTGAGGCTGGAAGGAACCTCCAGGTGTTTTCCATTTCCAACTGCTGCTGATGGCAGGACAGAGAATGGGCAGATATTGTCCCATGTTGGTGATGAAGCCAGGGCAGAGACAGCAGTGTGGGACAGCAAGGTTTGTTACTGCACTGCTGTGAAAATATTTCCTGCAGGGGGCTGAGGGAACAGGAAGCGTTGGGAAAGTGGCCAGGGCTGTGTCAGTGGGTGAGAACAGGAGGAGAGAGGCTGCAGGAAGGCACAGGGAGCTGAGAGGGGCACTGAGCCTCAGCACAGGGAACACAGCTCCAGCTGGGCATGGCAGCCACAGACACACAGACAGACAGACAGACAGAACTATCCTCAGGGACCATCCAAAGGGCCCTTGGCAAGCTCCAGCACTGGCACCATGTGCACCTCATTGTAAATTGGCTGCTCTCTCCCAGAGCCATTCGGGCCTGACCCATCCAGCGCCGGACCCAGGCCCCTGCCAGCCTTTACAAGGATAAAAGCAAAAGACTGGAAGTGTTCTTCTCCTCTCAGGACCAATAATCCCACAGCTTTACTGTGGAATTACTCCAGGGGATCGTTTATGGGGAGTAGTTGGTGTCCCAGGAGAAAAAGAGAGGGAATGCCTAACGAGGGGAGAATTTTACACCTGGGGGAATGGGGGATGGTGGAATAGGACCACAGCCAATGGGACACAATTGAGGAACGGGCCAGAGGATGAGTAAACCCGGGACAAAATACTACCAGCAGGGATTAGGAGTGGGGAACACCATGTGATCAGTGCAGATTATCAAACACCCAGTGCAAAACCAAATAACTAACTATTTAATGCAATAAAGCACCTCATGTGGTTCAAAGAGGCCAAGTGCAGCTTCTATCTGTGACCAGGACAAGGAAATCAGGGCATACAGCAGGCCAGCACAGAGAGAGAGGAACCCTGCAGGGCAGAGCTGCCATGGGACAGCTGCCACAGTGCCCAGCTCAGGGCTGCAGCTCTCATCAGGCACTGCTGCAGGAGGGCTGAGACTCTGCTCGTCCAGCTGAACTTGCACAGCGCTCACCAGGTCCTGATCTACCTTGTCATTCCTCATTCCTTATCAGAATATTACAGGTGTGAAAAACAAGGCAGGTTCTACCATTCACATTACAGAATTCAAATTAGTGAAAGCATTCTGTTTATGATGAGATTTAGGGCAGTAGAAGACTGCATCACTGCTACAATCACTGCCTTGACATACAACCAAGCGTGTGATAGCCAGGTACAATCCGGAGGTGAGAGTTTGGCCAGGATCAGCAATGATCTACATGCTCACCACGACATTTAGAGTCAAGCCTGACCCCACTGTTAATGAGCAGGTAAATCAGAAGGAAACAGAATTCTGCAGGAGACATCCAGGAAAAAGGTTTGCAAGTGACTGTGTGGACCATTCTCTGGATACACAGAGACATCTCAGCATGGAAGGGCAATATTTATCTATTCCAAAGATGCACAAAACAGACCCACTGCTGATTGCAAAGGATTCTTTATTGCAAGTAACACAAAATGGATTAGAGACAATGGCAGAGGCCACAGTAGCACAAGGGCATTGCAATGCAAATTACAAAAGAAGTGATGCTGGTTCTGCACTGACACTCTCTGTTTCACTTAGCCACACACACAACCTGCAATGCTTCTACATTCCACAGCCCAGGACTCTGGAATGCCAGCAGAGGGTACAACAGGTTTCACACATGTGGCATTGCCTCCTCTAGCCTGGACAATCTCATATGATCAATCCTGATGATTCTTGCATTGATGGGGTGGGAGCAGCGTGCAAGGCAGGATGGAGAAGTGCAGCTCTGCAGTGCAGCAGAGCAGAGAGCGCTGACGTTCGGTGGTCCTGTGACACTGGGGGAAAAGGCAGCACCAGCAGAGGCGGAGATCTGGGTGTCAAATTTCTGCATCTTTTCTCAGCGCTGCAGGATTTGCATTCTAACAGCCACAGCCAGGGCGCAGGGGGCGCAGGAAGGAAAGCTTGTCGTTGAAATCGATTGCCTTGTAATTTGGAAAGTGCTCGTGCTCTCGGGCAAGGTATTGAAATCCACTTCCATCGCTGTGCTCACACAGCAGCCAGACACCTCTCTGGACTTTGTGGGATGAAATGATATCATTGTCATACCCTGCAGCCAGGTTGGTTGCTTCTCTTATTATTCTGCTCTTCCCTTGATAATTAATGTGTTCATAGAGAGTGATCTGGGGATTATACAGATCTTCAGTGATCACCTGCAGAGAGCTGATCCTGTCATTCATCTCATTACCTACAAAGCTATATTCTCCCTCCTCAAACACCAGAAACCGACCCTGGTAATCAACATGCTCATAAGCCACCCAAGGCTGGCCAATTACTTTCACTGAGGAGACAATATCATTCCAATCTACATCTTTTAGATTGGAAATGTCAGTGGTGAATTCTCTGGACAGGCCCTTGAAGTTGGCATGCTCATAAATGATGATTTTGCCCATCTCTGCAGGACTTCTTGGGGGCAGATTTCTTGCTATAGGAGCTGGATGGCAGCCTGCACAAAAGGGAGACAGAAAACAAGTAGAGCTGGTAAGATGATTTTCTGCTCCAGACAGAGGATTATGGGAAGTGTGGTGCAGAAAAGGAAAAGTAGGAAGTTTTTAGCAGAATAGAAACATAGCAGCAGCTGGAAAGCAGTGAGGGCATGACAGAAATTTCAGTTTAGAGGGAAAACATCAAACAAAACATGTGCCTACAGCTACTCAGTTCAAATTAGTTGTGTCTGTTGGTTTAGGTACATACCCAAGATTAAGTTGTAAATACTCTCCCAGTCACCCCCCACAACTGTGTATCAGTGGCCCCCTCCAGGCTGTCCCTGGGTGAGGTTTGTCTCTCCTGCAGCAGCCATCCATCTCCTCATGCCCTGAGAGATGGCTTCAGTCTCTGCACACGCACACAGCAGAGCCTCACGGCTGTGCTGCAGCTCTCAGCCCAGCACTAAAGCCTCCTGCCCTTGCCCTGCACTTCACAGCAGCTGCCCAAGAAGCCCTTCCAGCTCTCCTGTGCCAAGGGTGCCTCTTACCTTGCTGTCAGCTGCAGGGCTGCGAGAGCTGAGGGCAATTCTTCAAGTGCAGGGCTGTGGTGTGTGCAGAGTGCCTCACCTGCCTCCATTTATACTGCCACAGAAGTGAAAGTGTGAATCACCCAATTCCAAGGAACTGGGAGTGGTTGATATCATGCTCAGGGTTCTAAAATTATTCGCATTCTATCTTGGTCTTGATGCCCTACAACCAGACATCTCATTGCTCTGGTTCAAAAGTTCACTGAAGTGTGAGTGACCTGATAACCTTAGAACGTGGCTTCATGTCTGTCCCTGCTCGGAAGCCGTCTGAACCACAGGAACTGGAACACATTGATTGGAGCAACCCCAGCTCCTTCAATCCCTCAACAGCTCAATTCCCTTCTCTGCACTCACTCCAGCCCCCCCATGTCTTCCTTGCAGTGAGGGGCCCAGAACTGGGCCCAGCCCTTGAGGTGTGGCCTCAGCAGTGCTGAGCACAGGGGGACAATCCCTGCCCTGAGCCTGTTGGCCACACCATTGCTGATCCAGCCCAGGTGCCACAGGCCTGCCTGGCCACCTGGGCACAGCTGGCTCATGTGCAGCTGCTGTCTGTCACGTGTGGGGCTTTTGTGACCGCAGGGCAGGACTCGGCCCTCGGCCTTGCTGAGCTTCATTCCATCGGCCTCAGCCCACTGACCCCTCTGCAGAGCCTCCTCACCCTCCAGCACACAACACTCACCCAAGCTGGTGTTGCCTACAGACTGACTAAGGGGGGAGATCCAAGGATGGGACGCCCACATCTTCTCTAGAGAACCTCTTCCAGTGCCTCACCACCCTCACAGTGAAGAATTCCTTCGAAATGTCTAGCCTAAACCGACGCGCTTTCATCTTGAAAGGCCGCAGTAAAAAGTCTCTGCCTTTCTCTGTAGGACGTTCTCCAGCCCTCTGACCATTGTCATGGCCCAGCTCTACATCTGCTGTAACAGGTCTGTGTCTCTCTTGTTCAGGAAACCCAGGCTTGCATGCAGAGCTCCAGGTAGAGTCTCACCTCAGCAGATCAGAAGGGAAGGATCATCTCCCTCATCCTGCCAACTACACTTTCTGCAGCCCAGGACACATTTGGCTTTCTAGGTGGCAAGTGTCAGGTCACGTCCAGTCTTTCATCCACCGGTGTTCTCAGCTCCTTCTCCACAGGGCTGCCCTCAGCCCATTCATCCCTCAGCCTACGCTGCCCCTGGTGATTGCTCTGACATCCAGTTGCAGGGCCTTGCACTCAGCCTTGCTGAAATTTATGGGATGCACATCGGGCCATTGCTCAGGCTTCTCGAGGTCCTGCTTAACAATCCCTTCCTTCCAGCATGGCAACACACCACTCAGCTTGGTGTCATCTCCAGACTCGCTGAGGGTGCACCTGCCCCCATGGCTGTGACATCAAGGAAGGCATTGGAGAGCACTGGGGGCAGAACAGACCCTTCGGGGTCACCATTTGTTCATGGCTTCCATTGATCCTGATCGAGTTTCTCAGGAACTCACTGTGTGAATGACAGCACAGGCATTTAGGTGCCAGCAGCACAGCACTTTGCTCCTAGAGATGGTACTTCCTCAAGGGAGAAGAGACCTAGAAAGATTTCTTCTCTTTTATCAGAGTATTCACCTGCTCACTTAACTTGCTCAGTTAGGGTGCTTCAGCAAGGAGATGTGTTAACAATTAAGTAACTCAAACTGCTTCCTGCTTCTCATTTTCTAGATTTGTTGACATATGAAAGACAAGGAAGTGACTTGTGATTTGCACAGCTTCAGCAAAGGAAAGTCCAGTTCAAATAACCTACTGGCTTTTTACGATGGAGTGACTACTTCAGTGGAAAAGGGAAGGGCTACAGATGTTATCTACCTGGATTTCTGCAAGGCCTCTGACATGGTCCCCACAACTTCCTTCTTTCTAAATTGGAAGCACAGAGATTTGATGGGGAGACTGTTCAGTGGACTGGGCTTTGGGGCCGTGTAAATGACAAAACCAAGTTACCTCCAGGGAAGGGAATTCCTTATAGAAACAACCAGCTGCACACATTTCACTCTGTCGCATTTATTTTCCTGATGACCTCTACAGACCCCTGAAGGAAAGTCTCTCATTACTGCTTTTGTCAACAACAAGCTTTACATTTTTTGAGATTTGATTTACAGGGATGGAGTATCTCATTTGAGCCTTTCTGTAGGATTGCTCTGATTAACACAGAGTCAATAAGGCACTGCCAAAAAAGCACAGCAGCATAAGGGGGAGGAATACTCCGACAAGGAAACCAAGAAAAACTTAAAGGAAGCATCAGGAACTGAATTGAATGTGGGGCAGCTCTGTTGTTGGGTAAAGGGAAGATGTCTTTGATGATGCATTTGGGGAAAAAAATAAGTTGCTTCAGCCCTGCTTCCCACAATGGCTTTTCACTGTTGGATATATTAAAAGATGCTGTAAATCCATGCTGTGGGAATTCCAGTAGCAGATGAAATGAGTAGGGAAGAAAGCCACAGTAAAAATTTGCTAGCTTGTAAACAGCAAGTTTGAGAGTTTTGTACTTGGAAAAGAGCTTGAGTTTCCCCAAGGGAGTGTTAAATCATCTAGCCAAAAACCCATGGGTTAAGGCATGTGTAGCAGAACATCCTGTCTGCTGGTGTCCTGCACTCCTCTGATGGAGGCTGCCTGGGCAATGGAGCTGCCCTGCAGGTGCAGAGTCACAGTGGCTCATTCATAAAGCTGACCCAAAGGAGCTGCACCAGAGCCCTCTAACACAGAAACAAACACAGCATCACTGAAAAATCACAGGAGTGGTTAATGTGTAACATCACCTTTTACTGGGCATACAAGATCCGACTTTAAGGCAGTGCTGAAGCTTGCCAAGGTCCCTGGGCATGGTCCCTTCCCTCAGCTCTCTCAAACGCTCCCTCAGCTCAGAGCCGTCTGCACACCTGCTCAGGGTGCCTCCATCCCACTGCCTGTGCCATGGATGAACACAGGGAGCACTCCTGGTGCCAGCAGGGACCCTCAGGGACCCCATTTGGGACTGGTTTCCATTGACCCTGACAAGGCCCTTTGTTGCAGTGTGTTGCAATATCCTGTTTTACTTCCCAGCCCCTTCCCAGCTGTGGCAATTCCCCTCTCCCTTCCCCCTCGCCCGCTTGCTGAGTGAGTTCTGTCAGTCAGGCTTAACATTCCAGCAAGGCCTCGGTTGGTTGGTCAAGTTCAATGGATGCTCTTCAGGCCTGGGGTCGGTGGCCTGTCTATGTGTCCCTGGTCCCTTGAGGCCCTCCTCCTCCCACCTGGTTGGTGCCTCACCTCTCCCTTCCCCTCCCCCTGTCCCTGGGCTTAAATTGGCCATCTGTTGGAGCTGTTATTAAGATTCAGATGGTCTGTGACCATGGAATAAAACTCTGGATATTAACCCTCTGGCAGAATCCATCTCCTTTTTCTCTTCACCCGAGCCTGAAGCCTTTCCACCAAGGTAAACTGAGTTTCTAGAAGCCTGCACTTGTTTCAGTGCCTGGCTGCAACATCCAGCCAGCCAAAAGTGTCTCTGAGGTGAAATACCACAGTTGCCGCATTTGGCCCAGCAGCAAGGGTCAGACGAGCCCAGGCACAATCTACCTGGTAATATTGGGATCATATTCCAATAGCCCTTCATGTGTGTGTGCCTAACAATTCCATAGCTCCAACTGCTTCCTGCATTTCCACTTCTGTGCTGGGATTTGCAGGCACATGGAGGACAGGGCCTGATTTGAGACAGCCAGCACAGCTTCAGCAAAGCCTTCACCTCCTGGTCTGTGGGATCAGATCAGTCTGGGGCTGAGTACACGGGGAGCAGGCCAGGAACTGGGGACAGTGCTGGATGACAAACTGGACGTGACCCAGCACACTGAGCTTGCAGCCTGGAAAGCCAAACCTATCCTGGGCTGCCAAAGGTGTGCTCAGCGGGTCAAGGCAGGGGGTTCCCACCCTGTGATCCCCTATGGTGAGATCCCACCTACAGTACTGCGTGCAGCTCTGCAGGTTTTTACTGGGGACTTTGAAACCTAGAGAGGGGAGATTTCAATTGGACATTTGGCAGCATTTTTTTGTGATGTGGGTGATGAGTCATTGGCACAGGTTACCCAGAGAAGCCGTGGCTGATCCATCCCTCAAACAGCTCAAGGCCTGGCTGGACACAGCTTTGAGCAGCCTGGTCTAGTGGAAAATCTCCCTGCTCACGGCAGGAAGTTGCAACTAGATGGTGTTTAAGGGCTCTCCCAGCCAAAATCATTCTGTCATTTTGTGATTCTAGGATGTGCAAATCCACAATACACAGTCAACCTTGCTGTGGTTTCAGGTCCCAGTTCCTCCTTTTACATCTACAGTAGCTCTTTTTCCAGCAGCACTTATAAATTTTGAATATCAGCACAATGAGTCTGTATGGCTCCAAGTCCCAGCAAAATGCTGTGCTTTGCAAGGCTGGCTGAGGAGGAAATCTACCCTATCCTACTGTGCAGGGCTGTGTAGGCAGAAGTCTCTGCTAAAGCATTAGCATGTTTACAGCTCAGGCTGGAAGGCTTATGGTTGTGGCATGGAAGGGTAAAAGAACAGTGCCTTTCTAGCTGCTTCTGAGGCATGCAGTGGATGACGCCTGAATGTTGTGATGGACAGTGGAAGACCACCACATTTATGGTGCTCTGGAGTGAATTCTGCAATGGAAAAAAATAAATATGCAAGAACATCCTTGTTGATGATCTTGCCTTGTTTCTGACAATGTGACCTGAAAATTCTTGCAATGTCTCTTAGGGTGTAACATATAAGCAATAAGTCCGGTTCAAACCGGTCCAGACCAGTTCAAGCTGGTCCAGATCGGTTTTCCTTTGGGGCTATCTCTGCTGTGAAGAAGGCCATGGAATAGGGAAGTCCCTTACAGAATAAATCTTTCTGTCAATAATTCTCAGCAAGATTTAAAGTCTTTGTCACTTTCTGCCTGATTTAATTCTTTGTTCAATTTTAATGAAAAAGTGTCATCATAAAGTTATACGTACAAATAACTTGGGAATTATTTGTTGGGTATTTATGAATTCCATTTCCCCAGTGACACATTTTCCTCCCAATTCACCAGCAGCTCTTACCTGCTGTCTTGTCAAATCTAATCCCCTCCACTGAAGGCAAAAGTCCTTCTCCACCTTTACTTCATCTTCTGATTACTGAAAAACTTACTAGAATCCTTTGCTATTAAAAAAAAAAAAACCAAAACAAAAAAAAAAAAAAACAAAAAAAAACAAAACACCAAAAAAAAAAAAAAACTCCACCAAAAAAAAAAAATCCTTTGCAATAGCAGATGTAAAAGTTCCTGAAACCACCCCATCCATATCCCTCCCTGAACCTTTCCTTTGCTGTTCTGTAGAATTGCACTCCTCCCTGGAGCAGGGGTAGCTGTGCCTATCACATCCCAAGCACAGTGTATGGACTCCTGGAACAATTGAGGCTGGAAGGAACCTCCAGGTGTTTTCCACTTCCAGCTGCTGCTGATGGCAGGACAGAGAATGGGCAGATATTGTCCCATGTTGGTGATGAAGCCAGGGCAGAGACAGCAGTGTGGGACAGCAAGGTTTGTTACTGCACTGCTGTGAAAATATTTCCTGCAGGGGGCTGAGGGAACAGGAAGCGTTGGGAAAGTGGCCAGGGCTGTGTCAGTGGGTGAGAACAGGAGGAGAGAGGCTGCAGGAAGGCACAGGGAGCTGAGAGGGGCACTGAGCCTCAGCACAGGGAACACAGCTCCAGCTGGGCATGGCAGCCACAGAACACAGACAGACAGACAGACAGAACTGTCCTCAGGGACCATCCAAAGGGCCCTTGGCAAGCTCCAGCACTGGCACCATGTGCACCTCATTGTAAATTGGCTGCTCTCTCCCAGAGCCATTCGGGCCTGACCCATCCAGCGCCGGACCCAGGCCCCTGCCAGCCTTTACAAGGATAAAAGCAAAAGACTGGAAGAGTTCTTCTCCTCTCAGGACCAATAATCCCACAGCTTTACTGTGGAATTACTCCAGGGGATCGTTTATGGGGAGTAGTTGGTGTCCCAGGAGAAAAAGAGGGGGAATGCCTCAGGGTGGGGAACTTTTACACCTGGGGGAATGGGGGATGGTGGAATAGGACCACAGCCAATGGGACACAACTGAGGAATGGGCCAGGGGATGAGTAAACCCGGGACAAAGTACTACCAGCAGGGATCAGGAGTGGGGAACACCATGTGATCAGTGCAGATTATCAAACACCCAGGGCAAAACCAACTAACTAACTATTTAATGCAATGAAGCACCTCATGTGGTTCAAAGAGGCCAAGTGCAGCTCCTGTCTGTGACCAGGGAAAGGAAATCAGGGCACACAGCAGGCCAGCACAGAGAGAGAGGAACCCTGCAGGGCAGAGCTGCCATGGGACAGCTGCCACAGTGCCCAGCTCAGGGCTGCAGCTCTCATCAGGCACTGCTGCAGGAGGGCTGAGACTCTGCTCATCCAGCTGAACTTGCACAGCACTCACCAGGTCCTGATCTACCTTGTCATTCCTCATTCCTTATCAGGATATTACAGGTGTGAAAAACAAGGCAGGTTTTACCATTCGCATTACAGAATTCAAATTAGTGAAAGCATTCTGTTTATGATGTGATTTAGGGCAGTAAAAGCCTGCATCACTGCTACAATCACTGCCTTGAGATACAACCAAGCGTGTGATAGCCAGGTACAATCTGGAGGTGAGAGTTTGGCCAGGATCAGCAATGATCACATGCTCACCACGACATTTAGAGTCAAGCCTGACCCCACTGTTAATGACCAGTTAAACCAGAAGGAAACAGAATTCTGCAGGAGACATCCAGGAAAAAGGTTTGGAAGTGACTGTGTGGACCATTCTCTGGATACACAGAGACATTTCAGCATGGAAGAGCAATATTTATCTATTCCAAAGATGCACAAAGCAGACCCAGTGCTGATTGCAAAGGATTCTTTATTGGCAGTAACACAAAATGGATTAGAGACAATGGCAGAGGCCACAGTACCACAAGGGCATTGCAATGCAAATTACAAAAGAAGTGATGCTGGTTCTGCACTGACACTCTCTGTTTCACTTAGCCACACACACAACCTGCAATGCTTCTACATTCCATAGGCCAGGACTCTGGAATGCCAGCTGAGGGTACAACAGGTTTCACACATGTGGCATTGCCTGCTCCAGCTTGGACACTCTCATATGATCAATCCTGATGATTCTTGCATTGGTGGGGTGGGAGCAGCGTGCAAGGCAGGATGGAGAAGTGCAGCTCTGCAGTGCAGCAGAGCAGAGAGCGCTGACATTCGGTGGTCCTGTGACACTGGGGGAAAAGGCAGCACCAGCAGAGGCGGAGATTTGGGTGTCAAATTTCTGCATCTTTTCTCAGCGCTGCAGGATTTGCATTCTAACAATTGCCACAGCCAGGGCGCAGGGGGCGCAGGAAGGAAAGCTTGTCGTTGAAATCGATTGCCTTGTAATTTGGAAAGTGCTCGTGCTCTCGGGCAAGGTATTGAAATCCACTTCCATCGCTGTGCTCACACAGCAGCCAGGCACCTCTCTGGACTTTGTGGGAAGAAATGATGTCATTGTCATACCCTGCAGCCAGGTTGGTTGCTTCTCTTATTATTCTGCTCTTCCCTTGATAATTAATGTGTTCATAGAGAGTGATCTGGGGATTGTACAGACTTTCAGTGATCACCTGCAGAGAGCTGATCCTGTCATTCATCTCTTTACCTACAAAGCTATATTCTCCCTCCTCAAACACCAGAAACCCACCCTGGTAATCAACATGCTCATAAGCCACCCAAGGCTGGCCAATTACTTTCACTGAGGAGACAATATCATTCCAATCTACATCTTTTAGATTGGAAATGTCAGTGGTGAATTCTCTGGACAGGCCCTTGAAGTTGGCATGCTCATAAATGATGATTTTGCCCATCTCTGCAGGACTTCTGGGGTGCAGATTTCTTGCTATAGGAGCTGGATGGCAGCCTGCACAAAAGGGAGACAGAAAACAAGTAGAGCTGGTAAGATGACTTTCTGCTCCAGACAGAGGATTATGGGAAGTGTGGTGCAGAAAAGGAAAAGTAGAAAGTTTTTAGCAGAATAGAAACATAGCAGCAGCTGGAAAGCAGTGAGGGCATGACAGAAATTTCAGTTTAGAGGGAAAACATCACACAAGACATGTGCCCACAGCTACTCAGTTCAAATTAGTTGTGTCTGTTGGTTTAGGTACATACCCAAGATTAAGTTGTAAATACTCTCCCAGTCACCCCCCACAACTGTGTATCAGTGGCCCCCTCCAGGCTGTCCCTGGGTGAGGTTTGTCTCTCCTGCAGCAGCCATCCATCTCCTCATGCCCTGAGAGATGGCTTCAGTCTCTGCACACGCACACAGCAGAGCCTCACGGCTGTGCTGCAGCTCTCAGCCCAGCACTAAAGCCTCCTGCCCTTGCCCTGCACTTCACAGCAGCTGCCCAAGAAGCCCTTCCAGCTCTCCTGTGCCAAGGGTGCCTCTTACCTTGCTGTCAGCTGCAGGGCTGCGAGAGCTGAGGGCAATTCTTCAAGTGCAGGGCTGTGGTGTGTGCAGAGTGCCTCACCTGCCTCCATTTATACAGGCACAGAAGTGAAAGTGTGAATCACCCAATTCCAAGGAACTGGGAGTGGTTGATATCATGCTCAGGGTTCTAAAATTATTCACATTCTATCTTGGTCTTGATGCCCTACAACCAGACATCTCATTGCTCTGGTTCAAAAGTTCACTGAAGTGTGAGTGACCTGATAACCTTAGAACGTGGCTTCATGTCTGTCCCTGCTCGGAAGCCGTCTGAACCACAGGAACTGGAACACATTGATTGGAGCAACCCCAGCTCCTTCAATCCCTCAACAGCTCAATTCCCTTCTCTGCACTCACTCCAGCCCCCCCATGTCTTCCTTGCAGTGAGGGGCCCAGAACTGGGCCCAGCCCTTGAGGTGTGGCCTCAGCAGTGCTGAGCACAGGGGGACAATCCCTGCCCTGATCCTGCTGGCCACACCATTGCTGATCCTGGCCAGGTGCCACAGGCCTGCCTGGCCACCTGGGCACAGCTGGCTCATGTGCAGCTGCTGTCTGTCACGTGTGGGGCTTTTGTGATCACAGGGCAGGACTCGGCCCTCGGCCTTGCTGAGCTTCATTCCATCGGCCTCAGCCCACTGACCCCTCTGCAGAGCCTCCTCACCCTCCAGCACACAACACTCACCCAAGCTGGTGTTGCCTACAGACTGACTAAGCGGGGAGATCCAAGGATGGGGCGCCCACATCTTCTCTAGAGAACCTCTTCCAGTGCCTCACCACCCTCACAGTGAAGAATTCCTTCGAAATGTCGAGCCTAAACCTACGCACTTTCATCTTGAAAGGCCGCAGTAAAAAGTCTCTGCCTTTCTCTGTAGGACGTTCTCCAGCCCTCTGACCATTGTCATGGCCCAGCTCTACATCTGCTGTAACAGGTCTGTGTCTCTCTTGTTCAGGAAACCCCAGGCTTGCATGCAGAGCTCCAGGTAGAGTCTCACCTCAGCAGATCAGAAGGGAAGGATCATCTCCCTCATCCTGCCAACTACGCTTTCTGCAGCCCAGGACACATTTGGCTTTCTAGGTGGCAAGTATCAGGTCACGTCCAGTCTTTCATCCACCGGTGTTCTCAGCTCCTTCTCCACAGGGCTGCCCTCAGCCCATTCATCCCTCAGCCTACGCTGCCCCTGGTGATTGCTCTGACATCCAGTTGCAGGGCCTTGCACTCAGCCTTGCTGAAATTTATGGGATGCACATCGGGCCATTGCTCAGGCTTCTCGAGGTCCTGCTTAACAATCCCTTCCTTCCAGCATGGCAACACACCACTCAGCTTGGTGTCATCTCCAGACTCGCTGAGGGTGCACCTGCCCCCATGGCTGTGACATCAAGGAAGGCATTGGAGAGCACTGGGGGCAGAACAGACCCTTGGGGTCACCATTTGTTCATGGCTTCCATTGATCCTGATCGAGTTTCTCAGGAACTCACTGTGTGAATGACAGCACAGGCATTTAGGTGCCAGCAGCACAGCACTTCTGCTCCAAGAGATGGTACTTCCTCAAGGGAGAAGAGACCTAGAAAGATTTCTTCTCTTTTGTCAGAGTATTCACCTGCTCACTTAACTTGCTCAGTTAGGGTGATTCAGCAAGGAGATGTGTTAACAATTAAGTAACTCAAACTGCTTCCTGCTTCTCATTTTCTGGATTTGTTGGCACATGAAAGACAAGGAAGTGATTTGTGATTTGCACAGCTTCAGCAAAGGAAAGTCCAGTTCAAATAACCTACTGGCTTTTTACGATGGATTGACTACTTCAGTGGAAAAGGGAAAGGCTACAGATGTCACCTACCTGGATTTCTGCAAGGCCTCTGACATGGTCCCCACAACTTCCTTCTTTCTAAATTGGAAGCACAGAGATTTGATGGGGAGACTGTTCAGTGGACTGGGCTTTGGGGCCGTGTAAATGACAAAACCAAGTTACCTCCAGGGAAGGGAGTTCCTTATAGGAACAACCAGCTGCACACATTTCACTCTGTCACATTTATTTTCCTGATGACCTCTACAGACCCCTGAAGGAAAGTCTCTCATTACTGCTTTTGTCAACAACAAGCTTTACATTTTTTGAGATTTGATTTACAGGGATGGAGTATCTCATTTGAGCTTTTATGTAGGATTTCTCTGATTAATACAGAGTCAATAAGGCACTGCCAAAAGCACAGCAGCATAAGGGGGAGGAATATTCTGACAAGGAAACCAAGAAAAACTTAAAGGAAGCATCAGGAACTGAATTGAATGTGGGGCAGCTCTGTTGTTGGGTAAAGGAAGATGTCTTTGATGATGCATTTGGGGAAAAAAATAAGTTGCTTCAGCCCTGCTTCCCACAATGGCTTTTCACTGTTGGATACATTAAAAGATGCTGTAAATCCATGCTGTGGGACTTCCAGTAGCAGATGAAGTGAGTAGGGAAGAAAGGCACAGTAAAAACTTGCTAGCTTGCAAACAGCAAGTTTGAGAGTTTTGTACTTGGAAAAGAGCTTGAGTTTCCCCAAGGGAGTGTTAAATCATCTAGCCAAAAACCCATGGGTTAAGGCATGTGTAGCAGAACATCCTGTCTGCTGGTGTCCTGCACTCCTCTGATGGAGGCTGCCTGGGCAATGGAGCTGCCCTGCAGGTGCAGAGTCACAGTGGCTCATTCACAAAGCTGACCCAAAGGAGCTGCACCAGAGCCCTCTAACACAGAAACAAACACAGCATCACTGAGAAATGACAGTAGCTGTTCATGTGTTACATCACCATTTACTGAGCATACAAGATAAGACCTTAAGCCCACATTTTATATTCCGTGTTTACCCAAACACGCCTGAACCTGTTCTGAGGATGTTTCTGATCAAGCCAAGAAAAGTTGAGTCTGTGTATACATCACCTCTCTGTCACAGCCATAGTGTCTAAGCTTTCATGTTTAGACATCTATTTTTGGAATACCACAAGCCTTCCTTTATGCTGCATTCTCTTCAAATGTCCATTTGCACTGTGGATTAATAATCCCATCTGTGAAGTTTTTTTGCTGACTGTTGATTTTGCAAGCAGTTGTTGTTTTACTCTTTTTAATACCATGTGTGTCGCAGACATCTTTTGTGAAAATCCTTTTCTTTAGGATTTTTTCCCTTCTGAGAACCTG
The DNA here is from genome assembly GCF_028018845.1 of Melospiza georgiana. Taxonomy (NCBI): domain Eukaryota; kingdom Metazoa; phylum Chordata; class Aves; order Passeriformes; family Passerellidae; genus Melospiza; species Melospiza georgiana. The sequence goes on from NC_080431.1 coordinate 80,212,092, forward strand.
AGGCCTCAGAAACAAAATTTAAACAATGGTTATCTGCTGCTGTGGAATGCATCAGGTTTGCCTGTGACTGGGCCATCTTGAATGTTTACAATTAATGGCCAACCACAGACCAGATAGCTTAGACTCTTTGTCTGAGCCACAGATCTTTGTTATTCATTCTTTTCTATTCTTAGCTAGTCTTCTGAAAAAAACCTTTCCTTCTATTCTTTTTAGTATAGTTATAATGTAATATATATGTCATAATATAATAAATCAGGCCTTCTGAACATAGAGTCAACATTCTCGTCTCTGTGAACCCCTGTGAACCCCTGTGAACACTGTCACACATGTGTAATTTAGCATGGTTTGGGACTTCCACGTACAATTTATTCCTGGATTGGCAGGTAGAGGTGACAATGCTTTAGTCTTTACTGTGCAAAAGTATTTCACAGTGTTCTTTTATAGGGATAAACCTCATATGAGAAGTACAGTAAGGAATGCCACGGTTGCTGATGTCTCCTCCTGGGAGGCCTCCTAAAATCTGCCATGAGGGTGAGGGGTGAGGATGACCATGGAAAGTGATTCCAAGGGTACTGCTAACTGAGCAGCATAGAACTTGCCAGCTGGTCTGCACTGCCCTGCACCCCAAGGGCAACTAGACCACCTCCTCACAGCCCCCAAAGTGAAGAAAATCCCCTCTCTTGTGGCCAGGAGAGACAGAGCCAGACAGGAATGTCCACTGATTAAAATCAGAGTAACAGCAGCTTTGGGAGGCAATGTAATATTTTCTTTGCCCAAAATAAACAGAGGAAAAAGTCAGAGAAATCTGCCTCAGGCACCTCCTGGCTGTAAGGAACTTCTCAGTTACATATGCCAAGAAAAAAAGAGAATACCTTCTTTCCTCTCAAAGAAATTGTGGTTTTCAAAAACGAAATGTCATTAAGTGTATTTCCTAGGAAATATAACTAAAAATAATATAACATCCAAAATAATCCCTCTCCTATTAACAGTGCCTGTGTAACATCATTATCATGCTGAGATTCTGAAAGGGATATCTCAGATATGACCAAGGCACTTCAATAACACTTCCAAAATAATTTCTTCCACAAACTCCTTTGGGCAGAAGATGACATTTTCCAGTTGAGTTGCCACTATAAAACACATGTTCTAGAGTAGGAAGAATGCCAGATTCTCTTGGAATTGAATTGGGAAATCCCACTTTGGGGAACAGAGCAAGGAAACCTGAAACTGGCTGCAAAGCAGTAAAAGAAGTGCCCCAAAACACATGGATTCTAGGCCATCCCCATTGCACCTGCTCACCTGAGCCAAGCAGAGGAGCACGAGTGGCTGACACAGCCTGCAGTGCTTATTTCTAAGTGGGACAAAGCCCAGCAGTTGATAGCACAGCGTGTTCAGGGCTTCATGTGCAGATCGTGCAGTTTTTCAACAATCAGCTGCACAGAGCTGATCCTGTCTTTCATCTTTCACCAACAATGCTGTGCGCTCCCTCCTCAAACACCAGAGTAACTGGCCTGTAGAGTTTGGGTGCTCATAAGCCCATGGAAATGGAAATAGCCTCACTCTTTTTGTTCCAGCCACAAGCTTGTAGTTGTCCCAGTTGCCTGCCTGTGTGGACTGACACACCAGGGCTTCTGCAAGAACACTGGGCAGAAAAACAAGGCCAAGTGGAGTGTGATGCCCATTCCCCACCAATAAACAAGAAGGAAGAACTGGTGGCAAATATTTTGTGGAGATAAACAAAACTCCACAACTTTTGTGAAAGTTGTAAAGCCGGTGTGTTTATTACAGCACTGGATGCATGTGGGAATTGTTCCCTTAAAATGACATGTGTACCTAGGGGAACTTCAGGTCTCTTTTTATCTCCCTCTCAAATACATATGCATACAATTTCACAATAGGTTGATACATATTCATTTTTACGAATTTCGCGTGACATTTGCCGCTAGTTCTTTTTTATCAGAAAGAATTCCTAGGTCAGGTTGACCTGCTCTCACAGCAGTCTCTCTGTCTCTCTCTATCACCTTCTGTCTCCCTCTCCCTTATCTCTGCCCTTCACCGAAGCAGTTTCTCTGAGCCTACGCTTTTGCAGTCAGACAACACAGCAAGCTACATACTTAAAGATGTACGTTCCACCTAAATAAAAATGGATTTCTACCCTGGAAAATTTCCACTCTGCCTCACAATGGATGTAGAGAAGGCTGAGGTACTCAGTGTGTTCCTTGCCTCAGTCTTCACTGGAAGTCAGGTTTCCAACATCTCTGGAGTCGCTGAAGCTGCAGGTAGTGACTGCGGGAGAGAAGTCCCTCCCACTGTAGGTGAAGAGCAGGTTTGAGACCACCTGATGAAGCTGAATAGACACAAGTGTATGGGACTGGATGACATGCATCCCAGGGTCCTGAGGGAACTGGCTGGTGTTGTTGCCAAGCCACCTTCCATCATATTTGAAGAGTCATGGCCTTCAGGTGAAATTCTTCATGAATGGAAGAAGGGAAATATCACTCTCCCCTTTTAAAAAGGGGAGAAAGGAAGATCTGGGGAACTACAGACCAGTGAGCCTCGCCTCTATGCCTGTGAAGATCATGGATCAGATCCCCATGGAAGCAATTCTAAGGCACATGCAAGACAAGAAGGTGATCCAAGACAGCCAGCATGGCTTTACTAAGGGCAGATTATGCCTTACCAATCTGGTGGCCATCTGTGTTGGAGGGATTGCAGCCATCAACAAGGGGAAATCCAACCAATTTCACTCACATACCTCGACTTCCTTAAGAACTTTGACATGGTCCCATGTGGCATCCTTGTCTCCAAACTGAGATACACAGGTTTGAAGGGTGCACTATTTGGGAAATATCCACACAGCCAGAGAGTTGTGGTCAGTGGCTCTATGTCCAGAAGCAGACCTGGTGTCCATCAGGGCTCTGTTCTGGGACCAGTGCTTTTTAAGATCTTTGTCAATGACACCCTCAGCAAGTTTGCAGATGACACAAAGCTGAGGGGTGCAGCTGACACAACAAAAGGATGGGATCCCATCCAGAGGAACATGGACGAATTTGAGAAGTGATTCCGTACTCACCTCATGAAGTTTAACAAGCCCAAGTGCAAGGTGCTGCACCTGGGTTGGGGCAATCCCAGACACGGGAGCACAGACGTGGGAGATGGTCATGGGCTGGGAGCACCTCTCCAATGAAGACAGGTTGAGAAATCTGGGGTTGTTCATCCCAGAGAAAGGAGAGCTCCAGGGAGACCTCATTGCAGCCTTCCAGCTCTTGGAGGGCGCTTTATAAAAAAAGAGCAGGAGCAGTTTTTTAAGTGGGCAAGTAGTAATAAGAGGAGAATGGAATGGTTTTGAATTAAAGTAGCAGAGACTTAGGAATTAGATCTTATGAAAAAGTTCTTTACTATGAACATGATGAGGCTCTGAAACAGGCTGTTTAGAGAGGTTGTGGATTTCCTGTTCCTGGAAGTATTCAAGGTCAGGCTGGATGGTGGAGCAACCTGGTGTAGTGGAAGGTGTCATTGCCCATGGCAGGAGGGTTGGAATGATCTTTAAGGCACCTCCCAACCTCAGACTTCGTAGGATTCTAGGATTTTATGATCAATGCCTTAAGATACGTGGGGTAGTTAAATACTGGGTACAGGTGAAAGTTGGCTTAGCAATAATTTAATCATAGCAATAATTAAAATGGTTACCAAGCTCTTTAATCTGGTTGCAATGTTTCTGGACAGTGAAACTGTAAGGAGATAAAATTCTGCAGGACAGATCCATGAAAAATATTTGCAAGTGACTACACAAAACATTCTCTGGATACACAGAGACATCTCTCCATGAAAGTGAAATCTTTATGTACACTAAACACTGCATAAAATAAACCCACTGCTGATTGCAAAAGATTCTTTATTGGCACCAACCCAAAATGGATTACAGACATTGGCAGAGGCCGTTTGTGGGGCAGGAGAGCTCTCCCTTTCGGTGGTCCTGTGACACTGGGGGAAAAGTGACACAAGCAGAGGCAGATATCTGGGTGTCAAATTTCTTGCCGGGGCTGCATCTTTTCTCAGCGCTGCAGGATTTGCATTCTAACAGCCACAGCCAGGGCGCAGGGGGCGCAGGAAGGAAAGCTTGTCGTTGAACTTGATTGCCTTGTAATTTGGAAGGTGCTCGTGCTCTCGTGCAATGTATTGAAATCCACTTCCATCACCGTGCTCACAGAGCAGCCAGACACCTTTCTGAACTTTGTGTGAAGATGTGGTGTTATCGTCATGTCCCCTGGTCAGATTGGTTGCTTCTCTTATTATTCTGCTCTTCCCTTGATAATCAGCGTGCTCATAGAGAGTGATCTGGGGATTGTGCAGATTTTCAGTGATCACCTGCAGAGAGCTGATCCTGTCATTCATCTTTTTGCCAACGAAGTCATGATCTCCCTCCTCAAGTACCAGTAACTGTCCCTTATAGTCTGCATGCTGATAAGCCACCCAAGGATGGCCAATTACTCTCACTGAGGAGATACAATCATTCCAATCTGCATCTTTTAGGTTGGCAATGTTGGTGTGGAATTCTTTGGACATACCCTGGAAGTTGGCATGCTCATAAACAATGATTTTTCCCATCTCTGCAAGGCTCCTGGGGTTTGGATTTTCTGCTGTTGGATGGCAGCCTACAGAAAATGAAAACAGAAAACAAGCAATGCTTGTAAGAGGCCTTTACACACCGGACATGAAATGCTGGAAACCAGAGGGGACTAAAGGTAAAAAGGAAATGTAAAACAATTTTAGCAGAAGATAAAAATAGCAGCAGCTGTGAAAGAGTGAGGGCACAACACAGAATTTCAATTTGGAAGAAAAAAGTAAAATGAGATTTGTACACCACAACAGTCCAGTTTCATTTAATATGTATACATACAAGGCACATCTGAGGATTTTAACATCTTATTGGTGTACTCTAAATAATAACAAAATAAAATATACAACTCATGATAAATCTTTCTGTTGATAATTAATGCTGCAGTTGAGAAATATTTTAGAAACTGGCACTCATTGTTTAGAGTAGGTTTCCTGGGCCACATAGAAAGCAATATAAAAGTAGTGAGACGTGCAACTAATTTCTAAAAGGAAGAGAATTTTTTACACAAAATCAGGGGGGAAAACCTATCTTTTAAGGGCAGAAATGAACTTTACATTCACTGAAACACCTTGTTTCTCTTTTTATATGGAATTTTACTGAAATCAAGAGATTCCTTCTCTTGACATACACTAAGAAGCAATCAAGTTGTAAGCATCAGCTCTTTAAATCAGACTAAATTTCAGATTTAAAGTGTCTTTTCCTAACACTACTACCAATACACATATCTAATTCCCCACAGTTAAAAAGCCACAGTGTTTGTTAGCAACAGCTGCATGAATAGTAATGAGCAATCAGTTATGACAACAGCTCCCTCTCTCTAAATCATGTAACAGTTACTGAAGCAAAGATTTACATTTCAGGGCAAATAAATGGGACTAAAAAAGCCATTCCTCTAGCTGATTCTGAGAAGGGATGGGAAAAACTGATATCCCCAGTAAGATTGAAAGTCATAGTAATACGGTAACATGCAGTAGCATGTAAGAAATGTGCATCATAATTTAAAAACATGAATCGCTTAAACCTCACTTTTTTAGAAAAAAAACTTCATGTGATTAAAACCATGTATTTTTTCACAGTTATAAAAGCATATATGGAGGCTGAGAGGACGTGAGCTCGGACTCACTGACTGATTAGTGCCTAGTGATTAGGCACTACTATAATTACTTTCTACCTGTAGAAAAAGAATGAATAATGACCCATTTAATTTTGCTGATACAACATAAAGATCCCATGACCAAGATAAATTTGTAGAATATTTTCACTTTCACCTCTGAGAATCGTGTATCAGTGGCCCCCTCCAGCCTGTCTCTGGGTGAGGTTTGTCTCTCCTGCAGCAGCCATCCATCTCCTCATGCCCTGAGAGATGGCTTCAGTCTCTGCACACGCACACAGCAGAGCCTCACGGCTGTGCTGCAGCTCTCAGCCCAGCACTAAAGCCTCCTGCCCTTGCCCTGCACTTCACAGCAGCTGCCCAAGAAGCCCTTCCAGCTCTCCTGTGCCAAGGGTGCCTCTTACCTTGCTGTCAGCTGCAGGGCTGCGAGAGCTGAGGGCAATTCCTCCAGTGCAGGGCTGTGGTTTGGGAAGGGCATCTCACCTGTCTGCATTTATAGCTGGCTCAGAAGTCTTGTGCAACACGTCACCCAACAGAAATGAGAAATGGTCAATAAGTGAACAAAAATCATTAACTATTTTATTTCAATTTTGATCTTTCTACAACCAGTCATGTTATTGCTTGGGATCAAAAGTCTCTTGAAGCATAAACCCTTGATAAAACCTTAGAACTTTGCTTCTTGTTTGTCCTTCTCCTCCAGAAGCAGATTAATCACAGTAATAAAAATGTATCAAAGTACCTTGTGACGCACAGGCTATAGAATTTTTCTGCCTCTTGCAAATTTTTCTTTACCTGTGAAGAAAATATAATAATCAATTTTAATTTTTGAAAGGATTTTGGTGGGACATGTCCACTTGACAGAGGGAGCATTTAAGAAGTGTTTAATTAAATTCTCTTCCTCTTTCTCACCTATGTAGCCACTTCAGCAGCTGCAGGGAGGCAGAGCTGTTAAAGCAGGGCCAGGAGGCTCTGGCAGAGCTGCAGTGGCAATATTTTTCTTTCTTTTCTTCTCTTTTCAGGTTCACTCTGTAATATATTTTCAGACAGGTTCATTGGCTAGCATGTCAGAAAGCTGTTCTGCTGCTGGAGAAAGCAATAGGATCTTCATTAGTTCACCTGAGGTACCCCTGCTCTGTCAGGTAGGAAGTAACTGGAGAAGATGGGGAGCTGGGAAGGGAGATAGCTCATCCCTGCAAAACAAGCAGCCTGTACACCAGATCCAGCCAAATCCTCATGCTGTATCTCTTTCACTGGTGCTTGGCTGAGCCCATCATGTGCCAGATCACAAAAGTAAGCCAGCATTAAAACACTTGAGACTTTGGGGGTTTTTCCATGTGGTCCATTGTTTTGCTGCCCTGCAGAGGTTGGAAGCAGAGCAATTGAAATTTGTAAATTGAAATTTTGGGGTTTTGAAGATAAACAGGCCCTCATTTTATAGCAACAGCTAGATGAGAAGTCCCTTTTCTGAACAGGCAAATTACACCTTTAGGACATGTTTTTGTGTGTTGCAGTGACCTCAGCCTACAATTCAGTGCTGCTGGAAAAGGGAATACCCCATTCCACTCTTGAATCATTGTGTCCAGTGTCTGATAAAGAGAATGGATGAAGAATGAGCACCCGAATGTGAGGAATGCTTGAAAGAGGCATTAAAACAGCCTAGAATAGGATGGATTTGCACTGCCAATGAACAACATTTCATTCTTTTTAGCTTGCTAATGTGTTTTGCTCATTAAATTATTATTTGTGTTTCTGAAAAAAATCCAAATAATGTGTAATGACATACTTAATAATGAATTAAACATTCCCATCTTTCCTAGAACCTGCAGACTCAGAAAGCACCTTTGACCAAATGTATGAGCCATGAAGGCATCACAAAGCCCAAGTCTGTGTGTATCTCAGCTATAGTACAGAGTAGCTTACATTTCTCAATTTTACGTTTCAGCCAACAGTGAAAACTCCTAAGCCATGCACATACTCCCTGCAGAGCACCAAAGCCGGCAGTGGGGCTTTTCGTGGCTTTGAGGAAAATCAAAAGGTGATGTATGATGGAATGCTCCATGATGGAATCCTTTGCCATGTTTTTTGTGCTTCTGCAAAAGCGTGGTAAAGGATCTCTGTACTCCCAGGTTCACAGAAAGCAATGAGTTCCTGGTTGTCATTGACCATCTGCCCTAGTGTTATTGGATTGAAAACTAAATGGCATTTAATGTCGTTAATCTCACCTATATGGTGCTTTATGCACAAGGAAGTCAGTCACTGAACAATGCAGAGCACCACAGGGTGGGGCTGAGGGGTTGATATTGGAAAAATTTATGGAGTTTTCTTTGTGGGTTGGGTTTGTTTGCTTTTATTCCTTATGGATCACAGAATGGTTTGGGTTGAAAGAGACCTTAAAGATCATTCCAACCCCCCTGGCATGGGCAGGGACACCTTCCACTAAACCAAGTGCTCAAAGTCCCATCCAACCTTGCCTTGAACTATTCCAGGAATAGGGAATTGCCAGCTCCTCTGGGAAATCTGTTCCTGTGCCTTACTACCCTAACAGTAAAGAACTTTTCCTAATATCTAAACTACACCTGCCATCTTTAACCTTGAAGTCATTCCCCATTGTCTCCCACTGTGTGCCCTTGTTGAAAAATCCCTCTCCAGCTCTCTTTTAACCCCTTTGTATACTGGAAGGCCACAATAAGGTCACCCCACAGCCTTCTCCAGGCTGAACAACCACAGGTCTCCCAATCTTTCCTCACAGGAGAGGTGCTCTAGCCCTCTGATCAGCTTCATGTCTCTCCTCTGAACTCATTCCAGCTGGTCCATGGCCTGAGACTTGTGCTGAGCTCCCCAGAGCTGGACACAACACCTCGGGTGGAGCAAATTTATGGGAAACAATGTTTCCTAAAATTCCTCTTATCCCCCCTCCTGCAGAAACAGTGGTATCTCAAAATCTGAAAGTGTCAGACAAAAGTGAAAAGCTAAGAGAAGGAGGATAAACCCCTCTTCCTCTATTGCCTTCAGCAGTTGAAAAGCAACAGAAGGAGCAAGATGAACAATGACACTCAGATGCTTTGAAAATGTACAGTTATGCAAAAAACACTCCAGCAAGGGAAGAATAAAGCCTAAAATATTTTCATCTTTTTCATAAAACTGGTTTTCTGGTTTTTTTTTTCCTTTCTTTCTTTCTTTCTTTCTTTCTTTAGAGACTATTTACTACTAGATTGCAGGGTAATAAAACAATTTCACTTAAAGCTGTGGACGTCACATATGCACCCACTTCACAGTGCTGGAAAAGGTACAATGGCAGAAAAATCAACAACAAACTCCTTCAACCACTAGATCCTGTTTGTTGTGCTCCTATCCTGCTCTATCACTGCAGATATCTCAGTTTGTATCTCAGTAATCATCTGGTTTTACTCCTTACTTTAAAACAAGAGGATTAAAAAACCAATAAAATCACACATGAGGTATACCTCCCCAGTTTCTGTCTGCTGTTTTTCTCTGGTAGTTTTGGACTCAAGGCAGCAGAACACTGGTTCCTTTATTTTGGAGGTTTGTTTTCGTGGTTGTAGAAGGTGGTTTTGGGGTTTTACTCACTTAGCAGTTGTTAGTACTAGTAATGTAATTCTTCATCACAAAAATAAAGTTTCTTTCCCACTTTTCACTCTCCAACTTCTATTTCTCAAGCAAAACAGCTCCCAAAAATGCAACATAGGAACATGCCACTGGACCACAGAACCCAAAATTGTGAACAGCTTACATGCTAATAAATATTCACTACCAAACCCTTCGGGGGGGAATAAAAAAAAAGGCCCTTATTTTGCCTAGCATCTATCTCACACAAACTCCCCTTTTTTTGCTCTCCTCTGTTTGCTGCACTTCCCGGTTGCTGCTCTTCAGTAGAGCAAATTGAAGACCACTTTTTCAGCAAAAAGAGAGGTGACAGAATCCTATTAGATGACTGCTGCATATTCAGTCACAACAGAGGGAGTAAGCTCCAAAGAAATTATGCTGGAAAGAGAGGCACAGCAAACACAGACTGACAAAAACCTTATAAGTCCCACCAGACAACACACAGATGTCAGAAAACAAACTGAAGATCTTTTCTCACTATTATGTCCTTTCCCAAGTCTCCTCTTCCCGAATGAAGGAAAAAGCAACAGGTTGTCTGTGAGTAACTGCTCGTTCAAAACGCCAGAACCCAGCTGGGTTGGGGTTTGGGTTTTTTAATAAATCTACAAATCGTTTTCCACGGAACAGTTGCTAAGCTGGACTCCCCAAAAAACAAGACCCATGCTCAGCAGTGGGGAGAAGCCAGGGAAAGGCACCACAGACCCTCAAAAGGTCTTGGCTTCCCAGCACCACATTTTGCATCTACAGCTGCACGTTTAGAAAATTCAGCCAGCATTTTGTTCCTTTCGTGTTTAATTAGCAAGCTGCGCTCCTAAACCCTTTGGTATCCCCACCCCAGCACGAGTGGCAGGCACGGACCTGCCCTCGACTCAACACTAGGTGTCACTTCTGCGTCAGAAATGCGACGGAGCAACGGACACACTTCAGAAAAAACACAAACCACCAGGCATCAGATTTTTCAGAGTATCTCTGCACCTACGACTCTTGTTAGAGTCGTGGACAGGTAGAGTTTTAAAATTTTACATTCCTCAAACTACGCATCTAAAAAACACCAGAAAATATTAGACAATGCTTTGCTATACTCAACACAGCAGTGACAGGAAAGTTTCCTTTCTCCCCTGAGAGTGCAAAAGAACACTTTCCTAAGCGATCAAGGGACCACGACTCAGAGAAGCCGCCAGAGTCTGCTCTGGCCAAGAGGCCTGTCTGGCAGGGCTGCCTCTGGTGCCACTTGGCTGCTGCAGGTGGAAGAGCTGCTGTGCTGCTATCAGACCTTCCTTGCGTGCCAAAGACTTCAGAGCAGCAGGGGCCCCACTCAGAGCAGAGAAAGTGGCAGAGTGTGTGTGGTCAGGGCTCTGAGGCAGGCTAGGGCACGAAGGAAGTACTGGCAAGAACACAGTAAAAATAGAAAAGATACAGGAGCGGGGAAGAGAGGTTGGGAAAAGGGCTCCCCCTGGGGACACGTGGACTGCAGTAGGACGGTTTTATTTGCTGTCTTGCAGAAACTGAAAGAGGAGACCAGAAAGGAAGAGGCAGCAGGCTTAAAACACAAAAGAAAATACTTCAGGAATTTAAACACAGTTCTTGTGTGCATCCACAAGACATCATGAAGACCAAAGGCACTACTGTGGTTTAAAAAAACAAGTCACAGGCAGAAAAAAAATTTACCAAAGGCTTTAAGACAAACATACTGATGCAACTTCTGAGTCAGACATCATTTCAAACAGTAGATTCCTAGAGAAAATGAGACTAGCTGCTATCTGCTTGCCTGATGCTCTTCCCATGAAGACTCACATCAGGTCACAACCCCCAGAGCCATTCCCCGGGAGAAAGGCTGAACACCTTCCAGACCAGAAAGACCTCAGCACACACAGGCACAACAGGCAAGAGCCTGAGACCCAAAACTTGAACTCAGGGAGTTGCAGCTCAAGAAAACTCAGAATTGTAATGAGGCTCAGCAGCTCAAGGGAGGAAACTGCAGTGGTGAAGCAGACTAAACAATGACAGCACAACCACTTCCTTGACAAGAATGGAAGCTCATGAGGAGCACTGTGGCTAGAGGTATAAGGACCTGAAAGCACATTTTCATTTTCTGGCTGGCTGGGTGGTAAAGCCATCACCAAGAGATTCTATGACTTCTTGGGTTCTTAAGCAGCAAATAAATACAACGCTGAAGGAAGAAATACAGCAGAAACATATTAAGAAATATGAGTGGAAAAGCATATGCTGAACTACCCTCTTTGATCACTCACTTATGGCTCTGTGAAAGGTTAGTGTCCTGTAAGCCCAAGAATTTGGTAAAGGTCATGCTGGGATCTCTTACAAATTTTCAGTGGTGATAACCCTGACACCGTTCTGAGCATTGGGAGAAGTGAAAAAATTGGACTGCACCATCATTTATAAGGTCTTCAACTCCCCAATCTAGCATTAGGGTTAGGCCTGTTGTGAGCAGGAGGTTGGATTAGGGACATGCAAATATCCCTCACTGCCTTTACATTAATCCAAAATGTTTGGTACCAGCTACCCACCCCTGCTGTACAACTGAGCTTGGTAACAGAAAACATGGATGTGGCCGGAAATGCAAACAAAATGATGCACACAGAGCGTTAGCACAAGCTGGGTTTGGACACCAGAGACAGGGCAGCAGAGCACTGACAAAAATGGTGCATGGAACCAGAATGCAGGTCCAGTGAGCCAGCTGGTGTTCACTGCATCAACAGCCCACTTCCAAAGGCAGCTCTCAACAGGACAGGCACACAGGACCTGGAGAAAGGCAGCTCAATCTTCACTCAGCCCTGGGGAGACTAAACAGGGACTCTGCTTAGGTGAAGGTTCAGCCTCAGCAAAAGGTAGAGCAGCAATGCTGTGAAATAATTTAGCAGGGACAGGGGGAAGAAAGTGAGAACAATTTCCAGGGAAAGTGAACAAATGGTAACAGCCAAACTACCAGCAGGGACAGGGGGAAATGTGGGATAGGGAAGGACACCAACACAAAGTCAAGAGTTTAAGTGATATTGCAAGGGAAACTGAGGCAACTAGGAAACCTAGGAGAGGAGAAGCACTAAGAAAATCTGAGGATGAGAACAAGGAAAAGCCAAGGAATGGTAATGGGAAAATGAACAGAGAGGAATGTGGTGCACCAAAGAGGCAAAGGGAACCAGCGGTGAGAGCAACAGCAGAGAGAAGTGGGGAAGGGAGAACAACTAGACAGCAAGTGAGGCACAACATAGGCATTGTTTTTTCTTTCACCAAGGAAAGAACCTGACAGAGAACTGAAATAAGTAAAAACCAAACCACATTGCTGGCCAGCAGTGTGGGCAAGCAGGACACAGAAGTAGCATTTCCCTTCCTTTCAGACAGCAAAAGCAGCAGGTTGTTTTGCACGCACTACAGCAGTCTCAGAACAGGGCACGTAGGTCTCAGTGCCACAGGGCTGGATGGGAGATACAGGGAAAAATAAAGCTCAGAAAATACACAGCAAATACTAATCTCTGCACACACTTTCTGCTCCAGCAGAGAGAGAGAAACAAGCCTGTGAGGTTGAGGTATGAAGAAACAGGTCCCTGATGGAACAGGAAGGAGCAGTCCTTCCTATTTAAGCCCCCAGCCTTGACTACTGCAGCAGTCAGATTCCTTAAACTGGTGATAAAATGTAACACAATTTCCCTCTCTGCAGAGAGGAAAGAGAGGGCCAGAATGTGGGAAAAAAAAACTGCATCACTGACCTCTAAATCTGAGCAAGAAAAGAGTTTTTGGCACAGAGAGGCTCTTCTGCTGGCTCACTGAACTGAAGCCTGGGGCTACAGCAAAAAGAGGTCCTTTAAGCTTCATCTGTATGTGAGCTATCAATAAACCAAAACCTGGGTTAAAAGGGGAGAGAGAAACAGAGAGTCTAATCTATCTTTTGAAAAGTAGTGGGCTTATACCTTTATTATACAAAATATTTTACAATTAAAAAACATTTTCCCCAATAGAATCATATACAGATATTTATAATTAACAAGATTCAGTTACACACAAGATGGAGACTTTCGCACAAAGGAAAACAATGACAGATGAGCAAGAGAAAATTAAGACTTCACCCCTTTCCCCACCATATTTTGGGACAGGTTACATTTCAGACTTTCATTCCTATCACCTTCTCTCAAGCCTGAACTCTGGGATCTCCCCTTACCCTGGCAGGGTAAGGGCCTCCACCCATGTCCCCAGCATCAGTACAATATGCTTGTCTTAAAAGGTTCAGGAAGAGACACTGAGAAAGTGGCATCTGGCTGTACCATGAGGTTACCAGTGGCCAGAAAAGGGGACTACTGCCCCAGTTTTCCCTAGCAACCCACATATACACACATGCAAGCACATACATGGGGAAGCATGCTCAAACCCCACAACTTTTCACCCTTTTGGGTGAAACAGCAGTCCCATCCCTCCAAAGCAGCCTGAACTTGAGATACACCCTTGCAGGCAGTCTGCAGAACGGCTCTCACAGCCAAGCTGAGCACTACTGCAAATGCAGTCTGGCAAGAGGGCAGGATGCTGCTGTCTTCCCCACTCTGATCATCTGTGAAGCAGCAGTGTCAGTCGTCATGGAGGTGATAATGTGAACCGTTTAGAAATGCTCAGGCCACAACAGACAGGCTGGAGAAGTTGCACACTTCACCAGGGGGGTACTTAAAAATAAACAGTGGCCAATGATCTGCCCTACCAGGGCAAAGATGTGTGTGAACCCTTGGGAACATTTTCTTTTCTCCCTAAGAAAGGTCATTGCTGGGCTCGGCAACTGCTGCACTCGCAGGGGAGCCCATCCCAGAGTCACTGCTGGAGGCCAAATGCTTTCAGCAGCGCGGGCAGGTCACGGGCATCAGCTGCCCCATAGAGGTCACTCTGCCCCAGCATGGAGAGGGCCATGCGCAGGGTGCTCCAGATGTTGTCAGACATGGCTCCTTGCTGCCCCCGCGGACCTCGGCTCTTCTGCTGCATGTGCAAAGCCTCCAGGAAGTGCTCCACAGCCTCACTGCCAACAGGAGAACATTCACATGCTCAGTGGAAAAGATGAACCATCTCACACTCCCTTCCCCATTTATTTCTAAAGTATTTCCCCTCCAAAACAGTTTCCTCCTCTTCCCAGATCCTACCCCACTCCAGAACCAGAGGTCCCCCTCTTTTTCCCCCCAGAAGAATCAGGAGGTCAGATGGCCTCTACTCCAGCTGTAACTGCATGACACTTGGATCTCTGGGCAGAGTCCAAACACTCACTCTGCTCTCCTGTTGTAGGAATGTGCCCCCTATTGACAGAGTGACCAAATTATTCTTTGTCTGCTTGAAAGGAAAAAAGCCCAGAAGTTTCTCTCCTCAATTTGGTAAAAAGACATCTCATAGGATCTTTGGGACTTCACCTCAGACCTGGGGCTGCCAACTGGACAGCGGCCAAAAGGTCCTGCCTAGGTAATTCACTAGAAAAAGAACAAAGGAAGTAATTGTTTTTGTGGAGTGTTTTAGCAAGAACAAGAACTTATTGCCCCTGGCTCAGGTTTTTCTCTGAAAAAGCTTTGTTATTTTGCCTTTCATTAAAAAATTTTCTGTTTCCAACACTACCTCAGAAGCCATCCTGCTAATTTTATACCATTGTGGGCAGCAGAGCTATCTCATGTGTGACTGGTTCTCTGAGAGCTCATGAGACCCGGCTCAAGGAGAAACCTATCCCCCTGTGCCAAGAGAAGGCTGCAGGCAGTGTGGCCCTGCCCTCACAATCTAGGGCAGTCTGTGTCCTCCAGACACACAGGTCACAGCAGAGGTGCCCATCCTGTGCTCACCGGTGGGCCCCTAAGTTGATGCAGCTGATGCCCAGGTTGTAGCGAGAGCGGATATATCCCGGCTGGAGCTCCAGGGCCCGACGATACGCGGCCACTGCTTCCTCACTCCGATTCCCATTGGCCAGGGTGGCACCCAGCTTGTTCCACAAAAGGTGATCCTGGAGGAATGGGCACAGAGAAAGGGCTGAGATGAACTGGATCTCCTAAAGCTCCAAGACAACCAACCACTCCTTCCCCATATGTCTGTCATATTCCTCCACTCCAAATATGCACCTCTTGTACATGCAGCACCTCCACCCAAACCTTCACCCATAAACCTCCAAGTGCCTCCAGCATCCCCAGTCTGCCCCTCAGCACCTCCACCCAAACCTTCACCCATAAACCTCCAAGTGCCTCCGGCACCCCCAGTCTGCCCCTTTCTTACATTAGGGCGCACGCTGAGTGCAGCACTGAAGCAATCCACAGCCTTCTCGTACTCGCCACTGAGGTTGAAAAGGACACCCAGGCCACACTGGACATCAGGATCCACAGTGGAGGGGTTGCTGCGCACAGCTGCTAAGAACAGCTCCTTCACCTCCATGAACAGCGAGCTGGAAAAGCACAGAACAGGGTATTGGTGTGCTGCAGAGAGAGTCGGCCTCAGGCTGCTCGCTCTGCTCCTGCCTGGACCAGTCTGAGCCCAATCAGTAACCATAACTCACTCAGAGAGCAGAGAACTCAGGACACGCTTGGAAGGCCCCAGGTTTGTCCCCGAGACACTCTCCTCTGGTTCCTTGTTCAGCAGGTGGGCATAGTCCGGTTTATGGCGCAGCCAGTCCCGCAGGGTCTCACACGCCTGCTTCTGAAGGGACTCATTGGTGAAGCTCACTGCTAAAGCCATAAGTGCTGTCAGGTTCCCAGGCTGCAGCTCCAGGCACCTGCAGGGCAAAGAAAGTGAATGCAGCATTAAATCAGGAGACAGCCAGACACAGGAGGTGAAACAATCAAGACACAGCATCCTGTGACAGCCATGTGGTCCTCGTGGCACTACACACCCAACAAGAAGCCACACTCAGCAGCTCTGCAGCAACACTCACTGTCTGAGAGCGCTGATCGCCAAAAGCTCCTGTTCATTCTCTGCTTGGGTGGTTCCCAGATATTGCCAGGCCTGGGGAAGACATAGATGTACAAAGTTAGACTTCCAGAGGAAAAACATCAGTCAATAAACCACTAACACAGAGATTAAATCCAGTATATTATCCTGCACAGTTTTAGAGTGAGATCAAATAGACCAAAGTATACACATTAGCCACAGGTGTAAGTTCCTCTCAAAAGATAGACAGATGTCATGGCACATAAGTCCTCAAAGACAGTAAAATTGGCATTGTTATAGTGAACAGAAGTGAATGTCTACCTGGAAATCTATCATAAAGCAACTGTTGGTAGTTTTACACTTTTAGATCACAGAATCTCCACTTTTAACTTCTAACTGTGGTCAAACTGCAGAGGAAGGAGGAAAATGCAGATCTCCTATTTCCCAAGAACAAAATGGCATAGCAGCAGTGCTAATAATAAGGAGACCCCCGAGGCAGGCAGCTGTATGTACTTGTGCAGTGGTCCACTAGTAAGTAGTAACCTTGGAGAGTTGACTTTCAGACCTGAAAGTAGAAGCACTGTTAATTTTACTGAATTTCCAAACATCATGACACCAGTACATGAAAATGACTTCCACCTCCAAGCAGCTGATATAAGGAATATTTAACTAGGCACTAAATCTAAAGTATCTGTTCACTTTATGTTGATAGCCACACACCTGGTCCAAAACAGGCTAGAGCTGGGGACTGTCAGCATGATGTACCTGCTTTTTGAAAGTAAGTCACAAAATGAGGTATCCACTGCCTCAAGGAAGGAAATTGCTTCATTAGCAAAGACACAGAAGCCCTGCAGAAGGCAATCTACACCTCCGAATCTCTCATGCCTCACCATACATAGCTAGCTACAATTCAAGCAGAGCTGACCAGCAACAACTGCAGTGTTCTGCCAGCAGAAGAGCTGATGAGATTCAAGGTAAAGTTGTGACTTGGACCAAAGCAAACGTGACATCTCCTTCAGAGCAATTGTTCATGTCTATTTGATCACTGTACCATTTGTGAAGTCTTGGCTTCTCCTGTACATTCTGCAGTCACAGCAGAAGAATTCAGAATGTTTTTAATACAGCTAGCCAGAATTGGCCCGAGATTCCTTCCCTGAAGAATTCAGAATGTTTCCAATGCAGCTAGTCAGAAATGGCCAAGATTTCTTCCCCTAAGGTTTCAATTACCTCTCCATCATGCTCAGCCTGCAGCCCACACTGTCTATGAGAAAAAAGCAACAGTTCTAGAAGAGTATTAACACCTTTTGACCACTTTAAAGCTAAAACAAAATCTTCAAACCTTCAAACCCCTGCTTACTTTTCACCTATTACCAGTACCCTAGAAAGTTAGATGGCCATTCTTAGAAGCCAAGAACCTCTGTTCCAAAATGTCACTCATATTTAACTCTCAGGGTAATCAAATTATGTATGTCCAGTCATATATAATTAGCAGGGCTTGAACAAGACATGCTGAAAATTTAACAGCCCTGGATCCTTGAGGCAGGCACTCCAGAAAGGCACCACATTAGTGTATTTGCATTCTTCCTGAGAATATCCATGTTCTCTACCCCTGGAAAAAGGCACACAGGCTATTCCATTTCTCAATTCATCCTGCAGAAGCTGAAGTGATTTATGGAAAAAAGTGTTCACTTAACAAGGAGCTGGAACTCTTGTCTTCAGAGTAAAAATCCTTCTTTGGCCCACAACTTCAATTAAGACTGTTGAAAACACCCAATCTTTTTGGGTCACATCTTTTCCTAGCACCTAGATGAAAGACTTAGAGTCTAATGAGATTCTCAGAATTAGATTTTAATACAGATACAGAAAGCACTAATCCACCATAAGCTCCTCCAAACTTACAATGCCAATAAAGACTTTCATAGAAGCAACTTGAGAGATGAGAACTCCTTGCCTTGGCTCCATGCACAGTCTCATGCACTCCAAAGATTTTACACAGCTCTGAGCCAGACGACTTTGTGCTTCCTGTAACTAACCTTAAGTTGAAAACCTCCTCCCTCAGAGGCTCCCTGAGGATTCACACAGATCAGCTACAAGCCCAGGGCCTCAGAAAAAGAGGTGTTTTCACACACCCTGCACAAGTCCTAACACTGCAGGGACAGCTGTCCTGACAGCTCAGCCTGTTATCTCGGTGCCACTCACCTCCATATGATCTGGCTTCTGTTGCACTGCAGCCTCAAAGAGCAGCACAGCATTGGGGAGGTCACCTTGCTCCAAGCGCTTCCGACCCTCTTCAAATGCATCCGGGTGATCCCTCATGGGATTGTCTTCCTCAAACTGGTAACCCTAGCAGGACAGACGGACACACAGCTAGGAGATAGGCTTATGGAGAAGAGCACTCTCTACAGCACAGCTCAGTCCAGTCTTGCTGCATCAGGAACACTCTAAGACGCAGACCAGCCAGCACCTTATCCTTATTGCTAATTTGTAGCATATCAGAGAACAAGGGTGGTTCCTCCTGCCTGTTCTGTGCTGGAAAAATCCCCCAAACCAAACCAGGAGTAAGTTGATAGAGAAACAAAAGTATTTAGTATGTATTTATAAGATACATAAATTTAGTATGTATCTTATTAGCTTGGAGGGGAATGGGGCCAGATGGGGGCAGGGATGGGGCCAGGGGACACAACACTTGAACTCATTGCAAAGAATCCCTCTATTCACTGGTATTTGGTGCTGGACAAGAACCAGATAGCATTTGCAGACAAGCCCAAGTGAAAACAGTTTTTAACCCGTAGATGATCTGGGACAAGGGTGTAAGTGACAGCAAAGCATCAGTGTGAGAACAAATCCCAGCAGCATTTGGAGTCTGTGGAGCTCAGAGCGAAGCAGATGCACTGCCAGTCTCCCCAGGGCAGCCCACCACAGTGCTAGGGCTGAGAGACCCTGTTCTCCCCTACCTTGTCGTATGATGAGGAGTTGAGGTCTTCATATTCAGAGAGCCAAGGGTGAGCCTCTGCATCTCTCTTGGCCATCTCCTCACATTCTGCCTGGAGTTTGTCCCAGAACTCCACATCTGACTGAAGGGAGAACAAAGTGTGACTGGAGTAAACTCACATCTATAGACATGCCAGAGAACTCCCTCCTGGATGTTTCCAGCCCTCCTCAGAGCATGCAAAGGAGAGAGGTAACCCTACCATGGGCTCTCAGTTGGCACCCCAGCCCTCCTTCTCAGCCAGCTTTACCTCCACAGCAGCCTTTGCCTGCTCAAATTCCGTATCAAGAGTTGACATGTTCCCAGATCGCGCAAATTGATCCACCCAGGCATCGGATGCCCCCTGGGAGTTTGGAAACAGAAACACACCTTTCTTTTTAGAATTTGGCAACCTCAGGGCACATCCCAAAACAGCAGGAGGGTCTGTAGTGACCCTTCCTCCCCATCAGTAAAAACTGATGGCCTATGAAGTGGAAACGAATTCATCTGAATCTCCTCTTCCTCACAGATGCTGTGGGAGATGAGAAAACTCAAACTGTCCAGATACATTCTCATCTTCTGGCTAGACTCTGCTAAGAGCCCAACAGCCCCTCCCTTGTCTCCCTCAGCACTGCTGAGAGCTGGACTTGCCATTTTCCTTTGCTCCCAGACTGTGCACTGTGGCAAAATGCTTTCTTCCTTCAGAGCATACAGGCCTGGGGGTCCTACCTGCTGCTGCATAAACTCAGCTGCCCATTGCTCTGCCTGATCTTGGTCTCTGTGGGTCACCTGATTAGCTTCGATCGATACCCTCCCATCTCCGATCTGGCGGACAAACTTTAGGAACTGCGGCAGAGAAATGAAACAAGGGTGGAGCTGGGCAGATGCTGTGCCCACAAGCCCTCAGCCCATGCCCCCCTCCTTCACTAAGAGGGCTTCTCTCTGCAGAGCGAGCACAAAAGGCCCAGAAAGGTGGGAAGGACCAGACTTCACAAGAGTGGAGATGGATAACATCTAAAGTGGATTGTAGAGCTCAACTCGCAGGAATCAGGGAAGAAATATAAACATGGGACACTAGGAGGCTTTACTCCTTCACTATCTTCAGCCATCTCAATTCCCCACACCCTTTATTCACAGTAATATAATTACTACTAATTACCTAATTACTAATTCACAGCAATAATTAATCTCAGCCCCAGTCAGATTTCTCACCTCAGTATTCTTGAGTTTCGGATCATCCACTTTGGAGAGGAAATCAGTAACAGTTTTCTTAAGATCATCCTCAGGTTGGTATTCCTCATACCTGTGTTCCAAGGCAATAAAAGGGAAAGAGATAGTCTGATACCAGGCAATAGCAAACTCTTTCACTAACAAGAGTCTACACAATGGGGCAGACAACAGAGTTGAAGGATACAACCCCTCCTCAAAGATTCTGGGCTTCTCCTAAGTGATTCACTACCATTATCCATCCGTAAAAGTTCAAAATACTACTAGTCACTGGGCAGTGACTAACACAAACAGCAGCAGAATTAAACAATTACAGAGTCAGCACAGTTCTGCAGAGCAGTCTGGATTCCTTGCCAAGCTCACATGCCATCAGACATTGCAAGTTTTAGCACTACCAGAAACAAGGTCATATATCCAGGAACAAACAAAGTAGGTCATGCCCACTGAAGAGGAAAACAGTGCCTTGGAAAAGCATCAGCTCTGCAGAGAATCGAGGGCTTACAGCAATGACACAAGTCAATATGTCTTGTCTGGCTTACAGCAGGATAGGACCACTTTGAAGTGGTACCACTACCTCCAAATCTTGGGGAAGTTTTGGAACTGGTGGCAGTAACTCAGGGATGTCCATTATTCGCAGAAAGTTATCAGAGAAGCCAAGAGCCAGGTGCAACGAGAGTCCAAATATACAAAATTTTTGTAAGGAAAGATCTTAGAGGCTCAAATTGCTTGTGTGTTTGTTTTGCTTCTTTAACTGAAAAACTTGATTGTACCCAACAGGTACCTACAAAGGGACGATTCATCTTTAACCTACCACAAAAAAAACACATTAAATTAATATGCAGAAGGCTGAACCCATAAATATGTCAGGGAAAGGCTGGAAGTGGTTTGTCAGATAGGAAGAATTACATGATGAAAGTTTACAACTAGTACAATCAAAAAGCATTTGATGCAGGAAAAAAAGTTCCTGAACTCAGTCCTGAAGTTACTTTAAGGAGCTTTGCATCAGGCATGAGATAATTTAGCCTACATGATCAATGTGTCTTCCTGGAACTAGAGAACAGAAAAGCTACACTCTTATTAAAAATTTCAGTTTGCAAGCACTGTTTCTGCCTTTCTCTGACACCAAAGGCCTGAGAACACCAGTCTAAGTTAAATGACTCAAAAGCATTCAGGCCACAGCAGATATCTATCACCTTTCCAAGCTTCACCCACCCAAGTGCCTAGCAGCAACAGCTCGCCTTGAGAAGTCAGACTCACCATTTATCTGCCAAAGACTGATCTTCTGACTCCCCAAGCCACAGCTTCTCCTCTGACTGCTCTAGGTATTCTTCTGCCCACTTGGCAGGAGACACAGACAGTGGATCTGCAAAGGAAGAATGGGGAGAAAATTAAGACAGGCAGACTAGCACACCTTTGTTTATGTTTGCTTCTTCTACCTTTGTTTATGCTGATTTAAAAATCAAGCCTTTGGTTCAGACAGTGAATTAATACAGATGCCACTGTGGTGATGATAAATGTGTGATTTTCTACTTTAATATCACAACTTATTAATCTGCTCCCTGTGGGATACTATGTAGGTCAAGAAAATTAGCATTGCATTACAAGTCTCTGTCAAAAGCACAGCCTACAAGCACTAGGTTTTCATCAGAACTTTCTCAAAGACCTTTGTAACTCTAATTTATATTTTCAGAAATGTAAAGAGTGAAGGTCAAAGAGTGGAACTACCCAGCTTTCTACAGTGGCCACTCCTGGAAAATAGCATATACTTGTTTCTTTTCCATAATTTCCAGATTAGGGCATGTGTGGTAACAGGACTCTATTCCAGAGCCAGATCTATACTCAACACAGGATGGCTTTTCAAATAAAGCTTAACCTTTGGGCCAGAAACACTCACTTTGCACATTTCCAGACTGTAACATCCCTTCAGCTTCATACAACTGACAAAAAATATTTGACCAAAGCACAGTAAAGAGAATTTACCTTTGTACCAAAGGCAAATTTAGCCTTACAAGAGGGAATTAGAAAACATGTAATTAAGAAGCAGTACAAGGCCATCTCCAACTTGCATCAGTTAAATCATCACTTTTAAAAAAGCAGTTTTGAACAGCACGCTTCTCCAAAATTCCCTAAGTAACCTAAGCTAACAGCAAAAGACCCTTGCATCTAAATAAAAGCTTCCACACCTCATTGCTCATAATTTGACTTAACCATAACACCATCACAAAGCAGCTTTCCTATCCCCCACCCCATTAGGGCTGCTACAGGAAACGCTGCCTGCTGGGCCCAAAGCAATACTCCAGTTTCACAGTCAGGAGCTCTTCCCTTCACACAGGCATGTGACTGGACATCACCTTGACAGTAACTCCAAAAAAGGACACTTCACCTGTCACTTCAGCAATGAACTCCTGTGACCAGTCAGCCTCGTTGTAATCTGAAGAGACATCGCCAGCATTATCTGCTGCAGCCAAGAATTCCTGGGTCCAGTTTTCAGACAGCGCCAAGGCTGCCACACCTGGAGCTACATGAAGGGAAAAAAACCAGAAGTGAGGACTGGAGCACTCAAAGGCATCATTTATGTGTTCTAGGCTAGCCCTAATCACCTCTGATCTCTCTCTTTGTTAGAATAAAATCACAGAAATATTTCACTTGGAAGGAGTCTCTGGAGGTTGTTAGAGTTCTCACAGCAGATTAACATGAAAGTTAGAGATGAGGTTGTTCAAGGCATTTATGAGGTAACTTCTGAATTTGTCCATGGCTGCCAATTCCCCAGCCTCCCTAGATACCTGTTCCAGTACTGAACTGCCTCCTCCAAGGGAAGAAATGTTTCCACACACCTAGTCAGTTCCCCTTTCCACAAATTGTGTCCATTACCCCTTGTCCTTCTCCTGACTATTGCTGTGAAGATCCCGACCACGGCTGCTGAAGATAGCAACAAAACACTCCACCCCCTGCCCCCCAGACTCCACTTCCCCAGGTTAAAATGTCCAGGCCCCTCAGCCTTTCCTCTTACAACATGGATTCCTGTCCCTTGAGTACTTTATCGATCCCCAGTGAACTTGTTCCAGCAGATCAGTGTACTGGGAAGCCCAAATCCAGAAACAATAGCCCAGATACAATCTCAGAAAAGATCAGTAGATAGGAACCACCCAGCTAGGAGCCTAGCCATAAACATCAAGATCTTTTCCAGCTCTCCACCTACTTCAGCTCCCCTCACCTCGCTGAGGGGCCTGTCGGAAGCTTGACTGTTCAATCTCTTGCATCTCAGCCAAGAGGTCATCCATCTTGAAGGTCTGGGGTGCACGGGACAGCAAAGGGGCATTCTGACCTTGCAGAAACTCTCCAACCAGCTGCCAAAGACAGAGATGGATTGCAAACGTTGCACAGAAGATGAACAGGCAGAGCCAGGGAGTGTGAGAAAAGGGCTTGTCAGAAAAAAATATTAGCATCAGGTAAGGGGTAAAATAACAAACAGTGAGGACAAGAAAAGCTTAAAGAAGATTAATCTAAAGCTACAAGGAGACCAATAAATCTGTTCTTACCTCATCTTCAGTGGCTACTCCCAATGGTTTGGATACCTGCAGGGAATAGTGGGCAATTGTGTCAACATTGATCCCATGCCCCTCTCTACATAGACAGTGTGACCCAATTAGATTGTATCTTCCTCTTCCTTGAGCTTAGCCTGTCAACATTTTTCTTGCGCTAGCTGCCAGCCAAGGGAGCAGCAACACTTTGAGGGATCCTGTCCAACCCCCTCCCACTACTGTCTGGCTTAGGGCCTGTGACAGCAAGGCACACAGCTCACCACAGCCGCCAACATCCCCTGAGCGCCCACAAACGTGCCCTCACCCCACAGCCCTGCTTCGGGTGACCCCTGGGCCTTTTCCCCAAGAAACCACCACACGACACCGGCTGCACCGAGAGCCCCCAGAGCCAGCCCGGCGAGCAGCCCGATACTCACGGCCGCGGCTTCGGGCGTCCCGGGGGGCCAGGCCAGCGGGCCCTGCAGTCCTTCCTGCCGCAGGGCCTTGTCCTGGGTGAAGTGTCCCGCCAGCTTCATCAGGGGGTTGGAGCCCCCGCACTCCGGCTCCACCAGCTCCCTCATGGCCATGGCGCCGGGCACGGAGGGAGAGAGGCTCGGCGCCGAACCCGCCGCGCCTGCACCTGGCACCGGGGCGGCACAGACAGCGGGTGAGCGCCGAGCGGAGCGACTGCCTGACCCCGACCCGGCTGCCACCCGCCAGCGCCGCCTCCCCCGCGGGCCCGGCCCGGCAGAGCACGGACACCCGCCCGCCCGCCCGCCGGGACAGCAAGGCCGCGGCCCCCGGCCCGAGCCCTGAGCCCCGCGCCCCCGGCCGCGCCCGTCCCCCGTCCCCCGGCGCGCTCCGCCCGGCGCCGCCCGGAGGGGCCGCGGGGCTCCCCCGCCGCTCCGTACCTGGGGCCGCCGGGGCGCGCTGGGCTGGCGCGGCGGGGCGGGGCCAGCCTTAAAGGGACAGGCGCCGGAGCGCCTTAAAGGGACTGAGCGCCAGGGTCACCCGGGTCACCGCCCGCCCGCCCGGGTACCGCCCGCTCCGGAACCCGTCCGCCCGGTGGGTCCCCCCGCCGCGCACCGCTCCCGCAGCTCCGGAGCCGGCTGCCGAGGGGTGTGCCCGTCTGCCGGCCGTGAAACCGTGTGTACATGTATATGGTGTGTTTTATACACATCCCATTGTATCTGCAAATATACATAAATACGTATATAAGTGCATATATATATATAGTCAATGTATATGGTATGTGTGAAAAATGCAAATATACATAAACATATATATGTGCATATATATATGCATTAATATATATATATATATATAGTCAATGTGTACAGTATGTGTGAAAAATGTGTATTTTATGATTGGCTTTTCGCAAATATTGAAATTAATATTACATGTGTTATGTTAGAAAGTTATGCTGTATTAATTCTCTTAAGAAGTGTGTTAAATATAGTTTTAGGTTATAACAAAATGTTAAAATAGGAACTATGCTATCCAAGATACTTTAAAAAGAAAAAAAAGATTTGCAGTGAGATGGCAGCCACAGGACACCTAAATTTTTCAGAGAAAAAGAATTTATTGCCCTCTTATCAGAAGAAATTACCTTCTTCCCGCCTCGCTCAGCTATGAAGACACCATTAGGATTAAGAAGATGTTGAGGATGACCAGACAGAATCCTGTGTTTGAATGGAATTTATGCATCATGTATGAGATGTATGAATATGCAACAGGCTGTTGTTTTTAAGGGTTAATCCTCTGTTAACGGGTGTCCTTTTTCAGGCTTATGCTGCCCATAAAAAGGTAGCCGGACATCCATAACTCTTTGTTTCTGTTGTCTCATATTGTTCCAATACAAATTGTCCAAAATTTTTATTACTCTAATTATATTGCTATTTTTATAACCAGTTTATTGCTATTAAACTTTTAAAATTTTAAAAACAAGTGATTGGCATTTTTCACAGCATGTATGTATATATGTTTATGTACATACAAGAGATACATACATGTATGCCCCACGCAAATCTCATTTTATTTGTGAATACACATAAATATATACGTTCATATATATATTCAACGACATGTATATGGTACATATGCATAGATGAGCATATACTGTATCAGTATATGTCCATTTGTCCAGCTGATGGACAGATATTTTACTGTTTGTTCTGGGATCGCTAAAATGTTGCAGCTGGCAGCCACAGGTTGAGAGTGCACACATTTAGCTGAAAAGTATGTGATACCTTCAGATAAGCCACAGAAATGCCAACTCCTTCCCAGCCTTGATCCTCCTACATTGATGGTTCCAAAGGACAAGCCACCTGGAAAATCAGAGGTCATTTTTGTATAGCCTCTAAAAGAATGGGAAAAGCACCAAGAGGGGGTTGCACAATGTGTGCTGACTCCCGTGACATTAGGTTGCTAGAAACAGATTGTTTTCAGAATCAAATCCCATCTTCTTCTTTTCAAAGGAATATGCTCCTCTGCAGGGTCCTCTCCAGATTTGTCAGGGTCACTTCATCTGTCCAAAATGTGACATCTGGTGGGGTTTTAGACACAATTCTTTGACGGTTGGTCTTCCTGCCTGCTCTCCTTACAGCTTTGAAATTCACATGGCATCTACAGCCAGCTCTGTGCTAGCAAGTACTATGTGTGGCTCAACAGGAGCAGACTTCTTAAAGTTATAAGAACTGGGGCTGGAAATACAACATCCACACCAGACATGCTTGGGGAGCTTTTCTCTGGACCATGTCTCCCCTAGCTCTGTGGAGGCACACCAATGAGTGGGTGACGTGCCCTCTGTGCAGCTTAGCAGCACCAAAAAGGAATTTCATTTGCACACCCAGGCTGTCCTGCAGGACAAACCCCAGCCCAGCAAACAGGGATTACTGTAAGATTCATTTTGAAAGCACACTTCTGGCATCCTGGAAGGTTAAAATAAGACTCACCTGCTATTACCAAATCCTATGTATGCTCAGTGTGATCAGGGATTAGCAAGAGCACTTGAAGAGAGAGGCATGGAGAATGCTATGGGGCAGAATCCCAAAAGGCTTTCAAGAAGAAGAGAGGGGCAACGCTGCTCCTAAGGAAAACCAATAGACAGCACAAAGACATGGAGAAGGAGAGTGTAGGCACTGAGATAAGGCATGGACAGAAATCCAAAAACCATCACAGACTTGGCGAGGAGGAAGACATGAAGTAGTTTTGATTTGTAAATATTTGCAATAAGGTTTTGGGGTATGCCCATGACACCAGCCTGTGATACCAGCTTGGCCTTCTGGCTCAGGACAGGGACAGGGAAACACTGCTCTGTAAAAAATAGCCCCCACAGCCTTCCTTCTGAAGGGCTGGATGGACCTTAATCCCTTAGAGTCCCAAAAGGCTTTGATGCAACTGGAAGGACAGGAAGTGGTGGTGGTGGCGGAGCATCCAGGACAACCACAGCTATGGCTGTTGATGGATAAGTATCCTGCTGAAGCCACAACTGTTTCTGCTTGCAGGCAGAAAGCAAAGGGTCTGATCTAAAAGTCAACAGGAAAAGAAGCACAGTCAATGCACCCCTGCAAGTGAAATGAAAATAATTTGGCAGCAAGAACTAAAATATCAGGGGGCCCCAAAAACTCTTGGAGAGATGAGAAAGGGAAATAGTACAGTTCCTGAAAAGACTATTCCAGGCTCTGCATCCTTCAGCTGTTCTCAATACCAATCAGGACCTGCTGAAGGTCCTGGGCCTGATGGAAACCAGTGACAAATGGAGGTCTCTGTCTAACTGTTCCCCATCCTAACTTCATGAAATTCATTATTTCTTTCCAAGTGCAAAACTTAGCACATGTTTTTATTAAATGGTGCTCTACACTTTCAGGCTACTTCTCCCATTGATCAAGAACATTTGTATACAATTTTTTTCTACCAACTCCTTTGCAACCCCTCTGAGGTAAATGTTGTCTGCAGATTTTAATAGACAGAATTTTCTGGTCCACTGTATAAATTACTGGGAAAAAAAACCACACTGATAGCACACTGAAAACAGATCTCTGCAGGACTCCTTGATATGTTTTTCCAGACACACAGCATAACACCAAAAACTAATCTTAGAATTTTCCAATTGGCATCAGATGCTCCCAACAGTGATTTCAGTAGATCCAGTTTCCCATGTTTCCTAATGACTGTCAGATGACACAGAGTAAAAATCCTACTGAAATAAAAAATTTAATATCTATTGTTACTTCCTTGACCACAAGGACAAGTCTGCCATGAAAGATTGGTTTAACTTGATCTCTTCTATTTGCAAATGGAAAATGTGAGTTGTCTACATAATTTTTATTTGTTCCAGTGTCACAGGGGAAGGCAGTAAAATGATGCTGGCTGGCCTGTAATTAATCAGATTTTCTTTTTTTCAATGCCCAATATATTTGGCCTTTTTCAGTCTTCTGAACCTCTCCACTGCCTAGATATCTCAAAGATAATGGCCAGTGAGCCATTCTCCAGTTATCCAGTTCTCATCACAGCATGAAGTTCATCAGCCCTAATCAGTCTGAAAACCTTGACTTTGCTTAAGTGCTTAGAAATCTAGAATAACTTTTTCCCCACTTGCAACTGGTGCTATTTAAGATATTCACCTAGCCACCACCACAGTGAAGACAAGTAAAAAATGATTGGAGCTTCTAGGTATCTTTGGCCAGCTTCCAATTTCACTGACCAGAAAGCCAGTCTTTTTACTGGTCTACCCCTCATTGCCCAGGCACTATTGATGAGCTGATAGTTCTGTTCTTTTCCACCGCACATAAGGTACTCATTTCCTTTTCAAAGTATCCTTGTACTGAATTGGACTCAGTTGCCGTGTCTCCCTTAATTCCTTCTCCTCCAGACTAAAAGCTGCAATTTTTTTTCAATCCTTCTGCTTGAGTGGCCAAGGTCGTTATTCCCTTCTGTGGATTCACTTCCTACATTTGTCTCTGTTGTAGCAGCACTGTACCCAAACTGGACTCAGTCAGTCCTGTGTCATTCAGTGCTGTGAGTGAAGTCACAGCAGTACAGAGCTGTTCTGACAGCTCCTTTTATCTGACCCACAGGCTATCCTCCTAAACACATAAACTGATCTGATGTGTGCCTTTGTGGCAACAGCATCATGTTGATGTACATTCTGCTTTTTCTAAGGAAGATGATATTCAATGAACTCTGATGCGCTCTGAAACTGTGCATTTGGAAAAGCAACAGAGCATCTTTTGCCTCTGAATATTCCCTGTCTTTCTCACACTGATCCTCTGAACTTCAAAGTCATGGGTCTAATTTATTCAGAGGATTGGGGAGAGCATTGGCCCTTTTTTATATATAAACCCAAACATCACAAGACGCATCTTTCTGTATTTATATCACATTCTGTACTGCTGTGACTTCACTTATAACACTGAGTGACACAGGACTGACTGAGTGTCCGGGTTGGGTACAGTGCTGCTACAACAGAGACAAATGTAGGAAGTGAATCTGCAGAGAGGAATAACTCATGGGTCCCATGAGCGAGGACGAGCGTCAGGAACCACTTGGCTCTGCTCTTGGACCTATTGCTTTCCCGTAGTGGAAAAAATCAGTTTGCCCTGGCTCCCCTACATGCAAAACAAAGACAAGTTTGTTTAAGTTTGAGGGTCGGTTTGGAGGCTTGGGGACGTTTGTTCGTTTGTTTTTAATGGAAGAGCCTTGACTGGCCGGGCCAGAGGAGCTGTGTGAATGATCACCCGTACCTCTGCACCGAGGAGCCCTCGCTCCCCTCGCAGCGCCCCTCCCGCCCCTCCCGCCACCGCCACCGCCACCGCCCGGGCGCCTCCTCCTGCGGCAGGCCGGCCCGGTCCGGGGCCGGGCGGCAGCGCGGGGCCATGTCGCAGCACAGCACGCTGCTCCACCTGCTCGCCGGAGGGTGAGTGCCCCGGGAGGCGGGATTCGGGGGCAGCAGGGCGCCCGGGGGCGGGATTCGGGCCGCGGGTTCCGCAGCCGCCGCCTGGCAGCCGGGGCAGGGCAGCCCCCGCCGGGGCAAAGCAGCTCCCGTTGGGGCAGAGCAGCTCCCGTTGGGGCAGAGCGGACCCGCCGGGCAGAGCAGCTCCCGTTGGGGCAGAGCGGCCCCCGTTGGGGCAGAGCGGCCCCAGCCGGGCAGAACAGCCCCCCTTGGGGCAGAGCAGCTCCCGTTGGGGCAGAGCGGGCCCGCCGGGCAGAACAGCCCCCGCGGCTCCGCCGTGCCGGCCCGCGCGGTCGCGGCTGTGCCGGTCCCGATCGGGGCTCGGGGCGCGGAGCAGCCCCGCAGCGCCGCGGGGAATTCCCGGCTCCGCGACTTGGGAAGGCGGAGAGCCTCCCTGTGGGACACGGAGTTTGGTCCGGCCGGAGCTTGCCGGGGATACGGGGCAAGGGAAGCGGGGTGTTTCCCTTGAACGAGAGCGCCACGAGGCATCCATGCGTTCGGGAGGGCGCCCAGCTCTCTCCATCAGCGCATGGCTGAGATTCCTGTGTCACTTTTCTGGCTTTAAATAGTGCAGCTGATTCTGGTGAGTCAGGTGTTTGGATCCCAGCCGTGCCCCTCTGTATTATAAGCGTGCCCCTGAGCAAGTAATTTGTCCCGTGGCTTTTCCCCCTTCCTCTTTTAAAATCTGAAAACAATCAGCTTCAAGTTTATGGTGCCCTAAAACAGAAAATAATGTGGTCCTCCAGACTTTGCTGAGTAACTGCACGAGTCCTGCTTAGGCATCCATCTAATCCTTTTCCAAATCCCACCAACCTGCTGAGTCTGTGTGACAGTGAGGCCTGTGATACAGCATGTACAATAACGCACACAATTTAATTGCTTTTAATTAGTAGATTTCCAGTTTTCTGCAGCTAATCCAGTTCTTGTGCTATGCCAATCTTAGCATATGCATACCCATCCTCTCTGTTCCCATTGTTATTTTGTATATGTTATTCTCTTACATTAATTTATCCTTTGAACTATATATATTCATTGTATCTTAGACTTTCTTAATACATTTATCTTTCTTAGCTTTCTTCTTAAGCTTTTCTTCATCTTTTTCCACCATGGTCCCCAAAAAACTGAGAGTTTGGCTTGTGACAAGAATATCACTCGTGGGAACTTTGTCAGTCTGTATCTTGTCCTCATCCATTAAGCAATACTCCTGAATTACAGCTAACTAAAACCCTGAGGCTAATAACGTGAGTAAGAGATGAATGACAAGTTCAGTTTATTGCTGCACTATATTTGATATTACTGGTTTGTGTAATGAAACAAAACAGGGTCTCATTCATGAAGGAGCAGTTCTCCACTTGATTTTCCAGTAAAAGAACCAGGGAGCAGCCAAAGAAACTTGTGAGAGGTTTGTTCAGAACTAATGCAAGAACACAGTTCTTCCCACGGTGTGCAGTTAAACTGTGGGACTCCTGGCAACAGGATAGTAGAAAGTAAAGGCTTCTTATGTTTTCAGGAAGCATTTTAAAAAGATGAATGAAAAAGAATGTGTTGAAGGCTACTAAAAGCAAGGCAACATTTTTGGCTGAGGAAATCCCTGAACTGAAAATTGTGGGAAGCTGGGAAAGTGTTCTGGAGGTATTTCTCCTCCTCTTCTGTAGGTGACCTTTATTTGTCTGTGTCCTAGGCAGAAATCTGGTTTAACTGCAGGTTTGTCTGACCCAGCACTGCTATTCTTAAATGAAGATCTTCAAGCCATCTTAATTTTTGACTAGCCTAAGTAAGAGCTAACATGAATTACCAGTAAACCTTGTCACCTCTGTGCATGTGCTTATACACTTTTTAGATCACTTAAAAATGTTACCAGTGTCTTTTGTATTTCTCAACTAATCCTCTTTCTCAGTCACCTCAAATTTGTCGGTTTTCCCTTTAAAATGTGAAAGCAAGATCTAGAGGCAAGTACCATTTTCTGAGGTAAAATTACCCGCCTTCTTCAATTAGCACTTTTTGCTGGGGCTTTCCTCTGACAGTACATGTTGTACTCATTTTCACTGCTGCTCTTCATCCTATTTTGCAGAAATTGCTTTAGTTCCTGCTTCTAGAGTAATGACACATAATTTTCCATTTCTCCTGAAACAGAAGAATTTTGCAGACCTATGTCTTCCATAGAGTGTAAGCAGCTGTATCATCATCTAATGCATGATAATGCATCACAGTTGAGATTTCTTCTAGTTTTGAACAACTGGTACACCTCATTTCCTTAGCTTTAAATAATGGGTGTTCTTTTGCCTTTTTAATCTTGCCATTGAGGCACAGCGGCTCATAGCGGCCCTTCACCTCACACTCTCTTTCTGCTGATTAAATGGCCACTAGGCTAAGGAGCAACAATTTCTTTGTTATTATTTCTTTTGTAATACTTTTTTTGTTTTCTGTATGTATCAGTAGCTTCAGGAACATGACCTCAGGAAACTTTTATGTGTACTGGAAGCGTGTGTTCATATTCAGATCCTGACCATTGCAGGTGGGGAGTTCTTGAAGAAATTATATATTAAGAGAACATTACATAAACTTTTGCTTCCTTATGCACTATTAAAGAGAAGAATTATTAGTATACCAAGCAATTGCTTCTCTCAGTGTTTTCCTGATGTATTGTTTGCTCAGCTTTTAGATAAGGAGTTGAAACTGCCCTATTTGGACCTTTTAGACCTTGATCTGTCACCACTGTACTCAATCTTCTCCTGAACTGGAGACTGTACTTCTGGCCAAAGAAAAAACAGGCATGCAAGTCTGGAGCCTGTATAACACAAATTAATAGAATCTAAGGTAAAGAACAGGACTGTTGCACCCCTGAGGGTCTGTATGGGAAGAATCAACATGGCCTTTGTGAAAGCAGACCCTGCCTC
The DNA here is from genome assembly GCF_028018845.1 of Melospiza georgiana. Lineage (NCBI taxonomy): Eukaryota > Metazoa > Chordata > Aves > Passeriformes > Passerellidae > Melospiza > Melospiza georgiana. Next base: position 80,244,896 of record NC_080431.1, read on the forward strand.
ATGCAGCTCTGGATTGCTGCGTAGGCTGTGTCTTGGAGTCCATGCTTGGTCAGCTTGTTGACCCAGAGAACCTGAGCCGGGCTGTTCGCTGCTTTGCCATGTGCTGCCTTCTGAGCTGGAGCTAAATTCAGGAGTCAGGATGTTGCCAGACTCCCACCACTAATCATACACCTCCTGAGGGAAATTGCTGCTGATGGACTGCTCTGCAAGTCGTCACTACCACTGTGTACATCTGCCAAGGGCCTGACAAAGCCACAGGAGTGTTATGGAACAGCATAGCTAGTTGCGGGCATCATTAGCTGCATAATCTCCTAGCTGCCATAGCTTCAACTCTTGGATGTGCAGTAGGCATCCAGGCATCTTTTTTTTTTTTTTAAACCCCTCTTCCTCTTGGCAATGATAATGAAGGCCTAGGAGCAAAGGCTGTGAGAATACAGTGTATGTTTACTGAGCTGTATAGACTTTTTCAAAATAATTCTTCAGAACTCTTAACTGTTTGCTATCCTGCATTCTATATGTAATTCTGATTATATACCTGACTCTTCCCTGATATCTTGTAGTTCTTTGGTTGGCTTTTCTTTCTCTGGAGCAGAGTGAGCTTTTTATTAAGCCTCCATCTCTTGTGAAACAAAGCAACTTTGGCTGTTGCAGATGTGAACGATCGTCCATTTGTCAAAGCCTCTTGCATGGCTTGCATGCAAATTCATCTCAGAATGCTCTTTCAGATACTGAGCATTATCTAGAAGAGCAGAGTTATCAGTCAAAGGATTTAGACAGACAGGAGCTGAGTACCAAATGTGTCAGTTATGGCTTGTCCCTGGGTTGTGGAAAGGGAAAAAGGGGATATGTGTCCTTTCAGCATTCCTGCAGTGTGACGAGAGCCATTGATGGAGATGGTTCATGAGTTCCAAAAATAGGTTTTGCCTGCTGAAGGTCAGAGTCCTCTTTCATTAAGCAAGCCAGGCTTGGAGAGAGCCTGGCTGTTGGCAGAAACTACAGATCTTGCTTACAGGGCCTTGCCAATGTGGGTCTGATGTAACTGTGGGTTAAAGACACGGGCAGGCTGAGAGGCGGCAGAGTTCTGGGCTGCCCCTCTGTGAGCTGGTGTGGCTGTGGTGAAGTGTGGGCCACGGTGCCTGGTGACCTCAGCAGAAGGCTTTGCAGTGAGGGTGGGCAGCAGAAATGTTTGCTCTGGGAGACTGCTGAGTCCCCATGGACTTGGGACTCTTTGTCTCAAACACTGAGTAGGGCTTCAGTGCGAGGCTGCCAGATGATGTCCCAAGCTAAGCTGTTACGTTAATCAGTGTCAGAGCAGGAGGTCATGTGTGACACAGACTGGGGCACCTAGCCTCCTCTCCCAGAGGGGAGAGGTTGTGGACAAGCAGGGTCAGAATTATTGCCCTATTATGGCCCAGAGGTCATTCTCCCATGTGCTGCTGTGCCCTAGATGTGGTGGAACAGCTGGAGCCATCCTAACCTGTCCCCTGGAAGTGGTGAAGACACGTCTGCAGTCATCCCAGCTGGCACTGCGGCCTCTGTGCCTCCCAGAGATTCAGCTGCCAGGCATGAGTGTGAGGCTGATGAATCCCACCCCACCATCTCCTGGAGTGCTCAAGTTGCTGAGGTGAGCAGGACAGGGCAGTGTGCCATTTAGCACCAGGGAGGTGATGGTTTGGGGGGAGAGAGAAAGAGAGTTGGGCTGAGGCTCTGGAAGCCACAAGTGCTATAGAAAGTTTGATCAGAGCACAGGTACATCTGCTTCTCACTAGTGATCTGTGCTCTGCCAGGCAGCTTAGGGGGCTGGGAGAAATTTCTCAGCTAGTGATTGGATCCAACCCAGAGGGATGGCATTATCAAGAATAGGATGCAATGACTAGTGACCCATGGCAGGGTAGTTGGAACTAGATGATCTTTAAGGTCATTTCCAACCCAAGGGGTTCCATGATTCTAGGACTGAAGGAGAGAGGAGTAGTGATTGGAGAGAAAATGAGAGCAAGGCAGAAAAAGGAAAACATGAGAGGTGGGGAGGGGGTGCTACAAGGAATACTGAAGAGCAAAGAAGGAGAAGGAACAGGAGAGTCCCCAGCTTAGTTACTCTGCTGATTTCTCTGTTCATTTCCTTCTGTAGGACCATCCTTGAGAAGGAAGGCAAACGGTCCCTGTTCCGAGGTCTGGGTCCAAACCTCGCTGGGGTTGCTCCTTCCCGGTGAGTTCTGCTCCCTGGAAGTGCCTCATGCTGCACACTTCCTAAGTGTGGCTGTGTCATAGCTGTCACCCCACTTCCTGAAAGCAGTCTGGGCCTTGTGCTCACGTGCCACAGGACCCCTTCACACAGACATCTTCTGGAGCTTCTGATCGTAGTGTTAAGATAATTCCTGGGGGCCAGGTAAAAATGGTATCTGATGTCATGTTAGACAGAAGTGTGATGGAAGTGTGGAAAGTTGGAGTGAGCCTGTACAGTAGTGCCTCTGCTCCTCCTAGGGGAGCTGTAACCTCTTCTGTATTTTTTTCCAATCAGGGCTATATATTTTGCTGCCTATTCTGCTACTAAGGAGAGGCTTAATACTGTCCTGGTGCCGGAGTCCAAAGAAGTACACATATTAGCAGCAGCCTGTGCAGGTGAGCCTTTTCTGTCTCAAATCAAAGCCAAGAAGTCCTTCTGTCTAGAAATGCCTATGTGTTTCATTCCTTCTCCATTGCTGCCCTGAAGTTTTCTCCCTCCACATGTGGAGAAGTGAGTTCTTTGGGTAACCCAAATGTTTTCTCACTCTTAATTCTTCTTAGTCTCATCTCTTGAAGTCTTGTCTTTACCCCATCAGCTGCTATCATGAGCTCTATTCTGCTGTGAGAGGGAGAAGGCAGTGTGTAATTTAGACCACTCACAGAACCATTCCTCTTGATATATTCCAGTTCTCTAGCAAAATCCTCTACTCTTGAAAAATTAGTATTCTGTTTCCTGCCTCTTTGTAACACCCGGGCCTGTAGTGGGGTTTTGTTGGAGGCAGAGGAGCTAATTACCACTAGACAAAGGCTGGAATAGGGGAGGAGGAGAATCAAATAGTCTGCCCTAAATATCTCTTCTCAAGGTCATTCTCAAATTGCGAATGCCTACAGCTTGCCAAGCAGAGCTCTGAGAGCTGATAGATCAGCACCTCTTCACAAACTGTCAGCATGATCCTGGCACTCGTGGCTGTCTTCCTCTTCTGTTCCCCAGGCATTAGCTCAGCCACACTCACCAACCCCATCTGGCTAGTGAAAACGAGGATGCAGCTGGAAGCCAGGTAAGGCAGGCCTGCAGTGCAGAGGCACTCCATGTCACATCAGGATTGGTTTGGGGCTTGGTGGGCAGAGAGAGGTCTGTGATTTCTCATCAGAACATGGCAGGTCATAGGCTGGGCAAGAGGCTTATGGCTGTGTTCACAACAGCCCTGCAGGTCAGGGTGCAGTGTGCTGTCCTCACCCTCTCCCCTCTTTCCAGGGTGAAGGGGGAGACGGCCAGCAGCGCTCTCCAGTGTGCCATGCACGTGTACCGCACAGAAGGCCTGCGTGGATTTTACCGTGGGATCACTGCCTCCTATGCTGGAGTGTCAGAGACCATCATACACTTTGTCATCTATGAAGCACTGAAAAAGGAGCTGAGAAACAGCCAGCATTCCCATTCCCCATCACTCACACTTCCACAAAACAACAACGATTTCTTTGGACTAATGAGCGCTGCCGCTGTCTCCAAAACATGCGCTACGTGCATTGCATATCCACACGGTCAGTGGCTCCTCTCTCCTTGCTGCTGCTCCCCTTGGTGGGAGATGCCATGCCTGCAGGATCCATCTGCTAATATGTGGCTTCCCCTCTTGTCTCCCCAGAGGTCATTCGGACGCGGTTGCGAGAGGAGGGCTCCCGGTACCGTTCCTTGGCACAGACTCTGCAGCTGGTGGTCCGTGAAGAGGGACCCTTGGCTTTGTACCGGGGGCTCCTGGCGCACCTGATCCGCCAGATCCCAAACGCTGCCATCATGATGGCCACCTACGAACTCATCGTTCATTTGGCCTCTCCCACCTTGTAAGCTGTAGCACTTGGCTGAGGCTGCTGTGGAGGTACAGGGACATCGTGCTCCCACGACCTGGTCCTTTGCAGGGCTCTGAGAGGTGGTGCTTTTTGTCACAGATCAGATCTGGGTCAGGCATTCTCAGGATGCAACAACTATTTTGTGCCAAGTTTTTTGCTCCAATGTGCACAGTGTAGCGTTTTTTTTTCCTTCTGGACACTTGAATTATTCCAGTGCTTCAAGATGTCAGGGTACTGGTTTGACAGTTCCTGTTGTAAACTCCCTTGATGAAACAAAGGCATAGAATTTACTGGGAATGAGACAAAGCAGAAAAGTTTAAGAGTGTCTTATCCCAGCACGTTCACTTCTTTTGGACCCAGTAACAACCATACATGGGCACAGTTGGGCATGAAGACAGGCTAGAGCTGAAACATCTGAGAGAACTGCAGCAAGCAGAGATCTTGTGCTGCAACCTCTGCCCTCAGAGGGGCTCTTCCACTCTCACCTACCGTACTGCCTTCTTGCCCCTAAGGAGGATTTCTCAACCTTGGCTGCCAACAAATTGCAGAATTTTCCTCTGGGTCCCTCACATGTTGCAGCCATTGCCCCAAGATGTGTCAATCAGCTGACAGCCCCTTTTTGTCTTGCAGAATCTGAAAAACCAGACCAAGTAGATCCAGGGAAGAAGCACAACCTGCTCTGAAGCACTATCCTAGCAACTCATGCTACTGCCGGGCTCAGAGCCATGCTGTGCTAGTATCTGTTGTATTTCCATCCCCTCCATGCTCAGCAGAAAGAGGGAGATGCCTCCTTCTCCCAGAAGTGCTGGGGCTGTTCTACAAGCTGGAACCCCTGGTATAAAAAATACTCTTATCATAGTGATAAAAAAAGCAGATCATGTGAGAAGATGGATGAAGCTAAGGACATTTGGCCCGTTTCTGTTGATACACTAAAGAGCCTTATTTATTTTCCTGTGTTCAAGAATTCAGTTTGCTGCATGTGCTACATTTGCCTGCGACAGGCTTGAGTGCCTTCTGTTCTTTTGTGGGTCCCTAGCACTGAGTCCTGGGGAAGGCTATATTGTGTTTACAGAGCATTTTGATTCTCAGAAAGGCTCAGGGTAGGGTCATGAGTGATGTGTTTTTCTTGCTTCATCACATATGCTAAAAAATGTAACCCTTCCTCGAGATAAAGTAGTAATTTCAGTAAATACATGCTCTGGACAAGCTCCAGTTTCACATTAGAGCCTACACTATTTCTTTCCCTGGTTGTAGTGAAAAACTGCAGAAGTCCTGAATGTTTTATTTGAAATCCATTTATTTTAAAATCCACTTTGTTTCCTCATCTTTCTTACCTTCATTCATTTAGTATTAGGAGTATTGACAATTTTACAAAGCGACACAAAGCTGCAGTGGTTTGTTGGTTGTTTTTTTCTTTTTTTTTTTTTTTGCATGAAACGAGAATAAACCTCAAATGACAACATTGAAAAAATATACAATATATATATATAATATCTGGGGAGGGGTTGTGAGAAACCCCACTCTGAGCCCTATGGCTGGCTCTGCCTTTCGGATTTCCCTTCTTTCCAACACCTGCATCCCAGTTTGAACCGTGCCACCATCATGTGTAAGTGCCCTAACACATGTTTCTGGAGAGCCAGATGGGGGGTCAATCATGTGGGGAATGTCCACAATGAGAATGGCAGAAGATGGAGGAACATGGGAGGCAGAAATGATCAATGAGGGAGGAGCACATGTGTACACGGTGGGGGAGGAAAGAAGTTGAAAGTAAGACACCTCCTCCTTCCTGCCATATGTTCTGGGGGATCCACTGGGCGGGTTTTAAAGCTCCTAGTAGCGGTGAGAGACGTCACCTTTGCGGATGATGTGCCGGTCATTCATGTCACTGCTGTCCGGGGAGTCGGGTGTCTCCGAGTCGGTGCTGTCGTCATCATCCTCCATGCCCTCGCCAGCTCTGCCCTCCACACTGCCTGCTGCCCTCTCCTGACAGCTCTGGTAGGACTGGGGAGGTGACATACGGGGTGAGGGGCAGGGTGTGACAAGCCAGCTGCCCGCCCAGCCCCGGCCGCGGCGGCCGCTCCTCACCTCCATGGGGTTGACGATGATGGTGAGGGCCGAGTCATCCCAGAACATGTCGCTCTCCTTGCCCCCAGTGCTGCTGTGCCCCGACTCGGCAGCCCCAGGCACCTCTTGCCCCATTCCCCGGCGGTGCAGCGAGTGGATGCGCAGGATGCCGAGGATCACCATAAGTGCCAGGAAGCCCACACACACCACGATGATGACGGTGGCAGCACTGGGGACCACTTTGGAGAAAGAAAACGAGAAGTTGTGTCCAGAGTCTCTCACAGAAACATGCATTTCCAACCTGACATGCAGGAACTGAGATCCCTGGGCAGAGCCTGGGTTTTTGGTCTATGCAGGAAGACAGCCTGACTTGTCTGTGCCCCTGGGCACAGGCAGTTCCTGTGATGTAGACTCTATGGAGACTCTGCACATCTCTATCGGCAGAATTTGCCAGAATATGTTGCATCACATATATCTGTATCCTGCTCTTGGGAGGGAGAAATGTGTGCTGAGGACAGCCTCTAAGGGCTTGAGAATGTTTTCAGAGTGTGACTTCTATGCAAGCAGTAGAGAAAGCAAGAAGCCAAAAGATGCCTGCATTGCACATGGAGCAGATGTGAATTCTATGATAGACTTCTAATAAGTGCTGTGGCAAAAGCGTGGCTTCTCCACAGGAGAAAACCTGAAGTTCATCTAAGACCCTTAGCCCAACTTCTACGTGTTTGTTTTAGGCCTGTAGACTGACCCTCAACTCCCCAGATAACCACCTTCCCTGCAAAATCTATCTAGGCCCTCCACAAATTTGTTTGTGGTTCTGTTCAGCAGGGAAAGTTTGCTGCTGCCATCAGGCAGAGCTGGGGAAGGGAGAGGCAAAGGCTGGCACATGCACAGGCTGCCCCTGCAGTGCCAGCTGCAGGACTGGAACAGCTTGGGGTCAGCTACTTTGCAAGCTGCAGCAAAAGCTAGATCAAAGGTGCCTTGCTTGTTCCCTATGACAGGGAACCACAATGTCTGTAAAGTCCAGAGCTTTCACAGCCCAGGAGGAATCGATTGGAGTGTGGTCATGCCTGAGGCACAGGGCTAACAGCACAAACATACATCTAGTCTAGCTTTCAAGCTTCTCTCTCCTCTGTTGTGGGGGCAAGAATTCTCCTCTTGTCTGTGTGGTGCCATCTCCTGTATTTTCCTGCCTTGCTGACCACCACCCACTCCCATTTCCTTCTTTAGAGCACTGGCAGTCTTGACTCACTTTTCTCTCCTGCTGTTGAAGCTTCTTTCTGAAATTACTTTACACAAGCCCACACAGCACCTTTGCAAGGTGCATGAATGAAGTCAGCTTACAGTTACTCTTTTTAGACCCTCTGAGGTGTAGAATTCAGTCGGCTTCTACATCAAGAAGATAATATCCCACAAGAGGATTGTTGCAGCATGCTCTAAAATACAATCTGACAAAGACTGCAGTCTTTGGCTGGCTAACGACGAGTGGAACAGGACAATAAAACGAGAATAATGATAATGGGTGTAGGGAGCCAGAGAGGAATCCTCCACTATAGGTTCTGCCCGAATGTCAGAAAATGAGCATCCTGATCTAAATTAATAAACCCAAAAGATAGTATTACATACTTGGGTTGTTGTGGGTGCTTGCCAAACTGTGCCCAGACAGCTCTGCAGGTAAATGATGGCCTCGGTGCACAAACTGCTGCGAGCTCATGATATGGTTGGGATGAGCAGCTCGGTTCATGTTGTGGAGAACATTCACCTGCAGAAAGACCAGAGTGAGGGGACTCAGCCCCGTGTCCATGGCATATTCTGTGCATTCCCATGCACCATGTCCTCCCCACACATGCAGAAGAATCTCTGTGCATGTATCAGTCTTGTACCTCGACAGTGAACTCGTTGCTGGAGTAGCGTCCGTTCATCTCAGTGCAGGACAGGTGAAACTTCCTTTCATAGAGGGCAGCACCGTGGTTGATGTGGTAGGAGACCTGGCGTAGGATCTCCTCGTAAACTGCAATGCTCTCCACGCCTGAGGCAGCAAGAGAGGGGTGGGTGAGCAAGCTCCTGCTCCAAAGTCACCTGGCATCCCTACCCTGCAGCAGCCAGAGGCTGCAGAGGGATCCAAGGGAGTGCTGCGTTTGTTAATTTTGGGAAGGGCTCAGAGACGGAGCTTGCTGAGGAGGACCAGATGGAATCCCTTGCTTGCATCACTAAAACAAGTGGAAGGGAAGGAAGGATTGAGAGCAATAGCCCTGTTCTGGAGAGTACAAAAGTGTTGTACCAGTCCACAAGTTGTGCGATATGTCCCTGTCATGTCATGCAAAATGCTGCTGACACCTGAGAACACCAAACCCCAAGGAGTAAGTCAGGAGGAGTGATACAAGCCTGGGTGAGAGCTGATACCGTGTTCCAGCACTTTATACTGGAGGAAAAGCCATCTCCCCAAGGAAAAGGTCTGCGACTTCCAAAAGCCAGGAGTTCAAGAAACGGTGACATCTCAGTGTCACAAAGTACACCAACACATCCTAAGGTCAAGTGCTTCTCCCAGTGATGCCTGACAGTTGGTGACAGAGGCATAGTTAGGTAGCTGTGACCATGGAGAGGACATACCTGTGATGGTCAGGTAGGCAGAGGTGTTAACGAGCTCCAGGCCCCGCTGCTGCAGCAGGGCCCCATCCAGGAGCAGGTACTCCCTTTCTGGGTCCAAGTCATCTCCCACCAATGAGATCTCGCAGCCATCCAGGTTGTGCACAATCTCATCTGACATTCGTGTGTCTGTCACTGAGATGCAGACAGAAAGGAGATGTGGCCAGAAAGCCAGACAACCATCAGAGAAGGAAGGAGTTACCCAGAGGGGAACCTGCTTACCTAAGAGTGCTCACATCATATGTAATTACTTCTCCTTCTCCACCTAGCACTGACCTTAAGTAAAATCACTGTCAGTCTAATTACTTGTTTCAGGATGGTTCTAATGACATTATCTATGCACATAATAAAGTCACTCTATTTTGGAACAACATACTATTATCAGTCTAGTTCATGATAACGAATCTTGGCTGTAAGGACTTTGTTGACAATGACAGTGTGCAAATTAGAAACAACACTCACACATTCCCAGGCCCTGCACGCTTTTGAAAGCTTTTCCCTGTCTCACACTGTTGGTTACCATGGTTGAGATCTTATCTTCTTTAAAATGGCAACCACATTCAATAACTAACTACTTTCAGCAGGATTGAGAAAAATCTGCTCTCAAGTCAAGGAACTCATCATTGTGTGAGGAAAAGCAAAGCTTCTAAACAGAAAAGTAGGAGCAAAAAATCCTATTACCAGAAGAGATATGAAAGAAGTGAATGGACACAGAGCACAGACTGCAGAGAAATTATCTGAGCATGATGGAAAGAAATTGAAGGACAGGATACTGTAGGGTGTGAGGAAACTGGCTGGGAATTCACAGGAAAAAGTGAGGCAGGAAGAGAAGGAAGGGAGCAAGAAGTAAAAAAGAAAGCAGGAGAGAAGGAAGTGGGATGAGACTAAGTGCAGGAGTAGAGCGAGTAACGGGCAGGACATCCATCCAGCACTGGATTCAATAAAGGGGAATGTAGGTAAAATGTAAAAGGGATTAGGAATGAGCAGCCTGGGAAAGAATTAGGAGAGAGTGAGGCAAAGGAATTGAGTGGATAGAAAAAGTACAGGGAGGAGCAGAAAAGGATAAGAGCCGATTAGCCTACATATTGACAGACAATGTGCCTTGCTTCTAAATTTGTAAACTCTCGCTTTTGGGTGTAATTACAGGGGCTCTACTTCCTCTGCAGGACTGCAACTCTTGTCTCTTACACCTTGCCCTGTGCTCCACTAACCAGTGCCATGCCAGTTCTCATCCTTCTTGGCCTCCACCTGGTGAGAAATAGAGCAGGTGATCTGGAGGTTGGGGAACAGGGGAATTCCTTCTGGAGCCTCAAGGTCTGACGCAGGATGAGCAAAGTGGGCAGTGCCACTCAGCAGGATCTGGGGGGCATCAGGCTGTAGCACCACAACATAGCCTTCCACATCAGGAATGGAGACACAGGACTCCTCACTGAAACACCTGAAGGAGAGCAGTAGAAAACATCAGTGGCCTAAGCTTCCAACAACAACATTATAAAAGATCACCTCCTGCCCATCACTTCCAGGGAAGGGAATATCCTTTTTCCAGCAGTCCTCCTAAAGCTTCCCTACAGCCTGCTGAGCAAGGCATAGACGTGTGAGAGGAGTGACACCACTGGGATCTGGTGACTTGGTCACATTGACAGAGAAAATTAAAACCAGTCCACATGCCTGGAACACTGAGAGCAGAGGCAGAAGTTCTGCACAGGGACTAGGAAGCAGTACTACAGTATCCATTTGGATACTGGAAAATTGATCATTTATTCTCAGGAAGACTTTTACCCATTTTGAGACCATCTTAAAATACAATTATTTTAAAATACAAAGTGAGTCAATGTAACTTAAATCAAAAGAGAGGCAACCCTCTTGCTGAACTGAGCCAGAGGTGCTGGTTTGCCCACTCACTTGACAGCAGTGGTGAGCCTGAGTGGCCGGACCCCAGGGGTAGCAAAGCGCAGTGAATTCATGTAAGCCACGTGCTGGATCGCGTGGTTGAAGGTTTCCACATCATCACCCTCCAAGGTGAGCAGGGACTGAGAGGGGTTCACATGAACCTAGAGGTGGAAGAGAAGAAAATACTCATGGCTCCTTGGCAAATGACAGGAATCCAGGCTGAGAGAGACACATAGGAGAAAGGTGGGGAGCTGTCTGAGGTGGGGGAGCAGGCAAAGTCCTGGGAAGCAAGGCTGGGGAGGAGAGTGGAGGAGACCCATGCAAGCTGGGCAGATGGGCATACCTTCATCCCTTTGCCCAGACTGTCGAAGTCACTGTAATCAAGCCCCTCACGGCAGGCATACAGGCATTCAATAACCTCCCGGCTCTCCAAGCTACCAGGGCGCACAGTGAAGCCAGCCAAGTAACCATGGAAGTAGTGGTGGATCGACAGAGGATCTCCTGAGGGAAACATGGCAGGCGGAGGGTGTGAGAGACATGGCGAGGAAGAGAGCAAAACCACAGCAGCAACAGTGTGAGGGCCATGCAGAGCTAAGGGACGTGGAGGGACACACAGGGGGGCGTGGGGCATGGAAAAGCCCAGACAACAAAAGCAACAATGTGAGGCACGTAAGATGTTAACAGAGGTAGAGGGGGACAGAGGATTGAACAGGATATGGAAAAGCAAAGACAACAAGAAGACAGGGGATGCTGAAGAAAGAAGATGAACATTTTTGAAATTCCAGATGGGGGAAAGCGAGAAAAACAGACCAACAAAAAGACAAGGACAGCGAATGGTGGGTAGCATAGAGAAGTTTCTGTCAAACTGCTGAATGCCAGATGGAAACAATTTCTTGTCCCCTTCTCACTCTGCTTCCTGTGAGGGCTTGTAAAAGAAACTACACATTCCACAGATAGTTAGGGATGAGGTGACATCTCCTGATGTCTCTAATGGCTATTGTGTTCTTCAGAGACCAGCTTTAATGATCAGGCATGAGTACTCTTTATCCACACAAAAAGCATTCTCCAACTCTCAAAGCAGGCTGCAGTCCTTCCATCAGCCTCTTCATGCTCCACAGGTACCAAGGTATCAAGGACCAACCTGCCAAATAGGGGGTTTCCTCCCACAGTGGAGGGAGGTGGCAGGACAGGACTGGGGAAGCTGTATGAGGAAGGCACCATGCAAAAAGTGATAGTCATGCACAGTCAAGAGGGGAAGAAATCCACCTTCTTTCTTTTCCCTACCTTGCACAGAATCAGTGGCATTTTCGCTTCCTTTGGTTTTCTCTTTGGTTTTCTCCTCTGCAAAAGGAGAACATTGGCTGAGCAATAAGGCATTGGAAGATGGTAGTTACAGGGTCAGGCAAGTATCTCTACAAGGGCCTGTATTGGCCGGTGCCCACGACAGCTCTGTGCCAGGCAGGGCGCACTTCAGCCCTAGAGGCAGCACATCACAGATGACAGAGGGCAGAGTTCCTCTCATGAGGCTGATAGTGACACCACAGGACAAGTAACTGACTTAAGGGATAAACTACAATATTTGCAGTTTTTCAATCCTTTCCCAATGTTATCTCTTTTTGAAATTAGCCATGTTCACAGCCAGCTATGTTCTCAATATTCCTTAGAGACACAGATAGCTCCAGGAAATGGTCCCAAGCTGATCAATATTGGTTGTTTGCAGAACACCAGTCAAGAGAGCACAGAGCTGCGGGAAGATCTCTGATCTCAGAGAAGCAGCAGTACAGCAAAGATTTGATCTTGCTAGAAACTTCCGCTGGAGTGAAGGCAAGCAGTAGGAAAATTCCTTTAGTTCTGTCCTGCTTCAGTCTAGCAGGAGAACTGAAGGATCCGAGAAGTGCAGCCTCGCATCTCCATAGAAGAGCTTTTAATCTAGTAGTGATCTAACTTTGTTCCTTACCCGATTTTTGTCTTTCAACCCAATTCCTGTACAGAAGGATTTATGACTTTTTCATATAGACCCTCAAGACACAGAAATCCCCATCAACACAATCAGCAGCACAAATAGGACTGCCTGTTGAAAGTACTGATAGAAACGCCAGTGCCTGAATGAGGTACAGATTTCAACTCTCCTCTGCCTGAAAGCTGGTTATCCATTGCATATTCTGTGCCTGCTCTCCAGGAAGCTGCCAGTGACACTTTCCCCTGAGCTGTTACTACCTTGGTCCATGAGGAAGGAAGGAGCCACACTAGCTTTGGTGCCAAGCGGGCAAGATGGCTGCAGCATGGTCTGCATCATTTAGTACTGGGTGGTGGTTTTCTCCCCTCTCCTGGGTCTCCCTCCACCCCTTTTTCCCTCATGGGAGAGGCACGGCCTGGGGAGCGGGCACTCACCGGCCCAGCAGGCCCCGATCATGAGGGAAGGCTCGGGCCGCGGCGGGTGGATGAGGCCATTGTCGTGGATCAGGGCAGGGTCGTAGGAGACGCCATCCACGTACAGCGTCACCGTGGGGAACTCCAGGTTGAGGGCGTAGTGGTGCCACTCGTCATCGCAGACCTGCAGCAGACAGCAGAGCACGGCATCGGCAAAGGGCAGAAGGAGAAGGGACGTGGGGAGGATGCAAACCCTTCCTCACCTGCTCAAGCTTCCAGAGGAATTTCACAGGCCTCGCGCTTTCCAGCAACGGCCAGTAGAGGAAAGAAATCCGGCAGCCATGCACAGCCAGAGAGTAGTGAGAGTAGCCATCCTCTGCCAGGGACAAGCACAGGAATTACATGTCACACTCCAAGCAGTCCCACTAGCCAGAACCCAGAATCCCACCATGCCATGCATGACTGGCACTCAGCACCGTGTGCTCAAAAGACACTTGAGCGCTCCGAGGAAAAGGGACACCTAAAGAAGCCATGTTCCTAAGGAGGAACCCCTGTCCCAGTCCTGCTCTGGAACAGCAGAGATTCACCCCTGCAGGGACAATGCCTTCTAAGGAGCTAAGAGGCAGCGGGCAGAAGTGTCACCACCCCAGGAGAAGTCTCACCGCTCCGCACTGTACTGCAGATCACCGTCTCCTCTTCCCGCCTGCCTTTGCTGGGCACCACAGCATGCTTCATCCACAGGGACAGGGTGAAGTGGTCACTCAGCCCCTCGTGGCCATTCGGGCCATTCACCACAGGCACCTGAGCAGCCTGGCTGCCATTGAACCAGTAGATAAGGCTGCTGTCCTGGCTGTAGTGCACCGAGAGCCGCGCCGTCCAGTTTGCTGTGGGGCTAGGCACTGGCAGCAGGTCAATCTCTCCTGAGGCAGCACCTACCGAGAAGGGAGGGAGTCAGGAATGTTGGCATGGGAGAATAAGGAGCTTGAGAACTGGGGATCAGATTAAGTGGGCACTGGAAACCTCACTGTAATGTCTCAGTGCACAGGGAGATACGGAGTTGCCTAAAGGCCTTCTCCTATCTGGAGAAGAATGGTAACTTTCTGTTAAGTGCTGAGGGAAGTCCCACAGACTCTGCATACTGGGAAAATGCACAGAAATCTCTGGATTCCCAGCAAGGAAAGCACAGGTAGTCCCTTATAAAACTAGAAAGTTGTGGAAGTGTTCAGTGCCAGGTTGGATGAGACTCCGAGCAACCTGGCCTTTGCAAGGTCTCTCTGTCTCTGGCAGGGATGATGGAACTAGAGGATCTTTAAAGTACCTTCCATTCCAAACCATTCCACAATTCCACGTGATATGGGCAGGAACACCCATTGCCCCTCAGTGCAACACACAAGCAGACATGAGAAATGTGTTCCCCAGCACCTCTGCTGTGTGAGGGGCAGGGTGCTGTGCCACAGCCTCCCTCAGTCCAGGAAAGAACCAATTCACCACAGAGTTTGCGCAGGGACTTCTCCGAGTAGTTGTCCCGGTCACAGCCCTTGGCCACGTGGTTGGTCTGCAGCTCCACCGTGGCCTGGATGTTCCACAGAGGCTCATCACAGGTCTCCAGGTGGATGGTGGGGAATAGTGCCAGGCTGCCTGCACCGGGGGTGTACTCAATCCTCTTGTTCCAGCCTAATGGAAAGGAGTGAAAGTGAGGGATTAGGATCTGCCAAGGACACAGGGCCAGAACACCTGGCATACACACAAGTGGCATCTATGGATTAGTCCAAATTTTTGGCCCTTTCCACATTGGAAACACAGCTTTATGCAGCTGGCATCAACACATGGGAAGATTTCCTAGAATCACAGAGTCCCAGGCCCCAGCTTCCACAGCTAATACTGGTGTGTCATCACTCTGTGGTTGGTCAGCCTCTCTTATCAGGCAGAGCAGGTGTTTAGTTGCGTTGATTTCCCCTTAATTCTAATAGACTAAGGTGAACCTGCAGGAACACGCCACCACTGGAAAAGACAAATATCTTCCAGAAGAGCAGCCCCAAAAACAATCTTTGCTAAATACAGTCTATGAGCATTATCAAACACATGGCAGCTCACAGTAATCCAAGGAATGATTTTCCAGTGGCTTTGCAACAGACTTAGACATTTACTGTGTCCCCTGATGGAGATGAGCTGGTGCCAGAACTGAACCATATATGTGGGCACACAAATTTATATTTTTATATACAAACATTTGTGATGAGCAGGACTGAGTAGTAGCTGAGGAAAAGCGAAGAGAAGAGATAAATGTGTTTGGAGGTTTCATACCCTGCCAGCTGGGCTTGCAGGTGGGTTTCACCTGGATTTCCACTTCAGCATCATCAGAAGCCCTCTTCTTTCCACAGTCATAGGCTGTCACTGTGAATTTGTAGACACGATCCGCACTGTACTGCAGCTTCTCCGTGTTCTCGATGTTCCCTGGTTTGCAAAACAAAGAGATCAAGGTAGAGGACATGCAGTCTCCTCAAAGACGTTCCTTCTAAAAATCACTCATATCTTTGATCAATGACAAAAACAACCAAAAAAGAGTTGAGTCACTCTGCCCAGTGTCACTTTGTAAAAAGTTATAGCATCCCACAAAATGGATGGTGCTGCTCTCACCAGGACAGATCAGCAGCACTGGAAAATTTATACAGCACTGCTCTGCCTTCAGATGGGGCTGGCAGAGAAGGAGCAGAGCAGGAGAACAGGAGTGATGTGCACGTGGTGGGTGAGGATTCTTACCATCGTTGTCAATGAGGAAGGGAATATTGGGGGTGAGGATCTCGTAGTAGCAGATCTGGCTGTACTGCGGGGAGCAGTCGCCGTCGATGGCCTCCACACGCAAGATGCGGTCGTACAGCTTTCCCTCGGTCACTGCCACGCGGTACAGCTTCTCCACAAAGACTGGGGCAAACTCATTCACGTCGTTCACTCGGACGTGCACTGTGGCCCTGATGCAGAGCAGAGAGACATCGGTAAGAACTGATGGGCTGATTATGAGCCACGCACCACCTAAATTTCAGAGTAAGTCACTCTTTTAAAATGCACCACTCTGATTCCCAGCTGTCAAAAGCAAGGACAAGGAAAGACACCTTGATTTCAGTGCAGCAATGCCGTCACACAGGTGCTTGGACAATGGTTTCCAAGCACTCAGAAAGAGCAAAAGTAATAATAATGCAATCTGGACCTCCTACCAATATGCAGCAATGTAAAACAGCACTTTCAGAAGCTGCTGTCAAACAGCCCTCCTTTCTGCATTCACTCATGTGACAGCCAGTGAACATTTCTCTTTGGGTCTTCTCAGCATGTTGAGTTACAATGTCATGGCTAGAGAAAAATACTTCTGGCTAAAGGAAGTGTTTCCACAGCAACTTTCCTGTGCATTTTTGTCACAGATCACATTTTGTACCATGCAGCAATGTCTGCATGAACTTACTTGTGTGATTTTTTGGTATTTGCTCCATCAGGTCCCTCTCCACAGTCATAGGCCTGGATGGTAAATGTGTGCTCCTTATGCGCTTCACAATCCACTGGTTCCTTGGCCCGAATCAGCCCCTCTCCTGTAGCTTTGTCCAGGATCACGGCTTCAAAAGGTACCCCTGACCCATGGATCCTGAACCCACAGATTTCACCTGGTACACACAAAAACAGAGAGGAAGGGAAGAAAGAAAAGGACTGAGGAGAACACATTACATCCCTTTCTTTCCTTTCCCATATTTTCTTCCTTTCTAACTTACACTTTCCATTCTCCCCCACTATCATCCTTCATCTTGAGCAGTTTTTGGCTCCCTAGGATTTCCTCCTGCTATCCCTTACAGCCATTAACGGTGCAGATTGCCATCTACTGGAGAATACTCCCACGGCAAGGAGTCCTGGCCAGCATCAGGAAAGATTGAAGGTTACAAGGCTCAAGCTACATTTATTAGTGCTACACAGCCCTGGGGGAGCACCTTATTTCTCCTCTGCATCCCTCAGGGAGGCAAAACGGGCCAGACACTGCAGATAGCCAGAGCATGAAGATCCACGATGTCTCATCCACCCACATGTGCAGGATGCGCAGAGTACCGCAGGGAACTGCAGATAGGGTCACCTAAACCCTAAAATTCAGTTCCCAGGGACCACATTTACTCTCCCAAAGCTGAGGAAGAACATGTGAGGAAACCCCAGGTGTGGCCTAAGCAAGCACTAGGAATACAACCACTGAGAGCCTGGACTGTTGCTCCCGGGATTTGTGCTCACTGTGAGGGGATGTAGCACTGCCAAGGAAGGGTGCCCTACCAGCTTTCTCCAGGGCTCATAGACTCAGCACTGTGCATGTGATCTTTGGAAATAGCAGAACTGCGTCAAAAAGTAGCTGGCTCCACCCTCAGTTCCTCTCCCCGAGGAAACAGCTCACAGCATCCTAAATCAAGCTGTGCCCAAATTGCCTCCAGACTTCACTAGGGACCTCCTCCGGAACAAGGTTTGGAGGTGACTGTTTCCTGAAAAGGGGTAGGATCCAGTATAGGGATCAATGTCACTGTGTCCCTGCCTCTCCATAGGTGTGTCCCTGCCTTGCACCCTTGCCAGAGCTGTTCCCCACCTACCTGCATAGCGCAGTGGGGCATCTTTGTCCAGAGCAAACAGCGGCGGGTTGAGCAGGACGGTGTTGTCATTCTCCATGACGATGCCCTGGTACTCGGCTTCAATCCATGGTTTGTGCTTGTTTGCTGAGGCAGATTTGGGGGAAGGGATTGGAGGACAGGAATGTATTAGCCAACAACTGCAGATTCAGTAGGAAAAGAGAAGAATTTCATCCCCTGGCAAGTAACAACCACCTTCTTCTCTAGAAATAAAGACATCTAAAATAGGCTGGGAGAAAAAAGTTATCTTTATTTAGCTCTACTCATGGGAGACCTCTTCAGAAACAATGTGTTCCTTCTTGTGTCCTCATTACTACCTTATTAGAAATAGGTGGAGAGACACCTGGGTTGCCCAGAAAAGCTGGAGCAGCTAAAAAAAAAGTGAAGTCAAGAGGCAGAAGCAGCCTCAGCCTGGAGACAGATTCCAAATACTACATCCTTTCAGCTCAATGAAGCCATAATGGAAGGACCCAGGCTACATCTTCCCTTGGAGTAATCCCAGGGGACAATGCAGCCATTATCACTTCTGCCTAGCACCCTCTAGACTAAGGCCCAGGACCTACACAGACATGCCCAGGTACACCTTCAGTCAGCCATCCTATGCAAATAGCAGCCTATTCTGAGAGCCCTTTGCTCTTTCCTTCCCCACTCCAATGGTGAGCACCATATTCCTTTGGGCCCTCCTTGCTAATCCTGTTGGCTGGAGCCCAGCCAGGCTTGGCATGGAGGCAGCAGCCAGCAGGAGGCTCTGAAAAATGTCACAGGCCCAGAAATAGCAAATTAATCTTTATCACACAGGCTCCAGGGCAGGGAAAGGGAGAAATAAAGGGGTGGGGGGGAGGGAAGGGGAGGGGATCAGAGGGGAGAGAGGAAAAAAAATCATTACAAATTACAAACCCCTCCCCCATGCCCACTCCCTGCCAAATGGGCCTCAGAGATTATATTACATGGCCTAGTTACAACCCCCATTCCCAGATAATCCCCCACTCTCCCACCCCCTGGAGACCAAGATTTATTACAACCAGCAACACTTTGAGCACAGCATGGCTCAGAGCTGGTGGGGAGTAGGATACTGAGCCATTCCCCTCAAGGGCACTACTTCCAATATGTTGAATCCATCCTCTGCAGCACAGTGTCCTCTGAAAGGCCATACTGGCATGGCCTCATGTGTTGGCTCAAAAGGGGAGGCATCCTGTGCAACCAACCAAGCCCTTGTGCATTTTGGGGCCGGGGGGGGCTGCCAGGGGTGGCTGGGGGGCAGCAGGCAGGGTGACAGGTCAGCGAGGGGATGTCCCAGCAGGGCAGAGCGGGCAGATCCAGCCTGGAGTGGCAGCGAAGAGCGTGGGTTGGCACTTCACCACCACCGTATCGACTGAGATTATAAAGCATTGCGTAGGAAATCCAGAGCAACATCCATCCTGCTCAGTATGCAGGTGGAATCCTCCCTGTGTGCAAGTGCCCGCGGCTCCCCCTGCCCGCCCATTGTCCCCACCGGATTCCATTCTGCTCCAGCTCTATCCATGCGCCACACCACCGAGGTGGGGATCCAGAGCTATAAATGCCAAATGTGCCCTGTTGCTGGGGTAACAAGCTGATGGTACAGAGATAAATCCTTTGCTGCATCCACCTGCAACTTGGGGATCACCAATCTGATTTCTCGGGAAATGAGTTGTTGGAGAACAGAAAAACATTTTAGGAATATTTTTAGGATACAGACTCCTACCAGGATACAGACTCCTACCAGCTTCAAGAAAGCTCCCGTCAATCTAATATAATTTGCCAAAGGTGAGTAGGTGTTTCCGAGTGCAAATTCACAAAGGAGAGGGAGAATCCAGAGCGTGAGGGGCCTTTCCTTGCCACCAAGCCCCATGGAAGCAGAGCAGAACAAACAAATGCCCCTGCCAATGTCAGGGTGCACACAGCTCTGCGGCGCACCCGCCCCGTAGCCCTGACTCTTCCAAGGCATGGAAAGCACCCTAAGGTGTCACATTCCCCAATGAGCCCAGCGTCCCTCAAATGTTCACAGATTTTGCCACCCTGTCAGATTACCAACACGCTGACTGCCCTCGGATTAATCTCCCAGGCTTGTATCTACCAGAAACCTACACCTTTCTCCATCACTCTGTGTGCTCAAAGAACATCTGCATTCAGAAGGTTACAGCTGTAGTGCTGGGGCGGTTTGGGGGTCTTTCATCTTTGTCACATGAAATACATAAAATCAGCCTGCATCGCTAACGCATAACTATGCATAAACAGTTCCTATTGACAGATTGTAGATGGATGAACTAGGATTGGAAGATGGAGCCGGGGAATGTGTTTTATGAACTGCAGGGGTTTGTGGAGAAACAACATATTCTCTCTCAGCATGCTAGGGAAGGGATGGGAATCTAAATCCGCCCAGTGATAACTAAACAAAAGCATGACAAGTGGGTGGAAAAGGGGAAAACGCGAGGGGAGCGCCAGGAGACGAAAGAATGGAGAAAAAAGCGGTGGTAGGATGACAGATGGACAAAGTAGAGAATGGAGATGGGGTGGCATGAGAGCGCCCGAAGGGGCGAAGAAAGCCGGGGCCGCCGGGGACCGCGGAGATGCCCCGACAAAAACGTGTCGGGCGACGGCGGCGGGTAGCGCGGAGCCGCACCGCCACCGCGGGGGCGGATGGACGTGCCCCGGCCAGCGCGTCCCTCCAGAGCCCCTCGGCGGGGGCTGCTGCTGGGTCCCAGCGGAGCTCCCGCCGCCGCCCGGACCGTGCCCGCGGCGCTCCGCCGCTCACCTTTGTTGGAGGAGCTGCCGGGCAGCGCGGCGCAGAGGCAGAGCAGAGGGAGGAGGACGGCGGCGCGGGGCCGAGGGTCGCCCATCGCGGCGGCGGCGGCGGGTCCCGGCAGGACCCACGCCCTCGCTCCCGCGGCGGCGGCGGCGCGCAGGGACGGCGGCACCTCCGGCAGCGGCTCCGCGCCCCGCCCGGCCCCGCCCCGCACTGCAGCATGACGTCACGGGCGGCGGGGGGCGCAGCCAATGCGCGCGGCCGCCCGCCAGGTGCCGCGGGACCGGGATGCGGGATGGGGATGCGGGATGGGGATACGGGACCGGGATGCGGGATGGGGATGCGGGACCGGGATACGGGACCGAGATGCGGGATCGGCATGCGGGACCGGGATGCGGGATGGGGATACGGGACCGGGATGCGGAACCGGGATGCGGGACGGGGATGCGGGATGGGGATGCGTGATGGGGATGCGGGACCGGGATGCAGGCGGGGCGCGCCGGCCGCTCCTCGCCTCCCCACTGCGGGCCGGGCTGTCCGCGGAGCGCGGCGACGGCTGCGGGCGCCTGCCCGGGGAGGGGGGAAGCTTCGACACCGGGACGAGGAGGGCGTGGAGGTCGGGGGGGATGCGGAGGCGAGGGGCCGCAGAGCGCACCCGGAGCCCCGGCTCGGGCTGGGCAGGGCGGAGCTGCCAGCCTGCCGCCGCCTCTCCTCGACGGGGTGTCCGCACCGTGGGGAGCGCAGGCCAGGGCGCTGCTCCGACGAAGCTCGCAGCCACCGGCGCCACGGTGTGTGGAGGGTCCGGAGAGGGAGGGCTCCTTGCCGCTGGTTGGAAGTCCAGAGTTTAACACGAGCAGCCCCCGAGGAGGGCGGAGGCTGAGGAGGTAACCCGCCGTCCCTACGTCCTGCCCAGGCGAGGCGGAGATGCCGGAGCAGGGGCCGTCCCGGGCCTTTCCGCGCCCCCCGGCGCGGGGACTCTTACTGCGGCGGGGGGCGCGGGGACCGGGCCGCTCCGCGGGACAGCCACCGGCCCGCCCGGAGAGCCAGCCTGGTCCCGGCGCCGCTGCTGCCCGGCTGCTTGTGCTCCTTCCTCCGCACCGTCCGCCGCGTCCCTGTGCCCCGGCATGCCTCCCAACCTCACCGGCTATTACCGCTTCGTCTCCCAAGAGAACATGGACAATTACCTGCGCGCTTTAGGTAACGCTCCCCTCCCCATCGCGCTCCCTCCTCCCCTTTAGTTCCGTATCTCCAAAAAGTTAGGAGTCGGAAAGGGGAAAGAGGAAGGGAATTGGGAACCTTCTGGTCCTTCGTCTCCTACCACCACTTTTGCGCTGTGGTAGGAGAGGAAAAGAGGTACTATGGCTGATGCTCCTTGGCTAAAAGAGTGGAGGAGCTCTGCTGGAGGAGCGACCTGGGTCGTCCGCACATCTCCCCTCTTTCTCATCCTCTAGATATCAACGTGGTCCTGCGAAAGCTGGTCTGCCTACTGAAGCCGGACAAAGAGATTATCCACACGGGAGATCACATGGTCATCCGCACCATCACCTCCCTGCGGGACTATGTTATGGATTTCGACGTGGGAGTCCAGTTTGAGGAAGACTTGGGACCCGTGGATGGACGCAAGTGCCAGGTGAGAAAGCCAAGCAGTGCAGTTTCACAGGGGACTGGGGTGTGCTAAAGAGTTCAGGGACTTGCTCAGCTTTTTGACTCAATACCCAGGTGAGAACCAAGCCCAGAGCTGGCATGCCCCTGCAGGTCCAGGAGTAAGTGGTTCTATGAGTAAATCACTCACTGCCAAGAGAATGAGCAGCAGAGAGCCAGAAACCAGTTCTCTGGGATCCGGAGGATATTATCCTCTGGAGCAAAGCCCTGAAAAGATAGAATGTCGGGCCACTTGGCAGAACTCTGTTGTTGCACTTGGAAGCCAGAGGGTCATTCACCTCCAACAAAGACCATCTGTCCCAAGGAACCATTAAAGAGACACCAGATCAGGGACTGCATTTGATATTGTATCGGAGAGGAACAGCCAGTGTCAGCGCTGGAAACATGTATCACGCTGATCCATTTGTCTCAGGACCATGTCTCCCCTCTCCTTCCCTTCAGACAACCGTGTCCTGGGAGGGGGATCAGCTGGTGTGCGAGCAGCTCGGAGAGAAGAGGAACCGCGGCTGGAGGCACTGGTTGGAGGGGGACCAGCTGCATCTGGTGAGGAGGGATCCGGTGCAGCTTGCAAAATCCCGGTCACAGCGAGTGGGGGGACACAGTGTTGGCTCTGAGCCGGCCCTGCAGTTTCCTTCCCCCTTCTCTGAGACTTCATCCCCGGCTCTGCGGGGGGCAGCCACCGCTGCACACAAACATCCGCCTCCAGGGTTTAAAAGTTAAACTCAAACGTTCAACAGCTCCACAAAGGCGATGTCCCTTCCCTGCCCTGCAGCCAGACCCGCAGGGGCTTTGGGAGGGCTCCAGCCAGCAGCGGGAGGGCTGGCAGAACTGGGGAGGGGCAGGAGGGGATCCAACCTAAACTCCTCTCTTGCCTCCCCTTTCCCAGCGCATGACTGCCGAAGACGAGGTCTGCGTCCAGGTTTTCCAGAAGGTGAAGTGAGCGCTCCCCGCAGAGATGCCCGGGCGGGACCCGCGCTCCCCAGTGCGAGAAAGAAAAAGAAACACGACCCGATCGAGCCGAGCCCCCCCGTAGCAGCGTGTTTTCTTGAGCCTCGCCCACCGGCCAGCGGCGGCCGGGGGTCACGGCTGGGCCGGGCCGGCGGCGGCGGGAGGCGGGCAGCGGGACGGGCCGGGGCGGGAGCGCTGGGCCGCCGGCGGCGCGGAGGCTCCTTTCAGAATAAGAGCGCTCGGGGAGGAGCGGGGCGGGGGCTGCCCCGGCACCGGCCCGGCCCCGCAGCTCCCGCGCTCCTCCCGCCGCCCCACCGCGGCCGGAGCCCGCCGTGCCCGCCGGGATTGGGGGATCTGTGCCCGAGTGGGCAGGGGTAGCTTAGGCTGCTTCTGCAGGCATCACCTGCCGTCTTCTCTGGTCCTCTGGGGATGATGCATTCTTCCCGGGATTGTAGGATCATAGAATCATGGAATGGCTTGGGTTGTAAGGATGTTAAAGATCATTTAGTTCCAGGCCTCCCCTGGAATTCAGAAGAAATTCTTCTTCATTGAAATGGACTACCCAAGGAGGTGGTGGAGTCACCATCCCCAGAGATGTTCACAAAATGATTGGATGTGGCCCTTGCTGCCATGGTCTCTTTGAAAAGGTTGATGATCGGTCAAAGGTTGGATTTGATGCTCTTGGAGGTCTTTTCCAACCTAAGTGATTCTGTGATTGTGTGACATTTCACTTAGATCATGTGGCTTAAAGCCTGGTCCAGTCTGAACTTGAGCACTTCCAGGGATGGGGCAGCCACAGCTTCTTGGGGTCCTCGAGCAGGATGGGTAGGATCAGAACTTGTCCTTCAGAGTCTAGGATTCTCACCTGGTGGTGTGAAGGGGAGGGCTGGAGTACTCAGCCCCATGTTCCCCACCTTCCTGAGGAGGTCCCATGGGTGAGGAAGGGTCAGGATCTCTTTGTGGGGTCAGAAACCACAGCCACCTCTCTAGCCCCAGCATTACTTCTGGCATTCTTGGTGGGGTCTCCTCACAACCATCCGCTGGTTCACAGCTATCTGCAGCTGGAGACCAAGGGGCACAACCAGAGGAGGTGAGGTGCCCCGAAAATCCAGACCCAGGCCACAAAGAGAGCTGTTCTTTAATTATGACACTTTACGCGTTGGGCACAAGTCCACAGGCAGTTATTCCTGAAAAATAACCTCCTGTTGCCCCCCAACAGAAGGTTGAAAGACAGGGTACACAAAAATGTGCAACTGCTGACACCACAAAGAGCCAAGAGATTGGCAGATTTTTAAAATATAAGCCCTTTATTTTTTCTGCCGGCAATCATTTAAAAATAGTGTTTTCTGGAGAGCTTCTTTTCAGGAAACTGCAAAGATGAGTGCCATGAGAAAAACATTACTTCAGAACATGTGATAGGCAAAGGCTTGGGGAGCTGCAGCTGTGCCTACGGTGTCAACCTCTGACTCTTTATGGTTGTATCTAGAAACATATGAGACAGGAGCACCCTGTCAGTATCCACAATCCACAATTTGGGTGCCACAATCAAAGCCAGTGAGCAGTCAGAGGAGGCCATCCAGCACATCTGCTGTGTGCAGACCTCCTCAGCCCATCACTCCTTCTACCACAGGGAACCTCTACATGACCTTTGTTGTATCATGAAGCTGCAGAAGGCAGAGCAGCTGGAGCTGGTTCCACTGCTGCCCTCTTTGCACTCTTCCATGCCACAAGAACTCCCTCAGAGCTGCTCCTGATGCCCAGCACTGAGCCCACCTCACCATGTCCAGACCGGCATCTTCCAGACTGTGTGGTCAACAACTAATCTGCTCATTCCAGGCCTTGCACCACAAGCTGGTACAAACTCTCCTCTTCTGAGCCTTCATTCTGGTTGGATGGCAGACACTATTGCCTTCAGGTGATTAGCCAGACTCTTCTGCCATCCACGTAATTTTCCTGTAAGCCTGTGAGGTGATAGGCCAAGTAGATTGCTTCTGACTCGTTGCCAGCCATCATGTATCCATGACAGCCTCTCTTCTTCAGGAATCATCTGATTGGGCCAGAACCACAGATAAGAGTCATTACTCACTTGATGTGGTCCCCACACTAATGATAATCATAGGGGATAGTACTGCAACATATTCTAGGCCTTCAGGTAGTAACTACCTGCATTAATAATCCAGTTTTTCCTTTCATAATCATGAAAGGTGTGATGCCTAAGTCAGATGGTGACTTTACCCCACAGAACTGCATTGCTGAGACATGAGGCTATGGGAAGTGAGGATGCCACTGTAAAGCAGGGAAAGTTGTGATATTGGGAGGACTCAGGTGGGAGGAGGTGTGATACTGGTGAGTGGCTGGTGCTGCAGAACTGTGTACCCCTCAGGGTATTACACTTGGTTCTGCTCCTTGATTTAGAAGACACAGAAATAGACTGCCAAGGTGCTGTTGCTGCTGCTCACCATCTCATATCAGGGGAAAGACCCACTGTTTGAGTCCTGAACCTTCTTTTGGTCTTGATCATCCTCTCCCTACCAGCCAGAGCTGCAGAAGCAGCATGATTTGTCTGAAAGAGCCACTCTCTCACAGGCCTGACTGTGTGAAGGCCAAGCCCAATGGCAGTGTCCCCAGAAGGCTCCAACCAAGCCTTTGGGTACTTTGGGTAGTCAAACCTATGGGGTTGAATGTAGAGTGCCCTGGGGAAGCAGCTCAGTGTTTATAGGTGAGCCTGGGTCTGCAGCCCTGCTGTGCTGTAGGGTAGGTGGTATAGCTGTAAGAGACCAAACAGAGGTAGTTCTCTGTCCTCCTTGACTCAGGCTTCAGGATAAAGTATCCAGCTCCTTCTTCACTGTGGACAAGAGGATCTAGTCCACATGCCAGAAGATATTTTCATGGTTTCTGAGTCTGTAAAGCAGATTTCTTTCCAACAACCTCCTGCAAGACACTGTATTCAAAGCAGGGTTCTCGCTCTATAAGAGGATGTTGTCATTTTTGACCATGCTGAAGATCTACAGTTTTTTTACTTTTCTCTGATATTGTCTGTATTTATTGTCCAGAGCACTTGTGATGCAGCTGAGGCCCACAGGCAGCAAACAGGGGCCACTTTTGGCATTCTGTGGTCCTACATATATTCCGTGGTCATACAGGAATTCTGCCCCTAAGCAAAGATGGGCACATACGTCCTTCAAGGAAAAACCATGCTATTTCTTGGCCCCAGCCCAGCAGGAGGAAGAGGATTGCCCGGAGCCCCTGAAGGGCAGGCCAGCCAGCAGTGGGAGCGCTGGAGCTGCGCTGCGGGTGCCGCTGTGCTGTCCCAGCCAGGCGGCTCTGGGATGTGTGTTAGGGGAGGGCTGCTCGGGCTGGATGTGTCCCCAGCCAACCACCCCTGCTTCACCGGCTGAACTCGTCTCCTGTCATCCCAGATGGTGCTGTCGGGACGGGAAAAGGCATTGAGGACACGGCAGATGTGCTTTGAAAGTGTCACTCCCAGTAAGTGCCCCCTGGATAGAGGATTGCTTGTCAAGGACACAGCGAAATTATCTGCTTCCACAAAGGATCCCCAGGGCTGTCTGTCTGTCCGTGCTTTCCCAGAGAACACTCTTCCCAGGCTTCCCACTGCTTTCCAGGTGTGGTTTCTGAGTAAGAAACCGCTCCAGCATGGCACAGCACAGCAGTGAGCCTGCCCTGATGCAGAGCACATCAGGAAGTACTGGGATAATGTTCTATCTTTAATCTTAAATCTGATATGTGGGGCCATATGGTATTATAGCAGTGGCATTTATTATGTGTTTATGTCATCTTTTTGGGATAATAATTCAAAGATGTTTGATGAACAGGTTCTCTAGTACACTTCCATAAATATCCCAAAGCTGCTTGCTTCATTCTTTTTAACACTATTTTCATCTTCATTCAACATGTTTTTGTGGCTGTGAATTGCTTCCTCTGATTTCAATGCAAGACACTTCGTAACCTCTCTGAAGCCACTCATAATTCCAAGGAAAAACACTAAAATGGTGTTTTATCTCTTCCACCAAAGCCTGAAAGCCAAGAAATTTTAAACTTCATAAAACTGGGGACATAAATACATGTCTTGGGCACTATGTTGTTAAAAGCCTGAAAGGGGTTTTCAAGTTTCTATATTTTCTCATTTCCCCATTAAATAGAGGGCCTTATCTATCTATCTTGGTTCTCCTAAAAATGCTTGCAGAAGAAACATCAAGAGGGGTCCTTGAAAAGGGATTTGTTCTCAGAATGCCTTTAATTCTGTAGACTTTCATTTTTCTTAATATCTTTTTAACTCAAGTGCCTGAGGCTTCTTGCTTTCCTTGAGGATGATCCCAGTTCCCACCCCCCAGAAATCTCAGAAGTGCTCTTCAGCAGGTCAGAATTGAGAAAACTTATCTTTTTTGACAGCTTCATTTCGGCTTGATTTTTTGAAAGTTTGAATTAACTTGTGAAGACTATAAATTTTCTCATCTCTCTAAATCAGAAAAGAGCCCGGGGGGACTGGGGGGGTCTTTCGAGGAGGACATTTTCTGCGGGAACAAACTCGGAGCAGCTCCTGGATTGCAGACCAAGCCCTCGGAGGGGTCTCAGGCAATCGTTTTCCTGCCTCCAGGGCCAGGAGAGGTCTCTCGGCTCTGTGTGGCCAGGCCGGGGCTCCCCCGGGGCTCCCCCGGCTCGCTCGGCAGCAGAGGGCAGCAGAGCCGGCGCTGGGACCGGCCTGGTCCGGGGCCAGGCTGCTCGCAGTGCTGCTTTCTATTCCCCGCTCCTGCCTCCCGAGCTCCCTCCTCCTCCTCCTCCTCCTCCTCCTCCCCCGGTCCCGCCCCGGCTCCCCGCCGGCCGCCGCTCCGAGCTCCGCCGGGCTGCACGGGCAGCGGGAGCGCACGGAGATGTGAGTCGGGCTCCGGGCAGGGGCACAGCCCTGGGGGAGGGTGGGGGTCCTGGGGCTCAGACCTTTCCAGGGAGGAGAACAGGACTTCGGGGCTGAGCTGCTGCGCTGGGCAATGAGCTTGTCCCGGAGGAACACGGAGGGCGAGGGGGGAGATGCGCAGAATGAGAGATAAAAAATGTGAGTGCCAACTTTTGGAGGCATGAGTGGCGAGAGGGCTGCCCAGGAGACACTGGCAGGATTGCTCCACAGCAAACGGAGCTTGAGATCTTCAGATCCTCGCCAAGGATCCTAAACTAGTGATAACCCAAAACAACTCACTGGCCCGGGGTCAAGGGGGACCAACCTTCTCCTGTTTCTATAAGAATCAGCCCTACAGCTTCTGGGGACATGCAGACCTTACTCAGGGAATTCACCCATGCTCCTCCACACTGCTTCCTGGGTTAATGAATTTCTCTGTAGAGGCTAGTACAGTGGCTTGCTGGAACCTTGCTAGTGCTGGTGTCTTCATTTCAGCTGCCCTTCTTGTTCCTGAGTGATCCAAGCCAGGAGCTGGTCCTGCAATCAGGCTTCCTGTGTTTGCATTCCTCTGGACAGTGCACAAATCAGTTGTGAAGTCTCTCCTGATTTTGAATGACCTAATTTTGTGCAATGTCATCGTTTATTTGTTGTATTCACAGGCATGTTCCTTGTCTCCCATGGGTCTTCCTCTTTTTTGGAGTGATCAGTTCCAGTCCTGTCCCAAGAGGTTCTCCCTTTTTTGGGGAGATCAGATCCCCCAATTATCCCAAGCCATATCCCAATGATAACATCAGCAGCTGGGATATCCAGGTCCCAAAAGGCTATGTGGTGAAGCTGACCTTCAAATACTTTGACCTGGAGCCATCTGAGTCCTGCTTCTATGACTATGTTAAGGTACGTGCACAGACTCCTGGGCCAGGGGGTGCCTGGAGATGGCAGCCCAGGGGCCACCACGTGCAATGGCTCCTCTTCCACCAGGCCTCATCTGATGCTTCCCACAAAGGAAAGGGAAGGAGTTAATGATAGAAATGGGAGGAGCAAACACTGACAACTCATGGTTGGGTAATATCAGTGTGTGGGGCAGGCTCAATTTTTTGAGGCTGCACTGATTTCACCTTAACTTTGACAGATCAAAGCAGACAAGAAGGACTTGGGCAGATTTTGTGGCCGACTTGGGTCGACCACAGGCAATCACCCGGGAAGAAAGGAGTTTGTATCTAAGGGGAGAAAGATGCACCTGCAATTTCACTCTGATTTCTCCAATGAAGACAATGGCACAGTGATTCCCTACAGGGGCTTCCTGGCATCCTACAGAGCTGTGGGTGAGTAGGAAATACCCTTGGCATGCAGAAGGAAAAGCCTGTGTGGCTCCAACCAATTTCCCTCCTTGCCAGGCAAATAGAGATGCTTCAGCCAAGGATATGGATCTCTAAGTACTGTAGAGCAGGGAGGTTTAACACTTTCTTCCCCTTGCCCCTTGACTTCCTGTGTCTTCAGATCTGGATGAATGTGATCCTAACAATGCTCCAGAGAACAATGAAAGGCCTCAATGCCAGCACTTCTGTCACAACTATGTGGGTGGCTACTTCTGTTCTTGCCAGATTGGCTACCAGCTTCAGAGTGACCAGCACTCCTGCAAAGGTAAAGAGAAATTTTATAAGATCAGAGGAGCAGGCGGGTTGGGAGAAGTGACTTAGGAAGCAGATGGCGGGGCTGCAGAAGGCACATCCCCATGATGTGACCTGTCCTTTCCTCCTCTTCACAGTGGAGTGCAGCAGTGAGTTGTTCACGGAGGCCTCTGGGTACCTGAGCAGCCCCGAGTACCCGCAGCCCTATCCCGAGTCCCTCCGGTGTAACTACAGCATCCGTCTGCAGGAGGGCCTGTCCATCGCCCTCAGGTTCTTGGAACCCTTTGAGATTGATGATCACCAGCAAGTCCACTGTCCTTATGACCAGCTCAAGGTACTGAGATTAGCAAATTCTCCTTCCAACCCTGCTGCCAGACCCAGACAGGAGTTGTGGGGACACCACTATTAAGACGAGAAATATGGGATCAGCGCAAGCAGAATGTCCCAGCACAAATGCCCCAGCACTGTCTCCCCCTCAGTGTATTTAATTACCACTGTCCTGAGGTCAGAGGCTCTGGGTCATAGGCCCCTGTGAGTGAAGGAAAAGAACCCATCCTTCTTCCAGTTTAATTTCCCTTTGATTTAATCTCAGGGACTGATAGGTCTGACTCCCAGATAAGGGAGAAGCAGAGCTTGTGCTGGATCAGTCTGTAGTTCTGATCTGTCAGTGAAGGCATCAGCAGAGACGGGTCTGACAACCAGACCTATTCACCATCACAGGCATTGGTAAATTTGCTCTGGGTTGAAACAGGCATACTGAGGCAGAAAGGCATGTGTGGTTCTGTTTCTGTGATACATCTTTTCCTCATCAGATCCAAGCCCGAGGGAGAGAGATTGGTGAATTCTGTGGCAGGGAACCACCTGGCGTCATTGAAACCAACAGCAATGAGGTGGATATACTCTTCCTCACTGATGACTCAGGGTTCAGCCGTGGCTGGAAGATCCACTACACCTCAGAGAGTAAGGGATTTCTCCCCCAGAGGCTACTACAGCCCACTGACACTGTTTGCTAATCCCAGCCTAACCTGTCCCACTGTCTCACAGAAATACGGTGCCCACAGCCTGTCCCACGGGATCAGTTCACCATCATCAGAGACCCACAGCCTGTGTACCAATTTCAGGACTATGTTGTTGTCAGCTGCAAGACTGGGTATCACCTGATGGAGGTGAGATCCCTTGTCCACTCCCTTCAGCCATATTCTCTTTTGTTTTCAGTTTGTGCCTTTCACTTTTGGTTGAACTTCCTCTGGAGATTTCACTCATGGCAACCTCTTGTCATTTCTGTTTCTTCTTTCAGCTTTCTTCCAGTGCTTTCTCTTTCCCCAGCTCTCTTCCTTATGCAGTTACTCTTTCATGAAGCCCTGGTAGAAAACTAAAGACAAAGATCCCAGGAAAAGTTGGTAGACAGGAACACCCCTTTGGAAGGATATGAAACCAGAAGATGAAAGCAGATGTTACCAGCCTCCCTTGCCATCCTATTGCCAGGGCTGGGTAGCACCTCTGACTCGTTGTGGGTTTATAGCTGCTGGCTGCTGGCATCTTGGCCTGCTATGAAGAATGTGTAGCCCGTGGCAATTACAGTATAGAGGGAAAAGAGGAGACAGCAACTGGAACAGACTGCAGAGGGGCAAATATTGGACAGCAGTGAAAAGATGGGCACACAGAATAATATTTAGATGTGGGGAAGGAATTAGAGGCTCTGTACAACCAACAGATGTTTTTCTCTCCCATGTAGGGTGACAAAAAGCTGATGTCCTTCACGGCTGTCTGCCAGGCTGATGGCACATGGCATCAACCCATGCCCCGCTGTGAAGGTGAGTGATCTGAGAATGGGAATAACATCCTCTGCTGTGGCTTTCCTCCTCCAGGAACCTGGGAAATTCAGCCTCTCTGACTCACTTAATCCATAGCCTCATGGATGTGCTGTCTGAAGAAGCTATGAAGGTCCACCATTGATTCATATTTTTCTGCTTGCAAAAATTCAAATGTTTTTCCTCCCTTACAAAAATACCTAAATATCACTCCCAGATTACTATGATATTGCAATATCTAAAAGCAAAAGATCCTAATCTGGGATCTCTTTTGGGACAACCTCTCTTTGCCCACTGTCCTAACTGGTCCTTCACATCCTGGCCCGAATGCCCAGACTTGCAGTCAATCTCCTGTTGATTCATGTTTTGTTTTTCCCCTTTGTTGTAGTTGTGAACTGTGGCAGCCCCAAAAACATGACCAATGGTGCATTCAGCTACCTTAAGGAGCCTGCAAACAATGAGTACCAGTCGGTGATCGCATACCGGTGCAATGAGCCCTATTACCACATCGTCACCGGGACGGGCGGCGGTGAGTCCTGATCCCACACGGACACCACGGACACCTGTGCCTGGAAAGCCCTCCCACATTTCCAGTTAGAATCGGCTCTTCTCCCCAGGCTTAGGGCTCATGCTTCCTCCTGTGAAGACTCTCCAGTCTTTTCTTGACCCTGCAGCATATCTCTGGAGTCTTCTTGTCTCAGCCTATTCCCACCCTGCTTCATTCCCAGAGCCCATCACATCCCTCTTCCATGCTCCCCTTAACTTTTGCCAAAGGTCTTATTCTCTCAGCTACAGTTGTGACTTTTTTTTTTTTTTTATAGTGGATTTCATTCTTTTCCTAGTGGATTTCATTCTTTTCTGGTGGATTGCATTCTTTCACTGAAATTCAGGGCATGGTGCCTGGGAATCACCAAAATTCACAAAGCTCACTGCATCAGTCTGAGTTGCTACAGAGGCAAATAAATAAACACACATTCTGCTCCAGTGCAGTGCTGTTTAGCTCTTTGGAATATTGTTCAGCTTCAGAGATATCTAACAGCTAAATAACATACTTGCAGAAAAAGCTATTTTAATGCAGCACCTCAGAAAACTTAAGTCATCATTCCAAACCATTCACGTTCCTTCTTTTTACACCTGAGACATTGCTTGATGAGGCAGGACCTTTGATTCCAGGAACAGCATAAGGAGATCATGATTTCCTTGCCTTGGTTGCTCATTTAGCCTCCACAAGGAAAAAAAAATTAATCTGAATCAGTTCCTGGATACAGTTACCAGCATAGATACACGGTTGTGCTGGAGAGATGTGACATGCTACTCAAGAGTTCTTTAAGTTGGTATTAATGTTGAAGTTGATTATTCTTGCATCTGAGTTTAACTCCTTCATATAAATTCAGAGATCAGTCTCATCAGAAGAAAAATCAGGAGCAAGCAAATATTAGCTGCAGCTAAATTCCTGTGGGGAGTCATCCTAATTTAATCAGTTTTGAAAGAGAACAACCAACACTTTCTTAGAAACATTTACTTCCGCGTTAAGACAAATTGTACAAAAATTATTTTTGGTCACCAGCACAAACTTTCTAAGAAAAGCAAGAGTGTTGGAGGTAGTGGAGTTTGTGTTGAGAGGTGACATGTGAAGTTTAGCTGACCTGCAACTTAGGCTCAGAAATAGATACCTATCATGTACAGCACCTGACTCATCTGGTTCCCATTTCTGGGACAAACCACCTTGTCCTACTCTGCAAACTACCGATACCAGAAGTTTGAATCTAAAACCCATGCTTTTACTACTTCTCTCTCTTCTTTGGGCTAAATAAGGTTAAACAGTGCTCTGTACACCTGTGGACCCAGTGAAGATAAGACTTCAAGCAGATGGCCCTTCAACCTTTTCTTCTATAGTGCCTGCTTTACTGCTTTACTGCAGCTTTACTGCTCCCCTGGAACTGAGGTCCTGCTTCAAAATGTACAGACAGAAACATCTCACACCCTACCACAGGCAGCTTCTCCCAGGAAAGATGCTTTGGGATGGAAGGGCTAAGGAACCTCTTGAAAATATTCTATTCTATTCTATTCTATTCTATTCTATTCTATTCTATTCTATTCTATTCTATTCTATTCTATTCTATTCTATTCTATTCTATTCTATTCTATTCTATTCCATTCCATTCCATTCCATTCCATTCCATTCCATTCCATTCCATTTTCTCACCACATGCCTGCAGGCCTGGGTCTCATTCCCTTCCCTCTCATCCTACAGAAAGATTCACCTGTTCTGCTGAGGGAACCTGGCTGGATCAAGATGGCCAGAAGAGAATTCCATCCTGCTTGCCAGGTGAGTAAAAACTCCGACTTCACCTGGTATTTTCTGACTCATGCTTACAATCAGTACAAAAGTGGGGCAGCATGCAGGTAGGGGGGTAAGAATAGCAGTATCTGGCAGGGAAAAGGTAAAACTGTCCAGAAAGCCAAAATAAAGTGAAATCAAACAGTGATGGTGAGGAAAGAGAGAGAAAAGCCAGGACAACAGAGGGTAGGTGTCATGTTCTTGTGTTTCTCCACAGTGTGTGGGAAGCCAGTCCATCCCGTTTTTGAACTCCAGCGGATCTTGGGTGGAAAAGCAGCAAAGAGAGGCAATTTTCCTTGGCAGGCTCTGACTGGCATCAATGGACGAGGGGGTGGTGCGCTCCTGGGCGATCGCTGGATCCTGACTGCTGCCCACACCATCTTCCCCAAAGGAGGAGCACAGAACAATGTGAGCCTGGAGCAGCTGGCAGAGGAGGCTGACATTTTCCTTGGCCACACCAACGTAGACGAGCTCCACAAGATGGGTAACCACCCTGTGCGCAGGATCTTTGTCCACCCGGATTTCAACCCTCAAGATGAGCACAACTTCAACGGGGACATAGCCCTGCTGGAGCTGAAAAACCCAGTAACCCTGGGCCCTACACTGCTGCCCATCTGTCTCCCAGATGCCACCAACACCTCGTTCTACACGCACGGGCACATGGGCTACGTGAGCGGCTTTGGTGTGGACAAGAACCGCATCTCGAGCGATTTGAAGTACGTGAGCCTACCAGCAGTGGCTCAAGAGAAGTGTCAGAGTTGGCTAGACAGTAATAAGAAAGGTATCCCAATGGTTTTCTCTGAGAACATGTTCTGTGCTGGCTTCCTGGAAGGCAAGAAGGATACCTGCCAGGGGGACAGCGGGAGTGTCCTCACGGTGTTGGACAGGGAAAGCGGTCGCTGGGTGGCTACCGGCATCGTTTCGTGGGGAATCGGCTGTGGCACGGGCTACGGCTTCTACACCAAGATCCTCAACTATCTGGACTGGATCAATGGGATAGTAAAGGAGGACAGGCCCTAGGTATTGCTGTCCTACTACCTGAGCACCACTAGCATATCAATTTCCAGACACAGCAAGTCATAGCCAAAGCTTTTCATGATGTCCCAAAGGCTTTTTGAATGCGCAAAGCATGTAACCTTCATCATGAGCACTTCTGAAAGCTGCCATCCTGTTTGGTTGTACCACTGGCAGCTTGGGAGACGCCTTTGTGGGTGTTCTGTCTCATACAAATCATATAACCGGATGAAGCCTTAATTGTCTCAGGAAATCTCATGGCAGCAAACATGTTAAGGTTTGAAATGCTGATGATATCATGAGACTACTGCAGTCTACTTTTGTACTCTCTTTTGTGGGAAGGTTGCAGGGGATAGGGTAGTTTCTGCTGAGTACAGTGTGCGTAAGCCCATTGACATCAGTATGAGTCTGAATAATAAAATACTTGCTGAATAAACCAGGTGTTTCACGTTTTTTTTGTCTATGTTTTTAACAACTGAATACTTTTCAGCACTGGTAGCAACTTTTGTGTAAGATTGACCTGGACTTTTGGACTTTGTATAGGGATTGCTTTACCTACCTACTAAAGTGTTTCCAGTTCTGCAATGGCATATGGCAGCTGCTTATCTGTCCCAAAACAATCATTAGATTACACGGCCTGAAATCCCAGGTGGCTTCAAGGGAGGCAAAAATAACTTGCCTGTGTGATGCCACATTCCAAAACCAGGGAAGGCAACAACCAATCTCATGGAGAAGGGAGCTCAGGAAACTTTACTGATCAGAAGTTGAGGATGGATTTTTTTTTTATACTATATGAAATAAAGCTTTAGCTGCAGGACAGCAGCTCTAAAATGATGCTCACTCAGAGTAAAGCCAACCTCTCTTGTGTTGTGGGTATTCTCTGGAGTTGTCTTCTTAACTACTTTTTCTACTGCAAAATGCCCTACTGTGTTCTTATGACTCACTGAGAGAAACAAGATATAAGATACTTGGTTACTAGTCCAACAATCCAATAATGTTTTGCTTGTTACACAAAACTGAAGGTGCTTCATGTCTTGGTTTCAAGAGACAGGTGTCTGCTAAGGAAGGCAGGAGCTCTCCTAAAATGGAAAATGTAAACCCCTTCCCTCCGAGTTGCTATAAAATTTTAAATTTAAAAGCTCTCAGGCAAAAAATATGGGAGCAGGAATAACAGTTCTTTACTAGGGAGGAAAATAAAAGAATAAAATAAACAATGCAGTAAACTAAAACAACACTGACAGAGTCAGAGCACAACCTGATGCCCTGTTGGTCACGA
The DNA here is from genome assembly GCF_028018845.1 of Melospiza georgiana. Classification (NCBI taxonomy): domain Eukaryota; kingdom Metazoa; phylum Chordata; class Aves; order Passeriformes; family Passerellidae; genus Melospiza; species Melospiza georgiana. The sequence continues at coordinate 80,280,921 of NC_080431.1, forward strand.
TGTTGGTAGCAGTCCAATTGGGATTGTGGCTGCAGCTCTCCTAGAGTGTCAGGTGTGGTTCTGTTGGAGCAGGGATCCTGTAGAAAGGGTGTAGTCTTCCTCTGAAGATCCAGTGGAAGAGGCAACTATTGCTCTGGGAAATCCAGTGGAGAAGCCGTGCTGGTGTTCCAGAATCTCCAGATTATATCTGGGTAGGAATGCTTGGCTCCTCCCTCCATGCAGAGCATCTCACAATGGGATGTTATAGTTCTTATCAGTCATGCAGTGACATTCAATAGCCATTATCAGCAGATGTCTCCCCTGAGAGAGGATTGGATGTGGAAGAGATGAGGAAAACTGCCCACTTAAGAGAAGACCACTGCCACACAGATGGCAAATAAAATAGAATTTGCCTGGCAATCCAGGACACTTCAGCTGGGTGCAGGATTCCATATGAAATCTCCCAAGAGCTGTACACATCCTCCTCACCATTTCTTAAACTCCTATAAAAACTTAGGCAGGAAGAAGATATCTCTGTTCACTCCACTGCTGACAGAGCTTCAGGGAAAGTTTTTGAGATCTGGGGACAGTCTGTTGTGGCACATTTCCAGTGCTGACCCGCATGCTAGGAAAAAGCCCAGCTGGGAATTAAAGTATCTAAATACAGCAGTTAGATATCCCCTCTTAGCTTTCTCCTCCTCAAGCTGAACAAACCCAGTCTTTCGGTATGTGCCATCTGTACCAGGTCCCTGATCAGCTCAGTGGAAGGAGTCTGTAAATGATATAGGACTTTTCAGAGCAGAAAATACCTCTAACACATGTCAGGAAATATTTGTTCCCTAAATCAAGAGAATGCAGTGTTTTGGGAGAAAAATCAAGTTTAATTTATTTTCTAAATTAAAAAAAAATTTTAAAAAGCCTGAGAACAGGTGAATGAAATTCTTTTGAATGTTTGTTCTCTGCAGCTCAATTCAGAAGTCTGAATCCTCATTGCTGGTAATGGTTGATGAGTGAGATGAAACCATCTCAGAAGGATTTTATAAAGACTCTGGTAGAGAGTGAGGTACTACAAGTTCCAGCTTGATGAAAGCTAGCAGTGTCAGAATATGATTAGACATTTGATTTAGGGAGTTTCAAGGAGAACCAGGTCTAGGCTGAGAAGAAGAAAGGCATTACAGACACAATAGCACATTGCACAAAAGGCAGTTTGGACATTCTTTAATGCTGTTAGATATTCTGTACTGGTCAGGAAATATATAAATCAGAAACTAGGCTCTGAATCTTCCATGGGAACCAACCATTATTCTCTCTCGTCTTCATTGAAACCTCCCTGTCAGGTTTCAATGGGACACAGCTAGGTCTTTTCCAAGTGAGAAAAAACAGGACAGAAAAAAATGAAAGGAAGCAGAAGAAGTCTCTTTTATTCAGAACAATGTCTTCTTTTTGCACTACTATGAGTGGAAGAAGGAGAATTTCCCTTCCCAGACATGATGATAGTGGGAGAAGCAGGTCCATACCCCTGGCTCTCCGCTCAGCCTAGACAGGATGAGTTACAATGCGTTACATATTGCCCATTGGATACACAGAGTGCACAGTGTCACAGCCAGCGCAGACGTGCAGCCCTCACGTTTGGAAAGGGTGACGGTGCTGAGAGGACCAGCAGCTATTCCTGCCAGGCTTCCTCGCCCTCGTGCTGGCGCATGGTCTCTCTGATCCAGTCCAGGTACCGCACCACCTTGGTGTAGAGGCCAAAGGTGCCACACTTTGGCCCCCAGGAGATGAGCCCCGCCACATAGTACCGGGTGGCATTCAGAGGGTCCTGGATGGCATAGGCTCCACCACTGTCCCCCTGGCAGCTGTCCTTTCCACCGCCAGCACAGATCATATTGTCCGTGAATACGTAAACGACGGAGCCATCGAAGCCGTCTGGTTTCACAGACCGGCACTTGTCCATGCTCACCACGGGAATCTGGGCCTTCAAAAGATCAGCAGGGAGCTTTCCTTTCTCTTTCCTGCCCCATCCAGCAATGTAGCCCAGAGTCCCTTCTTCCAGCTCGTATTCAGGAGATTTACCAGGAAGGCAGATGGGTGAGATGTCTGGACCCATCTTCACAGGATTCCTCAGCTTCAGCAGCGCAATATCATTATCAAAATCGACCCTGCTTTCTGCAGGCTCCTCCTTCCAGCCGGGATGGATGAAAGAAGCTTCTGGGATAAGCTTTTCAGCTTCCTGCGTCAGGAAATCTCTACGAACATTGATTACCCCAGCATACATGGTGGGCTTGTCGTACCCCTCCAGCACGTGAGCTGCAGTCATCACCCATCTGTCAGAGATGAGCACTCCACTGGCTCTGGGGTTATTGAAATACACCTGCCACGGAAAGTTCCCCTTTTCTGCACGGGTGCCTCCAAAAATCCTCCCTGTGTCTCGGATGGGATTGCTAGGCACCCCACAGACTAGAAAGAAGAGAAAGAAAAACGGGAGAAAGACAAGATGGGAGAATTAGCAGTTACAAAATGGGGGTTCTTTAGTACTGCTAAAAAGCCCACGGTCCCCTCCTTCCTGTGTCCTCGAAATAACTTTGGAATCTGAGTAATCATGTTTATATTTTATGCCACGGAGCTTGCAAATAGTATTTACAGAGAAATCAAAGAAAATTCTAGAATAAATACCATCAGCACTCAATTTAGATTTAAAATGCTCATTCTCAAATTCAGTTTTCTGGAAAGCAGCTGTCACCTTGACAGTGTTAGGTATATCAAAGCTTGCAATTTATTCGCCTTCTAGTTTTTTTTCTTTGCTGAATTATGCTCTTTAGATGAAGTCTTTGAAAAAATACTTACTTCTTATAAATATGACACTGCTCTTAAAATATATATCTTTTTGGTTTGGTTGGGGTTTTTTGTTGTTGATTTTTTGGTGGTGGTGGTGGTGGTTTTTTGTTGCCTTTTTTTGTTTGCTTGGTTTTGGTTTTGGTTTTTCTTTTGTGAACTCCAGATACTCTCAGGTTAAGAGGTCAGGTTTGTCACTGATGTTTTACCATTTTGCCTCTCCATTCTATAAGTATGTAAAATCTTAAGCAGCAGGGGATCTTATCTGTGGGTCTTCTGAGTGCAAAGATGTTCCATGTTTTTTTGAACAAAATGCTCAGTAATATTTTGCAGAATGTTAAAAATAAGGATATAAATAAGACTGGTCATTCTGACATTGCTAGGAAACTGATTTCTTATCACACTGTCTTGTTTGCATTAGTCAGAAAATCACAGATTAAGGAACTATAGCCAGCAGATAGCTTTTAATTTGCATGAAGCAGAATTTGTTAAAGAATTTCACATAATCATGGGAAGATTTATGCTGGAAGGTACTTCTCAGTGCATTTAGCTCAACCTATTCCTCCCTAACTGCCCTCCCCCTGCCTTCTAACTCCAAAGCCAGGCTACTCAGGGGCTTTGACAGGTAACTTCTGCTCATCTCCCAGGGTAGTGATTAGCCAGCCTCTCTGGACAGCAGTTCCAGTGCTCTGGGGGAGCATTTTTCCTTAGATACAATCAGAATTTTCTTTGTTGCAACCTGAGCCTGTCATTGCCTTTTATTGCTGTGTCCCACTGAGAAGAATTTTTCTTCATGTTCTTTGTAGCCTCCTCTTGGGTAGTAAATTCCCTGAGCTTTATCTTTCAGTTTGCCTTTCTTACTGTGTACTTGTATAATCCAAACCACTGTCTAAGCTGTGACTGGACTTTTAAGAGTGTTGAATCTCCTCCACCTGGATCTTGTACTTTGCCAGTGAGGATCTGGGGCTTTGAAGGGGTGAACAGGCACCACGTACAGCTAGGACAAGTCATGCTGCCTCCTCTATGAGGGTAAACTGAGCAGTACACAGGGTTTAAAATTCTCTCTATCAGCTGGAAGTTAAGAAAAGAAAAATACAGAGGTGAAATAAACAGTGTTCTTCATATGCTGCATGCACATAGAGTATTTGGTAGTACCTGGGACACATTTTGGTAGCTTTGTTCCCATCTCTTCATTGACCCATTCTCCACTGGCTGAGCACCGATATACCGCTGGGAAAACATGAGAGGAAAAAGAATTCCGTAAGGACACAGTCAAGATAAACACAGGGTAAATAACACTACTGTACATGATACATCAACATTCTTATTTCCAAAGCAAGCACAGCTTGGTAAACATTGCTGTTATCTCCCTACCAGGGTGCTTCTATGCCTTTTTGGGAGAAACTTCATTTAACAGATTTCTTGAGTCCTTTACTTTTCTACCAGAACTCTGTGTTACATGTGACAAAAACCTGCATGGTTCACTCACAAGGCAAACAGAGAGAGGACTTGCTAATGAATTTAAGGTCAACAGCCCAGGCACTGTTGGAGTGTATTAAACAGAGAGGCAAAACTAAACTACTGCCTGCAACCCCAAACCAGTCTTGACCTGATAGCACAAAATCCCAGCCCCATGACAGTGCCAGAAGCACTTCTTGGGCCTTTAACCCAAGGAATATGACTGTGCAGCAGAGGCAATGCTCACCATGCCCTTTGTTTTCCAGGGTGTAGTAGGGTGCCTCACACTCATAGCGGACAGCAGCTGTGTACAGAGGCTCCTGGAGTTCGGAGATGTATGAGGCTTGGGCATTGTCAACATTAGGGGGATCACCACAGTTCACAGCTGTAGAGAACAAAAAGGATCAAACACAATCAAAGGAGCACCCTCACTCAACAATGTGATTATTTTGTATGACAGGGAACAACTCAGCTTCTCTAATCCCTGTGCAGTCATGGGAGCTCACTTTCTCTGTCCCATCAGCAATGCTCACATCCCAGTATTTCAGCATCCTCCTAATCTGGAGATACAGTGGATCTAGAGCCTAAACACTCATTCCAATTCCCTTCCCACAATACAGACACAGGTCACTTACGAACACAGCTCAAGTGGGAGTTGCTCCATTCACCATTTTCCTCACAGCTGGAGAGAAAACTTGTGATGCTGTCTCGTTGCTAGGAAATAAAACATATGATCCATGTAAGTCTCTGGACATGAAACACATCTGACACAGGTGCTCCAGTGGAGGGGCCTCAAAATGCTGCAGTGGCTGGAAGAGGATTCCTCTTACTACAGCTATGTTGAAAACCTTGGGTTCCCAAAAGTACTCAGGATCCCTGATGGGAATGGCCTCCAGATGTTGCTGAGCAGGCCAGAGAGGACATATGGTTTTTTATTTCACTTACCGTCACTATTTCGTAGCCTTCCACACAGGTCACCTTCACAACGTCCTTTAAGATATATCTGTCCTTTTTTGGGTCAAGAACAGAGTTGGAGATGACACTCATGGGACAGGTTACAGCTTTGAAAAGATAGATGGAAATCAGCGGTGAACTGGTTCGAGATTCACTCTCCTTCCAAGCTCCCAAGCTCTTTCTCCCCAGTGATGTTTTTCCCCCAGTAAGCAGGCATACCCTTACTCAGTACCAGCAGCTGTGAACATGTTAACATGTTGTTGTGCCACAAATGTGACCTGGGACAAATCCTGTCCCTAACTCATCAGCAGTGACCACATTCCCAAGGGTGTACTCACGGTCCCCATAGTAGCGTATTTTCCAGCCTTTGTGTTGTATGCCCTGGTCTGTCTGGAAGATTATGTCAAGAATGTTGTTCTTGGTTTTGATTTCAGAAGGACCTGGGAATTTGCTGCCACAATAGGGACCAAAACGCTGTTTTCCAGAGACAATCTGTGAAGATACCAAACAAGATTAAATGAGAAATGCCAAATGTATTGAGAGAGCAATTAAAACACACACTCAATGCATACATATGCAAATGTATTCCCACAAACTCCAAAAGACAACATAACTGAAAATAAAGTTAAGCAGCACCAAAGTGTTCTGAATATGAGGAGATGGATGGGAGACAGAGCACCCTGACCCCTAAGCTCCCTGGGCTGCACACCTACAGTGAGGCTGTCGTGGCAGATCCCGTTGGAGTCGGCGGGCTCCAGGTCGAAGTCGCCGCTGCGAATGCTCAGCACCACGGAGTAGCCGGGGCTCAGAGCCACTCGGTAGTCACAGCGAGAGTTCTCCGGGTACTGGCTGGGATAGTTGGGGCTGGCAATCTCCCCTGTTGGCTCAGTGAAGACATTCCCACTGCAGTTCACTAGGATTGAGGAAGGAACATGAGTAGAATTCAGAAAGGATGTCCATGTGTGCACATGACAAGCTCTCCCTCTTCTACTACATTCCTAGTATGCTCAGCTACCTGCAATAACCATGGCACAACACCCAGGAACTGAAGCTAGGGCCACTCTCTATCCAGTTAGCCAGGGAGATTTAGGCTTCCTTTCCTCATTCTCAGGTTCTCATATTACACTCCGTTCAACATGCACCGTTTGTGATCTTGCAACTTTTTGGTTCAAGCCAAGCAGGCCCTTGGTGATTTTTTGTCCTTATGGAACTTCCCTGTTTTGTCAGAGATTTAAAGATTCACAGATAGCAGTAGAAGGGTTTCCATCATAGTCTTTAAAGAAGGTCGTTCAATAGTTTCTTATTTCTCCTGACACAGAAATAGAAATAGAATTGTTAAGAATATATTAATAGAAATTCCTCAAACCACTGTCTACTGCAGCTCAGATTTGCACTGGGACAGGTTTTTTCTCCCAAAATATACCTGTCATAAATGCCTGAGAAGATTGATAAAGTCTTCCAAGTGCAATATCTCACTTGGTCTAAATGAATTCTTGCTGTTGATCACAGGTCTTGCACATCTCTTACCTCCACAAGTTTTGTTATCTTCATAGAGGAAATAATCTGGTGGACAGCTGCAGAAGTAACCTCCAATATAATTATTACAGTAATGACTGCAGGGTTCATCCACAAAATCCATGCACTCATCCAAGTCTGCAAGTGTGAAAAGATGAATCAGCCAAATTAGGAGAGGGCCCTGAGGGAAGGAGATATTGAAACAAACACTAGTGGACAACAAGGAAAAGTATTTATACTGGCCATACTGGAATGCAGCTCTCTCTACTAGGATCTCTTTAAATAAGGCATTTCTGTAAGAAAAACCCTTCCTGTCACCTTTCCTCCCAGCCTGGAAACTACAGAGATTCAGAGGAGGCTGTTTTAACCTTACCCACTGCCACGTAGTAGGCAGCAAAACCAGTGAAACGCTCCTCATTGGAAAAGTCTGATTGGAATCTCATAGTGAGGCTGTTGTAAGGGACACGAAATTCCTCCACAATCCTGGAGTCAGGGGCACGCGGTTTCTTCTGCCCACAAAGCACGCCTTCGACATAGCCACCAGACAGGATCTGCAGAAGAATTCAGAGACAGCTCACCTCGCTACTGCAACATCTGGAATTATCAGCACTTGAGTCTTTCAGCTTTTAGTGCTCAGGTGCAGCCAAGTGGAGCCCCTGGACAGCCAGTTTCATGATGTTCATAAGACACTTGAAGAGTGTTCCTCCTACTGTCTTCCTAGTGAAATACTTGCCTTAATTTCTCAGATACAAATTAATCCACACTGTTTGCTGTTAACATCTCTTCTTCAGGCCCACTTGTCAAAAAAAAAATCACCAAAACGCTATTTCAAAGCAGTAAAACCAGCCATGACAGTCCACAGAGCAGCCTAACAGGCTCATTGGTTTGCTGCAAAAGGGCACAGGGGTTACTACAGAGCACACTCATCCTCCTGTCCCACCTTCATCCTCCTCAAAGGTGTCTTGGTGCTGCACTTGACCTTACTGCCCCTGTTCACACTGAGCTATGGCAGGACAGGACGGTCGTGTTTCTGTCTATTTGTGTGGAAATGCTTGATCTTTCGTGCCTTGTGGGACAACATAGAGCAGAGCTGGCTCTAAGAAATCTGTGGTGCATGGATCATAAAAAAACTGTGGTGCAAGGGACCACAGCACCTCATCTGAGTGGCCACTATCCCTACACAGATAGATTGTTTTTAACCTCCATCCTTTCCAATCAATTTCTGTTTGCAATAAATCATCTATGTCCACTCATCGATTAATTCCAAATAATTTCAGGCACAGACAACTATTGCCCTAAGAAAATGGTCTTTTTACACCTACACTTCAATGGCAAGGAATATGCACTGCCACACAGAGATGTGTCAGTGATGGCTAAGAAGACTTTTCCTAAGAATATGGAGAAACATGGGATGGGGGCAGAAATGGGACACTCAGTTGGCAGCCAACACTCATGTGGTTATAAAACAAACTTGAGCTGATTTCATGGCTGCTAGTGGAGACACAACCAGCCATTTGGACTTCTTGGAGCTCAGAACAGGAAGGCTGTGCATAACTCCTCTCCCAGCTCTGAGCTGTGTGCACAGCTTTGCTGTTCTGTGCTCTAAGCTGCTTTCTTGTCTTTTTCTCACTCAAGAACACAGACAGTACCTTCACAAAGTCATATTCGCAGTCCTGTGATGGTTCGAGATCCAGATGTGTGAAATAGAGGTGAATGCCATATCCCAAAGGGACCTGGATGTGCCAGGTTTCGTTGGCATAATTGGGATATGCCTGAGGATAATTGGGTGACAAGATCTCTCCATACATGGAGGCCGCCTCAGCCCAGACAGGGAGACAGAAGAGGATCAGGGACCTGAGGAAAGAGAAGGGAAGGTGACATGGCAGCAGTGTTCTCCATTTTCATGTGTGCAGAGCCCCAGTGAACAGCGAGACTTTGGCTGCACATGGCATGCAGCAGAGCTCCTGGCTCCCGAGTTTCAAAGGCCAGTGCTGTGGCTGTATGGGGCTTGTCCTTTTCCTGCAGCTTTTCACACAGGAGTACAACCTCAGTCGTGCTCTCTGCTTGTCTTAACCTCTGCAGGATCTGGTAAAGCTACAGGAGCTGAACACAGGGATCATAAGTGCTCTTCCTTATTCATTGCCCTGCTCTGGAAGCTATTTGGGCTATAGATACATTCAGATTTGAAAATCAATAGAGTCTTATAGGGCAAGCACATGATTTATAGAATACAATTACTAATAAACCTTGCAGTTTAATAACTCACCACATCTTGGAAAAGCAGTTCTTCCTTTCTGAAAACCTTCAGGGATTGGACTTTGGAGTTATGCTCTGGGACAAAAAACTGTGATTGGTTAATGTTGCCTGTATGTTTGTGTGTCTGCTAAGCAGGTTGAAAACCCTAAACCCCCACCCTGGAGAGACTAGGTTAAGGTTTTGCCTGAAAAGCAACTTTATATCTCTGGCCCTTCCTGCACAGAGCAAACCCAAGCATCAAGAAGGGAGGCTGAGATCCATAAGGACAAAATCTGTCTCTTGATACTCACCAGTGCTCTCCCATTGTGACCACCAGTGAATCCAGGCAGCACACTGGTGCACAGCAAATTAAGACAGAGAACACATCCCCCAGGAGTACCCAGTCCGTTCTTCCCAGCGCCTCAAAAATCATGCTGAGACCCTGAGGTTGGGAAGAACCTTGTCCTCACTCTTCTAGCTGTCAGAAAACGACACTGGGGAATATCCTCCTCTCTCATTTATAATGCCTGCAAAATTTACCTTTTCTCCATAGTTCACGTCTGGTTTCCTTTCTCTTCTCTTTTCTTTCTCTGCTTTTTCTTCCTGTGCACACCCTCCTCCAAACGCACCCAAAGCCGAGTTTTGGGAAGGGAGCTCTAATTCTCAATATCGCAGCACCCTCTGTCTGTGGGATGAGGCTTCCAGCCTTCCCTCTAGCGTGAGATGCTGGCTTCGAAAGCTCTCGGCAGGAAGGGGAATTCCAGAAAGACTTGCACAATCCTCTTGGCTGAAGTTGCCGTAGGGAGCGCACCAGTCTGGCTGTATTTTCGGGAAATCAGGTGACTTTGGGGAAAAGGGAGGGGAATAGAGTTTTCGACTGCCTTCCCTCTCCTCTTTGTTCCCCTCCCTTTTTAAAGTTGGGAACAACATCCAAAGGGTGTAGAAAAGGGAGAGTCCAATGTTTCTGCACAGAAAACCCTGTTTGATCATCATGTCCAGAGATTGTTGCAGTTCAGTCTTACTGCAACCTGATGGCCACAGGGCTGCTGCTGCTGCTCCTCATGGGATGCTTCAGAGACCCTTTTTTTGGGAAAAAATAAGGAAAAAATAGTGGCCTATTCCATGTTGAGCCTCTCTGAGGCTACCAGCAGGAGGACACATGGTTTTGCTGGGTTCAGTATGGGGACGCATTTAGGACTAGTAACACATAACTACATTTTTATTTTCCAAGTGAGCTTTGTGTAAGAAAGAGCACGTTCATCATGTTCATGTTCATCAGACATGCCCTGCAGCAAGTTAGATGCAAGACCTTTGCAGAAAGGAGTTCAAAGACTTACACCAGGTAGGACCAGCCCAGCCACTGCCCACAAGCCAAGGCCAAAATGCAAGCAAAATTATCTGTCACTAATACTCTAGAAACCCCCTCCTCCCAAACCAGCTGCACAGGGACTGGACTATAAATGAAAATCTAAAATTCCATTACAGCCTCTACCCTTTACTGCCAGCACAGCACACTCCAGAGCTTGTTTTAGATAGGAAAAAAAAAGTGCTTCAAGTTTCAACAGGCCATAGGCAAAGTGCATTAGCACAGCCTATCTGAAAGAGTCCTTTTTAATGTCAAGGGAGAGAAACACCTCCAGATGAATCATAAATGACTTCATTGTAGTCAGGATAAAGGCTTTGCTGGAAGAACATGCCTAGTCTGTTTTCTTTGTCAAAATGAGAATGGAAAGAGAAAGAAAACAGAGTGTCATCTCCCTTCTGATGTCTCTTGGGAGCACAGCTCAATGTTTTGAACTGGAATTTTGAGAACAGGAAAACAGGGATGAAAGATACACAATAAATCTCAGGAAGATGTTTTCTCCTCTGAGCTGTGCAATGTAAAAACCCAGTGAGTGACTCTTCAAGCCACAATCACATTTGAAAAAGGGCATGGTGGAAATAAAATGAGTGTGAACTGATATATTATGCATGTCATTTATCACAAGGGAATTCTGTATTTTCATATAAATCTGACTCAACTAATCTGTAGCAGTCGTTGATTCATATGTGTATGAATATTCATAATTCTTTAGAAATTAATTAAGAGATATGTATTATTAATCAATTAATTTCTATTAATTAAGAAAAAGATTGCTGAAGATAGTTAAATAAAGAAGTAGCTGCATTTTATCTGGTCACATATCTGTATAATGCTAACTATTTGGGCAGAAGACTGGTAATATTGATATATTTACACTGAATATATATACAACATTTGATTGCATTTTCTTAAATCTGTATTTTTTTAACTCTTAAGATGAAACAGTTAGGTAATATATTTCACAATTTGCTACAGCTATGTCAGATAACAGTTTAAAGGAGGCAAAGTCATGTCATTAAGGTTAATAAGTGATAACATTAAATTTACCAATGCAATATAACTCTGCTCAGAGGCACACACATTCTCTTAAATTCCTAAATTACATGACCATGTACCACTTTTCCCAAATTGCATAAGACAACCCTTTCCTTAAAATGACTCAGAGTTGTGGAGCTGTAACCTTTCTGCCAGATGTTATGAAGCACAGCAGTGTTCCAGGTTTCATAAAATTACCATTTAAAACAGGCTTGACTGGCTTGTCTTCCCCCAGGAAGTTGGGGAAAAACTTTTTTTCCCAAGTTCTTAAGAAAAGCCACACATCTCCATCTGGAAACACTGAGTCAGAGCATTGAAAAAAAAGGGCATAAACATCAAAAGAGAAAACAACACTAACTAAGTGAACCGAGGGAATAAAAGTGGCAGGGAATCAAGGAAATAGAAGTAAGAGGTAAAATATCCTCAATTTACCAAAACCTTAGCAGTAATTTGCCTGTTTCCCATTCTGGCAATAAGAGAGTTCTGTGGGTTTCCTGCACCCTGCACTTCCCACCTCCCTCTTGTGACCCAGGCCAGCATTTTTGCCAGTCATTAAACTGGGAGCCTTTGATAAACCCCAGGAAAACGTGGCAGTGCAGGTGTGTTCTGAACTGTTCAATACAATTCCCTGATTTCCACCTCTGCAAATTGTACCAGGGGGATTTTCACCAGAGTCTGTTCACCTCTTTTATTCCCTCCATCACTGAGTCTCATTGCAAAGCTTCCACCATCTCCCAGTAAAATCTGGGGCTTGGGAACACTTTGCTCAGTGTTCTCTCAGGCACTGAGATGCCTGCTGCCTTCTGACTTCCTTCCTCTACACCCCTGGGTGTTTCATCCATGACAGTACAATATTCCTAAATACTTGTGCTTTCTTTCACTGAATTATGAAGTGGTTTGGATTGGAGGTGACCTTCAAGGTAATCTAGTTCCAAACCCCCTGCTATAGGCAGGGATATTTCCACAGACCACGGAGGGGCTCAGAGCTCCATCCAGCCTATCCTTGAGTACTCCCAGGGATGGGGCATCCACAGCTTCTCTGGGCAACCTGTGCCAGTGCCTCACTATTGTCACAGCAAAGAATTTTCTCCTAATATCCATTCTAAACCTATTTTTGTTCAGGTTAAGGCCATTCCGCCTCGTCCTATCACTATTTGCCCTTTCCAGCTCCCCTGTAGCCTATTTAGGGGCTGTAAGGTACTATGGCGAGGAAGGACCCTTCTCTTCTTCAGGCTGGGCAACCTCAATTCTCTCAGCCTCGATACCGCTTGACTGTGAGCTGCCGTGGCGACATTCCCGCGGCAGGAGAAGCCGCCGGTTCTCCCGGACTGAATCCCGCCTCGCCGGTCCCGGCGGCACCGAGAGGCGGCAGCAGAGACCAGCGGGCCCCGCGGAGCCCCGGCCCCGGAGCGCCCCGCCCGGCCGCAGAACGGGTGTCGGGGGGGAATTCCCCGGACCCGGCCTGGGTGACAAATCCTGGTCCCCGCACGGAGTGTCCGAGCCCACCCGCCGTGACCGGGGACACGAGCTGCGGATCCGCGGAGCGGGGCTGGGGAACGGAGCCCGCGGCGCCCGAGAAACGGGGTCTGGCGGCGCACAGGACAAGGGAAGGCGGCCTCAGGCTCGCCAAGGTTTAGGCTGGATACTAGGAGGAATTTCTTCTCTGAAAGAGTGATCGAACATTGGAACAGGCTGCCCAGGGAAATACTGGGATCACCATCCCTGGAAGTGTGCAGAAAATGTGTAGGTGTGGTGCTTAGGGACATGGTTTAGCAGTGCACCTGGCAGTGACGGGTTAATGGCTGGACTCAATGTTCCTAGAGGCTTTTTCCAGCCCTAATGATTCTATGATTTATTTGTTCAGTAATCTTCACACTGAAAAGGTGACATGATTTCAAGTATACTATTCCTTTCCTGCCTCCAACATCCACCAAATTCCAGTTTCTCCATCTCTTTGGTTTATCATTCACCCATTCCTAGCTTTTTTCCCCCTCTGGCTCCACGGCCACCAATTCCAATTCCATCCTTCTAATGAAAACTTATTTTCATGTCCTTCCCTGCCTGTTATTCCAAGGAGTCTCTCTTCTCCCTCTATACTTCATCTCTTCCTAATGGTTATTTCTCTCCCCACCCTCTCTGTGCTTTTCCCTTGACGTGGTTGTTGACAACAGCAGACTTCTGTCATATTTAATTTTATTCTGACTCTGGCTTTTCCAGCATCTTCCTCCTCCCCATCAGTGTTCAGCCCTAATCCCACTGCCCACACAGACACCTTGCCCCAAGTAGCCAGCTCCTCTCCCATGGCCGTTTCGATCAGGATAGGCTCCCGTGCCTGCTGGGAGAAGAGGCACTGTCAAGGCAGGGCACAACATTCCTGTTCCAGCTCCTCAGCACACAAAAAATGGTCCTGGAAGGAAGAAATGGTCCTGGAAGGAAGAAATTGTCCTAGAAGGAAAGTCTTGAACAAGCATCTGGGGTCTTGTGGCTCTGGTGCGTGGGAAAGCTGCGTGGAGCCACTGGAACACAGTCAGTGGAACTGGATTTTCAGAAGCTTCAGCAGCTGCATTCCCACTGTGCCTCATGGAGCTCATGTGAACCTCAAGCTTCACATTAATGCCCGTGTCATGTTACAAAATTATGGTATATCTAAAGGACAGTAAATCAAGAGTTATGGCTGCAACCCCTCCTCCCAAGGACAATGCTGCCTTGATTATTAAAATAATAATAATAATAATACTGCTGAAAAGTACTGGTGCACTCATCGTGTTCTGACACTTAAAACCTACTCTCAGAGCTACTGTGCTGGGCCTCCGAGTGACTATCAAGAGTTTAATCTAAACAGGTCAAATATAGCAACATTTCAAGCAACTGAAAACAATCTTGCAATGGAAATTGTTGGGCAACCTCAGGAACAGATGCTGCTTCTGAAACTCTTTGACAACAGTAAATTACAGGACTAAGCAGATCATTTCTTGTCAAATGTGCCTTGAGCAGGGTCAGACAGCCGTCACGCTCACATAGAACTGATTTACTTGGGAAAGTGGCCTAAACACCATAAACACACAACTGAGTGTAGAAGTGAGAGACAGACATGCCTTGACAAGCCAGTCCTCAGGCTTTGCAAAAAATTTGGCAAATTTGTCCACTAGTTAGGGTGGACAAATACAGCAACCTGTTTGTAGAGTCTAACCTGACGGAGTCAGTTACCCAGGAGGGTTTTTAAACCCTTGTTATTCATCTTGTCCTGCTGCTCTGCGCCTTACTCTGCCTTCAGGGGACTTCTGGAGGAGAAGGCCAGGCTCTCCCCTTTTTCACACACTTCCTCACTCCCCAGTGCAAGAGAGGTGTGAACCAAATGGAAAGAGCCCTGTGGATAGGTGACTAGAACTTCGTTATTCAGAAACCTGGATTTGGTTAGCCTGGAAAAGAGAAGGGCAAGGTGAGGCAAGGTCTTTAGCCTGGTCTCCTGAGTAAATGAGGTCTATATGGCCGTGCTGCCAGTCAGTCCCTTTCCCAGCCAGATTTGATAAGAAATGGCATCTAGCAGGTGCTGGTGCTGCTACCTAAAGGGTGGTGATAAGGAGAATGGACCAGGATAAAGAGGATGATTCAGCATTGGTTCAGGAGCCCAGAAAGGCTGGGAGCTTTCCAACCATGAAAATGCACAGCAATTACCCAGGCACTGCCCTGAGCAAATGGCTCCAGCCTTGAGTTCTGCTTGCGAGCTGCAGTTTGGATCAGAGAACTCCAGAGGTCTCTTTTCATGCGAACCTTTGTGCGAGCCTGTGTTTGCCCCTCAGCTGTATTTGTACACCCAAGTGACCCAGCAGGAAAATGGGAACACAAGCAAGGGAAGAGGATCACATCCATTGCACCTGACACTTCAGCTAGGGAGAACTTGGGGTGCACACATGGACAGCTGCATGAGGGGACACACCTCAGAAAAGGCCATCCAGCAGCTGAGTTATGGGGAGTCTGTGTGGGCCCAGCCCTTGAGTGACCAGAGAGTCACAGAATCCCAGAATTACTAGGGCTGGGAGGAACCTCTGGTTATCCAGTCAGGGTCACTTAGAGCACGTGACACAGGAATGCATCCACGCAGGCTTTGAAGGTCTCCAGAGAGGGAGACTCCACAACCTCCCTGGGCAGCACGTTCAGCACTCTGTCACCCTCAGTGTAAAGAAGTTCTCCATCATGGAGGTGGAATTTTTCTAGTTTAGTTCATGGCCGCTGAGCACCATTGACACGGTGCCTGCTGCTGTGGCACACTGAGGCGCAGGGCACTGCACGGCTGCTGCCATAATGCCCGTGAGGGAAGCAGGTCCTGCTGGGCCACGGGAGCCAAGGAGCGGGGATGTGTCCTGTGGGAGCTCCTGGGGCAGCGGGACCTGGCAGGGCCGGGGAGCTCCAGCAGCGCTGAAGATGAAGCTGAGGCAGAGGCTGAGGCCAAGGACAGGGACAGGGCTGTGGCCAAGGCCACGACTGAGGTCGGGGCCAAAGCCACAGCCAGTACCCAGGAGCCAGAGCCATGCAGCAGAGCTAGACTCAGGCTTACACCCAGACTCAGAGCCGAGCTCGGGCTCACACCCAGACCCAGAGCCAGGCGTACATCCAGACCCAGAGCTGGGCTCGGGCTCACACCCAGACCCAGAGCCAGGCTTACATCCAGACCCAGAGCTGGGCTTGGACTCACACCCAGACCCAGAGCTAAGCTCAGCTTACACCCAGACCCAGAGCCGGGTTTGGGCTTACACCAGGACCCAGAGCTAGGCTCAGCTTACACCAGGACCCAGAGCTAGGCTCGGGCCCAGGCTCGGACCCAGACCCAGACGCTGGCTGAGGGCCCCGCGCGCGGCCCACGCGCCGCTGCCGCTCCCGCCCTCCCCGCGCGCGCCTCGCGTCCGCGAATAACCCCCGGCCCGCCCCGCCGCTCTCCTGTCCCGCCGCAGCCAATCGGGAGCCGCGCCCCGCCCCGCCCTCCCGGCCCCGCCCCGCCGAGCCCCCGGCCCCGCCCCCGGCCGCCGTTCCCCCAATCATTGGCCGGCGGGGCCAGACCGCGTCACCGCCCACTCGCGGGTAACCTTTGCCTTAGTGCGCGCAGGGCCCTGCCCCGCTGCCACCGCTGCCCAATGGCAGGCGCGGCGGGGCGGGGCCGGGCGCGCCGCAGCCAATGGGCGCGCAGGGGGCCGCGCGCGGTGCGGGGGCCGCGGTGGCTGGTGCCGCTGCCGGGTTCGGGGCGCGACCGGCCGGCGGGGCGGCCGGCGGCGAAGATGGCGGTGGCGGGGTCCGGCTGGAGCCTGGCGCGGCTGGCCGAGGCCCTGGGCTCCTCGGAGCAGGCGCTGCGCCTCATCCTCTCCATCCTCATGGGTAAGGCAGGGCGGGGGGAGACGGGGCTGGCGCTCCGGGCGGGGCTCCGCGCCCGTCGGGGGAACGGGCGACCCCGCCGCCGTGCCGCGCCGCGCGGGAGCCGGGATCGGGCATCGGTTCGCCCGCGCGGAGCCGCACCTGTGCCAGCGCCGCCGCGCCAGGCCACGTGTGCGCGCCGAGCCGGCGGGCGAGATGCCGCGGGCAGCGGCACCGCCCGTCCCGGCCGGCAGCCCGCGAAGTGCCCGCTGCGGCCGCCCCGCCAGCCCCCGCCCGCCCGGAGCGCAGGGACCCCGCTGGGTTTCCCGCGGGAGGTCGGGGTGCGGTCCTGGCAGGCCGCCTGTGGACGCGGGGCAAGGAGGAGCCTGCGAAAGACCCCGATTTGGGTCCGTGTCCCGGGCGCAGGAACTTTGTTTGGGATTGTCCCGTGAGTGGCCGGTGATGCGAGTGCATCCCGTGCCCCGTGAGCGGGTGTCCGCAGGGCTGTCCGCTCGGGACTCTCCGCTGCCCATCAGTGCTGCCCCGTCCGAGTGCAGGGACATCGCTGTCGGGGGACATCACCCGTGTGTGCGGCGGTGGTGGCACCGTGCGGGAGAGGCGTGTCACTGGGGCACTACCGGGCAGGCTGGCAAAACCTTCCAGCTCCGTGCCAGGAGAGCTCGGGTGATGTCCTGCGCTCCACCTGCAGCGCGAAGCATGTTGCAAAACACAGGGTGCCTGTGCTTATGTAAACACGGGATGCTTGAGTTCCATGCGAAATGGTTAAGGCAGGGCTGGAGTTGTGATGTGGGCTGGCGATTGAGGGGGAGGTTGTAGCTCCCAAAACATTAATTCAAGTGTGTGTATACATGCTATCTGTGTAAATCTCTGCAGATGCTCAGGGAAACTTTGGGTTGTGAAAGCATTTGGTGGTGTAGTCACCTAGCAGGAAAGAAATACAAGCTTTCCTCTGAACCTGAAAGTGTATTCGAAGTGATACAGCTGCGACTGTGTCATTTGTCACAAAAAAGTTGCTTTGGCTAACTAGAAGTACAATATTTTTAAAGGAAATGCAAGCAAGAAAAACTGTGTCACTTCATAACCATGGTCTGCACCAGACTTATTTCTGCCTGATTTAGTTTATGATGTGTGAGATCAAACTGAGCCAAACATTCTTCCCGTGAAGGGTCGATACAGGAGACCAAACTGGTTATCGTTTAGAACTCAATGAGTTTGGTTTGTTAAACCAAACTTCTGCCAAGAAAAAAATGAAGAATTAGGAAACACACAGGACATGCACACAAGTCAGCGTTAATTAGTCTAGCAGCTCCCCACCTCCAAACGAGAAAAGTCCTGCTTTCCTTTCTCCCACGTCTCTCTCTGGTCCTTTAATTGCTCTCTGATTGAATTTACTTGTTTGGCAGCAACCTAAACCAGAAAAGGCAGATAGCTCACTGCGAGGTTAGTCACCCAGATCAACCAAGGGACCAGTCTAACGGGTGCTGATGCAGAAAAGGTCCTAGAAAGTGTATGTGGAGGCAGCCACAGCAGCAGAGATGGCTCTGCAGAATGCACCACCACCGTACTCCAAGTTGCTTCTTGCTAGCAGTAAGTTAGGGACACGACATTCGGGAGGGTGTTTCCTGCTCAGCGTCTTGTGGGTGTGCAGCACCAGTTCTTTGAAATGAACAGCAGATAATTATTGTCCTGATGATGATAAGAGCTGCCTGCTGCAGTCAGCAGATTAAGGAAGCGTGAGACTCCTGTGTGCTGTTACAAATGTTCCGTGTGCAGTGTCGACAGTGAGCCACTGGGATGCCACAGCGTCCCTTCCCAAGGTAGGCCACTATCTGTTTTACATAGCCTCAGTGGATCTTTAGAATTGGTATTAAAATTCTGGGGAGCAGGGCCCAGAGGACCACTCACATCTCTGCCCTGCATGCCTCAAATGGATAAACCAAAGCAGGAGGCTGGAGCTGCACTTTCCCCTGTCCTTCCTCCCTAGCTCAGTATCTTTTAATTAGATGCAGTGGCAGGCATAACTTCAGACAGAGGGCTTCAGGGCATGCAAAACAGCCTTGCCTGCAGTTTGGCACTCCTGCAGGTCATGTAGGTTGAACCACTCAGGCAGAGGGGACTGACTCCAGCTCTCCTGCTTAATGGATGGGTGAGCACTGGGTGGGAAAGCATTATACCTGTACCATGACTTTGAAAGGAAGGGCCAAACATCACTCCAGAGCAACATGAGAGTAGAGTGAGAGGAGTTCCTTAGCCCTGCACAAAGAAATGTTCATTTAATTGCAGCTTAGTTTACAATCCTTTTAATCTCACTGGTAATGCAGCTAGTGCTGATGACCACTTCAGAGGATGGCATGGGGTATAAATGAAAGGCATTTCTAGAAGCTGGAAGTGGCATTAGGACGTTAAGTATGGCTTTTCCTTCGCTTCCTCCATTTCAGGTGTTTACAAAGATTCAGGAAGAAAACTATTTTTGTTGGCTGCAGTTAATACTGCTGAATTATTTCAGGATAAGGCCATGAGGGTGAAGCATAGTTCCAAAGATGGACTAAAAAGTCGTTGCTTATTTCTTCCTCTGTGATGCAGTTTCCCATCTACACGGTGCAGTTTTACTGTGACAACAGTTTCTAGGGTTTCACTTTCAGAGGATCACCACAAACGGGTAAAAATAGTCTTCTGAAAAAGAGGAAGAATCACAAAGGACTTTTCAACTTCTTACATTGATTTCTGAAGAAAGCTGAATTATTGTTGAAAAAATAGTCTGAATTTACTCTCTTGATTCAGGATAAGTGTTTGCTTAGTAATGATCTGAAATAACCAAAAGAGGTCATTTAAAGCTGTTGGCATTCTGACATGACTGAAAAAAAAATTAAACACAGGAGAGAACAAGAGAAGGCGAAAAAACATTCAAGAACTAAAACTAGAGTAGTCCTAAAGAGCACCACGTTGTTTCAGTGAACAAGTAACAGCACATTGCTGAGCAAATTATGGGAATTTTAGTCACAGTTTTGTATTTAAATCAGAGACAGGTTTATGCATGCTGCAATTTTGAAGTAGAGACTACAGCTAGAATAGAGTCCCTTACCTGGATTGTACAAGATGAAGAACTTACTGCAGACTTCACCCACGTAAAGATTTGCATAGACAACCTTTGAAGAAAGTAATCTGCAATTTGGCAGCGGTACCAGCAGCAGGAATACCTGAAGCACAATTCTGGACCCTGCCACAATAAAAATAGTGATATATCAGTACACTTATGTCTGTCAATTGTGTGAGAATGTCTTTGAGAGATGAACTCCAGCTTGCACTCTTCAGTAGGTTCCAGTGTTCCCACTGGAGCTGCTCCAGTGGTGTGAAGGAGATAACAGGGTTTCTGTGCTGCTGCTCCTGTCCTCACATGAGAGGGGACACACTTCTCTCCTGCTGGCACTGCTCAAAGCATAAGCCAGGGTGCAGGAGGCCTTATGGCACTGTGTATTTAATACTTTATGTTGCTTGTGCTTCCTGCATGGCTGTACAATCCCAAAGAATTAAAGCTATTTATCTTACCATAATATTACACAGTGCCTTGTGAGCTACCTGCATAATATGGAGGGGAGCCAACATGCTGTTTACAGCCCTGAGCCAGAAATGACCCGTCTGGTTTGCCCAGACCTGCCAGGAAAAGCACTGGGAAAGTGTTCTTTCATTCCATGGACATAGCAGGGACCTGCAGAAAGTAACACATTCTTACCCAATGGCTGCCAGAAACCTGCTGCTTCACTTGCAAGGTGTCTTATCTCCTGCTTTTCTACCTCTCATCATTTTTATACATGCTCTGCTTCATGCTCCCTTCATCCTGAAGATTTTTAGGCTCAGTGAAATTCTTGTGGCCACCCAAAGCTGCTGACTTATCCCAAATCAAGTTCCCAGCTGGTCAGCCAAGCAGGGACCTTTCTGCAAGGCCCTGCTAAGCACCTGATTCTGATGGGTAAAGGATGGGAAAAGTTTCAAGAGGCAGCAATGTCCCGCCATAAAACCAGCCCTGTCACAGTGTATTTTCAGTTCAGTTTCGTGTGAAGAGAGCCCTGTTCACATGCTTTGAGACAGTTTTGTTATGCAAACTAAAGCACCAGAAGTGGACTTTCAAGGTAAACTCCTGAGCTGAATTAAAATACTCATGTTTATGCACCCAGTGTTTAACAAGGTGTGGCATTTCTGCAGTGTTAGAAACAGAAAGGAATAACTTTGGAGTTAAAATATTAGGTAAGACTGATATTTCAACACTTTTTTTCCCCCTGTTGTCCCATTCCTTTTAGTTTTAGCATTCTTATAAAAAAATTGAGACAATTGCCCTGTTGGATGTTAACAAAGGAGGAGTTAAATGTTCAGCAAAAAAGGGAGAAGAGGAAAGCTTGAAGATGAGATAGAGCATATCAAAGGGGAAATAAAGGGAGCAGAGATGAAAAGAATCTTTCTGCTGTTCTTATTTGCAGCTTTATCTCTGGAAAAGGAGAGGCATCTTAATCACCCAGTCCAGAAGATGGCAAACTTGACAGCACTATTTTTGCTTGGGATTAGTGGAACTTTTCTCCTGCCTAATCCACCTTCTTGATGATTTAACTTCTTTTGCTGAATTAGATTCTTGCATTTGTGGACAAGCTGGGCTTTGTGCAGTGGCCCATTACTCTCCCAAATGGCCGTGGCCAAGAAGCTGAGCTTGTCCTTTCCTTCCTCTTCGTGGTTCTCTTAACCAGAGATCATCCTCTTCTTCCTGTCAAGTAAAACAATAAAAATAATCTCAGTTGCTAATTCCATTCTATAGAAGGTGTGTGTCTAGAGGGAAAACCCAGCTCTGTGTGCAGGCTGTTTTCTGCTCTGTGGCGCATAGGGAAAAATGAGTTTGGATCAGAGGTTCCCTGCTGTTTTCTCCAGGAGTCTTACAGCCACTTTCCCACTCTGCTTCATCCACTCTGCTTAGGGAGCCGTGAAAGGGGAGTTTGGCAGAGTGGGAGCTCCTGGGCAGAGCCTCCTGGCAGCAATGAGCAGGGACTCTTGTCCTGTTGCTCTGAATGGCAGAAGCAAAGCAGCGCGGCGTTTCCTGCTGCTGGCATATCCAAAGGTGCCATCCAGCTTGCCAGAAGGCAACCATAGCTCCAAAAGCTGCTCTGCTAATTCAGGCTGCTTCAGGGACGTGGTAGTAGGGCAGGAGTACTGGTGTTGTTATCAGCAGGAATTGTTTGTTGTTTAACAGATAGTTTATCGGTGTTCAGAAGGGCACGGGCTACATCAGGATGACCATTGCTACCCACTGCTGTTTGGAGGTTAAAGTTTGTATCAGCAGCATGCAACTGGCCCAGTTGTAAAACTGAGAAAATTATCCCATGCCACAAAACTGTAGGTAAACTGCAGTCCAGAGTACTGACAAGCTGCTCTAGATATCAGAAGAGTTTAGGCTGATGTTGTGACTTTGGACTGGAACAGCAGCCACGTAGTGCAAGACCAGGGTTAAAGTTTATAGTTTGTAAAACCGTGGATGCAGTGTGTATTTTAGTAACTCTCTATTTGCAAGGGTTCATCATTCTTCTTCCTTAGAGCAGCATTACCCCCAAACCATGACATGATCTCCTGGGTAGAGCTAAAAAGGAGCACAGTTGCCAAATGAGATAGGTCTCAGAAAGAGTAGGAACACTAGTTACGTTATAGTATTCAGTCATACTTTAATTATGTCTATAGAAATGGCTAGAGGGAAAAAATGGTAGAAATTGACTGGTTTGCAAAATATTAGTGGTTTTTAAGAGAATGGGAGACTCTTTAAAAGGAAGATTTTAAACCATGCGTATTGATGAACAGAAGTCAATTTTGCTTTGTCTGTATTTCTGATTTTTTCTCCCCTTTGCTCAGAGGGGGGAAACATTTTTCCACACTAAACCTCAGCTTTTAAACTTTTGATCTAATAAAACTTCATATTTTTTACCACTTTCCATTTCTCAAAGCCAGTTCTTCCTATGTTTTTTAAACTTCAGCAGGAAGATTGGCTCATGAACAAAGAATCCCCATTTGTATGTTTCTGAGTAAAAGGCCAGTAGAAAATACTACTTTTTTTTTTCTTTTTTTTTCCTTAATCATGTGAATTGCTCTAATTCTTTGAGTTACTCCTGTATCCCCAGAGAGCCCGTGTGATGAACTCTCTTTGCCAATTCCCTCTTTCCCCCTCAGCTGGTGTTCAGGCCAGCAGTGGGGGTGGAAAGGGACTGAAGCAGGCTGTGTAAAAAGCATGGAAGAACGGGAAGGGAGAGGGATGGTCAGGGTAAGGCATTTTGTAGGAGAGTTTGGAGCTGCTGCTTTGGAAGGGAGAGCAGGCTGGATGTGCAGGAGGGAGGTTGCCAGGCTCTGGGAGCAGAGAGCCCTGGTATGTGGGGCTGGCCAGAAAGCAGCCTGTGGCGTGGAAACCGGCGTGGGACACAAAAGGAGGAAGGAACAGCAATGAGGAGGCAGGGAAAACCAAAAGAGGGGTGGCAGGAGGCTGAGGAAATGGGGAGCAGCAGCTCGGTTTCAGGAGGCAGCAGGTACACCTCTGGACACAGCAGAACATGAGCCCAAAAGGATCTAGAAAAGAGCCCCGAAGTCCCCAACTCCAGGGCTCCCTCCCAAGGGATTTGTGGGGTTGGAGAGGGCCTTAAAATGGCTCCAGCCTGTGAGCACTGCCAGACATGTATTTAAATAACATGACAGAGTTTCTCATTTCCTCTCACAGTAGTGACTAGACTTGGCCTTGCTTGTTGGAAGCCTTCCATCCATCATACACTTCTCGGCAGAATGTGCATTTCATCACCTTTTATTACTGCTCCCTATAAAACATGACCACCTCCTGCTACTGCTGCTCCATTAGCGCAGGTAGCAGAGCTCCGTCCACTGCTCCTGATCTCAGCCAGGATGATGAGTAGTGTGGATGCCAGTATTGTGGGATGTGATGAATTTCCCCTTTTTCTGAGCAGCGTAAGAGGACACGCCTGCAAAGCAGAGCAATAAAGTTACAAGATACCAGAACTAAAGTGGCTTCTTGTATCCCAGTTCAGCACCTTCTGCACATGCCTTTAGAAAAGGGAATTGCAACACTTCCTGTGCCACTGTGCATTGAGACTTATTATATTTACTGTCTGCTATGTGGCAGTGCTTATTGCATGCTTCATGAAACTCACCTAGACAACAGAATTTAATTGAATTGTGATGTTCTGTGTGACGCTTCTCACTGTACTACCAGTGTGCTTCACAAATATTTACTTCTCACTCAAGCCACAGATGAATAATCTGGAGGCATTCCTAACTTAGACTAGGAGTTACCTCACAGAAAATGCAAGGAAAAAAACCCTTCCACTTTTCTTAGCTGCTCCATATGAAATGCTTCTGACTGATTTTTTTTTTCCAAAAATACCACATGCGTAGTACCAGTGGATTTTAGTTACAGCTTTGTGTACCCAGTAGTTCACAAATCAGATGCAAATCCAAAGTTGCAGAGTTAGAAAAGCGAGAGTATCTTACTGGAGGTCACCTGAGGAGATCTGAAATTAAAGCTGAAAGAACTCATTGAGGTGGGAGTAGGACTGAGGTTTTTTGGACATTGTAATGGTATTAACCATAAAGTTTTTCCCTTCCTCCTCCTTTTTTTTTTTTTTTTAATCTAGCTTCTTGCCATGTTCATTGTGTTTGTCACATAATTTGGAAATGAATCACAGGCTAAAGTGTGATTCATGTATTTCAGCATTATCCATCTCATATATTGAATGAGGCCAGAAAATGTAATCCTGTAATTTTTTGCACTTCAATGTCAGTTTTGCTATAATTATGTTCCCGTTAAAGTATTTTCTTCTGTACAGAGTAATTCATCTGGAGTCTGTCTCCCAAGATGCAAATGCAGTATCAGGAATTAACACTATGCCCTGTGTTGATAATGTGTGATGCAAAGTACATGTTCAGAAAAGCTGTAGTTTGGTTCATGACAAACACTTGTCTAAGCTTATTTACAACTCTTCCTTTTTTTTTTCTCTCTCAGGATATCCTTTTGCCTTGTTCCAGCGCTACTTCCTCTTCCAGAAGGAGACCTACCTCGTTCACCTCTACAACGTGTTCACAGGACTCTCAATTGCTTACTTCAATTTTGGTAAGATGAGCTTGGGAAGAGAGAGCTGCCTGGCCCAGGGCATGCTGCAATTTGGGAGGGAGCACCTATACATCTAATTTCTATTTCTCATCTCTCTCTTTCTTTTTCCTGCCCACAGGGACGCAGTTTTTTCACTCCCTGATATGTGTCCTAATCCAGTTCCTGATCCTGAGACTAATGGGTCGCACAATCACTGCCGTCATCACCACCTTTCTCTTTCAGATGGTAAACCCTCTTTTTTTTATTCCTTGGGTTTGTACAAGGAGGCCTCTGCTCAGTTTAGCACTTCAGTAGCAACTGTGGGTGTAAAAGTGGAGGCAGATCAAAACCAGCTGGAGGAATTAGTTTGAATAACCCAAACAATGGTTTCTTTCAGACATACCTTATGGCTGGATATTACTTCACAGCCACAGAGCATTATGACATCAAGTGGACAATGCCACATTGTGTCTTGACACTTAAGTTGATTGGTGAGTGACACCTCTCTTCTCTTTCTTGCACTCTGCAACCTGTGCCCATCCCAGGGCTTCAAGTTTTCACTGTTTCTCACCTCTAGGTCTGGCCATTGATTACTATGATGGAGGAAAAGATCCGGTGAGTTATACACCATTTCTCCATCATCCCATGCTGTCCCAGTGAGCTAGAGATCAGAAAATCAAGTTCAAAGGATGTGAGTTAGCAAGCTGCATTGTTAGGTAAAAGCCACAGCTGAGAGGGGAGCCCCTGGGAGTGTTTGAGGGCACTGAATTCTAGACTAGAACAGAGACAGTAGTGATTAGAGATGGACTGAAGATGTTCCAGTTATGTCAGAATATTACTCTTCCAAATTTCCCACCATCTCCTTCCCCCAAATCTATTGCTTTAGATTCCCAATCCCTGATGCTCTGTGTCTTGTGGGTAGCATAGCTTTAACTTGCAGACATTCAGTACTGGATCTCAGTTCCCATCTTCCTTTCCTTTGATTAGCCTTACCATGTGCTTGTCAATGGTTGCCCTTTACCATTTGTTAGGACCCTGTTTTTAGCTCAGACAAACAGAGAAGTTGCACAGCACAGTGTGTGGGAGAGGGCACTACACATGCTACAGTCCCTCAATCCTGCTTCAAGTACCTGCATTCCCCATCTCCTGTTTGAGGCCTGACCAAGTCTGTAGCATCCATGGAATCACTGCTGACTGCAGGAAAATGAGGTCAAGATGAAACTTCCTGAGCTGAAGCTTCAAGTATTTAAAAACAATTTTGGCATCGAGAAGTAGGATTTGTAGCACGATAAAGTCTTGGGAGAGTACATGGAATTGCAGTCAGGGACTGGAATAGGTCAGATACTGCAGTGCTCCTACTATGCCTACTCTGCTGCCAGGGATGCATGTCAGTGGATCCCTTCCATGCTGGGAGCTTATTTGGGAATAGAGACCTGTGCAACTGGTCTCAACTATTGGATCTTGTTGCTGTTTGGAGGGGGTGGGCATAGAGAGGGGCTGGCGAGAGGAATGGACATGAAGTACAAAGTGTAAAGTTCCATGTCCATGGGGAGCAAGAACTGAAACAAAAAAGAAACAGAAAATCAGTAATGAGGCAGGGTGAGGACATAATATCCAGAGCTGGATGAAACCCCTGGGATGATGTTAATGCCACTCCCTTTGGTGCAGGAGTTCCTGACCCCTGAGCAGCGGCGATTTGCTGTTCGGGGGGTTCCTACCTTGCTGGAGGTCTCAGGATTCTCCTATTTCTATGGTGCCTTCATGGTTGGGCCTCAGTTCTCCATGACAGACTATCAGAAACTGGCAAGGGGTGAGATGACTGACGTTCCAGGCCAGAGACCCAATAGGTAATACAAAGCTGCTTGGCTTCTCCCCTTCCTACGATCCTAGAATGCCGACTCCTCCAAGTTCCCTGCAGCAGACTGCCTTCTTACCTGGACACAGAACTACCGTGGCCAGGAGTGATCTATGACACAAGGCAGCCTTTCAAAAGTCACTCGTAACTCTGCTTAACGTCCCAGCATTGTTCCAGGGCATGAACATCAACAACCATTTGGCATCTTTAGTACAGACTCGGTTCCAGCCTGGTGATGTTTGCATCCCAGCTTCCAAATGGAGGCAGCTGCTGCAGTGGAATGTGGTGACTCCCTGTCGCTGTTTGCCCCACCTCCTCCTCTCCACCTCTGTTTTTAAAACTATGAGTTGGATGGTCTCTTTCCAAGGCATTTCCTTGACCTTGGTATTTTTCTTTCTCAGTTTCGTGCCTGCTCTCAAGCGCCTGAGCCTGGGTCTCTTGTTTCTAGTAACCTACACCTTGTCGAGCCCGTACATCTCTGACGAGTACCTCACCTCAGATGACTATATGGTATGTATTCACTTGGCCTTGTGGGGTGGGGAAGAATTCCACTTCTCTGGTGGGCACTGCATCTACAAGAGTGGAATAATTTTCTTTTTTTAAATTTTTGCCTCAATTTAAAAATAAGTCGGCAGCTAGTGATAAGATTTTCCACAGCTAATTTGGCTTTACTGCCTGTTGTGATGATTCCACCTGATGCAGAACAGGAATCTGTTGAGCAGAACTGAAACAAATGAAAACTTTTACAAATAGATAATTGATCTTAAATGCTACTGTTGGTTTTCATATGTATTTTATGACCTTTTAATGACTTTCCATTTAACCATTATGTGCAAAGAATTTCACTAGAGTAACTTGTAAGGCTTACCATAATCTTTGACGTTCTTGGAAAGCTCCTAACAAATAATTCCTACTGGCAGATTATCAGCAAACATTTTGATTATGCTAATCCCAGAGTCTTCCCAAACTCTACCTATTTCAGTATAGCAAAATATTACCAAAGGAAAGAGAATGATGTGTTAAGTTTGCATAAGCCTGGCGGCCCAGCCTGTATGTCTTAACACAGATTAAAACAAAAGACAGTGATGAAATACCTTGTGTCATAATGGCCACTCAACTCCAGGTTTTATTTTTACTCTGTTTCACTCTTATCTCTACAGGAGAAGCCTTTCTGGTTCCGTTGTGGTTACATATTGATCTGGGGCAAAATTATACTCTACAAATACGTAACTTGCTGGCTTGTTACGGTGAGTCTAGATGTCATTCCAGAAGCAAAAGACAAATGAATAAAGGTCCAAGGCTCTTAGACTTAGCACTAAATGGAAGAAATCCAAATATCTGGAGATCACTACAGGTCAGTTCAGCTTGCTTTAAGTTAGCAAAGGCTAGCTAACCAAAAGGCAGTTTTTAATCCATATGTTCTATCTGTAGTGATGCTCTGAACACAGTGATATTCAGCACTTCCTCAGCTCTGCTTCTCCAGCAAAAATAGGGCAATATTTTCATCTTATCTTTCTTGTGCATTTTCTGACAGGAAGGTGTCTGCATCCTTGTTGGTCTGGGGTACAACGGGAAAGACCAGAATGGAAAGCCTTTGTGGAATGCCTGTGCCAACATGAAGGTCTGGCTGTATGAGACAACACCTTTGTTCACAGGGACCATTGCTTCTTTCAACATCAACACCAATGCTTGGGTGGCCCGGTGAGCAGGACAAAATTCTCCTTCTATAATGTGTCAATTCTGTTCTGTCAGCAGAACCAAGACCTTAGGCTAAGCAGGAGCACTAGAAGAAGAATCTGCCAGTTTTCAGTTTGTGCACCTTTTCCCATGTTTTGCTGCTGTGCCCTTAGAAACAGGTTATTGGGGTACTGTGTCAGAGAGATCTATTAATTCACCTGGAATTAATTAATTAATAAAGGCAAGCAGCTGATGGCAGCAGAGACTAGAATGGGACTACTGCAAGCCCTTAGGGCTGCCTGCCTGCTCAGCCAGCCACAGAGCTGCTCTGACAGCTGCTTCCTGCATCATGGCTCTTGGTGCTCCCCACTCCAAACTCAGATGGGTTTTGGTTCAGCGCTTGCTGGGACCCACAGCTAAATTGTGTGTGCTGACCCCCCTCTCCCTTATAGCTGGGATTTCTTTAAGAATGTTTGGATGTAGGTTTTGCCCTGGTCATGCTGTTCCTGCCAGCACGGGGCGTGCAAAGGCGTTGGGTTCCCTGGGCGCTTCATCCCTGACACAGCAGGGGAGGACAGAGGATAACCTGCAAGCACTTTGTTTCTCTTCTGCTCCAGCTACATCTTCAAGCGCCTGAAGTTCCTGGGCAACAAACTGCTGTCACAGGCCCTGGCCCTGTTCTTCCTGGCCATTTGGCACGGGCTGCACTCTGGCTACCTGGTGTGCTTTCAGATGGAGCTGCTGATAGTCATCGTGGAAAGACAGGTGCTTTTTGTCTGACTTACCAGAACAAGGGGGCCTGTGTTAGCCTCTGCCCCTGGGTTTGGAAAGTGCCGTGCTGAAGGCTTTACTTGCATCAAATATGAAAAACAGCTGCTTACTTTAGAATTGGTTTTCAAGCATGGCAGGGCTTAGTTCTCAAGAGTTTAGTAGGTTACTACTTTCTGCGTGGGCAAACCATAAATGTATTGCAGAAGCTAACAGGGAGAGAACTGGAAAACCTGGCATGTGAGCAGAAGGCAGCTGAAGTGCTTGGCAGCTGGAAAGATTGGAGGACAAACACATGAGCTGAATGCCTCTGTTAAATCTCCTAGTACTGCAGGAACAATATTCCTTATTAAAATGTACTTTCTTAATTAAAACTTTGGCCAGGACAGGAGATTTAGCTGCTTTTTTGGACTACCTGCTTACTAAAACACATTTTACACAGCTGGATAGAGAACTTTGGCCCCAGAACCTGCATATACAGCCACAGGACATCCAACTGTTGAGAATTCTGTTTTTTCTCTTTAAATTAGGCCATGAACCTTGTTCGGGACAGTCCTGCCCTAAGCACTTTGGCCTCCATCACTGTCTTGCGGCCCATCTTCTACGTGCTGCAGCAGACTAACCACTGGATGTTCATGGGTTACTCCCTGGTGCCATTCTGCCTTTTCACCTGGGACAAATGGATGAAGGTATTTAGAAGCCACAAACAGACAACCCCACATGGTCAACCCTGTTCCCTCCATCCTCTCCCCTGGGTTTTTGGCTCAAAGCTGGTTGCTGATCCCCAACCCTGCCTTTCTCTTTACAGGTGTACAGATCTATTTATTTCCTCGGCCACGTGTTGTTCTTCACCTTACTGCTGGTGCTGCCTTACATTCGCAGATCAATCGTGCCACGGAAAGAAAAGCTAAAAAGAGCAGAATAACAGCCAAACGGTAAGGCTGTACAAGGTAGAGACCAGGAGGTAAAGCGGGGCAGCAATGCTGCAGCCCAAGGCAAACATGGAATCAACCAAAGCAAATATAGGGCACCTCTGTTTTTCAGATTGTACCACCTGTGCATTCGTAGGAGTTGATCTGACACTCCGGAAGCAAAGCATCACCTGCCAAGTTTGCTGTGTTGAAGTCTGACTATTTTTCAACGCAAGGAGGGGGAAGGAGAAAGCACAGGGTCAGAGACCCGAAAGGAGGGGATGTGAGCGAGCCTCCTTGAGCCCCTCCACCTTCTGTCCGTTGCCTTATCTCTGCCGTCCCGCGGCCGGCGCTCGACTCTCCACTGACACCCCGATTGTACCACACTCACGGCAGGTGCTGCGTTGGATTGGAGCCACCTTCTGACTTTTCTACGTTTGTCATCTAAGATAAAAATTGCTCCTGGTCTTTTTAACATCGGCTTCAGCTCCTTTCCTCTCGGGTGCCTCGGTGTGGGAGTGTGAACTGTCACATGCCGCCGAGCAACGCGATTCTACAGGACCGAGTGACACCAGGGTGAGCAGGGCACAGCTAAGAATTCCACTTCTGTGTGACAAATTCGGGCCAAGTCCCTGCTATAAGGGGATCCAGCCTGCCCACATATGAAAAATGAGAAAGTAAAATTCACGAGCGTTTTTTACTTAAAAAAGGTACCTTTAATAGGAGGAAAAAGGGTCAGTGGGGCAGTCTGTTTAAAGTCTCATTGCTTCAGAAGCTACAAGGACGAAGTTGAATTGTTTTCCAGGAGCCCAAAGCTGCACCAGGTCCACACCCAAGTCAAAGAGCCCTTCCAGAATGTGAAGTCACTGTATACAAGTCCATCATGACAGCAGTAGCAGCAGAAGCTCATACTATTCCCCACACTTCCTCAAAGGCAGTAGTAATTTTAGCACACGTCAGGGCAGCAGAAAGGGGATAGTTGCTGATGGAGACCATCTTTTCTGTATAGTCAACATTGACCTGGGAGAAGAGGAGGGGAAAATAGAACAAAACAAAAAATTACCAAGTTGCAAAAAGTTTTCACTGAGTCCCATCTCCATTAGTACAAGAAAGACAAAGAGCCACTGGAGAGGGTCCAGCAGAGGCTAGGCAGATTACTGGGACATGGAACCGTCTTTATGGGGAGAGACTGCAGGGCCTGTTTTGTCTAGGGAAGGGAAGACTGAGAGGAGATCTCGTTAATGCACATAAATATCTCAAGGGTGGGTGCCTAGAGGATGGTGCCAGACTCTTTCCTCTGGTGCCCAGCCACAGGGCAAGGAGCAGTGGCCATAAACTAAAACACAGGAAGTTTCACCACAACATGAGGAAGAACTTCTTTACTCTGAGGGCGGCAGAGCACTGAACAGGCTGCCCAGGGAGGCTGTGGAGTCTTCCTCTCTGGAGACATTCAAAATCCACCTAGACGTGTTCCTCTGTCACCTGCTCCAGGTGACCCTGCCTTGGTAGGGGGTTGGACTGGATGATCTCCAGAGATCCCTTCCAACACTAACAACTACAGAGGCACAGTATTTCCTCAGCAGGGAAACTGCCAGCCTTCCCTTGGGAGGGACAACCGTCCCAAGTGTTGCAGTTTTGGGCCTTTTTTGACAAGCATACAGGGGAAAATAGGGGGCTGGGTGGAGGGGAAACCAAGCCAAAAAGGGCAGATAAAACCTCCATATTCAGAACAAGACTGAAACCTTTTCACAGCCCCAGGTAAGGGACACACACACTTACCGAGCCGTGGGCAAAAGCTCCCACCACGATGACAACTGGATCTGCGGCAGGAACCAGCTCACGTAGATCTGACACCTGTGATGCTGCAAAAGAGGTGCCAATCTTCATACAGCCCACGGGCAGATGGTCAGTCACTGGGTTTTTAATCACCTGCAGAAAGCAGAAAATTAATAGGGGTGTAGAGGAAACAGATCCTGACACATAGCTAGATCTATTGTTTGCTAAAAGCAACAGACAAATGAAAAATTCATCAGCTGGTTGCAGGCTGCATCAGGAGCTCATGACTGGTGCATCTGGAGCAGTCCATCCTCATTGTCCTTGGTGGTGCTGTCATTCCACAGCCAACACTGTGTACTCAGTTTGACATCACAGACTGCCCTCACCCAAAAATCAAATCCCCTTGAGTTACACATCCTGTTTCCCTGTCCCCCTGATTACCCACCAAATACACCCAGGTCCTTGGGCAAAACCAATCCCAGATGGGTTGAGGTATGCCCAGGATGCAGGTGATGTAGAGGTAGATGAGCCTTGGCTGTGGGGAGCAGTACAACGAGTAGCAGAGCTCCCCATGAGCAGCAGTGCAACTCCTGAGTAATCCAAAATCAAAAAAGTCCACAAGACCTTCTCCAAGTGACAGTAGGCAATATGGAATAGCCAGGAGAAGCTGAGGCATAGCACTGCTCCCAGAAGAGCATCCCAAACACCACCTTCTCCTGCAAAGAAGCCATGAAGGACTCATTGGGCAGCAGGGTCAGGATCCCCAGGAACAGGGACAGAACAAACCCCAGCAAGTGTGTCCAAGTGTTGCCAGTCTCAGTGTGTAGCTGGAAGATGTTCTTAAAACGGGCACAGAGGGATGGCATGGAGGACCTATAGTTCCCTTGAGGCAACTCTGTCTCATCTTGGCTGGCAAGCAGGCTGCTGCTGGGATTTAAAACCACTCTCCTTCTTTGGAGAGTCCAGATTTTCCACCAGAAAGTTACAACACACATTGAAGTCATGGTTAGTTCTTCTTTGCTTCTGGGAGTCTTGCTGACCTGCCTGCTGACCCGTGTCCTCGGGCAGATGCACTGGCTAGGGCCAAGCCTTCTCTGCCAAGGTGACATCACCATCAGCTTCCTCAGGCTGCTGCGTTCGTGGCATTTCCAGCACCAAGGGTAGTTCTTCATGTGAGAAATCTGATATCATGATTAATCCTTTGTCCCTGTGGTTAATCCAGTCTTCCCCTCTGTGACTACAGAAGCCATTCAAATTAATTATATCTTCATTTCCACCTCTCTGCCTTTTTGAAAGCTGTACCTGAAAAGTGTCAATGTCCAGGTGTGGCAGTCAGGCTCACTTGAGGAAACAGATCCCTCAGCTCCAAGGACAGGTGTGTTTGGGGTTTCCTTCCTGCAGCAGCAGCTCCTGGCCACTTAGCACGTGGGAGAGCCCCCCTGGAACCAGCACCCCCAGCAAGGATGGGATAGAATTGCAGCCACACCCAAAACCAAAAAAAAACCCCACACCTCCCCCACAAAAAAATCCCTCCTGCGTTGCCATTAGAATGTTGCAACATTAGCTGTGAGCAGTTACAGAGTATTTACCTTCAGCAGTTTCTGAGGCCCATCAGCTGCTCTAACACTGAGCTTATGCAGCAGCTGAACTGGCAAAGAGAAAACAAGAAAAAAAAATCACTTAAGCTGCGTGATGATTTGCTGCACAAATCCCATGCTCTGCCTGAGCTGAGCTACACAAAAAGCCCACTTTTAGAGTTCCCATCACAGTCTGAAAATACTTATTTTGCTGACAGCACAGCCTCCTGCAGGCACTCCCCACTGTGCTAAGGAGCACACGGTTGGGGTATGCATCCTGCAACATCCCAGAAAGATGCTGTCACTTCTGTGCTCTTCTCTCACTTTAACATTTTATGACCAGTGCCGGTTTTTGACTTTTCCCAAAGTTCCCCCAGGCCTGGCCACCTTCCTGCATTATTCTATAGCTGGTGTAGAGTTTGAACCACTTACCCATAAGTCCACAGAATCGATCAAAAGTTCTTGGGATTCTGGTTTGGGGATTGATTTCAATGAGAACATTCTTCTTGGTGTGGATGTAAACCTGCAGGAGCCCAGCCCGATTCAGGGGGCTGTCCATCAGCATCAGGAGACTCTGAAAGCAAAAAACACGCAGTAGTGGAAATAGAAAGCACAAGAGAGAGAATTCTAGGGAAAATTGGCGGTTAGCCCCCACAAATGCAGAAGGGACCGATGTCGAGGCTGAAAGCTCATGCCACTATGGGATGTAACGCTATAACGCTAAGAAATCAAGCCCAGACCCAAACAGCGACTCCACCAGCGTAGCGAGGGAGGCCAAACTCGCCCCCGGGCTCCAGGGGCACAAGCGGACCCTCGGGACGATGGCCCGGAACCGCCGTGCCGGGAACCCCGGGCAGCCCGGGCCGCCGCTCCCCGCAGGTACCTGGTGCGTGATGTCGGGCCGCACCTCCCCAGGGTCCCGGCCGTTCCGCAGCAGCAGCGCCTTGTGCTTGTCGCAGTTGAGCAGCTCGAACGTCTTCCCCACCTACGGGCAAAGCACGGACAGGTCAGCAGGGAGCGGGAGCATCCCCAGCGCGGCCCGGCCGGACCCGCCCCGATCTCCCGCCGCCCGCACCTTCACGGTCTCCAGGCTCGCCCCCTCCAGCACGACCAGGAGCCGCCGCTGCCCGCGGGACCGCTTGGCCTCCACCGAGCGCCCTTCATCATCTTCATCCTCCTCCGGCGCGTCCCCACGTGCCCGCCTGGGCGCCGCCATTTTGTCACGCGGCCCCGCCGGCCCCGCCCCGGCCCCGCCCTTCCCACCGCGGCCACCCAAGATGGCGCCGGGGCGCGCCCTCTATCTGGCGCCGGCCGGACCCGCTTCCGGAGCGCCTCGGCCGCCGCGCCGGAAGGCGAGTGCTGGGGGTGGGAAGGGGCAGCGGGGACGCTCCTGGCACCGCGGTTTCCCGCCGGAGCGGCACGGCGGTCGCTCCTTCCGGTGTCCTTCCCGGCGGGGGCGGCGGCGGGGCGACCATGGCGCAGAACCTGAAGGACCTGGCAGGGCGGCTGCCGACCGGGCCCCGCGGCGTCGGCACCGCGCTTAAGCTGCTGCTGGGCGCCGGTGCCCTGGCCTATGGCGTGCGAGAGTCCGTCTTCATTGGTGAGTGGAGTCCCCCCTAAGCCCTCGGATCCTTCATGCCCGCCACGCGTGCTGACCAAGCCTCCGCTCTCTCCCCGCAGTGGAGGGCGGCCAGCGCGCCATCTTCTTCAACCGCATCGGCGGCGTGCAGCAGGACACCATCCTGGCCGAGGGGCTGCACTTCAGGTAGGGCCCGGCCCCCCCGGCCCTCTCCCGGGCCCGGCGGGGCCCTCGCCCCTAACGCGGCTCCGCTCCCGCAGGATCCCCTGGTTCCAATATCCCATCATCTACGACATCCGAGCGCGGCCGCGGAAAATCTCCTCCCCCACCGGTTCCAAAGGTGAGACACAGGGGCCGCGAGGGGGGAGGCACGGGACAGGAATTCCGCCATAGTGTTGGCGCTCCTCGCACAATTATGGAATGCCAAGGGTTTGGAATAGACCTTAAAAATCGTCTAGTCACAATCTCGTGCCGCGGATAGTGACTCCTTGCACCAGACCAGGTTGCTCAAAGCCCCATCCGACCTGGTCATGAACAGCTCCAGGGCTGGGCCATCCGCAGCTTCCCTGCACAACCCGTGCCAGTGCCTCACCACCCTCTCCGTAAAGGATTTCCTCCTAATTCCAACAGAACGCCCCTCTCCCCGTGGGTGCCGCTGCTCCTTGTCCTTGTCCCATCCCGGCTGAGGGCTGCGGGGGCTCTCCCTGTGCCCCAGCCCTGAGCCGGCTGTGCCCGCAGACCTGCAGATGGTGAACATCTCCCTGCGGGTGCTGACGCGGCCCAACGCCGCCGAGCTGCCCAGCATGTACCAGCGCCTGGGGCTGGACTACGAGGAGCGAGTGCTGCCCTCCATCGTCAACGAGGTGCTCAAGAGCGTCGTGGCCAAGTTCAACGCCTCGCAGCTCATCACGCAGAGGGCCCAGGTGAGCCCGGCCCGGCAGCCTCGGCTCGGAGCTGCTGGGTGGGGGGAGCAGGGGAGGGAAGGGTGGCTGTGCTCAGCTGGGGAGTGCATCCACGTGGGAAACGTGTCCCACGTACAGTTTGATTCCAGTACAGGTATAAATACTGTGCTGGCAGCTTCCCAGGGGTAAACTGGGTCTGTTAGTGCACAGAGTGTACCAGAATGTAACATTAGGGGAGAAGGAGCTGGTTTGCTTAATTGCCCACAGGTGTCAGTGGACCAGCCTTTTAAAATACAAATCTTGGAATGACTGTCAGAGCAAATTAAGCAGTTTTGAAAGATCTGAAAAACAATGGGAATGAGCAGTTAACAAAGCACTAACCTGTCAGTGATGGATGCTTCAGAAGGTCACAGATAACTTCTGCTCACAATCACAGCATGGGTCAGGTTGGAAGGGAACCACAGAGGGTCATCTGGTTCAGCCTCCCTGCTCAAGCAAGGTCATCCCAGAGCACATGGCACAGGATTGCATCCAGATGGTCCTGGAGTGTCTGTAGTGAGGGAGACTCCACAAGCTCCTTGGGCAGCCTGTTACAGTGCTCTGTCACCTGCACAGTAAAGAAGTTATTTCTCATATTTAGGTGGAGCTTCTTGTGTCCTGCTTTCTGCCCATTGCTTCTTGTTTTATTGTTTGACATCACTGAGAAAAGCCTGGCTCAGTTGTCTTGGCACCCTCCCTGTAGGCACTGATTAGAAAAGGCTTGGACTGTTCTCTGGGGGAGTGTTGCAAAATATTAGAAACATCTAGCTTTAAAATGCCTGTTGTGAAAGTTTGTATTGTAATAGTTTGCCAGGGATTCTGAGAGCTCTCATCCCTTTAGAGCTGGTGCAGAGAGGGTGTGCTGCTCTTGTTGTAAAAGGTTTTAGAGGAGGTCCTGAAGGACCAGGACAGTGCTGAAGAGGAAAAGTTGTTAGATCAAATACAAAGCATTTCTCAGCTATCAGAGACCGCATCACTCATCCATGTCAAAAGAACCAAAGAGTAGAACTGAGTGTCCTTAGGTTTTGTTGTAAGAAATTATCTGCATTCCCCTGGTGAGGGGCTTCAGGGTTTTGTGCTCATCCACATGGAGTGCACTGCAGGGATTTGTTGGTCTTCATGTAGAAAGAGAACACATGGAGAGGATGGGACAGCAAGGAATATCTGTGAGGGTTTCAGCTGTGCTGGAACAAAGGCTAAGGTTAAGCCTCTGAAATCTCAGATAATAATCATTCTTTGATCTCTGGAGTTTTGGAACAAACTGAATTATATTTGTCTTTTTGTCATGTATCCATCCAGTGCTTTTTATTATAAAGTTTTGTGGTATTGAAGGGATTGATAGAAAAAAAAATCAGTGATTTCATGTAATTGTGCACTCAGGAAAGGTTTCTGCCACTCTTTAGAGTTCTGCTCAGAAACTGCTGCAGTAAAAGTAAAAGCAAACGCTCTGCTGGCCAAGCATGTGATACTGTAGCAATAGTTTCTGTTTAAGTCAATATTTGGTGCAGGACTTGTCAGGCTGCCTGAAAAAGGTGCTGGGAAGTAAGAGTAGAATAAATCAAAGTATCTAACAGCAACACCCAGCCAAAGCAGCCAAAAAAAGCGGAGTAGCTACACGAGACAAGTAGCTACTGTATTAAGAGATGTGATACAGGTTAAAAACTTATGTGGTCATTTCTTTTTTTGTGTTGGAGTACAGTTATGAAAGCACAGCCTGCAAACAGTGGCAAAACCAGGGTGGATAACGAAATGCTTATTGTCAAAACTGTGGGAACTATGGAACTGGATGTAGCAGGATGTGAAAGCAAAAGATGCTTTCAAGGTTTTTTACTTTCACAGTGTTACTTGCATAGAGCAGTTTAGTAGCAACTATAAAAGAGCTGTAATAGGGTTTTGAAAATGGTTTTTGTGGCTGTGGATATGTTACTCAGAGGTGGTGTGGATGTCCGTGGTTTGGAGCTGGGGCTGGGGAATGTCTCTCCCAATGCTGTGAGGAGCAGTTGTGCTTTGCTTTTGGAGTGCTCAGGAAGTGAGAGCACCCTGTGCTTGGGACTACTCTTGTTGCTGTGTGTATGTTTCAGGTGTCTCTGCTCATTAGGAGAGAGCTGACAGAGAGAGCCAAGGATTTCAGCCTCATCCTGGATGATGTGGCTATCACAGAGCTCAGTTTCAGCCGTGAATACACAGCTGCTGTGGAGGCTAAGCAAGTGGGTGAGTTCCACTGGTGCCTGACAAGGGTGCATTGCCTTTGCCTTTTCACTGAGCTATTAAACAAGGAGGTGGAATTTGGGCTAGTGTGTCACTGCTGTGTCACTGTATAAGTTCAGGCACAGGGTTACAAATCTCTAAGCCTCCTTAGTAACAGAGCTGAACAGGTTTATTTTGCAAGTGTTACCAGAAAGCCGTAGCTAATGGGATAGACCACAGGAGGGACTGAGTTTCCAAAACTAAGGTTCCTCTTCAGACTGGGACTCTGTCACTCACTGTGGGGGTACGTGTGGAGGCTCTGGGTGCTGTGGGTTTTACAGGTATGTTTTGTACTTGGATGTGTTCCCAGAATGTTACTGGTTCTTTGGGAAGCAGAGCCCCTGGTCTCAGCTGTCAGGTTCTGATGGCAGAGACAATGTGTTTCCAATGCCTGTGTCCCTTCTCCCTGCAGCCCAGCAGGAGGCACAGCGTGCCCAGTTCCTGGTGGAGAAGGCCAAGCAGGAGCAGAAGCAGAAGATAGTTCAGGCTGAAGGAGAAGCGACAGCTGCCAAGATGATATCCTGCTTCAGGAGATTTTGTGGGATGTGGCTTGTGAGCTTGGCAGTGCTGAGGATCTGTCACACTGGGCTCATGCTTAGGAGACTGTGATCTGTTGATAGCTCAAGTAGGTCACTGTTCTTTTTTCCCTTCCTGCAGTCAGCTGGAGCGAAGTTTGTCTGAGGTTACAGGCCATGGACCTGCACTCCTTGTTGTAAAGTTTAACTTTCATTGGCTGTGTGTGACCATAATCCATAATGTCCATGTCTGGGCAGGTGAAAATATGCTTACCCAAAGGCTCATGTTACTGGGAAAGAGATTGCTTTTTACCCACTGAGATGTTCTTTAATATGGCTTAGGAAGAATTCCTTGAGGATAAGCGGCTTCTGTTTGTGGGATTTTCCTTAACTTTGGTTCCCTTGTACCTCGGGGAAGCTCTCAGCAGGAATCCAGGCTACATCAAGCTACGTAAGATCCGAGCTGCTCAAAACATCTCAAAAACGGTGAGCATTTGGGCACAGAATTCCCTTTGTCCTTTTGCAGCCCTTGTGTCCCCCCCCAACCCAGTGGCCACATGATGAATTTAAGGCGAATGTGATCTGCCCTGTCCTGAGCTTTGTTCCTGCCCAGCCCTTCTCTGCTCAAGTAGAGCTTAAGACTTAGCAAGGATCTGCAATTAGATGTGAGGCTCAGAGTTCATGCCCTTCATATGACATGGCCAGATCCACATCAGATTCCATCACCCACCCTCTCCCGCAGCCACCTAAAGCTTCTGGTTAGCTGCAGCTGAGAAAGGGGGACAGAAAAAATGTGGGATCAAAGGTCTTTGTGACAGAGAGACAGAATGAACACTTCTTTTAGAAAGTCTGATGGCTCTGGGATGGGAACTCAGGAAGTAGGGAGTTGTTTTGGGGAATTGCATTGATTTAAATGAGATCTTAAGTAATTAACAAGAGTGCTGTATCTGAACGGGGAGGTGGGTTCCTGGTGCTGTTCCTCTATGTGCATTTTTAGTCCTGGATGCCATGTCTGTAATGAATTTCTTTTTCAGATTGCTGCCTCACAAAACCGTGTGTATCTCACAGCAGATAACTTGGTACTGAACCTGCAGGATGAGGCCTTCACCAGGTAAAGGGGCTGGGTGCCTGGGTTTGTCTGCACCCTGCCTGGGAAGCTGCTCCCCTTTCTGGAGCTCTCTCAGGACCCCAATGTCAGAGGATATAGCCAAGTAGGGAGCAGCCTCTCCTACTGTGGGAATGGGGTTTTTTGTTTAATCTCATCAATTTACTCTTGGTTTTTTTTTCTTTCCCACCCTGCACCCCTTACTGCATCTGCTGACACAGAGGAAGGTAAGGCACTGCACGTTTTGATCCCTTTGTTAGTACTGGAACCAGGGTGTTGCTGTTTCCTGGTGCCTGGCATGTTTCTAGCCTGGGCCATTTTGGCCCCAGCAAGTTTATTCCAGTCCCCACCTCAATTCCCATTTGTGATGTGAAACTTGAAGCTTTCCTTGCGGGGAGCCACACAAACGTGTACATGGAGTGTGCAGTAATTGGAGCTCCATGTGTGCCTCGTAGGGAGCCTTGCATGGGAAAGGCAGCAGTAACTGTGAAGCCTTCTCTGAGCTACCACATGTGCAGGGCATCCTGTGGTTATGGCAGACAGGCCTAGAAGGAGACGGGCAGATGATCTTGGGAATTTGTGGTGGTTTGGGCTGATGATCTCTGGGGAAGATGCTTTTGTTATTGTCCAAAAGCTTTCCAGTTCATGTGAGACCATTCCATCTCCTGCTTTCAGAGCTGTCAGGAGTTTGGTGGCTTTGCCTAATCTGTCCAGTGTTTACTGAAAAACTCAGTGCCAGCTGAGCTAACAGGATGCAGCTAAAAGCTTAGATTTCTCAGAACTGAGAAGGGAAACCAGAGTTGGTTTCTTTTCTCTGGGATCTTTGGTTATAACATCCTTTTTCCTCACGTCTGACCAGATTCTGTTACATTTGTTCCAGAAGATTTAAGGGGCTTTGGGAAAAAAACCAAAACACTTGCCTAATAGGAAGGACTTGGAAGTCCAGATCCTTTGGGTGTGACCCATACCTCAGAATCCATATTGAGGGGCTGGTACAGCTTTGCTTGTCCTTTCTGGTGACTTGTACTGATGACTCCCTTCTGTCTCCCTTTCAGTGACAGCCTCCTACCCAAAGGAAAGAAATGAAAGAAGCTGAAGATTCCTAGAACCAGCATTGCTGACCAGCAGAAGATAAGAGTGAGGATCTTTGAACTCCCTCCACTAGTATTGTTTGTCCTCACTATGAAGTTTTTAATCCAGTAGCCAGATTTTGTCCCCATGCCTCTGCTCCATCTGTGGTGATTCAGTTACAGGAATGGGCTCTGCCTCTAGGCAGCTGCAATTCCATCCTCATCCCACCAGTTAAATTTGGAGAGGGGGCAAAGGGGCTTACTGGTATTAACCCACGTGGATATTTGCCTCTAATCTTCTTTAATATTTAGATTTCTGTAGGATATCAAATTATTTTTTGGCCAAGTGAGGGAGTTCTTCTGCCATCAGCACCAGGCTTTTTTTTCTAGTAAATTCTGATTCTCTCTCACTCTTGATCCCAAGAGAACCTGGGACTGAATTCAGGACAATGCCATTCATTGGGTGCCTGTCACTGCTGGAATATCTTACTTGTGTCACTGTCTGCTCAGTGATGCTTTCAGATATTTGTAAAAATTAAAGAAAAAAAAACAACCAAATTTTTATTGTGTCTAAGTGTGCTTAGTGCATGGGGAAAAAAGTGGTTATTTTATGTAGTGAGAGGTGGAACAGAGATTTTATTTGGTTGAAATTGGAATGAGGATGATGAAGGGAAAGGAACAAAAGAAAGAAATTCACTCAGGGTCACTGGCAGATCATCACAGTGTGGGGAGAGGGGAGAGATGTTTGGATGCTCACAGAGCTGTGTGGGTGACCAGGCTGGTTCCTTAGCTGCCTGTGAGGAAGGGCTGCAGATGAGGGTAGGTTGACCTGCTTTTCCAGGTCACAACAGCATCTCTATGCTGTGTCCTGGCCTCCATTGTTACACCTTGGGCTTTTTCCCCTCTGCTTTCCTGGCTGAAAAGAGAGGGAGAAATCTTCCTCCACTGACTAAACTCTCCTTTGCTTGTGTTTCAACAGCAAGATCTTGTGTCCTTTAGGGGGAGCTTCTCTGCTGTTTCTCTGGGGTGTTCTATACCAAGATTTAAGGCTTTGAGGTTATCAAAGCAGCATAGAATCATAGAATGTCCTGAGTTGGAAGGAACTCACAAGGATGAAGTCTGGGGCAACCTAGAAGTTAAACTTTAGGTGAGAGCATTGTCTAAACACATCTTGAACAGAGACAGACTCAAGGTTATGGCTGCTCCCCTGGGGAGCTTGGCCATCCTGTAAATTACCTTTTTTTCTGATATCCAACCTGAACTTTCCCCCGTGCAGCTTTGAGCCATTCCCTGTGTCCTGTTGCTGGACACCAAAGAAAAGAGATCAGCACCCCCCTTCTGCTGCCCCTGATGAGAAGGTGTTAGGTCAGCCCTTGGTCTTCTCCAAGCTGAATTAACTTTGTATCCTCAGCTGCTCCTTGTAAGTGACACATTTCCTTGCTGTCTTTGTTGCCCTCCTTTGGACACATTATAATTATTTTTATATCCTCCTTGTATTCTGGAGCTTGAAGCTGCACCCAGTGATGGTGAGGCTGGAGCTGAGTGCAGTGGGACCCTCACTTCTTTGGCCAGCTAACTGTTCTGTGCTAGCACAACACACCTGGCAGGACCTGCCATCACTCAGAATGCTCAGAGCCTTTTCTGCAGGGCTGCACCCCAGTCTCTTCCTTCAGTCTGTGTTCACAACCAGGATTGCAGCATTCTGGGTGCAGAATCTGGCATTTGCTCTTGTTCAGTTTTGTGTGGATGAAATTGTGGATGTGTGCTGAATGCTGTCCAGAGGGATATATCTAAAGCTTTGCCAAAACAAAAAAAACACCCCACATCTGCCTTCCTTTTGACTGCTAGGTGGGTAGCCTTGTTGTGAAAGGTTATTACATTTGTAAGGCATGACTTTGCCTTCAAGAACTCATGCACACTTTGATCAATGACCACATTGCCTTTCAAGTCTTTTTCTTGATAGCTTCCAGACTAATTTTCTCCACAGTTTTACCAGGCACCAAAGTGAAACTGATTGACTTGTAATTACCAAGATCTTCTTTCTTGCCCTTCTTGAAAACTAGGACAACATTTGCCAGCCTCCATGTCAACTTATACAGATTCCCAAGGCTGCTGATTAATAACTGAGAGAGGTCTCACAGTTACATGACCACCTCTTCAGTACCCTGGGAGGAGTCCCACTGGGACCCATAGACTTGGGTGCATCCAGTTGCAGCAGCAAATCCCATACAAGTTCCAAGTCAGCTGGGAGTTCATCATTCCCCCAGTCATGGCCATCCAGCCCAGGGCTCTGACACCCCCCCATCACCAATGTCAGAGGAAGAAGCAAAGGCAGCATTAAATGTCTCTGCTTCATCACTGTTTGGGGATGAGGTGACCCACCTCATCAAGTGACAGACCAGTGTTTCTTTTAGTCTTCTTTCTGCTCTTAACATACTTTAAAATGCCTATTTTTACCCATTGTAGTACCAGCCAGCTTCAACTCAGGCTTGGGATTTTTTTCCCTAGAGTGGCAAGGAGCATGCCTGTCCCCCTGCATAATCTGTCCTTTCCAAAGTCCATACACTTTCTGCTGAGTTGCAGAAGGAGCTCCTTGCTCAGCCAAGCAAGCCCTCAGCCTCACTGGCTGGACTTCTGACACATTGTAACTGCCTGTTCCTGTGCTCCTGAGAAGAGGCCCTGTAAAAAGTGAGCAGCTTTTATGTACCCCACTGTCCTCTAAAGCAGATTCCATGGGGACTTACCAACTGCTTCCCTGCAGCCTAAAGTCTGCTCTCCCCAGGTCCAGGGCAGTAGCTTTACTTACAGTTTTTCTCCTATCTCAAGGACTTTCAACTCAGC
Organism: Melospiza georgiana; assembly: GCF_028018845.1. Classification (NCBI taxonomy): domain Eukaryota; kingdom Metazoa; phylum Chordata; class Aves; order Passeriformes; family Passerellidae; genus Melospiza; species Melospiza georgiana. The sequence continues at coordinate 80,324,634 of NC_080431.1, forward strand.
TGTTTCATGATCATGATGGTCAAGACAGCCACCCCAGAGACCGTGTCTGTTTACAACCGACCATCTCTTTTTACAAACAACTCCAACCTGAGCTCTCCAGGGAAGAAAAGAGGCCTTTAGGGACTTCTTCCTCTGGTGAAGCACAGCACAAGATCTTTAAAGGAACAGATAAAATCTATGGATTCCTAGTTTAAGGCTTACTGGCAATCCAAGCCATAACTAATACCTATATATGTGAACTTGCAGCATCACGGAAGCACAAATTCTTTGAACCAGCTTTGAAAATGCATTCTCAAATAGTCACCCCAAAGTATTTGTGTGTAACAGATCCTATGCAAAGGAGACTAAACTGCTTATGACAGTGCTGTATTTCTTCATGTGCAATCAGGAAGGTTCTTGTTCTGCCAAAATTTTTTGTAGACTGGACACTATGTACACATCAAGCTCAGGATTTGAACACAAAGAAGGTTCTCAGTAACCTGAGCTTGTTCCACAAGATGTCTTCATTTTCAGGCTTCAGGTAGAGTTTAAGCTAACCCTTGGTATGCCTTGCTTTAGGCTGTGGCAGCTGTTTAAGAAGGAAGAGAGTGGGTCCTGTCCTTTGAAGCTACCCAGGGGTCTCAGGCAAAGGTAGATGTTTCCTTAGGGCCAGGACTTTAGCCCGTTCCCATTGCTTACAAGAGGGTATCTGGCATCATGAAACACAGCATGTCCCTCCACCCATTTTTATTTCTGCCCCTTATTTCCCCCACTGCCCCTTTCCTGTTTCTTCCTCTAGTGGCAATGGAATGGCAGAGCCAGCTGGGAAATGCACACACAGGCCTATGGGCTCACAGGCTAAGGGAAGCTGAAGGCTGGCACACAGAAAGAGGCTCTGTTCACAAAGTCTCTTCTGCCTTCCAAATGCATCCAACCAACTTTCTTGCCATATCAAATGACAGCAAGCAGTGTCCTTCCTCCCAATGCATTGTGTATAAATCCTGGTGGGAAGGGGGCCCTGGAGGCCTTTGAACCAGGCTGCTGCTGGAAGTGGCAGCGTTACCAGCACAAGGTCAGAGCAACTGTGGCTTTGTCTGTTCACATTTTGAAAACCCACAAGTAAAATTTAGATATAAAAGCTGTGTCAGAATTTGTCACACCTGACTTTCTGTGCTCAGGCTTCCCTGCTGACCACCAACACTTGAGCCTCACAGCAAGAGGCCACCATAATTGGTCACAGCTTCTGTTCAGAAGCCTGAAGGCAACATGAAATCAGGAAAACTAAGCTGGAGCCATCCTTCTGAGTCTTTAGAGGTCTGCAGGTAAAATCAGAAGTACAGCTAACACTCGGAGAACACCTTTTGGGACCTGGTAGCCAAACAAACACAAGTTTATTTACAAACAAAACAGAAAACATGGCCATCACATCAAATTCTGGTATATTTACAGCATCCTGGTGAAGGATGGGATAGCAAAAGGATAAGAGGGGCAGAAGGTTGGTATTAAGGAAGGAGGAAGTCTCCTGTTGAATTGCAGAGGAGCTGAGCTGAAACAGGCCCAAACCTTCATACTTGAAAAGCTGAGGCTTCAGGGAACACAAACAGGATAAACTCTAACTCACAGCACTGGGCAAAGATGTAGCTCCTGGATTGACCTTCCTTAGCTCTTGGCTGAGAATTCCTCTGAAGCTGACACAGCAGAGGTGGGTTTGGGCCTGGTGCTCAGGGAGCAAGGGAAGGAGGGGTGTGACCTTTTCCTGCTAATGGATGATGAGAGGGCAGTGTTTTGCTGGCCTGCACAGGCAAGGGACCATGGAGTTGGTCAGCTGAGATACTGTCTCCATGGGTCACAGCACTGAAAGCTGGCACAGGAGAGAAGGGGAAGGCTTTGTTCCAGTCCAAGAGCAAGGAATGCGAGACAGGCCAGCTGGGATGTGAGCTCCAGTCCTGCAGCCCAGGTTCAAACCTCCATGGGGTCCCTGCAATGTATGATTATTTTTTCTTTAGTGAGCCTTTCAGCTTCTTCTCTGAGGAGCGTTGTTTCCGCACCTTCTCCTCCTTTTTCCCCAAGTTCTCGTACACTGTTGACTCCTCTTTCTGCCTGTAAGACCAGGGAAAAAGTGAGGAAGAGGAAAAAGCCAGCCAAGCCAGCAGGCAGACTTGTCAGGGGCAGACAGAGCTGGGTCTCTGCTTTGGGTGAGCTCTTACTTGGAGGGTTTTCGGGAAACCTTGGGGTGTGCATTCCTCACTGCAGGGGGGTAGGCGATGTTCCCATACTCACACTCGTTTGGCTTGCCTTTCTGAGACTGCAGGAGAGGAAAAACAAGCTTAGAAGAGGGTGATCTGGAGGCACCATGGAAGAGTTCTGGCTGTTAAAGCCCACTTTGTGCCAGGATCTCAGCAGAAGTTAGTGGATTGCTGAAGTGCCTGGGCTCAGCACACTGCCACTGCCAGAGGTGAGCAGCAGGTGCAAATGCAGCCTTGTACAGGAGGCAATAGTGGGGCAGCAAATCTCTGGAGGCACTAGAACGCCTAAAAGTCCCAAATTTCTGCTAAAGAATATTAAAACAGCAGGAGCTACAGCATGCTGTCAGAAGCTACAAGGAAAGAGAAAAGACACCACTTTTCAAATAGCAGGAAAAGATTTTGCAGCTGCAAAACTAGGATGTGAAAGACAAAGAGGAAAGAAGAGGCAAGGAAAGTCTTTGCTTGTCCTAACAAAGTTTGTAACAAAACAGCACTTGGTGATATTATTCAGAACATAGTTAAAGTAATTGCATTAAAATTTAACTGCTGTCCAGCAGTTCAGAAGGGATTGGTACTTGAACTGCTAATGAACTTGTCCCTTGAATTTAAAAGTCTTAGAAGAGAGGAACAGGGACACGGCTCTTACTGTACCATTGTAGTCTGTGTAAGTCCCAGTGTTAGCTCAAAGCTTCTGAAACAGAACATTTGAGCTCAGAGCCAGCAGCATGCAGGGCTTAGGCTGACAGGGCAGCAGAGCCCCTTTGCTCTCACCTGGATAATTTCCAGCTTTTTCTTGGTTGCCTCTATGAACTGGCAGATGGCCATGTAGATGAACTTGTACTGGGCCTCTGTCTGCACCATCCCAGATCGCTGGGCCCTCACCATCTGGATGGTCTTCTGGATGTCAATGTCGCAGTCCAGCCCTAGCAAGGAGCACCAGAAAAGCTTGCAGATATATTCACTGCCCCCTCCCCCATTTCTCTACCAAAAGCAGCCACAGCAGAGGACAGACAAGAAGTTTCCACTCCTTCCATACTCTTTATTCCTGTATGAAGCTCCTATCTCTCCCCCTGCTCAGTATCTTTGATGTCTGGCCTTGGAGGAAAAGCCAAAGCTCAGGGAAGGCTAAAGCTCTAAGAAGTGGATATGGTACAGAGATCCAGCAGAACAACTTTCTTAAAGCTATGGCAGGATCTTCTCCTTCTGACAGCTGATAGTTTTCATCCCTCTGCAGCTGAACTCAAAGGCAAAGCCCTACTGGGTAGCCCAGTTCATTTTGAGTCCTCTTACCCTTGGTGGAGATTGTTTCCACTATCATATCAATGACGATGATAGTCCCAGTGCGGCCAATCCCAGCGCTGCAAGGAGAGGACAAGCAGAGGTCAGAGCAAGACAGCTCCTGAAACAAAATGCAGCTGCTTTCTGGGGAAGGATGTGCCTCTTGTAGCAGCTTTCAGCAATGCCACAAAAGAGTCACGGGTTCAACAGGTAGAGAGTTTGGTGTGGGGGCACTGAAGAAGAAAAAAGCAAATACTGGGACTGGCATATGCTTCACTCACAAATCCTGGGGTACAGCTGGAAGCAGCAGGACAGACTTTCTGTATCTCACCCCAGATAAGGGATGGAGGATGCTTCAAACTCCAGCCTCTGTACCAACCTGCAGTGTACCAGAATAGGCCCTGCGTTGGGGATGCTCTCTTGCTTCTGGTTTATCTGGTCGAGGAAGCTGAGGACTCCTCCCGGCTCACTGGGTACACCATGGTCAGGCCAGCTCAGGTACTGGTATTGCCAGATCTCACGCACAGCCTTGCCCTGAGAAGAGCAAAGCACCCCGCTGGTAAAACTGCAACCCAGTCCTGCCCCAGGCCTCTGTCCCAGGGAGAGGTGAGTCTGGAGCCAGAGAGAATCTGTCTCCTGCCCACTTCTTGGTGATTCCACCAGTGTGATTCCAGCCCAAACCAGGTGGGTACACCACCCCCAAGAATGCTGGAACAGCAGCATCATCACAGCACCCAGGAGTTCCCAGGTTTAGGTGCATGGTGGCTGTGAGAGCCAGGGGTTGGATGGCAGCCCTTGGTCAGACACACTCACGTTATCCTTCGGGCACACGCAGAGGTGCCGCAGCTTGTACTCCAGCGCGTCATGCTCCCCAGCGTTCTGCACAAGGTAGGGACCGTACTCCTTGGTGCTGCCCAGCTCTGGCCAGTAAGGCACACATTTGTTCTGTGTGGGCAGAGAGGGCAGGGTGAGGGTGGGCAGAAGGCGGGAGAGACAGAAAAAGCAGAGCAATGGTTGACAGGGAGGAGAGACACCTCCAGACTGGTACTTACCCGGCCTTTTTCCACCTCCCGTGTTGTCATCACGATAATGCGTGTGTTCTCCTGCCACACCATTTGCCACAAGTCATTGACTGTGGCGTCCAGGCAGCCCTGGCTGGCGATGTAGGTCTTGGTGCACTCATCTGGGCTGATCAGGGTGTTCTGAGTGCAGACAGGGGAGGGTCAGGAGGGCTGCAGGAGCAGCAGACCTTGCCCTGCTTTAGCACTGTTCTGGACAGGCACACAGCCGTCTTTCAAGAGTCTCACCTTGACATAGTTGGCATTGATGTAGTCAGATCCGGGTATATTTGGGTCCCTTCCCTGGAGGATGACTCTGGAGTGATCAACTGGGGGTGCAGTGAAAGAATGAACAGTGCAATGAGATACTCCATGCACAGCCACACAGAGCTCCTCACTGCCCTGTGCCACCTCAGTCATGATTCCCAGGGATGCCCCACAGCCTCAGCTCTCCCTCTGGGTTCAGACCAATCTCACTCCATCCTCCCATCTCTCTGCCTCTGTGATGGACCATAGAAGCTAATGAGTCTGATGCAACCCTCCCTCCTTCCTTCAAGGACAGGAAAAGGCTGTGACCTTCCTCATCAGCTCTTAAATTGTCAGTGCCATACACCTTGTAACCTGCTCTGGAGGACAGGGATGGCTTGGAGGGAGGGATGACTTGGACAGCTCTTCATTGCCTGTCTGTCCATTTATTTTTTTTTTTTTATAGTGGAGAAGCAAGACTCACAGGGCAATATGTTCTTGTATCGGTTCTTGCTCTTATTTTCGGGTCTCTGGCCCTCATGACGGTCAAACAGGTGCTTGGCTTCCTGTTTTTGCAGGCTCTGAGAGCAGAAGAAAGAACAGTCATGGCAAGGTCACAATGTATGACAGGGGAGGTGGGCACTAGGAGGCACAGTGGTGGTGGCTCTGATGACACATGGGCACGCTGTGGGGGAGCAGAGAAGTGAAAACCAAACCTAGACTTGAGAAGTCTAAGGCTTGTGCCCTTACTGTCTTGGTGACTCACTCTCCCAACCATAAAAAAGCGCATTTCTACATCGCTGGGTTCACTTAAAGATGAGACTCATTCCCCAGGGGAACTGGTTCCAAACAGACACTTCTTTCAGAAATAAATTGACAAGACACAAGAAATTTGTGTACAGGAAGAAATCGAGGATGGAGAATGAGGTAGTGCATGCAGAATTCCCAAAAAGCCAAATAATGTCCCCCAACAGTTTCTTACATCAAACTCCTCCCAGAATCCAGCCTTGGACGTCTCCTCAGACAGACTTGTCTTCTTGTTCAGTTCGTGCACTCTGTTCTCAATGTCAGCAGCATTCACCCTCGTAGCATAGTAGGGCTGGGGATGGGGAAACACAACAGGTGAGAGAGAGAGAGAGATGCTGCTGGAGAGCAAAGTGTCCTCTGTGCACCATGGAAAAAAGAAGGAAAGGGACATAAAGCAGAAAAAAACAGCAAATCAGTCCCCCCCCAAAGGGCGTCTAAAAAACAGGAAACTGGACTTACCTGCTTCAGGTACACAAAGGAACCAGACATTTCCTCAATTCCAATCTTCTTGAAGTGCTCCACCAGATCTGTCAAGCTGTCAAACATCTCAGCCCCTCCAATTGTGTAGCGTCCATTCTAAACAGAGGAAGAATGTGTAATGTCTCACTCATAACACTCAGAATCCTGGAATAGTTTGGGTTGGAAGGCATCACAAAGGGCTGCTAATTCCAAACCCCCTGCCATGGGCAGGGACACCATCCACTAGCCTGGGTTGCCCAGAGCTCCCCTCCAGCCTTACCTCAAACACTTCCAAGAATGGGGCATCCACAGTTTCTCTGGGAAACCTGAGCCAGTGCTTCACCAACCTCACAGTATTTTTTCCTATTATTCCATCTAAACCTTCCCTATTTCAGTTTGAAGGCATTCTCCCTTGCTCTATCACTCCATGCCCTTGTAAAAAGTCCCTCTCCAGCTTTCCCATGAGATTCCTTTGGGTACTGGAATGTGCTGTAAGATCTCCCCAGAGCTTTCTCCAGGCTGCAAACTCCCACTCTCTCCACCTGTCCCATGAATAAAGCTGGTGAAAGGCAGGAAAAAGGCAATGCTGGGGTTTAGATCCATAGGCACCACCCTGCATCATCTAGGAAAGCACTTCCTCTGGCAGGGAGGACAGAGAGTTTGTCCTGAGCACATGGAGTTCATGGCACTGTGCTCTCAGCGGATCAAAGCCCAGAGAAGGTGTATTGCCCTCCTATCCCATTTAAGGCCAGTTGCCTTCTCTCCATGGAATCTCATCATCCCACATGAAAAACAGGCGAAATTGTCACAGCCATTTTGGTATCATCCATCAGACCACTGCCTCTCCTCCTGCCTCCCACTGCTCACCTCACACATGATCTTGATGTGTGTGACTTTGAGCCGCGCGCCAGAGGCACCGGCTGCCCCCGCTGCAGCATCAGAGCCAGGCTTAGGCTGGTCAGTGAGCACAGACAAGACAAAGTCCCCAGGTTTGCTGAGGCTCTCCCGCACCAAGAAGGTCCAAGGGGTAGCTTTGGCCTGGAGCAGGGACTCGGCTGCAGGGCCTGACAGATGCCCATGGTACCACCTAAGGAAAAACAAGAGAGGGTTAAACAAGAGGTGGGATGCGGGAAGTGGATGCCCTTGAGCTGATGAGTGAAAAACAGCAGCACTGGGGAAGGGTGAGGGAGGAAGAAAGGAAGGGGGAGACAGAGAGGAAGGAAGGAGGGGCAGGATCTTGGGAAAAGCAGATGAGACAGAAAGTGGAGAGCCGGGCAGAGGAGGAAAGTGCAAGGGATGAGGTGGAGACAGAAGGGACCTAGGGAGCAGAAGGCTGGTACTGGAGGACACAGCGGGAAAGCACCAAGTGTGACCCATTGTGTGACACACACAAAGGCACAGGTAAGTAATACTTTCTGCCTGGAACACCTGCTGGGAGAGGGCAGTCTGTGTGTTTCAGCACCTCACAGTATTATTGGGACACTTGCCTTACTGCTGCAAGGGGCTCTGGAAACTCAAACACCAGGGAAACAAAAATAAGACTCTACCAAGTCAGAAACTCTCCCATCAGATTTAGCAGCTCCTGGATGGTTGTGCTGAGATCAGATCCATTAAAGAACCATTCCAGCAACTCCTCTTTCTGAAACTCAGTCACCTCTTCACTCAAAGGATAATTCCCATTCTCTCAGCACATCACACTGCAGCAATCACCCTGAGCACCAGGAGCTGATCTATGTGCACACTCCTGTCCCCAATACAAACACTCAGCAGCTCCTTCTCTCCTCCTAGCACAATGTCAGGAGCATCCCCATTTGACCAAGGTGTTCCCTGCCTCACCATCGGGATGTGGTAATGGATTTACTTCCGTGGAGCAGCTAAAACAGGGAAGGCCTGGCCTGGTGAACTTCACATTGTTAGGGGGCTGTTTGTTCCCATGAACTGAGATGGAGTTCAGGAGGCCACAGCCCAGTCACAGAGGCAGCCAGGGCATTTATTCATTCTCCCCTGCCTCTGATCAGAGCAAGGGGTTGCTCCACGTACAGCAGGAGGTTCACACAGTTATTACTGGGCTCAGCAAGTAACTTTTGCTGACCCTCACCTCATGCACTGCAAGAAGCAGCTGGTGACAGTGCACAGCTGTCATTAATTTCTGAACCTCCTCTCAGAGAACGGTTCAGCCACCATGTGCTCAGGTGCCACCTTGGCATCGGTTGGCGCCGCCTGCCCATCAAAGAGGTCTGCCAGCCTCCCCTCCCCACAGGGAGGAGGGGGTTAATGGGTCCCACTCCTCCCTCCCCCAGCAAAGCCCAGCTCTTCAAAGCCACGTGATGGAAAATCACTTGGGGAGAGAGTGAGAGGAGCTTTCGTAAGAGCCCGAGGGGGGAGGGGGTAAGTTTCCAACCGCAGGAGGAAGGGAGGAAACTGCAGGGCCACGAAGCAATGGCCTTGACTGGAGAGGACAGCCAGCAGCAGACCTGCCCCTCTGCAGCCTGACCCCAAGCAAGCTGGGCTGTGCCCCGATGTTTCAGCCTCTCTGCTCGCTGCCTCCAGGTGCCCAAGGAGGACCTGTGCAAGAAGGACTTGTCACCCCAGAGCAGGGCATGACAGCTCCCCCGAGCTGCATCAAAGGGCCTGAAAGCAAAACGCAAGGGCAAAGCCACCTGATTTGATTTAGGAACTTGGTGTCAGAGACACATGCAAAGCGGGGACAGGAAGGAGACTAAGCAGGCCAGGAATAGCAGGGGAACATGGTCCTGCTCGCAGCTACGTGAGTCACCCAGGCCTAGAATAACCAGGGAGGTTTGGGGCACAACTGAGGGCTTCCACACAACGCGTCCCTTCACAGACCACTGCAGACCCACAGCGGACACCGCAACCTTTTCTTTCAAAAACAGCGTATAAATAGCAAAGGCAACCGGAAACCAGAAGTAAAAATAGATCCCTGCTAGGTCTGCTGTGATGGATCAAGGTACACGCAGCTATTCCTGGGGATGCTGCCCCCATGGACACAGAGGAGGTTAAGAAAGGCAGGATGCATTTTTGGCAGGATTTGCTCTGGGGATGCTGGCAGGACAGAAAGAGGCCAGGAAACATTTAATCACAGGCACAGCAGCTCCGTGCTGTCCCTGTACCTCTCTGTCGTGGGGTCAGAACAGTTGAGCGGGTATCTCAAGTCGATGATGGTTCCATCTTTGTCCTGCAGCGAGCCCTGTTGCTGTGTGTAGTACTCCACCAATTCTGACAAGGTGGCAAACTTCTCCCCTCCATACAGGTCATAGAAATCCCCAGTATTCTGGATGCGGATGTGGGTTACCTGATCACCAACCCTGTGGAATAAAGCACAAGGCAGTCCAATGAGGTGGTTGGGAAAGGGGCAGGAAGGTGTCCTGCACTACCTCCCACCGTGGAACCAGAGCAAACCATCTCTGTGAATGAAGATGACTGGAAAGAGAAGCTCCTTGGACGACTTGAGGGAGGCTCTAGAAGACACTGGGAAGCTGAGGTCATTTTACAGCTTGAGAAGAACTCAGAGGGACAGAGGCAGGATGAAGAAGACGCCAGAGGACATGTGAGGATCTAGGCAATCTGTGTACGTAACACTGCAAAGACAGAAGCTGGGGTCCAAATTACTGACCGGACTGAAAGGGAAAAATCCCCCTGATTCCTCCGACTGGGTCTGGCCAGGAAGCTCCCATGGACACCTCGTCCCTTCAGTAAGGCTTCAGCTTCCAGCCCACTCAGGTCACGGTGAAACCACCTAGCAGAGAAAATAACAGCAAGACCAAGTGAATAAAAAAAGCCAGGCACTATTGTGGAGATCTGTAGGATGCAGAATGGTCCCTGGCCAGCATCCCTAGGTAAAAGCCAGCAGCAGCAGCATCCCTTCCTGCCTGATGCCTGCCCCAGCCTATGGATGGTTCCCATGAGAGATACGGCTTCCAGGGCCATCCTTGCCCTCATCCATCCTACTTCCCTGGTCCCATTCCTCACACACACAGACCTCTCAGACCCTCTTACCTCACCATTGCGGAGGGAGAAAGCAGAGGCGGCCAAGTGGCTGCCACCAAAGCAACGCAAAAAACAGAGGAAAAATCAGTTTGCGCTGGAAGGGAAAGGGAAGTCGGAGGTCTGTGCAGGGGCACCCAACGCCACGCTGTTCCTGCGCCTCTTGGGAGCTGGCCATGTATCTCTCCAGGAGCTGACTGTCAGTCCATTCGGGCGCTCTCCATGCACCTCTCCCTGCACAGGTGCCTTGCTCCCTGGCCCGCTGTGCAGCGCTGCTGGGCAGGGGCAGGCGCGAGCCCGAACACAGCGGGGCACACACGGCTCCGGGAACAGGAAGCGCTCTGAGCCATCCACTCCGCAGCCCCGAGCTGCTTTGCATACACTTCTGCTTCTCCTTTTGTGTCTTTCCTCCCCATAGCCCCTATTATTTTTGGGTCCCTGTCTTTAGCACACAAGGGCTGACGCTTCGCATGCATTTTGGATTCTGGCCATGTTCACAAAACTCAGTTCTGCTCATCCTCTGCTCCCCTTTCCCTCCAAAAGGCCAATGAGAAACACAAATGGTCCCAAATGTCCTACATGCTCTGTACAGGCATGGGGGAATCTGTGTGAACCCAGAGCTGCAGACTTCAAGTTCCAGGCTAGTGCTCTGAGCACAGCAGTGTCTGCCTGAAACCAGCCTGCCACGGGATGGGACTGACATGGGCAGTGGTAGCTCAAAAGGGATGGGGAGGTTGGGAGAGGGTGGTGAAGCTGCTCAGGAACGAGGCAGAGACCAGGACAAACAGCTACAGGGAGCCCACACAGCACTGAGGGAGCTGAGCCAAGGACCTTCAAAATCCCAGCACCCCACACTGAGGCCAAAGCTGACAACCTGGACAGCCAAGTACAAGAAGGAAAACCATTCCAGTCACCTGGCTGTGTCCAGCTGTGGCCCATGACTGCCCTGCCCACAGCACTCGCTTCAAGTCTGCAGGTCTGGTGAAAGAATGGGAGCTAAGCCGTGGCCTAAGAGTGCAATCCAGCTGGCAAAGGAGCCTGGCTTTTCCCTGGGGCCATCTCAGCTACCCTGTGCGGTGTGGGCAGCAGCAACAGCAAGAGCCTTGCTCATTTCAAGCAGCAGCAGCAGCTGCAGACTTCCCCACATACCACCAGACTGGGAAATCCTGCAAAAAGATGAACAGGCTGCTAGCTAAGACTTAGACAAAAACTCGTGGCCAAGACAGAAACCAGCAACAAAGGGAAGTACAGGAGAGACGAGCGGGAAGCTAAACTTCATTGCTAGAAAGGCAACCCAGGCACCTCCAGCAGCTTCCTTAGAAATGCTTCTGGTTTCATGCACATGGTGAGCTGGGGTGTGGTGAGCTGCAGGCAGCCAGAGGTACTGACTTAGAACTGATATTAAAAACCAAGGAGATTTTAAATGCACGGGAGCAACTCAAGGGAGCAACTTCTGCACAAAGTTGTAGAAGTTGCACCAGAAAGGCGGCACCTAAATCAGTCTAGCGGGAACAGGAAACAAGTGCTGTTTATTGCCAAGGGAGAAAAGGCAGGAACTTCCAGGGAGCAGTCCCAAAAAATAATTCCTGATATCAAAATCATATTAGAGCATGCTGAGTCGATATGAAGCCAAGGCAGACAAAAACCAAAACTTAGGCATCCCTACACCCTACACTAAAGGAGAAAATCTGTCTGAGGAATTGAACATTAGCTGGACACAGGGGAACAGGGAAAGAAAAAGGTGGCAAAGAGCCCAGACCAGGATAAGAAAGGGTGAGAGAGCACTTATCCCGTGTAACTCAGCATCTTCCAGAAGGACAAGCCACAGGGTGCAGTGTAATCTCTTGACAGTATTTTTGTGGACAAAAACCCCATATCACATAATTTAGAGGATGAGTTTATGCTTTCATTTTAGGAAAGGAGTGGATGCATGCAGCTGCCCTGGTGTCTTTGATCTGGGCCATCCAATTAAAAAGTATCAGTAAGGGAGGGAAATGTCACCACAGAGAAGCCATCAGTCAGTATCTTCGAGGCTGCTCTCCCAAATGGCTGCAGCACGGAACAGCTGAGCCACTAAATATAATAAGACTATAATTGAGCCACTAAAACACTTTTTAATCTAATTAAGAGGTCAAGAGATTTCAGCAAAGAGACTACTCTTACACTGTTTGGCTTTCAGTACAACACAGGTGTTCGAACTTCATCTTGTAAATCCCTCGTGGAAGCAGGCCACAGCTAGCGCAGTAACAAATTTACAGCAGAAGATAAATGAAATAGCTAATTAAAAACCACACATCTGGATTGCTGCAAGAAAAAAAGGCCCTGAGAAACTGGAAAGGATCCAGCATAATGCCACTGATGCAGTGAAGAGCCTGGAACATAGCAGAGAGCAAGCTGGGTTTATTCAACTTGAAGAAAAGATGCTTAAGGAGGGATTTAACACTTGTCTGAGACAAGCTAAAAGGGGCCATGGGGGTTTAGAGCTGATAAGTCAGGTTCTTTTTTGTGGGACACAACCAAAAGACAAGAGGCAACAGGCATGACTTGCAGCAAGGGAAATTCTGATTAGGTATCAGGAAAAACTGCACACGTGCTCCCCCCCAAGGGGGTTCAGCACTTGCCACAGGTCTCCAGTGCAGCGGAGGAGCCTCCACCCTGGCAGGTGTCAGGACTCAGCCAAATGGGGCCCTGAGACACCTGAGCCAGTTTTGGGGCAGCAGGGGTGGCACTAGGCAGGGCAGAGGTCAAAATGGTTGTCAAAGGAAGAGCAGAGAGAAAGATTGTGTACAGAGTTTCTTTTGCCTTTGTACTTCCTAAGCCTCTGTTCGCAGCTACTTGTAGTCAGCTGTCAAATGCATAACAGATTTTGCACCCTTTGGCAAAGAGCTCCATTGCTCAGTTACAGAAACACCCCCTCCTTTGACTCATTTATAACCTGCTCCCTGCCTCTTTTTTACCACCTGGTTGTTGCAAAGAAAGGAAAATCAGTCTGTGGTTCCTGTTTCTCTCCCCTTGCTCCAAGCTACTTGTGGTAACAGATCTGAAACATCCATATCCATCCTCAGGCTGAAGACTCCAGCCCTACTAAGGGGTTCTTTTTGTACAGAACTATTCTACACCTCTGACCACCTTTGCTGTCTCTCTCAAGAGATATTTCCAATTCGGGCATTTTGATTTGGAGATAAGAGTGAAGGTGGGCACAGAACTGTGGTGTTCAAAATGTCGGTGAGTCATGGACAGTGGTGATTTCTGATGTTCACTACAACCAAGCATTAAGCTAACAACTGCATGGACTTCTATAATCAAAGAGGGATTACCATTAATTCACAGTCATTGTTTTATATGCAATTTTTGTATTATTTTTCTGTATGAACATTGTTTTACATAAGCCTTTTCATCTGCTGCTCTACTGCCCACTCATTCACTGCCATTAGGTCTTTCTGAAATTACTCACAAGTCAACTCCCACCCTATTATCCTGAATAACTTTCTACCATCATCCAATTTTCTCACCTCACCAGTATTCCCAGGTCACTTGGGAATATACTGAACAGCCTGTATTTCAGATAAGGCCCCTGTGATCTGACCACTGATGACTTCCCTTTGCTGTAAAAATGGGATGTTAATTCCCACCTTCCATTTAATATTCTCTAGTATTTCTTTACTCAAGAAAATCTCCATCTTCTTTTTTTTTATCCTGTGATTTCAGCCTTTATTTAAAGACTTCGATGAGAGAGTCTTTGCCAAATTCTTTAAATCCAAGCAAACTGTACTGGCCAGACCTGCCTTACCCATATGTTTCCTAAGTCCCTCAAAACCTTCCAGTTTTACAGGACCATATTTACCTTTACAAAAGCAGATTCTGGCACTTTAGTATCACATTCATTGCTCTCCCCATTATACTGTGCACCCTCCTGTTCAGATAATGACTTTATTGTTCCATGCTTCTCTCACATTTGAGGGGGAGCTAATTTGGAGCCCTTTTTGAGAATGAGCATTGCATTTGTCAGTCTTCTTCTTGTAAATCTCAGCACAGAGATGATTTCAGACAAGAGGTTTTACCGCTCTGTACAGAAGTCTGATGTAGTTCAGTCATTAGTGCCGAGCAAAGGCTGCCTGGGAATGGGCTGATGGACCATCTTCCTGTGACCTGCCAAAGCCACACGCTCTCCATCAGGCCTTGGGGCTCCAGCACAGTGCTGGACCACTGTGGTTGCCCAAATTCTTACCAGAGAGTAATGCCAGTGTGAATCCCATTTCCTGACACCCTTCCAGAGCAGGACACCTGTTTGGACTGACTGTGAGGATTGTAGGTCCCACTTTTTGTTCCATAAAGGGCTAGGAAAGACTGCAGCAAATAAAGGAATAACCAGCATTTAAAAGGCCAGGCAGCTGACATCTCTCTCTGCAAAACCATTCAGAGATGCTGCAGCTGCAGGGTGGCAGAGGAACTGCAGCAGACTGGCCATCACAAACCCTGCTTGCTCCTTATCAAAGTGAGAAGAAGCAACAGTAATGATGTAAAGCACAGCGAGCTCCAATCCTCTGGCTACCTCTAATAGGCAGCTCCTATTAGAAACTGGGCATTTTTCCCTTCTGCGCCTAATTCCTACTGCTGCTATTTTTATTTTTCTCACCCACAACTCTTGTTTTCTTGCCCTAACTAGCATTCACAGCACTCACCCACGGGATGGCATCAGGGTCTTGTCTCTCAGATCCCCACTGATGGAGGACTGACAGGAGCTGGTGGAGGAAGTACCACAGCCCTCAGCCAAGGGGGGGTCCTACTAAAGAAAATAAAACAATATTGGAATTACCAAGAAAGGATGTTGAAACGGATTTGGGAGGGAGATCAAAGACCTGGATAGAGGAGGGATGGCGTGGCACCCTGGCGGCGGGGCGGGATGCTCATGGCGGTGAGTGCCGGGGCGCTGGAGCAGCAGCTGGCCGTGCCTGCGGGTGCAGCACCTCCCGTGACTCACCTGAGCCCGATGTGCACAGGCGAAGCCCCGAACTCCGCCTGCTCCCAGGCGGAATAAGGAGGAGGCAGCTCCAGGTCAGGCAAACCTCAGGCCTCTCAAGCCGCGGGCTTAATTTTCACCATTTGCAAAGCACTTCCTGGACTGCAGTTAATGAATAATCAAAGGGGTGGGGGAAGGCCAAGGCCAGGCTCGGAGAGGTAGATGGAGACGGAAGGGACCGACTGCTCTTCCTGCCTCCCATCCACTGAGCTCACGCCCTCGCTGGCTGCATTCCTGCCCGCTTTGTAACTGGGAGCACAGAACTCCCGATGCAGCTCCCTCACACCTGGCTTGCAGCTCCCTGCTCTCCCAGGCCTGGCTCCTTCACTCTCAGCCCTTTTCCCCTGTTCTTGTCGCCAAAGACCTCAATTCTTCCAAGGACAATAGGGACAGAGGGCAGGAGGCTACAAGCAGACATACCTGATGTCCCTCTGAATGACACTGCAAAGAAAACATTGCAAAGGAGCAAGGCTGCACCACTAGGTTGATCCCTCTGCAGTCCGAAAAAAAAGGTGAGATAAAAATTTTACGTTGTTTATGTTGTTGTAATCCAGGCTGCAGCCAAACGGGGCAAGCCCAGCCCTCCCACGCTGGGCAGCTCCCTGCTGGATCTCTCCGCTGCATTTTTCACTAAGGATAATGTGCTGGATTGCACATTCAGCCACAAAACAAGGGAGCAGGAGTAAATTAGCACTGACTCTGCTGCGACAGGGGCCTCAATGGCACTTACAACACTTGCTGAACAGCACTAATCGTGTTGAGAGACACATTATGCTTCAAACAGCACGTCTGAAAATGCTTGCCCTTGTAACGTGCTTAATACCTGTCTCTCTGATACCAGATCCTAGGGCTTCACACCGAGGCTCTGCACAAACCTTTCTGCAGAACATGGTGCCTACTGGGCCTCCCAAAAGAGCGTCACAAGTGTCATGCAGAGAGCACTGCTGTACCTGCCTCTGCACCAGGGAGCAGCACTGCCGAGCTCACGGCCATTCATGAAACACGGGCATTTTCAACATACGCTTTATTCGCGAGCAGACACGCGAGCAGACACGGAGCATCCCATTCCTCCCAGGACCGCGTCTCCCTTGTTCAATGCCCCGTTCCCAGGGCTGACAGGACGTGCACCTTGGAAGCAGGGCACCAGCCGGAGCACCGGGAGAGCTCCGCGGGCTCAGGAGGCAGCAACTCCGCCGGTGCCGGCCCCGTGCGGCGGCAGCGTCATGGGCGGCAGGAACATGGCCTTGAGCTTGCCGGACATGCTGGCGATCTCCGGGTCCTGCGACTCGTAGGACTTGATCAGCCGGGCGAATTTCAGGACGCCTGCAAGGGAAGGGAGTGGGCGGGACGCCCCGCTGCCCGGGCGGGCCCGGAGCATCCCGCCCGGCGGGGGAACAACCCACCTTCGCCGTCGCTGCTGAACCCGTAGGCCTTGATCACGTCCTGCTGGATCTGGGTGGCCACGGGCAGCAGAAACTGCAGCATCTTGCCCATGTCGTTGCAGGCGTTGTCCCGAGCCTCCTCCATGCGCTGCGCGTTCTCGGGCGCCCCGAACGCCTTGATCACCTCCGCCAGCACGGCTGCGGGACACGGGCACTCAGCCGCCCGCCGGCCTCCCGCACGCAGCGGCGCGGCACGGGCCCTCGGCCGCCGGCCCGCCCGGGACACGGACCCGCCCGCACTCACCCTTCGCCTGCTCCGCGCTCAGCGCCGGCGGCACCGGGGGCTGCGCGGAGGCCGCCATGGGGCGCGGCGGGGCGGCCGCGGCTGCTGCCCCACACCGACGGGCACCGGTTCCAGCCCGGCCCTGCCCGAGCGCGCCTGCGCCTCCCCGCCCCGATCTGTCATTGCACCGCCTGTGGGAGGGGCTTCCCGCGGGCGCGGGAAACCTACTGGACAAATTCTAAAAGAGCTGAAATCACTACCGGAAAGGGCGCACGGGCGAGGACCCCCTCCGGGCCGACCCACCCCGAGGTGAGGGCGAGGGCCGCTCTTCTCCTGGGCCGTTTCCCCTGCGGGTCCCCGACCCGACTCCGCCCGCCTGCCCCGCTCAAAGCCGATACCGGCGGTCTCCGGTGCCGCCAAACGGGCCAGCCGCGCCGTCCGGACCGTATGCAAATTCCTCGCTTCTCATTGGCCCGCCGTGCGCACGCCCCGCCCCTCCCGTGGTTGCCGGGTTCCCGCACGCCTTTCCCGAGGCGGTGCCCACTTCCAGCCTCTCCCACTTTTCACCGGGAGTGTTTCTGCCCTTCTCCCCCTGGCCCCACTGAAAAGAAATGAACACACCAGAGTCCCGTTTCTGAAAGGGTTTTTTCGTCTTTTTTTTTTCCTTTTTTAAGAGCTTCATATATATATTTATATATATAAATTATTAGAATGTGTGTCAGGGCTCGGGAGTGCGTGGGAAACATCTTTTGGGTGGTTGTTTTTTTTTCTTTTCCATAGCTGGGTTGTTGGTTGTTTTTTCCTTTAATGGTTAAGTAAATATATATATATATGGGGGACCAATCGAGAGATACAACTGTGAAATCAGAACACGCACGCAGGGGCAAGGGAGTCACAAGTTGCTACATAAAACTGCCACGTCTAATAGGATGTGCATGAGTTAAAGTACATCAATTAGGAGGGGTGAGGGGAAAGGGGCAGCCACCATCTTACAGACAGTCCCAGGACGCAGTGTCACGCCATGCCAGCTCTCCCCACGGGGCTCAGAGGGGTCACGGTGCTGACGGCAGTGTCCAAAAGAGTCTGCTGGTGCTTAGCACCTCATGGCCGCGCCCCTTCCCATCAGCTGCGGACAGCACAGCCCCCGTCCTGCAAACAGTCCTGCGGTGCTTTGCACCCCGATGGCTGGGACCGGACCCTCGCAGGCAGGAGAGGCCGCTCAGCAAGGGACCTGGAACACTTTGTTTGCATCTGAAGAGATGTTGGGAGAATGGGAAGCTGCTCTGGCTAATCTGAAAAAGTTCCACGTTGCTTTTCTGTATCGCTAAGCAGTATCTTACAGTTAAAGGGGGGGATGGGGTGTTGAGGAGGAATCTTGAAAAAAGGCTCTTTTGTGTTTGCAGTTATTTCTTGGCTGCACCTCCTCCTGCAGAAGCAGAAAAGGCAGGAGCATCCTGTACATGAAGTCCTGCAATGCTCTGCACTTTTTATTTAATGCAACTGTTCCCCCAAAACAAAGGATGGAGCTCCTGCCACCCTGAATTCATGTCAGTCTTTGTCTTTTGGAGCTCTGTGCAGTGCTGATTCTCTTCAGAGCTCAGCTGAAATCACGTACCAATCGCTTCAGGTCCATTAGGGGTGTGTCAGTCCCTCCCCATTTGCTCTCCTCCACTTTTCCCAGGATGCCATCCCATACTTTTTGTCATCTTCTCTTGTACTCTACTGCATGGTGGGATCAGGATGTGTCACTTTGCAGCTTCCCCTCCCCCAGGATTTGGTTGATTGATTGCTCCTCTTGAGAGAAAGACATGATGATGTCACACTGACAGTGGAAGTCCATTTAAAGGGGTTTGTCGCTTTCCTTCTTCAGGTGGCTAGGATAAAAAAGAGGAACAAGGTGATAGTGAAAGGAAAAAAAGGCAATTTATACCATTCCCTGCCTTTGTTCATCTGGACCCACACAACACTGCTGGCTTGGGAGGTTTTGTAGATCCTTGAAGTAGGAGATACTGTTGAAAAGGTACAACATTCCACCTCTCTCTTTCCCAGTGTGCCTCCCCATGCACTTGTGAATTCCTTGTCTTGGCAAAACCATCAAACCCTTATAAATGTTTTGCATTTTGGCAGGGGTATGGGTTAGTCATAACTGCATTAACATGTGTGAAACATATAAAAGTTATCTCCCCCCTCAGAGGGGAGGAGCTGAGATCTCCCAAGGGATTGAGTAGACACTTGCCAAGCAGACTTTCCTGGTGGCCAGCCACAGCTGTGCCCCGTGGCAAAGCGTCCCTGTTTCCCGTGTGGGCTTGGCCACAGCCACCCGCTCCAGGGGCAATGCTTCCCTGCTCGCGCTGCCTGTGCCAGCCCCACGCCAGGGCTGGGCCGGGAGGTGTTCCTGCGAGGAGAGGGCAGCTGCACGCACCTGTAGTAGTCCTCCTGCGTGGGGAGCGGCACGCCGTGCAGGGGGTGGTGGGCGTGGAGCCACTGCTGCTGCTCCAGAGCCAGGCGCTGCAGCTCGGCCGACTGCGCGTGCATGGCCTGCAGCTGGTGCGCCGCCGACATGGGCGCCGACAGCGAGCCCGGCAGGTCCCTGTAGGGCGCGGCTGCAGCCACAGTGACGCAGAGAAGAGCCCAGTTAATGCTCCATCCAAGGCCCCACAGCTCAGCCAAGACCCTGCTGCACCCCCATTCCCCCATTCCCACGTGCAGGACCTGCTCACCGGCCTGTCCTGACCTGTTTAACAGATCTTAGTCTGGTCCTGTGACGCCCGTGCCCCTCGGAACTCTGCTGATGCTCTCTGAAGGAGAACAGCAGTCCCTGTGAAGTTCCTTACCAAAGAGCTGGTGGCGCAGCACTTCATTCTCATGTAGAGGGTGAGGCAGGAGAGGGTTGGGGATGGTTCCAGCTGGGTATGGTATCCGGGTGAGGTGTGATCCCGAGGCAAGCGGGTCGATTAGAGGGTGAACAGAAGCTGAGGCTGGGAAGAAAAGATACCACAAGATAATTGTCCCAGGCTTTGTAGCAAGTAACGCAGAGATAGACACAAGGCCTCACAAAACAGATATGGAGGGAGGATCAGAGTGTGTTAGGGATGGGATGATTTCACAGCTAAACAACATAGTGTCATCTCCTTCTGAGTGTTACTCTTTTTGCCTGCATTGAACTGCATGTGAACTAGTCTGGCAGAGCTCTGTCCCTACACTCCTCAGGAAGAAACACTGTTCTTTAGAAGTTCATCAGGGTTCTGCAAGGACCTGCTCTGCAATCAGATCTGCACCCCATATCATGCCCATCTGTCACCCCCAACCACCATTCATGTGCATACTTGTACTGGGTTGCTTTCTTTTCCAGGTCTTATCCAGCACAGATTCTCTTTCTAGTGGTTTGGACTCCCAGCCAGACTAAGGTGTCCAGCCATGAATGGTAGGGAAAATGGACACTCACTTGTACCTTGTGCCATCTCTGAGCAGTTGCTCAGAGCCAGCATCTGTGACTGACACCAGACCCCACCGACCGCTCACAGCACCTGAGCAGGCACAACACTTTTTTCCTATTGCACTCTAGCTTGCGCTTTACTTCCCTGAGATTTTCATCTTTAAACATTTTACTTTGCTTTCCTGCAGGATGTGGAAATGGAAGGGACCACCACTCAATTCTGAAGAACAGCAGCCTCCAGTTCCTTATGATTAGCCCACCTCCTATCCCATCCCATCCCACTATCTGCAGCCACTGAGAACCAGCATTTCATTAGTCCTAAGGACACTGCCAAAACTGTTCTAGCAGGGCTCCTCCTCCCTCTGCAGACTCCAGTGTAAGGAATGCAGTTCACAGCAGCACCACCTAGGCAGTCAGTGGGACTACAGCGCTTGTACTGTGGCCCCACAGATCCATAACAAAAGGACACAGTGCAAACAATTTTGCTGGCCACTGATCAGCAGTGTCAGTGCCTTTGGTGGGAGGGGAGTGGGAAAAAGGAAGAATGACCATGATGTTGGGCTCTTCTGGCTGAAGATATATGGCCTCAAAGTTTAATCTTGTCAGCTTTTAGGGTTCCCCAGGGCCAGAGGGAGGGAGCGCAAGGAAGGCACAGTAGGACAGAAATCAGGGCTTTGTGCAAGGCACCAGCACCACACAGCCCTTACCTGCGTGTATGGCATCCTGCTGGTGAAGATGAAGGTGGGAGTGGATGTGGGAATGCTGATGGTGATGAGGTGTCACATTGAGCATCTGCAGCCGGGCCAGAGGGTCGTTGCTGAGCGCCGCCACCCGCTCGGCGTGCTGGCGTTCGGCCGCCAGGCGCTCGGCGTAGGACATGTCGGGACGAAGGGTGGGGCCGGCTGCCAGCGCCAGCCTCTCCCGCTCCAAGTGGCCCAGCCCTGGGTGGAAGGGGAAAGCGGGATGAAGGCCGGGGGCCGTCTGCAGACTCAGCCCGCCGTGGCGTGGGAAGGGATCCATGGCAGCGGCGGGCACGGCGTGGAGCTGCTCCAACTCGGCCGGTTTGACTTCAAAGCCAGGCTTGAGGCGTTCGCGCAGGTCCCGGTCCCTCAGGTCTCGTTCGCGGGCCTCGCGCTCGCGCAGCTCCCGCTCCCGCGTGGCCGGGTCGCTGCTGTAGATGGCTGGCACGTTGTAGCCCAGCAGGCCCGGGTCCACGGCGCCCAGGGGCACGTAGAAAGGGTGGTTGCGGTTGCTGGGGGACATGACGTGGGGCCGGGCGTACTCGCTAAGGGTGCGCAGAGCCGGGGTGTCGGGGCCCAGGTATGGGGGAACAGTCGCTACAGCACTGCCCTGCTCGAAGGAGGGGCGGTGGGGAACCGGCCCGAGGGAGGAGCACTCGACCGGACGGCCCTCCTGGGCCATCTTCTGCAAAAGAGCAGAGAGACCGGCTTCAGGGTCCCAGCGGGGAGCGGCCAAGGGAGCCCTCGAGCATCCGCCCTGGCTGCGCGGCGGCAGTGGGGCTCCCAGACCTACCACACTCCTCTCCAGCTCCCGCTCCTTCTCCCGCTCCCGCTCCTTCTCCCGCTCCCGTTCCCGTTCCCGCTCCTTCTCTTCGCGGGCCTTCTGCTCAGCCTCTCGACGCACTTTCTCCACCAAGTCTGCTCTTTTCTTGGCCAGCTTGGAGCCGTCAAGGGGCACAAAGTACAGGTCTGTGCGGGAGCAGGAGTTGAAGCCACGGTCCAGGTGTTTGTTGAATCTGGGGATGAGAGGGGAAGCCTGTCAGTGCTGACAGGGCTGGTGAGACAGGGACAGCTACAGTGGGAATGTGAAAAGCATCATCAAAAGGCAAAAGGGCACAGCTGCACCTCAGGCTTGGGGTGATTTCCTCTTCCCTGCCCCATCCGGGCCCTCCCCATCCTTTGGAGAAACCAGTCTCCCCTCACCTGGCTGACTGGCTGGCATGGCTCGGCACGTCCACCACCTTGGGGGGCGGCGAGGGGCTGCGAGCAGGAGGCACGGGGCTCTCCGGGGGCTCGTACTCCTCCGACGGCTCCTGCTTGATCTGAGCAGCGCTGAGGGGCAGCGGGGGTGGCGGCGGGGCCGGGGCAGCCATGCTCCCTGGCAAGGGTGGTGGGGCAGAGGGGGCGGGTGAGGGGGCTTTGTAGCCCCCCGCCACAGGGGAAGAGGCCACCCGGTAGCCAGGAGGCGTGGCTGCACGGAAAGGGGCAGCCGAGGAAGTGGGCGGTGAGCCCGGCTTGTAGGGGGCTGGGGGCTGGAAAGTGGGGACAGGGGAGGCCGCCCGCTTCCCATAGGGGGCCACAGCTGATGGGGGTACGGGGGGCGAGACCGTCTTGTAGGGGGCTGCAGAGGGGGAGGCCATGGTGGCGATGACGGTGGAGAGGGTGGTGGCAGCAGAAGTGACCGGAGGGCCAGCCCCATGAGCAGGGGACGGGGGTGGCGGCGGGGGGAAGGTGTAGGTGGCAGGACTCTGCCCCGGTGGGTGCGTGCACATGCTGGGGTAGCTTCCCTGGGAAGAGGCAGCAGAGGAGGACGAGGAAGAGGAAGAGGATGAGGACGAGGAGGAGGAAGAGGGGGCAGCGGCCGCGGTGGCGGAGGGAGCCTGGCTGTAGGCGGCTTGGCTGTGGGGAGGGTAGAGGCGCAGCCCGTAGGTGGGATGGGAAGGGTGATGGCTGCCGGACTCCAGGCCGTGGGGGTAGCCCCCGGGGGGCTGGGGAGGAGCTGTGGCTGCTGGGGAGACGCCCCCGCTGCTGCCGTGACCGTGGTGGTGCTGCTGGGGAGGCTGCTGGTGATGGGGGGACTGGGCAGGGAAAGGCGCGGCGGGGTGGGAGCCGGCATTGCCCAGCGGGCGGCTGTAAGGGGGTGGCCCCTGGCTCCAGACGGGCTGCGAGGGCAGGGAGGGCTGGGTGTACTTGGGGGGCTGGCTGGAGACGGAGAGGCCGCTGGGCGGGGGGAAGGAGTGCCCGTAGGAAGCGCTGTAGCTGGGCAGGGGCTGGCCCGCCGAGGGCTGCGGGTACTGGGCAGAGGAGCTGGAGGGCGGCAGCGGTGGCGGCGCGTACGGGTAGCGGGAGGGGGCCAGGGCCGGTGCCTTGTCCTGCCCCATGCTGTGGGGCGAGGGCAGGTGGCCGCTCAGGGCCTGCCCCACCATCCCTGGGGAGCTGGAGGCGGCCACTGCGTTGTTGAGGGGGCGCAGGGCCGGCGGGGGAGGCAGGTTGGAGGAGACGTGGGGGAAGGAAGGGGCCGAGGCCGGAGGGGCGGCCGGGGGGTTGGCTGGGGGCGTCTTTTGAGGGGGGAGCCCTCCTCCCACCGACGCCAGAGAGATTGGGGTGGTAGGGGGTGGATTGTGCTTGGCGCTGAGGGGCTGCTCACGAGCCCCTGGTGCTGGGAGCCCTCCCACTCCACCGGCAATTTTGGCCCCAACCTGGACCACATTGGCCGCAGGATAAAGGGGAGTGTGGGAGGAAGAGGAGGAGGAAGAGGATGAGGAGGAGGAAGGCGGAGCGGAAGGGGCAGCAACAGCAGAGGAGGAGGAAGAGGAGGAGGAGGAGGCAGGTGTCTGTGGGGCCTGAGCCTGGAAAATGCGTGAGGCCTGGCCCTCCAGCTGGGAATGGTAACTCCCGGCGGGAGGTCCCTGGGGGTGCACCTCGCCCGGGAGCCCAAAGCTGGGCTCTGGCGGACGGGCCAGGCTGTCGGGAGGGGCAGCTCCCGGCGGGCTCTCGGGGAACAGCGGGGGGTGGTGGTAGGAGTGAGACGGCCCCTGGGACAGCACGGAAGAGGAGTCAGAGTCGTTCTCCACGCTCCCAGGGCTGTAGACACTGGGCGAGGTGCTCCTGTTATCCTGGTCGATGTCCCGTGGGTCGCTGCTCATCTCATCATTGAAGCTGTGGCCGTCAAGGCTGTCAACATCAGATGGGGATGGAGGACAGGGCAACTCCTGAAGTAGGAAGGAGGAGGAAAGGGGCATTATGAGGCCTCCCAGACCATACATGGCACACTTCAAGTTCCCAGAGAACTTGTTTTCTGACCTTTCTCTGCCAACCCCAGCACTAGAAAACCTCACAGAGGAAAGGAGACATTGTCTGGCAAGGTACACACAGCACCAGTCCTCCTGCCTCCTTTCCAGTGCTCCCAGGTCCTTCATGAGCATTCCATGTTCAGGAAGGAGGTAACAATGGGTACCCTGTGTAAAGAGGCAGTGAGGGAGGGCAGGAACTGTTACACACAAGGCTGAGAGGGAATAGATACAACAGGGGCGATGGGCTGATGGGCTGTTGGCCAGGACATGGTATTACCAGTGGCATGGAGCCGCACACACCACAGTGGTCCCAGCACTGACCCCAGACCCAGAACTGCTCTTCTTGCCCCTGCAGAGCTCTCCCTGGTCAAGGAGACCAGCTCCCACCCAGACCCCTCTCACTGTTCCACCCCTTACTTCCAGGAGTTCCCCCTGTGCTTCCCAAGCCCTGCTCCTCCCCACCACCTGCTGCCTCAGACAATGTGCACTGGTGATTAGCAGTCATCGTGGGTGAGGGGAACTAACAAGTGCCACTCTAAACAAGGGAGGCTAAGCTGAAAAAATACCACTGCTGAGCTGAACAGACTGTCCACGTGGAAAAATTACAGAAGTGGAACCAAGGTGGTTGAATTATAAGGACCTCTTAACACAAGCAAACATCCCCATGTTTTTGCAGGCCTTTAAGGGCAGTTCCCTGAACAGGCTAACAGGGAATGGAGAAGCACAAGAGCTGAGTCTTCCCACCACCCAACCACCAATCCAGCCTGGTGCTGTCAGTGTTTGGAAAAGCCCTGCCACGGCTCTGTGTGTGCATGAGCAGGTGTTGCATGACTGTCACCTGGAACCCACCATGACTTAAGCACCTCCATGTCACACTGTGCTGGGGATCAGGAGGGACTGACTCCAGCCCAACCTGCGGCTGCACATGGAGCCAGGCTCTTAGCACTAAGCTGGAAAAGACAGGGCACATCCCCAGCTCTGACAACATAGCAGACCCCTGAACACAAGGCAAATGAGACAGAGAGCCTCCATGTGCTCAGTCATCACTCCTGGTGCCATTTTTGTAGATGCCATTTAGGTTGGAAGAGCTGCAGTGGAAAACCCCCGAGGTGTCAGGGCTCCAAAGCAGCCAGAACCTCGAGCAGCACAGACAGGGAAGTGCAGACTCCTTTGCTCTGGACTGGGCACATGCCAGCAATCACAGCAGGGAGAGCTCACCTCAGTTTTGGTTTTTTTGGGAGCGTTGGTGTCCTCCCCTTCACTCTCCGAGATCTCTTCTGTTCGGCCCTGCTTGCTGCTCTTGGGGGTGCAGGATTCCTCCAACCGGCCTTTCTGCAAGGAGACAAGGAGAACACAGAGGTGGAGGGTCATGGGGAAATCTTCCAACCCCACAGGTCTTCCCAGACTGCAGCAGGTGACACACAGCCACCATGGGACATGTGTCAATGACACTAGCAGACCAACACGGACCCAGCATACGGCAAAAATGAGCACTAAAAGGGTCTGGTGAGACTGGACACCAGTTCTTGGGAAAGTGCAAGATGGTGAGGATGAGAGCAAAGAGGGATTCGGCCCATTTCAGAAAGTTAACCCAGCACGGGCTACTTGTGGATCTCTTTTGGTCTGTGTCTCTGGATCCTCAAATGGATCCCACCCAGTCTGGGCAGTCCTTGGCCACCCACACTTGTGTTCCAGCTGGTATTACCTTTGCCGCTTGTCGGGATTTCTCAGCCTTGCCATCACTGCTGGAGGTGCTGACACCACCAGGGGAAGCTCGGCCCCGTGACCTGAGCTCCTCTCGGGGCCCCGGAGTCTCTTTCTTCCGTCCACTCCGCATTGACATCTAAGAGAGGGATCACTGTGTCAGTCCTGCTTTGCACCTCCCACCGCCCCTGCTCTGTGCCCAGCCTCCCAAAGCCCATGAACCCCTTCACTCCACTGTGCCAAACTCATGGCCACTACCTCTGCAGGGAGCCTCAGTTCCAACCCACACCTCCAGCCTGGCTCTCGTGTCCCGGCCCCCTGTCCCACCCCACGTACTGAGTCCTTGTTCTGTCGTGTCTTCATTCTTTTGGGTGTGGGACCCCCATTCTCCTTGGCCCGGTTTGATGAAAACATAAATTTTTATGACTCCACAACCCCCTTCGGCTGTTTCCGAGGAGATGGAGATGGGCAGCTCTTCTGGAAGGGGGAATTACACCAGGCAGGCAATGAGATCCCTCTGGATCCTGAAAGGCAGACAAGCAGATGAGGGGGGAGAAAGACTGAGTGAACTATAGAACACCTTTTCATGGTTTGCTATAGAAATATGGCAAAATTACTATTGTTTCCATATTTAGAGACTCGAGTCTGTTCACCAAGAATGCAATAAACTCTCCCATCAGTGTGGGAAAAGATTTGCCCACTGCCATATTTGATTTCCAATTTCTAGGAGTGATATGTGCACGATGTGAGGTATTCATTTTTAATGGCTTCACACTGAAAGAAGGCAGATTTAAATTAGATACTAGAAAGAAACTCTTTTACTCTGAGGGTGATGAGGTACTGGAACAGGTTGCCTCAGGGATCCCCCTGCCCTGGCAGTGTTGAAGGCCAGGCTGGATGTGGTTTTGAATAACCTGCTCTTGTGGAAGATGCCCCTGTCCATGGCAGGGATGTTGGAAGTAGATGATCTTTAAGGTTTCTCTTAATCCAGGCCATTCTGTGATTATCTCATTCTATGATTTGGGGCCCAATAACGCTGCTTTGGAGGATGCAAGAAGAAATAGTTATCAGGATGTTATCTGTCTTCTGGAATAATTTTAGTATTTTCCTTTTCTTGGGGGAAAAATGACAGGAAAGTGTTTTGATATGTTCCAAATTACAATTTTTCTGACTTTGTTAGGTCATCTTCACTCTTCTTGTCAGTGCAGAAAGTTCCACCACCCTTACTTGGCCATGTGCTGCCATCTGCTAGCCCTGTGTCATCTGTCATTCAGCAAAGTGGCCTTTGCTGAAGGGCACTGTACAGCCCTGCCCTCTCCAGAGCACATCCACATGCACTCGTGCACCACCACGTTATGCAGGAAATGTGACAAGTCTTGCTCGGGCTGTTCCATGCCCAAGGTACACAAATAGGTGTGAGAAAACACATTTAGCTCTGCTTTTACTCGACACCATCACCAGCTCTGTTTAGCCTGGCGTGCCTGCCAGGGTCTCCTCCTCCTCAACACTTGATGTTTCTGTGTACCAGACCGAGTCACACCCAGGGATGCAGAGTACATCCTTACACTTCACAGCAGCAGGAAGATTTCTGAGACCCCTCTGGAACAATTTACAGCTTTGTGCCATGTCCAAAAGCATTTTATTGTAGAATTTAACACCCTGTTGTATCACACAGTTCCTACCCTGGACTATGAAAGTGCCATGTTTGTGTTAGCCTGGGAACTGGAGGAAATTATTCAGGGATACTGCTCCTGAAGTTGGCCTGCCTGAATCCAGCAAGCTAAAGACCTTTTGCACTGCTCTGCACTGCACACACATAACCAAAAAGACTTTATCCTTCCCAAGCCTGTCATCTGAGTTGCTATACTCAGCCTCTGGAATGGACAATCTGAAAGACAAGGGAATGTGTCCCATGGAAGAGGCACCAGCAGAAAAAAACCACAACTACTGGGTTTTATTCTCTCATCTGGAAGCACAGAGGAATTTTGTGAATAAGAAGCCTATGGATTTGGGGCTCCCGAAGATCATCCTACACCTGGAAAAATCACCTTCCAGCCAAGCAGTGCAGGAGCAATCTGGATGACTTTATTCCTCTGAGAAGGGAGCTGAAAACAGGGATCAAAGCAAAAGCACCCGACAGGAGAACTCTCAGATGTCCTGTGCAGCCCCGTTGCTGGACTGTGTGGCCCCAGGGTCACTGCTTTCCACTGTCTTCATCTGCCTGACCATGAAATGGGAGTAATGACACTGGCCTGTCTCTCCTGGGGCTCCACATCTTCCCTGACCAACGCTTACAGAAACCCATCCGGAAGGTACTTAGGAAAATCAGGGGATTGTTTGTTTTAATTCCATTAATATTTTATTTGACCTTCATCACAAGAGCCCCAGGGGGACTCATCCAGCATTAATTCCCACACACATCAATTCATTAACTGAGACCTCTTCTTTAATAGGAAAATAGCTGATGGTGGTTTGTAACTGACCTAATGGAGGCAGAGCCCACTCCCAATCCCCACCCGCTGACTTGTTTTACAGGCTCATGTTTCTGTCACGCTTTGGCCTGTGGTTGCTAATTCAGCCGGTGACACTGATGCTGTTTCAGATAAGCATCCAGTATCAACATTTCTTATGTGAAACAAACGACTGTCATAGCTAAGGTGATCCTTTGACTCATGCCATGGTGGCAACCTGCAAGCATTAGCTCAGTCTGAAGGCACAGCAGCAGCAACAGCAGGCTACCAGTGTCACTGCTCCCTGCATTCCACAGGGATGCCACCCACGCCTCCCACACCAAAGCCAGAGTGATAACACAGCACACGGGTCTCGCTTCAGCTTTCCAGCAACCCTGGAATGACAATTACCATCCTCTTCCCAGAGAAGTCAGTCAGCAGGCAAATAACATGCAGCCAACCACACAAAACTTCCCTTTTTCAAAGGGATACCCACTCCGTACTTATTCCAACCGCTGAATATGCAGTAAGAAACAAAGCCAGAAACAACCAGTGGTATTTCAAGAGACATAATCAACCACTGACTGAGGCAGAAGTTTCTGTCACTTAGACAGTGAAGACTACTAAAATATGTAAGAGAATTGACACACACATTATTAGTATAGCAGTACAGCAACTGTTACAGCCAGATGAGAGGATCACAAATCTGTCTTCTAATTTTAACATCTATGAAATGAAAGCCTGCAATGTGAGCCTTTACAATTAGCAAGTGACACCTAACCATTCCCATCACTGAAGATTCCTGCAAATGTCTCTGAAGGGTTCTTAGGGCTCCATGGTTTTGGTTAGGAGGTGAGACGTGACAGGCCTGCTGTGAAAGGGTTAACCTTTCCCTGGCCCTGTGAAGCCCTTCACAGGTTCAACTGAGTTATGAGGCATTGCAAATTGCAATTTTCTGTTTGTGTTTCATACAGCCCAGCTTGGCTTGGCTCATTGCCCAAACCCCTCCATATTCTCCTGCAAGCCCTGGTGAAGTCTCCTGCGAGCAACATACACTCAACAGGCATCCCCCACGTGGCATTCAAAATGGATCCTGCTCCTCCTCCTCCTCAGCTCCAAGTAATTCTCCTTCCCAAAGCCTGGACCGTCCGGCACCACCAGCCACAAGCATACGAGGTTCAGCTTTTCTTTTGTTGAAGGACACAGATGGGTTCTCTCCTTCCCAGGCTGTCATGTGGAGCAATTCTTCCAGGTAACCAAACTGGAAACAAGTCCATCTCAAATGAGAAGCACTCAGGTTTTACCTCTTAGAAAGCAGGCTGAATGTTTGTCCTTGGCTCAGGAGTGCATTTACACATTAGTCTGTGGCTCTGAGGAAATAAACTTTCCTAGACTGCGACAGAAGCAGAGGAAATGGGAACCAAGTTTCTGGGGTGGTGTTTGAGGGCTTGGCCAGAAGTGTAAATGACAAACCAAAGCTCTGCACACGCTGGGGCTGCAGGCAGGGATGCACCCAGCACATCTCCAGCAGCCAGGACACGTTTCCACCGAGACCAGGAAGACAGGGAGATGCTGCCAGAGCCATGCAGGGTTTTGACACTTCAGCAGGTGCTCAGTGGCAGAGCAAGCCCCAGGATGCACAGCCCAAGTCCAGGGCTCCGGCCTGCTTGAGAAGATCAAACACCAGCCAAGGTCCAGCTAGCCCTCTCTGAGGCCAGTGGCAGCAGAAGGGAGAGATGAAGGCTCCAGCATCAGTGTCATTTAAGAAAAAGAGCTAACATTATCCCTTTTTTAGTTTATTTACTACAGACTAAGCCAGCTTCCACTAGATGCTAGTCCATGCAAGTAGATGCTAGTCCATGGAAGTTTGGAGCAAGGAGTCAGTGGAATGCCTGCTTTAACCTAAGTACAGATGTTCTGAAGTGCAAACCTCTTGTCTTCTTCATTTGGGAATTGTTTAAAGTACACAGTGACTACTCTTTAAGTCATTTTCTGAAATGTAGGAATCACATCAAAAATCCTAAGTGAAATCCAAGGTATTTGGTATGCAAAGGCAGGGATTCAGAAGTCAGATGTGAGAATTAAACTGAGTCTCCTTCTCTGCAATTCAATAGCTCTCTGTTCCCATCCTGTTTTTTCTCTTCCCACTTCTACAAAGAGATGGACTAGCACTGGAGGGAGGAACCAGGGTGGCAAAACGAACACAGCTGCTTTTTAACACATTGCAGATGCTGAAAAGTGTCCTGAAAATAAGCTGGAATGTTAACTGATGGATCCCTCTTGATGGGTAAAGATCACTAAGAAGAGTAGTATGTGTGTATATATATATATGACTGCTCAATGAATGATGGGATGATAGTCCCAAATATTTTTAACTCCTGTCTCAATCTGCCTCATTTTGTAAAATGAAGGGAATTTTTCCAGAAACGTAATCAGTTTTAATGATTGTGCATGATCCTGAAAACATTAAGTTTTGTCCCAGATACTACAATCAGACAAGATGAAGTACAGCATTTCCCAATGGCTAATTACCTGATTTCATGCTTGAACCCTGGCATTTCACTACAGGACATGATGGAGAAAGAGAGGGAAGAAAAAGGAAGGGCACCATGTTCAGTGTTGGACAGCAATGAGAAAACAGGCCAGGGTTGAGGTTGCACGTCACCATCTTTCGATACATACCTGGAGTGTGACATTCCTGTAAAAGGGAAAATGATTCTGCAGGCAAAGGGATTAGGATGCCAAAATGGTTGAATACCAAGATGGCAAACATTTGTGGCTAATACTATCTTGGGTGTGAATATTGCCATGACTGGCAAATCTTCTATATTCAGTAAATTTTGTTAAGAATAAATACACGGAGGTATACAAATGAAAAGTAGTTTTCAAACAAAGGCATTTTCCTATCTCCTAAAAAGTAACTACAACACTGGGTGGATGCAGGGGCTGTGAACACAGGCTGGGAAGTGAATTAATCAAAGAACAGGACTCCTACAGGGCACTCTCATGCAGGTCACTGCACCCAGAGACCCCAGGATCAGAGCACACGCCTCCCAGTCCTCTGCAGAGCCCTCCACAAGGGCTGGGACAGGCACATCCAACCTCCAGCAGCCATCAGGCACGGGCAGGAAGGGCTGAGATCTGCCCTGCCAGCCAGGTTTGGCAGCTCAGTGTTATGTGGCAAACTCAGGCAGAAACACCTACAACATAAGTGCAAACTCTTGACTACTGCTCAAGAGGTGAAAATATAAATCCAGTATGAAAATAGTGACAGCTGTCAATCTTTGTTATTTTCCATAAAGACACAGATTTCATACTGGCAGTGTACTGGAATTTCACTGGATTCTTCTGTCTTCAAAATATAATAGCATAGAATGGGTCGCTATGTGATGTGTTAAAATAAATATTAACAATAAATGTAAATGTATGCTTTCAGAAACTCCACTCTGTGCCAGAGGGTGAATCACACACACTTTTAATACACAAGCTGAATGGACTCTCTCAATTTACATCCATCTTTCTGTGTAAGAGCTGATTCACAATCCCATCCTAAGAAGTCAGGTTTGAGACCACCTGAGGAAACTGAACATGAACAAGTCCATGGGACCCAATGAGATGCATCCCAGGGTCTTGAGGGAGCTGGCTGACATAGTTGCCAAGCCAGTCTCCATCATATTTGATAACTGGATGGATGGCTCCATCCAGAGTTACAGTCCACAGCTGAATGTCAAACTGGAAACCTTGAACCAGTGGTGTCCCCCAAGGATCTGCGACCAATATATTTAATATCCTCATCAGTGACACAGATGGTGGGATAGAGTGCACTCTCTGCAAGCTTGCAGATGACACCAAGTCAAGTGGTTGATAGGCTAAAGGGAAGAGATGCCATTCAGAGGGACCGTGACAGGATTGAGGAGTGGAACCATGTGACATTCATGAAATTCAACAAGGTGAAGTGCAGGTCCTGCACATGGGTCAAAGCAATCACCAGGATCAGTATAGACTAGGGAATGAAGAGGCTGGGAGCAGCCCTGTGGCAAAAATCTTGCAATACAGGTGGACAAAAAATGTCCTAAGCTGCATCAAAAACAGCACTGGCAGCAGGGTGAGGGAGGGAATTCTGCCCCTTTGCTCTGCCCTGGCAAGACCCCAGCTGGAGTGCTGCAGCCAGCTCTGGGGTCTCCAGCACAGAAAGGACAGGGATCTGGGACAATTCCCTGAAAGGAGGGGTTAGTCAGGTGGGGATCAGCCTCTTCTCCCAGGCAATAAGTAATGGGACGAGAGGAAATGGGCTCAAGCTGTGCCAGGGGAGGTTCAGGCTGGACATCAGGAAGCATTTCGTCATTGAAGGGGTGGTGAGGCCTTGGAATGGGCTGCCCAGGGCAACAGTGGAATGTGTTCAAGAAATGACTGGACACGGCACTCAGTGCCATGGCTTAGTTGGCAAAGTGATGTTTGGCCAATGGTTGGACTCGATGATCATGGAAGTCTTTTCCAACCTTAATGGTTCTGTGATTCTGAGATTCTAAGCATGAAAAGGTGGCTTATAAGAAAGGAAGACTGACAATTTTTACCAGAGCCTGCAGTGACAGGACAAGGGGCAATGGTTTTAAACTGAAAGAGGGCAGGTTTAAATTGAATATGAGGAAGAAACTCTTTTCTATGAGGGTGGTGAGACACAGGAACAGGTTTCCCAGAGAAGCTGTGGATGTTCCAACCCTGTAAGTGTTCAAGGCCAAGTTGCAAGGGACCAGGAACAACCTGGTCCAGTGGAAGGTGTCCTTGCCCATGGCAGGAGGGATGGAACTGGATGATGTTTAAGGCCCCTTTCAATCCACACCAGTCCATCATTGTATAAAATATCCTAAAATTATTTTAAAATAACACCTCCCATGCAAAAAAAAAGATTCATCTTGAGGCAACAGCTTCAATCCTTCTTATATGTACTTGTTGGCAAATCACTTGTCAGGCTACCTATGTGCTCCTTCTCTGCAGTAAAATAATAAATAAAAATTAAAATGCTCACGCTTCAGGAAAGGGTGCCAAATAAGAATACTAAAAATAACTGTGCAGAGCACTGGCAGTCTTAGGAGATAAAGCTAGTTTACATTTTATTAAGCCTATATTAATGTTTTGTTTTCTTAATTTTGCACAACCATGAGAAGCAAGAATGTTATTTTGAGTATGAAAACTAATTCTGGAATCTCCATTCAAATAAAAATGTATCTGTTAAAAAAAATTATGATTAACAGACTGAAATAACAGAGCTAAAGCAAGGTAATAAATAATAAAAATATTCATGCATTTAACAATAGCTTAATTTACAGCATAGAAGAAGATATTAATTTTTGCAAAAGCAACTGAAAATAAAGTTTGATTCACTAAATGAAGGTTAGATGTACTAAAGAAGGTTATGTTAATCGTAAAACAATTCCTGAGGGCACAGTAAAATGACTGTTAAGTATGTAAGAGATTTACTTAAAAATCCCAGCAGAATAATTCTGTCTCCCCAGAGGAGGGCTTCCAGATCTCTCCAAAACACAGGCTGGCAGAGACCAGTGGTGGATCAGGAAAAAATCCACACTGGGCTCTGCCTTCTGCAAGTGGGATGGAGCCTAGAGACGCATGATCCAGAGGAAGGACACAACACATTCCCCACACTCACTATTTTATGAAGTGCAGCATCTTCTATATTTGCAACACCTGAGCACACCTTACCTGTGGAGCTGTTAGGGGCCCAGGGTCTGTGTTACACCTCACAGCCCGCTTCTGATACACAGAGGTCCCTTTGCTAAGAATGCAAAGCAAATTACTCAGAGACATCACAGGATGGCTGCCCAGAGACTCAAAGGAGGATGCCAGAGCTGGAAGGGACATTCAGACTCTGAGCTGACCAGTGCAACTCACAGTGATACCCTTTGGATATAAAGTGATATAAAGTGATATCCTTTGGATATAAGAGGCGGATCCATGAAATGGCACCTCGGCATCCAGCAGCCATTGAGAAAGTAAACTGCATGCTAGAATTTCCTGAGGAGAACATCATTATGCCCCCACACAAACCTATGGCTTTCCCACATCTTGAAATCTGTGTGCAATTTCTGCTTCTTTCATAGGAACCAGAAGGGGCGATGAAGAGGCACGACTGAGTGGGTTAGACATTTCTGTCCAGAGAAAAGGTTACTGAAGTGAGGATGTGACTGGGGACCTAAAGCCATATATAAAAATTAGAGGTTAGGTAGAAAATATTTTTTTACTGTCTTTTCCAGTACAAATTTGATGACCCTCAAACAACACTACA
Source organism: Melospiza georgiana (assembly GCF_028018845.1). Taxonomy (NCBI): domain Eukaryota; kingdom Metazoa; phylum Chordata; class Aves; order Passeriformes; family Passerellidae; genus Melospiza; species Melospiza georgiana. The sequence goes on from NC_080431.1 coordinate 80,359,321, forward strand.
AAGAAACATGTTCAAAAACAACTAAAAAGAGTAGTTCTTCAAACAGGTAGCTGCAGAATTTCCAATTAAAGGACACCATGGGTGCTAGAAGGTTCTGTGTGTTTGATGGGAGACTGGAGAGTTTCATTCAAGAGAGAATCACTGGCACTTTCTGGATAGCTAGAAACAGCTGGAAGCTGTAGGAGTATCAGAGGAAAATGGCACAGGATTGGATTGGACTAGATTAGATAAGATTAGAAAATTACATTATTAGATTAATGGTTGGACTCAATGATCCTGGAGGTCTTTTCCAACATAAGGATTCCATGACTTTGCAGCCACTGACCCAAGGGACACCCTTTAGATTCTCTGTTTGCAGGGATTCATGACTGACAGCAAAGACAACACGAGAGCCACGCGTGCCAAGGGCAAGCATGCCAACAGGATGAAGATGGACAGACATATCCAGAAGGAAAGAAGTGAACTAGGGACAGGGAAATGGCCAGAGGAACAGCAGTACAGCAGATATGAGTCACTGGTAAACTTCGAGTCACTCCCAGGCTTGGGATCCCACAGCTTCTCCTTGGTCTACTGGCCAAGCACCGGCCAAGTGGGATGATCCTGCCCTCATCCCTCATCTCTCATCCCAGAAGTCTGAAAAGACTTCTAAGAAGGCATTTCTGGAATGAGTGAAATTCACCAGTGCACAGAGAAAGGAATATTCTTCAGGAGCAGGAAAAGAGAGGTGATTTTCACCTGACTGTACCCAGGATTGGTAAGGCAATTATGGGAGTAGTGCATGCCATTTTTACCTGTGTACTCCAAAAAGGATGCTGACAAATTGAGAAATGTGATTAACTCCTCCCCCTTATAACCTTAAGCTAAATAAATATAGCTTACCTGAGAAAATGTTAAAAGACTTGAAGATGGCCTATGAGCACTACAAAGATTTCTGACAGCTCTTTAACCTACACAACAAAGACCCCCATATCCAATGGATAAACCCAGACAAATCAAACAGAGGAATGGTGCAAAATTTGAAAAGCAGGAGAAATTATTCACTTGAAAAACTTGCATAGGAATGCAAGTAGCATATCGCTGAAATTTTTAAGGGTTTCCTTTTATTTTATTGTAAAATAAATGCTCTTAATATTTTCTGCACAGACCATCCAGTTGATGAAAACAGGTTTTTCAATACTAAACTCATTAGTAGTCATAGAATTTGGCCAAAAGGTGATGGGGTCTAGCTAGCTCTGGTGAAAATGGACTTTGAAGGCAATGGTCTAGCAATGTATGAGGAAAGCCTGATGGATAACCATGACTGGATAAACCATTCTTCATGGAGGGTGGGCCCTCTTTATGTGTCTCGCAAACCCTGAATAATTCTGAGGTAAATCACTTCATCTGTTGCACTGCCTGAAAGAAAAAAACAGCAGTATATCCAAAATACTGTGCTATAGATACACTTTATATCCAATACACTCTGCTATATATATCAATATAAAATTTAATAACTATATAACATTATATTTTATACAAGATATATTATATTATACAAACTACCATATATATTGTGATATACACACACATATAAATATATATATACACACATAAAGTAAATCCAATTCACTATCCAAACAGAAGAAGGTTGCTCAAATGCAACCTTCACTTAAGTGATCTATAGTGCAGGAAGACCTTGTGGAAGAAACAGGCTATCGCCAAGTTCACTGTACAGCAGGCAAGTACAAGACTAAAATTTTCCAGCTAAACTCTCTGTGATGAAGAATGTCACCAGGGCAAGAGACATGAAGTAAGATTGAGAGCAACCAGCTCCCCTTCTTCAGCAAAGCCCAGACAGACCATCATTGGCTGAAATTGCCTGGAGAAGATATTGCAGTTAGCCTTTGGTTTGTAGGTGAAAATACTGCCACAACGATCAATCAAACATTGATATTTTTACAGGAGGAGACAACAACAAATCAGTGTTTGCTGCCACAACACACACAGAAAACAGACAGTCAGAAACTTCTGCAGGATTATCAGAGCTGGAAGCCAGGCACTGCTTCTGAGGGGATTGCTTCCTCACAAAGTTGACTTCTGTTGAACTTGGCCAAGTTATCCCCAAACATCTGAAGCCCAAACAGCCAACCAGACTGGTAGGGAGGTGAAGCTCAAGCCACTTGAAGTGGAAACATCCCCTTGTGTTTCACCATTCTCCATACACACCTCATTGACAAGATGGGCTGTGGGCCCACCACTGCCCAGCACGTGCCTGGAAGGACAGAAAGATTCTCCAGTGCTCATCTCAACGGGACAAAGAGCAGTGGGACATGCACCTGGCCAGCCTGGCCACACAGGCCTGGGCACTGCTGAGCCTCAGGAGGTCAAGGAAGGCACTGAGAGGGAGCACCTCACGTCCATGTTAAACCATCCGCTGTGACCAGACTCCAGCAGGGACCTCGGGAATTAGTTCTGCAGAGAATACCTACCCTAGGCGCGCTCTCTTGGTTAAGAGCATGACATCTTCAGCTTTTGAACAGCCAGAACTTGTGTTGCCTTCTCCTTCAGCCTTTAAGAAGTTTGTAAAGCACTGCTATTTTGAACTTCACCAGACATAGTCTTCAAGAAGTACAGATGGAAGAGATAAAATGATAAACACAAGAAATATATATGTCATGCTTCCAAAGCATCTCCTAATGGAGGAAGAATGAGACCAGAAAATCCAGTGAAGGCAAGAAAATAGTTTATTCGTCCAAAAGACACTGGGAGAAATAAATGAACTGGGGAAGATAAAGTCTGACAGAAGAGAAAACCAGGTTCTCAAAAGAAAAGGGATTACACAAGGAGGAAAAATATAAGATGGACTAACATTCAGGTAGGTATTTAAGGAGGGGCACAGCTGAACATGTGCACAAACCAATTCCAGAGATTGCATTTGCAAACATTATTACACCCCAGACCTTGTAATCTTCCCTACACAGCTCTGTATTCCACATGGACTGCTCTCAACTCCACCTCCATCCCAAGAAAAACACTGATGAACATGAGAAGGCTCCAGGACAAACTGGGAAGGTGTACAAGGAGTGACAGGAGCTGAACTTCGGGAGGAGAAAAACCTGCCTGATGTATTTCACCCACAAAATAAATCAGGATGGAATATTTCAGTTGGAAGGGACCTACAACGATCACCTGGTCTGACTGGACTAGATGCTCCTCCTCCTCTTGAAGAACAATACAGATCAGGCTGCTTTAAGTGCAGCAATCTCACCATGCTATAGAATCACAGTTCCTTGCATGACCATTATCATTTTGGAATACAAGTACACCCACAAGAAACGTCATCATAACTCCTTGTTCAGGCAAACCTAAAGGTGAGAATGCAAGAACCTTTCAGAGGTATCCAAGGGGTACAAAACCCAGGGGAGGAGGCAAATGCATATGAAGAGAGGTAAAGGCAGGTCACTGCAGCAGGTTTAACCTGTTCATCTTGTTCATTAAGATTCACTGCACATTTAATTTTCAAATGTTTGGAGGTTTTTATAATTTCCAGCATGAACCATGGTACTACAAGTTCACTCTTTGGCCATGCTTGAAAAGCTCCATCATGAATCATAACTGGGAAAGTCTGGTTTCAAAGATCAGGTCATTCCTAAGAAGTTGGGGAAACACACAAATGATTGGTTGTGCCATCACTAATGACAGACACAAAATAACATTAACAACTTGGCCAAGAAACAGGACAAGAGAGAACGAGAATAATTCCAAATGAACAATTTGATCATTCACATTTACAAGTGTCCCATCCATGGGTAATGGAGCTCCAGCCCCTTGGGAATGTGTGTGCAGCACAGCAGTGATTCACAACACCCTGGGGCTTAGAAGAAAAGCAAGTCCAGCTTTCAACTCAGACAGCTGTGGCATTCGCCAGTGGGAGGTCAATGCTGAACTCTGCAGCTTTAGGCAGCTCACACCTGAAGGGTGTGTAAACGTGCTCCAGCACTCAGGTGGACACAAAATGAACGGCATTTCCAACTTCTCCTTCGCCCTCCTGCTGCACACCTCAGGATAATGGCCCACCACTTTCCCCTCACTTTTTTAAGGCTGGAAAGCATAGCAGCTCCGATTCAATCCACCCAGTACAACCAGAAATAATGACAACAGATTTGGGTGCCGAGCTCAGTAAGGACACGCTGCCTCTCAAGGCACAGCCCAGAAAAAACAGAGCCTGCAGACAAAAGCCCTACAAATTCTTACAGTAGCCATCCTGGCAAATGAGGAATCGGCTGCGGAACTCAAGGCAGCCACGGCACTGAGGCAAACGCAAGTAAAGACACTGCCCATCTGGAAAGCAACTTCGGAAACGTACAATAGCTATCAGGGCACAACTCCACGGCGAGCAAAGGCGGCGTGCAAAGTAATGCCACGGTGACCAAATGGCTGCCACTTCAACAGCACAGCGGCCACTCGGCAAAATACAGCCGGCAATTCGCTGGGCAACAGCAGCCGAGCCGGCCACAGGCCAGCAAGCCAGAACAGCCACCGGCTCCATGGCATAGTCAAAAGGGCGACGTGGGAATGCCACCCCTCCAGGAATCCTGACTAACAAACGAACAACCAGCCGGACACACCGGGGATCTGGGCCGGTTCAAGCGGAGCGCGGCCGCCACCGCGATGCCACCCAGCCGTACGGGGTCCGGCCAGCGCCCCGGTCCCCGGGAGGCACCCTGGCGTGCCACAGGAGGGGGCAGCGGTGAGGGGCGAATCCCACCCGCGCCCGCTGCAGCTACGGCGGGGAGAGCCGAGGCTCTTTTCGGTCCCCCGATGGAAACGTTATTCCCAGCTCCTCCTGCCCGCTCCCCGGCCGCACCTGGGCAAGCGGGGACAATACGGGCCCCCCCGAAGGCAGGCGGGGCGGGAGCCGGTCCCCTCGGGCGCTGTGCCGCCCCGCTCCCCGCACGGCGCCGGGCCGCAAACTCCCAACTCCCGCCGCCCGCGCCCCCCGGGCCCTGCCCCCGCCGAACTTCCCGCCGCAGGGAAGGGGGGCTCCGCGGGCGCTGACGTCACGCCGGGCGCGCGGCGGGGGGTGTCCCCGCCCCGGGACCCCCGCGGCGGGCGCGGAGCCCCGCGCGACCCCCGCCCCCCGTTCCGAGGGAAGGCGCGGCGCCGCCGTCCAGCTCCAGCGCAGCGCAGCCCGGGCGGGCGGCGAGCCCCGGGCGGGCAGCGCCCCCCGGCGATGCCGGAGCGCCCCCAGCCGCGGCCGGGACCCCCGCCCCGCCGAGCCCCCGTGCCCCGCGGCGCTGTCCCGGCTCCTTGCCGGCCCCTCGGCGCATCCGCGCCGGGACAGGGACCGCCGGGGACCCTTCGCCAGCGCCGCGGGGGTTAATCGCACTCTCGCCCCTCCTGCCCCCCCCAAGTTTGGTGCTTCCCCCCCCCGCGCCGCCTCGCTCCCCATCCCGACAGACGGACCGGAGGGCTAAAATCCAGCCGCGAAAGAATGCAGCGAGTGGGCGACAATGACAAGCGGGGCGGGAGCGGCTGGGAGCGGGCGAGGGACTCACCGGCGGCTCCTGAGGGGAGGTCGAATGAAGGGAGGAATGGAGGCGGCGAGGAGCGGGGGGCAGGGATTTAAACGCTGCCCCCCCTTCTCTTTTTTTTTTTTCTCTTTTTTTTTTTTTTTTCCCCTTTCCTCCCTCCTCCTTTTTCCGCGCTCCCTCGTTTCCTCTCGCGGCTCCGGAATAACCGGTCGGTGGCAGGGACAGCGGCTCCGGGAGGAGGGGGTGCGGCGGGGAGCGGGGCCCCCCCGCCCCGCGGCTGTGTCGCCCCCTCTCCCGCCGCGCTCAGGCGCCTCCGCCTGCGCCCCGCCGCCCTCCCATCGCTCCCACCGCTGCCCGCCTTAGCCACCTCCCATTTCCGAAGGGCCCAGAACGAGACCCTCCCCCGCCCCTCCGCTCCGCGCTCGCCGCCGCCCCTCCCCGCGAAACACCCCACACGCCCCGCACCCCCCAACCCACCCGTGGGCAGCGTGGGACGGGGGAGGAGGAGACGCGGGCGCGGGCCGAGCAACCGCCTCGGCCCCCGCCCCCGCCGCGCCCCGCACCGCTGGGCCCCCGGCGCCGGCACAAAGGCCGGGCGAAGCGGGGCAGAGAGAGCCCGGCGGGGCGTTTTTGGCAGGACGGGCCCGCGGCGGCCGAGGGCTGCGGGGGGGCGGCGGCCGGCCGGGGCTGCGGCGGGGCCTCCCGGGGGGCGGGGGCGGCGGCCGCCCGACGGGCGCTGCTCATCGGCGTGCGGCCGCGCGCGCATCCATGCCCCGATCCCGCTTCCCATCCCCCGCCCGGTTGCCAGGCAACGGCACAAAGGGAGCGCGAGCCTCGTGCGGGGGCCGCTCCGCACTGCCCGCACCGGGCCCGGCCCCCCCGGCACCGCACACGCACACACGGCGGCGGCGAGCGGGCCCCCCCCGGCACACGCACACGCACACACGGCGGCGGCGAGCGGGGCCCCCCGGCTCTCTGGCGCACGGCAGCGGCGGGATGCGGGATCCGGCTGGCGCGGGCCTCGCCCGAGCGGCGCCACATCGCCCCCCCGCCGCCTGCCGCGGCCGCGCGGTGCGGGGGAGCGGCGGGGCTCAGCCACGGAAACGTGAAACATCCCCCCACGGCTGCTCAGAACGCGGCTGCCTCCCCTCGCTGGCCAAGTTCATGGCGTCCATGGCCATTTTGGAGAAGCTGCTGTCGGAGGAAGGGCTTTGGGAGGGAAGGCGGGAGCCCGCCGGCTCTGTCGGCCGGCCAGCCCGGCGAGGGGCTAATCCAGCTCCAGCCGCTGCCTGCTGCGGGAGCACGGCCCGCGGAGCGCGGGCTGGGGGCCGAGGAGACGCCACAAGTGCTGCCCCTCCTGCCCCTTGAGCTGCAGAAGGCACGGCAGTCGTGGGGGCAAACCTGGAGCTGTGTCTCACAGACATGAACACGGCTGTGTGTTTAAATAAGGGAGCCTTAGTGTGCAGATGGGCAAGTTTCACTCTGATGGCCTTCAAGCATAATCCCAAAATATTTCCTCGGCAGGATCTCTCAGCGAGCAGGCTGGATGGCGTGCTCTCCATGGGCTTTTATTCAGCAATTCTCATTGTCCCTTACATGGCTCCGAGCACTATTTACTGTACGGCGTCCAAATTCAGCACTGAATACAGATGTGGTCCTCTCCTCGTGGGGTTTTCAGCAGTGCTATTCACCCCAAGGCTTTAAAATCATTACGAGCAATGTCCCTTCTGAGGGCTCCCAATGCAAGTGTTCCACACCCACTTCCCAGGGGTACCCTGTCATTTCGGGGCCTTGCTATTTATCCTGGATGCAGAATTGCTCTCGGTGCCTCTCGTTCCCAAGCCAGCCCCACTGGCATGCAGCACCCTGTTGCACAACATCACCATGCTTCGTGTCTCTAGCTCTCATTCATTCTCACATCCACCCTTCTCCCCAGCCTGCCTCTTTGTCCTGCCCCTCTCTGCAGCCTCTGCCCTGCCAGCAGTAATCCTGAAGTGCTGTGGTTCCCTAGGACTCTCTGGTTCCCACACCTGGCATGGGAGATTGAAAAAGCCATGGCTAACATTTGCAAAAATGCTCGCTGACTTTTGTGTGGTCAGCCCAAAAGATTTCACAATCCTGTTGCAGAGGTGCCGTGTGGAAGAGAGCACCCTGTGGATGCCAAGCACAGGGGTAAGCGTTATCTCCTTCACAAAGTGCCTGGCCAAGCTGAGCCCCAGACAAGAAGACAGAACATTATTATTGCTGTTGAGGTGGTGGCGTTTGCAGTTGTCACGGCTGCTTCAAACTGTTGCCTTTAGGAGCTGACAGCCTTGTGTCCTGAGCTCGCAGTGCGTGTGACCCTTAGAGGCCAGTGATGATTCATGAAGGAGGAAGATCGTGTCAAGATCCTTGTTCTCGGGATGCTAAACAAAATATCCAGATCCCCAAGGTTTGTGGTTTGAGGAAAAGCCTCTGTGGCAGCTACAGTGGTTGGTATTGCTGAGATCTGGATGAGTAACATGTGACACCAAGTTTATATAACCACAATGTCAAGCCTCAAATGGTTTACATGTCATCATCTTCCATAACCAGGTCAGTTGCTTCAGGTCAAAAGCCTGACTTAAATATTAAATTTATTATCAAGATTTTTAGTGTCATTTGTTATTTCAAGAAGTGAAGAGGCAGAGACTTCAATACCTTATGAAAATCATACTAGGCTTTGGTTTATTCCAAGAACCAGCCAAAGATGGCCTGCACTCTTAGTTTATGAAGAGACATCAGAGGTGATTCAAAAGAGAAGCAGGACCAGGGCAACCATTCCTTTTCTCCACTTATAAATGCTCACAGCCCAATTGCTGCTAGGTCAAGCCACACTCCGCTCTGTTTCAGGGTGGTAAGCACAGGTGGGAAATAGACAGGAGAACCACGAGTGTTTGTGTGTGTTCGTACAGCAGGACCAAGGTGGGCTGGCTGCAGAAGGTGGGAAATAAACTAATCTCACCTTTGAAATCAACAGATTGAAGGCAAAGCTTTGCTTGGCAAAGCAAGAGCATTATAGCTGTGTCTCTTCAGGATGGATATATGACCTGGGAGTCTGTGAGCCAGCCAGGAGCCAAACTTCCTCGGGTGTAGCTGGCTCTCCCTTGGATTAGGGAGATAGGACACGCCACCTCTCCAGCCACACCATCCCACTGCTTTCCAGTTCTACCAGGAGACAAACAGCTACCTGCAAAAGGAGAGGCCCTGGCTGGGATGTAGCCTTCTTAGGGAAATACAGCACAAGAGAGGTGCTGATAGTCCCGTGGGGGAGGGAATGAGATAAGGTAGGTGCTGGAGCTCCTGGCATACAAGGGGAGGCTGAAAGAGCTGTTTCTTTCAGCCTGGAGTAAAGAAAAGTTAGGAGGTAACCAATTACTCTTTGGCTTTTTTTTTTTTCCCCTTTGGTGTGGAGGGCTACAGAGAAGTGACAGTCAAATTCTTCTGACAGATACACAGTGAAATGCCTATGAAATTTGCAAGTGACTAGATAAAGGGAAAACCCCTCCTCCTTAAAGGTAGTTCAGCACTGACACAGGTTTCAGGAGGGGCTGGGGAATCTCCTCACCTTGAGATGATTAGAAACTGCCTGGCCAAGGCCCCAAACAGCCTCACCTAGGTCTGGAGCTAGCCCTGCTGTTAGCAGGGGTTTGAAGTCTAGACCTCCAAACATCTCATCTGGATCTTCCTGTGAAACTCCTACTCTAAAAACACATGGAGCTCCACTGCCCTTTTGACACACAGCATATGGTAGTCTCCTTGATGGAAGGAATAAGGAAGCAAGTTATAGCTGCTTCCACACCCAGATACACCATGCTCTAGTATGCTGATTTTTGCCTACAGAGAGAGCTTCATAATGTCCTCCTGCCAGCCTGTCCAAGCTATCTGTATTTGTCCCTTCCAGCAGCAGAGACAAATACTCTTCTTTTGATTAAGCTGCACAGCACCTCATAGGAATTACCCAGCACCCAAATTTTTGGACTTCTTGTCAGATGTTCATCAAAACAGTGTCTCTGACAGCCTCCTTTATGAAAGATATTGGTTTCTCAAGGCTGGACAACATCCCACTGTTCTTAAGACAGACTAGAGCATACCAGAGAAATTCGGTAGCTCTTCATCATTAAGTCTTTTCTCTGCACCCTGCAACAAGCCTAATTCTGTGACACCCCCCTTTCCAGCTCATTTATGGGTGCACACACATATTTAGAAAAAAAATAGAAAAATTCTGCAGGCTTTGGGGAGGGCAGGGGGGAAGAGGCAGCAGCTAGTGTCAAATTATCCCTTTAAGAGCTGTACATTGCTCTGCAAATGTAATTTAAACAGAGTATGATTTGAGAGGTAAAAGAAAGCAAATCCCACAAATGTTTCCATTCACAGATCGCGTCACGTTGCCAGCCCATCCCCGCGCTGTTACTCGTACTCCGGCTGCATTCACGTTGCAGCACAGCAATCTGATGGAGACATCAGCTCGTACAACAGGAGTGCTCAGGATCAGCCGAGGGCTTGGACATTCCTACCACAAAGAAACTGCAAACAAATCTCTGCCGCTGAGCCAAAGGGAAAGCAGCATATGCATCTTCGGATGCACTGGACGAGGACAAATATTTGCAGTGACCCAAACAAACATGCCAGCATCTCGTATTCCTTCTGTACATTGTGCCAGCAGCGACGAACTCTTTTGATTTAGAAACGGCACCAAGGTGGGGTACTGCTATGGCGGGATGTGTTCCCGTCCCCTCAGGGCTTACACGCACCTTCCTCACACAGGGACGTGTTGATGCCTCCCTGGCAGAAGCTCTCGCCTGACAAATTCTTCATGTACACCACTTCCCTGCTGTTGCAGCCTGGCTGCATTTAAATGGACAACGCCGGCTACCTTGGGCGCTTAATTGCCTTCCTTGCGCAGAAAAGGACGAATGGGAGCGGCGGGGGGGAAGGGGAGATGCTCTTGGGAATATGGAACGTAACAAAGTTTTGGGGTTTTTTTCCCCCAAAAACCTGCCCAGATTGCTAAGCAGTAGCCATACTGCTCACAAAACCCCAGTATCTAAAACAAAGGAGCAGTGAGGTGTGCAGCGGGAAAAGACAGCCCACTGGCTGTACCCAAAATGCACATTCCTGCAGGAAAACGGCGCTGTCACGCACAGAAGCGATTTTGCGGGAGGCAGGACCGCGGGGAGGGGGCTGGGGGCCCACAGGAGCCGCGGGGCGGGGGAAGATGGAGCGGAGCCTTCCCGGCGGCACCGGACTACAGCTCCCAGCGAGCAGGGGCGGGAGCCGCGCTGCAGCCGGGCACCGGCAGCTATTCCTGCCGCTGGGATGGGTGCCGTGCGCTGGTGATGCCCTGGAAACCAATCCTGGCTCTAGCCTCGCATTCTCCCTCCCACCCTCTTCTCCGTTCTGGGCATGTGTGCCAAAGTCTTTGTCTTCCCTTCTTGGACTTAGTCCCTAATCTATGCTGTTTTGTAAAGGATCGGCAGTGACATGCCAGTGGTTTAAAGTTTTGGTTTTGGGTTTTAAAGTCTGCATTAGGACACAGTCCAGGGGGATTGGGACTTGCTGAGCAACCTCAGAAACAAACTCAGACAAGAGTTAAGCAAGGGTCTGAAAACTTTCTGTAGAGAGGTGGGTCGGAGCTGAGTGTGCCCAAGAACATGGTAGGGCTACTGACGTGAATATAATGGTGGGCAAGGTGGTTTTATCATTTATTCTCCAGTTGTATTTCTCACAGTAGCACCCCCAACCCCCCACCTTCCTTTGAATCAGTGCAGAACAAAGCTGTTTGTTGAGCAAGCACTGGGATTTGCTGGCACCCAGCCTGCTGGGGCACTGGCTGGAGCATAGGCAGCTTTCCCCAAGTAATGCTGAGTCGCCCCTGTGAAAAAAGATGGAGCTGAGAGAGACTACCCATCCCACCTACACCTCCAGTCTCTGCCCTACAGACCCCTATTGGGGGAGGACAAGCAGCGTTTTCTCTCTCAAAGACTTGCCATTTCTGTCAGCCATCTGGGTCCTGCAGACAGACGGCCGGGGGCCCACCCTGAGGCCTTTACATCAGTGCACAGCACATCTTCATGCAACACGGTTTGGTGAAGATGACAGGGGCAAGTCATCACACACGCCTTCCCTTTGGTGCTTCCCAGCTGGTGGCCAACAGAGCAGTCTGGCTGTGGGACAAAGCTGTGACAGCAGGTGAGGGTAGCTGGGCCTTCTCTTCCCCTTGCCAGTCCCCTCTCCCTTTTTTTTTTGTTACCTTTCTGTGTGAGCATCTCCTGCTCTGGTGGCAAAATGTCCCCACTTCCCCAACACTGGCAACTAGAGATAAACATCAGGCCAAGCCAGGCAACTCAGGTGTGAAACACATTTTAATAGAGTTTAGGGATCTGTAGTTTGTCTGTTGCTCAGCTGAGAAGGGGCTGTCCAGAAGGTGAAGCAGACATCATGGGCAGAGGGGAGGGTGAAGGAGTGCAGGAGGGGAAGGGAACAGAGAGAGAGAAGTCACAAGAAGCAGATGAGAGCGTGGGTTTGTTTACGGATGTGCTTTAATCTATTGCCCCACAGTTCTGTGTGCTGAGCCAGACACTGACAGCACGCACACACACACACACACACACACACACACACACACACACACCAGCGTGGGACAGCAGTGCCACAGACTGACAGCACACACACCCAGGGTGGGACAGCAGTGCACCTCAACACCAAGCTGCTGGCAAGCACAGCCCAACAGAGCACAGCCCAACACGACACTGGCAGGGCTCAGTGCAGACACGCGCCCGGGGCACAGGGACGCTGTAGGCCAGGACACAGGCACACACCCACACACAAGCACAACGAGAGCGAGCGCTGGCAGCGCCCGGCTGGACGCGGCCGCAGTGTCCGAGCACACGGATGGTCACCGCACATGCTTCAGCACCGGGGACACGCTGGGCACCCGCTCCCGTGGTCTGGCACGGAGCAGAGCGGCCCAGGTGAGGCCCTGCACAAACAACAGAGACACACAATGCCTAGGTCCACGAATGCTTATGAGCCCACAGCAAGGGACAGGGTGTGGGCTGCTCTCTCATCCTTCGCCTGGGTACATCTAGCCAGGGACACCTGAACTCGAGGGGTTTTGAGGTGAGAGGATACCAGGTGACGGAGTGGGGAGAAAGAGCAAAAAAGGGAGCAGTGGAGGGAAATGGGGGTTCAGAGTCTGTGAGGTGGGAAAGAGCAGCAGGGTGGCTGTGCCCCAGGGACAATGTTCAAAGAACACTTGGGTTGCGGAAGTTGTGTCCAGCGAAGCGTGCTTCATCGCCAAGCTCTTCCTCAATCCTGCAGGAGAGAGACAGCACACATAAGGCGCTTGCAGTGAGGGAGCATTGGAGGCACCAGGGCCCTGGAGAGGCAGCTCATCAGCAGGAAGCTGACATGTGCCCGAGAGCTCAGCTCCTGCCAGCTGCTGTGACTGCAGGGCTGCACCTCATGCCAAGGAGGAGGAAAGGAGTCTGCCCCAGAGGCCTCCCCGGGATCCTACTGTCATCTCTGTGCCTTGTCTTTGTAACATTTCACCCACAAGCTCCATCCACCCTCGGGCTTTCAGCTTCTCCCACCCAGCTGGTCACTCCCCTATTCTCTCTTCTGCATTCCCAGCCCTGGAGCCCCTTACCTCATGAGCTGGTTGTACTTAGCCAGGCGTTCAGACCTGCAGGGAGCACCCGTCTTTATCTGTAAAGCATTCCCCAAAGCAAACACTGTAAGACACTGTTATGACTTGCACCAGTTCCTCATGGCAGGGCAGGGGATTCTGTTTTGACACCCCTTTGCTTTCCTCCAGGTCTGTGCACAGCCTGGGTTTCACCTACCTGCCCAGTGCACAGTCCTACAACCAGATCAGCAATGAAGGTGTCTTCAGTCTCCCCAGACCGGTGGCTCACCATCACACCCCATCCATTCTCCTGGGCCAACTTGCAGCTGCAAGGAGTGAGAAATGCAGTCAGCAGCTCCTACTCCTACATTTACCACCTGCACAGGGCAAGATTCAGGCACACTCTGCTCCCACTCTCAGCATCCTACACTTTGGCAGAGACACAAGTCTGTTCACCCAGTGCATGGTGTGACACCTGGCTGTGGTTCATCACCAGCCCATTCACAGGACAACAAGGGCAGTGGGCTGGACTCACGCTTGGATGGCCTCTGTGACAGATCCAATCTGGTTGACTTTGAGCAGGAGGCAGTTGCAGGCTTTCTCTTCAACAGCCCGCTCGATGCGCTTGGGGTTTGTCACTGTCAGGTCATCTCCCACTATCTGAATCCCCACATTGGCAGTGAACTTAGACCAGGCCTCCCAGTCATCCTGGTCAAAGGGATCCTCAATGGAGACCACTGAAAGGACAGCCAAAGAGGCACGAGTCACAGCTGCCTCCCTTCCCACCCCTGAAACACAGAGGGTTTGTGCCTGGTCGCTGTGCAGCCCCAGTGCTGATCCCCTGCGGCCCCGCGCAGCAGCTCACCTGGGTAATCCCGCACAAAGCTTTGGTAGAGGTCTCCCAGCTCATCTCCAGAGATATAGCGGCTTGGGTCATCCGGGGACTTGAAGTCCAGGTCGTATTTGCCGTCGCGGTAGAACTCGGAGGCTGCCACATCCATGCCGATGACGATCTTGTCCGTGTAGCCCGCCTTGTCAATGGCTTCCTTGAGCAGCTCCAGAGCTGAGGGGAGAACCACAGTCAGGAGAGTCAGCCTGTGCAGAGAGCTCTGCCTCTCGGTGGGAGCCTCCCTTGGGAAGGGCCCTAGAGCCACTGGGAGTCTGGTGGTGTGATGGAGAACTAGAAGGGAGCCCAGAACACAACAGAAATGCCAAGGAGCTGAAGGGGCTGCGTCCAAAGGGACAAGGAGGAATTAAAATGCGATTCCACAGCTCAAAGACAAGTTTGTGGAAAGCTTTGTAAAAACATGCACATCATAAAAGGTTTGTATGGAGAGGCTGTCACAGATCAAGGTCACCCCAAGGAGAGGGAGCTCAGAAACACTCCCTAACACAGGAGGTCAATGACATTTAGGCATCATCTTTTGAATCAGTCCAGGGAATGCTGTGAGCTGGGCATAGGGACCCGTAGCATTGCAGGCAGGGGTACTCCATCTCTCTAGGGCTCTCACCTTCGCTATTTTCCAGGATGTTGGGAGCAAAGCCTCCCTCATCACCCACATTGGTAGCATCTTTGCCATACTTCTCCTTGATGACGCTCTTAAGGTTGTGATAGACTTCAGCCCCGATGCGCATGGCATCGCGGAAGCTTTCAGCTCCCACAGGCAGGATCATGAACTCCTGCATGGCCAGTTTGTTGCCTGCATGGGAACCTCCATTGATCACGTTGAAAGCCTGGAAGAGTCCATGAGAGAGTCAGAGCTGAAGGAACCGGTCTTGGCATCCCTGAGAGGTGGCTCTCAGATGTGTCACCATGCCCACGCATGCCACATCCCACAGGGTAATGTAAGCACATCAGCTTCTACCATCCAAGCAAAGACACATAAGCCTGGAGTGTTCCCTCCAGCAGTGGCTCAAGCCACATGGTTAGGGAAGATTTTCCCACCTGTTCCCCTCTCAGAGATCTCCTGAGTTATGTGGGTTATCTATGTTCTGTTTATCTGTACCTGTGTATCAACAATGCTGTCAACCTCTCTTCCAGGACTTTTCTTCTTGACCCTGAGAAAATTTTAGCATCCACAACTCCCTTTGAGAAATAGTTTCTTAAGACAGGTTCTCCTTGGTGTGAAGACCCATATGCCCTTGTTTTGAACTGTGCCCCAGAGGGTTCACGTGATGCCCTCTGCTTCTTGTGCTAAGAATGAGAACTTCAGTCAGCCCCTCACCACAACCTCTCCTCTATCCTCCTCAAGCTCCTTTTTTCCCATTGAAACTTGACAAATCTCAGGCCTTGATTTGCTTCCCTGACAACTGCAGTGCACTCAGCTGATGTTTCAATCCCATATCCCTTCCTTATCTACCTCCCAAGACCTCTGAAGTTTCTTTTGGGAACAACACTCTTTTGGAGGTTCTGAAGGTGGATGTCAAGGAGGGAAGAGTCTTACTGGCACGGGCAGGATGAGGTCGGAGTTGCCGGCCAGGTCAGCGATGTGCCGGTACAGGGGCACATCCTTCTCTGCAGCTCCCGCCTTGCACACGGCCAGAGAAACTCCCAGGATAGCATTGGCACCAAACTTGGCTGTGGGTGAAGGAGGAGGTTGACTTTTCAGGTGGCAACATCCTGCCCAGTGGGTGTATATGCCCTTGCCAGCCCAGCCTTGCTTGGGCAGTGCCCCCCACTCCAGCCCTGCAGCCTCCCATGCCCGTAATTTCCCGGCCAAAAAGAAGGATGGATTACATTTGTTCTCTGTGCCGTCCATCTCAAGCATCAGATTGTCTATCTTCTCTTGATCCACAACAGAGAGGCCCTGCAAGAAAGGAACAGCTCCTGAGAAGGGGATGACTGGAAGAGCTGCTGGCTCTGGTGTGCGGGAGAGGAAGCGTTGATGGAGAAGCTGGAGGTAAAAGGACTTTTTCAGCTTGTGGGGGAACATATACACACAAAGCTCTGGAAACTGGTGCTATGGTATTTAGTCAGGTTAGGTAACCCTGATGGTGTTTCTGCAGTGCAGTGTGGATGTACCCATGGTGGAGAGGGGGTCAGCTGCAGCCCAGGCAAGGCCACGCATTGCTGGGGACACAGGACACCCTGGGGGGTTTCCCAGCCTTTTGGCAGCTTCCAGGGAGCTTTGTGGTGGTGCTGTGGTCACACAGAAGCTAGGCAGAACAACACAACATGCTCAACCTCAAGCAAGCGAATGTAGACTGGATGGAGCCATCCCCAGGAGTGAGGTGGAAAGCAAGATTAGACCCAACACAGGCAGCTCTCCACCATGCTGGGTATTTTTCAGCAGCAAGAGAGAACTGTGCTCTCAGCCAGAGCCAGCCATGGGCTACATGGTGTGTAATATGTGGCTTTGGCTCAGCTCTCCTCAAAGCAGGCTCCAGGTCTTCAGGTGTAAACAGGCAGCAGATGTGACACCACTGCTCTGCAAGCTGTGCCAGACCCTGCACGGTGCGACCATTGCTCATCACACCAGGATGAGGCCACAGACGTGTGGATGTGGTTCAGTGCTTGAGGGGGAGCACAGCTGAAGGAGGGGGTGAGCTCTACAGGGAGCACCGAGGGGACGAGTTAGGCTGCACAGATGCTGCGGTGGAGCAGGAAGAGTTAAATCCTTTCCTCCCAGAGAAAAGATTGCTGTAGACATACACAGGCATGGAGGGCAGGAGGGGTGTGCCCAGGTTCACAGAGAGCATCGCTGTGTCTGTTAACCCAGTGAGATGAAGAGAGCAGAGACAGAGATCGGGGGACAGAGATGGACCAGAGTAAGCGTTGGACAAGGGAGAACAAAGAGAAATCCTTACAGAGCCCACGAGAGCTGGGGCGACAGTGCTGTTGATATGATCCACGGCCTGCAGGACCCCTAAAGAAGGGAAGAGGCAGAGGAAGAAAGAGAGAGAGAGAGAGAGAGTGAGGCAGAGAGAAGAGTGGAAAGAGGGAGGGAGAGGACCGATAGAGAGACAGAGAGAGGGAGACAGCAAGGGAAGATCGAGGCCTGATCTTTCACTTTACACTAGCTCTGTGCCTCTGTGGTCTCCCTGAGGGACACATCCATGTCACACCAGTGGGTGGGCAGTGCCCTCCAGCAGGGCTCCACACACAGGCAGCCCTGAGGATGAGCTGTGGAGCAAGCATCTCCCCACCTTTTCCAAGGAAACGTGACTTGTCATTGTCTCGCAGCTCCAGCGCTTCATAGATACCAGTGGACGCTCCACTGGGGACGGCTGCTCGAAACATGCCTGGGAAACAGCAAAACAGGGGTGTGAGACAAGCAGAGGGTGAAGAGGAAAAGCACTCATGCACCTGCTTCTGCTCTGTTTTCATAGGAAAGGATGCAGCAACTGCTTGTGCAAATGGATGGCCTCGCTGGCTGGCTGCTCGTGGCTGGTGTCCCTAGAGGTGGAGCACCTCAGGGGCAGAAATAGATGGCACCCAGGGCTTCCAGAGCTGAGGAACTTGGATGTCAGGCACCCAGAGATTCACACTGATCCCAAAACCGTGTGTGATGGATGGAAGTTCTTCAGCCCTCCTCCTAGTTCGAGAAGCAGCCTGACTCACAGCCACCCTCAGCTTCCTCCCCCTCAGACTGAGGTTTCTGCCTTACTGAAGAAGGAAGACAATGGTTGCATGCCTGCTCTGGCCTCTCACTGCTCCTCACCCCTCAGCCCAAGCAGTTTTGGGGGTCCATGCAAATGCAGCTCCTCCAGCTGAGCCCCACGCATGGACATGGCTGCACAGAGACCTCAGGAACAAAGCTTTATCCCTGCCAGAAGCATGTCCATGGATGTGCTACCAAACATCTACCATGCCCCAGGGCTAAAAGCACAGCTGCAGCAGGGGTACCATGAGAAGATGCAGACATTTATGATAAAAAGGCCTTCAGTCCCTGCTATGGGCAGGCACGTGGCTCAGGTCACATGCAGGACAGCCAGCTGTCTTGTCATGGTTTGCCTGGCACATGTGCAGGGTTGCTGAGCACAGGCAGAATTTTGGTCTCTGCCTCTTCCCCTGACTTGTTCTCTGCTGGGGTTCACCGGTGAGGAGCCTCCACGCTCTTGGCATGCCAGGCTGCTGCACAGCACCAGCTCTGCCTGAGAGGGCAGGGCCTGCCCTGCATCCCTTATCTCACCCTCATACCTTTGTGTGTGTAGAGGTCCACCTCAACGGTGGGGTTCCCACGGGAGTCCAGGATCTCACGGGCATGGATCCTCTCGACCGCCATGGTGAATCTGTGGAGAGGAGAGAACAGGGTACGTTCAGCTCTGAGAGGCTCCAGGATGTGGTGCTCACCCCTTCTGTGTCTAGACTGACAGAGAGAAGGGAATTCAAGGAAAAGTGACCTTAGAAATTTGGGCTAAAACTATTTGCCCCAGGAAATTTAGAAATCCACCCAGACTACAGGAATCTACGAACATTTTTCCAGGAACTGGCTATCTATTTGAATTTGCTCTGCCCTCTGCTGCAGCTGACAAACTAGGGGCACTCTGCCTCTCCCTGCGTCACAGCACAGCGCCCGACACAAGCCTGGACGGCAGGGATGGGGAGGGTGCCACGGCAGCAGAGAGGGAGGGATCAGCTGGCACAGCGGGGAGGTGCCCCTGGCTCTGGTGTCAAGGACGGGGCAGCAGCTCCTGGCATCTCCTGTCCCCTTGCCGGGAGGCGAGGACAGCGCCTGACAGCCAGACAGCAAGCGGCTCCTGTGCAGTGAATGGGGAGCCAGCCCAGCATGATGGGCAGGGGCAGCCAGCCAGGGGGGCCCAGCCCCTCTGCAGCCCATGCAGGGCAGCCATCCCAGCCTGGCTGTCCCACACCCCAGCCTGGCTGTCCCACACCCTAGCCTGGCTGTCCCACACCCCAGCCATGTGCCCCCTGCCATGTGCCTGCTCAGTGTCCCCATGTCCCCGTGAGCTGAGGGGTTAGGCTGTGCCAAGGCGGCGGGAGCGTGGAGCCTGGCAGCCTGAGGAGCCATCTTGCTGAGGCCATGGTGCCTCAGACGTTGCAAAGAGGGCTCTGAGGGAGGGGACACCCGGCCCAGCTGCCAACCCTTTGCTCCATTCCTGAGGCAGGGAAGCAGATGAGGCTGGGCTGGATCTCTGTTGGGTGGAGGGGTGAAGAAGCCTAGCATTTTGGGGCACCCAGTTAAACCTGAAGTAGAACCATTTTGGTTAAACCTGAAGTAGAAAACATGCTGGTGGGTAATGATGGCTGTTTGAAAGAGCTTCTCTTGCTGCAGTTTGCTCTCCAGAGGCTCCAAATCAGCTCCTCATGCCACCTTCTCTTTCCCCTGGCTGTGGGGCTGTGCTGAGGGGGTGCTGCATTGAGGTGTGTGACTTGTCCTTGTCCCCCCATGCTCCCAGCACTGCCACGTTTTCCTGCCCTGGCTCCCACGGATGATTGCCTCAGCCCTGAGCAGGGCTGGCAGAGGCCAGAGTAGCCATGGAGCCCCAGCCAGGATGTCCCCATGGCATGCCTGAGCAAGGGTACAGCCAGCCCAGGCGCTGAGCACCAGGGCAGGGAAAATGAGTTTGAACCAGCAAATCCCAGCACCGAGGGGAGCTGAGAAGCAGGATGGGGAAGCCGGAGCCAGTGTCTGATGCCACTGCCCCAGGTGGGTGGAAATCACAAGGGTGTGGGGATTGGTGCTGCTGCTCTGAAGCTTCAGCCAGAGCTTCTCCTGTGGGGAGTCGTGGTCAGCGACTCCAGGGTTCCCTGGAGCCTGCACAGGGCCCTCCACCATGTCCATCTGGGCTGGGATCCCCCATCAGCTGCTTTGGCAGCGCTCCTCACGCCATCTGGCACACGCCACAGGAACTTCCTCCAGAGTCGTGCCGGCGCAGCCAGCCGTGAGCTTCCTTGCAGCAGTGCCCTGGCCGTGCCTCCACAGCCTCCACGGGGTACAGAGGGACAGGACCCCGCTTAAAGCCATCTTTGACAGCACAGCTGTGCCAGATGCTGTGGCTCTCTGCTTATCTGGTCACGTTGCCCCTGGTCACATCCCTATTCCACCTGCCCCTCTTGGAGCCAGATCCGAGGAAGCCAAATGACAAGCCCAAATCCAGCCTTGCCTGCCCCTCCCCATCACTTACATGACCTCCTCTCCCTTGTAGTCCTTTAAGCCTCTTCTCCACTTGTGTTGCTGCCCCGTTCCCCCTGCATTTGCTCTCTTTTGAACAGAAGCACCCTGAAATCCCTGCTATCAGCTGCACTGGTCTGAAAGGAGGTCAGAGGCGGATAAGCTGGGATAAGGGATTGGGATGGAGCCATAGCTGGGAAGCCACAGACCACATCCAGGAAGAGAGAGGAGGCTGTGCAGCCCCCGTGAACAGGGGCTGGGCACGGTACGCTGGGAGGCTGGTGCTGCTGCAATGCCTTCCCGTGGAGCTGGCGCTGGCAGCAATTCCCTGTCCCTGCCGGGCCGGCACGGTGGAGACCCTTCCCACCAGTCCCGTGTGCCACTGCGATCCCCCGGGCTGGGCACTGCTCCCGGGAAGCCCGCACTGCTGCAGTGTCGTGACTGATGCAGCTCTTGCTTGCCTGACTGTCACTCCTCTCCGTGCTCTCCCCCTCCCCTGTGGTGTGGGGCTGTGCAAACAGGAAAACATCCCCTTTTCTCCCTCCCTCCCCGCTCTCCCTGAGCGCCCGCGTTTATGTCAGCACCTCGGGGGGCTGGGGGGCCGCTCCGAGGCTGGATCCTTTCCCCAGCCGTGCCCAGACGGAGCGCTGCCTTCTCCCCACCAGCACCCCTCCCCCGGGAAAGCTCCATCCCGCAGCACCTCCCGACAGTGCCCTTGGGAGCAGCACCTATCCTCGCTGGCGGCCCCCCCACTCCTGCAATTCCCTGGGCTCACGTCTGAAATGATGATTGCCGGGAGGGGAAAGGGGGGGCTTGGGAAGGAGGGAGTACCTGAAATTAAAATATGAAAGAAAAGTCAGAAGGATGGGGGTGAGGAGACAGAGGTGGGAGGAGCAGGGGGAGGAAGCGAGGGGAGTTGAGTTGTTAATGCCGTGGTCCTTCTCGGCAGGGACCCCAAAGTGCGTGTGGGGTTTGGAGGGCACAAGGGGGGCAGCAGAAACACGCACGCAGTGAGGGGTGTGCTGGCCGTGGGGAGACACTTACCTTCCTAGGGCAGGGCTGGATGAAAAATTGAGAAAGTGCTGGTAGAAAGGAGAGAGGACGGAGCTGAGGAGGGATGCAGGACCTCAAGGGGAGATGATGTGTCCTCTAAGCCAACGGTGGCGGCAGCAGCAGGATGGAGACGCCCCTGATAGGGCCGGGACAGCAGCATGTGACCCAGAGCTGCGATGAGTCAGGATTTAGCAAAGCTTTGCAAACAGCACGTAGGGGATGGAGAGACAGAGAGAGGCAGGCAGCAAGGGATAGACGTAGACAGATGAGGGTGAGAGAGCCAGGGAATAGGAGTGGGTGTGCAGGATAAACAATCCCAGTCACTCCAGGCTCATTAATTATTTTTATTCAAATCAGAAAATCTTGCAGGGTTTTTGGGAATCAAATTGAACCACAGGACCTGTAACTCTCCCCTTTCCCCTCTCAGGCCTACTGAGAATAGAACACAGTGGAGTGACTGCAAAAACACTGCAGTGCCTCAGGGCAGCTTCCAGGACCAGGGTGGGTAGCACTCCTCTTTTCTCCAGAGGTAAAACGAGGTGAAGCTGGTACCTACAGCTCTCACTTTCTCAGCCTCACAAACGAGGAGAGGCATCACTACATCTTGACAGCCTCTGGGAACAGGTGTTAAAAACGGGTCACTCAGGCACTGTATCCTCAAGAGATTCTTGCATTTCCTGAAGAAGGGAGGAGGGAGAAGTTAACGACTTCATGCCCAATGTCTCTTCCCCGTTCACTGCCCTCTTTTGCTAGTGGGGTCAGGAATGGCAGCAGGGTGGCATGCTGGCAACCACAGCCAGGTTGCAAAGCCTGGCCTCTTTTTCAGCCTCTTGTGCTCTTGAGACTGACATCCCTCACCCTTCTCCTCATGTCATATAGTGGAGGAGAGCCTTTATCAGCATGCTTGGTCCTTTTTCTTTCTCTCCACCTCCTTCTAATCCCTGCACTGCGTTGTTCTCACCTTTTGTTTTTCTTTTTCTTTTTCTTTTTCCTTCCTTGTCTGTTGCATTTTCTCGGCCTCTTCCCGCTCCTCCTCCTCGATGGTTTCCTTGTCGAGGCGCTGCAGCCGTGGCAGCCAGGACAGGACCTGCAGCCGGTAGTCGGGCTCTTGGGCACACGGATTGTCCATCAGCACCAGCGCCTGCAGCATGGGCAGCACCTGCAGCTTTCCCACCTCCTCAAAGCTTTTGATCCCATTGTTCCTGAGGAAAAGGAAGCACAGAGAGCAGGGCAAGGAGACCCGTGCTAGTAGTGAAATCCCTTTGGAACAAGAAGTGGACGTGACAGAAAAAGCAAAACTTAGCAGCATGAGGTACCATAGGCATTAGACCACAGATTTGTCACCTAAGATGCAGATCCGTCTGTAGCTCCCCAGACTGAGGCACAAAAAGGACATCTCCTCTGGATTCCTCTGTGCTCAGCCAGCCTTTGAACTGTGTGACATCACCATGGCAAACACCAGGAACTAAAGGGCATTTGCAGGCAGAACACAGAGAACAGGATTTGAGGGACCCAACTGACTTATGGCAAGGAAGGAAAAGCCTGAGGTGGGGTATGAGAATGACTGGAGAGGCTGATATTTTCTAAGAAGCCCAGGAAAGGCCCTGGCTGTTACAGCCTGGACAGCTGCTGAACACAAGTTAAGGACGGTAAATATCAAATACCCATCTCTACCAGGTCTTCAGCTTCCAAAACACCCCCAGAAAATCCCAAAGAGCTAAATGGCAGTGCAGTCTGATGCAGGGATCTCTGGTCCCAACACAGAGCAGGGAGGACCCACCGTAGGTTGAGGTACTGCAAGCACTTCATGCTAGCAGAGAATCCATCCAGGGCCTCCAGCTTGTTGTCACGCAGGTGCAGAATCTCCAGCTGCTCCAACTCCTCAAGGCCTTCAAGGCTGCAAATGGTGTTCTTGGCCTGAGCCAGGGAGGCAGGAAGACAGAAGGAAAATAGGGACACACAGGAGAGGGAACAGCAGTTATTTCTGGCCTTTAAATCTCTTTCTATCCTTCAGACTCCTACCACTCATAAGACAGCCTTGTCTGAAGCTCAATCAGATAGCTCAGAGCATTGGCCAAATGGGTTCTCAGAATCTGGATTAAAGGACCACAAATTTGCTGAAAAAGTGTTTCCTGAAACATTGCTTGGTGTCTGAGATAAAACCATCCCATGTGAACACTCCATTGCCAGCACAGCACCCCTTCCCATGGCAGTGCCAAATTTGAGCCTCAGAGAGCAACAGCATGTAGGGGAAAGCACACCTGAGCCTACAATTAATGTGTTTAAAGGATGAGTAACAGCCCCTCTCAGTCACACAGGCCATGTAGTCCAGGCACCTTCCAGTAGCTGCTTCTCTTGTGGGGAAAATCTATGACCAGGAAGTCCCTTCACAGAATTCACAGAATGACTGGCTTGGAAGAGACCTTAAAGATCATCGAGTCCAACCCATGCCCTAACACCTCAACTACACCATGGCACTGAGTGCCACATCCAGTCTTTTCTTAAACACATTCAGGGATGGTGACTCCACCACCTCCCTGGGCAGACCATTCCAGAACTTTATCACCCTTTCTGTAAAAATCTTCTTCCTAATATCCAACCTATATTTCCCTTGACACTGCTTAAGCCTGTGTCCTCTCGTTCTGTCAGTCACTGCCTGGTGAAAGAGACCAACCCCCACCTGACTACAGCCACCTTTCAGAAGTTGTAGAGAGTGATAAGGTCACCCCTGAGTCTCCTTTTCTTCAGGCTAAACATCTTTCATTCATTCCTTACAGGATTTGTGTTCCCAGCCCCTCACCAGCTTTGTTTCCCTCCTCTGGATGTGCTCAAGTGTCTAAACATCCTTCCCAAACTGAGGGGCCAGAACTGGACACAACACTTCCACTCCTCTGGGCTGTGTCTTACTTCAGAAAAATTCCCCATCACTGAATTTCATTCACTTCGCTGGGATGTGGATTAACGAAGTAGGGAAATGGAAGCTCTGAATTTCAGATACTGGTTTCAGAGCAGGATTTCGGCTGGAAAAGGCCACTAGAGGTCTCCTGCCCGAGCGGAGGCTCCCCGCAGTGCCAGCACCCACGCTCGGCTCTGCTCTGCCGGGCTGCTCAGCGCCTTGTGCGGCCAAGTTTGGAGCATCCCTGGTAATTGTCGGCTCCCCGCCACGTTCTCCAGCCTAGGGCTGAGCAGGGCTCTCCTTGCCGATGTGCCTCGGGGCTGCAGTCGCTAAGGATGCTGAGATCTGAATGGAAAACGGGGTGAGCGGTGCTCTTGCGCTCTCTCTTCCCCATAGGCACCCAAGCACTGACCTGGGCAATGCCTGAGACTGAAAAAGGCGCACAGGCTGAACTGGTGGGATAGGAGAACACTTCAGGGCTGAGTCATTCAGGATGCAGACATTTTGTAGTAAAGGAGGATTTTCACAGCAACTGGACAAGGAAGAATCTGGACCAGCTGGGCCAAGTAAAAGGAGTAACACCAGGACAAAAAGAGGAAAGTTGGGTATTTAGTGAAGGCCACATGAGCAGATTTATCAGTCAGGAAGGATTAGGACATTGTACCTCAGTGAAAATGGTGAGCTGGTGTGGGTGGGGAGCTCACTGATCACCGGTTCACAAAAGGCATAGTAACCTCCCAACACTCACTTTCTTCATCACTTCAGTGTGAATTGTTTTACCAGCTCTAGCCTTGCCAGCACTTGCACGACAATGCAGAATGAATATTTTTCACAGTTGTTCCATTTTTCTCCCCTAAATCAAACAACATTCTGTCTGACACACCACCACCTTCCCATGGATACCAGTTCTTCACCCAGATGTGATGCCACTGTTCCTTATGGAAAGTTACCACACATTGCCCATGATTTCCTCTCCCCATCCTGCACACTCCATCTTTTTCAGGTCAGCCTTTGCCACCACTGCTGCACCATGAGCAGGAGCCAACACAGCCCTACTGTGACCCTCAAAAATTATGCAAGTGCCACATGGCACATACCCAGCTTGTCATCTTCCTAGCACATGCCACTTTTTACATATGAAATTTCATCTGTGGCTATGTCATACATTAACCAAACGTGGTTCAATTCCTTACATTGAGCCCTTTGTCTTGAACCCTGTCATTGAGGAATCAGCTGCACTTACCCAAGGCTGAAATAACACCTAAGTCTTTACACAGAAACCAAAGCATTACTGGGGGAGATTTCCCTGCAAAACAATTTAATGGGCAGGTAGACATGGGAGACAAATTCAAGCCCCACAGATTCTTGTGAGTCGGT
The DNA here is from genome assembly GCF_028018845.1 of Melospiza georgiana. Lineage (NCBI taxonomy): Eukaryota > Metazoa > Chordata > Aves > Passeriformes > Passerellidae > Melospiza > Melospiza georgiana. The sequence goes on from NC_080431.1 coordinate 80,384,884, forward strand.
TGTTCTAGTTTTAACAATCATCCCTTGCAACTTTCCTGTTTCACATGGGCAGCTCAGAAACCTCCCAGTCATGCCAGGAACCTTCCCTCAGCAGAGGTGCTCTGTTTGCTTCCCTGCAATAACTCACTAAAGTGACAAGGTATGCTTTGAAATTCTGTATTGTATCTAGTGACTGATCCACTTCATCCATCCTTGGAGCACCTCCAGTCATAAAATCCCAGTTTCCCATCAGAAAATTTCAGGCAAATCTCAGCAAGCAATCTCCTCAGTGTTTTCTGCCAGGGAATCTTGATGAAAAGAAGCCACATAGTTTTTCAAAGCCTTTATCATATTTAATTGCTTTTCAAGAGGTAGTGACTCAAGACATCTGTTTAGTCTTTGCAAGCTGCAGCACAGTGTGATCTATGGGACTAAGCCATACATACTTTCTTCATTTGCATCTCTAGGAGTAAATGCTTCCTTGAAGTAATTGTTTATGATATTAAGAAACTGCTTCTCCTATCTTAGTTTCACTGCAATATTGAATCAATTTCTTTTTTGGCAGCTGTAGGTGTGAATCACATAATTGTGCTGGCTTTAAACCAGTGTTTGATTAGGCCCATCAGAGAAGAGAAAGAGGCATTGCCTCCCTTTGTCACCCAAAGGGCAAAGCTGTTGCTTTGCCCATGATCTCCAGAGGTTCCAGGGCACACAGAATACAAAGCCTGCCCAACACTGCCTAAAGGGAAAGCTGCCCTCCTGCAGGAGGGAAGAACCTGATGCACTCAACATGGACTCCTCTGAGATTCCTGGTTCATGGCCACTCCCTTTGTGCTATGTGGGCTGCAGGTGCTTGGATCTGCAGCAGCTCTGTCCCACTCCCCGGGCTGGTGATCCCTTACCAGGTAGAGTTTCTTGAGCTTGGAAACACCGAGCCCTGCTGTGGTGCTCATCTTGTTCCCTCGCAGCTCCAGGACTTGCAGGCTGAACAAATGGTCGTGACTCAGGCCCAGCACTGTCTCGATTTTATTTTCTGAGTGCCAGAGGAAAAAGAAACAAGAAAGTTAATCCCACCTTTCCAAGAGAGTGTCCCCACAAGACAGGTAGCCTGTGTCACCTTTCAGGCTGAGGTTGGCTAGGAGGGGGTGAGTAATGCCCTCAAAATCCACGATGCGGTTGCGATCAAAGCTGATGACTTGGAGGTAGGGCAGCTCCTGCATGCTGGCACTGGTGAGCAGATTCCTATCCACCTTCAGCCAAAGCAGCTGGGTTAGGCTGCTCAGGGGGGCCAAATCTTTCAGCTTGTTCTTTGACAAATCCACATAACGCAGGTGAATGAAGTGTTCGAGGAGGCTGATGTCTGTCAGGCCCCTGAGGGAGAGTGAATGTGAATAAAATATCTCTCATATTTCACCACTACCATCTTTTTGGTAGGAGGGCAACCACCTCTCCTACTTCCCTGCTGTCCTAGAAAGCCCTGCTGAGAAAAGGAAGAAAAAGGCAGGTGATAGGGATAGGCCTGTCAGTAAAGATGAATGGTAAGATTGAATCTGCTTTCCTGGCAGAGGCAGTACTTATTCCCATTGAATTCTATCTGTCAGGACAGGGCACAACCAGAGCAGAGACAAGGGTAAGTTTTGGGGAGGGGTCTGTTAGACAATAGTGTCAGCACAAACGACTGTGTGGAAAGACTTTTCTAGTGGAAAAAAATAGTGGTTGAGATACCCTATGAGACTGCTGAAAGAAACAGTCTTAATGGGGCTTTAGTTAGGTGGAAACTGGGGCTTTAGTTAGGCTTTAGTTAGCCTCCTCTGCTGGGGAGGCTGAGGCTCCAAACTGTCCCAAGGCCATTGTGGCACAGTACTTACAGCTGCCTGCCTTAAAGGTTAGCAGCTGGGAGGACAGATGTCAATGGATATTTCTCAAAGTGCCTGTAGGGAGGTCACTCTGTTCAGCCCCCCTAGGAGAGCGATGGGCAGGCTGCCCTCAGCCTTGGGGACACTGATGCTCCCAGCAGTGTGTCTGGCCATGCTGGAGGCAGTGCCCAGCCAGCGCTGAGGATGGACAGGCTGTGCTGAGGCACGGCTGGAATCCAGGTGGCCGGAGAGCAGGGCCTGGATCCGCTCCCTTCCCACATGGCCGATCACCAGCTTGTGGCACAGCGACTCCGTGGCCATGGAGTGAGGGGCTTCTGCCGGGTCAGGCATTGCACACTCACTTGTCTTTGGCTTCAAACTTCACATAGGCGTGGGCCAGCCCGTTGGCGGTCTTACAGAGGAGAGACAGACCCTCCTTGAAGTGTTCCTCCGTCAGGGGACAGGGCGGCGGCTCCTGGGAGAGAAGGAGAGAACACAACGCCAACGCTGACCCAGCCACAGCCGGGCGGTGCTGAGGGCCTCCCCCTCACCTCTTCTTCCTTCTCCTTCTCCTTCTCCTCCTCTTCCTCCTCCTCCTTCTCCTCGCCCTCTTCCTTCTCTTCGCCCTCTTCCCTCTCCTCCTCGTCCTCCATGCTCCCGGGGCAGGCCGCGCTTGCCGCCTCCCGCGGCGGCCGCTCGAGGCCCGGCCGCTGCCATGGGAACGGGGGCGGGCCCGCCGCTGTGCCCAGCGCCGCGGCCCCGGGGCTGGGCAAGCTCCGAGCGTGTCCCGCCCTCACCACCGGCGCTTTGCGATCCCACTGCGCCTTCCCGGCTGGGTGACATCTGCGAGTATTAGCGTATGCCGGGAACCGAAGGTTTTTTTCGGTGGGAAGGGACCTGTGTGCGCACCCAGCTCAGAACGGGGCAGGTTCAAAGTCAGGCAGGGCTGCACAGGGTGGTGGGCACTGGGGCGGTGAATGCCTAATTAACTCTTAATTTACCCTCTAGTAAATATTTAATTAACATGTTGAGCAGAATTAGCCTTGGGCTCTGCATGAAGCCTCCCCAGATATGAGCCTGTGGATGCCGGGAAGGAAGTTTTGGGGTGCACTGCTCCATTCCCGTCCTCCAGGCTGTGGAGCTGGGAAGGGTTGAGGTTTCCCGTGCCCAGCCGTTGCCAACAGCACTGGGTGTTTACCAGCCGGGAATGCTACTCAGAGCTGATGGTCAGCAGTGGTTCGCAGTTAATCCAAAGTCCAAGGCTCTGCTCCCTTTCCCTTCATTGCCCTTTGCTCCTCTGCAGTGCCTGGATAAGGTTAGTGCTGGCTAAGCTGGTCCAGGCAGAGCTGCTCACACAACCATCAGCCATGGCCCTTCCTGCTCAGCGCCCTGCGCTCAGGGCTGCACAGCGAGCTGCCCCCTGCCTTGTCCTGCTGTGCTCCCCGGTGCCGAGCCCTTCTCCTGTGCTACACATCTGAATGTCAATCTGAGCTCACCCCCTGCTCACTATCACACAACCACAGGTTGGTTTGGATCGGAAGGAACCTCAAAAATGTGCTCATCTCAATCCCCCTGCCACGGGCAGGGATGCCACCCACCAGACAAGGTTGTCGAGGGCTCCATCCAACCCGGCCTTGAACAGCTCCAAGGATGGGGCAACCTGTTCCAGTGCGTCACCACCCTCACAGTAAAGAAATAATCTACATATGAACACTTCCTTTCCTGCCTTTGCTTCCTGCTCTAAACATTCCCTAATTACAGAAGGAAACACAAAGCTTTAAACTAGAGAAATTTTATTTAGATTATATATATCCCAAACCTAATTATATTGATAATTAGGGTGGGTATGTGCTTAAAGCTGGCCCGCACACCCTCAGAGGAGCACAGGGTGCCGATGGCAGGAGGGGGAGCCCCAGCAGCACCCACCAGGCTGCTTCCAGGCCCATCCCAGGAGCATCAGCCCTATAAAGGCCCATTTCGAGGGGCACAGGAGCACAGTGGCGGGTGGGAACCCAAATGAAGGACTCAGAGAAAGGAACACCCTGTCCAGCCCCATCCCGGGAGCCTCAGCCCCAAAGCACCTTTAGGATTAGGGGTGCAGCTGTCTGCAGGGGTGTGGGACACAGGATGAGATGCAGGGGAAGAGCATTGGGGGATTGCACAGGACTCATCAGGGAGTGATTAGGGCAGGAACCAGGGGTGATCTAGGGCACACAGAGACACAAATATAGCATACAGGAATAAAAAGGGCCAGTCATGTGTCAATGGTTTGTGATGATTTGTCCATGTCCTGCACCTGATCCAGGTCTTCTCATTAAACTCCTTTTGCACTTTGCCCTGCGTGAGGAACTCGTGGTCAGAGCACCACAGGGAGCTGCTGCTGGGAGCTGGAGAGGCCGGGATTGAGGGGCAGCCCCTGGGCACTGCCTGAGCCCAGCTGCTGGAAGGAGACACCCTGTACACGTGTGTAAATGCTGCTGTAATACACAGAGGCTCACTGGTGCACCTCTGTCCTGCTCAGCTGGAGCAGAGTGGGATGAGGCTGCCACTACTGAGTGGGAGGGCTCTGTGTGTGGCAAGCCAGGGCCATGTTTAAGTGCAATATATTCAAAATCACAGAATATTCTGAGTTTAAAGGGATATCCACAAGGACCATTGAGTCCAACGTGTGTGTGGTGCCTTCTGGGAATACAAGCTCAGCCTGGCTATTGTTTGGGGCTGAGGATGCAGAGCCATCGCAGCCTCTCAGGCTGTCACATCTGGCACAGTGCATTTTTCTCCAACAGCAACCTGTTTAACAGCCAACCACTACAATTTGCTGTGAGGATCTGGCAGTATTTCCACTCCAGAAAGCTGCAGTCCTGCCAGGAAGCAGACAAAAAGAAGAGAAACAAGATCTGGCACTCCTGCTGATATAGAAATTATTTTCCATGAGTTTATTCCTCATTAAATGAATGTTTTCATGCCCCTGCATTCTCTCAAAGCAGCAAGATCAATGCCCAGCTCCCATCTGTTTTCTTCTATGTAGGTCACTCTCCTGGGCTCTTGTGCTGTGGGCAGGGCTGGGCAGGAGCTGACAGCAGAGCTGCAGCTGCTGGCCCAGCCCTGAGTGATTGTACCCAGTCCCTGCGGCCTTAGGAGCACCGTGTGCCCCTGCTGCATCACTGCTGCTCTGGTCTGGGTGACCCAACAGCCCCAGACTACAGCCACGGCCCAGCAGCCTCACAAACACGTGCTCTGGTTGAAGAAAACAGTTTTCAGATTTTTTTTTGCCTTTGAATTATCCTCCTCCTTTCTTCATCACTCCACACACATACAGAGCAGGGAGCTGCCACCTCCTTGCTGCTGTCAGGCTCCTCCTTCTCAGACCACCTGATATCCTAGGAAGGCGATCCCTCCCATGCAGCTGGGCAGCAGGAAGGTCTCCCAGCAGCGGTAGGGCACGAGTCCCCACAGCATCAGGCTTTTCCCTCCTTGCTCCTCAGCTCCAGCCCCTTATCCCTCAGGTGATGCTGGCACTAGCAGCTGGAACACTGCCCATAGGCTCCCAAGGATGCACCGCCTCACAAACAAGCTCCTCCTTGTGAGGCACTGCTTTTTCATCATCCTCAGTACTACCAAAAAAAACCCAGCAGCTGGGAAGTGACATCAAGACTTGCTTCCTCACCCACCAGCACACGGCTGAAAGCAGGCAGCAAGCACTGCCCCAACACAGGGCCTAAGCAAAATCCTTCCCTGCAGAGACTGAGCTGCTCCACTCTACATGTAAAGAGCAAAGTCAATTACCAGTCCTTACAGGCAAAGAGCAGGGATGAGCACATTACTGAGCCTGCCAGGGAAGAGTGGCTCACTGGTGGAGCAGCCAGGTGCTCCAGCAGCCACTGGAACAGACACAGATATATCAGAATCACCACAGGCCCAAAGAAGAGCTGTTATATGACAGAAGCAAGATGCAGGTAGAACCTGTGCAGTGCCTACTGGGCACTGGTGGCCTCTCAGGAAAAAGCCCACAAAACCCTCTCTGCAACCAGCCACCTCCACAAGCACTAAGTTCTTTACACTGCTTGTCCCCGAGATGCTTCCAAATAAGATCCAGGACACACCTTTGCTTTTTCTGTTTTTCATTTATTGTTCAGTACGGGACACAGGTGAGGTAAGACATCTCACAAGGATCTAAGCTGACAGGTTCCTTGCTGATGGAGCTGAGGGATGCAAGACTGTGGTTCCTTTTCCTCCCTGCAGCACCAGCGGCCCCCTCTCCCTGCAGGGCTGCAGGGAAAGGGAGAGATACTGGCCAGGTGGGCTGTGGGCTCTGAACAGGTCAGGGGGAAACTGAGGGTTCAGCTCAGCCAGGAGACTGCCAAGACTCTGCTGAGACAGCTCCTGCTAACAGGACTCTGACGTGGTGGGGGTGGTTAGCAGAACATCTACAACAATGACTGTGGAGGGGGAAAGCCTCGGGGAGGCCTCCGTACTGAGACGTGTGCAACAAAAGGTCCCTTCTTGCTTCCATTTCTCAACCACAAGGGACAGCTCCTCATGGGGTGCTTCAGTGTTTGGCATTGATAATATCCACGAACTCTGGCTTGAGAGAAGCTCCACCAACAAGGAAGCCATCCACATCGTGCTGAGAGGCCAGCTCCTTACAGTTGCTGCCAGTGACAGAGCCTAAGGAGGGAGCAGTGGTTTAAGGTCAGATGTGCCAGCTCTAGGAAAACGGAGCCAGGGCAAAGGCAGGACTGGCAAGGTACCAGCCACCTCCTGCAGACAGCAAGCCTGTCTCCCATTTATCCAAGCAAGCTACCCAGACAAGCTAGAAGGTGATTCTTTATGCTGTCAAAGTCAAGAGTTTCCTTGCCAGGGATAAATGATGTACAACTGCCGCAACAGGTACAGAAACTAAGCACTTCCTGCCCTGGAAAGTCGCTCCAGACTCACTTACCTCCATAGATAATCCTAGTTGACTGAGCAACAGCATCAGACACGTGGCTTTTCAGCCACCCCCGCAGCTTCTCATGAACTTCCTGAGCCTGCAATACAACACAGGAGTCACACTGAGGCCTGAGCCATGCTGCACACAGCTCCCTTCCAAAGACAAGGGAACAGATATTCTCTAAGTCACTAAGAATTCTCCAGGAGATTCTCACTAAGAATCTTCAGGAAGGTTTCCTGAGGGGGAAGGGTCAGTTGCTCATTTAATCAGCCACCTCTCCACTCATACCTGTTGGGGAGTTGCAGTTTTACCAGTTCCAATAGCCCAGACTGGCTCATAGGCAAGCACCACTTTACCCCAGTCCTTCACATTATCTAGGGAAGAGGAAGAAGGTAGAGGTGAGCACAATACCCCCATATTGGGAAGAACAAAGCTAGAAAGTGGCTAAACAAACCCAAACCAACCATTTATTTTTCCCCTTACCAGCAATAGCCTTGGTCTGTTCAAAAACCACCTTCTCTGTTATGCCAGCTTCTCGCTCATCCAGCTTCTCTCCAATACAGGCAATGACTCCAAGGCCCTCAGCCAGAGCATGAGCCACCTTCTGCCCAATCAGCTGGGAATGGAAAAGAAACAAGGCAGCCAATAAAACAGGTTGGAGGTCTGTTATAATTGCTCAGTTTGCCAGTCTTTGCAGAGCCATCTTAGCAGGACCATGTCTCCATTCTATGAGGGCACTCACCTCATCAGACTCTCCAAAAACATGCCTTCGCTCTGAGTGGCCTAGGATCACCCATGCAGCTCCAATATCCTTGATCATTGCTGGGCTGGGGAGAAAGGAGATGACTCACTGGAGGAAATTCACATCCCAGAGGCACCCTGACTTGACTCCATGGCTCACCTGATCTCTCCTGTGAAAGCTCCCTTTGGTACCTTGTAACAGTTCTGTGCTGCCACGCCAATCTTTGCATCGAGCTTCTGACGGGCAAAGTCTAGGTAGATGGAGGGGGCTCCACAAACCACCTCTGCAAGGCAAAGCACCCTGTTACCCTTGTGCCAGGAGAAGGGAAGAAACTGTACCCGGCCACTGATCCCGGCCCCAAGAGGTCAGCCCTCTCTCTTGGGAAGGCACAGCCCGCCCCTCCTCACTGACATTTGGGGGCCCCTCTGCCACAGGACAATCCCTGCTATCCGATAACTCAGCAGCAGGGATGAAAGCCCTTTCCAGGGGCTGGACACGCGATACAGGGCCGACGGCCAGGTCACTGGGCTCCCTTGGAAAGTGCCCACATAAAAGATCGGGCGAGAATCCCACGCTGCAGCCCGGGCCTGGCCGAACCGGGAAGAGCCGGGTTGTGCCTGGGTTCTAACCGGGCACGGCGGCGGGGCGGGGGCAGCGCAGCCCGGCTGCAGCACGGCGCTGCGAGAGCCCCGCTCCCCGGTGCGGGGGCCAGGCCGAGGGAGGCGCGGGGTCCCGGGACCGCGGGGTCTGCGGGGATCGGCCGGGGGCGCCCCGGGGGTCGGCCGCACGTGGCGGCCGGGCCTGCGGGAACCCGGATCCGGTTTCGTGGGTATATTTAGCGCCGCTGCCGCGGGGTTATATTTAGGCCCCCGCCGCCCTCTGACATTTGCCGCTCCCCCGCCCGGGCCCGGGCCCGGTCCCCGGCTCCGCAGGGCCGTGTGGGACGTGCGCTACGTGCGGGCCGCGCCCTCACCGGTGTCGGCGGAGAGCTTGGCGCTGTTCAGCGTGTGGATGAGGTCGCCCAGGCTCTTCTTGTCGCCGTTCATCTTCCAGTTGCCCCCCACGAAGAACTTCCTGTGCGCCATGGCGGGAACGAGCGGGAGCGGGGCCGGCACCGGAGGAGACGCGAAGGTCAGCGGCGGCAGCGCGAGAGGCGACCGGCGCCCCTTTATAGGCTGGCGGCGGCCGAGGCCCCGCCCCCCGCGCGCCCCGCCCCAGACCACGCCCCGCGGCGGAGCCCCGCCCACTGCCCCACCCGCGCTCCCGCGGCCGGCGGGCTCAGAGCGGAGCCAGGACGGTATTTCGACTTTTATTTTGTCCCTCGTGAATTTTGGCATGGCAAGGGCACACAAGGGGAAGCGCTGCTCGTGGCCCGCCTTGCTGCCCGCCCCACGCCCCCCGCCCGACAGGGCGGGCTGGAGGAACCCCCCCCATTCACAAGCCACACGTACACACAAGCCCCCTCCTCTTCTTCCGGACAGCAAGGAGGTGGCATCATCCCACCAAGCAGCGAAGCACTAGGGCTGTGTGTCACGGGGGTGAGGACAGTGAGGACATTTCCTATAGAAACAGATATTCCCAACCCCCCCAAACCCCCTTCACGCTTGTCCACAGGGGCTCCAGCCCCCAGCCGATTAGTCAGTGAACTCTTGTCTCCCTGTGTCTCCACAGAGAGGCCGTGAAGGGACTGGGGAAAGGAGCAGGGACGAGAAGGACCCTGCTCCCACCCTCACTGCCCCCACCCCTTTTCCCCCCCACACCTTCAGCCCACTCTCCCCCCACCACACACAGCAAGAGGATGTTCTAGCTGGGAATCCGCTGGTAGAAGTAGATGTAGCCCAGGTCCTTGGGGGGCTTCTCAGAAGCACAGACTTTCTGGTCGTTGTAGATCACCCACCTGCAACAGACACAAGAGGAGCTCAGGAATGCCATTCCATGGCTAAGACACAACTTGATTGCACTCACCTGCTCTCAGGCCCAGCCCCCCAAGACCTCTGAGAAAATGGGGCAGGATGGGGATTTAAACCAGTCCCTCAGTTCCCTTACACTGTGGAAAAGCTTACCTGCCATCTTTCTTGATGTGACAAACATAATGTCCGCACATAGTTGAAGTGCCCATGTGGCTGATGAAGGCAAACAGCTGATATTCTTGAAAGAAGGAGGGAAGAGAGGATTGTCAGGGAAAGAGGAAAGATGTCTTACTCCCTAACACCCTGTGCCAGGCCCCTTCTAGAGAAGGATCCCTGAAGGAAGCTTTGCTGGGTAATAATTTAGAACTTGATCCCCATCAAGTGTGACTGTGAGTGCTCTTAAGGCCAAGCATACAGGGAAATAGGAGATGCTAACTTCCATTTAGCCTTCTCCAAACTTTTTATTTGGGCCATGGGTAAGGCAGGGACTTCACCTCCCCACAGCATCCAGCAGCACTGGCACAAATCCTGCTTTTTGCAGTGGGAACCAAAAGAGCAAAAAAAGCCTCCCAGCACCACTGGATAAAAGCAGCACAGCCCCTCCTGTCTTTCACTTGATGGCACTTCCCCAGCCTCTTTCTTCCTGGCTTCCATGTAATCCTCATCCAGCCTGAAGGGTCTAGAATACTTTGCCATTCCTTCCCTCTTCCTCCCTGCTTCCACCTCTACAACCAGACCAGCTCTGCAATAGCTGCTGCTGCTAAAACCTGCAGTACTGCATGGATCAGGAACGACAAAAAAATGTTGAGTTTGCACCCCAAAATCCCAATTCCTCTGGCTTGGAACTCACTTCCAGGCCCATCGCGCACTTTGGGACCCACGGGGACGGATTCAGAGATGGACTCGGCTGCCGAGCGCCCCTCTGAGATATCCATGGCAGCTTCTGCATCGAGGTCATCAATGTGACTGAAGATCCAATCCACAGCACGCTCCAGACTGTTGTTCTGGAAGGAAAAAGAAGACAGTGACCTTGGGAATTCCTGTTCCTGGGAAAATCCTTGCGCTCTGATGTCGCCCGTGCCTCTCACCGTGGCTCTAAGCGCTTTCATCGCCTGGTCCCGGGAGAAGCCCATGGAGACAATGGTGGCCACACTGTCTTCTGAAGGAGGGTCTGGGCAGGCAATAGTTGACCCTGGCCCACTGGACCCAGGGAGAACTAACGGGTTAGCAAAGTCTGCAGCAGGAAACACAACACAGCTCAGAGTAATCAGATCTCTCCAAGAGGGGACAGCCCAAGTCCAAACTACTTCAGTTTTCCACTGTGGTAGTAGGACACAAGAATAGCCCAGAGGCAGTAAGCCTCACCACGGCCATGGCCTCGTACCTGGATCGTCCATATGTGACATGACCCAGTTCATGGCCGCCTCAACCCCACTGTTCCCTGTGTAATACACGGCTTTGCGGCAGGCATCCATGGGAAAGCCCATCTCCACTAGCTGGATAATCACCGACTCGTCCAGCATGGGTGCTGTGGGGAGACACACGTTAGAGCCACCCACTCCCACCCATCCCCGCTGGCTGCATTTCATCTCGTGTCACACAGCCTCCAAAGCCACCACCTCCTAGCTTTATTTCACACCAAGTTCCATCTCTTGGCTTTTCTCAGCCACCTTTCTTCTTCAGTCTCACACACTGGCAAAAAACAAAATTATTCAACCTGTGAACTCAGGAGCACTGGCTCTTCCGTAGGCTCTGAACCCGACCTCCTGCTGTGGTTTATAAAAATTAAATACACCCACCAATTAAATCCTGTATAAATTCCAGCTCTGCCTCCTCTAAATGCAGTGGACACGCCACCCCATCTTGCACAGAACAGGAATCAACAAACCCCCTTGCATAACACCCTTGCATAACAGGCATGCAAGGGAGGCAGCTGGCAATCGCTGACAAAAGGACAGGGAAAGTCTGAGCAAGTGGGAAACTGCTAGCATGGGACACAAGGCAAGGAGAGCAAGGAAATGAGTCAGGCATCAGGAAGAGAGGAGGAGAATCACTAACATGTCGGAGAGGAGAAGTGAGGGGAGCAGAAGGAGTCGTCGTCCTCGTTGCCATAGAACCCCAGGCTACCTTTGGGCTCATCTGGTGTCACCAGTGGGGGTGCGATGTCTGGCATTTCCTCTTCTCCTTCCTGCAGCCCCGTTCCCTGCAGTGCAGAGATATCCAGCTCCTCTGGCATTTCAATGGAAACATCTGCAAGATATGGTCTTACTCAGCCTCCATGCAGGGGCAGAAACAAAGGACTTGGCTGGGAGATCTGGAAGGGTAAGTCCCTGGGGATGCCTGCAGCAACTTTTGGGATTGTGACTTTCCTCCTAGCAGTAATGACCACAATATCCATATGGGACTCCCAGTGCCTACATGCTCTGTACTTCTCATCCTCCTTACCGAGCTTTTTGGGTACCCAGTCCAGACCGAAAGTGAACTTCTTGATCTGGATGACCAGATAATCTGGGAAAGAGGCGAACCGCGTCGTTCTGGAAGAGACATGGAATATTTTTAAACACCTTGTCAGCAGAGACTGAGGGCATCTAGCTGATCCAAGAAATCAGTGAGTAGGACAGAGACATGTCCTGAGAAAGTTGGGGGATATTCCTGTCTGTGCAGCTTGTCTGTGCTGAGCTTAAAGCTCCTCAAATACAGAACCATTTCTAAGGCAGAAATCCTAACAAGATGAGATGGAATGCAAATCTTGGAGATGAGAAAAAATAGTACATATTGTCTACCTTCCAATCTTGTATTTTACAAGCCTGGTCAGATTTTGTTTAATTCAAGTCTAACCCTTAAGGAATGTAGTGGAAATAACAGCTTCTATTAGATCAACACATACACCTGCAGGAACTGTCAAGAGCACTTTTTTGGATATGAAACAGAAGCAGTGAATTTTAATAAGTTAACTGAATTTGATTAAATATTATTTAGTTAGACAATTTGAGAGAGAAACTGTCTGGAAGCTATGAAACAGAGGGGAACATTTGTGAAGGAAAAAATACCTGTAAGTAAGACAGATACTCATTACCAGGTGATAATTGCAACTTACTGTAGAACTAAATTAAGTGACAGTGAAGTGTTTCAATACAACTCAGAAAAAATTAAAACAAAATGCTACTTTTCAGTGTGATGTTTGTTTATAGTAGCTATTGCTTAATAATGGAGTATTTGTTTAATAATTAAATTAATTAATTACCCCATTAATAATGGAGTATAGAAAAGCACTTCCAACTCCGATGACTTTCATTGCAAAAGAACACTCAGCATCACAGCAGAAAGCTGCTTACATTTGTAGTCTTGTCACTTCAATTTTGCACTGTTGCATGTGCTACAAGCAGTGAGAAAAATTAAAGCTGTTTTTAAAACCTTGCTACTAGCATTTAAACTAGCATTCTTTTGAAGAACTCGTGCATCTGTTACACTCAGTGTTCTGCTCAAATCTGCACAGTTAAAAACTTGAAGAAATTTTACAGATAGTGCAAGATCAGCGTCATCATACAGTCAGTACAGATTTCAAAGCTAAATTTTAAATTTACAGTAAAAGATACTATTTTCTGAAATATCACTGTGTTTTCATAGCCTCTCAGCAACCGAGATCTGATGGCTAGGACTTCACTAGCACTGCTGTTCTGCCTACTGAGGGTAACATCCAGAACTGATGGACTGATCTCCTCTCTGCTTCAGTGTTCTATGGACCCAGGGTGTGGAGGACTACAAAGCTTCAGTAATGTTCTTCCCCCAAGCCACTACAAGAGGTCCCCAGAGATGCAGCTATGGCCAGCTCATCACAGCTTAGCTGGGACACACTTACTTGAGAGCCACAGACTTGGCCTGCAAGGCTGTGCTCCAGAAATCATCCACCTGCTCTGGAGCTCCATAGGCCTCTAGGCAGGAGCTGAAAGGCACCTTGGCTCGCACCAGCTCAGGCAGCGGCTGCTTCTCCTCCTCTGCCTGCCTCTTCTTCTCCTCATACTCCAGCAGCTCATCTAGAGAATAAAGCAGAGGAGTCAAGGACCACTTCTAGGTACCTACAAAGTGACTGGTGTAAGCTACAGCCAGGGGCAGAGCAGGCCATAGATATAGGCCATGGAGAATGGAGCACAGCTTCCAGAGCACAGTTCTGCTACTGCAGTCACTCCTGTTGTGCTGCTGAATCACAGCCCAGCTTGTGGTGGCTAAGGGAAAGGCTCTAGAGGGACATCACTGTGTCACACCACCTCTGAAGATATCAGCCTGATCCCACAAAAGCAGGAGAAGGACCTGGCCTCGGAAGTAGCAAAGTCCCTCTTTCATTTAATGAGTTCCGTAAGAATAGTACAATACACAAACCTAGGGCTTGCTACTGTTGCAGTGTTGGCACATTACTGACCTTTGTTGAGTGCAGCATCCATGGGCACAGGCAGCTGCATAATGTAGTCCACACGCTGGGTATATTTCACCTTTTCTGTGGCCAGGCACTTCAGCTTCTCCTCCACCAGAAAACGGAAGACCTCGTTAGGGTTCTCCGAGCTGCGGCAGTTCCTCTGAAGGAGGAGAAATCAGAATGACAGATGTAATAGTAGAATGGCACAAAAAATGATCTGCAGTACCAGTGATGTCACACAGCACATGGCTGAAGAGTAGTCACTTCTGTACCCAGTACCCTGGAAAAGACAGCAAAGAGGAAACTTAAAGCCAGCTTCTGTGCTCCAGGAAGCCATGGCATTCCTGCTCCTAGAGAAGAAACTTTACACCTCCAGCTGTGCCACTCCCAAAAAGGATTTCTCCATGGAATCAGCCCTGAAAACATGGCCAAGCACCCCTCCTTCTCACCGTGGCAGGTGCTAGACAGCCCATTTCCCTGTGTTCTCTCCCTCTCTCTGCTTTGACTGCCAGCTTCTCACCTCTTGCTATGGGAAGAAAATCAAGCTGGACTTTTCCATGATTTGCCAGACAGACTCAACCATTACCTCCACCATGTTGATGAAGTGCAGAAAGAATTCCTGGGCATCCTGCTGTCGGTTAGTGGAAAATTCTGGGTGCCCCTTTCCAATGAGGGACTTGAACATGCGTGGAGCAATGCCATTTTGCATACCCTGCAAAGAACAATGCGGAAGAAGGTGGTCATAATTTGCCCAGCATGTGTCCTGTCATGCAGCACTCTACTCTTAGCCATGCTTTTCTTCAGGTGACAGGCCTTGCAAGAAGCCCCAGCACATGTTTTCAGAAGGAAGACGTGGCATACACAATACCTCATGCAACACACACATCAAGAGGATGCGATGTCCAAGCCTCACCTTCTGATCAGGCTGCTGCTCCCCATCTGCTGAAGCTGGCCTTGAATACTCCCCAGAAAGCAGTCCATGGCCCAGTTTGGCTCTGGAAGGACAAAGTCCAGTATCAATGTTTCCTCAATCTCACATGCTCCAGGAGCCACATCAACCCATCCAGCTTTAACACTGCCATGGGATGTCAGTCTCACAGATAAAAGCTCTCTCTGCTGCACCAGGCGAGATTATCTTATCGTGGTCTGCTCTCTCTGGCCCCTGGAGACATCACTGACTTCAAAGTTACCAGGGCTTTAGGGTGCCAATCTCCACCACTGCTTGCACACTGAGCAGAACAAGAAGGAACAGCTGGTGCTGAGCCACAGAGCAGCTGTGCAAGAGCCAAGCTGAGCTGCAGCCTGACGGGGGAACGGAGCAGTGTCTGACCGTGCAGGAGACAACAGGGCACAGAGAAATTGTCTGAGCCAGAAATAGCACTGCTCTGAGCAGACTGGTCACATTTTCCCAGAGGAAAGATTGACTGCATCAGGCACTTAATGGACAACAGTGTGTGTTCAGTGATTTACTCCTATGCCCAGAGCCTCCTGCTATTCCATTTCACTGCAGTCCTTCCCCATCACTATTGCCATATTGCCATTTGTCTGGAACCAAACGTTACCAATTCCTCCCTTTGCCCAAGCAATCACCTTTCTGGCTGTCTCACCTTAATCCCCTCTCAGTGAACACCTCACTCCAGGTTGCCCAAATTTAGAATCCTCCTGTACCACTGACCTCCGTGTCCACAAATGCCACCTTCCATTCCTCCACCCCAAACTTCCACATGCTTGTTTGAGAGCAGCTGCAGCACAGACTAGACATACTTGAAATGCAACCCCCTCCCAAATCTTGTTTTCCTCCTTCTGCATACTCTCCTGCACAGTACCTCTTGAGGGAAGCCTTTTTAGGCATACATAAGTTATCTAATGAGAATAAAGCTGCCAAATGTATCCCTTTACAATCTCCCTCCATTGAAGAGAGCAAGTCCCTTTTAACTGTTATGCAGAGAGAAGCTGCCTCCCAGAAATCCCCCCAAACATAATACATTTCAGAGTCTCTCATGAACACAGGGTACACTCTGTCCTCTCCATCTAGGGCATTCAGCTGAACTTCCTTGGCTTAGATCCTCATTGATCATTGAGGATCAGTGTCTCTGGTGACAGGCAAGGAAAGAGAGGTGAGGCTTGAGGGAGAACCCTGGAGCAAAGGAGCACAGAGGGGATGCATCCAGGCAGTCTCAGCCTTCCTTCTCTCACCAAAATTCTACATACACTTGTGTGCTGAAGTCCTGTGTGGGGTCCGAAGGTGCACTTTGGAATATCTTCTCCAGCTTGTCCACATACCTGCAGAGCAAAACAGAGCAATCTAAGGGATAAGCAGCTTCCTCTGGTAAAGATGCAGTTCTGAGCATGATTACTGCCACAGAAGCACCCAGCTCGAGGGGACCTTTGTACTGATCCCAGACTAGTGGAAAGGAGTGATTAAGCTCACTTACTTTCTCTGGAAGTCTGGGATACTGAACAGCACCTGCATCACAGAATTGAGGTAGCAACTGTTGCCCAGGTTACGGATACCAGTGTACCCAGGCCCATAGAGGGGCTTGAGCTGAACACCAGACTCCTGGATGAGCTCCCACTCGCCAATGCGCTGGTTCATGTCTATTTCCAGTTCTGTCATCGTCTTGTCTGTCTGCAGAGGGAAAGAACAGGAAAATCCTCAAAGAGGGCTCAAGGCAACATCAGAGGTGTGAAAAGGGCAATGCTGTAGAGAACAGAGTCAATCCATTCTGGTTTATTCTGTACGTAGAGGAGGAAGAAAGAAGAGTTGTTTCCATATATATGAACACCTGAGACAGAAAGAGGAAGGAAAAGCAATATGAGAGAAATCTGAACCATTCCCTAGAAAGAGGCATGGAAACCACACACTAACAAAAAAAGCTCAGCACCTGAGAGCCTCCCTGCCCGCAGTACTGACACATAACCCCAGGGAAATAATCCTGAGGGACATGAAAGTAAAGCAAAACAGGCAATCAAGGAAGAGAGGCAGATGAGACAACTCTGTGTGTGACAAAAAAAAACAGAGTTTCTTGACCAGGAATGGTTCTGCATAGCCACAGAAACCTGGAATCTTGCAAAGACATTTCAGAGCTGCTTCTCTCTCCCTCTGGGCCTATGGAAGACACCACTTCCTCCTCACCTTCTGCATCTTGAGCATGTCAATCCCGAAGTGTGCCAGGTGTTCTGCCAGGTTGGGATCCAACACCATGTCATCCTCATCATAGGAGTAGACATCTATGCAGGAAAACAGAAAAAAAAGGAACTTATAATGGCCTGTGATCTTAAATTCACAGCTGGATAAAGAAAGCGCTCAGAACTGGGAGTTTTGACAAACTGAGCCATTGGACTTTCTGCCCTTTCTCAGCAGAATAACATTAACAGACAGAATGGTGTTCTAAATCCTCCTAAACATGTGACAAGACAACTTTGTCACTGATCAGGGTACAGAGGTACACTTATGCCAGGAGTAATGAAAGTGGGTTACTGCGCCATATAATCTCCGCTCAGGATTTGAACACACAATTCTTTGATGAACACCCCAACACAGAAAATCAAATGGCAACCTGGATAACTATTCTAAAAGCTCCCAATTACAAGGGAGGGGCAGAGGAAGGCAAGGCTTTTTTATCAGCTCGTTCTTTGCCTCACACAAGCAGCAGGTCAGAGAGGCAAAGTTCACAGTGGGACGACACTGCGTGCTCCAGGTCACAAGATGGCCAACACCACCCTGATACCTGCAGGAGATCTGCGTCAGCCTGAGAGGTGCCTGGCCTCCCTAAGCCTGGGAGGAGCCCCGTTCTCACCAGCCCCATCAGGAGTGATTGTTCCCAGTTTCACAGCCAGAGGGTAGCCGGTTTCTCGGTAGTGCTCGACCGCGTGGTTGTTGCCGCCACTGCCGTCGAAGTAGCGCCGACCGCAGAGGATGGCTCCGTCGGTCATGTTCAGCCACAGGTTCTCCTTCATGTCACACTTGCTGCACTTCCAGCCACTATTGACAAGGAACACAGAAAAAGAGATCAGAGGGAAAACATCTGGGTTCTACCTCCCAAGCCCTCACCGTTGCTGCCCCCTGCAATATCCGTAAGTGATCTCATTCCTCTTCTACTACAGAACACTGAGAATCCTGACATACCCTAGTGTGCCATCTCCTCTGAATCTACTGTGACAAGGTGTCAGGACCCAGGACATCCCTCTGGCTGTCCAGAGACCCTGGCACAGAGCCCAAAATGCCCCTGGTTTTGATTATAACTCGTGGAGCAAGTTACCAACCTTAGATGAAGATCTGCAAGCCATGACAAATTAAGTAGAATGACAGTGAATTTATCACAAGGTGAAAAAGTAGATTTTGGGGTTTTTTAGAATTGAGGTTCAGGGGGCAAGATGGAGGAATCTGGGTATGTCCTGTCTTTCTCCTTCTTCTTCTTGGCCTTCATCTTCTGCTGTCATGTTTAGACTGGTTTAGAGTAGAAGCTCACTGTCTAACATAGGTGATAGGTATTGGAAAGTAATTGTAAATATTGTACACGTAGTTTTTAGTATAAAGACATAACACCGGCCCGGGGGCAGGCAGAATACCTCGGACTGTCTTGCTGAGCAGACCTTGGCAGGACAGGAGAGAGAATTTTATAGCTAAGATACAATAAACAACCTTGAGAGCGAGAAATGAAGAGCTCTGACTCCTTCTTCAAGCACTGGGCTGGGAAAAGAGATTTTCTAACGTGTCTTGGGGTCACTCTGACCAGCTAGAGACCCTAACAACAAGGCACACACAAGGGCACTCTCAAAAGAAGCCTCATCTGCTGCTGCAGCCCAGCACAGGAAAAGGGCCTGGGACAGAGTGACACAGCAAGTTCCAGCACTATGCTCACCATGGTGGGATGCGGACGTCATTCTGAAGCTGGTGCAGGGAAAAAGCGTGCTTGGAAACACGGCGAACCTCCCCATCCCAGGCCTGCACCTCCTGCTTCCGTGAGGCTGAGTCTGCTGTCAGGATGGCCTCGATCGCACTGGCAATCTGCAACCAGGACAGCAGGAGAAAACATGAAGGCCTACCATGGTAAAGGCACAAGAAGCTTCCAGTGCCACAGCACTCCACATTTAGGGAAGTTGGTTGGGACTTCTGGGAGCCTCAGTCACACACAAGGCAGAACTCTGTAATATACATATATATACATTATACATATACAGCACTGTGTAAGTGCAGAGCAATCTTGGTGACTGCCAGCTGAGACTTCACAGCAGCTCTGCAGGATCCCTTACAGGGCAGTTTCCTTCTCTGTAATGGTACATTTCCTCACCAACAGTAACCACAGCCCTCCAGCCAAACATACCCTGTCTTTGACCATGTCTGGTAGTCCCTCCAGCCCATCACGTGGAATATCCAAATGGTCCGGCAAAATCACTATTTTTACATCTTCGTCATATTCAAACTTTTCTTCTGTGATGTCAAATCCACCTTCTACACCTACAAGATGAAAAATCATTGTGGTAACAGGTGAAACCAAAGAGCTTGGAAAGCTTCTTTCCCCACAGCTTACATGAAATAAGACACTATGACTAAGACAATGATCTAAACCAGTGATCCACAATCTTTCTTCCACTTCTGGATCCCAGAGCTTCTGCTGGTGCTGTGGACTTCACAGGAACAATTACAAGCCTAGTGGCAATAGATTTTGCTTTTCCCAGCTCTTTTTACAGATGCTTAAAAACAATCTCCAGGCTCTGGCTACAAGCAGGAAGAAAACCAAACCTCCACTAGAGAGGCACTGGCCAGAAGAGAGCCGTGATAAAGCGCGGGTGCTCAACCTTAACCAGAATACTCATGAGACTGAATGGAGATGTGCATGAAGAGATCATCTTGTAAGCCAGGGCAAAGGTCAGGTCTCTCAGCATATTTAAGAAGTCTGCCTCTCTTTCTTGCCTTTTCCAGAAAGGATAGTCTAGAGTCCTGCACTCAAGCAAGAAGAACCAGGAGCTCCTCTGGAACCAGAACATCCAGAATTGCAGAAAAAGTCTGAGCAGAGGTACAGTGATAGTGGTTTCTATGTCCACCTAGCTGTGCTCTCCAGAGGTTGCACCAGAAACTGGAGATCCATACATAAAAGGTTATTTGCCAGTTGTACACAGTCATCATGGATGTCCACCAAAACATTTGCAGTTTCTGCAGATTCCCTCACCTACAGTTTCTGGATTATATAGGTACTCAGAGGAAAAGCTTGGCCTTCTCTGTTCTGCACATATTCACATCCTACATCCCAAAAGGAAACAGGCAGAAGACACATGGCTTATTAGCAGCCTAAACCCCCTGTGTTTTTAAACTGAATTTCATTTATTCCCAGAAAAATTGCACGCTGTGACTGCAATAATCTCTGCAACAAATATCTGAACATCTGCAGCTGCAACAAATCTCTGAAGGGAAGAAAAGCTTTTGCTGCTCAGTGCCTCTGCCTCAAGAATCCTGTGTGCAACACAGTTCTAATAATCACTACTGTATTTCCCTAAAACGTTCTTGTCAGAAATATCCAGTCCCATGACATCTCCTGCAACTCTCTCCTTAGATACCTACAATTTGTACACTATGCACAAACTGCTATGTATGAACACAATGATTTGAGAAAACAGTTACCAGCATCATGCAACAACATACCTAGATAATCCTCTTCTGTGCCTCTCCAGCACAGCCTAGAGATTTCCTGTCACCACTTCACAGAGTAAACCAATACACAACCCTCCAGGGCATTACACAATTTCTGAACCCTAAACAAACTAAACCAGACTGGTGAGGTCCCCTCAGGTGGTTTTGTGAACCTTCTGAGGCTCCAGATGAGGGTCTATAGGCACCAGCTTGCCCTGAGGTACACTGCCTCCCTTTCCATGGTGCTACCTAAGCACCACACACCACAAAAGTCCATCCACAAACGTGCAGGCATAGGAGGCAAGCACTGCAGATCTTTCATTGAGAGGGGAAAGTGAGGTACAGAGAGATCAAGGGCTACATTTTGTTCACAAATCTTTCTAGTACGTTAAAAAAATCTCCCGTGTCAGAATTTGCTATACCACCACAGTTCAGCTAAAACAAAGATAAAAAAAACTTCTCCTCAACTTGAGACTATTGTCTCACAGGGCCAATACTTTCTTTTATTCTCTCCTGCTCCATTCACACCACTAAGCTGTTATCACAGGCAGGTATTTGCCAACCCAGTGACAACACTTGGTGAAAGACCTTTGTAGAATTCAGGGTGCAGAAATAACTCATAATGCAGACCAGGACTCATCTCTCCCAAAGCAGCATAATCATATTTATACATAAAAGCACTGGTTATCTGAAGAAACAGAGACTCCACCCTCAGTTTTGCTAGGAGTGATCTTTGGGGCTCTGTTCAGCTCACCAGCAAAACAGGGAGCAGCTGCCAGTCTTAATAGTGGTGTTTGTGCTCTGGCAGTAGACGAGTCACTGGGCGTCTACACCAGGAAAAAAGTGAGCCAAAATCAAGACATTCACAGTCCAGATTCTGGATTTCCCTCTAGTGGTCAGCTTCCAGCAAGCCAAGAACCTATTACTGCTACAAATGTTCCTGTTCTTTCCTTTATGTGTCTCCATAATGGCTCAGAAATTACCAGCTGAGACTGCTCCAAATAAGCAGTGTCTCCACTGATTGCCACGACAGCCCTCTCAGTTGGTGAAAGACAGTAATGGGAACACCAGCCTTGCTCTTCCAAAAAATTGAATATTTAAAGTATTTTTTATGTTTTAATGGTCATATGCATTTCCTCCAGTATCAGCCTTATAAAACCTAATGAACCAAAACGCAGCACTTCTCATTAATTTCTTCACCATCTGTATCAATAATGCTAGTTCAATATCAGAGGAGTTTAAAAAAGAGTTTATCTGCCATGACCTCCAAACTTATTTTTCTCAGACATAAATTTTCTCAAACTTACTTCAGCCCCATGCTGGGACATTGTCCTTAAGCAACAGTCCCAGTCTGGTGATCCCCACACCAAGCTGAGCCAGGCATGCAGGGTCATGGCAGAGGATAATAAACATATTTATACACGGAAAACAAGATGCAACTTTGGACACAACCACCACCTTAATGACTGTTCTACAGACACTGCTCACCTGAGCCACACTGGAAAACATGAAGTCTGAATTTGGCCAGGGATACTAGCCAAGAAGAGTAAAGCAGAAGAGGCAAACCAGGCAGCCCCTGGCTGAACACAGGGACCACACAGCACACAACTGCTTCCTTACCAATGGCCAAGCGAGTTGGTTTCTTCCTCGGGGGGTCCCCAGCACTGGAGTTGGTGTCTTCTTCCTTCTGTGGCATTGAGAAGAAACAGGGAAATAAGAGTTAAGGGGACAGGCTTGCTGTGACAAGCCTTAGGGATTGAAATCAAGCTACTCTGAAAACAGAAGGAAACCAGGCAGAAACAACGTGGGCAATCCATACAACGACTCAGCACAAGCAGAACTGAAGCACTGGTGTCCCTCAGTTCACCAGGAAAAACAACAGCTGTATCTCAGGAGAGAAAACTCTGTATCTGATGGAATACACAGACACGGCCCAGCTCTCAATTTCAGAACAAGTTTGAGTGCATGTATTTTTATTTTTTACCGGTTTACGTGTTCTTTTGAGGTGCAGGTAGACCCGCTGGCCTGTTTTCTGATAGTGCTTTTCCACATACTGCTTCCCAAAGCCCAGGAACGTGTTCATGCAGATATACAAGCCGCCATCTGACTCCTGCAAGGAAGAACGGACAAAACTGAAGGGAGGTGGTCAGGAATGGCATTCCAGCTGCTAGGATAGGCATGGCAGACTAGTCATTATTCATTAAGTCATGGCAACAGCTCATTCCTACATAACAGCCACAAGTAGCTAGTAAGAAATGGGATGGCAAGCCCCAGCCTGGCTATCCCAGAAGAACAGGTACTCCTGTCATCATGATGTATTTGAAAAACTATTTGTGTGTTCATTTATGGCAGGATGCTACCAAATCAGGAAAGCCTGAGTTTCCTAAGTGTTTACCTTGTAAAAGGCCTCTAGCACACACACTTTACAAGTTCAGAGCACGGTACAATCATTACCAGCAAAACTGTGGCACCCTCTCCAAACACATGACTCCCAGTGCCATAGGGAATGCTGCCAAGCTACAGTGTGAGGAAGGTTAACAGACCACTGTTTACTTTTGCTGTTGTGTTCAAAAGCCTGTGAGCAGCTCGGAAACAGATACAGAATGTGCCCCCACCATCCCATCAGCAGCTGGAAAACACCACACTCATTCAGCAGATACCCTTTGCAAACTGAAGGGGCGGGGGACCCAAATGCAGGGGCTGGAAAGGAGGGAAACCACTCAGAAGCTTTCAGAAGCTGCTGGGACTGAGACAGAGCAGGCAGCGCAGGGTCAGGCATCCCTGTGGAGCTCGGGGAGGGAAGAGGGCCAGGATGCCATGTACCCCTGCCCTGAAGGACCTGTATCTCAGCCCAGCTCTGCGGGACGGGGCTCAGCCCGGACGGGCGCCCGCCAAGAGGCGCAAGGGGCACCTCGCCCTCCCGCTGCCTTCGCCGCCCCTTAGGCCGAGCGGGGAAAGCGCAGGAAGCGCAGGGATGTCAGCGGGGTGGAGATGGCTGGAGAAGGGACCACTGCCATCTTAATGACACAGCACCGCCTCGCCCCCCGCCCGCCGGGCCGGGCCGGGCCGCGCGGCGAGGCCGGGGAGGTGGCTCAGACCCGGGCAGGGCGGGACCCCCGGCCCGCCCCCCGCCGCCGAGGGCGGGCCCGGGACGCGCCCGACCTCCCGCCCCCCGCTGGACTACAAGTCCAGGCGAGCGCAGCACGGAGGGTTCGGGCCGGGGGCGCTCCCTCTCCAGGGGCTGCCGGCGGGCCGGGCCCCGCTGATCGGGGTGAGCGCCCTGCCCACGCCCGCCCCGGCCCCCGAACTACAGCGCCCAGCGCACCGCGGGCGGGCGGGGCGCGCCGCGGGGCACGGCGGGCGTAGTAGTCCATCAGGGCCCTGCGCGCCACCCGGGAACGGCCGCCGCGGCCACCGGGGAACCACAAATCCCGTGAGGCCACGCGCGGGCGGCGCCCCGGCTGGCGGCGGGGTGGGAGCCGGCCGCGGCGGGAGCAGCCCGGGCAAGCGGGCGGGCCGGCGGCGGGGCGCGCTTACCGGCGTGTCGAAGGAGAAGGCGCACTCGTCCTTGTGGACGCGGTCGCCGGCCTTGGGCACCCGGATGGACGGCAACACCGACAGCAGCGCCTCGCTCAGCTCCGCCATGACAGCGGCTCACCGCGGCACCGCCCACAACCCCGCCCCGCCCAATCGCAGACCGGCGCGGTCAGGCGGGTCCTAACCAATCGGCAGCGAGGCTGGAGGCGGGACTCGCCCTGCCGACCCACCGGCTCGCCCAATCGCAACCGCCCTCCGGCCATGGCGGGAGGCGGTGCCGGGCTCCTCCACCAATAACGGCGCACCGAGGGGTGAGGGGGCGGGACAATCTGCGAAGATTGACAGCGGGGCGAGGCGGGACGTGACGGGCGGGGACTGCGGAGTCGACGGGCTGGCGGGGCGGGGAGGTGGGCGTGGCGCAGCGAGCCCCGCCCCCTGCGCAGCGACCAATGGGCGGCGGCCCCGCCCGGCGCGCGGGAGATTCGAACGGCGCGTCCGGCGGGGCCGGGGCGCAGTGCGGCCGCCGCCGCCATGGGCGCCTCTGGCAGCGCCCCGGCCACCCCGGCCGCGCCCCGCAACAAGCACCTGGCTCACGTCACCGATCCCCGCTCCCCCACCGCCGGCATCCTGCGCACCCCCATCGAGGTAGGCGCCCCTCCGCCGCCGCTTCCCCCTGCGTGTCTCCGGCCCGCCGCCCCCACGGCTGCCCTCTCCGCAGGTGGTGAGCTCCCCAGCGGGCAGCCCGCAGCCCAGCCCCGCCGAGGCGCCGGCGGGCACCGGCCAGGAGCGGGACCCACGGTCGCCCACGCCCGGCATCTCCCGCACGCCCATGAGAGCCGTGTCGAGTGGTGAGTGAAGCGGCCGTGGGCGGGCGGGTTGGGGGCTGCCTGACTCGGAGGCTCACCCCGGTCCCCTCCGTCCCCGGCAGACAGCGTGGATCGCCTGGTGAAGCAGCTCAGCGAGGCCTTCGGGGCCGAGGCCGCGGCCCCCGAGCCGGCGCCTCCGGGAGCGGCGGGCCCCGCCGAGGAGCCGGCCCAGCGGAGTGCCCCGCCCGCGGGCCAAGGGGCGGAGGGGCCGCCCTCGCCCAGCACGGCCCGGCCCGCCCGCCCGGCCGAACACGGCCTCGCCTCGGGTGAGTGCTCGGTGCGGGGGTGACGGGGCTCCATGTGCCCAGAGAGCTGCCGGGATGGGCCGTGAGCAATCGGGGCTCTCGGCACCGCCTGGCTGGGGTGCCTTGTCCAGGCGTGCTCTCCGCCAGAGCCTGTCCCGCCCCCAGTTCGGCTGGGTCCCACCGCCTGCAGCCTCTGCGGCCCGGACACCCTCTGGGAACTGCTATCGAACAGATTTCTGTCCAAGCATGAGAAATTGGTTTTAAACGGTATTCAAAATCTAGAGGTATACAACAGCTCTTCCCCAATCTCAGATGAGTGTTTGACTGTGGAGGCCTGTCCAGAGGGACCTTACAGGTTTTCATTGGAAGAGCTGTGGAGCAAGGGCGGGCAGCACATCTCTGTGCTAAGGCTGAGCAGTGCTAAGAGACTTGGATACAGACTGTGTTTAAGACAGCTCTGTGCTGAGCACTGCTCCTCAGAGAAGTGGCTGAGAGCTGTTCAGCCTGGAGAGGAAAACGCTCAGGGGGTATCTTGTTAATAGATACAAGTACCTGAAGGAAGGGAGAGCCAGGCTCTTTTCAGAGGTGCCCAGTGATGGGACCAGAGGCCAAGGGAACGGAATGGTACACAGGAAACTCCTCAATATCAAGAAACACTTTTTTTTTTCACCATGAGGGTGACCAGGGAGTGGAGCAGGTTGCTCAGAGAGGTTGCAGAATCTCTCTCGGTTGAGATATTCAAGAGACACCTGAACATGGTCCTGGACAATGGGCTCTAGGTGATCCTGCTGGAGTAGGTCTTCTAGAATTCACTTCCATCATCAACCTTTCTGTGATCCCTTTGCCTCAAAGCCCCTGGGTAAGTTTTTGCTAAAGGCCCTGAGGCATTTAAAATCCAGGACCTTTGAGCCTTGTTGTGATGTGCTGGTGTGTTTCCTTTTGTCAACTAGTGAGCAAGCCCGTGAGACACAAGCCCAGCAACAAATTCATGGCAACATCTGGAGGAACTGGCCGCTCTCCCCTCAGCATTCTACGAGATGATAATTCCCCCAGTGCTCCTGCCCCTCGCCAGGTAAAGCTTAATGGGTCAGGCTGAGGGAGGGAGATTGAGCTGAAAAAAAAAAAAAAAAGCCAAATCCTTCAATTTCTGTGTTTGTTATGGTCCCAGTTGTGAATTGTGGCCTCCTAGGCCTGCAGAGACTAGAAACTTCACAAATATTTTTCTGTGGGTCAGTCTTGTCACTAAATGCCTCTGAGTCTTGTTCAGTGTCTGTCTTTGGCCTTACTGTGAAACTGTCAGTTTCAGTTCATTCTTTCTCTCTGGGCTGTAGAAAAAAGTCACTCTTGTATGTTGTCACAAGAGAGTCCAAGCTGAATGGCCTGAAAATAGGCTACATATTCTGCTGAGAATTAACTAACCTTTGATCAACCTGTGTTTTATACTCTGTGTTTGGGTTTTTTTTATTTCTCTAGGGCAAGAGGCACGTGCTGGGAGAGAACCTTGGGGAGAAGGAAGTGGATCTGAGCAGAAGCCTTAAATCTGGGAACTGTGCTTGGAGTGACTTGAACAAGGAGAACCAGCAGTGCCCTTTTGTGGAGAACTAGACGTTTCTTTTTTTCAGGATGTTGCTATAATTTGCTCCTATGTTTTGAGAATTTTCTAGAGGGAAGAAATCCTACAATAGACTGAAACCCCAAAGCAGTGGTCACATTTCTCACCTATCCCTGCTGGGGAAAGATTTCTCCCTCCTCTTCCCAGTTTGTCATGTGTAATGTACAGCACAGTCTTTGTCTCTTTTACTGTATATCAGCTGTGTTGGTTTTTCCATAAGAGTTTTTATCTCTAGTAAATAAATTTGTGTTCAACCTTTGCTGACTGTATGTCCTGATGTTGTGCTTGCTCAGCACAATATTTTCTCTGGGACAAGGGCTCAGGAGCAAATAGTTCAGCCTTCCATTAGCCTTAAAACTGCCTTGGGGCATGCTGAAGGGTATGGCCTTGAATCCATGTACAACAGCATGAGCTGGGAAGCTGCAGCTCCCTGCAGGAAACCATTGTCTATCCAGTGTCACCTCTGGAGCTGTACTGCTCCTACACTGGCCTCAAACCGAGGTAGGCAAGGGTCTGTGTGAGGATGACATCCAAAATAATGTGAGACAATATTGTCCATTGATATTGACCTTCTGTTGGTAAGTTACTCTAAGCCTTGTTGATCTCCACAGCTCTCCCAGCAGAGCCTGGGGCCCCCAGGATGTTGCTCTGAGCCAACAAGTGGAATAGGGGCTGAAAAAATGGTTGTGTAACTGAGCTAAAATATCCAAGCTTTGAAAGGATGCACTCACATCTCACTATCCCAACTCCAGCCTGTTCTCACCTACAGTCTGTGAGGAACACCCTCCCCTGGGGATGTGAGCTGAAGCAAGGGCTGTGGATGAGGTGTTGACTGGTTGAGACCAGCAGGCAACAGTCACAGGAAAGGAGTTCTGTTTGCAGTAGCTCATTGCAATGCTGGAAAGAACACAGCCTGCAGTGCTTCTGTGAGCTTTCTTTATTTGCCTGGGCTATGAAGATCTAAACAGTGTTGAAAACATGGACTGATGGCTACTGGTTAGACAGGGTCACCACACAATGCAGGAGTGAGGCAAAGAGGGAAGGAACAGCAAGAAGCAGACAACAAATAAGAATAAACATAATATTCCCTGATATTCTGGCAGGTCTTGAGGGCTACCTTTCTGCCATTTATGCATAGATAAGACTTGAACTAAGACAAGAATAAATATATTCCCTGCTATTCTGGCAGGTCTGAAGGCTGCCTTTCCCCCTTTATGCATAGATAGGACTTGAGCTAAGTGTGCCCTGGTGAAAATGAGCCAAATTTACTCTAGCTTTATGTTTGAGGTGGTGCCATAGAAATCTCAAATCCAGTGTGTCTTGGGCTGTCTGCATGGATACAGGACAGCTGCACAGAGAAGTTAGGTAGAGTTAAAGCAGGGAGAGAGCTTAGTCTGGGGTGGGTGTTGCATGAGGGGTCCTCAGGAAGAGGAGGGGTACCAGTGTGGGCAGAGGTGTTTGAAGGAAGGTGCAGGGTGTCTGAATTGTACTGCAAAATCCTGAGACGTAAAGAACAGGTCTTCAAGCCTGCACAAGGCTGGAAACCGCCGGGGCTGTTTAGAGATGGAGAGAAGGGCCAATGCCTGTGCTCCTGCTCCCCAGCTCCCCCTGCTTCTCCTCCCTGATCTCCTTTCACTCTGGGAGACTCCTACAAGTGACCTGTGTCTAGAGACAAGTGGGGTGGTAGGTAGGCATTTCTGTTGTGCTCAGCTGCTGATGCTGTGTTGCATGGGCTCGGGCTGTGGGCCGTGCTTCCGCTGCTCCTCCCCTCCCTGCTGCCGTCCTCAGTTCCAGATCTTGAGGAAACTGTCCCAGGAGCCAGTGGCAACAGCCATGCCATCCGCCGTCACCCCCAGGCAGCTCACTCTGTTGTCGTGGCCTGAAAGGATTCCTGTGGAGGGAAGGAAGAGGTCAGGCAGTGAAGGGGGGCCCTGTGAGAAGTGACAAGGTGGCCCTGCTGAGGGGACACATGGCACAGGCTGTGCCCACGTGCTGTGTGCAGCCCTGTCTGCTCCTGCACAACCTCTTGCAGTCAGTACGTGGAGAACAGGAGCAAATGTGCCAAAGAACTTTTGTGTGTGGTGTACAACCAGCACCCAAGGGGTTCTTGGGAAGGTAAAGTCAGCTGAACCTCATACAACTGCTTTCTCCCTGGCCAACTGAACCTCGTAAAACTGCTTTCACCCTGGCCAGCTCACTCCTCATGCAATGCTTTCACCTGGCCAGCCGACTCCTCATGAAACTGCTTTCACCCTGGACAGCTGAATCCTCAGAACTGCTTTCACCCTGGCCAGCTGAACTTCATACAGCTGCTTTCACCCTGGAGTGATGGTAAGACTAAGATAGGATGGGGTCCTTGGTAAGGCTGAGAAACAGCAGTGCTGTTGATGGGCTGCGTTTCATGACTTTTCAGAAGGTAAGGGCCACATCTGAAGGAAAAGTGCTGTGATCTGTCTATGAGCATCACAGAGTACCCAAAGATGTTGGATGGAAGCCCAGGTGCACGCTTGGCTTGGTGCCTGGCCACCAAGTGGCACTGTGAGTACCTGGAACTGGCAGGCCATGAGGAAACAGGATATTCTATTGGTGGTTGTGAGCAGTTTTAGCTAATGGGAACCTTTTTGTCCCCCTTGATCAATGCTGTTTAAAGGCTTGACTTCCTTAACATTAAAAACAATAACTCCTCTAGGCCAGTGAGGGTTGGCCTAGTTCTGGTGTGCTCCCTAAGCACGAGGGAGCTTTGCTGGGTTTCAGTCACTATAGGATGTCTTCCTACGTTCAGGAAAAATAAATGCCTCATTATCCCTGAGGCAGGGAGGGGAGGAGGGACCTCGAGGAGGCACTGACCCACACGCTCTGCTTTCAGGGAGTCCCAGATGTTGCAGTTGAAGTCGTCGTAGCCGGCGAAGAGGAGGCGGCCGCTGCGGGAGAGCGCGATGGAGGTGATGCCGCAGATGATGGTCTCGTGGGAGTACATGATCAGCTCCTGGTCCGCCCGCAGGTCGAACAGGCGGCACGTGGCGTCGTCGGAGCCCGTGCAGATGGCCTCGCCGTTGGGGAAGAACTGGGGAGGGCACACACCGTGTTTGAGTGAGGCTCTCCTCAGATCCCAATGGAATTCCTCAGCTCCTCACCCCCCCTGCTAAGCACGGGGAAGCCACGGAGGGAGGAAAACCTGGTGGGACCAGACACTGGATCGTGGAATTTGAGTCTGCTGAAGGGGGAGATTGATACTTCTCATAAGGCCTAATAAACCCCTTCCACTCCAAGAAAACAAATGGCCTAAGCTGTTGCAAGATATCTTAGTGCTCGAGGAAGGATTATTTTAACTCCAGCTGTTAGGTTGGGCCTTGACAAGTGTCCACCCATTATCCCCCAGCTGAGGTCTGACATAATTCTGGCTACCAGAGGCTTCCTCTGTCTGATCCTCATATCCCAGCCTTCTCATACATGCTCATTTTCTGTGGTCTTGCTCTGAGGAGTAAATAAAGAGCTCCTCAGGAGCAGGTATGGCAGAAAACCATTTGTCTGGCAAGGTAGCCATGGGACTACTGAGGAAGGTTTCACTAATTGAGGTCAGTGGGAGGGTGGTTTGAGCAGCAGACTGCAGGAAGCTGGCATTTGCTTAGCTACATGGAATAGTCCTCCACGTGTCTTGTCCTGCCATCTCTGCAGCTCTGAGGGAGGTGCTTCCTCCCAAATGTCTGAGCTGCCTCCCATCAAAATTTGATCTTCGGAAGATCTCCCTGTGATCCCACCTCTTCTGTCTGGAGCTGACCTCAGCTGAGTTAGGTATTTCTGCTGCCTCACTTGCATCCTGTGCCAGGGCTGCTGGAGCATGCCTGAAGCACAGCTGCCAACAGCTGTTGTGAGCAAAGTTGGACCAGCCCCTGTGTCAGGGTGCTCAGCTCCACAGACCACAGTATGCTGCCTGTTCAAGACTTGGATGCTTTGCTGCCTGGGGAGAACCCTCCTCCAAACTTCAGTGAACTTGGGCACTCCCTGCTTCAGGCTGGATATGGGGCCAAGGTCTAAGACCCCTGTTACCCTGCTGACTGCGACAGCTTCTTTCAACCTTGTCCCAGGGCTCTTTTGGAGCTGTTCCACCCCCCATTCTCCTCCCCAGCCCTGTGCAGAGGGTACGTACGGAGATGGCGTTGATGTCGGACTCGTGCCCGGAGAAGGTCTGGCGGCAGGAGCCCTCCCGCACGTCCCACAGTTTGGCAGTAGCATCACAAGCCCCCGAGATGAAGAGTTTGAAGTCAGGGGAGACGGCCAAGCTCATGCAGTCTCCAGTGTGACCAATGAACACAGTCTTCTGCTGCCCCGTCTCGATGTCCCAGAGCGCGCTGCAGGAGGGGACAGGAGAGGAGAGGGGCTCTCAGAGCCAGCCCAGGCACAGCAGACCCACAGCCAGGCTGAGGAGTGTCCCACTCACAAACAAAAGGAGGGAAGCCGTGGTTACTGCATGGGAAAATGGGTGAGAGCATCCCTGGATCCGCTGTACACAATATCTTCACAGCTGTTGTTGGCAGTACCTTTGCCAAAACAGAGTTAGACTAAGGCTGGGGGTGTGTGAAGTTTGGCATAGAAGTGTGACAGCTGAAGGGAATACTGAGAGACAGTAAGAGGGACACAGACAACAAAAAATAGCAAACAGCTGAGAAAAGTCTTCTGTGTCCATGCTCATAAGGTGCAAAGCTCTTGTTCAGTGGGATTCCACAGCACAGCAGGCAAACAAACCCCGTGTAACCCTGATCTCTGATGGAAATGCCACATTTCCTTGGCCAAAAGGTTCATCCAAAGCAGGTATTGGGATGGGTGGGGTAAATAAAGACTCAGGACTGTTCAGAATCACAGCACGGTGAGCCCTGAGAACCAGGAACAAAAGGATCAAGGCAGTACCTCTGCAGTGTCCCTTGCATAGAGGGCAGGACTTGACAAGTGGAGAACATGTGCGTGCTCCACAAAAAATTAAAACTCTTTCTGTCCTGGTATAAATGACACTGTTCTTTGTGAGAACTTTTGACATGGTCCCTACTGCTTGACCTGGCCTCAGCTGAGGAAAGAAGCACCTGCTCTGCCAAGGGAGGAAGAATGGATGGGGCTTCCTAAGGTGCTCCATGTGGCCTCCCCATTGTAGGAGCAGTTCCTCCTTAGATAGTGGAGGGCTGAAGAGCACAAGGACTGCACTTGCTGCTGTGCTAAAAGCAGAGATCATGGCACCAGGATGCAGGAGGGAGCACTCACCATGTGGTATCGCCAGAGCTAGTCACAATGTTGTTGTCATCAAGAAATCGGCAGCAGGAGAGGTATCCTGGGAAGGGGAGCAAGCAAACATGAGAAAAGGGGCAGGGACAGAAGGGTGAAGTTTGGAAGCAGGGGGCACCCAGTGGCAGGCAGGGAGTGCGCACACCTGTGTGGGCTGAGAGCTCCCTGCTCACTTTGACGCTGCCTTCACGGGACTTGAGGCTGTAGATGGAGCACATGTTGTCAAGGCCTCCACAGGCCACAAAGTTGCCAGAGGGGGCATAGGCACAGGTCATGACCCAGGAGGAGCGCAAAGGGATGGCATGGACCTGGGGGACCAGAAACCGTGTCAGGGCTCTTGGCAGCAGAGAGAGCAGGTCAAGGACACCATCTCCAAGAGGAACCACTCCAGCATCCCGGTTTGCAGCCACCTGGCTCCTACCTTGTTAGTTGTGTATGTGTCCCACACAATCAGTTTCCCATCTTGTGAGGCACTGACCATAAGTCTGTGAGAAAGGAACAAGGTCAGGTTAGTGGCCTTCTTCCCATCAGAACCTTCCTGCCCCTCACACCCATGTGCTGTCCTGCAGCCAGCAGGCCAGCAGCAGCTCTCACTTGGAGTCTGTGGACCAGTGCAAGGCGTAGATCTTGGCCAGGTGTCCCCGCAGGGTCCTTCGGGTCCGCATCTGGATGCGTCCGACGACCTCCACTCCAGACACAATCTAGAGAAAGCGTGGTGGGAGAGAAAGAATTTATCTTGGACTACCAGTACTGCTTTCCACATCTCCTAACTGCCTCCTAACTCCTTCCTGACTGGGCACCAGGCCCTCAGAGTGGCGCTAGCCTGCCCAGACCGCCTTGTCCCTTACCTGAGCAAGCGTTGTGTCTGCACAGGCTTTCCGGGCATCCTGGAGAAGAGACAACAGCAGATGAGACAGATTGAAAACATGCAGGGAAGTGATGACAAGTGAAATTTGGGGTCATTTTCTGAGGGCTACTAGAAGTAGGAACTGTGGCTTTGCTGTGTTTGGATTGTGGTCAGCAATCTTTGTCTGCAATTAAGACACCTTGACACCAGTCAATTGTCAGGGACGTGAGCCAAAATTTGCTCAGCATCCTGTTTGCTGTGCTACACCCTTTCCATAGACCCTCCCACCTGACAGATCTCAGAGACAGAGGAGATCCTGGGGATTCATGACACTTGTGGGATCCCTGTCCCTGTTCCTCTCCCTTTCCCCCACCATGGTGGGAAGACGCCCATTAGCATTTAAAGGGCTGTGGAGAGCTGCAGAGGGCTTCAAGAATGTAGATGGAGAAAGCCCAGCTGCAGCTTGTGGCTGAGGAGGAAAGTTTGGGCATGCATTGTGGGGTAGACACGCTCTCAGCAGCTCCATGGCTGTTGCCAGCATTACCGCAATCTGCTTCTTCAGCTGCTCAGCCTCCTGCTTCATCTGCTCCATTTCCCCCATCTTTCTGACCTAGGGGTGGCTCCTCCACGTGGGGCAGCCTGGACTCTGGGGAGACAGATCAAAGGAGAGAGGTGTGAGTTAGGTAGGACACCAGTGTGACTGCTCAGTTACAGAAATGTAGGTATTCTGACAAAGGATTGGTGACCATTTCTTGGCTGAATACTCAGTAATGTTGTGCTGTATCTGGCCACAGCCTTTAGCACTTGGGAAGATTGTGCTGGGCCTGGTCAAAGGTCCACTTTGTCTTGTATCCTGCTTACACATACACACACAGAAGCTAAAGAACTCCAGAGCCTCTTGCTGATGTTCTGGCCACACTTGTCCACTCATTTTTAACCTCTCCATTCCAAGCCCTGGGTCCTCTTTATCAGCTTCTCCTGTTCATAGCCGAGCTGTCCATCTCAGTTCCAGGAGGAAGAAACTTGATGGGGGAGCCCATTGGCTATTTCCCACTGTTTGTCCTAAGCAAAGCCTCAACAGGCAGGACAAACCAACTCTCTGACCAAGGAAATCTATGGGGCTGTTGAAGTTCTCTCTCAGAGTTCCCTTCTAGTTTCACATCAAAAACCAAACCAAAACAAACAAAAACCAAACCAAAATAAAACAAAAAGAAAGGCTGATGCCCGGGGAAGGATCTAAGAATAGCATAAGCCGATAGGGGTACAACTCCTACTTGCCCAGCCCCAGCTTTTCACTGACGTCCAAAGCTAGAGCAGCATTACTGTATGCAAGTCCTTGATGTTCTTTTCTTCTGTGCATTTGTCCACACCATTTTTGTGCCCATGCCAAGTTCAGCCTCCTCAGTGCCCCACGGTGATGACTTCCACAGCTGGGTGGCAGACTCTGCAAAGAAGTTCCTGCTTCCATCACTTCCCGGTGGCACTGGTTCCACTTGACAGTAGCTGTAGTTTGAGTTGGAAGAATCAGCAAATAACTGGTCTCTATTCACCTCTGCATCACTTGGTATTTCATACATCTTTGTCATACCCGTCCCTTTTCCAGACTGCAGAGCAAACTTAGTCATTCCTCTCCTGTAAGCTGCTACATCCTATTATCTCTGCTGTTCTGTGAGCTTTGTTTCAGTTGTTTACGGAGCAGAGATGATATGTTTTTGCAGGGAGAGCAGGGAGCCAGAATTGTAATCCATATTCAAGATGCAGGTGTACTGTATCAATATACAGCATCTCTGTTTTGTTCTCTTTCTTGTTATGTGCATTCAAATCTTCACCAGTGATTCTAGCATCTCCCACTTTTGTAGACAAACTTGATCTTTAATTGCTCCAACATTTCACCTGGATAGATGTGAGTGTCCAGATGTGCTCCAGGTGTTGCCCAAGAAATGTTCCAGCAGCATCTGCAAATTTCTCCCAGTTCCTGTGGGTCACATCACTTCCATCCCTGTTGCCTGAAGGCTTAATTTCCTCTGGTCAGTGAGGCTTTGGGTCCTTCCATGCCACATTTGCTCTCTTGCTGTGGGCAAGCACATCAGACCGTTCCCAAGTCCCACCTTTGCTGGCTGCTTGGTAGAGCACTTTGAGTTTCCTTGGAGAATTCCTTCCCTTGAATATCTCCACAGCTTTCCTTTGATCCCCCCAGGCACAGTGAGTTTTTGCTTGTTCAATGATTCCTGAGGCATGGCTTTGAGTGCAGGAAAGAGAACGAGACACAGGTTTCCCCTGGCTCCTGGGAGGCTATCCCAGCAGGAAGCTATTCCAGGATATACTTTGTAGAGAGACTTGTGTCTGCTGCCTGCAAGGCTGGATAGAGGCACAGAACTGCTGACTGCTCCCTGCTCGCTGCCCATGCCCGGGATGGGGCTGCCAGCCCCAGGAAACGGTGAGGGAGCAGGAGGGCAGCACTGCCAGGGCCCAGAGGAATGTGCCACAGCCCCACTGGCCTGGGGCTGCCAGCCTCAGCTCCTTCAGCTACCCTGAAGGACAGGGACAGACCAGCACCTCAGCTGAGCCCATTCCACTGGTTTTTCTTCTCTCATTCCAACAGAGCAGCGATGAGGGGCTCCTCCCAGCAAAGATGCACTGCTGCGCCTCATTGAGGGAGCCTGGCCATGAAAGCCCACCTCTATGCACTTCCCCTCCTTTGGGAAAGGGCTGGCACTCCCCTCCACCTCCCAGCTGACTGACAGAGCAGGGAGATGTTGGGGAAGGCCTTGCAGCTTTCAGTCAGAGGCTGCACATCCTCCTTTTGCTGGGTGTTTGCCCCTCACTTTCAGCTTACAGTCAGACTGCAAGGCTCCATCCTGCTCTGGTCACAGCCTATGGCACACCAAGTGGAACATCTGAACTTCCAGCCACCCTGTGCAGCCAGCCCTACCATTGTAGCCCACACTTTGCCCTTCCCCAGTGTTCCTTAGGACTGATCCATTGATCCTAAGCACTGGATTGTCATTTCCTGCTAGGTAACCTCCTCCCTCTGACCCTCTCCTTCCAGCCTCCTTTGCTTGGTTCCCAAGTTCTTCAGACTGTTATTTTATACACCTTTGGCTCTCTGAGATTACTCTCCATCCACCTGCCCTAATTTTTATTTGTAGACTTCTGGTTTTGCCCACCCAGACCTACACAGAGATGGGAACCTTGTTCTCCCTTCCCTCCAATTTCTGCTCCCAGTGAAGCTGGCTGTACACATCCTCATTACCCATCGGATCCCAGTCTTCCTTTCACTGCTCCTGCTTTTTCACTACTCTCTTCCCTTCTCTGGTTGTTTCTCAACTTTGGCACTAGCAAGGGAATGCCAGTTCACTGCTCTGTAAAGCTGCATGACCAGCTGAGGGGCTTTCGGAGCCATAGGCAGATCAAACAGCAGGGGCAGGATGTTGAGGACGGATAAAAAGGGCTAAATATAGAGAAGGTGCAGCTCAGGACTGTGTCCGAACCTTTAAATCCCTCTGAGGGAACACTCTAAATGAAGTTGGGAATTGTTCTCAGCCTCAGAAGGACAAGGAACCACAGATGAGTGATAATAATAGCTCCATCTTTGCCTGTCGCCTCCATCCGTCACGTCCCAGTGCAATTTGTGGAGAGTGAGGTGTCCCCAGCGTAGTGCAGCTGCCTCCCAGGAGGAGCAGGGCAGGTGTGCAAAAGAGCAGCTCATTATGGTCATGTAAATTTAGGGCAGGAAATGGGAGGAACAAAATGGGAGAAGAACAGAGGAAAGGGAAATGGAGTTTGGCCAAGGCATGTTCCTGCCTTGACCAGCAGGACCTTAGGGATACACATTCCTAGTGGATCTAAGGATCAGCTCACAGCTGCTCATGGTGGTTGCCCAGGCTAGTTTTAATGGGAAAGGCTTTTAAATGGTGCACACTTGGTGCTTTCTGGAAGTAAGGGCTCTTTCAGGGGAATGCTAAGCAGAAGAGGAAACCAAGTCCTTAGGTACCTTTGAAAGAAACGATTCACCACTCTCAGCACAGCTACTGACAGGAAGACCTTGGCACCAGCACTGTTCCAGAGTTTTGCCTCCTGCAAGGACCACCAGGAGCAAGCAGGGCACAGCCAAACAGAGCTTGGGGTTGGCTGGTTCATGCCAGCCCTGTTCTGAGCTCTGAGCTGCGCTCAGCCAGTTCACAGCTCTTGGCTTTGGAAATCACGTTTCATTTCTTCTGCTCTCCAACATGACAGTTCTTCCCCCTCCTGCCTCTTCTAACAAATTTCTTGCTGCAGCACTCCTGTCTGTGGGCAACCAAACCCATCCTGAGTCCTTTGGGGCTCATAGCAGATCAAATGCCTCTGCTGTGGTGCAAGATGGAGGGGGACCTGGAATCATCCATCTCCTGCCTTTTGCTGCCACACCCTGACTTTTCAGAGCAGTGGCCACATCCCTTGCACGATGCCATGGAGGTGGCCCAGCTTGCTCCCTGGGGGCTGTCCCTCCAAGTCACCTGCATCACTCCCTGGTGGGGAAAAGGGCGCAAGGAATGGGTGGGAAAAAGAGGCAAGGTGAACCCTCTTATTGTCTGCTCCTGGGTAGCTCCCCCACGCTGAGGAAGGAGTGGTCACTTTGTGAAATGTTGGGAGAGGGCTGTGAATAATGGAACAGGGAAAGGGGCAAGAAGAAGGACTCAGTGGGAACAGGCAGTGTCCCTGGGTCTCCGTGTAATCCCTGACCAGCTTCGCAGGCTCGCCCTGGTGACCCCGGGCTCCTTGCAGAGCCGGATACAGAGATGATCCCTCTCTCCTGTGATGGAGATCAAAGGTCAGGGTAAAATTACCCTGCTCTGCTCCTTGCTTTCTGAGGCTCCTTCTCCAGCCAGAACAGCAGCCAGCTGCAAAGAGGTGCGCACAGGGTGCACTGGGAGCGCAGGGCTGTGTTCAGGCAGTGAGTGCCAGGTCGATCAGGGGAGGTGTTACCCTCACACTCCAGTCTGGAAACTCGTGAGATTTACCTGCCAAGCGGAGAACAAGCAACCCCATCCCAGTGCAAAACCCCTCCATCACTGTAAAGACATCTCAGTGCTAACCCAACTCCTTTCCATGATCTTACCCTCCCTCATTCTCTGATGGGATGAGCCTTTGTTCAAAGACTCCCCACATCATCGCTCCAAGAAACTCAGGGTCCCAATGCCAGTTTCACCAAGGTGACCTCAGGCATTGCAAGGCAGCAAACTTACCAGGGTCTGTAGAGCAAGGTGGGTTGCAGTCCCCTCTGGATGGGACCCTCACAGCCTGCCTCCCTTGCTGAGAATGGCTCCTCACTGCCCAAAAGTCCCTCGTACCTCTGCAGTCTCCAGGCAGTCCCGTTTGTCCACCCAGCGAGTCCCTCGCTCCCTCTCTGCTCCTCAGCCTCTCCCAGGACTGATCTCCCCATGGGGAGCTGGAAGGCTGTGCACGGGAGGGGTTGGGGGAGGGCTGATTCCAGGAGCAGCGTCAGGCAAATTAAATCAGACACCAGAGACTTGGGGAAATCGGATTGGGACGTAATGCAAAGCAGGTGGATGGGGAGGGGTGAAAAGAGAGAGTAGCACACTGCTCCTGAAGGGAAAGAAACAATCCCAGGCGGATTTGACTCCCTCTGTTTATATCAGCAACAAACTAATAAAGTGAAGATTAGCCAGAACAGCCTAGGATTATCAGCCACTAGGGCAGGGCTTGCTGTACCTCTCAGTCACAGGAATTCCTGTTTTCCCAGGGACAGTACGCCACTCATGTCCTGGGCAGGGTGGAAAGAGGGATGATGCCACCAGAGAGGGCCTGCAAAGGGAAAACCAATGGCAGGGCCACCACACCCTCTCTTGGCTGCAAACGGGGCTCTGGATGGAGAGAACAGAACTGGGCACAGGGGCCAGGGGTGGCAAAAGATTTGGTGGCATGCCTTTTGGCAGCCACTTTAGTGGGATGCTGCGAGGGGATTATCTTGGCCTCAATCTCTTTTAATCTCTCCCGCGGCTTTGGCCCAAGCCTGAGATAAATACCTTTTAACGGATCTCATCTGACGTCAGGAGGCCATCAGTCTAATCACCCAGGCCACCTTTGGGCAAAGCAAGCCAGAGATGTGGACACTGGCCCCTCACCCCCAACATGTCCTCATCAAGCAGGAACCAGCCAGCATCCCCAATGAATCATCGGGATGGACATGTGGGTGCTGGGATGTGACAGGCCCCTCGCCAGGGAGAGGGAATTTGAAATGCACAATCAAACGTTTTCCTGGGACCCTGGGGAGGGGATGGGAAGCAAAAAGTGTTGCCAGCACAGGTTTCCCAGGCCTGCATGTTAAGAAGCGTCAGGATTCAGATTAAGGAAGGACTTCCCTTCCCATGGAGCAGGGGCCCTCTGCCAACAGTGACAAGGGGATCACTCACCCGCCTCTTACACCACAGGCCCTGGTGCTACAGATTTCTTCCACTTGAACTGCACTTGGGGTGTCCATGCACAACTCATCAAGACTTGAGTATGTCATGACCACAGATTGATCTCTTGCTCTAATGCTTCTCAGGAAAAGGGTCACTGCTCTTTTAGATACTCCATATCCACCCCATTCAATTCCTATTTGGCTACAATATAATCCCATCTCGGGACACTAATCCCCTGGGCAGTGACAGCAGATTGTCTTTCTATCAGGGTGGAAAATGATAAACAAAATCTCTCTTCTGCTTTCAGGGACAATTTAGTGCATGGAGACGGGGAAAAAAATGAAAACAAAAAAAAAAGGGAGGTCTTGCAGGGAAACGTGAGTGTACAGTGCTTTTTCTTAAAAGCACTCCTCACCCTTTCCACATTAGCCACGTCACAGCTGACTTTCTCTCTTGCTCTCCCTTATTGGAAGTAGCTGACATCTGGGTAAATACTCTGTTATCTTTAACCGAGGGCTCAATCTCCTCCCATCATTTGTTAATTAAATTTCAATCAGAAACAAGTGTGCATGTCTCCCTGGTAATACAGACTCAAGCTCCCATCAATATCTGTGTCCAGCATTTGGCTTTTATTCCATCTATTCACAGTCCTTCACCTCTCCTGTCTCAGGTCACTTCGCAAGGTTCTGGAGTTTGCAGGTGCTTAAGAAATTCAAAGGCTTTAGAGTTCCTGAATGAGACAGCCCACACTGAAAGACTCCAGGCTCCTCCTCCCCCTGTCAGATTTAGCCTGGATAACCAAGAAGTTGGCACTGAGAGGAGCGGGGTGAGAAAACCTTGTCTTCTTACTTCTCAGTGAGACAAACATGGTGAGGCAGTGAAGAAAGTTCCTGGTGTCACTGACTTCCACACTGTGTCCTTCTCCCATTTTTCAGCTGCTGGGACACCACAGAGAAGAAAGCTGCACCCCTCCCCATCACTACGACTCTACCACACTACGACACTGCCTCAGGCCTCCGTGGTCCCGGTCCTCCCGTGACCTGCCAGGCCAGGCTGTGTGACAGTCCACAGGGCCCCATGCACTCAGAACTCATCTCTGGCCCGTAGCACCTTGGGCTGCTGCTTCCTGTCCAAGCCAGGCTTCTGTCTCTGATCTGCAGGCTTGGCTGCACGGCTGGGAGCACGAGGCTCTGAGGAGGATCTGCTGCTGCCATCAGTTCCTTGATGTTTATCTCCATCAGGCTGGTCCTGCTCCATGGCCCTCTGCTCCATCAGCTCCTCTGCCTTCACCCGTTCCTGCAGCCATGGAGACAGAAATGATGTGAATCCTCCCTGCTGGGGTCTCGATGAAATGCATCCACCCGACTGCTCCAGAACCCAATTCCCCTCTGCAGGACCCATCCCAGGCTGGCCCCTCCACCACACACCCTGTCCAAGGGCAACCCCCAGGTCCTGCACGGTGCCCTGCCCCAAGGGAAAGCCCAGAAGCTGTTCCTCAGTGGAATTTGATCTCACTTGGAGGTACTTTGTCCCTTCAGCATGCCTTCACCTGCTCAGTGTGCTCCGGGGAGTGCGTGTACCAGAGGGCAATGGCGCAGCGCCTGCCGCGCCTCACGGCCCACACGCCGTGTGGGTTCTCCTTGCCAGAGCTGAAGGCCACCAGCCTCCCACACTTGGGACGCACCTCGGCCTGCCAGGAGAGAGACAAGAGACTGTGAAGCCAGCAGACCCCTGCTCTGGATGACACAGTCCTTCTACAGAGGTCACACACCCTGTGGGAACGTGGAAGTGCAGAGAGCTGCTAGGCACCTACAGCCAGTCTGTGAGCAAGGCAGGCCTTGGAGAGGGACAGAGAGAATCAATGGGGTAACAAAAGTCACAAACACCCACAGACTGGAAGAGCCTGGAAAATCTCAGCTAGGAAAGAGTCAAACTCTCCCCTGTCTGAGATTTGCCTCAATTTCCCTTTAGCTGTCCCTATTTGAATCTGACACTGCACCAGCACTGGATTGTTTTTGCAGTGGTGGGATCCGATAACCAACCGGTTTCCTCCTGCACAGACTAAGTCTCGCCCTCAGTTCTCTCTCCCTCTTTTGGCCAGTCCCAGACTTACTGTGACAGTCACAGTATCCATTTCAGTGAAGAAAAGGCCTCCACCTTGGAAGTCATCATTGAGGTAGAGAATGCCACTGTGGACAAAAAGAAAGATAACATTTGTAGGGTGAAGCTTATTCCTCCCAGGTGCTTCCCCACACTCCTTGTCACAGGTTGAAAAGCAAGTAGACCAGTTAGCAGGAGAATCCATCTGAGGGTGTTAAATACAGCAGTGCCTAGCTCAGGGGAGTCCCTGAGCTGCAAGCCACAGGAGGCTGGGAGAGTATGCCAGGGAATTAGCTCTACACACTTGTCCCGTTTTATTTTGGCTTGTTCTTAATCCCCTGCAGCATGCATCTGTGGCACTGCTGTGACAATGCCCTGGGCTTGACAGACCTTGTTTCTAACCTGTTGTTTATGTTTCAAGGTTGGGAATAATCCAACTCCTGGAAGAGGAGACTGATCAGCAAAGAAAGCCATGTCTTAACAGCCAAGGAATTTCAGGGTAACATCAGAATTGGAATGATCAAAAAGGGGCCTGGCGCATGTAGAAAAGAAAATTAAACCAAGAAACTTCTTTACTGAAGTTATACAAAAAGAGAAGTAGTGAGGACACTGTACAGCACAGGTGAGCCCACAGTCGAGTAGGTGAAAGAATGGGCCACAAACTGCCCAGGTTCTTCTTGGTATTCAATTAAGCTGATAGAAAACAACAGAGGAACAACAGAGGCTCTTAGTTAATGGGACAGAGAGGAAGACATAATAATGAACACAGTGGTTGCTGAAGCAACGTTAAGGACATAAGTGCAGTGAGAGGATTATCAGCCCTGGAACCCAGGAAGTTGTAGCTCTTCTGCCACAGGGCTTTAGTAAGGCTGTGAAGCCAGAGGGGTGACATGAGTGGAGAAAAGCAAGGACAGCTCTCTCACGTCCAAAGGGACAGGAAGGCAGGGATAATGGTTGAAGCATAAACAGTGTTATCCTGACCTCAATAGTCTGCAGGGCTTTAGACTCCATTTCTGAGAAGGATAATTGGAGGACAAGAAGCAAATGGAAAATGGTCTTAAAATGTAACATTGGGGTACTAAAAGCAGATTGGCTACCCACATAATGTTTGAAAAAATAGTGCATTTTCCAAGGAAACACTACATGCTCAATCTCAGCAGTTTGGACTGTGGTAAAAGGACTCAGAATGGTGCCATAGGGGAAATTTCTAATGAAAAGAGAAGGTGAAGGTGAGTATGACCAGCACACAGGGACCAGTGCACTGCTGGCATCCAAAGGAGCACTGTGCACCCAGAGCAGCATCACAGGAACTCATGGGCCCCTGGGTCCAATCCTGCTCAATGTCATCATTAATGCCCACAGCAGAGATTCACAGGAAAGATCCAGGAAGTTTGGAACACAGGCACTTCATTCAAAAGGACACTGCAAGAGCTCAGCCCTTAAGCTGGTTGGGCAGTCACAGCTCGAGCTGCAAGAGGACAGGGATGCTCCCAAAAATAGCTCAGTGGCATAGATCCCCAGAAGGTATTTTACCATCCATTCAAGTGGAAGTCAGAGAACCCAGGGAGCAGTAAAGGGACAGGACAGCTTTCTCACAGGAGGGACAGAGATCTAACTGGTTAAACAACAAAGTCTGGTAACTTTACAATCTGGTTATACCAAGTAAACACTGGTATGTGAAGGGAAACAACTCAGTGATAATGGAATTCCCTCTAAGTCCCAAATCTTCATTGTAGCTGCATAGAGATTTCTGCTCTGGATACAGCTACCATTCAAAGAAAAGACAAGTAAAATTTCTGGATGCATGGGATGAGATGGCAAGTAGGAGGAATCAGCTGTAGTGAACTGACCTCATCTGGTTGCAGTGTGCAACAACTGGCATCACCATTAAACTATATTTCAGGTTCTTTCACAGAGGAGTAACAAAACCTGCCACAGGCTGGAAAAAACACAAACTCTCACATGGAATGGAAAAATCCAGCATAAAGTATTTGCAGTGAATCTTGAGAGAATAGGCACTGAAGTACACTGCTCAAACAAAAGGAATCCAAGGAGCCTGACTATCCCTTTCCTGTAACTCACAGAATTCTGTAAAAGATGGAACTCAACTACAAGAAACAGCCTGTCAAAAGGGCTGGCAGCTGACTGTAGTACTGTGGCAGACCCACAAGATAGCAGCTTGATATCATGGTTCTAATCTGTGCAGCCTCCCAGCCTCATTCTGCTCTCTGTTAAAGCTGGCTGTGTCAAGCAAGGAGGGGAAAAAGGGCAGGTCTTCCCAGCCCAGGGAAGGTGTTTCACTCCTATTCAGCTCCTTCTGAAACTGCTGATGCAGCCTTCTGCCTGATGCTACAGTTCTCGATGGCTTTGAGCCAACCATCAGCAGGTTTCTATAAGCTAAGCTCATCCTCTGATGGGGCCAGGGATATCTTCACATGATCTAATGCAGGTGCTCTTACCTGTAGTCCCTGTACACATAGGCAGGAGGTTCTTTCCAGCATTCTTGTCCCTCAGGATCCAAGAGACAATTGTCAGCATGGACAGGATGACTAAGATCCATGCGACCTTCCTGTTCCCCTGAAAATGCACAAAAACGAATATGGACATTTTCAGCCTCAAGAATGGATAAAGCAGAGAGAAAGGGGTACAGTGAGAATAAAAGGAGGATATTTTCCTGAGAGCACATGGCTGGGAGCGAGGAGACTCTCTGGGAGACAGGGACTAACAGGATGAAAGGTTCTTTACCGTCTACAGCTCTGCGGCACACAAGGTGTG
Organism: Melospiza georgiana; assembly: GCF_028018845.1. Lineage (NCBI taxonomy): Eukaryota > Metazoa > Chordata > Aves > Passeriformes > Passerellidae > Melospiza > Melospiza georgiana. Next base: position 80,429,003 of record NC_080431.1, read on the forward strand.
TGAATGAAAAATGGAGTTTCTTTCCAGGAGTGAAATAGGACTCGATGATTCTCCGAGATTTCTCACTAGCCTGCAGAAGCAATTTGGCGTCTCTCCACTCCACGTCCCCATTTTGGGCCAGCTACAAGTGAAAAACAAGTCTGTTACAATACTTACAAAGACACTCTAAGAACTGATACACGTATACAGCAGAGAAGAAGAGACCTTTGTCTCCTGTGGTCACTCAGGCAAGAAGAGAAGACATTTTCTCATTTAATTATAACTCAGAAGTACAACTTAACAGCACAGCAATTATTTCCTTCTCCTTGGCCCAAGTAGCCACATCTGGAAAGCTGCATCATTTTGGATCTCCCACTACACAAGAGATACTCAGAGACTGAAGTGAGTCTTGAATGAAGAGTCCTAAGATGGCAGGAATGTTGGAACACATGACTTAGAAAAAGAGGCTGAAAGATTTGGCTTTCTTCAGTCTAGAGAAGAGAAGGCCAAAGGAACATCTAAGTACAGCCTCCTGTCACCTAAAAGAGGGTTACAGAGGAAATGGAGACAGTGTCTCCTCAAAGAGACTCACTGAAAAGAGGCAGCCGACAAAAGCTGCAGCAAGGCAAATTTTGGCTAGATATGAAGAAAAATTTCACCCTCACAAGACTGGTACAGCTCCAAAAAAGGTACAGCTCAAAACAGAGAGGCTGGAGAATCCCCACCCTTGGAAATGTTCAGAACTTGCCTAGGCAAAGAATCGAGGGAATTCATCTAGCTTTGGAATTAGACATGCTGCAAGCTGGAGGTCAGATTGGAGATCTCAAGAGGCTCCTTCTACCTTAATTTATTCTCCAGCTCTAAACTAAGCATATCTGTAAGGCTACCTTCACAGGGACAAGCAGTCCCCAAACCCTGCCTCACAGAAGAGAAAGCACTTGTCACACCTTCCACGTACAACATCCCTGAATGTGACTGAGGAGGAAGCAGGCCAGAGGAGACCACAAGTGTTGTGAGGGAGACAACACACCCATGACACCACCCAGAGTGCAATCCACTGAAGAAAACACTCAGGTGGCAAACTCTCTTTCTGCACAATTAAGAAGACAGCAGACTCACAGATGCATTTTACCTGCACGGCCTTCAAAACAGTTAACCCTTCAAATCTCTCATGTGGGGTGTGAGGCGACCGCCTTGCCCGGTACCCATCTCCTGCTTCCCCTGCTGCCTGGAACACAAGGATACAGATGACATGCATTAGGCTGCCAGCCCTCCTCCATGCAAACCCTACTGCCCTGCCTGCTGAGGAGGAAAGTACACAGACAGGAGTTCTTACAGGATCCTGGCCTCACCTTTGTCAGTCGGAGAAGGTCCTTACACTCAGACTCCGTCAGCACTCTGTCGAACACAACCCGCTGGGTTCCATTCATCTGCTGGGAATCCATCGTGACAGCAATGCCCTCAAAAGGCAAAGCACCTGTTGAGAAGCAAGCACAGACAGGCATGATGAGGCTTTGGACAACAACCCCTCAGACAGCAACCCCCCGCCTGGATAAGGAAGTGGAGAGACACTCTACATTCTCTGAGAAGACAGGACAGTTCCCCAGAAGAGCCCGCTCCTCGCAGACCCCTCACATGCTTCAGGGGAACCAGAGCACCAGCTGGGGATGCTGGCCTACAGCACGCGCTTCAGGAGCCAGCAAACACTTGGGACTTGCTGGGAGAGCAGTAGGGAGCTGGGGGAAGTTGAGTGCACTGTGGATTGCAGCAGCAGAGCAGGTCCAGCCTACTGGAGTGAGGCTCTGGAGAAAAGAAGCAGGTAAACACCTCCATCAACCCTCCTTTCAATCATCTTTCATCAACATCTTATCCAAGAATTATCTCTGGTGAATCTTTCTGCTTTCTTCACCCCAAAGAGAAGTATTGGATATTAGCTGATGATTTAGCTTTTTGATCTTTGGCCTTTTCCCCCACCCTCTCTGACCTCTGGATGATGAGGAATGCCCTCATCAGGCCCTTAGAAGGCTCTGCTCTCACAAGTGCCACAGCAGAGAACCACTCAGGGTCATTTCAAGCAAAGACTCCATGACTGAGCCCTTCCAGAGGCTCTGCATCCACACATAAGAATAGGGGACCACAGGAACACGAGACTCTGCACTGCAACCTGCATCATTCAGCCACAAACCCCTTGAACTTCTACTTTTCAGGGAAAGACTTGCCCAAGCTACATTGTCTGCTTCCAGTTTCCATTTCTTGCCCCCTCCCTTCGTGTCCCTTTCAGGAAAGTGTTGATTGAAGTTGGGCTGGTGGAGCTGAACCGGGTTTGGTGTAGACACTGTTGGCACAGAGATCTGCATGTCCATGGGTTTGTCACACATTCAGGCTGTCCTCAGCTTCTCCAGCCGCAGTGCCCTTTGAGTTTGCATGCCAGAGATGTAGGCAGTGAGATTTTGCAAGATTACACATGCACCAAAGAGGAAGAAAAGAACAGTGAGAAGACTTGCTGAGCCATTCAAGTCAGTCTGCATCTACGCTAGCATTCAAATGTCTGAGGGTGGAAGACAGCATTTAGCCTGAGTAAGTCTGGCTGACTGCATCCAAGACCTCCTTCAGGCTCTTTTACTCACCCCTCTTCTCCCTCTCTTCCACATCCAGAGTTTCCTGCTTTTGCTTCTCCTGATCCTCTCTCGGGAGCAAGGGAAAAAGCAGAGACCAGGGCTGTCAGTACACAGAGCTGTGCCCAACCCTCCTCTGTAGCAGCATTTCACATCCTTCCCATTCCTTTTGTCCTCATTTCTCTAGGTATTACTGTTCCTTGTACCGCCCCTACTTATACTGCAGTCCTAGCTGACCTGCCCAATCTTACCTGTGTTTCTCCCTTAGGTTTTCAGGAATCAGCTCATCTGGAGTCCAAAGATCCTGTAAGGAAAAAAAACACAGGTGTTTCAGTACACAACAAACCTTGCACTGGCTTCTCCAGTGAGTATCAGACCAACCACTGTGGCCCACTTCTCAAGACAGACAAATTGAGCCAATGCTTATGGTTACAGCAGCAATTTCAAATTAACTTCAGTCCTGGAGCAGAAGAAAGGCCTTAAAGATCCACCTCATAAGGACTTGGGGGTCCTCCTCATCAGCATCTGGTCATGGCCTACTAAAGTGAATTCTGACAAGTGAGATTGTGAACAATTGGTGAAACCATGGCAGGAAGATTAAAATGATATTGTTACTTACAGGGTCATGAAAAGTTTCTCCCAGATGCTCTACTGCATAATAAATCAACTTCTTCTCCATCAAAGATCTCTGCACATAATGCTGAATACTCTAAGGAAGAAAAGAGACTGTCAAACAACCACCTCACAAAAGACAACCCCATCCCTGTCCAGGGCAGAAGTCTGTCCCATCCCACTGCTGTGCACAATTAAAGCCTGTATTTGGCCTCAAGGGACACTGACTATGACAGACTATACTCCAGTTTCTTCAGTCCTGGCCTTGGCACATGTCTGCAGTGAAACACCTTCCCCTTTTTGTCTCATGGACTGTGATCCTGTCCTGTGGGACAGGGGAGGACCAGCAGGGACAGACCTGGAGCTGTACCTACCTGTCTGGCTGTGACAGCTGCGTCCTCTCCCAGCTCAGTGCGATACTGCTTCATTTTCTCCAACATGGGCTCATCCGTGGGATAGAACAGCAAGTAGGAAGCAGCACATTCAGCAGCCAGTGTCTGGTTCCCAACTTGTGCAGGGACAGAAGAGAACAAACACAGATGTCTCTGAGAGACTGGAGCAGGGATGTGTACAGGCCAGCAGCACCCAGAGTCCCTGTCAGGACCTGGCAGCTGGCCTTACACCAACACACACCAGCCCTGCCTAGCTGGGCCTCCACCCAGCGATGGGAATGACCCTGGTACAGAACAGGCATGCCTTTAATGCTGATTGGGAGCTGGTTTAGAAGAAACAGATTAAAAGTAAGTGTATTTTGAAAGAGAGATGGTCCCACTTCCCTCATGCAACAGACAAGATGAGGGGTCTAGCAGCATCTTTGAGATACAAGTTTTCCCAGTGGTCTAACAGAGGAAATAAGAGTTGGTCAGAGTGGGGAGGAGCAGGGGTATGCAAAAGGGATGTGTGAAGTGACAGAGTGACAGGATGACCAGTGTCATGCCAGGCTATCAGTTCAGCAGGTAGGGATGCCTCAGAAGGAACACCTCTGCTGAGGTGAGATGTGTGTGCAGCCTCTAGGCAGGAAGTGGGAGCCTGCCCTGGAGCCAGGTACTGAAAAGGAGGGTGTAGAACACTCAGCAAATAGCTGGAACAAGGTCCTGAAAAAGTGTACTAGAGGAAGAACATGGAAACAGCCTCACACCACAGAACCTGGGCAATAAGACCGAAGAAGACTACAAGGGACATCTCCCAAGGTGGCCACAGTCCTGAAGAGAGGTTCTGGGAAGAGTGAGGGGGCAAACAGAAGTAGAGCTCAGGTCAGTGTGCCGTTTTTCCCCATGACAAGCTGCCCTCCAGGATCAGAGGCAAAGGACAAGTGTAGGGGTGCCACAGCACAACCTGCTGGTTTGTGGCTCTGCTCACCCTGGCTGTAGGCAAACTGCAGCAAATCAAGATGAGAGGGTATGAAATCTTCTGTGGCAGAAATTCTCCCTGGCTTTGTGGCAATTTCCAGGACGCACTGCTGCCTGCACTTCAAAACCTGAATATAATGGGCTGCAAGAGAGAACAGCAAGAAAGGTGGTAGCCCACACTTCTTCCAGACAGGAGTGCTGGGTGATGGGATGTGCCCAGGGTGGGGAGCACAGCCTTCCCACCCAGCCCTCTGTGCCTCTAACACTACCTGCAATGGCTTCATACAGGCCAGGCTGCATTTTCTCCTCCTCATCCTCATCCTCCCGAGGCCCTTCACACAGGGCACGACACTCTTCCAGTGCTGACAGGGCCTCTGAGAGTGACTCCTCCAGCCTGGCCACGGCCTGCAGGTACTCATCTGCATCATAGTGCTGCACACCAGTCTCATATGCTTCCTGTGAAGGACAGATCCAGGGCCCCTCATCAGTGTGGGTGACACCAAAGGATGCCCTGAGACTTCTGAATTGCTCATAGGATGGTGCTGACATAAAGGGGCCCACCTGCTCCTGCACAGTCAACCACACAGTGACAGCAAATCCCACACTAAAGCCAAATAACTGTCATCAAAAAGTCTCTCTGTCACACTTGCAGTAGTTTGTCCTCACCTGGAAGAGAAGGCTGCAGGGAGATCTTCATGCAGCCTTTCAGACACAAAGGGGTCTGAGCAAGACTTTAGACCAAGGCCTGTAGTGACAGTATTAAACTGAAAAAGTGTTTTGATGGAAGATAAAATATTTTTTGGACTGGAGATAAGATACTTTGATGATGACTGTTAGGAAACACTGAAGTAGGTTGCCCAGAGAAGCTGTGGATGTCCCATCCCTCAGAGAGTTCCAAGGCCAGGTTGGATGGGGCTTTGAGCAACCTGATCTAGTGGAAGGTGTCCCTGCCTATGGCAGGGGACTTGCATTAGGTGATCATTAAAGGTTCCTTCTGGGCTAAATCTCTCTATGATTATGTGTATGGGGGCCTGTCTCAAGCCATGGCCTTTGTGTGGGAACAGATCAGGGTCCCAGACCAGTCCCTAGGGTGGACTAAGAGCTGCTCATGCGTGGCTCTGCACTGAGCCTCACCCAATGTGGCGTGGCCTCCAGGTCCTGGAAGCTGTCTGACTTCACCCCTGACATACGCCGGTACTTCTCGATGTCCTCCTGCATTTGGAGGTGCTGGGGATTAGCCACGAAGAAGGTGTGAGCGGCAGACACGGCCTGATCCAGCTTCTTCAGCTGTGGAGAAAAGGCAGCGGCGCCTGTCATGCTCCTGCAGGTCTCTGCTGTTCACGCCCACCCCTCACCCCAGCTGCTTCCCGGCTTCACAGAATCACAGAATGGGTCAGATTGGAGGAGGCCACAGAGGGTCATCTGCTCCAACCTCCCTGCACAAGCAGGGTCGTCCTACAGCACATGGCACCAGATTGCATCCAGATGGTTTTGGAATGTCTCTGGTGAGGGAGATTCCACAACTGCTCTGAGCAATCTGTTCCAGCGCATGGTCAGCCGCATAGTAAAGTTCTTCCTAATATTCCACCTAAAGGTGGAACTTCATGTGCACCAGTTTCTGCCTGTTGCCTCTTGTAGTGGCTGGCACCAGTGAGAAGAACCTGGCTCCATTCCCCTGGCAACCCCCCTGCAGGTATTTACGCGCATCAGTAAGGTTCCCTCGAGGCTGTCTCTGCTCGAGGCTGAGGGAAAGGCGTTCACACCCCGGCTGCCCGGCGACCCTCCAGGAGAGCCGTGCCACGCCCGCCCCTGCCGGGACAGCACCGCGGAGGCGCACACTCCCACCCGCGCCCGGGGCTGTGCCCACCTGGAAGAAGGCCACCTGCAGGTAGTTATAGGGCTCCCTGCGCTCGAAGTCGCGGCGCACGGCGCGGCTGGCGCGGTGCGCGGAGGGCGCGGGGCGCAGCCGCCGGCCCAGGCACTGCTGCAGGCACCGGGCGCGCTGCAGCACGGGCCCGAGCAGCGCGGCCTCCCAGCGCCCGGGCCCGCCGCCCAAGGGCTCCTGGCGGGCGCAGGCGGCGCGGCAGGCGCGGCGGGCGGCCCGCAGCCCCGCGTAGCTGTGCAGGGCGCGCTGCAGCAGCTCGGCCGCCCGCGCCCAGTCCCGCGCCAGGTACGCCCTCACGCCGTCCGCGTACAGCAGGTCGAACGGCACCAGCCGGCCCGGCGACGTGGCGGCCGCGGCGGCGGCCAGCAGGCTGAGGCACAGCAGCGAGGCCATGGCTCCGCGAGGAGAAGGCGGAGGAGGAGGAGAAGGGGTCCTGGCGGGCCCCGGGCTCGGCCCACCCCGGGGGCGGCGCCGGTCCGGGGCCGCGGTGGGCGGGAAGGCTCGGCCCAGGTCCCGCTGCGCCGGCCGAGAGCCGCCGCTGTCTCGGGGGCTCCGGTGCTGCCGCCGCCGCTGTGTCTGACGGGCCCCTGGTCCGGGCGGCCTCCCCAGCGCGAACCCTCCCTTTGGGGTGGGTCACTCAAAGGCCTCCAAGGACGCCTCTCCTTGGAGTCACGCTTGGACACTTCATACTGCCATCACACGGAGAACTGCCTTGGGCATGACAGGATACCTATCTCCCTCTGACACTGCCTCCCCTGGGACAATGCCAAACCTTTGCCCTTGGCTGGAATGACAGCCAACACCAGCCAGAAGGTCCATCTCCCACACAGTACTCTCGCACCTCCCTGCCAAGAATTGTGTCTGGGGCAGGAGCCTGCTCCAGACCTCACCACTCCCAGCTTTGCTGGTGGGGGCAATTGAGGGGGACTTCCCTCAGAAGCTTCTGTCAGCTTTCCTGTTTGGCTGAGAAGTTTGGGCGATCTGAAGTTTCACATAAAGTTTGCACTGGAATCAACAGCTTGCACTGGTGAAATAAGATGTTCAGGGTCAGGATCTTCTTGGAGAGAATTTAATTCTTTCCAAGCCTGGAGTTGCTTCAAAGCAAAACCTTTTTGCTGAGCAGTGTTAAAAACTTGAGGCCTCTCCTGCTTAGCACCACATCTGAAATGGACAAAAGACCTTTCACCCAGTCTCCCATGACAACTCCTCTAAGGGCATCATTCACTTTCTTCGGCTGCTAAGCATCTGCTGCCTTTCAGAGAAACTGACAAGGAAGGATGAAGAGGGAGGAAAGGAGCCTCGCACATTTTGCATTTCCCTTCCAGAAGCCTGTGAAGCTTCATTAAACACCGGGCCAATAATTTTGTTTCTATGGAAACAAAATTATTACTAATATAGTATTTTAAAAACAGACACACGATTGACACTCCAAATATAGAATTTTAATACCATTCTGCGCCTGCCTTGTCTCTTAGGGCAGAGCGGATGCGAGGGTGGAGTTCACAAAGGGACGGGACTGGCAAGGGTGCCAAGTGGCGGTGGCAGCGGTGGATGTGTTTGTAACCTGAGAGCAGGCACAGGCTGTCTGTCCGTCCGTTGTGCTCCCTTCTGCGGATCTGTCCCACTTCTCTTTCCCCCACCAGCATGGGGTGCCGTGTTTTCTGCCTGCTGGCGAGAAAGATGAGAATGCAAATTAGTGATTGGGTCCCGGGACAAAGGGAACGCTTGAAGTTTTATTTAAAAACTGTGATGGCACTGAATGTTTTTGATGCTGTCCCTCATAGTTTGGGGTCCTGGAAGGTCTGTGGCTCGCAGGCCTCTGGGGTCCTTTCACATGGCGCCTGCTCTCCATCCTGCAGATGCCAGACTTCGCTGCCAAGCACGGAGCAGCGCCGTGGCCGGTCGGAATTCTCCTCCTCCCTGCTGCCGAGGGAGAGGCGGCGGTCGCGGCGTGATGCGAGCAGGAGACGGGAGTGCCGTGGGCTGCAGGCTGGGCTGGGCTGCGGTGTCTCGTCGATGAACGTGGTGATCTCATCTCGGAAGAAGCAGGCGCTGGAGCTGGAGCCCCGGGGCAACAGCCCCCCCTCCAGAAACTGCCGTAGGGTCGTCAGCTCATCTTCCGGGGGCCGCCGGCGGTGCTGGTAGTCATGCAGCTGGGGAGGCAAGAAACCGGGGCCCCCGGGCTTGCGGGGGGTGGGAATGCGGATGTCGTCAGATGAAGACCACTTGTGTAGGAAGGATGGAGCAGAGCGGTGGGCGGAGAAGATGTTAGTCTCATCATGTGACATTCTCCGTGAGATAGGGACCTGGAAAACAGAGGAGGGGGCAGGTGATGGAAGACTGGAAGAGTCAGAACAGGAAGGGAGTAGCTGAGGTTCGCAGAGAGGAGAGTCAAGAGGACACAAAGACGTGGGAACCCGACAGAGGAGGAAGTGGGTTGTGGGGCTGCCCCGCTAGCTCTTGGCTCACCTGCAGGTAATGCACCTTGTCCTGGGGCAACAACATGTGGTGCATGGGCAGCAGCTTGATGTCCCGAGAGTCCCGCTTCGCAGCTGCGGCGCCGTTCGCATCGAATCTCACTTTGCAGATCCTGCCATCTCCATAATCATCACACACACCATCTGTTGGCAGTGACGAGAACGGCAGTGAACACTTTTCAGTCAGAAGAGGAGCATTATCAGGGCACCTGGACACCATCCTAATGCTTATCTGACTTGTGCTGCCCTACTTGCAGCCCTCAGGGCTCACCTCTGAACGAGGACCTTGTCTTTCTGCTTGCAGCAGCACTAAAGCACCCACTCAGTGCCCTATTTCTTCTGTCTTGCCTTTGAATTGCTCACTGCCAGGTCTTGGACCCTTGAATGAGCGAGCTGGGCTGAGGCCCAGCATGTCACTTCGGTTGTGGTTTGGCAGCCACACACAATGTATCTATGCTTGCAACTAGTGAGGAGGATGTTGCACTAATGCTTCCTGGATGCTAGTCCTAAGGCGGCGAGCGGCAGAGCCCTCCACAGAATAAATTTTCTCGTGGTTGCTGACTTCAAGCGGTAACATGAATGTCACTGAGCCACCCGCAACACCACAAGATCCTTTTCCCAAAGACCCCCCCTCTTTCCTCTGTAGTCTTTTGGGGAGGTTGGTTAGTGAAGAGAGGTGACTGTGGGTGGTGAGGAGCTTACCATCCTCTGTGTCTTCCTCAGACATGATGGCCACACACTGCTCCCACACGGTGCGGAGATCTGCTCGGTAGCGCTCGCAGGACCAGATGAAAGAGGGGAGCAGCAAAGTCTGCACCATGGAACACCAGAGCACAGCCAGAACCATCCAGGTGGGGGCCGTATCATAGCGCAGGCTGAAAAAGCTCACGACCTTTAAGGCAAGAAAAAGCAACAATGCCAAGGAGACAGAAGTAGGGATCAAGGCAGAAAGGTAATGCAAATCAATTCTGTAGCAGAACATAATCTGTCTCTAAAGGATTCATCCAGTAATTATCCTGTGTCCCCTTGAAAACCTGCTCCTGGGGTCTTGCCCCAGGTTTGCTGGACCATATTCCAAGCTGTCATATCTCTAACATGAGACCTGGTGCTAGCATCCCTTCTTCCTGTGCTCCTTCCCGGCTGGAGCTAAATAGGTGCTAACAAAGGACACAGCCGCTGGGGAAAAAAATAATCTGTGACTCAGCCTCTCCCCTTTTAAGGGTTCTTTTTGAGAACTTCTCCAGCTCTCCAATTTTGCACAGAATCGACCGGCTAGCCAAAACCTGAATGCTGCCTACAGCCACACAAGCAGAAGGAAAAAGACAACTGGATGCATCAGCTGTTAAAGCTGGTGTATCAGAAGCAAACTGGAGAAATAGAAATCTCATTGTTTTTACAAGTAAGTTTGCAGAATAATTTCCTCTCCTCTTAGCCACTTAAAACTTGCACAGTGGTTTTAGCTGTGTGGTGTGTATTCCCCAGGCTTAGATTTAAGAAAATGCTGCTGCGGAAGGATGAGAGAATTACTGCAATCTTTTTAAAACCACCGCTCAGAATAACACAGATTCAGATGCGGCAGTTCTGCGGCTGGTGGGACAGGAGAGATCCTTCTCTAAAACTTGAGAGAAAAGCAAATCTACTTTAACTGCAGACTCTGAAGGCAAAGGGAGAAGTGGATGCTTACCAAGATAGGCACCCCAGTGAGCGTGTCATACAGGAAGACAATGGCGCTTATGAGGTTGGTCATCTGCAAGGAGGTCTTGGCTGACTCGGAGCCGTCTAGTGAAGACCTCCTTTTACCTCGTACGTCCTCCACCACAATGGCTGGCACATTGAAAGTGGTGTGTGCTGATGAAGAGCAGGACGACGCTTCTTCTGCCCTCTGATGGTGGCACCGCCGGCGTCTCCTGTGCGCCCACAGGGTTTGGTAGAAGGTGATACCCACGCACACCAAGCCCATGACGATTCCTCCGAGCAGCAGGAGGCTAAAGCAGACGCCGAAGCCCAGCCCTATTTTGCTGACAATGAACTGGCAGCCACGGGCGTAGTAGCGCTCGCCGTTGTTGTGCCAGCCGATGGAGGGCAGGGTGGAGAGGATGAACGACACCATCCAGATCCCCATGACTGCGTGCAGAGCCTGCTTCTTGGCATTGCTCAGGCGGTAGTTGACCGGCCACCTCACCATCCACATGCGGTGGTAGGAGAGGGAGGCCACTGTGAAGCAGGTGGCCAGAGCCAGGGTGTAGTAGGTGGAGACAAAGACCTTGCAGATGCTTTCGTTCCAGTCGTAGTCGGAGGACTCGCGCCGCAGCTGCACCACGGCATAGGTGGTGAGGGGTACTGCTGCCATAAGGATGTGTGTGCCAGCAAGGAAGCACAGCAGCAGCTCCAGAGGCTTGTGTTTCTGTTGTTTGGCCGTGATGCTGAGGATAATCCAAGAGTTGGCCAACAGAGCTAACATCCCACATGCCAGCCACCACAGCGAGTTGTTGTGCAAGGTGGACTCTGATTCAGAGTCCCCCATGCTGCCAACCCTGCTAGACTGCACCCTGCCTCTGCTGCTGGGATATTGTAAGAGGGTGAGTGGGACTCAGCACTGGGGGAGCCACGTCTCTCCTCATCTGCTGCTGCAATGTGAGTTGTTTGCACGCTGGAAGGGTTTCTCAAGGCATTGCCACCAGGTGCCAGGCAGAACAGCCGTCAACTCTGTCTCGCTTCCAGTCTTCCCTTTCCCTTCTATTTGATTATATTTCTTCCCCTTGTTCTAACTTTTTCATCTGTTTTTTTTCCCTTGTTCTCTTTCTTTTTCTTTCTTCCACCTTTTTTCTCTCTCATGAACACTTGCCAGTGCTTCTTCCCTCACTTGCTTGGGCTCACTTTTTTTTTTTCCTCCCCATCTATTACATCACTCTCCTCCACTCTTCTCCCAGACAAAAAGCTCTCCTTACTTCATGTGCCCACCAGACACCTTCTGACTCAGAGGCCACCTTCTGCTGGGACTGGTGAAAGCCACACACAAACAGGGACTTCTAGGGACTCCAAACACTTCGTCAGAAGCAAGTGCCTGCTTCCCAGTGTCCTAGGGAATGAGGAGCTAGGCAAGAGTTTCAGAGATGACAGGAAAAAGAGCAGAGGTCCCGATGAAAAAGTGAGGGTGGTGCATACACTGAGTGTAATTCCCCTCTCACCAAATGCCACTGCGCTGGTGGCCAGGTAGAGGTTCCTGCCAAGGCTGTCAGAGAGCTATCAACGAAGAGGGAAGGGTGAGAAACAAGATTCAAAGGGCTCCCTACCCAAGACCTCACTGCTCTCTCACTACATTGTCCTTTTCGCTGTTTCTTTTTGCTGGTCTTTAAAGCTCTCCTGCGCAGGGCACAGCTGGCAAACAATAAGGAGATGGCAGGGAGGGGAAGATCCTTTTCAAAGGTTCCCTTGGAGATTCAGGGCATGAGTTTCACTGTAGAAGAGAGAAAAGAGAAAAAGTAATTTAAGATCATTCTATCTTCCCAGATCTCTCTCTCTCTCTCCTTGCCCACACTAACACCTTGTCATGATTTAGACAGTGTGGAGCATTCCCTATGTCTTTCAGGAAACAGAAGAGCCAAATTTGCACCAGTCCCTGCACAGCTCAGACTGGACTCTGGTCCCCACCAACTCAAGCCAGAGCTGCTGAGACCATGCTCCCTGTCCTTCCAGTCCTAGGCTCCCTACCCAAAGTGTTGCTAATGCCATTTCTGGCATGGAAGGTCTGATCTGCATCATCCCTTGCAATTCCAGCCCTGCCATCCCCATGCATGTGCTGCTACACCCCTTGTTTCGGCTGTATAGCTCCCACAGCTCCAACAGTCTTTGGACCTCAGCTTCTCTCTGCCAATGATCTGATTTTTAACCTGCTGCTCCCATCCATGGGTGCATTCCACCATTCCAATGGTACCCTGCCATTCCACCTTCTTGACACACAAGTCTTTCAGCAACATGTTTCTGCTGGCGCAGTTCTGGTCTCCAGAGACCCCCACAGTCACAAACCCAGGGAACAAGACTACTAACCTATTCCTGAGACTCCTTACCTTTGCCTTCCCTGGTCCTACCAGTCAGACCCCCTTCTCTGTCTTCATCCATAGGGGACACCCAAGCAGTGTATTCCAAGAAGGTACAGGTCTGTTCTGTGTCTTGACCAGCGCAGATGTAAACTTCATCTCTATGTTGACAGCTCAGTACCCCAGCCTGAGCTAATGGCTCAGTTCCCACCCCCCCACTTCCTTCTGCCTATCTGTATTTTCTCACCCTCTCTGGGACCACCTGAGGCTTTGCCTCCTTTCCTCCCTGCTTGGAGCAATTTGCCATGACTGGACTGGCGATGCCCCCATTCTACTCTGCTTCATCTTTTCCCCCCCAGTATCACCACTCTTGCAGTTAGGCCTGTGGCCTCTGGAGACAGTTACCGAACTACCCATCTCTGATAATTCCCAGGGGAATGAATTTCCTCGCAGTTTCTCCTTCTGCCGCCCTTCCCACCCCAGCTTGTTCTGCTGGCCCACACCGGTCCCTCGATGAGGCTGGAATCCTCCTGCTTCTGCTGCCTCTGGGGCCCAATTCTGCTTCAAGCTGTGGTTCTCCCGCTGGCAGAGACCGGAGTGCCCCCGAGCTAAGGCAGGATGCCCAGGTCGGGGAAACCCGTCCTCACCTGGCCGCGCTCCCTGGTGCGCCCCACCGCCCGTCCCACAGCGGGGGAGAGCTCGGGAGCCGCTCGCGGGGCCGCCGATGCAGGGGAGGCGCGGGAGGGGGCTCGCAGGGGAAGGTGACCCAGAATGGTTGCAAAGGAGCGCGCACAGAGCCAGCCGGGGTGCCGGGAGACGCGGCCGGCCGGGCCGAGCCGCGCCGCTGCCCCGCCGCCCCCTCCCCTCGCCCCCCGCTCGGCGGCCCGGCCACGGCGGGGCTCCGGCCGCCCCTCGCCTCGCCTCGCCCGGCGGCGGCGGCGGAGCGCAGCGGCTCGGCCGGGGCTGGGCTGGGCTGAGCTGGGCGGGGGCCGCGGAGCCCGCGGGGCGCCCCGGGGCGCGGCCGTGCCCGGCGGCGGCGGCGCCGCCCTGCGCCCGGCGGAGCGGGGGCCGGCGGCGGCGGCGGAGCGGGGGCCGATCGCGGCGGCGGCGGCGGCGGGGGCCGGGGGACCCATCTTACCTCTCGCCGGAGCAAGCGCTGCCATGGCGACGGGCGCCCCGCGCGGCTGTGCGCGCCTCTGCCCGGCTGTGCCGGCCCCCGGCCCGGCCGCCGCCGCAGCTCCGGCCGCCGCAGGCAGCCGCCCCGGCCCCGCGCTCCGGCCACCGCCGGGCGGGGCTCGGCGAGGGGCGAGGGGCGGGGAGCGCCGGCGGGGGACGGCGGCGGGAGCACCGCCGGGCCGAGCAGCCAGGGGGCGGGACGGGCGGACGGGCGCGGGAGCCGCCGCCCCGGCACCGGCCCCCGCCCCGGCAGCACCGGCCCCTCCGCCGCTCCCGACGGGGCGGGCTGCGGCCGGCCGCGCTCCCGGAGCCCGGCTCGGACACGGCCCAGGCTCGGCGGCTCCCCGTCGTGTGCAGCCCTCCTGCCCACGGGCCGGGGCCGCCCCACAGGGCACTTGCAGGACAAGAAGGCACCGGCTCCCTTTCCCAGAGAGGGATGTGAGGGGGCACCCAGGCCGTGCGAGATGTGGGGGAGATGGCTGCGAAGTGAGGGGAAAGGCAAAGAGCTGATGCTGCAAAGGTTGCTTGGAGGGCAAGGCGCCCAGGGCATCGGTTGTCCAGGGTGCCTTTGCACAGCTGCTGTGATGGCCTCTTCCATCACCAACCAACACTGTGGTCCTACAGACAGGGAAAAGGCAGAAGAGAGGACAGGAGATCGAGTGGAAGTAGTGCTCAGAGCAATGGTTTGGTCATGTCAGAGGGGTAAAGCTCCCCCTCCGGCTGCGTCACCTCAGCCAGAGCAATCCTGGCTAGAAAGTCTTCACAAGACAAAAGACATCTCATTTTCCTGTTACCCGTCTTGCTGCTGGAGTGAAGGCACCAATACCTTCCTTGTTCTCATTCATTTTGAGGCCTGTTGTCTGCCAATATATGTGTCCTCCTTTCCTCCATCAGAACTGGGATAGGAATCCGTGTTCGTGGTCAGATAGGGCACAGCTGCATTAGCACCGCAGTTTGGATTAGGAGAACACGAACAATTTAGGTGAAAGGACCTGCAAGATGTGCAGCAAATGTGCTCTGACCACTATGAGAATTCAGCTTTGCTTTGGGCTAGGGCTAGTCTGAAGTAAGTCCCCAGACATTTATAATGTGGCCAAAAAGTCTTCATCATCAGCTGCTTCCCTCTGCAGATCTGCTCCTGCTTCACCATCCTGTTTGCTGAAGTGGATCTACTGATCCAGGATCTGCTCTATCACCCTGCTGACAGGACAGATTTCATTTATCATTCTCAGTATTGGCTGAGGTGACCCCAAGTGTCTTAGATAGCAAGGAATTTCATCTAAGATTGGTAGGATCAGCAGAGGGAGAGGCTCCTGAGGAAGAAAGCTGGAGGTACTGCTGGTTCTCGTGCCCAGGGGCAGCAGCCAAGGCAGTTTCAGAGGTAAAAAAGAGAATTGCATGGCAATAGCTGTCATGAGTAGGGTCGCTTTTGGAGACAGTGAGTAGAACGAGGAACCACTAGAATAGATCCAGCTTGGTATTAGGTAGGTGGTAAGAGATATTTTTGAGGAAGACAGGTGGTGACAATGCTGCCATGATCTGGCTTTTCCTTTTCCCACAGAGGAACAGTCTTGAGGTGGTTCAGCTCAGTTGCCAGTCCAGCAACAGCAGGAGCCAAAGAAGAGAGAAGGGACAGTAGTGTCCCCCCTCTGACACTTTTCAACCTCTATCATTTGCAGGAGGTTTATGCCTTGAAGTGAGAAGGTCTATATCCACAAATGTAAACATTTGTGCAGCTTCAGTTGTGTCATTTGGATGAATTGCTTAATGTGATAACTTCCACATCACTGTCCTCTTCTGATTCAGGAGTTGAGTCTCCTTAGTATGAGTTGTTAGCCTGCTTGTGTGGGTGAATAAATCCTCGTGTTCTCTCAGGGAAACAGCAAACCAAGCTTCCAGCACTTTCTGTACTCCCTGCCTGCCTCCTCTCCACACAGGAAGGGACAAGCTGCAGCCCAGCATCTCTTCATGGCTTAGGCTACACCTGACAGAAATTGGTGAGCAGAGCTGGGTGGGAACAGTCCTCCAGTCTCAAGGAAGCTTCATGTGTTTGCAAATTAGTCTGGGTTATTACTTTGAATTAAAGAAAAAAATTGAAGATTTACTGTGAACAGAACAAACTCTGTCAGAGGAAGAGCTCTTACCCTAGGGCTGTCACACTCCCAAGCAGATGCTTGTCCATCCATCTCATCTAAATGTATTTTAAAGATTGCCAGACATCTGGTTTCACTGGTTTTTATAAGAGGGGCGTTGTGATTGTGTATATGCTGTATATTGACAATGCACATGCAAAGGAGCACCAATAGTCAGAGGTGGAAATCCTGAAGCCTCACAGTGCAGGGTTCCCTGTGTCTCTAAGAAGTCCAGGCTAGAAATGTGACCCTCCCCTCCCCAAGACTGATCTCTTAAGAGGACTGACACAGCTGGGAGCAATTTTTAATTCCTACAGAATCAGGCTCTAGTCCAACCAGCAACCTGCTGTCAAAAGTCTCAGCTCACTAAAATAGTCCAAGGCATCCAGGCCTGAAGAAACAGTGTTGTTACAATGTCGGGGTATGAAATGGTTTCTGGAAAAGTTCACTGCATAAAGATCAGTTATTTCTGGACAGCAGCTCTGCAGGTCCAGGGAAATGCACTTCCCAGAGGTACCTTGGATCCTTAAAGGAACAGAGCTCATTAACCAAGGAACAAACAGCAGAATCCTAAAAGCAGAAGCATTTACACGACAGCCAAATGTGCTTCACAGGGTTTTGATGGCTTGCAGCTCTTACTCAGGACTTTGATAGGGACCATGGGAGGTTTCATATGTTTCTCACGGATCATGGATGCAATTAAATCCACCCTCAGAGCCCCAACATGACTTATACAGCCTCCTGTGAGGCTACGTTGGTGTGCTTGCAAGCAGGTTTCCTGGCATCCTTCCTGGCTCTCTGAGCAGGGTGTGGTTAATGGCTAACAAGAACCCAGCCAAGCATCTCCCTCCAGTGACAGCGACTGCAATGTATATTTGTCATATCCAAACCTTGGGTTCTATTTCTAGCACCATAGAGCAAGATTTAGTGAGATTTCTCGGATATTTCATCTGCAAAATGGGCAATTGATAATAGCTCTCATGAGGAGACAGATGGCTAGGGCTGGTTATGAACTTCACAGAAATACTTAGGGCTCACAATGTATAAGCTAGGATTTGGACTTGGGGATGCCTATTTGCCACTGAATGTTTTTACTTACACAGCCAGGCACCCTCAAAATATTTTCTTTTCTCTGTCATGTGCATAAATATTTGTATATGATGTTTACCATGAGAAAAGGAATTGCCAGGGTAGCCTTGTCAAATATATGCTGTTGTGATGTTGCATGCTGTTTTGCAGAGCTGTGTATGTCCTCCTTCTTCCCCCCATCCCCCTTCCCATCCAGTGCAATGCTTTGTGTGCTCTTCTCTCCTGAGTGTTAGGGACCCCTTTTTCATCCCTCTTGCTCTTGTGGCATCACTGGTATCCCAGCTCAGTGAATTCCAGTCTGTAAGAGATGTAAAACTGTCATTTCAGAATTTAATTATGCTGCTTTCCAAAATTACCGAACACTTACTTGTTTGTTCTCATACACAGAAAAGATAATTAGGAGCTCTTGAATCATTAGTCTGGGAATCCACAATATCTGGAAGGAGCTAAATTTACTTCTTTGCTTTAAATTTGTAGCACTGAATTGCAATTTTCATTTTACCTCTAGCTTCTCTAGGTATGTTTCAAGTTTCCCAAGGCCAGAACAATCATTTAATTCAAACATAGCCTGGGCTTTCAGGAGCAGTGCTGACATGCTGGCTGCAGCTGGCCCGTGCCAGGGAAGCTCTCTGGCTCCCCTCGACGTTTCAGGTGGTGTGCTGGCCCCTCGGGAGCCACGGTCCCCATGCAGCCAGCACTGCTGTTCCTGCTGTCCATGCCCAGTCCTCATCTCCACACAGCACACGGACAAGCTCAGAGGAGGGACTTCCCAGCACTGGAGCCTGAAACAGGCACCTTGACACGAGCCAGCTGGTGCTGAAACATTGAGGAGCTGGGATTTCTCCTTTCTTCCTTTTTGATGTCTTGCCAGTGAGGCAATTTCTGCCACCACCTCTTATTCTGCTGTCCTTTCATTCTCCAAATCTGGAAGTACCTCTAAGACTTGGCCAAGCTGGCTGGAAAATGAACTGAAGGAGAGCCAAAGGCTTCTTCAGGGGGGATGCCAAGGAAGGATGCTGACACGCATGAGGCAAAGGCTGTGGTTTGGATGTGTTGCTCAGAGGTGAGTGCACTTACAGACCCTGGGCTTCCTCCTAGGAAACACACACTTGGGAATACTCTCAGAAAGGAACCAGTCCAAAGCTGAACATCTTGGAAGAGTCTGGTACTCCAGCTCTGCCCTCACCTTTGAGAAGATGGATGGAAGCCACCCTTTCTCTGCGGCAGTGTTAGGCTAATGAGCCATTCAAATGGGCACTGAACACTGCCCTTCCTCTCCCATCCCCCCCCCCCCTTCCCATCTCCAAGATAAAAAGGAATTAGAAGAGGCTGAAGTGCACAGCTTTTTCCCTTCTAGACCTTGGGAACATGGAAAGAAACACGCAGGGTCATTTGGCTCTGAAGGCTGAGGGATGCGAGTGCTCTGCTGCAGAGCCTGCGGGGAGCATGAGTCACATGGATCGGCTCGGCAGATCCGGGCTGACAGCATCCACCAAATCACCGCCTCACGCTGCACTCGCAGGGCAGAGACAAACTGGCAGGCAGGAGGGGCTGGGGGAGGCAGCGCTGTGGGACGGGGTTATTTCAGCCCGGGTGTTCCTGGCTCAGCAGAACTGGACAGGGCAGCGCATCCTCAGCTGTGCCCAGCCTTCTCCCTCCACTGGAGCAAGGAGGTCTGTGGATCCTGACTGAGGACCATGCGTTGGGTCCAAAGGACTGGAGCCGGTGCTTCTCCCTTCTGCAGCCCAGAAACAAGGGGATCTGTAGTACCAGAAAGACTGATGTAATAGGAAAATTCAGCACTTCACATATTTTTCCAAACTCATGCTTTCTGCGGTATTTCCACATCACTACACAGGGCTCTTGCTGATGTTGTCATTTTGTGAGTATTGCCATGTATGCCATCATCTCAGGGCTACTCTGATGAGCTGTCACCACACGATGAAATAAGTCTGTCACTGTGTTTGCTGCTTTGCAGAGTTGTTTATTGTTGTGGTTTGTGCTATTGCATAATGTAGATACACCCTTGTCACACCTAGCAAAGGGAGAAGCCCCCAACACTTCCTGAGAAGGAGAACCAGGATATGTGGGAGACAGCCTGCAAAGTCCTGGCTTGGGCAAGATGTATCTGCACTCCATTCCAGCTGGGAACTCATCTGCTTTGACACGTTTTGTGCAAGATTGTTCTTATCTGGTTTGAATCTCTACCTCTGTGCTGCCTTGAAGCCCACACTGAAGCTTTCAGTGTTGCACTCACATGGAAAGCAAACCCCAGCCAGGACCTACTCTGAGGATGACTTTTCTCTCAATCAGGGCAGTCTGTGCATCCAGGGAACAAAGGAGGAAAATGAAAAGACACAGACAGGAGAGCTGCCAAAAAAGAGAGATTTATAAGATTAGAGCCTACAGTGGTTTGTGCTTGCAGGTGAGCTTCAAGTAGAGTAGGGCAGGGTCACAACTTTTGAGATCAGGAGAGCCACTGAGGAATTGTGCAGTGTTGAGGAAGGCTGATCATTTTTGTTACTCTCGTGCAGATGGGAGAACTGGAAGCTGTGCATCTGTGGATGCAGCTGAGCACTTAGAGACACCCCAGTGGCACCACCACATCTGCTGCCACGCCAGCCAGGCCACCTGGGACCTTCTGCATGGATGGCAGGGCTGCGAGCCTGAGTGCTCTTTGCAGGTGGGTCCCAGCTGCCCAGCTGTGCTTGGGGACAGAACCTTTGGTCACTTGTGAGGACTCAGTGTGCCTCTGCCAGCCTGTGCAAGAGAGGAGAGCTGCATCCTGGCTTTGAC
The DNA here is from genome assembly GCF_028018845.1 of Melospiza georgiana. Classification (NCBI taxonomy): domain Eukaryota; kingdom Metazoa; phylum Chordata; class Aves; order Passeriformes; family Passerellidae; genus Melospiza; species Melospiza georgiana. Next base: position 80,449,150 of record NC_080431.1, read on the forward strand.
AGCTGTCAAGCAGCTCAGGCACCTCCGTGTTCTCTGAGCACTGCTGCTGGCATTGTTTGCTGCCTGTGCATTTTATCCTGGACAGGCCAGCTTTGATGGACCCTGTGCTGAGAAGAAATTAACTCTGTGCTGGCTGAAACTGGGATACAAGGTTTTTAATAACCCCTATTAGCTCAGTCTTTTATTGTCAGGTTTATTCTCTTGCTGAAGAAGTCAAGGCTGGTGGTTTTGGGTGAAGAAGAATTTGGTTCAGCTGTCAGAGCCTCAGGTGAGCATCTGAACTGCTGGAGATGGCTGTAGTGCTAAAGGAGTTCCCAATAAATGTTCACCCAGCCTGATTTTTTTGTCCCATCCAGGTATCAGGTGGTACAGGACAATCCCTGTGCTCCAGATACCCATGTGAGTTTGGGAACTCAAGCAGTTCTTTAAGGTGAAGAGTCTGGAGTGCAGAAACAGGGGTAGTTTTTTGTTGAGGGGATTGTGCCAAGCAGTTTGGCATGACCATTATACAGACCACCGCTGACTTTGCTCTCATTTTCCCACATACAGCTCCTAAAAGGGACGTGTCCTTAAGCCATGATGATGCCTTGTTTAGCAGATTGATGGCTCCCAAGGTATCCTGGCAGTTCAGGGGCAGGACAGGAGCAGGAGGAGCAGCTGCATGCACCAGGATATGCAGGCTTTTCCAAAACTAGTGTTGTCATGTGCATGCAAGCATGAGCTCTGGGACGGAAAGTGACGTTAGTGTGGGCCTTTGTCACTCCTGTTTGAGTGAGGATGATGGTGGAGGAGCAGATCTGACACCAGTGGGGCCCACACCTGCTGCCACAGCTGCCTGGGGCTGTGTCCCCACCCCAGGGCTTGTGGGCTGGAGGATTCCCCGGGCTCACAGGTGCTGCCTGGGCCTGTCTGTTGTCTGGCAGTAACAGCGTGGTGCTGGCGTGACAGACACACAGAAAACCCCTCCTCCAGCAGCAGACATCCCTCTGAGGGTCTTCACCACAGGGAGCCCTTCCCACAGCCGGTGCCCCTTTGTGCCTGTCCCCAGCAAGACCAGCACAGACAAACAAACCAGGACTGCAGCCAGTGACAGCTGTAGGACCTCAAGGCCTTTTCGACCTGCCACTAGCAGACAGACAGCGGAGTAACTTCTATAAACACAAGACTGCTGTGTACATATTTTAACAGCATTTTTCTTTCAGGACATTCTGTCGTCTCTGCAACATGCTTTTAGTTCCATCTGAAATTTCCTGGGCTTTCCACTCCCTCTTCTCATCTCCTTGAGCCAAAAAAAAAGGGGGTCATTTGGTGAGAAACAATTCCAGTGGCTTTCTCAGAAGCATCTGCTTTCTGCACTCTGTGGGACTAGGCAGTTCAAGGCTGGTTTGTTCTCCTAGGCAATTACTTTCTCATACCATTCCCAAACTTACCATCTAGATCAACATTCAGAACTTCTTCAGGCTCTGACTTCCAGAATCTATTGGTATCCTGGGCTACCCTCCTGATAAAATTAGTTCTGAATGATCCCACTGATTGTGCTGTTTTTACTTGTTTGTTAGTTTGTTGTGGGAGAGGTGACAGCTACAGGCTGACAGATAGATATGGGGGAGCAGGTATGTAGGTCTAGGGGTAGATATGTAGGGCACAGAGTGCCCAGGAAAGGCAAAGGAGCATGGACACAGAGGTTTCACAGAGAGCAAAGAGCTGGTGCATTAAGGAAGGCTCATGGCAGCCAGGGAGGTTGGAGACAGTGAAAATCAGCATTTCACATCCTAGCAGGAAAGAGAGAAATGTGAATTTGAACCAGACAAGAGTGCCTCAGAAAAAAATGTAGTCCAGCTTGCAAAAAATAACTCCCAACCCCAAAGTAATTTATTGTCGCTCAGGCAGATAAAAGAAGCGCATAAAATTGGTTCCACAAGAAGGTCAAATTAAGTACATGAACAAAATGCAAGCATATTATATATATGTGTGTGTGTGTATATATACACATATCTTCTGTTCAGCATCTCTCATTATAGAACTGAGGATCAATCATAACCCCTCGGGGTTTCTTGTCTGGTCCATTGGCTCCTAGCCAGACAACCTCCCTCCATGGCTTTAGACTGGGGGAATGATGAAGGAATAAAGAATTTCATTAGAACAGAGAATGGGAGATGGATTCACAGAGCACTGTGGGCTGCCAGGTGGTTATGTACAGGCAGAGACTTCATCAGTCCTTGTGATGTCAGTGCTGCAGTGTTACTTTCTCAGCCGGCTGCAAGAGAAAAGTACTCCGTGAGTACCACCCCCCACTTGTTTTTTGCATAGGGAATGACTGCCTGCCTCTGTAGCTGGGGATGCAAACAGTTACTTGAGCATCCACACGGCTGCAGTTTGGGTTTCAGTTACACTGAGCTGCTTACTTGGCAAAGAGAGTTAGAGAACAACTGTATCAGCACTTGTACTGCACAGATTTATCTAGATTTTGATGCATCTGTACAGACTTTGTCCTCTCTTTATGGGGATTATTTTTTAACCTTGATAAAATGTAGGTGAAAACAAGGTGAATTCTTTGACACATGAAGAGCATATGTGCTCTTCACCACATATTCATCCCAGCTGTGATGCAGTATTTGCCAATAAACATTCTCACTGAATTCTTGGTGACAGTGAAAAAAAATTAGGTGAAACTATCACAATTTGCCAAGGTCACTGGTGAAAATGAAGCAGAAGTCTGGTTCTGCACCCAAACATTCATTGAGCTTGTTCATGCAGCCATTTGTACTTCCCTTTGTGCTCCACTTCCAGTGACAGAATGGCTGTCAGTGTTTCCAACAGCTGCTTTTGGTGCCTGATACCATATAAGCTTAAAGACATGGAAAGAGGGCAGCTTCTCTGCTGAGAAATCCTTGCTCCTATGAAAAGGGTCACGACATGATGGTGTATTTCACATCACCCAAGGCCTTGAGGAAAGGGTACAAATCAGACTGTTCTGTGATTCTTTTTCCCCCTGTTCTTTTGTTACTCCTGGGAGGTTATTGGCAATTTTCACCAAACGCAGTCCAGCAATGCTCTAGCAGAGCTGGAATTAAATTATGGTCATCATGGATTTTTAAAATTTATGTTTCATCTTTGTGCTTGGTTTTGTGCCTTCTACCTCCACAACTTTGATATCCAGATCTCAGATTCTCTATGGACCCTACTGAAGGACTGTGGAACTCCTGCTTAAGTTGGGCTAACATCTCTCAACACCAAGATAATTTGAGTGAAACAACTCTGCTCAAAAGTTTTCCAGCACAGTGCTACCATGGGGGTGGGATTTAGCACAGCTCATAACTCTTAAGCAGGATTTAACATGAGTAAGAGCTGAAAATGCTGAAATGCAGCTGTACCGTTTCACCAAAGAGGCTCAAGTTCAATTTCACCCCGCTCAGTCATCCCGCTCCTCTCTCTTGAAAACAGTCTTTGCCCATTCTGGGTGCCCTCATCGCCACTTACTGTTGACACTGACACGTCTTGTTTTCCAGCAAGTGTTGTCTTGCTTGTGCCATCCTTTTTGCCCGTTGCTGCCAGGAGAGAAGGGACAAAGAACAATTGGATATTTTTATGCTTCAAATGCTTTCCTCTGAAGTTGGCAGTAAAGTGCTGTCTGACATCTGCAGACTGCCCATCTCAAAAATTTGCCTTGAGTCTAAGGATTGACCCACTGTCTATCCTGTCCTGCACCCAGACAGGAAATCTGACTCCTCCTGTGGTTTGGAGGGGCAGTAATCTCTGCACCTTTCACAGGGACCGTGGCACTCACCCTTCTCCGCTGCCAGCGTACACCACTGATGATGCACAGGCACCCAAGGGCAAACACCAATAAACTGCCTCCAATGCTTGCTCCAATTATCACATTGATAATCCAAACAGAAGCTTCCTCTGTGGGAGGATACAAATATTTAGACACAGAAACAAATAGAATTTTATAGCTTTAGGGTCGGGGCAGGGATGTGATGCTAATTTCCATACCCACGTGGTAGTGCAAGCTGATCTTTTTGTCACTGCCTTCTGTGAGGTGACAGCTCCACAGCCCTGCAGTGCTGATGGTTACCTCCAGCTTTACTTCACGCTGCTTTGATTTCTTAATGTCCATCTTGGAGCCATTCACAGGTTCCCAGCTCAAGTAGGCATCGGGTGCAAGCGGTCCGGAGACCTGGCAGGTCAGGGTCACACTGGCCCCTCTGGAGAGTGGCCCAGAAGGGTTAGCTGAGACTGTAAAGGCAAGACAAGGACATGTGAGTGAGGGCATGGGAAGATGGGGCCATCCCCGTGCTTTTGGGGCTTGCAGGTTTCTGTAGCTCTTCCTCTTCATGACCCACTTCTCTTCCTTCCTCTCACCTTTCATCACCACCAGCTCTATCTTGCTCTGTGCATGTCTTCTTTCATACTCCAGCTGGCACTGGTACTGGCCAGAGTGATTGAAATGGACTTTGGGGAGCTTCACTTCTATGGAACTTTCAGGTTTGCTTTCAGGTATCTCAAACAAAAAGTTGTTGCTTTTTTTAGTCTCATGCAGCTGTCCTTCTGCTATGATGTGGAAATCAAGCAGCTCATGAGATTCTGCACCTTCCTGTTGTTTCCAATTTAGCTGTCCTGTGAAACCTTTTTTCCATTTTATCTTCTGGGAGTTCAGACGCCAGGACAAGATGACAGGACTATCAACAGTTGCATACTTTCTTTCCAAATCTGGATTCTGAAAACCTGAATTTAGTAGAGACAAGAAATACAGAGGCAGGAAAAGCCATGGTTACGCTTCCCCGTGTCTGTCCTTGATCCGGAGTGAGGCACACTGCACTCAGTTTAAAAAGGACTTGGAGAAAAGCCATGACATCTTCCAGGAAGGTTAAACAGAGAAAGAATAAGATAGCAGAAAGATCCAAAGCTTCCAAGCACAGCAGAGCTGAGAAGAACAGACCCCGAGGAAAGGAGAATCTTCTCCTCACCAAGTCTGGAGAGAAAAATGAGTGCAAGAGTAGAACAGAGCTCAGGCAGCAGAACAAACTCCAAGCTGCGTTGCTGGAAGCCCTGGGAAGTCAACCCGGGAGCACCAGTGCTTGGAATGTGGAGGTTAAAAGTTAAACTCATGAGCTGAAGGGAGCAGTGGTTCCCAAGCCTGTGTGTGAGTTTCATTTCTGTTGTCACATACCTAATACCTTCACAGCAAAGGAGATGTTCTGATTAATCAATGGAGAGTCTGAATGGATCTGACACACCCAGGTCCCGCTGTCCATAGTCCCCAGTTTCTTTAAATTCACTATGTATTCTTGAAGGTTCTTCTTTTGTATTTCTGGTGTCACTCTGTTATTGTTACTGTCAAACAATGTGATGCTGAGATCAGGTAGAGGACTGGGTGAATTTTGAGTTAAAATCAGCTTAGGCACTTCATTTTGCAGAAAATGCCCATCCAAAGAGATTGCCACTGTAAAAAGAAAATAAAATGCACAGGCAGTAAGTTCCTGGAAGAGAGACACAAGTGTTAGAGCAAAGAGAACATGGAGAACACTGTGCTCTGGAGATGGAGGAGAAATGAACCATGATAGCCCGAGACAGAAGAAATGCAGCTGGATAAAGAATCCCAGCAGAGAGGTCTCCCCAAGCTCTAGGGTCCCCATCCCTCCTGATGACCAAAAGGCCTGCACTCACTCACAGTTAACGATGTGCAGTGAGGTGTGGACTTTGTGAGTGCCGTATTCACAGGTGTAGATGCCGGCGTCGGAGAGCTTCAAATCCCTCACGCTCAGTTGTTTGTATTGCATCTTGATGTCAGACCGGCCAGTAATGAAAGATGGTTCTTCGGAAAAAATAGGCTTGGTTAGGAGGGAAGAGGCTTCTCAGCTGTGTGAAGGGAGAAGGGGTAATGAATGGGAAGCCTTACTTCTCCAATATTTCTGATTATTTTCCATACGCCACAGAAGAGTATCAGAGTACTTCCATCTCACAACTGAGTCCCGAGGTAATTGTGATTCAGGAAGTATGCCTGTGCAGTTCAGGGTCACCTCCCCTCCTACAAGCCCGGTCTGGAATTCATTTTTCTGAGCCATACTGGAGGTCAGGCCTGAAAGTCAATGCCCACCCAAAAAAAGGCGTAAGTTCTCTTTCTGAAGGGTGGCTCAGTAAAAAATTCCCCGCCCTTCAAAAATATGTTGATATTTTTCCTCCCTTTCCCAGACAATGAAATTATCCTCAATTTCTGAATTTGTCACTCCTTTATATCATCAATCAATCAATCAAGCTCTTTTATTAACTGATTATTCTCTTTCACATACACTCAGAAAAAAGGGAAAATACTAGTAGTTATGGCGGACTGACCATCATTCATAATTTTGAAATGTCGACACTTTTACCGAGACAACCCTTTTCCACTGGATAAGACTTAGTTATTCTACTGGTAGCAAATGAAGGACAGCATATGTCAGCCCTCCTTCACTCCCCAGTCAACACTTGATGCAGCACTGACAAATTTGCTCACACCTTCTTCCAGTTTTTGCATGGATGAAGACTGAAAATACAAAAAAATGAAGAAATAAAGTAAAAAAAGAAAAAAAGAAGGCTGTCTTAATGTCAGGTTCCTGTTCTTGGGAGGAGGATTATGTGACAGTAAAAGAAATAGGTTCTATAATGTTGAAGAAACATTAGGAGTTGTTGGGAGAATAATTGGGAGAATAATTTCCTTTCCTTCACTGTGAAGAAGGTTTCTGCAGGAGACATTAAGAAAGAGATGGAGTTGCCAGAGGAAAGATTGGGAATAACAGGATTGTGATCTCCTGCCTCACTGCTGGTAAGCTCTTAGAGATGCTTAACCTGCAAATCCCTGAGGTGACGTGAGTACTGAAGAGCTGCAGAAGTGTAAAATTAAAAGTTTACATGAGTTTAACGTAGGGTTTGCCAGAAGTTACGTCCCTATAAGAGGTCACCTGCAACAGTACCCAAACAAGTTTTCGGTAATTGCACATTGGACTACAGAAGTTTATGATCTTTAATTGTGAAATTAGAAATGTTACTAAGAAGTTGGTATCTTTCGCTTTTCATTTGGTTCTAGGATGCACAAAAGATTTCCAATCTTTTCTCTGTGACCAGAGGAATCAAAGCTGAGTATCTGAAAAATGCAGGCTTGGCCTTATTCACTGTCTTTCTTTTCTTGGAAAATGAGCACTAAAAAATCCACCAAAGCTTATAACATTAGCAGTCAAGATAAGCAAGCCAGTAGCATTCCATTTGCAAGGGCAAATCTGTGATGAGATTCTGAAGATCACATCACAGATGTGGTTACGCATCACAGATATGTTTTTTCCCCAGACAGCTGGAGGCAATGTGGAGGGCATATTTTCCACTCTGCTTGGTGTGTATCCTGGTTCTCACAGGACCCCGCTCCTGCATCTCTGTGGGGCAGCTCCCCAAACCCTGGGTTTGGCTGGCAGGCTCAGCAGGTGGGCTGGGAACAACCTGAGTCCCAAAGCTAAACCGTGTGAGGAAACTTACGGAACACATCGGAAAAAGCCTGGAAATGCACCGAGGGTTGTGAGGCTTGTGAAAAGGCTGTGAGAACCACGAGGGTTTGCAGGGCCCAGGACTCACCCAGATGCAGAAGCAGGAGGGCGGCAGGCGTGCAGCTCAGGGCTGTGCCACTCGACTCCATCGCTGGGAATGCTCCTCCCCTCCCGGGAGAGCAGGGCTGGAAATGCTGCCACTACCAAGAGATCCTATCCTGGAAGACCCAAATGCTCTGTTAGTAATGTTTGATTATTCAGACCTCGATGGATGGGACTTGTGTTCCCAGTCAGCTCCCACCATCCCTCAGCACAGGAAAATGGAAGCTTTTTGGGAAAGTCACCAGAGCCTTTTGTTTCAGCAAAGAATCCATCTGCAACATGCCCCTGGAGTTTGGTAATAAACATTTCATTTTACTCATCCCTAGGTTTCTGGCATTCATCAGGCAGCAGCTGTTTATACTGCCAAGAGTTCTGTGCTTTTTTACTTCTCTATGGTGGGTTATCATCACTCTTGCAGAGATTAAAGCTAAACACATACAGGGCTGCATTAGCAAGAGCACAGCCAGCTCTGCTGGAAGTAGAGTGAAGTAATTATTTCTCTCTATTTGGCACACCTGAGGTCTCATCTAGGATACAGGGTACAGTTTTGGGCCCCCAGTACAAGAAGGGTGCCAACAAACTCCTTGGAGTTCAGTGGAGGGCTGGTGACATGGTGAGGAAGTTGGAGCACCTGACATACAGGGAGAGGCAGAAAATTTGGCTTGACAGGGAGAAGGGAGCCAAAGTGGGATCTAATTTCAGTTTCCCATTATCTAATGGATATTACCGAGAAGAATAAGCCACATTCTTCTCAGATGTGCCCAGGGGAGGAGCAGGAGGCAGCAGCCATATGTTGAGCAGGGAAATGTTGACTAGATAGAAGGAAAACTTTCTTCCCACTGAAGGTGGTTCAGCAGTGGAATAGATGCCAAGAGATGCCAGGCAGTCTCCACCATTGGAGATGCTCAGAAGTTGCTTTGTCAAGCCCTGAGCAACATGTTGTAGTTTTATAGTCAACTCAGCTCTGAGTAGGAGAACTAACTGGAGACCTCCCAATGTCCCTTGCCATCTAAATATTTCTGTGTAATTTTGTGATGCTATGATTAAAGCCATCTTTAGGCTGTTATTATTATTTTTCTTCAGGTTTGGGCTTTTTTTTTTTTAAACTTCTTACCTTAAAAATCTCAATAACCAGCAAGTCAGATGTTGGAAAGAACAGAATTCAATTCTGCTTGAATTCTTAGGACTGTTAAATGAAAAATATGGGGAGAAGGGAGGAATGAGGTCCACAAGAAGAAGTTGCACTAATGGTAGCAAAACCTTAAGTGGGAACTGGAAGCTAATGGTCATATTAAGGTCTGTTATCAAATTAGATGCAGCTTCTGACTGTAGCAAAGGCCAAGAGCTGGTAAGAGCTGCAGCTGGGTGGGGTGACAAGATGAGGGGGACCATGGCTGCTGGTGCAAGGACACGACTGAGCTCTCCATCCCTAAACCAAGGCATAAACCACAGAAGGGAAGCCAAGCAGCTTAAATGCCCTGGGGAGTGAGCAAGCCAGTGAGGTGACCTCACTTCTCTGGAAGCAGGCAGTCCCCATGTCAGGCGTGTCAGACTGAAGGCTGGAGTCTTAATGGGATTAAACTCAAAAGAAATGTGTGAATAATTTTCCACAGTATTTATATGTACGATATGCAATATTAAGTGTAATATATTCTATTAGAGGATAATTTAATACCGAAATTAATTTAATGATCAGAGCATGTGGAGCTATCAAAGAGTAGATGAAAACATCAGCACTACATTTAAATGGAGATAAGGTCAGCACAACATCTGACTCCAGACCCATGTACAGACATGACATGCACAGATGAAAAATATGTGTGCAAGAACAGGACAGCAGCCATATGCGCCATCAGAAGAGAAACAGGTGGCAAAGACACAGTCAGAGGAGACTTGTGGCTTGCCTCGTGCAAAACAAAAAACCCACCCCAGGCCAGGAAATATTTGCATGAGCTGTTTTCTGCAAAAATTATAAAACAAAGGAGCGAGTGCGGATGATTGGAGATCACTCCTAACAAGATGCAGAGGCAGTGATGAAGCAGTTTGCTGGGTTGAGCTACAGAATAAAGAAAGGGGCACTAACAAGGCATCTGTATGCATCTCACTCTGAAGGAACATCGATAACTGAGAACTGGCACGGGGCCCTGAGTAAGATCCATTCCTGAGGTGACAGGAGGAACCTCATCCCTGCTGTGAAATCTCGCATCACCTGTTCCTGTGGGATGAAAACGTCAGCCCCCACTCTAAAGTAATATCTGTGAATTAACAGTTCAGTGATGGGTTTCAAATTTTTTAAGTCATTAAACTTTATATAAAACCTGAAGGTAATGGAACAAGTAAAAATTAATGAAATCACTGAGTCACACCTCATAATTTTGTTTTGACTGGGAATCTCTATTCTCCTGTCATATGGCTTCAGTTTATTCTTTGTCTTCTTGCTTCCTGGTTATTGAGCAAAACCACACAACCAGAGCACTGTGGGACTGGTGAACTGCTGACCTTGTGCATCTTGGTAGATGCAGATTGATGCATCTTTGTTCTTCTGTTTCTTCTCTTGGTTTCACATCTTCTGCATCCCCACTTTGTTCACACTAATCTTTGTATTTCTGTGGCAGATCTCCACAGTGTGATGTTACCACCTACATGCTACAAATCAGTGGGGAAAATGGGTTGCCTTCAGCTAGGATTTCTTTTACACACTTTCCCTCTCTCCCTGCTTATTTCTGCTTCTCATACATGCCACTTCCTATTCCCCCCTGCCTTTCTATCTCCTTCTGCATCCCTCCAGGCCAGATCCCAGGCAAGGCTGCTCCGGAGTTTACAGATCTCAGAGAGCAAGGCTCCGCTGTGTTAAGCGAGCAAGCTGCTCTCATTAGCGGATGGTCCTAGCAGACCCACAGCCTCCTTACAGGCAGCCCAGCTGCATCTGATGGTGGTACTCATAAATTAAGCGGTGTCACAGAATGTCCCCAGGCACTGGAACATACTCATCAGTCCTGTTAAATTGCTAGTACATTTCCTGACACATTTTTGGCCGGGGACAACTCTCCCTCTCCCCAGCAACTCTTGGGATGCATTTAGGTGTTAGCATGGGCCAGGGACCTCTCCCATTAGGTGGCTGGCATGTGGCCAGTTCATTTTGGAGGTTAAGTGAGTTTAATAGCCCAGACCATCTCATGCCAGCTGGCCTCTGTGCCAGAAACAGTCCAGGCATACTTGATTTATTAGCACATCTAGCAACGGAGGAGCAGGGCTCCCTCCCAAGTGAACATTGATTTCCTTTTCATTTTAACTTCCCCCTCTTATTAAACTGGTTTAATTTCCTTCTTGACTTATTTTAATGATCCTTGCTTCTCTGAGGGATAGGAAAAGGAGAGCTGAGGTAGTGAGTGAGCTTGCTTCAGAGAATAATGCCTGCAGGACCAAGTCATGCCTGGAGAACATCTGCTTGAGAGCAGGGCTGGCAGCCCCTCAGTACTGAACCCCAGTGGGTGATGGCTACAGAGACCTCTCCACAGGCTGGCACTGGCATGACACAGGAGGAAACTTAAATTAAAAAAATCCCAACAAATAAAAACTCAGCAATCGCTCCTGATGCAGAGCAGGCCATCTCCTCTTCTCTGTGTTTTCCTGCGCCTCTTTCTTGCAGTGTGGTTTTGGTTTCTCCTCTCGCTGTTGTTTGTGGCTGTGCTTTTGATCTGGCAGCAGCTCGTTCTGTCAGGGTGAGGGGCCCCCAGCCCTCCCTCCCTCCCCACAGGGCTCCGCACCTCGGCTTCCGCTGCTGCGGCATTTCGGCATTTCCCCTGCTGCGGCATTTCGGCATTTCCCCTGCGCTGCCTCCCGGGCCAGGGCCCAGGGATGCGCCTTGCCCTGCTCGAGAGTTAGCCTCAGCTGTGGGGCTCTGGGCTAAAGGGCTTCACCTCTCTTCCTCTCAGTTTAAAACTCTGAAACAAAGCTGACTTGGCTCTTTTACCAAATAGTGGTTTCTTTGAATTTACTCCTTGACGTTAAAGCAAACGTCAGGCGAGCAGTGGGCAGGGAAAGAGACGAAGTGCAATGAAAATAGCCAGCAGAGAGCAATGTTATGACAGCAGTGAGGATCATTTCATGGTCCCTACTGTCCCCCTGGACTGTTTGACCCTCCCTACATTTCCTCCTGAGCATCTCTGTTCATCCAAGAGCAGGTGCCATCCCCCCATTGGAGCCCCTGGGAGAGGAAGGCGCTGGAGCAGGATCCATGGGGTCACATGGGTGAAAGCCTAGTACTTAGAAAAACAGGAATTGAACCTACCCTAGAGGAATCAAAACCCTCCATACTTCCTTTATATTACTTTCTAGTAGGGTCAGCTAAACAAGCTATCCCGAAAATGATAGTTCAGCTCCTTCCCCTGCTAATGAACTCCCAGGAAAAACTAATCTTTTTCACTAGTTTACTCCTAGGAACAACCATTACTATCTCAAGTAACCACTGAATTATGGCCTGGACTGGCCTTGAAATCAACACACTCGCCATCCTGCCATTAATCTCAAAATCCCACCACCCACGAGCCATTGAAGCCGCCGCTAAATCCTCCCCAGGAGAGGTCCCACCATCAGGACAAGGAGGGTGGGGATGTCGCTGTGTCAGCACCAGCTGAGCTCCCCTCAGCCACGAGGTACTCCTTGCCCAGTGACATGCCTGGAACCACGTGGAGGCCGCAAGAAGTGGCTCCAACTCCGCAGCCCAGGCTGCTCCCTTCTGCCCAGAGGGGAAGCCAAGACCTGCCAAAGCCACCAGAGACTGTGACTAATCAAGGCAATGAGAGGTACTCTGAAATCAGCTCCTTCATCAGCCTTCCAAGCCCTGTATGTGCTTGGGATGACATTTGGGTATCACGCCTCCTTAATTTTGCTCTGGTGAATACAGGGTCCCCACGAGAGGCTGTGACAGATCAGGTGGGCACCGTCCCTGTGTGCTCAAGAACCTCTAGTGGGGATGAGGTGGGTGCTCAGTTTGGAAGAGCCAAGCCCTGCTACGCTGCAGGCAGACATGTTTGTGAGACACTGGGGAGGACAAAGGAAAAGCCAGAGAGACCTCATCACAGCCTTCCAGTACTTATAGGGATCTTATAAAAAAGAGGAAGAGTGACTTTTTAGATGATCAGATAGTGATAAGAGAAGGAAGAACAGTTTTAAACTGAAAGAGGGTTGGTTTAGATCGAATGATCAAATGTGTTAGGAAGAAATCTTTTACTCAGAGACCGATGAGGCACAGGTTGCCCAGAGAAGCTGCGGCTGCTCCATCCCTGGAGGTGTTCAAGGCCAGGCTGGAAGGGGCTTTGAGTGACCTGGTCTAGTGGAGGGTGTCCCTGCCGGTGGCAGGGGTGTTGAAATGAGATGTTTTCTAAAGGTCCCTTCCAACCCAAGCCATCCTGTGATTCCAACCTGCACCAGGGAGTGTTGAGTTCACAGTGGAGAACACTGAGCAGTAACCTGAGCTCAGCCCTTATGTGGAGGAATATCTGAGGTGGCTGATGGAGGCTGAGCAGGATATACCACCTGAAAGTTGAAAAATTCAACCAGAAATGAAACTCCTGCTCTCAACAGCACAGCAGCCCGCGTAAGGGGAAAGCAGATCCCTTTTCTGTTGTCCTCAAATTGCAAGGATCCCTCTTTTTCCAAGAAATCCCGCTCACTCAGCCCTGAGCTAATGGATCAGGCTGCATTGGCAGCTAGTGTCAGGCAGTGAGCCAGTCAGCCTGGATTAGCAGAACAGACCCCTCCAGTCTCAGCACGTACAGATGTAAGTAGACATCCTTACTTAGCTAGAGACTGGCATCTTCTTATTTTTGCAGGCTTTTTTTAGAATAAAGTTCCCCTTCCTGCAGGGTACGTGGAGAAGGTGATAGCAAGTGGCAGCTGGTAGAGGGCTGCTTCCCAATGCATTTGCAGCCCTTGGGGATATGCAGTCACCAGTGACAGGCCCTCATATAGGACATATTTCCCTATATATGGGTTTAAAAGATCCATGAGATCCCCAGGCTCTGAGCTTTTCGTAGCTCCCTTTTTTTATGCCCCTTTCAGTGAAAATTCCAGGGAGTCAAACAGTTTTTAGCTAAAATTAAAAGGCCTTGGAGAATTGCACAGCCAGAAGTATTATCAAGTCAAAGGTTTAAGATGGTTTTACAACAGACCTTTAAGCGGGGCAAAGCCAATCCATCCGTGCCGAAACAGCAACTTGAGCGGAGTAATAAAGTTCATAGCATTAAAAAACCCGAAAACAGGCCGGTCTCTTAGCAGAAGAAAGAGTTTCCTTACCTCTTTTCTCTCAGCCTCTGTGTTTCTGGCTCCTTGTGTTTGTCACCTGCCGTAGTTGATCTCACCCAACTACAGCTGAAACAAAAGAGGAACGAAGTTGATGTTCACGAGCAGATGTAGGGCTGGCCTTGATGTCTCCTCCTCTCCAGCCACAACGACAGCAGCAAGGTCTTGCCGCCCGTCCAGGCTCTGCCGACACCCGCGACTCCTCTGGGCAGAGGGTGATTTTCCAAAGGCACGTGATTTCCACTCTGGGTGTGGGCAGAAATGGACCTGGGCGGAAGGCGAGCCATGGCAGCGGCGGGGAGGATGAGTGTGCGGAGCAGAGAGAGCCTATTGGCCACGGGGCAGCTGATGGAGGCCCTGACGGGGCTGAAACCTCGACATGGACAGCTGGGAGCTGGTTCTGCTCCGCTGGGGAGGAAAGTTGACAAACAACAGGTTAGCTGAGCAGATCCACACCCAGCGCACGCCTCCCGCACTCTGTGAGAGCCACCTGAGCTCCATTTCCCAGCCTGTCTCCTACACCACCACTGAGAGGAGGCACCTCTGAGGGCTGACCCCAGCCCCACCTGTCTGTGCAGTTTGCCTGAGATTTAGGGTGAGATGAGAGAATATTTTCTTTATAGCAGTGGTGGCTTTTCCTTGGCTGTCGGCCAGCACCCACCCAGCTGCTCTCTCATTCCCCCTCCTCAGCAAGACAGAGGGAGAAGATGTGAAAAACCTTCTCAGGTCAGGATAAGGACAAGGAGATCTCCCCCCAGCTACCGTCATCGGCAAAACTGACTTAACCTGGGGAAAGGTTAATTTAATTTTTGGCAAATTAAAAACAAACAAATAGATTTATGGCTAATAAAAAACAAACAAACATAGTGATAAATTTTAAAAAACCCAACAACTTTATAAAGCTTCTCCCACCCCTCTTTTCTCCTCAGATTGAACTTCACAACTTCACACCTGACTCTTCTACCCCTCCTTCCTCCCCCAAAGTGTCACAGGAGGCAGGTCATAGGAGTCGTGGTCGGTTCATAGCACTTCATCTCTGCTGCTTCTTCCTGCTTATGCTGTTCCTCTGCTGCACTGTGGGGTCCTTCAAGAAATGCTCTGATGCGGATTCCTCCCGTGGACTGCAGTTCTTCATGTTCATCTTGACATTAGAAAGACCTTTTTGACAGTGAAAACAATCAGTCACCAGAACAACCTCCCCAGGGACATGACAGAGCTGCCATTGCTGGAGGCTTTCAAGGTGTGATTGGGCAGGGTGCTAGATAATCTCATCCAGGAACCCAGTGTGGGTCCTCCATAGGCCACAGCTCCTGCCAGAAAACCCATTCCAGTGCAGACTCTCCATGGACTGCCAGGGAATCTTGGCTCTGTCACCTGGAGACCTCTTGCCCCTCCTTCTCCCCTGATCTTGGTGTCAGCAGGGCTGTTTCTCCCACGTATTGTCCTTCCTGTCTCCCACAGCTGCTGTGCACAGCTTTTTACCCTTTGTCAAACAAAGGTGCCACCAGCATCACTGATGAGCTCAGCCTTGGTCTGCAGTGGGTCTGCTCTGGGGCTGTCTGGCGGTGGCTCTGTCCCACAGAAGCCGCTGATGCAGCCCCTCCAGTACCAAAACCTCGCCCTGTAAAGCCAGGGTAAGGTTACTCTTCAGTAACCTGTACCAACCTGCACCACGACCGAATCTCAGCTGTTTCCCTTCTCTGTAGGGTGGAGGAGGGGGCTTTTGTGGTTTCCCACCCACATTTGGTCTCTCTCTCTCTCTCTCTCTGAATCCCAGCCTCAGCCAAGGTGGCGGAAACCCACTGAGCCCCAGACATGGCTGAGATTTCATCTCTGCGCCACCCACTCTCCTCCTTTTGGCAGTGACTTGCCCCTGTGTGTGAGGATGGGGCTGTGAGGTGCAACCAGGCTCTGGGGGCAGCAGGGACAGACAGCCACAGCAGAGAGACTCACAGCGTGCCACCAGCTGTGACAGGAACCGCCACGATCGCGCCTCCACCGCAAGGGCTTCTCCATTGATTGGGACTTTGGAGAAAGATGATGTCCTGCTTCAGAGAGGAAGCCACCTGCATGAGACAGGACCTTCCCAGTGATGGGCACTCTGCTAGTGTCCAGAACTTGGGAATGCCCTTTTCTGAGGCACTCTGAGCTCTCTGGCAAGAACCTGACATAGCCCATCAGCATCTTCAAAACTCTCTCACACGTGTCAAATAGAAATGTCCTTTTGGTCCCCAGCTGCCAGAGAGGGGATGTCCTGTGGGAAAAAAAACAGCGATAAGAAAACTCAGGTTGGGATTGTAAGGCTTTGGCATCTCAGTGCTTGGGGATCTGAGGCATTGAGCTGATGCTTTGGTTTGTACAGATTCTGGCTCGCGTTTTGTCTCCCCAGCACGCTGTAATGCAGAAACACTGGTTTGTTTTTAAACAGTTGGTTTATGTCACTGCAAATATCTACCAGAAATAGCATTCCCTGAAGGGGTAAGGCTTGCAAAATGCACTTGAACTTGCTGCAGAGTTGCAAGGAGAAGCAGGGCTGTGGTCTGAGGTGACAAAGCCTCAGGCTTGTCACGTTGTGAGAATGCCTGTTCTGGATCCACTGTCACCCTAGGGTGGGGATCCATCTCTTGGAGCTGCTGCAGCTGTGCAGGGAACAGGTGCCTCTGGGACCAAGGGTCACAGCGTGCAGTGACGTGTTTGTATCTCTTTCATCCAAGCATCTCAAAGCACTTTGCAAGCATTAATTAAACATCAGAATCCAGAAGGGATGAATAATATTAGCCAGTCAGTCTCTCTTCTGAATGTAATATTCCTCATAAATATTTAACTGGTTTTTAGGTTCTTGGCAAGTCTGGTTCTCACCTCGCTGGGGCAGTTGCTGTACTGCACCCCTGGGGAAAGGGGGCTCATCCAGCACCACACAGTGACCCCCCAGCACAGCGAGAACAGCCTGAGCACTGCACACAGCTCTGCCCCTGCCAAGCAGGGGCTGTCATGTTTCCCTGCTTTATCCCCTGCAGACACACTCTGTGCTGTCTCTCTTTGCTCTAATCCCATCACCAGCAATATTTTTGCAAGCTCGTGTCAGATAGAAACAGATCCTCTCAGCGGAGAGGAGCAGCTTCCAGGCTGAGCTGGGTGATGGTCACAGCCTGCAGAGACACTGAGGGTCTCCAAGGAAGTGAGAGATAAAGGGAGAAAGGGGCCTCAGAATCCAGATGTTGAGAAAGACCTTTTAACTGGCTGCACTGGAAAGCCAAGATGCCTCCAGAGATCATCTCCTTAAAGCCAAGTTCCCTGCACATCAGTGGGGGCTCTCTGTAGACTGAAAGATGAAAGATACCCAGATGTGTTGGAAAATTAGTGACTGCCAAGTGGCATTGGAGAGAAGGAAGGACAAGTGTTTGATGCAGCATAAAAAACAGATCTTGAGGCACCTGACTATCAGCAGCTTCAAAGGCCAGGAGCATTCTCTTTGCAACAGAATAGCTGACACCTGGTGAGCCTCTCGGGGGGCATTTTGGTGCCTGATGTGGGAGCTAGAAACAACAAACTGGCTGCTGAGGGGCCCAGTGATTCACCCCAGCACAGCTGTGTTCCTCAGAAATGGGGAAATCTGGGGAGAGACACCTGTCTGCAGGAACTTGGAGGCCTAAACTGGGAAGAAAGGGCTCTCTAAGCAGATATCATAAAAGTTCTTGTGCTGATCACAGTGGAAAATCAGGAACCCCCCCAGAGAGGTCCTTCATGAGCAAGGGGGTCCCCTGTATTTAGTCAGGAGGGGTGGAGCCTGATGGAGCAAGACGAGCCCAGTGTGCTGGGAAATCAGGGACTGCTTGGAGGGCACTGACAGAGGAATCAAGAATGAAACCCGCGGAAGTGTGTCACCAAAAGTGACAGAGAGTAAAGCAAGCCTAACCAAGCCCAAGCCCATGTTAAGGACATGAGAGAAATGCGACAGGCAGGAGGGAGGTGCCTGGGGGAGTTTTTGGGAACCTGTACAGTAATATTGCTTTACTGTCTCACTGTCGCTGGCCTTGGCAAAAGCGAGGGGCAGAGGCTGGTGGAGGGGCTGTCCTGACGCGCATTTAGGAATCCCGCGCACGGTGCGCTAGGTGGCGGCATCGGCTCGGGACAAGGAGCCGGGAGGGACCGGGAGCTGTCCCCGCACAGCTCTGCCCTCCCTTAGAGCCCGCGGTTTGGGAAGGAACCCGAAAGATCACCCACTCCGACATCCTGCCCTGGGCAGCAGCGCCTTCCAATAGACCGGGATCCTTGAGCGCTGCCAGGGGTGGGGAATCCACAGCTTCTCTGGGAAACGTGTGCCAGTGCCTCTCCACCCTCACAGCGCAGAGCTTCTTCCTAATATCTCATTTGAGATTTTGAAGGGCTGGGGAGTGCCTGCGAACAGGGTGCTAACTGAGCTCCTGACAGCCCCCAAAGCTCGTTAGGGAGTTTGCTGGTGTGTCCCCCTTGGTACAAATCCTGTGTCATTTTACATACAAAGTGGGAATGCTGAGCTGGTGACAAGAAAGAAGACACACAGCGCCTGTAAAAGAAGAGGAACCTCAGTAAGAATGAGAATGACCAAATCCTTGCAAAATCTGCCCTTGTGTGTGATTTCCCGTGTTTCTGGGCTCCAGGAGTGTCCCATGTCGTCCTGCCACGGGACCCTCTGAGACCCCTGCATTCAGGTGGCAGTGACACCCTTTTCTGAGCACACCATATGACAGCTCTTGGAGGGAGAGGCATTGAACTGGCAGGCCAGAGGGATGGAAACCTAGGAGAGAAACTCTTGGGCATGATGGAATCCACAAGTATGAAAAGACTGTCCCAGATGCTTTGGAACTTAGTGGGAGGCACAAGATGCACTACCCACAACAACAGCATTCCCATAAGGAGCTTGGTTTGACAGTTTTACCTTTAGAAGGCAAAAGTAAAACCCTACATATTTTGGGTTTATGCATCAAAGTGTTGAAACAACAGAAGCAGAGTACTAAGTAATGGGATTTTTTTGCAGGATTGGTGCTGATATTTTTCCCATAAATTTGCCAAGCAAATATAAAACTCAGTATGCCTTAGTAGCCTACATAATTTGATATCTGGTTTTAACATTTTATTGTTTTGAAAAGGCTGTGCAGAATGCACAAAGACCACAATAGATCTATTTTTCTTGTAGCTCTTTTGTCAGATTATGCTATTTGCTAGAATTTAGCCTCTCACTGTAAATCCCTCAGAAGTCTGGGTTGCAGAACATCTGGACCTAGTTATGATTTTTTCTAATGATGCTGATCTTTCTTACTGAAAAAAGATTAGTTTGGGATTAAAGGTTGTCTTCCAATTCCTTTTGGAGGAGTCCTACGCAAAGGAATTTGCATGTGTAACACTTTCTTTGCATTCCTTAAGCCCTCCTCTCTGCTAAAAGGGAATCCACTGGATTTCCTATATTTTTCTAAAGTTTCCATCCACTGTGCAATGAGCTTTCGTGGCAAGGCCTAGATAGCTGGGGAGCTACAGAGTTGGCTTCTGTGAGAAGCTGCCAGAATCTTCCCCCATGTCTGACACAGCCAAAGCCAGCTGGCTCCAAGACACTGATGGCCAAGGCTGAGCCTCCAGTGATGGCAGTAGAGCCTCTGGGACAACATGGTCAAGTGGGATGAAAAGAACATGAACAACTGCAGCCAGAGAGAGGAGTGAGGATGTGTGAGAGAATCAGCCCTGCAGACACCAAGGTCGGTGCAGGAAGAAGGGCAGGAGTGCTCCAGGTGCCAGAGCACAGATTCCCTGCAGCCTGTGGTGCAGACCATGGTGAGGCAGGGCACTCTCCTGCAGCCCATGGAGGTCCATGAAGGAGCAGAGATGCACCTGCAGCCCACAGAGAACCTCACACTGAAGCAGGTGGATGCCTGATGGAGGCTGTGACCCCATGGGAAGCCCACACTGGAGCAGAGTCCTGGTTGGACTTGTGGCCCTGTGGAGAGAGAAGCCCACCCTGGAGCAGGTTTGCAGGTGGGACTGATGACCCCAGAGGGAACCCATGCTGGAGCAGTTTGTGAAAAACTGCAGCCTATGGGATGGACTCAAATTTGAGAAGTTAAGGGAGGGCTCTCTCCTGCAGGAGGAACCCCTGGAGCAGGGGAGAGTGTGAGGAGTCCTTCCTCTGAGGAGGAAAGAGCGCCAGAGATAACACCTGATGAACCGACAGCAACCCCCGTTCTCTGTCTCCCTGCACTGCTGTGGGGAAGAAGGTACAGAAAATTGGAAGTGAAGTTAAGCCTTGGAAGAATGGAGTGGTGGGATGGAGGTCTTTTAAGATTTGAGTTTATTTTCTCAATATCCTGCTTGGATTTGATTTGATTTAATTGGTAATAAATTCAGATAATTTCCCCATGGCGAGTCTGTTTTGATGTGATGATAATCAGTGAGAGATCTCTCCCTGCCCTTATCTGGACCAATGAGCCTGTTTTTACACTTTCTGCCTCCCATCCAGTTAGAGAAAGGAGTGATGGACCCAGCCAGGGTCAAATGACCACATTCTGGTATGTTGAAAATATTTATTTGAGTTTTGCACCTGTAACTGTATCCTTATGGAAAAGCATCAGGTCTCTTTCTGTCATATGTCATTTGCTTAATTTCCTGTTTCTATTTATTGACTCCACTTGAAACAGGCTTCCAGATTTGTTTGCTTTATTGTGCAGATTCTTGGTCCTTCCACCTCAACTCCACTGACTTGCCTTGTGCCATCTTGATTTGGAAATATTTTCCTACATATAGGAATAGTTTCCAGGAAGGAAAACTTAAACTGTGTAAACACTTCCAGGCTTTTGCTCACTGTAACTGCACCATGTCAGACATCTGCCTATCATGACAGGCACAGTGAACAGCTGGCTACAAGCTCAGTGTTGTTCAACTTCTTTCAGAGAGGCAGACAAAACACGGAAGGGCTGGATGGAAGTGAAGCAGAGAAAGGCTCTGTGTCTCATGTAAACCAGCACTGCTCCCCTGCTGGGCTGCTGCCTCCTCTTCCAAAGGGTCTGAGCAGAGCTGACTGTGCCCAGAGCCGGGCCTGCCCAAACTGTCTGAGAGAATGTCCCAAAATCTGGGATTTGTACCTGGAAGGTAGTGAGTCACGAGGGGATGGGGAAATAACAAAAAAGAGGCTGTGATAAAATGTGGTAAAATAATGGCCATCCAAGGTAGGATGGATTTGGGAGTCCCTCTTTTCCCAGCCTTTGTGATGGGAGAAAAGGAAATGGTGACAGTGGAAAGCTTTTAGTTCAAAACGGAGAGAGGAACTATTTTCACACAGTGAATAAGCAGATCCCAGAACGGATTGCCAGAGGAAGTCAGAGAGTACAAGGAACCAGGGAGGTTTAGACAGAGACCAGGCACACATCTGAGCAATGAGAACATCCAGGCTGTCACAGGCAGTGCTGAAAGGGATACCCGCAGGAGGAGAGAGCATCCCATTGTGTGTGAGAAGAGAGAGCAAACCCCTGTCAGGCGCTGAGAGAATGTGGTGTGATCCTGGTGGATATCGGATTGCCCCTCAGCCCCACAGGGGTTAACCAGCCTTTTCTCTACCTCCAAAGCATCTGGCAGAGAGAGGAGATTGAGCTAGACAGATCACTCCCACCTGAAAAAAAAAGGCAGTGTTATCCTTTGCCTAGGAAGATGCTGGTACCACGCTGGTCTGTCTTGCCTTTTGTTGGTTCTGCTCCAGGGTCTGCCTGAAATTGCATGGGATGGTTGAAGCAGACAAGTCTACCTCGCAGCTCTGCTGCACTTCTCTAGCATTCAGTGGAGAAAGAGGTGTCATTTTCAGTAAAATACATGGATAGCTGAGTAGCTAAAGAGCTGAGGAGTCCAGATGTGCTCCCTGGAGTGACTACTGGGTGTTACTGCAGTCTAAGGACGCCTGAGTGCATTCACTACCTGAGTGCTTAAACCTTTTGGGGAGGGAAGGGGGGACCCACACAGTAAGAAGGTCTGTTCATGTGCCTGCTGAAATAATGAAAAGCTGTTCTGGCTGAGGTGACGTTCTCTCAAGCCAAGAGAATCTTCCATCCTGGACAGGGAGCAGCCTCAGCGTGGGGCCCATGTGGGAGAAATCCCACGTGTGACTCTCATTACCAGGTGCTTCTTCTGGGGCTGCATTCAGTACCACAGTCCTCCATGGCTGCTCAGAGGGGACCTGAAGAGCATTCTCTGACTGCATGAAACTTAAACACATTGAAGGTCTGCAGAGGTGGGGCCTGGCAGACTCATGCTTACATTGCTAAGTACATCCTTAAAAGAGCCATAATGCCACTTGTCGATCTTTCAGGAAAATGTGAGGACTAAAGGAATAAATGAATGAATGAACAAGGACAGTCAGATGGGAGGAATAAAAGAAAAGAAGGCTCTGAAATGCAGCAAAAAGGAAAGACTGAACCTGTGATTCTTCCTTCTCTAGTGGCATTTAATTTCCCCTTCCTCACTGTGAAAATGTCAGAAACGAACAGGAACTTCAGTAAAACAGAACTGAAAGAGAAAGAGAAGGCAGCAAAAGCCTTAGAAATGGCTTCACACAGGCAGAGGTACACCCAGCTCTGTCAAATAGGCACGCTCCTCCACAAGCACACACAGGGGTCAGTGGGCTTTTTCATCACATGAATTTATTTTAAGTTCTAAAATTATTTTCTAATAAGTTAAAATGCTCCAAATGTGCAACAGGGCAGTGAGCAGGGCAGTGCAGGGAGAGGGAGAGGAGAAGAGAGTCAGCATGGGGGGAAAAACATTGTCAGACTGCAGGGGAGATGGATTCCAGCCATGTCCAGCATCCAAGAGTTCCACCAGAGAAAGCCTGAGAGGGAGGCCATGAAGGAGGGGCAGAGAGTGGGACAGACATGTGGCACAGAAGCAGGCAGTAGCTGCTGGCTCAAATACTGCCAGCAGCTCCAAAGCATCTGCTGGCCACCCGACTGCAGCGGCGAGTCTGCCTCGCCCTGGCTGCAGCCTGCAGCCCTTCTGCAGGCACAGAGCTCCAGGGCCCCCAGCCCTGCCCAGGCCATCCCCAGCCCTCCTGCAGAAAGGGGTCTGCCCGGCGCCCATCCCTCTCTCTCTGTGGCACACAGAGTTTCACCCTGCCATGCATGCCCTGCTTCCATCAGCACTCCGTTTGCTGCTTCTTCCCTTTCTGCTTCTCCTCCATGGGCTTCCAGGGCACACTGGCTGCAAACATCCCCTCCAGGGCTGGGAAGGCAGGAGCCCGTGCCTGAAAGGGAAGCAAGAGGCTACGTCAGACATGGGGGAGAGACGGAATGGCACAGGTCTGGGGGCTTCTCCCTGCCGTGGGGGACAGTCCTACTGCTTGCAAGCAGAAGGCTCCCATTCCCTGCCAGAGCCAGGGAAGGAGACACTCTCTGAGACATGCAATCCCTTCTGGGGAAGGCTGGCTCAGCACAATCCTCTGTGGTGTGATGGGCATAAGGAATAACAAAGACAGGACCTGGCTAAGGGAGAGCAATCACTGATCTGGGCAATGGTCAGGCCACTGTCAGGTTTGATGTATGTCAGATTGTACAACACCTTTTTGGAGAGGTAATAAAGGCATGAAGGCTTGTGCAAAATGAGATAAGAACAAATTAGAGACAGAACCACACAAGTGACTTTCTAGGCAGTGAAAAAGAGGTCGATCTCAGGGCTCCTGATAGCAGTGTAGGGTTACACACAGACAGTACAGCAAGAAGGATGAGATTAGCTAGAGAATGGCATGGTAGGTGTGATCTCAGCTAAGAGGAGGGGACTGGGGTTTGCTGACAGGTTTCTGCCAGGCTGAAGGGAAATGAAAAGCACAAGTCTTCAAAGACCAGTCATTATTGGCACAGAGAGTGTGAAAGTGCTAATGAGTTAGGCTGCTGATAAAGTTGAGGAGCCTCATTTGGAAGGAAGAGGATGAGAATATCATACAAGACACAGATATTTTAGGAGAAGGCAGCACTAACCTGAGTGACAGGATCAATGAAATGCAACAGTACTGATCAGACATTGATAGGATCAGGGGATTGGAATGGGAATTCCTAATGTGTGGGCAGCAGCCCATCAGGTGTGCACGATACACCACGGGGAGCAGGAACAGCAAGTGCAGTCTCAGAGGATGCCAGCAGAGAGAGAGAGAGAACCAGAGAAGAGCTGATATCTCTGCTCCAGGCACCACCTCACCTGCACTCTGAGGGAGGGTGAGCCCGCAGGGAGCCTGTGCAGGGAAGGGTGTGAATCACAGAACCAGAGGGTGGCTGGGGTCGGAAGGACCTTTGGAGATGATCCAGTCCTGCTAAAGCAGGGCCATCCACAGCTGGATGAGGAACTCCCATGGACAGAGGAGCTCTGCTGCCACATGGGAGCCTGGCTTGCTCAGCACACCAGGGCCTTGGGGGCAAATGCAAATGCTTTGGGACGATGAATATCCTGAATATCCTGGTGGGATGGGAGCTGTTTAAGCAAACAGCTGGACACCCATTTATAGGTACACTGTTAAGGGGTTCCCGTCCCAGGTTTTGGGCCAGAAAGGTTGGTTCTGATCACCTTGCCCTGGCCTTGCACACTTTAGAGAGTCTCACAGAAAGTGTAAAATTCTGCCTCATATTATGCTTTACCATCAATGCTGATTAAGGACGGATGACGAAGAACCTGTCACGAGCTGCTCTTGCACTACCCACAGTGGTTTCTTTAAAATTTCCACCTTGCTTCTTTTGCGATGCTGCCTGCCTTCAGCCTCCAGCCACTGGGGCTTGCTGAGACTTCTCATCAATTTTGTCACATCCCTCATGCTCAGCTCGAGGCAGTTTCAAGGCTCCCAGCTCTTTCACCAGGGTAAGCTCTTCCAAACTTATCTCGCTCTCATCGCCCAGCCCCTTCCCCACCAGAATTGTCATCATGGGCCCTTTCCATGAGACTAAGTAGGAGGCAGCTGCATCACAGCTACTCCCTTGTCTGCAAAAGGAAACCCTGAAGGATGGTTTTGCCACGTTATTAATTTGCAGAGCAATAATATGAAAACTTCAGGGAAACAGTCTGACTTGTTTGCACAGTTTTTTCCAGTGATGTGCTGGGGAGGGATTAGTCCTGGCCTGGTCTTGAGGGATCATAGAGGCAAAGGTACAAGGCAGAGTTTTCAGAGGACAAGATACCGGAACAAGCTGAGCAAATGAAGGACATTAAGTTGCAGGAAGATGAGAGCTGAGGTGTGAGGGCTGAGCCAGAAACAGCAGCCCTGCATCAATATCCGTGTCTGGGCACCAGCAGGCATTGGTACAGAACAGGGGATGGTTACATGAAAACATCCAGCTAAGGAATGAGAGAGAGGACATCTACAAAAGCCTGGCAACTGACCCTCCTCTACTACAGCATGGCTTGATCTCTGGGGCAATAAACATGAAGCTTTTCAAAGCTTAGGAGGTTTTCTTCCTTCTCTGAGGTGTCTGAGCTGCCCCTGAGGAATGCTGTGGTTAGCCAGACCTGCCAATGCCCAGGTACAATGTGCCAGTGCCATGGCTTTCCCTGTGTGTCCATGACACCATCAGCAGGCTGCTCCAGCCCCACATCTCCTCCGGCCACTGTGTCCCCAGCGCCTTTCACTGCTGTCTCTGGAGTAATCTGGGCAAGGTCAAATAAGGGTGGAGAAATAACAGGAGTGGGGTGATGGACACTTACCCTTTTTTGTAGGGCCAGAGCCACCACACAAACGGCAAGCAGGAAGAAGAGGGTGAGTGTGAGCCCAAAGGTAATCTGCCCACTAAAGATGGAGGGAGCGCTGGAGACCTGGGCCCCTGTGAGGAGGAACCACAGTGAGGAAGGAAGGGATGGTTGATTCTGCACAAGGAATGGGTGGGACAGCACAGCAACAGGCAAAATAGGAAAGAGGTAGGCAGGGAACTGGAAGGAGCAGCATGAGGAACTGGTGACAGCTAAGAAGATGGGACCCAAGTGGTGTAAGGGGAGAAGGACAGGATGAGGCTGAGAGAGGAAAGGGCACCAGAGAGCTAAGCAGGTGAGGAGAAGAAGAGGTTGTTTGCAGAGCCACGGGGGACAGTACCTGTGATCTGCAGGTCATACTCCACTGCTCCCAGTCTGCCTTCTGGGCCATGCACGCTGCATTCCCAGTTGCCCGTGTCCTTTTGTGACACTTGGGGTATTTCCAAGGTAGGTCCCACCCGGGAGCTGTGGCTCTCCAAGCTATGGGGAGTAGCCAGAGCCAGCTTGCTCTTAGTGGGGGCTGAGTCAAGGTGAGTCCACTGGAAACGCTCATGTCCCTGGGCGTGTGTGAGGCTGCAGATGAGCAGCAAACGAGTCCCCTCAGAAACTGGTCCTTGGATGCTCGGAGTCACTGTGGCAAAGGGGAAAAAGCAACCTCAGGAAAACCTGCAGGCATGTCCACATCTCTTCCTTGTCCATTCTTCTGCTATTGAATCTTTTCTTTAGTACTCCCTCTACATTATTTTTTTTGTCTTTCTCATTCTTAAGAGGAATAATCAAGTCACCCAGGAAAGCCCCCGATTCCAGCAGAGTCCAATGCAGTGCAATGCCCTGAACAGAGATCTTGTTTCCTTCCCCCAGGGTGGGAACCCATGACCAGGAGCTCATTGCACAGACAGGTGGGGGTGTTTATCTGCAGTGAGGGACCCCAGTCTCTCACCTGTAAGCACGGCCAAGGTCACGTCCCTGCTGATTGTCCTGTGTCCCACCGAGACAGCGCAGCGGTACTGCCCTGCATCGCCCGGCCCCACCACGGGGACGTGCAGGGGGAAGCTCCTGCTGCTCAGGTTCTGGGAGATGCCCCTGTCTTCCAAATGTCCTCCTGCAAGATGGCTCCAGTGGGCTGCCACCACCCTCATCCCAAGGGCTCTGGGAAGGTAGCTCAGACTGCAGGGTAGATCGGCTGCAGAGCCAGCTGCTGCATAGACCACAGGGCTGCTTGGGCCATCAAAACCTGAACCAGGGAAAGAAGGCAATGTGGGGTGGTGTCTGGAAAGAGCTCCTCAGGGACGTGACTGACCTGGGAAGTGAGGAAAGGTGGGAGCTGGGGCCGTGGGGGTTAGTCAGTCACATCAAAGGGATCAGCCTGGGGATGCTGGGGTATCAGCACAGAGGCTGAGCTCACCCAGAATTTGCAGGTTGAAGGTGGCAGAAATGATCTCCTTATCAGAGTAGCGAAGCTGGCAGCGCCAGGAGCCCGCGTCACTCATGGCTGGATGGAGGATGGAGAGAGTCCCGGACAAGGAGCAGAAGGTCCTGGAGGTGGGGCCCAGGTGCTCCTTGTGGAACCAGCACGTCTCCACAAGGCTGGCCCGGTGGCTGGAGTTGCAGCTCATCGAGAGCATCTCACTTTCTATCACCGGACTGGGAGGACTGAGGGTCACTGCAAAAAGAAGGGTTTGGGTTGGGGGTGAGCTGAGGTCATAGGGGAGCCACCAAAGCCTTCTTTGTGTCTGTGCTGCTCCAACTTCATCCCTCAGGCAGCTCTCCCTGCAGAGCTGAGGGCAGACAGCAGCAAACTGCACTTTCCAGAGGGCGCTGCCTGTGCCAAACACGGCCCCGCCAAACACGGCATCCCCACCCCATCCCACCTTTACAACCTCCCTGGTCCCAAAATCACCTTTCCCCAGGTTTTCCATCCTGTCCTACCTGTGATCACCCCCAGCTCCACGAGGCAGCTGTGCACCTCTGTCCCGTATTTCACCTGTGCCTCGTAGAGCCCCGCGTCCTCGCCGCGCACGGGCACGATGCGCAGGGAGAAGTTGCCATTGCGCAGGGCGGAGTCCTGGAGCGACACCCGGGGCTTCATGAGCTGGGCTGTCTTCTGCAGGCCCGAGTAGCCCACCTCCAGCACCACGTGTGGCTCCTGGTGCACGCTGCAAGCAAGACAGGGAGCAGCTCATGCCAGAGGCAAACACGAGATCAAGGGAGGGGGCAGGAAGGAGGGAATATGGGGAAGGAAGGAAGGAAGGAAGGAATATGGGGAAGGAGGGAACATGGGGAAAGAGAAATGGGGCTCAACGGGCCTCCAACCCTCCCATTCCCCCAGAAGGACTCGTGTCTCTTGTGGCCCTGGCATACCTTCCCCCATGCCTTTTCCACAGCACGGATATCTTGTCAGGCAGCTGCTTTGAGCTCTCCCTTGTCTTTCTGGGGCCCAAGTGGCAGGGCAGCACGGCTGAACTCCCCTCTCTGACCCACACTTTCTGCTCCCTGCTTCTCCCCTCCAATAGTCCTGGTAGGATGTGGCCAGCTGTAACGAGATGGAGAGTTGAGCAGAGAGCAGGATTCGGTGTTATCCCACTCTGGGGTGGGGATGCCATCTTTGCCAGGCTGGGTTAGGATACAGCATGATGCCTGGCCACCTTCTGTGGAGTTGGAAGGGCAGAAATTCTCCCTTCTAGCCATTCCAGGGATCAAGTAACACCCAGACTCAGATTTCTGAGCTACTCTGCCCTCCCCAGTATGTTCAGCCCCTCTTACCAGTGAAAGGCAGCAGAGTGAAGATGAGGAACAGCAGCAGGGACACCAGCCTCATGGTGGCATCCAGGAGACAGGCTGCTTCTCACTCAGCTCTGTGCTTAAGGAGGTCCAAAGCTTGAAGAGATCAGCAAAAGTGAGGCATGGGCAAAGAAGGTTGTCAGAAAGGGTGGGTGAGCACGGAGGGGTCAGTGGGATGACCTTGCTCTCCTGCTCTCTCTCTGCCTCTGATCAAAGCATTTCCCTCAATGCCTTTATAGTGCAGGTGGGCAGCGAGTTTCCCCGTATCACTGCGAGGATGCGTCACGACCAAGAAAGCAGCAGAGCCCGAGGCACGTGAGGGCAGAGAGGGAGGGACCAGCGACACTGCTCTAAGCATCTTTTAGTGGAAATTCTCTGGGTCGCTGTTGTTTTTCTAACACGTTTCGCTTCTATATAGCCAGTGGAAAAAGTGTAGAAGACACTTCCCAGCAAGTACCCTTCATGTTTTTCTTTCATCTCTTGCCTTTTTTGGTTTGATCTTCCCGTCTCTTACAGGTTCTCTCTAATTCTTTCAGGCCTTTTGAGAACATGTTGGTCTTTTTTTTCTGCTGTTCTTTCTTTTGTTGGTTTTCTTATTATTATAATTTTTTTCCCCCTTCTTTAATCTTTCCAATGTGCTGACTTCTTGGCTTTTTCTCATTGGTCAGTTGACAGGCAGCGTGAGGAAAGGCTAATGCTCCATGCTAAGCTCCGACCAGGACACATGTGACTCATCAACCTAGAGTCCAGGCATGGTATGGGACACACCTGAGGTGGTCCAAGGAGGCAGAGGGGAGCATCCAAAGGGGAACAAAAGGCTCTGAAAAGATGAGCTGCGTGCTGTGGCACTGTGAGGAGCGCGAGGAAGGAAGCCTCCTGCTCCTGCAGCTCTGGGGGAAACCCACTCGAGCTCATGTGCTGAGGGGGCTCATCCTGGCCCCCATGCAGCTGGTGACCTTTGCACAGGACAATACATTTCCATCCACGTGCCTCATCCTGGGCCCCCTCTTTGTCTCAGAGAACCCCCACTGTTGTGGTTCACAGTTTCCAGCTACCCACTGGCTCTGACTCTTTCAGGTTATCAGCCCTTTGTGATGAGTGTCAGACAGCCAAGCCCCTCGGTGGCTCATCCACCAAGGGCTTGGGCTTTTTCTGAGGCTGAGGGAAGGGAGGTGACTCATAGTGGCTGCTCT
Organism: Melospiza georgiana; assembly: GCF_028018845.1. NCBI lineage: Eukaryota > Metazoa > Chordata > Aves > Passeriformes > Passerellidae > Melospiza > Melospiza georgiana. Next base: position 80,478,776 of record NC_080431.1, read on the forward strand.
TGACTGTAGAAGGAATTCTTATTTGCTCTCTGGTTTTCCTCAGCTGTGTGGTGGAGGTGGAAGATAAAAGCGAGCCAGTGCTTTGCTTTCCCTCAGCAGAGCTCTGTTGTAGGGACAGCTCTCAGGTCTTTCATCCCACGTGGCTCCTCAGCCTCCTGAGCAGTGGGGCTGGTGTTCAGGTGTGGCCTTGTGTGCCTCCATGCCCCTGAGGGCTGCTCTGCATGGCCCTTCATGCCCTCTTGTGTGACACTGCCATGGGGATGGCATGAGAGAAGAGGAGACAAGTGAAGATGGGGGAGAACTTGTGACAGTTGTCAGGAGGTGTTTTTTCCTCCTGTTCAAGAAAAACAGTTTGTGGTGACCAGTTCAGGCAGAAAACATCAAGTTCTCTTTCCCTTGAATCAGCAGCGCAAGAATGGTGTGAGTGTGTGGGTGCAGACGAGAGAGAGAGAGAGAGAGAGAGAGAGAGAGAGAGAGAGAGAGAGAGAGAGAGAAATTGAGAGAGAGAGAGAGGAGGGAGCTGAACTGTGGTGGGGAGACACGTAGGGCTCCACAGTCCAGCAGCCTCTGCTCCCCCTCTCCTGGCTTTTTCCAGGGGACACACCAAGCTCACTGCTCTCCCCTTCGTTTCAGCCCTCCCTGCACTGGTAGCCTTGGCACCCTGGCACTGTCCCCCTCTCGCCCCCCAGACCATCCTGAGTGGAATGGGAAAAGCTTGTCCCTTGTAAGGACCAGCAAAGGAGAGGATGTGCTTCCATCCCCAGAGGTGGTCCTGAGGGACTGATGGACAGCCCTGGAAAATGCTGGGCATTGCCTGGCACTGGGGGGACATCTGGGGCTCATTGTGCTGAGTGAGCACGTTGTGAAATGAAGGTTTTGGAGGCACTTTTTTACTCAGCACCAGGCTATCTTTAGCAGAGCCACGGTGACGTTTCTGCCTAACGACCCACTTTAACTGCTGACTCCTCGAGTGGCATTTTCGTCATCTCCCAGAACAGGACATCGGCGCAGAGATAGCAGTGACCGGAGCAACATCAGCATGGGAACCTCTTCCCAGAAGTGCCCGTGTGAGTCCCCTGGGCTGGGAGGCTGCCAGGCACCTGTGGGACGCTGCAGAGCCATGGGAAGTGACAGGCAGGATACACGGGAGTGCCAGGGGCAGGGGGACAGAGCCCAGCTCACCAAATGCTCCTTCAGGAGCAACGCCAGGCACTAGGAGCTCCGGCCAGTCGCACCCAGAGCAGATCTCAAAGCTCTAGCTGGTCAGAGTGACCTCAAGATGTGTTAGAAAATCTCTTTTCCCAGCCTGGCAGTCGAAAAAGGAGTCAGAGCTCTTCACTTCTCGGTCTCAAGGTTGTTTATTGTATCTTATCTATGAAATTCTTTCTCCTGACCTGCTGAGGTCCGCTCAGCAGGACAGTCAGAGGCACTTTGCCCCCTCAGAGGTGGTGTTATCTTTTTATACTAAAAACTACATGTACAATGTTTACAATAACTTTCCAATACCTATCACCTATGTTAGACAGTGAGCTTCTACTCTAAACCAATCTAAAAGTACCAACATCACAGCAGAAGATGGAGGCCAAGAAGAAGAAGGAGAAAGGCTGGACACACCCAGATCCCTCCATCTTGCCCCCTGAACCCCCATTCTAAAAACTCCAAAAAAATCTATTTTTCACCCTGTGACAAACTAATTATTATTCTACTTAGACTTTCATGGCTTGCAGATCTTCATATAAGGTTGGTAATTTGCTCCATGGGTCACAATCAAACTCACAGGCATCCTGGACTCTGTGCCAGGGTCTCTGAGCCCCCTGGCAGGGTCCTGGCAATCCAGGACAGCCAGAGGGATGTCCTGAATTCCCACAAGCAGACACCTTGTGCGTGACCTTAATACATGGCTTTTCTTGTCTGTCTTGGCATGTCTTACAGATGCAAACCACCCCGACCAAGAAAAATAGGAGTAGACAACATTGTTCTGCAGTATCATCGAGTTAGTGTCGCTGAAGGAATTTTTGGTTGTGTTTCCAGGTCGCTGTGGTACCATATTTTCCTCTGAGACATTCCACTTTCTCGTTTTGGTTCTTGCAGCATCAAGTGTGAAGCTGGTCACAATCTTCTGCTTTATGCTGACTTTGTGAGGTGCTGCAGAATTTATTTGCAGGCTATAGCTGATGTAAGGAACCACGCTGTGGGTTATCAGCTGGCCTGGGTGTTCCTGAGATAGAGCACCCTGCAGAAGGAGCTCCTGTAAAACCTCCTGACTGCTGTTTGCCCAGCGCAAAAGCAAACACAGCAAGCAAAAACAAGTCACTTACTAAGAAGAGATAACTAATAACTCCATGGCAAGGGACTGTAAACAGAAAGCAGCCACACCTGGGGAAACAGAAGGGAAAGTCTGGCAGGGACGTGGTGTGAGCAAGAGCTGCTGGGCAGGTTGGTACTCAACAGGCGCCTGCACGGGCAGCAGGGATCCAGGGATCAGGCTGGGATTAACTGCAAGACTTCTGGCACTGCCTGGGGAGCTTAGGGAGCTAAAAGACATCTGAGGTCAGCTGCAGAGGGGAAGGAGTGGAGCTGCCCCTCTCTGGGCACTGGGGACACACACAGAGGTCCCCAGGCCACCACCCTGCTGCAGCAGAGTGCTGAAACAGAAAGAGGCAGTGCCCACGTCTTTGCAGGCTTTGTGTGAAATGCAGAGTGGGGAAACACATCAAAACAGCACCCCTGGGGCAGAGGGGCACCAAAATAGCACCCCTGGGGCAGAGGGGCATAGAAATAGCACCCCTGGGGCAGAGGGGCATCGAAATAGCACCCCTGGGGTAGAGGGATGCCAGCCATTCCACCCACACAGAGAGCCACGGTGGTTTCCACCAAGGCACCAACCTGAGATGCGTTCTGTGTGTGAGATTAAGTTGAGGGTGGGCACAAACTTCCTTTTTTGAGGGAGGAAGTGGCTGCTCCAGTCTTCCTTCTGTCCCTCCGTGATGCCTGGAAGCAACAAATTATCCCCCTAGGGGCGGGATATACCACATGTCAGAGGGATCCATTCATCCCGGGTGAGGGTGCCAAAAAGGAGTGGGGAGAAGAGGACTGGAAAGGAGAAAGTTCACAGCACTCAGCAGGTCTGGGTGATACCAAAATGTGCCCTGCAGAAGTTCTTGGAGTAGGAAGAGTGACTGGATGCCTGGCTTGGAGGGTTTTCTGAAAAGGGTTTTTTCAGGTTTTTAGAGGGTGTGCTGGATGGGCAGTGCCTGAGTCACCCCAGGTCTCTGATATGCTGCTGAAGAGAGTCTAGCAGTGGCCTGCTTCCCAGAATCCCACAGGAACACATTCAGGAATGGTAGCTTTATGGGGTTTTTGGACAAATCTGCAGCCTCTTTCTGCAGTGCTATAGGCAAGCACCCTTTGTATGACAATCCTCAGCAGACAGCTGAATATCCCAGAGAAATCTGAATTAGAAAATCAGGAGCAGCACTGGGAGGTGCCAGCTGAAGCCGTGGGCTGCATTTCTGCTAAAAAAAAAATCCTGGTAATTTAATTACTGAAGAGAATCTGCAGCACTCATGGGCATGTTTGGCAGCTGGCAACTTGAATCTGGCCAGCATTCGCTGTGGAGAAGTGTGAAACTATTCTCTTCCAAAAGACCCTTCCTGCAGGAAAGATGGGATGCTGCAGGATCCCCTTCAGTTGTCCAAAATTACCTGTGGAGATGGTGATGGCTCTTCAGTGCCTTGGCCAGTATCTAGTTAAGTGATGTCTTTGATGCCACAGCCCCTGTGTTTTGCAACACACAGGGTGAGGTGGATTAACTACAAAAATCCATGCAGCAGGCTGGGTTACATTTTGACTCCATCTGTCATTGCAGCATTCATGCTTTTAATGCAATGGAAAAACATGCAACAGCCTCCCAAACATGCCAGGGCTGCAGTGGGTTCTCTCAAGCACAAAGAGGTACCCAGGAGCTCAACATGTGGTGGCAAGGTGGTGTCAGGACAGGCTCTGGGGCTGATGCTGGACATGCAGTGAAACCAGGGCACCCACATTCCCCCAACAGACTGCAAAACATCCCCTTCTCAGGTGTGGCCTCTTTGGTTTTCAGTCTCTTCACAGTTTGCAGGGAGACTGTACAACTGCTTTTCCTGGAGATGTTTTGGCCTGTGGGACCTCCAGAACAGATGTGGGTTGTGTCTGCTGGCCTTAAGACCCGGCAGCAGATCTGGGGGAACAATAAATTTCTCCTGAAGCCAAGAGAGAAAGTTTGATCCACATATTCCAGGCTCATATTCCCATTGCTGCTGTTTCTCTCAATTGAGAGTATGGAATTTCCTCAGAGAAAAATCACCACAAAAGGATGTGCCTTCTGCTCCTGGGGCTCAGACCCTTTCTGGGCCCTGCTCTGGGCAGCACCATGGCTCTCTCCAGCACAGCAGAGGCACCTTGGTCATGTCTCAGATGCTGCTGCTCAGGGCTCAGAGGGGTCTGGCGCTGGGCTTAGCTCCATGTGTGTCCTGAGGAGCTGTGAAAAGTAGATGTGATCCATGTGCTGTGTTTTCATGGTGCATGGTGGCAGGAGAACAGGAGCCCATGGCGCACTGCATCTCTGGAAGCTGCCGGCAAACATTTCATAAATAGTGAATATGCTGTTCCTTTCTTAGTGGGAAAGCTAGATATGGAAAGTGTAGGGTAACTAAAGGAGCATGTGATGCTATGAGAAATCATTTGCAGAAGAGTACAGCCACAGGGAAGGTTGCTGTGGGTGATGGCACAGCAAGGAAGAGCACAGCAGTGCTCCAGAATAGTCCTGAAGAGAACAAAGTCTCTGATTTGGTGATCCCCAGCCACTTGGCTCTGAACAAAAAATTGCTAGGGAAGGAGATGGCACATTTTTAAACTGAAAGGGCTCGTTGTGAATCAAAATGGATTTATTCCTTTATAGCTGAGTTTTCAGCTGGATCAATTCTCTGCTGCTCATCAGTGTTGACAAAAGAGAGGCAGCAGGAGAGATGGAAGGGAGGATGGGATTGCCCCTCTCTGCAGCACCACCCATTTGTGCTGGGCTAACAGGATGGTGTGCCAGACTGCAGTTCAGAGGGTGCTGGCAGCTGAGCTGTTCTTTCAGTTTCCTCTCCACCTGGCACCCCAGGGCAGGTAGCACCCTGTGTACTTCTGTGGGATATCTCCTACTGCCCCACAGGAAAAAGGCCCACAAACCCAAACAAACCCTCCTGTTTGTCAGGCACAGCATCACAGGGAGATTCAGGTGGGAAGGCACCTCTGGGTCCCCACTCCACCCCTCTGCTCCCAGCGGGTGATTCTCACTAGACTGGGCTGCTCAGGGCCTGGCCCAGGTGCATCCTGAGCACCCCAATTGTGGATAATCACTGCTTGCTGAGCTCCTGCCTTCAGCCAAGAGTCCTGGCTGGCTCTGAGTGCCCCCATTCTTACCATGCTGGGAGAGGACTGGCACATAGAACAGGCTTTCCTGGTGTAAGGGCTGGCCCTTACTCACCCTCAGAGGAGGCTAGGACCAAAGAGCTGGAACTATGAATGGACTTGAAAATTTCCAGGGAAGGGTGGGGTCTCCTGTGTCACTATGAGAGATCTGGGTTCCCAAAATGGAGAGCAAACTGAGTATTAGAAAGTTGGTCACTGGGGTGCAATTGAGGCGACAGGGAGTAAACATGGTTTTAAGCTTGATTTTTTTTTTTTTTTTTGTGCCATTTATAATTGTTCCTGGTTCTAAGAAGTTTCAGACATCAGATCCCTTTCTCCAGGAGAAGCACACTCTGAGCAGCAATTCTCTCTCCTGTGACAGGTTTCTCTGCCAGGTTTTCCTCTGAAAGCCACAAAAGACCCAAGGACTCTCTTTAGCTGCACAGCGTGGGAGAGAGCAGAAGATAAAACAGCTAATGCTTTTGTGGCCTGTGTAAACACTTGAGACCCTTTGCTGAGGAGATGAAAGTCTCCTGGAAATTCAGACTATGTCAGCTTCCAGTGCTGGGCTGCCACAGGATTTGTTCAACATCCAAATGTCCGTGGATGTCTTATACTGCCAAGACATGGTGAGGAGGCTTCAGAGCCCTGCAGGTGTGACTGTCCCTGCTGGCAGGGGGCATCTGTTTGGCAAGGTTCAGGGGAAGCCACTGCCTCCTAAGAGCCCTGGTAAAGTCACACTTGGAATTCAAACATAAGGCTCTGTGTTGAGGAACCAAGCATGTGGATCACACTTCCAGAAGAGAATACAGTATCCTGGGAAGACAAGACTCCAGGGAGGGAGATGGATGATAACATGCTGTATAAAATGGGATCTCAAAGAGTGAACAGATTGTGTTACCTCTGTTTACAGCACAAGTTACTGGAATGTGTCCATATTTCGAAAAAGGATGTGGAAAAATGGAAAAGGATTTAGAAGATTGGTACAAAAAAAATCTCACTTGAGAGCCTGGGGATCTTGCTTTGAAATGAATGAACTTGAGGTGTTTGATTTCTTCTACATAATCTGAAGAAAACAGTGGTGAGCTCAGGCAGCAACTTTACTGCAAACAAACAGAAATTAATGTTATGTGTCACAAAGACTGTATAATTCTTGTTGGAGGATGATGTGGAGGCCAGGAGTACAAATGAGTTCAAACACAGATGGGGTTATTTGTGGAGGATCAGTTCCTCTCTGGCTTTTAAATATGCTGACCTGGTGTGAGTGGCAGCTGAGGATGTCCCTGACTCTTGCACAATCCATCTTTCATATTCTTTTCCCATGAGCAGAAGATGTGAGCAGGAGGCAGGCTCTCCACTCCAGCAGAGGAACACACAGATGACCAGAGGTTCTAAACTAAACCCCAAAATCTGCCTGGAAAGGAGGTGCATGTTTCTCTTGCTGTGGCCTCTTCGCCACCTGCAGATGGTGAAGCACCATGTTAACATGAAACATGGTCAGTGGCATCCCTTGCTCATCCCCAGGATATGGGACTCCACAGGATTAAGGAAATTGAGCCAGGCAATCACCACTATAAGAATAAAACAGTATCTGCTCAGATTTCTCCAGGATTTTCCCTTACTCACAGCCCTGACTGGAAGGGCTCCCAGAGAGTTGGTGCGTGCCCTTTTCAACATTCAGAAGTAAAAGCCAGCTTGTGTTGCTCTGCAAGAAAACTCCACTGGAGGGAAACCATGGATGAGCATGGCTGCTGAGCTGAGGCACACAAGGCACAGGGAAAAGCAAGGAAAAAGCTCCTGGACTCAGATGAAGTGAGGTGGTGGTGGTGGCATGTGGGTGTGGGGACTTTCCTGTGAGTTTGGCAGGGACTGCCTGTTTTTTCCCTAGCTACAGGTGCTCAGAGGGCTCATTTGTTCCAGCCCTGAAGGAGATACAGGAGTTTCTATGTTTTCTTTTATTTTTTTTTCAATTGTTATAATTTTCTCCTGTGTGTTGCTTATTAAGTCAAAATAAAAGTCACTGTGAAGAACTGCTAACCCCAAGGGCTCTGTGTGGCCCCTGTCTGAACTGTAAAACCAGATCAGCTTGTGCAGAGGAGGAAATAGAGGCAAAACGCTCCAGCCATGAGCCAAGGTAAAGTTCAGAAGCCTTAATAATGGAAAAGGAGGCTACAGTCATACTGGCACAAGTGTAGTTATTTAAAAGGGGAAAAAAATTAAACCAAGCCAAGAGCAACAGCATTTCCTGATCTGTGAAAAACAAATGTTTGGGGTCAATATAAAAAAAGCAGGGGTCCTCAAAGTGAAGTGGCATACTCATTCAAGGGTCAGAAGATGATCTGACCTTCCCAGGTTCTTGAGGGTGGGATTCCACCTTGCAGCTGTTTTCATGAGGAAACAGATCCAAGAGATGCTCTTCCAAGCTTGCCTTCCTGTCTCAATGCCACAGGGATTGACAGCCCCTGGCTACACGCTCACTGCCACTGGCACAATTTCTGATAGTATGATCCTTCGTGGGGTTCTAGGACAGACCAAGGTAAAGGAGGAGGAGGAAAAAATGTGAGTGTGTAACTAGAACAGGGAATAACTAAAATGACTTCCATGGCATGTTCCTATAGACTGGGCACAGCTGAGTGGATGATAAAATGTGCTGAGGGTGGAAAGGACAGAAAACTTTTAAAATGCTATTGCTGCTACGTAGAACTGAAGCTGTGGACAGTGAGGAAACCAGGCCCTACCTCCTAAGGGTGGGACAGTCAAACTCCAGTCCTCTACCCAGGGGATGCAATAAGGGAAGGAACACTTCTGGGAAAGAGTCCAAAATCCATATGTGTCTTTCTAGGGGAGGTCCCTTGGGCTCGCCTTGGACTGTCCACAGGCAAAGGAAAGGACTGTGTCTCCTGAAGCCAGAGAGACACCTGTGTGCGTTCAAACCATCCTGGGGACAGCAGCCAGGACCAGTCTGACCTGAGTGACCACACAGGGACCTCTCAGCTCTCCATGTTCACCTGGTGGGTGAGCAGAGCCATTCCCAGCTCCAGCCCGCCCTGTGCCGGCATTTTGGGTGCAGGGACGCCGGGGTGAAGCCGGCTCCAGTCGGCGCTCAGGGACACGCCGGGCCGGGCGCCACCAGGGGGCCCTTGGAGCGCCATGAGGGCTCCAGCCGAGCCTCTCCCGGGATAAATCCGTCCCAGGGGAGCAAGAAAGGCAACGTGGGGTGAGCCCTGCACGCTGAGAGGTCTGAGCCACGTTTGGGTGCGCTGCCTGCTCTCCCAGGCTGCTGCTCTGCTTCAGTGTGAAAAACGCCAGTAACTTGTTTTTAAAATTTTTAAAAGTTTAATAGTAATAAAATGGTTAAAAAGAATAGTAACACAATTAGAGTAATAACAATTTGGACAATTTGAATTAGGACAATATGAGACAATAAAAACGAAGAGCTACAGACGTCCAGGTACCTTTTTCGGGGCAGCATGAGCCCCCAAAAGGACACCTGTTAACAGAGGATTAACCCTTAAAAACAATAGTCTGTTGCATATTCATACACCTCATACATGATGCATAAATTCCATCCAAACACAGGATTCTGTCTGGTCAGTGTCAACTTCTTCCTCTGAATCCTAACAGCACCTTCGAGGTGGGAAGAAGTTCGCTTCTTCTGATAAGCGGGCAATAAATTCTTAAATTCTTTTTCTCTGAAAGATTTAGGTGTCCTGTGGCTGCTATCTCGCTGCAAGTCCTTTCTGTTAAACAAAGCATCTTACATAGCACAGTTTCTATTTTAACATTTTTTATGGCCTAAAACTATATTTAACACACTACTTAAGAGAATTAATACAGCATTACTTTCTAACACAACACATATAATATTCATTTTAATATTTGCGAAAAGCCAATCATAAAATACATGCGTTTTTCACATTCAGCTTGGGAAAAGAGATTTGGTTCAGCCTTTGCGCCCCAAGTTCAGGCAGGAGGACTTGGTCCTGCTGGGGGTCACTCCGGAGTCCTCAAGGATAAGAACATGTGCAGCACTAGGGTGTCCTGCTGTGCAGCACCTGGGTCACCACAGGTGTCACCTCTCTGTCCCAACCCTGTGACACCCCGTCCTCCTTCCTGTCTGCAGCCTGGAATCCCATCTGTGGGCTTGGAAGGAAAAGCATAACCAGCCCTGGGGGATACTGGGAATACCTAGAGGGATCCTGCCACAGATGGGAGATTTGATCTGGAGTCAGGATTTGATCTGCAAGCCCTTTAAAGCATAGAGAAACTGAGGCACAAGAGGATCCTCTCCCAGTGAGGAACTAGAGTCAGCAAGGCACACCATTAGCAATGCCATAGCAGAATGCTTATTGCCACAGCTATGGAAAGGGATTCACAGACCCTGAAGCAGTCTGTATTTTCTTTAGTTATGAGCAAAACCTCCTGACTCATTTGAATTACAAGGCTGGCTTTTCCAAACATCCCCACTGAATCTTCTGTGAAATTTACCTTGTGAAGAAACATCAAATTCCCAGCTCAAATCTGGGTCCGTATTTACCATGCTGCTGTCCTGGAAGCTCAGGAGGTTTGTTGGAGCCATATTCAACAACTTCAGCTCTTTTCAAAACTGGATCTGACACAGGAAAATATTTATAAGTACACCAAGAAACTCCCCAAAAGAAAACAGCAACCAGGTATAAGTTTTCTGGTGTGCTGATGGACAAGCCTACCTGGGGTTGTGCTGGGCCTATGCTGGGAAGTGCTGTCCAGCAAAGACCTTTTTGTGCTGCCCAAGGATGCTTCAGGCAAGGGGCTTTGAAAGTTTTCATTACAAATTGTGCAGCCTAGTAAATGCATCCTAAAATGATGCATGGATTGTTTGTTGTAAGACCTGGGAAAGTCTAGGCCATGACTCCACCTGAGCTGCCAGTGAGGTACTGGCAGACACAGGTAATCACAGGGCTCTGGAAACTGGCTTTTTGTGCTACATCTTACACCTTTTACTGGTTGCAGGATCTTCTGTCTTGGATGCAGGGAGCCCTGGTAACACTTTGTACTTAGGGACAAGATCCTTCACTGCAGGACATGTAGCAAACACCCTGCTGACATAAACCACTGCCTGGCTGAAGGGACTGAACTGAGAATAAAGCACCTTGAACCCAGACAGGACACTGGAGAGGCTGACCTGGATGCTTTGAGATGCAGAGTTTAAGATACTTGGTAGAGAATGGGAGCAATAAATGCCATTTCAAAAAGCACCAGAGGTGTATAGAAAGTGCAGGTCCCACAGCCCCCTGGTGACAAGCAGCACCAGTCAGATGTCACCCAGAGCACACGCAGGAGTTGTGTGCTCTTCTGAGACAGGAAAGCACCTTCTTCTGTGTCTAATAAGAAATTATTAGAAACAGAAGAAAACAGAAACCTTCTTCTGTGTCTAATAAGAAATGCCTCCCTCAAGAGCAAAGCTGTGCTTGGTGGGCCCATGCTGTGTGGCTGAGATCCTTGAACACTTGGAGACCTTGGGTCTGTCCTCACTCCTGTGGCTCTCCAGGCTTTGCTAAAACCATAAAAGCTCACCAGGAAATAGTACTGGGTTTGCATGGCAAGGTTTTAGTCATGGAGGGGCTCCAGGGGTGGTTTCTGTGAGAAATTGTGTGTGATGAACTGGCAGCAAATCCCTGCACTGCTGGAGGGGAGGAGATGGAGAAAATTGGGAGTGAAAGTGAGCCCAGGAAGAAAGGAGGGGTGAGAGGAAGGTGTTTTAAGATTTGGCTTTATTTTCTCATCATCTTGTTCTGATCTGGTTATTAATAAATTAAATTAAATTTTCCCCAAGTCAGGCCTGGTTTGCCTGTGACAGTAATTGGTGAATGATCTCTCCCTGGCCTTATCTTGACCCACGAAGCTTCCTTGGCATGAGCCTTTACTGTATTTTCTATCCCCCATCCTGTTGAGGAGGGGAGCATTACAGCAGCTTTGGTGGATTTCTGGGGTCCAGCTGGGGTCAGCTCAGCACAGAAGGAAACCCCAAATTCACCCACTGAGGAGACATCTGCAATGTGTCCTGAGCCTGAGCCCACACATGCAAGCACAGACTCCTTCCCTGAGACAGCAGACTGGAGCAGCCACGAGCAGGGCTGTCTTTGACTCTGTGTCTGAAACAAGGGAGAGAGGTGGGAGGGAAAAGTACACGGGCTTCCCAAGGATCTGGGAAGGAGAGTGCTTTCAGCTTCCCATATGGCATTTGGGACCTGGCAGAGCAATGTGTCCCCTAACCAGAGGGACTAAGGAACCCCTGATCCCAGGGGGAGAGGAGGAATAATTGGTCTTCACTGGATTTTTAAAGCTAGAGCAACAAGGTGATTGTGGACTTTCCTGAAGCAAGAAGGGTTTTCCTCCCAGACCAGCAGTGCTGGAGGGCTCACTTTTTCCAGCTCTGAAGGAGGGTTCACAGCTCTGCCCGTGTGATGGTTTTGATTATTCCAGTCTTGTATCATCTATTGAGTTAAAACTGGTGTGAAAGACACAGAAGCTGGGCAGAGGGGATCATTTGCCTAAGGGGAAACGAGAAGGTGATAGCTATAAGATACAAAGAGCATTCATCTCTGGGCTCAGCACTTCAGAATATCTTCAGACTCAGCTCACATTTTCAATGACAGCCCTCTATTTCTTCACGTATCACAGAAATTGGTAGGTAGAAAGGGACATCTCAAGATCCCCAACTCTCTTGGTCACTCGGAGCTGATCCCAGAGCTACATCTGGTTTTATTCAGCCAACAAGGCAGCTTTGTTGGTCACCTGCAGCAGCCAGGGCTGTCCCCAGAGGTTTGGCACCCCTTTCACAACCACAGCAGCCCTCAGGAGGCTTGTTCATCACTCTGGTGGGCCCAGGTCCCACCTGTCCAGTGACCCCTGCCAAGGAGCAAGGGGTCCCTCGCTCATCCAGGGACAGGGACCCGGCTAAGACCCCCTCACAGGTGGCTCTACCTGCTCTCTGCACGGTGCCAGCGTTTGCTTTTCCTGACCACACCTAGGGGCCATCAGAAGCAGAAATTGTCACTCTGGAGGGAAGTTTAGCAGAGCCTGCAAGAGCGCGACTGCGACTCCTCCACAATTCCCTCAAAGCAAGCAGACCTGGAGGAGGAGGAGGAGGAGGAGGAGGAAGAAGGAAATCTCCGGTGCTGCTTGGCTGGCAGGAGCAGCTCTGCTGTGAGCTCGCAGCAGGTTCCATGGGAAGCAAGGAGGGGACAGCTGAGGGAGTTCTGCCCCAGCTGATGAGGTTAACAGATGGCCACAGGAATTAAATGAAATGAGCGGAGAATTAGCACAGGGATGAGGAAGGCGAATAAGGCCCCGAAAAGGCTTCATCATTTCTGGGGAATCACTGGTGAACACAGGCTTTGTTCTTACCCTGCTGACACCAGCACCACTCGACTGATCTCATTGTGGGAGAAGAAGTAGGCTGAAAGATGGATAAACCTGCAGGCTCTGATACACACCAAGCATACAGGCAGGCTGGAAATGAGGCACAGTGCAAAGCCCTGCATCCTCAACTGCTTCTGGAAACCTGTGCCACTGCTTGCTGGGCTCACTCTGTCAGCCAAAATACCATTGGATTCAGCATGGATCTTCGTGGATCTACAGGAGGGGAAGAAACTCTGTGATTTTCTGTGTTATCTGTAGCCCTCACCTCAAGTCAGAGATGATGCTCTGCAGGTCACCAACATGAAAAAAAAAACCCCAAAGCAGATTAATTTTTTTTATTTCTGTATCTCTAGCTGTATCTTCTAACTATGCACAGACAATGACAAAGGTGTTCAATAAAAATGCATTAGGTGCAAGAAATAGTAGAAACTGGGGAATCAAGGGGCCCATAGAGACACAGAGAAGCTGTCTGGCAGCCCTTTGTCACTTCTCTCCGTCCTGCAGTATTTCCCTCAGAGGAAAGGAAGGCTCACATTGCTAGTGCTGGCCTAACAATCAGCTGCTGCCCCACTTCCTTCTGGATGACTGCCTGGATAGAGCCAGTGGTACTGCTGCTGCATCCACATAGGAAGCAGAGATGGAATTATGCCTCCATAACTTCTCATTAGCAAGCACATTTTTCACTGCCCCCAGCCAGGCGCTGCACGGGTGGTGGGGAGGAAGTTTGAAAACCCCAATCTGCCTGTGCAGAGATGCTATCACCTGCTGATAATTCGGCTTCAGCGACGAGCAGTAAAAGCTGGCTGCCAAGCAGAAAGTTTGGGGAAGTCCTGAGGACTTGCCCAAATCTGGAGCAGAGACTAGAATCTGCAATTAATTTTTTTTTTTAATGAAGGAACGCCGGGCATAACAAATGGCACCGGCGCGGCTCCGAGGTACGCGCGGGCTGGAGCAGCCCATGGATCCCATGGATCCCGGCGGGAGCAGGGATAGTGCGGTCACCCCGGGGCTGGAGCAGCCCATGGATCCCATGGATCCCGGCGGGAGCAGGGGCGGTGCGGTCACCCCGGGGCTGGAGCAGCCCATGGATCCCATGGATCCCGGCGGGAGCAGGGACAGTGCGGTCACTCCAGGGCTGGAGCAGCCCATGGATCCCATGGATCCCGGCGGGAGCAGGGATAGTGCGGTCACTCGTGGGCTGGAGCAGCCCATGGATCCCGTGGATCCCGGCGGGAGCAGGGATAGTGCGGTCACTCGTGGGCTGGAGCAGCCCATGGATCCCGTGGATCCCGGCGGGAGCAGGGATAGTGCGGTCACTCGTGGGCTGGAGCAGCCCATGGATCCCATGGATCCCGGCGGGAGTAGGGACGGTGCGGTCACCCCGGGGCTGGAGCAGCCCATGGATCCCATGGATCCCGGCGGGAGTAGGGACGGTGCGGTCACCCCGGGGCTGGAGCAGCCCATGGATCCCGGCGGGAGCAGGCAGGGGCGGAGCGGGTCCCTGGCAGGCAGCAGGAGCTGCTCTCGCACCGCGGCTCCCGGGACAAGGAGCCCCCGCTGGCTGCAGCTCCTGCGGGAACGGGCTGCGGGATGCGGGGTGACCCCACGGGCAGCGGGGCTTGGCAGCAGCCCTGTCCCTGTGCCCAGCCCCGCTCCGGGAGAGAATGCCGGCGGATGCTCTGCCCCTCTGGAGACGAGCGAGCGCTGTCGCTCCAGAGGCCGATCCGCAGCCGGAGCAGCACAAAGCCGCTGACGCCGACACAAAAGTTGGGATTATTTACAGCTCCCGGTGGCTCCTTGCGCGGCTGCCAAAGCGCGGGTTCAAAGAGGAGAAGCACGAAGGGCAGCTCTAAAGGTCTGCTCCGATAAAAAGACAAACGCTTGACAGCTGTCCCCAAGGCAGCCAAAGGCGGGACAGAAGCGGAGCTGCCGCGGCCGGAGCCGGGTGAGTCACGCCGGGAGGCAGCCGGGGCAGGGCTGCAGCCACAGCTCCCTTCCCTTCCCAAACCTGCTGCCCAGCAGCGCTTCCAGAGACTCAGGACAGCCCTGGAGCTTCATCCTGCGTCTGTGCCGTGCCCTCGCAGGATCCCAACAAGGGGTTCCCAAACACCCAACACACGCCTCTGGATCACCTCCATCTCCCCTCCGCACCCGCTGCCGGCTGGCCACCCCCTCTGGCCACAACTCCCAGCGAGCCCCGCAGGATGAGAACGCACAGCCACGCGCAACCAGCGGTTTGAAACATTTTTAAACGCTTTTATTTACAGTGCTTGTTGAAAACAATATATATATTTATATCTATCATCCTCGTGATGTCTGTGCCATAGAAAACGCTGTGGCTATATTGCCGTTAATTTACAAAAAATGGTCACAAGAAAAATCTGAAAGGGAAAAAATGGAAATCAAGTTTGGTCCCCAATTGTGTCTCTCTTGATTTGTTTTAAAAAAGCCTCCAAATTAAAAAAATACACAGCTCAGATGAAATTCATATATAAAAGCAACCCTTATCTTCCGAAAAATTCACGAGGGCCAGCTTGCTGTCATGTAAACTTGGAAAAAAAAAAAAGCTTAAAATAAATCCTGTCTCCGTGTGTTGCTAATAGAACCATTATTTGCTTGTAATATTCTCTGTCTCTCAGGGTTCAGCGGGAAAGCTGCAGGATGAGAAGAGGCCTGGGGCCGGGGAACGCACCATGAGAGAGATCTGTGCCCACACCTCCTGGCTCAGGGAGGAGCTCGGGCAGCAGGGCCGGGGGGCGGGAGCGCTCAAGAACCTCACACCAGTGACAAAAACAGGCGGGCAGGTGACAAGGGGACAGGTGACAAGGGGACGGAAGGGGCTTTGCCACGTGAAGCGCCTGGCGAGGTTGTGTGCCCAGGAAACCATGAGATTCTTGAGGGAAGAGGAGCACTGGGAGGTGGGGTGCAGTGAAGGGATGCAGGGACGGGGATAATTCAGCTGGGGAATGTTGTCATGGACGGGCCAGGTCTTTGGGTGAGAAGGGAACTGCTGTCTTCCCGTCTGAGAGCGTTTCTAATCTTTCCTCATCTGAGATTGTGTGAAGCCAGAGGCTAACGGGCAGTGCAAGCACAGGCTGGAATGGAGGAGGAGAGATGGACGGAACAGGGGAGATGGGAGGGGAGGACTCAAGCTTTAGAGCCATTTTCTGTCTTCTGTCTCTTTGGATCCACTTCATCCTGCATCAGCCACAGAGAGGAAGAAGAAGGAGTTACCACCAGTCACCACCCCAAGGTACATTATTTCTCCACAGAATTGTTAACTGCTGCTCTTTCCTCCATATGGAAATCTCT
Organism: Melospiza georgiana; assembly: GCF_028018845.1. Classification (NCBI taxonomy): domain Eukaryota; kingdom Metazoa; phylum Chordata; class Aves; order Passeriformes; family Passerellidae; genus Melospiza; species Melospiza georgiana. Next base: position 80,494,928 of record NC_080431.1, read on the forward strand.
GTTAGGCCCACCCCAAATCCACTCCCCTCTAAAGCACCCTGGAGTGCCTGACACAGCTGGTTAAGATATGGACAGTTCCATCCAGAGGGACACCACGCCCATGCTGTTACTTCCAGGAGGTGTAAGAAGCCAAGGCTCACACCACTCCAGACAGACCTCAGGGTCTGCCCTTATGTGGAAGATCAGACCCTTCAGACACCGCACCCTTGCAAGTCCACCGCCTGGCCTGAAGCCCAGAGGTCACAGGTAGTCCAGAGGCCACTGCCAAGCACAACCTCCAGCACCTCAACTCTCTCTCTTTCTCAGCACCACTGGTGCTGGTGGAAGGACCTGGATCCTACAAGGAGCATCCAGTGATTTACAGTCCCCTTCCCAGATCAGATTTGTTTACCTATCTGCTCCTGAAGCAGTGAGGCCCGAGGCCTATTTGAGATTCTCAGCAGCAGCATCCACATGGATTTGATCAACAAGCAGCAAGTAGCCCCACTCCCTCTCCCCTCCATTATTCTCACACTACTGCTCACCTTCTCCTCCTCTGCAGATCGTTTCTCTGCGTGGCCATCCTGCTCCTGCCCATTCTCATCTGCTTCTAAGCACAAGCAAGAAAGGAAAATCACGGGTTAAACTGAAGCAGCATTTAAGGAAATGTAATCTCACAGTCAAGAGGGATCAGAGAGAGAATTTCCCTCCACAATTCCTTTAATTTTCCCTACCTTCCTCCTCATCACCACCTTCGTCTTCATCCACATCATCGGGATTCTCTTCATCATCCTCGTCAGCTCCGTTCTCCTCATCCTGAATGAAACAAACCGGTCAGAGCAGAAATTAGTGCCAGGATGACATTTCCACGTGCTCTTTGCTACAAGCACAACAAATTCCAGAGCTCCAGCCACTCCAGGTATGCATTTGAGTGCATTGTTGCTCCGACGCCGTTATTCCCAGCAGCCCTCCTTCACAAAGCCCATCCTCCCAGTCCAAGCCCAACAACACGAAGCTCCTTGCCTCACATCCCAATGAGCTGCTGCCATCCCTCCCAACAACCGCGCAGCATCTCTCTGATTACAGGCTAATGACTTAGCCGAGGCTCACGGTACATCTGCTCCCAGATCCCTGCCGACCTCCATCAATCTGTGCCTCTCCTCACTGCTCCTCCCCCACCTTCTCCAACACATGCTCCCTGTGGTCCTGCGCCCACTGGGGTATCCCGGGGTGCACATCTCCCGTGCCACATTCTCCCACTTGTTCTCAGCTCCCTTCCCTTCTCTGACCTTTGTTCTCCCCGATGAGCTGTGCTGACTACACCAAGTCCTTCAAGGCTCATTCTCCACAATTATCCAGGAGCTCACTACTCTCCCTTTACCTCTATGTGGATCTCCCTTGGCCTGCCCTCTTTCTTCATCTCCCGCATTCCCTTCCTATTTGCTGCCCACAGCGAGCACAAAAACCTCCCCAACGTGACCAAATCCGTCCCTCAGAAGAGCCTCACCTCTACTATCTCCTTCTTCTTTTCTTTGTGGACTGCTTTCTCTTCGAGTTTTTCCTTCTTTTCTTTCCTTTCCTAGATATGAAACGAGGTGCGGGGGGGAAGGGGGGGAGGAAAACCAACAACATTCCGGCGGTCAGCGGCAATAAAAGAATAAAGGACGGGGATGCCTAGACAAAGAAGGCTGGGAGGAGAGGCGGCATAGCGGGCGAGGAGGAGACATATTAGGCGCTAAATCCGCCCGCCTGACAAAGGAAAACAGCGCAGCGAACGCGCGTCACAGCTACTTTTAGCCCGCACACGCGTGTGGAAACCAGAAGCGGCACGGAAGAGTTTTAACGATTTATTACCAAAAAAAAAAAAAAAAAAAATAAGGCAACCTTGCCCGTAGGATCGAGGCGTTTCCGGACCTCTCTCTCTCTCTCTCCATTCCACCCCTCCCTCCTCCTTCCCCCGCCACCCGAGGGCCCGCGCTTTGCTTTGTGTCCACACAACTTTCGCCCCGCTCCGCCGTGACACCGCTTCCCGCCCCCCCCCTCCCGCCGACCCCGCTCCGAGCGGCGCCGAGCGGAGCCGAACCCAGCGCGCGCTCGCGCCGCCCGGCCAATGGGGGGCGGGGGCGGGGCGGGGGGGCCCCGAGGGCCCTCGCGCCCCCCGCCCCGCCCCCGCCCCCCCATTGGCCGGGCGGCGCGCGAAGGGGCCGCGCGCGCCCCCCGCCGCCCGGGCACCTCACGGAGCCCCCGGCCCCCCCGCCCCCTTCCCCCGCCGAGCCCGCTCCCTCCCCTCCCCTCCCCTCCCGCCGGGAGCGCCGCCGGTTGCCAGGGTGGGCAGAGGGGAGCGGGAGGGGAGCGAGGTGGCTCACCTTAGCGCTCAGCTCCGCCGGTGCCTCCTCAACGCGTTTTTCCGACATCCTGGCCCCCCGGTTGCGAAGGGAAGAGGCCGGTGGGAAGCGTGCGCGGGAGGGAGGGCGAGAGCGAGAAGGGGTCAGCGGCGGGAGCGCAAAGTCCCAGCGGTCCGCAGGCGGCGGCAGGATCCCGCCCCGGGGGCCAAAGTACCAGGGTCTCCCGCGGTGGGGGGATCCGCCGGGGCAGGGGATTTATACAGCGCCGGTGACGAGGGAAGGAGGGACCTGGGGAGGGAGGAGAGAGGGACGGGAGGCGGAGGAGGGAGGGGAGAGGGACGGGCCGCTAGAACAATGTGCGCTCAGCCGCGGCCGCCCGGCAGCGGGGGCGCACCGCGGGTCCCCGCAAGGCGCCGCACGGCCCCGTCGAGGCCGGCCGAAAGCCCCGCTCCGCGCCGAGGTGCTGCGGCTCCGACGGGAAGTGTCCCGGGAGGGGAGGGGAGCCGAGCTCTCTGCCCGCAGCACGCCCGGGGAGCCGCCCGTACAGGCTGGCTGGCTCTCCAGGAGGAATCCGGGGGAGGCGAGAAGCGGCGCTGCGGGGCCGTGTGGGAGGGCAGCGCTGGCGACACGCGGCCTCCTGCCTGGAATTTTCCACTCCAGCTGCCCGCCCTTCCTCCGCTGGAAGCGCTCCCAGCGGCGGGGCTCCTCCCGCCCCTCCCCTTCTCCCCCCGCCCCTCCCCTTCTCCCCCCGCCTGCCCGCCCAGCGCCGGGCGCTTTTCCCGCGCTCTGCGCGCGGCGGAGCGAGTGGGCGGGGCCTCAGGCAGGGAGTGGGCGGTGCTTCGCGGAGGGAGTGGGCGGGGCAGCCGGCGGCGGCGGGGGGGCGGGTTAGCGATCGCATCCCCGGTCCCCATATAAGGAGGGGCTGGGGCAGGGACGCCTGATTGGGCCATTCAAATGAGCTGTCTGCCTGGCAACAGGTTTCTCATTGGCTGGCGGCGGGCAGCGCGCCGGCGGGGCGGGGGCGCGGGGCCCTTTGGCGCAGTGCGAGGCGGGAGGGGCCGCTGGCACGTGGGGTGGCGGGAAGGCGCGCGAGGGCGCGGGAATTGTCCGTCCCGTCCGGCACCGACCTCCCGTTCCCGGGCACCGGCCGGGCAGCGCACGGCGGGCTACACTGACCCTGCCGCCCGCCCGCCTCGATCCCGGAGTCCGGCAGACACTCTGCCGGTGCCTCCCTCCGCGTTGGGAAGAATCATCGCCCACCTCCGGGTCTCCCTTTAGCCAAAGGGTCCTTCCTGCAGAACCGCGGGTGATGACTTGTAACTGCAGGGATTTGTTGCTAATGAAACAGATGTTCCTGTAGCCACTCCTCAGCCCTTTGGTTACCAGCTTGAGTAGACTGGGATGACTAAATTCCCTTCACCTTTCCCAGAGGGTTTATATTGTCCCGCTCTTAGTCACAGGCTCATACAAAAGAAAAAAGGAAAATAAATCTGCACAAATTTGCAGGCCTACCAACATACCAACTGAGCGTGTACATTTGTACATGTGAAAAACGCCAATCACTTGTTTTTAAAATTTTAAAAGTTTAATAGTAATAAAATGGTTATAAAAATCCTAATACAATTAGAGTAATAATAATTTGGACAATTTTAATTAGGGCAATATGAGACAACAGAGACAAAGAGTTACGTATGCCCAGGTACCTTTTTCTGGGCAGCACGAGCCCAAAAAAGGACACCCGTTAACAGAGGATTAACCCTTAGAAGCAACAGCCTGTTGTGTATTCATACACTTCATACATGATGCATTAATTCCATTCAAACACAGGGTTCTGTCTGGTCAGTGTCAACTTCTTCCTCATAATCCTAACAGCGCCTTTGAGGTGGGAAGAAGTTTGTTTCTTCTGATAAGAGGGCAATAAATTCTTTTTCTCTGAAAGATTTAGGTGTCCTGTGGCTGCTATCTCGCTGCGAGTCCTTTCTTTACAAAAAAAAGCATCCTACATAGCACAGTTTCTATTTTAACATTTTTTATGGCCTAAAACTATATTTAACACACTACTTAAGAGAATTAATACAGCATTACTTTCTAACACAACACATATTTAATATTTGCGAAAAGCCAATCATACAAATGCATTTTTCACATACACGTGTACGCAGTGATTCTCGCAGGTGCAAGGCAAGGTTATTAACCCATCTAGTTGGAAAACGTAATGAGGTGCAGAAGCCCTTCTTGTCCTCCAGACACAAACTCAGCCTCTGTGCAAAGTCAGGATTTAGAGCTGGTGCTCTTGAGTTTAATTTGAGTTTAATTGAATGTGTCTCAGTTTGAGCATTTAACAGCAAAAGCCATTGGTATTCTTGGAACATAGGGCACTGAGTACGTATCTCCTGAAGGAAGGTATGAAAGGGATTGGATAAATTGTGGTCTGTGTGACAGGGAGGTAGAAGGTCCCCACCTTGCCATCTTGTCTCCTCCACAGCTACAGCTGCTTCTCTCATGATCTGACTAATTGATGTTCTTCCCAGCTACACACAGTGCGGAGTGCCTGCCCCAAAAACAGTCCTGTAACTCTAGACACGCACACATCCAGACTAGTACCAAAATAAACCAAATTATGAAAATGCATGCACTAATTTTTCTTTCCCCTACTGTTTCACAAAACCCATATGGCAAATTTCTCAGGTCTAGCTGCTCTCAGCATTCCAGCCCTGGTTTGGCTCAAGTACCCATCTTTCATCCTTCTCTTTTGCATGAAGAAAATCTTAATTTCTAGATATACATCTAAAAATAGAACCAAAAATAATCCATATAGTGGCCAGATATTGTTCCTCTCTGCTTCTGTTTGTCACAAGGTGCTTGGTCATTGTTCTGCTGTTCTCCTCACCGATCCAGGATTTTTTTTCCAGGATCCTTTTCCTTTACACACTCAACCACTGAAAACACAAAATTACATTGACACATATCCCTTGGCAAAGACATCTTCACTTTAATGCACAAACAGGCCGTGACACAACATCCTAGAGGGGAGAAAGCAAAGGATTATGTTCAGAGACGTTCCCGTGCCCCAAGCGCCACATTGACACAGACTGCGCACCCACGGATGCAAACAGACAAACACCTGTTTGTGCAAGGGGAGCTTGTTTCCAGCAACCTGTGGGGTCAGCCCTGCAAGCTGGCATGGCAGCAGCGAGCTCTCCTTTCCTCCCCAGCACCTGCAGCCTGCAACCTCACATTGTCCCTTCCGTGCTCCTTACCCCGTCCCCTTTGCCATTTTCCCCTCATCTGCTGCTTCTTGGCATTTGTCTCCTACCTGTGTTCTTGGAGCACTCTTCCCATGGCTCTCTCCCTGGCTTCTTTGTGACATCCTGTATCTTACAAAATTCATCTCAGATCCCCTCCTTTGTTTTCCACATGTCCCATTTTGCCCTGCATGATTGTATCTACTGTGCTTTTCCCCTAAATTCCAACGTGAAATTCTTCTTTGTGAAATTCTTGCCTGTTTCTGCATTCTGACTCTTCCTGCCCTTTGGATCCCGGTGGTGAGACTCCCTGGGCTTCTGGTGTGCAGCTGCTTCCCTCAAGCCCTGAGGGTATCCACTGACTGTCTCACCTAGCTCTTCCCCGTGACTCCTGCTCCTCCACCTGATCCGTGCCACTCTGCATTTCGCCTGCCAGATCGATCTGCAGCTTTCCTCTGCTCCTCTCTCCCATCTGTGCTCTCCCCTTTGTTGCAAACGCTAGTACACTCATTGTGCGCTCTGCAGATGCCCGTCCCTGCTCTGTGTGTTCTCTGGGCTTTGTCTGCAGTTGCTCTGCCAGCTCAGCAGAATATATTCCATCCTTTTCGGGGACTTGCATCCTCAGACAAAATGAGGGAGGTGCAGAAGTTACATGACAGATCATTGTGTGGAACAGACACTGTCCGTGTCTGCCTGCAGCCCAGACAACAATGGGAATGTCATTTTCTCCATCCGGTGTCCCAGTTTTGGTGCTGCACCCTGTTTGTGCTTGGTGTTTATGGGGGTGTGTGCGTGTGTTTAGGTGCAGTACATACCTGTTTGTGTACAGAGGGGTATTTTCCCTGTTACACTCTCTGACTGCTGTGAGCGTGGAAAGCGTGGTACTTTTCTGCTGAGGCGTGCGCTGAGCTCGCCGGCGTGTGCCATCATACGTGAGCACGTGGCTGGGATGTGTTTGGGCTTTCATGCGTGGCATCTATTCTTCTGCTCCCAGCAAATGCGGGGTGAATGCACCTAGAAGCAATTATTTATGCATTTTGGTCTATTACCTTGCTAGTCATGTCACTGCGTTCTGATGGGGGGCACAGGGGACTTTAGTGTTTGTTTTGAAGGCTGAACTAACTAACTGCGAGCCATTTTCTGAGCAAAAGCAAAACACAATAACTGGGTATTTTAAGAATTATATTTACTGAGTAACTCCTAAGTGGTTCCAAACCACTTCCAAACTGCTTGCTGAATAACAAAAGAGCAGGAGGATGTGAATTTGCATTAAATTTTCTTAGATTTACATAAATACAAAATATCCGTCCTTTCACTCACAGCAAAAGTAGCAAAATCTCAGTGTGCAGAGGGAATGTGTTTGAATGCATTTATGTATTTAACCCACGCCGTTCATCTTGCTGTACTGTGTCCATTAATCCGCTTTGTTCTTCTTTCACGATGCCCTATACCGAATTTAAGAGGAAATACCCAAGAATTCAAGGCACCGGCCAACTTTGCATTGGGAAATGGCTTCCTGAGAGGCAGCATATTTAAATAAGCCCTGCAGAAGGGCTGGGAAGCAGGGTAGGTAGCACAAGGAGAAGGAGTAAGAGGAGGAGAAGGGAATGACGAGGGGTGACACAGCCTGTCAGAAGACTGGAAAGAGGAGGGATGTTTTCAATCGTGATTTTTTTGTGAGCCTCTCTTTGCTAACGCGGCACAGATGGAGGTCGCGGTTCTCGCTCACAGTGTGACAGACACACTCTTAACACGAGCAAAATATTCTGAAAGTAATCGCTGCCACACAGCGCAAGCTGCAGCCACCACAAGCTGGCTGCAGCATCCCAAACACGAATTTTCGCGTTTGAGGATCAAATCAGAGCTGTCCTTCACCGAGGGTGCCCTTCAGTGAGGTCGGAGCTGGTTGTTGGGTGAGGATTGCGTAAGAGGCACAGCGCAGGGAGCCAATGGGGAGATGGCTGTGGGCAGCTCCGGCTCCTGCTAACCAGGGTTTCTTTGTCTTCAGGCGGCCGCGGGGCCCCGCTGCTGTTTCTGCCTCCCGGGCCCGAATGTGCCGGCAGCAGGTACAAGGCTGGTGTCTCACCCTGCCTTTATTGCCTTCCCGCCGTGGTGATCGGTTCGCTTTGCGGGCCGGCCGTGCCGCCGGGGAGGCCGCGGGCGGGGCCGGGCCGGGCCGGGCCTGGCCGGGGCAGGGGCAGGGGCGGCGTTCGTCACTGCCCGCCGTTCATCGCTGCCCGCTCTGCCCTTCGCTCGCCCCCTGCCCTCCCCCGCCCCCAGCACAAGCTGGGCAGCTCCGAGGGAGAAAAGAGGGAGGAGGGAAACGGAGAGACATAATGGGTTTGATTCACGGCGAAAAGAGAAGCGGCCTGAATGGAGAGTGCGAGGGGAGCAAGATGGGAGCCTTGCTTCTCTTTCACATCCCAATGGCCATCCCCTTGGAGCACATCGGGCATAACGCGGGGAGTGCTGGCAGAAACCTCTCCTGGGAACACTGCAGCGGCAGATCCTGCATCCCTCAGACCTTGTCACATTCCACCGAAAGGTTGCCGTTCTAATTCCTCCTTCCAGGGTTTCACCGGCGTGACTCTCTGCAGCAAGGCTCCCTCGAGGTTTGCTGAACTGGCAATGGCCCCGGCAATGCAGCCTTTGGTAAGGTGTCCATCAGGGGTAAGGAGTGCTGTAAGGCTGCAGAAATACCCAGGGAGAGGCACAGCCTCAGCCCCCACTCTCACAAACCCAGCCCTGGGGTTGCTCTTGCCGAGGAGCAGCATTAGGGACAGAAAAGGGATCTGCAGAGCAGTGCTTGTTCCAGACTCTTTTCTGTTCCTTTCCCCTCTGTGTTTGAAGGCAGCAATGCCTGACTTACAATTTGGAAAAACTAAGAGAGCCCTACCATCTCTGGGCCATTGCAGGAGTGGGAGCATCACTGGTATCCAGGGGACAGCAATTTATTTTATCCCAGATCTGGGGAAAAGAAGAAAGAAAGAAAAAAAAAAAGAAGAAAACCGAAAGAGATGTTTACATTTCTGCCCTAGAAGATCTTTACCTCCCTTTGCATCCTGACACTTGAGGTCAGCTCCACACTCCAATCAAACAGCAAGAGCGCCTCAGAGCAAAAGGAAAACACACCAGACAGGAAAGGCTTTCCAGACTGGAGGTCTCCGAAGGATGATTCAGGTTTGCAGAAGCAGCATCAGAGAGACTGAGGCAGAGCCAACAAGGGCTTTGTGTGAACTCCAGCACTCACAGATGAGCTCTGAGCTGGTGACAGGAGCTGTTTCAGCAGCTCACTTGTGAACAGCCTCCCTCCTAGAGGTTTGGCCCTGCTTAACCCGTGCCCTGCCCACAGGACTTGTGTCCACCTCATGATCCTGCACCATTGTGCTGCCGGCAGTTCCCCTATTGTGGATGTTTTGGTTTCAGCCCCTGCAGAATGCAATTTCTGTGCACCGAAGGGACTTGTGAAGAGCCTTCTGCATGCACACAGGCATGTGAGAGGTTTCTTTCTCAATACCAAGCAGTTCTGAGACCTGCTGGAGCAAGAAGTGTTGCCAGGTCCTCTATGCATTCCACACATGAACCATGCTACTGGGTCATTTTCCTCTGTCAGACTCCAAAATCCAAGGACACGGCTCCCGCCACAACTCAGGAGCTCAATTTCTCAACCAAATCTTTCAACCTGCTATTTCCAGTCCTCTGGCACGGGTCCATGCTGGCTCCTGCATGCGGTGGGCCGGATGCAAGAGTCGAGAAGCAGCACTGAGGAAGCGTGCCCTGGGCTGGAGCTGGGATGAGTCACTCCTCCCTTCCCTGTAATCCAGTGGGGCTGAAGGCAGCCAGCATTCCCCAGAGATGGTGACACAGGTGTCATCCCCCTGCTTTCTGGAGATTCCCCACCACTGCTGTGGGTGCACACAAGTACCTACTCTTTGCCTGGGATTCCCAGTGGCTGTCCAGGATCAGTGAAGACCCACAGCTGGCTCACAAAGTGTCCTGCCTGCCTCCGCCAGCAGAGCAGTGCGTGCACTCGCTGTCCATATGCTCAGCGCGGCCCAGTGGCTCTCTGGGTGCCTCCTACATGCCCATGCCGTGCAGGAAGCCTGGGATGATAAGCAGCCAGGCAACGCTGTGGACTCTGGCTGGGAACCAGCTGGCCACAAGCCACAGGGGTTACTACAGAATCACAGAATATTCTGAGTTGGAAGAGACCCATCAGGATCCTGGAGTCCAGCTCCTGGCCCTGCACAGGACCATTACCAAGGGTCACATCAGGTGCCTGAGGGTGTTGTCCAAACACATCTTGAACTCTGTCAGGCTTGGTGCTGTGGCTGCTTTCCTGGGCAGCCCGTTCCAGTGCCCAGCTACCCCCTGGGTGAAAAACCTTTGCCTGATATCCAGCCTAGACCTCCCCTTACACAGCTTCAGGCCATTTCCATGGGTCCTATCACTGGTCCGCAGAGAGAAGGGATCATTGCCTACCCCCGCGCTGCCCCTGCTGGGGAAGCTGTGCGGAGCGATGGGGCCTGCCCGGTGCCTCTGTTACCATCCTCCCATTGCCGTTCCCGTTCCCGTTCCCATTCCCGGGCTGCCCGGCGGGAGCTGCGGCCCGGGGGCGCTGCCCGCGGGGGGCGCCAGGGGGCGCTGTGCCGGCGGCCCCGCCTCGCCCGCGCCCTCCCCCGGGGCGGGCGCGCATGCGCGGCGCGGGCGGGGGCAGCGCGGTGCGGGGCGCGATGGGCGCGGAGGCGTGAGCGGCCCGGGGGCTCGGGCTGCGCCGAACCGGGACCGCCGACACCGGCAGGCACGGCGGGGCACGGGCGGGCCGGGAGCGGGTGCGGGGGGGGGAGCTGCCATCACCTGCCCGGGCTGGCGGCGGGGCGGGGCGGGGCGGGGGGGCCGGCTCCGGCGCTCCGCCCCTGCCCGCCCTCAGGCCGGCTGCGCTCACCGCCCTGTCCCCTCCGCAGAGGCCGCCCCCGAGCGAGGGAAGCATGTTCCGGCTGATGAGGGATGGCGAGCCGGAGGACCCCATGTTCGCCATGTGAGTCGGGGTGGGCATCCTGCGGGGGAGCCGGAGGGAGGGCTGCGGCACGGAGCGGCCCCGGGGAGGCGAGCGCTGCCCCCGCGTCCCGCCGGGCGGGCTGAGGCCGGGCGGGCCCGGGGAGCGGCGCGGCCGGCTGGGCACGAACACGCACATCCTCCAGAGGGACTGCGCCGCGAGCAACGGGGGTCGCGTCCGCCGCGTTCCTGCGATACTGGAGCGTGGTCTTGGAGGGAAGCGTAATAAAGTAGGCCAAAAGGCATCGCAGCTGTCTTGAGAGGAAGAGAGGGCTGGAATAATAACTAATCTTTTTCTTTGCGCAAGGATTTTTTTTTTTTTTTTTCATTATGCAAAGTAGGGTTGCAGTTGAGATAGATAAAATCTGCTGCTCTGTCCAGTGTTTGTTGCTGTTCTGCACAGGAAGTCATTAATGGAGCTGGAGAAGGCTGCTAAAACAGTTGTCAAGTTGTGAGGAACAAAGTAGAGAGAAAACAACGAGTAGTTTTGAAACACGGGTATTGAAATCTAACAAAGGTCCCAAGAACTCTTCCTGGGATTCCTTTCACTGAATGTTTTTGTTTCTGTCCTCAGTACAGAAATTGGATGCTATTGATAAATTTTGGCAGTGACACTAAGTTGGCAGCCCTTGCCAAAGTGGATAAGGAATCGACTGTAGTACAGGAAGAATTTGATTATGTTAGACAAGACACTACTAGAAATTTGGTGAAATTTATGTGTGCAGAAGAATAGTCAATTTTTTGCTTATGAAATCAATAGTAAGCCAGAATTTTATGAGCTTTGAGGAGATTAGCAGGAGAGGAGACCTTGATGTCCCAGTTAGTCACTGAATGACAGCGTGTTCTCATTTACATGGCAGGTATGAGTCTAGCTTTTATTATGGGAAGCATTTCCAGTAGAGACAGAAAAGTATTGGTTTTAAGTAGTGGGTCCTTCTGTCATCTCAGGAAGAGCCTGTGCTATTAATGCTGAAGAGGGATAATTGCAGGCTGCAGGATGTGCAGGGAAAAGCTATGGTATTTCCCAGAAGTTTCTTATTGTGGCCACCCTATTCTGTGACTCTTTATCCTTACCCTCCTTTTCCTCCTCTTGCTTCACCAACCCGTATGAGTGCGTGCAGCCCTCAAAGTGGAGGCTGCAAAAGTAGGGAAAACCAGTCGGGGATCCCAGTTATTGTCCCCTTTCTCCCTCAAATCTGGAAAAGCTGTATGTGGTCTCAAACCCCGGAGGGGCAGAGGGGTGTGAGGCCATGCAGTCCATTCTGGAGTCTTGCATTTCACTGTTTGTGTCTGTGTACATGGAGGGCTGAGAGGATGATATGTGGGATCTCCTGCTCCCTGGTCCATAAAGTGTAGCCAGGAGGGTCTTTGTGCACTTCCCTACAACAGATGTTAGAGCAGTGAGGTTCTGGAGCGGCCTTGGCCACACTCGCCTCCAGAGCAGTACTGAAGCAGGACACCAACCTGCTTCTGAGCAGACAGAAATGAGTACCTGAGAGAGCTTCTGTGCCACGAAACCTTCTCTCAAGAAATGGGGTGGGATCCAAAGATCCCTTGCAGCCCCAGTAATCACCACGGACAACACAGACCTCTCAGGATTGTGAATTTCAGCTCGGGACAGGACGCGCGGTTGTGTAAGAGCACCACAGAGCTGGGAGGAGCGGATTAGATGGGATTTTGTCCTCACCCTTGTTCTGTGCACCTCTCCCACAGGGATCCTTTTGCCATGCACCGGCAGCACATGAACCGCATGCTGTCCGGGAGTTTCGGCTTCGGGCCGCTCCTGGGCATCACCGACGGCAGCACCCCCGGCGCTCGCCAGGCTGGCCGCAGGATGCAGGTAACACGGGCCGAGTGCAGCCAGGATCCCTCACACTCTCTCTGTTTCTGTCTCCCACCCTTCCTGGGCTGGGCACCCCCTCTCCTCCACACAGGTGGTTTTATCACTGCCTAAATCTCCTGGGCAGTGGTGATCTGGTCCTGCTCTTTGTTCCACCTGTATTGAGGTGTTGAATGCAGCTGTGTTGTAGGTTGGATGGGAGGAAAGGAATAAATATGTGTTGTTTATCAAGGATGTGAATTCATACAATGGGGAGAAATGTAGGAGCATCACCTCACGTCTGGTTCGTAGGGTGATATGGCTCGAACCCCCAGGAATCCGTGGGGCGCTTTCTTGATCTGTTTGTAGAGCCTGAGTGTTCCCAGTTCTGTTTCTGAGAAGGATTACTGTGTTCTGATGGAGATCTAGTGTTTGGCTGCTGCAAAGTCATTCTCTGTTCTGTTTTTCTGTTCTCCTGGCAGGCAGGAGCTGTTTCACCCTTTGGGATGCTCGGCATGGTAAGTTTTTGTTTTTCTGGGTCAGATTAGAGGCTTTCCAAGTAGGGGCTCCATACTGAGATTCATCAGCACTGTGTGCAACCAGTGCTAAAAGGTAGCCATCTGTGAGCATGACCAGCTATCCAAGCAGGTAGGGAGGATGGGAATGTCTGAAGAGACCAGGATGAGCTTTAGATTTATAGTAAATGGAATAGGGAAGAAAGTATTGAACTGAAACTGGAAGCATCTGGTTTCTCCTGGATCTCTCATTGAGTTGTTTTATGACTTCAGGCCTTTACCTTGTTTCCCCTCTAATGTTTTAATCCTGCCTGTGAGCTGTTTTTGAAGAGAGAGTCTAACTCTGTGTGTATGGGGAGGTTGTATTTGCACCTTGACCAGAGAAAAGTCATAAAGCTGTTACAGCACAATATTTCATGGGAATTGGGACAGTTAATATCTGGGAAGAGCAGGTAGTCCCTTAATAACCTCATATGTCTGAAAAGAAGCTGCAGATCTGGAGGTAATGGAGGAGCTGTGAGGGTGTGAGGAAAGGACTTGGCCATCAGTAGGCAGAGGGGATTATTGCACCTCCTTTGCCAGTGGTGGAGGCTGGAGAAGCCAGCAGAATTCTCCAGGTGAACAGGGCTGGAATGAGAATGCTGTGTGTACGTGAGAGCACCGCGCTCGGAGCGTGCTGATCTCCGTCCTCCACCGAAATGACACAGTGGAAATAGGTTATTCCAGATCCAGCAGCTTCAGCTGTCTTGCTCTGCACAATTGCCTCAATGAAAGAGACTCCAGCGTCCCGGAATTTTTGTAGCTCAGAGGAGGATTAATAAGACTACAAACACATAGACTTCAAAGCATAATAACATTGTGTGTGAGTACTGCTCTGCTGGAAACGAGAACAAGAGGCTACTCGAGGAAACAAAAAAAAAAAAGAAATGAGCAAGTTTGAGCTGACATTGTAATTTTGTTTACATATTGCACAATTAACCTGTGAGACCTGCTGGCCCAGGGTGTTACTGCAGCATTCAGGTTTACAGGATGGAAAAGGCAGGTGTTTGTAGGGGAAAGTAAGCAAATTTGCTGTTATGCTAGAAAGAAAACAATCAGTGGAAATTTTCTTATGATCACTGTTAGTGCACATGCTGAGATTTCTTCTCCTAACTTTGCTGAGTCCCCAAGCTTATAAACCCCAGTGCATTGGCAGTTGGATGCAAAGTAAAAGAACAGCTTTTGCCAGAACATTGGGCAGTGCAACCTGAGAGAATGGAGAGAGCAGCAACCCCAAATTCTGTTTTGGTTTTGTTTTCTGTGCTACTGAAACAACATGAAAAAAAAAAAATCAAGGTTCTTCTTCTTCTTAGGCAGCAGGTTCTTTTGCAGGCAGTTTGTTGTTCTTTCCTCATGTCTCTTCCCAGACTGACTACTCTTGTGTTCTCTTTTCCTTTTTATCAGGCAGGTGGCTTTATAGATATGTTTGGGATGATGAACGACATGATTGGAAACATGGTAAGAACCCTCCGTGACCGGTTCTGTATTCGAGGGGAGTTCTGAGGATGCTTCTTCCATCCCATCTCTTATCTTACTGTGCTGCTTGGGATGGACTGAACCACACCTGCCAAGGCTGTAAGCTTTGCTTCATCACTGGGAGTCAGTGACAGAGCTTGTTCCCGGGTGCAGGGAGAGGAGAGGGGTGAGGAAGGAAGTGTGTGGGTGGACATGTTTAGCAAGAAATAAGTATTAATTTAACAGGAAGGTGTATTCTCCAGAAAAAGACACCCATGGGGATTATGTTCATCCTATTGTAACTTCTTACTTCATTGTAGAGAAGGAATTAAATGCCATCTCTTCTTCCCTCCCATCCCTTCTTTCCACCATTCCCCATTCCTTCTTGCAGGAGCATATGACAAATGGTGCTAACTGCCAGACATTTACCTCCTCAACTGTCATCTCCTATTCCAACCTGGGTGATGGGCCCAAGGTCTATCAGGAGACCTCAGAGATGCGTTCAGCACCTGGCGGGGTAAGGAGGAGGCTGCTGGCCTTGCTGTGAGAGGGAGGCTTGGTTTAGTGGCTTTGTGGGTGGCCACCTACAGCACTTTGGCTTCTCAGTCAGCTGCAGTTCGAGGAGCACATTGCGCTCCTGTGACTCACTGAGCCGTGCCAAGGGCCCCTGGGAGGAAATGGGAAGAGCTGGCAGTGGGGAATCCGTTCTTCCCTCTTTGTAACCTTGTGTCTGACATCCTGGGAGGGGTGGCCGTGCAAATTGCCTGAAACACTGGAGGCAGGAATCAGGGTGCCTTAGGGGGCTGGGAGAAGGAATGGAAATACTGATTCTACATGGGAACGTGCCCCCAGATCCGTGAAACGAGACGAACCGTAAGGGACTCGGACAGTGGCTTGGAGCAGATGTCCATCGGGCACCACATCAGGGAGAGGGCCCACATCATGCAGCGCTCGCGGAACCACCGCACGGGCGACCAGGAGGAGAGGCAGGACTACATCAACATGGACGAAAGTGAGTAGTGCCCGTGTCGTCCTCCTCCTGCCGGCCCAGCCAGGTGCTGCTCCCCCCTGAGCCGGGTGTGTCCCTGGCAGGTGACGCGGCCGCGTTCGACGACGAGTGGCGGCGAGAGACGTCGCGGTTCCGGCCGCAGCGGGGCCTGGATTACCGGCGCCACGACGGCAGCGGCGGCCGGCGGGCCGAGGGGGCTCGTCTGGCCATCCAGGGCCCCGAGGATTCTCCCTCCAGACAGTCCCGCCGGTACGACTGGTGAACTGGAGCAGACCTTGTGGGGGGTGCAGCGTGGCCACCCCCAAACCTGCCTATGCGCTCTTGTAAGTCTGAACAAGTTCCCTCTTCTTCTGCTGTGTGGTTGCCTCTTACAGCCATAGCGTTATTTTTTTTTCTTTGCCCTAATCTTACATTATTTTGAAGTTTCAGTTGCAAAGGGATTTTCCCGCTTTGAGAGAGCAGAGGAAGGTGTGAATTTGGAGAAGATGGAAGCTGTTTAAGTTAGCTTTGTCATGAACAAAAGACCTGTGGTGTCAGCCTTAACTGATGGCTGGAATAGTGTGATGTGATGTAGGATTGCAATCTGTGGAGTGTTCATATTGTCATTGTGTAGAACTTAGAGATCATTTGCTGTCCATCCAGTTTGAAATATAAGTAAGTGCAGGTGTCTGCTCTCCTGTGCTTTGAATAGGGCTCACTAGGATGTGATCTAGTGCTTGAAAAGAGACATTTTCCCCTTTTTTGATGTCTACACATCAGGTTTAAACATATCTTTATCTGTCTTCTGCCTTCTAGGCACCACTTATTCTGTTTATGCCTTCTGTTTCCTTTCCTCCCAGGTACAGACAGTGAAACTCTGAAGCCCCTTCAAAGCACCACTTGGACCCTCCTCAAATTTAGTATTAACCTCCCTCCCACTTAAGAATTGAAACAAAGCAACTAATCTTCTGCATTGCTCTATTTCACCCCATTTGGGTGCTGCAGTGGGGCATGGGGAATCTCACTGATGTGCAAGGAACACATTAATTGCCCATTCCCTCTCTGCTGTCCCTTGGCTCTGTTCTTTTTGCCAGTAGTGCTGGGCATGAGGAGCTGCCACCTTGCCTCTTCCATCCTTTCCACTCTTTCTGTGCTGGGTTGGGCTGGTTCTGAAGTTTGTGTTTAGTCCCCTGAGAAAGGAATATGAGGGAATTCTGCCAGAACCCCCTGTCAGTCCCCTCACCGGGACAGAGGCTTCCATTCCCCTGCTGCTCCTTGGCGCATCTGTGGAGGAGCAGAAGGATGTGTGCGTTGGAGAAGGGAGGAGCAGAACAAAAGCTGGATCAGCCTGTGGGCCCCCTGACCCCTCTTCAGTCAGCTCCCCCACTTTTTTAATTTGTGAAACTTGTAACTAGATGTTTACTGAATAAAGAAACAAACTGTAAAGAATTGGTGGATCAGTCTCTACCTTCAGCTGACCTAATTGTGCCTGCTGTGGAATTAACCAGCCTCTTTCAAGTCCTTGGAAAATTGCTGGGGAGAAACTTGGTGTGAAATTCTCAGGCTTTGTTTTCTTATAGAAAACAGCCTAACAGCCTTCCCATGTAGTCACAGAGTGAGATGATGCTCAACATGGAAATTGTGAAAGAAGACCCAAGAACTCACCATTTGCAAAAAATGCCCTCTAATTGCTGTAGTTTTGTGTGCACTCAAGGGAAATTGGTTGGTCTTTCTTGCTGCCTGGTCAGCTGTGCAGCCCTGAATTGGCCTCTGGGGTTCCTGCACAGACAGGGAATATTTCCATTATTTTCTCACTATATCACTGCAACCGTGGCTGACAGTATGAATGACCTTTCCTTGACTTCCTCAGTATTAGGTGAAAATTGAGAGGCATGAGGAATATAGGACCAGAGAAGATCTCCTGGGTTCTTGGCCAGTTTTGTGCTCTGGCACACACTCTTACACAATCCTTTTCATGAGTTTATTTGGAACAGAAAGCAGGAAATCAATTCATGACTTACACTTGGAAGTGGTGTGCTGGGATCTTGCGGTGTATCCCTCTGCTGTGCATGTGGGCACTAACAGAGACACACCTTGCTGGGGACTGACTGTCCAGCCCTGAGAAAAGGATGAAGCATCCTCTGGGAGCTCAGGGCAGAGTTTGCAGAGTTCCACCCTTCAAGGAAGTGCAGAACAGAGCCATGGCTGGAGCCCACTTCCCTGTGCCGTTTGTCCCATGGGAAACCCCAGTAGGAGTCACTGAATAGTTTGGTTTGGAAGGGACTTCAAAGACAGCAGCCTGCTGTCCCTGGCAGTGGAGTGACTTTCTGGAGGTGTCATAGGCAAGCCCTGAAGAGAGCAAGGCTGAAGGAGGAGCTCCACAGGAAAAAGCAGGGCTTGGGAGAGGTTTCGTGGAAGTAATCCTGGGGTTGCCAGACTGTGAAAGAAGGGACTGCAGCAACAGCAGCCCTCATCTCTGGCACTGTTGAGCCAGTGCAAGATGTGGCACCTGGTGCTTTGATCCAGTGAAGAACCAGCTGAGCTCAGAAAGGTGCTCACAGCATGGAGATGGTGGCAGTAACCAGCTGCCAGGTCCTGACCAGGTTTTGAGGTGATGTCTGAGATGGAGGACAAATGTTGCATTAATAAGCAGAGAGGACTCAGTTTCTTCATGCAGAAAAGCCTAATCTTTATTGTATAGGTCCTATTTTATATGGATTTATTGTATAGGTCATATTTTATAGGATTATCAGGAGGCAGTGTGTCAGATCTTAGTGGTGGAGAATACATTCACACTTAGTTCATTGGTCAGTACATGGTATTTTGCATGTCTATCAAACTTTATAGTTAGTTTACATATTTTTTCTCCTGATTCTCTTGAGGCAGATCTTATTGTTTATGCAGGTGCTAGTTGTTTTTCACTCAAGAATAAGTTGTTGTGTTAACGAGCTCTCATACCAAGATTGTTTTCACACGGGAACTTGCAAATTACTTAGCTGCACTTAGAAGAAATGACAGGCTAGCTATTAATTTAACAGAGCAGGGCTGATTTTATGAGGCCTTTCTTTTATAATTCCTCTACCTGTCTACAACAACAGGAAGGTGGCCGTGGTGGGGATTAACATTGACCTTTGATCATGAGGATCCATTCCTCTTTGGGCATGGATTTCCTAATCTTGATCTAATCCCAAATCCCTTTATCTGGATTCAGCCTTTGCTCCCTGTTGGGTGCTGTCCTGATTACAGATTTAGGTAGGACCCTTGAGTGCTCTTCCACTGGGCAGTGGGAGGGTGATTACCTGGCTGCTGAGCCTTGCTGAGTGCTGCACACTCACTCCCAAGGTCTCTGCCTCCTCCAGGGCCAGCAGGGCAGGAGGAGGGAAAGGCTTCAGTGTGAGGAGAACTTGGTGTTAAGGCAGGAACCCAGGGGAGAGTTTCAGAGATCCCAAACCAGGAGCAGGGGAAGTATATTGAGAGGGTGAGCCCTTTGCCTGTCCCAGGCTGACATGGTACCTGCACTTGTGGCTTCAGAAAGCAGGAGGGTTTTCTCCAAAGAAGGGAACACGCTTACCTGGGTTCATTTTTTCCAGTGAGTTATAGTTTCAAGTGAAATGTTTTGCCCTTAAAAACCATCTACCTCCTGTATCAGGGCACAGGAAAGGCTGGGATGAGACTCTTCCATTTCTGAAGTGTCTCTGACAGCTGTGCCAGCAAGATGGAGAAAGAGAAGGCTGGATGTTCTCCACATGAAAATCAAACAGTATTTCTTTCAGATGGGCGTGACATGGTTCCAAGTCACCCTTGTCCATCCAAGGGAGACAAAATCCCTTCTTGCTCCTTCTCCCATAGCTGTCACCTTCAAATTGGATGAATTGAAGTACCAAAATAGGGCAGTTCAGTGGTACTACTGCATCTTCCTAAGGAGCAAGTAGCACATCTGAAGTGAGACAGAGGGAAGGGGAGGGGGATAGAATGAGGTGGAGATAGGCTGGAAACACTAATGGGAAGATGGATAGTATAACCTTGGATGAGAATGCACTAGTTACACACAAATAAACCAGAAACTTAGGTGGTTTTGTTGGTTGTATATTCAGTTTTCCATAACTGAAAATATATCTTTAAAATTAAGCCCATTAGGGCTAGGAGGAACTTTGTCCTTACATGTTTTTGTGGGTAGCCCTGAAGGTCTGTGCATCTCTCACAGTACTTTTTGAGGTATTGTAAAATCCTGGGGGAATTGTAGAATACTGGGGAGAAAGAAGTCTGGGAAAGTTAACCTGGTGTCAATACTTGTAAATAAAAAATTAGATGATATCCACACCTGCAAACCAGGCAAACTGACATTAAATCAAGATAAGAGATGCAAAATGCATTAAATTTAAAAATAAGCATTTATGTCTCAGTGCTTATGATATGTGATCTCACTTCTCAAAATTGTTCCTGTCCAACAACTGTGATAATTTCTGATTAAATTATGGGTTGGGTTAACAAAGGCACCACAGCAACTCAGAGTCAGAGGTTGCAACAGCACAAGGCATTTTATCTGGCCACACAAGTCTCTGTTCTGAAGTAAAACAAGTTAGTAATTATTAAAACAACAAAAAGGTCAATATTATAAATTTTAGTTCACTGATAGATTTCAAGTAATGAGGGGGAAAAGAGAGTGTAGAATATGAAATTATTTCCAGTAGGACGTTGTTGTGAAACTAATGCTCATTAGTAACTTGATTAATGATCTGAAAGAAGGTATTAAACCAGTCCTGATGAAGCTTTCAGAGGATCCAAAGAACAATGAATGTAATAAATGTTGGAAAAAGATGAGATGTACTGAACAGTCAGTAACTATTGGTGTGTTTATTTATAAACAGTAGGTATTTTTGGCTGCACTGAATGCAGAAAAAACATTCACCCAGGGACATAAACACAGTCTGTGCTCTTTCAAGATGGAGAACTCCAAAAGGAATTGGGATTGGAAGACAACCAAGGAAATGAATGGTACTTGCATAATTCTTCCTCTTTGCAGATGGGTTACACTGGGATGCATTACCAAGAG
This sequence comes from Melospiza georgiana, assembly GCF_028018845.1. NCBI lineage: Eukaryota > Metazoa > Chordata > Aves > Passeriformes > Passerellidae > Melospiza > Melospiza georgiana. The sequence continues at coordinate 80,515,421 of NC_080431.1, forward strand.
CAGAGGTAAAAATTCTCCCCTTTGAAGAATCAGAATGGTTTGGGTTGGAGGGTACCTTAAAGATCATCCAGTTCCAGCCCCCCTGCCATGGGCAGGGACACCTTCCTCTAGACCAGGTGGCTCAGAGCTCCATTCAACCTGGCCTTGGACACTGCCAGGGATGGGGCATCCACAGCTTCTCTGGGCAACCTGTGCCAGTGCCTCACCATCATCGCAGTAAAAGATTTCATCCCCATATCCAGCACAAACATTCTCTCTTTCAGTTTGAAGCCATCTCCCTTCTCCTGTCACTACATGCTCTTGAAAATAGCCTTTCTTCATCTTTCTTGTGGGCTCCCTTCAGGTACTGGAAGGCTGCAATTAGGTCACCCCAAAACCTTCTCTTATCCAGACTGAACAATCCAAATTGTCTTTCATTTTCTCAGCCTTTCTTTGTAGAAGAGGTGCTCCATCCCTCTGATCAATTTGGTATATCAGAGTAGTGAACCAGTTGCGGGAAATCTGGGTATTGGACGCTAAAAAGGAAACCAAAGAAGACTCAAGAAGGGTGAAACAAGGATGCCTTGAAGGCTGGAAACACTGCCCAGCACTGCAAGTTAAGGTGAGCTGAACTCCTGTGTCTGAGTTCACTCACTGGAGCACAGGCTGGCGTTACCTAAACGGGAATGAGGCTTCTGACAGCAGAGGGCTCTTCAGCCCAGCAGAAAACCTGCAGCGACCTCACCATGGAACTGGGAGTGAATGCAGACCTTGTCAGAGCAGTAGAGCACACCTCCGTTTCCCAGCTCCCCCCACTCCAAACCCCAAAAAGAATTCGGGGAGTGGGCACAGGAACGGGATGAGGGAATTCTTGGCCGCTTGAGAAGCCAAGCAATGGGATTATACCAGTCCCAGGGCTTCAAAAACCTGTGAGTAGGAGAGGGAAACAGACTGGCACAGGGCTAGACTGAAGGGCAAGGTGGGAAGGGCAAAAAGAGACCTTTTGACTTGACAAGGGCTTCAAAGCAGGTGGGACCACAAAGAGCTGCAGGGAGCTGAGCTCTCTCTGGGCACAATGGTTTGCTCAGGAAACAAACAGGCACTGCCATGGGGCTGGAATGTAAAATCCTACAGGCTCCAGTGCTGGAGAACAAAAGGATTTAAAATAGACCTCAATCCAGTGTATAACTTAAAACTGACTAGTTTGATTTGCAGTATTTTTTTACTTTCCATAACACTCTAAAAAATGGACTTGATTTTATATTTCAACCCTGTCTTAAATGTAACTAGGATTTTTTCGCCTCCTGGGAATTTTCCTTTTTAAAGACAACACTTCAAAAACTGTTTCCATGGGGAAACTTCACTTTGGTTATTATTACTTCCACCATCTCCTCACATCTGGATGGCTTTTTAAATCCTGAGGGCACTTAATACAAACTTAGCGTGGGGGGAAAAGGTAATAAAAGGAAGGGAAATAGAACAGACACTACCTGTCTCCAACTGCTGGTGATGTAATGTCCAGAGGTAAGCTGGGAGATTAGACACTAGCCTCACCATTTCCATCCCTTACTAATGGCAGAAAAGGAGAACAAAGATTGCAAAAGAATAAATGCTTGAGTAAATAAATAAAATCCAGCAACATTGCCAGATTGGATGAGGGTAACACACAGGAGAACATAGGTGGCCTTGAAGGTGTCAGTAACAGCAAAAGGGCTAAAGTTTGTAGCACAGAGTGAAAGGGAAAAGGAGCATAGGGCCTAAAATCAAAATTTTGGTGATAAAATGAAGCTTCTTTGATTATGACCATCAGAAAAGAAGAAAGACTCTGGATGACCAGAGGAGAGGACATGCAATCCAGGAGGCATTTCTGGTAGCTGTAGGTGTGTGTTACTGTGCCTGTGAGAGATGCTGATCAGACTCTACCTGTGGAAGAGAACTGTGCTCATTTCTAGCCAAGAAAGCCTAAATTGAAGTGCAGGTAAGAGAGCACTTTTGCACTCTATTTGAAGAGCAAGTAAGAGAGTAAGGAGAGCTCACAGTGCACGAGGAGGCTGATTTGGTTAGTTAAGCAAAGTGAAGTCTGTCCTCAAGGGAAATAAACACCAGGGAGGAAAAACAGCTTCAGCTAGAGCCAGGCTGGCACAGGCACAAGAGAATATCAACTAGCTGTGAATTCACTTAAGCTGGAAATTAAAAAACTTTTAACCACTACAGCAGTTGGGTTCTGGGGCAGCCTGCCAAGGGCATCAGTGGGGACTGTAAAATTTACCATCTTGGGATTGGCACCTGAGAAGCTTTTGCAAGGGATTGTGAGACCACAGTGGTGAGAGATCACACTCAGTCACCAGGAGCCTCCTCGTTTTTGCTCCCACCAAAGAGATCATCCATCTTCCCACATCCTGAAACCAATGCTAAATGCTTCAGAGGCAGATACAGCCAAAGCCTCCCCAGAAACATTTTCTCCTGATCTGAAGGGGCTGGGACTTTACTTGTCCTCAGAACTGGAGGGTGCAGGGCAGTTTTTAATATGTGCACAAGTGCTACAGGAATTCTGAACATTCTTGCTACTGTAAAAGGGTCACAGCTCTCGAATCCTGCTGACATTTTGCTGCCTATTGAATTCATCACAACAGGAATATAATTGCACACTGCACAAAGAATTTTTGCAAATGAACTCCTTTCCTTGGCAGGAGAAGAGCTTGCCACCAGCAGAGGAGGCAGACAATAGTCCAGCCTAGTTCCACACTGGATCAAGAGGGGTGCTCCTGGAAAACTGCAGAAGATGAGAGAAAAGCACCCAAAAGATGGGGTGCCTGTGGAACCAGCAGAGAAAACAGGTGGTTTTTATATGAGTATTTCAGCTAAGCAGTGACTAGTACTAGGAAAAGGGATGAGGAAAGAAGAGCCCTGCAGGTGGGAACACAGACAGACTCCCATGGAGAGGATGGCAAAAAGGGAAAGGGGTCACAGAAGGAAAATGAGCAGCTATTCCAGGGCATACAAAGAAGACAAGAAGGATGTCAGAGATCTGAGAGACACATTTGCAGCAGCTGACATGAGCTGTGAGATTCTTCTGACTACTCTACCTTGCTCTGCATCAGAATCCTGCAGAGGCAGGGTCCCAGGAAGGATGGCTCAGCTGTGGCAAGCAGCAGGCACAGCCCTCAGTGGCTGCTGTTAGGGGGGTCTTTGTACAAAGGTACAGCCCCACGGGCAGCAGAGGGGGACACACACCATCGGTGCCAGCTCTCCCCACAGCCCAGACTGTGGGCACCCACCTGGCACAAAGGGCCTTCAGGGGAGCACCCTGGTGCAGGAGAGGCAAGGCATCCCTGCAGGGAGCTCTGGGGACCGCACAGATGTATGATCACCCTGCAGACCAGCAGGTGCAATCTGGCTGGCATGGCCACGGCCTCTGCAGCACCACTCCTCAGCTGGCACCAGGAGCTCACCAGGACGCAGGTGGTGAGCACAAGGTCTGCTGCTGGGCAGGGCTGCCATCCTCCCTGCTGCCCCAGACAGGCCTGAGGGGGGAAACCTGCTGTCCATCCAGAGATGTGCCCCCCAGCCAGTGTCAGTGATGCAAAGGAGGCTCGGTAATGTGTACCAGCACTTGGGTCCACACCAGCCCATCATTCTTCAGGGAACAAAGCACCCTGCCAAAGGTCTCCTCTGGAGAACAGAGGCAAGGGCAGCCTCAGCAACCCCAGTAAAGAAAATATTGACTCCTTCTGAGCACTCAAGGACCATCTCTGACTCCAGAGGTACCTCAGCACAGAGCAGTGCAGGATGGGGAGTACCTTAGAGAAGCCCTGCAGGGTGTCTGCCCAGCTGTGACACCTCTCCCCACCCTCCAGGTATGGATGGGCACTGCTGCAGAAGCCAAGCTGCTGGCAGCAGCTGCCCAGCACCTTCACCACCTTCAAGAAGGGGAGCAGCAAGCTCCCCAGAAGAAATTGTGTCCCAAGAGTGCAATAATTACCAACATTAACACCAATCCCGTGTTACCTCTTGCCACGGGGCAGCTGGAGGCAGCTGGCAAAAGCTGGACCTCAGTGATGGAGCAGTTCAGGTCCTGTCCTGCCTCCTCCCTTTTCTGAACCCATGTGAGAGCCCCATGCAGGTACCCAAAGAGGGTTTGCAATGAATCACTGTGCAAGAGCTGTTAGACTTTCTGTGCTGGGGGTGGCAGATCTCCTGCTCCTCATTTTGCGATGGACATTTCTCTGTAGCCTCTTCTACAGCCCCCTAAACCTGATTCCTTTGCAGGGCTTAATGTGTCCAGGTATTTCTGTTTTCCTCTACTCAGGCCCTTTCCTTGGAAAAAAATGGGTTAAAACATAAAGACATTTTAAAATGAAAACTTATAATGCTCAGTACTTACCTCACTCTTGCCATCTTCAAAGTGATTTATAAATGTTAACTAATTAATTAATCTTCACATCTTCTCCAACTGAAATTCAGAGTCACGGCTGAAGCGAGCAGAAAAATAAAACCCGTGGTTTTCAGGTGAAGGGCAAAGGCAAACCTATACTCCTGCCCTCTGTTTGCCATCCAGCAAGGCAATTTGCAGCAATACTTTCATTCTGCACTGCAACCCTCTCATTTATTTTTCAGTCCTACCAAAGGTCTGAAGTAATTTTATGTGCTACCTCCAGCTTTCCTTTTCTTAATGGAGGTCTTAAAAGGTGCTCCCTTTGAAAAGTAAACAAAATGGAAGACTTTCAGAGCTGTGTTTAATCCCAAACTCTCCTAAAATCCATAACACAGCCAGCCTTGAGAGGGGGATACAGGCAAATGGGAAGGGGGAGCAAAGCCAATCTATGGCAAATGCTGCTCCCAGAGGATGAGCTGACCCTGGGACATGGTGGGGAGGCCATGGCTGTCAAATAACAAAGTTATGGCACAAGGAGAGAGCCAGACTTATGCCAGCTGGGACTGAGCTGTGAGGATCCAAGTGTGGGCCTTCAGCACAGCCTGGGGCTGGAGTGGCGAGCCCCACCAGTCCCACGCTGGTCCACACGCTGGCTGCTGTCACCCACGTGGGAATTGGTGCTCCCAAGGCTGATGGCAGCGCGTGGCACAGAGCTCGGGCACTGCTCTGCCCGGCCCTTGCTGCACAGGGCATCACACGAGCACTGTCACACGCAGCCAGCCTGGAGCTCTCAGTGCTGCCTTCCAACTCCACTCCTGGGATCTGCAGCCTGGATTTAAACTGGATTCAGGGCATTGAAACAGAGCCTTTGTGTCTAAAAGCCACCGTTTGGTTAAAGATAGCAAAGCCCAGCAGACCAGAGAGGAGATGAGGCACTCGGGGCAAGGCGCTGTTACAGCTGCTCCTCCTGAGCAGCAGGTTCTGGTGGGACACAAAGATCCTCCTCCAGTACTGGTAACTTCAGCTCTCCCTGGAGGTGACACTGCTCCAGCCCAGCTCCCGCTGGATGTCAGCCAGTGGCTGTTAGGACACGTGCTGTGTCCGACTGCTCAGCTCCATCCAAGCCCATTCTCATCACACCCCAATGGCTTTGCAAGCAGCACATCTTTCAAAGGGTGTCAGGTGCCAGACATGTGGCAGGTGCTTGACAGGTATCTCCTCCCCTGTTGGCACCTCAGCTCCAGACTAGCCCTTTCCAGGGAGCTGAAGATCTGATACATATGGGCATTATTGTTCCTGCAGACAATCACAAACACAGCGAGCACAGAGCCTCTGCTCCCTGACAGAGACAGATGAAGGTGATGTGACGCAGAGGGAAGAAGGCTCAGGTGATTTAAACAAAAGCTGGAAGCTTGGTCACACTGCCTCCCAACAATTTATGGAGGACAGGATTCATCAGGGAGGCTCCCAAATTAGTTAGGCCTCTCTAGATGGGCATACACAACCCAGGCCCAGCTATCCCTTCATGTGCTCCAGCAGCCAGATTTGTGTTTCCCATCTGGCCAACTTCATACCAAAACTCTCCCACTTGGCACTTGTGGGCCAGGCAACTACAGCCAAGGTGCTCGATGGGGGAAGGTGTGGGGCTGCCCGAGCTCCTGGGAGACACCAGCCAGTGAGAGCCATCACCCCAGGAGAGCTGGCACATCCCTGTCCCCAGCAGAGCCAGGTGCTAGCCCAGCCCTGTGACCACACACAGAGGAGCAAACAAAGCTGCTGGGGAGTTTCAGGAGTTCATGGCTTCGGGTGACAGGGCTATCCCAGTGACAGTCAGGGCTGTGTTACAGCAGCCTGGAATTAGCAAAGCAGGGATATTGCATTGAACCTGCCTTTTGTGGGGTTCGAGATCTGGGATGGCACCTTGTTACCACCGAAACAGGCACAGACTCACCCCCTCCCCTTTACAAGACTTGCTCACACCTTGGCTCCAGCTCCCACCTGTCTGCACAGGGAGCTCACCCAGCAGAAAACCCACCCCAGCCAGTGAACCCAACATGGCCCCATAGAGACAAAGCCCCCAGTTTCCCTTCGCTGGATTATTTTTTTCCGTGGTTCGCTCACACACAGGAACACAGGTTCAGGGAATCAAATTTTAGTCTTGGCACAAGGCGCAGAACCAAGCGGGGGTGGGAGTCACGGTGTCAATTTACATTTACATCAGCTACATGTCATGGAGAGGCAGTGTGACACTGACACCCGTCTGACTCGGCTCCAAGCCAGCCCCGAGGAGGCATCCTTTGAAGAATCTGAGTTAGGTTTTTTCCTGGGCATCTCACAGGAGTCACTTTCACTGATTTGGATTTTTTTTTTCCAACCAGACATCACCACCACCCGAGAACAGCTTGTGCAGCATCCATCCTGTGAGAACTCACACATGTGGGCATTGACTCTGTTACCTCCACCTGTCAGGCAAGTCCCCACATCACTTTCCATTCTGTCCAGGATCACAAGACACACAGTATTGACACAAATAAGGACTTCTTCTTCAGTCTCTGCACCCTCCTCTGAGACTACCTGCAAATCACCTTTTGAAGAGTCTAGAGGAAAATCAACCACACAAGAAACACTTTAAATAAGATTTATGATTCACTTCTGTTTTATGGACTCTCATCCCAATAGAGATACTACCTTTGAGAAGAGAAACTTTGAGAGAATATTCCACCCCAAAATGGGACAAAGGCTCTTAATGTCACAGCTTATTTTGGAACCTCCAGAACTGGTGTACAAGGCAAAGAGATGCCACCCACAGGAGTGCAGGTTTATATAGATATGTCCATAGATCTATATTTTTATTGTTTTATATATATTTATAATATATTTATATATTTTTTAAAAGAATCCCTTCAAAAACTACCCTCCCACCTAGCAAAACAAAGATTAAACAAAGACTGTGTCCTGGAGCAAAGTATCCCAGGGGGTCTCATGGAGCCAGAACGACTGCTGTGCACCAGCACCCTCTTTCCAAGCCTTTGTGATGCCCTGGGGGTGCCAAGGTGACTGTCACACCTTGTGGCTCCTGAAATTGGCCTGTCAAAAGACAGGGAGAGAGAAAGAGAGAAACACGTGGCCATGGCGACGGGGGCTTGGGCGGTTGGGGAAACAGCAAGGCGTACAAGCTGAAGCTCAGAGTGTGAAATGCTGCGATGAAAAGGAGGGAGACGCTGCCTGCAAGGTCGGTAAAGGAGAAAGAAAAGAGAACAAACGTGCAGGAGAGTTAGCTGGCAAGATGGGTCTCGGAGAAGAGCTCAGAAGCATCACACTTGGGACCCCTGCTACCCCTCCATCCCCCAAATCTCTTCCTCTCACCCTCCCAGTTGTGAAGGGAGATCCAGCTAGTTTGACTTAGACCAAATCTTCGTGCTGCCCCGGAGCCTGTGGACACAGGGGAAAAAACCGAAAAATAACAGTTCAAAGTGGTTCATATCTCTCTCCCTTCCTGGGTGCACAGAGCAAAGTGCACTGGTGCTCCCCCACACACTGCTCACCCCTTGGCCTTGGAGGTTTTCTTGCTCGCCTGGCGCTGGTTGGTGCCAGGGGCCGGCTCCCGGAGCTCCGTGAGGTGCTGCTCTGGGTCCTGGGACGTGGCTGCTGCAGCGGCTGCTGTTGTCACTTTAATGGTCTTCTTCAGGTTTGCCACCTGCAACAGCAGCAAAGACAGAGCTAATGTGTTTCCCAAAGCCGGAGATTTTTTGGCTATGGATTTTTTCAGTTGCCCTCTGAATTTTTTTAAATTTCTTTCTAAAGGAAGCCCTGGAGCTAAGAGCTGCAAGCTCCCATCAAGCAAAAGAGCCAACATCTGTCCAGGCCCCTGCACTGCAGAGCAGTATTAAGCTGATTTAGGACTCCTCTTCAGGCACAAGTCCCTGGGGGGTCTGGCCTGGGGAGAAGGCAATGCCTCACTCCAGCAAGACTGTAACAACCACAGCACAGTGGCTCTAGCTGTTTAAAGGCAGGGCCTTTGGCTGCTCCCTGCTGCAGGCACTCACCTCGCTCTCGATCTGCTGCTTCAGGGCCAGCTGCTGCTCCTTGTGCTGGTTGGCCCTGCTGACCTGCTCCTCGATGCCCGAGAGCACAACCTCACAGCCCTGGCACCTGGAGAGGAGACACACCACTGAACAGGCCAGGGAATTGGCACAGCACAGAGACAAACGTGACAGACAGCAGATTTCAACTCCAAAATCACTGGGAAGTGACAGCTATGCCAGGCAGGGAAGATACAGGGGCAGGAGTCTGATGTAATAACGCAGGGAATTACATTATTATCTGTGAGGGGGACACGTAACAAAGCCATGCTGGGTTAAGAACTACAGATAAACACTCAGGAAGCCTCCTGCCAGCAGCCAGCGCTGTGCCAAGGCTGCTGCATCCCCATCACCCCTCCAGACACAAACAGGGGAATTACTTTTGGGAAATTACTTTCCATTGGAGTATGGGAGAGGGGATCGAGTAGGTCACCTCCCAACACCACCCACCCTTAGCAACACACAAAGGATCCAGGGAAGCCAGCGGCCACTCCTGCAATCTTTTTGGGGTGTTAGTACTGGGGGCTTCCTCCTCACCACTCCTGCAATGTGCGGGTGATGGTGCTAAGCTCCTCCCTCCGGATGTCCCTCCCAATGCTGTAATCCACCTCCAGGCGCTGGTTCCGTTGATCCAAGCTCCCTCGCAGCACATCTGCATACACAGCCTCAATCACCAGGTCCTCCAGCTGCCGCACGTTCTTCAGCTGCAACTGCTCCAGCAGCACCGAGTAGGGGATGCACTGTGGAAACACGATGGTAACTAGCACCAGACAATCCCAGTGGGAGGAGAGCTCAGGAAAAACAGGGCCACTACCTTGATCTTGGCAGCCAGAGTGACGACTGACAGGTGCCTCAGTTTGTTCTTCTGGGCCTCTGTCAAGGGAGGGAGGTTTGCTGCTTCAGCTGTCGTCAGGGGAAAGAATGGGATATTAGAATTTATGCCTCGTTTCCCAGTTCTGCACAGAAGCACCTGTACCACACCCGTCTCTTAAGACGTCTGCACACCAATCCCCCAAGTGGTGCTTCGTCTTGCCAAGCCATCCCCATCAATTCTCAGCTCAAAAGACCTTTTCTGGGCAGCCTTTCTTCCTGCCACCCTCAACTCAGCACTTCTAGCTGTCCCATGGTTATTTATGCGAGTCTGCACATCCCAATGGATATCCAAGTCTCTCCCCGGCCCCTCAGAAACGCCTGTCAGGATGCTCTTTGGCAGGTGGCAAATGGCAGCGTCAATCTCCGCCAGGCACCCGCTACTCTGGGGCCCAGAACACAACCGGGCGTGTGTCGGGCCGGGGGCTCAGCCCTGGCTGCACGGTGGGGCCCCTGCGCCCCGGGTCCCCGCGCGTTTCCCACCCCGCGGATCCCCACCCCGGGCCGGGGGCTCGGGCCCGGCCTCACCCAGGTAATCCGCGTAGGTGCCGTAGGCGAAGATGGTGAGGAGGCGGAACACGGGGGAGAACTCGCTGTCGGCCAGCTGCGGGGACACAGGGTCAGGCGGCGCCGCCGGGCCGCGGGCAGGGCCGGGCCGGATCGGGCAGGGCCCGGCGGGGCCGCGGGGCGGGCGGCTCTCACCTCGCGGACGGCGGGCATGTCCAGCAGCTCCCCGAACACGTAGATGCCCGGGGCCTCCAGCACCTGGTGGATCAGGCTGGCGAGCGCGGCGCCGCGGGCCGCCTTGGCCAGCAGCAGGAACTGCTCCTGGCTCTGCCCCGTCACCTTGCCCTCGGCCGCCATGGCGGGGCCCGGCCCGGCCCGCCCGGCCCGGCCGCTCGCTCGCCCCCCGCAGCCCCGGCCCGGCCGCTCCCGGCCGGCCCCGCGCACCCGCCCCACACCGCCGGCGCACGGCGGCCGCTTCCGCGTGTGACGCGCACCCGCCGCCCATTGGCGGAGCCGGCGGCTTGTCCCGCCCCCGCCGCTTCCCCATTGGCCGGGCCGGGCGCCGCGCGGCGACGCAGTCCCGCCGCCAGGGCGCCCCCCGCTGGCGGGGCTGAGCGCTGCCGGCCGCGCAGCGCCTCGTCCGTCCCGCGGCCGCTTCGTCAGTCCACCGCATTCCCGGGCCATTCCCGGCCATCCCGGGCCACTCCCGCCCAGCCCAGGCCACTCCAGCCATCCCCGGTCAGCCCGGGCCATTCCTGGCCACTCCCAGCCGCGCTTGTCACCCTGCCATGGCAGCGTTCATGTCCCCTGGCCAGCACAGGCTGTGGTCTGCCTGCGGCGCAGCCTCCGCCGCCACCCGCTGGTCCCCAGCCTTTTGGCCCTGCTGGTCACTGGCACCAGCCAGCCCTCAGCTCCTTTCTGCGCTGTTCTCATTCTCTGCCCTGCTCACCAGTAGCTGCTGTGTGCTCACCGCTCTCTTCTTTTTCACGACCCATCCATCCTCTGTCGAAACTCCCCAAGCTGCCCAGCCACAGTGAGATGTGCAAGGCAATCAATGCCAGATGAACATCCGCGTATTTATGGGTCTTGCCAGTCTGGTGAATATCTGCTCCTCATCCCTACACCTGGAAATGTTCGAGGCCAGGATTGATGGCGCTCTGAGCAGCGTGGTCTAATAGCACAGCTCCCTGCCTCCAGCAGGGGTGTTGGAACAAGATGATTTTTAAGGTCCCTTCCAACCCAAACCATTCTGTGATTCTATGATTAATGTTGAAATAGCTGGTGAGAAAACAGATGCACTACTATATGGCATGGTGTTTTTCACATCTCAATGATCTATTCTATAAGCACCACGCCAGAATTAAAAGAGGTGCATGGAATACCTTGTGTGTGCCCACACATCGCTCTCGTTTTCGCTTTCACACCATTAAGATCTCACTATTTTGGGGATATGTAAATGTAAAAAATCTTATGTTGCAAAGCACTGTACTTATGTATTTAAGCCGTGCATTTCTTAAATCCCTGCATGCCTCCCCTCCTCTACTGCATTAATTTTTACAAAAAAATGACTTTACTATCTGCTGAATCATTAACCATCGCACTTGTCAAGAAATGCATCCCTGATGCAGGCAGGGTATGGCCATAAAACGATAGTTTAAACGCTCCACAAGGATAGAAATGTTTCTAGTGCACCTTAAGTACCTCTTGGTGGGTGTATGAGTTACAGCAATGCGGTCATTGCTGAGGGCACGCTTCCCTGTGCCAGGTGAGAGAGAACAGAAACTGGGGGTCATTTGGGGAAAAAAACACCCACACCTTCAGAGCTCTTCTCATCTTGTATAAATCACACCGTGGGCAGAGGTGAGTGGTGAGGGGACTGGGAGGAGAGCAGGCAGTGTGCATTTCAATAAGCAATATTAAGCTGTTTGGCCAAGAGTTTCCAGTGCATCACCAATTTCCTCATGGCTGGCTCCTTCAGAAACCCACAAAGATTTTCCATGAAATAAAAAGAGGCAACAAATTGATGGGAGCCCGATACAGTCTAGGCAGGCAGCACGGTTTTAGGATGTTAAAATCATAGAGCCATCAGGGCAAGTTTGCACTCCAGCACATGATTGCCAGCAAGAGATTTGGGCTTCAGCTGGATCAGTTTAGCACATATTAAAGACAGTTGACTTGTGCTTTGCCAGACTTCCGTAAGTGCAACATCTTGAAATAAGTGTAACATCTTGAAGTCTTCATCTGGGTAAAGTCTACGTTTGTTAAGATTTTACTTGCCAGTATCAACAACTCTCATCTCCTGCTTTGACTCTAGTTCTTGTCACACAGCTGCTGTGGCTGAGTCACGGAGAAGGCTCCTTTGGGGCACAGTTCTGCTCCAAACACAATTTCAGAGCTAGGAAACATAACCCCTGGCTGCCTTAGGGAGTTGGATCGTTGTCTCCCAAGCTCATTTGTACAGCTCAGGGTCACTCTCTTCAGTCCCTAAGGCTCCTTTAGTGTTTGGTCTCCTCACTGAGACCGCTGAGAGAAGGAGGGAACAGTGAGGACAGCCATGGTCAGTGTGAAAAACTGAACTTGTAATGTTAATGATCGTGCTACGAAGATTAGGTGGACATCTCTTAAAACAAATTCCAGGCATAAGGAGCAAAACAGTCTGAGTGCTGGGCCAGAGAAGCAAACATGTGCCCTGAAAGGGAAGGGCACTCAAACCCTCAGTCCTGCTCTTGTAGGGCACATTTTCATTTATGTGAACCATTTTCATTTATGTGATCATTTTAGCTTTGAGATGTCACGGTCTCGTTTGCCTCAAAAATCCAAAGCTGAGCAAAGAAACTTCTCTGATCATCTTCCACTGGTAACTGAGCATGGGCACAGTCAGTGAGCTCTCCCAGGAAAGTGCCTCACGCCTGGTGGCTCTGGGCATTGTTGGAAGCTACCCTGGGTCCTCAATGAACAAAGCAGTGAGGAGCATTTCATATGCTCCAGTCAGGTAAAATGGGACCAAGACATATTTTACCCACCAGGCATTTCTTCAGGAAGATCATGATGACCCAGGGAAGCGGGAAAGTCTATCAGTCTGTATTCTCAGAGCCAGCAATATTTGGCTTCTCCATGCAGCAGGATGAAGGGAGAGGCAGGCAGGTAATGTTGGCTGAGAGCTGTGAAGGCAGGTTGCAGGGCAGTATTGACAAGGGCACCATCTCCTCTCTGCTTTCCCCTCCCTATTTCTATTTAGGCCTGATTCACCGTAGCCTCACACCTGCTGTCTTCACTTACACCAGTGCAGGGTGCATTCAAATCAGGTTCAAACGTAACCCTACTGATTTGTAGTGTTTTATTACTCTCTTCCCCACCCCCTTGCCGGCTCCTTCCATCTCAGTTTTATCTCTGTATCGATCTGTTTCTCTCACACTCTCTGACACGCTTGCTGCCTTTCATTATTAGTTAGATAAAGCCTGGCAGCCTGAGCATCGTAGCTTACATGATGCTCTCTCTGTCTCCTCCTCCACTTTGGCCCCAATTCCTATGGTCTGTGTGCTGGGTCCCTAAGTTTTTGTCTGCTCCTTTTTTATCCTGCATCAAGGGCAAAGACTAGAAGGTCCTTTCAGTGACTCAGATCCTGCACTCTCCAAATGAGGAGGTCATCGTCTTCACGAGTGCAAAAGTCATGGGTAACATCTCCACAACTTAGCAAAACTTTGGCCTCATCCCTAGATTGGAGTGCTGGGTGTTGAAATTAAATCCCAGCCTCCTAGAGGCAGTAACTTCTGTGCTTTTGCTTTCCTCACAAAGCAAACACCTATCTTTATGGTCACAGGGAAACTGTGAAATGTGATTTTCATGTAACCAAAAGAGCCGAAAGTAGGAGGCGAAGAGTGCAGATGAAAGCAAGTCTGTACGACATTTCATAATTTTAAGATAAATCTTGTGACATGGAGACGTTCTGTGTTGTTATTTCGGAATGTTTGGGATTTCTGATCCTAGCTGTAACCACCCCCTAGCATCATCCCTCTCTTCTGATCTCGCTCTGATCTCTACAGAAAGAAACCTCCATTCTCTTTGTGCTACAGATCCACTTTCTTTCCTCTCTGCTCCCTGTCCCACTTTAAAGCTGTAGAGCTGTACGGGCTCATTCTGGGTTCTTCCTTTCTTCGCCACCACAGAATCCAAATAACTTGTCAAAACGCTGAAGACATTTTTTTTCACCAGTCCCTCTCCAAACATAGCAGAGTCACATCTCATGAGACGATTTTTCACAACTGTGTGTAACACGGACTCTGAGACAAAAACACTGTAAGGACAAGGGAGGCTGGCATGACTCTCTTGGATACCAACATGATAAAAGAAGGCTTTTAACCCTTTAGTTTGTACTGGGCTAATGCACACAGGGCTTACACTTAAAATCAGCCCAGTATCAGCTGCTTGAGGGTAGCTGCATGATAATTCTTCCTCTGATCTGCTCTCACAGCCCTCAGGATTCTGCAGACCAGGAACTGTCTTCCAGACAGGCCTCCGGTTGTGATTCAAAGACTCCAGAAGAGAGAGGATCCTGCACTTCACTAGGTAGTTTGTTTCTGTGATTAATCACTCTCCAGTGACTGGCTCTTGTTATTCCCTGCCAGAATATTTGGTAGACTTTTCTCCAGGAAAGGAGTGATACTGCAAGCAAGTCATGTCTCGTTCTGCTTTTTGATATATTAAACAGGTTGACCTCTTTAAATTACTGAGATCTCCAGCCTTCAGATCACCTTTGATTCAAAGTTATTTTTAAAATATGGAGCATAAAGCACTGAACAGTTTTCCAGCATGAAAACTGTCTTACTCATACACAGAGAGAGGTTTAATCGTCTCCTTGCTGCCATCCTCACTTCTGTCCTTACACAGACAGGAATCACTTCAGACTCATTGCTGCAGCCTGGACCACTGATTCTGTGTTCAGTTTTCTGCCTGTTACAATCCCCACATATTTTTCAGAGCACCTCTTTTCAGGACTGGAAGTTATTCCCTGTAGACGTGGGCAATTTTTTTTCCTGTTTGTGGCTGTACAATTTGCTCTCAACAGTCCTTATAAGAAGTTTTATGAGAATGGCCACCTTACTGAAAGGGGCAGGTCACTCTGTCCTGGTCCTATCCTCATTATTTTTAACACTCTAACAATATTTGTGCCCTCAGTAAATTGTGTCAGAATGAACTATATCTGCTCACCAAGCACTGAATAAAATGGTGAGTCATACCTGACCCGGGACTCATTCCTGGGCATCCACATGAGAAACACTGCCACTCAATGGTGGGCTTCCAGGGATGACCTCCTTTGTGTTTACAGGGCGTTAAATGGAGTTAACCAGCTCACTTAACCTCCTGCTCTGTTAATGTTGCATAACGCTTTTTTTTCTTATCAGCATGCTTTGGGAAATTAACACTTCCAGAAGCCTGGATAGATCTGAGCCATCACCTTTCCCAAACAAACCTGTAGTCACATCAAAGACTGACACGAACAAAACAAGTTTATGCAGCAAGATTAGTTTCCTTCAAACCAGGCTGATTGGCATTAACTGGAGAATCTCATATCACCTCTTTGTTGCTTTGCCGAGAATTTTTCAGGTCTTCTGTTTGCTCTTTACAAATATTCACAGGGCACAGTTCTCTTCCAGTCTTCTGGGATGTCTCTGATATTCCAAAGCTTATTAACCCCTTGTTTGGTGAGCAGTAGGGCAGAGGAAACTGGGTTCCCTGTGGACTTTTTTCCTGTATGTTCTGTACCTTCCACTACCATACGTTCAGCAGGGGTCTCTTGAGGCACCCCTCCCACGGCTTGCCACATCTGTGAGGGGCAATTTCTTCTACAATCTACATCACTGGGCTCCCCCACCACTCTCTTAACATTACAGAGCTTTTTTACATAGCTCAGAGCTCTTTGTTACATCTCTAAAATGACACAGCTTTCCCAACATTTTCTGCTTAATTCTTTTGGCCTGCTGGATGGGCTGCTCTGACCTGTGGGGCTTTGCCCAGCAGCATGGCTACAGGCTCTGTTCCAGCACAGGCATTGGAAGCATCTCCTTCCTCTGTCAGGCCGCTGGTTTTCATACAATTTGTTGGAGCTTATTTACCTTCTAGAATCTGGTCATTTTGTCAAATCCATGGCAACTAACAGACAGACAGACAGACAGGATTCTGCAGGCAGCAAGGCAACAAGGCAACAACGTGGGTCTCTCTTCCCTTAAGAAACAACAGTAAAGCCAGCAGCAGTGGCCTGCCTGGGCTCAGGACTCCTGGGTGTAAATGATCTGTACGTGATCACTGCCAGACAGAAATAACAGCCAGTAACACCTAATTCCATCTCTCCCCTCAAATTTCCATGTAATTTTACATTAGCTTTCCTTTGAAAAGGAAACCAAACGAGCCATTCCATTTAAATCACGTAAGAGTGAGGTACAAGTGACATCAGCCATTGAGCTCTCTGCTCCCATCATCTCGACAGCTTTCCTGATTCCCCCCACCACATCTACCAAGGTTTCCTTGGTCCCTAAAAAAATCCTGCTCTTTGTCCTCTCTCATATTTCTGACTCCTTTTGCTGCCTTCTGTAGTTTTACTCTTCAGGGGGATTTTCAGTGTTTGCGTCATTTGGATTTTCACCCTTTAGCTGACCTTTCCCTGGTTGAAATTTCTCTTCTGTTTTGTGCTTCCCAATTATACTAAACACATTCGTCAGGATTTGAAAAGGTCAGAGAGAGCCTGTGTGCCTGATGTAGCCCCTTCCAGAGCTTTCTACCTTCTGCTCCTTCCAGGTGAGGAAGCAGGGGGAGAAGCACAGAGAGCGAGACAAGCTGAGCGCTGACTTGTGCTGCTCCACCATGTCTGCACAGGGGGTTTGTCGGGATGACACAATGAGGGATCGCTGAGCAAGGTTTGTGCAGACGATTTGTACAAGTCCTGGGAGAGCTGGAATGAGAAGGCTGGAGTGTGACGGGAGCCTGGATAATCTCTGACAGGAAGCCCCATGTACATGAAAGGGACAAAAGGCGGGGTTTGGTGTGTGCAGCCTGGTGACACACAGGGCTGTGGCATCTGACACAAACCTCGGCTGTGACACCGCTGCCCTCCTCCCACATCACGACCTCCTGGTGACAACAATCCCCGTGCTGGTCCTCCAAACACACCAACATCACTCCCAAACATGTGAAACACCTGTTGACTCTGCTAAACATGCTCACAAATTCACACACAAGACTCAAATATCCTGGCATGGAAAGCTTGGAGCAGCCTGGTTCATTGGCAAGGAGCTCGCAGGAAATCTAGTGAAGAACTGACTCAAACCCTTCAGATATGTGTCCAAACTTGGCACAACCTGTTCTGGCCATCCTGCCGTGCTCAGGCTTGGTACTTTGTGTCCATTTGTCACCTGCTTCCATCCCTCATGCAGTGGCAGGTTGCTTCACAGCTCAGTGCTGTCTCTATTATTTCTTTCTCGTATTTTTTTTCTCCCAGGGTCAGTCACAGTCTTTCCTCATCGCTTTATGATGAAAAGTTTGATTGTTTTTGAGGATCTGAGGAAATTACTGTCTTGCTGCCTCATATTTCAGGCCCTGGAGTGGAAACTGTCTCTCTGTCATTGACTTTTTTCTCTCGCCCGTTGGTTGCTCAGCTGCTCCCTTCTGATTTGGTCTGTGCTTTCTGTTTGGTTCTTGATGGTGGAGGGAGATGTTCCCTGTGAAACGCTCGGCCCCTCAAAGGCACATCAGCTTCTTTCTTTAATTTTGCTGTCACATCCCTACCATTTCCAGACGCATCCCATCGATCCCTGGCAGAAACGCGCTTGGGGACGCGCTCAAAAGAGCCGGGCGATCCCTCAGCGGGTAAAACACACCTTGGAAGGATCCCCTTCCTCCCCCCCGCTTCCCCATGGCTCCTACCTCACCCATGTGTCCCAGGGGCTCTGCCCGTGAGGCTCGACCGAGCCCCGCCGGGGGTGCGCCTCGCCGGGGCCGCCCGTCCGTCCGTCCGTCCGTCCGCCGCCCCCCGCCCGGTACCGCGGCGGCCACGGGGGCCCGGGGCTCCGCAGCCCGGGGATGATGGATGCGGGGACGGGGGACGGGGGGCGGGACCGAGGGGCGGCATGTCCCCGAGGGCACTGCTGCGGGGCGGCAAGGCGAGGGGCGGCGGGGACGAGCCCCGGGGGGCGGCCCGGGGGAGGGGGATCCCGGGGGGCCTCCGCCCCCAAGGACGGACCGGTCCGGGGGTGGCGTTCGCCGGAGCGAGCTGGAGCGACGGGTCCCTTGGAGACACCTCTCTCCATGGCAACCTAATCGCTTCCTGTGAAGATCCCGAAATAACCGACGAGCCGGGGGAGCGGAGCCGAGCGGAGCCGAGCCGGGCCGGGCCGGGCCGGGCCGGGCCGGGCGGGCAGCGGCGGGAGGCGGCGGGGGGCAGGTCCGGCGGGCCGGGAGCGGGGCTGCGGGAGCGCGGCGGGCGGGCAGGGAGCGGCAGGAGCCGTGGCCGCCGGGGCAGGGGGCTCCGGGCCGGCGGGACGCGCTGCCCCCGCCCGGCCGTGCCCTGCCCCGCCGCCCCGGCGCCCCCCGCGGGCCGCAGCGGGGCCACGGTGCCGGGCGCGCCCGTGCCAGCAGCCATGGGGTTAACGGGAGGCAGCGAGCGAGAGACACAGAGACGGAGAGAGAGAGAAAGAGGGGCTGGACCAGTCCTCGGCAGCTGTTTATTTCAAGGCATCTCTCGCTCCCTCTCCCTCAGCCAAGGCTCAGCCTCAGCAAACCTTCCTCCTCCTCCTCTTCCTCCTCCTCCTCCTCCTCTCCTTCCTTCGTCCTGGCCATGAGAAGCACGGGCAGCAGCAGCTGTGCTCCCCCAGCCCTGTGCTCCGCCGCCCCGGCTGCGCCCCGCTCGTCTCCCCGCAAGGTAAGTTCATCCTCTCGGCCCGGGCTCGGGGGACAGAGTGGGGACGGGGCTGCAGGGCCGGGGGGAGGGGGGCTGCATGCCCGTCTCCAAGTCATCTCTCCCCGTCTCCTTCCCTGTGTCCTTTCTCCCCCTTTTTCTTTCCCCTTTCCCGATCTAGGTGCTCTGTCTCCTTCCAGCCGGCTGTCTCCTTCCTCCCCCCCTCCTTTTCCTCCTCTTTTAGTCGGGGGTAGGGGATGCCTGAGGTGCCGGGAGGGAGGGGGCACAGCCGAGGGATCGCTGCCTCTTACCCTCCAGCTCCGGGCTCCATCACAGACCTGTTGTGCTGGAGCACTGGAGCCTGCGCTGAGGAAGGCGACTTCAGCCAAATTGGCGCAGCTGGAGAAAGGAAACAGAGGGATCAATCCCACCTCCTGCCTGGCCAAGGGTGCACCATGCAAGAGAGAGCAATTCAGATGTGGAGACTCAGCACTTGGAGCACTTGGATGCCCGGGAACAGTAGGAAACTGGGAGGCAGAAGATTGTCAGACTCATGACATGTATTGCAGGCAGGCACTAGATGGCAGGGGACCGGCATCCTAGAGTGCTGCTTGGAATGGGGCCACACTCACAGTTCCCAAATGCAGGGAGACTTGAGCTCAGAGGACCATGGATGGGCTTCACACGCCCATTCCCTCGCTATGAAAACACCCAAATGCAGCATCACCCTTCCAGCCCTGCGTTCTGCCCCAGCCTAGGATCGCCATTCCCAGCCCGTAAGAGCTGACCCAGGCAGCCTGGCACGGGAATTCCTATCAGCAAGTCACTGAGCGCTGCAGGACCTGCACTGACTCAGGGCGAGCAGTGCCAGCCCCTCTGGGATCCTGCTGGATCCTCCTGGGTGCTGCCACCAGCCCTCTCAGCCTCAGACATCAGCCTGACGGGAGGCACTGCATTCCAGCTGTCAGCCCCCAAATTCAGCCAGCTCTGGGAGGTGCTGCCCCCAGCCCCACACATAGCAGCAACTCTTTCCCTGGATGGGCTTGGCATCTCCACCCCAGCATTCGGATTCACAGTACCAGCTGCCAAAACTCCTTCGAGTGCAGCAGAATCGTCCCCCTGGGTCATCTGCTCTGGGATTCCTCCCTTTCCCTGTCCCCACCCAGCCAAATCCAGCAGGGCATATCCATAACCCCTTTCCACCAACACCAGGGCTCCTGCTTCCTGCTGCCAGACCAGCAATGACTGCATCTCTGCCTCTTGGACCATGAACTCCGGGGTGTTCATGGCCCCTGAGGAAAATACAGGTGTGGTGTGCCCAGGGCATCACGCAGTGTGGGGGGGGTCTCGCTGCCTGTGCCTGAACTCGCTCTGCTCGGCGCTCGGAGAGAGCTGCTAGGTTCCGTGGTCCCAGATCACAGACTCCTATCAGTAGCTGTCACCACAGCCCTTAGTGCTGGCTGAGAGATTAAAAAATGACAGCCAAGCAAGCATTCCTTCTCTGTAAGGAGGGCTGGGTCCTCCTCAGGTTTGTTTTGATTTTTTCATCACTATTTCGAGTGGAATCGTTGCAGTGGGGGAGCTGGGCGAAGCAAGGATTTGCATGAAGCTCTCGGTGCTGCGGGGTTGCTAATGGTGAGCGTTACTCAGCCAGCAGTAAGTTTCATAATCTTGGCCCAGCTCTTGTGAATGTTCCATTTTTCAGGGTCATGAGCCTCTTTACCCTTCTTCCATCCCTTCCCCCTCTCCCCAAACTGGTTGGCAATTTCATTGTTCCAGTGGAATATATCCGTCATGTGAGGTCATCGCTGCATAAGGAGAGGTGATTGATTGCTTAGGTCGCTGGGGCCTGTCCCATGCTGGGCTTTGAATGCTGGTCTGGAGACCTTGAACCGGACTCTGTGCTCGAAGGCGAGGCGATGTGGGGTGCGGAGGGGCACGGTGATGCATTCCCGGCAGCTCGAGTCGCCGAGCAAACAGACTGCTGCATTCTGAACTAGCTGGAGCTCTCTGAGAGCAGACAGCTTCATTCCTAGAGGCACAGTATCACAGCAGTCAAGCTCTAGATGTTACAAAAATACAGATAGATCATCATCTGCCAGCTGAGCCAGACAGAATCGGGTGCAACTCTTTTGCCATCCCCGGATGGAAAGAGCCTCTACCCGCTCCTCACTAACGCGGCTTGTGTGCGCTTGGCTTCATCCAACTGCTCTCCAGTCAGAGCTGATCTCGGCCAGGCATCGAGAAAGCTGTGAGATTCTCAGATTTTAAGGCCAGAGGGACCATTTTGATCATCGAGACTGACCTACAGCAGAGCACAGGCCAGAGAATTTCACCAATTTAATTTCCTGCGCCAAGCCCATAACTTCTGATTGAACTGTAGCATCTCTTTTAGGAATAGAGCCAGGCAAAGGCTGCAGGCAGTAGGGAACACACCACCTGCCTAGGTGAATTGTGCTGGTGTGTGACCCTCTTTATTAATAGTATTGTTCCTCATTTGAATTTGTCAAACTTCAGCATTTTGTAACAGAAGGTTACAGATTGCACTTGATGTGAGGGAGCTACAGCACACGGCTGGCACCTTGGTTCTTTTATTCCTGTGATGCCTTTTGTATTTGGATAGGATTTATCTATGGCATTGAGGTATATGAGAATCCTGAACACGGAGAAAGAGTAAGCGAATCCTAGGTCTTTCCTGGGGCACAGCAGTATCTGAGCTCCAGAGCCCAGGGTGTCACATTCAGGGTTTATTCAGAGCTCCTTGCTCTGACCAGGAGTGCAGCAGGCTCTGCTCCTAGCCATTAGGTAGGATGCAAATTCCCGGTCCCCCTTAGTGAACTGCTGTGTGTATGCTTTGGGACATGGCTCCTGAGATCTGCTCTCTCATGTCCCAGCAGCGGCTGGTCCATGCTGCAGGAGACTTACAAAGAGGGAGGAAGCACAGATGGGTGTGGGGAACAGCAGCAGGATTCATGCTTCCATCCTGCAAATGCATGAGAGCAGCTCCTAGCAGATTAGCCCCAGTCTGGAGTGATGGTGGGGTCCATATGCAGCAGCAAAGAACAGTGTAATTCTTACTCACTGCTTTCAAGCACCAGGATTCACAAACTGAGCTCAATGAAGTGCCCCGGGGAAATAGCTTTGTCATTCACACTCTGTCATCTGTGCATCACAGGACCGGAACGCTGAGATGAGGGCTCTGTACCTAGAGTGAAAGTGTACAGGTTTCCTCTTCAGACTCTGGGAGTAGCCCTGTCCAGTTTTATTGACATTAGACCTGGAAGACACACATATGAAAGCCAGGGCCTTGCTGTGAGGTACTGGTGCAGAAATTCAATCTCTCTGCTCTGGCACACAAAGGCTTACCTAGAATGGTATAAGGTGGGATTTATACTCCCAGGTAGTGAGAGCATTGGCATCCCCTCCTCTGCTCTGAAGGCCTACCAGTTTATTCAGGATCCACACAGGGAGCTGCATGCAGAGCTGAAGGAAGGGCATGTGTTACTCTGGCCCTCCAACACAGCAGGGTTAGTGCCCAGGACACAATCCTGCTGCCGGTGGCTGACCACGGAGTGCCCCAGACATGCTTTGTCTGCCTTTTAGTCAATAATCCACAGGGACATCCATGCTCCATTTCAAACATAAACGCTCCAAGCATGCTGGAATCCAGCCTGCACTGCCTGGTATTTTCACCTGAAACATTCCTTCGCTGCCACACCCTCCATGCCATGGGAGACACCTCTGTCCGGCTCCCAGCTCCTCCACAATCAGTCCAGGGTGTGCCAGTGCAGGACACAGTCTTTGGCCACGATCTCATTAACAAACCAGAATGTGTGGACAGAGACCAACCAAGTTGGCATCATCCCTGCACTCATCTGGAGCCACCTTTGGGGTGGGGACATTGGGAATCACCAGCTCATCACTCTAGGCAGCAGAACCCACGCACAGCAGTGTCTCCGGTCTGAGGCTTGCACCCCCATGTATGGGCTGTCCCCTCCTTGCACATGAGGCGGTCAGTGCTGGGGCTCACCCCTCCTCAGCTCATTCCATACGTTATCTGCTCCATAGGCCTGAAACTGAGACAACCATGTGTGAAAGCCATCCAGGATTTGGCTCTGTAGGGTATCTTATTCCCAAGTTTTCAATCCTGGAATTCCATAGACGGGGTGTCATTGCTGGAGCTCACAATCTCAGCTTAGAAGAACAAGATGTCTCCATTATGAGATCTCCCAACAAGGAGAGCACAGCGACCCCAGCATTCCTACCCCCAGGCACATTTCTGAGGGCAGAGCCATCTGTTGGGAGGAGTGCTAGAGCTTACACGTGCACCACTACTGTGCCACACTTCCCTGTGGGACTGGCACTGAGGTCTGCCTGCACCTGGAGAAGGTCGCTCCTGCTGGGATGGCACTGTCCAGCCCCACATCTCCTCCTTCCTGATGCAAAACAGCCCCCTGCCCCCTGAAGACTTGAGCTGTGCCACAAGCAGAGCAGGCTCTTCATCCCAGGGAACTGCTGTCCCGTGGTGAGTGCCAGGCATGGCCCCAGGCACTCCAAGCCATCTTCAAACCTCTCCTGCAACTTGTGTGCCCTCCAGCCTGGGGATTCACACAAGGAGGTCCTCCATGCTTGGAATTCCTTCCCTTTCAAAGTCCAAAATAAATTCTGTCATGGATTTCTGTTGCCAGACATGATCTTCCACGGCATCGTGATCATAATCCAGATGGCCAAGATCTCGCCAGTATCTGGGTTCAGAAGAAACTTGCTCCATTCTGCTGCCTCTCTGCAGAGCTGCATCTTAATACTGAGTCCCCTCCAAGGCTTAGAGGTTCAGGAGCAAAGAACAAAGAAATGCTGAGAATAGCTGCTCTTTTCTCCTCATCTTCATCTCAGGATCCCTCCAGAGACTGATCTTGCCCCGGAGGGAGGGGCAGGGCACATTAGCCAACAATTCTTTTTTTTTTCTGTGAACTTTGTTTAAATATTTAACAGAAGGAAACTAAAAATATCCCCGGTTAATGCAGCAGGAGCTAGACAGCTACTTAGTCTTGGGTGCCCTTCCTCCTGGCCCCTCCTCTCAGGTGCACATCACAGCAAGCCCTGGGTTCTTCCCTTAGGAAGAGGAAGTCTCCCACGCAGGAGGGGCTGCAGTTTTTGGTCAGGGCATGGGGTGAGCCGGGCGGATGGCAGTAACCCCTTGGAAGCCGGGAGGTGCAGCACAGCTGGCTCAGGGCTGGAGGGGCAGCGTTGGCCTCTGCACTGACTCCCTCAGCCCAGCATGCCTGTTTCTCCATCCCGGCAGCCACAGGAGGGCATGACCGTGGGCTGTCGGCATTCGTGCTCTCCTTTTCACGATGAAGGAGCAGGCTGAACATCTCGCAGGATTTTTTCTTTTTTCGTCCTGTGCGTGCGGTTGCAGAAGGATGCGGGGTCAGGCACACAAGAGCTCACCGGGAAGGGCCGGCACGGCGCTGTGCCCGGCCGAGGGAAGGGGGGCAGCAGTGCCGACACCGGGCTGATGCCGGAGGGTGCCGAGCGTCCAGGGCAGAAAGGACCTGACCTCGCTCCGTGCTTGTGTTGCTCAGCCGTGGGAGACGGGAGACAAAAGGGAGGAATAGGGGAGAAAGGGAGGGATGGGACAGCGCAGAGGACATTAAGACACGGAGTGTGGGAAGGTAATTTCATGTTAGCTAAGAGGAAAGTAAATACTAAATATTTGATAGGCATATTTTTTTCTCTTAAATTCTTTAGTGAGGCTGGACTTTTTCTCGCTGATTCACTCTTTCTCAGTCGTCTTGGTTTACCACTCTCATGCTTCCCCTCTCGCTCCCTCGCTCTGGCACACAATGAAGAGGCTCTTTTTTAATAAATGGATTACACACTCCACACTATAAATAAACACAGGAATTAAGATTCCAACTTGTTCCAGCGATAAGCAAACAAAGATGCTGAATCCCGCTCTCGGCCCTAAGACAGGAGAGTCCCCGGGGAAGCTGCGCATGTGCCTGGGCACGTGTGCTCCGGAGATCGCTCCCTGCTTTTGGGAGCATCTGCTAAGGCATGTGTATCTGGGGGGACCTGGCATGGGGATGGGGACCATGCACCGCCGTGCATGGGGGGCACGGGAGCAGGAGAGGGTGCACGCGTGTGTGCATGGACTCTCCTTATCCTGCCAGCCGGGAGCTCACCGGGGGTGGCACACACTGCCTGCAAGGACAGAGCCGTCACCACTGCGTGGGGGGACACTGACAGCCCTCCCTTTTGGTTCCCAGTGAAGAAGATGAGACAAGATCCTGACTGAGCAAAGACACTGTTGCATCTGAGATGGAGCCCAGTGCCTGGTAGGTTCACAGCTTCCCACACTGGCAGGTGAGGCGGGAAGAAAACAGGAGTGTGGGTGGTGGGCTGCTCCCGGCTGCTTGGCCTTTCAAAGGAGGAACGTTTAGATCAGGCTCTCTTCTTCTTCCCCCCGCCCCGCAGCAGGATGCCTCCACTCCTCTCCCGCATCCACTCCCTGCAGCTGTGGCATCTCCTCCTCGTCGTCTTGGCCGTCCCTCCTCCCGGCACATGGTCTCTCCGCTCTCGGGGCCCCGCAGCCCCTCGGCCTCTTTGCACCCGCCGCAGCCCCTCGGCCCCACGGTCCATTTGCATCTGGGAAAGGACCTCACAGCCGGAGCGGGATTCCCGCTCGGATTCCGGCTCGGATTCCCGCTCGGCCGTGCCGCGCCAGCGGGCCGTGCCCGCGCGGGGAGCGGAGCTGCGGCATGTGGTGCGGCTGAGGCGCCAGGCCGCCGGCGCCCGGCCCGCCACGCCCTCGGGCTTCGAGGACGGCATGCCCTCCTCCCAGTACCCCTGGGCCATCGTGTGGGGCCCCACGGTGTCGGATGAGGACGGAGGGGACACAAACTCAGCCAACCCGGGCTTCCCGCCGCTGGGATACACCTTCGTCTCGCCGCACGGGATGGCGACGGCGCAGCCCAACTCCCACTCGCTCCTGCACAACGCGGGGCTCAACCTGCGCGAGACCCCGGCCACGCTGCGGCCCTTTCTGTTCGGGCCCCGCGGGGAAGGTAAATCTGCACTCTGCTGCTTTCACTCCCAGTCCCCTGCAGGAGCAGCTCCTTCTGCAAAACTCATCGGGGACCTCCCTTGCCCTGCTGCTCCCTGGGGACCCAAGGGAGCGGCCATCACAAACCTCACTCCTCTGTCTCGCAGGTGTGGACCCCCAGCTGTACGTCACCATCACCATCTCCATAATCATTGTCCTGGTTGCCACTGGAATCATATTCAAGTTCTGGTGAGTGGGGTTTGGGCCAATGGAGGCTCTCACTGGGCCAGTGTCCACAGGAAGACTGTGGGCTTGGGACCCATTTGTCTCAGGGGTGCACATCTGGTGCTGCAATCCCTTGCAAGGTTTGGCACTCGGCCACGCTGGGCTCTAATGCTGAATGTAGAGGGGTCCATCCCACAAACCTCTCATCAAGGGCTGGGGCTTTTTTCTTTACCTCACCCCTTGTTCTCTCCAAAGCTGGGACCGAAATCAGAAGCGCCGGCGTCACTCGGGGCAGCAGAGCAGCGGGAGGCAGCAGGAGAGCCAGCAGCCCCTCACAGACCTCTCCCCCACCACCGTCAGCATCCTGGGGCCCTACGGCGACCCCCTGACCCCCACGCCTGAGGCGGAGGAGTCCAGGAGGGGCCAGGAGGGTGCAGAGAAACTGGGTGGCCACGGGAAGAATGCAGCATTCCAGCTCAACCGGTGAGTGCCCAGTGAGCTGGGGCTGGCAGGGGACAGGGGGACGGGCACACTGAGGCAGGGCAAAGGTGATGTTGGCTAGTGAAAGGGGGGCTTGGGGCAGTTTAAGCACTCATTAATTCCCAATTCCCTCTTTCTCCAGAATCCCACTGGTGAACCTGTGACGCTCCCGGGAGAGGCTGAGCTGGCTCCCCCACCCTCTGTCACCGCTGGCGAGCGCGGACTCTCCCCGCCTCTGCTGCCCCAGGAAAAAAAGCAACCTCCTTGTGCCACGGCCCACCACCACCACCTTTATTAAGTAACCCCACCGGGATGTGCCTGGAAAAATGGACGAGCTGGGCCTCCTTAGCCTCCTGCTGGGGGAAGGTTGGGGACCCGCCCTGCCCACGCAGGACAGGGTGACAAGAGAGCAGAATGGTGGGAGGGAAGACAGCTGGTGGTGGTGTGAAATCCTGACCTCCCCAGCCCCTCTTCTAGCATACGTGCACAGACACACTTGGATCTCCATGACTCTCTCACCAGTGCATGCCTGACGTCGGGGGTAGGCAAGGTGGAAAGGCGTACCCCTGTCCCCGTGGGCCCTCACCCTCTGTGTGTCCCTTCCCGTGTCGTGTGCTTTGCAGTGAATGTCTGGAGTTCAGTGGCTGCAGGATTGCCCGCCAGGTGACTCGGATGGTGTCAACTTCGTCTGTTCCTGAGACCTTGGCCCTCCTGAGAGTCCCAAGGGTGGGTAAAGCTTGGGCAGAAGAGGCTCACAGAGCACCTGGGCCCTCTCAACAACCCATTTCCTAAGGGAAACATTATCTTCCCCCTAGATGGAAGATAATCACATCTTTCCAGTTTCTTTCTGCCTAACACTCCTTTGGGTTTTTTTTCTCTTCAGCTTGTATCTCTCTTCCTCTCTCCAGTTTTTCCCCTCAGTTCCCACCCCCATGCCACTTCTCTTGCCAGTTAAAGTTGGAAATCATTCCTTTAGCTTTCCAAATGTTTTGATCTTTGAAAGCCTCCTTGCTGTCCCTCTGCACCCCTTCAGTCTCCTTCAGCAAGGTTTTTCTGAATAACACCAGTCTGTGATGATGCTTTCCAGAAAATCCGAGGTGAAGCCCTCTGCTCACTGTGTTTCTTAGCAAGTGTCCTGCACACAGCTAAAGTGTGGAATGCAGACATTTCTGGGCATGAGGAACTTGAATTTTGCTGGGCTCAGGAAGAGATCTGCTTTCAGATACTCCTGGCACAGGCAACAAGGCAGCAGACGGGACTCTGCACCTGCGATGACCGAGAGCAGTTTAGAGCTGATCTTGGGAGCAGTGGAAGGGTTGCCATGTACTGCTGCTAGGTCTCTCCTGGAGTGCAAGGTGACTGGAAACCCACGAGGCAGTGCTCACCAAGAGCATGAGAGAGGGGTATCTGGGCTCCCAGATGAAGCTTCATTCAGTCCCCCAGCTGGTTAGAAACCGAAAGCAATGGCACAAGTCATCTGTCCAACTTGTTGCCTGCAGATGTCCTTCGGGGCTGTGGTGTTCTGTGAGGCTGGCAGCCACACTGTCACTTACCTGTGTGAGCAAGATCCATGCATCTCCACCTCTTCCAGGCATGGACCCATGGGTGTCACTTTGAGGATGTGCGAGATGGCAAATTTCAGCTTAATGACAATAGTTCCTCTTAGCTTTTATGGACAACTTCAAATCAATCAAAACCCCACACTGACAACCACTGAGGTGAAAAGATGCACATTTAGATAAGGCTGCCCCTACAGTGTACAAACACCTTTAGCTGCTGGACTGATGTGGCCAGAGGCAGGAAAATCACCCACAATTTGAAAGCCCTAATGCACTATACAAGGTCTCTGACAAAAGTGATCTTGGAGAGAGGGAAGCAGCCTTTCATCCTTTATCTCTGCATAAAAAGCCTGTTCTTTATAGGACAAAGCACAGGCAATTTCATAAGAGGCCTGGTTCTGCCCGTTTACCCAGCTGAACCATTAGGTGTTCTCGGGTCCCATCTGACTCACTGTGAAGGGCATTTAAATCAGAGTGTAAATTACAATAAGCTTCCCAAAAACAGTAGAGATTTGGAGAAAATGACAGGTCAAATAAAATTACTGGCTTATTAAAAGCACAGAGTGGCTGAAAGATGTAGGTGGAAAAGGACTCTGGAGATCTCTAGTCTAAGCACAGGCTGATTCTGTGCTTACAGCAGGGGATATTAGTGCTTTACCCTAGATCGATCTGTTACTGAGCCTGTTCTTATTCAGGATCCATGCAAGGCTTGGGTGGACATTTAAGCTGCAGATGGACATGGAAGGACCAGTGGCAGTTCCTGCTCAATGCCCCATTCATTGCTGTTCCCCCTCTCCCTGGCACGTCCCTGCTGGGGAAGGACATCTGCAGGAGGCTGCACTGCTGATTGCTGGCAATTTGCAATACCTTCATCTGGTTGAAGTAATTTTCCAGACCAGAATAATTAGATTGTTCTTTGATCAACAGCATTTGTTGAAACAAGGCCAGAGTTTAGACTCTTCCACTTCAATGGCTGTCCTTGGACTTTCCACATGCTGCATGGAGAGAAGGTTTGTAAGAAAGTGGCAGGGGACCACAGGAGGCATAGTGAAAACATTTTCCAACACTTGATGTGGGGAAGCCCTGAGCTCTCCTGGGAAAGTTTTTGTAAATTCTGCAAACAAATCAGATTTTGGTGGTTTGGATTTTTTTCCTCCCCCTTTTACACGTCTCTGGTTTTGGTAAAAGTAACTCCAGGGAGAGAAACCTTTCATGGATACTGTGGTAAGGGGAAAGCTGGTGAAGCTGTGTAGAGAAAACTCTTACAACAACAGAGGCTTGGGTATACATCTTTTCTAAGAACAATTTTCCTAGCCAAATACATTTTTATGATAGTCATTCAATTTCTCACCCAAAACAGGTTAGATACAGGGAAACAACTTCATTGTTCTGTCCAAGCATTCATTGCTATGCTTTGTCCCTGGAACAAAACACTCAGAACACATGTGGACACACAAGCTTCTTCCAGTTAATAAATAATCTCACTGGATCTGTTTTCCCCATGACTAGAGCCTTATAAACCATCTTCCCCTACAGAGACTGGAGCCAGAGCATGCCTGAGGTCTTTACCCTGGCCCAGGGTAATATTTTGTAGGATGTGCACATGGATGGGTTGATAGTACCAAGTCAGGGCAGAGGACAGCACCTTCTTAGTCACAGCCCATCAGGTTTCCCTGTCTTCTACATGAATGGAGGAGAAGGATTGTTTTTTCTTTCCATTAGAAACAGAAAGTTTTTCTTTCCATTAGAGAGAAAAGCATGCAGGGAAACCAACTGGAAGTGTTCATAGTCTTGGGCTAATTCTGCCCAACATTTCTATGCTGTTAAAAGGGAACATCCAGGTGGGCCAAGTGAGATGAAGTGACTGTGTCTCTGCTGAGCTCCTGCAGAGCCCTGGCTTTTTTACCACAAGGGTGGTCTCTCTGTGGGCACAGTGGAAGGGAGGGAAGTTCCTGATTTGAAGCAGGAGCTGGAGTCTCCCTCTCTTTACCCAAGAGAGTGGTATGACCACAAGGCCAAATCCTGCTGGGGCTTTCCCATCTGGCTGGTTGCAGTTGGTAGGCAGGGGAGCAGACCTCTGGTGTGTGTATCCACACCTCTCCTCCAGTCCACTTTCCAGGGGCTAACATCCAGCCAAGCATCCCAAAATTCAGAGAGGGCTATCTACCTCTTCCTCAATGGCACCCAAGTGCCCTTGCAAATCTGGTCCCTTCATTTCCCACTCCACTTCCTGACGAAGAAAAATGCTTGGAAAGGAGTGGTTTGTTCATTCCCTGCAAGTTCTCAAACAGGACCACCTTGAGACTGTTCTGAATTAAACTGTTTTGTTTTTCACTCTGACAAACCACATCTGTGGCACAGCCTTAGAGCTGAGACCTGCAGCACAAAAGTCCTGGGTCAAACTCCAGCTCCCCAGCTGCATCCCTGCTAATGTCCCACTGTAGTCCTGGCCCTACCCTGGCAGGACCATAGAGAGAGGTCCCCTTCCTTCACCAACTGCTGGCTCTCTACTCCTCTTTTCCTGTTGTTTTCCCTCTCCCACTGTTTTCCCTCTTCCCATTCTTGTCCTGTACCATGGTCTCCCTCCTGGTTCTCTCTCCCTTCCTACTGTTTCACTTTCCCTGCTTCTCTCTTGTTGTCCCTTTGCCACTCAGTCTCGTTCTGCCCCGGCTCCCATCCCCTCCTCCAGCCTCCTCCTGCTCCTCTGCTCAGTCTCGCTCTTCCCCTCCCCTGCCCTTGTGCGCTGTGATATATATTTTTGTAGGATTTCTCTTCTCCTTGTGGTGAAATATTCAAATCTTGTGGGATGTTAGTTTCAACATTTTTAAATAAAACTTTGCAAAATATTGAAAGCAGACCTCTTGAGTCCGTGGAAGGTGCCACACTGGAAAAGCCAGGGCGGGATGAGAGGGGCACCCTGGGCAGATCCCATCGGGATGGGGGCTCACACTGCTGGCATCCCACATTCTCTTCTTGGGAGTAGAGGGGGCAATTTGGCCCCGTGTCCATCTTCCCTCGGTCCCTTTGCCGACTGAAGGGGCCCTTTGGCCAATGTCAGGCCTTTCCATGGGAGGTGGTGCCTGGCGGAGTTCGAGCCCTCCTTCACTCCCACCGAAGCAGCCGTCCCGCCTGTGGAGCTGCTGCCCCCCAGGCACGGCCTGGGACTGCGGGTCCCGCTGGGGGCCGGGGTGTCCGGGCGAGGGGACAGCAGCCGAGGGGAAGGGAGGGAGGGACACGCAGCCCTGCAGGCGCACCAGCCTCCCTCACTGTTCCCCGCGGCTGCCTCCGCAATTTCTATTTACAGCCCTGCTGCCTCCCCTCCTGGCCACAGTGCTGCTGCTGCTGCTGCTGCTGCTGGTTTCCAGGGCTGCTCTGTAATTAAGCATCCTTGTCTCCTGCAACTCCTCCACTTCCAGCGGCAATCGGGGCTGGGGCGCACCAGCCTTGATGGCCACTCCAAGGGCTGCTCCCTGGCAACGGCTGGATGACTGCTGGGGATGGGGATGGTTCCCAGCCCCTGCTCACTCTGTCCTGTCTGAGTCCTTTGGGCACTGGAGGTGTCCCTGATCCTCTGCTTTACTGTTGGAGGAAGGAGCAGGCTTCGCAGACCAGACCTGGCCTGGGACTCTGGGGTTTCTGCCCACTGGAAGGACCCTTCCTGCTGCAGGGCCAGGCCCTCCACATGGCACCCTGCACCCTGGACAGGATCTCTGTGGTTAGTGGTGGCCCCAGGGCCATCAGAGAGCAGACACACTCCTGTGGTGGCTGTCCCGGGGTACAGGCACACAAGAGGCTGGACAGCCCCTCTTCTGCCCCTGTGCTGAGTATGGGAGGGCAGAGACCTTCACCCCTGTTCTTTAGGTGTAAGATCCTCTCCAGCCAACAGTTTTGGGGCTGGGCAAGCTGGAGAGACTTGACAGAGGTGGTGATGGGTTCTCATTGTGCTGAAATTGCACTCATGTACTCATTGGTGCACTGAGATGTTTTGCACAAACCTCATCTGCTTCCAGCCAGAGCTTCAGCCCTTCCTGCTGACTTCTCTCTGTCATCAGATGCTTTTCCTCTGGTGCCCTCTCTCCACAGGCTGGGGCTGCAGGCGCTCAGCCAAACATACCCTTTTTCACCAGGACTCACTCTCTGACTCACAGGAGAAGCTCCAAAAGCTGCCCCTTATTCTTCTGGCTTCCTGAAACACTGACTGCCTGGTCTGGTCCCCTCCCATCACCACTCCCCACTACATCACTCCTATCCACCTGTTGACTTCCCACCCTTCCAGTCTGGTCCCAGCCCTGACTCCTTTTCCAGCATCTCCATTCCTTTCCTGTCTGCAGCCTTGCCTCCTTCCCTACATCTCCCCCACATCCTGTTCTCCAGCAGGGAGCTAGCACTGGGAGTTGCATTCTGAATGAGGACAGCAGAGATGGGAGGAATGAATGGCATCATTTAAATCAAAGAACATACAAAACCTGTACAATGACTTCAAGACACATAAAAATCACCCTAATGAGTGGCCAAAACCGAAGCATGAGGTGTTGCTGACTGCTGTGATTTCGTGGGAAAGACAGTAGTTCAGAAAAACATTTTGAAATCATCTCCAAAATCTGGGATTCCCTCCAGCTGAATGCCTTCTATAACCTGCTATAAATTATCCCATTATGGGGGAAAAAAAATCAGGCATCTGTCAGCTGGAAGAGTCTGTATTGCAGGGATGTGGCAGCAACCAACAACACTTGCTCCCTACCTCCCATGCTGAAGGACCTTCTCCAGAGTTGTGGCTGGAAGTTAGGACCCCATGTGCTCTGGTTCTGCCCTCCTCTCCAGGCCTGTGCTGCAGGATGTCACTCCTTAGTGCTCCTTTGCAGCACACCTTGTTAGAGAGCCACCCCAACACTGCGTGGGCATGAGGGGAGTGCTGGGGAAACACCTGTGGAGCTGTGGGCATCTCTGTGCTCCTCAAGGAGGATGTGGAGCAGGGAAGGCAGCGTGGACAAGCTGTGCTAACTCAAATGTGAGCCTTTGTGCAGGGGGAATGGAGAGCTTCAGCCACAGGTAGCTCAGCACTCTACTAAAGGGACCTGCCTGTGTGGATGGCCATTTAATTAGGAGAAATGCACAACTTGAAACTGCCATAAAGAGTCGCCCTGAAACAAGCAACCACTCATTTCAGCATCATGTAAAAGAGTTGAGTAGCTCCCTTGGTTCATTCCTGCTTTGATCCTCGGAGGCAGAATTGAATCTTTATTGAGGGCTGCTGTGTCTCCGAGTGCACATTGCGCTCAGTGAATAATAGGCCATTCAGTGACGCATTCCACATTGATCCAGAGCCCAGCTTTCTCTGGGAGTGACCAGAATGCAAGCAAAACCATCTTCAGCCTCAGATCAATCCTCACAAGGGATCTGGCAGGGAAGCAAATGCCAGTTCCTGCTCCAGGGCCCTGTCCTGCCTCTCTGTGGCTCCTAGTTAGCGCTCCAGTGGCAGGAGAGCAGATGCTCCAGGGCAGCCAGTCTAGCTTGAAGCTCAGACTTTGTCGACAGCTGGACATACCACAAGGGTTCAACAAACAAGCAAGTAAACAAGCCTGGGGTGACTTGTTTTCTATCAGAGGAACGTGGTGTGATGCCTACAGCATGCACTGGTCAAATATGAGTTACAGCCTGGCCTGGCTAGGGAGCCAGTTGGTTTCCTTGTTAGTTTAACTGTGAAAGGATGCACCAGAACCACAGGCATCAGGGTTCTCTCGGGTGCTCTCTAAGCCTTGGCAAAGTGACACAGACTGCAGAAGCTTTCTGAGCTCTTCCCAAACCAAGGGACTGTCAGTGGTGGGTGTTCTCTGCTAGGGTCAGGGGACTCAGTCTAGCCACGTTAGGACACAGTTTTGCCTGAATGAGTTCATTAACCAAAATGAACTAATGAATGCAGTGGTTAAATACACCTACAGTGGATGTTTGTGTTGGTCTTATTATGTGGATTCAGACACATTTGGCAATACCAGGATGAGTTATCTAAGCCTGAAGTGGTTTCTCTCCCATGCCTTTTTTTCTGCTTTGCCAATTCTTATGTGACATACTATACAAATCACACAAACATCACACAAATGAGATCCAACGCTCTGTGTACCCTGCGTTGGCTGGATACACAGCAGGAACCCTAAGAGGTTCCTTTATAATGAGATTTCTCTTATATCCAGCATCAGGTCCTCCATGATAAAACTGAAGACCAGAAATACTGTCCTGGATAAGTGTGGGTTTCTTGTATCTACTCACATTAGCCAGCTTACCTGTAGCTCCCTATCCAGTGCAGTAATCCTGAGTGCAGGATATGGGGAGGAGACAGATTTTTCCCCTTGTACCTGCAAGTTAGAGGAGAGCTGGGACAAAAGGGTGACTAAGCACAACACTGCCTCTTCCAGGGTTTTGGTGACAGTTCTTTGTTCCTACTCAGGCAGTCCTGCAGAGAGGAACAAATTGCCTAACTAAAATATAGGGAGCTGAGGCTGTCAAGCAAAGGCCTAAAGAGAGGTATGAGGGAGCAGGGATATGAAGGAGGACAGGAAAAGGCAGGGTGAGGAGAGAGTGGGCAGAGGCAGAAATTGTGGCTAGGATTAAATGATGGGGCTGGAAGGAGAAGTAGGGTCAAAGCAGGGATCAGAATAGAAATTTAGAGCTAGGGGGCACTGAAAGCACTGGGGAAATGAAGACAAGGTGGGTGAAGCAGGGCTCTGGGAGCTCACAGGGACCAGGGTGCTGCCAACACTGAAGCCCCAATTTAGCCTGAGTACTTACCCAGCTCTCCTGATCCTTCCAGCTGTTTCAGGAGCAGCAGTTGAATCCTCCCCTGCCTCCTGGGGAGGGAAAGGAAGGGAAAGCACATGCTCATGGGTCAGCCCTCAGAGCTCAGCCTCACTGCTACAGTGCTGGCCCAACCCATGTGTGAGAGATGCAGGACTGTCACAAAGTGTAGGTCAGGGGCTGAAAAGTCTTTTGCAGGTTTAAAGGTCTCAGCCCTCTGATGTTTGCTCTAAAGGATGATACATTCCCACTTAAGGGATGCTGTTCCCTTTTCTTGCTTCCTTATCCATGTTAGTTTTCTGGCCATCATTTTCCACGAGCTGAGATGGAGCCCACTTCATGTGACCTACACAGGTACCAAGAACTAAGCCATAGGAATCGTGCTCTGAATAACCACAGCTCTGAGACCACCAAAAATGAGGCTGCCAGAGTCTGCCCTTGTGCTCCCAGAGCCAGTCTTTTGGCCTCTGGCCTTTACCACTAAAGGGCAAGGACAGTACCACCTGGAGCAGTGCCTGCTAAGGGAGGAGTCCCTCACACCTGGAAATCTATGCACTGGAAAGCCCAGAAAGAATGGTGCATGAAGAAAGTGCTTAACACAGCTGAAGCCAAGGACTCAAATGTGAAGGAAGGAGTGGGTAGTGGTATGAAACAGTGAGCACCATCCTCTGCACCAGCAGGGCTTGCTGGAAAAGAAGTGCATGATAGTCTGACTCCAAGCATCTATCAGGATGGTGGATGAAGGAATAAGCTGGTGTTTCACAACTTCTGAGCTCACTTTGCATCCTGGGTGGTTGCTGCCATTTGTTTTCTTCTTTGGTGATAATTGTACGTCGTTTCAGTGCACGGTTCACTGCACAGATGATTTCACACACCCGCCCGAGCTGTGCTTTATTGTACTTTGTTTAAATATGCGAAATTGTATGCAACTCCATGTGACGTCTTATGCAAATTGCTTCTTGTGTTACTGTGCATATTTGAAATTAATTTGAGTATGATCACAGCCCTGGCTCTGAAGCCATTGTTTAGACTGAGCACTCACCCAGCTCCCCTGATCCTTCCAGTTATCTCAGGAGCAGCAGCCTGAGCCTCCCCCGCCTGCCTCAGCCTTGATCCAGAAGCAACGTGCACTGGAGGTGACACAGCTTAGATGAAGGTCATGTTCCAGGCCTCTGCTGAGTTTGCCAGTTAGTGCAGCCAGAAACTGAGTATTTCGTGGGGAAGCTGGAGCACCAAACTCATGTCCTAGAAGGGTCTGCAGAGATGCACTCATGGGGAGCAAATTTTGATCCCTGCAGAGCCAGGCTAGACTCTGGACAAGGATATGCCATCCAGTGGTTCAGCAGCTCACCAAGATATCCAAAGGCATCTAGGCTTAGAACAAAGCACTGGTGTTACATCAGGAATTAAAGGTGCTTTCTGGAGAAGCTTGTTAACAATCTGCCCCTTCTGGCAGTGGGTCTGCAGATATAAGGCAAATGCTCTACACACAGGTGTTCCATGTTTTTAAAAAGATCAGATTCCATTAAGAACATCTACTAAACACACCAGCCATAACACAGGCAGCAATATATTTTCTACGCTAATCTCTGAACAACATTCAAGCCATTTCAGCAACATTCTTCATGCTAATTTTCCCTTTTCTCCTCTTCTTGGTTATGAGTCAGCAGCTAGGCTTGAAACCCCTAACCTTCATCGCTGAGGAATGATGTAGACCTCACTCTGGCAAGGCCTTAATCATCTGTTAAAGAACAGAACAGAGACAGTCAACCGCTGAGTTTCCCATAACTCCTGTTTTATCCCAGCTCGTATAATCCACTGGAATCTGGAGTGTTTCATGCAAGGATTTCTGTGCTGGGCAGTTGAGTGCAGGTGGTGCTGGGAGGCAGGGCTGCTGGTGTCCAGGGCTGGTGTCCAGCAGAGAGGAGCGAGGCAGGCGGTGCTCCCAGGCAGGTGCAGCTGCTCCACTGCAGCTGCCCTGGGGGAGCTGCTGTCAGCTTTCCCCTTCACAGATGCTCCTGGGCCACCCCCTTCTCTCGTCCCCTTTTCCCCTCCTGTGCCAAGGTGGTCTCATTCAAGTGACTGCACACCCTGAAAGGGCGATGGATGGACCCTGGGCAGTAATCTGTAGCCTGGCTGGGCACTGAGCCAGTGGGGGAGCTGGCCTCAAAGCCCCTGAGTGCCCATCTCACTCTCCCCTGGGCTGCAGTGTGGAGGAGCCTCTTCTGCTCATCAGAAATCCCCTCAGATCTGTGAGACACCCAGCCATCACCTGAAGCAATCGGTCTTGGGCCTGCCTGTCACAGACTGTCCCCTCCAATTTCCGTGCTTAGCTCTCTGCAAGCTGGAGGCAGGAGGATGCACATCCTCACTCCCTGGGTAATTACAGCCCTACAGCACTCTGCAGTATCCCCAGGACACCATCCCACAGCCCCACTTCCAGGCGAGCCCCAGGCACCCAGCTTGGCTCAAGCTGCTTCGAGGGTTATGAAAATGTCCTGCAATTGCGTAAGAAGAGAGGGCTGGCACAGAGATCCTGGCCTGAGGCAGGCAGCCCCAGTGCATCCTCTTGCTCAGACACTTCCAGCCCCACAACAAGTCATCTCCTGGCCTCACTGCTGCTGTTGAAAGGCTGTTCCAGATCCTTGCACTGGCAGGTGGGAAGCTCCTTCTAATTTCCATCCTCAGTGTACCCATGGCCCAGGCTGTGATAACTCATTCTTGTGCCAGCATTGTCCTCAGGCTTAAATTCAATGTCAAAACCCTTTGTTAACACAGAGTTAATGTTGCTTGGTGATAGCTCATTCATTCCCAGAACATTATGTTCATCAAAACGCAAACTTGTGGAAAAACAGGGCATTTAGAGCTAAAGTACATGCCCAGGCAACCTTACTTGTGCACCTTCTGAGCTGGCAGCTGCCAGAGGGACTGTGAGCTCTCTGTCTGCATTCACTGTGTCAGGTAGAAAGTGTTCTGTGATGATCACTGGGAGCGTTACCTGGGGCCAGAGGGGGTGGGCAAGGAGGGGAGAGCCAGTCCCTTGGGGGCAGGCAGGGTGGGAATTTTGGCTGCCAGCTCTGGGATGAAAGGCAAAGTGCCTCTGCCCATGGGATACCGGCTTCTTTCTGTGCACCTCTTTCAAGGACAGAAGGAGATTACGTGTGATTAGGACATCCTGGGGTAAAGATTTCACCAAGCACTCCACTCTGCATCAACACCGAAGGCAGCAACTTTCTGGCAAGTGTCAGCTCATAAAAATGCAGCTGTGTGGCACCAAGTGCTTTGGGAAGAGCACAGCAGTGCTCACTGAGGTCCTGACCCACTGCACTGCAGAGTCTCTGCAGTGGGTAAAGCCATCTCCAGCAGCCAGCTGAGCTAGCCCAGCAGGTCTGGCACAACCGCAGCTGGGGAGGGCTCCCATGATGTTTGGCAGCATCGGGCTGTTTGCCCTTTTGTGCAGTTGCAGTCATGCTGTTTCTGCCACAGAGGCTGCTGTGTCTAAGGTGAAGGATGCTAGGAGGCTGCCACGAGCTTCAGCCCCATCCCAGGCTCCACATTAAGGGAGTTCAGACCAGGATTGCCAGCACAGCTACAGAGATGTACAGTGCACAAGAGCCAGGGCTGAAGACTTTGGAAATTTTAATACATGGTGATTGCATAAGTTTCAAGCACAGAAGCAAAGAATGGCCAGACGGACTCCCCCGAACACCACTGCCCTGTTACCCATGCTGCTGCCATTTCCAACTCACCCTTCTCACTGCTTTAAAACATTAGTGCTTTAGAAACTGCTAATGTTTAAAACAAATTTTCATACAGTGTTTGCTGCTGGGTATGCATTTTCTAAAGAGTTACTTTTAGGAAGTTCCACATGAAGGACAGCCACAAATCCTGCCCTAGACAGGCTGCTCAGCATCCTTCTGTGCAGCCAGGCTTTGTGCTGGGCTCCTATTTCCAGAAGTTTTGGGGGAGCAAGTAGCATTTCTGAAATGTATTCTCTACTTTCTGAAGTTTTTTGTATCTGTAGTGTGTGCAGTACCTGCCTTCTTGCTGACCCAAAAGGGCAGCTGGCCACACTTGCCATAGCAAGGATGTGCAGACGATGGGAGCTGATCTGGGGGAAGCAAAGGGCTGTCAGCTGGCCGGCCTGGAGGGCTCTACTCCAGAAAAAGGAGACAGGGAAGGAGCAAAGAGTGATTTCTCAGGTGGCAGCTGCTCCTCAGACAGAGCCAAGGCTTCTGCGACAGATGCTCACTGTGCCTGCAAGGCTGGAGGAAATGAAGCCCCAGGTGACCGTGGTGCTGAGAGAGTTCCTGGAAAACACAAGCATCCTTGCTAAAACGAGGCCCAGCAATGATGCAAAAGATTTTCCAGGAACTCTTGAGTATCTCGGTGAGACTGAGAACTGCCCTGAGGATGTGGAGATCATTATGCCAGCCTGTCTGGGAGGAGGAGCTCAGCCAGCTGAGGGGGAAGGAAGCACCTGAACCTGTAGAACACTACTTGCTGCATCTCTGGACTCACCTGCCCTGATCCAAGGACTTGCTGCTTCCAGTGAGGCACTGGGCAGGAAACATGTGCCCTTGGGTCCCACATTCCTCCAGGCAGAACACCTGGCCACAGCTGGACTCCCTAAACCCCTGTCTAGAGAAGCTTCCACGTGGAGAATCAATAAATAATCCAGGAGCTTTTGGGTCTAATAAGAGGGCCCAGGAACAAGTTTGCAACTCTTGTGCACTCAGTTTGAATAGTGGAAAAGTACCCAGAAAGCAGACAGCTCCGTGGAGTGTGAGGAACATAAGGATGGAGAGTACAAAATGAGAAAAGGACAGTGCTCTGTCAAACAGGCAGAACACGCTTATGGATACAGGCAGTTGGATCTGCTTGCCTCTGAAACAGAAGAAATGCATCAAATCCTGATGGGGTGCACCCACAAGTGCTGAGTGAGCCAGCAGAAGTCACTGCAAGGCCACTCTTGATAGCTCTTGATTGGTCATAGCACCTGGGAGAAGTACCTGACACCTGGGGAAAGGAAGCACCTCTCCTGTCTTCAAGAAGGGCAAGAAGGGGGATCCAGGGTTAGTCAGCTTCACCTTGATCCCTGAGAAGATGATGGAACAGGTAATCCTAGAAATCATTTCCAGGCATGTGAGTGACAAGAAAATCATCAGGAATAGTCAGCATGGATTCATACAGGGGAAGTCATGCTTGACCAGCTTGATAACCTTCTATGATAAAATGCCTCACCTTCAACAGGGCCTTTGACACTGCCTCCCACAAAATGCTCACAGACAGGTTGCTGATGTATGGGCTGGATGAGCAAACAGTGAGTGGCTGAATCCTGGCTGAACGGGCAGGCACAGAGGGTGAGCAGGGGCACCAAGTCTAGCAGGAGGCCCATACCCAGCACTGACTGCTGCTCATGGAGACCCTCTGGGTGATTCCTCAGCAGGGGCAGGCTGGACCAGATGACCTCCAGAGCTCCCTTCCAACCTCAGCCACTCACTGATTCTGTGAAACCACTTAATGGAATGGTTTCTGATGAGTGCCACCCCAAGCTGTGCCTGGCTTTGCCTCAGGCAGCAGTAGCTGAATCTGGCTAAAACTGCAGCAGCTGTGTGACAGAACTGCAGCTCCCCAGCCTGCCCTGTGTCCCATGGCTGAGAACTCTGGCACAAATACAGTCATGGCTTCAGCAGATGGCAGGCTTAGCCTCTAACAAGGACAGAATGACTTCCCCGTCCCAGGGAGAGGTGGAATGAGGGAAGGATGAAGCTGGTATGGGAGAAAGGGACACGATGGACAGGGAAACTCTCAGCAACTGGCTCTGCTTCTCATCAGGAGCTGTTCCCTCCTGCCATATGGCTGTGTGCCTTGCCTGCTGGGGAAAAAGGAGTGTCCAGGTGTGTGATATGGGGGAGAAACAGTGGCAAGCTTGCAAGATGTGCTGTGACTAGCTAACACCGCTGCTGCTGAGCTTAGCTCTCTGTGAACTACAGCACAAGGAGGACGATGAAATAACCCTGGGAGATAAGCTGTCTGCACGACAGTGAGAGGAAGCAAGGCAGCTGGTGAGTTCTCCCTGCTGCTGTTGTAAACACATCTAAAAAAGTACTTCCCTGAACATGATGTTTACCTGAAGCTTGGGAGCCTTGCCCAGAGGGATCTGCTCCAGATGCTGTGAAAACTCTGGGATACAAGAAAGGCGCAAGCGCTGCTGAAACCTGAAAAGCCACCCAGAGTGACGCAGCCCAAGCCTGTTAACTCTGAAAACCTCTCAGCATGTTTTAGTCCATAATGAATTCCAGAGGGGTTCACGGTGCACAGACTTGGTGCATCTCTGATGTTACACTCTGTGAAAACACTTGTAGCAGACCGTCCTTCCACACTTTGCGGTGCTCACCCAAGGGGCTCCTGGCAGACTCTGTCATCCCTAGAAACCAAACAGCAGACTGCTTGTCCTGCCTGGAA
The DNA here is from genome assembly GCF_028018845.1 of Melospiza georgiana. NCBI lineage: Eukaryota > Metazoa > Chordata > Aves > Passeriformes > Passerellidae > Melospiza > Melospiza georgiana. The sequence goes on from NC_080431.1 coordinate 80,556,690, forward strand.
TTGCCTCCTTCCCCTTCAGCTGGCCACAGCCCCCAGCCCCTCCAGCCAGCCTCCTTCTCATCCCTGTCAGGCAGCAGCTGCACGTATGAATTAGCTTCCCCTCCGATGGGCACTTCAAACCTGAAAAAACCCTCCAACTTCAATTCATCAGGAAGATCACATTAAGCCCATCTAATCTCGCTGTCTGACAGGGTAACTGCACTGGCGGGCTGGGGGGGTGCAGTAGATGTGATACGTCTTGACTCCAAAGCTTTTGATAGAGTGAAAAGCACAAACAGTGGGGGAAAAAAACACAGTTGGAATTTCCAAAAAGATGCACACAATTGCCAAAAAGTATATACAGCTGGTTTGGGGAGATTGCAGTGTCAGGGTGGAAAGGCATTTTTCAACGGGGCTGTGGAAATCGGTAGATTCATTTTCATCACTGAGAGCTTAAGCCGTGTGGTAGAAAAAGCTTTTTAACTATCAAGCAATAAAATGCTGGACTAGATTGGCCAGGGAGCCTTGTCATTGTAGGCTGCTGAGAACAGGTTCAACAAATATCTGTCAGGAATGAGTTGTGCTTACTTAATCTTGTCGTCGGGTCAGGAGGCTGAATTACATGATTGCCTGAGGTCTCGTCCCAATTTCATTTCCCCCAATTAAATTAAATAAACCTCAGAAATCATTGTCAGAAGCAAGCTGCAGCAAGCTATACTTACTGCAACCCCCCACCCTCAGTCAAGTGTTAGATCAGCGCTAATCCCATCCAGGTGTAAACCAGGTTCAAGACCTACCACTCTTTCTCCAACGTGAAAACCAGCACAATGAAACCCTTTCAGTTCTGCTGCAGGGGCATGTGGCACATTTACTTCAGACTGGCTTTTGTGTATTTCTCCAAAGAACCGAGCCTTTTCTGAGATGCTGGGTTTTAGACTTCCTTTCTGAGAGAGCTTATGGGAGCAGGCATTGTGTAGGAGAAGCACCAAGAAGTCACCTGCATAAAGAGCACAAGATTTTGGACTGATCTCTTACCCTTGAAGGAAAAACTCTTTGGGGGATGGAGCAGAAAAATGTGGGCTTGTGGGTCTGTGTTCAGCACATCTTTTCTTATAATGCGGTGCTTGTCGTGCTAACCTGCTCTGCCTGCCAAGGAAGCACAGCAAATTGCAGGGAGAGGTAAATCTGTGCAGCCTTAAAAAGAGCCAAGCTCAGAAGAGAAAAGGACTGCCCAACTAAATCATGGCTGAGCACCTTCCCTTCTATAATGGCTCATTTCTCTGCCCACATCCCTGTGTATAAAATGGGTTTTTAGAGAGAAGTTCATCCATTCCAGCCTTTTGCTAAGCTAAGGAAGGCTCCATGTCTGCTCCTATGGAGAGCAAGGGTAGGCACAGAGACAGACTCTGTTATTCCAGCTCCCCCACACTGCTGCCAGCCCCGAGCCCCCTTCTGAGTATGAGTGACAAATTGTATACAGCATCCTAAATAAGATTAACGTAATGATCTCTTTAAGACTGTTGTCTTTGTGATCACGTCACATCGGGGCTTCATAATCACCTCGTGAATGATGAATGCACCCAGATCTGTCTCTTCCTCTGTCATTTCTAACCAGTGAATCTCTGTGTGTAAAAGACATTCCTGTTAGCAGGAGCAAAGAACAGGACCTCACACTTCTCTGCTTCAGACTGTGAGTAATTCTCCTAAATGCATTTAATCAGCAAACTTCCTTTTCATGCTGCTTTTTTGCTGAGCTAGAGCCATTACTGCAAGGAGAATTATTCCCAAGGCCAGTGACATTCCTTCATGGTGGCAGTTCCCTTTTGACTCCACACATCATCTGCCTCTCCCCGGCATTTTACCCACCTAAAATTCTCCTACTAATTCCTTTCACTTCAGCTTATCTAGCTGCCTTCCAGCCCTTACTGCAACAAATGCCCTACTGAAATCCAACTAGATTAGATTTACCAATTTCTTTTTTCACCCAGGTAAGGGAAAGGAGGTAAAGAAAAGGATCAAGTTAAGGGCACACTGTGCTTTTGTTGATAAACCCATTTTGTATTTGATTCCATTTCCCACTTACTGCTGTAGCTTTAATTCTGTTTTCCTTCTGTAATTTGTTCTTAACCTTATACTCTGTTGAGACTAGACTAATGGGTTTGCAGCTGCCCAGAGTACTTTGTTTTCTCTCTTCCTGAAATATAGCTCCTTTTTCCCAGGCCTGACATGCTTACTCTGAAGTTGATGGATATGCTGCAAATCTTTGCTCCAAAAACTGCTGCTTCCTCAGACAGCTTTGAAAAAAAACCCAAAAAAACGCCACAAATATCAAGGTAAGGTGGTGAGCTCAAATCTTGCTTTTTACAGAGCTTCTCAAGTTTTGCTTTTGCCTTAATACATCAAGTTACTGTTCTCCACCCTTTCTTCTATCCTCTTCTCCCACCTTTCTCAGCATCATCCTTCTTATTGAGAAATGACAGGAGGCAGCTGTAAAGACCCAGAGGTGTTTTAGCAGCACTGTGGTGAGCACTGAAGGGGGTGTGAGGAGTGCATCAGCTGAGCACCCACCCCTCTGCTCTCCTGGTGAGCTGAAAGCCGCAGCTTAGGCTATCACAGAGGCAAGTTTCTCAAAAAGAGGGGGGCTGAGACGTGGCTGTTTAACTTCTGAAAGGGAACAGAAATCCCCTGAAACTCATCACAGATTCTCTGACGGCAAAGCAACATGCAGACGCCTAAACCAAGCATTTAAAGCAGTTATTAAAGCCTCTCTGGTTCTGAAGGGGTGAGGGTTTTGTGTAGGGAGGGAACTCTTACATGCTGCACTATAGTTTTAAATGACATTTCAGTGATTGCTGCTGTTCAGAAAAACATGGGTGTCACAGCTTAAGGAGTCACCCCCAAACCAACCAGATCTTGCTGTTAGGAGATTCATCTGTGGTATAAAATGGGACAAGTTGTGCTAGAGAGGGTGGTGAGCCAGCTGGAGAAGAGACATTCGTGCAGAAAGGCTTTACAGATGCTAATGCTGCTGTCAGCACAGATGCATTTCCACGGGGCCAAACAAGCATACTGACCTTCTGGCTCCCAGCGTTGTGAAGACACTGAACAGTGCCTCTTGGCAGATCAGCAGCACAAAAACACTGACCCACACAAAAAGTCAGGTGAGAAGGGATTTCTAGAAGTCTCTAGTCTAATTCCCTGCTTATAGCAGGGTAACTCCAAAGCTAGATCAGCTTGCTTAGTGCCTTGCTCACACAACTTCTGAACATCTCCAAGGATGGAGATATCCCAGTCTTTTAAGGCACATCTTCCCCTACTGAATTGCTCTCAAGGGGAAGAAATTTTTTCTTACCCATGTTCAGAATTTCTTTGTTTCAACATTTGTCCCTTGTTTCTTGATCCTTGTTTGCTGCCTTCTCAGAGTCTGGCTTCCCCTTCTCTACAGCTTTCTTTCCTCTAGGGAGGAGCAGACAGCAACTAGACACACCCTTGGTCTTGCCTGTTTAACAAACCCAGCTCCCCCAGCCTTCTCCTTGTGCATCGTGTGCCCTGCCCTCCACCGTGGGGGCCTTTTTCTGACCATGCTGCAGCTGGGGTGTGATCTTCAGGTGGGGCCTCACACCTCTCAGGTGGATGGGAATAATAATTTCCCTTGATCTGCTGACTACACCTTTGCTAATGCAGCCTAGGGGACCTTCATTGCTTGAAGACTCACTGCTGAATCATGTTTAAAATGCTTCTTGATAACATTTGTGGGGATCTAATAAAATACAGGGCTTACTGCCACAGAGAACTTATCCCCCTTCTGGAGCAGGCTTTGCCTGTGCCCATAAACTGAGAGGGATCCTCTCAGTTCTGATGTAACCGTGATTTTTGCCCTGTGCTGAAGGTCCTCAGCCACTCTTGCTGTCCTGACACATCTAATTAGTAATATTTTTCCTCCTTCGAAATTATGGGATTTGTATTCAGGGCACATTGGCCAGAAATTTCAGTAACTAACTGTCCTTACTACACTACAGTGGCCAAATGAACTCAGCCTGGAGCCAAGGCTGATCCAATCACAGGTTGTTACATTCCTGCCCAACAGGGACACACCTCCAAGTTCCCAGTCCTCCCAGTTTCTCCCATTTCCAGAGAAACTTATTTTTTCCACTGAAAAAAGGATTGCATTGTTGCTGCATGTGCTTCAAGTTCCAGAATGTATCCCAGGTATGTGGCTTCTGCTCCTTGCCCTTAACAGAGCAAGATGCCACTATAATGAAATGATTCAGGCAACCAAGCATGTGCAGGATAACACGCATCTGTAACTCTCCATTACTGCGTATTTCTAAAAGCTTAAGCAACACTAAGCAGAAAAGTTACCAAGCAGGGGAAAATGGAATCTATTTCCATGCAGCAGGAGAAAAAAAAAAACCAAACAACAAACCAACAAAAAAAACCCCGACCAAGAATGACGTGCTGAAATGCTCTCTGCTGTGTGCTGCCAGGGGATTTAATCAGCCGATTGCCAAAGAGATGTCAGTTCCCTGAAAAGAGTGAGGACAACATGCCTTGCTGAGAAATGTACTCTCAAGATTAAAATACCAGCTGCAGAATAACCAAATATTGTCCTACAATCAGCTACAAATTTGGGTGAGAAGGAACAGCCGCCATCCTTAAAATGTGTGTCACTACATCATCACGCCTTCCAAGTCTATCTGTCCATCTCTGCCTACTGGTCAGTACCCCCCACAAATTCAGGTACCACTTGAGCCAGCTTAATGATGCCATGAGGCCTCATTAGGCCAGGTTTACCAGCCCAGCAGGATCCTATGACACAAAATACCACCTATGTTACCAGGACAGCCACCGTGAGCAGCGCAGTTTACACACAGACAGCAAACAAAAGGTGCTGAACACAAGAGAGTAGAGTGGCACCACGGGAGGGTGGTCTGTAATCACAACTGAAGGGCCAGGGGTGTGTGCTTTGTGTTGGGGTGGTGAAAAGAGAGAACTGGAGAAATCAGGAGAGTAGATAAAGAAGGAAAGTGCTGAGGTGGGAACGTGACAGTCAGATGTGATTGTGGAGGAGGCAACAAGGATGGGAGATGGAACAGGCAGCCAGCGTGGAGGTGTGTGTTTGCCACCCTCCCGGGCCAAAGCTGCACAGCAGAAGTTGTTACAAAGGTTGTGAGAGAGCAATTGTCGTGGTAACCGGCTGGCTTTCTCCACACATTTTCTTTTCTGAGCTTGTCAGGAGCTGGTGCCCTCAGCAGGAGGTGGGAACCTGGCGGTGTTATTCACATGATTCTGCTCCCAGGAGGGAGGCCCCACTAACCTCCACCTACCACCTGCTCCAGGGCTCTGCTACCTCCTGCAGTCACTTGGCATTGCTGCTGCCTTATTTCCTTGCTGCAGAGTTGTGAACCTCTGTGTCAGCCCCTGCCCTGCTCCCAGTCCGGGCTGGTGCAGCCTGGCCAGCCCTCCTCACACAGCTCCCAGCAAGCTGGATAGAGCGAGACTGTACCAAATGTGGCATTTCTAAAGACATGAGCTGGTCTGGAGACTGGCCCAGGAGTCTCCACTACACACATCATGTTACTTGCTGTGGGGCCACTTGTCTCCACCAAGCCTGTCTCTGTGCATGAGCACAGCGTAAGGAGGGCACCTCTCCACCCCACACTGCTCCTCCTGCCCCCAGCACCAGCGGTTTTACACAGGCTTTTATTCACCACGCTCCTCAGCTGAGCCCAGCCTGCCAGAGTTATGATATCCTAGAAGTCCTAAACACACACACACACACACACACACACACACACACACACGTGGGACATGGGCATGTCTCACCAGGAGAGACCTGTGGTGGCAGCCAGGATGCTCTTCCCTGGTGTGGAAAGGAGCAAGAGCTGCCAGCATAAGTAAAGGGAGGGAACAGAGAGCTGGGAAAGAAGGTAAAGAGATCAGCTGTACTCTCCAGAGACACACACCCGTGTTTCTCTGACTTTGCCTCCTCCGAAGGAAAGGAGATAAGACAAATCAAGTGTCTGTGGCAGATGTTAGTCACGCTGCCTCACGTGCTGCTGAAGGGTGCTCGGCAGTGCAGGGTGGGAGGGGGAGCAGAAAACTCCAGGCACCTTAAGAAAAATTAACCACTTTGTCCCAATCCTCAAGTGACACTTTCCCTTGCCTGGTATAGGGCATTCTGACGAGTGCTCCCGGTTATCAAGTCCAGGCCTCCTGTTTCTTCCTAGGCAGCATGCAGGGAGGAAGGAGGCTGTAAAGGACACCCTGGCAAAAAAGAAGTAAAAGAGATGTCAGTGCCAGGATGGAGCTCCTCTTCCAAAGCATAAGATTGAATACATTTGCTGCGTTGCAGAACGAGGAGGGAAATGTCACCTTCAGAGGTGATCTGACAATCACAAAAATAAATTACACAGAGGAGAGGAAAAAAAAAAATCCCACAACAAGACGAGCATTTGTGAATATTCATGAGCAAGTCAAAACCCCCAAATTAACAAGGAAATTAATTTCCAAACTGATTAGGCTGCCAACTCCTTTTATTTAAATAAATCAACAATTGCCTTGGCGTGACTCCTGCTGAAGAACGCGGAGGTAAGCCTGACTCCTCCCGGTGGGGAGTTTGGTGCCGCCTGCGAGGACCAGGAGCCCAGCAGGTTCTGGGGCCGGGCAGGCTGCGGCCGGAGCCGCGGGCAGCTTTCGCTGTGCCCCTGCTCCGGATGCTGCGGTTCCACGATCGCCCGAGCCCATCTAACCGCTGGCTGCTGTGCTTGTGCTCTCCCCGGTCCCACCCTCTTACTCATGCTGGCTCGGAAAAGCTGTTCCAGCATGCCAAGCTGGCAGAAAACTCACGCAACAATTAAAAGCGGAGGTTTCTGTCAAGTCGGAGCACTGGGAGCAGCTCAGCCAAAAGCGCAGCCCCACAGGTGAGGGAGGTAACCCAGCCTGACCTGGAGGTGGGCCCAGCGCCAGAGTTAACCCCGCTGCGAGTAGCGGAGCGAAGCCTATCTTATCCCAGAGTGTCCGGAGCGGAGGAGAGCAGCTCCAGCGCGGCTCGGTGATTTATTTGTTGGGGTGTCTGCAGTGCGCCGTGGGGCCGCCCAGCCGGCCGGGATAGCAGAGTGCTGGAGCCGCTCCGAGCCGTGTCCCGCAGGAGCAGCCGGGCCGTGCCGGGGCGCGGGGCACCGAGCGCCCGCTGCTCCTCCCGCGGCAGCGGCAGCGCACGGGAGGCTGCCAGACGGAGCTTGGGTGGGCTGAGGCTGTGAGAGGGAGTGCTCAGAGCCTGGAACGAGGGCGAGCTGCAGCCCCCGCCGGGGCCAGGTGTGCACGGTCACACCCGCAAGGACAGCTGGTGTGCGGGGGAGGTCACACGGAGCCGCGGGACAGGGTTACCCTGCTGCCCTCCTGCTCCCGGCAGGCAGTGAGACGGTCCGGTTTGCCCGTTCTGGCACAAGGCCAGCTGGCGGGAAGTCCGTTCTGTTGGCTCAGCAGGACAAACACGTTTAGCAGCGTGCCAGAAAAAGCTCGAGCCAGCGCGGGCTGGGACCATCCCAGGCGCTGGCAGCCAAACTTTGAGACAACTCCCCTGGATCATCGCGGCGGGCCGGGACCGTCCGAGGCGCTGGCAGGCACAGCGCTCGGGAAAACTCTGGAGCAGCCCCATCCCGCGCCGAGCCAGAGGCAGCGGCCGAATTCCTCATTCACGGTGCCTCATGAATATTCACGAGGGCGACCGCCTCTCCCCCCTCCGCCCGCCCGTCACGTGACGTCGCGAGGCCGGAAGCGGCCCTGCCGGCCGGGCTCGGGGACGCCGCGCGCCCGCCCGCCCCCCGCCCGCCACAGGCACTTCCGCCAGCCCGGGCTGCCCCGCGCGCCGGCGCCCTCCGCGCTTCCGGTAAGCGCGCGCGCGCGGCCGACCCCCGCCCCGACCTCCGGCCGCGGCCGCCTCGCCGGTGCCCCCGGCCCGGGCAGCCTCCCCCGGGCCGCGGCCGCCGCTCCGCCGCCCCGTTTTCAAGCGAAACCGCTGATGACGCCGTTCCGCTCCTCTCGGCGACCCGGAAGCGCCGAGGCGCGGCCCGCCCCCTGACCCGGAAGCTCCTCCCCGCTGTCTTTCCGGTGAGGAGGCCGCCGCCGCCGGAGCCGGGCCGGGGCCGCCGCTGGGGGGGAGCCCGGTAATGTGCGGGGCGGCGGGACCGCGGGCGGGGGGGCGGGCAGCGGGACTTCCGGGGCCGGGGCGATCTGGAAGCGGAAATGGAGGAGGGCGGGCTGTCTGTCTGTCTGTCCGCCCGCCCGTCTGTCCCGGCGTCGGCGGCTCCGCCACGGGGGAGCCGCGCTCCGGGCCGGCCCCGCCCTCGGCCGTCGCGGCGGGAGGCGCGTCCGGGCCCCACGGGGGGCGCCTGCCCCGCTATGGCCGGGGTGCCCCGGGCCGCGGGCCCCGCGGAGCGCCCGCCGCTGCCATGCGGGGCCCCGGGAGCCCCGGTAACCCGGGCGGTTTGTTTGCAGAGCCGGCCCTGGAAGGAGGAGAAATGCAAGAGGAGGGAGAGTGAGAGGGGTAAGGAGCTCCCGGAGCTGCGTGAGTGACCCCCGCCCCTCAGCCGGGGCTGCCGCGGGCCGGGAGGAGACGGGAGACGGGACGGGCCGCGGGTCCCGGAGCTGGGAACGGGAGGGCGCTTGGGCTGCAGGGAGCGGGAATGGGGATTGAGCGCCTGGAAGGAGCTGGGGCGCAGGGGATGCCGCTGCCAGGCACCTGTTCCAACTGAGGCTCGCCCGCTCGGGGTGGAGGCTGCACAAGTGTCGGGGAACGGCACCAAAGTTGTGTCTGTAGTCTGCGGGTTTGGGATCCAGGACTTTGCCCGGTACGTTTGGGATATTCCTGATGCGTGTTCAAATGCGCTTGTTCTAAAGATGTAACACAGTTTGAGCTTTCTGGTGCTTATAGTTACCAGGGAAGCATTTTTGCTTTTGTTGTAACAGCCTGTGTGGCTTCCAGCATCCTTAGTATTTTGCAGCAATTAAGCCTAAAAGCTCCTTGTCATTGAACAAAGATCTTGGGCGGACATAAAACAACAGTCTAAATTGTTCCCAAGCATTGCTCTCGGGGCCTTTTGTTGACTGCAAACTCCGTGCCGAATGGGAAATAAAAGCCAGGCATCTGGAGAATAAGGAAACCCGTGTTAAAAGTCAACCTGTGAACAAATACCTGCCCATCCAACCTTGGTTGTGCCTTCCAGAAACACAGCCTGTATCTCACCGTGTACTTGCACGTGCTTTTACCTGTCTGTTATGATTAAGGTGCTGGGCTGCCAAGAAGTATAAATGCAGCACGTTAAGTATGTGATTCTGTGAGATGCAAACTCCAGATCCCTTGTCCCTTGTGAGTTCTCTGGTGCACTCGGTTGTTTATTTGGTGTATGTACATTTGTGGTGTGTACACAGAAAGTGTTTTTGGTTTACATCAGGAGGGTACGTTGGCATCTGTCTGATACTAGACTGGTGAATAGGAAGAAGGTCCCATCTCTGGCGTGTTTGTGGAAGCTGGGATGATGAAGGCCCTGCAGTGGGAGCGTGCTGTGGTGCAGGGTTGAAGCTCCAGCCCATGTCTGGTAGTTATAGAGCAATTGGAAGGGTTACGAGCAGAGTTCTGGTAAAGTAAGTGTGAGCAGCGGCTCAGTGGGGGCTGCCAATAGGGGTGCATGTTTTCAAAATACCCTTTTAGCCTAAAAGTGGGGCAGGGGAGGGACAGCTCTGGGACTAGGCCAGTAGGTTGGTGGAGGAATCTTACCTTTGTTTTCTGCCTTTGGAAGACTGGCTTGCTAGTGAAATTGCATGAAAGCTTCAACTTTTACACCATTTCTCCTTCTCCTCCACATTCTTATAACTCCATCACACTTCAGCCTTTCAAGCCAGAAGTTTGAGGCCTGGTAGATAATGGGGTCAATTATTGAGATTTTTGGATGGGGAGGTGGATTCCAAGGGAGTCTAATGAAATCAGTGTAGCCATCCTTTGAAGGATCAGTACGAGCCGTGTTTGACTTGCACACGCTGTAAGCTGAGCAAACAAAAGTTAGATTCTCTCCGAAGTTCTGGTGCAAGACAAGATGGAGACAAGCAGCCACTGAGTGCCCTGGCCTCTGCTAGTCTGGATTTTGGAATCTGGAAATGGACTTGCCTTTTATTACTTGTTCTCTTTAAATAAGAAAGCTGTTGTGAGTTCTTTTTGCTTAAATTGGCATGTTTCTGTTTAACTCCTGAAGTTTGCAGTTGCATCCAAGGGAGTCTTGGACAACTACAAAGTTTCTCTGGAAAATGCATCTGATTATTATTATTATTATTATTATTATTATTATTATATTATGAGACTTTGTGGTTTTGGACAGTCAGGTTCACTTTGGTGGTTTTGATGTGGAAGCTAAGCAAATAACTGCTTATTTATTTTTAAAACAAAACAAAAACCAAGCAAAAAAACTCAAACTTGGAAATTCCAAACAAAATGCCACTCTTGATTCAGGTGGTGCTCAGTTGCCAAGGATGTGTTATCTCCTCATGTGTGCCCATCCTGTGGAAGAAAAAAGTCATGTAATTAAGCATTACATGCAAAGGGCTGTGCTGTGGGCAGTGTACTCAATAATTAATTTGGCTGAAAAGAAAGCAGAGGAAGGAAGGTAAGAGTGTTGCCCCATCAGCCTCTGATTGAATCACAGCAGTGCAAATCCAGAGTAATTCAGTCAGGCAGCGAGCAGTCTGACTGCATGCCACCAACGTAAGGTAAATAATTTATCCTTAAGTGTGTTTATTGGTTGATTTGCAGTGAGTGAGTGAGGCAGGAGTACTTGGCCTTGCTGTTGCATGAGCAATTCATAAAAACAAAATTATCGGTAATTTGGTTCATTTAAATACTGCTTCTCCACATAGAGGAAAATTATCTTTGCATTTTGGCTCATACACAGCAATTCCACATGTATTATTCCATCTTGATATACTTCTGTAATGTGTTTCATGCTACTGGGGGCATCCCTCTGAGCTGCCCTGAGGATTGAGATAGACCCTTCAGAAGCAATATTGTTCAATTATGAGACCACTGACAGACCATAACAGAAATATGAGCAGGACAGTTTGCAGGTAGCTGCATGAAAAACCTACAGTGGTTGTGCTCTCTGCCAAATGTATTCTGAGCATAGTTTTTACCTACCACTTTTGCCATATTTGTTTAGGAATAGATGTATCTGTTTTCAGAAAATATTGTTTTGTTAATTTCTTTAGGTTTTGAGTAGTCTTTTTGCAAGTGTAAAAAACTTTGTCCACTAATGGTATTACAAAAGGAATGTAAGGAAGAGAAAGGAAAGGGCTTCTTCAGTCAGGTGTTCCCAAAGAGATTATACCTCTGTGCTCAGGAGACTCTTTTGGTGTCTAACTCGTCCTCTGAATGCAGGGAGAGTTGAGATGGAGCAGTGGGCGCTTGGCTGGGGACAGATTCCTACAGAATGGAAAGATGGAAAGAAAATGGGCAATGGCGAGCCATGACATGATCTTGCTTGGAAATAGGGTATCTCAGGAGCAGGGGAATCAGGTTATTTTCCTACTACTTAGTCTCATTGGAGGAGAGCAGGAATATAGAATGATGCTTCTGTGTTGCTTTCAAGAGTGGGGCTGGTGTGGCAGCAGGAAGTTAGGAGCCCTGAGTTTGACTTCTTGGTCTGCTGTGGCTGTCTGTTATCTTGGGCAAGTCTGTTTCCCTCTCTCTGCCTGTCTTTCTTCCTGTGTAACATAATGCTAATGTCCCTTTGCTGCATCTGGGTCCTTAGTGTTGAGCTGGGGTGGAGGGACAGGCAAGGTCCAACATTTTCACTGCCTGTGGGGTCAGACTGTCTGTGATGGTGAAAAACAGTTTTCATCTGTATTTGCCTGCTTGCAGATGCACAGACTTCATTTATGCCATGTACTTGGGTGGATGATAATTGGGAAAATTCGGATCTTTTCTGGGTTTCTAGTCAGTCCTGTTTTTTGCATGGAGGACTACTGGGCAAGGGGCATTTCAGATGGACCCAAGCCCATGGGAATAACAGGCACCTTTTCCCCCTGAAAATAATTTTTTTATTTGGGCAGATAGCTCAAAAGGGGGGAGAAGTTGCTCAAGAAAGACAGGGGAGATTAAGGAACTGTCGCAGCATTAGACTGAGTCAGTTCCATGTTGGAATCTCTTTGAGTTTAATGGGTTTTTTGTGTGTGTCTGTGTGTCTGTCTTCCTTATGCTCCATTCCTCCTCCCTTCCCCCTTCTTCTCGCCCCCTGTGCCCAGCTAGGATGGAAGAATCTCATTTCAACTCCTCCCCGTACTTCTGGCCAGCAGTGCCCACCGTCTCGGGACAGGTGAGATCTCCCAGCCTGTTATGTTCAGGAGTTTATGAGGAGTGTTTCTGTTGCATTTCTCGCTCAGCCAAATGCTGGGCAAAGCTGTGCCAGGGTGTGCTAAGAGCTGTCCTCCCCCCGTTTAGATTGAGAACACCATGTTCATTAACAAGATGAAGGAGCAGCTATTGCCCACAGAGAAGGGCTGCAGCCTGGCTCCCCCCCACTACCCTGCCCTGCTGACAGTGCCCACCTCTGTGGCGCTGCCCACTGGGATCTCCATGGACTCGGACACCAAGCCGGAGCAGCTGACACCACACAGCCAAGCCCCCGTGACTCAGAACATCACCGTGGTACCAGTTCAGTCTGCTGGGCTCATGACAGCAGGTAGGGCACTCCAAAGGCTTTGGCAGCTACAGAGGGGACCGTGGCATGGGGAGACACGAGGTCCTGGAGAATCCTTACTGGACTGTAGATTATTCCTAGCCTTGCTGATGGTGTAGACTGCCTTGGTGTGGTTTCACTGTCAATCTCTAGGCACTCCATACACCCACCCTCTTTATGGAAGTTCAGCTTCCAGCAGTAGAGACTGGGAATGCTTTGGGAGGGGAAGCTACCCTTCTGTTTGTGTTGTAGACAAAAGTAGATGTTTCTGTGGGATAAGGAGGTTGGGCATAATTGGAGATGTAATAACTGACTTCCTGCACCTTCCTTTGTTTGCAGGTCCTGGTCTGGTGATAACCTCCCCGTCAGGTTCTCTGGTGACCACAGCCGCCTCTGCCCAGACCTTTCCCATCTCAGCTCCCATGATTGTCTCTGCGCTCCCCCCTGGCTCCCAGGCAGCCCTGCAGGTGGTGCCAGACCTGTCCAAGAAAGGGACAACCACCCTCGCCGAAGGTGCCGGGGCTGGGGGAGTCGCCCCCAAACCGCCCCGGGGCCGCAAGAAGAAACGATTGCAGGAGTCGGGGCTGCCAGAGATGAGCGACCCCTTTGTGCTGACAAACGAGGATGATGAGGACCAGCACAAGGATGGCAAGACATACAGGTGGGGAGTGGGCTTAAACCTTGGCTGTAACATTGCATGGGCATGGGAGTGTAACCCTTCAGAGGGTTACATGGGGAAGGAGAGATCTCTGCCTTGTACCTAGAGAGTGCCTGAGTAGAGAATCTTTGAGCTGCAGAAAGAGTTGGGTTTTCTTTCTGGTCAGGAATATTTACAGGCTGATAGGTTGAACCAAAACTGAGGATTTCCTTTCAGTGGACAGTCTTGATTTCCTGAATATATAGTTGTTAATGTTACTAGGTTAGTTAACAACCAGGATGTGAGGGTGGCTAAACTACATCCTTTGATGGCACAGCCAGCTGGTATGGCTGGTGTACTGCAGAGTGCAGTGCTGGCTGGTGCAGCTGGAGCACTGCTGGTGTATCTGAGAGCCCTGCTGTACCTGGGGGCTCCTCAGTTCCAGCTCCAGTCTCTGCAGTGTAAAGACTGCAAACTGGAGACACACAGAGCAGGAAGTGAACTGTGGTGGTAGTGTCTGCTCCTGTGTGTATTGTCCCATGTGATCTTCTATCTCAGCACTCCAAACAAAACAAGGGAAAAAATGTATTTCTGAATTACATATTAAGGGTGTTTCTGAGCCCTAAGTGTGTCAGATAAGAGGGAGGGGAGTTCTGAGCCCTGAGGTTGGGTTTCTGAGCTTGGAGGGATGTGGCTTGAGTTTACGAGTGATGGGGAGGGGAGAGATAAGGTAGGAGGGAATACTTGAACCAGAGGATAAGCAGTGTGGGTGTTTAGAAAAGGTGGGAACCAGACAGAGCAGAAAGTGGTAGGCAGTAAATGTGATGGTCTGTCTTAGGCAGGAAGCAGGAGCACTTTGGGGTGATTCAATGATAGGTGTTTCTGGTGGATGATTAGGATAAATAAGAGGCAAAGTAGTAGCCAAATTGAAACAGGAATAGGAGATGCTCCCTAGGTCTTCTCATTTGCCTATAATGTGCCCAGGATCCCATATCAAACAGTTTTCCATTTATCATCCTAGATGTTCTTTGTTTTGGTTCAGATTTAGTTATCTTTCTGGAATTAGGTTTTTGGAATATGGAGGCATCTACATAGAATCTGTGTGCCCACCCCAGGCATTTTTTCACTTTTAAGTATAGCTTTTTTTAATGTTTACATTTTTTTAATCAACACAGTTAAATGGGTACAAAAGCAGAGCTTGGATCAGCCTTTTTATCTTAGCCAATGTCCCGGTTTTTCCACTTTGAAAATATAATCAGCGTATGGTGAGGAAGGGTGGGAGTGTTTGGTAGCTTGCTATTTGTAATCCCACCATTTATTTTGGGCCATAGCCACAGATCCACACTACTCAAGCTGCTTACAGTCTGGGTTGCTAATTAGGTTGTTAAATATGTATTTACAGGGGACACAATTGGCAGTGAACACTAGAATTAAAGCTGAACCAGGGCTTTAATTATAGCTCCTTGTTTACTTGCAAGTTTGGAAAAAAATGCCCAAGACCAGGTGGAGTGACTCAGCAGAAACTTTATGAACACGCATAGTCTGCGTAACAGCTCATGAAAAGGCCTTTGCAGGGAAAAAACAGATGAGTATATATGTGGGAATATGTAATTTCTTAATGTTTAAGCTTTCTTTATGTTTAATCTGAGTGTGGTACCTTTTCCACCAGCTGCCACCCTAAGTAGGCCTTCCTCTGAGCAGTGCTTAGGTGTGAGAGAGCTAAATTGGAGACCCCCAATAGTGGTGCTTCAGGAGGGAGTACTTCTGCCCTCCTTGAGATCTGCTTCTTGGAGGATGCATCCCATGTGCAAGTTTGGAACTAAAAATGATTGTTGGAAAAATCAAGGAAAGCGCTATCTTCTCTTGGAACTGTGGGAGAGAAGAGCTTTGTGCAGCATAGTAAAATCATTTATAATATGCATATGAATAGACTCACAAGTTAAAACTTTGAGGAATGCTGGGATCCCTCTGTATTCTAGAGGATGATTTCAGTAGTTCCCGTCACTACAGTGTGCAGACATATGCTAGCTAAATTAAGACTGTGGGTGAGGTTCCTCTACTCCTGCTTCTTTCTCAGGCTGGAGGAGGAGTTGGTTTTGGCATTCATATGACTACATTTGTATGATTTCACTGATTCCCATGATGAGACACTGAGAATCGTGTACTCAGATTCCTGGAAGGAGTTGTTCTACATTGATCAGTGTGGTTTTTATTTTATTTTTGTTAATACCCAATTCCTAAAGCCTGGGATTATTTTGTCAAATTTAATTTTTTTTAAGCTTTGTTTTTTGAGTTCTGTGAGCTCTCTTGTCATGAGTGTCTTGGCAGGTGGCTAATATTTCTAATTCCTGACTCCTAGTGTGGTGATAAAGACACAGAGTAAGGCCTTGAATGAGGAGCACAGCCAGGCAGATGTGGGAGGTGCTGGAGCATAAACCTTGATACATGTACTGCAGCTCATCCCATTCTCTACTAAATGTAGAGATGCCCACTCCAGCAAATAGCAACTGTTTCACTGCTGTATCATCTCTAGAAGTGAATTAGTAGGCTGCTGTGAAAGTGGTGGAAGAAATCTCTATGACTAGGATTTTTTTTGTAAGAAAAGCTGTGAGACTGTTGCTAATGATGGCAATACTTGCAAATCTTCAGTGTCTGTCCTTAGGATTTGTCTGGCAGAGTCCTTGGTGCTTTGCATTGTGCTGCTGGAAGAATGCTTGCACCTGCAGGGGACAGCGTCTAACGCAGTCCTGTGAAGCATTTTCTTTCATGAGTAATGTCACTTCAGTCTTGTCTGGATTCATCGTCAGCTCTTTGTTAGCCTTCCCAACATCTTTGTAGAATTTACTTCTTCTTTGGAAAATGCAATCAGCGTCTTTCTAGAAAGATGCTGGCACTATGGAGCACATGGCTTCTTCCCAGTGCTTTAAAAGGTGCTGAGGTAAAGGCAGCAAACAGATCCTGGATACAGTAGGATTGTTTTTTAGTCCTGGTGTGGTGCCTGTACCTGTGCACTTTTAGAAGTCTGTGGTGTGATGTGATCAGTGGACAAGACTGATAAGGTGATTCAGCTGCTGTAGGCCAGATCATCAATTCTCTTTCTCTTGACAGTTCTCTAAGCAGTTTCTTTGTAAGAGGAAGAGAGCTCTGTATAGGCACTGCTAGGCTCTGGTACGAAGTAAAATCCAGGATGAATACCAGTTTATAGTCTGGAATGTTTTGCAGGCTGTGCTCTGGAGCCTTGGATGCCAGCAGAAAGGTTGTTGGCCTGAGAAGGGCCTCATGTCATAGTGTAATCAACAAGCTCTGTCTTCTCCACTTCTGGTTTTGGGTTTTCCTTACTTTCACTGGGGAACAGCAGGGAAGCTGGGAGACAATAAGCAGCTGAGGGACATAGGAAAATTCAGAGACGGTCCAAGGTGCAAAAGTGTACAGAATCCTTAGCGAACTGAGCTGCAGAAGGTGAGGAAGCTGGATGGAAACCCTCATTAGAGAGCAAATTATGTATACAAGGGGAACTGGTGGTTTGAATACAGCAGGTGGGTATCTTCTCAGACATGTCTTGTTTTAAGCCTGTTTGGATTTAGCATTACTGTTTAGTGAACTTCCCATAGTTTTGAATCAATTTGTCATGTGGTGGCTATGAGTTTAGTAAGTCACACGTGTCTGTGACAATATTGTTGAATTTGGCCATTTTTAAGCTTGGAAAAAATCTGTTAAGCATGCTCTGAGATGATTTATAGTTTGCAGGTGGAGATATGTGAAGGAAATATTCTCTTTGAGGCTTCTTGAGGCTTGAACCACTCCAGGCACTCAGCAGACAGTCCATCTCCACAGAGGAGACTTCTCTCAGTTTCTGTGTGAGGCTGGACTATATATCTACTCTTTCTGCAACTCTATGCATCTTCTAGAGCTGCACTGTAGGGCCAAACATGCTTTTCCTTCAGGCACAGCTGCTCCTCCTTCTGCTTCAGAAGGGGTCTCTAGTGCCCAGTGTGGACAATAATCTCCATCTCTGATGGACACAACAGCAAGGCGTGAGAAGACACTGCTTAGTTCAAACGTGGTAGGGATGAGAATGAGGTATGGGCAGGGACTGGAGCTGTTTGTGCTGAGGAGATCTGGAAACTCAGTAGAGATGGGAATCAAAAAGGAGGAGAGAAAAGACAAGAGCCTACAAACTAGGGAATGCAGCAGAGGATGTGATGGGGAGCCTCTATGCAAGGGAGAGAGCGGAGAGCTAGCACCAGAATAAGCTATAAGCAGCCAAGACTGAGGGGTGGAGGAAAGAACCAGACCTGCTAGGTTCTGGAAAATGAGATACCTAGAACTGGCAGAACAGAGAGGGACCAGAGTATGGGATGTGGACAGACATAGAAACATGAGCAAGAGGAGGTAAGTGTTAGGTAACTGAGGGGATGAAGTAGCAAAGTGCCCTTGCAGTAGAGGATCAAGAGGCTGGGGCATGTGGGTAAAGAGCTGGGGTCTGGGCCTTGCTGCAGGAGAGGGGATTGCTCTGGGCTGAAAGGCTAAGGGCAAAAGGGTAATTAAGTTTGAAGTGTCAGGCAGAAAGGTTGACCACATTCCCTCCAAAGCCTAGAAATACTAAACCCAGTGTTTCTAAATTTTGCCATGGCTTTGATGTCAGCATAAGAATGTGACCTCCTCTGGCAAAGAACCTCATCTCCCTCTTAGGCTAGAAAAAGGTGAGAAAGTATTGTTACTGTCATTTATCATCTTAGCTGCAGTGGCAGAGGTGTGTGCAGTGGATTTTAAGATTGCTGATGACCACCGTGGGTGTCAGTGTGATGCCACATGTTGGAATTTCTGTTTGCTTTTTTTAACAAGTGGTTCCGTGAGCAGCGGAACTAATGATGCCTGGTTTCCAGCGGCTCTCTCCTGTGTGGATTCTCTGATGTCTAATCAAGGGTGAGCTTATTAGCCTTTCCCTCAGCAGAGGACTCCAAGAGAGTCTCTCTTCTTTCCTCAGCTGCACATTTTTGAGACTTGTCTTGATTTTTAAGATCCTTACCCCTTTTCCAGATTGGCTGGCATTGTCTTATGGTCTCAGAGCTCCAAGGAATACTGTTACATATGCACATGCAGTTTGTACACATAATCCTTGCTTTGTACATAAATGTAGTGTTTGGAGCTTAGAAAATGACAATTTGACTGGCCACATGCCTGAGAGTATAATGAGGTAAAACTTTGTGTTATGGTAAGTTCTCTCCCTTCTGCTGAGATGTAACTGTGAGTTTGTGCATGCATGTGCTTTCCCTTGGCAGCTCCTCATAGTGCCAAACAGAAGGGATTGACAAGAGAAGTTCTGCAGTCACAAATTCTAATTTTGGCATGTTACTTGTCAATGGAATGAATGTGTGCAAGGAAATGAGGAGAACAGTCACAGTTTCAGCTTGGGAGAGAGGGAACTTTAAAACTGTATTTTGTGCCTCTTGTCTGATTACACCTTAATTTGGCCCTGCTGAGTCAAGGCACTTTGATAGCATCCTTGATTAGTTATAGGTGCATGATAGCCTGTCAGAGACCTGCATGTTTGCTCAACCTGAAAGGAATATTCTGTGAAAAGAAAATAAAATGCATTGACATGGGATTGTGGAATTGAGGGGGATGATCTGGGGAAGGCATTTGCTAGTATGAAGAACTGTTGATTACATTTGCCTCTACCACAGATTGCTGTGGTATCCTACAGCCCTACAGATAATCTTGCCTTGAAGTGTGTGCAAGTACGAGTTAGGTTGAATCTTCAGTGGATTTGCATTTGTCTTAGGCTACAAATGACCATAGAGAGTTACCCCGAAATAATTAACATTCAGGGTTCCCAAAACCATAATCTCAAGTATCATTGAACACTCCTCTGTTACAGGTCAGACCCTGTTCTGCTTTGCAGAAGTGTTGCAGCTCATAGGAGTAGCACAGAAATTTATAGGAGCAGTGATATGAATGTATGTAATAGGAATTTTCCTTTAAAGGAAAAAAAAGAGGTCACAGATTTCAGTTTGGCTGCTTGGAATTAGTGGGTACGTCTCTCTTACTGTGTTTCACTGGGTCTTTTGTGATTCCCTTCCCCTACAAAACATAAACCAGGGACATTGTGGAGGTAGATGAGTGCTTATGGAGCACTGATATTTCTGTGGTGGGTACAGGAGATGAGTGATCTGCTTCATGAGGTTGGAATTGCATGTTGGAGTTGGACGAGGCTTAAGGCTGTCCAGAGTGGTGATACAAAAAGCCGAGTGCTTGCTTGTTAAGTGTTTGTCTGTGCAACATAATAAGAGTGCAGTTCTGTGGAAACAGTCAATAAAGCTGTATCAGAAGGCACCTGCATTGCAGAGCCAAATTACGGTGACATGGATGACCTTAATCCTGATGTTTCCAAATTTCCCAGTGCTTTCTAATGGGCCTTTTGTATTCTTTTAATTTTAGCTCTTGCATGTTATCACTATAGTGGGAAGCACATTATTGTGTTTTATTGTTTTGTTGGTCTTTTATGCTAATGGTGACTGATTTCAAAAATTGGTGGACAGTGTCTTAGGCCTGATGTTCAATGATTTGGAGGTCAACAGAAAGTCATGGCTGATAACCTAAAGATAAAAGCAATGCTGGTGGGTAGCTGTAAAGAAGTGGGATATTTATCTGGCTGCTAATTGTTCAGACAAAATATATTTTAATACAGTCCCATGGAAGACTTAGCCTTTTGGGACAGCATGTTGTCTCCAGCAGCCAGGGACTGAGGTCCAGATGTTGGGACACAATGGCAAACATTATCAGACAGAAGTGTTTTGTTGGACTATTGAATGTCTCTGGCCTAAAGATAAGGAATATGGAGGAGCAGTATCCTGGAAAGCAATGACTGTGAAAAAGACTTTCAGGAATTAAGTGACATCATGAAAGCTCCCAGTGCAAGACTGCAACAGAAAAGGCTTAAGGTGCAGCTGTTGAAAGCATAGATGATTGAGTCATTAAAAGAACACAGGGAATTTGTGAAGTATGCTGAAATACCACAAAATTCTGGGTCAGGTATTTCTAGGGTCATTTGGAAAAATGGGCAAAATGCAGGAATGCCCTCGAATATGGGAACTGGGAAAGTGCCATATGATGAGAGCATTTTGAACTGCTCTTTGCCTTGCCAGTATATGAGAGTATGCTTTTCTGCAACCTTACCGAGCCACCAGGTGACAGAAGGACTGTGGAAGTAAGTTGACCAAGATCTCTGAGCATAGCTGATAGATTTGTTGCACACTCCAGTAGTGTAAACTGTTCAGTGGAAGCACAGTGTTGGCTTTGGAATAGGAGCTGATGCTGGGTGTGCCGGTGTGGAAGCAGAGATACAATTCCTGTGCCTTCATTTGGCATCTTTGTACTCACTGGCTTTATTTGGGTGTTGCCCAAGTGTACCTGTGTATCTTGGATGTTAGTTTTGTCTCCTTTCCCCTCCTCTTACAAAATATTAACAAGAAAGTTTTTAACTTCAGCTTAAAAAATGGGGGAATGTGAGGGTCAAGCATTTATCATGAACTGTGCATCCATTATTATGCTATGCTTGCATTAGTTACTTCATTAACTCTGCATTGCAAAGGCAGGACATTTCCTTCCTTTTTAAATGAACTGCTGACTCTGACAGCCTAAACTTATCATCTAGTCTAACTTCAGACTTTCCTGGTTTGAGTTTTAGTTTTACTGATGGTCTAACTTGTATGTGTAGCCTAACAGAAGGAGCAAGGACTCAATTAACTTGTAAGACTACTCTCGGTAGATACTAGGAATTCGAATTCTCAGAATAAAAGAGAATTAAAAGCTTATATAGTTTTCACAACTATATAACATATAAAGCTTACATAGCTTTCACAACTGTGATACTGATTAATTAAGCACTTGATTGAAAAAGGCTGTTAATCCATGTTGGGCAAATTTTACTATGAGCTGGTATTTCAGATGACATTTTATCTCCTAACAGCATCTGATGAATGAGGCGGAACATTCCATGAAAAGTGGAAAAAAAAATACAGCACTGTGTGCCACAGAGTTGTAGTCTAGTTGCTATAGGCATCATTTTCTTTATGACTCATTGTGATGACTTTCATATGGGAGTAGAATTAGAATTGTACATCCACCTTTTGCTGGCATTTCATGATTTTTGAGTGTCTTTGTCTAACATGAACATTTTTTTGAATGTCTTTATTTCCTATAAAAAGAAAGCATTGTAAACATTGGAAGGGGTTACTTTTGATCTCTGGCATATGGCTGAGTGCTAATTTAACTGTTGATATGAACCTCTGTTTTATTAAGGATATTTTCTCCGAGGCTGTCTGAATTTGCAGAGCCATAACAAGGAGCTGCAGGGGATGTTGTGTCACACCATCAATGGGAATGCTGCAGTCATTTCTGTTTCTTGCTGTCAGAAAGAATGCAGCCAAAGGAGGGGTAGTTTAAAAGCACAGTGGGGAGACTATTAAAAATGGATATTAAACAGAGGGGGGGTAGAAATCAATTATTTCATATAGTGTTTCATTCATGCTTACTAAGGAGCGCTCCCTATTTTCCTCTCCCCGGCCAGAATTTCACTGAAGTAGAACACTGAAATGCTGCTAGTGTCAGATGGGATATTCTCATTATCCATATAGATTTAACATTTTTTTTTAATCCATATTTGCCCACTAGAGGGCTGATTGCATCTTCCCCTTTAATATTTGATGTTGTCTGAAGCAGAATGCAAAGCCCTTAATTAAATGGATCATTTGTTCCCGTGAAAAAGCCTGATACCACACAATATAAAATTCTGAAATGCAGCTTTCTGCTATATTCCAGGGCTTTTTTTAACTCATAAGGCTCATGAATTTGTTAATGCTGCATAACATTCTTGCTCTCTCAGGGTTGATGCTAATTAGATGATTAGAAAATGAGTTCTTGCAATATTTTAATTCTAAATGTTGTTTGAAAAACAATATCAGAATGTCTATAGCTGCTAAATTCAGACAACAGAGGTTGTTTGTTTGAGGGTTCTGTTTTGATTTTGGGGGTTTGGGGGAGGTTAGGGTTTTGGGGGGTTCTGTTATTGTTGTTGAGGCCTAATAATCAGATTTATCATTGTCATGCAAGTGCCAGTGATGTTTTGAAAACTTCTTTATAATTTTATTTTGAAAATAGAAAAGGACATGCAGTCTGTTTCTCTTCAATAAAGTTTATTTTAGAGAATTTCTGACCTGAAGGCTGATACCTGGCAAAGCAAATAAGTAAAGGAAAGGGTGCACAGGAGTTATGGAAGATAAAGTTGATGGCTTTATGGTACTATAGATTTAATGCATGGGACTGCTTGGACTTCATGGCACGGTAAAGTTCATTAATTTTTCAGAACAGAATAGACTATTTAAAATATAGAGTCCTGTGTACAGCACAGAAGAGATTAGTGCCCAGCATTCTCTTTAAACTAGAGCAAAACCCTTAGAAGGGTATTTCTCTTAGAAAGGTACCCGGGTTCTCAGAATGCTGATTGTAGGGGCCAAGTGATTGCGACCATATTGTAGCCCCAAGCCTTGTTCCAAAGATACATTATTCTTGTGGTTGGAAAAGTTTCCTCTTTTTTCCACTTTTGGTGTCAGTTGTTGTTCCTCGTTATGTCTTACTTGTTCATAAAATAAACCCCTAGTAATTGATATTTTTCTCCCTTCATAGATTTATTTGGCTGTTGACCAGGTTATCTTTTAAGCTTTACTCCAAACCTAGATCAACTGGAGTCAGTGAATCTTTCCTGCAAAGCCAATTTTCCACGTGCCATCACTCTTTTAAGTTTGCTGAGCCCGTGTGAGTTTTTCAGTAATGGCTGAGGACATTGACTACAGAATTAGACATGCTGTTGGCAAGAACAGTCGCTCCCCTCCTGTATACAGAAAGGATACCTGCTATTCCCCTTTGTTTTGGTGAGCCGTATTAGCACAGCATCACACTGGGAGCTTGTTCTCAATTGAATGGTTCCTTATCAGAGGGCCAGTGCTGTGGAACGGGGTTCAATTGAGAGTAATGGAAGTCAGCATCTGCTGAGAAGGAGCTTGCTAAAAGTCAAGCTTGGGATTATGCTGTAATTGCTTGCAGTAGCAGGGAGCTGGACTTGGTGGCTCAAAGGTATTTTTCAGTTCAGTGTTCACCTCAGTTATTCCTAACGTTGGTGCTTTCAAGGACACAGTCCTCATCATGTAAGTATAACTTGATTACTGCAGAATACATATGCCCTATTCAGGTCTAGCATTCCAGGAAGTCTGGAACAAACTGTGTGACTTGAGATAGTTTGGTTTACAAACCAAGAGCTACTTTTTTAAAAAAAGGTGATGCTGATGTACCTTTTTACTCCTTATATCTTTAATTGATGTAGGGATAAACAGTCAAATTGCTTCTGTTTGTTGATTCCAGCAGGGATTGGGGTGTGTGTGTGTGTGTATTGAGGAGGGATTTATGTAAGGATGTACTTAGTTTGCATGTTCTGTTAGGGCTCGCAATTAAAATGGATTAAGAGAAAGATGAAGGTAGGACATGTGGGAACGACTGTTAGAGATGATAATGAATGTAGAAGAGCAAAGGTGGAGAGGAGGGAAATGTTATGACAGGTGTGTGTTAGAGTGCTTGCTAGGGAGGCATGGCTTCCAGCTAAATGGCTGGGAATCAAGCTGTGGCTCGGAAGGGCCTGTGGAAGTGAAGGTAGGTGCTGGATAAACACTGCTTACATGACATACGCTAATCAGACTGCACACATCATAAAGCTTCTGGCTCCAACAGAGTCACAACAGTAGATGTAATGAAGTATCCTCCTGAGAGGAGATGGATATGGGGAAGAGCAGGATCACCTCTGTGGCTTGTAATACCTGCAGAGACTTTTGTTGCTGAGCAGTTTTGTAAACACTATAAAACTCAAGAAATTCCCAGACAAAACCACTGTGAACGCTGAATTCATGTTAACCAGCCTTCCTCTGGCTGGCATCTCTTCTCTCAAATGTGACCCTGGAAGTTGCATGTGGAGATTCTATGTTGTCTTTAATGTAAATGAAAAACCTAAATTCAGATAAACCTTTACTCTGCCCCTTGTTTGACACACACGGGGGGTGGGGAAGAAATGGAAGAAAGAACTTGGATGCAGCTTCTATCTCTCTGTCAAATTAACAAACCACGAAAGCTTTTACCATCTTGAACTGTAAAACAGTACGAGCTTCTCTTAACAGCCTGGTGTCGTAGTGGAGGAACAGTTTTTAACAGCAGCATCCGTAGCAGAGCGATGCCAACTGCTTCTTCTTGTTCAGAGAGTCTGTGTTCACAAATACATTTCTGATCATTATGGGAACAGATGGATCCAAACGCCCAGACAAAACATTTTGCATCACATCAGTAAGACTGAAATGATGAAAGCCCACTAGACCAATGAAATACCACATTTGATATCCAGAGTATCTTTGTGAGACCCACTAGGAAAGCAGCACTGCTGTTATTCTCAGCATTTTGTATCCTAAATATTTGAGTGTCTTCTCCAGAAATGGGGGCAGAGTTAAGTGGATTTGGCCATTTCTGCTCTCACAGACTTCACAGTACATGGAATTAACTTCTAATACAAACTGTAACCTGGGATTTCCAGGTTTTCCAAGTTTTTTTTTACTGAAATAAATCATAGATTAACAAAGTGGTGGTTTTGTCTGGGAATTGTTCCTATCCCCTTAAGATTGCCATTGGAAAATTTTCAGAGTGCTGCCCAGCCTCTCTTGCAAGCCAGTTGGTTTCTTCCAACACCTTCACTTGTCTGGCTGTGAAGTATTTGTTTGTTCTCTTACACCAATTCCCAGCTTAAATTTGTTCCCCTGGGACTGAACTACTCACAGTCAAGCAGTGTCCCGGGAGAAACCTCCCCAGTACCTTATAGTGGGAATACGCCCCTTCTTCACTCAGTGTGGAGGATCCCATCCAGTTAGAGTTGATCCATATTGGGGCTTACCCCCATGTGACCCTGTCTCTTCCCCTCGCCCCGGTCCCAGGTGCCGGATGTGTTCGCTGACCTTCTACTCCAAGTCGGAGATGCAGATCCACTCCAAGTCCCATACGGAGACAAAGCCACACAAGTGTCCTCACTGCTCCAAGAGCTTCGCCAACAGCTCCTACCTGGCCCAGCACATTCGTATCCACTCAGGGGCCAAGCCCTACACGTGCAGCTACTGCCAGAAGGCCTTCCGCCAGCTCTCCCACCTGCAGCAGCACACACGGTAAGGGCCGGAGGAGGCTGGGGCCCTCTGCACTGCATGTTGCCGTCATCCCAGCATGCTGTGAGCACCTCCGTGGGCGGCTGCCTGGGCAGACCTGGCTGGTCGTGGCAGGCTGCTCAGGGCGTACGCGCGGCAGAGCGGCGGTGGCGGTACCGGACACGCGAGCCTGGTGCCCGGCTGTGAGGGGCTGGATGTGCTCAGGTTAGCGCTGCTCCGCCGGAGAGGCGCCGGCAGCGGAGTGACGCTTTCTGACAGGAGCCAGGGCTGGTTGTGCCGGTGTGAGAGTAGAACGGGCATAGGAGAACTGTTCCCTGTCGCCCCAGCGTAGTTGTGCCAAACATCTCAAGTCCAGGCTTGCAGCCCCCCCTGCTGTTTCAGCCACAGGCTTCCCACACACAGCTCTGCCAATGCCCCTCAGTCCAAGCTCTATAGTTGCTCTCTCTGGATCCTCCCCCGGTGCAGACAGACCATGGTCCCTTGAATCCAAGGGGAGCACAGTTTGAGACCAAGAGAGCTCATGTTCGGAGTTCCTTCACGTAGCAGATAGCGTGGTGCTGTCCCACCCCCTTTGTGCCCTCATTCCATCAGCACTAGCCAGATGGCGGTCATGTCCAACTGCTGCTGCTCCTCCTCCTCTTCGGCAGGATCCACTCCAAGCTCCACACGGCGATTGTCAAGCCGCACAAGTGTCCTCACTGCTCCAAGAGCTTCGCCAACACATCCTACCTGGCCCAGCACCTCCGCATCCACTCGGGGGCCAAGCCCTACACCTGCCGCTACTGCCAGAAGGCCTTCCGCCAGCTCTCCCACCTGCAGCAGCACACACGGTAAGGGCCAGAGGAGGCTGGGGGCCTGGCCCTGGTCCCCCCGCGCTGCCGGCATGCACCTCTGGAGCACGCGCGCCAAGCATGCGGGGGGCGGGCGGGGAATGCGGCCGGCTGCACCCCAGAAGGAGGTGAGCCACCTGAGTGGACGGAGTGGAGGCTGCGCAGGAGACACTGACCACGGCAGGGCTGAGGTGGGCACGTGCTGTCCCTGGGGATCCTTGGTCTTGCACCGCGGGCGGCACAGAGAGAGCGATAGAGAGAGAGGCATTGGCTGTAGGGGATCCCGGCCTGGCACCACGGGGGTTGGACTGAGTGTGTGGAAGCTGCTCCTGGCATTGCAGGGGGACAGGGACAGGTTAACACTGTAGGTAAACTCAGCCTGTTACTTAAAAGGAAAAGTGTTGGTTTGTCTATCCTGGAGGGAACAGAGCTGTTTTCTTGGTACTCTGGAAGCAAGAGAACAGATTTCTCTTGGTCATTTAGGACTCCTGAGTTTGGAACAGGGAGCCTGGACCTCCAGACCCCTTCCCAATACATTTTTAGGTAGCTCACATGCTGAGCTGTCCAGGCGTTCCTAAGCTCTTGCTCCCCAATCCTTGTCACTCTGAAATCTGCTTTACTGCCTGTCTTCAACTTCTAACTGGACGTGGGAGCTGTGCAGAGCTCTCCTTGTCCAGCTATAACAGCATCTGGAGGCAACATCATCCCCTTCACACAGCAGCAGGCCCTGGCAGTCTGCCCTGTCTGCCTGCTCACTGCCTCCCATTTGTGCTCTTCCTCCTCAACAGTATCCACACCGGGGACCGACCCTACAAATGTGCTCACCCTGGGTGTGAAAAGGCTTTCACCCAGCTTTCCAACTTGCAGGTAAGGGGCTGGGTGTGTCCTGCTCCTCAGCAGGGGTTGGCACGGGTTCCAGTGGTTGAGGAGGTGGAGGAAGTGGGGCAGCTGGGAGGAGAGTAAAAGAACGCAGAAAGCTATTGAAGCCCTGGGCAGGGAAGAAATTCCTGACTTGTGGCACTACTGGCCCGAAGGCGCATAAACGGTCACATCCTGTAAAATTGACTTGAAAGTGATGAGACCTTAGTGAAGTTCCTCCCATCTGTTTTGCAGTTTTCTAACTTAGCTGGGGTGAGACTTTTGTGAAATGTTACACCCAATAAAGTCTGGGTATCTGGGTGGGTTTTTTGTTTGTTTTACAATGAAATGGAGGGCATAAGGGTGGGGATATAGGAAGCAGAGGTGGTGTGTCCTGTTGCAGTACCCTGGAGGAGGGGGACTGTAGAGTGTGCCAAAGAGCAAAGAGCTGTAAACACCTGCAAGCAGTTAAAGCAGATCCTGCCCTGAAGGTAATAAATGCAGGGAGCAGATGTATAGAGGGACAGCAAAGGAGAGACCAGGAAAAGACTGAGAGTTGCATGGAAACTGGGAAGATGGGGGTTGTGGAGCATTAAGAGTCTCTGCTCTTCAAATGCCTAGTATGCATGAGGGGGAAGGGCGTGTGTGGGGAGGGTGTGGTGGGCTGGAGGGAGAAGTTCTGTCCCTATGCTAGGAGCCAGGTTTACCTTCCTGAGCAGCCAGGAGCTTGGGGCCTGGCTGTAAGGGGGTGTTTGAGGTGAAGCCATCCCCAGTACTAATACTTGCTTCCTTCCTCACGCTTGCTTTCTCTTTCCTGCCTGCTGCTGCCACCCGCCAGTCCCACAGACGGCAGCACAACAAAGACAAACCTTTCAAGTGCCACAACTGCCACCGTGCGTACACGGATGCTGCCTCGCTGGAGGTGCACCTGGCCACACACACGGTGAAACACGCCAAGGTCTACACCTGCTCCATCTGCAGCCGGGCCTACACCTCGGTGAGTGTACACAAGTGCTCAGCTTCCCAGGGAGCAGCTTCTGTAGATCCAATGGGAGCAGTCCCCGAGTTGCCATGTCCCTCCCTATTGGCTTTGGCTCTTGTGAGCATCGTTCCCTCCTCTCTCTGACGCGCTCCCTCCCGTTGCAGGAGACGTACCTGATGAAGCACATGCGGAAACACAACATCCCTGACCCACAGCAGCAGGTGGTTCAGGCACAAGCCCAGGCCTCGCAGCAGCAGCAGCACTTCCAGCCGCAGGGCGGGGGGGCAGCAGGGGGCCCTTCTGGAGACACTAACCAACCCAACCCTCCCCCCCAGTGCTCCTTTGACCTGACTCCTTACAAGACTTCAGAGCATCACAAGGACATCTGCCTCACTGTCAGCACCAGCGCCATCCAAGTGGAGCACCTCTCCAGCTCCTAGAGAGACCTCAGCCCAGGGAGCAGAACGCCTCTTGTGCATAGCCTGTGCCAGGGGCACCGCTTGTGCAGCGGCCCTCCTCGTGCAACAGTTTCCGGCCTCTCCTCCTGCAGCAGCCTCTCCTGGCTGTGTAACCCTGTTCATGGCAGCCCCTTGCACAACAGCCTGTCTCAAGGGGGTGCTCCTTCTGTGCAACAGCCTGCCTGGTAGGAGGATGCTTCCTTGTGCAAGAGCCCCTTTCCTGTGCTGGGATCACTTCCTCATGCAAGAGCCCCTCCTTTGAAACCCAAAGAAAGGCCCCTGTTTTGCCTTCTCTCTCACTGTAGGATGCGTCCGAAGCGGGGTTGCGTGTTGTGACACGCGTGGTGGATGGGATGGAGAGACGGCCCTTGTATACGCGGGGGCTTGGACACGTGTTTTTAGCAGGCCACAGAAGAATGTGGCAGGGTTCACAGCTGGATGGGGTTCTTTGAGGATTGCCTTGAGTGTCTAAGAGAGAAATATCTATTCCTGTCCCTCCTGCTTGTGAAAGGGAGGAGGGGTCGCTTGTCCTGCCCCAAGGACTGGATGGGAGAAACCTTCTCCCGAGTGGAAGGTGAGACCAGTGGAGGGGGGAGAGTTGAGGCATGTTCTCTGGGATGGACAGGTGCCTACACTGCCTAAGGGCTGTGGAGTATTGCATTCTTTCTCCTCCCCTAGTGGAGAGCAGTAGAGAGGAGTCTGTCTGAACTGGCTGCTGCCTCTCTCTCACAGCTGTCTGAGCAGCACAATGGCCCCATAGGAATGTGGGTTCCTGCTCATTGCCCTTCCTGCCTGTTGTGGATGATATCCTAGCAGCTTGTACTCCTCCTCCTCTCCCTCCTGCTTTTCCCCTCCTCAGAAAAGCCTACAGGCATCAACAACAAACCAAAAAGCAACTGGAGGGAGGGTAAGAGACTGCCAAAATAATCATCACCCTTCTCTCTACTCCCTTTCCTGAAAGGCGGAATGACAGCAGTTCTGACACTCACATACCTGTCCTGCCCCCAGTTTCCCAAAGGGAAAGAGGAGGAGGAGGAGGAGGAAGAGACCAGTCTTTTCAAGGGGCTGGCAGGAAGCAGGGAAAGGCTAGCTTCTCCTGCTCATCTCTTGCCAGAGTGCTCTCCCAGGCTCCCTCTTGCCAAGACGGGCTGGACTCACATGGCAGTGGTGGCCTCTTCTGGACCCTGGTCATGGGAGAGAATCCCCAAAAGGTGGACAGTGGAGAGAAGGGGATGAAGATCCCCACAGAGAGACCAATCTAATGAGAAGGGGGAGCCAACAAGAATAAACTGAAGGCCCCTTGAATTTATATATATATATATATAAATATCTATTCCCACCCCTGGCCCGCTCTGTCCTTGCTGTAACTGTTTCTATCTCTGTGTTTATAAAACGCATTATCCTGGCGAATTTTTATTTTCAATCTTCGTTTGTTTTTCCCTTTCTCTTCGTCTTCAATTCTCCTTCCTCTTTTTTTTTTTTTTAATTGGTCCACATGACTGCTAGTCTTGTGTGTTACTTATTAGTTTCTTTGGATCATGGAGGCTGACTTGGAAGAGAATGAGAAGGCAAGGGAAAAAGCATGTGTTGTTGGGTTTTAAAATCAGTCACCCACCCAAAGCCTATAGAATCCCAGACTTCTGTATGAACAACCAATAGGGGCATCTATTTTATTTTTTTTAACCACCCTGTATAGAAATAAATTGGTGTAAAAGGCTGCTTGAAGGTGCTGCTGCGAGCAGCCTGCCCCTGTGACGTGTGTTCCTTCCCCCTGCAGCCGAGCCCTGCAGGAGCCTCTGGCTGCCCTGGCTCTGGAGGGGCCGCGTGGGCAGGCACAAAGGAGCACATCCCTGCCTTTGGCACTTTGCGCTTTGCACAAGGACAGCGAGGAGCTCTGCACCCGGGGAGCCTGTGGCAGAAACCTTTTCCCTGCTTTAGTCACCAGGGTTGGCTGCAAACAGGTGGAGTGCTTGGTAGGTGCATAGGCTAGGCTAGAAGGAGCTGTCTGGTTTGACTCCTGCATTTCACAGGTGACGTTTCAGTCCATTTAATCTGTACTGAGAGTAGCCAAGAACTGATGAGTATTTGAACTGTGTTGACAAAATGCATTGGCTTGATTTTGAGGCACTGGGACACAAAATCCATTGGTAGCCTGCTGCAAGGGCTTCATGTTTTCACTGTTTAAATATTTAAGCCAGATTTCTCCTTGCTTTGGCTTCTGGTTCCTCGTTCTGGAAACATTCATCTCTCTGATTCAGAGAGCCTGAATGGGACTTTCCCCCCGCACACGTGCAATTAAACACTCTAATGTCTCTGCTCAATCCACTTTTTCACAAGGTAAACAGAACTCTGTAAATCTTCCACTGTAAGGGATTTCTTCCAGTCCATGAATTATTCTTGTCTTTTCTTTCTACATCTTGTCAAATTTTTCATTATCTTATGAACAAATTCATTTTGTAATTGAGTGTTGAAGCCCCAGTGCCATGGGTGAGGTCCCCCCGGCTCTCTGCCTTAAGTCTGCAGAGGACTGTGTTTTCCCTCTTCTCCCAGCAGGATAGAGGAGCTCACAGTGGCTGCTTGTCTGGTCAAGGCTGATCATCCAAAGTCTTGGCTTTCCAGGATAGTGTTTTCCCTTCTGTACAGGAATGCTCTGGGTTCTTGTTTCCTGGGTGCTTCACGTGGGGCCGTGTCCAAGTGCGGCCTGGCTGGCTGATGGGCCAGGGCACTCACAGCTTTCACTGCTCTGTCACCCCCAGACTGTATCAATTCTTATTTTTACTTTCAGATCCAGGTTGAAATGCAATATTGCATCTTGCTAACTTGAAAAGCATTGAGTGCAACTTCTCATTAGCTTTTTTTTGAGACTTGCAGGCTGAGCATTTCTTAATCCTCTTAGTATTTGATTATGTACAGTTTATCTTTCTGACTTATGGTGCTAGGTCAATGCCTTATAAAAATTTAAGTATGTCGCACCTATGCAGTCTCCTTTGTTAAACCAAATGTATAATGATGTCATCTAAGAATGAAATTAGGGTTTGGGTTATTTCTTTTTTTTTCTTTTTTAACTACAAAATCTGTATTTTGTAAAACCTTTGTGTTATAGGTTTTATTTTTTTTTCCTAATTCTTCATCTCTACAGTTTTTCCATAATTTAGTCATTGAGTCCTTTCATTTGCCTTTTGGGAGTACTGTCATTAGTGTCTTAAGGTATTTGTTTAATATTCCAAGTTTAATTTAAAGATCAGAATCCCTGGGCTAGAGAGCTAGTTACTAAACTCTTTCAGGCCTCCTGTTTCTTGGTTGATTTCAAAATAATACATCCCTTGTAGGTGTCGTCTCATCTCCTACTTTGATACTATGGTACTAGATTGCAGTTGCTATTTTCATATGACTGCTACATTATATTCCTTTCTTTAGATGGAATGTGAAGTATTTATTGACTGGTTTCTCCTGTCCTATGTCACTAGCATTTTCACCATTTTTATCTAGCATAGATCAGTACTATTAGTAAGATTTCTTTCTTTATTTTGTGATTGAAAGGAATGAAAGAGCAAAATATTCATTTCCTTTTACCCCTAGTTTTTCTAGTCACAAAGCTTTTCTTAAGAATTTTCTCTATTTTTATTGTCTCTAATTTATGTTAGTTGCTGTCTGGCCTACACCTTTTCCATCTGTTATGTTTCTTCTTACAGGAGAGTTTAATTCATATTCCTCTGCCTTCTTTCTTTTTTTCCCATGGACAGCTCTGTTGATAGTTTTGTTCCCCTTGGAAGTTATCAGACCCAGCACAGGTTTATTTCTACTTGTGGCTCTCCTCTGCCTGTCTGTGTTCCACATGGACAGGACAAAACTGCCAGCTTCACTCTAGGTGTTCTTTCTCTTGAATGCATCATCTTGAAGTCTCAAAAATGGTTTGGGTGCAGTGTCTTGAATTAAGCTGGGAAGGCTTTAAAAGTCAGAGTACTACCTTTGCTGACTGGTTGAATTCCCCAGGGAGTGGCTCACAAGTTAAAATTCTTTACAATGATTTTTCATTTTATATGTTAAAGGTGCTTGAAACTGCCTTTCCTGGTCCCTGGTTTGAGGTGTTGTTTTCTGATGTTTGCTAGCCTTTCCCTTCTTGGATCTGATACCTAGCATGGGCATCCATTTGTATTTGGGGCTGTACAATTCCTGTTACCAGTCATTTCAAAGGTGTTACTGCTCGTGTTTGTGCAGTTTGCTGCTGAGCCTGTAGCTTTTACTGTTGCCCAGGAAGAAACGAATTATTTCTTACCAAGGGACTTTCCCACTGAGCTTCAGAAATGCCCCTTTATTCTGGGCCTCCTTTTTTTCCCTTATCAATGAGAATTTCTCTGTTTACCCAGTCCTGTTGCTGATCTGGAAATAATTGAAGATACCTTACCCTCATTATCTCTGTCACTTACTTGAGTTTGGATTAGGTCTTCCTCTTTGGACTCCCATGGTTGTTTAACATATTCAAAGTGCTCCAGATGGTTTAGAAAGTGCAGTAGCTACCTGTGAGACACAAAATGTATCAACTTGTGCAAAATTCTTCCCTCTTGAGATGAAGCCTGAGGTTCTGCAGTCTGCAGCTTTGTGCACTCATGCCAACAACAGTTCAATTATTTACCTCCCACTCACAAGAGTGGAATATTCTCTTAACAAGATCCCATGGTCCTTCTTCAGCTCCATGAATTGTTTGACCCTGCATTTTCATTGTGCTACCAGTTCCTTCGTTTCTGGATGTTTGTACCCAAGAAGACTTGAGACTTGACAATGACTGGAGTTCTGTATTAGGTTGCATCTTGTATCTTTGCTGAAAGGCAATAGCACTTTTTCTTCTTGTCCTTTTCCAAGCTGATTTTCTGTTCTTAGTTGGATTTTACAAATTATCATTGCTTTAAAAGGAAACATCATGTAGGCTGGAATCATTTAGAAAAGTCACCCACAAACAGTAACAGAATCTCAGCCGTGACTAATGATAGTATTGCTGGTCTATAATTCAGTTAAATCTTCAAGAAAGATTTAAGACTTTTATAATTTAAAGCCTTATGGTTAATCAACCATGTCCCTTATTATAGTTCTTTTGTTAGTTATCACTGCTATTGAAACTGCCACTCTATATTACTACTTTTTTTTTATTTTAATCCATAGGGTCTTGCTTGCCTTTGTTGAGTACATTAAAGTCTTCTGCTATAAGAAGTCTTTCTTCTTGTGTAATGAATTACAGACCATGATCAAGTCACTGTATTCATCTTTCCAAACAGCTGAATCAAATTGAGCTGGCTGAGGTGTCTCACAGTAAGGCTTGGCTCCATCATGTAGTTCTTATCTGTTGCCTTTCTTTTCCCTTTCAGCGACCCAGCTGTGTAGTGTTCAGTTAAAGTCTTGCTGCATTCGGCCTAGATGGCTATCTTCAGCCACCAAGCTCAGACTGCCATACAAAGATAGCCAGTTCTTTTAATTAGGTCTTTTCCTTCAAATTAAAACAAACAGCAGTGTGTTTCTTTCCTTAGCTGAGTGCAGCCTCTGTCAGTCAATGCCACTGTGATTTTGCCACATCAGTGTTAGGTTAACTGCCTCACAGCAACCTGGATGAGCCCACTTGCTTTGCAAATACGTTTTAAGCAAAAGTATTGGCTGGTCTGGAACACATTCAGAACTTCAAAGTTGTTTGGAAAAGAAAGCCCATTGCTTCCATCTGCTTACCAGATAATTCTTTTCAAATTACTGATTGTCAGTTTCTAGCTATGCAACTTCTAGATGTTTTATTTAATGGGTAGAACTAAACATCTTCCAAAATCTCATTGGCAATAGGTAATATTTCATTACCTCATGGATGTGTCTACATCATCCAACTTTCTTCCTAATATAGAATATAATTATGAGATTCTGTTTGTCTTCTATATTTTTATTGATTATTTTATCATCTTTATATCAACTAAAGGATATATATCATGTTTAGGATTTTCTTCTGATATTTTGCAGGTAATGTACCTGAAAGCTGCCCAAGTTTACTAGTGCAGTTTCAGAACATAGAATGAAATTGCTCTGTACACTTCCTTAACTACAAGATAGGTACCTGTTCAATCGTCCTTTCAGGTACAACAGATTAAATTTGTGTGCATGGTTTCTTGTTTCTGTATAGTAGAACACCAAAGTACTAGAGAGATGTAGTAACTTGGTCCAACAAACATTTCGATTTCATGTAGTGTCTGTGTAATGAATGGAAAAAAAACTGCAAGAAAAGAAATCGTGACACCAAAGAACTAGAGTCTACGCCTAGTTTTGCTGCTGAATTAGGGTATGTTTCTGAAACATGGACACACAGTTATAATTTGTGGCCTTTGGCATCCTCTTTCATTTGTAAAGCTAATTAACCCCCTCGGGGCCAAGTGCTGCAGATCAATCATTTGCCCTTTGTGAGAACAAAGTGTGGGTACCTCTCTGTGCTTCCTGAAGACAGGAAATTGAAAGTTCAGGGGCCTCTGAACTGAGAATATTAAAGAGTGAGAAGAGCTGAAGGTTCCTCAACAGCAAAAAGGTAACTGAACACGGGTTGGAAGTTACAGCCGTCCTGCTGGGTTCTGCATGAGGATCCCTCCCAAGCACTGGCCTTCACCTCACAGTCCTTGGACAACATTTAAGGAGTCTATAAGGTAACTAAAATCTGGAGGCTTGAATTTGGTATGCAGATGTTTACATTTCCAAGGGAAAACACACAGGCATCTGTAGATCAATAAAGGTTGAGAACCACTCCTGCAGACTGCTTGCATAGGCCGTGCAGCTTCCCTGTGGGACGTGCCGAGGCCTGGGCAGCACCGCTCATCCCACAGGTCGTGTGTGGGACCAGGAGCTACCTACAGGAATAACTGCAGGATGGAGCTGTAGCAGCAGCCTGGGCTGAGGGGGGAGTGTCATAACCACAGGGGTTAGCGTGTGAGGCTGGGTGAGGGTTAGACATCAATGGTGCTGGTCTCCAGAGCTTGTTTCAGCTGGGAAAGCACCTTCCTGCACAGCCATCTGCGCCCGTGCTCCAACTGCAATGGGTATAGTGTTTGAAAAATATTCCTCCTCTCGACAAATAACTGCCCTGCTGACACTTCCTCTGTGGGTGAGGCTGCCTCTGGAGCCCTGAGCGATGCAAACCCTTTTTTTGACTTTGAAAAAAAAGCAAAACAAGCTTTCCGGCACTCAGAGCTCCGGAACTAGTTTTTGCTGGAATGGTAGAGTTTCTACTGCTGTGAGACCACACAGGCACACAAAACTGCCTCTCCCCTTTATTTTGCAAATTCACAGTGGCAGTTCCTGCAGTTAGAGACACATTTGTACACTTTACTGAGATTTGCCATTTAGATTTTAGGCAAGTGCCTCTTTGCCCTGTCTTTTGTATCTGCAGTGGCAAAAAGTCCAGAGGGAAATTGTCTTTCTGGCATCCTCCTAGCCTTGGCTTGGAGGATAGGATGGGGTTCCCATGTGGTCTCCTAAACAAACTAGTGATGTCTAAGAATATGTAATTTTTAACATCAGCTCCATTCAACTTGGTAGCCCCAAGCAGGATGTGTTTGGGAGATTCTGGTTTAGAACTATGACATGGTATAGGGAGCAGATTTTTTTTTTTTTTTTTTTTTTTTTTTTTTATGTAACAGCCACATCCTTCCCCTTAATTAAGAGTATAAGGCAATTTATATGAGAATTTTGAAGTACTTTAAAGAGGCTTAACAATAATGTTCAGCTAACTGAAGCCAGCTGCTCCACATGGGAACTGAAAAGACTAAGAAATGTGTTTTGAATAATTAAAAATATGTCATAAATAACTTAAATGACTGTAGGAAGAGGAATGGAAAACTCCATCATCAGAACAGAGAGGCTCTGAATTAACCCAGTAGTTTAACAGCAAGATGGTTCATAGTTCAAACAGCTGCAGTTCCTTTATGTAACAGCTCCTCAGTCTTGCAGTGCAGGCTGCTCGAAGACTTAATCCTAGTATATCCATATAGATAGAGGCATGGTGTCTTGGAAGATCTTTGTGAGGAAAAGAGAAAAATAATCCAGTCACTTCTTCTTGCAGCTAGAATCTGGGAGCATTCAGTCCTGAGCAATGGCTGTCATTGCACAGACTGTCAAGAAAAAAGAAGGGTGGTGTAGATGGGTAGGCAGAAGAAAGGTGGATGAAATGGAGTATTAGCCAAGCCCAGTGCCTCCTAAACTGTATAGGACGCTAAATGAGCGCTGACCTCTTGAAAAAACCATCCTGCATATCTTGGAACCTAAGGACCAACAGAAGTAAGATAATTTTGTTTCAGTTCCTCCACAATCACACGTGATTCACGGCACCACACCGTGCGTGTAGCAAAGGACGGCTGGGGAGGGGGCTCTACAAGTGGCTCCTGTGTATGGTCACAAGAGTGGTTCTGGCATGATGAAGAGAAAGAGACCACGGTCACATGTTTCGTTTAATTGCCTTTGTTAGTCTGTCACAAGTGTTCGGTTGTACCAGTTCCGCACAGCAGAGACCCTCCATCCATCTCCACTCGTGACACAGCAGCAGCTGCCCCGCACTGGCGGATTCCGAGGTGAATGGAAAACCACGGTAACGAGTCAGCAGCACTTCCTCGGCCTGATGCCAGGATGGGCCGGGCTGGAAGGGACCCCAGAAAGGGACCCCAGGGTGTCACTGCTCCAACCTCCCTGCTCGAGCAGGCTCGTTCCTCCCACAGCACATGGCACAGGATTGCCTCCAGAGGGTTCTCCGCTGAAGGAGACTGCACCGCCTCTCTGGGCAGCCTGTCCCCGTGCTCAGTCACCCGCACGGTGAAGAAGTTCCTCCTCACGTTCAGGTGGAACTTGCTGTGCATCAGTTTCTGCCCTAGTGCTTGGCACCACCGAGGAGTCTCACATGCACCTTTCAGATACTGAGAGACATGGATGGGCTCCCCTCTCAGTCGTCTGAGCCCCTCGGGCTGAAGAGGCCCAGCGCCCTCAGCCTTCCCCGCAGGAGCGGTGCCCCGGTCACCCCCGCCGCCCTCCGCGGGGACCGCCCGGGGCAGCCCCGCGCAGCCCGAAATGGCGGCGGGAGCGAGGCGGAAGCGCCGGGGCAGGCGGGCGGAAGCGGCTTCGCAGCCGGGCAGCGCCGCTTCCGGGCTCCGCGCCCGTCCGCTCGCCGCCGGAAGCGGCGGTGTGTGGGGCGCAAGATGGCGGCGGGGATGTACCTGGAGCACTACCTGGACAGTAAGAGCCGCCGGGGCGGGGCCGAGGCCGCGGCTGAGCCGGCCCGGGGGGCACGGACGGGCCGAGGGGCGGGGCCCCGCGGGGGCCGAGCGCTGCCCAGGGCGCCCGCGGGCTCTCCCCGCCCCTCGGGCGCTGCCCGGTGCCCGGGCCGTGCGGAGAGGCCCCGTCCGTGGGGCAAGGCTCGGCTGCGGGAGCCCTGACAGCGCGGCCCCGCGCCCGGTTTGGTCCGTGAGAGAGGAGCCCGGTGCAGCTCCAGGCGCCCCTCGGGAGCGGGAGCTTGGCTGTCGGTAATTTCCCGGGATAGACGTCGAGCACAGATAACTTTGGGATCCGTGGGGCGGTAGTTATGGTGGTTTTCTATGCTGTCAGTTTACAAATGCAGCCCCGCTTTTCTGGCCGAACAGGAGCTCTGTAAATGCCAATGGAGTTGGCAACGTTATCAGAGCCCTCCTATGGTACCTCCTATTTTACCGTCCTGCCTTAAGGTGCTTAAAACTTCAAACTCTGCCCTTTGGGGATGAGACTTTCAG
The DNA here is from genome assembly GCF_028018845.1 of Melospiza georgiana. NCBI lineage: Eukaryota > Metazoa > Chordata > Aves > Passeriformes > Passerellidae > Melospiza > Melospiza georgiana. The sequence goes on from NC_080431.1 coordinate 80,595,168, forward strand.
TGCATGTTTTACCCACGCGTGCTTAAAATAGCCGAGCAGATCCATCGGAGGAGTTGTTTCTCAATGAGTGGGCTAATGAGTTCAGGTTGAATAACCTGTTCTTTGAGGAATGCCGTTCTCACGTTTTCCTGCTGGTCTGGTGTTGGCACTGGAGACAGGGGAGGATGTTCACGGGATGGTGTCTTTAAAGCTGGCTGGTTGTGGTGCTGTGTCTTCTGCTTCACTGCACCCAGCCAGTGACATCTCTCACTGTCTGCTCGCATATGCATGGGAAATAATGGAGTTTGGCTCTTCAGATTTCCTGCTACACCAGGTTTCTTCCAGCACAGAAAATATGAGGTGCTGATATGGACACAGGGTGTCTCATTCCTTGCATCTTCAGTGCTCTTTTTGTCTTTAGGAAAGGAAATGTCTCTGAGAATGTTCAAGAACCATACTAAATTTCAGTGAAAGGTGAAAAGAAGCTGCAGTTGGACAGGCAAGGATCTCTGAGGTGCAAGGAAGGAGGCCAAAGCCTGGAAGAGGAGTTGAATGAGGAGGCAGGTTGGAGAGGGGCAGATTTGTGTTCTTGTGCAGTTCTCACTGCATTGCAGAAGGGTGCAGCTGACTGAGGCCCCTCAGCTGGGAAGGAGGAGAAGAAGCAGATGGACAATGAATAAGTGCACAGGAGGGGGATGCAGGGTTTTCCTGCTGGGAGGGCAGGGGTGTGTTTGGGTAAGAGCTGCAGGGCAGAGCTAAAGGAGCAAAAGCTTGGGATCTGCACGTGGTGAGCAGAGACGAGCAGGATGCAGCCCTGAGCGGGCAGGGGTGCTGCAGGTGCACAGCTGCAGAGAGGGAAGGTTGGTGGCTGCAGAGTGCCAGAGTCAAACACCTCGGGGTCATGTCATCACAGTCAGCTCAAACCAGCCAGCCTGGGAACTCCTCTTTCTCTCCTGTACAGGCATGCAGAGGAAATGCCAAAGTCCTCTCTCTCAGCTGAGGTTTGGGTCCTGAGATTGGATTAGAGATGCTCATCCTGGTGAAGGGGATATTAATACAGGAGAGTCACTGTTGTGGTTGAGGTGTCTTGCTTAAAAAATAATGAAAGTGATGTGCACAATCTAAAAGTCCTTAAACCATCTGCTTACAAAGATTTTAGGAAGAACAAAACATTAATTCCTGTGATGGTTTAGCCTTTATTGCTTACCCTTAGATCTCTGCAGCCTTTTTCAGGTTTGTGTGGTGCAGCATTACTTGCTGCCATTAGCCACTGATGAGACACTTGCTGTGCTATTCTGGATTTCTTTCAGGAAAGCATGAATGTGTTGTGACCCTTGGCATCAAAGAGCACCCATCACATCTTCAGCAGGTTAGGCTGCTGATAGGTAATGGCATTCATTTCTGAGTACCCACATTGCTCTGCTCTCAGCCTGCTCTCCTCTCCTGGCTTCTGCCTGAGCTCCTGACTCTCTGGAAATGCATCCAGTGTTTTAGACACGAGTCTTCCTCTTGATGCCAACTGATTGACAGCATTCAGTTTCTTACTTGCTGCTCCCCCTTTTTCCCCACATTATTTCAGTGTTTTAAAAACATTCAGTTCTGTTTTAAAGCAGTTCACCAATATCCTAAAAATTCCTGAAATTTGATAGAAATAAACAGTCCAGAACTTTTGGTCATTTCTTATAAAAGGTGTCTAATTCTTAATTTACATCTGTGTCTTGGAACAGGATTCTTTTACTAGCATAGTGCTCTTGCAGACACAGTTTTCAGTTTAATGTCTTTTTTCTTCCCACAGAGCTTCTCTTTCCTGTGGTTTTCTATCTGGATCTGCTCAGGGAATGAATGAGGAATGTGTGATGAAAGAGGGCAGTTATTTGTAGGACCTCTTCATATCTTTGAATAAAGGAAGGTGTGTAAGGAATTAAGTGAAAATTGTAGGAAGGAAAAAGGTGCCTCCCGTTTGAAGCAAGTGAATATCACTCTGCCAAAGTGAGTTTGGTGGGGTTTTTTTATGTTGTGAGTCCCACTTTGTACAGGTTTCCCTTGCTTGGATTGTGCTTCCCTCAGATTATGAGTGGAAATTTTTAATCAGGGGAGCAGATGTGCAGAATGCTCATAGCTGCATCTGGAGTGTGCTTTGAACAGGTAATTCTGAAAAGTTGTGCAATGAAGCATTTTAGCACCCTTCAAGAGGAGAGTTTGTAATTAGCTGGCCTTTTGGCTTTAATCTCTTGGCCCCTGTAAATCTGGTGGCCTTCCTGCTGTTGGTGAGGGCAGTGGGCCACTCCACTGCAGCGTTGTGAAAACTCTTCATTGTCACAGCAGTGAACACCTTGAAAAGCTGGCTGCAAAGTCAGTTCTCAGATTGAGCTCTGGGTCTGAGCTTGTGACTCTGTGTTGAGCAAAGAGAATAAAGTAAAACTTTGAATCAGTGCTCAGTCACTGGGAATGAGAAACACCTTGCATGAAACATCACGTGAGTAGGTAATTAAAAACTGTATGCTAAAATCTATGAGCAGTCTGACAAAGTTGGGCACTCAGCCCCAGTTGCTTCAGTTCATATATTTTCAGCCCTCTACTTTAGACATCTGAAGTTCTTTTCCTTTTTTTTTTTTTTTTTTTTTTTTTTTTTTTTGTGGAATAGCCAAGCTAAGAAGAGTTCTCTTAGTAAAAAGTGTCTAGAAGCTTCTTAGGTCAGGTATTTCAGCAGCTTTCCAGTCTTGCTGTAATTTGATACTGGGTTTAGGCCTAGGATTAGGCATGCCCTTTCCTTGGCTTTAAGCTGTTAATTACAAAGCAAATCTGTCTGAAATGTGTTATGCTCTTGGCAGATGCTTTTGCAGCAGAAAAATGCACACATTCCTTCTGTGCTGAGCATCCTGACAGAGGAACTCCATGTCTTGTCTACTCTGACCACCTTCACTCCTTCATCCTACTTACTGAGCCAAAGGATTCAGGGAATGGGAGAGGAGGAATGTGTTTGGTTCCACTTTTCTTCCTGAGTGTTTCTCTCCAGTGGCTGAATTTAAACATAAAAAGATTTCCATGTCTTCAAATATTGTTCTCCTTCTGGTTTCTAAAAATCCAGAAGGAGAGGGGAGAAAGCAAGATTAAAAAGTGCTTTCCCTCAAGCACTAACACAGTGCAGCTTTAGTAAGGGAAAACCTATGGGTGCAAAGGAGCTGGAGGTGTAGAAAGGAATGGAAGAAGAAGGAAGAGAACAGTGTTTTGTGATTAAAAGGTGGAATGTGCATAAAGATTTGTGAGAATAATTTGTGCTTGCTTGAGTTTGAGTTCCTGTGTTTGGCTCAGTGTTGGCCCTCGAAGGAGGTTGGAAGTCCTGCTGTGGAGGTGATGGAGATGCTGAGATGAGATAAGGAGACCTCAGCTGGGAAGGTGCCATGGTGCAATGCAGTCAGTATACCTTGGGCTTTCCCCCATTTCCCACTGGTTAGGGAGGCACTGAGCTTCCTTTGCTCCTCTGTTTGCACTTGTCAGTAGGCACACAGAGCTGCTCCCACTCAGGGGCTGTCACTGCTGGAAAACTTCAGCATCAGCACAGAGCAATGGAAGCAGCACATGGAAGTCTTCTTTCTCCTACAGCTGGCATGGCAATGTCCTATCAATGTTCCTTGATAACATTAGCTAACCTAGTAAAATAGGATTTTTCTTTTGGAACGGCCCCATCTGTCTGGATTTTCTTCTGTACACATTCATCAAATGAGGGTGTGATGAGTATTGTCATCTTGAGGCTCTCGGAGGGCTTGGGTGTGATGTTGGAGATGGCTGTAGGCAAGCCCTTGTTTCCTTCCCAGACCTGGCTGTGTTCCATTTCCCAGCAGTTCTTTGATCTCTTGCATTCCCTGCCTTCCTTACTCCTGTCCCCTCCCCAGTGTAGCATGCAGCCATACCCCTGGCCCTGCCTCTGCAGCTCCTCACATCAATCTTCAGAAATGCAAGTCTCTAAATAAATCATTTCTCTGCTTGTCACTGTTCTAGTGCAGTCAGAGATGCCTTTCACCTTTCAGAGACTTGGGATTGGTTACACCTGTGATGCACCACATATGATCTATGGAAAATTACAAAAGATTTCATGCAGGGGAGAGAATTTGGTGATTCATAGGCATCATTTGTTTCTGTGTGAAAGCTACTGGCACAGCCCACGCTGAGCTGATACATTTAATGACCAATTCATCTAGAATTGGTTTTGTTGTTGGCTGATATTTTTATTGGAGCTGATACAAGATAGCTTTACATGGCAAAGCCTGCTGTGTTTTCTCTGTAGTTCTTCACTTACCCAACTGCAAATGTGATGTCATTGTTTTGGCAAACAGCCCTGTGGGCTCTTTGGTGGTTGTCCCTGCCTTTGGAGGGCTGTGGCTGGCTGGAAATGCCAGGAGTGTTGCCAGTCTCATTCATTGTGTCAGTCTTTCAAGCCCTCCAAGCTTTTCAAATTCAAGGTTGATCTTTGATAAGAAAGATCCCTTTTCCGACACTTAACAACGTTCCCTGCTGTCTTGTCTGTGGATGCTGTAGCGTTGAGCTGCTGTAACAAGACAACAAAAAGAGCCCTCCCTTCCTCAGAAACAGCCCCACACTTTGGGGGAGTGTTGGGTTTCTGTGCCTGACTGTCACTGCTGAGTGGTGCCCGAGGCAGATGTGCTGGGGTGGGCTGGTGTGCAGTGCATTGCCCAAAACTTGGGATATGTGCTGTGGCCACAGAATTCCTGGGTGGCAAATCAGTCTGCCGTGCACCTAAGCACCCTCTCTGTAAAACTGTAGGTGGGCTTATCCCTTACCAGGGTGTTGTGAGGATAATGGTAAAGGTTAGGATTTTTTTATTGCAGCAGGGCTGGGCCATCTCTGAACAGAGGGAAATTGTACTCAAGGACCAATTTCAATAAAGGTGCTTGTGTAAAAGTTCCAGTAAATACCTGTGTAGGAAGGTGACTGATTGCTTGAGAGCGCAGGAGAGAGTAGCAGCAATAGTTTAAAAGGGTGACACACTCTGAAAGGAGGGATACAAAAGACACCCTGCCCCCTAATGAGGGAGCAAGGAAGCTCCTGAAGATTGCTGCAAGCCACTTGTCCTGCAGTGTACTTCAAGTGCTGCAAAATTATGAGAATCATGGAGTACCAAAAAGTCCAGTGTGCTTCCCCAACAAGATCCCAGCCAGTTTGCAGTCCTGGGGGCAAAGAACTTACCCTCTCTGTGTGGCAGTCCCTGACACAAGCAGGAATTTTTTAAATTGCCTTCAGCAATGTGGTGTCTGAAGTGTTTGCTGAAATCTAAGCTGTTCAATAAAGCAACTGTGGTTATGTTTCAAAATGTCTTTTCCCATTTTTTAATAAAATTTAAACATGCATCTAAACATGGTGGGTGAATAGATGTCTTGGGAAAGGTGCTGTGTGTTTGGATGGTCCTCAGTGCTATTGGTCTGTTTTTGGGACTTTGGGCAGCACAGATCCATTGTTTGGCACAGCACAGGCGTGCTGCAGAGGATTGAAGCACAACTGAAGTTATCAGGCTGTGTAGGCTTGCTCTCTGCATTTGTGTGTCACAGTTAACATCTGAGTTGAGGAGCTGAAGTTTAAATATCAGCCTGCACCTGACAGCCCACGTTTGTTTTTAAAAAGAAGTAAATAAAATGATCATTATTGAAGAGGGAAAAAAGTGGTGTTGGATTCTGACTTTTGGAGAGAGAGTGCGTGGTTCAAAAGGGAGAAGAGAGCATGGTCATGGATGCCTGTGGAAGAATGAACAGGGGAAAGAATGACAAGGAAGGAGGAGAGTAAAAGAGATGAAAGAAGAATGGGCTTAGTGAAGGGACAACATGTGAGGAGAGAAAAGATGAAGGAAGGTAGAGAGACTTCAGCTTGTGATCAGAAATGGAAACAAGGTAAGAAAAGGAAGGGATGAAAAAGATGCATTCAGCAGGAGAGGGCTGCACCAGTGATTTTCAGGATGATCAGACCACGAGAGGAATCAGTAGGGCTGCAGCAGGCTTCTGTATGGATCTGTGCAGGGAGCCCATTGGGAGAAGCCTTGCCAGCAGGTCGAGGCAGGAATCCTGCCCATGCACTCAGCCCTGGAGAGGCTCCTCTGAGTGCAGTGTCCACTCCTGGGCTCCTCATTACAGAGGGACATGGGGCTCCTGGGCCTGTGCAGCAGAGGGAATGGGGATGACTGGAGACTGGAGCATCTCTCTTGTGTGGCAAGGCTGAGGGAGCTGGGCCTGTTTGGCCTTTGGGAGAATGTCTGAGAGGGGGCTCTGCAGTGTCTGGAAACATCTGCAGGGAGGTGTCCAGGGTGGATCCGGGCTCTTCTCCGTGGTGCCAGGCACTGGGACACGGGGCAGTGGGCAGGAACCGATGCACAGGGAGCTCCAGCTGAACATGAGGAAGAATTCCTTTACTGTGTGGGTGACCAAGGAGAGATTTCCCCACTAAGGCTGTGGTGTCTCCCTCACTGGACATATTCCAGGACTGTCTGGAGGCAATCCTGTGCCCTGTGCTCTGGGTGACCCTGCTTGAGCAGAGAGGTGGGGCCAGGTGATCACTGTGGTCCTTCCAGGCTTACCCATTCTGTGATTCTGTGGCACAGTTGCATTGCTGCCAGCCCAAGCTGCTGGCCTTGCTAGCACTTTATTCCCTGTACATTTTCACCATCCTCCTGCTCCTCTCCTCTTGCTGTGGAAAGAGGGCCTCACTTTTCCTTATTTTTCTGTCTGTTGTTGCATATCATCACTCTTCTCTAGTGATCAAAGATGTCTCTAGGGTGTTCTTTCTTTACAATTATCAGTTTCATAATCTGAGAATTATGTGGGTATTTTATGATAGATAGTATGTAGTCATGATGATTTTAGGTGAATCTTACTAAGATGAAAGCAAAATTAATTGAGAGGAAAAAAGGAGAAAAGCAGGAGGAAACGAAATTACATAAATAGCATGAATATTTTTTAGGAATAGCGAGGGAAAGTGTGGTGATAGGAATGAGGAAATGGAGACTCAAATCTAATTTTTTTTTTTTCAATGGCACTTAGAGAGTGATAATGTCTGGTAGCCAGCACAGCACAGGTCAAGCAATTTCAGCAAGTGTTCTGTCCCCTGTGATAAATTCTGTGATGCCGAGAATCACTTCTGTTTAAGGCTATGCAAGAGCTTTGGAGTTAAGCTGCAGATAGTAGAAAACATCCCCACAGCTAGATTAAGTTATGTACCATACAAATAGTTTGTTGCTCAGTTATAACTTGCTTATCTGCAGCTTTATCTTGTTATGCTTTTTGTTATTGCCAGACTCTCTCTGGATCATAATTTGTAATGGTCTGCTCAGCTTCCCTCCACGTTCAGTTGAACAGATAAAGTGTCTTTGTAGCAGTTCTGATTATAAAGTCACTGTACTGTCACTTGTTTCATTTTCTCCATTTATTGACGAAGCAGTGGCAAAACATTTGTCCAAGAATAGATTTGCAGAGTGCAATGTTTTGCTGTGGTTTTAGGAAATCATTTTGCTGGTTTTAGCAGGGAAGGAATTCAACTGGCAGGGGTTTGTCTCGTCAGCCCCAGTGGAAGCCTGCCCAGCTAATGAGCCTCTGGAAGCTCATGGCTCAGATGTGCATAAATGATCCACTCGTGGTGCCTGAGCTGAGCATTTGCTCAACCAGAGCCAGAGCCAGGTGACAGCCCTGCCCACAGTGCCAGAGCCAGGTGACAGCCCTCCCCACAGTGCCAGGGCCCAGTGACAGCCCTGCCCACAGTGCCAGAGCTCAGTGACAGCCCTCCCCACAGTGCCAGAGCTGTGTGACAGCCCTCCCCACAGTGCCAGAGCCAGGGGACAGCCCTCCCCACACTGCCAGGGCCAGGGGACAGCCCTGCCCACAGTGCCAGAGCCGGGTGACAGCCCTCCCCACAGTGCCAGAGCTCAGTGACAGCCCTCCCCACAGTGCCAGAGCCGGGTGACAGCCCTCCCCACAGTGCCAGGGCCAGGGGACAGCCCTCCCCACACTGCCAGAGCCCCCAGGAGCAGGGGCTCTGCACACCTGGAGGTAGGAAAGGAGCCACTGGCCTGGCTGAGGGGAGCAAGCTCTGGGGAGAGAGGGGCTCTCAAGGGTGGGTGCACAGGCTGAACAGACAAGTAGAGGCAAAAGACAGACAGACAGACAGATGGATGTTGTCCAGACGAGGGCATGTGCTGGCATCAGTGGTGGTGGCAGATTTTTGCAGTGATGGCTGTCAAAACTAGAGCACAGTTCCTTTCAGGTTGTGTAGCAGAATGGAACTCCTGCTTGGGTTTCTCCTGGTGCAAGAATGTCACTGTGAAGTGTGACCCTAACCTCATGTGGGGTTGTTCTGCCCGCACAGCAGCATCCTACTGGTTTTTGTGCTGGCTCAGGAGCTTGCTCTATCTAAAGGTTTCTATCCCTGCTGAGGGAAAGCTGACAGTACCTGGTGGAATTTGTGCTTTTACCATCTGTCCTTTTCAGAAGAGAAAAAGAAATTACATTAATCTTTTCTAAAAACCACAAAGTCCAGAATTTAGAAGCTGTGATCTTCCAGGATTAATAAACTCAATATAAATTTGACATATTGTGTGCAGTGCAGGAAGAGCTTCTGTTTTCCTCTGGAGGATACCTGTCTTGTCTTCTGCAGCAGGTGCTTTGGAGAGGAATGAAAGCAGCATGCTGCAGTATGACCCATGTTTCATTTGCTGTATAAATTGAAAGGTTTAGAGTTGATGAGGCTGGGGATTGCAGGAGGGAAAAAGGCATGGTCTCTAGATTCCCAAGCTGAATTTCATCCCTGCCACAAGCTCCCTCTATAAGCAATAATAATTTTCAGCATTGTGTCCCCGTCGTGTTCTGAGATGCTTTTTGGAACCGTAGGGATGTAATCCGGTAGTCAGCTGCTTAAACCTTGTGTGAAGTCTGTCATGCTGAACAAACCTGGAAGTATCAAATTCAGGATGTACCTACAGACTTCATTTTGCTGCTTAGTAATTTTTCAGAATTTGAATTTGCACTGCTAACTGTCCTTGAATGCAGAGGGGTGATGTGTATGTGCTGTGGATTATGGATCTGGGTACTCAAGGACACCTACTACCTGAGCATTTCTCAGGTAACTAAATCAGAAATGGCAACAGAAATCTGTTAAATCAGCAGCTTGATTGCTCCTAAGTGTTGTGCATGTAACTTCTCATTATGCTGCATGGGCAGAAGTCTAAGTAAAAGGAACAACATTTGTGCTCAGCAAGGCCCACAGTTAGTTTTACCTCTTATAGGAATTAATTTCACATCCTGTTATGTAGCACTTGTTAAAACTTGTTAAAACCTTCCTCTTGCATACAGAACCTTCCCTGTCAACTGGTTGCTCTTCAGGGAGTGGAAAGGCATTAATTGCTGTAGAAATATGTGCAGAGAAAATGGAGATTGATGCCTGGACTGATGTGTTGGACAGCTTTGGTGATGGCAACACTTCCAGCTGCACTCCATGTGAGCTGCAGAGTGAGTTGAGGAAGCTCAGACGTGCTTCTGTTGTGTTTGTGAAGAGCTTTCCCCAACACCTTCTTTTTTAAACCTTCAGGAGAGATTTATTATTTTCATTAGGTATAAAGGTGACAATAATCAGGCTTAGACTTCAGGTTAATGCAGTGACACTAGATCTCATTTTGACTAGGCAGGCATGGAAAAATGAGAATTGTTTTTACCAGCTTTGCCAGTTGAGCATCTGGTGATGCCTGGGGGGTGAGTAGCACACTGCATTGAAAATTAATTGACTATCAACTTCACATTGCTCAGTCAGAGCCCTACAAGCGTTTATTATTCACAATGTGTGGCATCCTTCCAGGTGTTGGACACACCACTCTGAGATGACAGTGCAGAAGGCACCACAAGTTAAAAGTCACGAGGGTTTAAGACTGCTCCCCATCCCATCTCAGACTTGATCTTTGCTCTGCCCAAAGTGTCTGCTGTCCCCTGTATATTAAATGAATGCATTAAACAGACTCACTTTTCAGTGAATTAGCATTTGATCAACTTAATTTTTACATCCTTGTGGGAAATAACTAAATGGCTTTATTTACCAGCTGTTGTGGTGTTTCTTTCATTACTGAGTGGAGTTTTCGGATGGAGATGTTGTGTTATAAAGACTGACACTCATTACAGATTTTGGGTTTCTGCTTTCTTAGTGTGGCACTCTCTGCACGGCAGCAGTTTTCTCCTAACTAATATGTATTCTAGAAGGAGGCTTCTGCATTAAATGTATCACACTTTTATAGTCTGTCTCCTTTGGGGCCAGCAACAATGGAAGCTGATGTGCACCAGGGGTATGTGTGTGTGTTATTGGTTAGCTTTGTTCCTGCCTTGGCAAGGAACAAGGATCTGATTTCTCCATGTATTCTCCTTTCTCTGCAGGTATTGAGAACCTGCCCTTTGAATTACAGAGAAACTTCCAGCTCATGCGGGATCTGGATCAGAGGACGGAAGGTGAGGATCAGGGACGGTTTTGTTGCCAAGACAAGGAGTAGGTAGCTTGAGCAGCTTTTCTTTGCTTTGCCTTTGTCATGGGGATCTCCAGGCAGGGGAGGAGGCCTGGAGCTGCTGCAGTCACTGAGTCTCTCCTGATGGAGGGCACTGTGGTGTGTGAGGTGTTTGTGTATTTAATGGCTCCCTTCTTTCAGACCTCAAGTCAGAGATCGATAAGTTGGCCACGGAGTATATCAGCAATGCACGGACTTTGTCTTCAGAGGAAAAACTGGGGCTTCTCAAGCAGATCCAGGAGGCCTATGGGAAGTGCAAGGAATTTGGGGACGACAAGGTTCAGCTGGCAATGCAGACCTATGAGATGGTATGAAGGGAAGTGCCTCGTGCTTATCCTGTGAACGCCCAAACTAAAGCCGCCCATCTCGCCAGGCCCTGAGCTCTCATTCTTAGGCCATGCCCACTCTTGCTCCTCGGCTCTTTAGTGCCAGCCCCCTGCCCCTTTGTCCCCTGTTTGTCCTCCCTCTGCCTCCCTGGGCCCTGTGCTGTGGTAACCCCTGCCCCTGGTGTCCTTGCAGGTGGACAAGCACATCCGGCGGCTGGACACGGACCTCGCCCGCTTTGAAGCGGACCTGAAGGAGAAGCAGATAGAGTCGAGTGACTATGACAGTTCTTCCAGCAAGGGCAAGAAGAGTGAGTACCACACTGGGCTGCACACTGATTCAGGAGGCAGCCAGGTGACTGTGGAAGTGCTGGGGATGAAGGCAGGCACTGGAGTGGTGCAGATCAAAGGCTGTTGCGCTGGAGGCTGAAGGACAGGTAAAGAGATGGTGACTGGGCTCTTCTTGTATGAGCTCATTCAAGGCTGGTAGATAAATCGGGATGGGGTGCACAGCCCAAAGCCAGTGTGCATTCCACAGCCAGGAGTGTGTTTTAGTGCTGCAGGGGTTGTTTTGGTGGGGTGACAGATGCAACACCTTTTTCTCTTCTTACCAGAGGGCCGAGCCCAGAAAGAGAAAAAAGCTGCCCGTGCTCGCTCCAAAGGGAAAAACTCTGATGAGGAAGCACCAAAAACTGCCCAAAAGAAACTGAAGCTGGTCCGCACGTAAGTGTTGAAGGGACTCGAGGGAATGAGAAGCAGCACTGGAAATCAGACCAAGGCAGGCCTAACCAGGCTTTCCTGGTGTCCCCAGACTGGAACTGTGTGTCCTCTGTCCCTTCTTGGGAGGCAAGAGGAAGGAAACTTCTTTATTCCCCTGTTCTCAGGGGGGTGTGGGTTGGAGGGGAAAGCAGATCCCCTTGGGTGTGGGTACTTAACTGAGAGAAGTGTCTGTCTCTGGCCAGCAAGGGCACTGTCTTGGGACACACAGAGGTGCTCAAAGCCAGGTACTTTGCTGACTTACTTTATTCCTGTCCTGCAGTAGCACTGAGTATGGGATGCCTTCTGTCACCTTTGGGAATGTGCACCCCTCGGATGTACTGGACATGCCTGTGGACCCCAATGAGCCCACCTACTGCCTCTGCCACCAGGTCTCCTATGGGGAGATGATTGGCTGTGACAACCCAGATGTAAGAGCCTGCACATGGTGGAAGTGGGGGGAATGGAGTGGAGATGAGTCCTGGCATGGAAAGGCTTGTCCTGCTTGGGTGGTCCCAGGCACATCAAGCAGTGACTAGGAGAGGGCTTTCCTCAGGAGTTGGGATGGGCAGAGGTGTGGCTGGCAAGGACCTCTGAAGTGCCTCTCTCTGCAGGGTTTTCCTTAAAATGTTTTCTTGTCCCTAAACTTAGCAAGGGAGAAGGGGAGTTCTCCTTGCTAACAGTGTGTAGGTTGGGTGTGAACATTCAATCCTTGATCACTGCCAGGGATTTTGGAGTTTGTGATTAAATGCTGGGAAACTCTGGTAGCCCAAAAGCAACAATTTCAAAAGGAAACTGCTCTTTAACTGGCTGCTCTTCATCCCAACAGTGTTCCATTGAATGGTTTCATTTTGCCTGTGTGGGTCTGACAACAAAACCAAGAGGAAAATGGTGAGTGAAGCAACCTGGGGGGCCCATTTGACCTTTGGAATGGGGAGGTCCTTGGTGGCAGGGGAAAAAGTACTATATATACACACTTAGAAGATACCATTAAAAGGAAAATTTGAATTAAGGCTTTGTCAGGGACCTTGGAAAAGGTCTTTTGGGACCATGCACTTAAGGCTCATGTCATGTCCTAAATGTTGGCTTTGTTCTTCCTTTTCTAACAGGTTCTGCCCTCGCTGTTCCCAGGAGAGGAAGAAGAAGTAAATTCACAGGAGACCTCAGTACTGCTGCAGGAGCTCTCTTCCCCCTGCCAGGGCCTCGTCCCAGTTCCCCCAGCCCTTGGGGCCTTGGCTGAAGGGAAGTCTTGCCCTGTTTGTGGTTTGGGCCATCCCTGGAATGGTGTGTACCCTCACGGTGCTTCCTGTGTGTTCTGTATCCCTGGTTGCTTCTGAGTCCTTAAGGGAGGCCCTCTCTGTGTACTATTCCAAACAGGTCTCTGAACCTCAAAGGGAATGAATGAGGGCACCAGGGTAGCCACCAGATTCCCAGGGATTCAGGTAGCCCCTGATTTTCCTTGGCTTTCCTTCAGCCTCCTCAGAGTTCATTGCCTGTTCTCTGCTTAGAGAACAAGGCCATGGGATGGGGGAAGGAAAGGAGGTAAGTCTTCAGCATTTTAGGTCATTCATTTTCCTGGATCTTTTTCAGGAGAGAGGGAGTAACCAGGCTACTTCTTAATCTAGTGGGCTGGTTGAGAGACTGAAAACCTGATGTGCTCCCTGTCTTTAACCATTCCACTGCTGGCATTGGGCAGCCTCTTTTGTTGGGGAGAGGAGGAGGCAGAGGAATGTTTAGAGCTAGCTTTGTCTCTCTTATTCCTGGGGTAAACCTGCTGGTCTGGGAAGCACTCTGTGTGAAGGAGGAAGAATTTCTGACCAGTGGGGAGAAACAGCTTGGTCCAGTCTGTCTTCCAGCCTCAAAATTCTGCCTTCCTCTTGTGTAATGGTGCTTCTCCATGGCATTGATGGTGGGAAGTTTGGGATTCAGATCCCACTTGTATAATACAGAATGAAATAAAATTCATTGAAACCAATGCTCTCTTTGTCACCTTGATGTCAGCTCCAAAATAAACTGCAGCAATCGCTCTCTAGTTTTTCTTTCTTAGCTCTGCATTTATTGTAAATGGTGAATGTGGTACAGCTTTTTCATGTAGCAGTCCTGTCACTGAAAGGTGACATTCTGCATAAGTCAGGCTTGGAAATGTACCTGATGTACTTGCACAAAGCTACTGAGCTTTCTGGTGGCTGTGAAAAATACCTGCCCCTGCAGGGTGAACATTTATTCCCACTGTTGTTTGATCATTTACTTCATCAGTTGCCTTCTCTTAAATGAGGAGGAGTGGAGGTGGCAAAGGCCAACCCTCACTGTCTGTTGGGCAGCACAGCTGAGAAGCCATCGGGACAAACCACGTGCCTCCAAGAAGGTGGACAGGTTTTCCAGACACACTGATAGCTTGCTTCTCAGAAGGTCACAGTCACCTTGTTGCCAGAAACTCTGGCTGCTGTTACTAACATAACATAATAGAGCTCCAAACCAATTCCTGAAGATCTGCAGTGTCTGCAGATAACTGTGAGGAGATGGCCCATGCTGGAGCTCGTCTTCATGGATTCCATTGGCACAGCCTGGAGACTGACAAACCAAGTCTTCTTCCTCCCTGTGGTCTGCTCACCAGGAAGGTTTAAGCCTTTCACCTGGAATGTTTTCCTCACCCAAATTACTTGTATGAAGATCCACGGAGGATTTTGCTGGTTTAGTTATGAAGCCAAAGCTCTGCTCGGGTTCAGAGGAGAGTGTGAGCTCAGATCAGTGCTACTCCCACCTTGTCATTGCATGGGGACGCTGGCAGAAGGGTCAGGAACCCTCAGCTCAGAAGCTGGCGTTGTTTTCTGTTCAAGTGAGCTAGCACTGAGTCAGTCTTTGCCTTTGCCTCGAGAAGGGATGTTCATTCTGTTTTTCTGTTCATTCTGCACAGTAAAAAGGATGAGTTCTTCCCCGGGCTGTGGCTTATCTGGTTTGTGGTACCCTGCCACACTCGATGCCCAGATCATATTGCATCACTTCCTGGGGCTTCCTTTCTTAAAGAGAGGAGAAGCAAATCCTGGGAGGTGTTGGCTGTGTCTCTGGTGTGGTTTTAGTGACAGGGAGACTCTGCCGTGACCCAGTGGGTGAGCAGGCTGTGCCAGGAGAGCTCATCTCTCCAGCTGGGGGTTACTCAGACATCCCTGGGGCTCCACTGACAGAAGAAATGGTGGATGTGCCCTGAACTGGAAAATGGGCTTTGGGCAGGGGGCAAGGGTGATGAAGGATGGAAACTGCTCCCAGCAGCTTGGTTTGGATGGATGTGACACAGGATTTAATGGCCAGCATTAGCAGGAAGCTCTCTAGGAACTGTGGGCCAGAGAGGTGTTTGAAGCACCAGCCAGCAGCCAGGAGCATTCCAGGGACTTCTGCTGCCACAGAGGGAATGCTCTGACTTGCACAATGAGACAACTTAGACCAAAATTTGGATAAAACCTGGGCATTTTTCAGTGGCTTGCAAGTATAAATGCAAATGAAAGCACATTAAAAGCTAACCTTGGAAGAGAGGGAATAAGGGCAATAGCTGCACGATATTTAATCACCAGAGGAGGGAAAGAACCAGCAGAAGCTGGAAAATACAAAGTACAAAACTGAAGCCAGTGGGAACAAAGCCTGTAAGCGACAAGGCTGGAAACATGAGCAGCTTTTTTTAGAATGCCTTTTGTTTTTGATGTAATTGAACATGGCACTTGTCCATTACTGACTGGAGATAGCAGAATTGTTTGTAATGAGAGGAGGGGAAGTGTTCTGTAAATATTTATTCTGTGTTGGTGCTGGTGTCATATGGAGATGGTGTGCTTCCTAGGCAAACAGTAAAGAAGGGTTTTAAATGGCACCTCTTGGGGCAAAGATTTTTTTGATCATCAGTCCTCAATAAATGATGTTTGTCGTCCTGTGAAAGCCACCTGGAGGCATCTGTGGGTTGATCTCTGTCAGACTCGGGACTGCTGAGGAAAACCTATGAGGCTGGAAAAGAGCCAGCCCTTTTTTGGTCCTTAATGATGTCAAGAAGGCTGCCACAGCAGTCCAGATGTGAAATACTGGAACAGCAGGGAAGTAAATTGCTTCTCTCTAAAACAAACAAGAAATCCAGGTCAATAAAATAAAATCAGATTGATAGGAAGTAGCCAAAAAATCTGTGAAAAATTACTTGATTTTCTTTTTATTAAGATCCTTGTTAATATTTACCTGGATCACTGTGGTGGTGATGGGATCTGAGAAGTTTACTTCTCCAAGAATTGAAGTGCTTAAAGCAGGGATATACTCAGTTAAAGTAATCATGAACTCTGTTACAGAACTGGCTAGCTTGCAGATTTCCTGGAACAGCTGTCAGTGCAACATAAACACTTTCTAAAATGGTGCTGGAGAAATTGCCCTTTTAGAGTGATTGGAAATATCCTAGTTGATGAGTGGAGTCAAGTCTGAGTTTCAGGAGGCTGGAGCCACGGAGCGTGACAAGAGGGAAGAATTTTGCAGCCTTGTTAAGCCCATTTATTAATAATAATTGGTCCTGCACACAAAGGACCAATTTATCTTGCCCAGTTTGATTGCCCCATCTGTGGGCATCTTTCCTGAGTAGCTGGGCAAATGTGCTGACGAGGATGTTCAGCAAAGTATTCCCCTTTCCAAGGAGCAGACGTGCTCCTCAGGCTGCCGTTCCTCAGGCTCTGCCACCACCATGGCCATGGCTCGGGAGCCATCCCAGCCACGACTGTCACCTCCCACCAGCAGGGCCACCTTCCTCTCCTGCCTGTGGATAAACTCAGCCCCAGCTCAGCAACACCCAGCCTTTCTTCAAGCACTCTTCAGGTATTACTCACCCAACCACCGCCCAGAGCTGTCTGGGGGACACTCTCTCACCATCGCATATATTCAATTCAAATGTTGCCCAAATCAGCCCAGAGGTCTCAAGCTGGCAGTGGAAGCCATTTCCAAGAGACAGCTTGCTCTTACAGACTGAAAATAAGCCCATCTCCTCCCAGACATGCCTTTTTGAAAATTTCTGAGCTGTTCTGCTTTCTATCATCAACCACAGCTCTGCTTCCTCCCTGCCAGTGTGAAGGCATTGAGAGCCTCAGTGGCAACATCTGCTCTAAAGATCTGGCTGTAGACAAGGGAGACTGCAGCACTGAAAGAGTTAAAGACTAAAAGAAGGAAATGAAATGTCCTACCTTTCTTTCCAAAGACAACTGAAGGAAGTTTCTCCAACTCTGCTTCCTATTAGTTACAGTATGAGAAGAAATAAAGCTGTTTTTATCTAATAAAATGAATTTCATTTATAAAAATAGTCAAACATCTTGATTAATGTATGCTAATTTATGTTTATTTTCCTGAATACATAAAAGAAACTAGGAGTGTTAGTTTTAGAAAAACACATTTGTGCCCAAGGCTTAAGGGCAGGCAAAGCTGTGACAAACACTGAGCTCCTACATCTTGGTGTGACAGAAACGCTCAGCAAGGTGTCCCCTTCGGTCTGTTTTTGCAGGTGTGCCATTTAGTTTCAGTGGGCTGGGTTGCTGCCACTGAAGAAACAACTCACTCAAAACTGAAACCCCATCTGGGAGTAGCAAAGGGATTATTTTTTACACATTGACAACAAGCAAGGAAAAGAAGTGTGAGACCTTGGCATTTCCTCGTTCTGAAAGCCTGAATGATGCAGTCACTGGAAGAACCCATTTACTCACCACAGAAAGACTGAGGAGGGAAGAAGCCTCTCTGGAGTTTTGTACTCCAAGCCCCTGCTCACATTATGGATAAGATTGTGGTTGGATCAGGTTGTTCTTGCATGAAACAAACCTGCCTAAAAAGGCTACAGCAGTTTGTTCAAGCAGGCTTTTATGTATCCACTCCATTTTAGTTTGTATTAATAATTCAAGAAACCATTTTTAAATGCTGTTTTTGCAATCAATTAAATATTCCATTTTCTAAATGTCAAGTAAAAAATGCTTCATTCACTATTTCCTAACAAAATAAAATGTAAATTAAGTATTTGAATTAATGCACGTTATAACTGTGCGGTGCTTGTACAAATGGGAATAGATTAACATATCTACCAGGTTAAAAAGATTGCCAATTTTAATGTAAAGTCTATATTTATCAACATACTTTCATAGCTCTCAGCCAATGACAGTAAACCCACCGAAATAAAGCATAAATGCAGAATGAAGATGATTTAACCTGCGAATAAAGTCAGCAATTTAGAGAATTTTGGTTTGAATCAGAACGCTCCCAGGTGCTTTTGTCTGTGCAGATGGGCATCTGAGTCCTGCTCTGCATGGGCTGTACCTGCAGCCCTTCCCACAGGGTGAAGGTGCCCAGCACTGGGATCTTGGAGCAGTGTTTGGAAGAGTTTGTGCTGAAGGGGAAGGGGCTCTGCTTGTCTGCTCTGTGATGGCTCTGGGGCCTCTGGGCAGGGCTGTCCCCTCTGCTGAGAGGCTCCTCAGGACTCTCCTGTGAACAGAGTGAGTGTCCCCTTCTCTCCCTGCTCCTTTAGGTGTGTGTTTTAGGGAAAGGAGGGATCACACCTTCCTCCTTTCCTTTGGTGCACTGCACGGAATGCACAACCCGGCGTGTCTTGGGGCTCTGTCCTGGACCACCCCAACACCCACATGAGCAGAGCTGCTCATGGCCTCCTCCCCCAGCAGCCTGCTGGTCAACTTCTAGCAGCACACATTCACATCCAGCTGGCTTTGGGAGCATTCTTCTATCATCTCTGCTCACATTTCAAGCTATTTAAGACACATGCTTTCTGGGGATGCTGCTTGACAAGCCACTGGAACTCGCAGCTGATCTTTGTGGCCCCCATCTTTGTGTGGTTTTGAGCTGGCCAGACATCTCTCCCTGCCCCAAACCCCCATTTTAATTCACTGTGCTGACACAAGGCCTGTGAGCCACGGTCCTGGAGTTTCCAAGAGGTTTTCAGTCATTGTAGTGCTGCTGGTGCTTGTGGTGGAACATGCAGCACGGAAAATGCTGAGAAACATTTTGTATTTGAGACAACAACAAGGAAGAGGAGCTCCTCTGCTGAAGGGGGGTCCCTCACAAGCCAGACAGGCTCTTACAAAGCTCAGGGCTGACATGCAGCTGGATAGCAACATGGAAAACACCCCTCCAGGGAGTTCTTGTCCCGCTGTTCCAGCTCCCTGTGCTGTCTCAGGCCCTCCGTGGGCCTGGGGGTGACATCTGTGTCCCCCAGCCCGCCCGGCCCCAGCTGGCACAGGAACACCGCTGCAGGAAACTCTGCTGTGTGGCAGCCCTGAAAACAAGGGTGCAAATTTGCTCCACTGCAAAAATCACACAGCTTGCAATGCATCACTGAGGGCACAGCCCTGAAGGTGCCAAGTGAGCCCTCAGAAATCAGAAAATGCTGGAATTGGCATCACCCCCGCATTGCTGACAGCTGTAATTGCTCGATGCAGCAGCGGGGAGTAGACTTCCCCCAGCCTGCAGCATTGATGCATCGGGTACAAGGTGCTGCTGCTCCTCCCCTCCTGCTCCCTCCCCCAGAGATGACTTTGGTTTTGCAAAGACATGAAGTGCAGGTGCCCACAGCCAGCTGGCACACACCTCATCCAGCAGCACAGCGGCGCCTCCTGCTCCCACATCCTCCCAGCCCTGCTGGGCGCATGCCAGAGGCTCACTGCCTTCTACAGAGTTCACTTGTGGGCTTGGAGTTTTCTGAAGGATTCTGACCACCTGAACCAAGTCCAGGATGTGCCACAGTGCATGAGAAGTGCTGGGTAGCCAACATTCCTCACATCTGTGCCCAGCTTTCCAAATGAACAGCAGCTCCCCACAGGCACTGCTACCAGAGCAGCAGCCAAGGGACATTCCTTTGGCAGGTCCCCCTTCTTTTGCATTCATTCTTCTTTCCTGTTCTCAGGAAAATAAATGTCTTGCTGGGACACGAGGACACAGGCAGTGTAACTAGGACCTGTCAGACATCAATGACACTGTGTGGCATTGCCCAGACAAGTTTTGGGTGCCCCATCCCTGGCAGTGTTCATGGCCAGGCTGGATGGAGCCCTGAGCAACCTGTTCTAGTGGGAGGTGTCCATGCCCATGGCAGGGGGCTTGGAATGGGATGATCTTTAAGGTCCCTTCCAACCCACACCATTCTATGATTCTATGATTCTGTGACATGCCCCATCAGTGTGCTTTCCTTAGTCCCACATTTCCATCTGTCACTGAGGTCAGCACTGAACTTCTTTCTCAAACAGGGTGACAGAGTTCAGCCTTGGCTGTTTCATTGCAGAGAAATGGAGGTGATTAACAGAGCTAGGGAGCTGAAGGCCCTGCAATTGTCTAGAATCAGCTTATAATATGTCTCAAGCTAAGTAATGGGAGACTAGGAAGTGCCAAAAATATGCAATCTCCAGCAGTGTTGCCTGTTTTAATATGGGTAGCAAGATCTAGCTGGAAAAACTCTCCTGATCATTGCTTTTCTAAAGAGCTGCAAAAACATTCAAAATTCAGAGTGCTGTTTATAAATGGTCAGGCTTCAAGGCTCTCAGAAACGCTGCTTTCCAACAAGACACCTCAGAGCAAACCCCAGCTCGTCTCCTGCCAGGCCCCGCTGATCGCACACGCCTCTTTACCAGACTGCATAAAAGTGATGTGAGCTGTCACCCTGCGATCCCGAATGGCCACAGGGCAGGGCAGGCCGTGTGCCAGCCCCGCAGGGCGGCTGTAAACTCTGCCCGCTCTGCCCGCAGCTCCTCCTCGGCCCCGCCGGAGCCTCTCCGCACAGCCGGGGTGGCAGGGGGGACAGGGTGACAGGGCTGGCAGGGCGGGCAGGGGTGACAGGGGTGGCAGGGGTGACAGGGTGACAGGGGTGACAGGGGGGGCAGGGGTGGCAGGGTGACAGGGGTGGCAGGGTGACAGGGTGGCAGGGGTGACAGGGTGGCAGGGGTGACAGGGGTGACAGGGTGGCAGGGGTGACAGGGTGAGAGGGTGAGAGGGTGAGAGGGTGGCAGGGGTGGCAGAGTGACAGGGGTGACAGGGGTGACAGGGTGGCAGGGGTGGCAGGGGTGGCAGAGTGACAGGGGTGACAGGGGTGACAGGGTGGCAGGGGTGACAGGCGGTGCCAGCCCGACTTCTGCTGACGCCGGCACTTCCCGGAGCTGCCGTGCCCGGCGTTTTGCTGCCCGCTGCCCACCCGTGCGGCTCCGGCCGTGTCTCTCTCCCTCTCTCCCCGTGGCGCAGGAGGCGCCCCCGCTCCGCAACCCACGGGGCCAGCCCAGGGATGCGGGGTCCGTGCCCTGCTCCGGGTGTCCCGGCATTCGGAAACGGGCAGGGGTGTGGGTCTGCCTCAGAGCCAGGCCTTGGGGCTCTGGTGGTGCCTAAACCCTTTTTGCCGGCAGCAATCTTGCTGCTTTTTCCTGGGAAGGCTTTACTGGGAACAGAGAGGGGCTCAGGGCCCCTGTGCCAGAAGCAGAGGGAGACCAGCTGAACTGCCCGGGAGTTCAGAAAGTGGGAGAGATCAAGCCAGCTTCCCACCACACCCTGAACAAGCTGGCGCTGGGACACTCCTGGGAGGGCACGGGGTGCTTCCCAAAGCCCTGCAGATGGAACAGATGCTGCCTCCTTTCCCCCAAGTAAAACAATTTGGGGTTTAAGGTACCGCACAGGTACCATTTAGGGACCACTTTTGGGGTGCCCTCAGCCTCAGCTTAGCCTGGCCAGGCCTCAGACTCTGTTGCGGGTCGCTCCCAGCCGCCGCCGTGTCCCCCAACAGAGGGAGAAGCTCCCAGCTGGGCTCCCGCTCCTCCCTGTCCCCACGAGCCTGGCGTGTCCCCTCCCTGCGAGTGGCCGTGTCCCCGAGCCCGGCTGCCGCCCGCAGCCCCTCCCCAGCCCCGGCGCTGCCCGGGTCCGGTGTCCGGTTCCGATTGCGGCGCCGCGGCCCGGGAATGGTTCCACCGTTGCCAAGGGCAGAACCCGAGCGCTCGGAGCCCCCGGCCCTGCCCTGCGCGGGGTGAGTGATCCCGCCTGGCCGCCGAGCAGCTCCATGATGCTGAAGCGTGTGGCACACACCAAGTGGCTCCTCTGGCTGCTGAGTAAGTGACCGCCCTTGCCGGGCCACCTCCGAGCCCCCGATGTGCTGCTGCCCCACAGGACCGCCCCACCCGGGCCCCGGCCATGCCCGCCCCAGCTCTGCCCGCGCTGGAGGCTCTTCCAGGGAACTGGGGTAGGGACAGAGCACGGAGCGGAGGCAGCAGGAGAGGGGGACCAGCCGGAGGCGAAGAGGGGAGGGAGGAGATGGAGATGGAGGGATGTCCCCCTGCACAGGAATGTGCCCTTAGCGTGGTGCTACAGAGGGCAGGGGAGCCACCGCCTTAGCTGTGGGTGCCTCTGCAGGCGGGGGCTTTTCAGGGGAGAAATAAAAAAGGCACATCAACAACCCCTCCCCCCCCCCCAAAAAAAAAAAACCAACACACAAACAACAACAACAACAAAAACAAAACAAAACAAACAAACAAACAAAAAAACTCCCTGCAAACACACACACATACACATAAAAAGGAAACCAAAATAAAAACACTTCCCCACACAACCCTCCCCACCCCGTCCAAACCAAGCTCACAATAAAATCTGACTTTTAAAGTCTTTTAGGGTTTTTTTCCTTCCTTTTTACTCTTTCCCCCCTCTCTTTTCCCTGGGGGGCCCAGCACCCCAGCACCCTGCAGGCAGGGCTGATGGAGGCAGACTTCAGGCCAGCATCTGCAGTGCTTGTCCCAGCACTCTGTGCCAGCGGGCAGGAGCCGGCCAGCCTGCCAGCTGCTCCTTCACCTCCACTCCCTTGTCCCCACAGAGGACAGCCCGTCCCATCCCATCCCAGCCCATCCCGGTGTTTGTCCCGCAGGCACAGTGCTGGCCCTGGCGGCGGGTGCGGCGGCGGCGCCGGTGCCGGCGGTGCCGGGCAGCCCGCTGTCGGACCGGGAGTACGAGAAGTTCTTCGCCAGGCTGCACCCGCCCTGGCAGGCCAACATGTTCTGCCTGCTGCGGCAGGCGTACGGCTGCCTGAGCCCCAGCATCCTGCGCCTGGACCGCGCCGAGAACCACGGAGAGATCCCCAAAGGTAAGGGCAGCGCCCGCCCCGGAGCACACGGACGCAGCTGGAGCGGCCTGGATGCCCCTCTGCCCCAAAATGCCGCAAGGCACTGGGAATGGGATGGGCTGGTTTGGGCTCTGTGGCCCAAAGAGCAGCTTGGAACAGAACTGCTCCAGAACCAGAGCACAGCAGGGTTTGTGGCCGCTCTGAGCGTCCCTTTCAGTGCTGCACCACTTTCCTGGAGGAAAAACACCTTTTCCCAAAGGCCAGCCCTAACCTCCTAAGCAGGAATTTCATGGTTCCTCCCCCCTGCTCCATGTGTTGTCTGGCACCACCAAAAAGGGTTTGTCCTCCTGTAGGTTTCCTTCAAGCCCTTGTGGGCTGCTGTGAGTGCTCCTCTTCACCCAGCTGAGCAAGCACAGCTGTCCCAGCCTCTCTTTACAGGTCATGCAAAGCCAAGGGAGCCACAGGCACTTGGGTGGCCCTTCCTTTCTGCCCACCTCTGTTGGTGGGGTGGCAGGAGGAGAAAGTGGCCACAGTTTTCTCAAGCTCAGTGTAGCTCCTCATCTCCTACCAGCTCCTCCCAGCTTCATCAGAGGGTTAATGCAGAATCTTGGCTCGTGGGCTCTCGTAGGTCTTTAAGAAAACTTGAGATGATAAGCTGCCTTTTTAAGTGTTTAACATTTCAGGAGCCAAGAAACATCCCAGTTCAGAAAGCACCATAGCAACAGCACCCTTCAGATCTCTGCAGTCATATTTTCCCTGCACCCCTGCATCAGAGAATTTAAGTGGTATAATTATATCTGTGCAGCTGAAAAACTTGGGACTACTTCTGTTGTATTTTTCTTCAGAGGAAAAAAAAATAGGAGCAATTTTCTCATAAAAAAATATGTCTTTATATTTAGATGTGAACGTCAATGGGCTGAATGATCAGCCAACTGTGCTTATTTGGACTGCAGCTTGAGGGCAACTATTTCTTGCTGGTTTCTGCAGCTGTGTTGGGGGAACGAGTCCCACCCCACATCACCAGACCCAGGGATGGGCCCTGTGCTCCTCACTCACTTCTGGGCACCTGCAATCCACTGTGCCCTGGTGCTTTGTGCACCCAGGCTCTGTCCCTGGTTCCTCTCCTCTTGGTGCCCAATTCCCCAGCACTGCTCTTTGTCATGTCCAGCCACACTCCCACTGCTGCTGCCTTCAGAGACTCAGTTCTCCAGAACAGAAGCATCTGGAAATGCCAGAAGATGGGACAGTTCTGCAGGTTGCCCTCTTTACCTTCTCTTCTCCCATCCCTCAGCCTCACACATCTATCCAGCAGAATTTATTCCCCTTTTTGTTACCTTTTTTCCCAGTTTGGAGGCTATTTTGGCACGCTTCAGCCAGGCTGAGAGGTGGAACAGATGTGGCAGAGTGTGTATTCTCTCATGTTTAGCCTCTGCTGTCCTCACAGGGCTGTGGCAGTGCTGCCTACACCCAGATATCCATGAGCATTGGCTGTGTCCGTTCAGGTGTGCTGCTGAGGGAGGCAGTCACCTTGTGCTTTAAACAAGCTGGAGTGCTCCCTGCAATACCCTGTGCTTTGAACAAGGCATGGGGTGGGGTTCTGGAGTTTTCCCTACAAGATGGGTGTTTTTCTGGGCTGGGATCCTGGTGTGTGTCTGAAATTCTGCTTTTGATGGTGCAGCTGTTTGCTGAGCACAAGAAGGGAGCACAGGGTGAAGGATGGTGCACGAGCAGTACCAGGGGAGCAATTTCACTGCTAATGCCCTTCCTCTCAGCAGCACTCCTCTGCTCTCACAGGGCCGGCTGTGCCAGACAGGCCATGCACTCCTAGAGCAGAGGGAGCACAAAACCACCCAATTCTTCAGGGTTTCCTGCTCTCCCGCACACCCTTGGCTTTCCTGCAATGGCTGCAAGAGCTGCAGCTCTGGAGTCAGTGTGCTGGCAGTGCTGGTCAAGACTGCAGTTTATGTGTGTACAGGCACAGGCATCCTGGCCCTGTGGACCCTCCTCCATCCCCTACAAGGCTGGAATCAATGTCAAATTATATTGCCCTGAGGAATTTGTCTCCTCTGGAGCCATCTGCCTGGAGGAGCTGTTGCAGCCCCATCCCTGACCCAACAAGACCAGGCTGGATGGGTCTTTGAGCAACCTGGTCCTGTGGAAGGGGTCCCTTGCCCATGGCAGGGAAGTTGGAACTTGATGGTCTATAAGGACCCTTCCAAACCAAACCATTGTCTGATTCTCTGGTGCTCCCAGGCCCGATCTGGTCATCTTTTTAACCTATTATATCACTACTTGCCTTTTTTCTCTTTTTCAAGCCCAGCAAGGACTAACGACAGAAGCATCAGATGCTGGAAACAGGAAGTTTGTGTCTCTGTCATAGGGAAGATACCTGTGTGGAAAAGGGCAGAAGGACAAAGGGAACCCTCAGGGGGCTGGAGGGAGAAGGGATGTGGTGCCTGGAATGGGAGCTCCAACAGCCCAGGGCTGTGATCTCCACCTCAGGGCACACAGCTTGGACTTTCCCTGCACCCACCAGCTGCCATATGAGAGGGTCCCCATCTCCTGCTGCACCCAGGCCTGCCTCCATCCCACATCTCTGTCTCTAGGGCCAGTCTGCTCTCAGTTTCCAGAGGTGGCGGAGTTCCAGACCTTCTGCCAGTTCGCCCAGTACCGCTGCCTCAAACAGCAGTTCTTCATCAAGGTGAGGAGCGGGCTGTGGCACGGCTTGGGGGAGCATCTCCTGGCAAACGGGAGGGTGAGGAGGAAGGGAGGATAACCGGTGAGAGTCGTGTTTCCCCTCTCCCCCGCACGCAGCGAGTCTCATGTGCGAGCGAGTCCCTCGCCAGCCCCTCCCCGGCTGAGCCCTCCAGCCCGGCGCAGCCCACGCTGGAGAGCAGAGCCTCCCCTGTCACACCAGGTACGGCCGCCGAGCTGTGCGGGGCTGCCCCCGCCCTGCTGGGCTCCCGCGGCTGCTCTGCACCCCTGCAGCTTTCTGTCCCTCCTCCAAGGCCGCCCCGGGCCGCTCCATCCCTCTGTGTCCCCGCTCAGGAGCAGGCTGTCCGGGCCCCTGCTGCCCGACAGCGCGGCACACCCTCTCAAGTTCTCTCCTGCCCTGTTAGCTCAGGAACCGTGGCCCATGAAGCCCCCCACAGCCACGCCAGAGGTGCCCACGCCCTGGCAGAAGAACAGGACCGTGCACACACCAAACCTCTGGGCTGCCACCTCACCCTCCAGGACGGAATCCCCCGACGAACAAAACCTGAGAAAAAGCATCTGGCAGCTGATCCATTCGGCCCTCTCCTTGGATGCCTCCTTGGACAACAAGGCCTCCTCTTGGAACTCCACCAGCTCAGGCCCAGGATACTCATCCGAGCAGGGAACTCCCCCCCGAGGCAGGTGAGGGGCACTCTGTCCTTTCTGGGTACCTCACACCATCCGTGCAGGGCTGTGCTCCTGCACACCAGGCAGCAGCCCCAGGGCATCCATGTCCCTGCTCGGAGCAGCTGGTGAGGGTGGGCAAGTGTTCTGGAGCAAGCTGTCCCATCCAGAGCAGGAATGTTCCTGGGGAGCCCCCAGGCACCCCTCGCTCCAGCACAAAGTGAGCAGGGAGAGGGTGATCCAGCACTGTTAGTGCCTGAAAATGGCACTGTCCTTGCATCCTGAGCAGAGTGAGTTTAGTCTGGGTCTGAGCTGCAGGCAGGGCTTTGTGCCATGCCTGTTTCCCCCCATTGTGGCCATCTGCACTGTGCAATCACCTCTACACTCATCCTCCCCCAAACATGTGCCCCAGGAGTCTGGGTGATGCGCAGAAACAGCATCCTTGCACACACAGGTCCTTGGGATGTGTCTCACTGTGCTCCTTGCCTCTCGGTGTGCAAGGCAAAGCAGATGTTTCTCAAAGCCTAGCCTGAGGAGCCCTCCCAGGAGTGCTCTGTCCTGACCCAAGGGAGCTTCAGCAGCCCTGGGTCAGGAAACAGCCGGGAGCTGTGCCGGGCCACTCCTTCTCCTGGAGCACGTGCACCTCTGTGCACTCTGGATGTGTGCCCAGCTCTTCCTGGGGTGCTCCTGGTTCCCCATTCTGTGCACTCTGGATGTGTGCCCAGCTCTTCCTGGGGTGCTCCTGGTTCCCCATTCTGTGCACTCTGGATGTGTGCCCAGCTCTTCCTGGGGTGCTCCTAGTTCCCCATTCTGTGCACTCTGGATGTGTGCCCAGCTCTTCCTGGGGTGCTCCTGGTTCCCCATTCTGTGCGCACTCTGGATGTGTGCCCAGCTCTTCCTAGGATAGTGTTCCTGGTTCCCCATTCTGGTTTTGGAGGCAGCACCATGGCAGTTCAGCACAGGGCCCTGCCCCAGGCCAGCTTTTCACATGTGCAGCCCTTTCACACACCCTCCTCAGCTCCTCTGGCCTACAGATGCGTGAGGAGCTCATGGAGCACATTGAGCTCTTCTCAGCTGGTCTGCCAGGATCTGTTTGCCTCTGTCCTCAGGTACCTGGGGCTGGGGACAGAGAAAAGACCTGCAAAAGGATATTATGCTTTCACTCAAAGTCACTTTTTGATCCTTTGGTACCTTGTGGCTGAGGACCATTTGCTTTGAATGACATTCAAATATTATTTTGCTTACTAAGAGGAAAAAAAAAAGGTGTCTAGATGTGGTTTTCATGGAGAAGTCATTTTGGTTTCGTGCTCTTGCAGGCCAGAGATGTTCCTGTAAGCGCACAGATTTCGTGCCTCATTGCACATCTGTGGTTTCTCTTGAGCAGGCTGCACACCACTGCCTCAGTGCAGCCAGAGATTCACTTCTGCATGTAAAGCTGAACTGCATCGTGTTGTTAAAGCCATAACTGTCTCCTTGCAAGCCTCTAACACGTGTCATCCTCCCTCCTAATATCATAGGAGGCTTTCACAGCCTGGAAAAAGTTTTCCTGGTGTATGTGCTCTCAGGCAAAATGGTGTTTCATTGAGGATTTCGTTCTCCCTGCATCTGAAACTGAGCCTTGCTGTGACTGAGCTCTGTTGGGATTACTGGGGGACTGCTGTGATGGCAGATGACACTCGCTGCTCTGCTGCAGAGCTTCTCAAAGCCACTAATGCTGACTGTGTGTCTGTGACTGGCAGCCGAGCCCCATCAATCATGCTAAGCAAGGCTTAAAGCCCCACTGAAGGATAAAAAGGCGAGATAGACCCTGCCTGTCAGCTTTGCAGCTCGCCGCATCCGCCTCCTCTCACGGGGACTTCAAAGCATGACCTAAAAAAGGGGCAGAATGCCTGGAGGCACTTCCATTCCAGCAAGGGGAGCAGTGCTGGGTGGGCCTGGTCATTGTGCACAGGTGCCATTAAGCGTCTGGTTTTACACAAGGTGGGCAGGGCTGTGATGAGCACAGATCCCAGAGCTGCGTGTCTTCCCAAGGGTCTTATGCCCAGCAGGACATCCATCCTTCTTATCCATCCCCTGTGGCTTGTGGCAGCTGCTCTGGCCGCTATTGCAGTTTCAGAGTGCCTGATGAGGCCAGCTGTGATCTTTAGAGGGGGACAGGGCAGGGGTAGTAACACAAGAAGAATCTACAGCACTTTCCTGCGGTCTTTCTGGTAGCAGTGAATCATTCATTGCGCAGGAAGGGGAAATGAAAATTATGGCACCTATTCATTATTTTTAGTCCTTATTGTGCTTTCTGCCTTATTTCCTAGTATTTCCTCTCCTCAGAATTACCTCTAAACTGTGATTCAGTCTTGCAACAAGCTAAAGAGAGCTCTGCAGCCCTTACCTTGTAAAGCCCATTCAACTCTCATTTTCTGCAGCAGCTTTCAGTGTCCCTTTGAAACAGGCCCATGTTCCAGCTCTGGGCGCACTTCCCAGTGATGGGATTCAGCATTTGGGTACATGGAAAGACATCAGCCTCCCTTCTCTGCTTTTTTGTTTGCAGGAAGAATTGCATTTGCCCTTTTTCCCAGAGCTTCCCGTGTTGTGCCATTTGTCAGCTACAACCCCTGCATCCCTTTCAGCACCACAGCTGTCCTGGATCCAGATCTTATTCTGTTGGCATTCACAGGTGGATGCTCACCTGTGGTTCGCATGAGCCCAGCTTCCCAACAAGGCTGCACTGAGCCCTCTCAGAATCCCAGAACTGTTAGGGCTGGAGGTCATTCTGTCCAACCCCTTGCCAAGGAAGGGTGACCTGGAGCAGGTGACACAGGACCCTGTCCAGGTGGGTTTTGATTGTCTTTAGAGGGAGACTCCATCACCTCCCTGGACAGCCTGTTCCAGTGTTCTGTCACCCTCAATATAAAGAAGTTCTTCCTGATGTTGAGGTGGAACTCTTTGTGTTTTAGTTTATGGCCACTTCTCATCCTGTGGCCAGGAACCGCTGAAGAGAGTCTGACACCATCCTCTTGACACCCATCCTTGAGATACTTGTGTGCATTGGGAGATACACACACTCCTGGTGACTCCCCTCCTCCTGCTGCTGCTGTACTCCTCCAAACAGTCCTTGTGGTGCTTATCTACTTCAGCCCCAGAGGCTTTCATTTTAAGGCCAGACCCTTCATTAAAAATACCATCCCCAGGAAAAAAAAAAAAAAAACAAAAACAAAACCTCTCTTTGAATTATCATCACCCATAACCAGGCCTGGCATGCAGTCAAAGATCTTTTTTCTCTTTCTGAAGCTGTTAAGAGTGGCTTTTTCATAACTGGTTTTAGTTTCCTGCAGCAAGCCCCCCAAATCAGAATTTACCATGTGCTGGAAAGCTGCTGTTCTCTCCTTATCTCCTTTTCTGCTCGCCTCAGGTGCTCCCTGCACCTCAGCCAGCCAGTATCAGGCAGGCTCAGCAGCCGAAAGCTAATGGCCCAAATCCTTGTCATTACACGGCGGGAGAGGCGGGTGCTGCTCACCAGCACTCCTCAGAGATACCACTGAAGCAGGCTCTGCGTGTCCTTCCACATCCTGAGATGCTCAAGTATGATAAGCTGCTACCTGAAGTTCTCTCTTTTGCCTTGGATCAACTACTGATCTCGGCCCACAGGTTCTTCTTAATCCTGCTTTGGGTTTTTTCCACGTTCCCTTTGGATCTTTGCCTCACAGTACCCGTTAGGCTTTTTCCAGGGCCGTGGTTAGGACAATAACATGCAGAGGTGCTAATCTGGGGAGGGATTTGCATTAGGAACTCACTTGAGATAGAGCCATCCCTTTCCCTGAAGCATGGTGAAACCTCTGTGCATCCACAAACAGCTCAGCAGCATGTCAGCGAGAGGAGAGAACCAGCAGCAGTGCTGTTATACTCACCCAGAGGTGGTAAATCAGCTCATAAATTTGCAACTGTGAGGCCAGAAAACCTCACAGCAGAGATGGAGAGCAGAGATAGAGGCGGAAAAGAATGTGACAGAGAGCACAGCAGAATTTCTTGGTAAACTTAGGCAGTGTGGCACAACTCAGTTTTCTGTGAAGCTCATCATTTTTAACATTCAGGTCTAGGAATTGCCCTGCTCAGCACAGGACATGAAGTCATGTCTGGTGAGCCCCAAAGAAAACAACAGTGC
Organism: Melospiza georgiana; assembly: GCF_028018845.1. Lineage (NCBI taxonomy): Eukaryota > Metazoa > Chordata > Aves > Passeriformes > Passerellidae > Melospiza > Melospiza georgiana. The sequence continues at coordinate 80,625,371 of NC_080431.1, forward strand.
TATGTGGTTGAGCCACAGGCTCCTCTCCTAATAGAAGTTTGGGATATCTTTTTGAAGTCTCTGAGCTGTGGAGGAAGCACCCATCAGCTGGTCCCATGCTAAACACCCTTGGTGTCAGGAAGACGTAGTTTGCTTCTGGTTTGACTGGATCATGCTCCAGATTCCAGTCACCAAAAGTCATTTGGTTTGAATGGATCTTGCCCCAAATTCCAGTCACTCTTCAACCTGCTGACAAGGAGAGCTTTCCAGCTGAAGCCCTCCTCGGTAGAAGGGCTGGCTGACTGAGTGGGAACCCACTGGTGTCTTTGCTTAACTGAGGGATGCTTTCCTACCTTCTACCTCTAGGTGAAACTTTTCCAGGCCTTAGGAAATCTCGTCTTCATGACCTTCCTTCACGTTCTCTACCTCTTCTTAATTTTTTTTAATGCTAATCTGCAGGTCTCCATGAAGTTTCAAATATTCTCAGGAAAACTTGTCCACACATGTTAGCCCGTGCATGCATTTTAAGAGCATTTTAATATAAGCAGTTGCTGCTCTTCTTTACTCTCTGTCAGATCAAAGTTTGTTTATTTATCACTGGCTTTGTCTCCAGACACAAGAGGCAAATATCTAATGAGCATGTTTACCTCTTCTGCATCATTGATGATGATTGAAACCAACCATCCCTGTCTGCTAACAGTTCTGTACAATGTTTACAAATTCCATTGTTCCTAAGAGATGCCAAATATTCTCATTGCTCTGATCCCATTGTCCTTACATTTTCTACTTTTAGCTACCCATGTCAGTTTGGATGAACAGTAAATTCATGGTTAACAAGTTTTTCCCCCTTTCTGTCAAATACTTGGGAGGGAGGCTTAATATGTGACGTCCCCAGACCCAAGTGGGGCTGCCCAACGTTCAACACTCAGCAGACATCTAACAAACATCTCCTCACTGTGCACTCAGATGGATGAAATTATGCAGCAGCTGCTGCAGGGGCCCTGGGAAAGCTCTTTGAGCTGTGCCCCTCATCCAGTGCCTCTCACATGCCCCCAAATGCACAGCAACCCCCCTGCAGCCTCTGTGTCACACAGGCACGTGCAGACCCTGCAGAGAGCCCCATTCCTCTGTGCAGTTTAGCCAAGAGCCCAAGGTTTCTTTGGGAAGGGATTTTTTACTTTGTTTTGGGGTTGTTTTCAGTTTCTAACTAAAGATGCATCTCTTCAGCTTGTGGCAAGGAATGACTCCCTCCTTCCCTTTCTCTGTCAGCCTTCTAGCCCTGCGGAACGATGAGGCAGTGCTGGTCCTGTGCTATGCAGTGCTGGAGGGAAATTGCCTCTCATCAATGATCACCACGGCCTGGAAGGAGATGGAAAAAAGAGTCCTTGGGTTCGGAGACTCGGTAAAGACACCAGTGTCCACCTCTGGCCCCCACTGTGCGCAGGCCACCTCCTGAGAGAAGCTGACCTGGCTGGCCAGGGCGGCAGGAACATGGGAACTCCTCAGCCTCCTCTGTGGTGAGGGTCTCAGTGTCCTTTTCCCCCCTGACTCCCCAGGTGTGTGACAACCTCGGGCGGCACCACACGGACCTGTGCCCCGACTGCGCCTTCTGCTCGCTGAAGAGGGAGCAGTGCCAGAACATCGAGAGCCTGAACCGCGTGCCCTGCGACTCGGGCGCCTTCTCCCCCTACATCAACCCCGAGATCTCTGCCCAGCACGGCTACATCCAGGCCCAGGTACCGAGCCAGCTCTGCCTCCTGCTGCTCTCTTCCTGGACTGCGAGCTGGGGAGGGGCAGAAAGAAGCATGGCTCACTTTATCCCACCCTTTGCAGTCCATGTCCTCAGAGAGCCTGAGTGACGACAACATGAACTTTCTGAGAGGGATGAGGATGGAGTACTGGTGCAGCCGGATGGCCATCTATGGCTGTAACGACCCTGCTGTGACCCTCTGGCTGAAGGCAGAGTATGAAACCTTCCCAGACATGGATAGCTCAGGAAAGGTGGGTGACCATCAGTGGATGCTCCCATCCCTCCTTCTCCTCTTCTTTCTCTGACCTCCATTCCCTTGTCACCAGATCTGTGACTCGAGCGGGGTTCAGCACCCCAACTTCTGCATGTTCAAGAGCTACCAGTGCCTCCTGAACAGCATCTACAACGAGAGGGTGAGAAGCAGCTATGCTGCCTTTTGCACAATCTTCTCCTCCATGGCTGGCCCCTCCACAGCCAGCCCCAAGCCCCTGCTGGCCTCAGTGGCCCACAGCTTTTTCTTCTAGGAGGACACAATGGGGTGTGCTTGGGGGAGGTGGGGAGACAAACAGTGGCCCAGCACAACTGGGGTGTCATTGCTGGGTGGGATTTGTACGGGTGATGTGAGAGATGATATCCCTTCATATCTCTGAAGGGCAGGATCTCCTCCGTCTGCTAAGCAGTAGCAAAACCCCAAATCACCAGAGCAGGACAGAGGACGGGCCTGTATCCTAGCAAACACACAGTGCAGCTGTCAGTTCAGCTGGTCCCCCCCCCCTTCCCCCTGGTGCCCTCATCATGCCAGCCTCCAGGTGCCATCCACCATAGAGATCTCTTTCCTTGGGGGAGGATGGGCAGTAGTAGCCCCCCTACAAACCCAGGCACCTCATGCCAGCCTCCAGGTGCCATCCACCACGGAGGTGTCTTTCCCTGGGGAAGGAAGGGCAGTGGCAGCAGCCCTACGAACCCAGGCTCTCCTTGGTTCTCCAGGTGGTTCGTGTGAAGTGCAGCCGTAGCATGGCCTACCGGGTGCTGAGTGCCAGGGAGGGAGAAAAGGAGGTGCAGCTGTGGCAAGAGAGGTTCCAAAGCCTCACCAGGAAGCAACCACAAAAATGATTAAAGTTTGTAAAGACCTTCAAGATAGTCAAAGCCTATGACCAAATACCACCATGCCCTCTAAACCATATCACAAAGTGCCACAACCACTTGTTATTTGAACACTTCCAGGGCTGGTGATTCCACCACTTCCCTGGGGAGCCTGTTCCAATGCCTGACCACCCTTTCAATGAAGAAATTTTTTTCCTAATATCTGCCTGAACCTCCCCCGGTGCAGCTTGGAGCTATTTCCTCTTGTCCTATCGCTGGTTTCCTGGGAGAAGAGACCAACTCCCACCTGGCTGCAGCCTCCTTTCAGGGAATTATAGAGGGTGATCTGGGCTCCCCTGAGCCTCCTTTTCTCTAGGCTAAACAACCCCAGCTCCTTTTGCCATTCCACACCCTTCACAGGCTTTGTTGCCCTTCTCTGGACACACTCCAGAGCAGATTGTGCAAAAGACACCTCAGTGTCTTTCTGGCAGTGAAGAGCCCAGAACTGGACACAGCACTCCAAGCGTGGCCTCACCAGTGCAGAATACAAGAGGACAATCCCTGCCCTGCTCCTGCTGGCCACACTATGGCTGATCCAGGCCAGGTGCCATTGGCCTTTTTGGCCACCTGAGCACAGCTGGCTCATGTTCAGCTGCTGTCACCAGCACCCCCAGGTCCTTTTCCTCTGGGCAGTTTCCCAGCTACTCTGTCCCAGCCTGAGCTGCTGCCTGGGGTTGTTCTGACTGACAAGCAGAACCTGGAACTTGGCCTTATGGAACCTCACACTATTGGCCCCAGCCCATCAACCCAGCCTATACAGATGCTCTGCAGAGCCTTCCTGCCCCCCAGCACAGCAACACTTCTACCCTGATGTCATCCAGGAACTTACCCTCGATCCCCTCATCCAGACCACTGATAAAGGTTTTACACAGGACTGGCCCCAGTATGGGGCCCTGGGGAACCCCACTGGTGACCAGCTGGATGTAAATCCACCCAGCACCACTCTCTGGGCCCGGCCACACAGCCAGTTTTTAGCCCAGCAAAGAATGCACCCACTCAGGCCGTGGGCTGCCAGCTTCTCCAGGAGAATGCTGTGGGAAGTGGTGTCAAAGGCTTACTGAAGTCCAGGTAGAAGATAACATGCTCAGCCTTTCCCTCATCCCTAGGCAGGTCACCTGGTCATAAAAGGAGACCAGCTTGGCCAAGCAGGACCTGCCTTTTATGAACCCATTCAGGCTAGGGCCGATTCCCTGGCTGTGCTGCGTGATTGCACTTAGGATAACCCGTTCCATAACATTCCCTGGCACTGAGATCAGACTGAATGAGGGGAGCCTCACTGTGGCAGCTGCTGGAACTCCTCCTGGAAACATTTCTGCCGCCAAAGGAAAAGGCATGTCCAGAGACTGGGGAAGGACCAGAGATAGGGACTCCCCAGATCCCAAACGCAGCATGTGAGCAAGAAGCTTTTGTGTGCACTTTGCTTTCCACTTCGGCTGGGTTTTTCCCCCAAGTTTCGTGCTTTATTTGGCCTGTGTCCTCCAACCCTCCACCCGGAAAAATAATTCAAACCACACCAGCCCACGGCGGCTGGCGGGAGGCTGCGGGGGGAGCACACGGGAGCTGATGGCAGCCCTGGGCATCGACCCTGAGGGACTCACCGGGGCACCTCCCCGGGCTGCCGGCCCTGCCTGCACTCGACGGGGCAGCAGCAGCGGAATTGCAGCTGCAGCGCTCCCGCACCTCGGCCGGGCCGGCCCTGCTCGCAGCCGTCCCTGGCCGGCCATGTTCCCTCGCACTGTGTGCCCGAGGTGCCGAGGGTGCCGTGCCCCGGGTCCCGCTCGCACAAGTCCGGGCTGGCCCGCAGGTAGAGCAGGCCGTGAGCCGTGTAGGCCTTGAAGCGAGAGCTCCCGGGCACCACGAGCTGGTGGGAACCCACCCGTGTTGGGAAAACCTCTGCTGCCCCCTCAGGCTTTTCCTTGAGGACGCTGCCCACGTGGCGGAAGGCAGGCAGGAGCTTCCAGCAGGCTCGCACCTGGCAAGAGCCCGACATGCCATGGCACTTGCACTTCACCTTCATGTGGAGGAGAGCCACATGAAGGGCCCGGAGAGCCTGCGGAGCAGGAGGCAGCTGCCAGCCTGACCAGGGACCCCGTTCCCAACATCCCCAGTGTGCTGCTGTTCCCTCAACAATCTGCCCATGGGGCTGGAGATCAGGGGCGGGAAGGGGAAGGGAAAGGGCAAAAGTGTATTTTTAATCCAGGCCAATATGAACAGAAGGAGATGCACTCTGTGGGAAACAAGATGGTTTGGGTCTGTAAGATAAATCCCTGAGGCAGAGAGAGGGATGGGGAGCTGTTCTGGCCTGTGGGGCTGTGGGGAGGGGAACAGATCTGGCCAGAGGTGGAGGACATTCAAGGGACCAGATCTGACTGTGGCCCCTGCAGATGTCTGTCTTTATTGAAGAGATGCTGGAGGGGCAGGGAAGCCCTTCAGAACAGAATAGAACAGAACAGAGTAAATTATTTTCTGAATCATAGCTGGGGTCTGTGCAGAAAAGGAGACTGCACAGAATTGAGTAGGGAAGGCTGGGACACCCCTCCACACAGGCAGGAGCCAGCTCAGGGTAATCAGTGCAGTGCTTGGATAAGAAAGGCAGCAGGATGCAGACTCCTCTGGCTGCCCTGAAGTGCCTGTTGAGGTGTGGGGGCTGCACTGAGCTGTGCCGAGCCAGGGAGAAGCCCTTGCAGCCAGGCTGGCTCCCAGCCCTTGCTCCTGCCCTCACCTCCCCCCAGCCTCATTGTTGTGCAGGTCCATGAGTGCTCAGCTGGACGAGACACCATGGCTCCTCTCAGGGCTGCCCACAAAGGCCTGAGAGAAGGCAGTCCCATACACACAGGTTATCAGAGCTGGAAAAACTGCAGAGGGAAGGTGGCCTTGTTATGACAAGGGAAGAGAAGCCCTGAGAGGATCTCCCAAAGACCTGTGGAGAATGAAAGTGTCTCTTTTCTGGCCTGTCTCCCCCATGGACCTTCCCTTCTGCCACCCCCTTCTTCCTTCGCCTTCAGGGCTGACTCCTCGGACCCTGGGGTCGCAGCCACACCATCATGGGAGATGATGTGATCCCTGTGCAGCTCCCCCCGGCTGCAGGCACGGCTCACAGCAAAAGCAGTGCCGGCAGCGCTGGATGTAAGGGGGCTCCCGTGTGCCTGCAGTGGGACAAGCACCAGTCTGCGGAGGGCAAAGGCACTGATGGGCAGTGTGGGAAAAGAGGCTGTCACTGCATGCAGGAAGGGTGCCTTCACATGGAGACTGCTCAGGAGAAATATATGTCAGGAAGTTCACCCAGTGCAGCTGCTCCCAAGGCTGGGAGTCAGTAAGTGAGATGGCTCTGGGGCAGGGTGGGTGGCAGGGTCAAGGAGAAATTTACCAGTCTGCTGGTAAATTTACCAGAGCTGGTAGCCAGGATGGTCCAATGGGTCCAAAAAGCAAATCTGGTCAAATGTGAAGAAGTTTCTCCAGAATGCTAATGTGGAAGAAGGCACTGGCCACTCTGGGGATGGGTCCGGTGCAACACTACCCCAGGAAGGGCCAATGTGTCAAGGGGACAGTGGGCATACTGGAGGGACACCATGCCAAGCCTGCCCTCGCTGACCTTGGATGGTGGCCTTGCCAAAGACCTGCAGCCCCTGCAAGGTGGAGCAGTTCCAGTGAAACTGGCGCTGGCACTCGAGGACAGCCAGATCCACGCCTCACTTCACCGCCTCCATGGCTTCACCGCCTCCATGGCTTCACCGCCTCCATGGCTTCACCGCCTCCATGGCTTCCACCTGCTGCTGGCAAACGGAGACCTGCTCTTCCTCCAGTCCCGTCAGGCCACCACAGCCCCTGGGGTCCCAGAGGACTGCCTGCAGGGAAGTCTGCTGGGCCAGGGAGCTGTGGGGCAGGGCAGAGGTTCAGTTGCAGGTGGGCTAGAGCCAGGGCCTCACCTCTGCAGGACTAACCCTCTCTAGCCATATCTTAGAGCAGAAATGGGGCAGGAGAGGGGGCTGTAGCCATGTTGTCTGTGAATTGGGCATTCTTGCTGCGCATTCTGGTCTGCCCCTCTTCAGCCTTATCATCTCTCTCCCTTCATGGTCCCAGAGATGCCCCTTCTGCTTTTTGGTGGCCCAGATTCCTTTTTCCACCCTGTTCTCACCCTGTTTTCTTTGGAGACAGCAGCTCCCTAGGTGGCTTTCCAACCCAGACAATCCAAGCACAAACCATACTTACAGCCAGGTCACGGCAGCGACGTGCTGCACGTGGATCAGCATCAGCTCCATCCTGTCCCTGCCAAAACTTCACCACCTTCAACTCCAGCACTGCAGCTCCTGAATCCCCTCCTGTGGCTTTCCACAGCCTCTGCCCAGCAGTGGCTTTCACAGCAGCCCCAGCCCAGCACTGCAAAGCAGGGGTAGCCCCAGCCCTGGGCAGTGACCATGGGCTGTCCAGGTGTGCCTGCCAGCATCTGAGACCCTGTAGCCTGCAGAACCCTGCTGGGTTGGCCCTGAGAGGTCATCCACACCTGTGCTACAGCTTGGGCAGCATAGTGGGAGAGCTCTGAGCTGGGGCTCTGGGATGGGCATCCATCACAGGGAGCTCACAAGGGTGGGGACAGCATCTGTGTCACACGTGTGGCCTGTGCCATCCTGTCAGGAGATAATGTGGTTGTCCTCCTCCACAGTCTAGTCACTTCTTCAGCAGGAGGCAGCCCAAGACCTGCTCAGCAGCAGACAGAGCCTTCTGCACAAGAAGAGCCAGAAGCACCAAGCAGCTGTTGCCAGACCCACCAGCTCGTCACTGCTTTGTCACCAAATCTTTTGGGGACACAGAGAGTTCCCCTGCAGTGACAGCTCCTGGGAGCAGAGAGGGGAAGACCTGCTGCCTCCCTCATCCACGTCCACTGTTCTTGAAGACACTCCCTCATCTGCCTCCTCCAGGCTGGAGGTTGTTCTTTTCTACCCTGCAGCCCACACAGCTACAGCAAACAGACACAGCCCAGCTGCTCCCTGCCTCTCTTAACTCTTTCCCTGGCAGGTCTCTCTTCACCTCCCTCATTTTCTTCCCCATGGACTGCCCTTTCCCGAGATCAGCCCTTGCCCTTCTCCTAGGAGGCACAGCAGGGTGGCTGCCCCCCTTCTCATTGGGTACCCCTTTCCTAAGAGCCCCTGGAAGCCCAGGAAAATGTGAGCTGTGTGACCAGGGAGTTGAAATGGCCCAGGACAAAAGACTGCCATTCCCCCAGCCAGCCTGGGAAGTGCCAGCTCTTCCCACTGCCATGGAAGGTAAAACTCCTCTGCAGCCACAGGTTTCTGCTTTTCCTGTCTGAATCATTCAGAAAGTGAAGCAGGGCAGTTCTGGCTGTGTTGTGCTTCTTCCATAAAGGGATTCACCCCTTTGCTCTGCTCTCCCATATTTTGCTGCACAAAGAAGTCTGAAGAGCACTGTGGGTTATCAGTCATCCTTTCAGACCTGAGCAGCCTCTCTCTTGTAGCATGCATTTCACCTCCTTCCTTGCCTTCCCAGCTCCCTGCATCCTTCCCCCTGCTGGGTCCTTGCTCCTGCTTTCTGGAGCCAGCACTGCGGGGTGGCAGGCGTGTTGGGATTTGCAGCATTAGGGTGTAGCCTCCAACACACACCCCAGTAATCTGGTCTTACCTGCTGCTCGCTCAGACAGCGGTGAGGAAACGCCGGGGGTTGAGCTGCTCTGCCCCACGAGCCGAGGCTCCAGGAGACAGCCAGGGGCAGATGTGTGAGCCCACCCTGCTGAGGGGACACAGAGCTCGTGGGCTGGGGCACCGAGACCCGGGGAGGTGAGTGAACCTGGCTGGGTGAGGATGCTGTGGGGCTCGCGGGCTGGGCTGGGTGCCATTGTGTCCTTGTCTGCTCACACATGGAAAAGCCAGGTTTGTGCTCATATGTGTGAGGGGTGAGGGCTGCAGGGGAGGGGGGAGTTCCCACAGAATGTGTCAGACACTCCTTAGGCAAAGGACACCCCCCGTGGCATATCTGCAAGCCTTTATCAGTAGCAACACCTTGGCGGGAACTGAAGAGACACAAAAAGCCACGAGAACAAAGATCCCAGCAACGAGCAAGTGAGAAAAGGGGTCTGACTAAAAAGGAGAGGCACTGAAAAGAAGCAGCTCAATGGTTCGGGTGCTATTGTGCCCTCCATGGATTTATGAGCAGCAGGAGCATATATATCCCTTGGTGTGTCATTCCCTGAATGAGGAGTCAGTAGCAGCAGAACAAGGAAGGCAGGGAGTGAGAAAATCAAACAGCAGCAGGCAAGGGCTGCAGGGAAAGGGAGCCCACAGCAACTTCCCAGGGCAGCTGTCCTTGGGGCAGGACGACAGTGGGATCAGGAGTGTCACCATGACTTGTGTCTTCTTCCAGGTGTGCTGAGACTGGCAAAGCAGAAATAGGACTCGAAGCAACAGAGTGCCAGATGGGCTCTGCACAAGGGCAGCTCCCTTCCCAGCTACACGTGGCAGTGCCAGGTCACAGATGTGCTGGTAAATCAGCCCTTGTACTTTCATAGTGCTGTGCCTCCTGTAGCCTTGAACACCAGGGACTGAGGTTCGTGGCAAACATGCCTTTGCTTGCCACAGATAATGACACGTCTCTGGAGCCTGGCTCTTTCTGGGATCCTGCCACATGCCAGTGGTGCACAGCTGGGCCCCCAGGCAGGAGTTCAATCCCAAAGCCCCCTAGCCCATGGGAGTGACAGGACTCCAAGTCTTTGTGCAGGCTAGCAATTAAATCAGCTTGTCTCTCACTTCCCATATTTCACTTCTACCTCCTGTTTAGCAGTATTTTGGGGAGAGGGATGTTTTGTTTCCCCTCTGTCAGTCCTGGGGGTGGCTGAGTTAGCAAGACAAGCAAATATTTGGCACTATGACCCAGGGCAGGTCTCCTGAGTTGCAAGGACACCTGGGTACTGCTTCTTTCATGATTGCATTTGCTCTTGTAGGATGTGGTTTAGCTTATCAGCCCTTGATAACAAAGTTCATGCTTTGTAGCCAGGCAGAAGTGCGTCAGGAAGTGAGAAAGGAGAAGAGACAAACTGCAGCATGCCAGATGCAGAACCAGCCGCAGCGCGGTAGGGGCCAGCTGTGATTTGGATGAAGATTTTCCCGCTTCTGTTTTGATCCAAACTGCTTTGTGGGTTTGGGGTCCGGATCGAGACCTCTGCGGAGGCAGCAATCACCAAGCTCCAACCAGCCAGCATCCACACTTGGCTCTTCTCCAGCAGTGAGGTAAGGCAGGGGAACATCTGGAGGGCTGGCTGGGCTGGCACCTCGGGCACTGGTCACCGTGAGCTGCTCTGTGTGTGCTGCCAGCCTGGCCACGGGGCACTGGGGGACATCTGCCCCTCATCAGTGGCCCCATGGACCTAGAGGGGCAAGGCACATCTCTGTATTTATTCAAATTGAGACTTTCCATGGGATCCTGTGATACTAAAAGCATGGGCAGCCTGCAGAGCTTACTTGCCAGGGTGCCCACCATGGGAGCCCTCTTCCACGGGACCCTCGGGAGATGAGGAGGGGTAGCATCTCTTAAGGAGGAGGCAATAGCTGTGTGATCAAACCTCATGAGTTAAATACAGAGGTCTCAGCTTTTGTATCATGTACCTCTCTTTAAAAACAAGCCATCCTAAAACTTGAATGTCTTCACAAGATCTAATCAAATCATCACACAAATCTAATTTTTTGAGTAGACAAAAAGATTAAAAGTGGGGCTTGAATATCACCTGCAGCAGGTAAAAAGCACCCAGATTTATTTAAGAAAATATGTCTCCGATTTCTAGAGTAAAATCGGGTATGTTTTCTGAGGTTTGACACATTTTTGTTGTTTCCTCTTTGGTTTCAGAATAGGTAAGCGAGCTCATACAGTTTGTGTTTTGTGTTCTGCACCCCAATGCCACATTTGCTCTCTGCATTCTCAGGGGAGCCCCAAAACTCCCCATGGTTTTAGTGACAAGCCACTACCAGAAACACTGATCCTGCAGCATCCTCATCAGTATTTTTCCAGCTCTCTTTTTCCACCTCATTTCTCAGCCCCATACTCAGATTCTTCATCATTTTTGTGGTGCTTGGAGGCAGTGACTCCTAGTGAGACAGTGAGACAGGAGAGAGAGGATTCCCAAGACCAGGCAGCAAGATGCCAGGTGCACATCCCATCTCAGGGCATGCCTGCCAGTTCTGGACCTAAAGTATCTTTAGGGCTTCTCACCTCCCAAAAGAAAAAAATCAAAATCCCTGGATTTTGCAAGTCACAGTCTTGGAAGTTGATGGTATTCTGGGCTCAAATTGAAGAGGAAAAAAAAATGCTTCCTCCACCTCTTGGGACACATAAGGTCAGTCACCAAAGAGAAAGTTTCTTCAGGATTTATAGAGAGCATCTTGTTGTGAGGAGGGGGATTATTCAGCTGTGGTACCACTGCCTCCTTACACAGCTGGTGGCTTGAGATCTCTTGGCAGCTTTTGTGCAGAGCAATGAGTACTTGGGCTTCTTTTAGAGGCAGCCACAAGGAATATGCCTTTTGACTCTCTGACATTAACCAGAATGGGTAATTGGTCTCCCTGCTGCCAGCCTGCTTTACCTATCCATACCTTTCCTTTTTAGAGAGGGACAGTCAAAGCAGGACCTCCAAAGCTCACTGGATAAACTCTCTGCACCCCCAACTTTATCTTTGCAATGACTGTGTCTGCATACATCTTGTTTCTCATGTGTCTTGGTCACTGTATCTGTTTTGGCAAGTCTGAAACTACCAGCTCAGCTTCCATACCAACACCATAGCAGATTCTTTCTTCTGTTTTTCCATCTACCCACGAAAAAAAATCCCCTCAAAACCCCAATCTATTTTCTGCTCTCAGCAATCTTTGCTGCCAGTTCAGAACTGTGCTGTTCAGCATCTTGAAAGCTGAAAGGCTAGAGTATGTAAGGAAAGACCACTCAGAGAAGAAAGAAAACCTGATGGTGGGCAAAAAAATGAAGAGGTTTTTTTCATTGGTATTCATGTCATGAAAGCCTGGGAGATTTCCACAGCAGAAACTTTCTTTATGGGAAGTTCATAAAAGGACTGTCTCTGGTCCAAGCAGTAGCAGGATCAACCATGGAGCAGTGAGATGAACTCAACAGTGTCTAAAACCACACGGCTCCTACCCCAGAGGTCTGAGAATAACTGAAGGGTGGAAGACCTGACTAATTGTGCCATAGAAACCTTTGCTTAAAACAGCTCTTAAAGACAGACTCAATTTAAGAAAAGGCTCTTGGGGGGGTTTCAGACCAGGGAGCTTGATGGTTTTACAGAACAAATTAGTAGAGGCTATAATAAAGAAAAAATCGATTGGCATGTGGTCACATCTAATTACTGGGGAAAAGTCATGATGGCTTTTATACAGAGATGCTGTTCCCACAGTTCTTCCTTAAAGGGTTCAATAGGCATGTGAACAGTGGCCCATGTGGATTTCCAGAAGGCTTTCAAAGGCAGTCTCACCAATAGCACTTAAAAAAAAAATTAAAGAAAATGTTCCTACCTGGATAAAAAATGCCTAAAAGAAGGGACAGAGAATGAAGGTAGATGGTTGTTTTTCTCAGTGGAGTTGTCAGACACCTGTGCTGGGGTGTTTGACTTATTCATGAGGGATGAATAATAAAATAACAAATCTGTTGGAGACATAAAATTATTCAAGTTTAAAAAGATGAGGTTTGGCTGCGAAGAACTGCAGAGCTTAAGAGAAGTGTGAGTGACTGGACTTAAACTAACAGCTGAAATTTTATCTAGTGAAGTGATGGGAAAAAGCAAACTGAACTGGCCATTACCACTTGCAAATGAGATCTACACCCACGCAGCTCAGTGCATCCACATTATCAGCACTGTGTGTTTTCAGCACCCCAGCACAGGGCTCACAGAGGCTGCAGCAGAAGGGGAAAAGTGCTGAGAAGGGCAACAAGGATGTTCAAAAGTACAGAACAGCTTCTCTGCCAGGAAAAACTATGAAGACAAGGACCCTTTAGCCCAAAAACAACAACAACAACAAAAAGTTGCTGGGTGGAAATATGGTAGATGTTTATAATATTCTCAGCCACAAAGTGAAGGTGGATAGGGATGGTTTTTGCCCTGCCTGTTCCAGCACTAAAGCTAAGAATTGAATCTAGCAGATGATGAATCAGAGATGGGTATATGGAAGTGATTCTTCACCTGAGGCACAAATAAGCTGTGGAACTCCTTGGCACTCCTGGCACTGGGTAATGTACATGGTAAATTTTACATCGACTCAGAAAAGGACTGAAAAAACCACAATGAAATAAAAGTTCCCTGAGGACTACTGAGTACAACTAGGTCACCTATGGCTCAAGAAATTCCTGGGCTACAATTTGTGCAGGAAGCAGGAAGACAACTTGAGGCAGTGTAACTACATGATTGTACTGTTCTTAACATAATCCCTTTACCATCCACAATTTGAGATGGAATATTAGTGGTAGAAAGCCTGACACAGCAGGGACTGTGCTTACATATTATAATCTCTAGATATGTTAATTGAATACCTCAGGAAAGCTTGAAAAAACACATTGTCTGTAGAGATAAGTCCTTTTCACCTGACATCTGGCTGGTCTGAGTACATGTGTTACAGCAGGTCATGGTCACTCACTAAGTCACAGTCTCAATAACTTTGTTTCCATCAAGATAAAGGTCTGACCACACTGTTCAGTCTGCAATTCATTTCAGGGTTTTGGCTCTAGCAAAAGCTGACATATTCTCCTAGAATTATAGACTCACAGAATATACTGAGTTGGAAGGGACCCATCAGGATCATCAAGGATCATCAAGCACAGCTCCTGGCCCTGCACAGGACACCCCAAGAGTCGCACCCTGTGCCTGAGAGCATTGTCCAAACACTTCTTGAACTCTGTCAGGCTCAGTGCTGTGACCACTTCTCCGGGGAGCTGTTCCAGTGCCCAGCCACCCTCTGGGTGAAGAACCTTTTCTAATGTCCAACCTAAACCTCCCCTGATACAACTTCAGGCCGTTGCCTGGGGTCCTGTCACGGGTCAGCACAGAGAAGACATCAGTGCCTGCGCCTCCTCTTCCCCTCTCGAGAAAGTTGTAGACCACAATGAGGTCTCCCCTCAGTCTCCTCTTCTCCAAGTGGAACAGACCAAGTGACCTCAGCCACTCCTCATATGGTTTCCCCTCAAGGTCCTTCACCATCCTCATGGCCCTCCTTTGCACACTCTCTAATAGCTCAATGTCTTTCTTACAGTGCCCAAAACTGCACACAGGACTCAAGGTGAGGCTGCACCACTGCAAAGCAGAGCAGGACAATCGCCTCCTTTGACCACTGATGATCCTCCTCCTTGAGATTCTTGAAGCATGAAACATTTCTTTTGAAACCAACAACATTCTTGCACTTTTGCCTTGTCATCTTATCTTATGCTCCAAACTTGCACAAGAATTCATGCAAAGTATTCATCCACCAGGAAGGGTAGAATCCACTCAGATATAGTTTGATAAACCATTAGAACTTTTTCTAAGAAACCTGTTTTGGTGATGGACCTGCACAACCACACAAAAGGATGGGCAAGTTGGTAGCTGTCTACACTCTTGTATTAGGTTTCCATCTTTCATTGTTTAACATGTTGTTACCAGAATGATTCTCTTCCTCTCTGAGGTCAGCACACACTTCTGTCTGCAGCAGATTCTCTGTGGATCCGTGCTTTGCCACACAATGCCATCCAGAAGGTTGCCTGTCAAGTTGCTGAGTAATATCAACCTCGTGTAAAGACATTCTCTAGACAGAAAACTCTACTTTCCTTTTGAAGTAAATCACAATCTACATGGACTCTTATGAGGGAGTCCCTGTTTGAGCCCTGCAAACAACTGTGGGGAACTGTGTCACACCAATCCCTGTTCCAGTGTGAGTCCCTTCCACAGAGTGCAGTCCTTCAGGAACAGAGAGCTCCAACATGGGTTCACATGGTCTTCTCCAGGGGCAACAGGGGAATCTTTGCTCCAGTGCCTGGAGCACCTCATTCCCCTCCTTCTTCACTGAGCTTGGTGTCTGCAGCAGGGCTGTTTCTATCACATATTCTCACTCCTCTTCCCTGCCTGCAATTGCTGTCTCACAGTAACTTTTTCCCTTTAATTATCCCAGAGGTGCTACCACCATCACTGATGGGCTCAGCCTTGGCCAGTGGCAGGTCTCTCCTGGCACTAGCTATATCAGGCACAGAGGAAATTCCTGGCACACTCTCACAGAACCGCACCTATAGCCCTCCCAGCTGCCAAAACCTTGCCATGCAAACTCCAGTGCTGCTGTTACAGCACCTGCAGCCTTCTCTTGTCCAGCTGAACAAGACCAGTTCCCTCAGCAACTCCTCATGGCACAAGTGCTCCAGCTCCCAGACCCATTTGTTGGCCTTCCACTGGGCTCACTCCAGCTGATCAGTGTTTGGACAATGCTGCTAGTCAGTACCTGGAGTGGTGACTGGCCTCACACTGCTTTGAAGTCATGTTTGCCCACATGAATCTCATGGCACTTCCTTTTTTGTGTTCCCCTCCATGGCTGTGCTGCTCTGGGTTTCTGGGATATGGGCTGCTTCAAGCAGCAGAAATGAGGACATACAATCCAAATAAGCACCACTGGTCCCATGCAAGTAAGGACACCAAAGGAGCTGTATGAATGTAAGAACCATAAGGAACTCAAAGTCACTGGAACTGAGTTCTGTGTGTGTTGTTTTACGTAAGGAAAAGAGTTTGGGTGGAGTCAGGTCTAACTGTACTGTAATTTTTTTTATCTGAAGTGGATGTACAAAGTCCTTTTTCTCTGATATAAAACAGTACTCTGCCATTTTTATTTTAAGTTCCTTCCAGTCAGCATTTTTCCTTCAAAACACTGCTCTCTTCTTTCTCTTTCTCTGGAGCTGCCTCAACTACTTTCCCTGTGTGCTTGTGGTGTCCCTTTCTTGTATTCATGTGCTCTCAGCAGATCAAAGCAAAGTGCATTCTCTGGGGCTGAGTGATAAATGATTCTGTACAACAACCACTTTCTCTGTGCTCTGTCTTCTCCTGCCATGTAATTACTCACTTTTCTAGTGTCCATTTTCCCTCGTCTTTTGGTTTCTTTGTGAGTTCTTGCTGCAGAAGCCGCCATGGTGAGATTTTAACACTTGAACAGATTTCCTCCTCTAATTGAAATTCTTTTGTTTTGGTCTTTCACTCTGACCAGGAATTGTACTGACAGCTGGCAATGATCCTCCATCACCTTGTCACCTCATAACCACTGGAAAGAATTGCTGAACTGGAGGCAGAAGCAGACTCCACATTACCATCCGTGCCAGATGACCACAGACCAGCAATCCAAAGCAGTGCCAGCCAAGATTGCCCATCTACCTCCCAGCAGCAGATGACAGGAATGACCTGTCTGTGGCTCCTCAGAGGGGAACGACTTCCCTCAGTGCTCTTCTTTGTGCCTCCTTAGCCCCTCACCAGGCTCAGCCATCTCAGCGAGAGCATTCCCTGACCCATGCTGGGCATGTCAGCGTCCAATACATCTCAGACATGCAAGGATTACACCTTCAACCACCACCTCCTCATGCCTGGCTACACCCTGATATTCATCACAGGTTTGATACTCAATGTGGTAGCCCTGTGGATATTTGTCCGATACCTGCGCCTGAAGTCTGTAGTGATGATCTACATGTTGAACCTGGCCATAAGTGACCTCAGCTTCACACTTTCTCTGCCCCTGCGACTCTACTACTATATCAACCACCACTGGCCCTTTGGTAGCTTCCTGTGCCAGGTCTCTGGCTCAGTCTTCCAGATCAACATGTACGGCAGCTGCCTCTTCCTCATGTGCGTCAACCTGGATCGCTACGTTGCCATCGTTCACCCGCTTCGCTGGCGGCATCTGCGGCGCCCCAAGGTGGCTAAGATCCTCTGCTTCATCGTCTGGGTTGTGATCTTCATGGGCTCCATCCCCACAGCCATGGTCCACAAACAAAACCACTGTAAAGTAAAAAACCAGACTATTTATCTGTGCTTTGAAAGCTTTAGCGACAACATGTGGCAGAATAACCTCTTCCCCCTGGTAATCCTGGCTGAAATCTTGGGGTTTCTCCTGCCTCTCAGCTCTGTGCTGTACTGCTCAATTCGCATCTTTCAGGAGCTCTGCCAGCCCAGCCAGACGAAGACCCTGCGACAGCGGAAGACCGTGCGTCTCCTCTTGGTCAATCTGGTCATCTTCATCATCTGCTTCGTGCCCTACAACACCACCCTGGCGGTTTATGGGATGATAAAGGCCCGGGTGATGAAGGTGGAGGCACAAACGCAGGCCTCAGTGCGCCAAGCGTTAATTATAACCATGATGTTTGCCAGCATGAACTGCATGCTGGACCCCCTGATCTACTACTTCAGCACCGAGGGCTTCCGAAACACCTTCAAGAAACTGCGGCGGGGACAAGCCTGGGACTCGGAGATGGGAACGCTTAAGCATCGGATTGTGGAGAGTAAGTCACCCCGGGACCACGCTGTGTGTAAAGTAAAACTGTTCCCATCTGAAAACTTTATCCGTCCCCATGAATCGTCACCGTCGCTTCCTACTGCAGTGTTCCTGAATGGCCCTATTGAGGACTCGGAAATTTAAGCCCAGGAAAGCCATTCCATTGCAGAGTCACACATGCAATAAGGACAGCAAGCCTGTGGGATACAGCAAACTGCTTGAGGGAGCACAGCAGACTGTCTGTGGGTGAATGTGATGGTGCAAAGCTGAAGGATGAAAGGTTGTTTTGAATAAACAGAGGTGCCTTCATGACATGGTCATACCTGACTCTTTTGGTACAGGAAACAGAGTGGGGAACAAGGATTTGAAACAAACTTAGTGTGTCTAGGTCTGGCCAGCATGAATTCCTATAGCAAGTCCATCCTGACTGAGTAGCTCCTGGCTGGACTGTAGCCTGAGGCAGTTCTGGGGAGCAACAGAACACAGATACGGTACTCACTGCTGACAAAGTGAATTTACTAGCAGTGGCTGAGGAAAACCTTTGACCAGATGTCTCAATGTGAGTCATAGGTCCAGCACAGGACACCTAGATGAGTATCTTAATTTTCCAAAAGAACTGAAGCGTTTAGCAAGCTTTGTTGAGGTCAAGGAGAATAGCTGAGTTTTCAGTAATCTTGCAGAAAATAGGTTCCTAATTATACAGAAAATCACAGACCTTAGCAAAACAATTTTCAGGGAGGTATGTCAAATCTGCAGCTGTACACACACATGGCACAATGGCTATACATTTACCTAAAGCAAAATGTCTTGGGAAACACTAGCATACTTTTAAAAACTACATTCCCAATGGCCCCAGAAAAAAAGAGAGGATACCAATATTGTCATCATGTCAGAAGCTCATGCTGATTTTAGTGCTTTGCACTCTTGTTGTTGCCCCTATATAGGACGGTTGATTTCGGTTCTGAGTGATTTTCACTGTTGAAAAGGAATGATGTCACAGAATGAGGCTGCAGTGAGATGTATTTGCTTGCACTGTTTGTACATGCTTTTTCAGGCTGCACTGTATGTGAAAGCCCTATAAATCTCCCCAGAAGCAAGGTCCAGCTGTACACAGGCAGTGCCAGAAGCCCCAGTTTTTCACTCCTGCTGATGGCCAAGGGTTGCCTTTCCAATTGCACTGCAAAACAGCCTCTCTGTGGCTTCCAGCAGGTCTCAGGCTATTCTGGAGTGGATCCATTACAGCAGTTTGGTTTTGTTTTTCCTAATGTTAAAGGAAAGGTCAGGGAAAGTGACAAGAAATGTAGTCCAGAGTGCTAGGGTTTATAGTTTTTAGACTTCTCAATAAGCAATAAATCTGGTTTCAAGTTCCTACCTCATGACTGCTGTGGGAATAAATGTATTGTAATATATCACGGGTTGGTGTTAGGAGATACAATGTTTTAAATCCATTTTTGCAGTCTCCCTTGAAGACTCTCTCTTTTATGAGAGATGACTGCAGAAACAGGTCTTCAAGAAGACTGTAGATGATGAGCCTCTCCACAGAGACACCCTTGTGTCCCCTCCTGCCTGTGACACATTCACCCTGCGTGAGCCAGCTCTGTCCCCTTGCTCAGCCCATGCATCACCAGCAGAGCAGCCTTGAAATCCATTTGCAGATGAAGAACACTTAATGGTGCCCAAGAGATGCAGGGAGAGAGGTGGAAGAGGGCTTGTAGGGCAGTAGATATTCCTATTTTAAGGACTCGGGACTGCCATGAATGTGACACAGTGGCACAGTGTAGCTGCAGAGGAAACAGCTGTGTGCATCTCTTCTGCTACCCTTTTGTCCTGGGATTTATGGGATAATGGAGTGATATCACAGCAGATGCACTGCTGTCCATTTTCAAACCTTCTACCACCTTCATCTTTTCTAGACCCTTTTCCTTGTCCCTGTCCCTCTGGTCCTTTCTCCTTTCCCTAGTCTAATGCACCATGCACCTAAGCATCAACACAATGCCTTCACAGTTATATTTTCTTCCCTGCCCACAGAAGTTCCTTGTTTCTTTTCTTTTAACTTGGTTAGAGTGCTGTTATAAGTTCACAGAAAGATTTGAGTGGGAAGGGACCTCTGGAGGTCTCTACCAAGACTGCTTGCCCACAGCAGGTTGCTGGGGGCGGTGAGGGCTGGCAGTTCCTTAAAGGAATAGAAGAGCTGAGATCCAGGCATGTAACAAGGCAGGCGGAGGAAGAGGCCTAGCCAGCAAGGGAAAGCATCTGAGCAAGGGGACAAAGGCAGGTATAGGCAGATAGCCGGGTTCAGCTGAGAATCCAGATCATCACGCAAGCTTGTGGTGATGAGGCAGGTCCAAGGTCAAAGTAAGAAGTCAAGTCAGCATCAGGATCGGGTCTGGAGTCAGGAACCAAGGTGAGCCACAGTCCAGAGATTGCCTGACAAGTCCATCATGACAGGGCAGGTCTTGGGTCAGGCCAGGAAGCCTATCCACGGGTCTGGATCCACAGATTGAGTGGTCAGGCACAGGTCAGACTCCTCAGACAGGAGCCAAGGGCAAGTGCACCAGCCTAAAAGCATTCTCCTGGGGCAGGGGTCAGTCCTGGCTGAGGCTTGCTGGAAACTCTCCCCAAAGTCATCAGAGGGAAGGGGCTGCCCTCAGCTCCACTGCCTCTGACCTGTCCCCAAGCTCATACAGCCAAACCCGGGAGCAGAGAGAATGTGGGACCCTGAGGCAGTTCAGTTTTCTCAGAGCCTTGTCCAGGTGTTTTCTGAGCACCTCCAAGGATGGTGACTCCTCAGCTTGCTGAGGTACCCACAGCAGTGCTGAAACATGCCCTGGGGAGAGGCTTTTCCTCATGCTCACCAGGATTGTTGCAAGTCATGGCTGTTGTGCTTTCTCAGGGCCACCAGGAGCAGAGTCTGGCTCTGCCTTCTCTTGGCAGGCTTGCCAAGTATGAATGAAATGTCAGCTGGCAGATGCCACTCCTTCGGAAGAGGCCGCTCCTCTGCTGAAGTTACAGTATCCTCCACAGCACACAACTTCTCTAAAAGCACATCAGAAAACAGGATCTTTAATTGTAGCTTCATTCCTGAAAATAGTGGAACTATTTTTACCTGGAACATTTCATAAATATTCCACCTACAGCAGAGGAAATTTTAGCTCAAATATTTTGACTAAATTATAAATATCTGCAAAGCTGATCTCCTAATGAATCCCATCAACCAGTTTAACAATAAAGAGGGCTGCTGGTCATGTTACATGCAGCAGAAAAGCTCCTGACTTTGGGGTTCTGAAGGCTTTGCTTAATTGTTACATATAGATAGCTGTGTTTTGTCCTTGGGTCTTCAGTCTTTTTCAGCTTGCATTAGTTTTGTTTTGGTTTTGAGGATTCTATTCAAATGAAATTGCTTTAGATTCTAGAGGGGATTTGGGATATTTTTCATGTTTGACAGAGAGAATTGGTGTTAGCCAAGTTTCTGCTTCCGCATTTTTGCTTTGTAAGCCTCAGGAGTTTTTTATTCCGTCACATGGTGATAAGGAATAGCACATGTATGTGCTGTCTTTTAATGAAATGAGTCATTCACCCTTATCTTGCTTTATGGCTTCTTTTTTAGTCAGTGAATAAAAAAAAAAAAAAAAAAAAAAAAAAAAAAAAAAAAAAAAAAAAACCAGACAAACAAATCTGAAAGTTCTAGGGTATGTCCAAAAATACAAAACAGAACCACCTGAAAGCTTGTGTTTAGAACAACAGGAGCTACATGAAGCAGTGGTATTCAAGAGGGGAAAGTTAAATGGGAATATTTGGGAATAAGCTTGGCAAAGTCTTTTCAACCTGTATAGGTGACCCTCTACATCCTACTGTGATAGTTCTTGAATTCTTGTAAGTATGTCAGAGGTAAAAGGTGCCATTCACTACTTCCCTGTACTTCATGCCATTTGCAGATGTGAACATTAAACAAATGTCTCCTGATCAAGTAAGACTAAACAAGTGAAAGGTCAGAGGGATGGCAAAGGCACACAGAACACTTATTCTGTATGGATCAGACAGCATCTGCAAAAATGGACAAATACATTAGGATTTCAACTCCTTTGACTTCCAGAATGGATATGTCCTATGCATCTGGAAATGGTTCCCCACTTGGATGATATATAAAAGTATTGTTATGACTATTAATCATGACTATAAATATTAAAATGTATTTTATACTTTCTAGAAACCCTCTGATACTCTGAGTTCTGTGAGTCAGCTTGAAAAGATGTTTCAGAAGTCCCAGAACAAGCCAGACCTTATCTTCAAATTGTTTTTTTGCTTTTATTACTGTTTTTGTTCCTTCCACTGTGTACTGGCTGTGTGCCTCCCACCACGAGATGTATCCCTACAACAAAACATGTATTTTGTATTACAAATGCCCTGAGCAACTTCAGCTGTGCCTGCTTTGAGCTTGGAGGTACCCCCTGCCTTCCACTCCCCCCGCTATTGCTGGGAGTTGAAACGGATGTCCTCCAGAGGTCCTTCCAACCTAAATAATTGTATGGTTCCCTGACCTTGTGCTTTAGATGCTGATCTGTCATCCCAGGCATTTTTTCATTATCTTTCCCTCCCGGAGTTGTTCTTGCTCGGATTACACTTTGCATACACTGCTTGCCTTTCAGCAGCAGAGTCCTTGATCCTGTGGCTGAGTGCAGCGAGAGCCTCACATTTTGTGTGTTGCTTTTGAAGCCTTTATTGAAAATTCGTGTGTTCTGCAGTGCTAACAGCATCTCGGCAGAGGCCAGGCTGCCGCTGCGCCGATGCTGATGTACATCCTGCTGACCAAAACCGGCTCAGGGTTTCCTTATTGTTTCCCACATTTCCACTGTCTCTGCTCTTATACGCAGAGAGATCTTTAGGCATGGATCGGGTTTTTTTTGTTTGGTTGGTTTGCACAGCATCTTGAGCAGCGAGATCGCGATCAGTGAGGGCTCCCAAGCAAAATAAGAAATAATGTAATGTCACTGAAGAACCTGCTATGCTGGTGATTTTGTCTGAGGTTATCTGGGAGTCTGCAAATACTAAAGTCAGGCATAGCTGTCACTGCTTTTACCTGTTTCAGACAGTGACAGTGACAAGGTGGTTGTAAAACCTCCCTGCACTGCATACACTGTCTCCTGAAGCACGGGCAGCCAACCCTCCACTTGATCCCCTGAAACACAAAGGAACGAGGAAAAACTTTTCTCCCAAGGAGGGCAAGGCGTGGAGGGAGAGGATCAAACTTTTCACTTCCAGGTGATGATAAAAGAGGTTTTCTAACACTATGTGGGGAAAAAAAAAAAAAAAAAAAAAAAAAAAAAAAAAAAAAAAAAAAAAAAAAGGAAATAAAAAATTAAGAAAAGAAAAGAAGGGGGAAAAAAAGTGGAAGAAAAAAAGGGGAGGAGGGGAAGGGAGGCGGTGCTGCGGCGGCCGGAGGAGGCTCCGCTCCCGCCCCGCTCCCCGCCCGCCCCGCGCTCTCCGCGGCCAACAGCGGCCCCCGGCGGCGCCTCGGGCCCGAGCGGCGGGACCGGGACCCCCGAGGGGCTCCGGGCACACGGACCCGCCACCTCCGCTCCCCCAGCACCGGCCCCCTCCGAGATGCTCCGGGGCAAAGCAGCTCCTCTCAGCTTTCGGAAGAAAAGCAATTTGTAAAGAAAAAAAATGTTAATAAAGGCAAGAAGCTGTAAAACTGAGGTAGGTAAATGTGTGAGTGCTTCTTCGCTGGGAGCAAGGGGAGAAAAGGACTTAATTTTGTTGTCAGGGTAGTAACATCCCCGTAAGGTGTTAAGAACAGAATGAAAAAAACTTCTGGAAGTAATCTAGCCCGTGGCACGGGTCAGGGTCTTCCTGAGGGTTTTTACCTGATCAGAACCTGGCAAACATTGAACTCACACATTCAGGGAGCGCTTCGGTAAATGCAAGCACAGCCCCACAGAAGGTGCCGCAGCCCTGCGCTTTGAGTCGAGGAACGCCAGACTGACTTTTCCCCTCCCGGACTCCTTGTGCATAGGTGCCACGTTGTCCTTCCTTACACAATGACAGATTGTTTTCCCCTCAAAGTCCCTCCTTCGTTCACCAGGTAGGAAGAACATCAAGACAGATGAAAAAAAGACAGGAAAAAAAGTCACAGAGAGAAAAAAAAAGTGGCATTTTACATTTTCCCCTGGTTTTTGGTTTTTTCTATGCTGTATACAAATCCATCAGCTGTCTACCACACATATATGAACTCCATTCTGCAAACAGGGCTCCTGATCTTCTCCTGCTTTTCTGTAGTGTTTACCATCCCCGCTTCCAATGGCTTTATAAATTTGAATCAATGTCATTCTCAGGAGGCCCATTAGCTGATAAGGTATTATTACAATTTTATAGGCAGGAAACTTAGTAGCTAAAATGTATGTTCTGAACTACTTCAGATGCCACTTTCTGGAGGCTATATAGCACATATCCACCGCATCACTCCTGTTGATTTAAGTCACAAATACAAGACCTAAGCAATTCTGTGAATCAAACACCAAAGCCCCATGATAAGACTTCCTTCCTCTACAGGAAGGAGCAAAGGAGTGGTGATTTTGGGGACCATTTGGTGCATGTGCTCGTGCCCAGTATCACCTGGGGGTCCTGGGGCAAAGGCAGGAGCTGTGAAGGTGGTGGCAAGGGGTTCACAAATACTGTGTTATGAGGAGACTAATTTTTTCTGATGCTTCTATATCAGTGTGCGACATCTAGATAATGAGCAAGGGGAATTAGACATTCTCATTGATGAGCATGCATTTGATATAATTAGCATTACAAAAAACCCGGTGGGACGATTTGCATAATTTCAGCGTGCTTGAGTCCCCAGTTACAGCCTATTCAGAGGCGACAGGGAGGTTAAAAAAAAAAAAAAAAAAAAAGAGAGAGAGAGAAAGAGAAGTGTTGGGGAAACATGCTGCTACAGCTGAGGGACAGCAGTCCCTGCAGTACAGCTGGTGCAAGCAGCACTGTGTGCCCAGGACACAGAGCCAGGGGGTGGCACACATGCTAAGGGAGACCTGCAACTGGAAAACGTGTGGGGGAAATTTTGCAGTGATGATGCCTGATCAACACTTGCCAAAATTATTGGTGAGAATTTGTAGGCAGGGAAAGGACCTGCGCTGCCACAAGCCAGTTTGTTTGGGGTCATGTTGCAGAAGGTGGCAAGGCATTTGTTGTCGGCCTGGGAAGTGGAGGTTGTCTTCTTGACCACGTCACCTTATTTGCACATCTGGAACGTAACCTGAACCACCACGGAGCACACTTGGCGCTCCGAAAGGACCTCCCTCCAGAGGGGGGAAGTGATGTGGGGAATTGTTCAGGAAGAAACACGGTGAGAGAAAAACATCAGTAGATCTGGTGGCTGGTTACATGAAGTTTATTACCTAGTGAAAGAGCCCACAGCTGTAGTCAAGGGGAAAATGCCATCTTTGTCAGAGGTAATGTGATTGAGAAATTTAGAAAGTAAAGGGGTAAGGCAGACAAAAAGCGGCGTAGGCCATTCTGTCATTCTGCACTTTGTACTTTCTAATGGTTGTAGTTATGTACCAGGACAGGATCATTTCTGCTTTCCTATAAGAATGCCACATTTAGATTGTCACTGTGTGATGCTAAAGTCCTGTCACTGGTATTCATGTGGTTTTCTAAATGGTGAGGGAAAGTTATGGCTTACTGGACAAGGAAGAATTAAATATAGGAGAAGCAATAGGAAAATTCTCTGGCTACTTAATTTAGAAATGGTATTTATTGACTTTAGTTTCAGAGTAACTGCCAGTAGCAATATATCGTCAGTCTGGTAAGTGGATCATTGCCACAGGCAGGGTGACATCAGTGCTTCAAAGGGAAATGGTCAGGCTCATCACTCGAGCTATTTTTGAAGCTTTGGAGGGCCCTGTCATAGATACAATTCTCTGTTTCACTTTCTTCCAACCTGACCTTGTGCTCTCTGTTCCCTCCATGCTGTCCTTCCTCATGCCATTTTCTGGACAGGCAATCTGAAAGTACTAAGAAAAACTACTCTTGCAAAAACCTGAGGGACTCTTCACCAAAAATGTAATTCAGCTGGGAGAGCAATTTCCCAAGGACACCAAAACACAGCATGAAGCTGATTGTGCCTGCCTTTTTCACCACTTTTATTTCTGTCCTTGGGTTGACTTCCACAGCCCTCTATAGGGGGTAGCCTTCACCAACTTAAGAAAATAAAAAATAATTTATTAAAGAAAAGTGTTTCCTACTGGCTTGTGTTTAGCACAAGGGTGGTATTGTGATCCTGAGAAACAACTTCCTCAGCACTGATGGTTTGATCTGCCTGAGTTTTGTGCTGCCTTTCCTGCCTGTCAGGGTGAGCAGGGTGGTGGGTGTGGATCTCGGAGTCTGACAGACAGCTCTTCCCCATGCCAAGCTCCTGCAAGCAGCAGAGCACTGCAGAGGGCAGTTGTCCTGCTTTGTGTTTCCAATTGCCAAAGCTGCCTATGAGACATCAGGCTGCAACAAAGCCTGAAAGAAATGGGAAAGGCTCTGAGACGTGTTGGAGAAGACTCTTGTGCTCTTTACCAGAGGAGTGTTTTGAGAAATCGACAGCACAGTCACCCTACCAAGAACACAGGATCTTCATAGCACGGGCTCTGTGCTTGGATGCCACGGCAAAGGTCCAGAATGGCCTTTTGTCTCATCTCCTTGGACTCAGGCCACAGTGATGGATGCTTTTGGAAGCTGATGGGGCCTTGCTTGTGTCTGAACCTGCAGCCATTTGGAGCTCACAGCCTGCTGATCTTGTGTAGCTCCTGGGTGCAGCAGATACTCCTTGTCCTACACCGAGCCTGCATCAAATCCATCTCAAGTTCCTTTCCCAGACAGACTAGGGAATTATTTCCAGGGTATAATTTTGAAGAGCAAGCCAGTCAAGGAAAGTCAGCATCTTTTCTTATATTTTGTTGCTCCCACAGCTTCTTTGAGGGAGAGAAGGCCGGGGAGGGGAGGAGGGGAGGGACAGGGAAAGGGGAAGAAAAAAGCTTGAGCATCCATAAAAGGGGTCAAATTACAAAAAGAGAGATTCCACTTGCCTGCACATGCAACTAGGGCAGGGTAAACTGGAAACTTTGTTGGTGAGGTGCAATGTCCTTGTTTTGGGTATCTGGTAGAGTATATTTGGCTGTTGACTAAAGAATTGTTTTTAAAAATATGGTAGCACAAGACTTGAAGAGCAACTTTAACATCCGACATTGTCCGTATCTGCTGCTCTGGGAAGTTTCTTAATGTCATTTTTATTTCTGTTTCAAGTCTAGGTGACTGCATCTCTCAGTAAACATACCAGGTGTTGTTGGAGAGACAGACAAACCTCTGGGAATGGCACACCTCACAGGGCTCAGTCACTCTCAGCCTGTCCCACTTCACCCTCTGTGGCTTCACAGATTTTGAAAAAGATGGGTAAAGGAGAAGAATCACTCAGCCTTCAACAAATTTTGGATGGACCACATCCAGATCTGGCATCCCTGTCTCCTGCCCATCAGCAACCCTGGTGAAACCCCCAACAGCCTGGGCAGCAAGTAAGCGTGAAGGTCAGGTATGGAAACTTTAGGTGGAAGTGAGCAGAGCACATAGGAATTAGGAAAAGGTAGAGCACAGATGCTGGGAGCACCTTATCCATTTTATATAAAAAGAGCTTTCTATCAGGGCTGCTTACTCAACCCTTCCCCCCCCACACCAAAAAAAAAAAAAAAAGCCAGGATTTGTTAGGCGCAGACTTTAAAATAGACAGTCCTCATTCATTTGGTCCAATCTCTGTGACATTATCAAGGAGTTTGGAAAGGGACTAAATGAGGATGTGGGGACCAGGAGGGATGCTCTTTTGGCCCTAAGATGGTCTCAGGATGTTATGTATGGGCTGGTGAAGGAATCAGATCTTTTTCAGGACAAACTGATTTGTGGTTTTTCCATGTGGAGAATGACAGCTTGGAAACTGTTGTAGAATCCTCTCTGTCTTTTTATTCTTTTTCTTTCTCTCCTTTAACGTTTCAGGATAGAAGTGCTGCCAGCCCCAGGATTCCTGAATCATGACTCAACAATGAGGAGATACAGGAACCTAAAGGTTTGCTTGTGCCCCTGGAACAAGATGGACAATAGTGCTTGTTTGGCCACTCCTCACCCACCCCCCTGCCTCAAGTCTCCTTGTTCGGTTATCTGAATGCTCTTCCTGCTCTTTCGTTCCTTAATGAGTCTGGCACAGCTTGTTCTTTCCTATCTCCACATCCAGTGTTGTTACATCCCTCCTACCATTTTTAGCTCCTCTTTTTCTCCTCGTTTCGCTGGCTCCAACACTGCTGCTCTCTCCACAGCTCCCAAGACTAGCTGCTTGCTTTTCAAATAGTCTTCCCTCTCTCTAGGCCCTGCTTCCACTACAGCAATCACTCCTGACTTTTATAATTCCATGTACTCTAATTTTCCATCTAGTCACATTATTCAGCCAGTTAAGGTTCTTTTCTCCCACTTCCATCCCTTTGTTTTCCAGTAACTCCTTCTGTCTTTATGCTCACAACAGACAGTATCATAAAGCTGCTGGCCCTCATCTATTCTCCATGTTTCCCTTCCCCAAGGGCCTTGCTGTTCTCCTTTCACTCAGCTGCTCCTCCTGTCCCCTAGAGCAGTCACCTGGGTGACTGGGTCCCTACACAAGATGGCTGGCACTCACACAACCTTATCCCACCTTTGTGACACAGTGTTGACAGCAGATCTTGGAAGAACTACACGGGGAAAAATCTCAAATGTCCCTACAGAGCATGTGTGAAATGGATTTTTTTTTTAAAGGCTTATCATTGATCAAAATTTGGCATGGATTTTTATGGGGATAGTGAGTAGTGTAGCTCTGACGTAAGGACAGCTCTCCTTCATAGGTTTCAGCTTCCTCCTCCAAAGCAGTTGGGCAAAAAGACTGTTCTTTTTAACATACACTTTAACACTCAAATCCAAAATGTTTTGCTCTGCCTTTTTTTATTTCTCCCTGAGTAGACTTAATGTACAGGCTGAAGCCATATTTAAAAAGAAAACAAAAATTATAAAAAAAATCAGATGTAGGCAGACAGCCAGAATGGAACATTTCAGCTCCAATCATAAAAATTACAAGCAACTGAATGTTTTACAGTGGGAATGCCCAGTCTATCTAATTCCATCTCTGCTGGTAAATTTCTCCTTGCTAAAACCTGCACTTTGAACTTGCCACTCAGGGATCAATCACATTGCTGTTCCTAGCAGCTTCAGAATGAGGCAGGAATACAGGACTTGCTTTGCCATAGATCAGGGCTTCTCAGAAGCTTTGTCTGAATTGTGAGGCAGATGGGGAAATGAGGCCTGATAGCTGGAAACAAATTCACACACAAAGCCTAAAATATTTCTGTGGAAAGAGAGAAGGTCAAAGACAAAAGCTGGAGCTTTTCCTAACGTGGTTGATCTGTTAGCAATGTCACCAGTGTAAATCAATCCATTTTAAAACAGTCTTGTCACACCTCCATAAACAGCTAATGTGGACACGTTCAAAGCCTCAGCTAAGACAGAACATTTTGAAGTGGTATAATTAAATCTGGTGTATTCTTAAAGGATGAGGCACCTGTTCCCTGAGTGCAATCAAAGAGAGAGCCTGCAGGCTGGCATGGCTCGCTGCCCGGGACGCCGATGCCGTTCCTGTGCCCGCTTGCAGCTCACAGACGCTGGGTGGCAACTCTGGCTCCTGCAGAAATGCAGCTCCTGCTCCCTGGGGCAGCAGCCAGGCTGCAGCAGTCACCCTGGCTGCCTGTGAGAGGTGCAAGACGGGAAATGCTGCACGGCACAGCACCTGACATGGTGGCTGAGGAGAACAGGAGGAGAGGAGGAAATGGCTGCTGGCAGGGCAGGCAGGCCCTGACAAGTGGGATGCTCCAGCAGGGTCTGTACACGGCCACTGCAGTCAGAACAGCCCTCCTCCTGCAGCTGTTGTGCCATGAAAAGCTGGACTTCCCACTGCAGCAGGCACATGTGCTCTGTTGCCAGAGCCAAGAGAGGAGCAACATCTACTGCAGGAGGTCAGTAGTGAACAGCCAGGGGACGGGAGCACCCAAAAATGTGACAGATTTCCACTAAGCAAGTGTGTGCCCAAACCACAGATTTATCCAATTAAAAGCCAGGCTTGGAGCAGTTTAAGTTTATTCTCTGCATTAGGCATTCCTGATGTTTTACTAAACAGATGTAAAGTTGCTTTAAATACATCACATGCAAAGGGTGTGGTATGGACCATACACTGCAAACTAGAGCTCTATGTTAACTCAAACTGGCATGACCTCACTTGGCCCTTCAGCTACCCTCTAGGTAAAAGAAGGAAAAAACAGGAATGTTCCCAAGGAGGCAGGCTGGAGACCAGCTTAATCTGTGCCCAAGTGCACAGAAACCTCACAAACAGCGAGTGGGAAGAATTGTCAGAAGGACTCAGGGCTTCCATTCTCTGAGTCCAGAGCTCCCTCTCCAAGGCAGTGGAGTGCTGCGTGTGTTTGCTCCCTTGTTTCTTACAGATGCCAAAGGATCATCTGCAAACAAAACGTATGACAGGCAGAATAAAACGGGCAGCAATCTGCAGACTTCATCCTCGACCGCCTCGTGCTCCCCTGCAGACGCTTTCCCTGTAAAACAGATCTGCCACAGGGGGACTCCCTGTAAAACACAGAGTTTGCAAAGGAGGCTCCTGCGTTTGCTGCCGGAAAGCCGACAGACAAAGGGACCACACCTCGGCAGTAGTGCCGGTGGCGGTGGCCACCGCTGGGGCCGCCGGTGGGCACGCAGCCACGGGCGTGCTCCTGGCAGACCCCTTCTCTGGTTTCACCGGGGCGAGGCCCTATGGAGCACCTTCCCCAATGGAAGCAGCAGCAGCCGTGGGTTTCTCACAGGGAAAAGAGAATGCTTCCTGCCTTTCCGTGCAGCAGCATCTGAACTTGCTGCTGCTGCTCTAAGACCTCATCCCTTGGAATGTTCTGCCTGGATCTGACTGAAGGGATGCAGGCATCTTTACTGCATCCCATCCAACAAGGAAACACCTCACTCTCTTGTCACCGTGCATTACTACTTCCCAGCCCACCTTTTAATTCACGAAGTCTGTAATTTGTAGCTGTCGTTCAGAGTGTGGGGAATTACAGTTTTTTAGTTCTTTTCTGTGTATTAGCCTTTTACATGTCATTATTTCAGCTTCTGGGGCTTACACTTCCTTTTCTTCTCTTAGCTATCAGGACACATGTGCTGGCTTTAACAAGAAGTAGACGTTGTGAGTGCTGAGCTGTACTTGTAATGGCAGGTAGTGAAAGAACCCAGGAGAAGAACAGAGCAGCTCCGAAACACTCCCTGCAGCCCACAACACTAAATCCAGTTGGGGCACAGGGATGGGGCTGAAAGCAAAACCCAAAGACAGCAGTAAAAACTGCCTTCAGAAATAAAACAAATACACTCAATATGAGCGGATGGCAAGATGTGGAGTTATCTTCCATACCAGGCGTGTGATAATGCGGATGTGAGTGGATACGGAGCCGACCCCAACACGGCACACAGTGGCCGTGGGCGAGGAGCAGGAGGCCTTTCCAACAGCAGCACAGCACCTGGCAAACTAGGTCAGGGCTCAGCAGTCACAAAGGCCATGCCAGCGTGGCCCTGGGCCCCTCGGCCGCAGGGGCTCCGTCCGAAGCAGACACACACCCACTGTGTCATGGGTGTCACGGCATGGCACAGCACAGCACGGCATGGGAGTTGCTCCAGCTTTATGCTTTTCTGCTGACTCGATGGTGGCTGGGCAGGCGGGCAGTGCCTGGGCTGGGTGTGGACACCGAGGGCTGAGTGAGGAAGGCACCACTGCGGCGAGGGGCCCAGCACGGGCTGGGGGCAGCGGGACAAGGCTCTGGGAAGGCGCGTGGCCAAGGCGGCAGCTGGGGCAGCAGCGGCTGCCGGGCTGCCAGGTGAGGGGGAAGCCAAAGAGGAGCACGGCGGCGAGGCTGGGGCGAGGCAGCAGGGGCAGACAGGAGCGGGGAGGTGCAGGGGAGACGAGCGGAGAGGACCGGACCGAGTGGGGCAGGCGAGCTCCGGCCCCCGGGGTCAGGCCTCAGCCGCGGCTTTATGGCATGGCGGGCCGCGAGTATTATGGGATGGCGAGCCCGTCTGCGGGGGGGGAAGGGCGAGCCGCGACTATTATGGGATGGCGAGGCCTCCCGCGACCGGAGGGGGGCAGGTGGGTGGCAGGGCGTATTATGGGATGGCGGGCGCTCGTGCCGCCGGAGGGAGTATTATGGGATGGGGAGGATGCCCCAGAAGGAGCGGGGGGGATGAAGCGGGCGGCTATTATGGGATGGCAGGGCCCGCCGCAGCCCCGGCGTGGGGCGAGAGTATTATGGGATGGCACCATTCCCAGCGCGGTGTGACCGGGCCACTATTATGGGATGGCTCTACCTTGCGGCGGGGCTGCCTCCTTGGGAAGTATTATGGGATGCAGCAGGAAGGAGGAGGGGGCGCTGCGGGACGCCGTGGGGAGGCTGCAGCCCCAGCCAGGCTTCCTGGCGGTGCCCGCCGGGACCTCCCCGCGGTGCCCCCGACCGGCCCCGGCCCCCCCTGCCCCCCTCAGTCGGGACCAATAAAGCCGGCAGGGTATTATGGGATGGCGCGGGGGTGGGGTGGGGGGGTGGTTGCCATGGTGTGTTTCCCGTGGGTGGCTATTATGGGATGGAGTCGCCTTTGTGAACTATTATGGGATGCGGGGTGGGGCCGCGCGGGTCCCGCCGCCCCCCGGGGCAGCACGGCGGGAGGATGGGAGCCGGGATGGGCCGGGCACGGGGCACACGGCACACGGCACACGGCGCAAGGCACAGCCCGGGCGGGCTCCTGGCCGCCGGCCGCACGTGGGCTCCCGAGGAACCCTCGGCCGGGTCCCCGGCATGGCGAGGCTGCGGGCTCCTGCTTGCCCTCGCAAGCAAATTCTCACCCCAGCGTAGCTGAGGGAGGGAAAAAACCCACAGCCTTTCAAACTGGGGCTGTGGAGCATCTCAGCGTCTCATTTGTGCATTAGTCCCAAGCGTATCGTTTTTAGGAAGAAAGTTGCCGTCTGAGTCCAAGTGTCACAAAGCTCTGACTTCTGAGTTCGAGAAGCGTACACAAGGATGGCACAAAGCAAGACGTGTCCCTGCACGGCCCATCCCAGAGCACATGTGATCCTCGCTTTCTGCACCGGGGGCACAGCCCCAAAGTACCTGGTCTGCTTCTTGCCCGAGGTGAGAGGAAACCTCCTCCAGACACGTGTGCCTGTGGCAGCTCTGTAAACCCCTGCCCGGTTTGGAGCCCATGGTGACTTGGTAGGTATCACCATCGAGATTTGAGTCCCCTCCTCTCCAGCCAGCCCGAGTCCATCAGCTCTGCTCAGCGGCAGTGCTGTTCTCGCCCAGCCAAACGGGGAATGCAACCTCCAGGCTAATTAGCAGTGTTCCCTGGAGCACAGTTGTTGCTGGGTGCAGCGCTGGAAACACCTCTCCCAGATCCAGCTGGAGGTAGGAGATGAAGGAGAGCTCTGTCCCAGCCTGTTTTTGCAGTGTTTCTGCTAAATGAGCTCAAGAGATGTGAGTCGGTGTTAGTGATTTTTTTGCCAGCATGCACCAGCTTTGATACAGGAGGCAAAAATCGGTATGGCAGAACTGCAGTCCAGGCAGCTCAAACCAGTGGGGTGTTGTTGCAGCCCCTTTGAGACCGCTGGCTCCTTCCCTGGCTGGATCCAACTATTTGTTTCATGAAAAGGGGCATCTCTAAGGCAATTTAGGGAAATGAGAACCTAAAAATGGTAACTAATAAGCATTCTTAACTTTCGTGTGTTGCTTGCAGCTTTTGTTACTCATTATATACAGAATTCTGTGTTAAAAGACTGGTGTAAAAGTCAAATTTTTATAATTGCAAAATAGCATTTGATTTTTACGCCTTACTAAGTGCCTCCATCTTCAGGAAAAAAAAAAGTGAAAATAAACATGGAAAATTCGAATCTGAGTATCTGATGTCTTGCAAAGTTCTGAGTAACTGAAAACAGACTTGTGATGGAAAATATCGAGTAACCTTAGCTATAGGTGTCAGTACCAAGTATGTGATGTTTTTTAAAGCAAACAAACCAGCGAAGCACACAGAGATAGAGATCAGCCGTTCTGATTTCCAGGGGGCTGAGCAACCCCCAATCTTCTGCGTCTCTCCCCCGGCCGGTTGTGCGCCGCCAGCCCTGCCTGCTGCACCGTGCACGTCTGGCTGACACGGTGCGGCTCCGGCTGCGCGGCCACGCCGCTCTCCCTGCCCCCTCCTGCTCCTGGCAAAACAGGAGACGAGGCTCATGACGAGTGCTGAGCGAAGTCTGAAATGCTCTTCCCCTAACGGGAAGTAGATGCAGAGTCACGCTGGTATATGGGCAGCCCTCACCTAGGTGGCTGTTAGAGAGTGACTCGATTGTCCACTGACAGGAGGGTGTTCTCAAAAAAGGAGCACATGTTCTTGACCTTATTCTGGTTGTACACTCCAAAATCCTCGGTGTGCAAGTATCTTTCTGCCTCTTGTTCCAGTGGCATTTGTCTGCTGCAGGAGCAGCTCCTTGGACATGACAGGAAGGGCTGTCTTCTCCACAAAACCAGGAGACTTTCCTGTGTCATTTTCTGCCATGTCTGACACCAAAGTAAAGACTCTTCCGGTGGGCTAAACAAGTAAGCTCATGCTTTTCTTTGAAAAAAACCCCACTCAAACTAAATAAGGAAAAAAAAAATAGAAGGGGGGGGTGCATGATGAAGAAAACAATAATGAAAATTGATCATTTAGATTTCCTTAGCTTTCCATAGAGACTTTGTAAAAAGCTGTGAGTGGAGAAGCGTATCCTGGGCAGAAGAAAAAGCTTTTGTAGTGGTAGGGGAGACTTGCAGAATCCAGAACGGTTACTTTGGCTAATGCTGGGGATACAGAATTCTCACACCATAGTTTAAAATGGGGGCAGGGGGACTTGGGTGTTGAAGAGACACAGACTCTGGGACAATAACTGGATATTGAGTGAAAGTTTGAACCATTTTCTTGCTAATTCCAAAGTAAAAATTACCGATCTCGGAGTTTGATACCCCCTCTTCACTCAAAAAATGATCTAGGGCAAAAGATTCAATTAAACTGGGTAAGTAAAATTCTCTACTCTCTCTAAAATTCTCTACCAAAGAAAAAACAACAACAAGGCTTCTCAGAAATCCTGGCATCTTCAGGGTTCCTTCTCAGAAGTGGTAAAACCGTAGCTCAGTCATGGCGAGCCTACAGGGCTGCTGAATGGCAAACACCAGGAGTAAGTCCATCCACATTAGGTCCAAGCAGTCAAAACTAGGTTAAAGGAAGAGGTGAAATGTAGCTGCAGCCTTTGCAGAACAGCATCACATTCCCAGGTACATCAGGGGCTGCCAGTTTTACGCAGACACTGGAAGATATTTTTCATGTTACTGGTTGTATGTAACCTGACAGAACAGATATTACAGACTGGCTGGAGCAACGCTCAGTCCGGGAAACAGCAAAAATGAGGAGAACAGAAGTATGGCTGTGTCCCAGCCCACAAATGAAGCAATACAGTGGCAGCATTGCAGTGCCCAGCATCTAAACCCATCAGCCCCTCTGTATTGTTACGGAACGTGAGAGGAGCTGACAAAAAATAGCCTGAAAGGCCATAAACCGATCTTTCAGATCACATTGTCTGCAGCACCAGCATGTCAGGCTTGTAGTGCGTTATCTGTGTCCCACATACGAACGGTCCATGCTAGGCTGGAGAGTCTCCCCTCTTTCCAAAATGCTCTGGAGTTCCTTCCTCCCAGCCTCACATCCCACACTGGGCAGCACTGAAACACACAGGACACAGGTTTCCAGCCTGCTACCCTGAGTTCCAGGGTGAAACAATGTCAAAAGCTTTGTTCTTCTTGTTACCTTGGGGCAATATGTTTGAAAGTGAACATAAATTAAAAGTGAAAGTGAGAAAGGTCTGTGGGCCTGATAAAAGCCTGGACAGAGGCAGCTGCCCATGAGGTGGAGGAAGATGGGGCAGGACTCTCCTGGGTCCCACACAGGGACCTGAACCCTGACTAACTTAGACCATGCACAAAACTACAGAAATCATTTAGAGGTCACCCCAGCTTGCTGCTGAGGAGTACAGAGTCCACCTCACCCAGTTGTTCTTGGAAGCAGAGCTGGGCAGGGGTGTGTGGAAGGTCCTCTGGCCAGTTTGGATTTCCCAACACGGGTGCAGCACCAAAGCAAGATGTTGTAGACATTTTCCCCATGGGAAGTGTGCTGTGGGCTTGTTCAGGGTGTTGACAGCCATCAGCACAGGTAGGGAAGATTGTGTTACACGGATCTTGCTGTAATTGTTTCCAAGCCAAGCGCTATAAACTCAAAAGATTCAATTAAACTGGGTAAGTAATTGAACCACAGTAAGGTACGGAAACTTCCAAGTTTAAAGCAGCCAAATAACTAGAAATCTATTTCATGGAAATCTATCTTTCCTCATCCAAGAAAAATATTTAGAAATAGATATATTTTTGATCCATTTAATCTACTTGGCCCTCACAAACAGTAAAAACACCTTAACCATAATAATGTATATCCCATATGGAGTTATTGTCTTGAGGGAAAATTAAGATTTCTGCTGACTAAGAAACTTTGACTTACGAAGGAAAAAAGGAGTTTGAGCTGAGGTGGGGAATCTTGGGCACATTCATGATAAAAATGTGTTCATTTGTCATGCAGAGAAAGATTTTAGGGAGGTGGTGGCTCATTGGGAAGATGCATGCCTTAGCATTGGAGGCATCGGAACACACATTGCCTAACCAGTAGCAAGCAGCCTTCTTCGGACCAAAACCATGCTGGCAAGAGCATTGGGAATCACCTGCAGAGAGAGTCCCAGTACCTAACTCCCTTTGCAGGATCTTCATCTGCATCAGACCTCTCCCCTTGTAGCCAAGCCACTGGGGGAAAGAGGCAAATATGGAGTTGGTGGGCACTGGTGGGTGCTGGGCTGCTCAGCTCGGGAATTTGGTGTGGCTGTCTGTCTGGCTGCTGTTGAGAGAGGATTGTGGCTGTCAGCACATGCAAGAGGGAATGAGAAGTCCTGCAGAGATCCGCATAAGTTTGGTGGTGGTGTCATCCACCACATGTTTCTGTAGCGCTGGATGGTCTGCTTGATCCATGCGAAGGATGGATAGCATCTGTGGAAGAGCAGCGTGCTCTTTTCATCCATGGAGCCGAGATAAATGAGACTATCACTGTCATGTGGGCAAAGGTACGTACAGGGACAGTACGGGGTGCGCACTGCTGATGGCTGGAGACGTAGGTGGGATTTTTATGTGTGCAGGAACATGGGTTACACAACAGCCTGTTGGCATGTATTGGTCTAGTCTTTGCTGGCAAGGTGGGAGCGAGGTCACGGGAGGCACAACTCGTGCTGCAGAGGGGCTGCACACGTATTGTGCATTGTGGAACTCAGCGGGAGCACGCAGTGGAGATGGGCACGCGGATGTGGTGGTGCAGCCTGCTGGTATCTCAGCAGAGTTGTCCGTGCGAGGCGGCGGTCAGGGCCTGCATGCACAGGTAAGGGAGAGCTTGCCGGTATCCAGAGCCGCTTTGGCACACGGGCGAGGTGGTGGGATGGCATTATGGAACACCTGTGTGCCCGCTGTGTGCGTGGACCTGTTTTCAGTGAGCCTTCAGAGACAAAGCCCGGCTTGTGTTACAGGATCTGTGAGCGACCTGTTGCAGTCTGTAAACAGCCAATCCTCCACTTGTGTTGCGGCGTGTTTCACTGTGGTGGGACGAAACGTGCACACGCACCACCAGGCGTGGGACAGCGGAGCAACAAGCGCGGTTGTTGACACCCACACATTGACTGGGAGAGACGGACAGGACTGCGCCTCTTTGTTGAGATTAATAGTGTTGTGAAAATGCTCAACAGAGGATAAGGCGGCATTATGGGATGTGATTTTGTTTAATGGGAAATTAATGATACAGTTGCATGTGCATAATTGGAGTATACTTATACCTGTGGACCGTTCCCGTCTGTGTAAATCGATGCTGAGTTTCCTGCTGGAGGCTGCAGCAGGGTGCTGGGTGACAGGGAGGAATGGAGTATGTGGACACGCCGTGTATCACAGAATCAGTTAGGCTGGAAAAGACCTTGAGATCATCAAGTCCAACCTTTGACCGCACACCACCATGGCACTTCTAGCCTTTCCTTAAACAGCTCTGGGGATGGTGACTCCACCATTTCCCTGGCAGTCCATTCCAATGCCTGATCACCCTTTCCATGAAGAAATTCCTCCTGATGCCCAGCCTAAGCCTCTCCTGGCACTGCTTGAGACTGCATGCTCTGGTCCTGTCTGTAGTTGCCTGGGAGAACGCGTATCTCTGGGCTAGGTACATCTGCAAGTACCAGCAGCCAGGAAGCCTCGAGGTGCAGGGGAGGCACCAAAGTCCCTGCGGGCACCCAGGCCGGCGGTGGCACTGACCGCGCCGGGCATGCACAGCCCTGGAGGGGTCCTGCGGCCCCGCGGGCGGAGCGTGCGGGATGGGCACGGCAGGACGGGGCAGGGAAGCGAGCGGGGCGCTCAGCTCAGCCCCGAGGTCGGGGGCGGTCGGCGGTGGGAGGGCGGTGCCCGGAGCCTGTGCCCGGGGCCGGTGCCAGCGCGCAGGAGGGCGGGAGGTGCGCGGAGGCCGCGCGGTGCCAGGGGTCGGCCCCGTGCCCCGTGCCGGAGCGGGGGCTGGGCCGGTGCGGGCCCCGCGCCCCCGGGCAGGGCGGGCGGGGGGCGGCGGCGGAGCCCCGCGGGTGCGGGTGCGGGGCGGGCGGCCGCGAGTATTATGGGATGCCGGGCTGGACGGTGGCTCCCGGCGACTATTATGGGATGCCTGCCTGGGCGCGAGGCGGGGGGGGGGAGGTGGGGAGGTGTGACTATTATGGGATGTGCGTGCTCGGGGTGTGACTATTATGGGATGTTGGGGGGGGGGGTCCTCACAGTGCGCCCTTCCCCCCCCCCCCCCCCAGCGCGCTCTCCCCGCGGGAGGGGGACGTGCCTATTATGGGATGGCAGCCCCGGGAGGCGCGGGGGGGGGCGCGCTGCCCCGGCGCGCGGGGTCCCGCGCGGGGCGGGGGGGGCAGTATTATGGGATGTTTCTTGGTGGGGGTCAGTATTATGGGATGCCGGAGCGAAGGGGTGCGAGCGTGGGGGAGTATTATGGGATGTTTCTCGGGGTGAAGGTGCGGGCGGGGGGGGGGGGGGTGGGGGGCAGTATTATGGGATGTTACCGGCGGGAGGGGTGGTTATTATTATGGGATGCCGGGCCGGGCAGTGAGTGGGAAGTTCTGAGGGGAGGGTGAGTATTATGGGATGTCGGGGTGGGGGGGAAGGGGGTGTGTGTTTGCCGGGGAGACGGGGGCGGGGCCTGTTGCCGGGGTCCTGGGGCATATTATGGGATGTAGGCGGGAGGGGGCGGGGCCTAGCCGGGTTTTTTTCCCCTTTAAGAGGCGGTGCCGCGGCCGGAGCCATTTTCCCTTCAGCGGCGGCAGCGGCGAGAGAGGAGCCGGGGTCCGGAGCCGGGTGAGGAGCCGGGAGGGAACGAGGGCGGGCAAGGCCATCATCTGCTGCCTCCTGGGGCGTCCGGGCCGGCACACGCGTCTCGCTGCCGGTCGCCCCGTCGGCTCCGGCCGCAGCTCCTGCGGGGACGCGCCGTCCCTCTGCCCGGGCGGCCGCAGGACGGGTCCGGCCCCTCCTCCCCCGCCCCGCAACCGCCTCGCCGGTGCCCGCAGCCCAGGCCTGCGCCGGCCCCCGGGGAGCGGCGGCCCCTCGCCGCACGCCCGCCGGACTTCCCCGGCCCCGCCCCGCGCCCCCGCCCGGGAGACGGTGCCCCCCGCCCCCGCCCTGCGCCGCGCAGCCCCGCTCCGGGCGGGGGCGGCGGAGCGGGGCCGCCGAGCCCGCCCGGCCTTTTGTGTGCGGCCGGCGGCCGGGCAGGGGCTGGGCCAGCGCTGCAGTGCCAGCCCGGGGCGGGCTGGGGCTGCTGGCCAGGGCACCGCGCTGACAGCCACCCCGCTGGCCCCGGGGCTCCCTTGGAAGCCCGGCTGCCTTGCTTGCCCCGCTGCCTTCTCCCGGCACAAGGCAGAAATAACCGAGCGCGTCCGGCTGCAGAGGACGGGAGAGTTTTCCTTTAGGACAGCTGTTTTGGCTTCCTTGCCAGCGATGAGTTGCTGACTCAGTTTAATATCTAGTGTCTCCAAAGCCTGCTTTATCACAACTCTAAACTGATACTTGCTGCCTGCCGGTGGTTCTATTATCCATAGGCTCCAAAGCCAGTAAAGTTGCTGTCTAAGCTTTCTCACAGATCCTCTTAGTAGCACTATTGCTTGAGAGACCGGAGTTCAGGTTTGCTGTAACTTTCTGTTTTTCTTTTCAGTGAAGTACTTGCCAGACTGGCAAGAAGACGACAGATAACCTGTGTAAGCCCAGGCCTCCCCCGGTGTGGAGGACATGGCTTCGGGCATTGGATCTCCATCACCATGCTCAGGGGGCAGTGATGATGATGAGATGGAGATCCTGTTGAACAACGCTATCCCCCAGCATCCAGGTATGGGGAGCCTGCAGGGCATGCATGTGGAGTGGGGATAATATTGGTCTCAAGCTGAATATGTGAAGTGCATGATGTGTTGGGGAATGGTTTTGGTTTTGCTTTTTTTGCTGCAAGTCACAGGTATGCTTTTGATGTCCAAGTCCCAGGGTTACTTTGAAGTGAGAGGCTCGAGGCTTTGTGTCAGGTGGAGCTGACTTTGTTCCAAGCCATTGCAGGTTGTCAGGGCCTGTGCTTGGAGGAGGTGTAGAGGGTGGAGGCAGAGCGTCCAATTCTGACAGGGTACCGAAATGCTTGTGAATTTCAATTTTCATGAATGGGGAGGGGGAAGAGGAGGTAGTATGTGAAAGGGCAGGTTGCCTGGCTTGCTTTCATCTGGGAGCTAAGACCGGCTGACGTCCAGAGAAAACTGCCCTGGGCTGTTGCGTGACCCACTTTCCTTCATCACCACACCCAATTATTGAGGATTCTTACTCTGTGCTGCGTGCTCACCTTTGCTTTTCTTTAGTCCTTGCATCTTGCTTTTCCCCTTGTATTTGCATCCTCATCATCAATATGAGACTTAAGTTAGAGCCCTGGGATTTCTTCTGGTTTGCTTTTTTTTTTTGTTACTGCTGCTGTTGATGACCTGCTCTGTGGACATGCAT
Source organism: Melospiza georgiana (assembly GCF_028018845.1). Lineage (NCBI taxonomy): Eukaryota > Metazoa > Chordata > Aves > Passeriformes > Passerellidae > Melospiza > Melospiza georgiana. Next base: position 80,666,026 of record NC_080431.1, read on the forward strand.
CTGGATTCTTCACTTCCTTGTGAAAAATGAGTGATGTATGTAGTCAATTGTAGGACAAGTGTGGGATTTCCTACTAACTCGTACTGGAGTGTTGTGTCATATGGGAGAAATGTAACTGGAGGAGGGAAGATGGTGTTGTGGAGTTTTGGGTTTTTGTTTGTTTGGCATTTTTTTCTTAAGCCTCGTCTCTGGAGTTTTCTGGCACCTCTGAGATCTTGGGCAGTATGGGACTATTGGTAATGAAAATATGTTTGCAAAAAACCTGGTAAAGTCCCTGCAAGATGGAGCAGTTTAGGTGATACCTTGGAAAGGGTGGGTCATTAGAGGCTCTAAATCAGAACTTGGGGGAGAAGATGCATGATCCTTGAAGGACCTGGTGTTGCAGTACCATGGCAGCAAAGAGATATCCATTGGCTGGGAATATGGCAGAGGCCAGGCATGGGACTCCAGGTTCTGAGACGTCTGTCTGTGCTGTTTCAACCCCGGCTGCAGTAGCTCCTCTGACTTGTGGCTTCCTCCATCCTGCCCAGCTCGGGTGGTCAGGAGGCCATTTTCCCTTGGAGGGAGAAGGAGTGACTCTGGCTGTGTGCAGTGGGCGGGGCGGCGGGGAGGGCGGGTGGCCGCGCTGCTCCCGCAGCCTGCCACAAAGAGAAGGAAGGGCTGTCTGGCTGCCTCTGCCCCCTCGGGCCAAGGGCAGCCAGGAACGGGGGCACGCAGATGGGAGTGTGCCCTGCTGCTGGGGAGCTGGCACGTGTGTTCGGGCCCGGCAGGCGGCTTGCTAGCTGCTGGGGCTGGGGGAAGGTTCTGTCTAATCTGGATCAGAATAGAGTTGCTGAGTAACAACTTTCCTATGGAGGAGGAAAAGTAGTGGCTTACTGGCCTGTATTTTGCATGCAGCTGTAGGATGTTCTGTACTGCTGAAGAGGCTAGATGTTTTTTTCCTGGAGATCCATGGACTGAAACAGTATCCTACTCAGGTTCTCACATGAATTCACTGTTTTGCCCCTTTTAGGTGTGGCCATCTGTTTTATGCTCTTCCGTCTTCTTGTTGGGTTATGGCAAACTTCTTGTTCCCAAGTTCTGAGTGCGGTTCTGCTTGGAGAAGGAAGATTGTGGGAAGAGGTGGTGTTGGGAGGGGGATAAACCATGTTGGTGGTACCTTAGGATACAGTTTTTGAGTATCTGTTGTGAACAGTAAGAGTTGTAACCACCTCTGCTTGTAAGTACGTAGCAAGAAGCAGACAAGGGGGGCTATGCTGTACTGCGCAGAAGGGCGTTGAATGAGACATGTCACCTCTTCACATCCAGAACCTGAAGAAGAGCCAGAAGAAGAGCTTCTGTCAGAGGCTGACACTCCCAAAATCAAAAAGAAGAAGAAGCCCAAGAAACTGAAGGAACCCAAAGTTCCTAAGCTCAGCAAGCGTCAGAAGAAGGAGGTAAGAAAAAGGATGCCTAAGGTCACACTCTAAAATATGGATGTACAGGGTGAGGGTGCTTATTGTTGTTGGCTGATAGCAGCAATCTTTTGAATGAATCCTGTGGAGCTTGGGGAGAGAACAGTATTTAGTGCTTATCCAGGGTATTTTCTCATGGCTGATCTCTCCCTCCTTCCCCAGCTGGGGGACAGCTCTGGTGAGGGGAATGAGTTTGTGGAGGAAGAAGAAGAGGTTCTGCGCTCTGACAGTGAGGGCAGTGATTATACCCCTGGGAAGAAGAAAAAGAAGAAATTAGGACCCAAGAAGGAAAAGAAAAACAAAGCTAAACGCAAGGAGGAGGAGGAAGAGGAGGAAGAAGATGATGACTCAAAGGTAACAAGCTACCCTGCTGCCTGCTTGCTTCTCATTCCCATGTTGTATCTGATTTGGGGGAATCACTGTGCTCTACCTTAGTGTTTGCACAGGGAGTTGGGACTGTGCAGTCTCTTCTTCCACTAGACCCTCTTGACTTCACCTTTTTCCCTCCTTGCAGTCTTCCCTCTCTACTACTTTAAGCACACATGGAATTTATGTTGCATCCAAATACTTTTTCCATTTCCGCTGATCTGCTATTGCAGCTGTGTCCTATGGTAGTGATAAATGGATGTGGGGGGAAAAAAAATTCCCTGGGTCATCTGTGGAATGTGGGAGATGTGTGGAAGCTCTGCTCTTTAGAGTTGCCATGATTCTCTTTTCATAGGAGCCAAAGTCATCTGCTCAGCTCCTGGAAGATTGGGGCATGGAGGATATTGATCACATCTTCACAGAGGAGGATTACCGCACACTCACCAACTACAAAGCTTTCAGCCAGTTTGTCAGGTGAGCTGCAAGCCTACACTTGAAATGACTTGGGAACAAAAAAAGAGATGGGACAAAACTAGCAAAACTAGATCCCTTGATTTTGAAGCCTCAGTGCACACTAGTGTAGTACCTAGAGTGAAAACTGAAGCAACAGTAAAATAATTGATTGCTAGCTTTTTTGCTTTCAGTCATTGAGATGGTGCAAGTTCTCCCAGTCCCCTTTCTTCCCTACTATGCTAAATGCCATTTTTTTGCACCCAAAAATTTCCATCTTTCACATAGTGAAGGATGAGAGTGGGGAGATCATTGACTGTTGAGATCAAAGATTAGAAAGTAATGTAGTTGAGATAAAGGTGCTGATGGGGGTGGCAGTGGGGAGGAATAATCTAGATTTCAGAGTGGTTCAGTAACCTTTCCTTCATTCCTTAACTGTTCACAGGCCACTTATTGCAGCCAAGAACCCTAAAATAGCAGTGTCGAAGATGATGATGGTCCTGGGAGCCAAATGGAGGGAGTTTAGCACCAACAACCCCTTCAAGGGAAGTTCAGGTGCATCTGTGGCAGCTGCTGCAGCTGCAGCCGTTGCAGTAGTCGAGAGTATGGTGACAAACGTGGATGCTGTCCTGCCGCAGCCCCCTGTAGATGTGCCACTCAGGAAAGCCAAGACAAAGGAGGGCAAAGGTGAGTGAAGAGTCTGGCAGGAGGATAAAATGTGACTGGTGTCAAGGCCATAGCCCTGCTGACTCTGCCTCCTGTGTTCCCAGGACCCAATGCCCGGCGGAAGCCAAAGGCCAGTCCTCGTATTCCTGATATCAAGAAACCTAAAACAAAGAAGGTGGCACCACTGAAAATCAAACTGGGAGGATTTGGTTCCAAGCGTAAAAGATCATCAGTGAGTGATGCTCCTTTCTTGACCTTGTGAGGAGGAGGTCATGATGTGCTAGTAATCCTGGGGGTGTGTCTGATAGCTGCTCCCCAGCATGTGTGTCAGAGTAAGAAATCTTTTCTCTTACCTGCCTCAGAGTGAAGATGATGATCTGGATGTGGAGTCAGACTTTGATGATGCCAGCATCAACAGCTACTCTGTGTCAGACGGATCTACAAGCCGTAGTAGCCGCAGTCGCAAAAAACTCAAGGCTGGGAAGAAGAAAAAGAAAGGTAAAGATATTTGTAACCAGTTGGAGACAAGCACAGCTAAGTGTGTAGGAAGATGAGAGAGAAGTCTGTGTGGAGTTTTGATGTTTAATAGCATACTTGAGGGAGAATTGATTGTGAAGGAAGAACTTGATGTTATTTTGAATAAGGAAAAGGTTTTCAGAAGTTTTCAGGAGTTCTTTGTTAGGGAAACAGATGCAGTAATGAGTTTTCCTGGCCTTAACTGTACCTTTTATTTCATGGGTGGAAGGGGGCACAAAGGGACTTGTTTTGCTCCTGTTTCCAGGTCTTCCTTCTCGCTCTGTTTACTTCTATGGACTAAGAGCTTTGTATTCTGGATCTCTAGATGGTTGTGTAGGCTTTTGGGAGAAAACTCTCCCTGGCTGTAGGAAACCTGTACCTGTGGCTTGTACTGCAGTAACTCCTCATCACTCTCTGCAGGTGAGGAGGACTCCACAGTGGCTGTGGATGGCTATGAGACTGATCACCAGGACTACTGTGAGGTGTGCCAGCAGGGAGGAGAAATTATATTGTGTGATACCTGCCCTCGTGCCTACCACATGGTTTGCCTGGACCCAGACATGGAGAAAGCTCCAGAGGGCAAGTGGAGCTGCCCACACTGTGTGAGTATTGGATTCCCCAAATGATGCAAGAAATCATGTATGAGGGGGATGTCAAGTGACTTGGGGTTGTTTCTGTGGTAATGAAATAATGACTTTGTTTTTCTGATTTATGTCTCCCAAAGGAAAAAGAGGGCATTCAGTGGGAAGCAAAGGAGGATAACTCTGAAGGTGAGGAAATCCTGGAGGATGTCGTGGGAGATGCTGAGGAAGAGGATGACCACCATATGGAGTTCTGTAGAGTCTGCAAGGATGGAGGAGAGCTGCTGTGCTGTGATGCCTGTCCTTCCTCCTATCACATCCACTGTCTGAATCCCCCGCTGCCTGAGATTCCCAATGGAGAATGGCTGTGTCCTCGCTGCACTGTGAGTTTCTGCTTGTACCATTGTCCTGTTGCTACAAGAGGTGATTGATCTAATCCCTTTGGATCATCATATTTCCGTGGAAATACATGGTCCTTTGAAGACTGTCTCCTCACACGCTTTTGTCACAAAGCTTAAAGGCCTGACTTTTTGTAGCTGTATTGTGCCTTGATTGCTTTCTCCAGACAGTGGGAAGAGCCAGGCTACAGCCTTTGGGTCTCAAGAGATTTGTCCACATGCAGGGTAATATGGTCCAGCATGCCATGGATCACTTTTTTGGGCTCCTGTATGTGTGTAGAGGCAGGATGTCAAGTGCAAGCAAATTCAGTGCTTAAAGTAATTCAAACTGATACTGAGACAAACTGGTTTTGCACTGTTGTAAGCTTTGTAGTGCCAAGACCTTTCTTAGTAGATGGTTAGGAGAAATACTATGCTTTCCCAAAAATTTCTTGAAATAGGTAGTATAAATGATGCTAATTGCTTTCATAAGGTGAGGAACAAAAAAACCCTGCATATGTTGGGCCCTTAGTTCTACAGCAGATTTTTTTTTTGCACAGACTTTCAGTGAAGTCATAGTTGGACAGACTACTGGGCTCATCAAGCCTAGCAAATTCTATCTGTGTAGTGAAACCATAAAAGTGACTCTTTCTGCTCTTCAGTGCTTACATATTAGAGTACATACACTGTGATGCATCAAGCTCTGTTTAACTTCCCAGTGCCCAGCTTTGAAAGGAAAGGTGCAGAAGATCCTGATCTGGAAATGGGGTCAGCCCCCAGTGGGCCCTGCGCCACCACGTCCGCCCGACGCAGACCCCAATGCTCCACCACCAAAGCCTCTGGAGGGTCGGCCTGAGAGGCAGTTCTTTGTCAAATGGCAGGGCATGTCCTACTGGCACTGCTCCTGGGTGTCCGAGTTGCAGGTGAGTGCAGGAACCTAACCATGGCATGAGGGTGGACACTTGAGGCTGAAACACCTACTGACTGCTTGTGTCCTGACTGCAGCTGGAGTTGCACTGCCAGGTCATGTTTCGTAACTACCAACGCAAAAATGATATGGATGAGCCTCCTTCGGGAGACTTTGGAGGGGAAGAAGAGAAAAGCCGAAAGAGAAAAAACAAGGACCCCAAATATGCTGAGATGGAGGAGCGTTTCTATCGATATGGGATCAAGCCAGAGTGGATGATGATCCACAGGATCCTTAATCATAGGTAGGGGGTGTAACAAAGAGGATTTTCAACAAAGACCTTAAGCAGGGCTAAGGGAGAGGGGATGAGCTAAACTGCAGTATGACTGGGAGAAACAGTGGGAGTTCTTTGTTGGTATGACAGACATTGTTGTTCTGTTTCTGCTGCTTCACTAAGAGTTCTTCCCTTCCATTTGAATGGATTGGGGGAGTACTGCCATCTCACTGTGCTTGAGACTTACTGGTTTCTTCTGCAGTGTGGATAAGAAGGGGAATGTCCACTATTTGATTAAATGGAGAGACCTACCCTATGACCAGGCATCCTGGGAAAGTGAAGATGTGGATATTCAAGATTATGACCTCTACAAGCAAGCCTACTGGAATCACAGGTAGAAGTATCTAGAGATTGTTTTCCTTTCCCTTCCCTCAAGAGAAAGTACTTCAGTATGTGAGCCTTTAGCACTAGCTGGATTAATAGATGGAAATGGGCAAGAAGCATCTTGTGCCTTATGCCCTTTGGGCAGGGACCTTCTTCCTCTCTACCATGAAGGTTCCAGCCCTGTTCTCTTGAGCCTGTTTGAGTTGGGTGATTGATCTTCTGTTCTCTGCAATAATTTTTGCTCCATCTGTTAATAAAAAGCCATTAAGCTTACGTGTCCTTGGGCCTGTGTCTGCATAGGGAGCTGATGCGAGGTGAAGAGGGCCGGCCTGGTAAGAAGTTAAAGAAAGTGAAGATGCGGAAACTGGAGAGACCCCCTGAGACTCCCACAGTAGATGTGAGTTAGTGCTTTTTGCTTTGGAGCCATCTGATAGAGCTGCTTCTTTTGGGGAGCCTGCAGATAAATAGGAAACTGAGGAGTGAACAACATATGGTTTGGAGTTCCCTCATAGCCCGAAGAATAAGTGGCATTAGGGAGCCTTCAGACAAAGGTCCACCGTGTCCATTGGGTCAGACTCCCTAGCTCTTGGTGAAAAGGGTTTTACAAAAAAAAAAGAAAAGGCTTCTTGTTGGATGCCTTTGGCCATTCGGAAATTGGGTTTGCTGCTAGTCTGGTTGTCATTTGTGAAGCCTCATTTGTACTAGTGACTATAAGGGTGGCTAAGAAAGGACTCTTGTTAACTATCTGAAGAAACTCTTCCTTCTTTCCACTACAGCCAACAGTGAAATATGACCGGCAACCGGAGTACCTCGATGTAACAGGGGGGACCTTGCATCCCTACCAGCTGGAAGGGCTGAATTGGCTGCGCTTCTCTTGGGCCCAGGGCACAGATACAATCTTGGCTGATGAGATGGGTCTGGGAAAGACTGTGCAGACTGCAGTGTTCCTGTATTCCTTATACAAAGAGGTGAGAGCTGGGAGGTCATTGCTCAGGGAGAGGCTGCCTGTATTAGTGATTGCAGTCATCTAATGCTCTTACTGACTCTATTTGTAGGGCCACTCAAAGGGTCCCTTCTTGGTGAGTGCACCACTGTCCACAATCATCAACTGGGAACGAGAATTTGAGATGTGGGCCCCAGACATGTATGTAGTGACCTACGTTGGGGACAAAGACAGCCGGGCCATCATCCGTGAGAATGAGTTCACTTTTGAGGATAATGCCATACGTGGAGGCAAAAAAGCATCCAGAATGAAGGTACAGAGCTCTGCTTTAACACAAGCCTGAATTGAGATGCAGTCAACTAAATTTGAGCAGCTGAGATTCAGATACTCTGCTGTCCCTGAGAACTGATTATGCTTGTGGTTTCCAAGGGGAAATAATTGCAAATTGATGACAAGTGGACATTCTGACTCTTGCTATAGACTGTTTAAATACTCCTGCTAGTTTGAACTGATTTAGTAGTGGAGAAAGATAGTTGACTAAGGTAGTACTGACCCTAGGCAAGTCTCTCTGTCTTGCCTACTTAACTTGTGAAGTTCTGCATCTTTAGTTCTACAGATCTAAGCTGATGTCAGAATTGCTGCTGTGTGTAAAACACAAATATACAAAAAAAGTATGAACCTTTTCATCCTGAGGAATTGGATGACAGGCCATACCCAGACATGTGAGAAATTACATTTTGTGCCCAGACATGAAGGAAGACTCTGACCTAGGTGGCTACTTCTTGTAGAACTGAAGTCTTCCTAGTAAAACCAAGATGGCAGCTAGAGCATTTTCAGTGGCAGAGGCAGACTCATTTCCTTCCTTTGAAATAGAACAGCCTTAAGTATTAATAGTAATTTAAAGTTTCATGGTACACTATCTTTAGAAGTCTTAGCTTTCTGATGAGCCACTTTTCTCCAAATCTCAATTCTCTAACATGCCTCTACTCACTACTTACTTGTTAAACATCTTTGTTAGAATATTTGGAATCTGTCCAAAAATAGCAGGTACTGAGGGAGTTGAGGAGACTTACATGTGTTGAGAGCAGTAGGGAATTAAAAGGCTAAAATGGTTTGGGCAGCATTTTGAGTCTTGTGACAGGACACTGCGGGTATGAAAGTTTTTTGATGTGCTGTTGGCCGCGGCTCATCGGGGTGACTTTATGGAGGAACACCACATCCTCTGTCCCATTACATGTTCATCCTTTTCCTTTGCAGAAGGAGGCTGCTGTCAAGTTCCATGTGCTTCTCACCTCCTATGAATTGATCACAATTGATATGGCCATACTAGGCTCTATTGACTGGGCCTGTCTCATTGTAGATGAAGCTCACAGACTGAAGAACAACCAGTCTAAGGTACAGAGAAGCATAGGTGGCTCATGGGCATGGCATATGTTGCAGGGGAGAGAGACAGCTCTTAGTCATTTGTTCAGTAGTAAATTTGATGTGTTAATAAAAAGAAAAATCAACAGCCTGTATTTGGAGATCAGTCATCATTGGCAACAACTTTACTTATACAGATCACTGGTTAAAACAGCTTTCTTTCCAGGTGAATGGGCAGTTGGTCTAGACTGAAAAACAGAAACACCTGGATGTGGTTGTTGCTTTCAAATAGAAAATGATTTCTCTGAAAGCATCACATACCTGCACCAGCTCTGTTCTGTAAAGGTTTACCATGCTGAGCATAAAACATGCTCCATGAGCAGAATTACTCTGCTTCCAGAGTAGGCTTGCTCTCTGTGTTTATCTGGCTTTGTAACAGAACTAATTAGGTGTTACAGAAACTGAAGGTGGGCAGAGGTGTTTAAAAATGCCTCGGTAGGTGCTGAAAGCCATATAGCTGCTTTAATATGAGCCTGCACCTTAACTAAGCTTGTTTGAATTGAGTAGACTTGACTGTACTTTGTTAATCCAGCCCCTCCCTAGGTGGGCCTTGTGCCTTAATTCTGGTATTGATTTGCCTGTCTTCAGCTGGATTCCAGTGCTCAGTACGCCAAAACCAATTATTATTGGAAAGCTGGCTTTAGAGGTTCTTGGAGACTGTAAAAGAAAATTGCTCCTTGATTTCTTTTTTTTTGTTTGTTTTGTTTAAATGGCTTTAGTGTTTTGGATCTTGGCATGAGGTATCTTCCTGAGACATCACAGCTGTGCATGCAGTTCAGTTTCTAGATCTTGTTTTATTGTAGGCACTAAGACTGGATGCCATTCTGTGCTTAGCATTGAAACCATTGGAAGTAGGAATGAATGCTTACTATTAATATTCATTAGTTGAAAGAGGATGTAAAGGCTCAAGGTCACACTATGACACTATGCAGAACCATTAAATATTTCTCTACAGCAGTTTCCTGTCCTATAAGAGCAGCTTATAGGTGTTTGGCTGCAAGATAGATTAGGTCAGTGCTTCTTGACAAATTTGGGTCATCTCCTAAAGTTTTGCAGATATAATTAATAACTTCCACTTTTGATTCCAAAATAAAAATATTTTAACTATAACTACATAGAAAGATAAATCCCTATGGAAGCCACTAGAAGTACTCTTCTGGTGCAATAACCAAAACACAAGTGGCATGTTTTTTGTTTGCCATCTAGTACAGCTGCTTTCATTAAGTTTGACCTTGTATCATGCTAAGTGTAAGGTAAGCAAAGAAATGGCCAAACTGATAATAAATTACTGCTTTAGTGTTAAATTGTACAGGTGAACATGGTACCCTTGTGCTTTTCAGTGCAGTACTTTTAACTGCTCACTACATCTGTCTGGAATTACTTCATTTTTGTGAAAGCCAGTGCAAATTACCTTCAAAACACATTGGCAAACCCTTAGCTCTTTTTCTCCTCTGCTTGTTCAGGTCTCTGGAAGACTGCCAGGAGTGATATGAATAGGAAGAGTGACTTAGTTATTTCTAGAATTCTCAAGGCAGAGTAGTTGTAGGAATGTGGAACACTAATTTAGCAAGGAAAAAATACATAGTACAGCAGTCTAGAAATGATTTGTGGTCTGAAAGAGATTGTAACTTGTAAGAGCAAAGGAAACCTACTTGCACCTGATGGCTCAGAGGATTTGCTGCAGTCATGATTTAGTTATGCAGAACAATGATCCAAATAAGATCAGTCTAGTAACCCTGGCTGGAATGTGAAGTACTTGGAACTCTTGTCCAAACAGCTGATGTGATCTAAATTGAACCCTAGATTGGTGTCAACTTTCTAGTTTTTTTTTTTGTAAGCCTATGACTTAATGAGCCTTTGGTGTATTTGTGTGTGTGTGTTTTGGTTTATTTTCCCACTTTGTTCCCTGCTCTCTCCTTTCCAGTTCTTCCGTGTGCTGAATGGTTACTCCCTCCAGCACAAGCTGCTGCTTACAGGAACTCCCCTGCAGAACAACCTGGAGGAACTGTTCCACCTGCTGAACTTCCTGACGCCCGAGAGATTCCAGTATGTCTTGCAGTGCCAGTCAGCCTGCCTGTCTTGTCACTCCCTTCCCCTCGCTTGCTCTTTTGCTCTTTTTCCTCTGTGCCGTTTGCTGAGTGTCTGTTTCCCTGCAGTAACTTGGAGGGCTTCCTAGAAGAGTTTGCGGATATTGCCAAGGAAGATCAGATCAAGAAGCTGCACGACATGCTGGGCCCGCATATGCTGAGGCGTCTCAAGGCTGATGTGTTCAAGAATATGCCATCTAAGACTGAGCTCATTGTCAGAGTGGAGCTGAGTCCCATGCAGAAGTGAGTGTGGGGATGAAGAGAGCACCTGCTGTTGAGCTGTTGTTTCTCTGCTCTGCCATTTCAAAGAGGAGGCTGAAGCAGCCTTATCCTTACTCTGCAGGGTTTTCTGCATAGTGGCTGCCACTAGAGCAGAGGAAGGGCTAATCCTGAGCTCTGGTGTAAGGGATGAAGAGATAGCTCTGCCAGTGGCACTCACTTAGGTAGTAATGCCAGAAGCTTTGCAGAGTTTAGCAAGAGAAGAGTAGGTTAGTCATTCTCATGACAACTGGCTGAGTTGTTTTATTTTCTTTGTTGTTTTCAGGAAATATTATAAATACATTTTGACAAGAAACTTTGAGGCACTGAATGCACGGGGTGGTGGTAACCAAGTCTCATTGCTCAATGTTGTTATGGATCTGAAGAAGTGCTGTAACCACCCTTACCTCTTTCCTGTGGCTGCTATGGTATGTCCAGTAACTTATTCTGTATGAGCAAATTCCCTATAAGCCAGTTAGCTCCCTAGGTGAGGCATGGAGGGATTCCCATTTCTCTCCTTTTGCTTCCATGTGGTTTTTTTCATCCTGTCTTTGTTTAGATCCAGCAAGCTGAAAGGCCATTTCTTTTCTAGCACATTTATGTTATAGGTAGGAGCTGTCTTTTGACTCGTGTGAGGTGGTGAAGACTGAAAGAGTAGGGACTAAGTAAGAAAAGAGGAGGGTATGTAGGAGTCAAATGGCAAGAGAACAGGGACAGGGTAGCACTGATGTTTCATACGGGCAGTGGTTGTGCCAAGGTCAGTGGAGCCAGCATCAGCTGGGGGCTAAGGCAAAGTTACATCCCTCCAAGCTGTTTTTGTGCTTTGCACCTTATTCCCTCTTTCTCTTTTTCTTTTTAGGAAGCTCCAAAAATGCCAAATGGCATGTATGATGGTAGTGCACTTATTCGAGCCTCTGGAAAGCTGTTGCTGCTCCAGAAGATGTTAAAGAACCTGAAGGAAGGAGGTCACAGGGTGCTCATATTCTCTCAGGTATATGGAGAAAAACCTTTAGGCATGGAATACTTCTCCTGAGAAAGAAGTCTGTTGATCTGGTATCCACGTGTCCCTCACTCTCTGTGCTGGTGCTTTTCTTACATGCAGATGACTAAAATGTTGGACCTTCTGGAAGATTTTTTGGAACACGAAGGATACAAATATGAGCGGATTGATGGAGGAATCACAGGGAACATGCGTCAGGAGGCTATTGATCGCTTCAATGGTATACAGTTACCTACTTTTTCTGTAAAATGAAAGCTTGCCTTGTATGTGCTTAATACTCATGGGATTGTTATGCCCCAAGCTTCTGTTGCTTTCCTGGAATCTTACATTAGTAGCAATTCCCTGTCAGGTGATGTGGGTCAATTACAAATTCTTCTTTGAGTGCTGCACACTCTCTTGATTACTTTTATTCTCTTTTTTTTTTAATCTAAGCTCCTGGAGCTCAGCAGTTCTGCTTTCTGCTTTCAACTCGAGCTGGGGGTCTTGGTATTAACTTGGCCACAGCAGATACTGTGATTATCTACGATTCAGACTGGAACCCCCACAATGATATCCAGGTGAGTCTGAATGGGATCACTCATTATGGAGTAATCCTGATGAAGAGAAAACATTAAATCATCAGAAAGAGTGAAAGAGTGTGAATCTTCCCCTCTAGTAATGTGCAAAATTGGAGCAGTGAGGATGGGTAGAGATGGGAAGTGAAATAGTGGAGGAATCTTCTAGAGCACAGCCTTCACTAAAGCTAAGAGCGAATGTGAGGGCAGGTGGGAGAGGCTTGTGGAGGTAGGTGGGGTATGTCAGACCTGCTGCTTGTGCAGCTGTAGATGGTTCTGAGCACGTCTCTTTTCTAGGCCTTCAGCCGTGCGCACAGAATTGGACAGAACAAGAAGGTGATGATCTATCGCTTTGTGACAAGGGCCTCGGTGGAGGAGCGTATCACTCAGGTGGCCAAGAAGAAAATGATGCTCACTCACCTGGTAGTGAGACCAGGGTTGGGCTCCAAGACAGGCTCCATGTCCAAGCAGGAGCTTGATGACATTCTCAAATTTGGCACTGAAGAGCTCTTCAAGGATGAAGCTACTGAGGGGGGTGAGTGCCTGGGAGTAGAAGTGAAGGGGGTGGGGACATCTGGCTCCTTATTTAGTGAGAGACTGTAGACACAATGCTGATTATAGCTCCACAGAGAGGGTCTAGTGTGGCATTCCCTTTCATAGTCCGTTGAGATCCATACAGCAATGGTGCCTGTACTCTTCCTTCAGGGGATAACAAAGAAGGTGAGGACAGTAGTGTCATCCACTACGATGACAAAGCAATTGAGCGTCTGTTGGATCGGAACCAGGATGAAACAGAAGATACTGAACTTCAGGGCATGAATGAATATCTCAGCTCCTTCAAGGTGGCCCAGTATGTGGTTCGTGAGGAGGAGATGGGGGTGAGTATGAGGTGGATGGCAGCTAATACATTCTCCTGAGTGATGGAGGATCAATTAAGTTAATTGAGCTCTGAAGCTTTTAAGGCTAAGCAGGCAGGCATATATCTGCTATGACAGGCTGGGACTTGGATCATAGGGCCCTAAGTTGGTTACCTCTCTGCCAGGAGGAAGAGGAGGTTGAACGGGAAATTATCAAGCAGGAGGAATCGGTAGATCCTGATTACTGGGAGAAGCTGCTCCGTCACCATTATGAGCAACAGCAGGAGGATTTGGCCAGGAATCTGGGCAAGGGCAAACGTATTCGCAAGCAAGTGAACTACAACGATGGCTCACAGGAGGATAGAGGTACAAATCCACGGGAGCCTGAGGGAAAAGCAGGTGTAAGTATGTGTTGCTGGGAAGTAACGGAGTAGCGTCTCAGGCTCACGTGCTGTTTTTCTTTCAGACTGGCAGGATGACCAGTCAGATAATCAGTCAGACTATTCAGTTGCTTCTGAAGAAGGGGACGAGGACTTTGATGAGAGATCTGAAGGTAAGTTCTACTGGAGACAGTTCCTGGGCTGGTTTGAGTGTGGGAACAGCTGGGACTTGATTTGGGTGATGTACACGTTTTGTGGTGCTCTCCTGCTGGGGCAGTACTCTCCCAGAAATGCGCTGTGTGCATTGTCTCTTTACTTAGCTGCATTTCTCTCTTCAGCAGCTCGTCGGCCTAGCCGCAAGGGCCTCAGAAATGACAAGGATAAGCCTCTGCCTCCATTACTGGCCCGTGTGGGAGGGAACATCGAGGTAAGTTGTGCCAGGGAAGGCATTTGCACCCCAGCTGCTCCTGTATTCCTCTTGCTATATGTCTGTTCTTTCATTCTAGGTGCTGGGTTTCAACGCTCGCCAGCGGAAGGCCTTCCTCAATGCTATCATGCGCTATGGAATGCCACCTCAGGATGCCTTCACCACTCAGTGGCTTGTTCGGGACCTCCGTGGCAAGTCAGAGAAGGAGTTCAAGTGAGTTTGCTGTAGGCAGGAATGGAAGACTGTGATAGCAGCTAGACCTGTCTGGGAAGAATTAGAATTGGGCCTTTTCTTGGAGACTACATTTCCTTAACATATTGGTTGATTCTGTGTGGGAGATTGAAGTATAAACTGGCATTGTTGGTAACTCTTACTTGGATCTGACTCTTCGGTCACCAAAACTAAATGCTTTTATAGGAGTAGCATGGCTCTACAATCATGTAGGGAATACTCTCACAGAGTCTTTCTTGCGTTTGACTGTTTCTGGCTCAAGATTCTTGAGTAAGCTGTGTGTCCTCTATGTACATAGTGATTCTGTTAGGAAATTCTCCCTTGAAGGAGCCTGGAGGTCCAGAACTTCTTACTATGAGTTAAGAGTCTCAGGGTAATTTCCCTTATGTGCTGGCAGGGGTCTGACAGTGCATGTCTCCAGATAATGCAATTTATGGACGAATTGCTTGTCTCTCAATCCCTGCAGGGCCTATGTCTCGCTGTTCATGCGCCATTTATGTGAACCTGGAGCTGATGGTGCCGAGACCTTTGCAGATGGGGTCCCGCGGGAAGGTCTTTCTCGGCAGCACGTCCTTACTCGCATTGGGGTCATGTCGCTTATACGCAAAAAGGTGAGTGCCTGGCAGAGCTGTGTGGCCTTTGCTGGCCATACATACAACTGTAGTCACCGGGGTCTTGAGCTGGAGAGTTACCTCTTCTTTAGCACCTACTTTTGTTGTGTGCTCAGTGCTCTGCCTCTGCAGGTGTAAGGATGAGACTCCTTCAGTGATACATCTTTCTCTCCTTGTACAGGTGCAGGAATTTGAGCATGTGAACGGCCGCTGGAGTATGCCAGAACTGGCAGAGATAGAGGAGAACAAGAAACTGTCACAGCCCAGCTCACCCTCCCCCAAAACTCCAACTCCTTCGACACCAGGGGATACGCAGCCGAACACACCGGCCCCTGTTCCTCCCCCTGGTAAGGGCTCCCTCTTGTACAGCCCTGCGTCCTGGCCTTGGCCTGGCTGTTCCCCACACCAGAACTGTGGTGCTGGGGTCTGGGGCTGGACGCAGATCAGCTGACTCTCATGTTAGGAGGGCTGCCAAAGACATGTGCAAGCCCTTAAAGGCAAGAGAGGACACTGGATGAGCTGGCATCAGTGAGAAGCCCAGCATTTGTAGTGGGCAGGAAAAGGGAGTCATGTTAGTTCCATTTTGATGGGCCTGATCTCTGGGAACAAAGAAGTGGTCTGTCTTGGTAGCAGGGAAGGACCTTACTGATTTACTTCTCTTTTGTCTCTGTGCTGCTCTGGCATGGGGAATACACAGAAGATGGAGTAAAAGTAGAAGAAGGAGCTAGTGCTAAGGAGCAAGGAGAGCCTTCTGAACCAGAGAAGGAGCTCAGTGCCTCTGCTACTGAAACAGAGGCCCCTATGGAGGTGAGTTTTGGCTTTTTTTGCCTTGTAATTGTGAATTTCTCTACTTCTGCCTCCTCTTCATTTTAGCTGAGGCAGAGATGAGTTTTTAGAGTGATACTTGAAGATAACTCTCTGGTCCTCAGAACTAGCCTCACAGTTTTGTGTATGTCTTTGCTTTTCAAACGACTGTGACTGTGTTCTGGTGTCGTGCACTGCTATACTTTGTGTCTCACTGATCACTGTCCTCAGCAGTGTGCTCAGCCTGTGGAGACACCGCCCCAGGAAGCAAAATCCCCAGTGAACTCCACAGAAGCGGATGAAAAGAAAGTAGAGGAAACGGAAGTGAAGGAAAGACCAGATGAACCAATGGAAGTAGAAAGCAAAGGTACAAAGCACTTAATCCTAAAGAAATAGACTGGAATGTAGAAAATCAGTGGAAAGTTGCAGTATAGTATTGGGTTTCACTGCTCGAAGAACAAAACTGTGGACTTGCTATGTTCCTGTGCATCTCATGTTCCCCTTCTTTCCTGCAGCTGATGTGGAGAAAGTGGAAGACAGAGCAGCTTCTGAGAATCCTCCTGACCCTCCCATAATCACTCTGGATGAGAAAGGTGAGGCATGACAACTCCCTTCTTTTCCTTAACCCTTCTTCTGCAAGGATTCATTGTGGGTCCAACTTGTTGCAGTATCTGCCATGTTTGTTTTAAAAATTTCTTGTGTGTACAGATGAGAAAAAGGACGATGATAAGAGAGATGTGGTGATGCTGCAGAACGGAGAGATGCTGAAAGAGTCAGTGGATGAAAGGCACAAGAAGGCAGTAAAGCAGCGCTTCATGTTCAACATAGCAGATGGTGGTTTCACTGGTATGTGATCCTTATCTACTTGAACTTGTTTATAAGCTCCTGCTTGTATTTGTGAAATAACTTCCACCTGTTCTGGTGTCTCTTGCCTTTGCAGAACTACACTCCCTCTGGCAGAATGAGGAGCGGGCTGCCACTGTCACCAAGAAGACCTATGAGATCTGGCATCGGCGTCACGACTACTGGCTCCTAGCTGGGATTATCAAGTATCCTTGCCATGACAGACACATTCTCCCACCTTGTACATGACTTGTCACGCTGAAAGTGACCGTTCTGGATCTGACTGGTGTAGGTTAAGTGAGAGAGTGCTTTATCTTCACAAGAGTGAAAGGGATGGTGGGAGGGGGAGCTTCCTGCAGCATAGTTACGACTTAGCAGGACATAGTTCTCATTCCCCTTCCTTGGCTCCTGTTCATCCCCTCTCTGTACCCCCTTTCCCCACTCCCTCTGGAGAACAGTACTGCCTGGGCTGTGTATTCCCTTGTTTTCACTGCCTTTGTTTGCCTGAGCTCATCCCATCTCAGTCATGGCTATGCCCGTTGGCAGGATATTCAGAATGATCCACGTTACGCCATCCTCAATGAACCCTTCAAGGGTGAGATGAACAGGGGTAACTTCCTGGAAATAAAGAATAAGTTTTTGGCAAGGAGATTTAAGGTAAGGATTTCTCTTTAGTGTGATAACTGCCTGGATCTCTAAGAACAGGTTCTTGCACTTCTGAGTTTCCACCAAGAAACTGAAAGATGTATGCAATACCTTTTGTTTTAGGGTAATAAAGAAGCAGTATGTCTCAGGAGCATGCAGTTGCTCCATGATAGGAGCGAGCTCCCTTTTTTCTGGAAATTAGCTTGATTAAGTGCTGTCTGTCCAAATGTTTATTGAAGAACTGGTAAGCAAGAGGCTTAAGGTTCAAGTGGCTGTTTTCATCACAGCTTCTGCTCAGTCTGCTACAACACACTCCGTGTACCTGAACAGAGCGCTGGTTGCTGGAAGGGCTGCCTTCAGCCTCTGCTTCATCCTCTTTAGGAGTGAACATAGCTTAGTTGTGGGAGTGATTTGCCATCAGGTAAAAGCCATGTAGGTCTCAGTCTTCGGCAAAACAGTGATTGACTACAGACTGAATGATACATGCTGCACTGACAGGATTCCAGCTGATTTTTCCAAATACTTACAAGATTCTAGATTCTCTCTATAAATAGGATGGAATACTTTTCCCTTGTGTTCAAGGAGTAATCTCCATCCCATTTGCCTCATAAAGAATGGGTAAAAAGAATCAGAGGAGGAATTAGGATACTAGAGGATTTGCAGTAGTCTATTAAACCCAGTATGTGTATCTGACTTTGCTTCATGAAGCCCTTACTGTTTTGGGCTAGTCAGTAAAACTGTCTGGTGGAAAGAGATTCAGCTACACAATCTCACCTTATGAGCTGGTGGAGAATTGGATCAGGAGAGACTGGGGGCACAGACAAGGCTCCCTCTGAGGCAGCTGCTGAAAGATCATTGCTGCCTCACCTTGCAGCTCCTGGAGCAAGCGCTGGTGATCGAGGAGCAGTTGCGGCGAGCTGCCTATCTGAACATGTCCGAAGACCCATCTCACCCCTCCATGGCTCTGAACACACGTTTTGCAGAGGTGGAATGCCTGGCTGAGAGCCACCAGCACCTATCCAAGGAATCAATGGCGGGGAATAAACCAGCCAATGCCGTGCTGCACAAAGGTAATGCGGTGTGTTAAACAGGGGCGGGATAGGTGTTCAGCAGTGCTGTCCCCTCTGGGGTGTCCCTTTCCCGTCCGAACAGATGTCCCTTTCTCTTGTAGTTCTGAAGCAGCTGGAGGAGCTTTTGAGTGACATGAAGGCCGATGTGACCCGTCTGCCCGCCACGATTGCCCGCATCCCCCCCGTGGCAGTGCGCCTCCAGATGTCGGAGCGCAACATCCTCAGCCGCCTGGCCAACCGCAGCAGCGAGCCCCCGCCCCCGCCCCAACAAGTACGTACCCGCTCTGGTCAGTACGGGAGCCACGGGGGGAGGGCCCGGCTGGGCTCCCTGACCAGCCCGGGAGTTCTCAGCTCCTCCTCTCTCGCCCTGCAGGTGGCCCAGCAGCAGTGAGTTCGTGGCCCAGTGCTGTTGACCTTTCGGCCAAGCTGAAGTGACTCCCCTAGCCCACCCCTTCACACTCTACCCCTCTGCCTGACATTCCTGACTGGGTGCTGTTTCCCTCCATGGAAGCTGCTGCTCAGGTCTCTGGAAGGAGAAGAAACTCCTTCCTCTGCAGCCAGCCCGTTGGAGCAAGCAGTGTGTTTAGGAGAGAGGGGGATGGATGTATGATGGACTCTGTACATAGTGACTGGAGGCCCCAGCGCCATGTCTGTTACATGGAGAACCTGGCTGCATTGCTCGTTGCCTCCGCCTGGAATTCCAGTTTTCGTTCTTAATTTTATTTTGAGTTTGTTTACTGAGACAAGTGTGCAGGCAAGACCAAGCAAAAGCCAGGACAGAGACAAAGCTACCTCCATCAAAATCCTTTTTAATACAAAAACTGACCGGACTTGTCAACTAATAAGCAGCTTGAAGACAAAAGCAAACAACAATGAAAAACCAACAAAAAACAGAGCAAAACGTTGATAAAACTGAAAAAATAAAGTTTCCTTGTATTTTATTTTGTTGTCTCTAGTATCATGAGTGTACTGGGGTAAGTATGTGGTCACAGCATTGAAAGAAGATGTAGTCATGTCTTTTTGCAGTATCAGAGCAGCTTTTGGGGTATCCTACACATCTGAGAAGGGCAGTAGATGGCAGTGTTTAAGGCCAGGTGCCATAAGGCCTTGAGGAATCTGGTCTCAGGAGTGGTGTCCCTGCCCCTGGCATGGTGTTGGGCTAGATGATCTTTAAACCTCTGCGCCCTCACTTGAACAGTCTCTGATTCTGTAGCTCCTTTCCCCTTGCCTGTGCACCAAGCCTTTCTCTGCTGCCGGCCTTGGGCTGTGTACCCCCTGTCCCGGCTGCAGGACCCGCCTGTGAGTGCCTGCGGCAGGAGCCCCGCTCCCGGCGGCTCCCGGGCCCGGCCGGCCCCTTCCCTTCCCTTCCCGGTACGGCCGTTCTCTCGGCGGGGCGGGCCCGCGGCCCCACGCGTCCGGGGGCGGGCGGCCCGCGCCGCTGACGTTGCCGGCAGGGGCCAATCAGCGATCGCGGTGGGCGGGCCCGCGGCGGGCGCGTGCGCCGGTGCGGCGGGGAGCGCGGCACGTGCGGCGGCGGAGGCGCGCGGGGTCCGCAGCGCGGCCATGGGGCGGAAGCTGGACCCGAGCAGGAAGGAGAAGCGCGGCCCCGGGCGCAAGGCCCGCAAGCAGCGCGGGGCCGAGGTGGAGCTGGCCCGCTTCCTGCCGCCAGGTAAGTGCGGCCTGCGCCGGCCCGCCGCCGCCCCGCGGCGCCCGCCGCCGTCTGACCGCTGCGTGTCTTCCCGCAGAGCCCGAGAGCGGCAGGAAGAAGCTCTCCAGTCACGGCAGAAGGAGGTGAGGGGGGCGGCGCGGCGGGCCGGGGCGGGCGGGCCGGACCGGGCCGGGGCTGATCGCCGCTTCCCCTCGCCATGCAGGGCTGCGAAGAGGCGGCTGGGAGCGGGCGGCGGCCCGGCCGGGAGGAGGCCGCTCGGAGGAGGAAGAGGAGGAGGAGGAGAGGGAGAGCGGGAGCCCACAGGTGAGCGGGAGCGGGTCCGAACCGGGCTGACGGGCCGCAGTCCCCAGCCTGCTTCCCCCGGGCGCTGCCGCCGCCGTCCTTCTCTGGCGTCGTTGTCAAGGCAGGCTACACGTGGAATTTTATTATCTTAAATCACAGAATCCTAGAGTTTTCTGAATTGGAAGGGACCCACAAGGATAGTTAAGTCAGCTCCTGGCCCTGCACAGGACCACCCCAAGAGTCACACCATGTTCCTGAAAGTGTTATCCAAACGCTTCTTGAACTCAGACTTGGTGCTGTGATCACTTCCATAGGAACTTGTTGCAGTGCCCAGCCACCCTCTGGGTGGAGAATCTTTTCCTGGTATCCAACCCAAACCTCCCCTGACACAACAGTTTTTGCTGTACCCTCGGGTCGTGTCCCGGGTCACCACAGGAGAGATCAGTGCCTGCCCCTCCTCTTCCCCTCGTGAGAAGCCTGCAGACTGCAAGGAGCTCTGCTCAGTCTCCTTCTTTCCAGGCTGAACACACCAAGTGACCTCAGCTGCTCCTCACAAGGCTTCCTTTCCAGGCCCTTCATAATCTTGGCCCTCTTTTGGGTTCTCTCTCCTAGATAATAACAATGAATTCTATCTCAGTTCTGGTGGCTGCCATGTCAGGAGGCAGTGTTGTCTGAGGAACTTGTTAAAGGTCTCTCTTCTGCCTGTTAAATCCATTTTTTTACTTAACCTCCATTCACAGCAAGGTTGTTGTAGGCTGCTTTTATGGCTGAGGCTTTTAAGTCTTTGTGTTACATCTTGTGTAGCCCAGGAAACTCTTCAAGTAGAAGGAAGGATAGACAAGGATTCGGGGCAGAGGATACTGCAATATGTCAGAACAAATAGCATAAGAGTTTTGTGGCAGTGTTTTAATTTGGTAATTCTAGTTAGGTCTCCTGCAGGGTCCACTGGGGAGAGGTGAGAATATGCCTGGCACTTTGAGATGTAGAGGGCAAGCAGTCCCTCCCTCTGGACAGGCAGCTCAGGATTTGGACTAAGGCCTTTCTGTGTAACAACTGGAAAAGCAGATTTTGGAAACAATGCCTAACTTTTGACTGCTTCTTCTGCCTCTAGTTGAAGAGCAGCTGTCCCCACAGAAGGAGAAACGTGCTGTAAAGGCAGCAGGGCAAGCTGCCCGTGGCCGTTCTGGCTTCAGTGATAGCAATTCCAAGTGGCTGGCTCCAGCCAAAGCCAAGAAAACCCAGCCTAAAGGAAACCATGTGGAGTTATCCAGTGATGGTGAGGTGGAAGAGGGCTGGGAGATGGAGGAGGAGGAGGATGGGAGCAGCGAGGAGATGGTGGATGATTATGGTGCCTCATCATCTGAGGAAGAAGAGGTAGGAACTTCTTGCCCTTAATTAAACAGGAAATATTTGGGTGTTGGCTGAAAGGACCCCTTGGGCCTGGGGGGAAAGGATGGCTTTAGTGGCAGGGGGTGGAGAGGTGGTGGGGAACTTTCCCCTTCTTTCCTTCACAAGAATGATTTCAAGTTTCTCAGCTGATTCCAGCATAACATTCAGTGCTTGTGTTTGTTGTCCCTTTTAAACAGAGCAAGTAAATTTCACAGATGGTGGGAAGCAAGGGGACAACTGTGGATGTTTTTGATTAATGTTTTGTCTCTATTTAGCTGCTGCCTATTGAAAAAGCTGCCCTGAAGCAGAAGCCTGAGAGGTGAGTGTGGAGAGCCTTTCCTGGGTAGATGAGGAGCCTGTGTTGTTATTTCTCTGTCTTTTGTGCCATCTAAGGAATGGTTGTTGAGAAGCATCTGTGTGATCCTGTTCTTTGTCCTTAGGGAAGGCCTCAGTGAAGATGACAGCAACGAGGAAGAGGAGGAGGAAGATGAAGCAGAGGAGGCAAGCAAGCAGAAAATGGGACAGAAGGAAGAAGAGGGCCCAGATCTGCAGCTCAACCTGGATATAGATGAACAGTTTAAACTGCCAACTAGTGAAGAGATTGAGAAGGAGGATATCCTTTTTATCTGTGACATCCATAAGCCATGTGCATGATGCAGCACGGGGCCTGGATACAATCAGAGAGCTTCACTTGGACTTTATCATGCATATTGCTTAGCAAAAGTGTCTGTGCATGACAAGGTATTTTTAGCTGAGCTGTCCTAATAGATAGTGTATAATGCTGTGCTTCTCCATAGCACAGTTAGGAAATCTGTGACACCCTGTATGGGGCTTGGAACCTGCCCTAATTTCCTTCCTAGTCCTAAATACATATGGATGACTTATTATGTGGTTTGTACCTCTCTACCCTGATTTTCCTGGTGGGT
This sequence comes from Melospiza georgiana, assembly GCF_028018845.1. NCBI lineage: Eukaryota > Metazoa > Chordata > Aves > Passeriformes > Passerellidae > Melospiza > Melospiza georgiana. The sequence goes on from NC_080431.1 coordinate 80,688,399, forward strand.
GTTTGTGCATCCCATTCCCAGAGTTTCTAATGACAGCAGTTCTAGCATCCAAAGTGCTTGCTGCTGGACTTTGGTGATTTTCCTTTCCCACCTCCCTTCTTACTCTCCTCTGTACCACTTCGTTGCCCTTGGAGAATTTCTGGTCTGTTTTTCTGCTGCAGGTAATGCTTTCAGTATTATAACACTTCTTTTGTTGATTTTTTTTTCTATTTTTCTCTATTTATCTAAAGTAATTCTTTTAAACACTCTCTAGTTCTGCCTTGTGAACTTTTTTTGGTCTGGTTTAATCCCTTGAACCCTGCACCTGCTGAGCTCTGATGGAAGCAGTATTCCAGCAGAGCCTTTCTGGGCAGGCTCTGTTGTGGCACATGTACTTGTACAGAGCCCCTGTGTGGGTTCCTTGGCTCTTGGTGATTCCTTGACGGTGTTCCCACCTGCAGAGCCCCCCGACCTGCACGTCATTCACCAGCGCATCCAGGGCAACATGGAGGTGCTGCAGGACTTTGGGGCGAAGCGGGAGGAGGGCCGCTCCCGGCAGGAATACCTCGCGCTGCTGCGCCGCGACATGGCCGCCTACTACTCCTACAGCGACTTCCTGCTCGCCAAGCTCATGGACATCTTCCCTCTCCCTGAGGTGGGATCCTGCCCTGCCCCTAGCTGACCACTGGGGGTTTGGTGCCTCCCTGAGAATCCATTTCCGTCTCTGTTCTCTGTCCCTTCCAGCTGGTAAACTTCCTGGAGGCTAACGAGGTTCCGCGCCCTGTCACCATTCGCACCAACACGCTGAAGACGCGGCGGCGGGACCTGGCCCAGGTGAGCAGGAGCCCGTAGCTGTGCCCTGAGCTGCCTGTCCCCCAGAGCAGCGCCTCAGTCCCTTCTCCTTGCCTTGCAGGCTCTCATCAACCGTGGTGTGAATCTTGACCCCCTGGGGAAGTGGTCCAAAACAGGACTTGTGATTTATGACTCCACTGTGCCCATCGGTGAGATCACCTTTACCCTGCAGGGCTGAGCTCACCCGCTCCTGCTCCCCTTTCTCTCACATCTCGTCTTCTTCCATTCTGCCTTCCCTGCCCAGGTGCCACCCCAGAGTATCTGGCCGGGCACTACATGCTGCAAGGAGCCTCCAGCCTTCTCCCTGTCATGGCGCTGGCTCCACAGGAGAACGAGCGCATCCTGGATATGTGCTGTGCCCCAGGAGGCAAGACCAGCTACATAGGTACCACCCTGGAGCCTTGGGAGGGATGCTCTGGCAAGTGGGGAGTTTGCGCTGGTCCACACAGAAAGGGGGAATAGAGGGAGACTGAACTCAAGGAAAGGAGGGGGTGGCTGTTGCTGGAGACAAAGGCACAAGAAGTTTTCAGCCCTTGCTGGTGTGTTTTGCCCTCTGGCAGCTCAGCTTATGAAGAACACAGGGATGATCCTGGCTAACGACAGCAGTGCCGAGCGGCTCCGGAGCGTGGTAGGGAATTTGCACCGCCTGGGAGTCACCAACGCTGTTGTGAGTAACTGCGATGGACGCCAGTTCCCCAAGGTATGTTCCTGTTTGCAGTGCTCACCCAGAGCTGCTGTGCTGTCCCTTGAGTGAAGCTGTGCTCTCCAGAGTCACCTGCCACAGCAGGAGTAGCAGAGCTGCCGGGGAGTGTGGTTGTTACTTGATACAGAGGCAGGAAGGTGGACAGGGAAGAGGGAAAAGGAGTGTTTCCTGCCTTCCCAGTCTTCTGGTTCCCCTTCTAGTCTTGGCCTTGTTTTGAGTCCCCACCTGTGAGTGTAATTCCAAATCTACATCTGCTTGTAGGTTCTTGGAGGGTTTGACCGTGTCTTGCTTGATGCTCCTTGTAGCGGAACAGGCGTCATTTCCAAGGATCCCGCTGTCAAAACCAAAAAGGTGGGTGGCAAGTGCAGACTCAAGTATGAGTCATGAGAGGAAGACCTTTGGGGGCAGCTTTGTTCTTGAGAGATACCTACAATACATTTTTCCTTTTCTTTCTTATTCTGTGTCACGTACCAGGGCTGTGTGTTGTACTAGGGCTGATTTTGCTATTACTTCTGCAGAAGACTCCAGACTCTTGTACATTTTATGTGCTTTGCTCTCTTGTCATTCCTTCATCCACAGCAGAAGCTTGGGATGCTTCCCTGTGCCTGTGGCCTCCTAACCTTTGTTTCTCCCTCAGGATGAGAAGGATATCCTGCGTTGTGCCCACCTGCAGAAGGAGCTGATTCTTAGCGCCATAGATTCAGTCAATGCTGCCTCAGAGACAGGGGGCTACATTGTCTACTGCACTTGCTCCATCATGGTAAGTGCCTTCTGCCATCACCTGCTGTGCTCACCTCCTCCTCAGGAGGTGGTGGGTTTGGATCCTAATGCTTGGCCTCCGGCAGGTGGAGGAGAACGAGTGGGTTGTGGATTATGCTCTGAAGAAACGCAATGTCCGTTTGGTGCCCACAGGCCTGGACTTTGGCAAGGAGGGCTTCACTAGGTGAGTGCCAGGTCACAAGCTGCACGTGTGACAGCTCCTTGGTGGCCAGGCTTGAGCAGAAGGGTTCTAATCATTCCTCACCCCTCTTCCTCCTCCAGGTTCAAGGACCGCCGCTTCCACCCGTCCCTCAAGTGCACGCGGCGTTTCTACCCGCACACGCACAACATGGATGGGTTCTTCATCGCCAAGTTCAAGAAGTTCTCCAATGCCATCCCGCAGGCACAGAAAGGTGACATGCTGCTGGAGCTCAGCTGAGCTGGCTGGGCCTGCCCTCGCAGGCTGCTTCCCCTGCAGAAGCCACTCTGGTTCTTCTCACAGTGCCCTTCTCTCCTTTCAGATGAAGAGCCTGCTGTGGAAGCCGCAGCTCTGTCCGCTGTCCCTGATACCGTCGTCACGGAGCCTCCACCAAAAAAGAAGAAACTTGAGGGCTCAAAAGCTGACAAAGAGCAGAAGCTGCCCCAGCCTGCTTTGAAGAAGAAACTTGAGGGCTCAAAAGCTGACAAAGAGCAGAAGCTGCCTCAGCCTGCTTTGAAGAAGAAACTTGAGGGCTCAAAAGCTGACAAAGAGCAGAAGCTGCCCCAGCCTGCTTTGAAGAAGAAACATTCATTGCAAGCACAGAGGAGACCCTTGAAGGCTGCGCGGCCTTCTCCCAAAATGATGCAGCCTAAAGTCCCTACCAGGAAGAAGAAGCATAGAGTGAAAGCGAATGGACAGTGAGAGGAACTGCTTCTCCACGTGTTGGTCCCTTCCTTGGAGGGCAAAGGCTGCTGCAGCTCTGTGTGTACCCCCACTTTGCTGCTCTGTGCAGATCATCTTGCAGCTCTGAGCACCTGGGACAATGACAGCCCCCTTTGCTCCTTTCCCTTTGCATCAAGGACTGATGCACTGACCCATTAAAAGTTTTATACTCTTGCTCAAGTCTTGTTCTTTTTCATTGGAACACGAAATACAGAATTCTACTGTGTCCCTTTATTCCTTTGCAGCAGAAACCCCTCTTACTCCCAGCAGATGCTCTGGCATTTCTGGTGCCTGTCCTTATTCCCTACACTGGGCATATTTGTGAAGCAGAGTGGGAGCTGAAATCCTTGCTGCCTGCATGAAGGCTGTATTGTGTGGAGCTGTCAGCTGAGTGCTTTGTCTGGCCAAGGTTCTAACCCAGTGCTTCCCAGTTCCCTGTTGTCACTTAGTTCACTCTGTGACTGTCCCCATTTCACCATTTCTCTCATCCCCAGCAGTCCCTCAGTTCTTGGCCCCCCAGACTTGAGCAGGGATTGCTTTTGGTTTGTGGAGCTGTACCGTGAAGTTGTTTTTGTCTTTTTGTTCACCCAGTTGCAGCTGCTTCTCCTTGAGACACAGGAGCAGTGGTCTGGGCTGTTTCTATTTAAATGTCCTGGTCTGCTGCATGTGAGGCTGCAGCTTTCCTCTCGCTATGGATGCCAGCAGGCACAGAGTGATCAGCAGAAACTGAGGGAACCTGCTGTGGTGGCTGCCCAGGGAAACACAAAACCGCACTTAAAAGACATGAACAGCGAAAAAGGCCTAATCCTGTTCTTGCTCCCAGGCCCATCAAACCTGGACTGTGCTGGTGGATTCTCTGCCCACACTTTGCTGGGTCACTGGCAGCTGGTCCTGAGGCTTGTGCTCTGTCTGCTGCCTGGTTCTCAGCCTCCTTTCCTGCTTGCAGTTAGCTAGGGGTCCAGCAGCGTGCATGCGTGCTGGGATTAGCTTAATGCCAGGCCAGGACAGATGGTGGCAATTGGGAGCAGGGCTCAGCCACACAGGCACACCAACCAGCAGCCACTTTCCGTGTGACTGGCTCCTATTGATTCCTCTCTGCATTTGCCATGCTCAGTTCTCCCTGATTTAGCTTGATGTCTCCCTTTTGCCTCCTTCGATCCTTCCCATCAACACCCCATAGTAAGTTTTTCTCCCATAATCTTCCTTAAAACTTTGCACAATAACCTCTACATGCTCCTGCAGTTTACCTCAAACATCCCACCACAGATCTGCCCTTTCCCATGAAGCCCATGATAAATCTGCTTTTTTATCAGTTGGGAAGTTTCTGGCTGAAGCCCTTCAAGGTTGCACTTGAGTGATTGCTGTAATGGTTCAGTGTCTCAGGAGCCCTGGTCTTTGTTACAGACCTTGGTTATCTTCTGCTTTTTAGGCCTTATCTATCTGTGTGATTTATTTACTATAACCCTGTTTGGAGTGGAGGGGAGAACTGACTTTATAATTTTGTGTTGAATAGCCGTTAAACAAATATCTTCATAGCTGAAAACTAACTTTTTCCCCATGCTTCCCCATGTGAATTAGGTCAGGGAGGAGCCTCTGAATGCAACTATCTCACTTGGGTTTGTGTATTGAGGTCTGGATTGTTGGATACAGAGGAGCCGAGGGAAGATTTTCGGCATCTTTCAGAATAATTAAATAAATGCTAGGTGCAATAGCACCCAAGGGAAAGAATTACTGCTTTAATACTGCATTTCTAGCACCCCCCATCTGCATAAAGGCTGTAAAACTGGGAAATATTCAGAGAAGACAAATGTACCCTAAGTTTTGGTGAGAAAAGCAGCAAGAGCCTCTTTCAGCCCTGGGCCTGTCCTTTTGGGAGCAATGTGCATCTGTCCCGGGTTGTTGCTGCTGCCTGCTGAGGTAACCATGTGAGTGTGCAGCCTCAGCTTGAGAACCACTTCATCCTGATAACCCCATCAGCAGGGACAGGGTTTTCCTGGCCGGAATCTCAAGGTAACTGTCTGTTTTCCAGCAAATGTCCAAATTATGGTTGAATTATAGCCCTGAAATGCTGGAATAGCTGCTGCTTTAAGTGTGTCAAGAAAACTTCTCTCTTGCTGAACATTGTTCCAATCACTCAGCATGCCTGCAAACCTTTTGTTATAGCTGGGAAGAGATGGGATAAATTTTCATCTCTCTTTGGTGGTTTGATCTCCTGCTCTTGATTTCAGCTGTTGCAGTTATCACTGCTCAGAGAGATAACGTTGAATGCTACATTGAAATGCCACCACTGAGCTTCAGAGGCAGCGCTGGGGATGCAGCAGCTGGGGACAAAGCTTGGTGGTTTCCTCTGCATTCTGGTACAAGGCTGTGGTCACATTAGGCTTGTGCTTGCAGCCACCTCGTTACTCTGGGAATCTTTTGTTACCTGAAAGCTGAGATTTCTGGAGAATGTGACTGCTGGATCATCTTTCAGTACCTTCCTTTAATGTGTTTTAATATCTGAAAGCTGCTGATAACGAGGCTTGCAGGAGCTGAGACACAGCAAAGCAAGAACTGAGGCAGAGCACAGATTGAAAGCAGATCTGAGGGGTAAAAATGCTGTCACAGATTAAAAGCTTGTTGAGAGGAGTCGTGATATCTGTTCCTCTGTGCTGCATTGCTGTCCTTCTCCCCAAGCTGTTGAAGACTTATCAGGGCACAAAGAAGACAGCTAGCTGGCAGCTCCTGCCCTGCAGGCTCCAGCAGCACATTGGGAGAGGCAGCCCTGCACTGCTGCACCCTTGGGCTGGTGCAGGAAGGAAAATGACTTCTGGGGACAAGAGTATGTAATGGAAAGATTCCAGCAGTGACAGGGTTGGTCACTGACTCCAGTGATGTCATGTGCTGTAATGTCTGTTCTGGGCCAGGCATGCTGCCTCTGGCTGCATTGCCTCATGTCTGCCTGTATCCTGAGGAAGGGGCTGAAACCTTGCCCTGCACATTCCAGGGACATATTGGGTATGAAATCTGGATCTTCCTGTACACACTGCATTGCACATAACACCCAGAGATACAGACACTTCTGTAGGGGCTGAACCCACAAATGGCCAAAGTCCCATCAGTGGATCCTACTCCCCCAGGCTGTCCATCCCTGCTGGGGAGGATGTGGAGAGCTCCTGGGGAGGATGTCTGCAAGCCCCACCTGCCTGATGGGCTCAGGGGGAACTGCTGAGAAGGCAAAGTCACTTGGGTCCTGGGCTCTAGCACTGCCTAGAGCTGCCTTCTCACAAAGATCTGGCTCCAAAACTCTCTCCTGGGCTGGTGTTTGTGTATATTTAGAAAAAAATCCATTCCCTCCTTTGCTGTTAGATAGGAACATTTCTGTGTGTTACATGTGTGGCCATCACCCAGCTGCTGCTGGCAACTGCTCCTCTGCACCAATTCCTCCACATTTGCACCCAAATCCGGGCAGCTGACTGGGCTGATGACTTTGCTAGGCCCAGATGTCATGTGTGCACTGCAACACCTCCCTCTGGTTGTGGATAGAAACAATTTTATGGGTCAGTTTCAGTGAAGAATCTTGGAAGTTGGAAGATGTGGAGAGTTTACACAGAAATACTTCAGCAGTGATGTGCAAGGGACAAAGTACCACTGAGGTACTTGGAGGGAAAGGGGAGCAGGGAGATGGGGTACAGACACACCAAGGAGGCCTGTGCCTTCCAAAAGGAGCCTCTGTGAAAGCTGTGGGGCTGATCTGGACAGGTTTCACCTGTGAAGAACCTTTGCAAGGAGGATATGTTAGCTACCAAGAGCTTCTGAGATCTGGGAGAGGAGGATCATCTCAGCCTGATAATGGATGTTACAGCTGGGCAAAGGCAAGGGAGACAGGTGATTTCAATAGGGGCTTGCAGCTGGAAACCTACCTTGATTTGCCCATGGAGGATAGTGGTAGAGGCTTAATCTCTTTTTACTGTGCTGTCAGCAATTAGAGACAGAGTCCCACATGAGTACCTGATCTGAACTACAGGAATTTGCACTGAGTCAGAAAATGCAGTGCTTCTTCCTTGGCCTTAAAATCTGTGGAAGATAAATACCACCATGTTTGCAAGTGACTTTTTTCACATTGGCTACAGGACTGATTTTAAGAGCTGCAACGAGCAGCTCTGCATGTCAGCAGCTGCAGCCCAGCAGTGCCACTGTTGACCCTGAGCTGATAAAGTGGGAGCAGGAGCAGTGGAAGGGTCTGGAGAAGTGCCAGGTGTTAGGTGAACAAGGAGGGGAAGATGAGGAGAAGGTGCTGTTGTGCTGCAGTGAGACTGAGGCCCAGAGGAGGAGTGCTGTGGTCCCCTGGGTAGCAGGATTGTCTCTAATTTCTGGGCTTCTGCAGGAATAACTAGAACAAGGTGGCCCTTTGCCCCAGCCACCTTCTGCATCAGTAGGAATCCTTTACCCCAGCAAGTATCCTAAGCAAACAAAGTTGGAGAAAAAAGGAGGCTCCACATTGCCTCCTGTCCAGGAGGCAGCAGGATGTTGGTGGGAAGAGGTGCTGGAGGTCTGTAAGTCCCTGCTGTAAGGGAGTCTGCCCCAGCACTAGCTCACATCACTGCACTTGCACAGCTGGGCCCCAGGAACCAGCACAGACAGAGATCCCACCACCTGCTCCAGGGCTGTGCTGGCCTGCTGGTAAAAAAAGCTTTTTCTGATGGATGGCAATGCCTTCCTCCACTGGCATTTCATTAATCAGCTCCACTTGCTGGGTTTCCCTGGCCGGACAGGAGAGGCCAAGCAGAGCTTGGAAAGCACTTGCTGCCCAGTTTGTGGTGCTGCTCTCACCTGTGCTGCATGCAGCAGCAGCAGATGCCCCCAGTCTGACCTTGCTCGCCCAGGTGCCAGGGTGTGGAGGGGTACAGCAGCAGTGGTGAGGGGGAGGATGCTGGCACGGCTGCCAGGCACACGGGCAGGCTGTGGCAGCGTGGGGGGCGGGTGACAGGACGTGGCAGCAGGAAGGAGGGAGTCAGCAGCGGCTGAAAGTCACATGCTGGGAGGTTTCCAAGCTGGAACTATCACTACCAGCTTCTTGACTGGGATCCCTCTTGTCCGTCTGTCCTTCTCTTTTCCCTGGGTGTTAATTTGGTAGCATTGCTGCCAGACACACTGCTCCCTACCAGCTGCTGTTGCAGTGCTGGTTTTTGGAAGATGGGGATCTCTTCTGCCTGCCCATGAGGAAAGCCTTCCTGCCCTCCTTTCCCTGGACAAAAGCTCTGTTTGCCACTGCTCAGCCTCCCTAGTCAGAGGCAGAGCAAAGGAACATCTGCTTGAGAAGAGGAAGAGTTAAAAAGGAGATGACAAAGAGGAAAGCTCACTTCTTCCCCAACATAAGCCCATCTCAGAGGTCATGGGGGTGCCAGGGAGGATGCAGATGGTTACTGGTGGGAGAGGAAGTATTATAAATGCATTTGGGGGCTGCTGTGGGGAGCCTTGTGTTGTGGGCAGGACAAGGGAGATAGGCAGGCCACTGGATACAACTGATGCTGGACATGGCAAGGCAGGAGAGGGGAACAAATTTGATTTGGACTGCTCCCAGGTCAGGATGGCAGAAGAGTAATGCAGGGATGGAGGAGACCTGTAGCCCTGCAGGAGGAGCAGCAGGGAGCGTGCAGCAGGCAGACTTTTGGTCAAGACTCACAAAGCTGGCCACCCTCAGTGAAGCCAGGATGTTCCTGGCAGTGTGGATTGAGCCACACCTCCGATGCCAAGGGAAGGGCTGTAGCCCCACTGGAGCATGCCCAGCTCCTTCCACAGAGCTCAGCCAGTGTGGTGCTGGGCATCTCTGAATTCCATCCCACTGCTCGCTCACCCCTTGCCGATGCCTCAGCTGAGACATCAGAGGCTGCTTTGTGCAAGGGCCACGCTCGGCTCAGCTCCTCAAATCCTGGGGGAACGGGCCAGGAGCACACAGACAGCAAGGGAACACAGGTGTCCACAGCCATAAAATATTTATGTAGCGATCGATTTGTGCGCAGTCTCCTCCCACCGGATAATGGGGTGAGGGGCGACGCCAGCGCTTTCTGCAGAATTCACCTGGCGTCGGGCTCAGGGGCTGAGAGGGAATGACCTAAAGCAGGCTGGAATAAGGGACACGAAGCAAGAGCCGAGGCTGCTTTGTGAACAAGGAGGGAGGAAGCCGGTTGCAGGCCAAGCGTGACATCTGAGAGGCTCTTCCATCCACACACCTCCTCTGCCCGCTGGCTCACCATTGTCCAGCGGCAGCTGCCCGTGGGCGGGCGGCGGGCACAGGGCAGTCTGGGGGGGCTCCAGAGAGAATAACGAGGGGCTTTGGGGCGCAGAGGCAAAGTTATGCCTTCTTCAAGGGGGGCAGCTCTGGGAAAGCGCTAAATTCTACCAAAAATAAAAAAGAATAAAATATTAAAAAGGAGGCAGAAGCACACTGTGTTGCGGCTGGGCTAGTTACGGAAATCGGTAACAGGCGGGGCTTCAGCTAGCGGTGCCGGAGAGGGACTTCCCTCCGGGAATCCTGCTGGCCCGGGCCGCGTCCCTTCGCCCCGGGGCGCCCCGAAACCCTGCGGGGCGGGAGAGACGGGGCCGGCAGAGGAAAGGGAGGTTCTGCCGCGTCCCCTCGCCTGCTCGCTCCGCCCGGGGCCGGCGGCGGGGAGCGGGCGGGAGCGGGGGCGGCTCTCGGCTCTCGGTGCCCGCCGCCGCCGCATCCCCGCCGCAGCGGAAGCCGCGCCCCCGCCGCCGGGGCCGTCCGGGCGCATCCCCCCGCCCGGCGCTCCCCGCCCCGTCCCGCCGCCGCCATGAACCCGCTCTTCGGCCCCAACCTCTTCCTCCTGCCGCAGGAGCAGCAGGGGCTGGCGGGCCCCGAGCTGCCGCCGCCGCCGCCCGCCGCCGAGCCCCTGGGCGGGGAGCCGCCCGCCGGCCCCTTCCCCGCGCCGCCCGCCGCCATGGCCCTCCGCAACGACCTGGGCTCCAACATCAGCGTCCTCAAGACGCTGAACCTGCGGTTCCGCTGCTTCCTGGCCAAGGTCCACGAGCTGGAGCGGCGCAACCGGCAGCTGGAGAAGCAGCTGCAGCAGGCGCTGGAGGAGGGGGCGGGCGGCCGCGGCCGCGGACCCCCGCGCCGGGACCAGGCGGTGCAGACCGGCTTCGTGGGTCCCATCCGCACCCTGGGGCTGGGGCTGGCGCCGGGGCTGGGGCTGGGCTCGGCTCGGGCGCTGGGGTCCCCCGGCTCCCGCCCCGGGGGTCCCGGCCAGCCCGCCGCCTACTCCGCCGGCTCCCGCTTCATGCCCGGCACCATCTGGTCCTTCTCGCAAGCGCGGCGGCTCGGCCCGGGGCCCGAGACCACCCTGGTGCAGGGACCCGGCGTCTCCTGGGTCCACCCCGACGGCGTGGGCGTGCAGATCGACACCATCACCCCCGAGATCCGAGCCCTCTACAACGTGCTGGCCAAGGTGAAGAGGGAGCGCGACGAGTACAAGCGCAGGTGAGAAGGGGCGGCGGGAGCGGCGTCCCCGCGGGACCGAGACTGTCGCTGCAGGGCTCTGCCCGGTGGGACATGTGAGGGGGAAACAGGGAGGGAAGGAGAAGGAGAAGTCCTGGCCAGACTTCCCGGGAGCACGGGCTGCAGGCAGCATGGGGCAAATGTGGAGCCCTGAAAGCATTTGTTTGTGCCTGGGTCCCCTCCCTTGGCACCCGGTGTGCGAACCCTCTCGGGATGTTCCTTGACCCTTTTTCCATCTTACCAACCTGGCATGAGGGATTAGAAATGCTTTTCCAGGCAGGGAAGGAACAACTCCAGGAGCTGTGTTTTAAAGCCAAGGGGATCTGGAAATGCTCAGGGAGGAGGAGCACCTGAAAGTAGGTGAGCAAGGTGGACATGCAGCAGCGAGCGGGTTTGGATTGGAGACGGCTGCTGGGAAGGAAAGAGTTCTCTGGATGTGTGGGAAGGTGTCGGGAAGCCCCTCAGCAGGGTGGCCGGCCTCTCCTAGGCCCTTTCCCTCGCCAGCACTCTCCAGCTGGCCCCTCGGCAGCAGAGAGCCGAGGCAGGACACCCCACTCCTCGGGGGCTTTCCTCCCGACCCAAAATAGCTGTGGCTTGGCATGTGCCTTGGAGAAGGGTGAAGCAGAATGCAGAGCTAATCTCTTGGCCGGTTCTTCTTTCCCGAGCAGCGTGGCCGCGGCTCCCTTTGTGTCAGGCCGGTTCCCGAGGCTGCTCCCGGATCCGCACGTAGGATGAGCTCAGGCTGGGCTGGCGTGGCGGGGTCAGGACGAGAGCGGCGCTGTGGCTGACACCCCCCGAGCCACTGCTCCGGGCTTTTCAGAAGTCACGCTGTGGCGCTTTAGAAGCAGTTAGGAAGTTTGTGATTCCACACCCAGTTCCCCACGGGAGCTGTGCCACCGACCCGTTCTGCACGGCCACAGCTCCAGTGCCAGGATCGGGGCTGGGGTCTAAGATGACACCTTATGCTTTTGGCTTTATAAGGCTTAGGCTGAGCAAACTTGCTTCTCAGATGCTCCAAAGGCACTGAGCAAGGCACATGGAAAGGAAGAGTTGGCATTTCTTCTTTCCCACCAAGTGCTGCATGTATCTAAGGCCTTTTATTATCAAGTGGTCAGGCTCCTTCTCCAGAGGGGAGCAGCACTCCTTGCATTGCGCTTTCAGATCACAGAGTGGGAAGCTGGAGCCAGTTTTTTGGCCAGGAAAGCTTGAGCCTCAGAGTGGGTCAGCCAGAGAGGACCAGGTTGGGTTTGTTGGTGCTGCTGAAACTTTGGGAGAACGGAGAGCTGAGCAGGGTTGTCCTGCTCTGGCAAGTGAGCGGCAGGGAAGGCAGCAGGGGGTGAGATGGGGGGGCACCACAAGCTGCTGTGAGCCAATGTTATTGGTGGGATCTATTTTTGGAGCGTGTTACCAGGAGCTGGGGTGAAGCAGACCCCACCCCCAGACCCTATCCAGCACTGGGAACTTTGTGACGGGTACAGCCAGGTCCCAAACAGCGGAATGGGACAGAAGGATTCCATTTCCACACCCTTCTCCATGCTGGGGGCTGACACCAACATCCCTTGGGAGCTGAGAGTTCCCTGCCACGGTGGACTGTGATCTGCCATGGGGACAGTGCAGCTGGTGTCGTGCCTTTGCCACCTGCCTGGAGACAGATGGAAGGGGCCATATTAACACAGGACTTCCCAGTTCTCCTACCCTTGGCTTGGGGGCTGGAGCTTGTGCTTTTTTCAGGACAGCATTGCTGCTGTGCACCCCACTGCACTTGGAGCAGTGCAGCAGGAGCTTCTCTCTGGATACACAGGGCCTGGAATTCAAGTCAGGGATCCAGGAGGGCTGTGGGGGCTGTAGGGAGCGATGAGGATAGTTGCAGCAGCAGGAGAGAGGCTCACAGGAGCTGTACTTGGGAGGAGCAGACTGAAATTAGGTGGCTTGGATAGGGGCAAAGGGTGCCTGTGAGTATCACACAGACCTGCTAAGTGCTGGGGATCTGGGAGTCTCATCACGTTTGTGCTGTCTGCTACACCTACTACTTGTAGTCACAAGTGGTTCTAATCCTGGGTGTTGCAAGGACGCCCTGGAGGTGTGGAGTGAGCAGTGCTACAACACCGTGTGTTAGAGTCACAGAATGGTTTGGGTTGGAGGAGACCTTTAGGGGTTACCCAGTCCTGTCTCCCTGCTGTGAGGTTTCACTAGATCAGGTTGCTCAAAGTGCTGACCTTGAACATTTCCAGTGATAGGCCATCCACAACTTCTCTGGGCAGCCTGCTCCAGTGTCTCACCGCCATCATGAAAAATTGTTCCTTATGTCCAATCTAAACTTACCTTCTTTCAGTTTAAAACCTTCACCTCTTGTCACTGCAGGCAAAAGGTCTGGTACAAAGTCTCTCCATCATTCTTGTAAGCCCCCTTGTTTATTAAAATGCTTCAAGAAGGTTTTTTGTTGTTTAAATTGCCCTCTGAGGAGCTGTGCCAGGCTGCAGGGCCATCCCCATTGAGGTGAGTTCCAGCATAGTTCAGATGTGGCAGGAGGGGGATAAGTGGAGCCTCAGCCTCGAGCAGCCCAAAGCTCCGATGTGCAGTGACCCTGCAGGATGGGCTAAAGCACCCCAGTGCCTGTGGCAGCGAGCAGGACTTAAAGGATGGGGGAATTGTTGATTTTTCTCAGTGAACTTGTTGAAGGAACACACCTGGCAGGGACAGCCCTGCATCTTTCCACATCCCTGGCTTTGGGAGAGCTGTCCCCTAGCTGGCAGGGAGGTGGTCAGGTGTGTGTGCAGCTGGGACCCTCCTGCCCTCGCTGCCTGCCTTTGGGCAGGTCTGTGGCTGTGCAGCAGTGCAGGAGCACCCCCCTGTCCCCCTGGCACACGGGTGGCCGTGGGGCTGTGCGGGGCAGCCTTGCTTCCAGCTGGCAGCGACCTGCGGCGGCTGCGGGCGCAGTGCTGCAGGCAGGTTATTATTAGGAGTGGTGCATTGCAGGAGGGAGCAGGGCAGAAGGAGCCAGGCAGGAGAGGAGGGAGAGAGGTTTGCAGTGGATGGGTGCATGGATTTGTCCCTGGTGGGGTGAAGCGCTGTTTTCTCCTGCCTTGAGCCGGTGTGTATGTGGCCTCCACTCTCTTCCACAGCATTGGTGTGAAATGAGCTCTTACCAGGATTTGCAGCTCTGCCTTAGGTCCCCAGTGAGTCTGGGATATATAGGGACCCAGAGGGAGGCGGGGACCAAAAAAGAGGCAGTGCCACACCAAGGAAGATGCTGAAATTTTTTTATTCTGGCAGAAGGCGTTTTTGTCCCTGGGGAGGGAGGCTTTGTTTGAGCAGTTCCCATATAAGGGCAATTCTACCTTTTAACTTTCTCCTTTCTTTTCCCTTCATCTCTCTTTCCCCAAAGGGATGGGAACACTCTTTGATTCCCCTTCTGAAGCTGTGGTATGGATCCAACTCCAACACCAGCACGAGGAGTGCACACTTTTGTCCTTGTTTGAGTAAGGAGCAGCACTGCTAGCTTTAAGAGCTCAGAAATTCACAAGCCAGGGCTCTCCCACGTCGTCAGATTGTCCAGATACCCCAAGATAACAAATGTGAGGGCTTTTCATATGCTTTCTGGCCTCCTAGACCTTAGGATTTATTGTTCAAACTTGGTTTGGGTAAGTGAGAGGAGAGATTTTTCACATCTTTGTGCAGAGTCGCAGTGTCTGTGTTGGTGCTTGCAGGCATTAAATAGAAACCAGACCTCGCAGCACCAGGAAGAGCCCAGCTCTGGTTGTTATCCCAGAGTGATCTCGCTTTCTCAGAAAAATCTGGCTCTCCCAGAAGAGCCAGGAGCTGGGTAAGAATGCAGCAGCCCTGCCCCACGCCGCACAGCAGCACTTCCCAGCCCCCTGCTCTATGGGGTCATCATTTAGCCAAGGGCAGCACGGCTTGATGGCCTCCCAACAGACTGTGGGCTGGGCCAACACTGCAGCGAGACCCAAGAGCTTGAGCTCATGCCCTGAAATGTAATATAATAATTGCTAGGGGATGTGTCTTTGCACAGCAAGGCTGGGCGCCTTGCAGCTCTGCTTTTTGCAAAGCTGCAGAGCCCAGTACCCACGGACAGCCTGGCATAAAGTGGCACAATCCATCCCTTGTGGGATGACACAGTGTTCTTTAATCCAACCTGGTATGCAGCAGTGGAGCCAAGGACTCTCGTGGCCCTGCCCTCTGCACTGGGACAGGCAGAGGAGCAGCCCTTGGTGCACATCGTGGTCACTCTCACTGTGGGGTGGTTCTGTGTCAGGATCAGGGTTTGTGCTGCTGGACAGCCTAAACTGCAGCGCCACAGACACACAGACGTGGTCGCAGAAGTGATGCAGATGGGGGCAGCTCCCCAGTCCATCTGCAGAGCTGTTGTGAGGGCTGGAGCTGCTGTGGCCCAGGGCTGTGGGGCTCAGGGCAGAGGCTGATGGCTGTGAGGGGCCGTGGGTGTGCGGCCCAGCTGCCGGCAGAGCCTGCGGTCAGTGTCCCCAGCTCCCCCCAGCGCAGGGCGGGCCCTGGTGGGTGGGACAGCATTTGTGGCTGGGGGGACGATGGGCTTGGCAGCTGCCATGGCCCGAAAACAAGAGGCCATGCATTCCTGGGCACGTTCTCCTTCCCGGGCCGGTGCTGTGGTCCCCCCTCTCGGATGGCTGTGGGGTGAGCAGCTGCCACTCCGTGCTCTCCCTTTGGCAGCCAGCGAGGCGAGGCCAATGGGATCTGAGCGGCGTTTGTCTCCCTAGATGGGAAGAGGAGTACACGGTGCGTGTCCAGCTTCAGGACCGGGTGGCTGAGCTGCAGGAGGTGAGCCTGGCTGTTCCCCCTGCCCTGCACCCCTGATGTCCCACACTGGTGCTGATTTGCACATCTCTCTCGCCCCGGCACAGGAAGCCCAGGAGGCTGAAGCTTGCCAGGAGGAGCTGGCCATGAAGGTGGAGCAGCTCAAGGCAGAGCTTGTTGTCTTCAAGGGACTGATGAGCAATGTGAGTCCCCAATCCCTCTCCAGCCCCACAGCAGTGTCCTACCCACGTGGTGTGGCTGTGTGGAAAAGCAGTTCCATCCAGCACTGGCAGGGTTGGTCTGGGGCACAGCGAGCAAAGCAGGGATGAGGGAGCAGTCCTGCATGTGGGGGAGCGTGGGGGCACCGATTGCCATCTGTCTTGCCTAATATTCCTCCCTTATCCCCTTCCTGTGGTGCCGTGGGTTCAGAATATCACGGAGCTCGACACCAAGATCCAGGAGAAAGCCATGAAGGTGGACATGGACATCTGCCGTCGCATTGACATCACTGCCAAGCTGTGTGACGTGGCACAGCAGCGGAACTGCGAGGACATGATCAAGATGTTTCAGGTGAGGAGCGCCCGCTGCTGCTCCCGACTCAGCCACCAGCTCTGGGGAGGAGAGATCCCAAAGGAGGAGGTAGAAGAGACAACACCAGCCCCCTGCCAGGGGAGATGCTTGGTCACCCTCGCCCTTGCTCCTTCTGGTCCCCTGCTTTCTGTCTCTCTCGGGAGGACCAGGCAGAAGGGCACAGAGTGGAGGTGGAATGCTCCAGATGTTGCTTTGGACATCAAGAGTCCCCTCACCCTCGTGCTGATGTGTTGTGTTGGCCCGGGGACCCCCCAGTGCTAGGGGAGCAGCTGCAGGAGGGAGACAAGTTGCTTGAGTGTCTGTCTCTAACTCCATCTCTCTCCTTTCCCTTCCCCTCTCTGTCATCTTCTCTCTGTCTCTCTTCTCTGTCTCTGTCTCTTTTCTCTTTCTGGATGTTGCTGCTTTTCTGTCTCGCTCTTTGTCCCTACAGAAGCAACTGGTTAGTTCCATTCAGTTGAGAAATTTTAAAAATTTTAAACTTTCTTTTAAAAAGGTCGGCCTATAAATATTGACATGTTTCACCTTTTTCAGACTGTCTCTTTTTTCCTGTTTCTGTCACTGTGTTTCCCTGTCTCTGGACTGGGGTGGTGGGTGATTTGAGTTTTTCTGCAGTAAAACCACATTGTTTTTTTCTCATCAAATTCATAGATTCCATCTTTAGTTGCTTAGTTTTAATTTTAGAAAATGCTAAAACCATGTTTTATCCATTGCACCCATCTTTAACCTGATCATAACGAGCCCATCTCTCTCTCTCTCTCTCCTCTCTCTTTTCTTCCTTCCTTTCTTTCTGTCTTTCTCTCTCTCCCTGCCTTTCTGTCCCTCCACCATTCCTTTCCCCTCCATCTCCTGCCCACTCCCTGCTCCTGCCCTCGGACCCGGCCTCGTTTCTGTAGTCTCTGCACTTGTCTCCCGTTAAGGTCCCAGCCTCGGTGGGGCGGAAGCGGGAGCGCAGGCAGGTCAGCGACGAGGACACCTCGCTGTCGGAGAGCGATGCCTCCCGGAAGCCCGACGAGGAGGAGGAGGACGAGACCACGGCCATGAGTATCAATGAGGAAATGCAGAGGATGCTGAACCAGCTGTGAGTGCGGCTGCTGCGCACCTCTGCCTGTGCTGTGCAGCCAGGCTCCAGCACCAGGCTCCCTGCTGGCCTGGGGTGGGGAGGGCAGGGGTGCTCTGTGCCTTCCCTTCCCGGGTGAGGGCCAGATGAGAGATGCTGCTGTGGAGAGTGGTCACCTGTGCTCTGTGGCACAGTGGGACTGTGACTCCCTGGGAGACCTGAGCCCACCTATGCCAACAGTGGGAGCTGGTCCAGCTCCCCTCCTCTTGCCCCCTGTCCTGCCTTTTGGGAATCTGTGCCTGGATTTGCTGGGGCTCCTGACCATAAAGCCAGCCCCTTCCCCATCAGCTGTTGGGTTTGGGCACACCTGAGTTCTCCCTGGCCAGACCCCCAAGAGCTGCAGCCCTGCCCGTGAGCGGGTGCAAGGCTTTGGCACCGACACAGCCCCCTGCCTGCTGTGCTCTCCTGCTGGGTGCTGACATGCTGTTCCCTTGTGCCCAGGAGGGAATATGACTTTGAGGACGACTGTGACAGCCTCACGTGGGAGGAGACAGAAGAAACGCTGCTCCTCTGGGAGGACTTCTCTGGATACGCCATTGCAGCCGCAGAGGTGCAGGGGGAGGTAACGGCGGTGTCGGGGCCCTGAGCTCTCCTTGGGTTGGGACGCTCAATCCTGTCTGAGCCTGGGAAGATGCTCTCTCAAAGACCAGATTTCAGCCCCTTTGCCTTTGCAGGCCTGTACACCATGCTTTCCTGCCTTTTCTGCATGAATACATCACAGCATCCCTGTTGAGGTCTCCTTTTCAGAGACAGGGACCTGTAGCCTGAGGGGTGTGCTGAGGGCAGGGTGCACACGTGGGGAGAGCCACAGCCCATCCAGAACAGAACACTGCCTCTGCCTGGACTGCTCTCTGGCGATCCTTGCTCATGTTCACCAGCCCACCTACCCAACTGTGCAGCGGGCTCTTGGAGTCTGGCCAAAGCCCTTGTCATGCCAAATCTTTGGCCCTTGGCAGGCCCCTGGGGATGGATCACGCTCAGGAATGGTTTCCAGATCTTCAGTGCAATGCTGGGCTTTTTTGGGTTGGTGTGGTCACTGCCCAGTGTGGAGAGTCCTGAGTCTCTCAAGTCCACGTTGACAGGACTGACTCCTGTCTTATTTGTACTACACTGTATATATTTCTTCCTCTTTCCCTGTGCTGCCAGTTCTTTCTCTGATTTGTCTCTCTCTTGCCTTTGGTTCCTCATGTTGGACGCTTCCCTGCCTCTAAACCTGCTGTCTGCTCTCCTCAGCAGCAGGATGACAGCCTGGAGAAGGTGATCAAGGACACGGAGTCACTGTTCAAGAGCCGTGAGAAGGAGTACCAGGAAACCATCGACCAAATAGAGGTGGGAGGAGGAGGAGGTGGGGGAGCCATGGCACAGAGGGGTGTGAAATGGAGGAGTGGGTCCCTGGGGGAGGGAGGCACTATGCTGGAGCAGGTCACTGGTAATGTGGGTGACAGCCCTTGGTGTGGCCATGCCCGCTGCCCTGCACCACATGCCCTGGGATCATCTCTGCACCATTTCCCTTGAGCAGCTGGAACTGGCCACAGCCAAAAATGACATGAACCGGCACCTGCACGAGTACATGGAGATGTGCAGCATGAAGCGAGGCTTGGATGTGCAGATGGAGACTTGCCGGCGGCTCATCACCCAGTCTGGGGACAGGTGAGCTCCAGCAGGGACACCCGGGCTCTGGGTCTGAAGCCGGGGTGGTGGTGGGAGGGAGCTGAAGGACATGGCAGAGCTCCTGCCCTGCCCTCATGTGGTGTGGAGAGAGGGCAGTTCCCAGAGGCTGCTGGACCCCTGGCTGGCCTCCACACAGCTCATGGTGCTGCCCCTGCAGAAGGCAGGAGACACACAGGAGTCACTTTTGACATAGGAAGCCAGACCACCGTATGGAGAGAGGAGCTGCCTCTGTGGAGCCAGGGTGGCTCCAGGCTGGGGACCCCTGTGGTGGACTTCCACAGACCCCTGGCCTTACACACCTTGTCAGGTTCCTGCTCTGGGCAGGCCCCTCCAGCATCTCCCCCAGCTCTGCTTCATGCTCTGGAATGCTGTCCTCTGGAGCACCCTCCCAGCACCCAGGGATTCCTGCAGACACACACATGCCCAAAGGGCTTTTCAGCTTCTGTCCTTCTTGCCCCACACCAAAATGGGTCCTTTCCCTCCCCCTGGGCGATGCTGTGACTGCTGCCCTTTACGCTTCTCTGCAGAAAGTCTCCTGCCTTCACCCCGACCTCCAACAGCGAGTCGGCCCCGAATGAGGAGAGCGAGGAGTCCGACCGTGATCCCCCCAGCGATGCTTCCATCAGATAATGAGGGGAGGCCCGGCTCCCTCGGACCCCCTTCCTGGCACGGGGTTGCCTGAGTCACACCTGGGAGAGACTGTCAGGGACGTGGAACTGCTGGTAAACGTCTGTCACCCAGGCTCACTCCCGTTTTGGGGTGCTTGGCAGACCCCACACACCCCCTCACCGGATACCCTGCAAATGGGAATAGCTAGATAGACCTGAGGGCCCTTGCCCGGGCTGCTCCGCCTTCAGCCCCTTCTCCGTTCCCTTTCCCTGCTTTGGGTAAGCCGTGGTTCGGGCAGGGAGGCTCCAAACCTGCCACGGGGGCGTTCTGCAGAACGTGCTCCCAGGCCCACCTCCTCCGGCCTCCGTCCTGGCACACCTGCCCTGCCCTCCCTGCCCTCCCTGCGCTTCACGGAGCCAACGAGAGCCGTACCTCCCTGCAAACTGGACCTGACACTGGTGCCAACTGGACCGAGCCCGGGGCTCTCCCTGTCCTTGCTGCTGGCCGGGCACCCGGCTGGCACTGCCCATGCCGAGCCGGGCACCCTGAGCCTCCCAGGCCTTCTCGGGGGCGGGGGCCGAGTCCCGCTCACTGTGCACTTTGCTTTGCTCACGTCTGTGTTACGCGGGCGAGGTCATTAAATGGGACGATTTCCTTTTCTACAGCTTCGCTGGGTGTGGCCTCTCCTGTGCTGCCGCGGGGCTTGAGGCGGGGCTGTGGTCCCCCAGACCCCAAGCCCCCATCAGTGGGTCTCCCCATGGTGGATGGGACAGTGGTGAAATCCCTGTTCTGAGAGCCACTGGCCCTCAACAGGCCCTGATGCTGCATGGGGTGCCTTGTTTTTAACCTGGAGCATCATCAATGCAGAGGCCGAAGGATTGAAAATGGAACTGATCCTGGCTTGTGAACCTCTTCCTGTTTCCTGGCCTCTTCTGCCACACCAGGGCATCCCAGAGCACCTTCCTGCCTGCCCTCAGTCCCATATCCCAACTCAGTGTAACCGCAGTGGGGATCCCCTGTCACACCATTTCCTGTGGCATTTTCCTGGCTGGCTCCTCCAGTGATGGGGACGGGAGGCTGGGGCCTGGCAGGGTGTCAGGAGGGAGCGAGCAGCCTCCAGAGACGCAGCGTGATGCAGTGTGATCACTGAGAAGTGGACACAGCCTGCACAGCCAAGGCAGGTGAAGTTCTGGAGAAAAAACGCTTCCCACTAAAGGTACTGAAGGGAGGAGAAAGCACATGGCAGTAGAGTTTTTGGATCATCTCTAGGATTATGTATGGAAGATAAAATGGGGGCTGAGGGATGCAGGAGTTTCTCTCTGTAGAAGTGGCTGAGTGGCTGATGCTGCTGGGTGCTTGAGCTGGGAGTGCTGTGGCATCCATGCACCACAGCACAGTGTCCGTGTTGGGCAGGGTGAGCTGCTCTGCCCGTGCCTGCCCCATGTGTTAAGGCATGTGTTGGCATTCCAGCAGGAGCTGAGCTGCCTAGAGCAGGCAGGGAGGCGAGTCCCTGCAAATGGCAGAAGAATTGAGCAGGAAACGGGAAATCAGGGCGCAGGTGGAGCCCTGCTGGTGCTGGGGAATGGCAGTTCCTCGGCCTGTGGTCTGCTGCAGCTCCTGACTGCCATCTTACCTTGCAGGAAGCTGGGAAAGTGTTTCACAGGAGCAGCAGGGCACTGGGAAGCAGCAGAAGCCCTGGCTGTCTGTGGGTGTGCGGGTAGATGGGAGGTGCGTGCCTCAGTGCCTGCCATGGCCCTCACCTCTATGCCACCTTGTTAACTGTTTCCATTTCTTTCCCTTTTCCCTCTTTATTTTTCTACCTAAAAGATGTAAAGCCCAAGGAAATATTTTACTATTTCAGTTTTCTGCTTTCAAGTGATGATGCCTCATACACACAGTAGATCAGGGATCACTTCCTATCCTGTCTGGAGGCTCTTCAGTTTCATGCAAGTCCCCTTTCCTGTAGGCATCTTTGCAGTGTTTTCTGCTCTTTCTCTCCTGTGGAGAGTTCTGTGAGTGGCCGACAACTTCTGGCTTCCCCCATGCATAATCCGGGACGTGCATACCTTTGCCTTGGTACTGCTTCAGGAACCCAGAAGACTGCAGAGTACATGCCCTGAGAGATTTCAGGAATGAAGCAAAGAAGGATGACATCTCTGCCTCGAGCAGTCATTGCCCAGAGGAGCAGCAGGTGCCAGACACCCATGTCCCAGCACACGTGGTGACCCTGGTCCCACACTGCCTGCCAGGACTCCATCTGCAGTGAAACCAAAATCTCCACCACCCATGTGTGCAGGATGCTGTTCCCTGGTGAACTGTATCACCAGCAAGAGGCTCTGTTCCCCCACCAGTCTGACAGCCTCCAAGATCTCTCTGGCAGGATATTCAGCAAGGATCCTTTGCCTCATCAGTTCCTCAGTGTGGGAAGCACAGCTCAATGCCCCAGTGTTAGCTGGGCACCTGTCCAGCTGTGGTGACCCCACATCTTTAATGCTGAAATGAGATGTGGTCCCTCCATCTACTGAGTTCTGGGCTCCTTTTTCATTCTTTGAGGAGTATGAAGCCTGCTTTTCTCCACCATGTGCCCTGCTGGAAACTGTGATGTCCAGGAACTACTCAGTGCAGTGCTGCTTCCTGAGTCCCCAATGTCACCTCTTTTCCAGGACACCTCTCGGCAGTGCCTGCTCAGGAAGCAGTATCAAGTCCTGTCTGGCTCAGTGTCCGTGCATTAATGTGAATGTTTAATGCCCAAGAACAGTCTGAGCACAGACTGAATGGGGCTCCGTGGCAGGAGGCATCTGGGCAGTCCCTCTGCCAGCATTCAGCTCAGCACTGTGGCTGCTGAATGCTGACCTCTTGAACATCTGTCCTAGACCATCTTTTTAGGATTGTGTCTCTGGACTGGGCAAGAAGGTCTTCCCACTGAATATTTAGCCAGACTGGTTCATCAGCTTATTACCCTTCAGGAATGTTGGAAGGAAGATTCTCCCTTGGGCAGGGAGAATTGGGTTAGAGATCACCTAGGGAAATGGGATATCCACAAATCTATGGCCCTTGTAGGGATGCATCCACAGTGCTCAGGAGCTGGTGAACACCATAGCGGTCATCTTTGAAGGTCTGATGGCAGGAGAGGGACCTGAGGCCTGGAAGAAGCAAATGTCACCCCACTCTTCAAAGAGGCCAAGAAGGAGCACCCAGGAAACCAGTCAGCCTCACCTCAATCCCAACAAGGTGATGGAGCACCTCATTCTGGAGGTTGTCTCTAAGCATGTGGAATACAGGAAGGTGAGCAGGAGAGTCGGCTTGACTTCACTAGAGGCAAATTATGCTTGACCAACATGATTGCCTTCTACCACAAGACAACTGCCTGGATGGATGGAGAGCAGAGCAGGGGATATTCGAGTCTGCCTCAACTTCAGCAAGGCTTTCTACACTGTCTCTCACAAGGTCCTCGTAGACAAACTTAGGAAGTGAGGACTGGATGAGTGGACAGTGAGGTGGATTGGGAACTTGCTGAACAGCAGATCCCAGAGGGTCACAGTCAGTGGCACAGGGTCTAGCTGAAGGCCTGTCACTAGTGGTGTCCCACACGGTTCAGTACCAGGCCCATCCTTGTTTAACTTACTCATCAAAGACTTGGAGGAAGGGTAGATGCTTTCTCATCATGTTCATTGATGACACCAAGCTGGAAGGAGTGGCCAGTACTCCAGAGTGTTGTGCAGCCCTGCAGAGGGACAGGTTGGAGAGATGGACAGAGAGGAACCTTCTGAAATTCAGCATAGGCAAATGCAGGGCCCTATATGTGTGGAAAAATAACCCCGTGTACCAGCACAGGTTGGGGGCTGACCTGCTGGTGAGCAGCTCTTCAGAGAAGGACCTGGGGATCTGGTGGACAAGAAGCTCTCTGTGAGCCAGCAGTATGTCCTGGAATCCTGGGATGCATTAGAAAGAGCATTGCCAGCTGGGCAAGGGAGGTGACGCTCCACTCAGCCCTGGTGAGGGGAATCTGCAGTGCTGTATCCCGTTCTGGGCTCCTCCATCCAAGAGAGACATGGAGCTCCTAGAGCAGGTCTAGCAAAGGGGAATGAAGATCATTAGGTGAGGAAGCGCCTCATGAGGAAAGGCTGAGGGAGCTGGGCCTGTTCAGGCTGGGTAAGAGATGTCTGAGAGGGGACCTCATCATTGTCCATAAGTATCTGTAGGCTGGGTGTCAGAGGAAGGAGCCAGGCTCCTGTTCTTGGTGGTGCCAAGAAGACGTGAGACAACGGGCAGAAACTGGAACGCAAGAAATTCCATGTGAACAAAGGAAGAACTTCTGTACTGTGCAGGTGTCTGAGCACTGCAGCAGATTGCCCAGAGAGGTTGTGGAGTCTCCCCCACTGCAGATATTCCAGAACTGTCTGGGGGCAATCCTGTCCCATGTGGTCTGGGACAACCCTGCTTGAGGAGAGGGGTTGAGACCAGATTACTCCCCTGGTAGTCCCTTCCACCCTTACCCATTCTGGGATTCTGACCAGCCCCACTGAATTTCTTGATGAACACTAGCAGATGTTCCCACAGAGAGGAGGGTGGGGAGCATCACTTTCCTTGCACCTGACCACATGAGGGTGGGATGGTGCTTTACTTGCTTCAGTGGGTTCAGGAAACCTAACCACTAAGTAGCCCACATCTTCTTCCTTGTGTTTAGTGAACCTGCACCCTCCCTTCACTAATTCCTGGATCCTATCTCTTTTAGATTGTATCACTAAGAGAGCCTGACCTGTCTGTCGAGTCAGTCAAGGCCCTGTATTTTCCACCCAGCACCCTTCTGCTGGAAGCATTTGTCACTCATCCCACATGACTCGTGGTGTGAGTTATCTTTCCCCATATCAGGATTCCTTGGATGGACCTAAATGCAATGCTGACAGCCTTCACCAGAACACCTTTGGATTCCAGCTAACCTGTTGTATTATTTTATTTATCGTGTTTCTTACTCAGGAGTTATGAGAGGACAAAGCTGCGATGAAAGGCGTTCTTGTTTCTCAGACTGATCTGGAAGCTTGACTTTTATCCTAAGCCTTTACCTTTGGCCATGCTCTTCATACATTTATGGTTGCTGTGTCTCAGTTCTGTGACACAGGGTGCCCCAGAACTCACAGGTGATGACCAAGTAGGTCAAGTACTCTGGCTGCAGGGAAGAAAGCTCCTTTCATGAGGAGAGGTCAGAATTAATGCAGAACACAGTGGAGGTACTGTCTCATTGGAAATACACCTGGATGGTGCAGGGACAGGCTCCTGGAAACATCTGGCAAGCTGCTGCACATGGTGATTAATGCTAGGAGTGATGGTAAAGCCATCATGATCAAGCTGGACAAGTGTCACAACAGATGGGGAGAGGCAGCATTTCCAGCTTCGAGAGCAGACTGCGTCTGGGCAAAGTGCAAGAGGAAATAGAAATCACCAGGGTAGGAAGAAATGTAGTTAACTGATATTTTTAAGGGTCACGGCCATATGGTAGAACTGCTAGTTCAGTCGAACCTGTTGGATAAAGGAATGGGCAAGAGCCATTGTGAATTTGGTTTACAAGCAATGTCAAAAGTGATATTCACTCTAGAGCTGATAGCCAAACATGCTCTGATGCACAATTTCATCAAGGCAGTGAAGGGCCTTCTATAAATACTCCTGAATCCCCCCCAAAAAAATGTTGATTTATTTTGTGAATACCTCCCTGCTTTGCTCGACCAGAAAAATTGTGTTGTCAATAGGAGACTTTGGCTTGAGACACCAAAGAATATGCTGTGCCAGGGGGATTTTCTCATCAATTTACAAGTGATGGAATGCCCAAGTAAGGCAGTGATTTTAGATGTCCTTATGACAGATGAAGACTGGGTAAAGATTGATGGTTGCCTCAGGACAAGGGATCAACTGAGAAACAAATTGAGACATCAGCCAGAACAAAATGTCACAGCTGAGAGCTGTGTGTTGTCCTGTAACTTCTCCTTAGAGTGAAATAAGTGAACTTGCAGATTGTGGAAAGAGCAGTATTTTTCCAGTTTTTAAAAAGGCTGTGATTTAGTAACATAAGATAACTTTCAGTGAGTGAACTTCCTTGAGTAAGTGGCTATGTGACAAAAGTACTTAGAAATAAGAATAATAGAAATAGTAATAAAGCTTGACCTACAATAACAAAAAATAATCCTTGTAACAACTGCAGCAACTGTGCTTAGGAGAAAAGGAATAATTCAGCACAAAAGAATAATTCAGCTGTCTGAAAAAAGGTCTTCAGCTGCTCATATCACCTCAGAGAAAAATAACAATACTTGAATGTGCAAGGAACTAGCATGCTGTTCTAGTTACATTTAAAGAAAAATCAATCCAAACAGTAATATTTTCTTATTGGGAAAATAATCAAAACAAGGCCAAAAAAAAAGAAGCACTCACCAGATAAGTCTGCTCTGTACATGGAAAATGCAGAATGTGCTCAGAAGGGAATGATGAAGCACTTTCTGGGCAGTGAGCAATAAGGAGGATCCTTGACAGGATCTCCAGCCGAGCACTGCTGCAGTTCCAGGCACAGATGACCTGGAGCACAGTAACTGTGGGGTGCCTGGGGTGCTGCAGGGACAGGGATGAGCAAGCCCCCACACAAAGCCTGACGCTGCCTGGGCAGTCGGAGCGAGCAAGGCTGAAAGTGAAGCACGGCGCTGTCGCTGCCTTCCCGCAAACGGCGCTTTGGGAAGCGCAGTAACCTCCACACTGGGAAAAAGGCACTGGCTGCTGAAATCCGTGGTTTGCTGAGGTCAGTTTTTAAAAGCATCAGGGAAGACAGTTAAAGAAAAGCCTGGGTGGTGGATGGGCAAGCAGATGACGTCAGTGCTTAGTCTGACAGGGCATGGACAAAAGCCAATGAGGAGCCAGTGGAGGGGGGAGGAGGCGAGAAATCATGAAGGAATGGAAAAAATCTGCAGTTTAAGGAATATTTATAGAAGGACAAGGAATTGACAGACAAAACTGACACCATTTTTGATATGTAGAAATGATACAGACTCTCAAAGGGGCTAAATATCTCAGTCAAAAGTGCTAAGAGGCATTACAGAGTATTTCTGAATAGGGTCAAAAGATAATTTCTGTTGCCAGATGTACATAGCCATGCATAGATACATTCAAGAGCAAGAAATAGTGACTGACCTTGCTGGGAGAACAGAAGGGTTGGAAAGACCTAGGGCGCAGGGCTCACCTGCAATCATGTGCAAGTTCTCAGCCAGACACTGAAGATGTCTTTAAACATCTTTTACCCACATGTGACATTGGTGTCCTTTGTCCTGCTTTGCATCAGAAATTGGAATAGATGGACCAAAGACTCCTGTCCATGCTTCCAGGCTGGAAAAAAAAATGTTTTGAAAGTGAAAAGTTTAGTTACTTTGCTCCTAAAGCAAAAAAGACAAGTGAGCATTTTTGCCTAAAGTCACTTCATGATGTTGGTCAGGATGGCAGTTTAGTCAGGCTGATAAAGGCATATGAGGATTCTGAGGAGATGGGGAAGCTGGAGCCATTGTGAGATTTGGTACTTGGTATCCAGCACCTAAACCAGTACCCAATTTGGCAGCTGAAAAATGGAGATTGCAGAGATTACAAACCACCTTTTTTTTTAAAATTTTCCTCTTCTGTTGCAGGACTCAGACCAAGGTCAGCAAAAGTTGCTCACTTGTTTATTGGAGGTTTGGGCAATGTCAAAAGAGGGCTTTGAGGCCTGCATGTAGTATTTCTCACTTAGCAACCCTGAATTTCATCCAGAATTTTAATAACCCACTCACTCAGTCACAAGATCCTTCTGCACCTTTCCACAGGCTCATTCAGGGCTGAATGTTTTGGTTCATTTTGCATAATCAACACACCTTGGCACCCTGTGCTCCAAATTGTTCTGAAAGTGTTGATTGATAGGGCAGATCGGCTCAGATGCTGGCCACTCACATCTCTCAGTTGCCACCAGCCTTGCCACAAGTTTTCAGCCTGGAGAGGCTGGTCTTCCCTGTCCTCAGGCAGTTCTTTGAAAGGTTTTGCCAGCCTGCTTTTTCCTAAATTCCATTTCTTTTCATCATGGGGGGGTTGAGGTGAGTGGTGAATTACTTGCAGCACAGGTACCTGTTCATCCATTTCATGCTGGAGACCACCGAGTCTCGCATGTGGCTTGCTGCCCTTCATGTCACAGACATGTTCTCAAGTCCTGATGCTTCAGTTTTCAGTCGAGGCTCCATCTCATTGCTGCTGAGGAAAATCTCCTGTCTGGCAACACCCCAAAGCTCCTCTGACGGCAAAACATCAACTTTACTTTTCATTCATGGACTTAAGCTTCCATAATCACTCCCACGCCATCTTACGGCTTTTTGGCAGCTTTCTTATCTCCAAGATGCATTTGAAAGAGGTTTTCAGCCTTCCTTTTCTATTTGCAACATAATCTCTTTTTTTTTTTCTCTTTACAGTTACTAAGCCTCATTTACTAGTATTTATGAGTTTTTCCTTTGTTTTCATTTTGACTACAGCTTCTGCTTTTTGACAGCTGCCTTTTCAAATCTTACGCTGTGAAGCATAACCCAGCCCTACTGTTCCTTCTAGGGAACACTTAATTAACTCCCTCAAGAAGATGATGCTTCTGTAGTAAGGTAATTTATGGAGGTAAGTCAGCTGTCCTAGAGTAAAGAGATTACATTCAGCTCAGAAGAGTAAGTAACAAATTACTTGTTTTTGCAGCATGTACAACACATTGGGATTGCCCAAAGGTAGGCAGCTTGGTTTTGATGAAATGTGAGCACTGCTGGAGCCTGCAGGGGTATTTGCATACCCTAAGTCATGAACCTGCATTTTGTGAATGACATCAGTTATGAAGGAGGTTGAAACATCATCCTTTAAGATGTTTGTCTTTTGTAACTGTGTCATAAGTCTTTCAGAGACCTGTATCTCCTCTTCCTTGCCCTGGTCCTGCCAATTGCTTTGCTTAAAGACTGATTTACTTCAGAACTGGATACAGGATGTTTTAAATGCCCAAGACTTTTTGTCACTGTGCTTACACAATTACCATTTTGTTATGTTTTGGATTGATTTTTCAAGTGAACTTAACTATTTTCCACATCTGCTCAAGCTGGTTTTCACTACATGGCATCTTCCTTAATGCTGAAGTTTCATGCTGACATCTCAACATGAAGGTGGTCTGAGGACCTTTCTTGGGGAAGCAATGCATGTGTAGTAGTCTGTGCAAAAATGCCAAGGAAGTATAAAGTAATTTCTCTAAATGTTCAAAGTTATCATAAAACTAAATTTTCTGTAACATCACTGCTAGTTACCCTTAGCTGTCTTAAAAAAAGGAGAATAAAACATAGAACTTACCAGCCCTAGGAATGGTTGGCTGCCCATCAGAGAAGCTGTCTCTTGGGGCAGCCAGAGAGCTTTCCCAGAGCATCCCTCTCCTGCAATGGCTCTGCACAGTGAGCCCTGCTGCCTGGCCAGCCAGGGAAGGCAGAGTCAACCTTTAGCCAGGATCAGTGTCTTTCTGCACCTTCCCCTTGCAAGGTGCTCACAAACCAGAATGGATTCTGGCTTGTGGCTGCTGCTCTTGGAGTTGGTTTGTCCCAGCAGAGTGGCACAATTGCTTTTCACTATCTTGCTGGATGAGAGCCTCTTCATGTCTGCCTGAGCACCTGCCTTGCCTGACCAAGCATTTCTATCTGCTTTCCATAAAAACACTGGAGCAAAGAGAACAAACCTAGAGCTCCCCTACCTGGGGGAAAACTCCTCTCCAGAGACAGAAGCAGCTGCCACAGATCTCTCTTTATTTCAATGCCATCCAGAGTCATATGTCAATTTTGCAAACTGATGGGAAAAATAAAATTTACATGGGGTTTTTTAGGTCAGGGTTGCAGTTCTCAGACAGGCTGGCCACTGAGCTAGTTTTTCCATCTGTCCAGAGGGGCCTTGCTGTGGTGCCATCTGTAGGTACAGTGTCTGGATGCAAAATAAGGATTTGGAAGAGCTGTGCATTTTAGGGAGGTTATATTAGAGAGAGGAAACCAAGCCCTCCAGGCAGTCCAAAAGCTGCATGACTAGTTTGCCACACTCACTCTCCCTGTTTCCATACAAGACCAACCATGTTTTAAATGCTGTGATTCCTGGCTTTCTTCACCTCAATACCATATAATTTTTCTGGGAGAGATCAGATTGTAAAGCAGTTGAAATAGCATTTGAAAACAGAGTGAACCATTATTCAAGACATTCCCAGCAGCTGTTGGTCTGAGAGCACATACTCTTCCTCCACCCCGAGGCTGTATGACTTTGCTCATTCCAAGAGCAATTTGATCTCAGGTTGGATAGGGCTCACGCTTGTTAAATAACAAGAATTTGCTCTAGAATTTTCAGGTAGTCTTATCTCACTTAGGAAACATAAGGCTTTTTAGGAGAAAAATTTGACTCATTCAAATGTTCCAGCTTTTAACTCAGTTCAAAATATGCTTTACATGGGAAAAGAGGACATCTACCCTTCTCCCCCTTCAGATGTTTCAGTAGCCTCTCTGCACTTCCAGATTATCAAGCGAGGCTCTGACTGGCACGCACACAATATGCAGGCACTGAACACAGCACAGCCATTCAAAGCACCCAGGCACAGCAATCAAGGACAGGATGGGACCAACCCAAGACTCATTTGCAATCTTGACAGGTCTCCAGGCTAGATAGCCCCCCCCCAGCAGAAAGCCAGCTCCATGGGAGGGCTGCCTCCAGTGAGCTCCAGCACCAGGCAGCTCCCATTTGACGCCAGAGTTACCTAAAGCTCCAATGACGGGGCCATTTCTGGTGTAATCCAAGTATTTCTGCTGTCCTAGGGCTAACAAGCTGCTCAGAATCCCAGTTCCTATCCAGAGGCAGGTTATTCAACCTCTTCTCTTTGCAAAATAACTTTGAGTCATCACCCGCTAGTCCAGCAAACATTTAATTCTTACGCAGCCCAACTGCTGGAGATAAGCGGCTCTGGGAAACCATGTCCAGCATACCTTGATCCTGGGAGTTTAAATCCTCCAGCTTATGTCCTTGCAGCTTCCAGATCAGGGTCTAAAGCACTTGGGGTCCGGACAGCAGCTCCAACCGTGCCTGCCAGGGAGAGAACACATCAGCCCTGAGATGCTAAGTTAAGCTGCTAAAAATGGAGTTCCACGTGATTTTGTGCAGTGCATTGCTTATCTGTCCTGGTGCGCACAGGTCACAGAAGGCTCTGTCGCTGCCCAGCAGCATTCATGCTTCCAGAACTAATGCAGGGAGGCAGAGGGCTGACACTCACCTTGCAGAGATTTGCTGCTCAGCAGCTTAACTGCAACTGCCCCTCCTTACGCACAGAATTAAGCCAGAATTAAGACTGGCCACCACCATGCCGCTGATGGCCTCCCACACGTCCCTAGGCAGCCATTTCCTCTGGGGCAAAGCCAATTCATTTCAAAAGGCAGAGCCAGTGAAATACCCGCCTTGTAACACCAGCAAGTATCTTCCTTGTCCCCTGCTGAGTCTAGGGAAGGAGAATTAATTTGTTTCTTGTGCCCCTTTACCAAACCAAATGCACGAGTCATCTGCTCAGCACTTCTATTGTGCATGCGCCCATCAGACATGCAAATCCAGAGCTGGGTGGATGGAGCCAGAGCTGCTTCCCATCCTACCATGCAGTTTTGCTGTGGAGCATGGGCCTGCACCACCCACACCTTGTTTTGCCTCCTGGGCTGGACTCTGGGCTCTCCCACGTGGAACAAGCAGCTCAGCAGGCTGCACTCCCCAGCTTCTCATGGCAGCTGGCAGAGACTGTGCCATGCAGGCACCTGCAGCTGCTCATTACATACATTCACCCCCCCACCTCCCCCTGACAGACAGACAGACAAGGCTTGTCAGATGGTGATCACTTTTATTGATGTAAGGTGGTACACAAACAGATCAGTTTCTATCAGCCTCTCCACCTCCCCCAGGCTCGGGGAGAAGTTGGAGGAGTGGGGGAGACAAGGGAACAGAACTGGCCTCTCACTGCAGGATGCAGAGCTAAGCGGTGGTGAACAAGGGCAGGGGCTCCAACAAAGGAGAGTCCTGCTTCCCTAGGCAGCAGGGGGGGCTGTGTGCTCAGCTTACTCCTGGGATGCCATGTGGACCATCAAGTCCACAACACGGTTGCTGTATCCATATTCATTATCATACCTGGGGGACAGAAAACAAGCGTGTCAGGGCTGACCCATTTCTTGCACCCCTTCTTCCAGCTCCTCTGCCCCATCCCACACAACTGAACTCCAATCTACCCTCTGGGGGAAAGGAGGTAGCTACAGTAATTTCAGATAAGAAGCACTCTCATCTCACTCCACAGTGAGACTGGAGGTCTGTGTATCCACCTGGATCACCAGTGGTAAGCAACAGGACACCCAAGTCTGTAACCTGTCTGTGCCAACCCCCAGATTCTCCAGGGCTGCACCTACCAGGAAACCAGCTTGACAAAATGGTCGTTCAGTGCAATGCCAGCACCCGCATCAAAGGTGGAGGAATGGCTATCACCATTGAAGTCACAGGAGACAACCTGAAACACAAGAAATTGGAATGCATATGGCTGCCCACAGTCTCTATCCCAAGTGCCCAAACCAGGACCCTGGCAAAGCTGCTGCCAACAGCCTTCTGGAAAGGTGAGGCAAGAGCCAATAAGCGCAGGCACTGCTCACCTGGTCCTCTGTGTATGCCAGGATGCCCTTCAGGGGCCCATCAGCAGCAGCCTTCACTACCCTCTTGATGTCATCGTACTTGGCCTGAGGAGACAGATCCATCATGATCAGATCCCAACTCACACAAAATGCCCACTGGGGACAGGGGAGGGAGGAGACACACACGGCAACACCCAGCAGATGCTCTTTTCCCATAAAGCACAAGATGGGTGCAGAGAGGGCAATTCCAGGTGCAATAGAGAGCTTAGAGGAAGCAGGGGCACATCTGGAAGTTGTTAGGATCTCATCCACAACACTTACTGGCTTCTCCAGACGGCAGGTCAGGTCCACAACAGAGACATTAGGGGTTGGCACACGGAAAGCCATTCCAGTAAGTTTCCTGTGGGAGACATGAGTCAGTAAGGAACAGCATCTGGCACTCCTCTGCCAGTCTAGCAATGTTTGGCCTCCTCCTGACACCTGAGAAGGGACAACACTCACCCATTGAGCTCAGGAATGACTTTTCCCACAGCCTTAGCAGCTCCAGTAGATGCTGGGATAATGTTCTGAGCAGCACCTCTGCCATCTCTCCAAAGCTTCCCAGAGGGCCCATCCACTGTCTTCTGTGTGGCTGTGATGGCATGGACAGTGGTCTGAAGAAAGAGCACAGGAGGAGTAAGAACACAGCCAGTACTCCCCAAAAAGAGCATCCCAGGTGACACAGGGAGTACAGATGCTTTCCCTCTCACAGGAGGGCATCTGGAGCAGGTCACCTTCCTCAGCACCAAGCTGCAGACCTACCATGAGACCCTCCACAATGCCGAAGTTGTCATGGATGACCTTGGCCAAGGGCGCCAGGCAGTTAGTAGTGCAGGAAGCATTGCTGGGGTAGAGAGATAAAGGCACATCAGCCAGAGGCAACACTTCCACTAGGGTGAAGTGAAGTGAGACCCCTGGCAGCTGCTGAGAGCTGCAGGCCAGAAAGCACGCTCCTCTCCTTACCTGACAATTTTCAGAGACTTGTCATACTTCTCATGGTTGACACCCATCACAAACATGGGAGCATCAGCAGAGGGGGCAGAGATGATCACACGCTTTGCACCACCCTTCAGGTGAGCCTGGAGACAGAGAGAGAGAGAGAGAGAGAGAGAGAGAGAGAGAGAGAGAGAGATAAGAGATTACATAACTCAGGATCCTTCCAAGCTTGCTTCTTCAGATCTCCTTCATAGCCCCATCCTGAGCAGCTCTGTACATGGTGGCATGCCTGACAGGCAGAAAGCAGCCCTATCCCTTCTCTCCTGTGCCTCTGTGGCATACTCACCCCAGCCTTCTCCATGGTGGTGAAGACACCAGTAGACTCCACAACATATTCAGCACCAGCATCTGCCCACTTGATGTTGCTGGGGTCACGCCTAAGGAGGGATGAAATTTTACAAGCTGCTCCATGAGACACCTGCTTTCAATCTCCAGAGGAGCAACTGGGAAAGAGATACTTACTCCTGGAAAATGGTGATAGCATTCCCATTGATAACAAGTTTCCCATTCTCAGCCTTGACAGTGCCCCTGAAGTGGCCATGAGTAGAGTCATATTTGAACATGTAAACCTAATAAAGAGAGGGGGAGTGGAAGGTCAGGCATCCAGGCTGCCATCATCCACTAACGCCCTGGGAAGTTACCAGAACAGATCCAGAGGAGCCCTACTCAGAAAGGCCCAGAGGGGGCACTGCAAAGCAACTCACCATGTAGTTCAGATCAATGAAGGGATCGTTGATGGCCACCACTTGGACTTTGCCAGAGAGGACGGCAGCCCGGGTAACCAGGCGGCCGATACGGCCAAATCTGGAGAGAAAAAGACAAGGGTGAGGAGGTGCAACAGAGAACCAGCCCAGCTGGGCATGGGAGGCAGTCCTTGGCAGCCTTCCCTCGGGATCATCGGCTGCTCCCTGCCCATGAGGGCGGGAGGGAGTCCTGCAGCTCGTCCAAAGGCCAAGGCACCCCGGTTAAAGATTAAGAGCGACCCCCACCCCAGAAAGGTCAATCGCTAAATTTACTGAGAGCCCCGGGGATCCGGTTACTCCTCGGCCCGGCACGAGAAGGTCACAGCCCCGGGGCCGCCATCGACACACGATCCACCGAGAGACCTTTTGGTGGGGGGCTGCAGGGATCCCCGGGAATGGGGAGGGAAACTGGGGCAGCCGAGCAACGGCAGCCCTTTCCGGAGTGAGTCACCCCGAATCCGAGGAGAAATGAGTCAGCAGCACCGCTCTCTGCCCCGGGGGGCGCCGGCGGAGCGGGACCGGCGGGATTCAACCTCTCCCTCTCCCCAAATCTTCCCCCCGCGCCCTTGAGGCGACCTTGCCGGCCCCCCCGCAACCCCCCCCAGACCTCTGCTGGTCCCGTCGGCCCCGGCACTCACCCATTGACTCCGACTTTCACCATCTTTACCGCTTCGGGATGTTCCTGCGGGCAGAAACACCGGTAGGGGTTTGAGGGGAACTGGCAACCACCACCCCCGGCGGTCGTGCCCGCACCCGCCGCCGTTAACGCCTCGCCCGCGCCGAGGGGCGAGTGGGCACCGGGGGGGGAAGGGGCCGAGGAGAACGGGAGAGCGGGGACCCGCGCTCCGAACCAGCCCCCCATCCCCCCCCCCCCACCCCGGGCGATCACTCCCCCGCCCCAGGCGATTAACTCACCTCTCCCCCTCCCCCGCCACAACCATCCACCCTCCCCCCCTCCTCCTGCGGCGACCATCTCCCCCCTCACACCCCTCTCCCTCCTGGCCTCACCGCCCCCCTTCACGCCGCCCCCGCCATTTTGCGCCGCGCCGCCTTTGTGCCCGTGGGCCCCGCCGCCACGCGGCCCCGCTCCGCCCGGGGGCTGCCGCACCCCCTGCCGGTGGGCGGTGCGGGTGTGTGGGGAGGGGGCTCCCGCACGCCCACCCCCCGCCGCCTCCGCTCTCTCCCCCCGCGCATCTCCCCCGCCCCGCCCGTTACCTGCTGCCTCCGAACCGCCCGGCGCGCAGTGAGGAGGTGGCGCAGCGCCTCTCCGCCGCCCTTTATAGCCGCGTGAGGGTAGGGCGGGGGCCCGCCCCGCCGCGACGCCGTCGAATGGCAGCGCGAGGGCCGGACCGGGCTACGTGCGCCCGTGCTGCGGGTGCGGCTGCCGAAGAGCCCCCCTGTTTCCCCCGCCCCGCCGCCCCCCGTTAACAAAGGCCCCGCTCTGGGAACACAGGCTCCGTAGCGATCACCCTCCCGTCGAGCCACCCTAAGGGGGTTGATGGCGGTGGTGAAAAAGGCACCGGTCCTTGCGGGGAGGTGTCCCCAGAGCGGGGATGGGCGGCTGTACGCCTGCCAGAGGAGGCAGGGAGGGTGATAGCAGGTCGGGGGCTGGTCCCGCCGGGCTCGCTGCTGCTCCGGAGGATGGTATGCGCTGTTTTCACCTGGTAACATAGGGCAGGTAGTCACCCGCCCCGGCTGCAGCCTCTGCCCAATTGGATTGAGTAGTATCCAGTATCCGAAGGGACCTACGGGGAAGCCGGAGAGGGACTCTTCGTCAGGAGCTGTAGTGATGGGAAAAGGAGTGTTGGGTACAAACTGAAAGGGAGGAAATTTAGGACATTAGGAAGTTCTTTACTGTGAGGGTGATGAGGTACTGTAACACGTTGCCCACGGAGGCTGTGGATGCCCCAGCCATGGCAGTATTCCAAGCAAGGATGGATAAGGCCTTGAGCAACCTGCTCTAGTGGGAGGCGTCCGTGCACGTGGCACGGGGGTTGGAACTGGATAATCTTTAAGGTCTATTCCAACCCCTTCACATTCCATGATTCTATGGCTGCAAGGGCAAAGGGGCTGCAGGGATGCTCGGGTCACCCTGAGGGATCAGCGGATCCCTCCCTATTCCCCCCGGCACGGGAGGTACTGTCTGGGAGTTCTCCCATCTCTAGGCTGGGACCCTCCTCTGGATGGGTTTATCCCGGCGTGCTCTGGACGGGGCCCCTGGCCGGACGCTGCCCCAGCAGGCCACGGGAGGCAGCGTGAGCACCATCTTAATGAGGCACTGCGGCACTGCTGCCGCTGCCCGCGGGACGTGACGGCGGAAATCCTGCTCGTCTGCCGCCTCGGCCCGCCTTCCCTGGCTGCCTGCGAGGAGGAAGCGCTCCTGGCATGGCCGCTGCCCGCTTCCCCGCCCCCCATGCTGGGCTCCCTCACCGAGCCCTGCCGCCTCCATCCCTCGGCTCCGTGTGGGGCAGGTGCGGCGGGACACACCCGCCTTAGGTACAACGCCCAGAGCACGCACAAATCCCAAATCTCCCATCCCGGAGGAAGGTGTGGGACCAGTGGGAATGCAAATCTCGACTGTCAGAGCGGGTAGGGGTGGTGGGAGCTGGAATAATGCCCCTCTGGCTGCTCCGCTGAGCAAGGCTTTAAGGATAAGGAAGGGGGTGGGCAGGCTGGGGGAACCACGCAGGTACTGGGGTGGGGGACAAGAGAGGGGTCATGCAGCTCAAACGTAACCCTACTCTCCTTAAACCACTGCTATTCCCGGTGCTGCTGAGGGGCTAAGTTTAGACCCAGCTGAGGTTACAACCTTTTCTTAAAGGCCAGTTCATGGTGATGGCTCGCGGGGCACAGCAGCAGGGCTACGAGCTCGTGCCGGGGTCGGTGGTGCCCCAGCCGCAGCCCACCGAGGCAGGCTCGGGGAGAGCTTCAGCGCAAACAGGAGGCCCCGGTGTTTGTTCTGGCGGGGGCAGAGTGCGGCCGGGGTGAACAGCGCGGCCCTTGTGTCCCGTGCCCGGTCGATACCTCACCCGTGTCCGCCCCCCCGGCCGCACCGCGCCGCAGCCGCGCGTGCCGCACGCCCCACGCGGAATGGCGGCGGCGCCGGCAGGGCCCGGCACGGCCCCGCGCGTGGGGCCGGGGGCGCCGGGCGGGCTCTGCCACCGCCTCCCGCCCGCCCCCCGGCCGGGGGCAGCCACCGCCGAGCGCGGACGCGGCAAATGAGTACAGCTTGTTTAATGAGCGAGTCCTCGGGCACGGGGAGCAGGGAGGGGGCTGCCGGCGGAGCGGGGGTTCAGCGGCCGCGGGGGGCAGCTACGGAGCCGGGCAGCTCTCCTCGTACCGCCACGCCGCTTCCTCACTGCCGCAGCCTCCCGTTTTCGGGGCGGGAGCTTCGGGGCTTCGCGCAGCGGTGCGCCGTGCGGGTTGCCGAGCCGTGCAGGTTCCCGGGGCTGGGTGCCCTCCGACTGCGGAGAAGCGGGCCTGGTGAGCCGCCCAGCGGCGTCCCGCCCGCCTGCTCTCGCCCCGGCCGGGCCCCAGCACCGCGCCGGCAGCACAAGGCGTCCCCGGTGCCGGCCTTTGCCCCGGCGGCTGGCAGGTGGTGGCCCCACAGCCTGCCCCGCTGCCCCATCCCCTCGCTGTCTGCCTATGCGCTCCACTCTGCCCTGAACTCCTTCCCTGCCCGCTTGCTCGAGCCCACGCTCTTGGCCCTCTCACCTCGGAGGCCCTCCAAAGCTAACACCCCAAACCACTGAAGGTCCCGATTCGGTCCAGTTTCAGCCCGAAGCAACCCCTGGGCATGGCCTTCCAGGCCCACTCTCCAGGCAGTGCCCACTTGCGACTGGCGAGGTTCTTGCGCCAGAGGGATGGACGAGCGGCTCTAGCCGCAGATGGGAGGAAGGGGAGAGTGGAGGAGAGCAGCTGAGGACCAAAGCTGGACCCCTCCTTCGTGTCCTCTTCAGTCAGCGTGGACTCGGGCTCCAGGGGCAGCAATCGTGAAAGGAGCCTCTGGGATAAATGGAGGAGAGAGGGATGATAAGCCTTGTGTCCCCTGGTACCCCACTGCCCTTACTCTCCTGAGGGCTCAGGCAGGACATATAAAGTGATGCCTGCTCACAGCACTGTGCCTGTCACATTGCATCCAGACACAGGGAAGGGCTTGACCAGCAGCTCCCACTGTCTGAATTGACTTTGTCGACCACAGCATCAGGCAGACAGCTGCTGTGAGCTCTGCCTGCGGGCAGATTGCCCTGCGCTTGTAAAACCGTACACACGTCCTGCCCTGCCCCAGATTTGGAAGGTAACTCTTCAGTCCTTGCTCCTTGTGGATGCTGAGCATCTCTGTGTGCTCAAGCTGCTGTGTACTATTTCATTTTATCAGAGGGCTGCTGGGAAAGGATGGTCCTGCCTCAAAGGACCATGATAAAGATGAGGGAGAGGCAGGAGCAGAGTAGGTGTGAGGAAGAGGGACTCCCCATCTGCTGGAAATCCTCTAGGTTAGCTGTGCTGACTGTAAGCCCTCAGCACTGCTGGGAGACAAGTGTTGGGGGGTGTGTTGGGTGCAGAGGAGGCATGGCACTGCTGCCCATGGAAGCAGCCTGCAGGAGCCGTTCTACATCTGTCTCTCACATGGATGCTGAGCTAAGGCTGAGGATGCCTTTGTGCAGCTCTTTGTGGTAGCAAGTTAACTGAAGTGGACACAGGCATCCTCAGCGAGGAGAGAAAGTGGTGAGTCATAGCAGGCTCAGTCTTGTGATTTTAGTTCATGTCCTGACTATTTCCTTGTGGCTTTCCCAGGGTGATGTAAAGGCAAGGTGCTGGGGCTCAGGTTAGGGTTTGGGTAAGAGGGAGCTGGCTGGATTGCAAAGTAAAAAATACTATTGCTGTAATTGCTGAGGATAAAGATTTACTCAAGCGAAGAAGCCCTTAGTGGGCATCCTGACAGGGCTCTTAGCCTTAAAGAGGGTCTTTAAGGGGGGTAATACTGAGCTTAGGAGCAAAACTCCTGGCCCAACAGGATGCATCTTCCCTCTGAAATATGAGAACCAGAACCATGATGAGAGATGTGACTGTAGTATCTGGTGCCTGCTGACACAGTGTGGGCTTAGAAAGGACCGGGCTCTTCACTGCTAAAAGCTTTTGCAGAGCACTAAAAAGCTTATGTCTGTTTCCTGTCTTGAAATGCTGGAGCTCCTTAGGGGCTGGATTATAAAGTCACCCTAGAGCTGAGGCTGCTGAAGGGCAGAGTGCAACAAGAATACACAGCAGCCTTCTTGTAGTTGGAATTTGGGACCACCTCTCATTTGAGGTTCAAACACAGCCTCCCTCCTCCTCCTCCCCTCCTGAAATCAACCTCAGCTTTCTCCCTCCTACCTGTAGTCTCTGTCTTGGTAAGGACACAGTCTGAACGCTGGCAGAGAGCAGAACCAAGAAGAGGAAAAATGAGCAAGGCCACAACCGAAGCCCCAGCATCTTCTTAGCCCAGGGCTGGTGGGAGGCAAGGCAGGACTTGCAGCATCTGTGTGGGATGTGGTCCCTAGCCCCTCTCTGCCTTTATAGCTTTGGTTCTGGCAGGCAGCTGGCCCCAGCTCCCTGCTGAACCACCCCCTGGAGCTCCTGAACCTTTCAGCCCTTTTGTCCAGGGTGATATATTTCAGGGTGAGCTCAGCAAGACCCCTTCCTCTAAAGAAAAAGGACACAAAGGTGTTTACTGAGTGTCTGGGAAGACAAATGTGAGTTGAGCTGCTGCTGGCCAGGACTCGGAGGTGTCTGTCAGGGTCAGGGGACACTTTGAAACACATCCCAAAAGGAGGATATTGAAGGCTGCATTGTGTAGGAGTATTGAACATCCTCCTCATAGGCAGAGTGCTGTTAATGCGATTTCTCTGATCAGTGTGAGCATGAACTGCAGCTCAGGTAGAGTTAGGCACACTGCTGGCTGCACAGAGTGGACACAAATTCAGCTCTGTGACAACACAGGCCTTTGTTTTTAATATTTATATCTTGGTGAGACAGTTGGGCTGGGAATGAAGAGCTCCTGCAGCAGAAGGTGGGTGAATTCCAGTACTACACAGAATTTGTAGCAGTGATAGGAGCATGGGTCTAGCACTATTAGCATATAATTTGCAGGCTGTCTGTCCCAAGTCACCATCTGGAGGACTGGGCTGAGTTTCCAGAGGAACCGTCACAGAAAAGAGCTTGTTGAGACTCAGCTTGCACTTTGTCAAGCTCAGGCACACAATGGGAGCAGGATAGCAAGGAGCAGATTCCTACCTCCTAAATCTTCTGGCCGTTAGTTCCCCCCACTTTGTTTACCTCTTCCATTTTACTGTAGTTTCTCACCAGCTGAACAAGGCAATGAGGTCACTGTTTAGAGATCAGGGTGCAGAGGTCAGCCTGGGTATGAAGACAGAAACTAATCAGCAAAGTTTGTTAGGGGAGAGGAATGGGGGGACTGTACCCTAGCACAGGATTAGCAGTGGGTATGCTGGGAGAGTTTAACACCCCAAACTTCCCTTTGTTCAGTACTGTTGCACAAGTCAGGCCAGAACTTGACAGAACATGTTCTTCTGCCTGCTTTTGTTTATTTTTTCAAAGAAAGAAGAAAATTAGGAAAAGGTCTTCTGCAGAGATAACAAAAGTCACAGTTCAGATATTTGCTGTCTCTCCCTCCTTCTCTCCATTTTTTGCAGGCATTTTACACTTGCAGATGCATGTTTGTGGGTCCATTTCTTCTCTGCCCAAGGAGACAGAAAGTTTTACAAACCTTTTGCATCCAGTCCTTGAGAAGTGAGTATGGCCCTTCACTGTGGGGCACTGATGCTGGAAGCAGTGCTTTGCACAGCTGTGGACATCCAGTTTTGTTAGCTCCAGCTGATGGCTGCAACCCATGGCTGGTGCTGTGTCCAGAGCAATGTGATGCTCTAGTGATCCTGTGTGGCATTCCTGTCACCCTGCCACCTGGGCCACCACATGGAGGGGCTCTCGATGCCCCACTGAGACATTTTGTGGGAAACAGGATTACTTTGAATTTTCAAAGCACAGGGAACTGCTGGACAGCCACGGGACACACGCCCCATGTGGGCATTAGGATGGGGTGCCTGGGCACAAACGGGGTACAGGGAGGTGTGTGCACAGCCTTGTGCTGGATGTGGTAGTGTAAGGAGCCCTGTGGTGTGAAAGTTCCAGAGGGATGGAAAAGGGAGGAAGGACAGGAAGTCAGCACATGTTCCTGCTGCATGCAAGGTGTCCCAGAGGATGCTGTTCTGTACTTGCCAGTCACATGTGACTGTCCAGAAAGAGCTGAGTCAGTGTGCTCGAGCACTCCTGCTGCCGGCAGGAGCAGCTTCGCTGGAACACACCGGTTACATGAGTCAGAGTCACTCCTTTGCTGAGGGAAAGGTAAGGGCAAAAGGAACAGCACTTTGGTTTTGATATGAAATGTAGCAGCAGTTTGATCTGGCATTCCTTGAATGGGGTGCCATTCAAGGCAGAAGAATGCCAGAAGAATGCCAGAAATGTGTTTGCAACTGCTCCAAAATTCCAGTCCACTTGCACAAAGACTGAGCCCTGCAGGGGTGGGCAGGCTCTGAGAACTCAAATGACAAGTGTCCTCCTTGGGTTCAGCAAGAGCTGGGGCTGGCAAGAGGGAAAGAGCCATCACTCTCACGTATCAAGCAAGAAACTTCAGAGACTGCAGAAACTTTGCAAATTTTCTTGCGGATTCTTGTAAGTTCTTGCAAATCCAGCAAAGCCTGGATAAAAT
The DNA here is from genome assembly GCF_028018845.1 of Melospiza georgiana. Lineage (NCBI taxonomy): Eukaryota > Metazoa > Chordata > Aves > Passeriformes > Passerellidae > Melospiza > Melospiza georgiana. The sequence goes on from NC_080431.1 coordinate 80,730,108, forward strand.
GCAGGTGCTCAGTGACTCAGGTGCCGTGATGTTGCAGCTGCTCTGTGTCCCAGATCCTTGCTGGGACTGCAGTAGAACTGAATAGTTACTCTGACATGTCCTGGCAGTGACTGTGAAGTGAAAGGCTTTGGCAGACAAGTCCTTGATTGCCCCAGTTTTCTCAGACTCAAATAGGTTATTGTCCTTTTTTCCTCTCTGATGCTAACAAGTTTCCTTTATAAAAACCCTTCCCTTTGGATGCTGGGGCACTGACTCTAGAGCTTGCAAGACCAGAAAAGTGCTGCTGAATCACAATCAGCCTTCTACCAACAGTTGCTCATACAGGAAAGGAGCAGGGCAACTGGACACTGGGACATCTGGGAACTGAGTGAAGAACCCTGAGGGAACACCCCTTGGCCCAAGGTGATAGAAAGGGACGATGGTGCCTGCAGGCTCTAGAAGTGTACAATATTGACATTATTCCACTGGTCCCATTTGTAGGAGTTCAGAGCAACCATGGTCAGGAGTCCCTAGAGAATGGAAACACCATTGATCTTGGCACTGAGTAATCCCACTGCCTCAGGAGCAGGGGAGTGGGATTACTCCTTCAGCAGTGATTTATGGTCATTGTGGCAGTCACCAAAATATCTCTGTGAGGAACAGAAGAGCTGCAAATATCTACTTAAGGCTGTAGCCACTGTGTAGCTGCCAAAACCCCTCTTAGATTTTGCCTCATCTTTCTTCAGGACTTCCTTTGCCCATGACACAGGACTGCTAATTCTTCTGATATGAGGGGAGGATAGTGAGGAGGAAGGTGCTCCTCACTATCTGCAGAAAGGGACCAATCAGAGCTCTCACCCACTGACTTCTCACTCCCACTTTCCCAGGTAGTACAGTGTCTGAGTGTCCTGAGCAAAGGACAGACTGCAAAGCAGTGAAGGAGCCAGCACATCAGTCCAGTCACTGATTGCCAAACCCTCCTTCCAGAAGGATGATTGTGTTGATCTCCTGAAGGAAAAAGTTCAACCACTTGTAGAAAAGTATGGTCTGAAGGTGAGCCAATGCCTAAAAGTTTTATGGCCACCTCACTTCCTCTATCCACCCGTTCATATCTCCCCTTCTATATCATTAGCAACGTATTATCTCACATCGACACACATTGATTGCTTGTAAAACTTTGAGCCTGGGCAGGCATCCATAGATGCTGTCTTTTGCTTTTTTAATTCCTGTATGTGAGTGTCATACCCAGTGGGTGGTGAGGGAATCACGTATGGTGTGCATGACTCTGTGTTGTATTTACTGTCAATGCTGTAGCTGCTACCTTTGCCTCCTGGAGCCCTCACCGAATATTTTATCAGGAAGGAGGGGAAAAGGACAACATTACTGTAGCTTTCTGATCTTTGTATTTCATGTGATTGTCCTGTGGCTACTGGTGTGCTCTGGAGTTGGAGCATATCTATCTTGGTATTTGGCTATTTTAGTCTGGTGGCAAGTGGGCAAGTATTTTCACTGAGTCATGGGTCTCAAGTGGGGTGTTTATAAATACACCTGTTACCCCATCATTCCCCACTTTACTTGTTTCTGAAAGCATTTAACATGATTTTGTCCATTCAGGTGTGCTCAGGTTAGTGCAAAGCTATGCACTTCCTAATGATTGGTTTTGTTTTTTTTTAATAGGGATCAAAATAAGCTACAACAGCTACTTCTGCAGTCAGCATGCTCTACTTGCTGGGGGAACCTCTGAGCACAACTGTGGGAAGGTGGTAGAGCCTCAGAGACAGAGACTGCAGATCTGCAGGAACCAGTGGAGAGGAGGAGCACCCTTCCTATTCCTGCCCAGCTGGTGACTAGTCTGCTTTCCAGGCAGCTGATAAGGTAAGAGGAAATAATTCTGTAGTAAGAGCTCTGGGACAAATGCCAACTTGCCTCTAGACAGAAGGTTAAAGGTTATTTATGTGATTAACACAGAATCTAATTTAGGGCACTTCATGTTCACAGGGCAGTTTAAGGAGTGCCAGGACTGACTTGAAAACTGATGTGGCATTTGCAAAATGAAAAAACCCAAGTGCCAATTTTACTTGAAACATAATTGGATTTGCAGCAAATACATTCCAGAAAACAGTAAGACAATCAAGGGTATCAGTATTCTTAGTAACTTATCAAATAAGCATTATTACAAGTTACTTCTAAAGTTTTAGCGTTGGGTTGGTTTTGTTTTTCAGTTTTTAAAGATGTATTTTTTCCTTTACCTATTGTTTATTCAAGTGCTCTAGTCTAAGGTAGCCTTTCTCTTTCTCCTCACACCCCACTCCCTGAACACTTCTTTGATGCAATATGCACAAGAAAAACATGCAGGTGCCTTCACCTCAAAACCCTTGGCTTGGATTTACAGGATAAGGGCTTCAAAAAGCATGAAATATAAAAGGGCCTAAACCCAACACCACTGCATTGGTCCTGTGATAAAAGCCGAATAGTGTAGAATAAAGCACATACAAAATAAGAAAGGAATGAGCTTTTTGTACTCTGTGGGTAGTTTGGCTCTTCTTAGACTTTCTTCCAAAGATTAAAAAAAAAAAGTTAATAAGAACAGCTTATTCTCATCTGCAAAGTCAGGGCAAAATCAGTCCAAGTGCCATGTTCATCATCACTGCCTTTCTTTGTGGAGATATCAGAAGAAAGGGTTGGAATTGCTTTATGCTGGTGTTAACTTCCATTTTGTCCTCCTTTAAAGCACTGTCGTATTCTGGGGTAGTTGAGACAAGAGAAGGCGACGGTTGCATAAAGGGAGTTTTATTTTTAGTTAAAGGCAGTGGCAGATGGCTCCTTCAGCGCCGCCGTCGGGCTGAAGATCTGGTGATGGGAGTTGTTTTGGTGGGGGTTTCTTCCTCTCTTAATTCTGCTAATAGCTCTAAAGAGAGTAAAACATGTCAATAATAAGCACTCTGCCTTGAGCAGAGAAATCTACAGGCAACCTCCACAGTGGTCTGAAGCCCATGACCAAAGAGACATCCCTGTTGGGCATGTAGTCCTTCCCCCCTCAGAGCACACGTGTGCAGCGCCTTACCATCCTCAGAGTTGTTCTCCTCGTCACTGGAGAAGGTAATGACGGTTTTTTTGCGTGGAGGGCGCTTCCGGGCACGCTTATGATTTTGGAGGATGCGGGATGGGGGCGTGACAAAATCATTATCTGAGTTGGCTGGGCTTAGGGGCTGGCGCCGTGAACCTGTCAAGAAAAAGGGAAAAAATAGAGAAAGGCAGCAAACCTCTGTCTGTAAGGCTGAGGAGAAGTGCTCAGGTGTTTCTGCTGGACTGCAGGATCAGGGGAAGGCTGGAATGTCACAAAAAGGAACATACTTCCTATTGGTTTCTGCTTGGCTGGTGCTGGCATTGGAGTCTGACTACCGTCCTGGTATGTCTCTGTGGAATCCAGTCCTCGCTTATGGGAGGCAGACAGCTTCTGCTCCAGCTCTTCAGCTAGAGCCTGATGGAGATGTAAAACAGCAGTGCAGGGGAAAAAAAAAGAGAAGGTGAAGGGAGAGAAGTACTACATCCATAGCAGAATTGCCATCAAGTTAAAGGAATAAATTGATAAATTGTTAGCGTTGAGGAAAAGTCTGTTTAAAATGAAAAACTGCAGGGCTTTCCAGTCCCTGCATGTAAAAAGCAATTGTTTTCTGGCCTGGACCCTTGTCCCACAGCCTTACTTTAGCCTCAGGTTTGACGCCTGCTCTGCGGAATCGAGCCAGCACGGTTTGGAAACAATTGTAGACAGCTGGATCTTGGAGCTTGTCTGCAAAGCAGTCATAGTTGTCCTGCAGCTTGTGAAGGCCCCGCTCCGAGATTGGAAGCAGAGCAAGGCAGTGGGACAGATCCCGATACTGACGCTCAGTCCTGGCAAAGACACAGATCACCGTTAGCTCCTACGAAAAGGGGTGTGTGAGGATGAGCACATCCCATCCAGAACTACCAGCATTTCCTGCAGGTGCTTCTGCCCTGGACAACATGAGATTCAGGTTGTTCTGTTACAGGTCAGCGACAGGGTGCTGTGCCATACCACAGATAACTACCACTGTATTCCATGACACTGACTTAGTGCCTGTTGGAAAAACATGAAGGCTCCACTGCTAAAGAGCACAGTCACTTGTTTGAAAAATGTCAGAGGTTACTGCTGACCAGGAGGAAAAGACTCAGTGAGGTCAGGACTCCTCTTGAAACGCCTTATTTCAACCATGTAACAAACCCCCCTGGCTGTTCATTTTTGCATGTTTGAGATGATCTCAAGCAGAAGCTGTATTTGATGTTCTCTCTCCCTTTCCTGGTTAGTTACATAAAGAAGGTCACAGTCATTAAGTTATAAAGTCAGCAAATAACAAATGCTGCATCAGAGAATGACTACATTCAAATTCCAGCAAAAGTTACTGGAATAAAACCAAAGGGAAGGAAAAACAAAAGCACAAACCAACATCCCTAATGTAGATCACTGTGATGGAATGGAAAGGGAAAAAGCAAAGCCAAAGCCCCTGTTTTTAATATACACTAAGTGAGGGCCTCAAGTCTGTCCAGCACAAGCTGTCTCAGGATGCTCTGCTCAAGCCCAGACAGATGGAGAACAAAGCTGCAGCATCCAGGTCTTCCACCTGTAGTCTGAATGACACCTGGCAAGTTCCTATGTTTAGAAGTCCAGAAATGCTGAGGAGGGTGATGGTGGCTGCAAATCTGCTCTGAGAAGCTCCTGTTTTAGCTTGGAGTGAGAGTCTTGCTCTAGCAGTACCACTAGTGTGCACCAAGCTCATCACCTTCGTGGTACAGAAATATCAGGGCATTCTACTAAAAGTGAGACAACACACACACAGACAGTTAATTACAAATGTGGTGAGAAGAGCTCACCAGTGCTCCTGGGAGCTGGAGAGAGGGACCAGCCTCCACTCTTTCTCAGGAAACAAAATCCAAATATTTTGGGAAATATGCAACTCCCTGAGGCAGCTGAGCAGGTCACATGCCCAGGCACTGTGCACAAATGGCCAAGATAAGCAGACAGCTTAAATCTCAAGGGCAAAGCCACAACAATGGAAAAGGAAAACCACAGGAATGGAGGGAAGCAGGGTACACCAAAACCAGTGGAAGCTAAAATTAAGATATCTCACTGGAATGGAAGGAGATAAATTTCTATTATTATTCTTCTTGGAAAGAAACAAAAAGTGTATGCCTGGTCAGTGAAGTTACAGCTCGGGGAGCAGGAGAAAAGCAGCAAAAAAGCCTTAAAATCCAGAAAGCAAAATTACATCCCAGATTTACAGCATGGGTCCTGCACTCTATACTCTATAATCAGCAATGTACAAGCAAGGTATGCACATCTTGGAGATGGAGCAGAGCAAAAGCCAAAGTGTATGGTGGCACAAGCCCTTAGGTAAAATAATAATAATAAAAAACCCAGAACAGAGTCCCAGATGTAGACTTGGTACTGAGCAGCCCATGCACACAGAACAAGGACAGGCCTGTATCAGCTTGATAGTTGAGATCATCCCAGACAGGACTGCTAGAAAGATCCCAACTTCTCAGCTGAACACACTGATTTCCTAGCTGAGCTGCAAGGGAATAGCCTGTGGAGAAGGATCACAAAAGTATGTAAAATCCACATGTGGGATGTCTCCTTGCTCAGCTATAAAGAATATCTAGACTGTCACAAAACTTTTTCCTTAAAAAAGGGAGGAAGAAGGGGTCAATCACTGCATAATAAAACCAAAAACCTTAATTTATAAGTATTCATGTATTTTTAGGAGAAGGTAGTTAAAAAAAAAAAAGGGAGACCTAAACCAAGTTATGTTGCATTTGTCACATGAAGAATATAATGGGAACCTTTTACAATCACAACATACAAGCTCTTATCTTCTGAAAAATCCTGAGAAGCAGAAACACTTGTCAGGAAAATTAAGATTACAACCCACCTGGCAGTCCGGAATCTCTGACAAAGTTTCTCCACCAAGCTCTCTGTTTGTTTGTCTTTTGTAATATATGAGAACAGATGTCTGCAAGGGGAAAAAAGCACAAAAGATTAGAGCCCACAGAGGAATCCCCATTTCAGGGAGGAGGGGTGCTGAAAAGGCAGCAGTGCTGACTTCTTATCTGCTCCTTCCATCCAGTTTTAAGAGCATGCAGCACCTCCAGACAATCTCCTCACCTCACAAGTTGCACTGACAGAGTAGTTTGTCTGACAAGCAAACCTTGAGGGGAGCACAGTGGCATGCAGCATTTTTCCTCCTCAAAACCATGCTTGTGGCTTTTTCACTATTCATTTGCTGAAAGTGTGTTGTTGCGTTTTGGATCAATGCAAAAGTGAGCACCACTTTGCACTAAAATGGGAACAAAGTCTAGCAGAACTTAAATGCTAACTTCATCCATTAGCTTCTTGAGGGATAGAGACACCTGGACTTTAGCACAGTTAAGTACTGGTGCATTTTGCACTATGTCCTCTTAGAAATCACTGAATAACTTCTATTTATTAAGAAGGTGCTGCTGCTCTCCCCATTTCTTGTACCAACATTTCTGTTTACTTTAACTCAGTCAGGTTGCCACTGGCCTTGATATAGTTGTTCTAAAGCACTTCCTAGTTCAGTCTTTGTTATGTCTACAACCACCACACCAAGCTGCTTTTCTAAGATACATAACAGAGACAATATTGTCAAGAGTCCTCCCTTTGCATTTTTTCCAGCATCAATTAATCTTTAACTACTATTTCCCTTCTTTTCCTATTTAAAGATATGTGGTGTGTTAACTGATTATCAGGTCTTTAATTATCCTGATGCTAATTTGATACCTATCTACATTGTTCAATCAATACTGCCTCTTCTCTTATTTGCCAGACACCTCCAGTTCTCTCCACAAATGTTGCTGGAAGTAAAAAGTTCACCTTACACCTGTTTTAACCCCACCAATCACACTTTAATGCAATTGCTACAATTATGCTCTATGTCTGTGGTAATACCTTCAGTTTGATATTAATTAAAAACAGTATTGAAAAATCCAAAATTATTAAATTATTTGGATTTTTATTTTACATGCTGCCTCTTGTCTACCTGTGATGGTTTGTTTCACTTCAGGCATTAACTTCTATGCGTGCTGTCAGGAACTACAAGCTATAATTCCCAGTATTTCACATTACCCTCCTTAATTAAAGCTGAAGCAAAGATATCCATCTACTTTTGCCACCATAAATTAATTTTAGTTTCAATTACACCCTCACTAATAGACCTTTTCTGTGTCTTGCAATTCCTACCTATCCAAAATCCCATCCCTCTTCCCAAATGCACTGGATTCTCATAGACAGGAAGACTACTTGAAAAATCGCAGGAGATTTTATTGCTCTTCTCTTCAGCAACAGCAATACTTTTGTCTAACACCCCCTTCTATAATCCACAGGGATTCAAATGACTCAGAAAAACCCTCATGTGGTCAAGTTTCAGAAATGAGAGGAAAATGTCTGTACTTTACCAATAAAGATATTATTAGTGCTGTCTATGAGCAACCTATAACCTCAGATTGAAATATTCCAAGATCTCTATACTCCAGAGTCAGGCTTTCTTGAAAAAAACTGAAACCAAACAAGAAAAAAAAAAAACCAAACAAAAAACCCCCCACAAAACAAACCACCAGAAAGCCAACCCAGACCCAAACCTGTTACTGTAACTACAGCTTTACTAAAACTGCTTACAAAACTCCAGTAGCCACCAAAATGACAAAGGCAGCAGCTTTAAAACCTGTTGTGTTTTCCTAATGTTGCATGTCCACGTTCCCATGCATAAAACCAACTATTTTCCTTTTCTAGAGGGAAAGTAATTTTGAGTTGGTGGTTACTCTTTGTAGAGTCTCTCCTCACTCCCAACAGTGTGGCTTTAAAATCAATTCCCCTCAGCATGACTCCATTTCCAGTACAGACTGAAAAAGTCAGATCAAAGAGAACAACTGAAAAAGCATTTTGTACACGTCAATGTAGTTTTTCTTCCCTTGATATGGCACCCCCTTTGCATAAACATAGTCCTGGCAATAAGGGATTTATTTAACCTCAGAATACCTCATAATAGTGTGGAAGGATTCCTCCTCTATGCTGCTGTTAGGATCCGAGAGATGACTGATGATGTCTGGAAGCAGGTTATAGACAGCATTACCCTGTGCAGAACACAAGTTTCTACATGAGATACAGAATTAGAAAGGATAATTTGAGTCAAGCCAAATAAGCTGCCCACTTAAAATTACCTCCTTTTTCTCCACCCCAAATCTACTGACTGAAAGCATCAGCTTTTTGAAACAAGCTCACACAGCCAGCCAAACCTATCCAGGACTATTTGGCTGGGGAGGAAAAGCCCAGCCAACCAACAAGCTCAACACTGCACCCCAGCTCTGCTCTTTGGCAGACTTGGATGCAGTTTCTTTGCCTTCCAACCTTGCCACAACCCAACAAAAAAAGCTTCCTGTTGAAGGAAACAGCTCTTTAGTTCATGGAACTGCTTCCCATTTTCTTGCCTGAAAAGATCCAATCCATATTCTCTTTCCCACTGCTTTTACACAGCTTTATACATCATATAGTCATGCACCTTTCAGAGGTAGGAAGTCAGTGCAGTGAGGTGGCCAGCTCTGCTTTAACAAAGCAAACCAGGACAGAAAAGCCCCAGTGTCACTGCAGCCTCTCAGGCAGTAAATCTCAAACTCTGAAGGGCCCACACGAGGCCGCACATGGAATGAACAGTGGGGGTAACACTGCTCCTGTTCTCACCTGCCTGGGCAGAAACTGCTACAATTTAAGTATCTCAGTGTCCCACAGCCAAGAACAACTCAGAAAGGTTTCAGAGAAGGTGCACTGCCTGAGCCATAAGGTCAGGGAACTCTGCTGCAAAGCCTACAGGTGAGTTACAGAAAATTGCTCCTAACCTTGTGCTGGGCATACACAAGCAAGCAAAGGGAAAAGGCAGTGGTTTGGAGCCTGCTTTCCAGTGTGATTGGATGAGGTCAAATTCAGCAACATCAAGCAAGGATGAAACAAAACTTGTATTGCAAAATTTTTTTTAACTACCCTCATTTAGTCCACAGAGAGAGAGACCAATGGCTCTACACCATTAACACACCTTCTCCAGGGCTCATGTAATTGACCCAGCCTCCAACAGCCCTTGCCTGCTCTTGTGAAATAAGGTCTCTGAGCATCCACTTACCTTGCTGGCCAGTTCACCAAAGAAGTTCTGAGCCACTGCCACGATTGCCTCCTCTGGGTCTATGAGCAGAGTTGCCATCTCACTCACTTGGCCCTTGACCTTGACCATGTCTTTGAGGATGAGGTGAGTCATCACCAGCCCAGCCGTCTGCCTCACACTGGGACAGGGGTCCCGCAACCTGACGGGAGCAAAGAGTTACTGCAGAAAGCACCATGGGAGTGTCTGAGTTATTGGTGCTTGTGACAGCCCAAAGCTCTGGTCTTCCTGCACCAGCATCTTCAAATTTGCTTTCTTGGGTCATTCTCACCTTCTGGAGGCCCAGAACCTTCCACAGGGTGTTCGTCACATGTCCTCTCCCAACAAAGAGTGTAGCATTACCTGGCATAGAGATGTGATGTCCAAGGCTCCACCAGGTTGGGGAAGCGGATGGCTAGATCTCCTGCTGCAATTATGAGGTTGGATCTCACATCAGGCAGGGGGGACTTCTCCATCATGGTGAACAGCAGACGCAAGTGGGAGTCACAGAACTCAGTGCTAACAAGACAGGGTACAGGAAAAAAGGGAAAAATAGGAAAATTCCATCTCTCAGAGAGCAGAGGGGAAAAAACAGTTAAAAAAAAAGTGACCTATGAACACTGTGTTTGTTCTTTCCTTGGGAAAGGAATTGCAACATTTTCTTGTGCTTTAGTACTAGGAAGGCTGGGGAAAGAACTCTGGCATGGCTCGGCAGTACCTGATCATGCAGAGTTTGCCAAGAGTGAGGGCTGCAGCAGCTGACAGCGCCGAGTCACTGTGGGGTCCAGGGTTGTTGCAGATCTTCAGCACCAGTGGAACAAAGGCAGAGAGCAGGTGCTTCCCTAGAAAGTGAGGATAAAGACAGCGAGCATGAGAGCACTGTGCATCGTGCTTTAGGAACAATTACTCCATTTATCTCAGAGCTGCTGCAAACTACAGTAACTGGCTGACTCACTTTCACCACTGAACAACCACCTCCAGAAAGGCAGAGCCAAGAAACAGACAGCCTACGTGGAAAGTGACACCATGGAAAATGACAGTGCTTCCTTCCAGAGGAAACAGCCTTCCTCCTGTTCCTTCCTCCCTTCCTCCTAAGGACCTGTTGCCTGCTGTACCTGCTCTTTCACACAGGCAGACAGCCAGTATTGCTCAGTGGCAGCCACACTCACCATCCAGAAGTTCTGTCTCACAAATACTGCGGATGAGCTCGGCCTCGGTGTCATCAGCTGTGGCTCCCACAAGGCCTAGCTCCTCCTCCATATTGGACTCATTCCCTGTGCTCTGTGCAGAGAGAAGACTGTAAGACAGATGTCAGGCAACAATAACCTCTTTCTTCACAGGTACGTGCATGTTACCAGCTGCACAACTAAAGTGGAGAACAGACTGACACAGAGTGTAATAACCCACTTTCTCCCAAGAACTGAATGAAGCTGTGAAGGGTAGTCTGGGATTTGCCAGTCCACATGCTACAGAACACCAATCACAGGATCACATAGTTAGGTTGGAAGTGACCACAGTGGATCATCTGCTCCAGGAGGGTCTTCCTAGAACACATTGCACAGGACTGTGTTCAGATAGTTCTTGGGTATCTCAAGTGAGGGAGACTCCACAACCTCTCTGGGCAACCTGTTCTAGTGCTTGGTCACCCCCACAGTAAAGAAGTTCATCCTCATAATCAGGTGGAACTTCCTGTGCATCAATTTCTGCCCACTGCCTCATGTCCTAGTGCTTGGCACCACCAAGAACAGTCTGGCTCCATCCTCTTGGCACCCCCTTCCAAATAGTTACAGACATTGATGTGGTCCCCTCTCAGTCTTGAGGCTTACAAGAGGCCCAGCTCCCTCAGCCTTTCCTTCTAAGAGATACTCCAGTCCCTTAATAATCTTTATTGCCCTCCACTGGACCTGCTCCAGGAGCACCTTGTCTCTCTTGCAATGAGGAGACCAGAATGTAAAGAAAGCTTAAACTACTGACACTACTAAGATAAAACAGACCTAGGAGACATTCAGCATCAGTGTGTGAGTCCTGCATAACTTAAGGGACATTCAAATACTAAAAACAAGAAGCTCAAAGCAGCCTTTGAATTGCTGGTTTTGTGAGCAAGATTATGGGAAACCTTATAGCAAATAAAAAGCAACACAAGGGAAGAAAGGAGACATTGCAATGGGGACCAAATCTGTATCCATCCAACTGCTACTTTTTTGAAAATCTCATACTAACCTCCTCCTGTGTGGAAAATGGTAGTGACACTGATAAGCAGGTGGATGAGAAAATGAACTACAAAGTTCTCTGTAGACTTAGCAGTATAAGCATCTAATAGAGACTGGATACCCAGATGGACACAATGTTTTTCTCTATTCTTACCCAGGAAAGTTAGCCTCATTACACTCTGGAAAATGTTCCAAGATAGACCTAACCAAACAGGGCATTTGTAGCATCTAAATCACATTAGAAAGACTACTGTTAAACCTTCATCATTACTACCTAACAGAGGATAGGACTCTCAAATCTCCTGGACTTTGGCTCTAGGAAGCCTTTTTCTAGAACTCCAGGGCACAAATGGATGTTTCTTCACCACTACTGCATCAGTTGCAAAAGATTGCACTGGTAAGAAAGAAGATGATGAGTGAAAGGGGAATGTTTTCCTGAAGCAGGAGGATAAGCATGGCCAGGACATCACCCTTCACTCCCTCCCTTCTGCCTCTTCAAAACTCAAGACCAGCATGGAAGTTAACTGAATAGGGTCCTTCAAGGACCTCAGCTCTCCCTGTCAATCCTGACCAATACCAGTCTGTTTCTATTCCTGAAGTACACATTGCCCTGTACCTCATGCAGCCTCAGGATTGCATTCTCTAGAAATTTGCTGTAGCTGGGACACCAGAAAAGCTGCCCAAAAACCCCTTGGCTCTCACCTGGGGTCTCTGCTTCTTTGTGCTGGTGTGAGATTGCTTCTTGGTCTTCTCCTCTTTGAGGAGGCGGCGCCTGCGTAGCTCTGCACTCAGTGACACTTCCAAGTATGCTACCTGCTGCAGTGCCACCTGTCCCACAAGGGCCACCAGGTGCAGCAGCAGAAACGTGGAGAGACTGCCAGAACCATCAGAGACTCTGTGTGGAGAATCCCCTGCATCTAAAGGAGAAAAATGGCCCCAGTTCAGTGTTGATCTAGACCTCTTCCCTGTCAGTTAGTGCCAAGTCTCACCATCTCCACACTCCACAGACTCCTTCATAGCACTTACACCCTCCCATGCCAACACTTCCACCAGCCCCTCAGCTCTACTCTCCTGCCACCCAAAGCGGCACTGGAAACCACAGTACAGATTTCCTTCACCAGCTTTTTTCCTCACCAGCTTTCTGCTCATCATCCTCCTGCAGCTTCTCCAGAGCTTGCTGACTGCACACATGCAGGATGTCAGCACAGATCTCCTCTGCCCCTTCTGCCAGCTGGTAGATGAGTGTTACAGCTGCCTCCATGAAGGGGATCCAGTGACTGCTTGGCTGGGCAAAGCCTGATGAGAAGAGGGAGCAATGTACCCACACATACCAATGATAACACAGGTGGTCTCACAGCCCAACCCCATCCCCTCCAAACCTGTTGCTGACCTGGGCTCACCTTTACTCACAGTCTCACTCAGGCAAGCAAAGAGCATGTGGTTCTGGGGCAGTCGAAAAGGGGCACTGTTCTTCCCCAGTGCTGGCTGCAGAGACAACAGGTGAGTTACACAAGATCCCCCCATGCCCTTCCCAGTACTCAGCCTTCCTGTGTGCACAATGTTCATCAAACCCATGCCAGGGACATCCAGTACTGCTCTGCTGCTAAACATGCAGCAGGGGCATTACTGTCACTTGTGACACCAGGGTAACTACACTGGGAGGATTTAAAGCTTGACCAAATGATGATCCCAGGCCAACCCAGACCCTTCTCACCTTAAATCAAGATAACTCTTTGAAATGTCAAAAGGATTCATTTAAAATCTGATATTATTTACTCACTCTCTGCAATGAATAAAGAGGGAAACCTCTGGAGCATCTTAGAATCAACAACAGTAAGTCCAGCTTGCCTTGGGGTACTCCAGAACCACAGAGGTTTGTTTAAAAGCAAAATATCATCAGTGGAAATAACCCAGGATAGGTCTGGATCCAAGATCACCTCACACTAAGGTTGTTGCATATATTCTGTATCAGGCACACCACCTTTTAGGTTGGGAATAAGATAACCTAGAGAAATACTAAACCAAGTATGACAATACCTGAGGTGTCCCAGCACACCTGTGTCTGCCTGATGAATATATACTTGAACAAAACAGAACTGGCTTGAGGATTTACCAGCTTTCAGTAGCTTGAAATAAGAACTCCTGAGTCACCTGATTTTCAACTCCTGATTTCTGGCTGGGAGGATGGGTGGGGAACAAGAGCTACTGCCAGTCAGTCAGCCACATATTTTCAGTTCAGTCCCTCCTCATATACAAGCTTAACTGCAGACTTAAGTCAACCAAAAATTGAATTACAGCCATCTTTAGAATATTTAAGAATGTTGTGATACACATTAACTCATGAAGTTCATACAGCAACATCCCCAGTGGAAGGGGCTGTCACAGAATGATGCTGCTCTGTAAAGGAGGACTCCTTCTGTGATGGAACTCCTGAATTAAAATGCCCCAAATGACTGAGTCAAAAAAAAAATAGATTTTTTTTCACAATTGTATTAAAAAAAAGAAGTATAAATTGTTTCCCAGGGAAAGAAGCCATCAACTGTTATGTTGTTCTAAGTACAACATGGACAGGTTTGAAAGCCTTTCATGTTTTATATTCTGCTATACAGCTGACAACTCCTGAATATCAATTAATAGGGAGGGCAAAAGAATCACACCACCAGAAAACATCAGTAGAGGAAAGGGCTTCATGGTTGAGAAAACACAAATCAGTTTAGAATTGGAAGTCTGAAGAAGAGAATTGAAAGGAAAACATATTTTCTTGTGCACTGAACTCTTTACTAATTGAATCCAGCCTGTTGCCTAATGAAAATTCTTTTATTACATGTTCACTGGTGTGTGCTAAGCTTTCCAGACAGTGCTGCTGAATGGTCTCAACCTACTTAATTTCAAAATCTGTAAAAATTTAATTACCTCTCTCTTTTCTTCCATGCAAACAATTTCCCCCCTTTCTTTGTTTCTGGACGGACCTAAAGAACAAACCCATAGCCTTACCTTAGGGTTACTGGCAAGCTTGGAAATAACATTGCATACTTCTTGAGGAAGCCTGTAGTCTTCACATGCCTTCTCAGACAGTCCCACTGTCACCAAGATGTCCAGGTTGGTACCTATGATCTCTGGCTTTCCTCTGTGGAATGGAAGGGATGGGGATATCACATGAGGTGCTGCTGAAAGTTTATGGAACTATGGATAACCAAGAGAAATACTGCTTGTGCCTTGTGGAAGGGAGTGGTTTGAATAAGAGGGGAAAAAATAAAACCCATCCAAACGACTCAAGATACAGCTAGAGGAGCAGCAAGCAGTATTCCACAGAAGCCAGTGTAATCCACTCTCCACTAGGAGATGAGTTTATCCATAGTGATCAACAGCCTCTTTGTAAAGAAAGAAGATTCTTGACTCTTTTTTCCCATCAGAAAGAACCAAAATTTAGAGGGGTAAGAAAAACAAAAATGCTGGAAAGTAGGAAAGAGTAGAGAAGCTCAGGACTTGTGACATATACCATTCCTTCCTCTACTGTGGGAAACAAACCAAACCAACATTTATCCAAAAAAAAAAGCCAATCCCAAATCCATACCCACCCGTTCCCATTTCTGCCTGTGAAAGAACTTTAGGATCATCATTATGCAGGCCTGTTTCTGACTAATGAAGGACTGAAGTAAGGACAGCAAGAAGTGCAAGTAAGGTGAATGCCAAAGGGGAAACTGAGGAAGTGAAAACCTTTTAGTGCAGATACATTTTTTTGCCCCCAGAAAGTGAAACAGATTCATTTTTCTTCATGCTAAAGGCTCCAGACATCTCTACTCAGCAGCTTCTCGCTGTTCTTATCCAAACACAGACAAAGCTGCAGAGTTGTGACACTGTGAACTCTGGGAAGGAATGGGTATTCACACAAGGAAAATAATCTCACCATAATCATTCAGAGGCCGTGTTGGTGGGATCCAACAAAACTATGTTTAGTTCCAGGCTTCATTACCCCACGATAGGGTTACTATTTTTGAAGCTAGAGCCAACGAGTCAGCTGATGCAGCACCCACAGTTCTTCAATAAAATCGACTCCCTGAACACCCTTCCACTGAGAGGCTTTGACCTGGCCCCAGGCTCACCGTGCCATCATCCCCAGCAGCATCACGGCAGCGCGGCGCTCCAGCGCCGAGCACGGAGACTTTTCCGTGAATCGCTCCCAAAGCAGCTGGGTCACAGCAGGCTTGATTTCATCCTTCTGCACAAACTCCGAGATCTGCGAAAGGCATGCAATTAAAAAATTAGAGAGAGGCAAAGGAGAATGAACTTCAAAGTAAAGATGTAATCTGCATTGACTACTGTTTGAATAAAACAGATGCACAACCCAAACCCAGGCAAGGCAAATACTCACTATCTCCTCTAAGCACTGTAGCATTCCCAGTGATGCATCCACCATGATGAGAGACAGATTGTGCACCAGGGCCTGTGCCTTGGCCCTTCAAAAGGGGAAAAAGAACAATAAAATATTAAAAGGTAAAGAAAAAGCAACTGTCACAATTACTGCCCTATTGAAAAGGCTGAAAACATCTGTTGGAGAACAGACATGATCCACAGGATCAGGAAAACTCCCACAATAAGCTTGAGTTCTCAAAGTCATCCAACTCAAGTGCCAATGACCATGATGTGGGCTTGTAAGTCCATTGCCTTATGCATTGGTGCTTCTTCTGGTGCTTAAAGATCCAATCAGAGGCACTAAGCAGCCACTTCCTAGTTTCTTTGCAACCACAAGTCAAAGTACAATTCCCTAGAAACTGAAAATCTCTCTATGAACAAATGAGGACAGAGCACCAACTGCAGGAGTGCTGTTTCCAGGCAATATTATCAGGAAGAAATAAAAAGCAGCAGGTGCTCTTTATTTGCCTGATGGCACAAATGAGGGTGACTTATGGTGCATCTCACCAAGGATCACACTTATTGCACGAGTATCCAACAGGATTTACAAGTGTGTAAGCACTAAAAAAGGGCAAGTGCCACAGCAGAGAGGAGACACAGCTCTTCTCTAGTATGGGAGAAGCAAACTTGCAAGTGGTAGCCAGCTCCCACCACCAAATCCTCAAGAAGGATAAGCAACAAAGACTGTTTAACATCCTCCCATCTTAACATTCTTAACATCTAAGGCATGTAGAAATTGTTAGAAAAAGATTTAAGATGGGTCTGACTGAAATACAAACAGAAATACATGTGAAAGCACCCAAATAAGAAAAAACCTTGTATAGTGTGAAGGATAAAGAAATGGGGAATGTGTTGTGTGCATCAGAAGACGAATGCCTACACGTGACCAAGGCCACAGCATGTATGACTTGTCAGCTAAAAACCCTGAGGTTTGGTAACAGAAATACAGTTTCAACTTTAGACCACACTGTTGCTCTTATTATCCCAGCAGAATGAACAACTACAGTTGTAAGAAACTCAAACAACTGACATTGGCCAACAACTTTGCCCACAGAGTGACGTATATAAGACTCCTGGACATGGGATGACTCCATATCAACAGGTGACTCCTAACAGGCTGAAATTCATTTTTGCCAATCAAGAGCCCTTCTGGCAAGAGAAGAATTCATAATTAACTCTTCTTGTTTCCTATCAGATAGGGACTCTACCCAGAGTATTTAGGCAATGCTTTGTACGAAAGTGAAATTTATGAGAATAAATATTAGTGCCTGACAACAGTTTAACTTCAAGTAATTCTCAGCATCTGCTTTGCAAGGTCTCACAGAGGTTTGCTGCATGAATTTCCGACACGTGAGCTCTATGACAAACCAAGGACAGAAGCTCAGCAGTAGCTCCTGCAGGAAGACTGGGATACTCAGATAATAACCTCACATTTCAGCTCAGCATGAAGCATGCCAGCTCTCAGTTTTCTTCCTCTCCATACCCCATTCCCAACAGCAGAAAGGGAATGGGGGGGAGGGAAAAGAAAAAAACAATTGATTAGGGAGATCCATACCTCTCGGAATCCTCGCTGGGGCTCAGATAGAGCTGTCTGTAGGCATTGAGCACAGCCTCCTTAATTCCAGGCTCCTTTGACCATATGAGGGGCAGCATCCTGCGGACTCCAAGCAGTGCCTGGGGCACGCCAAACTGTGAGACTGCCACGAAGAACTCAATGGCTTCCTGCACCACTGCAGAGAGAACAGTTGTGATAGTGCAGTTCTTCCCCAGTTCCCATTAAAGAGGCCATTAAAACAAATTCATTGGAGTACTGGTCTCACAGCAAGCTTTACAAGCATCTAGGAATCACTGCTACTATCTGCTGAGGGCTTGAGTCAGAATGGGATCACTAGCACAGAGATGTAGATGTCCCAGAAAAGAGACACACATTAACAATATCACAGCTAAATCCAATGTGATATAGTTAGGGAAAAAGCACAGAGACTGTCTTTGAGGAAGAACAAAATTCTCTTCTGGGAAACAGTAGCTTTGGGAAAAAAAGATCTCATAGTCGCAGCAGACAGCTGAATATAAGCCCCAGTGCAATGCTAAAACCAGAGGAACTGAGCTATTTGATGTACAAATGGGGTAAGGAGTACTGTGTTTGGTTCCAGCTTGACTACTCCTGAAATAGACTGCTCAGTCTTCTCACAAGACAAAAAAATAAAACCCCATTAAGTTAGAGCACATCACAAGACATCCACAGCAGTGATCAGAGGAGTTGTGCTGCAACAGACAGTTCATGGAGTCTGACCTCTGGTTAAGTAAGAGCTGTTACCAGTATAAGCCCTTACAAACTAGAATTAAGAATATCTATCAGGTGAGCTGGTATGCTTTCCCTGTCCCCAGTCACACCAGAATACATACATTTGCAACAGAAAAAAAATTAAAACTTCAAATATTAAATCTTTAATTAAGAAAGGGTCAATCTGAGCACACACCTCCCTTAGCACACACCAGTCTCTTCCTAACCCAGCAGCATACTCTCTCCAAATGGAGACAATGTCTCAAAGCACTTCTGCTATTCAGACACTAAATTTGCCTTCCTTATACAGCACAGGACACCACGGAAATGAAAAGTTATTAAAATTTGTGCATCCATTAAAAAAACATCCCCACAATCAAACCCCAGGTGTTGAAGTACCAGGTAGGGCAATTTCTTGGCCTTGAACTTCAAAGGATTGCTAAAGACACTGAACCCAGGAGTTCATTTTTTTGTGTGCAAATAGCTAACAATACCAAACCTTGCTGGGGAAGCCCACATGCTTATCACAAGTAACACGAGCCCTCAGCAGAGATGAAGCCTCAGAAGTGTTTGGATGAAGTCTGGGGCACTGCAGTGCCCACACCATCCACACCCCAGATGTGTCCAAGTGCATGCACTGGAGAGGAGGGGAGCAGGACTTGTGCCCCTCATCCCTTGGAAATGCCAATTTCTGATAAACACTACAAAAAAGTCTAAGTGATTACAGTAGTTCTAATATTAAATATGAACAGCTGAATTAACTCAAAGGCCTTCTGATCACCACCTTTCTCTACAGCACTGAGGAGGACCAGGCCATAGACACTGTTGATCAGGCTCATGTTTAACTAGAGAATAAAGTTTGAGGAAAGGTGAGTTAGATGAGACCAGCTGCTTAGTTCCCCTCTCGTGGCCAGCAAAACAGCTGAAGCTGTGTCAGGGCACTGAGCACATAACCAAACCCAGCTTCACTGGCCAGGCTTACTTTGGGAGAACCTCAGCTTGAGATGATGCACATGCATCCCTCCCCACAGGAGGCAGGGTGGCTTCCACAAGTGAACTCACTTTGGTCACCTGACCGTTTTTTTTTTACTTTCAGAAAGTCCAAATATATTTCATTTGTTTTATAAAACAACTTTTAAACATATTAAAAAAATCTTTTTCAATCTTGGTATTTACAAAAAATGGATTCCTAAAAAGCCTGTTCATGCCCTATTCAACCCCTTCATGACACTCATTTATATGGTGCTCACTTTTCCAATACCCTGGAAGTGTCTATGACATCTGCCTAATGAAGAGCAGCTCCTTCAATCTTTTCTCCTTCTCCTGGAGCTCTACCACTCCATTTTCTGTCAAGCAAGGAAAGAGCTAGAATGCTGAATGGGGAAAAGAGGTTATTTCACATACCTGAGACAGAATTTTCGTACATCATCTTGCTGATCAGGTTCAGAGCTTCTGTGATTTTCACTGAGAAGTTGTAAGCATCTTGCAGGTAGTGCACCAACATCTCCTGTTTGACCAGCTCTGTTTGAGGCTGCTCTTCCTGTACAACTTCTTCAATCTTGTCACTGCTGTTGTCATGTGGAGGATCCTCACTGTTCTCACCTGGGCATGAACCTACAAAGCACACTTGTTTGTGAGCAGAACTGAAGATACAAAATAAACAGGCACAGTTCAGGGCATTTTAACCCTCCTCTCCCCATCTCACAGTGATAGCTTCCAAGAGCCAGGATACAAAAATCCAAATTCTGCAATCAGACCTAGCTCCAAATCTCAGCGTGCTGTGGAACAAGTTCCAGCACTACAGTGTGATGCTCCAGAGAACTGCCAGCTGTAGTAAAAGGGTATGGAAAGGCATGGTCCAGTTGGGGAAAACACCATTAAAATGCTGATGGGGTTAATCTGAACTTGATGATTCCCTAAAGATGGATAAGGGCCCTAAAATGGAACCAAGAGAAAGCAAACACTACTATTCCACAGCAGTTTGTGCAAATGTGGAGAGTTCACCAAGTTAAGATTTTTAGACAATAGACTTCCAACAGAAATATGCTCAATGTGATTGGCTAAGTAACCTCATGCTGAAACAAACACCAAACTAAGTGTGTGAAATCTTAA
The DNA here is from genome assembly GCF_028018845.1 of Melospiza georgiana. NCBI lineage: Eukaryota > Metazoa > Chordata > Aves > Passeriformes > Passerellidae > Melospiza > Melospiza georgiana. Next base: position 80,750,321 of record NC_080431.1, read on the forward strand.
AAATACACCCAGAGGCTCAGGCCCCAGATAACCAAGGCTCTGCTTGAACCAGATACTTGGTCAAGGCTGCATTATGTGCCACCACCTGTTCAGGAAGCAGAACTCCTGACGAATTCAGACAGGGCAGAAGGGTGTGAGTGGCAACACTGGCTCCACTCCTCTCAGATATGTGAGTGAACACACCAGAAATGCACTTCTATTGGGACCATGGAACTGTTCCAACCAAAAATCAAGATCAATATGATCCAGCTAAATGCCAAGGTACTTGGACAAACCATGAACAAACTGTGCAGAGATGCTGCAGCTCTGGGAGCCATCAGGTAACACAGAGACTGAGCCTCAGAGGTCAGAAGGAGGGACAGAGTATTCCAGAGGGTTTTAATCTGGCTCTGGCATTATTTTGGACTTGGGGAACAGAGAGTGATACAGTTACCTGTGTAAAGTCTCTTCAGAACACCCAGGATTGTTGCTTCCTCGTTTTCCTCCCCAGAGCCCACGAAAGGTTCCTTTCCCTGGAAGCGACACAGGGCCTTCTGCGTAAGGCGGGCTGCGCTCCTGGACAATGACATTGCCCAAGAGAGTATCAGCAACACATCAGAGCAGAACACAAGGGAAACCATCCAACTTTGCCCTGAGCACCTGGGAGAGCAGCTCCTATCAGCATCTTGTACTGGATGCCCACGTCAATCTCTTCCTACAGAGTAATGTTATTGGAAATCACCCCTTGGGATAAACACGGTCAAACTGCAGAGCCTTCTTACTTGTAATTCAGCTTCTTCAACAGCCTAGTGATTTGCTCCACTGTCCTCTCCACTGTTTCTTCAACTTCCAGCACTTCCTCTTCCCCTTCCTGCAGTGGTTGAAAGAGCTGCTGTGTGGCAGCCCTGACTTCTGGCAGCATCGCTTCCCACTCTTCCTCTGGGGTGATCACTGGAGCTACTTAAAAACCAGAGGGATTGAAGAACACAGACTCAGGTGACACCTTTAATGGGAAGGAAAAACTCATCTGGAACTTAGGAACTTCCCCTACCACCTCCCTGGCAAGCACTGTTCCCATTGCTGATCCCACCCAGACTGCAGTGAGAATAAGGTAAGAACTCTGACTAAAACAAATAAACCACTCAAGGTAGGAAAAAAAGACAGGTAAGAGAACCATCATTTGTTTAGCCTTGGACTTTGGTGCTGCCCACAAATCAATTTTAAATAACATCTGATCAAAATCATGACTCAAGCAGTCCCTGAGTGGTAGAAAAGAGAAACCTGGGAGGGTGTTCATAGATATTTTCAGTTCTTATGCAGAAAATAGGATATATAGCTATAAGGACTGTTGATTTAGACATGGATATTAATGTGATGCTTTTATAACAATACCATAAAGAAAACTGTTGTGAGTTTAATACCAGTGATCTGGTCTCACCATCTCACACAGATAAGGTCTGAGACAAAAGCTGTCACAACCTGGAAGCAAATTTAATATGAGGAAAAGTACATTAATATGAGGAAAAGTAATTTCTAGGACTATCCTAGAAAGTGGAAAGAAGAAGAAAGGAAATTACCTGCTCTGGGTCTGCTACGATCCCTCATTTCTTTCAGTTTCTCTACTTCTTTCTTTAGTGGCTCATCCAAGTCAGTCCAGCTTAACTGAAGATGTCAGGAAGAGAAGAAGAAATATGTTAGCTATCCTCCTTTTCCTGAAATGCCAGAATTCTCCTCTCTCTTCCACTCCCTGCTTTAGTTGTCAATTCCCATAGATAACTGTTTTGGGAAAGTGGAAGAGTAGACTCTGGCCCCGATCCTAGAATGAGAACTGCTCTAAGTTCCCTGTCTAAGGCTCAGAAACTCAGGAGAAGGTGCAGCTAAACACAAAGAGCTGCACATCCACAAAGAATATTTTAAAATACTAATTTTGATCCTAAGGAGAGAAACCTCACAGTGGACTCAAAACTGCTGCAGGTTTTCACCTCAGTCACACCCCTCCTGGCCTTCAACATAGCTATGAATTTCACCAAGAGAGGGATGAGTCCAAGAACTCAAAATCTGAACCTGGGAAGACCAGAAAGCTGCCAGCTGCAGAATCAAAGGCTACACCATTCCTCCCACAAGACACATAAATGCTACCGCCCTGGCTATAGCACACTGCAGATATTTAGCCTGCAAAGAGGTATCTAACACATCTACCATATTAACTGGAATTACCTTGCTGGAGAAGGGGTTATTGGACAAAAACGCAGCCAGGAGCTGGACTGCATTCTTAACCACTAAGACAGATTTGTCTTTGAGCCGCCCAACAGCCAGCGACAGCACAGCCTGAAACTGAGTCAAAGGCAGGGCCTAGAACACAACAAGAGCACAGATAAAGTTATCAAGAAGGCTCAGAGACTTGGGAAAAGTTTACTGCAGACATCTTCATGTACTAAAAGCACAGATTATAGATTTACAGAAGGCTCTAGGGCTCAAAAGACCTCTGGATATATTCTAGTCCAGCATCCACTGAAAGCAAGGATTTAGGTTATCCAAGATCCTGCTGAGTTGAGTACTAGTATATCTGGTAATTGTGATGTTCTCCCATACCAGTGTGTGAAAAGAGGCTGTATGCTATGCTCTTTCTTCTTGTTCTGGTAAGAGTGAGCAGCATCTAATTTCCACCCCCCAGTTCCCCCACCCCAGGGATCTTGGGTCTCTCGGAAGAAACTGCAGCCACCACAGTACACAGGGACAGCACCTTTATCTCTTAAAACTTCAGTCTCTGCAAACAAAAAGCAGGGTGGTAGAAATTCCCACAGAACACACAAGATGGAAGCGAGGAGCACCATTTGCCCAGCACAGACTTGCCTTGCACTGCACGATGCGAGTGAAGAGCTGCAGCACGCGGCTGCGCACGAAGCTATGGACGTCACACACGTGGGCCTGCAGCATGCTCAGGAACTTGTCCCGAGTGCCACGGGCTGCTTCCTCCAGCTGGTCACCATTCAGCACCTGCACCAGCACTTCTGCCATGGCTGCCAGAATGGCGTTTCGCATCGTGTAACTCTGCCAAGACAGGAGCTGGTCAACTAGGAACAGACCATGCCCAGAGTTTGGGCCTTCCACATCGCAGGCTCCAGCCCTAAGTGAATTTTTCAGAATAGATATTGTATTAAGTTTGGGTGAATACAGCTGTGCGTGCAAGACAGAGTAACCTTTGCTATGAAGACAGGCTGAGAGTTGGTCTTGTTCAGCCTGCAGAAGAGAGGGCTCTGAGGAGGCACCTAAAGGGGGCTGTGAGAGAGCTGGATAGAGACTTTACCAGGGCATTCAGTCATAGGGCAGGAGGGAATGGCCTCAAAGTGAAGGTAGGTTTAGATTACATATCAGGAAGAAATTCTTTACTGAGAGTGTGGTGAGGCACTGGTACAGGTTGCCCAGAGAAGCTGTGGATGCCCCATCCCTAGAACTGTTCAAGGCCAGGTTGGATGGGGCTGTGAGCAACCTGGTCTAGTGGAGGGTGTCCCGAACTATGGCAGAGGTGTTAAGGGCCCTTCCAACCCAAATCCTGCTATCCAGTTAGGTACACAGAAGCCAAGAACTGACATGAGAAACACTTACAGCAGATAAAGAAAAGGTAACACAATGACAAGCTCATCAAGTGCTGAAGAACAAGGGACAACAGTAGGGACCTCAGACAAGTAGGCAGTCTCCTGTTCTCTGACATCTGATAGTGACAACCAGACAGGAGACTGCCATGGTTTCTGTTCCCTTTGCATCTTTTAGGTAAGGTCAGAATTTATTCCAATAGAGCAGGTTTTGGATACTTGAGCTCTGTGAAAGAGGCTTTGCTTCAGACAGAAAAACTGGATAGCAGCATCTTTACTTTGACTTTTCTGGACAGGTGACTTTGCAGAAACATACCTCCCCATCCAAGTGAGGCAGGAGAACACTCATGTTGGAGAGCACCAGAGCTGGAATCTGTTCAGCCAGTTCACTTATAAAAGTAGCATAACCCTTGACTCCAGAAGCCTCACGAGCCAAATCCTGGGGACATTTCTGTCCAATTTCCCTGTACAGAAAGATGAAACAAGGAATGGGGAAACAAGGAATAGCCTCAAATTGCTGCAGATAAAAGGACAAGCCTCCAAGTATTTCACACACCTTAGCAGTTCTCCCACCAGGCTTTTTAGACCATACTCTTTAGCCCAGAGGCTCACAGCCTGAGCAAACACTGGGGCTACATGTTCAAAGTGCTGCAGCATCTGTGTGATCTTCAGAGTGGCACCTTTAACACGTGAGAAGGAAGAAGGAGGTCAGGGAAAGTAACTGGGAATGGCTTCAGGGAGAAGGCAGAAGAGCAGGAACTCACTGAACATGCGGTCACAGTGAAGCAGAGCTGCAGCAAGCAGGTGTGTCACAGCCTCCCGAGTGAGCCGGTACCTCTGAAGGCCGATACTTGGGTTCTCCAGGATACGGTAGCAGCTGCCCGTCATCAAGCTACACCCACAGAAGACAGACAGCAAACCTCACTATCACAACTTGCACAAACATCATTCTAGCACACCACACATTTCTGTCTGAGAGATTCTCCAAAAGTGTCCTCTAAAAGTTAGCAAGCATCTGAATTTTTGTGGCCTGTGTGAGGAGTGGTTCCTATGCGCATTGCTTTTGCCTCGAGCTGTTTCCTCAGTTTCCCAATGATCTGCACCCCACATTTTTATTCCTCAGAACCAGTCACTCATTCCACCAATATCTCCTCTCCAATTCATACCTGACAAACTCTTCTTCCACCACTAGACCACCCCAAAGCTGACGGAGATCCAGCTGCAGCAGCTGTGTAAGCAGCCGTAAAAGTGGCTGCCTCTCCTCTTCCCACAAGGATGCAGAAGTCTTGGCATGGTTCTTCCTGTTCTAGAAAGGAGGTTACACAGTAAGATACATCAGCAGCTTCACAACAGACAAAACCCCATCACTAACTACTCTGCTTCCTTCAAAATATAAGAAGTCTGTTAAATTGTACAGCATAAAGAGACACACAGTGAGATGTGTGAGATCACAGGGGCTTTTCTCCCCCCAGCTCAGGCCAGCACCAGTGCCTTGTGTGGTTTAAGGATTATACCTGCATCCACTGCCATCACAGAAAGGAAATCTTGAGAAAACACTGGCACACTAAGTTCCAGCCAGAAACTCAAGAATGAAATAGAAAGGTCTGGGCATCCAAGTCCCTTCTGAAATTTAGACACATGATTGTCCCTTTGCTGTTTTCCATGCACAGTTTCACAGAAGCACCAGCACTTCTCTGGCTGACATTATGTTTACATAAACCCAGCTATAAAATCTGACAGATACTACAGAGTTCAGCAAGCTTAAAATTTTATTCTGACTTTTATAATCTTTCCCCCAGTCCCTTCACCTACCTTCCTACCAGGATCTGCCTCCGAGCAACTGTTCTTGCAGGTTTCCATTTCAAAGGCATCCATCAGGCCAGTCAGCAAATAGCAGTTCATCTTAAGAGCATTGAGGTGAGCAGCCCGGTCTGCATGGCTCAGCCCAGAGTCACTCAGGATAGTGGGAAGTTCATTGGAATGATGGGACACCACTGAGGAGAAGCAGAAAGTCATGAGCACTCCTTGCCAGGTGCCTCAGCCATCCTCTCTTTGGGAGGCTTAGAGCAGCCATCAGATTACCAAAGATGTGTGCTCACATCTCACCAGCTGTAACACGGGCTGCCCCCTGCAGCCCAGACCTTGGGCACACTGTCTTGTCCTATCCCCACAGCCCTCCTTCAGCTCAGAGAAACACTCGCTCTGAGCTGAAACATCCCATAGATGCATTTTCCAGGGACAGGGGCAAGAGGATTTTCTGTCGGTCTGCCCTTACAGCGAACATGCACAACTCAGCATCATCCACCAAGATTACAGACCCGTATGACAGGAGTGGGCTGAGGGTGCAGCCCAGCTGGCCGAGTCACATTAGCCTTTATATCATCATTGAGCTGCCAAGGGAAACAAGCTCTCTGTCAGTCCGGAAACAGCGGGTACCCACCGTGCATCATTAGCTCCAGGGCGTCCTCCTTGACAGCCGTGCCCACGGTTCGGAAGTGGCTGCGGGACAAGCACAGGGCGTAAGGCGGCGAGCGAAGAGCGCGGGGCAGAGGGGCGAGTGCCCGCCCTCCCGCCCATCCCTGCCCCGTACTCACTGCAGCACGCTGTACACGCAGTCGAAGTGCTCCAGCACGGCCAGCGCGCCCCGCGCACGGGAGGCGGCCCGGAAAGCTGCGGCAAAACACGGAGAGAGGCGGGGGGATGCCCGTGAGCCAGCGGGCAGGACCGGGCCCGACCGGAAAGGGGGTGTAGGGACCTTACCTGCGAGTGCGGGCGGCAGGTCGCGGACGGCCAGCACCTCCTGCACCACGTAGCGCCCGGGGCCGCCATCCCGCAGCAGATCGGCGGCAGCGAGGGGCAGGTGGAACTCCGGGGCGGCCGCCATGGCCGCCACAGCCCCGCACGGCCCCAGGCGCTCGAAACCGCGCGCGCAGACCGCGCTCGCCCCGCCCCTTCCCGCCACGGCCCTATCAGCGCCCGCCGGCCGCGCCGCGCGCCGGCCCCTCGCCCAATCGCCGGCTCCCCTGCCCTCCCGACCGTTGGTGTGACGTCACCCGCGCGCCTCTGCGCTCAGCGGCGGAAGGGGCGGCCCGGCAGCGCCGCCGCGCTTCCCGTCCCGTCCCGTCCCCGGGGCACCGGGGGGCTTCCCCATGGCGGCGGCGGCAGCGCTGCTGCTGCGGGCGGCGGGCCGGGCCCTGCTGGGCCGTGCCACTCTCCTGCCCTGCGCCGAGCGGGGCTTTAGCGACTGCGGCGGGGCGCGCTGGGCGCCCGCGCGGCCCGGCCTCCCCGTGCCGCTGTCCTCGCCCCTGGCAGGGCTCACCCGGCCCATCCGCATCAAGGAGCCGCCCAAGCGCAAGCCGGTAGATCGGTGGACGAAGAAGCGGGCCTTGTTCGGGGTGTATGATAACGTGGGGATCCTGGGTAAGACACACAGGTCTGTGGGCCCAGGGCGGGAGTGGAGGGAGGCCGGACTCACCTGCGGGATGGCGCCTCTGCCAGCAGCGACAGGGCGGGGAGGATGGGCGCCGGCCGCCCTGGGAACAGCCTTCTCCAGGGCCTGGCTTCATCTGTTTGTGCTCTCCTGTTCTCAGGCGGCTTCCAGATCCACCCGAAGAATCTCATCATGGGGCCCACCTGGCTGCGAGGCTGGCGGGGGAACGAGCTGCAGAGGTGCCTCCGCAAGAAGCGCATGGTGGGCGATCGGATGTTTGCAGAGGAATATCACAAACTCAACAAGAGGATCCGCTACTTGTACAGGCGCTTCAACCGCACCGGAAAGCACCGCTAAGGAACAGCAGTGCCTTCAGCCCGTGCAGTGTTGTTTTGTGGCATTGCAGTCAGAATAAAGCCAGCTTCCACACAATTGAGTTCCCAGTGCTTTCTACAACCTTTGCTGCCTATTTCTACCCGGGTCCCAAGGTCCTGCTGCTGCTCCAGGCCTGAGCTCCTCTGTGCCCTCTCAGTCATTACTGACGTACTTCTTGCAGGCGTCTGTTCCAACCTGCATCCCTGAACTTGACCCTCTGCTTCTGTGTTTTTTTGGCCAGGCTTCTAGCATAATTTCAGTCTCTGAGCCCCAGGTTCACACATCTAACATGACAATTCCAGTATTCTCCAGCTTAGATTTTTCCTCATAGCCAAATTTTTCAAATTAATGCCACGAGGTCCTGCTAATACATCTTCCTGCTCATGGCTTTCCCCATTGCCCTCCACTCGTCTGTGGTTAAGTGTGAATGATCCAAATTTAATTTAATTGCATCAAAATTTGTCTTAAGAATGGGATTTGTCTTATTCCACACTCATGATGATTTTATCCCCTGCAAAGGACACTTTATGACCAAATGGCCTTTTGTTTATAATTTAGGCAGGATTTGCAAAAGTAATTCAGGTATTTAAATGTTTTTAAAAATTCTAGCTTCTAGTTTTCAGTAACTGTTGCCAGTTCCTTTAGAGGAGAAGTTACAGTGAATCTCAGCTGGCATCCCTCTAGTCCAACACCACACCACTGTACACCTGGGAAAATCCATTAGATGAGCAGGCATTTGCATACCAATTCTGCCTTAGTTGTTAATTTAGCTGCTAAGTAATCCAGGGAGTTACCTGCTGACTTGATGAATCTTGCTTATGAGCAATACTGCTCTGTCTCCAAAAGCATTTGTTTGAAGCAGCAAGGAATGAATGGAAAGAACTTTCTTTAGGCCTAAGCCTGAGGAAAGTGAAGGCAAAGTCTCTGTTTAAACAGCTGAAGTCCACATTTTCAGTGGCAGGGTGACCGACCTGTGGGACTTGCCAAAAGGTGCTGTGGATTCAGGAAGCTTGCGCAGATCCAAGTGGAGACTGAGCAGGTATAGCAAATCCTTGACTGAAAATATGTCAGAAACTGGAAAAGTATCAGAGAAAGTGTCTTGTACCCTTTGTCATCTCTTCATCCCTCAGCACCAACCTGGCAAAAGCTCCATGGCCACTAATTGCATAAGCTCAAACTTATTTGCAGTGGTTATTGGAATGGTGCTCAGACTGCAGTGGAAAGGCTGCCAGCCTACAGAAGCTTCTTCATCAGCTTGTGCCTTCATCTGAAGGCAGAGTGTAAGAACCTGGAGTTCTGAGGTCACTGCTAGACTGCTCCTATCTGCAAATCACCTGTCTCTAGTCACAACGCTGCATTCTTCTTCACCTTGTAACCACGACCTTGTAGTTACCATGCTGTAAGCTGTAACATAGCTGTCTTGTGTACCTAATCATCTCTGAGATCTGACACTAAAAGCTTACGTGAACATCCTGCATCACCTTATGGAAGGAAAAGGTAGTGAAAGTGTGAGCCTGCACTTGTCACTCTACTCACCATGCAAAATTCTGTATGAAGAGTCTTCTTGTTCCAGAATACTCCTGCCCCCTTTTTTGTCCTGTGTTGGAGAATCTCCCCTTCTGATCCAGCAGGCTTCTCCAGATATTTAGACGGAAAAACCCCAAACGCATTGCTGTTCTCGGGGCTGCTGTGGGAGCCTCATTGCTCCCAGCAGGCTGCAGAAGCTCGATCGGGACTTGTTCAGCGTCGCTTTCATGACGCGCTGTATGCTGGAAGCGGGCCAGCGACACCATCTCTTAATTGCAAGGCCAGCGGCTTAGCCAGAGCCAACAGGCACACTGCGGAGGTGGGATTTCGGGAGCGCTCCGCAGCCCCGCCACGGCGGCGCCAGCCGGGCTGGGCTCCAAAAGGGTGCAGGTAACCACGATCGGGCCCTGCGTGACCTCCACGGAGCGCGGCGGACCCTGTCGGGGCCGTGTGTCGGTAGCGGGGCGGTGCGCAGCCCCGGCCCGGTGTGGCGGAGGGAGCGCCGGGCACCCCCGGCCCGGCACGGCGGGAGCTCCGCAGGGGCGGGGCCTGGGAGGGGGTGGGGCGCAGGGCGCTGCTCCCATTGGGCAGCCCCACGGCGGGGCAGGGCTTGTTCTGTGGCGGTCTGGGGGCGGGGCTAACTTTATGTCCTTTTCCCACAGGGCGCGCAGTGCTGATTGGCTGAGGAGGAACTCAGGGGCGGTGCCGAGCTGCAGCTCGCTGCGGAGCAACTTTTGATTGGCTGCTGTCTCTGTGGGCGGGGCCGCGCTGTTATAACTGCGGGGTCTGGGGGCTCCGAGCTCTGTTGGTGCGAAGCTCCGTGCCCTCCTGCCGTTCCGTCCGGCCCGGCCATGTGAGTGTCCGCCCGACCGGCCGTGGGCGAGCTGCGGCGGGCGCGGCGTGGGGGTGGTGGTGGTGGTGCTGCAGCAGCAGCAGCGTGAGGGACAGGGGTCGGTGCAGAGCCCGCGTCCTGGCCGGCGGCGGTGGGGTCGGGTGGCGCATTGCAGCAGCCGCAGGCTGGGCTGCCCGCACCGCCCCCGGGCGGTCCCGCTCCCCCGCTGGCTGCGTGGGTGAGTGGGTGCGTGGGCCGTGCCCCAGTGGGGATGATGTGCGGGGCCCAGCCGGAGCCAGCCTGGCCGGCGGCCACCACTGCGCCCAGCCCGGTGCTGCCCGGTGCCCCCGCGCTGCTCCCTATCCCTCTTTCCCACCTTCCTTCCCCGGCTCCCGGTCATGTCCGTGCGGCCAGGTCGCTGTTCCCCCCGGGAGGCCGCAGTGCGTGGCGCGACCGCGCCCGCAAGCTCTTTCGGCGAGGGGCTCGTTCCATTCCCGCTGCCCCCTCGAGCTTGCCCCTGCTTTGGGGTCTCCCTGTTCCCGATGCGGCGGGATCCAGCGAGGCTGCTGCCAGCGCTGCTGCAGCCCGGGGACACTGGGGTGCCTGTGGATTTGGGGGGTTCTCTCTCGAGCCGATGTTTCCCTTGGCTCATGTGTGTGCTCCCCTAGGTCTGACCCGGCTCAGCAGCCCGCTCCCGGCGCTCCCGAAGGAGGGGCTCCCGAAGGAGGCGCTCCCGAGGGGGCAGCCCCCGGTGGGGGTCCCCCCGGGGCTCCCCCCAACCTGACCAGCAATCGCCGCCTGCAGCAGACGCAGGCACAAGTGCAGGAGGTCAGTAGCTCTGCCAGCCCTGACGGGTGCCCGGGCTCTTGTCCCACCGCTCTGCAGCAGCAGCGATGTTCCCGACCCGTGTCTGGCGCTGAGGGGGTGGCTCCTTTTGTCATGCCAAAGCCAGAAATTAATTAATGCTGAATACTCAAAAATAGGGTGGCAAACCTATTAAAGAAATTGGAGGAGAGATTGCTTTATGTTTAAAAGCCACTTCATTCCAGATATGACTTCCAAGGACCAGGCTTGCTAGATTGTTTTGGTACCTCGTTATCGCGCATCTCTTATGGGCATAAAGCTGTACGGCATCCAGGACGGCTCTTAATCCCTGCGGGCTGCTCCAAGGGAACGCTGTGTGCAGTGATGTGGGGAACCCTTGCCTGGCTTCCCGGGATCAGAGCCTGTGGCTTGGCTGCTGTAGCGCCTGTGTGCCTCACCGGGGCAGCAGCACGAAGCTGATAAGGAAATTTTGCAGCTCCCGGGAGTGAGTGAGCACAGGGCTCCTCTCGTAGGGAGGGTAGCTTTGGCTTGCTGCTGGAATGGAGAGCTCTTAGAAGCAGATGAGAATGTGAGGCTGAGGACCTGCTTGAAGTGTACTTGAAGTGATGTTTTAACAGTTACTCTCGGAATTTTTTTTCATTCCAAAGTAGGCAATGACTTGAAATCACTTCTTTCTTACCCTGATCTTTCCCCCACTCTTGCTCATGTTTTTTGTTGGATAGTATTGCAACATCGATTATTGGCTGAGTAATTCCTTTTACATTTTCAGCTGTCTTTAACAATATAACTGCTCCCACTGCTCTCCCTCTGCAGGTGGTTGATATAATGTGTGTGAACGTAGACAAGGTGCTGCAGCGAGACGAGAAGCTGTCCGAGCTGGATGACCGGGCAGACGCGCTGCAGGCCGGCGCCTCGGTGTTCGAGAGCAGCGCGGCCAAACTCAAAAGGAAGTACTGGTGGAAGAACTGCAAGGTGAGCTTCCTATTGCCATGACCTCCTTGTCCGGAGGGAGCTGGGCTACTCCTCTCCTGCAGAGCTTCCAAGTGTAACTGGGGCTTGCTAATAGTTTCAAATGCTTAAGGTTCTTAATGCTTTCTTAATGCTTTCGCTGTGGGAGGGCTTTGAGGCCTTGGCTGTCTTGCCTTTGAGGCCTGGCTTGGGTTCCCTGGCTGTCAGGAAGAATGGGAGCTTGTCAATCTGTTCTGAGTATTGCTCTTGGACAATCTTTTTCTTCAGATGATGATCATGATGGGAGTGATTGGTGCCCTTGTGGTGGTGGTGATTGCAAGTAAGTACCCAAAACCTCAGGCTCAAAGGTGAGGAAATACCAGCTCTAGAGTACTCTTAACTTTTCCTTTTTGTTTTGAGGTCTTGAGGGTCTTAGTTATGTAAGTGTCAACCCTAGTCTTTGGGAAAGGGAGGTAGAAGTGCTGGAACTCCCTCACTTAGTGTGGAAAGGGTATGCTTTACCTAGTAATATGAGGAATGGGGAATGCTATGACTGTAGAAATGGGAAATTCTGCCTGCCGGGTCAGATAAACCTGTAAGTATGAGGGGTGTTTACACTGGAGTGGGTGGGTTGGCAAGTTCCTTCCCTGATGGGTGGTTTGGAGTTCTCTGAGGGACCTTTGGTGTAACTTGCCCTTTTGTTCTTTCCTTTTTTCTTTTTTCTATTGCTTTGTCTCCAGTCTACTTTTTTACTTAAATGTAGCTCCTTCAGTCTGCAACCTCCTGTCCCCTATTACCTTGCCTGTCTCTTCTTGCCTCTGAGTTTTTCCTTTCCTTCCCTTTCACTTAGCTTCCTCATTGATTTCGTTATTGATTTTAATTTATCTTCTGTATAGGACTCTGAGCTGCTTACTGAACATAGGTAGCCTTTTCAATAGCTGCTGCAGCTTTAGGGAGCATCCTCTAAGTTTAGAGGAAAGGGAAGCTGAGGAAGAGTGGGGTAGCTATTTGCTCCTGCTCTTCTGCAGAGAACTTTTTGTGTTTATTTTTGGGTGTAAGCTTGTCAAATAGTGCCTGTGTGAACTCTAGCAAAATAAGAATGCCTTAACACAGTGCCTTTTGGGATGAAGGACTGCAGCATGTGAGAGCCTCTAGTGTTCTGCCTAAAAAGAGTGGCAGCATGACTTGAGCTTTTCATTGAGCTTCTGAAATAAAAGCTAGTTTGTGTTGGCCAGTGGCTGTGAGCCATCTAAGCTACACCTAGTAATGTAGGTTTCTTTAGCCATGGAGGGGTGAGCACTCAAAGAAATGATTTATTCTGCCTGAACATGGCCATTTCAGTTTTTATAAAGGAGGGCCTACATGATTACCTCAGTCAAGTGGAGCAGGCTAAACACAGTTCAGTGAAAGGGGCATTGCTACTACCTGAAAGGCATGTGTGGGAGTAAAGCCTCTCTCCACAAGGAACAAATGAACAACAATTAGTCAAATATGCCTTTCATCTATGCACACACAAGCCAGGACCCTGTAGCTTCCTACTATCTTGTAGCTTTCCAGAAGGAAGACTTTGGAGCAGTGGCAGAATGGGAATTGGTGTTTTGCTTTTGTGTGACTGGGTTGAAGGTCGAGGAAGCTCACTGCCACAGCAGATAGAGGTGAAAAGGGCTGGAGGTATTCCAGATGAGGCTGAATGAGCTGCATGGCTTTCTGATTAAGAATATCTGCTCTGTTTCTGCTGCCACAAAGCCCTAACTTTCAGCAGGAGTTAGAAAACACTTGAAATGGTTAGCTGGGGATTCAAAGGGGAATGGTGCTCTGGGCATGGATATTGCAAAGTGGCATCAGATCTCCCAGTTTGGCAACTTATGCCTCTAGAGATCTTGCTGATCAAACTGAATCCTCCTACTTGCTGTGGGTTCTCTTGAATTTAGGTCCAGGGTGGTTTCCGATGGAAGTAAATGTGTGGCTGTGGCTTTCTGTGAGTGATTCCCTTGTTCTTCTCCATCAAAAGTAACAGGAGCTGTGAGTTGTTTGAATGGTTGTCAGACATGGGTTAAATGAGCTGCCCTGTTTCTGTAGAGTCTTCTGAGGAATGTGTATCTTGTCTTTTAACATTTTTTAACAAGCTGAGCTGTAGCCTGTAACCTAGACTGGAAAGAGGGTGCTCCTTCAGTTTAGAAAGCTCTGCCTCTGTTCTGGAATACACTGGGATCTGTTTAGGCGGGGAGGACATCACTGGAGTTCCCAGATAGGAGCAAAGTACAAAAGATGGGAGGAGCAGATGCTTTTTGTTTCACTGGATGTGCTGGGGAAGCCCCTTTCGGCCTCCCAGGACACCTGGCAAGGGGCTAGGTTTTGCATGCTCACTTCCATGGCCCAGCATTTTCATTTGAGTTCATCTCCCTGCAATTCCATTCCTCTCCAACTTGGGGGAGGGCAGAGATGAAGATCTGGAGTGAAGCAGCCCTCGTCCCCTGAGCACTTCCCTAATTCCCTGGAGCTGAGATGGGATGGACGGTCAGAAGTGCATCTGCTGAAGAGGAGCCAGGGCCTGCTTGTGCCACCTCCTGCTCCCATTTTAGGGGGTAGGCTTTTACAAGCTTGAGGCCCCCAGACCAGCAATTCTCTTGAACTCTTCTAAACAAGCCTTTGGTGCCCCATTCCTCCTGTCTCTATGGGAGCTGAGGTCCCCCTAGGCTGTCTCTTTCATTTCTTTCTCTCAGATGTTGTATGTTGCCTCCTCCTCTGCTCCTTTTCCCCTCCTTTGTGTCTCTGTGCATGGGCAAAACAAATCACCAAGGCCCTCTTAGTAAAAGCAAGGGACTCTGCTGCCCACAGCATCACAGCCACTCATGCACGTGCAGTTTATTTACTTCCTCTATAAACACAACTGTAATCTCCTCTGGCATGTTCTAGAAATCAGCTCATGTACTTTTAATGGTCTCTAAGAAACACAATTCACCACCTTACTGAGTCTGTCTGGTCTGTCAGTGAGTGGGGAGGGGTTGGGATACCAAACTTCTGGAATTTCTTTTGGTTGTGACTTCCATAGCATGCACATACCTGAAGTTGTGTCCCTCAAAGCAGTGGCTGCTTTTCCATTGTAAAATGGTGGTAGTTCCAGTTGTGCTGGAGTGACTCTGGTAAGTCTGTAATAAGATGTGAGAAGCAGCAGCTCTGGGGGAAGAGGCTGCCCAAGCCAAATCTACTTTCAGCGACTGAATGTCCAGCTAGTGTACTGTTCAGGGGACTGACTTCTGTGCATTACTGTGTTAGGGGCAGCTCTGCCTCTCAGGCTGTGCTGCCTTTGGACTTCAATAACCTCAAACCCAGAAAACAGTTCTTCATTGGTGTTGGAATAGTTGGAAAGTTCAGGACCCAAATGAAGACCTCCAAGAGTAGGATGCTGTTCACAATATATATTGGAGCATGACTGGAGTAAAGGTAAGTGCCCCTTTGTTTTACTTCACTGTACATTGGAAACTCATTAAAAGGAAATAACAGAGCTTTGTCCACTGCAGACTTCTTTTAAAATTAGGTACTCATGCCCTTATCTGCCCTTATTGCTACAAAAGCTAGGTTGTAAGCCAGTCTTCCATGTGGCTTCTGGTTCCCTTATGATCAGTCTTTGTCCAGTCTTAAACATCACCAAAATCCACTCCAGAACAGTGAACACACTGGAGCAATTCTCAACGGTGAATTTGGAGCAGGGCAGCTAGACTTATTCTTCAAAGATGGAAGCCTTCCTGGGAAAGGAGGGTGTCTGGACTGGCTGGTGGATTAAAGCAGCGTGTACAGTCTAAAATTCCCCACAGTTCAGGCCTGCACAACCTGAACAAACGAGTCGTGCTACAATTCCTGCCAAGTTCTGTGTTGCGTTCCTGTCAGTTCTCAGCCTCACTCATGTAGGGGGATAGGGAAGATGTTTTCAAAGGACAGATGCATTTTTGGACTGTTGATGATGCAGTGTCCAAGTCTCTAGCCAAAGCTGGGGATTGAATGCTCATTTTCCAAAGCTGGCAGCTGCTCTGGAGCACAGAGCTGGGGCTGAACATACTGCTGAAAGTTGCCCCAGGGTTGAGCCCAGTTCATGAGTCATGTTGTGGCTGTTTGCAAAGACTTGAATGTCTAGCTATAAATCCTTTGTTAGGCACTGAAAATATCATGTTCTACTGGAAGCTCTTCTGTGGTGCCATCCTTACCTGCATCAGTGTTTCTGCTGCTCCTGCACTCTCTTATCCCAGACAAAACAGGGTTTTAAATGTGCTCCAAAAGCAAGGCCAAGGCTCTGGGAGAATAGTTCTTTGAATGTTTAATTAAAAAGTCAAGGTCTGCCTTTAAACATGGAACATGCTTAACATGCCTTTGAGCTGGAATGGATTGCCCAGAGAAGCTGTGCATGCCCCATCTGTGGAGATGGCCAGAGCTGGGTTGGATGGGGCTTTGAGCAGCCTGGTCTAGTGGAAGGTGTCCCTGTCTGTGGTAGGGAGTTGGAGCTAAGATGTTCTTTAAGGTCACATCCAACCCAAACCATTCTGTGCAAAATGCAGCTCCCATATCAGCTGCTTCATCCTTCTTCAGATGTGACGGAAGAAAAGCCTCAACTGTACAGCTCCTAAATGGATATACCCTAAACCTTCCTATCTCCAGATGCCTGAAGCATTGCTCTGGCCTTTCCTGAGGTGTTTCTGTGCTGGTTAAAGCCAGGTGCAGGCTCTCAGCAGTAGTGGGGTTTGTTGTCTCAGCTGGAGAGCAGCCAAATGATGATGGGCAGGACAGATTTTTCTTCACAGCTGGAATGCAGCATCAACACTTGTTTAATGAACCTGGCTTCCTAGGGAAGTGACAGAGGTCCCTGCTCTGATGTATCCACTGGGGTTGGAAGGCTTAACTTGGTGAAGGAAGGTAGTAAGGGGGAGGTTTAATCTTTGTTCTGACCTCTAAACAAATGATTGCTCTGAGAGATGTAAGAGATAAAGATACAGGTTTTACAAATAGGCAGCTCAGCCATGTCTGTTGGATACTGAGCCTCCACACTCCTGATAATATTTGACCTATTTTTGGCCTGAGATAGAGTACAACACTTACACAGAACACCCTTACTTGCTCCCCAGGTTTCAAATATGAACAGCCTCATAATGTCCTTTCCTTCAGCACACAGACCGACCCACTAAATGATTTCTGCAGAGGACTAAATGACACTTTCTTTTTATGCTCTTCCCTCAGAGGCTTCTTTTCCAAAAGCCTTTGAACTATTTTTTAAAACTAAATTTGCCATTAATGTATGAAAAATTTAATAAAGATTATAAGCTCTTTTTAGTTCAGTGCTTTTAAGCATACACTTGGAAGCTGAAGGCTCCTTCCCCTCTTATGCTTACAGGCTCCCTTTAAATATTGCGTATTGTTAAATACAGAGAAATGTGACTGAATGTGGCTGTGCCTCTGTTCCTGATCTCTGTGGTTCCCCTGTGTCCTTTCACCAGCAGCACTACTGCCCTTTCCATTTCTTGATGTAGCCTGTAACCCTGCAGATTTTACTGAACCTGTCCCAGGAACTTGGTAATCCTTTCTTCAAATTCCTTCTCTGTTTTACCTCAGTCTGTGCAGACAATCCTTGATCTATCTGTCCAGCTTCTCTCAAGCTCTCCAGCAGGCAGGGTTTTGTTCTTCTAAATATATTGTTTATTTTCCAAAGTGATGGTTCTCTCATTTTTTTCTAGCTTCCCTAGACACTATGTTGTACTTCCATGCCTTTCCTCTATTACCTTAATTCTTGTGGAAAAACAATAGTTTGGCATCTGTTCCCAGCCCAAAAAGACACAACCTTCAGCTGTTTCCTGCAAGTTTTCCATGTCCACAAAATAACTCTGCTATGCCTCTAACACACCTATGAGTACTGAGCATCCCCTCAACTTTCTCCTCTTGTACAAATTCTCCCCAGCTCAGACCTTTAATTTGCCTTTTGCTGACCTGCAGATCCCCAAACTTGCATGCTTTCTTCCCTTTTCTCCAATTTTTCATGTTCTCTGTGAAGCACTCTCATTTTTGGGCTCTTGTTTTCAGCCAGACCAAGCTCACTCTACATCTGCTGAGCTCATTTGTGGTCTTGTCAGCCTACAAGAAATGTAGGGATTATTTCTGGAACAAGCCCCTGATTTCTCCCAAGATGGCAATTTTTGCTCTGATTCACAGGACAGGAAGGGCTCATCTATTTACCAACTTGTATAACTGTTTCTTCACATTTGTACAGGCTTTTAATTCTGGATTTACAGCTATCCTGAATGGTGCCATTACTTTTGAGTTCATCAGTCAAAGCCCTTTTTATTTTTTTTGCATTTTAACACTCTTATGGAACATCAGATAGGATGTGGTTCAAGCTTCCCCCAGGGAATACATCACCACCTTCTGCAGCTGTATTTCTTTATTGATGAAGAGAACTTACTGTTTCAAGTAGTTATGCCTCTGATTAATGTTGCTTTAATCACCCACTTGACTATGCATGATGCAGCAGGTCTCATCAATTTTATGGTTATTACAAGGTTATTTATGGTTCTTTATGTGAAGAATCGTGTCTTACTCTTTGGATACTGAGGAAACATCAGGCTTACCATATGAATCACTGTATGTTTATGGTATACAAAGACTGTTTTGAGGTGTTGCACCTGCTCTTTATCCTTTCTTGATCTAAAGGCGGCTTTGTGAAGCAAACAGCTTTGTGTCCAGTGTCAGGTTTTTGCTCATTCCTGTGCTAGAAAACACCCAAGGCATCAGTCTGCAGGACTGAATTTGTGACCAAGAACTGGGTGCAGCATCCTAGTTCATCTAACTGCCTGCCTTTTGTCTTTTAATTGTGGCCAAAGTTACTTTGAGCAACTAAACCTAGCATTTACCTCTGCCTCTTGGGCAGTGTTTTTACAGAACATGGAAGTACCTTTGCAGAGACAATTTTGAGATTTCATTCATTGCTCATTCTTTTTTTACTTTTAGAAACCAGATTTTTTTCATGTTTGCAGAAGCACTGTTTTTTTTTCTTGTGGGAGGCCTCCAAGGAGGAATACAGGTTTCCACACCTCTAAGTGCTTTTTTTCAGGCCCCTCCCTCCTGCTGGGCTGCCACCCTTGCTGAAGGGCACCTCCCAAATTACAAGCTTCTATTCCTAGCAGAGAGACATTAGCTTCACTTTCAAACAAGAATTATCAGCTGGGCACTGGGATAAAATTTGTAAAAGCAGGAATATTTGTGCAATAAAGAACATAGCATTTGTGTGTGTATGTGAAGAAGAATAAAATCACTCTCTGCTGGGGACTGGAAAGTGCTTTTAGGTAATCAAGGCAAGAGCAGTACAACCAGCATGTGTTTAGCATATCAAAGGGAAAAATTAGGCAACAATTTAGATATTGCAGTAAACTCCTCCAGCTTCCCAAGGGCAGTGCATCTACCTTAAATTTTAAAACAGCTTCAGTTTTTCTTTTGTTATGATTAAGTAGTTTTTAAATTCAAAAGTGTCTGTTCACAGTGTGACTAGTTACAGGGTTCCACAGGTCTTCACCTAAACTGCTTAAATTCTGGTATCTCTGTTTGTCCTGTGAAGTGGATAATCCTGTTTTTTAAGGACATCACCCTTGCTCTCTTGATACCCCATAAAGTGCAGAGCAAACACCATTGCAGCATAAGTCTGAGTATTTGTAAGAAGAGTATGGCAGGCTCTCTGCACGAAACGTGTTCTCTTATACAAAGGTCCGTCCCCCAGTTAGTCCCTGAGAAGAGGACCATTTTTGCCCACATGGTCCAATGAAACAGGCTAAAGCTTTCCTTGGAAGCACTTTTGGTTAAAGCCTGCCGTAGTTTCCTGTGCTTCCCTCAGGAACAAGAGGCTCAGCAGAGTTTCTGTGGGAGGACCAGACAAGGGCTGGGAGGAGCAGAACATGCACTGCATGGCCTGCGCTGCTCTGAGCCTCTCTTGCAGGATCCCATTGCAGCAGAGGTAACATCTGGGATTTTTGGAGGGTGTTCATAATCCTGCCAAACTTTTTGTTTCCCTCAGGTAGAAAGCAGGGAGGGTCAAGCAATTGTAGAGATCAATTTGTCCCAGAGCTGTTGGCAAACAATCAGATAGCTGGAGGTACACATGTATGGTGTGTCCCAAGGAAGGGGGGACATCCAAGATCTACCAATGTCATAAAGGCAGCTTGAAAAGGGAGCCTTTACTTTGCCAGGGGTGTTTTGTCCTGAACCTGGGAGTGGCAGCAAGCTTGGAGCACCTCTCCAGAGCATTGTGCGTAATACAGATTGAGATCGTGCCAGTGGCTCTTGTCTCAAGGAGCCTCTCCTGGGGGGAGGAGAGGGTAGGTGACACAGTCTTGGGATCAGAGCTCATGAAGAATGAGGAAAGAGCAACCAGTTTAGGGAAAGCTTAACAAAGCTCAGCCTGTTGAGAGATTTGTACCCTAGCTAAGACTCCATTCCTGTTCCTTGTCATACCACAGAGGAGGCCAGTCACACCTGCCAAACCTCTTTAATTAATGACAGACCAGAACTGTGGCAGCATCCTTGTTGGAGGGAAAGGAAAGCATGCCTGCACATGTAGGTGTGCACATGCACAGAGCATAAGGAAATCTGGAGGACATCTCCCCCACACATACACTAGATCAACTCTCATCCCCGGTGATCCCACAGCAACAGTATTTTATGAGACTGAAGAATGTGCCTACAGAAGTGAAAGCAACGAGCCCAGGCCAACCATGGAGCTGTCTTTTGCTGTGGTCCATGTGCAGCACCCAGAAAGAAGGAAACACAGACAAAGAGCGCAGCCTCTGCTCCAGCTGCCAGCCACCAGTGGAACAGTGCAGGAAGCCGCTGCCTCACTCGTGTCCCTCCTCCCCATCCCTGCTTGGCCCACGTGGCTCCAGGCTGTTGTAGGAGGGCAGCGTGGTCACCACGGCCTCCACGGTGAAGCGATGAGGAGCACGGAGCGCCGGTGCCTCGTCTTGGAAAGCGGCATTATCCTGGCTGTTCATGGGGGGCACCGCCGCGGGCAGCTTCTGCCGGGAGCGGAACCAGCGGAATCCCAGGATAAACGTGATGGCAATGAAATCCAGAACCAGCTCTGCAAGCTCCATCACAGACAGGACAGAGGATCCAAACCAGAGACTCCACTGGTTCCCAAGCTGGGACAGCAGAGTCACGACCTGCAGGAGATGGAGAAAGAGCAGTGACAACAGCCCTCATCTGGGACTTTGCCTCCCTGCCTGTTCCCTCACCCTACCCAAGGAAAAGAAACAATATCCAGCAATGCTGCTGGAACGAAAGCTTCCCACAGTGGAGGGACATCGTGGGGGAATGGGTGGCCAGAGAAGACATGCTAGTAAAGTGTGTACCGTGAAGGCTGGAGACTCCCCATTGGTCTTGTAGTTCCACTCCTTAAAGAAGATATTCACTTTGGCAACTCCGTTCCTGTGAGTGAGAGATGACACTCAGTAACCCAAACTCCTCAATCCCTGCATTTCTTCACCAAGCCTAATTGTCCCCTTCTGCCCCCTGTGCTTCTCCCACACATACTACCCAGAGGCTTTCTCCCATCTCTGCAGTTCTCATTCTGCACTAAATACAGTCTTTGGTACTTACAGTGCACTTCTGACACCGTACTGTAAAACCCAGTGTTTGTGGCAAAAGCTCCTGCACAGCTCCCCTTCCCACTTTTCCACAAGCACCTACTGTGTCTCCAGAACACACAGCAAGTGCTGGGGCTTACTATTTTCATATCAGCATCTGACCTCTTTCAAAATTTTTCACTTGGGTCCCCAGTCCTTGCTGAAGTCTTGCTATATATCTACTCTGACTCAAATCCACTGCCCTTGTCCACAGGTCCCATGCCTGATCTCTTCCCATTAGTAATTTAATCTTAACTCTTAACATTTCCAACACACACATTCCACTGGGAGGGTTTCTGGTTTGGACACAGTCTCTGTTTAGGGGCTCTCACCTCTTGGATGTGATATTGTATTTGTTCTGTTGTGAAAGCATGTAGAAAACCCAGTCCTGAAATGAAAGTGCAAAACATTGTGTCACATGATCACAGTCACCTCCTGCAGGTTTAGTACCCATTGAGGAAGGACTAAATGGACGGTGGGAGCAGTGCTGGGAAGCCAGGAAACCCTCTCCTTACCTCTGAGACAGCAGAAGGCCAGCGGGAGTATCCAGCTGACAGCTGGTATTCTGTCATTCTGCAAGGCAAGGGGAGGCTGTGTTAGCTGGTGAAGCTCTAGGAGCCACAGGGCCAGGTCTCACCATCCCCAGGCACACCTGGAGATTCCCTCCCATGCTGAAGTTCCACCCACTTCCCACCATGTGGAATGCACAGTCCTTGGGAGCTCACCCCTAGGCCAACCCACACGCTGCTCCTCAGCCATTTTGGCTTCCTGATGGGAGAAATGCCATTTCAGGTTGGGGCTCAGCCTCTCACTCAAGCTTCTGTCCATCAGTGAATGCTTCCCAACACTTGTGGGAACACTTTCCAACCTTCCTGCCTGACTGATGATCAACTTACTTGCAAGGTTTCCGACATTTGTGGAAACAGCCCAGCACATCAGCTTTGAACTCAGCCAGGAGTTTGTAATAGCAGTAGCCTGAACAGCAAAGAAAGTAAATCCAGGTAAGCTCACAGTATCTTTAGACAAAAGGTGCTGTGTGACAGCAAGGGGAACCCAGAAGAGGTTTCCTTCCACAAGGGGCTAATCATTCAAGGCAAGACTGTCTTTTGGATGTCTCACACCAGGAAGCTCATTGAAGACAATGGGACGTGCTGGGATGTGGGCTGGACCAAACAGGTTCAGGTGGGCACGAGCTCTGCTGTCCCTGCTGTCCACTCACCCCAGGCCTTGTGCTTCGTGTAGTCGCAGTACTCTGCTCTCCTGGGCAGGGGATAGAAGTAATATGCACAGCCACAGCGCTCTACCATGTTGAGCTGGAAGCAGGAGCGAATGCAGACCTGGGAGGCACATAAGGTGGAAAAGGCTGATCAAGGGAACCAAACCCACTGTGCTTGAATCACTATTGACAGAGCCCAAGGAAAGGCAGGGCCGTCAGGGGGCCGGAGCATGTCAGGGAAGAGGAGAACCAACATGACCTAGGAGGGGTCAGCTCAGTGAGTTACCTGCTCGGTGTATTGGGATGAGTACAGGTGTGAGTTACCTGCTCGGTGTAGTGGGATGAGTACAGGTGTGAGTTACCTGCTCGGTGTAGCGGGATGAGTACAGGTGTGAGTTACCTGCTCGGTGTAGTGGGATGAGTACAGGTGTGAGTTACCTGCTCGGTGTAGTGGGATGAGTACAGGTGTGAGTTACCTGCTCAGTGTAGCGGGATGAGTACAGGTGTGAGTTACCTGCTCAGTGTATTGGGATGAGTACAGGTGTGCGTTACCTGCTCGGTGTAGCGGGATGAGTACAGGTTTTGCACTGGCACGTCACTGCCATCCTCTGTGCAGTCGCTGTAACTGCCCCCGAGGCGCTCGGTGATCTCCTGCAAGGGCAGACTCTCACTGCACACAACAGCCCCACTTTGCTCTCCTCTTCCCACTCTCCCAACCACACACTGCTCATCCATCAGTATCTGCTCTTTGTGCTTTCCTCAGGATGCCAGCTCCCCCTGCTTGCCTCCATTTCATTGTTCACTGATAAACTGTAGCCAAATGCTTCTCATCTAATCCAACAAACTGTTCTTCCTCTCTCTTCACTCCATGGGATTAGTCCCTTCCCTTAAACACACACCACAGGTCCACCAAGTTAAACCTCCCATCCAGAGCTCTCGCCCCTTCTGCTTGCTCACCTTTCTCATGCTGATGGAGGTCTCGATGCCAGGACGAACATTGAAGCCCCCATCATCCATGAAGGCTGGCTCATTCTGGTCATGGACCATGACCCTGGCTCCCGTCACCGTGGACAGCAGAGGGATGAAATCGTTCTGCTCGGTGCGCACCACCAGCGAGAGACCTGAGGGAACACCAGAGAGCCAGGCAGGTCATGGCCAGCTGTGCTGCAGCAGAGAAGGGAGAGCAGGATGCTTAGAAGGAAGTCTGAAAGAGATAAAGGAGAAGACAGACATCAACCAGGGCTACACCAAAGCCTGGCAGCAATACAGGGTGGCTGGAAGGAGGCCAGAGAAAAAGCTGGAGGCTCCAGAAGAGGCCAGTGAAAACTGGATTTCATCACTGTGGTTAGAAAAAGACAGAACTGGGAACTGAGAGAGATTTCATGGAGAAACTTGAAGCCAGATGGAAGAAAAGCCTGAAGATGTGGTCTGGAGAGCTTTCAGGGAGTTTAGGAACACAAACAGGTCAGTTTCTTGAAGGGGAAATGGGGAAGGTGAAGACCAGGAGCACTATGGCTCAGCAGAGGCCTTGAGGAAGGGCCAGCACAAGCCCAGAGGACACAAAGAGCATAAGGATCAGGCACTGATGAGGGAGAGAGAGCTCAGTGGGCAGTGGTGAGGGGCAGCCACGTCCATGAGACTGCTCTCTCCAGATGGGTGAAAACAGCTTGGGCGAGACAGAGCAGGGCTGCAATCTGCCATCACCAGTACTGAGCACAGCAGGATGCCCATAATGACTCCTAGGGAAAACAGAGCCAAGCTTACTCACCAAAGAGTGCCTCTCACCCACCATTATTGATCCCAGGCATCGAGGATGTCCACACGCTGCTGCTGTTGTCATTAAAGGTATAGCAGTTGCCATACAAGGGATGGTGGAAGTGGGTGTAGTTCCTGAGAGGAGAACAGAAACAGAGTGAGAAGGGCTGCAAACCCAAGGGGAAGGGCTTTCTGAAAGGAACAACTTTGTTTTCCATCAGCAGGGACAGGGGCTTACAGCAGATGGGCAGTATTTGTTATGTAAACTCTCGTGAACAGGGAAAAGCAATTAAAAAGTGCTGTAAAAAATGTCCTGGAGCTGGACGGGTTTTTACACGAGGTTTTTCATGCTGCTTTTCAGAGCCCAAATGGGTTTTAGCAGTGCTAGCAATTACTATTGTCTTCCTAATACTGATGAAGCTTTTAGATTTTCCTACCCCCTTTTCTTTCCTTGCAGATCGTTTTCATTCCACTACCTCCTTGGGGCTTTTTGACCAATAATGGCAGGAGACAAGTGGGATATGTTTTTACTGTCTTTTTGTGTCAAATCTCTCTTATTCCTTCATGTGGGCTGATATGCACCATTTTACCACTGTGGAGGGTAGAATAAAAATACTTCTACGCTGTGCATCTGTGCCCTCCCTGGTGTTTGTACTGGTATAATTATTTCATTTGTGTGAAACCCAGAAAAAGGCAAAACCATCCTTTGAGGTTCATACTTCCAGGTCACAGAACCTGTGGCCCTGATATGCAAAACCCACAGGAAAGACTCAAGAAAGATCCTTTGACCTTTCAAATGGGAACTGAACAAGGAATGATTCCCCCTCAGAAAAGAGGTTCTCTAATGTGGGTTCCTTGATTTCCCTGGCCCCCAGGCACAAAGTAAGTGTTTCCAGGGGTGTTCCCACTACTTACGCCTTGTCACAGGTTGCCTCGTTGAAGCGGCAAGCATAGATGAAATTCTCAAAGTCAGACTCGTCCAGGGCTTTTGCATCAGGCACCTGCGCCAGGATATTGATGTAGTGAAAGCTGTACCATTCCCGCACGGCATCCACTCCCGAGGAGTACGCCTGGTGGAAACAGTCGTTGTTTTCATTGCACTGTTGAGAGGAAGAGGAAGAAGAGGAAGAGCCGTGTCAGAGAAGTCCTCTCATCCAGGAGACAAGGCTCCGCCCGTGGATGAGCTGCGCTCCCTCAGCACAGGCAGGTGACGGAGGAAGTGAAGAGTTCCACAGGACTCCTGTGTGTGACCAACGGGTGATCAGATGGAAAAAAAAAGCCAGGGCAGCTCCTCGGTGGAAGGGCACCGCCAGGTGAATAAGCGAGGCTGAGTAAGACGCAGGAGGCAGCAAGGTGTACAGGGTAATATGCACATAAATTCAACCAGGAGCTTTAAATTCTTGCGTGGGGAGCCCTTCCTTCAGGGTGTGTCCAGAAAAACGTCTGTGATCCTGTGGGAACCCCAGTTAGCTGCTGAGCGATTAGCTTGTCCTGCAGTGCCTTTTTAAATGCAAAGACAGATACCCTGGGGCGAGGAAGCTGCTAGCTAGGAGCAATTGCGACCATGATCACCTCTCAGGTGGCCCAGGACCATCAAATACTTTCTCCTTTGCTATTGTTGGGCAATGCAGCAGCTGATGCTGATAAACTGCTCTCAAAAGCAGCAGCAAGGATGATGTACCCTCAGGAAGGACAAGGTTTTTCTGCTCTTGGGAAGAGACTACACTGACTTGGACATGTCCCCTGGGGCCTGCAGGAACATGGATAGAATTTGGGGAGCAGGATTGTATGGAGCAAAGGATTCAGCTCCGCTTTTATCTGTCATTAGCAAAAGCCGGCGGAGATTAATCAGATTTCTGCACAAGGAAAGGCATGGCCAAGGGTCTAACAAGACAGAAGTAGCCAGGCAGACTGGAGTGGGTAGGGCATGGGGTTTCTAGGGATCTCACCAGAACAAAGCCAATTTTCCAGTCATTCTTGTCCACTGAGGGGCTGTTCTCTGGCAGGTTGACTAAGTTGTCCCGCTTCTGCCTCCGCAGAGGATGGCGCTGGATGTGATGGAGCAGGCTCCTTGAGCTGCGCCTTTGTGAGGACGACGTGGACCAGTCTCTCTGTGGCAGAGACATGTTGTAGTCATAGAGGTCTAGCAGTGTCTGGTGGGTGATTTCATCCAGTTTATCCAGCTGCTTTCGGATGGCGCTGTATCTGAGCAGGGGGGAGAGAAGACCAGCAGGTTTAGGGCTGGATGCACACAAACAGCTCTGAATAAGACGTGCAGCAGAGTTTGCTGGGGTGATTCCTGCCCCCAGCTGTAAATCTAACCCCTTGCTGGAGGCTGCCTTGCAGGAGAGAGGTTAATCTGCTCTAGCCCGGCGGCAGTTTGCATCGCAGCCTGCTAAATGCACCACCAGCAGAGCTGCCCAAGCTCACATGCCTTACTGTGAGTGCCCCGCGGCAGCAAAGGCCTCTGAAAAGCACAGCTACAACAGTCGAGGACCACGAGGAGAACCAGAGTAGGTGCTTCTGTCCTGCACCCATCAAAGTCAAGGCACTCAACATCTCTGCAAGTCTTACCTGTACGGATTGAGGGTGCACAGCGTCACGGCCGGGAAAGTCAGCCGGTCGGAGTTCAGGTTGAGGTTGAGGTTGACAGGGTAGCTGAAGTACTCCCTGTAGAGGATCCCGAACTGCCAGTACATTAAGCCGAAGGTGAGGAAGAAGAGGACGGACCAGAAGGCTGTCTTCATCTTATTCTTTTTGGAGCACACCAGGCGGATAGCCCCGTGGATGGTTGTGTTGCTGCAGAAGAACTGAAATAGCTCCTGGTAGGAGCTGTAGAATTCGATGAGACCCTCCCGCTCCTCTTCTTTCTGTTGCTGCTCCTCTTCTTGCTTACATTGTCTCATTTTCTCCCCTTCTGGCATCTTGCCTGCCTTCACGGACCCGCTCTACAGCACAAACCCAGAATTAGTCGCCCAGCAGGACCGTGGCTCCGGGAGGCCATGCCCGCTGCACAAACCGGCTCTGCATCCCCATCCTCCCCGAGCCCCGCTGCTCTCACCCCCCGCTCCCTGACCCCCGCCCAAGCTGCCGGTCCCGCTCCGAGTCCTCCCGTCCCACATTTGCCGCGGAGTCGGTCCTGCCCCGCCAGGAGCCCCCGTCCCTCCCGCGGCTGCGCCCCCCGCCCGCCCCGGGGCCGCGGCACTGACGGGGGGCGCGGTGCCCATGGCGGGCGGCGGCTGCTCGGGCTGGCACCGGCACCGGGGCTGGGACCGGCGAGCTCTGCCCGGCGCTGCCGGCTCTCCCGCAGCCTCCCCGGCTGGGCTGGGACCGGTTCCTTTCCAGTTGGAGCCAGCACCCCGCCCGGCTCCTGCCCTGCCAGCCTCTCCCCGCCCCTCCCGCCTGTCCCTCCTGCCTGCCCCCTCCTGCCCCTTCCCCTTCCCTCAGGCGCCGCTCCCGGGGAAGAAAAGCCTCTTTAAACTCTCAAGTGTCGGCGGCGGGGCAGCGGCGGCCGGGGCGCAGGGGACACGTCGGGGCGGTGACCTTGGCGGTGCCGGCGGGGTCAAGGCGCTCCCGGGGCGGCGGGGCCCCCCGGCCCCCCGAGGGGAGCCCGGCCCCGCCAGGTACGGCCGCCGAGCAGCCTGAGCCTCCTCCTCCTCCTCCTCCTCCTCCTCCTCCTCCCATCCCCTCCGGCGGGGACGCGGCGTCCCGGCGAGCCCAGGCGATGCAGAAAGAAATTTGGCAGCGCTGGTCCCCGAGGCAGCGCCTGCCCCGGGAACCCCCACGGTCTGTGTCCCTGGGACCTTGCCCCGCCACCCACCGGCGGAGAGGACCTGGCCTACATCGCCAAATTGTGCTGTCCAAGGGCAAAGCCGCGAGTTTCTGGTGAGATCTGCGAGGGGATGAAGCTGGGACAGAGCAGGCTGGGGCCGAGTCAGTGATACACCTCAGTTACCGCATCGCCTCTGCTGGTGCCTTCGCTAAAGAAATCTTTTGTGTCCGCAACTGCCGGGCCCAACCATGAGTGGGAACTTGTTTCGCTGAGCTGTGCCTGGGAAATCAAGGCCTCCCGGCATTACCCAAAGCCTTCCAGTGTTTCCTCGGACCACGGAAATGAACACCCTTAGCAAAACGTGATCGAAAATCCCAAACACTTTCCCATCATTATAACCCTGAAACTCCTTTACCAATCTTTTCTCCCAATAATTTTCTTTTAAACTAGCTGTCTGTGAAGTTGTCACTTATTTCTTCTCTTTCTGGTTACCTCCTTCAGATACCTCCTTGTTCGGAGTCTTTGGTTACTGAATTTTGATCCTTGTTGAGTTGGCTGTGGTTTGGTTAGTGACTCAAAATACTCAGCCACTTTCACCTCTTCATATTGCAAAATCCCATGCTTGAAAATGGCAAGCAGTACACTTTTGAGGCCAGCAGTTAAGTGTCAGCGTGCCAGAAACAGCCTTGTGACAGGTGCTTGTTACAAACCTACAGCCACAATTTGGAGCGTTCCGCTAGCTCTGTCCCGTGACAAAGAGCAATGCAAAACAAAAGCATCGTTTCCCCTGCAGTTCTAAACTTAATTGTACTTCCAGTAAATTAATTTTGAACTTTCATCAAGATAAAACTTGGAAAAAGTGGGTGCTGTGAGGTGAATGGACTAATATTGTCAAATGCTTATTAAAATGTGGCTTCCTTGGAGCACTTACTGCATCCACTTCTGGGGCCCCCAACTCAGGAAGGACATGGTCCTTTTGGATAGAGTCCAGAGGAGGCCACGAAGGTGGTCAGAGGCTGGAGCACCTCTCCTGTGAAGGCAGGCTGCAGGGAGGGAGTTGGGGTTGTTCAGCTTGGGGAAGCAAGGCCTGCAGTGAAACCTTGTGGCATCCTTCCAGTGTCTAACAGGGCTACAAGAGACCTGGGAGGGGGCTGTTTATCAGGACATGTCGTGGTAGGGCAAGGCAGAATGGCTTAAAACTGAAAGACTGTAGTTTTAGATTAGATTTAGGGAGAAATTTTTACGGCGAGATTGATGAGGCACTGGAACAGGTTTCCCAGAGAAACTGTAGATGCCACATCCCTGGAAGTGTTCAAGGCCAGGCTGGACAGGGCTTTGAGAAATTTGATCTAGTGGAAGGTGTCCCTGCCCATGGCAGGGGGCCTTGGAACTGGATGACCTTTAAGGTCCCTCCCACCCCAAACCATTCCATGATTAGAAGTATCCTGGGTTGGGCTGACAGTCCGTGCAGCTCCCTATCCTGTTGTATATAGGTGAAGCCTGATGAAATAGAGCCTTGTTGCCCTTGTGGAATCATGGCTCAGGCCTGCTGCTTTGGCTAAGTAGAAGAGGACTATGGGAGAGGGACTCAGCTGGAATGGGGGTACGGAGACATGAGAGACATGCTGCGGAGACTGCTGCGTGTCCACGTTGTGGTGTATGGTGGTTGGCTGACTTGGGCCTGTTGTGCCTTAAAACTATGTAAACTGATAACCAGCTAACTGCTACAAAAGCCTGATTTTTGCAAAAAAATGGGCTTTTGAGGCTTGCCACCATCTTCAGTGTCAGTCTTGTGTCCACCATTAAATGGTGACCCCAGATGTGTTAGGGTTGGGACTGCAGACCTGAGAGCAGCCAGCGGTGGAGCTCAGTCAAGCAAAACAGGCGGACTTGAGAGCCTGAAAGTCTGGATGATTTAAGAAAGCAGAGACATCTGACTCCAGTGAGTGACTGGGAACAGAGACATGGGGACTCAAATTGCAGCAGAAGGAAAATCTGTTTTGAACATTCTGTTGCGAATATTGCAGCAGAGAGGTATCCATTATGAGAAGTGGACGCTACACACCTTGCTCATTTGGTGCAAGAGGAATGGGTGAGAGTGGATGTACAGACTGCCTCTTTTGTTGAAAGATGGGAGGAGGCAGGGCAGGTGTTATGGAAAGCAGCTACAAAGGGGAATGAAATAGCCAGAGGATCAGTAATGACGTGGCTATTGCTTGGCTGGGGACTCATTGCTGTGATTAAAAGTCGATAGAGATGCAGCGGTTGCTGCTGCTGTCATCACTGCCTGGTCATGAAAGCTCCTCTGTTTACTAACCACCCCCCCCCTTCCAAAACTCATTCCATCTTCCTCTGCCTACAAGATAGGGTTATGGTGAGGAAGAGGTCTGGGGCCAACAACAAAGCCACACAGACCCAAAACACCGGGATGCTGGATTGCAATGACGGGACAGATGGCGGCTTGGCAAGGCAGACCCTTACAGGTATTACAGTCATCTCTCCACATTGGAGCAGCTTTTATTACAGGTTAGAAAAGCTTGTACCTTTTTCCTAGATGAGAGAGACCTTGATGTTAAAAACTCCTGCGTGCAGGAGGAGTGCTAGACAGATACAGATAATGAACTCTGGGCATGGATCCAGGACACAGATCCTGGGAATGGGTCGATCCCCCTGCCCACGGCGTGGCCCCACAGTAGCACCAGGCCCTGCAGCCACAGTGGCCACCATCACACCGCCTCCATGTCTGGGATAGCATGGATGGAACACCACTTGCTCTGGGACCTGGATCCCCTGATCTCCCTGACAGGGGAGCTCTGATGAGCCCCCTCAACTCATCAGAGCTCCCCTGTCCCCTCTCAGGCCCCTGGATGGTACAGCCACCCCCCCTAGCCCTTGCTGAGCTGCAAATGGGTGGCATGGCAGGATCTGGGTTCTTTGGCAGAGACACTGATATATTGCATGATTGGTGGAGCTTGCCCTGTGGACTGTGTGCTCCCTTTTCAGGAATTTTGATTTGAAGTCTGATTGAACTGAATTGACACTGATTCTTCGCTAAGTTGCAATGGTGTTAGCTATTACCACGGTAATAAAAAATTTACATACCTGGAAAAATATTTGCAAGTGGGTAATGTTTCAGTTTGTGGACAAGAAGGTTCATATTTGTAAGATACAGTGCATCCTTAGAAAATTCGGGGGATCCCTCCTTGCAAATATTTTAGGTCGATGTTAACGGAACAGCAATTAACTTTCAAGCCTGCAGTTGGCACAAGTCGTAAATTAGACATTCTTTTGCTCACATTCCAGGCAAATCTTGAACTTTATCTGCAGTAGCTGTTCGAGGAGAGTTAGTTATAATTACAATGTGAAATTCCTCTGCAAAGGCAGACAAACTCATCTCAGCATTGCCAGTTTGCTTCCTTTTTACCTCACAGCTTTAACAAGATAATTTTATTGTGAATCTTTTGGTATCAAAACAGTTTATCAGTCTTACACACCCACTAAAGTAACCAAGTTACTTGTGTAAAACTCATGGCATTATTATATAACTAAGTTCTTATTGTTTTAGCCTTGAATATTTATATCCCATTGACCTTTATAAGGCCAAGCTCAAATCTATTGTATAGGCAATCTCAAAAAGCTGCAGGTTTGCAGGGCAACTTGCCAAAAACTACACTGTTGCCACTGTTCTGAGTAAAGCTGCACTTAAAATACAAAACAAAACCAGAACCAAAACTCTAGCAAAGAGTTGCTTACACCAGAAAAATCTTTGCTATGAATGCATAAAATCACAACATGTTTGGCAGACCTTTATAATATCTCCAGTAAATCCATGTTACTGCTGTTTCAGTTACAAAGCAGTTGTTTGCCTTCATGTTGTTACTTTGAAGTTCTGTTACATTTAAATTCTGGCAGGTTAAGGTTCTGTTAAATTTTAAGTTCTGCTAATTTCTGTTAAGACTAATTTCGGTTAATACCTGTTCATTTGAATTACAAGATACAGCTATTTTGTTATAGAGATAAGATAAAACCAACTGAAAGATGAAGCATTAGTAGCCACTTGTTTAAAATATAAGTTAGGAAGTTGTGTAAAATATGTGAAGATACGGTTTCTTAAATCCTTAATTTCATCAAGGACTTTATGAATGTAAATGTTTCACACTGATTAATTGACATAATTATTTTTAACAATCACTGCTGTTTTATCTTCCATAGGTAACACTGAAGAATGAGTAACAATTCCAGATTATGACTGTTATTAGTTGTAAGCTGTTTAGTAGTTTCTTTCTTTAACTTTTGTTCTGTTTTAATGTCATGACATGAATCCACTGACTCCTTATGACAGGTATTGTCCATAAGATACTATTTAACTGAGGATAAATGACAAAGCTGCCTGCTTTATGAGCTTTAACATATCTTTGTGTAACTATCTGCAAGACATCCATCATTTTAGGAAACTTTCCTAGCTGCTGCTAAGGAGAGGCTTGTTTTTAAGGTATGTTAAGGAGACCCCTCCAGTTGAGGCCTTGGCTCTGGCCAGGCCATGGCTCTACCTGGTCGGGCAGTGCACCAATAAACCCAGGTGTTTTCTGCATAAAAACAATACTCCAGTCACTTTGACTTGCCAGTTTGGACTCATGACACTTCTTCTAAAGTGAACTTGGAAGCCTTACCTGGGAATGGTTCTCCAAGTCTTCACTAAAAACAAGGCTTGCCAGCTGTTGCAGCCTCTAGGTGATAGTAGAGTATTTAGGGAATTGATAATGTATCATTCTTAATTACCATCCTATCTCTTGTGTGCTACTGATTTAGTGTATTTCCTTGCCTATGTCTGCTTACCACATGTATTGTTTTACTTTCATGTTGCCTTCATGTTCATAGTGAGAAACGTGCATGTTGCAAAAAAAAAAACAAACCAAAAAAGGCACAGGGCTCTTCAAGAACATTTAGATTATGCAATATTGACACTAGAAGTTTTGAAAACAAATCATCAAATTTAATCCCCAGCAGAGCGATACTGCTCTGAAGATTTGCATGTACAGAACCAATTTCTAAAAGCTTCTACATAAAGATTCCCAACTGGATGTGCAGTGGCAAGGCCCAGCTGATTTACTGACCTGGGGAGAAGGTGTGCATGTGTTTAATTGCCAGCAGGTCGAAGGTGGCTGCCTGCTCGCATGGACAAACATCAATTGCCTCTGAGGATGAGGCCCAATAAAAAGAAAAGTGACCTCATCCAGCTCTTGTGGCCAAGGCAGGAGCAGGAGAAGGACTGCCAGAGCATGGCAGTGTCTGGAGACTTACAGGGGCTGCCTGCCAACAGAGGCCTGATGTCATCGTCGTGGTAATGTGTTCCTACTAACCTTCTGCAGTTATTCCCTGTTCCAGGCTTCCGAACAGACGTTCAGTGATGTCAAAGTCAACATTTCCAGCTAATGGACTTCCTCCTGCCTAAACAGCACGGCCCCTGAACTCCAACCATATGGACTTTAGAACAGTAGCCTTTGATTTCCACTTCCTGGGAGACCTTGGACATTATCCTTTCATTCTCCTGTGCTGTGAGTCTGTTTGTCAGTGGCATGGTTGTATTTCATGGGTTTTTATTGATTGTGATCTATATTCCATGTGTCTTATCCTGTGTCCAGCAGAGGACCAGTAATACTCTTAAGCCTTACAAGTGCAAACTGTTTTAACATCAGGGAACACAAACCCTTTGCATAGGAAACAGAAAAGGGGGAATTGTTGTGTATAGGTGAAGCCTGATGAAATTGTCAGCCTGATGAAATTGTCAGCCTTGTTGCCCTTGTGAAATCATGGCTCAGGTCTGCTGCTTTGGCTAAGTAGAACAGGACTATGGGAGAGGGACTCAGCTGGAATAGGGGTGCAGGGATGTGAGAGATGTGCTGCGGAGACTGCTGCGTGTCCACGTTGTGGTGTATGGTGGTTGGCTGACTTGGGCTTGATGTGCCTTAAAACTATGTAAACTAATAACCAGCTAACTGCTACAAAAGCCTGGTTTTTGCAATAAAGTGGGCTTTGGATGCTTGCCACCATCTTCAGTGTCAGGCCTGTGTCCACCATTTGTACCTCATCTTGGGCAGTGCCAGCAGGAAATGTCACAGTGCAGGAACATGAGCTCTTCTGACTGGTGCCACTTGCAGGTTTCATGTGCTCAGACAGACCTGGAGACTGGGAATTAGGCAGCATTGGTGCTTACAATTACCAGTGGAACCTATGGAGATGCAATCCAGTTGCTTCACAGAGAGGAACTTGCGTAACTTTTATTATCACAATTTCCTGAAGTTACTGTTACAGTAATGGACTGATCCTCCAGTACCACCTCTCTCTTCCTGGAATTGTGACTCTGTCTTACTGGAATTGTGCCTCTGTCTTACTGGAGTAGCAGAAGTTACTTTGCCTCTGAAAATGCCTTTTATAAATGAGCATCTTTTATACTTATTTAAGTTAACAGCACCCACCTAGCAACTACAGACAAATTTGGTAACCCGTAGGCATTGTCTGATTTCCACAGTACGTAAAAGGATTTTAAATTGTCTTCAACTGATCTTTGCAAATTACTTCAGAAATATGGTTCTCTTTGTTAGTGTGAGTCAAAGGTAACTTACATTTTTTGTTTTCTTTTGACTTGAGGAATAATTAAGACCTCAAACATCTGGACTGATTTGCTGTATCCAAATGACAGTCTAAAGCAATTTTCTCAGCGTTTTGCCATAGCTGACAATTTCCATCACCTTGTTGTTTGGGAGAACTTTTGGCTGTTAATCAGATTTAGACAAGAATAGCAGATAATGATAATACCCATGTATCTGTATATCTCTCTATACACATACACATCTAAATTTATTTTTTAGAAGATTTTATCCATGTGTTGTTTGGGTTTTTTTTAAGAATTAAAAAGCCATTTACTGTCCCTTTGACCATTTCCAGTGGCTTTGACAGCTGTGCTCTGAGTAATTCCCCTTTCCCTCTTTTTCCCCACAGTGTGCTGTTCAGTTGCTGTGCATTTTCTGCTGCTGTGGCACACCTTGCAGCAGGTATCAGCCCTGAGGTGACTTCCAGTTGCTTCAGTCATGAGAATCTCACCTTTGGCTGTGGCTCTGTAAAAGTGCCCATGTCCCCCTGGTCACACAGGTGTGCTGCAGATCGACTGCCAGTGCACAAGGGGACCAAAAATTTATCTTTAACATTGCCACAATTACCACTTGATTCCTCAAATACTTTAGAGACAGACAACAAATCTGTTGCCAGCTCAGCTGCCAGTCTCAATCTCCATCAGAAGAAGATTAGAATTTGCTAACTCTTCAGGGTTGGGGTTTTTTTTTATTATTATTATTACTTACATCTTCCCAGATTTTGTGCTGTATTTTGGGTTTTTTTCCCTAGTGTGTACATGAAGTAGATCACTGAAGTGACCATTTTATCACTCAGATTGTCAGTCATAAGTGGTATCATTTCCTCAGGCGCACTGCAGTGTAACAGAAGACAGTGGCAAGAAGTTATTGGTGCAGTTTGCAAAAGCAACTCCTGTTGATTTAGGTGATTAGGTTCACTCCTCCCTCAAGCTCTCCTCACACAAGAGTCTTCTGAGCATTTTGCCCATCCACAGCTTTCTGGATATTTCCATCCAGACGTATTGACCTATCAAGGTGAGTCACACCTGATGGAACTGGTTTTGACACTGATGGTTATTACCCTCACTGCCATTCAGGCTCAGCAATTATGGGATAATTTGTTTTCTGAAATCCCAAGTCTTGCAACAGGATGAAAGATGTTCCATCAGGCACTACAAATCATCTTTGGAAGTTTGGTTCATCATATTTACTCCACCTCTAACAACATTTTAAATCCAAGGAGCTTTGTGCTGAGAAGATCCTTGTCATTAGTTCCTTTTCTTGTGAAATGGGAAGAGCCCTGTTGTTCTGGGCAGTGCTTCTGTATATTTCATCTTCACAAGCTCTGAATGCATGATTGCTTTTTATTGCTACTGAACAACCTTTGAGTAAACATGAATCACTCTTTATGGCACCAAATTTGAAATGTTTCCTTACCAGCTACGCAGATTATCTGCCCAGGTAGGAATTTGATAATGATCTGTAGTACACACAACATTTTAAAATAGAACAAGCTTGTTTTTTACACACTGCTACTGTCCCTGCTGTCATGGGAAAAAAAAAAGGAAAAAAAAAGAGAAATCTCTCCCTGACTGGTATGGATTCCAAGAGCAACAAATTACACTTGTTGTTGAACTACTTGTAAGACCTTTGATCCATTTAATTCTTTCGCATATCTGTAAATGCAATTGTACTTTCCTTCTGCTACAAAGCAAAAGCCAGTGATTATTTTGGGTTTACTTCTGGATGATCTGCAGCTGCTTATATTTTTCTGCATTAAAACTAGTGATCCAAACAGTCAAGGAATAGCATCAGTCAATAGCACAGGTGTTGCTGTAAGTTTGCTTGGCCAAAGAAGCCCCAGCACAGCAGGTACCAAAGATGGGTGGGTGTGAGGCTGCACATTGAATGGCTGCTGTCTTCAGCAGGGAGGTGTTTCCCCAGGTGCAGGGACTCCTGGGGGTGATCTCCAGAGAGGGTCTTTATTAAGAAGCCATCAGGGATTTGCAAACCAATGTACTGGGCTGTTGAATGCCTTCTCCCTTGCTACTGATGTAACTTGCCGGGCAGCAGTGGTGTCTGTCCCAAATGAGCAGCATGTCCATGTACACACTTCCACTCTTTCATGTCCCCAGGAGGCTGATTTCCAGTGCTTGTCTTCATTTGTACCTTGTAGGGCAGAGTGGCTGCAGAGAGCCACTCTGGTGAAGCAAAAGGGAGCCCCAGGGGAAAATTGAAGCTCTGTGTGTTATCTGTAACTTTCAGCGTGAAAGATGGGAGACTACTGGGCAGAATCATGAAAATAAAATACTGTAGGACTGAGAAAGTCCTGCTGGAGACTGGGTGGAGGAACCCAGTCTCTCTTCCTAGGAGAATGAATTCAAGGTGAGTAAACCCCAGCGGACTCTTGTGGCAAACCTGAATTAGCTTCTGTCATGTAGCTAACTCCCATCTGTTAGCTGACTCCCAAATGCAGCTGGCTCCCATCTGTTGTCCATGTTTCAGGGTAAGGGATATTGCTTCCTGGAAATGGTGTATGAGGCAGAGTGCTGAAGCAGCCCAGTGACCCAGACCCTTTAGCCACACACCTTTGTGTCCAAGCCAGCTGCCATCTTCATTACTTGTGACCCATTGTCCTGCACAAGAGAATCCGAGCCACCAAGCTCTACCTCTGCTGCACCTTCCCTCGTGGAGGATCTCTCAGCCAGATCCACAGCTCCACAGGCACTGATCTCATTCCAGTCCTGCTGCTGTGGGACCAAGTGTGGAAACGGCCAGATGAAAATTCCCTCCCATTGGCACAGCTAAGCTAACACACATCTGGAGGCTGGGTGGACAGTCCAGGCTGGAACAGCAGCCAGCAAACCTATAGGACTGGTTCTGCATCTGCCTTGTCCCGAGGGGCAATTAATAAGTGGGCAATCAAGATGGAGCCTCTTTGACGTCCCCCCACCCTCCCCTGCTCTCCCCAGGTGAAATCTTCAATTTCCTCATTCCAGCCCGAACAATATAACCATTATCACAGCCACCTGACTCCCTGGCTCTCTGTCCCCACCCCTTTCCTGATCTCTCCTGCCTGTTCCTGGAGATCAGAGGCAGAAGCAGCCACCTCAGACCAGTTTTTCATCCGGCAGCTGCTGCTCCCCAGCCAAGAGGGATGGCAGGGCTGGGGCTGGTCCCCTGCGAGCCCAGGGCAGCACCTGCCTCAGCACAGCTCCGTGGATGCAGGTGCTCCCTGATGCCTGCAGCTTTACCAGAGCTGGTGGCAGGACAGCCTTGCTTGTGTTTAGCTTGATTTTTGACACTGCCTCATGTGATTCTCCAAATGCCCTCCCCAGGCACTCCCATCCCAGTGGTTTCATGTTGCTTCTGCTTCTCGGCTCTGCTTTGCTGATGGTGATCTCTCCTCTGGAACACAAGCCAAAACCTATACCCTTGAAAAGGGAATCCAAATGTAATTAAGCCCTTAAGAAGAAAAGTCAATCTATAAATCCTGATTCTTTTATGGGCAAGGCCAGATTTCGTAGCCAAATGCCCAAGGGAGCACCTCCCACCACACCCTTCTCCAAAGGAGGAGCAGAAAGCATCACCCCCACTTTCCAGTCTCCCTTTTTTTGTTCCAATGTTCAATTCATTCTTCTGCTTGAGAGGTTTTATGTCTTCCCTTGCAAGATCTCTGGCTGGCAGTGACGCAATGGCCTGGAAATGGTCTGAAAGGTCTGGAATGGCCCAGGAGGCAAAGAGCCTAAATTTTGTTCAAGGTGTAGCTTGATAAATTCAAGTGAAGCTTTAGGTTACAAGATATTCTTTGGTGTTGTCTTGTTTTTTATAATCAAGTAATCTGAGGTTTGTCCTCTGTAGGACTCAGAATATCTGGATTCATAAATTAAATTTTTTGTTTGTTTATTTCATTCTTTCTTTTAAGCAGAAAAGTTTGGCCAACAAAATGTGAATCTTAGTCAAGCCATGTGACTACTTCCAGTGATACTGAGAAGAGTGAGATTTCTTCATTATAGTCACTGCCCCATTCTGCCATTTCTTCTTTTAACTCTATATCAAGATTTCAGCTATCTCAGATACATCTCACCTACCAAGAAATTTGTCCTTCTGGGTGAATTTTGGGGTTGGGAAGGGGTTTTCATCAAGTGAGACACACTGATTGTTTTTTTAGAGAAAGAATCTTCCTCTGTACCTTGAAAAATGGTCTACTTCAAGGGGTCTCTGGCTTTTTGTCTTCCATATCCCCTGCCAGTAAAGAATGCCAAAGTATTTGCTCCTGGTGTGAGAATATGCATGTTTATCAACTGAGGCAAATGATCTTTCATGCTAAGGACTTATTAAGATGTTAATGTTATTTCGTGGGAGGATGGGTCTGTGAGGATGATTTGGGTATGTACAGAAATATTAAAGAAGGGAAAACCAGCAATTTGTAAAGAAGCCAATACTAAACAAACACAGGGCTTCAGAACTGTTTTAAAAAGATGGAAAAGATTATAAAAAGTAGGGTTGAAAACAAGGGAAGGAGAGGGAGCTGAATGGAAAGAACAGTAGTAGAACTGAAAAAGAGAAGGAAGTTGTGCCCTCCTTCTCTGCAAGCTGCACCTGGAAATGGTGGGAAATCAGTGTTACCACCCCACACACCCCTCTGCCACTTCCCTTCATTTGTCCTTAAACCCTTTTGCCTCCTCTTGTCACCGCACCACTGTACCTGCCGGGGCAGTGTTCTGTTCCCTTTTACACCTCTCTCTGTGACATTCCAGTGCCCAGCACTGATGACTATAACAGCACCTGCCACAACTGCTTTCTGCTGTGTGTCCATTTCACATTTTCATCGCCTGAATTCACTCCTGTCACGCTTTGCCATCCTTGGTAACTGGGCACGCTCATGGGCTGAAAAACGGGGTGAGCACCTTTTCTTGTGGGCTACAGAAACAATTGTCCAGTGGGGTAAGGGAAGTCCAAAAAGCATCTGAAGTTGTCTACAAATGGAAAACTAGAGAAACTTTGTAATGTTGCATATGGAAAGGCAGCAAGTCAGGTCAAACAAGGAAGGGCTAGCAAAAGGAATCAAAACTAACAGATCTCTCTTGAAACGCATCGGGCACCTGCCAGATGTTCTGAAGGGCAAAACAGTGATGAGGCTGGGCAGGGAGTGCCCAGCAGAGATAAGGCCATCACAGACACCTCTGCAGCCTGTGTGAAGTGCTGAGTGATGAGATCAGGTGGCAGAACCCATTCTTCAGCAGGGTGGGGTCTGCCAGTGAACGTGTCTGAAACCGAAGTGCTGCGGAAAAGGCTGCTCCACACACTGACAAAGCAAACAGTAACAACCTGCCGGGAGCAATGGCACTTGTCCAAGAGTCTTAAAGGATCTCCGGAGTAAAATGGCTGAAACTGCTCCAAGCAGTGTGTAACCCCATGTTTACCCTTGGTGTGGGACCTCAGGAGGGGAAAGGGCTGAATGTGATGCCCCAGTTTGGCCAGGGGCAGGTGGTGAAACAGTTTCTGGGGCTTGTTTGGGCTTCAGATGAAGATAACATGAATGAAAAGATGAGAGATTAGTACAGCTAGAGACTAAGAGGGTCTGGAGCAGCCTGGAACAGCACTCCACGGTGCCTATGTCCCCAGCAGGACATCCATGCTGTCCTCTGCCAACCTGACAGGATGTGTGCTCTGGTCCACCTCCTGAAGGTTTGCATGCATGCTTGGATGAATGCTGCCTGTGGTAGTGCAGCCAGCCAGGACTGTGGAGTGGTTGGCTCTTGCTGCAGGACATAAGGGGTGTGGTGGTCTAGGTGCTTTGACCCTGGTGGAAGCTTCTGGTGAAGGGGACAGCAGCAGCGACAGAGGGATGTGTTTGTGTCTCTTTCCTCTCCTTTCTCCTTTCCTGATTCAGGAGAAGGAGCTCCCCATGCTGCCACCTTCCTGAGGACATGGGTGGGGATGGTCTCCACTCTTCTGCTGTCTCTCCTCTCCAGGGGCTGCTGCCAACTGCTGCTGCTCCTGGAGCCTGAAATCAGCCTTCTCCACTCCAGATGGGCTTTTGAACTTCTCAGATAATTTTCCATCCGGAGTGAATATCTGTCACTTTTCAGCATCTGCTCATCACTCATTGAAGGGAATGCATGGGAATCCACCTGGGTGTTCTAGGGGAAGTGGAATTTTCAACTGACCTGGGAGGAGGAGCATGTTTTTGCAGTGGGTGGGAGCTGGACTGACTTAGTGTTACACATCATGCTCTGGAGGGAAGCATGAGTCCCGTGTTTTGTCTGGGACGAAATTCAGAGCTGGTGGCCTTGGAAAACAAAAAGACTGATCCTTTTCCCTTTTCTTCTTTCTCCTTTTGTTCTTTTGTGTGTGTGTGTGTGTGTGGTTTCTGTTTGTTTGTGGGTTTTTTGAGAGACAGTGAATAGGAAATGTTACAGGCACTTTGTTGTCCATTGTAGCTTATCAGTGCTCATGTTACTGAAGTTCAGGTGAAGGACACTTCAGACAGAGTGTTCAATGAGAAGATTGGTGTCACCAGGAGAAGCAAACACGCAGCACTGGTGAGGACGTGTCTTTGGTCAGCATTTTGCACTCCTCAGGGAGTTGTATCCTTGTAACCCTTCAGACCCAATAAAGGGTTCTTTGCAGTCTGATCTGTGATGAACTTGGCAATTACATGTGAAGGTGAGCACAACTCTCAAGGCTTCTGACATTTTCAGAGATGCCAAGAATCAGAGAATGGTTTGTCAGGGACCTTAAAGATTACCTAGTTCCAACCCATTGGGCAGGGTCACCTTTCACTGGGCCAGGTTGCTCAGAGCTCCATCCAGCATTCTCACGTGTTTCTGGAGTGACATCTCTAGGCTTAAAAAACAATCCTTGGTAAGCCATGTCTTTCCTGTGGTGCACATACACTGAATTCCAGAGTCACAGAGGTGGCAGGTGCGTGGCTGGTGGGGGCCAGCACTCTGACATGGAGGGTTTGAGTGGCCTTTCCTGTTCTTGTGTCTGCCATGCTCCAGAAAAGGGCTCTGGCTGAGCACGGTGCCTGTGCTGCTGTACCTGTGCTGGAGAAACCAAGCCCAGAGCTTTGGAAACACTGCAGGATGTGTGGCTGTGATATAATGTGAAGTTGAAGCAAACACAGTTTATTTAAATGATGTACCTCTGGTCAGTGCATGCTTTCTTGGAGGCAGCTGAGCTTCAGCTCTGTTCATAAAGTGCTTCTAAACCA
Source organism: Melospiza georgiana (assembly GCF_028018845.1). Taxonomy (NCBI): domain Eukaryota; kingdom Metazoa; phylum Chordata; class Aves; order Passeriformes; family Passerellidae; genus Melospiza; species Melospiza georgiana. The sequence goes on from NC_080431.1 coordinate 80,792,074, forward strand.
AGGTAATTAAAGTGCTGAATCTATTTTGCTAACTAAAATTGAATGAGCAGAGGCATAATCAAACAAGTGGAACCTATGGAGAAAATATAATCCTGAGCTTTGCTTTATTCTTTGAAAAATACCTGCTCTTTTAATGCTACCTTAGACTTTCTGGCTTGTCCATATCCACAAAACAATACAGCCACAGCCTCCAAGTAATCTTTGTTGGCTCAAGTGCAAAGAACTTAATCTTTTGTTTTGCAGGTTGACAAAAGACGTATAAAATTTTGTATCTTATATCCAACAATTCTACTAAAGAATTAGTTTTAAATGCTTAAGTTTAGTATTTATTTGCACTGACAGAGTGTGCCTTACAAGGGGCTGGTGTGCCCAGCAGCTAATCAGATGATGACCAGATTCCTGCTCCTCGATCCACGTGGCCAGGCAGTGATGCCATGTGGCACTTGGCCACGGCACATTTGACCTTGGAAGGCAGCGTGGCTGTCTCCCAGAGAAGCAGAAGGACTAATATTATTTATTCCTGTCTTCTTAATGCAATCAAGTTTATATTTGATGCACTCTTAGTCTCAGTGACATTTTCTGTAATAAGTGTTTTATATTTAAAGTGGAATGAATATTGCTGTTAAGCACAAGGTCACCTTGTTTATCAGTGAGTATTACGTTTTTCTGCTTCAGAGTATCTACTTTGCTTGTTTTTGTGATTTAGAACCAGCCTGAGACTTTCAGGGATGCAGTAATTGCAGACTCTAGTGGGGAGTATCAGAAAGCAGGTAGTGAAATAAAATCAAATGCCACAGTATATTTCTCCTTATGAGGAATATGGCCAGTCGTAATGCATTTCTTCCATAGCTCCATTATTTTTCCTTCCTTCCAAGTCAGTTTATGGGCCAAAAAGGCAGACAAATTGCCAGCTCTCATTTCTGATGTAACACAGGCCTTGGAATTTTACCCAGTGCCTCTTTTCACTGATGTAATGAATTTTTATTTTATTTCATTATTGTTATGAAAGGACAGCTTGAAAAAACTATCCTGACCTTTATCTGCATACCTTGAAAGACAGTCTACCCCTCTGACTGCCCGCTAGCTAGGACATCACCCTCACTGTTGGGGATGTGATGTCTTACTCTGCCCTGAGCGTGCCTGCGTTAAACTCGCATGGTTGATTCTCTGCAGGCGATGGTGCCTCAGCACTCTGCGTTTTCTCTGCTGTGACTGGGAGATTCTGGTTTAGCTAGACCAGAGCAATGGCTCAGAGTGTCCCCTGTCAGGCGTTGTCTGACCTTCCTAATTGCTCCTGTCCTTTTGCTCTGGGCCCTCTCCAGGCTTTCGGGATAGCAAGGGCCCGTGTGGGCGGCAGCTCTGTGGGTGGGTGCTGCAGCTGCAGGCCGTGCTGGGCTTTCAGCTCCGCACTGTTGGTCACAGGTGACGGTGACTTCCCCAGTGGCTGCCAGCGAGGCTCCTCTCTTGGCAGCTTGTCCTTCCTCGCTGTCTGTGCAGCAGCCAGCGGTCACACACCCGCCTGGGCCTGGCCGGGTGTCCGACTCCAAGGCCGTCCATGAATTTTCCATGAGTCCTGAGCCAGAGCAGCAGCATCAAAAGTGAAGAGGAAGGGATCTGAGCAAAAATTGCTTCCTCCAGCAGTTACACTCTGCCCCTGGTCAATCTTAGGTGTTCCCACAGGTCAGACAATTCAGAGGGATTCAGGGATCAACAGCATTGGAGGAGTGTGGTGGTGCAGGACCTGAAGAGGCTCCACCAACACCCCTGAGCGTCCTGTCTGGCTGAGGGTGTTCACCTGGCCAGGTGACTCGTGCTCATCTGAAGGACTCCCTTTCCTTTAGCTACTGACCTTGACATTTGCAAATTTTATCAACAGTGTTTTTTACAGTTGTATCTCCTGGTGCAATTATTAAACAGCACTGTTCTTGCAGAGTGATTTTCACTATTCTTTGCAGCAGTGGTTCATTTTGGACAAGAAGTTTTGCCTGTTAGCTGCTAATTAATCCCTGTAATGCAAATTGTGATGTATACAGATGCTACCCATTTTTTCTTCAGAATTTACAAGTTTCTTGATTTTTTGCACCAGTGCTTTCATCAACCGATTGTATTATTTTGTCAAATAATGAAGTCAAGTTTCCTTCTCACAACTTTTTTTTTTCAATACTGAATTATGAAAAATATTTTAATTGTTGGAGCATCTGTTAGCTAACTTGTAATAACTTCACACTCTCTTACCTATGATTATGACAACAGAACCATCTAACAGTCAGGTGTCATCTCACTTTCTGTCTCTGGACACTGGCACATGTTTTTCCATGACCTTGGGATTTCTCTAGTACATCAGGATTTTTAAATATCAAACTCCATTGGGCCAGGTGCCTCCTCAGTCAAATTTTTCTATGATTTTGACATGCAAATTTGCTTGGCTACTGATCTGAAAATACTTATGCTTAATAGATGCTGTTAAAACTTTCCTTGGTTTGCAGAAAGATGAAGAAGTTTTTTACTATCCTCCTGTAGCGTGAATACACAAATCCATTTATTTTTGTATGCAAACAACTTACTTTTCTGTATCAAAAAGCCTCCATCAAAAGTCATCACTCTCAACAGTTTTACCTATATCCACCCAGTAGGAGCCTAAGCTCTCACTGCTATTTCTTAGTTTTCAATGTATATTGAAAAAAACTGCTTCCAAGTGCTGTTAGCACTTGCAGCAATCCAGTTTTTCCAGATTATTTTGAACACTCCTTATCACCTTGTATGCTTCATAAATTCTTGCTTTTATTGTGTGCCATATACCTCCTTTCCATACCCCTTCCTTCTGCTATTTTTTTCTCTCCTGTTGGTTTTATATAAGATTTCTAAGCTTTAACCTTCAAATTCCCTGTTAGGCCAGAAAAGGGCTGAATTTTGTCTTTTTTTTCACAGCTACAGAGACACAGATCTTCTTCATTTCGTAAACTCTCAGCAGTGAAATGTCTATTAATAAAAAATTTATTACAGCTTTCTCCTGGGGAGTCCTATTTTTCTGAATGCTTGATTTGCCATCAATTTAACCATAACTTCCCCTGCTTGAGGATTTACTGTTTTGAAATACCAATTTTTGCCTACCTATACACTCAGCCTCCCACATAAAATGCATAAATACATAAAGATCTTGGTTAATGGCTTGTAGGCATTAACTTCTATACATCTGCAGGTACACATCTACATACATGTAGTATATCTACTTACAACATGTACACATACATGCAGGTACCTGCATTTCCACATCATATATGGAGTTGTACAAACACACCTCTATGCCTTGTATTTTTCTCTGCAACCAGAGAAGAGGCATTTCTCAAAGTGCGTGCCTGTTGCCTGTAACACAGCCATGCAGCAGAGCTGAGGCTGCCCAGGCTGCCCTCCCTGGATGAAGATGTGTTTTTCTGTGAGTCCATCCCTGAATGGTCACTCAGCTCCTCCACCAAGGGCAGCCCTCCCCCTCCCATAGCAACCAAGCACTCTGTTAATATTTGGACAGGGCTGGCTTTTCTGAGCAGGATGTGTCAAGGGACAGGAGGCAAAGCACTGCAGGTGAGTGGCACTAAGGTGTCCTCCATTCTGAAGCCCTTTGACTCAGCCCATTGCTGAGGCTTTGGATTATCTGAAAAGGAGAGAGAAACAATAAAAGAGGTAAAATGCAGTAAGACCAAAGCAGTGTAAAACATCACCTCATGCTGCCTTCCACCAGAAATGAATCTCCAGCTCATCCACTCCCTGCCTCTCCCTGCAGGATCCTGGGATATCCTCCCTCCATCTCTCTTCAGCAGCAGTGCAGGGGAGAGGCAGATGCTCTTCTCTGCATCTCAATCACAAGGGAAGAGGCTCAGCCTTTAAAACTCCCACCTGTTCCTCTCCAGAGCTCAGTGAAGAGGTCAATGATGAAGACAGCAGCAATAACATCCCTCTCCTGTCCCTGGGATGTCTCTTGCTCTGCAGAGGAGGAGAAGGGTCAGTGATATTGTGTTGCCTGGAGCAGCAGAGTAGCCAGCAAGTTGTTACATCTGAACAACCCAGCAGCTGGCCGTGTGCTGCTCTTGTCACACAAGTGACAGGAAACAGGTGAGCCAAAGGCACACAGACCCAGGGCCGGGTGTGCTGGCTGCACTGATGTGTCATAACTCGTTAAACTGCAGGTATGGCTTGCTGTTCCCTGCTGGGTCACAGGGAGACGCAGGAGCGATGTGACACAGGAGCAATGTGACATCAGCAAGGAGAGTGTGAGCCCCAGCAGCTCCAACAGGGGGAAGCATTTTTTGCTAGAGCTCTCCAGTAGCTTCAGCCTCCAGCTCAACTTTGAGTCCACACGTGTGCCCAACTCCTTGGGGCATGGCTGCTTTCTTTTGCCTGTGCACTTGCTACAGACTTTTGTTCTGTTGCTTCACCTTCAGTCATAAAATCTCTTTTCTCCTGAAGGAAATGAGCTGTTTGCTCCCTCAGAACCTCAGGGAGTCAAATAAAAGTTGAAGAAGTGAAAGGGTAGAGGAGGGCAGAGAGAAGGGGTGTGACAGCATACCAGAAAGACAGCCTGGGGAGCCAGGAAGATGTGGAGTGACTCAGAGGCTTTGATCCCCAAGCTGGGTAGATGAGGTGTGAGGAGGTCTGGGCAGGATGAAGGACTTGTCTCTCTGCCCTTGACGCCTGCCTGGTGCCTTGGTGAGATGGGCACTCCCAGAGCTGGGCTCTGCCAGGGCAGCTCTAGGTGGCTGTGCCTGCACTGGGACTGAGCTGATGCTGAGGCAGGAGGTGATGCTGGAGGGGCCATCTCAGCTTTGCCAGTGCCTGGAGAAATGTGTGTTTGGGAGAGGAATTTCTGTGTTGGGGCAGGTCAGACTAGTCTTCACATCTCTCTCAAATGGTGCCACTGCTGGGATGACATGATCTCTAGGAAGTTCTGGGGAAGGTAAACAGGGAATTGATTTATTGATAGCACAGTACAAAAGTCTGTGACAAGGGAAAGAAGTTGAGCAGCTGTGACTATGGGTGTTGGGAGCAGTGGTAGGAGGGAGCAGGGCAGTGTCAGTGCCTGAGGACAGGGCACTCTGATTGCCCCCAGGCACTTCCCGTCCTCACTGGCCAAACACAGCTGGGTGACTGCTGGGCCTGGTGCTGTGGGGTGGACACACCAACAAAGGCTGCATCTCTTGTCTCCCAGGCTCAGTCCTTGCAGCCAAGGGATGGGTCCCCACTTCCTAGCAGCTTTGATACATCCACATGGACTTTTGGCCACCTGGTCCCCTGTAGTCAGCACTGTTCCCTCCTTGGCTGCTGCAGTGGGTTTTCCTGAGCAGCAGAGCTGTGCTGACCCTGCTGGAGAGCCACAGAGTGACCATGAGCCAGGATGGAAGGCAGGGCCCTCACCAGCCTGCTGAAAGCTGTGTGTGGGGATCTCAGGGTCCACCTCCTCCCCATGCTAGTCCATACACAGCAGGGATTCTGCGTGGGGGATGGATACTGACTGTCAGAGGATCCCTCTAACCCTGCACCATTTTCCCCTCTGGAAGAGCATTCACCTTTGGCAGGAGCCTGTTTTCACTGGGTGACCTTCTCTAGAGGGTGGGGGGGCAGGAGAAGCCCCACACTGGCTACCAGAGCTGTTTCACTTTCACTCTGACAAAGCTACAGGGAAAAAAACTCCCTTTAAACCTATTAACTCTTCCTGCACCAAGCTTGGGAGTGGGGAGGCAGCAGGGAAATGAGGCACAACCACTGGGCTCGAGGAACTCTTCCCAGACTGCAGTGTTTGAAAGCAGTCACCTCTCTGCATATTTGCTTTTTAGACTACTTTATCTTTGTGAAATACTTGGAGGCCGGAGCGGGTTTCTTTTTCTTTTCCTTCTCTTTTTCTTTTCCTTTTTCTTTTTCTTTTTCTTTTTCTTTTTCTTTTTCTTTTTCTTTTTCTTTTTCTTTTTCTTTTTCTTTATCGTTTTCTTTTTCTTTTTCTTTTCCTTTTCCTTTTTCTCCCTGCAACACCTTCAGCTGGAGAGAAGATGGTTGGTCTGCAGTGGCAGAGTCAGCTCCAGCTCCTCTTTAGCCCAGTGGGAGTGTAGTGCCACCAGCAGCTGCCAATTCAGCCCTGGCTTTGCAGGAAGAAGTCACTGGGGATAAAACAAGCTGTGAGAAAGGAAATGGATGAGCTCTGAGGGTGTTTAACTGCTGCCTTTTCTCTGTCTTTCAAACACATGGGGAGAAGTTGGCTGCTTCTCTGCTGGTCTGTTTCCTCTCCTCACAGTAACAGAGCTCACCCTCGCTGTGGCCAGCTGAAATCATGGATACACACCTGCAGGCAACCATGATAAGCACCAGACACAGCTCAGAGGTCTGGATACAGCCTTACCCTCTGCATCCCAGTCCCATCCTCACCCACCAGTTCAGTCCTGCTTGGAAAAGCCTCACAAGGAATATGAACTCTTCTGGCAGAAGCTGTGCTTAGGAGCCATGAGCTGTCAGATGTGGGCAGCTGCTCTGCCTGGTGCTCCCTCTGCCTCTCCAGGGTAAGATCACACACACACCTACCAGGGACCCTGTGAGTCCCTGCCAGTCTGAGATGCACTCACCTGTGCTCCCCTGGCCCTACAGGTTATTGTCCAGCATTATCCATGCTCTCAGAGGGGCATCCACACATTCCAACAAAGCACAGCTTTACCATGAAGGCATCGAGTTCAAGGGAGCCATTCAGTGGTGCTGCAGCTGCTGGGAGAGTGCTGGGGATCTGTTTTCCTACTCAGGGAGATGAAAACCTGTAAAATCACTATGTGATGACAGATAAGAGGTGTCAATGAGCAGAGGCCCAGACATCAAGGGGAAAGAATACACTCCTTGTGATGAGAGAAGCAGCAGCAGACAAAAGCAGCAGCCAGAGGACCATCTAGTTCAGCCAAGCGAAGCAGGTGAGCCAGGGTGGCACTGAGGGAATCTCAAGCATAGCTGTGGGATCAGAGAAGCGATGCTGGGAGGAGACCTCCAGGGGTCTCTGATCCAACCTCTGACTCACTCATGTCACCATAATTTTGTCCAACCAAATCTGGAAACCCTCCAAGAGTGGAGATACTGCCACCTTTCTGGGGACCTGTTCCAGTGCTGCTTTTTTTGCCCTCCTGGTAAAAAAGTCGTTCCTGAGGTTCAGCCTCAACCTGCAAAGTTTCATTTTGTTGCCACTGTCCCTTGATACATCACCTGCTACTATTGAGAAGACCTTGGCTCCATTATCTTTGTAACCACCTTCTAGATACTGGTAGGAAACAATATAGGGTGCAAACTAGGTACCAGGCAAGTACCAGCAATATGATAGCTTAACAGTCATCCCGAGTGTTCGAAAATTCTGCTGTTCAGGGCTGGTAGAAAGGAAAACAAAACCAGTTCATTAATACCACATGTATGATGTTACAGGTTGTTTAGATGGAACTCAGAAAGATAAAAGAGGCTTTTCTGTGATGCAGCTCAGTGTCAGCCATGAACTGCTCGAGTTCGTACCTGGATATGTAGGGAGAGAGCAAATATTAAAAGAGATAAATCCGAGTAAGGGCTCTGCTGACATGGGGAAAATAACTTCAGTTATGGACCAGTGAATCATCTCTCATCATCATTATGGGTCTCAGGCCTGTGATTCTCAGCATGACATGACAAATTCCTTCACCAAACCATCACTGAACTCACAAAAGATTTGTTAGCTGTAAATAGCAATTAAGTCATAGAGCAGGTGGCCATCAAAAATAAATTTGGAGTGTGTGATCATAATTTCCTTACATATAAATTCAGTGGGGAGATAAATAAGAATAAGCCTGCACTGCTTATGCACGCTTTGTTTCAAAAAAAATTAAACGCCAAGGAATTTGAGACTCTTTAGTGTGGAATGCAGTGGTAAGGAAACTGTATGTGAAAGATGCTCAGAATTTCTGACAGAGATGTGCAGTGTCTCTGGAACATGCAAAGCAAAGAAGAAAAAGCCCCTCTGTAGCTACCTGGATGAACAGCCACAAGGTGAAGGGTAAGGAGAAAAATTTTCTTCATATGTTTGTAGATATAATGTAGCATCAATCTGGAAAATGGATTTTTAAAAGAAGATATAGTTTTTCATTTAAGTAAATAACTGAACCAGGAAGGAGAAAGTGGATGTGCAAAGAAGATGAGGTCAAACCTAAAAATATTTGTTAAAATTAAATAAATATGAAACATATATAAATAAAAGTCTTCAACCAAGAAAATTATAGTCAAGAGCAGAGCAGAGGACAGGAGCATAATGAATATGAGAGTACAGGAACTGCCACACCTCATTTGAAGGCAAAACATACATTTATGTGATGAAGTCAAGAAAACAAACTAAGACCTGAATTTGAATGGATTTTTTTATACCATAATAATTTTTATTCCTAAGAATGCAACAAGGAGTTACAGAGTTTCACAAAATAACAGGCACTGTTCAGATAAACTTCACCTTATCTGTGCTCTCAGTTTTGGGAGTTGGAGGTCCATCAGAAAATTCCTTCCCTCAGCCCAGACTTAGGATACATGTCAGCAGGTCACTTGCCCTTTCACCCCTTAAAAATGATCTTCTGCCCCATGTTATTACTGTATTGCACCAGCTGGGAACTTCCAGAGTCTTTCTCAAGGAAATGCTTCTATCCAGAAAACCTCTGGTTTTGGCAGCACATCCCAACTCCTTTCATTCCTGTGCCCTTTCACCTGTCTCCTCTGCCTCTCCTCACACCACCTACAAAGAGGCAGCTCTCTCTATCCAAACCCAGTACCTTTTCTGGTTCCTGTCTTCTCTTGTCATGAGGTTTTTGCCCTGCTCTGACCTTTCTGATATCCACGATGCCTTCATTTCACTTCCAATTTTCCAGTGAGAGGAAACACTGCAAGACACATCAGCCTGGAGCGTGTGGAGTATTGCTCTTGCACTTCACAGGACTTGAGGACAGCACAAACAAGATCAAAGTCATGAAGATCCAGAGTGTGGGGGCTGGACTGAGAGCAACCTCAATGCTCTGCTGGAATTGGATCCCCTTTTCCAGTTCAGACCCTGCCAAAACAAGAGACTATTTTGAAAGACACCACATGCTCAGTTTCTTCTAATCAAATTACTCAAGCTGAGATTTAACCAAAGTTTTCTTTGACAAATTACAAACTCAGACCAGGAGCTAAGGACTTGCTTAACCCAAACTGAAGCCTCTCACCTTTTCAATAAGCCAGCTTTGTGCTCACCAAGACACACAGTGCAGGAAAATTCAGTTTCTTCCATCTCCTAAATCTTCTGCTGACTCTGCTAATGGCAGGACCACCAACACTGAGCTGGCTTGGCATGACCCTGAGATGAATAAAACTGCATCTGACACCAGCCCACAGCTCTCCACCCCTGGTAAGGCTGGGATGAAGTGAGAAGCAGCTCCCTGCTGACATTGGCCGTGCAGAAATGCAAGGGTGATGTCCCCTTCCCTGTATAGCTTTGCCTCTCCCAGATCAGGTTGACCAGACTAACCTGAAGATTTTGCCTGTGGATTTTCAGCTTTGACTGGATATGCTGAAGGTTACTTAATCAAATTTACAGTTTTTCAGAAATACACCTATATATTCACAGGAGCAAATATGTCTCTCTATGAATGAGCACTCTGTGTCTCTCCAGAATGCCCTGTAGGGAAGAAGGGAAATGAGCCAGAAGGGAAATGATCCAGTCTCCTGGATGTTCTATGCGCACCCTGGCTGATCCCATGAGGTAGAGGTTGCAATATTCCTAACTCTGACCTCAACCATTGCATTTCCAAAGGTTGCATCCCCCTGAAGGCTGACTCATACACCCTCTGTGGAGAGAATAAGCAGGATCCATTTTAATAAGGCTGGAACTGAAGTTTGCCATCTCCAGGAGCAGGGAGTGACAAGAACAAAATCCCCTGAACTGACAGAAGGCAGCCAGGAGAAGAATGGCAGCAGTGCTGGTGACACTGTCACTAAAGGTAAAATGAGCCAAATTCACACCTAACATAGGCCAAAATTTCAGGGCAGCCACAGCACTTTACAGCTGATCATGTGAGAGATTGTTCACAGGCTGAAATTTTTCATGGTCTCCTGCCAGCCTTGAACACTGACTTACTCTGAGACCTTATTATTTAAGCAACCTTTCTTCCACCTCCCCAAATTGTCCATAAAAGTAAGTGGCTCCATTTTCAAGCACCCAGCATAGATTCCCAAGTTTTGGACATGCATTTGCAGATATTGTGGTCTGCAGCTACAGTTGGGTGCTCAGCATCTTTCAAAATCAGAAACATGGTAAATGAAGAATGAGGCCCTGATGTTGAGACCCAGGAATTCTCTCAGGAATTCATAGAGACATAGGAAGTCTAGGAATTCTGGCTGTATGTTTTAATATCTGTCAACTTTGCTAGGTAAAACAAGGAGATTATATTGGGCAGCTCATGTTATGGAATGTTTTGAGGGCAGGTGAGTTTTTGTAAGCAGCTTTAATGGATGGACAGTTTGTTTTTGTGCAGTGGCTTAAGCCTCAGGATGAAGGATCAGAGTGGTTCTAACTGCTCCTGGCCCAGCTTAGGTTCCCTGTGCTCATTTCCTTCCATTTCCTCTTTATAAACCTGGGATGCTACTTGTGTTTTCTTCAGGATATCTGTGCAGAGAAGTTTATTTTCATGTCTAAAGCATTATGAGACTTCCCAGAAAGGATCTCTACGGGCAGTAAATAGAGTAGCATAAAAAAAAGAAGAAAAAAGAAAAAGAGAAAAAAAGATAAAGAAAAAGAAAAAGAAAAAGAAAAAGAAAAAGAAAAAGAAAAAGAAAAAGAAAAAGAAAAAGAAAAAGAAAAAGAAAAAGAAAAGAAAAAAGGAAAAGAAAAAGAAAAAAAAAAGTGCTGCTTTTCCTGTTCCTGGGACCATTCCACTGTCCTCACAGCTCAGACTGTGTGCTCCTGAGGGTGTGTGTATGGAGACGAAAAACATCCTCATATGGTGAAAAATCTCACAGGGAGCACTTAAGCTGCAAGTGTAGGCAAGGCTGAGCTGCACTCAGGGTGGTTTGGGTCACCATGCAATTCATGCCTTTGGTTACCAAGCACTCAGCTCAGGTGCATCAGAAACCTCTCTGGATAAGAGAGGGCTCCTTCTTGCATGGCCACCTCATCCCACATCTGCACCAGGTCATGGATAGCAAGGGCAGCACATTTCCATCCACCTGCCTGAGCCAGCTTGCACCTGGCCAGCCCAGGTGAGAGGAGCAGTGGTCCAGGCCAGCAAACATCCCAGCTCCCAGCAAGGTTCTCCTGCCCGAGACAGAGAGATGAAAGCCAGACCTCAGTCCTGAGCTCACACTTCTGGCTAAGAACTTGAAAAAGAAAGGGGGTGAGTCAGAACCCTGTGGCTGTGCCGTGGCTGGAGACTGTCCTAAGATGACAAATAAATTTATGGCTGTTCCAGAGGAATCTCACCCACCATCACATCCATGGCATTTCTGACTAGCACCACTGGAATGGTTTCAAGGAGTGTAACTGCTGGTAACATGCCTGTTTTCTCTCATCTGTTGCCTCAACAAGCCCATTCTGGTTTAAGTTAGTGTATTTATTAGAAGATAAACCAAATTCTAATCACTTTTCTGCTCTGTAAAAAAAGATTCTATGCTCTAGGCCATTCATCTGAAGCAAACATTATCCATACAGTTACTGAATGGGTTACTGAATTACTTTTCTTTTATGGAAAAGAATATTATTTCTTTGACTTCCTGCACTCAGTTGCTTACAATTAGAACTTGCAGTTTACAACTGCAAAACTGAGTTGGTAAGGTGTTCTGAAAATTACTTCGAATATTCTTTAATGGCTTTAATGAATTTTCAGATAAAACACAGAAAGTTGTTACCTTAAAATATAAAAAGTCAATTGAGTCTCCAAAATTATTTGCCACTTGGTTACTTCTAACAAAGAACAAGCTTGCTTGCTTTGGTTTGGTTTGAATGCTCCTATGAGCTCAGCTTTAGGCTTGCACTCAACTAGGTGTGCTTGCCTTAGTCAGGGTCCTAAATGATGGTCTGTGGCTGTGCAGTGAATTCCCAAGTTGTCACTGGAGTTCTAATTAATTAATGTAATTTTGAGGTGTCCTTTTCTTCTGCCCATGTCTCAGAGCAGGTTAGCAGTCCCTAGGTCTGCCAGGCAGGAGGGCATCTACTTGTGCTCCAAGAACTTGGCTTTCCAGACAAAACTAAGGTGTTTCAGATTTATTTGAGCTAAGTACATTAACTGCTCTTGCTTATCTCAGGCACACGGTAAAGGAGCAGCAGCCTACCTTCAAGGATGTAAAAATGCTGTTTTCAAACAAGATCCTCATTGCTTTCTTCAGGATGCTGTATTAAACCAGGAACAGAAAACAGAAAGCATGTGAAGTTAGTAAGCAGTGGTCGAAGCTTTAACAAATTAATGTAGGGAAAAAAAATGCAGAGGTTTCAAATGCAGCTGGGGAGAAACCAATTTTGTATGTCCAAAGGAGAGCTGGAAGCAACAGTCTCTACACCTGAATCCCCAAATCTTCATCTCAGAGCCCTGAAGGGAGCATGGCAGAGGGGAAGCAACTTGTTCAGACTCTGTGCTTGAAAGTAGAGACCAAAGTCTTTCGAGTCTGCTCCCGAGACTCGCTCATGCCCGTCAGCAGCACGGGGTCTGTCCTGTGCTCCACCTGGTAGAAGGGACAATTCCTCAGGTGCTCCGACATGCTCGGGACATCGCTGCGCTGCCAGTTGTGAACTCTGGAGAACAGGCTGCTGAACTGCCAGACCTAATGCAAGAGAGGGGACAGGAATGGGGGAGAGAAAATGAGGATTTTAAATGCCTGTCTGTGCTTACAATGGGTGTGCATTACTCACTCTGGACACTGCAATGAACGTCTGATGGTGCAGAGCTGGCATAGCAAGTGAAAAAGGGGGTCTGTATTGTTATGTATCTCGTACTTGCTGGTTTTTCTGCTTTAGTTATCACCTGCCATTTTTAATGGGGATGGTAGTACTTAAATATCAGGAATTCTTAGTTCTCAGTGCCTAGAAATGGTGAACATGCAAAGGGGTTACCCAAGATGAGCTTGGGTGGGGACTTTCAGAAAATGTCTAGTTACACCTTCATCCTTTTGTTAGATGTACTGCACCCTACAGCTCTGGGCCCTGACAACAAACCCCTGTGCAAATTCACAACCTCGTGAACCTTCCCCACATCTGCATGTTTAGATGCAGCTTTTCTTGTCATTCCCATGTTTTATCTGAAGAGAACTCATGACTCTTTTTCCCAGTGTCACAGTCACTTGCCTTTTTGCGAGCTCTCCAAGAAGCACCACCGTGGGAATATCTTTTTTTCTCCCAGACCAGCAGGACCATTCCCCTCTCTTGAAGAAGAGTGGCACAGATGTCCCTCATGAGCACTGACACTTGTGATAGCTGAGATAAACTGAAGCTGTCCAGGAATCCTGCAATGTACTTGAGCACTTCCACTGGGAGGCTGCTCAGCAAGTCCTTGCTTCTCCCTCGACTATCCACTATGAAGTTGCACTTGCCCGGTTCAGCAAGAAGGGTGTCCACCTCTGGCTTAATAGCAAATGTCTTGAGAGGCTTGCTGTAAATAACCTTGGCCTTAAGTCCCTCGGGGCGGAAGTGATTTTGGACAAAAGGACATCCCAAGTAGGCCAGTGGGCAGCGGTGCTGGAACCATCCGTCCAGGCACGACTGGATATCAGCATGAACATTCTTGAAGTGGAATGGGAACTCATCCCTCCTAAAGAAATGACTGCAAGTGAACGTGAAAGCTGAACTGCTTTTGTTGTGTCTTCTGGTTACACATTCAGTGTAGAGCTCCATGTGCAGCTCTGGTGGGCTGTTTTCATCCAGAATATCTGCTAGAACTGCGCTGGAGGAGAAGGGCTCCAAAGGAAAGCTGTATGTCTGTGTCGCAAAATCCACAAAGAGTCCATCGATACCTCTTGCTTCAGAGATCTCATGGCCTTTCAGCTCTTTCTCCAGAGCACACAGCAGTGTGGCTTCGACTATATTTGTCTTAGGTAGATCTTCTATGTTTATTCCCAGTTCTGAGGTATCCACTGACTTGTCTGAAGTTGGCATCTTGTGGCCCAGTGCATCTCCTAGTCGTGCTCTTTTGCCACAGTAACTCACTGGCACTTTGAAGGTGTAGACCGTCTTCACCTCCTGGGCTTCCAAGTTCCCATAGACAAAATCTTTTTCTCTGGGAGTGCAAGCAGCCATCTGGCCAAAGCGGATGAGCATTCCCCCATGATGGACCAGATACATGTTGTAATCCGCCACACCGACTTCCTTCTTCAGCCTCTCCAGGACCCCTTCTTGCCAGGGAGCCAGTCCATTCAGTTCTCTACTCGGTGTTACTTGTTCAGACTTTTGGCCCTTTCCTGCTTCTGCAACATCAGGTCCTTCCTTTGCCTTCTCTGTGGAGCTGGCAGCATGAGAAGCTGCTGCTGTCTTTTTGGAAGCCTCCTCCGTCTTTTGTCCTGTGCTGGTTGCTGAGCCTGTTACCTGGCAAGCCAGAAGCTCTTTGCTGAAAATGTTCTCCCATGTTTTGTAACTCCCCAGATCCATTCCCTCTTTGTCCTTTGCCAAATCTTCCCGCTCACGTTGGCTAAGCTCACACTGGTCATTGCCCTCTTGGGAACCACAGGCAGCTCCTCCCACAGCACCTGCTTCCCCACCCATGGCCTGATCCATTAATTCTTCCAGTTCATCCTTTTTCCTCCACTCTGGAAATAATTCAGCTACTTTCAAAGCCCTGAAAAGTATCTTCTGGTCTCTGAGTGCCAAAGCTGTGTCCAGACACTCTTCAGTCAAGGTCTCTTTCATGATATTCTTGTGCAGCGTTGTGTCTGAATCCACGTTTGGCCAGCGGTTCCACTCCATCGAGCAGCAGACAACGCTGGCTGGGCAGACCTGGAGGTGCTTCCCCAGCTTGAAGCGGGCCATGGAGAAAGGGCAGCCATAGGCTGAGTTGAGGCAGGACACCTGCTCCAAGGGGCAGAGCAATTTGTGCTCCTCCTCCTTGCACATGTGGAAGGTGGCCCCGCAGTGGAGGTGGCAGCTGATCACCATGCAGGACACGGAGATCTCAATGGGTGCGCGGCAGTGCCGGCTGAAACATCGCTCACAGTGCCTGTGTTGCCCAGGGGGAGTTTTCTGGGCCCGGTGCTGTGAGTGGCAAAGACAAAGAGACAAGAGTTATTGTCTGAAGGAATGAGGAGAGCCACAGACCCTCCATGACCACAGCTGGTTTCCACACATGAGGTGTGAACATGCACTTCTGGTGGGGATGAGGCTGTGAGAAAGTGACTGTCAGCTCCTTATCACAGTCACTTATCACCTCTGAGCCCCACGGTACAGCCTGGCCTGGTAGAGCACAGACACACACAAGGTCTTTACTACTTAGCTCAGGCAGCCAGGGTATGAGCTGTTTTCTGTCCCAGCATTTCACCGGGCTGCTGAAATCAAGAGTCCTAGGGGCACAGTGAAGGAGCATCCCACTTCCTCAACACTGAGCAGGAAAAATGACATTCCTTTTTCTTCTCTACATTTGGCCTAGGCCTCTTCTCATCTCCCCACAAAGACATGAATGTTGCACAGTGAACCTCCCTTTGCTCTACACCACCAAGGTCAAGAGTGAGGATTATCTTCAGGATTATTCCAGTGTGGAAAACAGCCTGGGTAAGAGCTAGTTTCCTTGGCCTTTACTCTGCTTTCCTGATTTACCCTCACACTCCAATTGTTGCCTTACAGAACTAGAGGCTGCTCAGACACTACTTCCCTGGATACCTTCAACTGCTATCAGTAACTTGGCCCATAGAAGACCTGCTGCTAGTAGAAACCTCCCAGCTTTTGACTTCCTGCTCCTTACTATAGGAGCTGCCTTCCAGCCTGGTTCTGGAATCACTGTGAATCTTTGTGGAAAGAAAGAAGCTAACAATAAGGAGGAACTCGAGTTTTGTTTTCAAACAGGACCCAGGGTGCTTTTCTTTTTTATGTGAAAATAGGAAAAAAAATTGACAAATCTTCCTCCTCCCCTGCCATTTAATGCAGTAAGAACTACCACAGGCCCAGTAGACTCTCACTAGGCTCTGAGAAAATACAGGAATTGGTAGTAAAATAGTTTAAACTTTGTATTATTTTTCCAAAGTCAAGAAAATAAAGTTCAAGAAAAGTAGTGTTTGCAAATGCAGGGTTAAGTGACCTAGCTCTGGGGAGAGGTGAGCTGCAGAGGAAGTGGGCTCAGGCTTGGGGGAAGAGATTCTACATGAAGAACTTCCTCTCTCTTTCTTGAAGGTGTTCTCTTAACTTCATATCTTTCAGACCTTTACACCCTGGCATGGAAATCATGAACAATACTGGAGAAGGAAAGACATCTAGGAAAAGCAATGCTTGTGGGTCTCTGCACTAAATACCAACACTCACATTTGAAAAATAGATGTGCATTAATTGCTCAACACAACTATGTTCCATCTTTTGCAATTTCCAGTGCTGATCAATACCTTTTTACCCTCCTAATGAATCAACCCCATTCCCTCTTGGCCCTGCAGAGTAAAGGAGCACACACCCTTGGTGGTCACTTTACCCAGAGACAAACTTGAACTCTCAAGTATAAGGTACCATCACCTTTCCAAGGAAAGAGCTCAAGATAGCAAGGCAGAAAATAAAACATTGTGACTTCCCATTATAACATCCCTGCCTTGCCTTAGGAAATGCTGGCTTCTGCACAGAGGTGACACCAGTGTGCTAGCCAGGGTGACCTCAACCACACCAAGCCCTTAAATACATGTGGTTTGGGGTGGCACCTGTCCTGCTTTAGGCTGCTTAGTTACATCTACTTTTATGCAGTTCAGAGAAGCAGGAGATACAGATGGATTTATTTCACACTGGTGGCATCCTTGCTGCTCTCATTCTTGTAGCATTTTGCTGCAAATATAATCTCTAAAAATAGTCCCAGCCATGACTTGCATAAGGTCAGAGGAAAGGCTGGGTACATTACACTGCAATAAAAACATGACTGTGTGAACAATACTTTCCACTGCAAAAGTAACTCTTGGGGAGAAATAGTTGATTAAAAAAAACCCCTACATTAGAGGCATAGGCCTTCCTGTTCTCCAAAACACAGAAAGGAACTGATGGCAGAGAAGCTAGCTTTCACATTGCTATATGCTGAAATAAACCCTGTCCAAATCATGTGAAGAGAAAGAAAATACATGCTTTATTTATGAAAAGTGACCCTATCACAGCATTCAGATGCAGAACCAGTCTTCCTCGTTATTCAGGCATTTTTTTAGTTTAGTTTACCTCATCTCTAACTTGTATATGCTGTTCTTTTCAGACAAAAGATATCTATTCCTCTCTTCTCATTGTCAAATCTGTGAACATAGAGGACAGGAAGAAGGGACAGAGTGTTTCTTTCTGATATTTATGAGGGTTTGAATGCTTCTTCTATTCTGACATGCCAGTAATTAGGAGCTCTGTATTTTAATTGATAATTTAGTTGGCTGTGGTTTAGTTGATGGTATTATTGCAAGTACACAAACTACAAACTCAAAACACTCAGCAAAAAGTTTACAAATTTTGCCTCAGCAGGTTTGATACGTAACTTCCAGAGGCAGGTGACACACAGATAAGTCAAGTGACAAAACATTTCTCTAAACTTGTACACTTCTTGATTCCTTGCAACTTGCAAAATTTCTCCAGGTCTGGGTTAGGAAAAAAAAATCCAAACAAACCAGAAATTATTACTTCAATCATGTTCAAGCTACTGTGTAAGGAAAGAATGCACATAACAGTCCATAGTCTGTCCACTTTGGTAAATATTTTTAGACCATAATGACAGCAAATCAAGTAAGGTTTAAAAATATACAGCTGCTATTTTAACTGCAGCTACGTCTGCGTCTGGAGTGGGCCTGTTCAGTGATAATAACTTACAGTTTATAAACCAATTAAAATTTATTTTCAGGAGACATTTAATTAATTTGCAGTCAATGAGCCAAAATAATACAAGTATTTTCTCATTTGGCATGTGATTGACCATTTGACATACTAAGGTCATACATTGTACCTGAGCTCTTTGCACAGAATCAAGAGATACCTCCCAGTTTGAAGAAATATCCAAAGGGGCCACCAGAAACGCAGATAATGACCCTAAAGAGTGCCTCTGAGATGAGATTGCAAAATTTCTAAATTTTACAACATGATAACAAACTCCTAAAAAAATCTCACAAAAGTTCACATCCAAATGCTGGAGCCAAGAATGCTGAAGTTATATATAATGTTTCAACAGAAGGAATGTGAATACTTTTGGTAAAGTGTATGGGGCAGATGGGCAATGTTCTCTATTTCTTTTAACTCTTGTTACCCAGTATATAGCATTTATCTCATCTTTATTATACTGAAATCTTGAGGGGAATTGTCTTACCATATAAGAATTTTCATGTCAGTATATTTACTATCTTAGATCTGATCGTTTTCACAATAATGAATTTATCTTTGCAATACTAGAGAAGCACTTGGGGTTGAAAAATACTATTGCTGCCATTTGGCAGAAATAAAGTTTAGAAAGATAAAAATACATAGAATTAAATATGGTATTTTATACAAATATGTAAATGCCAGACAAAAATGCCAAGCATAGAGATGCTCAGGTTTTCATGTTTCACTTGCAGTTGCATGCCTCCTGCACAAAAACTTTGGCAGAGCCAGCTATAGAATCACATTTTCTAGGACACCAAGTAAGTCTTCTTTAACTAGTGATTTTCTTTTCCTTTCATGTACTGCTCTTCCTCAATCACTACTTGCTTATCAGTCTTGTCAAAAAATCAGGCTTGGGTCCCTTTTCGCTAAATAGATATTTTTATTTCTTAGAGGTGAGAACAAAATCACTATGCCATTGGAAACCATAGTGCATTGCATTTGTACATGAATCCCAGGAGCCCAAGTTTTCTTAAGTCCTCTCCTTAGACACAAAATAAAAAGCAAATCCAAGAATGCCACCTGGAGTCGTGGGGACCTCTAAATAAGTCGAACTCCACACCTCAACACCCACAGCAGGGTCAGCTACAGCTTGGGTGACCCCCTTGGCACTCAGCACAGTGGGTCACTGTTCTTGATGGCACTCCTGCTCTGCAGTTGCCATTTCAGACTGACCTTGTACAATACTCACTGCCAGCCAAGCTTTAAATGAGGCAGGCTGTGAGTATGGTATGGCTCAGGGCAGGTGGAAAGGGAGAATTAAAGGTGCAGATGAAACCTTCATCAATAACACTAATAGTGAGCATGAACAAGACCTGCTTTTGAGGTGACCTTGAACAAGTTCACTTGGATTTTACAGGGGCACTTTGATTCCAGAGCAATGCTGGTGAACTTTAAGTCCTTAGCATAAGACATGAGGATTAAGATTTTCTGTGAAACAACTGACTTGTTGGATAAGCCCAACAATGGAAGGATGAAGCTGTGACAATTAGGGAGCTGCTGCCTGTATTTCCTACCTGGGGATGATGTGGATGGGGCTGTGGCGTTTCATGGCAATAAACACTGTTTCAGAGTTGCTGAACAGGTTGGAATTGCTTTATACTGAAAAAATAAATCCACAGAATAGTGCAGCAGTTGGGTAAGGACTTCAATTCATGTTCTTTGCCTTTCTTCTTCAGCATGCCTCTTGCTCACGTTCTCAGAACAGCACATCAGCTTCTCCTCAGCTCCCTACACCTGACATGCAGGACCATGGAGATCAAGAGAAGCTGTTGCACCATCAGGCCTCCCCCTTGCCTGGAAAAATCTGTGCTGCACACAGGCAGTAAAGTGGCACCAAAATTTGCTTGTGCAATTTCTGTCTGGTGAAATGCACTAAAGCTGTTACAGGAGGAGCAGGGAGACTCCAGAGCAGTGAGGCACAGGTAACACAGGGCATTGCTGGTTGGAACCCTGCACTGCACTCCCCACTAAAACACCTGGATCAGCAATGTTTCTTGCTCCTCCCTACCTGGTGCAATGTAGCCATAGCTCATCTGAGAGAATCCCACCCAAAATTCCAGGTGCTGAAATGGTCCCCTGGGCTGGTGGCATAGTGCAGGATAGCTCAGCATCAGCATCATGTGCTGGGCTTGCTGGGGAGTCCTGTGGGAGACAGGCAGATCAGCAGGCTGTGACATGGAGCTGCTCTGCTGACCCTCAGACCTGTTGGGGATCCCTGGGCTGTCCTTGGTAGACACAGTCAAGCAAAATTTCACTTTGCATTGGTAACTAGGAAATGGGTTTAGTCTTGGTTTGAGTTCAACAAGTGCTTTAAAAGAATAGGTCCAGTTTGGTTGCAGTCTAAGGGGGAAAAAATAAAAGGAGGGTAATGGTCCAAACCATGTTTTTTTTCTCTTTGGGCTCGGGTTCTATTTTATGCTCTGGTAACAATCTCACTAAAATACTTTTCTGAAAGGTGCCCAGTATAAAGAAACTCAGAGCTACTGGTTAAGATCTAAGTCATAAAATAAAAATGAAAGAGATTAATGAATAAAGTCACAAGACTAAATGGTACAGTAGTACCTTTAACTCTTGCAATTCTTACTCCATCATTCATTCAGTCTAGATTTTCAACATAAAATTTACAGTCTCAATCTACAAAACTAATTTAATTTTAAGTATCAGCACTTTTGCCATGAGATTGCTCTTGCCTTTCCTCTGACCCTTACTGTATTTTCTTGTATTCTCTGAAAATTTCCTGAAAATAACAGAAATTGAATTTTTGATTTATCATCTGATCTGCTGCTGAAGCTTCCATCTTACAATCAGCATTTTAGGTTTTTTTTAAATCCTGCATAGAGTGCAGCAAACTACAGCTAATTCACTGAATATATTATGGAGGGTTTTTTTTAGAGTAGTATGTCACAGAAGTGCTCACAGTTACCAGCTGCCTCTGTTTTAGAGTGTCATTTAAGACATCTCATGATTATTCTATTTCATCTTAATTACTAAGGCTGTTTTGAAGATGTCTTGATTTTCATAGCTTGCTATAGTAACCATTACATTCCATTCAGGTTTGTCCAAAAAACCCTCCAACTCTATTTACAAAGCCTTACCTTGATCATAGAGTCCCTGTGCACGTACCAAACACTTCTCTCCTGGTTGTGCTCAGCTGGGCTGAAGTGAGGTGGGTGAGGGAGAACTGCACACAAAGAAAGAGAAGAGAACAGAAGGACACGGAGCAAGCCCAGGCAGAAACATCAAGTAGTTTTGGGATGTTAAAAATAAAACCTGTGCATGTGACCACGTAGCTCAGCTTACAGAGCTGTCTCCTCCACTGTATTTGTTAACTCTGTCACTCCTGGAGTGATACTTTGCAGACAAGGGGAGAGGCAGAACCAACAGCACCCCGTGTTCCCTGCATGAGAGGAAAAGATCAAACCCCTTCCCCAGCCCTGTGTCAGCTCCCTGCTGCTCTCTGATGGAGGTTTGCCCTTGACAACCTAACTCCCCTCAGTGCCCACACCAGTTTGTGGTTTCTGCAGTTGGAATTGTCACCCAGTTCCCATTGTCCCTGGATGCAGCAGCTGGCACAGACAGCAATGGTGGTTTTCTGATCTGTCCAGGCAGGGTGGACACAAGGAGAGGAAAGTGGGGATGGCCCAGACTTGAGCAGCTGGGCAAAGGTGCCTGCCCTCCTCCTGGGGACCCCCAGGAGACTCCCAAGCTTCAATCTCTCCACTGCACAGTGTAAAGGACCCAACAACCACCAAAAGTAAGCCTGAGGGTACAGCTCCCAGACCACCCTTCCTCAGCCAAACCTGGCAAAGCAAAGGAGAGCAGTCAAGCTTTACTGCAGGCACGGACTCATCAAAGCATTTCACAGTGACTCCCATGGTGAGCACCTCGTACTGATGGGGAGTATGGACAGGTCCTCCATGCCAGTGAGGTTCAGGGGTGCAGATGGGGCAGGTGCTGCTCCTCCCTGGTGGGTGCTCACCCCATGTGGCTGCAGACATCCCTTGTGACCCTGCTCCTGTTTGCTGCCACCTCTCAAGAACAACCCTTTTGGCTGTGGTGGCCTTGAGATCCTAAATCATGATGAACTTGATACTTTGCCTTATCTTTCTCTTTCCCATCTGCGAGTCCTCAGTGACTCTCATGGCTTGAAACATTGCAGGCAACTGTTTTCATTTTTAGGGCTGAACAAAATGTCAGTGGGTGACAACCAAGGCTTGCTGGTGCCAATTGCAACTTAGTAGAGCTAAATATGGTCAGCAGTCTGGCTCCGTGGCCTTTTTTAGAAAGGGCTGCATTATCGTGATACCATTTTCCGGCATCCCATTGCACTGGGGAAAACAAGAGCCAGGGGTATTTTGCCTAAACTCGAATTTAACCCAATCACAGCATGATGGCTGATCTGTTTACTCTGTCCACTTCCACTCTTCCTCCCCCAGCTCAGGGTCATTTGTCAGCCTTCACTGTTGTTGTCATCTTTTAAGGCTGTGTTTAAAAACATGCTGAAGGGTGTGCCTCGCTTTTGCATGAAGAAAAATTCTGCTCAAAATTGTATTGGTTTAAGAGTAAATTCCCTCCAGCTGAATTAACTCAGATTACAAAAACTCTCAGGGCTTCAGAAGTTGTTGTCAGAAATGAAGCTACCTTCTGTCTTAATTTTACCTGCACCTGATGTCAGCCTGGTCTCAGATATCTCTGTTTTCAGACAGCTAGAACTCTGGTGGTGCTTTTTGCTCTTTCCATGCATTGCTCTGTGACCACACAGACCTAGACAGCCTGGACCTGCCTCTCTTTCTGGTAGGCTGCCTCACAGCCTCACCCCACACAAGTTTTGCAAATCCTTGCCTGCAGGTGATGACTGTGATCCAAAAAGATCATCTGTGGTGGCTGTTAAGGGTAGGTTATCACAAGACATGCAGAATGAACACAGTTCACTGTGCCTGAAAATATGTACTTGGTGGGGAGAAGGGAGCAGAAGAGCAGAGAGACAGGAAACAGGAATTCATCCTTGTACCTGCATTGCATTAGCTCTGTTGCAACTGAAACCAGACTTTCATCAAAACCAGGAGAACCTGGAGATCTCTGCTGCCACCCATAACTGTGTTAATTTGATTCAAGGTATATCAGGAATGCCAGCCAATACTGTAACCAGACCTCCTGCTGCATTACAGATGTGCTTAGGTAGGGTGCAAGAAACGTGAAATCCCTGAAAGAAAAGCAGAGCTGGTGTTTGCTTTTTTTTTTCCTTTTTTTTTTTTTTTTTGGTGCAAATGCTTTGGGAGAAAGCTGTTGCCTGTCTGCTTTAATCTATCTTATCTCAATTCAATGGGTAGAAATGCTGTGCTTCTATATGAAGCCCCGTGAAATACGCCAGTGTGTGTATGTACACAAATATATGTATCTATTGAGGTGGCAAAATTATCTGAGATCTGGTAGCCTGAGAGAGGTGAGGCTGCTGCAGCCCCATGCCCATCTCCAAGCAATAGCCAGAAGAGTTTGTATTCCCAGCAGGCACATGCACACATTCACATATGCACTAATTAAGCAAATACACACGGACACAGATTACACATCCATCCACACAGAGCCCTCCCACTCAGCAGTGGCAGCCTCATCCCACTCTGCTCCAGCTGAGCAGGACAGAGGTGCACCAGTGAGCCTCTGTGTATTACAGCAGTATTTACACACGTGTACAGGGTGTCTCCTTCCAGCAGCTGGGCTCAGGCAGTGCCCAGGGGCTGCCCCTCAATCCCGGCCTCTCCAGCCCCCAGCAGCAGCTCCCTGTGGTGCTCTGACCACGAGTTCCTCACGCAGGGCAAAGTGCAAAAGGAGTTTAATGAGGAGACCTGGATCAGGTGCAGGACGTGGACAAATCATCACAAACCATTGACACATGACTGGCCCTTTTTATTCCTGTATGCTATATTTGTGTCTCTGTGTGCCCTAGATCACCCCTGGTTCCTGCCCTAATCACTCCCTGATGAGTCCTGTGCAATCCCCCTGTGATAAATAGGTATGATTTGTGCTGATAAAAATTGAAACAGTAATCAATATTGATACAGTAATTAATATTTGAGAATAATAAAATAGTTAATAGCTAAAAGTTGTAATGCCAAAGAAGAGAGGGAAAGGAGGGGCTCCACCCACCCCCCCTTCCCAGCAGATGTTTTCAAGGACCACAGGAAAGAAGCTGAAGATACAGTTGCTAAAAATGACCAAGAACCTGCCTGGGTCCCAAGAAAATGTTAATTATAAGGGATTTATTGCCTTGATATGCAGATGCAGTGATATGTTAGTCTTGGCTTACATGGTACTGGCTTGCTGCGCATGTGTAACCCAAAGGTGAATTAAAGGACAATGAAGAAGACTACAGGGCCTTCATCAGTGACGACCCCCAAAGACTTGTGCGACCACCAAACCGAGTGGTGGCGCATGCGTGGTAAAGGTGGTAATGAAGGCGGAGACAGAAAAATGATGAACTGAAAATGGGAGGAGATGGTAGTGACACATGGCATGTAAGGGGTGACTTTCACTTGGCAAGCTTGTACGTGAAGTGGCAAGGGTCATTGAACCCTGCCCTCCGTACCCCGTGGTTGTTTTTGCTTATGCGCTATTATTTGAACCAAATTATCCCTTGTTTATATATTTTCTAAACTATTTAATTAAAATTGTTACTACTTTTAATATTGTTTGGCCTTTTTATGATGGGATAATTGGGCAAACATAACACCCCAATGCTCTTCCCCTGCATCTCATCCTGTGTCCCACACCCCTGCAGACAGCTGCACCCCTAATCCTAAAGGTGCTTTGGGGCTGAGGCTCCCGGGATGGGGCTGGACAGGGTGTTCCTTTCTCTGAGTCCTTCATTTGGGTTCCCACCCGCCACTGTGTTCCTGTGCCCCTTGAAATGGGCCTTTATTGGGCTGATGCTCCTGGGATGGGCCTGGAAGCAGCCTGGTGAGTGCTGCTGGGGCTCCCCCTCCTGCCATCGGCACCCTGTGCTCCTCCGAGGGTGTGCGGGCCCGCTGGTGCCACACAATCTCATGTACGTGTCTGTCGCACCGTACACCGTGGCTGACGAACAGCCTGTCCGGCCCGGGGCCGCCGCTGTGTCCGTGGCGGCCGCGGCATCGCCCGTGGCACAGCGAAATGGCTCCGCTGCTTGCCGCACCCGCAGTGACGCGGTCTGCGGTGGCACCGAGGCCACCGCTAGGGGACCTGCATTAATTAAAGTGGAAGCATCAGCCCGCTGCGCTATTCTGGGCCGTAACAGCCCCGGGAGCAGCCCTGCCCCTTTCAGCGCTTCCCGGCGCGGAGCTCCCTGGCGGCGGCGCTGGCGGGCGGCGCGTTGGGGCCTAACATCGCCGTGACATTGGCGGCTGCTGCGCCATAGCCGCCGCCACAGCTGCCGCCACAGCTACCGCCACCTCCGTGTCCCACACACGACACTCCCGGGCGGCCGCCGCCACCATCCCTCAGGCGGGGAAGGGACGGGGCGCCTCCTCCCATCTCCCCAAACCCTCCCGGGCGCGGCCCCACCGCCCGTCGCACTACAACTCCCGGCGTGCCCCGTGGCGGGAGAGGCGCGCCCGCAAGGGGGCGCGCGCTGCTTGCCGGGAGCCGTAGTCTTTCCTTCGGGGCCGCGCTGTCCTGAGGAGGGCGCCGCCGCCGCCGGCCGGCCTCGCCGGAAGGGCTCTTCCTCCCAGAGGGCGCCGCGGCGCGCCCCGCGCGTGCGCAGTGCCGCTGCCAGCCAGCGCCGGGCAGGCAGGGAGGGAAGGAGGGAGGCAGGGAGGGAGCGGCGCTCGCGCGCCTCGGGCCCGAGAGGAGACAGCGCGGTGCCGCGCCGGGCCGGCAGCAGGTACGGGGGCGGGGGGAACCTCGTTACCTCGGCCCCGGCGGAGCGAGCGTGACGGCAGCCGGGCGGTGCGCGGGGCCGCGTCCCCGCGGGAGGAGGGACCGGGCGGGGATCGGCCGCCGGCGGCTCGGGTTGTGGCGGGGGGGAGGGGAGGCCCGGGCCGGGGGTGCCGCGCGCGGCGGGAGCCCTCTCGCGAACCCCCGGCCCGTGCGCGCGCGCGCGTGCAACAGGCGCGCGGGGGCCGCGCGCGGGGCGGGGCCGGGGCCGGGGCCGGCGCGGCGGGAGCGGCGCGCGCGTGGGCCGGGAGCGGGAGCGGGACCCGCGGCTGGCGGGGACCCGGGGAGAGGCGGGCCGGTGCTGCTGTGCCCGGGGACGGGCTCCTCGTGCCTGCAGGGACTCCCTTCGGCTTCTAAAGCGCCGGCTTCGGAAGTGACCGCGGTTGGCTGCGCGGAGTCCGGCAACTCCGTGCCGCGGGGACGGGATGGCCCCGGTGCCGCTGCTCCCACCGCGGGACGGGCTGCGAGCGGAGGCAGGGCAGCAGCTGGACGAGAGGACATCTCCCTAAGCTGAGCCAGGGAGGTTTAGCTTGGACACCAGGAGGAATCTCTTCAGGAGAAGCGTGGTTAAGCGTTGGGATGGGCTGCCCAAGGAGACGGTGGAGTCACCGTCCCTGAGGTGTTTGAGGAGGGACTGGATGTGGCACTCAGTGCCGTGGTCTGTTTGGCACGGTGGTGTTGGGTCACAGTTGGGCTCGGTGACCTGAGAGGTCTTTTCCAACCTGATTGATTCTGTGGAGGGGAAGGGAAACTTCCTCCTGCATCCTCCAAGCTTTTTTTTTTTTTTTTTTTTCACTTGTGGTGTTAGTTGATTTAAAAAAGCTCTGCCATCTCCCTACAAAGATCACCCCGTAGCCTCGCATTATCTCACCTAAAATGTTATTTCTTTGGCTGCCTGTGTACGACGGAAGGTTAGCGCTGGGTGGCCGTTTCCAGTTGTCCTGTTCCAGAGACTTTGTGTGCCACAGAAACTTGTCCCATTCATAGTCTCTGAATCTGTGTTGCCCGTAGCGCGGTCCCTGTAACAATGATTTTAAGCTTTGCCTCTTGAGGGCGTTTCATGAAAATGAAACTCCGGGCTGGAAAGATACGTCATGAGCTGTGAAAATACCGGGCTGCTGTTTCTGCAGAATTCCCAAATGGTGCTGAATGGTGGTGTTTAATGGTCCCTTTATCCTTTATTCAAGCTGCTGTTCCTCTGGATTTTTTGGTTTGCTGGCGTATTTTCTGCTCTGACTGCTTGATGTTAATGAAAGACTTAACAAAGTTGGGATATGTCAATGAGCTCTCAGGAAATGAGATTGCAACTTTATCCTCAGAAGCTCTTTATTTTAATGCTATTTTGTATATACCTCTGGCAGTTAGTAGTTAGAGTAGAATTCCCTCCAGCTGTTAATGAAGCACTGTGTAAATTAATAGGTTGTATCAGGGTGATCTTTTGTGTATTTGGCCTTGTTTTTATTGTAACTTCATTGTGTTCTCCTTTCAGTGTTACCACCTGCATTGACATGTCAAATAACTCATTCAAAACGAGTTTTGAAGTTTCCACTTGAGCTGTGGTTGCACCTTTTAATTACCCTTTAGACATACCCGTGGGCACAGGGGAGAGGAATCGTAGCTTGAGGCACTGTAACTTAAGGTGACACACGAGGTGGAGATTTTTCTCATCATGGATTTTCCTGTCACAGTCTTTCACACAGATTCAGTGCTGCTTCTCTCCTGAGAGATGTGACTGTCTGGGGCCTTGGCATCCCCCACTGAGCCCCAACTTCAAAGCAGAGTCTTTGTCACAACCCCTCTCTCACTCTGACACTGGACCAGGGTGTTCACCTCCTGCTGTCAGTGTGCCATGTGCTGATTTTTTCTGATGATGTGTTCTCTGTGTTGATGACTTGTTGTGCTCATGTGGTCCTGTGTATCCAGCTGAGTGCTGGCTCCTGGAGAAGTCCCACTTTAGTCCATTTGGAAAGGGAAAGGCAGCAGCAGCCCTGGCCCAAGTCACCACGAGAACTAAAAAGTCCTACAGTCAGTTGTGGCAGTTTCTGAAAGGTTCTTTATAGAAACTTCTAAGTGTAAATGTTTATTTAAGCAGGTTATTTGATAGTCTTATTTCAGCTTCGGTGTTTCTGTACAGTGCTCTTTACTATTTTATTTATTTTTTTATTTTCTCCCCTTCTGTTGAATAAGCTAACATTAATAGAATGGTACATTTTATTTTATGGTCCTGTTTCTGCAGGCTTGCTTTAATACTTCTTTGAAGTATTTCACAAGTTCTTGGGGGGACTTAATTTCTATCTTTGAGAGCACAAAAGTGTACCTTTAAAGGCAACTAAAAAAGTTCTTAAGTTGCAAAATGTAACTTTTATGGCAAGAGGTTGATGGATGTAAACCGGAGCCTCCCTGAAAAACTGAAATCAGGTTTTTCCAAAATAGCACATAGTGCATAAAAATACCTGAGTTATGTGATTTAGGGCTAGGGGCTTTAATGCTAATTTGCAACATAACAGAAATAAAAGAGCAGCAAGCAGCAAATAGCTTAATTTATTGCATTTGTTTAAATACTTCTGAAGGCCAAAGGGAATACTGAGTGAGCCTGGTAGGTTCTGAGCAAGTCAAGAAAAATAAAAGGCATTAAAGGAATTACACACTTGATGAAATATTCTGAGTGGCTGAAATGTCTGCACTGGAGGTTCTGGAATGATGTAATGGACAAACAAGTTAGAAAGACCAGACCACCTCTTTTTCGGAGAACAAGTGGAAGCTGAACTGATAGAAAAATTATTCAGCTTCATACTAAGGGGTGAAAGCATAATGGATGTACTTGTTTAAATAATATAATAATACTAATAAAGAAATGCTGATGTAAAGTACAGAGAATAGAGGCAGCATTATGATAGCAAGTCACTTTTTTTCCTGCTCTGAAGAAAAAAAAACCCCTTGTCTGTTACAGTTTTTAAAGTCTGTTAAGCAAGTAAGTGGATTAAACTGCTCGATGTTATTTCCAGGAATAAATGTGGGGTTTTCAAGCCAGCAGTGGAATGCAAGGCCTGTAGAAATATCAGTACCTTTAAATTATTGTGGACAAGGTAAAGGGACTCTGGAAAAGGAGAAGAGGTAATTTTAAGCTAAACAGTCTAAAAACCTCCATTGAATATGAAATCTGTAGACCAGCGGGACTGGAAATGATATTATGCCACCTCCTGAATGTCTTAAATTGCATTAAACATTGTGCAGCCTTTATAATTAATTTTAGGATAAAAAGTAGATGTGGTCTAAGACAGGTGACAGTAAATTTCCCTTCACCAGAATTGATTTATAAAGGATGTTAGTAGCAGGAAGGTGTGAAAAAGTGTTAGAAAGTTGTGGTAGACTGCACATCACAGGGTCACTTCTGCTGGTCTCTTCATGTTAGACAGGAATAAATGGAGTTCAGTGACAGAAGAAATCTGGTTTGAATAACGTGAACACTTTATTGGAACATAATTATTGCTTAGTGTCATGAGGAGACAGATGCTCAAGCTCATTGGAACTGAAAGAAATGCGACTGTTCCTGGATGTCTGTAGTTGTTATGGACTCTGGGCTTTCAGAGGGTGACATAAGACAAGATTTAGTCAGTCACCTGCTGCCAGCAGCTTCCTTGTGATCCACAGAATTTGTTTTCTCTGTTTTTCTGTTTTTGTTGGTAGTTCAGATGCTTGTCAGGCTCAGCAGGAGGATTCATGTGTTCTGAGATACCAACTGGTTTGACACACACAGATCTTTATTTTATTTTATATAAAGCTGAGATTATGTGTAAGTGATGTGCTGCTTCTAAAACCATAAAATACATACCTTGTGGCTAAACATCCTAAACATATATTGAAACAAGGCTTTGTAAGCCTATCAAATTTAGTGCTAAGGTAACACTTGAAAGCAAATACACCTGTTGAATTAGGAAAATGAGCAAACAAGCCACCTATTAGTGGATCACAAACTGTAGATATCTATAAGTAAAGTCCAATAGTAATGTTGTGATTAACATTAGGTTGTTGTGGTTTTTGTCTGAAGTAGGGTGAGATTGCCTTTTAAAAGACACAGGGATTCTTTGTAGAGCTTCCACATGATCCTTTTTCCAGCTGCCTGGTGTTCTCATTCTACCCTTTTTTTTGGTGCTGATAAGTTATCAGAGAAGAGAAGAGGTGTCTCTGTGAATGTGCTCTTAGTTGGCTTCAGGAGCTTTGGTAGGAGGGATATTGGGTGTAAATGGGATGAGGGAGGCAGAATGAGTGTAACTGAGTTTGAAGTGCCTGTGGGTTTTGGCTTGATGTGGCTGATACCTCAGTGTGACTCCTTCATTGCTGATGTCCAAAGCTAGGCTGAAATCAGTAGAATTTTGATTTACTGTTATTTTGTTGGTTTGCACACATATCTTCCATAGTGCTGAGTCACAGCAGATGATACAATTGTGGCAGGCAGATTTGTCATGGGAAGCATGAGGCAGCTTTGCTTTCAGTGCCTTCTGATATTTGCAGCCCTAAACAAAAGCTGCTTGAAACTACAAAGTCAACTTAATTATTAATTTAGTTTATTTTTAACCTAATTTGTTTTAAACTGCCTGAGACTTCTTCTCATTGTGTGAAATTCTGAAAGGTGCACTCTTGTTCACTCATAAATATTGTTTAGGTCAAGTTAGGATTTTGGAAATGTGAGGGTGATCTTTTTCTTCTGACAGATGACTGTCAAATGTGTTTTTTCAAGCAGTCCCTCTTTTAGATATGACCTTACAGAAAATACATATTTGGCCAACCCCTCCTGTGAGTGCAGGGAGCATGTGCTGTAATCTTGATCAAAATACAAATGGATCTCTTCATCCGAAGAAAAACAGATTACATTTTCACTTGGCATACAGGAATAATCACTTCTGTAGTTTCATATGGATGGGCACATTTACGTGAGGTTATTTTTTTTTTTAGTGTCAGTATAATCCTGTGTGGCTGAATCACTTGCTTCTTTGTGTTATGACTCGTGGGACCTTTTGGTTTCAGGTTGATTGTGGACTGTGGGGTTATAGAAATGAAGGTGAGGGTTTTTTTAATTAAACAGATTTATTGCACTATTGTGTCTTTGAACACAATAAAGGAATTTTGTGTTTTCAACTCAAGTCAGAAAGTCTCAGTTAACAAATTTGAAGATGTTTTAGTTTTAAATTGACCTGGCTTTGACAGTCAGTTTTTTTACCTTCTCACTCAAGTTAAAAGCTTTCTGGAACTTTGAAAACTATCTGCTGCCTTGTTAAGTCAAAATGGACCTTTTAAAAATAGAGCTCAAAACATCTTGTAAATATCTTCATGGTAGTAAATGTATGGTGAAGTGCTAGATACACACTATATAATCTTTTATTGTGCATGTTGCCTTCTAAAACTGTTTTCCAATAAACCTTGTAAATGCATTACTTCTTAATCTGTTCAGCAATGTTTCTTCAAAAAAGAGAGGAAAAAAAAAGCACATAATCCTCAAACTTTTAAAAATTAAGTGTCTAGCTCTGTGGCTGTCAGTGGGTTTAACTAGTAATACAGGCTGATGTGCCAGATCAGTTTCTCAGATGTGCCTAGATTACCAATTCTAGGTAATTCTGTTTCTGTTAGTGATTGGTTTCTTTATGCAACCAGAAATATATTTCCTTGGTTTTTTTTTCCCTATGAGGTTTTTTTTTTTTTTTTTTTTAGTGTAAAGAAGATCAGGAGCTGGCAAGCTGATGTTGGCCTGGTTTTAAGTACATGTCTTAAAAAGTATGTACTTTTTTTGTAAGGACAGAAGATCTTTCTGAGTTACCTGGAGATATAATCAATGTACCCTTCAAGATCAGTAATTTTGCAGAGATACCTTTGATGTGGTAGTTGTTTTTCTTTACTTTAGCCAACTTTTCAGCCCTTTTTTTTGTTTGTGGATAGGAAAGTCAGGATGAGGTGTGAAATGTCACATCCCTGCCCATTTGACAGAGGTGTCTCAACATTGTTCAGATAGCACACAATGTATTCTCCCCCTTTTTTTTGCCTTTGAGCAATATTAATGTTTGTAATTTTTCTGTAATATCACATTCCATGTTGTGCAATGTTGTTTGTCTTTCAGGTCTTGTATTAATTATTTTAGGGATATTCTTATTTTTAAGCAAGAACCAATCCAGCTTGCCAAGTGGTCTAGAGCTAGAACATGGCAACTTAGCCATAGATTAGGTGGGTTAGTACTTGTTTTGCTATTTCACAGGGTTATAAAAGTGCTAGAGCAGAAACAATTGTGAATTAAGGCTTACCACTGGGCAGGGAAAAACCCTAAGAGGACTAGGAAGCCTGCAAAATAAAGCAGATTTGAAAGATATGGAAATGGGCAGCAGTTCCATGAAGAAATCCACTTCTCAATTCCATTTTTTAACAGAAAGTCTCTTAAAGTCTGAACATTTCAAGGCTATACATTCTATTCATGTCTGGCTACCATTCTTATGTTGCATTTGAAGCTCCTTTAATCATCTGGCTTTTTGGATAGCAGAGGGTGGTGATTCCTTTTCTTCTCCAATGTTCTTGTATGCTGGTTGCCCTAGGACTGTGGATCCCTGCTGTTGGGCTGTTGCAGCTTTCATAAACCACAGAAAATGGAATTCACAGGATTGTTTTGTTTCCTTGATAGGGCTGGAGCAAAACTTACTTTACAGGTCTTTACAAATACTGTAACTGCTGATTTTATAGTGACTGTGAGAGGTGTTTCCCAGTCCTCTTTTACAGCTAGAGAAAGGTAAGCAGAAGTCTTGGAAATTGGCTGTGCTTTGCTTGAACAGTAGCTTTTTGTAGTTGAGATGATTCAATATCCTTTCTTGTAGATGTCCTGAGCTTTACAAGAGTCTGAGGACAGAGAGAAAGTGAAACCCCTGTCCCTCAGATGGTATGGGTGCTTCTGCTGGTGGGCATTCCCACAGATCCCTGTAAGCCAGCCCGGTTTGTCAAACAGCTTTGCATTAGAAGTTGGTACAACCTCATCCAAGTGTTTATCTGGCTGAGCTGGCTTTTGAAAAACAGGAGACAGCAGTGAAGAGAGAAGTCAATCTGTTGATTTCCTTTATTTTTCTTTTTCTCTCAGATAATACTGTCAACAGTATAGAGACTTGGTGGATGTGTTTTTTCATCTCTGTAGGATGATGCCAAATGTGGGATTTTGCTCTAGAATTTTTTCCAGGGAAATAACATTAATCCCAGGTGATACTTTTATCATTCTATGCCCTGTATTGTGCTGCTTTCAGGTTGGCTTTTAAAATTGGATAGGTTTTCTAGTCTCACATGGAAGAGTGTCAGAAGGTGATGTATCCTGTAATCAGAGGTCAGTGAATTGCTCAAACATCTGTCCAGGCTGTGCTGTAGGTATCTGGCTTGATGTCAAGAAGTGTGATTGTGAGGAAGCTTCTTCTCTAGGACGTGTAGAATCTCATGGCAGAGCCAGTAAACTAAAATCTCCTTGGAAGTAAAGCTTTTGTGCATTCCTTCCCTTGAATAATTCCAGCTTCTCTCGCTGCTTGACAGTGCTGTTTGTAACAGGAGTTGTCCTTTCAGGGCTGATGGTGCCTCTTGTGTCTTTTCTGTGTCTCTCTGGCAGCAATCTAGAGGAGAGGCAGCAGTGTGACAGCACAACAGAGCTCCCACGTCTGCCTCCAGTGACTCCTTTCCTTCTGACAGCCACCTTAGTTAGGAAATGTACTCTCATAATATGGCAAATCATGGGTATTTTGATAATTTTTTATCACACTTTCTCTTCAAACTCATATTCTGCCTTAACTTTGAAGTCTTCCCCTTCTGACCTATTCCCATTGTGAGGTAGAATGTCATGTATAGATCTACTCTTCTGAAACACATTTTTTTTCATATTCTTGCCCCTATTTCCAAAGAAGGAAAGTCTGTCTCTAATAGTCTTTAATATCAGGAGTGTATTTGGTAATCTTTTTTTCATTATGTATATCTGGTACGTATATGCTATTACATGTGTAAAAAATGGTGTATATATATAAAATTATACAGTTGATTTGTAAGGGTTTTATTTTTACATCTGGGTACCTCTGACGTGTGAAATATCCAAGAGTATTAGTCACAAGGTATTCCTTCTGGCAAAGCCCTTAAGTCTAGTGGCAGTGATAGCTGATTTAAGAAGGCAGGGAGTTCATTTTTATTCCTATCTGGATGATTGCTTGGGACAAGGTAGGTCATGGCAGTAAGTGACTCTGTATTTCCCAGTGCTTCAGAGTTTCTTTGACTTGATGAGCAAGGAGAAATGCAGAACTTCTTATTCCCCTAAACACGTGTGCTTAGAATACATCCACATTTGGTACGGTTCTTGTCTTAATCAGCAGAAGATTTGGGATCATGTTTGCCCTAGGGAAATGCAGACATCCACGTATAGTGGGTTTAATTTTGCTGAAATTTGTGTTTACGCAGACAAATTGAGAAGGAGAAAGTGTCATATGGGGTTTGAGTGATGTTGCACAAAACCCAAGAAATACACCATGAAAATTCCTTACCAGGTCTCCAGAGGTTTTTAGCTGTAGCCAGGAGTATCAAAAATGTGGACAATGCTGTGCTATCTTTAGGAGAGAAAAGATGGGTAGAACATTTCCATGACAACCACCACAGATTTTCTCCAGAAGTAGCATTAATTTTGACAATGCAGAGAAGATCCAGGGTTTGCTGTTTGCTGCAAGGGTGAACTTGAAGTAACCACTGAAAGATTTTCAGCTAAGTCACACCAAAGCTGCTGAAAACCAGAGAGACAATTTGAAGTTGTTTTGCTTCTGTGGTTTAGTCTGGGGAAAAAGGTACATCCTCAAAAATGGAGGAGGAGACTTATAGCAAACAGTCCTTGGATGACTGTAACAGCTAAGATAGAGTTGTTACATTTTTAGTCCTAAAAAGCCATTGTGTGCTCACACATTTGAATAGGTCCAAAGATGCTGTCAGTATGTGTGGGCTGGGTGGAATCCTTGATGCACTCGTTGAATTTTTCAGCAGTAGTCAGGAAACAATAAAAGAATGGTAAAGAAAGAATTGATTTTCAGATACCTTCAGGAAGTAAGAATTACTTCTAGAAAATAACTATGGCTTTAACAGTTATAGAGATCAGACAGACAGGTGTATATAGGTGTGTGGCTTTGTGCTGGGATTTTATTTACTACCAGTGATGGCCTAGCATAAAATAAGGTATTGAACCCATCTCTAGTTGGATTGGTAACTTCTCAGTGATGAAGAGAGTTTAATCTTTTCACCTTTAATGAAAGAAACTCTCTTCCTAGTCATTTGGTGGTAGGTGTTTGTACTCCCAGATAAAAGACAATGTACTGTTTTGAAAGGCTTTTAAGTGTGCAGTTTACTCATGAAATAGAGGAAGGGGTTAGTCAGCCAAGTGAGCTGTCTCGAAAGTCAGAAATAAGCATAGTCAAAACCTGCAGCTGCAGCTTGTAGAGGGTGTAAGAAAGATAATACCTGTGAAGCTGTTGAGTAGAGGGCTTGCACTAAAGTCAGAGAAAGAATTCAAATCCTGTACCTGTATTTTCAATAAGTGAAACAATGGTTTACGGTACAACAGGAGGGGCTAAGAGAACTCTGAGAGGAAAATGGAAATTATTGCCTTAAAGACAGAAGCAAAATTAACTGAAAGAAAATCAGTGTGCGAACGGGGGATGAAGGGGGCAACTACGTTAATAAGTACAGTGAGGAAGAATACACTTAAGGAAAATTACTTATGATGAAGTTGCTTGTGTCATTGGTGTTTAGCAGCATTGGAACATTATATGGAAGTTGCATAATAGAAATTAGATGAAATTCAGTATCAAGGGTTGAAGATGTTCTCTGTCAAGAATTCAATTAAATTAAGAACCTTTAGGTATTGAAAGTGAAGGTGTGAAATGACCACAGGAGTTTATCAAAGGAGTTACCAAAGTCCTGCAATCCCAATTAAAGGCAAATACAGTCTTATGAGTGGGAGAAGACAGACTTCAGACAAAAATGGAGAATTTTTAACAGCACTGTGGAAGGCCCAGGATGTTACCTGGGCTGTAGTGTATGCCTGTGTTTATTCCTGGTCAGGGGCTGAATGACCAGAGTGTCTGCAAAGCCATTTTCATGTTAGAAATGTCCTTCTAGCTCATGGTTGTCCACTTGGTGTTTGAGTTCAACTTGTTTATTCTAAAATAGATAAAATACTTTGTTCAAAATATTTTAGGAAAGAAATTTTGAGTGTTTGTTGACTGAACTTCTTTTTACAGTTAAAATTCCAGGCTTATTCAAATAGTATGTGTGTTTAATATACAGGTAGTAGTCACTTAAACTAAAAATGTGAAGAACATAAAATTGCTAAGCATACTGTAGGAATCACGAACACTTGAAGCTCAGACATGTAAACACAGGAAGAAAGGGGTCTCAAAGCTGTTAAGAAAGATGTAGGGAATTTCTGGTGCTGTGGGATTTATCTTTTTGTCGTACCTTTATTAAAAAAAAGGCTGTTTCAGGAGAGCCTTTTCAGCAAAATTAGGCTGCTGAATTGCTTACCTATATGCTCAGGTTGCTGATGTTGCATTTGGTGCAACCTGTGATTGACTGACAATCAATGTAGTAGTTCTGTGTCCCTGAACATTTTTAAAAATCTTTTAAAATTTTTAAAAAGTTGTCAGAATACAGTAACACTTGAAGTGATGTCCAAAATGTTTTCTGTGAAAGTCAGTTCTGATCATCAGAATTCTTATAAATGGTTGTCAGGTAGTAGCAACTTAAAAAGAGGCTCAAGCAAGAAGCATATTTGAGTATCTTTTTTTAATTATTATTATTATTATCTTACAACTCTTTGTGCTAACTGAAAAAAAGTTGTTAGAGTAGACTCAATATACATTTGATGTATTTTAAAGAGGAAACCTAAGCTGTTGAGAATCTGTACAGACTCATGTTGCTTAATTTTAAAGTAGGAAATGCACAGGAGATCATTTATCATCTGGTGATTCCGTGCTTATGGAATTTGAAGTGAGTAGCTTATTTAATAGCACACATTAGAGCATTTGAAAGAGACCTTTAAAAAGTCCTGTAGAGTAACTTTTAATAAAGTGCAGCTTTCCAAATTCTGTATTACAGGATTTACAATAAGTTGGAGACTGCATCTCTGTGAAGATGCATGGAAACACTGACGTGTTGAGAATTTGATTCCCAAACTCTTTTGGTTTTAAAGGGATGATGTAAGGAGAGAAGTAGCAGCAGAATGGAGCACTAAGAGTAGAGACCTGATCCACACCCATTGCTTTCAGTGGAATGAGTTCTTTCCACGCAGTTCTCCATCACTGCTTTATGCTAAGTGATCCAAAGTGTGGTGTTGTACATGTGCAAATCATCATGGGCAGCTATGAATGCCGACCCACTGAGTTACATAAGACAGATGGAAATCACAGACTGAAAAAAGGCCCCTCTGCATAAACAGTGGCAGGATTAGGGACTGGGGGTGGGGAGGAGGGGAACAATAGCACTGCTTTCTTTGCAGGACTGAGCATTTTCAATGGTTAAACCATCTTCACCTAAACTTTTCTTTTTGTTTCAATTTCCTTGTAAGCCTTGTCAGGATAGGAAGAGCACAGGGTTTCTTCAAGTTTCTTCAACAGGGTTGTGTTGAATTAGCTTAAAATGTTGGATATGAAGTGCAAAAAAGAAAGCCCCTGTACTGACATGCAAAGTAAATGAAGATAAAAAGCAGCTAAGACACCTTCACTTTTGAGTAAAAACAGGAGTATGTAATTTGGCTAATTCTCTGTGTGGGGAAACGTTAAAATTTTTTAGTATAGTTTTCTTTTTCACCCAGACTATATACTCTGGCTTATAGACTTTTGTTCTTAGTAAAATATTTTACTTACTCTCCAGTTAGGGCCTCAAAACGATAAAATAAAAGTTTGTTGGACTGCTGTAAAGAACTGACAGACCAAAATGACAATTCTGTGAAATTTTACTTTCTATCTTCTAAATTTTATTAGAAGTTAGGTGATGGAATACAGGGGGCACTGGCTGGAAGTTCACGGCTACAGAGTTTAAGGAGTGGACACAATATAAAATGATGCATTGTTGAAGGGTAATTTTCTTCTTTTTAAAATTGCATTGTGAAGGAATCATGACGACCTCAGGAAAAGAGAATTTCCGGCTGAAGAGCTACAAGAACAAATCTCTAAACCCTGATGAGATGCGTCGCAGGCGGGAGGAAGAGGGTCTGCAGCTACGGAAGCAAAAGAGAGAGGAGCAGGTAACACACAGCAGTCTGTGACCACTCCTTAAACAGTCCTGTCTTGCAGTAGTTCTGACTCTGCTTCTCCCAAACCCCTTCTTAGTTGTTCTGCCCTCCAAATTCATATGCAGACAGTCTGAAATCAGAATCACTTGCACACTTCACTGCCTCTTCTGCAGGCTCTACAAGGCATAGAGTGAGTGCTCCTCATTCACTCAGGGGTAACATTGGCCAGAGCAGCTTGAGGGTCAGACAAAACTGTCTGACCAGTAGGTGTAGCCTCTCCAGTTCTTCTCAGGACATCTTAAACTGGGTACCTTCTCTAAGTCATAGCAACCAAATTTTGCTCATGCCAGTATAATAACCTCTGTAAGATCATCCTCCAGAGCCCTCTTTGCCACTGTAACTCGACTGTCAGAGCCCCTGCAGGTGTTCTGTGAGGATGTGTAATGCACAGGAATTTATCAGGTCTCTGAACCCCAGCATCCTCTGCCAGAAGGGAATGGTGTGCAAGCTAAAGAGCTTGTAGAGGGAGGCAGATGGTAGAGAAGAGAAGAGGATATAATTGAACAGTTTTCCAGAACTGTTAGGAACCAATGTTTTCATTTACTTCATGGCTAAGCTTTCTCTGTGTGCTGTCAGTTGAAGTCCTGTAGCCAGTGTACTGTCTTCTCTCAGGTCATAGCATGTGTAGTTTTTATAGCAGCCTAATGCAACATGCTGTGTATATATTGGCTGTGTAATATATATTGAATATACATATATATGTTAAATATTTTATATATATGTTAAATATTTTCTCTCTTTAGTTGTTTAAACGCCGAAATGTTGCAACGGCTGAGGAAGAAACGGAGGAGGAAGTGATGTCAGATGGGGGCTTCCATGAGGCTCAGATGAACAACATGGAGATGACTTCTGTAAGTGATGGGAAGTGAATAGTGTTGGTTGAAGCAGGGCAAATCTGTTGTACTATGATGTGATGGAAATGAAATTCCACAATGATGTGAAGAATGCATTCAGAGATGGACAACTCTGAAACACCCATGTCAGTGAACCACCCTGAAACAGATTACTTGAGAGAAAAATGTCAGGAATGTATAGCAAGTGGTTTTTCAGAGGATATGTGCTTAAGAAAATAAAATAAAATGTCATTGTCCTGGCAAGCTGATCACTTCCTGGATTTAGTGCTCACCATTATGGGTGATTCTATCAAATGTTGCCCAGAGTTTATATAATCTGAAATTCATACTGCTTGAAGCATAAATATACAAATCAGGCAGTGTGTTATTGCAATTTACAAAGTTAAAAAGGGGCTTGGTGGAAAGCCTTATTAGCAGACTTCCAAGTGGCACAATTTTTAACCTAAGTGCTGGAAACACTGCTAGACCTAGCTTAACTGTCTGCATGAGGCCTTGAACCTCTTTCTGTGCTAGAATTTAAAACTACAGAAGAATACTTCTTGTGGAAATTAGACTTTTTTACTTTCTCTC
The DNA here is from genome assembly GCF_028018845.1 of Melospiza georgiana. Taxonomy (NCBI): domain Eukaryota; kingdom Metazoa; phylum Chordata; class Aves; order Passeriformes; family Passerellidae; genus Melospiza; species Melospiza georgiana. Next base: position 80,831,765 of record NC_080431.1, read on the forward strand.
TGGAAAGAAAAATGGTAAAGGTTTCAGTTCTACAGCAGAAAAGTTTAAGGAAAGTGCAGTTCTCACTTAAAAGTGTTGCTGATCTTCACAGTGTCTGTGTTCAGAGTATGCGAGTGATGTTTCCATAGAAATCAGGCTGAGCTATAGATGGTTATATGAGCCTTGAAAATTACTGGGAAACAGAAATGCTTATAAACAGTGTGGTAGATCAATAATAGAATATATGGTTTTACTCTTCAATATAGTATTCAAATATTGGGCAAGTCTTAAATACCATTAATCATTTGTGTGGAAGCTTATATTAAACAAATAGAGAGTAAAAAGTAAGGAAAGGGTTTTGCCTAATTGATAGATAGTGTCATTATACAGTTTGCTATGTTAAATGCCATTAATTTCAGGCTCTTAACAGTTGGAGCTGTTGGCTGTTACAGACAACGCTTAAGTATTTTCAGCACTGTCATCTGTCTCCCTGTCTGTCTAAGGGTTGGGTTCAGATGGATCTGAAGATTAGATTAGAAGTGGAAGAAAAAAAATCTGACTTTTCATATGCTTCTTTACATGGATACATGTGTGGTGAACAGAGTGTCAGATTTTACCTAGCATAAGAAAGGTTACTGATTTAATTTATTCATAATATTGGAAAGTATTATGGAAAATTTAATACCTCTACTTGATGTTGATAACAAGCATTAGAGTTTGTTGACTCTTCTAGAAATGAAAGGTCCTATACATTTTGGTGTAAGAGAGTAAGTCAAAATGTACATGTTAGGGAAATCTAAATGCTAACATAATTACTTTTTGTTAAAGCTGACAATTTTACATTTAATTTAGAGGAAGGGAGAGAGTATGAATTAAAAATTCTGAAGAGTAATTTTCTTGCCATATCTTGTGGAAAATTTGAATTTTGGCTTTCAGTAAAGCAAAGTTGCATTTGAGAATGGTGCTGCCTTATGTAGATGTTCATATGTTATGATTCCTATGTTGTCCATAATGGTTTTACCTAAGTTTTTATTCAGTAAGAAATAAGCTTTGTACTGGTATAGCAAATGTAACCTGTATGTTGCTAATTCCAGATTTTTTCCCCTTTTGCTCTCTCTCACCCTCATTTTGTTTCCCCATGTAAATCCTAGAGTGCAGTCATCACTGCTGATATGATTGAGATGATTTTCTCCAATAGTCCAGAGCAGCAGCTCTCAGCCACCCAGAAGTTCCGAAAGCTGCTTTCTAAAGGTAAGGGCTGAAATGACTTAGAGAAAAATGTGGAAGCCTCCCTAGCACGTGGTTTTACTTTGACAGCAATAAAAATTGAGTTTCGCACTGAAATTTCAGGGTCAAAGCTCTGCTTAACACAATGTCAGCTTGATGTATGTAATAGTCACTTCTTCTCTTGAAATGTGTACTGAGTGTTGCAGATGTGAGATCTCCTCTTGGATGTTAGTTCAGATGTTTTAGGCAGTGTCTCTGTGGCCCAAACATACTGATATACCAAAGGTCCTCTGCACGTGTGCACGCCAGAGTGACTGCACTGAACTGCTGCTCTGAAATCAGCCTGCCTAAACTACTGAGTGCATCAGTGCTCTGAATCATCTTATCTTAGTACCTCAAAACTCTGGAATTTTTTTATGTTGACAGATAGGAATCCATTGCCTTTTAGTGAAATATTGCAGAAAAAGAACAGACTCCATGAAAAGAGCAATCAGTATGACCCTGGATATTGTTTTGATGCAGTAATTTGAGAATTTCCTTACAAAGAAATGAGTGTATCTAACGTAACTTCTTATTTTAAACAGAACCAAATCCTCCAATAGATGAAGTCATAAGCACACAAGGAGTCGTGGCCAGGTTTGTGGAGTTCCTGAAGCGGAAAGAAAACTGTACATTACAGGTATAAAAATACAAATGTATCTGCCTTCCTACTTTAGGAAGGCATTTGGTGATGCAAATTAGATAGGAAGAAAATTAGTGATTTTTTTCAGCTTTACTTCCTCTCTTTCTTCACTGTGTTAAAAAAGCTATTTTATCTTCAGAGTTTCTGGCAAGACCTCTGGGTGCAGGTCAGGAGAGAGAGGGAGATGTCTGACATGCATTGAGTGACTGGTAGGATGGGGTCTTCAGACTTCAGCAAATACAGAGCTTGAAATTTGGAGCTCAAGAGATGAAAAGCTATTAAACAAAACTTTCATGTTTGTCTTCTTTGTACAAATTGAAGGCAATTTAAAATCTTTAGAATTAGGATTTAAGTTTTTGATTAAAGTAAGAAAAAGGTTTAGAATTAGAAATACAATCTGTAGTGATAAGCATAGAAAGCTGGAAGACTTACTGTGGTTTGAAAAAACTGAATTATATGTGCTACAATGGTGGTTAATTTTTCTTAACCTTTGTCTTATTTCCAGCTGTGTTTTTTTCTGGTCAGTCTTTCTTGGCTAATAGAAAGTGAAAGAAAACAAATTACCTGGTTAAGGAAAAAATATGTTAATATGTAGCCATTAAATACAACTCTTAGATTAGAATCAGTATTCTTTTAAAATGCATAAGGCAACAGGTTTGTGAATGCCATGTGAAATCCAAATTTTGTTGACTGGAAATATACAAAAAATTAGGTTTTTTACGCATTAGAGAAAGCATTAACAGGTATTGCTTTTCAGATTGTTATCCACAGAATTTGAGAGGTCTCTTAGCTTCCTTTGAGGAGTAACTAAGAGTATGTAGCAGATTTAAGCTGGTTGGTTTGCAGCTCCAATAGAAGATTTGTAAACTATCTGTTGCAAAAAAAAATAAATTGAATGCCTTTTATTATGTATTGGGGTAAAACATAGAAACCCAAGACAGGCAGATAAATGGAAGCAATTCTTGTGGTGGCCTTACTGGTGCAATATTTATTGATTTTTACATGGAAATGGGAAAAATCAGTTAGAGTGGAAATGTGCAAGCTTCTTGTCCTAAGGACTTTGTAGGAAAGCAGTGAAAATAAAAGCTTGAGTATGTTGCTCTAAATGCTCCATTCTACCTGGGTCATTTTCCTCCATCTTGCCAAATCTCTCTGCCTGCTTGGCAATTTAGTGTCTGCAGGTAGAATTTTTTGCTGTGATCAATTAAGAAGTTCCCTGGAACTAACCTTCTAATGTTTTTATTTGCTCTCTCATTGTTTCCAAAAATATTCCTTTGGGCTTGACATTCTAGGGTTTCTAACTGTAATCTAGCCTAGAAGGGAAGGATTTCCAACTCATTCTGAGACAGTGAAGTATGATTTATAGCTGCTTGTGTAGTGGATTGAATATGGCAACTTCCATGTTCATGAATTGGAACTTTATGGGAATTTATGGTCTGTTCTTCTTCTGTGTTGTCAATGGAATATCCTGTAAATCTAGGCCTCTGAGATCAGTGATAGGAAGGCCTAATTTGTTAGGAATTCCTCTGTCCTGTTTTTCCTCAAGGTAAATGGAAGACTTTAAAAAGCTCCTCTGTTCTCCAGGGTTGCTTCAGCCATACATGAACAAATACATTTTTCTCATGTGGAGAGAGGAATCTTGAAAAATATGGCACCACAAAGAAATCTTTGCCATTAATGTGTGACTGTTCCTTAGTTTATACATCCTGGAGCATCAGGTGTCCACAGAGAAGAAGGAGGAGGAAACTGTCACTCTCTAACCTTTCTGTGGCTTACACTGGAGACTGTGTGAGTCTCCAAGCTGTGAATTGTTCTAGCTGGTGGTACCAGTAGGAAGCTGGAGGACGAACTTTAAATATGGATAAGAGGCCTCTTTGGTAGAAAGATGAGTAACAGTTATGTTAGAATGTACCCCAGAACACTGGATACTCGCTTCAGAGAAAGGAGAATTGCAGAAAAGCAACATTTTATGTTGGCCTTAGGTTCTGGTCACACTGTTTTGCTTCTTGTTCATTAATGATGAATCTTGCAGTTTTGACTTTGTCTGTTTCTACTTTATTTTGCAGCCCATACTCCTTGTGCATTGCAGTGATGTATTTTGGAATTGTTTATTCTGATCACATCTTACTAGAATGTTCAGTTGATCAGAAGGGCAGGATTAATTGTATTGTATTAATTGTATTAATTAATTGCATTTTCAAAACCAAAGTCTAACAACACTTAGAAATGAAAAGCCTTAGAAGTCTAAGCTTAATTCTTGAGTTCTTATTTCAGGCACATTTCAGGATTTGGTGCAACTCCTTAGCAGGAGTTGTTTTTGTAACTAAACCCTAAACATAAGTCCTTGCTCTATCTCTTCAGACAGTTTTTGAAGGTATATCAGTATTTCCACTGGAATACTGTTGGATCAGCATCTTTTGGTAATGTCAAAGTCATTAATTTATAGCTTACAACTTTCCATTTTTACTGTTTGTTGGTTTTTACTTTTCATTCAACTTTTAGCATTCTTTTAATTCTATAGATTCTAAATGTACCAAATAGGATGTAAATTTGCTAGAGTAGTGTAATAATCTTTGGGCTGAAGGCGTACAGAAACCTACTCAAACACGGATTTCTGGAATCTGTATTTTCTGAGGCCTGAGGTCTCAGGTAGGGTTAAAATTTGCATTTCATCTTAAAAAGTTAATGTGTTTGCAAGTTGACATTAGAAGAATAAATGACAAAAACAGTTGAAAATGCAAAGTGTTTGGGATCTCACTTTTTCTTCAAGTCATGAATAAAAACATCATACACTAATAGCATTTGGCATCAGTATTGATCACTAGAGTTGGAGAGAAGTTCTTTGTGTTGTTTTTTAGAAATCTGTTTTTATTTTTTTGGATTTTTAAAATCTCTTTTAGATTGTTTATTTGCTTCATATCCATGAAGTTTTGTCAAACAGTGTCTTCTTCTGCATCTTCAGGAATATCACTTGTGATGTAGTGAATGCAGGTGCCATGTCGTGGGAAAGCACATTGTTTTGTGTACAGGTTCTTAGCCAGTAAGAAAGGCAAAGGTAACATAAATGCATAGCAAAAAAAAAAAAGATTTGAAAAGCCACAGCAAACCAAATGTTCTCATAAGGAACTGCTGCAAATTTTTGTTTTAAGTGATAATGATAACTCCTAAATACATGATTCTGGTTCTTTGCAAATTGTTAATTGGTAATATCTCATGTTTTCCCTATGCCAAGTCTGCCAGATCTCTCTGGTTTTAGAAGATATTTAGTGCCCATGTTTGATGTGGCATAGAAAGCTCCTAGTGAACTGACTTGTATTTTGTTTTCCAGTTTGAAGCTGCATGGGTGCTGACAAATATTGCCTCGGGAAATTCCCTTCAGACTCGAATAGTGATCCAAGCAGGAGCTGTCCCCATCTTCATAGAACTGCTTAGTTCAGAGTTTGAAGATGTACAGGAACAGGTAAAGATTGAGAACAATGTTGAATTTTGTGTGTGTGTTAATTTATGGAATTGGAGGCTTTTTTGTTTGACTTTTAGTTTGTTTTGTTTGTTTGGTGTTTTGTTGGGGTTTTTTTTCCCTTCTCTGGAAAGGAGCAAGGCTATCCTGTAAGAAAGCCTTTAGAGAAAATGCAGTATATGGAAATTACACACAACAGTTGCTTTGTGCTTAGTATGTGTTAAGTTACCTAAGCAAGTATTGTATTTTTCTCTTTCTGGAAATTATATACTTAACCATAACTAATGAGGTAATTCACTTTGTTCTCTAACAGGTTGATATATTTCTGTCTATTGAGGAATTCAGGGAGTCTTGTTTGAATAATTGCTTTAGATATGAAAAGTTTATGCCTGTTTCTCCTGAAGATAAAGCCTGAGCAGAAATTATAGTTTGTTTTCCAAGCTCCTTACAGCATAGATAGATATTCTTCAAGGCCCACAGGGATCAGTATAAAGCACAGACCAAACATCTGATTCAGTAGTTTCCATTTGAAGTCTGTAACCTGTATTTAAACAAGGATGTACTTCAGACATATAATCTTGCTTTGAAGACTTAGGATGATGAAATATTAATGATGTTAACAAATTTAGTTTCAGCCAATGTTAATCCTAACTTGAAAGTATGTACCTTTACAAATTTGACTAGCTTTAGGTCCAGGTATTGCTTTTGTTACATTCTTTACTCCATTACTAAGCTCTGTGTTTTTTCCTATAGCTATTTGCAGACCATGGCTTAGGCTTTACTTGAGTAAATGAAATTAGGCACTGAATTCTCATTTTGAGAACGTTTCTGTGATGGTTGGTTTGTTTTTTGGCAACCTTTTTCTGAACATTTCTTAGTTTCAGTATCTTTTTGTGGTGATGAAATGACAAGCACTGGCTATTCCAGTAGTACTCTTTCAGCACTGTTGTTTACAGAGATAGTGCCTCATTTTCACTTTTGCTCGATACTTTGGTGTGTAAATATCCAGTGTCTTTGTGGACTCCTTGCCACAGAAGCTGGCTGTGAGCTCTGTTAAGCTCACAGTGAGCTGGCTGTTAAGCTGATTATCCAGTATGATCCATTGTTCTTTTTAGAGTCACTGACTTCCAGGTTCAGTTCTCCATCCTGTAAGTGTGACCTCTGTTCTGTGTTCCTAGATATCTGACCGTGCATTTGACTGAATTGAGATGCACGATTGGAGGAGTCCCAACTCATAGACATTGGACTGCTTTGTGTAACTTGCCTTTCTTTCTTGTAGCTGGCTCAGAGTGTACCACCTGTACTTAAGGTTGCCTAACATCTCCCACAAGACAGATTTTTTTCTTAGTTGCTTGTTGCTTTCAGGTTACTCCACTTTGTATCTTTCCATTTTCAGTGTTCTGTCTTAGACTGTATTATTGTTGAGAAGACTTTTAAAGAGGAACGGAATTCAGGTGTTTGAAAAAATGTTAAAGAAAATACGAAGTATTTTTTGTCCATTACTTTAGCTTTGAGGAGCTGAGTCTGCTGTCGTTGTAGAAATTAGAAATGTGATAGAGAACTTGCCAAAATGGCAGATAAATGCTGTGTTCTGCCTGTGTGAAAATCCATCCAGACTAAGCTATATGGATCCTTTCAGATTCGTATTTTGGAGTTTGAGCTGAGTAGCATTGCTTTCCAAATTCAGCTGTCACTTGAGTGCTGTTCCTGCAGAATGATTGGTGCTCTGTATATAACAAGGCTGCTTTTTCTTATTTTTCTCCTAATGATTGATCTTCTGTGCAAGAGCTAACTTGCTTTCTTTGTCAGGTTGTTATCATCCCTGCTGATGTTCAGAGAGCAGGTGGGAAGAGCAAACCTGTTTAGATTAAGTTGTGCAGCCTTCAATCTTTAAATGGGTGAATTAACGGAAGAGCTTAGGGGCCACAGTTAAGTAGTTTATCTGGCTCCTTCCCCCCTCCTGCCTCCCAATAAACTGCTGACATATTAAAATTGAGATTGCAGGCAGGCAGAGTGGCTTGGTTGTCATTACTGAAAAATATTCTTCCATGCAGTTCAAGTGCTGCCAAATTCACAATCTCTCTCTTTACTGGTAATCTCAAGGTACCAGTTACAAATTGCTCCCTAGTAAGCTGTGCTAAAGAAGGAAAATGTACCATGGCAAAGTGTTACACTGTTTCATCATGGATTTCTCTGCTGCCGCTCTGGAGATTGCAGCCTGCTCATGGCTGACATGGGGTTTAATGCTGGCCAAGAAAAGAGGAATTCTGTTTTTTTTCCCAACAGATTAAAAAAGCCCCAAGCTCTTCAGCATTTGTTTCCTCTGAAACAAAAATTAGGAGCATAGAAGCACTGAGAAGTTAGCTCCTGTACTTGTGTTACAGGATAGCAGTAGTACACAATTGAATAGTATTTTTCCAGATGACTCTTGTCTCATTCAGTATATGCACAGATTGTTGCCCTGGTAACAGATGAGTGGTAGTAAAGGAGGCCTTTATTTGTCACACTATGACCCTGATTGTTAAAGTTGGAACAAATTATAGTGCATGGAGGAGAATAGGGAAGAAATTCTTAGAATTAAGCACGATAGTAGGTTTGTGAGAAAAATGTTTCTACTGCTTAGTGTCTGATGCAGGATGATTTCCTTCTCTCAGTTTTCAGTAAGTAGATACTTGTTCTAGGGTTTTTAAATGCTCTAGGTGAAATATTTCTTTTTCATTTTGTAGTTGAGGACAACTCAGCAGTGATTTTCATAGTTAGGCCTGTGTTTTGAGCAGATCTGATCCTGGAGTTCTCAAGCTGGATTTCTGAAACTGGGTGATATTTGTCTACAATTTTCTCCTAAAGTGTTCACCCTAATTATGTCTCTCAGTAGTACTGTGAAGATTATTATTTTCAAGCAACTACATTTGCAACAAATTACAAAAATACAGGAAAATACAGAAAATACAACAACGTGTTCAGGGCAGAAGTCAGAAGCTAACCCTGTAATCATATAGTGTAAGATGAAGAGAGAAAGAAGTATTGAAGGCTGTGTTCTAATTAAGATAGCAATTCTTTAGAAGGAAATGTTAGGTGATAACATTATTTTGAATATGTAGCATGGCATAAGCAAAAAATATGTATAATATCTTATTGGCTAGTCATTATCCGCTGTTTTTGTTTTACAGGAAGTCAGTTTTAAAGATTTATGTATTTACTTTGTCTTTTATTTCTAGCTTCCATTAGCAGTAGCTCAGGAACAGATATCTGTGTACCTTATCTTTTGATCACAATGTTCCCAGCATGTATTTTTCATATCTATAAGCCAGTTTTAATTTTGCACTTTTTTCCTTTGCATATGCTAGTTTCTGAGTCTAGTGAAGAGTCTAAATCAGCTGTTTTATAAAAGTCTGTGAGGGAATCTTTATAGCTATGTTTAATAAGCAACATGTATGTTAATGAAATGATTCCTTATGTCCTTTTACAAGATCTGTTTCTCATTAAGTTGTGCAGGCCTCATTTAATTAGCCTACTATCCTTTAACTCTTTCATTGCTTGTATTGTGTGTCAGTGGTCAAACCATTTAGCATACATTTTTCCCATCAGAGAAATTGAATTTATCACAGAATCTACATTTGCATTATTTATGAAAAACACTGGCTACATGTCCCTTCTCTTCCTATTTCTGTTTTTGGTGTACTGATTTTTAGGTTTAGTTAGTGGCATATGTCCTAGTCCTTTTCCACTTATCACAGTTTTTTTTCTTCCAAAAGACATCTAGAAATTTTGATCTACCTGCCTGAAATTACATATATTGGAAGACTCCATCAAAGCCCTTTAGACATGCTTCAGGTTGATGTGGCTTCAGCAGTGTCTTGGCTGCAGTTCTTTCCTAACTTTCCCTGCTGTGGTGCTTAAAACCCAGATGTCAGCTTGAGTTTCCTTGATGAACATGGCATTTCCTTCAAAACCCATGCAAGGCTGCCTGTCGAGAATTGTCTCACAATGACAGGTGTGTGTCACTGTGTTCTGCTGGACAGACCCAGCTGTCCTGTTCCCCTTTGGGAAAGTTTGCATTTTCAGCTTAGGCAACCAGTATGTTTCTCCCTCAGTGTTTTTCCATTTCTAGGTGTATTGCTGTTCCTTTTGGTAACCATCACTTGCTTGGCAGAGCTGACCTGTAAGTCTGATGTCCAGGCTCTGTTTGGCTTTTACATCAGCAGTCCTATTAACAAGCTCTTGGTAATCAAAATCAGGACAAACAGTCAAGGTGTGAGGATGTGCTGCTTTCTGTGTTTGTCAGATGAGATATGAGAAGGAGGAGCTATAACCACCCCAGGCACTGAAAGAAAGATGTTTTCTGTGTTAGGACATAGTAGCAGTCATCTCCTAGGAATGTTATCCTTCCTTGTGTTCACTTAGCCAATCACACTTGCATGCAAGCTAATCTTCACCATCTTCATCTCAGCATTGGATCCTTTTCCCAAGTCAGCACCCAGATGTTGAGAAAGGGTTGATTCTTTGTAATATTTCTTCTCCACTGAGAGACAAACTCTGCACGCTCTTGGTGATTGGTTAAGCACTTAGTTTAAAAACCCAAAGAAATAATGGCTGAGAATCTTCAGAATCCAGGGGATAGTGGAGAGTTGTCAAAAAGCATGTGCATTATGCACAGAAGGTACCATGTGGTTCAACAGTACTCTACAAGACTTGCACTTCACTTTTACTGACTACTGAAGATGTCCAGCACTGCAGGAAAAAACACTGGATTTCAGTGATGAGTAAAATAAACGGAAGATTTACAACAAACCATACTCTGCTGTTAGCAATAAATGGAAATTTATACAAGTGTAAAAATAAGTGCTGTCAATTAACAAGGCAACATTTCTACTTCCAATTTGTACACATCTTTCTACCTAAAATGTGGGTTAAAAAAATCAGTCTATAAATCTTAAAGTAATCTTTAAGTTGGGATTTAGATAGTAGAAGGTACTGAAATGGATTTTTTTTACTGAAATATTTTTTTGATTGAATAAGCTCTAAAATTGGAATGAACATGAAGACATTTAAGTTGTGTAGAATTAAGCCAAAGCCAAAGTGTTGTGGCAACTGTTTGCATCTTGAGGAGTGCACAAAAGAAGAAATGGAAATCATTGAACATTATTCTGACAAGCAAACCCTGAAAAAACTTGTCATTGTTCATGTGTTTGTGGAAACCATGACAGAGCTTTGTATTTATGGCAGTATTTGATAAGAAGAATTTAAATGAGCTTGAGTTCTGTTCCTTATTTATCTGAAGAGCTGAAGTAATTTCCTAAGGAGAGACATCTTCCTTATTGAATGAAACATTGCATATTTTTCTAAAGTCACCTCAGGACATGGTATTTCAATTAATTGGCATCTTGTGTCCTATCAGTGATTAGCATTAAAAGGATTTGTTGCAACATCTTCTCTTACCAGCTCCTGTGACACCACACTACATGGCCAGACTTTCCTTGCCTTAAAAACAATGAAGAATTGGAAAGTAAAGGTGCTATTTGACTTCTCTGGTCAGACTTTTTGATGTGAGATTTGCTGTTGCAAAGCCAGTCAGTCATTCAGGGTCAGAATGGATTCTTGGATTAAGTGATTATCACTCCTGTCAACCTTAAAAATAGATATTGCTATAATGGCAGAAACAAAGACCACAGACAAATAAAATAGAGCTTCCTTGTTTTTTTTGCCTGTGTAAGGGTGTCCAGGCAAGGAAACTGTGCCTTCATACAAAATCAATCACATCTTCAATGAAAGAGAATTATTCTTTTTCCCCCTGCAAAGTGTTTTCAGAAGATTCACAAATTTATTTAGGACTGTCTGAAATCTTTGGTTCATTCCTCAGGCTTCTCCTTGCTGTAGAAGTGCAGGTATTGGAGTGAACAACAGGTGTGGCTCCTTAAAGTTCTGACATGAGTGACATTTTGCAGGAGGTGGCATATATTCTGTCTCTTAAGATAAATTTTTCTGGTAGTTGTCTTCTGTGTGTTGAGTCCAAGAGGCTGCCAAATCAAAGTTACACTTTTTAGATAAACTGTTGTCACAATAGTTGTAAAAAGAATAAGAGTTAGAATGAAAAATGATGATGAAGATCAGTTTTGGGAAAGCATTGTGCAGTTATAATGGCTGTGCTGTTTCATAGCTCAGGTCAGTGCAGTCTCGTGCTGTGCCTCTGACTGTGGCTGACAGCAGAAGCCTGGAACAGAGTAGAAAACAAAACAAACTAATCCTTCCCCAGAACAGTGGCCTGCTCTCTTCACAACCTGCAGTTTAATGGCTCTGATCCTATGCTGTTGTTGGTAGTACTGGTACAGAGGAGTCGTCTTTTTATTTTGTATCTAGCAAGCTGACATCTCTATCCACGTTCTGTATATACCTGTGGTTTTAGCTGTATTCATTCTGCAGGGTTAGCCAGTGCATTTGGGCCTCTAGAGTGAAGTCTTGTTTTTGAAAGTAGCATCTTTTTGCCACCATTTAAAAACATCTTACAGGAGAAACCTAATGCCTTGAATTAATTGACACTGTATTGAAAATTAATAAATATGTTTATTTCAGATTATCCACACATTTCCTTTAGGTAAAAAAATTTAGCAATGCTGTCTGTTTTTTCAGAGGAGCATTTTATTTTAAATAGGTATACAGAGAGGGAAGAACATGTTTATTTTGTGTGAGGAACTTGCTTTGTTCAATTGGAGAAATAGTTATGCACTATAACTCATTTTACTGCAGCTAAATACATAGCCTTCAACTGAAAAGAAATTTGGGGAGGACATTTAGCTGCTATCCATGACAAACAGGATTGCTTTTGTCCTCTGTATGTAGAATTGGGAGTACTTCAGTGGTTGTGTGGATATATGTATCTAAAGCCAAAAGCCAAATAAGCCAACCAAATAAACAGATACATGTATCTATTTGATATGACACTTAGTCTTCTAACTTGAAAAAACAGCAAATGTGAACTTCATAAGCTTTCTTGTGTGACAAAATATTGTAATTTTCATGGAAGTCATAAAATTGCTTTTATACTCGACATAGACTATTTCTACTTTTTAAAGTTAGAGCTCTCATACTAGTGGACAGTGGTGTATAAAACACCATTTGGCCCAAATGTATAAATCAAAACCAGTTAAATCTTTTGTTCTCATCATATTACAAAAGATGGATTTCATGCTGCTTTAATTCTGGTAATTTTGATCTTTTCAAAATGAAGTTTGGAGTACTGATGTCCAGGCTCTTACATTTTGCCATGCATATGACTTAATCAGCAACACTGGTTCTGTCTCATATAGTTTTATTGTAAAGAATTTATGTCCCAGTCCACCTGAAGTCTTTGATTCTGAATATTGATTTATCTTGAACATAGATTCTCATTTTTATCTATGACCGTGTAAACAATTATATATATTATATATATATATATTTTATATTATTATATATTTATTATATTGTTATGCCTTTGTAGTAAATACTAATATGTGTGGCTGTTCCACACAAACATTTTTGGGTAGCTACAGACTTGTACAAGCTTGACCTGTGCTACAAACATCTGGTTTTAAATTAGGTGTGAACAAGGAGGGTAGAATTAGAATGTTCCTAAGCCTGTGGAGGTGAGCTCATCTCTTACTTTGTGGACAGAGCAAAGGTATGTCTGCCTGCACAATCTTTGGAGACATACATGTTTGCTGTTATGGTGTTCTTCTTAGAAATCCACAAATATTCCTGAATCATATAATGAGCTGGAGGGTGTACATGTAATATGCAACCAGAATGCATTCCCCTTCTGTACATTGTTCAGGACCTAACAGAGAGAATAGATTATCTCCCAACTCTATTACATATGTTAAACTGGTAGAATTTTGAGAATTAAAGCAATTATTATTCTCTTTTTCCTTGCAGGCAGTATGGGCTCTTGGCAACATTGCTGGAGACAGCACTATGTGCAGAGACTATGTTTTGGACTGTAATATCTTGCCCCCTTTATTGCAGTAAGTTTGTTTTAATATGTTTTTCACAATTTTGCTTGAGTGCCTTATATGACTAAAATTTGGGTTTTGCCTTGAAGAATAATAATACTGTTTTCTTTTTCTGTGGACTAATCACAGTTTTAAAAGGGGACTCCTGAACTACTTTTTAAATAAAGCTAAAATGCAAACATGTTTTAGAAGCAGCTAAGCTGGAACTATTTTATTCTACAGTGTGGGTGGATGTCTGGACTTATTTTAGAGTCACAGAATAATTTAAATTGAAAGGCACCTTTGGAGGTCATCTAGTCAAAGCCTTTCTTCATAGCAGGTGAGATCAGATTAGATTGCTCAACTACTTAACCAGTCAAATTTGGAACATCAAAAGTAGATTCCGTAACTACCTGGGGTAACCTGTTGCAGTATTTGACCATGGCGTGGTGAAACGCAGTGTTCTGATACCTGATCAGAATTTTCTGTGTTTTGCCTCCTGATGGTGCCTCTTGTCCTGTCACTTTGCACCTTTGAGAAGGATCTGCCTTCCTGTTTTCTGTATCCACCTGTCAAAGTGCTGCTGGCAGCAGTTGTATCTCCTCTCACATCATCTCCTTCCAAGGCTGAACAAATCCAGGTCACTGACGTCCCACTGCGTGTCATTTCTCTAGCCTGCTCATTATCTTAGTGATCGTCTGCTTAAGAAGCATATTATTGCCGAACCAATGACACCATCTTGTGTTGTCAGGTCCAAATTACAATTGCTCAGTCTATGTCCTTTGCAGACTGCAGCAGGGAAATTCTCCTGTGCTCTCATAAAGACGTTGGTACAGTGGGAGATGGCTGTGAGAAAAAGAAATGGAATTGTTACACTTGTGGGAAGATTAGGTCTTGACTTTCTGCATTTGACTTTCAGCCAAAGTGGGACTCATAGCCTGAGACTGACATAAAAATGCAGTTTGGCTACGAGAGTTCTCTTCAAACTACTTCAGAATAATTTTGTCACAATTCCTGCACCTCTTTTGACTGTTAATCTGCCATGTATCTAAGCATTTGAGTGAAATTTAGTGTAATGTTTACTGTTCTTGTTGTGATACTAAGTTCCTGTGTCTAGCATGTGTATTAGTAGCCATCAAGGATGATTTTCTTTAGGATGTGTTTTCATAGGAAAAAACTATCATATTTTGCCCTGGTGTATGTTAAAAAGAGTTAGATTTAATGGTTCATACAGTTAACAGGGTTGCCTGGCTTTGATTTTTTTAAAAGCAAGGGTTGGATTTTTTTTGTTTGTTTGTTTGTTTTAGATTGCTTTCAAAACAGAATCGTCTCACTATGACCCGAAATGCTGTATGGGCTCTGTCCAACCTCTGCAGAGGGAAAAATCCTCCTCCTGATTTTGCCAAGGTAAGAGGTGCTTGAAAGAAAATGTGTTGTGAAGTGGTGATAACCAAATTATTAGTTTAGGGTGGTGAAACTTAAACTAAACAGAAGGAATGCTTCATCAGAGAAATTCTGAAATGTTTGATGGCCTTCTTTCAGATGAAGTTTTTTGAAGTTTTTTGTTTAGTCCTTTGGGCAGACATTCACAACCACTGTTCTAACACAGCTGCCCTGTACCTTTTTGTTACTGTTTATGTACTGGAGATGACTGTCCCATGGCAGGACAAAATTCTGCACATCTTGGCTGCTGTAGAGCAGCACCTGGCACATCTTAGTAACAAGTAACATCTTAGTGGACAATCTGAGTTTCGTTGGCAGTCGTTCTGTAGAGGCTGAAGAGTTGCTGTGCTGCTTTTCTGGAGACATGCTTCTCCATGCTTGTATAGCTACAGTCATGCACAGAAGTGCTGGCTAGGTCTGAAATTATCTGAGTATTGAATCTTAAGATGCCAGTGCCAAATCCAATAATGACATACAAAATCAGCTGACATAATAATAGGTCTTCTGGCCGTTTTAATTTTATTTATCTGCTCGTTATGTCTTACAGGTTTCACCTTGTCTTAGTGTGCTTTCCTGGCTGCTCTTTGTCAATGATACAGATGTATTAGCTGATGCCTGCTGGGCTTTGTCCTATTTGTCTGATGGCCCCAATGATAAAATCCAGGCTGTGATTGATGCAGGAGTCTGCAGAAGACTTGTGGAACTGCTGATGTAAGAAATCTGTTGCAAGCAAGCGTCACTCTTTTCCCTGACATCAAGATTATAACAATAAGGAGTTTAATTAAATAGGTCTTGAAATGTTGTGATATCCAAAGAGCAAGATTGGAATTTTAATTTTACCTGTCTGTTAAGTGTTCTCTATTTGTCATGAGTAACAAAATCAATGGAATTTTTCTTGTACTAATTTTGCTGTTTCCTAAGAGATACATTTTTGTAAAATCTATAACATACATTGGAATTTTCCTTGTGTTGTTGAAGTCCATATTATAGTTACTTAACAAGGAAATTACCTAAAGGATACCAAAGATAAAAATATAAGGAATAGTTCATTTTACTAGAATTGACAGTACCAGGGGCTTGAAATACAAATGATTTCTTCAATCCTTACTGTAGAAGAGCAGATGCACTCTTTGGTCAGTAAAGTGTAGCTGTGAGAGTTGGAGTGACAGGGATTGGCCTTGTTCAAAGCCGTTGCTTCCAATCCAAGGTCAGGACATGGCCTAAGAACAAGGAATAATGGTTTTCAGTGATGTCAATAAAAAGACAATTAAGGCCTCTAATGTTACAGCAAATGTGTTGCTGGATTAATGAATGGAACATATTGCCTCTAAGTAGCTTTTTATAAAGAAGTTTTGATTTGAGAAAAAAAATTCCTTACTTCACCTTTCCTAGTCCAGTTCTGATTTAACAATGAAGATGAGGGGATGCATACGATGATGGAATATAATAAACAGGGTTTGATGGGTTAAACATACAACTTCTATCCCTGTTCTTCTGTCTCATTCATGGCCTTTGTGCATACTACATTAAGTGTATTTTGTAGTTAAAGATAATTACTTTTTCCTCCCAAGGATGCTTGGAAGTACTCTGAAATACTTCTTTCTTTAAATATTTTATTTTTATGCTGCTGCATGACATCTAAAAGTCTAAATATTTAGAAACTCTAGAAAGATTGCCATTAGTTTAAAATCAGAGTTGATTTAGGTAGTGAAAGTCATATTTATCAAGGAAGATTTCCCCTGGCTGATAAATGTTCCTTCCTTGAGAATGTGAAGCTGGAGATGCTTTAAAAAGGTTAATACTTATATTTTTCTTTGTCAATTTTAGGCATAATGACTACAAAGTTGTATCTCCTGCCTTACGAGCTGTGGGAAACATTGTTACAGGAGATGATATCCAGACCCAGGTATGGATGAACTTTGTCTTGTGTTGCACTGCAGTTCATCTTTCTGTTAATTGTGGTAACCTGTTCACCAGTACCTCCTCTTGTTCCTTTTGAAGATTGAAAGTGAAGGTTGATGACACTAATTGCTTCAAAGTGTGGTGGTTTTCTGATTTTCTGTTTAGTTCTGAACTGGTGATGGTTCTTAGGTAGCTGTGTCTGGGATTTGTGGGCAGCTGTGCAATGCTCTCAAGGGTGGGATGTTTTTTGTTTATTTAAAGCAAATCTGTCTCTTAGGCTGAATTTTGTGCTGAGTGATGTATGCTGGTAGTGCCATCAAAGGCCTGTCTCATTCAGTGCTGCTGCCAATCTGTGATGAATCTGTCATATCTATGATGAAAATACATCATATTTATGATGAAAAACAAATGTCTGGTCATATTTTGGGTGGTATGTAGCTGTGTCTGGACATTTTTTTTTGAGAGGCATAGGTAGGAGGCAGTGACTCCCACCCCTGTATTGGATTTAAAGTGGAAGGCAGGAAACCTGGTGGATCAGAGGCACTGGGCTGTCACTGGGACGCTTCTGTTGGTCTGTGCCTCTGAGACCAGAGTTAAAGATGAGTTAGCAGCATCAGGGCACTGTTTCAGTATCTTATTCCTAGGAGGAAGATAACATGATTTTTTGATTGCTATAATATAGTTTGTGTAGCTGAATTGCAGAGGCATTGTGGTGTTTTTTTCAGTGGCATTTGTTTTGCAGATCAGTCATAAAGAATGATTGAGGTGGGATTTCATAATGTTGTTAAAGATAAAACCACAAGGGATCACTAATTCATATGCAATACAGGTCATTAAATACTGCATAAATCTTAGATTTTAATTAAAAATAGTTTAAGCATTTTTGTTGTGCATGAATTTTTCCAAGGACTATACCATGAGCTTTCCTAAAATTCTAGAGAACTTATATGGGTAGGATAGTTATTGATAGTCCTGCCTGCAGATTGTGCTGGATGCTAAAAAGTGATACAGGATGCATGTAAAAGTCAGTAATCAGAAGGAAGAGCCCAGCTTTGAGAGCTGATACATTTCTGAATATGAATGCAATGTACAAGTTCTTCAAGAACTGTTCTCTGTAAAACCTTGGGGCACAAACTTGCTTTTACTTTTTCTCTCATTTTCAGCCAATAACAATTGGCAGTGCTTGAACATGGCTAAAACCATGGGATAGTATGCATGAAGAAAAAAAATTTGTCCCAGGAGATACCTGATAAAATCCTGAACCATAATCTTTGCTATTTTAATCTTAGTGGGGAGTATAAAGAATTTGAGACTATGGAGTGATGCAAGCAAGGGAATTAAGTCCTCAGATTCCATAATCAGACGTCATGACCATGATTCAGCTTGACTGGAGTATTTCTTGTAAAATTCTGTACCGCACTGTTCTTTCCAAGGTGCTGCTTTTGCCACACAAGACAAAACTACTGTGCTTCTTGGTGTTTTCTCTCAATTTTTGGCTTCATTGTTGGAAGTTAGAATTAAATTTAAAAAAAAAAAAAAAAGATTGTTATTTTTCATTTATTGAATTATGTTATGCCCTTTTAGCAGGTCAAAAAGTCTTTCACTATCACACATGACATCATCAAGGGTGCTATCCTGTAACATCCAAGGTCTGGGGTGTTTTCTGTTGTACTTTGGTCATTTAGGAGAAGGAAATTTTGTTGCAATTTTTCTCCACTGTAAAATTGCAGGGTTTTTGCAATTTTTGTAATTTTTTAAATAAGAATTGTTCATTCATAATGTCACTGCATACAACACTGGTCAGACTCTGCACCGCAGTGCCTGCAGATGTGGAAACAGAAGTAGTTGGTGCTTACAATTGTACAAAAATACAGGAAAATACCATAATTTTATTGTTGTTTGGTCATAATGTGCTTAGTATCGTCTTGTTTTCAGATCACATTGAAATCATTTTGAAGGTGTAACCTCTTACCTGAAAAACTTGGTAGTTTTGCTCTCTAGTTTTCCTGCAAAATTTATTCAATTCTTGCTATGTTTTTTTTTATTTATTTGGGTATATTTAGTATTTTAAAAAAACAAACCTGTGGTCATCTAATGGGGTATGCTTTTTATATTTTCAAGAAATTGTACTCCTTTTTCCTGTGATTCTTTATCCTAAATTTCTTCTATGGTGTGTTTTGTTTTGTTTTTCCTGTTGTATTCAGGTAATTCTGAATTGTTCAGCTCTGCAGAGTTTGCTGCACTTGCTAAGCAGCCCAAAAGAATCTATCAAAAAGGAAGCATGCTGGACAATATCTAATATAACAGCTGGAAACAAAGCCCAGATCCAGGTAAGCTTTTCAGCTATGATCAGTAATTTTTGTCCTGCAGACTAGAAGGAACACAGGTGATTTTTTTTGTGCATAAAGTGCATATTTGTGTGAATGCATTGTCACAGATATATGATTGCATACAAAGTATATTACTGTGTGTATTTAGAATATTTCAGTGGCCCAATTATCTGAGAATTCAAATTATTTAAGTTTCTAATCCTCTACACATTATAAGGGGGGGAAGACAGTCATGTTAGAAAATGCCAAAACATGGCTAAGCTCAAGAAAATTTCATCTTAAATAATTTGCTTTGTGCTTTTGACAAAGATACAGAAATTCTCAAATATGAAAAGAATAGGCTACAAACTTTGAGAATCAAATAATTTCACATATTTCTTGGTTTCACCATTGGACACAGACATACATTTGAAAGTACTTTATTTCTGTTAATATTTCCTTATAATTCCTTTTATAATTTCCATAAATGTGCCTTACAATGCCCCATTATAGTCATGTATGCTTAGCCAAATGTAAATCAGCTGTTTATAGAACTGAACAGAAATAGAGGCTATCTAACATGTCTTGGTATTTGCCCTTTCTGGTTACACTAAATGTTGTAATCCCTTCATATTAAGTGGTAGCACACAGAAGCAAATGAGTCCCGCTCCCTTGCGTCAGTCATTACAATTAGGCTCCAGAAGATCAAATCATTGTTCTGAGTCTGGACTGAGTGTCAGCCATCAGGAAGAATTCTCAGGACTTTTCTCCAGGTGGTATAAATGAGAGATGGAATATCTTTTCCTCAGAGAAAAGTCTTTGGCTAGATGAAGAAGAAACAGCTCAATATATTTTGTTTTCCCTGAATATGGAGTTTTGTTCAAGAACAGCTGTACTAGGGAATGTTTTGCTTGTCTTTCAGGGATGTGGTTTGACCTGGTGGGATGTCAGGTGTCCCTCCAAAGCTACTCTGTGGCTCTTCTTCTCAACTGGTCAGGAGAGAAACTAAAAGGGAAGTTTCATGAGTTGAAGTTAAGGACAGGGAGAGGTCACTCACCGATTACTGTCATAGGCAAATCCAGACTCAATTTGAGAAATTATTGGAATTTATTACCAGTCAAAATCAGAATGGGATAATGAGAAGTAAAATTAATCTTGAAAGCACCTTTCCCCCACCCCTCCCTCCTTTGTGGACTTAACTTTATCCCTGGTTCTTTTCCTCCTCTCCTTGGCAGTGCAGAGTACAATCAGTTCTTCACAGGTTGTTTCTGTTGCTGCTTCCGCCTTGGGGAGGGAAGTTCTTTGCCTGCTCCAGCATGGGTTCCCTCTGGGGTCATCAGTCCCACCTGCAAACCTGCTCCAGGGTGGGCTTCTCTCTCCACAGGGCCACAAGTCCAACCAGGACTCTGCTCCAGTGTGGGCTTCCCATGGGGTCACAGCCTCCATCAGGCATCCACCTGCTTCAGTGTGAGGTTCTCCATGGGCTGCAGGTGCATCTCTGCTCCTTCATGGACCTCCATGGGCTGCAGGAGTGCCCTGCCTCACCATGGTCTGCACCACAGGCTGCAGGGAATCTGTGCTCTGGCACCTGGAGCACTCCTGCCCTTCTTCCTGCACTGACCTTGGTGTCTGCAGGGCTGATTCTGTCACATATTCACACTCCTCTCTTCTCTGGCTGCAATCACTTTTGCCCAATAACTCATTTAAGAAGGGGAAAAAATTATCACAGAACTACTGTTACAGTCTCTGGTGGGCTCAGCCTTGGCCAGTTGCAGGTCCATCTTGGAGCCAGCTGGCATTGGCTCTGTCAGCTTTTCTCAGAAGCTGGTCCTGTAGCTCCCCCAACTGCTGCCAAAACCTTGCCATGCAAACCTAATACAAAGAGCATTGCCTCATTCCTTCTCTTTTGTAGAAGTGTTGGAAAAAGAGGTTGTAGTGAATGATAGAATCATGAAGGCTTGGTTTGGAAGGGACCTTAAAGATCATCCAGTTTCAGCCCCTCTGCCTTGGGCAGGGATGCCAAGCTATTTCACTAGATTAAGTTGCTCATGGCCTTATCCTACCTGGCCCTGAAACCAGGCATTATCTGATAAATACAAGTGTTTCTATCAAGGCAGTTGAATAACAGTCTCATGTAAATCAAATTTAGTTCTGAGATTACATTTTTCAATTATTTTTCCCCCTCATTGGATACATAAAGTATTTTCAGAGATTGCAAAGGGTAAATGTAAGTCTGGCAGGAGGCATTTATTCTTTGAGGAATGGCAATAAATGTCAGAAATATTAAACTCTGGAAATACTTGTCTTACATGTAACCTGGAAGAAACAATGTTTACACAGAAAGTGAACCAAACCTCTTAATATATTGGCAAAAGTAGCCAAGGCATCATTGTTGCCTCAGTTTTCCTTGGAAGGCAGCCTGATTGCTGCTCTTATAATGATGACTCTGGATTACTTATTCTGTATGACCAGAATTAGCATGAAGTGGTTAACTCTCTTCACCTGTGGGGTGGAGTTACTTCTCTTTTTGCAGAAAACTTGCACAAGACTATGAAAAGGCTGCATAATTTTCCTGAGGAATAAGTGTATTACAGCCTTTGCAGGTGACACTTGAAATCTTTTTGGTTTACATTCTCCCCTGCAAAGAACATTCAGCTGCTGAAGGGGCAAGCATAAAGCTTTAATACATTCAGTAAGGGCTTCATCTCAGAAGGCATAGGAGATAAGGTTAATACCTTTGTGAAAGATACTTCAGTCTTTGCTAAGATACCTGAAATTCCTGAAAATGAGTGTGAGTGCTCATCTAACATTCAGAGATCCTTATGTTAGGAAATGAGTGGGCAAAACCCAAAAACTTAGAAAGGTGGAAAGCTCTGTAGGTCCTTCTTGTTTGATGTAAAGATATGACTAAGATGGAAATGGGATTGTGAGGAAAGGAACCCCTTGCAGTGGTATTTGCTCTGGCTTTCTTGGTCAGGATTTTGTTTTTACTGCTGGAGGTCATGTTTTTTGTCAGATACAGAGAATGATATGGTTACTCAATCTAACCTTGTAGAGCTCCAAGAATTTTGATTCTGCTTTTATTGTGGTTTGTGTGTTAATCTGTGGATCAGCTGAATTTCTAACAAAAGGTGCTGTGTGAAATCAGCAACTGTACCACTGTTTTTTTTCCCACATCAGCAATTGTAATGGCTGTGCAAGTAGCAGTGCCCAGAAGGTAGTTACTGCTGCTTGTACCAAGGTAAAAATGTTTTTGCCTTTGTATTTCTTGTGTTTCTTCTTCTTCTTTCTTTGCTCTTTATCTCTTCAACACCCACCTTCAAAATACAGTATTTTCTCTCTAGAAGGGCATTTGTGCTTTTTCTGGAAAGTCTTAATAGTATTTTCTGAGGAACAGTGCAACCAAATATATTGTCTTAAGTTTGTGTCTTTTCTCAAGTCTGTTGGAGGGTTGTTTCAGGATGTGTGATTGTACAGGGATGTTCCAAACTTAAAAAGAGCTTTAAAAAGCCAGATACCTATACAAGTCATTCCATAAAGACATATCAGAAGTGATAATGGAAACTAGTTTGTTGTTAGAGCATTTTTTCAAAACTTTGGTATCTCTGTTTTTCTTATTCTTGATCTACTGAAGATACAGTTATGAAGAGTCCTAGAAGTAACTTGAATTCTAGTGCACCAGAAGCTATTTCAGTAGTGTATTCAGTTCTGTAACTTCTTTGTAACTTCTCTGTACCACATTGTCCTGTTTTCAAGTGTAGGAGTAAATGCCTGTCCTTGTTTGCACAGTACTCATACACCTGGTATTCACTACTCAGGCACAAGTGAGGCTTTAGCTGAAGAGTCTTATCTGTATCCCTGGTAATCCTTGGTCTTCTAAACTGTTATCATGCCTTTATTTGAAAATGAGTAAGGACAAAATAATCTCTCCTTTGTTAAAACAGAATTTGCCTCATCTACCTGAACAAAATCATTAGTCTATGCATGTGTGTGTTCGGCAGTTTTAAAATGTTTTGGGGTATTTTATCACAGATCAGCTGCCTTTCTATTGAGAACAGATTGGAATTGCATGGTGACTTGAAAAGGTGAGGTCAGAAAGGAGAGGGAAATTAATGCTGTGAGCCATTAGTATCGAATCGTCATTTCTAGCAGCAGCTCTCTAAAAGTGCAAAAAAAGCCCTTTAAATCTGCATAGAAAAATACTTGTGATTATATGCATAGAAGTTCTCTTTCTCAGGAGTCTTGTATCAAGAAGAAAAATGTGTCAAACAAATCACTAGAATACATGTAGGTTTAAAAGAATCCAGCTTAAAAGTAGCTGCCTTAGGATATGTCACAGAAAAGGTTGGAACTGTGTTGATGTGTTATGCAGGTCCAGGGAAAAATAATGTAAGAAGCATTTTCTCCAAAGTGAAAGCTGTATTTCATTTAGGAGTCCCTCAGGCCCCATTCAGAGTAATTGATCTGCATTCAGACTTCAAGCTCACACTTGCTTTGTAGTGAAAAAATGACTGCTCTAAGTGTATATACCCTATACTGACAAAAATTAAATTAAAAGCCAACGTTTCTGATTGTGAGTGGGATATAAATATCCTGGTAACGGTGACATACTGCAAATTGTGTCCATCATGAGGCCTTGATTTTGGACTGCAGAAAACGGCTCATTAGGGAAAGCTGTGAAGTGAAGCACAGTGGAGAGTGCTAACAACATGCTTGATTGAAGAGCTCAAAGTCAGTGTTTCTTGGAAGTAAAATTGGCAATTGCAGGTGTGATTGCAATGATCACCTTGTGTTGAAAGTACCATCACAGATGTGTAACAAGTTCCAGAAGGACCCTTGATTCTTTAGCTTCGAGTCTCAACCCAGAGAATGTTGTGTGAGATACAAGATGTGAGGAAGCCTCCTTTCAGCTCCAGAGCTGATAAATCTGAATTTCTTTGAAAATGCCTTTGAGGTATTACTTCAGACTCCTTTTAATGACTCCTTTTAATGGCACGACTCCTATTTAATGGCAAAATCATTGTAAACATTTGAGCTGAAAAGCACTTTAAAAAAAAGGACTTCTGAAGTTAAAAATGCTGTTTGGTCAAATGTTTCTTGAAGATGGTCACATGCTAAAATGGAGAATAAAAGTGTAGTCTGTTGTTAATTGCTGTGATGATAAAGTATAATTCCCATCTGGGATGAATACTTGATTAGTTAGGTTCATGGGTGAACCTGTTTCATCTGTGAGTTGAGGTAGGTTTTTTTTCCTTTCTTTACATGAATTTCACATTGTGATAAATTAAAACGTTACTTCTTGAGAACTGGTCTTACAGAAGGAATTCTGTGATACTAAGATACTAGATGCAGCTCTAAATCAAATTATTTACCTTCCTTTCTTCTCAGTCCCTGTGAATTGCTTAATAGTTGCTACTAGAGGTCATAAACTGGAGCAGATCTGTTCCGCTCTCTGTGGTGTTCACTGCATTTTGAACATGCACAATCTTTAGCCAGAAATCAGACAAGAATGATTTCAGCGTATGATAATTTTTTCACGTCTGCCTGGCATAGTAACCCACATTTTTGCAAGTTACCAGCTGATCTAACTAGTGGATTATTGCTTCAGAACAGTTGGGATGTTGAAATGCTGTGGAACTTTGGGTAGCGCTCAAGCCATAATGTAGCAATCCCTTCTGCACACCACGAAGACATTATAATGTTTTGATGAATATAATAAGTGTTTTACCTAAGCAGTATTAACAGACAGAACTATATTTAGTGTTGTCTAAGACTGCATTGGGTTACACTCCCTCCATCCACCCACTGTAAAGTATAGAAATATAAAGTCAGAGGGAAGGACTTTTATATTCATCTCCACTTTCATACTGCCTACGATGCTGTTTGGTAGCACACTCCAAAGGCTTTCACTGCCATTTCTAAAAGATAAGGCAGCAGCCTATCACTATTAGATTTGTACTCCAACACAAAAACTAAACTCTTTCTAGCTTTAAGGCATTGTAAATTAACATGCATGAAATGTGTGGAAGTGTGTGCTGAACTTTCTTTGGTGGCTCTTCCTAAAGCACAGGAAGTGTGGGGTTTTTTCCCCACCAAAGGTGGCAGTGAAAGCCTTTCAGAGTGTGTTATCAACAGTGCCTAGGCAACAGAAAAGTGTGGTGGAATGCAGCAGTCTTTCCCCTCTTTATTTCTGTGCTTTCAAGGCTTGGGGTGGATGTGTATATCCTGATGCAGTCGCGATTGTCACTAAGTATAGTTTTTGTTTGTTAATTTCCTAGTTTGTATACAGCTTTGCTGTACTTCAGTGGATAGCTTCCCCAGTCAGGGAGAAGGGGAACTACATCTTCCTGGGAGTCAGAAGGAGAACTGCACAACTGAAGCTTAATCCTGACTGTGGACCCTTCTGAAGGGTATGAAAGGCTATCACATATCTCAGAAAATGTTCTGTGCCTTAACTCCGCAACCCGTTGAAAAGCTGTGGAGGGCAGTACATCAGACACAATCCTCCATGTCTGACAGTGAAGACATCATAGGAGTTCTCTGCTCTTGACAGGTTAAGAAACTTCTCACTTCTTTTCTAACATACCTTAAATGTTCACAAGAACATCTGGAAGTCTGAGCATGGGTAGGCATGGTAGCCACAAGATCTGTGCCATATTTTTCCTCCTCCAGAGTTTCTTAACCTTGCAGAAGAGTGACATGGGCAAATGTAGCAAATGATATATTGTGTGTCAGTTTTAAAAACTCTGGAATTAAATGCATTTTTACAAAATGTGGTGAAAGTTACAAGCTCAGGTTTGTCAGAGGCTCTTCTCCAAAAAGACCACTGGGGACCACTCCAAAAGCAGTGCTGGGGACATGGAAAAGAAGCTACATGATTCATACAGAGCTGTGGTTTATACAGGCATCAAGTTACCTTAAATATACAGTGTGTTTAGTTTATGTCATAGTTGGCATAAGTAACCTAAGAATCTTATAATGCTGTTTGTGGTAGTAGAACTTTAGGAAGTATATTCATTAAGAGCAAAATACTGCATTGCTGACAAGGTCATATTAGTTTGCAGACTAGAGAAAGTCAAAGATTAATCTCTCTCAGATTTGACTTTGTGTTTAAGTACAAAATCTACTTTCAGGCTTCTGCATACCTTATACCACATTGAGGGCAGCAGAGCTAGAGTACCTTTAATTTCTGTATTGTGGCTGAAACCCACAGCAGTCAGTGGTGTGTTACTGCCTTTGGGAGGCTGGTTGGTCTGTTTGGTTTTTTCTTTCTTTGTTTTGGTTTTTTTAAGATTGACCGATCCTAAAAGCAGGAGAGAGCTCAACAAGGTGCTGCTCATTATACTGTAGGTTCTTCTTGATGGCAATAACAGCCTTGTGTAAACTGGCTAGAAGTTTGCTTCAAACACAGCTTGGAGGATAGGCTTAGGTGTCTGTGTCAACAATAAAGGTTCATTAGAGCTGAGATCTGAAGTGCTTCCTCTCTGACTCCAGGAAGGCAATGTTCTTTGTACCCATGCCATAGTGTGAAGTAGTTTCAGCTTACAAACATTTGCTAAGTTTTTTATGAAGCAGTTGTAAATTGAATAAATAAACAAGGTAACTGGAAAAGAAGTCACTGAGAACTAAAATTTCCAGCCAGGAGGGGGAGATCAGAGCAGCAGGGCTGTATTTACAGCTGCCAATTTTATGGTGACTGTTTTGTGATTTGTTAAAGGTAATGTGAGTGGTTGCAGGAGCAGGAAAAATACCACAGTCTAAGACTTGTTTGCTTTCACATTTATGTGATGAACGATATGTGGGCATGTGGTGCCAGCATGTGCACACTAAAAGTGTGTGTGTGTTTGCACATCACAAGTGATTTAGGTGTGGGAACCCAAAGGGAGAGAAGCAGATTCTCACGGGGCTCAGAATATGAATTTATTATACTATGGCTGAAGACCTCCCTAGCAACAACATATTTCGATGAAACATCCATGCAGGTGTAATGAAAAATTCATTTTTGTAATCTAGCTTCACTCTTTAAAAATCCAGTCCTGTGAAGTGAAGAAACTTGATTAAAATAAGACAGGTGGAGTGTTTCCAAGAGACAGGCAACCCTCCTAGAAGACTACACCACTGGGATACCAACTATTAAAAAAACCCCCCCAAACCAAAACAACATACACACCCCAAACCAAACATAGAAAAGTTGACACAAAAGAAGTGAGCATCAGGTTTGCTGAAGTGCTGAGCATTAGAAATTAAGTTTGAAAGTTCATATTTCAATTAAAATTCAGTTTCGGTTAAAAATCAGTTTTGGTTTTCGGAAAGACTTGTAATTACAACTCCAGATGGGGTTCAGTTCCAGCAAATACCAATGGATGCAGCTGGGCAAAAACTTGAGTGTTAATGTATTAAAAGATGGGCTTTGGATTGCCTATTATGCAAAAAAGAGATTTCTAATGCATTTTGTAGATAGCACCTCTGTGCCTGGTAGTGGCAGCTTAAAATGTTTTTATTTCTTTCACGTTTTTCAGATTCTTGTTGAACAGAAATCCTTTAACTCTCTTCCTTTTGTTTGAAAGCTATACTTATCTTGAGCATTTTCTATGCACTACACTTTGGTCTTAAACACACTTCCATATCAGGCACACACATTATAGGAATGCTAAAAAAGTAAAGTAATTTGAATTAAGCCAGTCTAAGTCCTTAGAAGTTTTATGTGCCTCATCCTGCCACAGTTCTTTAGGGCTTTGCTCTGCCTGAGGCTTGCTTTTCTTAAAAAAAAAAGAAACCGAAAAACAACACCCCCCCCCACTACATCAAATTCTGTTTTAGCATTTACTGTTTTATTACTTAAAAGAAGTTTACCTGAAAGGGAAACATGACCTGTTTCCACAGTAACTGTTGTTCCCCCATAAAATATCATAGAGATGGGAATCCTTAGGTATTCTAGTGTGCTTTCAAGAGTAACTGCTGTGGGCAGGCTGCAAGTCATAGGGTGTAAATATGGATGGTGCCTAGCACTTACTCTGTATTGGTACTATATTGTTTCCTCCCTTGCTGAGCTTAACTAGACTTTTGAAATCTAGCGAAGATATTAAGGTTAAAGCAGGTCATTTTCTCACCTAGTTAATGTGTTTTTTTTTTCCTTAAACCTGAGCTCTTAGAGTTTCAATTGTTTGAGAGGCTGCTAGTGGAAAAGCTTTGTGGTGTTACAGGGGGAGAGTTGAGAACCTTTCACTCAGACTCATGCTAGGGTGAGATGGCAACACTTATATTGCGAGTCAGGCAGCAGAAAACATAAAAGAGTATTGACTGGTAATGATCTCTCTTGAGTCAGTCTCTTTCAGAGAAGTGCTTTATGAGAGGCTGTGATTTATTGTGATGCTTTAACTTGTTCTGCTTGGGTAAAGATAGCCAATTTCATTGTAGAGCAGAAACGAAGCAAGGTCCCCATAGCCTTTTACACAATAGAAATAGAGATAAGAGCACTCAGCCAAGAGATGGGAGATCTGGATTCAGTTCTTTCTGAGGGTTCAAGTGTGTATTTCTCCACTCTCAAGAAGAGTAATTTTACCCACTGAACTGAAGCATTCAGGCACTGAAGCAATGAGTTCAAAGTTGATTGAGCCTGAAGAAAAACAGTAACAATCTTTTGTGTTTCTCCCACTTAATTGCCCTGCTGTTGCTAGTTCCCTTTATTTTGGAATTGTCTTACTATTTTACAAGTTTTAAGTTGAAACCTTTTAAGGTAACTTTTTTTTTGGCAGTAAGAAGACTCAAGTGTTAGTTACTGCCTGTCAGATAAAGTGTGCTCATGTAGTTGCATCATGTAACATACTCTGATTTTAGTATTTATTATAGAAGTTGGTTTTGAGAATACACTTTCTAAGGAAATGAATCTCCTGTAAAAGGATTGTTTTGGGGAGAGGATTTAAGAAGTGATAATGAGATATTTTTTTACTTGTTTTTTTCCACAATAGTAAAATCCTAATGCCCTCAAATATCCCTATCCTAGATCTGTATCAAGATCTTTCAGTAGGCAGTGCTTGACATCCTGGAACACATTGTTCTTCTTAGGGCTTCTGCCTCAACAACACCCTTGTGTAGAATTCTCTGGACTCACATAAAGCCAAGTGTAGACTGACAAGTCCCCTTTCTCCTCTCCATCTGATGAGAACTGAAGTTCACTGGTGAAAACACTTTGCTCTCACTCTCTAGGTGCACAGTCACAGATATCTCCAGTACCAGTGTGGGTTCTCTGCTCAGCTGCTGTCCATGGCTGCATCAGGAGCTTTCTTGGCTCCCTGTGCTTGGTTCTGCTCACTGGCTGGTTCAGCTTGAGCCTCACTGGCAAACCAACGAACACGTTTGTCTTGGGCATCTCCAGGCTTGCAGACCCATTGAATATCAGCACAAACCCTCTGTCCATACCTGGATCCTGGACCTCCCAGTTGCTACTCAGTCAGTTTGCCAGCAATCTAAGTACACTGTAGTCTTCCATACCCACCACTGCTTTTGGGGATAACATAAATTCCCCCACCACACACGGCAGGTGCCCAGGCAAATGGGTTGTGTGACCTGCAGTTCCTTTGCAGCTGAGGTGCTGGGATCTTCATTAAGCTTTGCTCCAGTCCCTCTAGTAGCTGGCATCCAGGCACATGGGCCCTATGGGCTGTGATCCTGCCCCAGTGGTTGATGCCGAGACCTTCACCTGCTCCAGTTGCAGGTGACCCTTTCATCCAAGACCTGACACCAGTTGCTGCCCCCAAATTCACGTTTTATGGGACCTGATTTCATGGCCCATTTTACTGCTGAGACACCTCCACCCACTGCAGCTGCTGGCCCCACAGACACAAGGGGTTCTCCTGAGGTCTGGTCCAGTTCCTGGCCCAAAGTGAGTCGTGCTCAGTTGCTAGCACCTAACCTTTACAGGCTCAGGTGGGACAGAGAGAAGGGTTATGTGGTAAAATAGTTAAGGAAAGATTTGTTATTAAGTTTTGCACAGTTGCACTTGTGGAGGCCCTGGAGGGGCTTCTCCTAAGTTACACCCCCTTGGCTCCTTCCCCTGTTCCTATGCCTGAATATAGGTGCTCCTGAGGCTCTCCCTCCCTTTTCCTTGATTGGGCCTCACCTTGATACTGCCTGGAGACCAAGGTCAGCTGGGAGGCCCCTGGGGGGAGAGGGTGGGACCTTGGGGGGGAGTGCATGTCGGAGAGGAGAACGTCTCACAGCGTGGCTGAGTTAAACATCTATGGATGTTATGCAAAAGCCTTTTTTGCTTCTTTACCATGGACTTTGCTAGCAGCAATTCAAGCTGCAACATGCACATGTCCCTGTCATCAGCTATAAAGTCCAGGCTGGCTCTCTGCCTCTAGTTTCTTAATGACCTATTAATTAGTGACTGAACCCTTTTCTTCTTTGTGATTGTTTCCTTATCCCTTGTCTATTGGGTTTGTGCCACTGAGTGTTTTATTTATTACTTTCCTGTTACTTGTATCTGCCTTTGAGCTGGAAAGGTCCTTGATCTGATAACCTTAATGAAGCAGATACTCTCATGTTCCAAATACCCTACAGTGATAATTTCACAAATTAATTAGATTTTTTTGCAGTAAAATACATGAGGGGGTAAAATGCATCTCTTTTTAAAGATACTTCCTTTTATCTTTTTTGATTTTTTTAAATAGCTGGCTCCTGTTTATGACCAATCACTTTCAGCAGTCATGTTCTAAAATTTCAGTTAAGGATACTTTTTCAAATATTCTTGGCAATGTACAAATGCAGTACAACGTGGCTTGATGGAGATAATAGTTTTCCTTTAGGACCCCAGATTGCTGTATCAGAAGTGGGGATTCTTTAGAATAGGAGACAGTGTTTGTGGGCCTGTTGGGTGGTACAACTAAGAGGCTGTAGGATTTACGAAGCAGAGGCAGTGTGGATGCCCAGACAAACAGGAAGGATAAAAGAAGTATCAAACAACTGTTTTATTTTTACCAGGTTAGCCATTCACACTATGAACTGACTGTAGCTTTTTGCTGTATGTAATGTTTTCTTCTGCAGAGCTTTGTGCAAAAGATCTTTTTGGCTTTCTTTGGATTTTTCTTTGTTAGTTCTGTGATGATTTATGTTTGTGAAGTGATAGATTAAAAAAGTATTCCTGAGATCTTGCTTGGTTGAATGATCCTGATCAAAATGTTTCAAATCCTTGTCATAGATATATAACAAAACTGGTTTAATTTTCATCTTATTGCAAAAGGCTGTTTTCAGAAGGAGTTACCAGAAATTATAAGTTGCTGCTCAAATGTTCATTTGGCTTCTATCACTTTGTTGAGCTAAGTAGGAGAACCCTACTGCCAAACCATCAATGCTTTGTCTTTCCATCAGGTGGTTGCTTGTTTTGAGCAGTTCTTACATGAGCAACTTTGCTCTGTTGTCTTGTGCACTGGAAATGTATAATGGCACAGAGGCCTATGAAGTTAAGGGATCTTAATGACTTAATGGTTTACTGACTTAATAGCTGAGAGGTTTACTACCTGGAAAAATAAGGGAACTATGGCATTCTTTTGTTGTCAGGATATGATTAAGTAACTCATTAGATATGGCAGTCGCTAGATTCTGAATGCATTTTTGAATTAATTTTGAATGAGAACAGACCACAGCAATAACTAAGGTTTTGAATGTAAAGCTGAAAACTGATTTATCAGTTTTGATGTTTGATAAAGTGACATTTCATTGTTTAATGTGTTATGTTGGGCATGCACATTAACTCAGGGCAAAGAAGTTACTTCTAATTTTTATTATGACCCTGCCATGTCATTTGTTTTGCAGACAGTCATAGATGCCCATATCTTCCCAGCTCTTATAAATATTTTGCAAACGGCCGAGTTTCGGACAAGGAAGGAAGCTGCTTGGGCCATCACAAACGCAACATCGGGAGGCTCTGCTGAACAGATCAAGTATGAAGTGCTTTAAATCTTTCAATGCAATAGGCTGAGTTAGTGTTTGTGCAAGAAAACAAACTATCAGCCTAGAAACTGAGAAAGCTTTCACTGTGCACTCGGTGCTGTATCCAGAGAGACCATGGCCTTGTTATGAATGGGCCTTTCATTCCTTCAGGGAGAGATCATAAAAGTATTTCAGCTGTAATACTTATTTACATAATTATACCATTTGTCTTATGTGAAAAAAAACCTAAATGCAGCTTTTAAACTAACTTCTGAGGGGTGTAGAGTGTAACACAGTGCAGTAACAGTCTGGAGAGGAATAGCTCAGCCCCTTGGACAATGGCATCACGTGCATTGTTTCTCCTGTTTTGCTTATACCGGTACATGATGCTTATATACAGTTTTGTATAAAATAAAGACTTCACAAGCATGTTAAATTAATCTAATTGCTCTTTATAGAAAATATTTAGAAGTTACCATTATAGAAATATAGTTTATGGTACAAAAAATAAATTATTATTTCAGAGCTATATGGAGAAAGTGAGACAGAGAAAGAATTTTAAAGTTATTTTCATTGTTTCAGCGGAATTGACTGGATAGAAATAGATGTCTTTAATTTCTCTAATTTTTGCAGTCAAGTTGATACTTCATCTGATTGATTGTTTTGATTTGTTTGACCTTCATACTAAGTGCTTAAATGGCTACACCAATTATAATTTTGCAGACAATTTACTGGGTTCCATGTGATATTTTTCAGGTACTTAGTAGAACTGGGATGCATCAAACCACTCTGTGACCTCCTGACAGTAATGGACTCCAAGATTGTGCAAGTAGCTCTGAATGGGCTGGAGAACATCCTGAGGCTTGGAGAGCAGGAGTCCAAACGCAGCGGCAGTGGCATTAATCCTTACTGCGCTCTTATTGAAGAAGCGTATGGTATGGGCAAAACACCTGGGGAGATCTGGGAATACTGACATGGTCACAAACTCATTGGAGCCTCAG
Source organism: Melospiza georgiana (assembly GCF_028018845.1). Lineage (NCBI taxonomy): Eukaryota > Metazoa > Chordata > Aves > Passeriformes > Passerellidae > Melospiza > Melospiza georgiana. Next base: position 80,864,662 of record NC_080431.1, read on the forward strand.
CAGGCCCGGTTCTGTTAGTTCCCTTATCACTGGTACTGAAAATAATCTGTTCTTTGATAAGTCTTCAGAGTATTTCATCTTCTACATTATCTTTATGTATCGATTGGAGGAGAATGTGCAGATCTTCTTTTCTTGATTCATACAGAATAAAAGGTGTTAGAAGAAAACCACTACAATTCCCAGCAGTAGAGATTTACTAGAATTGCTAACATTTGAGTTTCATTATAGCATAATTCCCTGCTGTATTATTTTTCTTTGTATCTGACTTCAAGGCTTGAGTTTGCCCATGTCCTTTAAAGCCTGCCCAAAAACTGGTTGTCTGAGTTTAACTGCATTGTATACATACATATTATACAGGTTAGGAAATGGAGTCTCCATCCTTGGAAGTTTAGAATACTTGTCTAGGCACATCAGATCTTATCTGGTGTTGATTAGTACTGCTGGGATGGGCTGCAGGTTGGACTAGATGATTATCAAAAGTTTATTTCAGCTTACATGTAGGTGATTCTGTAGTCACAGTCTTCATAAAGAAAGCACTGTAAATAAACATGCTTTCAGGAAATATGGCCCTAAAAGTCTCTTCAGGAAAAGTCTTAGAGTTTGAGGCCTTGTTCTTTACCCATTCAAGCTTGTTGATTTAATTTTTGAGTGAAAGGGTAAAGGCAGACAGAAGGTACGGAACACATAACACAGTTACAGAGATCTCTGTAGTTTGAACTGGCTTTCCTTGGTTCTGGAGAGTACAAGTTGGATGCAGGTCTCCACCGAGGAGCCTGTTCTTTCTGAACGTGGGAGAGAATAATGAAACAGACTGAAAATTGTCACGGTCATATCCTTTGATTGAGCTGTAACTTTTATGTACTGCTTTTCTCTGCAGGCCTGGACAAGATTGAATTCCTGCAGAGCCATGAGAATCAAGAGATTTATCAGAAGGCCTTTGATCTGATTGAGCACTACTTTGGAACAGAAGATGAAGACAGCAGCATTGCCCCACAAGTGGATATCAACCAGCAACAATACATCTTCCAGCAGTGTGAGGCTCCCATGGAAGGCTTCCAGCTTTGAGGTGCCCCTGTGCTGTGTGCTCCTCTACCTAGCCAATCCTGTTGTCGAGCCACAAGCCACCCGTGGAGTGATTCTCTCAATGTTTTCCATAACCCTGTTTGCGCTCATTCGCTTGCCTTGTGCACATGCTCTTACATACGTCTGGAAAACTTTTGGCTCTCCGTGGCAGGATGTCCCCTCCTTGGCAAGGGGTCGCCAGAATCACCCTTCTCCTCTAGATTCTGAATCTCTCCACTGTCATCTTCGTGGAGTTGAGGCACCTTTCTATACTTTGAGATATTCCCTGTTCCTATTACAGGAAAGTAATCCCTCCTCCACTTGGCCCCCCACTCCTGGCATCCAAGAGAAGGCTCCCTTTCTCTTGTATTTGCTGCAGAGTGTGCCTGCAGTCCAGGGAGACATTCAGCCTTTCTGAGAACGTAGCTGAATTCATCCTTCATGTTCTCCCCTGGATGCCTCTTTGGACGGCTGTGAGAGATGCGTTAAACCTTCACATGCGTCCTACCTACCTTGCTGTATGTGCCAGCTGGGGTTATTGGCATGAGGAACATGTTACAAACAATGGAGTAAGTTCTCTGGCCCCTGCAACAACAGGCTGCAATGGACATGTTTTGTGGTTCTTAGGAATACTGAACACATCCGGCCCCATCCCGTCTCAACACTGAGCTCCCAAGTTGGATTGCAGACCACTGTGGAGATTTGTATACCTTTCCAGTTTTTCCTCTCCATCCACGAAAAGAGAACCTGTGAATAGGTTACTCTTAACACCTCCCCAGAAATGACTTTCCAAAACAGCTTCTAGAATGGAGAAACTGCCCCCACTTCTGCTTGCCAGCACAGTATGATTCAGCCGGGCCTTCCTTAAAGATCAAACCTTTTCTGGCTCCATGCTCCAGAGTCTGGTCCCTGGTATTCTAGTTATGGCTGAAAAGTTCCTGTCTGCCTCTTTACATTTTTACACAGCGTGACTTGAACAGATTTGTCTTCTGAAAAGTTAACTTCTGAATACAGAATTCTTAATTTGTAAAACTTGGCACAAGGAGTGTTAGATCTCCTTTTCATTTTCACGAGACAAGAGCTTCCTCTCCAGCTCACCTGATGGAATATAGTCCTCCTGGCCAAGGCCCTTATTTAACTAAAATGACACTACATTCACAGGATAGTACTATTACATCTGGATCCACCTGGCCTTCTCATTTCACTTTTCCCTTTTGCTGTTGATGAGACTTCAGGTGAATTAGCATGGAACGCATGGTTCCTTCAGGTGACATCTGTAAGGCATCGTTGACTGTATGGCAGCTGCCACACGCAGCTGGAGACTGCCCTTCTGCTAGCAGCATGTTCTAGGCTCTGCAACCTGCTTGGATCACAGGGCTCTGATGCAAAGGCCAGCCACTCCTCACTGAGTTCAGCTGACACTGGCACCAAACTTGACACATCTGGGGAGATGCCGCCTGATTGAAAGTGGCAGTTCCATTTCGCAGAATGCAATGGATTCCCTAGGCCGTCTGCTCCCCCCTGCATCGGGCTATGTTCTTTCAAGCCATTTTGGATGCTTGGAACACACATTTGTCCAGTGTAAACATTTCAAAATCGCCACTGGCAACTGCAGTGTCACGTACCTGTGGTAAATGTTTGTGGCAGAACTGTCTTCAAGATCCTCATGGCTCCTCTCAGTGATAAGCCACTGCAAAAGCAAAACCAGCCCATTGGATACAGAGTTATAAAAACACATAAGTCACTTGTCATGCTGCTGAAAGAAGCTAGGCAAAGGCCTGAACATCAGCTCTGTGTGACCATTATTTAAATAAAGTCTTCTGTCTCTGCTTCAGGATAGAGACTCTGACCTGTGTGGCCACTGCAGAAGCCACCTGCTGCCTCCCTAGCTAAGCCAGCTGGCATCCACTTCCCCTCCTCCCAGTTATTTTCTCTAGTGCTGCTTTGTGCTGAAGGAACATTTAGTTTACTGCACTTGATCTGTAAATGGACTTCAATTCTTTGTAATTTTAGGGGGTTAAATTTGGTGGTTAATTTAAAAAAAGCAAAAAAAACCCCTCAATGTTGCCTTTACATCACATATAAATAACTGTGTTTCTCTTTCCTTGAAGGGTGATAGAAGCACTGATTAGTAGCAAAATCTTGTTTTAGCTTTTGGATTTTTTTGTGCTGGATTTTTTTACGTGTAAATTTCCAATAACATGTCATTTCTATAAGATTTGTTTAAAACCATGTACCTCTTATTGGATGGTATAAAAATGCTACATATTTTGTAAACAAATCTGAGCAAAGTGTGTGTGCATATATTCTGTATATTCATATATGTATATTCTGTGTATATATACACTAGCGTGTATATATACATATATACACACACACATATATATACACACACGCATAAAGTGTGTGTATATATATACATACCTATATATCTATATATATTAGTGTTTTCTCTTCCAGGCTAGTGAAAACAATGTGGTGCATTGGCGTTTCCCTCCCCTGCCCCCCAAGAAAGTAATGACAATTGCCTCTAAATGAGTGAATTAAAAAAGAGTCCATTTAAGTTGACTGGTGTGCCTTCCTGTGTAAGGAGCCTGGCCAGTATTTGTTACTTTTGCCATGGATATGTGAATTCAGAGCAGTTAAGTATAATCTTTAAACTTGGTATGTTTGTTTGAAGTGACAGGCCTGGTTGATGCAGGTAATATTGTTGTCCTAAATACTTAGACTGTGTAAGGCATTTGACTGGTACTGCATAATATTTTGAGTGAAAACCACACCAATAGAAGAATCAACATGGCACACATTAAATGGATTAAAATGCGGCTAACTCATAGGTCTCAATGTAATTTAAATGGTGTTTAATTGAGTGTATTTCCATCAGGATCTTCCAGCAACCAGTTCTTGGCATTGCTTTTCTTAGCCTTATTAATAGGTTGAAAAGAAACAAAATCTACTTCTAACAAAGGCTGCACATTAAGTGGGTACAGAAGGGAGATCAGACTTGTGAATTATAAAAGGAAAAGCTCACTGATACAGACTGACCAAAATTACTTGGTAAGACAAGGGCAAGTAAACTACTTGCATTTAACAGAGCCAAACATGTAGTGTAATGTTACCCATCTAGTAAGTGACAGTTAGGCCACAGATGAAGGACTCTGTTTTGGAGGCAAGTGCCAGTGAAAGTATGAGGATCATTATGTCATATTGCTTGAACACTGCTTCCTAACACAGTTCTGTTGGCTGTGTCCCCTGCTAGAAGAATTGAAACCAGTATTCTCTGCTCTCCTGAAGGATGTGCTCAGATAGGGACCATCTCAGAGAATGCCTCTAGCTGCCACTTTTGTGAAGGTCACGCTGTGTTTTGAATGATCTGTTGTTGTTTTGTGTCTAAATAAGAGGCAGCATGGTCTCATGTAGAGGGTAGGTGAGGAAGTTGTTGGAGTTCTTGTGTTCTTCTCTTAGCTTTGTCAGGCAGCATGTAACACTAGAAAAGTGTCTCATATTCAATATTAAAATACATGCATTGGTTTCTGTCTGCTTGTGGAGATCCCATCTAAGCGTCTTCCTAATGCCCCACAGGCTGGTAATAAGAATTTATTGCATTTTTTTTTTGAAACATCAGGAAGGAGGTGGAAGCACTGCACTGAGATTTTAACAATGTCTCTTTTAAACTGGGTGTTAGAGAAAGGAAGATGCAGGGCTGCCTGGAATTGCTGTCTAGCAGTCCAGCACACAGATCTGTAATGCAATTAAAGTTGTGGTTTTGTTTGGGCAGCAAACAGGAGCTGTCATTCTTTCTGTTGGTAAAGTTCCCAGTGGAACATGGCAGGCAAGGTCGGCGTCTTGGATTCAGGAGGGTACCATGCCTGTTTTAGACTTGAAGGTCTTTCTTCAGGTGCCTGAGTCTTAGTAGAAAAGTAAGCAAGACCTGTTTGTGTACTGCTATGGCCGTGTCCTGCTGTGCCTCCTGCATGTTCCACTGAAGCAGTGTTGGAGTTGTTAGGTGATTGCTGCATTAGGAAGCTTCAGTTGCCTCTGGACCTGGTACAGCAATAAGGCACATGGTATAGGATTGATAAACTGGACTCTTCTGGATAAATGGGAATGGTGTTACAGACCAAGCCCAAGGGGGAAAAGAAAGTGAGGTACCATTTCAGGCTTAGTATGTTCCTTCCATTGTGAACTCTTGAAAGGCTTTGGGCTGAAGCTGTGAGCTCTCAGTGATCTGAGGGCTGTTAAGTTCTCCCATCAGCTGGACTGGCTGCCTGGCCAGAAACATGTGCTGGTTTTGTAACCACTGTCCCCATTCAGAAGTGCTTCTTGGAAGCCATCATGCCAGCAAAGAGGTTGTTCCTTTCACTGCCTTGCTGAGAAAGATTTACATCATTTTCTAGTACCCAGCTACTTGCAAAGAAAACAGTGCAGTGCTTGGGAGCAAGCTGGAGACCACACAAAGCCCATTGTCTTGGGCTTTGGTTTGAGACTTGAGCCTATGCAGAAGCTGAAAAAACCCTAAAGTTGGGCAGTGATCTGGAGTCTTTATGCCAGATTTTGAAATGGTGGATACCAGGGTGACAGAAGGATATGTGGAGCTTTTGTCAAACCACTGGACCAGACTCCAGTTTTTGTGTACATGGCATAAAGCTTTTAGAAATTTAAGTAAAATGAAAAACTGGTTACTATTGCTGCTCTGAAGTGTTGCTTTTGAAGTGGTGTTTTGCATATTTTTATTTGAGCTGGCACTTTACCAGCTCGATGAGTCCAAATAGTTTTATTTCCAAAACTGGGAGAGGTACCTGTCAGTTCTGTTCACAAAGTGCACTCAGAGGAGTGTTGAAAGGGTGATATTTTTGAGATGCACAGTTTTAAGCTTTGCCATCACCAAGCATACATCACAAACCTGGAATGCACGTTCTCCTTTTTGGTATCATTTAGTACATCCATGACCACAGGCATGTAATTGGGCAAGATTTTGGTTTGGTTCCCACCTGTGTGCCTGCTGGTGTGGCAAAGAACCAGAATTGTCATGGAAAATCTGTTCACTTACCTGCAGTAAAATTAAATATGGCTTGCACTGAGTGCTAATTAAGTGGACAAATCTGTGCAGTCCTGCTCTACCTGACTGACAGTGTCCTTCTGATCCTTTCCAGCCAGAGAATCTGATGACAGGTCATTGTATCACCTGAAGGTTGTGACTTCTGTGATGGGATTGACTACACAGCTTTTCTGATAGGTTACATCTCACTGTGGTACTCAGAAATGCAATTCATAGATGGAATTGCAGCAGCTAGTGAAGATTTACCCTGCATTTTTGTAGGGCTTTTAATTATTCAGCAATGCTGCTAATTTTTAGGGGTGCAACAAAATAATCTCCCTCTCACTCTGAGAAAGTTCACAAACTAATTTTGTTAAGCTGATGTGTCTCTTTTGGTTTTGGAGTCCCCAGGGCCAGTCAGCAGGGCAGTGCTGGGCAGTAACATTTTGAGCAGTCCTGACACTTCCAATCTACATTTCCTTCAAGATGAAGGTAAAAGAGGAAGGAAAATACTTCCCTTGGTTGCTGTGGGCTCTTCAACATGAATAGTGTGTGGCTGGGCTCAATGCCAGAAATAGCACTCTTGAGGCAGGTGATCTCTAAGTGGGCCTAGTATGATGAAAGCACAAATAACAATTTTAAAGAGCAAAAGAGCAAAATACATATAGATCTAAATGAGATTCATAAAGAAAGAGCGTAGTAGAGAGCAAGAATGCCTGATTGACTTTCTCATACTCATGTGCCTCTAAATAGTAAATCTGACAAGAGGTTGAAGCAGTTGTTCAGTATTCCTCAAAACAGTCATCTCTGTTTCTCATCTCATTGCCAGCTCTGCTGAGACCACTTTTAGGTGTCAGCTGCCACACTGTGGTTCTCTGGAATGCTGTTTCACTCTTCATCTCCTTCCTCATTTTCTTGAAGACAGACAGCTCTTCACAGGAAGTTACCCCTCACTTAAACAAATGCAGGCAGAATAACAGGACCTAGACCAAGGAATTAGGCTTTTTAATACCTTAGGATCATTTTGCTGATGTTAATGCAGGTCAGACAGTAAGTTTTGGCTCAAGGGCTCCCTTAATAATTGTTCTGTCTTGCACAAAGAGGAACATGTGGATTATTTGAAGTAGCCAGTACCATTACAGCATAAATACAGTTCCATTCTTGCTGAGGAAACCTGAAATAGTCAGTGATAGTGGATGGCTGGCTAGTGAAGGTATCTTGTTTGTGAAAGTGGAAATCAAATGGACCCTTCTTTTGTGTTAGTTAGGTAAGAACATGAGACTTGCTGCAGGGGATTGGTACCCAGAATGCAGGCACAGGTCCTGCAGTACTTTAAAAGATGCTCTGGTGCACAGCACGTGGGGAAACAATGACATTGCTTATCCACTGTGCTCATGTGTCCTGTCCCACTAACCATGAAGAAAAGAGTTTGGAAGAAAGGGGCAGTTATAAGGAAAAGCAAATAGGCATTTCTGGTTTTATTGACTACAGGAGAGCATATTCATTCTTTCTTGGACATGGGTGTACAGAACTAACATACAGGACAGATGTGATGGTATCCTCCCATCAGTGCTGAAAGGGACTTGGCTTTTCTACCCCAGTCCTTGATCTCCTCATTTCCTCCTCTATGGTTTAGCAGATGCACCTTCTTCTCTCAACTTGGCTTTCTTCTCCAGGTTTATGTTTAAAAGAGTTTCTTGTCTTTTCACAGCCTACAATGTAATAACATCATCAGTTACAACCTGAAGGACTACAGAGTTGAAACTTGAATCAATAACTTACCTGACCTATCCTTACCAAGGCACGATTCTGTCAGCTTTAATGCCAGGAAGCCAAGAGGGTTAAAGTAAAATATTGAGAGATTATTTTGGCTGAAAGTAATTACTTCTCTGGGTATAAATTAAGCCCTTTTTTCAAGGCACTAGCAGATACATTCTGTGCTTCTGGTCAGTATTTAATGCTGATCGGATTTTCATGAGACAGAGAAACAAATAAAAAGTTAAACATAATCACAGACACAGAATATTTTGATATGGAAGGGACCACATAGATCATCAATTCCAGCTCTTCACTGAATGGCCCACTGGGGGATCAAACTTCTAATCTTGGCGTTATTAGCACCATTCTCTGGCCAGCTGAGCTCATCTCAGGAAACATAAATAATTCCAGCTGCTTTGAAAACAAGGATTCCAAAGTAGCTGTCCCCTCTTCCTGGTACTTGCATTCATACTTCTCCAGTACAGAGGAAAATGCTCTGGGAATCATCAGTGTTTGATCTCTGCTGTTAAAGCCAGGAAAAATCCTTCCACTGTTTCATTTCAGAGTGCTGCATCCTTTTCATTGTAATAGACAAATTCTGATACAAAATGTCAGGTGACACTCAGTAGCTCACAGTGCTGGGGTAAGACTGTCACTACTTGCAAGGTTTCTCTAGAACACAGCAGTCCACAGAAACCAGACCTGAGCATTGGCATCAGAAGAGAGGCAGCATAACAAGTAAAGCTCTTCTGCCACGCAGAGGCTTTAGGCTCAGGGGGTTTTGTTTAAAGGAAGCATCTTAATGGTGACATCATCCTTTTCTGATGAGAATTAGTCAATGAGGGTCACTTCTGGGGAACCAGGAGGACTTGTTAAAATTTTGTTCAATGATAAAATGACAAAGAACCCCAAAACAAACAAAAACCCCCAAACCCCCAAAGCAAGACAGTATTAAAAATCCATAGAGGAACTAAGATGTTTAAATGAAGGTTTATTTGCCCTCATCAGCCCAAATTCTGTGCTTACCTGCTTCCCACTGATCACCATGGTGATGCATCCCACTATTGTCAAGGCAATCATGACATAGCTGAACCTCACACGCAGGGTGGACTGTGCTGCTCTCACTGCCTCAAGCCTCAGGAAAGAACAAAAGAACACATTTGTTATCAGAGACCCAAATAATTCACTTGGCTAATTATTTAATTTCTCCTAGTGTGCTGTCTTGGTAGTTTTTGCAATGCTAACAGCACTTGGCTCTTTTGTGCAAAGAGTTTTACAACAGGAAAGGCTGATCTCTAAGTACCTTGGGAGATAGATGGTAACAGAGGCATTCCTCTCAAAGCTGCAAACAAACCCAACTTTTTAATCTTAGCTTTTTCTGTTGTTAAATACTGCCTTTGCAGACCACTTGACTGCAATGCAAAGGAGGAAGGCTGCAGGATTTAAGTGTGTTTGTTCATTGTGGAAAGAACAGGGAAAAGAGAGGAATGGTTTAACCAATACTGTATTTTTCTTACTGTCAGCTCCCTCTGTGCTCACTACCACCTTCCAATATCTGCAAAGCCAGGGAGAACTCATCTGTATTACAATTGTGATGTATTTAACAGAGTAAAACATGCATTTTTCTCTCAATAGCAGAAGTCTGCTAAAACCCCAAATATGGTGTTTTAACAGTTGAGAGTTCATTGGGCAGAGGGAAGCATTAGCACAGCTTTGCAATTTCTTCTGCCTGAACTTCACAGTGGTTTCATTTATGATGCAGTCTTATTTCCCAGCAGGTGCTTCCTCTGCTACAGGACTTGAAAGTGCAATAAGTGACACACAGGCTGCTGAATGCAGCACTCAGAAATTCTGAACAGGACTTGGTAAAAGACTGGTGGTCCCCACTCATGCTGGAGTGAACAGTCCTAAAGGGATCTGCTTCCCTGAGAAACTAAGGAGGTGTGGAGGATTGTAAGCTTTCCTACATCAGCTCCAGACAGAGGAGCTCTTTAATTTTTTTTTTTTTTTTAAATTTTAGGGGACTTAACTAGCCACACCAGTACCTACACCATCCTTTTGGGAAACCCGTTGCCTACTCTGCTGTTATCTTTGAAAAATCAGAAGTCTTCCACCAGAAGAGTAGCAGTTATTGACACCTTCCAGCTATGTAGAGAGTAAAACCAAAAGATCGTATTTTCTTGAGTTAACTCTGAAGATCATTCTACCCAAATGGCATCTTGGTTACAGCAGGTTTTCAGTCTGTATTAGAACGATGCAAGAAGGGTTACAAGTGCTTTCCATAATAACCAAAGACATACACCCTGTATATTTAACTCTCCTTGCAGAATTTAGGGCAGATAACTCCCTTCTCAAGGAGGGCTGGTACTCTCACTGATTATATTTGGCACATGACAAAATTCCAGAAGACTGGAGAAGCACCAACACTGTGTAATGAAAAGAATAAATGCATCAAACTAGGTTAATTATACCCCAAAACTAATGTGGAGAATGGATTTAATGGAACTGGGAAGTTACATGGAATCTGTTACTACATTTTGACCCTTACATTTGGAAGAAAAAAAAGGTACTTCAGGATCCATGGTAGTTCAGCATGGTAAATCACACAGGACCTGAGAGCTGGGAAGTTTTGTTCTTGTTTTTGTCAGAGCATTGATTTGAGTACAAGATTTCTGATCATAGGGAACAAACACATCCATCTACAATGAAACTAATGTTAATTTTAGCGTCCAGGTTATTTGCTTCTGCTAATAATCTGCAGTGAAAGCAGAGTGCAGGCTGCAATTAAGCTGAAATGCACAGCAGTAGGATTTTAAAAGGTTTGGTAGTTAATTTTGGAAATACCTTAGATGTGTTAAGAATTTACAAGAGCAAAAGGTAGATATCTAAACACAACTTGCATTTTAAATCAGTTCAGTGGCTAAGTTTAACATTTGTTTAATAAATGGGTTGCTTTACCACATTTTACAAGATTACTGAGTTATAGCACAAGCCCTTACAACACATAATTAATCTCAGAACAGGAAAACAAGTTTTTGTGCTTTTATAGTTCTCAATTGTCTTCTCAGATTTGGCTGAATTATTTGTCTAAATAAAAAGAATTCCCTATGCACTTGCAGAAATGGTCAGCTTTTATCAGAAGTTGGTTTGTCCTTTCAATAAACTACTGAAATCAATCACTTTGCTAACTCTGTTTTCTTAAAAACACTCATAACAAGTGTTTGGTATGCAAAAAATATATGAAGTGATACTAAGTTTTAATAATTTACTCCTGTATGTATTTCAAATGTAGTTTTAAGAAAAATGATTCAATACAAAATGGAAGGCTTCCACTTCTAACAAAATTCATTCTTGTGATACATTTAGATACAGGGGTGGATTTTCAATTCCTACGTGGTGCATCCAAACAAACAAAAAATATGTAAGAGGGCAGCTACATAACTTTCTTACTCAAGTAGTGCAAGATTTACTGTTTCTTTTTAATTAAAATAAATACATGTACTTAAAAGCATTATGAGCATGTTTTAAAAGATAACTATACTAGGAATGTTTTTTAAACTAAAAGTTGTCTACTGTTGATAAGTTTGATCTTTATTTGTGGTGTGCAAACCAGAACATTTTATTTTCTACTTTTCACACGGGACAAAGCTTTTGACATTTGGACTCAGCAGCAACAGGGAAATTTTGACTATATATAGTTAGGGAGCCTTAACACTGTTTGTTAGTTTAAATTCCAACAGTAAAGGAAGTTGGCCCATGCCCTTTAGGTATTCATTAATAAATACTTAAATGAGTTTCAGTTATTTTATAGCCATATATGAAAGACTCCCACCGCAAGAGACTGACATATAATGAAAAACACTAGAAAAAGCTCACCCTAATGTTTGAAAAAAGCTTTCGAATTGTGAGAGAAGAGTAAAAATGAAATGATGTGACATGGTTTTCTAATGAAACAACTGATGAACGCTGGTCAAGCCTTTGCAAAAAAGGAAAAAAAAATCAAGAGGGATACATTATCTTAGCACAAGAGAATTGCTGAGGTAATTTAATCTACAAGGATGATAAACCATACACAGCAGGGTCAGGTTTTTCAGCCGTGAAGCCCATTCTTTTTTAGAAAAGTTACTCTGGAGTTGCATGCAAGTAACTTATTTCTGCACAAAGTCTTTTTCAGAGTTTCAAAAGCAACACTTACGAGACAGTGTCTGGAATATCCTCTGGCTTTTTGTAATGGCCTGCCCACAACAAAAACCTTCTCTCCCAGGGTGTAGGTCTGTATCCAGGCACTCCTGAAGCAGATCGACCTAAAAAATCCCCAGCAAAACACACAAAGACAAAACAACACCAAAAACAGCAGTCAGAGAGGCTGGATGGGCAGAGCTGTAACAAAACCAGTTAGGGTGAGCATGGCAGAACTCTAAATGTGATTGCTAGAAGTGGTTAATGGAAACTCTATCACAGATTAACAAATGTGTGAATATGGATGAAACTGAAGCCCTGTAAGGAAAGCCAAATCCTTCTCAAAACCTCTGTATCTGCAGGTCTAAATATGCAGAAGCTGCTCCAGCATCTAAGGTTCCTAAGGTACTGTTTTTCTATTTCATTTAAATAAGGTTAAAAAAAGAAATCAAATGGAACAGCTATAGAAAAGTCAACATGCTGCACAATAACAATAAAAGCCAATATAGCATCATAGAATGTTTACTTTTTCAGGCAGTGCAAGATTTTATCTGAAGGTATAAATAAACAGATGGCCATAGGCAAAGACTGGACACATAATTTTCAGGTCAGTCTTTCAAAGGCCACAAACAAAATATTCATAATGTAACAGGGGAAGCCTTTCATATATAAAACACCATTAAAATCTAAGAAACAAAGTGCAAAGATAGACAGCTTCTTCCTTTAAAACAATAGGCAGTATCCTGTATGGCCATGTTCTCCCTCATGGATTCATGAATTACCTAGGAAGTGGGGTGGATACGGTGTGCTGACAACACCAGCTTATTCAAAAACATAAAGAAGAGGGCTGAGCCCAAAATGCCACAGGGCTTTAGAACCCGGAGTCAGTGAATTGGCCTGGGAACTCCCTTGTCCATAAGCAGGAAGCAATTCCAGTTCACACACAAGTGACACACTCTGCCCTCACTTATAAATCATTACCCAGGCCTGGGCAAGGCCTAGCGGTGCCACGGTGGTTTTGGCAAGTGACAGAAAGGAAAACAGCACGACTGTCAATGATCAGGAACTCAGACCAACACAACAGCATTACTGTGCCTCTGTGTAAAACTGGGACTCCAGCTTTTTGAAAGGCACAGGTATGGAATGGTCACCATGTGAGAAACTGTGTCACAGACTGAGACCCCTCGGCCTGGAAAGCAGTGACTGAAGGACTGAAGCTCTCTTCAGCCCAGCAGAGCATTACAAGAGACACTGGAAGTGTGGATTATAATGAGGTCTTGGTTTGGAAGGGGTAGTGAATAAAGGAAAATCAGATTATAAAACAGTGCCCATTGGGTTAAAAAATAAACGCAAGTCTGTAGCTGAGGAATTTCTTAGAGAAGAAATTCTTAGGGAATTTTAGTATCCACATTCTTAGAAAATGTGGATGCTAAAAATACATCCAATCCAGCTTCAGGAAACTGGGCAAATTTGGATTTGGGGGGGGGGGGGGGGGGCCGGGAATCCAGTGAGGATTATTAAACACCAAGATGCCACCTCTGGGGCAGTGGTATAGAGGAACTCTCTTCCTACTCTTCCTATTCTCTTCCTTAGGTTCTTGCTGTAGGTCACCATTCCCACTTCACAAAAGCATAAGGGACTTCCTTTGCTGGCCCTGCTGGAGACATCACACTTTTAAGGAGACCTTTTGTCCTACCCAGAGCAGCTGATCCACGTTTTTAACACAGAGTCCTGCCAAATGCTTCACATCTGTGTGCTCCTTCTCTCCTGTATGGGTGTGCCATAAGGAACCTGTGGTACAGGGAGCACAGAAACTGTCCCAAATACAGTGAAAAAACGTTTCATGGCCTGAGCTTTCCCTGACCAGCTCCACCCTTGAACGTGAACAATTCAGACTCTTCCCTGCAGGGCACGTTCAGTTTTTGGAACAGCTGGAGCTGGCTGCACTCCGAAAAACTGCAAAAATCTTTTAGCTCACACAGCATTCCTAAACATGAACAGTTTACAGTGGGGCTGAACAGGCAGTTCCAGAGCAGAGCTGAGGAGCCTCAGTGTAGGAGTGTGCACCAGATAAGGCTCTGGTGATCTGCTACAAAGTGAATGCAGTGTGACCCTCACAAGTGGAAACATTGACCCCTGGCTTTTTGTTAGAAAACAAGACTTCACCAAATTTAATGCTCCATTTTTCAGTCTAGGGACCAGAACTCTCACAAAATCAGGGATATGACCACCTGTGTCAGCCTAATTCCTGTTCAGATGATTGCAGCATGGGTATGCGAGTATTCCATAGCATGAAACATTGCATGACTTTTATCAAAGACTCTTACTCTTTGTCTGAAGGTCTTGCTGGGGTTTAACGCACAGCCTTCTGCTTATCTTCGGGTCCACTCCCTCGGTCATCCTCAGAACCGAGGGAATATTTCTTCCCAGCAGTTTAACAGCCCTATCTGGAAGAGAAAACAGAGGAAGCAAAGAGGCCAAATTTAACTCAGAGCAGTAGAAACCAGCTTTGCAATGGAAGCATTTCAGTTTTTTTTTAACACAAGAGGAAAAAAAGAAAGAAAACCAATAGGTACAAATGAACCCAAAAAGTACCAGTTTTAGTTGTAACAGCCCACCAAAGAAATAAAAGCTTGTTTATAAGGTATGCCTTGAGCTTGCTCAGTAATCTTATGTAGAAAAATGTGAATGCAGTTAAACTAATTTAGGAAAAAAAACCCAAAAGCAAGATACTGTCCTGCCAGCAATTTCTAAAACACATTACAATTTCCAGAAACTAATCTATACATATGCTTTAGATACACTTAGGATGGTGCTATTTCGAGGACTGCACACCAGCATTCTACCAACACTGTCACATCCCAAAAGCATTGACAGAGTCAAGTCAAAAAGGCAGAATATTTACACTGAGAGGTAACTACTTTGTAGTGCATTAGAAAACGCCAGGGCACCTTATATACGAACACATACTCCAAAGAAGGCGCTTCTAATGCATTAATTAATATAATAAAAAAGTTCGGGGAAAAAACCTCAACCATACTAACTCAGAAAGGCAAAAGGGGCACTTTAAAAAATAAAAAAAAAATAGTTCTTTTTTTACTTTGTTATACTGTCGGAAGGTGTCTCTCCTACGGCCCTTTACTTTCGAGGAATAACACGCTCCCGCTCTGAAAAACCAGGAATTTACATTTAGGGGCGACACCCCCACCGGAGCCGGCCCCTCTTCAAGCTCTTTGGAGCACCCGGGCACGGCCCCACTCCCGTCCCTGTTTCTGACACCAGTCCCTCACGCACGGCCCCTCACGCTCGGCTCCGCTCCCGCCGCAGCGCCGGCCGGGGCCGCCCCTCCGCGCTCCGGGCCCGGCCGCTCGGGCTCCCGGGGAGGCGGCGAAGCGGCGGCAGCCCCGGCCCGGCCGCGGGCTCGGTCTCTCCCCGCCTCCCTCCCTCCCTCGCTGCCCGCCTCACTCACCGGCGCGGCCCCACATGGCGCTGCCTCGGCCCGCTGGGCGCCGCTCAATGTCACCGCTGGGCCCCGCCCCGGGCCCGCGATTGGAGGGAGCCGCGCCGCGGGGCGCCGGGGGCCGCCGGGGCCGGCGCCGCCTCCGGTGGGGGCGGCCGGAGCTCTGGCAGCGGCTGCGGGAGGCGAAGGGGCCGCGAGGCCGCTGCCGGTGGAGATGCCCGACTGGGGGCCGCTGCGCCGGGGGCCGCGCTCCGGCGGGTCCCGCCCCGCTCCGCCCCGCGCGTCATCCCGGCTCCCCGCCGGATTGGGCGCCGCGGCTCCCTCGGCCGATCCAGGATGGCGGCGCCCAGCGGAGCCGCGATCTGCGAGGACTTCGCCGAGTTCCAGGTGAGCCGCGCGGGGCGGGCGGGGCCGAGCCGGGCCGGGCTGGGCCGGGCCGGGCCGGGCGCTGCCGCCGCCGCCGCCGCCTCCCCCTCCCGCGCCCCGCGCGCTCCCGCCGCCTCCCGGCGAACGGCCCCGCGGGAGCACGCGCCCCGTGCGCGAGGTCACCCCGCTGCTGGCGGCCGGCGGGATGCGGCGGGAAGGGAGCAGCGTCCGCCTTCCCCCTTCCCTTCCTTCCCTCCGGCAGCAGCGGCGCCGCGCGCCTCCCCCTCCCCGCAGGTCCCGTTCCCGGGACAGCGCTCGCGGCGCGGGAGCCACGCGGGCGGCGGGAGCTCCGCGGGCGCCTCCGCGGCGTTCGAGGGAGCGGGGCTGCCACCCGTGTCCTCGGCGCTGCGAGCGGGGCCCAGGCCGGCCTGTGCCTTGAACACGGACTCTCAGAATATCCTGAGTAGCTCGGGACCCTCAGGAATACCGAGTCCGGCTCCTGGCCCTGCCCAGGACACCCCAAGGGTCGCACCATGATCCTGAGGGTGTTGCCCAAACACATCTTGAACTCTGTCGGGCTTGGTGCTGTGACCTCTGCCCTGAGGAGCTGTTCCAGTGCCCAAACACCCTCTGGATGAAAAACTTTTTCCCGAGACCCCACCTAAACCTCGCCCAGCTCAGCCTCACGCCCCCCGGAATGGTGGAGGTTTTATTCAAGTTTGCCGTTTTGGTGCAGGTTGTGCCCGGTTTCCTGTGTGGAAGTGGGGACGGGGACTTTTGCAGAGGCTCCTCAGCCTGTTCCTGCTGCCTGCAGGGCCAGGGGACTTCAGGGGGCATCAGTAACTCACCCCTGCTCTGGCCTTTGCTGCCAAGGATGCTGTGGTTTGCATCACATACTCCTGCATGTGGGATTGCTCCTTTGGTGTGCTTCTAACTCTTTGTAAGGAATCCTACTTAGTTTCTATTAAAATGCTCGACTATGCTAATTTTTTGTAATAGGCTTTTCTGAGGGATATAACCCAGTATCTCTCTCTTTCTTTTAATACAGGAGCTGCTCAGGGTGATGAGGACAATCGATGATAGAATTGTTCATGAGTTAAACACTACGATTCCAACAGCTTCCTTTGTGGGGAAAGTTGATCCTGGCCAGACGTGTAAAGAGCTGTACGAGTCTGTGAGTGTGCTCACCTTCACTTTCAGCTCCCTTCCCGCTGCTTTGTCGTGTGCAGTGGCCACTAAAACATCCTCAGTGTCTGAGGAAACACTGCCTTGGTAGACCCTGCTTTGTGCATCCCTAACTGTCCCGCTCAACATCTCCACACACTGCTTCAGTTTAAAACCATGCAGGGAAGTTCTTTGTTCTGCACTACTGATCCTTCAAGGATCTTTGAAAAAGGGTTCTTGCTTTTCCTGCTGCTCTGCAAGACTCCTCATGTTTGCCTTTGACTTTTGATCAACTTGGTAAGAGCAAGAATGATAGGATAGTCTAAGCTGAGAGTAGTTGCTGCTCCAAGCAGTGTTGTTTCCCACAATGTGGATTATGAATTCAAAGGCATTTCTGTAGACACAGCAATACCATGACTTTAGAAAGTGTCTCTTTAAAGTTACAACTAGGAAGTTTTTATTCTCTGATGAGTCACTGTGACTTTCCTTTTCTCCCCACTTAGTTGATGGATGCTCACACCAAGAGAGAAAGAATCATCAAAGACTGCATCTCTCAGACTTCCGCTGTAGTGAAAACCCTCAAAGAAGAGAGGGAAAAGGCCCATGAAGATGCAACATTATTAAAGCAACTCAGGAAAGAGCAGACAAAGGTGAGTGGTGGGTGCAGCCTTTGAGAGATCACTTATAGAGGAAGAAGTGGATATCTTTCCCAAATAGAAGGACCAGTGTGATGGAGAGAACCTGAAGTGGATCCTGAGTCAAGCAGTTTTTTCCAAGGTTCTCGTTGGCTCTTGTTGGGTCTTGTCAGAATTATTTTCCCAAGGTCTCCCCAAAGGCAGAGAGCTGCTTTTATCCTGCAACTGGAGCATTTCTGAGATTCTTTTACATGAATGCTGTAGAAAAGCACACATTCTTTCCCATGGTGGATTCTAACCTTCACTGACTGACACCACTGAGGCACAGCTTAACTTTTCCTACAAAATGCTTGTTCTCTACAAGATGCTCCCAGGCAACCTTGAATTCCACTTACACAACCTTTTTGCTGTTTGGTATTTCCAAATACTGGATTCTGGATATTGGATTAATATTTGGAGTACCTTGTCATGGTGTATGAGAGAGACTTCTGGGTTTGCATATGGAATTCTAATGTGCAAATGCCCTCTCAACCTTCTGGCCTGTGGATGGGAAGTACTTTAGCAGAGTGACCAGGGGGGATTGAGTATCACAAGTGGAGAAGGGAACCCCACTGAAGTTCTCACCTCACTTCCAGGGCCCCTTTTGTAAGGAAAAGGATACTGAGAGAACCATGTGGCAGACAAGCAGTTTTATTATTAAAGCCTCACTTACTGAACTGCTAACAAGCATGGATATTAGTTTGGAAAACTGGAGTGGTTGCTTAGTATTTTCTACAAATTTTGTTAGCAGAGCCAGTTCTTTAAGTCATTTAGTTACTGAGCCTGAAATCTCCCACTGAAAACACTGGGAGGATCACAATTAAAATGTGTAATGATTGGAGGTGGCTTCAACTGTTAAAAGCATTCCATGACTTAGAAACATTTCAGAATTTTTTTATGAGATCACCTCAGATTTGTACTTGGATCATATGAGGTGTGATCCCCCTGCTTTTTTTTTTTTTTTTTTTTGGCTTTCCAAAACACAGAGAGTTGTGTTTTTTCTACAAGTCAGAAAAGCTATCTTGACAGAACACATCCTAGTTTTAAGAGTGGGAATTTCAAATATCTCTTCACTTGCTTGCACTACAGATCTCTTTTTCCTTGTTCTGTGTTTCTCTCGTCCTTCTAGTTGTAAAACTTGGAGGAGTTTGTGCAAAATTATTACTTCTAGGTCCCTGAATGAGAAAACATGGAGTAGTAGTTTCTTTGAACTACTTAAGATCTTCTGAGTGTTTATTTTATAGACTTATCCATTTTATGGATAAGTCACTCTGGATGCTGGATTGTTATTTCAAACAGATTGAAGTCCTGTTGATTTGGGAGAAGTATATCCAACAGCTGTAGCTGTAGCAACTCTGTGTCCCTGGATATCTTACTTACTTGGAAGGTTTTTAGTGGGATTGTTGTCTTGGCTTGCACCTGTTCACCAGGCCTCTAATTGGAACCATGTATTGGAAATGGATAATCTCTGACTCTTTGTCTGTTGTGTTAAAGACTCCAACAAGAATGCATCTTAAATTTGGGCAAAATGGCAGATGGTTCTTAAATCCCCTAATATTGCCTCAGGACCAAATTACCCAAACACAATTGTCACACCTCGGGGTTAATAATCGGTGTGAAACAAAGAGATTCTTGACCTTCTCACAGGTCAAGTGAGTGGTGAAGAACTGTGTATTGGTGGTAGTTCTTGCCAGAGCTTTTGCATCTGTGTAGACCTGGTCTGTCCTGCCGTGATGACATGAAATATTAAGTGGTTCAGACAGCATAAACAACACGTGATCACTGCAGACCCTTTTTGGTCACTGCACTGAGTAGGTAGCAAATGAAGCAGAGAGGATCTGTTCATAACCTTACTTTTAAATCCAGAATCCTAGCTGGATTCCTGGCTTTGATGCCAGCTTCATATATGACTCTAATAATGCAAGAGTGGCAACTCAAGGCTGCAGAGCTAACCCCAGCCCTGGCATTCCCTGTGCTCAGTGCTTGCATTAGGTGCAGTTATTTGTGCCTGTGAAGCCACCAGTGTTAATCAGTTAATTGCTAGCAAATCTGGATGGGCATTATTTAGGAATAGAGCATAAGTAATGAGGATCTACTGCCAGGCTTGCTTTGTGAGTCTGCCTTCCCTGTGCCCTTGCAGACCTGTGTGTGCCCTGAGCACTGGCTGGATGGAAGGGCCGGGCTCCCAGGGTGATTACACATCGTGCCCTTTGGTTTGCACCATCACAGGAGGTGTGCACCTGCTGCTGGG
This sequence comes from Melospiza georgiana, assembly GCF_028018845.1. Taxonomy (NCBI): domain Eukaryota; kingdom Metazoa; phylum Chordata; class Aves; order Passeriformes; family Passerellidae; genus Melospiza; species Melospiza georgiana. The sequence continues at coordinate 80,884,614 of NC_080431.1, forward strand.
GTTGGGTGCTGGAAAGTTGCACTTGTAATAAATACTGAAGGCTGCAGGGAGACCTGTTTGACAATAACCCTTGTGTCTGTTATTTTCTGCAGTTGAAATTGATGCAGTCGGAGCTCAATGTTGAAGAAGTGGTAAACGACAGAAGCTGGAAGGTACTCAGTCATTTAATAGTGATGATGTTCTATCCCAACAGACAGTCCTGCACTGGAGGGTGGGACTGGTGCCTTGTGAAGAAACTTAACTAGAAATAGATGAGGGCACTGCTGGGGGAAATGCTTCAAGTCAGTCATTTTCCCAGTTCTGGATGCAGAGATCAAAGCTTTTCAGTTGCACTGCCGGGGAAAGAAAAGCATCTGATTTAGCATGGACTGTGGATTATTCCCTGCGTCCCTTTTTCCTCCTTGCCAGCGACTGAGCACTTTGTAGGCTTTTCTGTGGTGACTTCTCTGAAAAGCTTTTTAGAGCCTCTAACAATGTCAGAGAGAAGGGTCTTTCACATTTACCTGTATCTGGCGCTGATCACAACTCAGCAGAGCCCAGGGAGGGTGAGGCTGTAGAAGCTGAACCTTTTCCTGGTGGAGTTTCTTCAGGCCTGAACAGACACTCCCTGGTGCAAAGGGCAGCCTTGCCGTTGCTCTCCTGTGTCAGCAGAGGGTGCAGATCACCCTCTGGACTGATGGCCCCGAAGTCTGTCTGGTGATTTTAACGCTGAGCTTCAGTTCTGAGGTGGCTGTATTGTGTCACTGCAGCATTTCACATCTGGCATCACCAGATGCTTTTCTGGTTTGATGAAGTTTTTCAGAGCTTTCAATACTGCAGAGAACCTCTCTCCCCCTCTAAATGCAAAAAGGAATTTTGCAAATAGCCAGTACTAGCTGCACCTTCCTTTGTAATCCCTACTTGATGATTTTAGCCCCTAGATTACACCAGTGTAAAACCAATGCAGCTTTATGTCCAGGGTGTTCATCAGTAACCTCAGTGCAGGCTGATGAAATGAGCATTTACACAGTTTCCTGCGTATGCTTTGCCATCAGCACACCTCTGTACTGTCCCAAAAAAGCAAAGCATGCACTTCAGTTTAATTTTAAACCCACTCAGATCTGACTAATCAATGCCACAGCCTTAGCAGCAACAGTCTGCAGGTCACCAGGGGCAAATATTTTACAGCTACTCTGCTGTAGGAGAACAGCCCCCACCCTACTCTTCATTCTGAAGCGCCAAATTTAGTAATGATCCCAGAGGTTTCTTGTAGCTGCATTAAGCTTTTACTGGTGGCAGAACTGTCTAATTTTTCCTGAAGATGGAGAGTTTATAAACAGTGAGGTATGCATGGTGCAGGGGTACTTTAGCCTGCTAGTGTATTCCTCAGCCAGTGTTCACAGTGGAGCTTGAAGAGATAAATATTTCTGGGTTTTATCTCCAGCTCTGCTGTACTGTGCTCTGAATATACACATAGATGTCTCCTTTAGCTGCCTGTTAAAATGTCAATTAGAGCCAGTCATGGTTGCAGACTGAATGCAATTTGTTAATTTGTTACATGGGAGTGAATATTGGTGTGCAGGCTGGTGTTTTACTGTTGTAGATTTTTGTTGGGAAGTACATTTGTGTATTTCCATTAATCCTGAACAACCGAAAACTATTTGGAAAAATCTGATTAGGAAACAGATTTTTAAACACTGGCTGACTGTAGCATAGTGGCATACAGACGGATGCTACTTTAGAGAAATGCACATGCAATTTCAACGATACCAAACAAGGAATTGACTTTCAAACAAGACACTTGCATTAGTCTCTGTCCAGCACTTCCAGATTGGACTTTATTGCTGGAGTGGTTTGTACAAATATGTAAAAGCCAGCAAAATTAAACTTTTGCCTAGTAACATGAATTTAACATTTCTCAGCCATTGCTTTTCCTGAAAAATGTCTGAAAATGAGAACAGCACTTCACAGGTAGACCAGTGGATTTAAGTGGCCCGAGTAACACCCTGAGATCTGTGAGCCAATGATGCTAAAAGTAGGAGGCAGTGTTAGTAAGACTGCAGTGTTGATCTTCCTGCCACAGGTTGTGGAGTTACTGTTGAAGATACTTTGAAAGTTAACATGATAGAAAGCAAGCTGGTGTGTTGTTTGATGCTATAGACCCTTGCAGTGCTTTAGAGAGTATTTCCAGCACTCTTTTAGACATACATGCCATTAAAATGTCATTAACAGACAATAGACAAAAAACGGTTTGATTTGTTTAGTGTAAAATGTTTCTGAATAGGACTTGATGCTCTTGCTCTTAATTTCTACAGTTTCCTCCTATCACTGATCTCAAACCTTTACCTCATCTGAACTCTTCCAGAGGTGTCCATTCCATGTGGTAACATAATGGCTGCACATTTCTGTGTGTGAAAGAAACTATATTACAGCTTTTGTCTTCTGCAGCATGAGGCAGTTTGAAATCCATGTCTATTTTTTTAAATAAAATTTGAAAGGTAGTTGAAAATTGCTTCAAAATTGTTGAGAAGCAATGCTGTAACTAATGTGTGCTCCAGGCTTCACTTTTGCTGAAGTTGCCATAGGTTCTGAACTGTGAGTAAGATCTGCTGTTGTAAATTCTAGGAAGATAGAGCTTGAAACTGTGTATTTATATAAAGTGTTGGATAACTTCCCCAAAATTACAAGATCACTCACTTTGCACATAACTTCCCCAAAATTACAAGATCCCTCACTTTGCACATAAAGCCCATGGGAGAGTCCATGAAACTTCATATCCTGATGATCACAGACACTTGGATCTGCCAAATCCCTGGACAGCAAAATATGCTCTTGTGGGAATGCTGGTGGGACAACCAACACCTGCCAGAGCCTCAGCTTGGTGTCAGGTGATGCTTGTGTTGCTTTCAGGACTTGTGCTGGACAAGTTGGGATAAAAACTGATAAATAACTAAATGGCTTGTGAAGAGCACTTGCAGCCTTGGTGGGAGCCTGTGTGTTTTGCTTTGCATTCAAGCTGCCTTTCTTTAAATAGTCACATTTCCTGGCCCTCCTTAGGGCAGGCTGGCAGTAGTTCAAGCTAAATATACACGATCCTCAGTATCCAGTTCTGGTGGCTAAATTTTACCCAGAGAAGGTGCCAGAGGTGAGTGAGGCAGGAGTGCTGTGCCCTTTGCAGGAAGTGCTGGCAGCGTTGGCACAGGCAGGCAGAGCACTGGAAGTGTGCATGTGGCTTTCAGGAGCCCTTGCCCCTCTTCTTGGCTGTCATGCCAATGTAAAATGTGCCTGCTCAGGAAAGACAGGAATACAGCACCCAAATTTGAATGCCAGAATGAACCCAACAGAACACAACCATTCAGGAGCCTTCCCATGATTATTTCCCTCTCTTTTAAAAACAAAAAGGCATCAGCATTTTTGATGATAACAGCCTACCAGGATTAAGAGTCTGCATTTTCTGAGGGAGAACATTTAGTGCTGTGCAGTCTCCCAACATCAGGCTGCAAACTTTGGATTTACTAAAGCCAGGAGTGAAGGTGAATGGAGATGGATGTCTTGGTAAGTATTATTTATTGATACCTCAGAGCTGGGCAGCTTGAGATGGGTGCCCAGGTAGTTGAGGTAATTGCCTGAACTGTCTGTGAAGTTCTGCTCATTTCCTGGATGGGGTTGATTCACTTTTGCTCTTCTGTTTTGGTGTCTCAGGTATTTAATGAGCGGTGCCGAATTCACTACAAGCCTCCAAAGAGTCAATGATGATGTGGGGCATTTTCCATCAAGGTGGTCCATAACTGTGAGAGCCAAACTGGAAAGAGACCTTGGGTGAGCTGAATTGGGACCCTCCAGAACCAGTAGAACCCAGTCTTGTTTTGTTTTGGACCTACTTAGCTGAATTCTCAAGCTTGAAATGATCCTCCTGTAATTAAGAGAAAACAACTAATCTTTTGTACAAAATATGTGAACAAATGAGTTTTATAGTATTAAAACAATTTTCAATTGGAATGCAAAACTGGCATCTTTCTTGAACTTCCACAGCTTCAGTGATCCCAGAGGGGAAGAAAGAGTAAAACCTATCCTGAGCAGGGAGGAGAAGGCTCTCCCTGAGCTGGTGCCTGCTAAAATATCAGTGAACATGGTCTTTTTGTGGAAATAATCTGCTGAAGTCTGAAAGGAAATAAAGATTGCAGACTGATCAGCAAGTGTAGTAGGTTCAGCATCTCTGAAAGTAAGAAGTTACCAGCCTTGTTCTGAACTGCTCAACACAAGCAGCAGTGGCTCAGAGCTGTGTGTGGGTACAGCTTTGCCATTGCTGCTGCAATGCAACAGGCAGCAGCTGTTGCTTTCTGCCCTTTGGTCTGTGTTTCCAAGTTCTGGAGTTTTCCTTGATATAGGGGATATGGTCGATTTAAACCACTTTGTGTTGGAGCTGAAGATGTGTCTCATTTGGGAATGAGACTGTGCAGGGACCTTTTTTTGTGCCTCCCTCTGAATATTGAAGAGTAGTTCTAAAGGTGAATTGTGTTTGAGCTGAGGAAACAGCTGTGCATACGTGATCCTGCTGATCCTGGCCATGGTGTTGTGTTTAGAAAGCTTGAATGCAGCACCCCAGCAGTAACACAGCATTTAAAGGCAGATGAGCAGGAGGAAAGCTGAATTGCTGCAATTACACCTGTATATTTTACTATTTACTTTTTATTTTGTATTTATCTCAGATAGGCTAACAAGTCTGTCAAGTGATGTCTGTGTGGTTGCCAGCTGATATGATCTTAAGAACCACTGAACTTAAACAGAGCACTAAAAATACAGTCCCTGTCTTGCAAACACTTTGGAATTCAGCAACAGCAGTGAAATTACTGGATATACTCTCACATCCCTAAAGCTTTGAATATATAGGGAATGGGAAATAAATGAAGGAATGTACCTGTGTTACTGAGAGCTGGCAAAGATCTGTGCAGCAGCATCTGTTTTATAGTTGTTTGTGCAGTAAAGACTCAAACTGCTTGGAGGCCTTTTATTTTTAGGCACCAGGGTCATTTCATCTCACCTTTTTTTGAGAATGAGGTAGAAATATATTTTAAGTCTTTGATGATATAAATCCTAATGTTCAAACTTCATTTTTCCCCCTCTTGTTTTCTCAAGGTACTGCAACTGCCTTATGCAGAACTTTGAGTTGGAGCGCTCATTCTTGAAGATTTCTCATTGTTTTTCTGCAATTCTGAAAGCAGAAAATGTGTTTGTTCTTCAGTTGTTAAATTCTTGTAATTGTTTATCATCAAAGTGTAAATCAAATACTTCTCATCAATCTGGTCTTGATTGGCACTAATGAAATTTCAACAGGAGATGATGGTCAATTAATGAGATGTTGAGAACAGTAAGTTTTGATTTCAAACTTGGCACTTTATTATTGACCTCTAGTATAGGTGTCTAAAATATTTGTTCTCTCCTGGGCTTGGATCAACTGCAAGGACAAATTCTCCTTTTAAGCCATTTGTACAATAGAAACTGATACGATTATGTATAGACTTGGATCAATAGTCTTAAAATATAATTTTTTATTTCTGTATAAACTAGAGACTGTAATGAGAATTAATAATTTTCTTCCTTTATCCATCCAGATGTTTGCTCAGCTGTTGTGGAAAGCTTCTTCACTTAAGCAGATGCTGTGATAAATGACCTGTGAAATGGATGTCATATGCAGATTTTTTTTTTTTGCATTACTTATGAGGAAACTATGTTAAAAAAGCCCAAAACCCACAATCCCAAAAAATCAGCCCTACGTAGAATTGTTTTCCGTTTGAATATAAGGCCAAACAAGTAGTCCTATACAAACCTGAGTATGGAAAATGGACACCTTAAGAAGACTCCTAAATCCCCAGCATCCCTTCTTGGGGTGTTTGCATACAGAGGGTTGCAGTAAGATGTTGAGTTGCTTGATTTGGTTTGCTCTGAGCACAGAGGGTGTCTCTCCCAGTACCCCAGCCAGTCAGGTGGCTCACAGGCCGTTCAGGTTGCTGTTGAACTCGCTGGAGCACACGGTGAGTAAATGGAATTGCATGCCAGGCTTGGGGCGTGGGGCAGGAGCACACGGCTCTGCTGTTCCTGGGAGCCTCAGACTGTGTGTGGAGTGGGGTGTGCAAATGGCATCAGTGTGAACTGTGTGCCACACTGGACACAGGCAGGTAAATTCTCTGTCTAGGCCCCCCTGAGGATTCCAGGATGGTGTTCAGTCAGGGATTGAACCTTGCTTCAACGTTACCATTGAAGTAGTTACAAAATTACTGGGCTGTTTGCTGTGATATGGGGGTCAAATAGCAGACCCTACAAACTGCAGGATTTCATCCTTTCCTTGGTTTTCACTTCTATTTCTGCAAGTCAGGGCATTTGAGCACAGCTGATGGCTGTGTCCAGAGTCCTGTGGGTGCCTTGCCTCCTCTCCTGGGGCTTTCCCATTGCTTGCAAGTGGTGAATAGATGTGGGCAGATCCTGCATGCTTGGAAAGTCCTCTCAAGCTTGTGCATCTTTCCTTCTGTGAAATGGAAAGAGGCATTTGAACTTTTTCTAGCATTCAGTGCTGTTGTCTTCTGCAGCCTGTAGGCGTGAAAGACTGATGAAACAGGTAGTTTCTTTATAGAATATTTTTAACAGTAGGTTTCAGTTGTCTTGAAGCAGACTGAGAGGAAGAGGCTCAGCATAGGCTGGACCATGATAACTTTGTGCTGCTGAAGGTCAGATTTCTGATGATCTTTTTTCATGTACAATGTCGGAAATCTTTCAAAATCAGGATGAGTAGCAGGAGGGGAAACCTTTTTTGCAGACCAGCACGTTGAAAATCAAGGCTGTTCCTGTGACAATGAAAACAGATCTTCAGCTGGTACATGGAGGGCTGCTTTCCTCTAGAAGCTCTTAAAGACATTCAGACCATGTGTCATGTCCAGCCACAGTTCCATGTCACTGTGAAACCAGAAGACTGACCTTACTGACTTGGCTTTCACAATAATTTCTACAGAGCTGACTTAATCCTGGTTTAAAAATGACTTGTAAATACATAACCCTGGGGTTTGGATTTTGGTGGAGGTTATTATGTTTGCTTTTTTTGTACTGGTGTTTTTATCAACAATAACTTGACACTCTTAAAATTGCTTAAACAGGACCAGGGAGTAGTGGCCTGCAAGTGGCAAAGATCTGTTTCTTCTGTGTTGGAATAGTACACGGTGCAAGGTGTTACTCAGCTTCAAACCTGTACAGAATGCCAGTGGTGGTGTCCCAGCAGATTCTCCAAGAAAACAGCAGCACAGTGACGTGAGGGGAAGCTGCCAGTTGTGCTGATGGAAAGTGTGAACTGGCCTGGGACGTGATAGCAGCCACGTCTCAATCACCACAGGGGGCACACTCACCTTGTTGTGCAAGAGACAGTGTGGGGGTGGCTGTTCTAGTCAAGGCAGTGTTCCAAATCCTGGTTCATTACATCCAAAACTTAGTGTAGAGAGGGGTGGGTGGAGGTGGGGATTGCCCCAGATAAGGTTGATCAATTGCCTCTGGTCATCTTTGATCACAGGTCTGTGAAATGTCAGCACTTCAAAGTGGTTTCATGAAATACTTGTGCAGGATGAGTACTGCATCCCAGACTTAGAAATATCACTGGATTTTGGGCTGTTGAGTGTAGGGCCCCTGCAGCCCCAGTTTCTCAGTCTCAGGGGCTGTGTACCAAAACCAGGCCTTGAAGTCAGATCTGAAGTACTTTTTACAGTGCCTTGCATAATTTGTTATCTGTGAGGAGGAGGTTCAGTAGTATGGGTAGGACACAGATAAGTTTGTTGCTATGGCCATAAACCCACCTCTTCCTAGCAAATTCCCTAATGCTGATCCCAGCAGGAATGCCCATTGCCTGTGTGCAGAATATATTCTCATTTCACCTGCTCCCATGTACCTGCCCCTACAGACTAAAAACTGTCTGGTCTGTTTCTGCTTCTCTGGTCCTTGCTCTGGAACAACATGCCTCTTATTTCCTGGAGAGGGGAGTGGCAGAAATATTGACAGGGACTAATTTTTTTCTGTGGTCTTGAAGTGTTAGTTCTCCCTTACCAGGGAGGCTGCTAGCAGTTTTTAGCCTTCCCCCAGTAGGATTTGAGCTTTGTACACTCACATTTGTGAGTGTGACTGTGCCATGTGACTGTAACTGCAGAATCAATACTTCTGACTATATATTCTCAGGTGATCTGTTTAAACAGCATACGTTGAAACTGGGACAGCTTTTGTGTTTTTTCATTGTACTTTGTCTTCCAGGAAATTGGCACTGGAGCTAAAAAGTAGATTTTATTGCACATTCAGTTGCTATTATGATTGCTTGAATGCAGCTCTTGGTTTGATGGGAAAGAAGCAGAAATGCCTTATTTGCAGTACTTACCTGAATCTGGGATTGAATTATTTTCTACTTCTGATGCTGGTGTTTACCTTGGCACCTTTTTGGTCAGGCAGAGGAAAGCCAAGTCACTGAGTGTAAGATGCCATCTGCTCTGGTTTCCCCACTTAGAAGGATATTGAGAGAATAAAATTTCAAGTTAAACGGGACCTGCGCTAAGGGAAGTGCTGCATCCTTTCTACTGATCAGTAAAGGTGTTGGGAAATACTGGGTGTGTCTTTGATCTGTTTCCCAAGAGCTCAGCCTAGTCATCTGCACATGGGTGGGGAGACAAGAGGTTCCAGCTGCAGCCCAAACTAACTCTCTTTAGGCTGAGGGTGACTGGAGGCTGATGTTTGCTTTTCTTTTGGATATGAAGACCATAAGCACTACTTTAAGTGCTTTTTACATTTATTAATAATACTGCCAGTGCTTTACATTGCTTTTTCCCCCCTTTTCCCTGTTAGTCTCCTCCAGTTCAGTAATGGTAGGCTCCGTGTGTTGCAGGTCACATGGTTCCATGACACATGTGTGTGTGTATATATGTGAGATGCCTGGGGACTCTGCTCAGACTGTGCTGAACTTCCCTCTTCAGAGCCACTCATCATTTCACAGAAGTCACCTGCCACCATGATGCCTGGGGGCTTATCTGACACCAAGCCAGCTACTCCAGAAGTTCAGCAGCTTGTTAACCAGGTGAGCTGCACCCTCTCTCTACATTAAGTTACTTGTGTGCAAAGAGGCCATTCCTGAAGCTTGTGTAAAGCCTGGGAGACTGAGCTAGGTTTTAAACTGCAGAGGCTAATGCTAAAAGTGGGAATCCCCTTGACTGGCAGTGTTTTCTCAGCATTCTATGTAGGAAATGCCTTGGTAAGACTGAGAAAAGCCACTTCTGTGTCTCCTCTTTGTCCATGGCCAGGCATGGTGCTGGCTACCTTCAGTTAATGTCTGTGTGAAGTTCCAAGCCCAGCTCTGCTATGCCAGCAGTGAGGTCACTTGTTTGAAATGAGAGGTGGCATATTGGAAGGGAAGAGGTTGTACCTGGTGGAGTTTATTCCTCAGTGAAGGACTGCATAGGACAAACCACATGCTAGTATGCAGTAAAGAATTGTGTACTCGGGACAAAGCTTTTAAATTGTGTGTTCCCTGCTGGCATTAGGTGTTTTCTAGAGTCACAGCTGTGATACAGGGGCTGCTGGTGGGGCAAGATGAGCTTGGCACAAGGCAGGCCACTAAGTGAGCCCAGTTGCCAGGCGGTTGGCTACAGGCAGTGGTCCTGAACTGGAGCAGCTGCGTGAGCAGCACTTCTGCAGATCCTCTAATGCCCTGCAGTGCAGCAGCTCTTTTTAAAGAAAGTATAAAATGCATCCTGAGGAATGAAAGGGATTCCCACCCATCCAGTCATCTCCACCCTTCTGCCTCTGAAAGATGAGCTCTTGTCCCTTTGGCAATTGCACTCGGGCACTCTTTGAGGAAGCAAAAATAGGAAGTAGCAGGGCTGAATGCATTGGCCAATACTGCAGCACACTTGCTATACCTGATGTGCAGGGTATCTCCTTTGCTGTGCCACTGAGGACAGAGTTTGCACCACCATCCTTCCCTCCTTCCACATCTTCTGCGACCTTGCAACTGAGACCAGGCAGCCCAGTACTCTGACAGGGCTCTTTTCTGTAGCGCACTGGGGGAGGGGATAACTTTAACATTCTGTTTACTGATTAGAAGACACTCCATGTTACAGGAGGTGTCTGATTTAGCAGAGTGATACAAATATGCTGGTAAATTGATACAGGTCTAAGTTACTCTTAGCAAAATGTAGCGACTGCAATCCCGATTCTCTGAGGATGCCAGGGTGTTCTGCACTCCTCTGTGTCACCACACTGGGCATCCTCAATGACTAGGAAGGGGGATGTGAGTTGAAGTCACCTCTAGCTAGCAGTTTTCTTCAAAATTCTTTTGCCCAACCATTTAGTTTTTATACTCAGGGTTGGGCAGAGCCATGTGCTCACTCCCACCCCGGGCTGGTCTGGCTAACTCAGGCGTTTGTCACTTTCTTTTACTGAACTCGGGGAGTTACACCATCACATGACCCCCTCCACTGACAGAGTATTTATCAAAAGCACCCTGTGGTCAGCCTCTGTGTTGAGATAAGTCACTTATTTGCAAAGGCTGTGGTCAGTCACACCCTGCATTGTTCTCCAGGTGGAATGTCAGGCTCTGCAGCTCCTCTGAGCCTTCTTCCACGATAGGGCTTTATTGGTCATTCACAGCTGGGCTCACCAGAGCTGGGGACATGTACATGAGGGAGGGCTGGAGTTCGGGGTAACAGGTTAGTCAGAGATGATTTACTGCAGAGCAGAAAGAGAAATGGATGATTTACAGTTGTTTGGGTGGCACTGACTGAGTTACTTGGAAGCAGTACCACTGTTTGTTCTATTTTGGCAGGAACGTTTGAAGGAGCAGCACTTGCAGAGATCAGAAATTCCCTTTTACCTATGGAGGGGAGACCCTAGCAAGGGACTTGCTGCACCTTTGTGTATTTGCCATTTTTGTTTCCTCATGTTTAAGATGGGGCCAGCTGAGGGCTGTGAAATTTAATTAATGAGTCTGTGAAATGCCTCAAGCACTATACCAGATACTGAGTTTCATTTTCAGTGCTGGGCTGTGTTATTTATGGGTCACCAGAAGTCCTGCAGTGTGTATTGGAGGTGAAACCACAGCACTTGAGTGTCTGTGAGCGAACAGGCACTTGAAAATGTGAATGCTGGTTACAGGCAATGCTAATGCTCCCAGAGTACAGGGCACACAGGGAATCTGAAATGTGGATAGTGCAAAGTTTCTGTTTGATTCCAGAAAAGGACTGATTCTAATTTTAGTGTTCTTTTGTTCTCAGTAGCTTCAGGAAAATGAAAACAGATTGTTCTTTGCTCTTTATTTTCTGCAAGGTGAAATTTCTGCCCTGTGCTGAGAGCAGGAGAGGGAAAGCTTCCTGATGCTTTCCCCTTTTGCAGAGGCTTTGGTATAGTTCTCTAAGGAAAATATTTTTATGGAAACCTTATGTTGGAGAAATCTGCTACCCTTCCAGCATAAGTATCACCTTTTCATGAAGCAATTTGGGGGGCTTTTATGCTCTGCTGAGCAGAGAAATAATTCCTATGATTTCAGTGAAGCTGTGAAGAGTGTTTGCAAAACTTGGGATGCTCAAGGTCTGTCTGCTTATGGGATTACATAATTGTTTACTTATACCTGTGCCTTGTCTCTAGCCATCATTAATGAGCTGAGGAATGTTATTTATTTGGTCTCCCTGTTTTACAGCTGTTGCCCAAAACTGAGGAATGTTTTGGGTTTAGGATGCTGTTAGATAAGAGCTTAGGAATGTTAATTTTTTCACCTGAGGATTAAGTAGCTGTTTGCCTTCTTGATTTTACTGAAGGCTCAGTCTGTAAATGAGAAATGGGGGATATATTGGCCAGTGGAGAGAGAGCAAAACTGGAGAGAAGTGGCTTTGTTTTGTTCTGAGAGAGGACTATCCTGCACCAAAAGTTGCCACTTAGGAGCATTCTAGGAGGCCCCTGCCCTGGTCAGCTGGAAGGTTGTTGGGAATTAAAATTTCCCTGGTTTGCCAGAGTTAGCAGCTCCTCAGCTGAAAGAATAGTTGTCTGTTCCTGGGGATAGAAACCCTGTGGAAGCTACTCAGCAGAAGAGCAGGGTCAGAGATCATGAGGAAGCTGAACAGGATGATTATTTCTGGCTCTTTGGAAATGATTTGGATGTTCCTTGGGTGCTTTCTGTGACCTTCCTGCTAGGAAGGAATGTCATGGGAGTGGCAGCCAGCTGCAGATGCTTATACTGGGAAAGTTAATGAATTCAGTGGGTTGCTGTGAAACAGGTGGGTGGTGAGAAGTGCTGAGGTGCTGCTGGCTTGGCCCAGGGCAGCCTGAGCAGGCTGGCACTGACACTGACACTGCTTCTCTGCCCAAACTCAGAAAAGCAGCCGGTCATCAGCGTGCCTGTCATGTGCAGAGGGGCACCATGTCACCCAGCTTCTGCTGGTCTCTGCTTTCTGTGTGGTGGTCATGCAGCCATCATGAATGGGAGAGTTATTATTTCTTGGAGAAGTAAGGAAGGGCAACAGCAAAACCAGTGCCTTGGACTTCTGGAGGGAAGACTTTGGCCTGTCTGGCAGACTGGTTGAAAGAGTCCCTTGGGAGGCAGTCCTGAAGGGCAAAGAGATCCAGAAGGCTGGGCATTCTTCAAGAAAAAAATCCTAAAGGTGCAAGAGCAGGGTGTCCCCATGTGCCAAAAGACAAGCTGGTGAGGAAGAAGACTGGCTGAACAGAGGGTTTTGGTTGGGAACCCAGGGTAAAAAATAGAGTTTATAAGCTTTGGGGAGAAGATGGGGCAGGCAATTCAGGAGGATTACAAAGGTATTGTGAGGTTATGCAGAAAGTCAGACAGGCAAAAGCCCTGTTAGAACTTAACCTGGTCACTGCCAAAAGCAATGACAAAAAGTGTTCTTATGGTTACATAAGCAACAAAATGAGGGCTAAGGAGAATCTCCATCATTTGCTGCATGTTGAGGAAATCATTGCTACAAAAAAATACAGAAAAGGATGAGGTACTTAAAGCCTTTTTAATCTCAATCATTAATAGTCAGACCAGTTTTCTTACCAGCTCCCTGAGCTGTAAGACAGAGACAAGGAACACAATGAAGCTCCCACAATCCAGCAGGAAACAGTGACCTGCTTCTCCACTTAAACTTGTGTAAATCTGTGGGGGTGGATGGAATCCACCTGAGGCTATTGAGGAAGCTCATGGAAGAGCTCTCCAAGCCACTGTCCGTGATTTACCAGTGGTCCTGGTGAACCAGGGAGGTCTCACACAACTGGAGTTTGGCTGATTTGATGCCCCTCTAAAAGAACATCTACAAGAATGGTAGGAAGGAGGATCCAGGGAACTACAGAGCTGTCAGGCTGACCTCAGTGCTAGGGAAGGTCATGGAACAGCTCATCCTGAGTGCCATCACACAGCATGTGCAGGGCAACCAGGGATTCGAGCCCAGCCAGGATGGGTTCATGCAAGGCAGGTTCTGCTTGACCAACCTGATCTCTTTCCATGACCTGCCTAGTGGATGAGGGAAAGGCTGTGGATGTTGTCTCCCTGCACCTCAGCAAAGCCTCTGACTCCAGTTCCTGCAGCATTCCACTGAAGAAACCTGGACAGGTGCACTGCTCACTGGGTGAAAAAACTGGCTGGATGGCTGGGCCCAGGGAGAGGTGGTTACATCAGGCTGCTCAGAGGTGGTGCACCTAGGGCTCAGTGTTGGGGCCAGTTCTGATTAATATCTTTATTGATGATTTGGACAAAGGGTTTGAGGGCACCCTCAGTCACTTTGTGGAGTTTCATTAAGGGAGTATGTGTGGAAGGATGAAAATTGGAGTGGTATATGTGAAAGAAATCCCTAAGTATCTACCTGCCAATCATTTTTCCCTTTCTTTTTACAGGTGAAGCCACAGTTTGAAAGCCGGGCAGGCATGAACTGTGGTGTCTTTACAGCCATAGTATATAGGACTCAAGTGGTTGCTGGGACAATGTACTTTATTAAGGTTTGTATATATTGTAGGAGGGAGTGTTTTGGAATTAAATGATACAGGTGACTTGCAGAGTGGCTTACAGCCAGAAAGAGAAGCAAATATCATAGAAAACTGTCTGATGTGAGTAACAGAAGTGGGGACTACCTCCAAATGCTTATAAAATTCCTCTGTTTGGCACTACTGTAAGCAGGAATATAAATATTATAAAGCAGGAATATAAAACATGCTCTATACTTATTCAGATGTGATTGGTAAGCTTCTTGGGATTATCCCCCTCAAGGACTATAGATTGCCTTCCCAACTCAAATTATTTCAACAAGTCATAACTGGTTTCCTGTTTCCTTTCAAGGCAAAATGGTATCTGAGTCCTTCAGTTGTGTTTGTTGGGTGAAATTGAAGTCAGCTTGAGGAACTGATGGAAAGATAGAGTCAATTTTGAAATGCAGTGCACACGTCTGCTGGCTAGTTTTGCATGCAGGCAGGTGTGTTGATGTTTTGGTTTTTGATGTGTCAGGTGCTGCAGAGGTACACAGCCTGCCTGCTGGTTCTTTGTATATTTTCAAAAGCACCCCTGCTGCTGCAGAGGAAAAATGGGTAATGCTTAATTTGGAGCCCTGTGATAGCACCATTCCTCCTCTACTGGAAGCCCTGCCCGATGGATGTGAGCAGCTTTCTGTGAAGTAGCACAGCAGAAATGTCTGGGGGTATTTTTCATCTGAAGGCCAGCAAGCACTGCTGAGCAGCAGGCTGCCCTTGTGGAGCAGAGCAGGCATGGCCTGTGACTGCTGAAACCCCACGTGTGTGTGGGCACATGCCTCACAGGGCATGCCATATTCCAAGGGAACTGGAATAATTCTTTTATTAGAGGAATTGGCCTGTAACGTTTGGGGGAGAGTAGTTCTGCAGAGAGACACTTTGAGCATTAGCTCCACACTTCTCATATTTAGTTGATCCCAGGAAGGACAGATCCTGCCAAACCTTCTTCTTTCCCAGGTGCTTCCTTAAAATAACTCTTAACTCAGAAACGAAGATTCATGTATTACTGAACTTGGAAGAAATCCATTTGTAACACTGGACATGGATGATTTGTCTCTTCTTTCCCAATTTTACCAGTGATGGAAAACATCACTGTTGGAATACACCCTCATTTTAGCATTAACTGGAACAAATTCATTCTTTTGTATTTCTGAATCTTCCACTTCACTGATGTTTTACCAGCAGACTTACAGCTGACATGCAACCCAGGCCAAGCATAGTGCCCCACTATGCATCTAAAAACCTCTTGGAGCCTAAGGCATTAAAGTTTCCATGTGCCTCACCAAGGGATAGTTTAGCACCCGTTGTGCTTGGCTCTTTAAGAATGAAATTTTACAGCTTCCTGCCAAGTCATTATGTGAGAACTTTCTAGGGGGAAAGGTGAATTTCTCTGGAAGAATATTTATTCCAGGCATTCCCATGCACTCCCAAAAGCACCAGGATATGTCAGGTTCCCTGATCAGGCACTGATGTGTTTGGAGTAACTCTGCAGACCAGGGATCCTGGCTTTCAGGTTGTCATTGCTTCTCAGGACCCTGTGCTGGTCTTTCTGTATTAGATCTTTCTGTACCTTTGGGAGCTGACATGGTGTCTGCACTGTGTCCCACCCCCAAGTCATGGAGGTGTCCTCATTGTCTCTTGTCTCCTACGAGCATGTCAGGAAGCTGTGGGCAAATATGCTGGCATCCTGGTGACTGAAACACTATCAAAACCTTTCACCTGTTGCATCTTCTGGTGCTTCCACACCCAAGCAGTTCTGCTCATTTTCCCTTCACCTGAGGTTGAGAGTTTTTAATACAGTTTTCTACAGGCGTAGACAGTTTCTGCCACCACTTACTATCCAGACTTGGATAAGAGCTGTTGAAGTAAAAATGAAGATGCATCTAAAATTAAGATCCTGAGAAAAGATGTTCTTTCAAGAATGTAAAGAACAGCCTTTTGTTTGAATCTGCTTTGAGCCCATGATCCTTACTTACCTGCTCTTTTGGTTTCCAGGTCCAAGTTTCCGATGCCGTATATGTCCACTTAAAGGTGTTTCAGAGTCTTCCTCATGAGAACCTGGGTCCCAGCCTTGTCAGCTTTGAGACTGGCAAAACCAGAGATGACCCTCTGACCTACTTCTAAGACACGATGTGTTGCAGTGCCTCACCTCTGCAAATCCTAAGGCCATTCTGCCCACGACAGTGAATAAAATAAGTTTGGAAAGCTATTGTCCATACTTTCCTTTTGCTGCTGATATACCTGCAGAGGTCGTTCTTGTTACCTTTCATGTCTGCCACAAGACTAAAATATTTTTAATTAAGATATAGAATAAACATAAAGTTATCTGGAATATTAAAAAAAATTAAGGAAAAAAAGCTGAGCAAGATAATAATCAGTTGTGAAAACCAGTGAAGAGAACACTAACACACAGTCAAAGATGCCATCTCAAGTCAAAAGAAATGTTTATTGTTATAAATGCATTTGTCCAGCTCAAGTTCCTTTCCAGGACTTTTCCATAGGACTGAGAACCCAAGCAAGCTGGTTTGGTATTTTAAACTCACACACCCTCTACGGGACATTGCACGCTACTGCTGCAAGAGGATGAGCATGATTACCAAGGGAATGTTTGTTTCAAGCTACTGTAAGCCTCTTTCTCTTCCTTGCAAAACTGCTTCAGCTCGTCTCTCATCAGGTCATTGCCCATAAAATACAAAGTACAATTCGAATCCACACATATATTTACAGTTGCAAAACAGCACAGAAAAGACTGAGGCTTTCCTCTTGTTCCTTGCTGCAAATATATGAATGCTGGTGTCATTCCCCTTCTGATTTCCAGACCAAGGAAGTCCACAAACAGGACTCAGCCACAGTATTCTTGTTAAGTTGCACTAAAGCCTAAGTTAAGTTGCAATAAAAGTAGGGTTTACATTAGTGCAGGTAAGAGGAGAGCCCTGTGACTCTCAGGTTTGGAGATTGCACAGGAAGGGAATGGCATAAAAGAAATTGATTTTTTACACCATGACTTTAAAAAAAAAGACACTTTTTTCTGCCTTTGTTGGTGCAGGAATCAACATTTGCAGCCTGTAGAAAATGCACATAAGAACCAGCCAGGGGAACACAGCAGAGAAGGTTGCTAGAAATAAGCCAGTTCATCGTGCTTAGTCTTGCTGCCCTGGTAACTGTGGAGGCTCAGCTGCTCATTCTCGTGGGGGAGGCTCTTGAACACCCTCAGGTGCACGAACTCCTCATTCCCAACATGGACCTGCAAAGCATGAGACCCAGTGAGATCCCTGCAGGAGGAGCACGCTGCAGCAGGAGGGGTGGCAGAGGTTGGGCTGGTTTGAGGATGGAGCAGCAGACAGGCAGTAAGAATAACCATTGATTTGTTTTAAACCAGACTAGGAGCTGTGACTTTCCAGAAATACCACCTAATTTCCCATGAAAATGAAGATAGGGAGGGGGCTGGGAGGTGGATATTTGTGGTTTTTTAATGCAGAATTCTTTTTCTTGTTAAGGTTAAATCATAAGCATTCTCCTCTAGTTAAGAAAGGAAAAAAACCCACCATTCCAAAGATTATGCACATTCACATAAAAGAAACAACCCAGTGTCCTCTACCTTGATGAAGTAGTTTGTTCCAGCAACCAGCTGAGTTTTAAACTCCACTGCAGTGAAGACATCAAAGGTTTTTCCTTCTTTTTCTTCTATCTGAGCTTTTACCTTAAGGAAACAATAGGTTCTTTAGGAATCATGCAAGATTCAAGTATTTAGGACTTCAGGATTACAGTTCACTGCTGCTGAATTCCCCAACAGAGTTCCTGCTTTTCCAAGACATTAAAAGATCCAAATGAATCATGTTAAGTTTTGTGTGAAAGCAGGACCAGGAATCTAGAGAGGTGGCAAAGCTGAGTCAGAGGTGGGAGTCAGTCACTACAGGCTGACACCAAGTCTGGAAAACACTTGGCAGTTCTTTCAGCATGTCTGCTGGAATCTGTGTTTTCAAACTGCAAAACAGTGTTCAAAAAATCAAAATAACCTGTCCAGTACCCAAGAGGGAGCCATGAACTCCTGAGATGCAGCTCTTCTCTCCTGCACTGGGCACTCTAGCACATTATGGCTATATGGAAAATTCTTGGTCAAGAAAGCAGAAAATTTCAGCCTTTGTTTTGCAGGGCAAGATGAGTTAGTCCTGGAGTCCTTGCTTGCAAAGTCCTTGCCTGCTCCAGGCTGCACCTCCTGCACTGCATCATTGCACAGCCCTCCCTTCACTCCCAAGGCAGTAGTACCAGCAGTGAATAGATCCTCCAGCTATATGGTGCACTTCTCCTTCTTCCTGAATTCAAGGAAAATAGATAGATCTGCACTCCTGCCTAAATCCCACAGGCTTCCTTGGCAAAAGACAAGTGTCAGCTTTCCACTGGTCAGGTGCACTAGGTGAAACAGGAACAGAACCATTCCTGCAACAGAGTTATGCTCTCCCACCTCTCCAACTACCAGAACTCTGGTGCCTTTTCAGTGACCATCCTGTCCCTGTGTCCATGCTTTTTACCTTCTCTCAGAGGCCATACCTCTACACTCCTTCCAGGTTATCATCAGTATGTCACAAGCAAGATAATGATGTTTGGACACTCTCCTGTTTGTTTTTTGCCATAGGGAAATCCAAGCTGCATTCTGAGATGCACTGAAGGGCACAGCCCCAGAAAGCGCCATGATTCAGTCCTGCCTCCTCCCCTTCTCCTGAGTCAGAGGCTGGAGCAAGTGGCTTCAGTTTTCATCACACTTTTACAAATTTTAAGCAGCAGGGCAGACATAAGTCTCCCACTGACCCTATCCTGTCCTGTGCTCCGTCAGCAATCCTAGGCACTGGGCAGCTTTGGTTTCTGAGGTCAATAAATCAGCCCAGCTCAGCACATTTTGTATTTCCAGCAGCGAGCTGAACACGGGGCCCTGGGTGCAGAGAGCTCAGAGTCCTGCAGCTGCAGGCCTGTCAGGGTGTTTGTGGCAGTGAGTCACCACAGCATGTGACAAACCAGCACCCTGACTCAGTGTGGAGAGGGAGATCCCAGACAGAAATACTCTCCCAAAGACCTGATCTCAGTCTGGATTTGGGAGTCCTGGAGGACAGGAGCCAGCACGGTGTCCTGCTGGTACCAAAGTTAATGGCATACTGGGCTGCATCAGCAGGAGCCTAGCCAGAAGACAGGCGAGTGATTATTGCCCTTTACTTGGCCTTTGTTAGACAATGTGGAATCCTGTGCCCAGTTCTGGGCCCCCAGTGCAAGCCAGACACCAATAAACTGCAGTGAGCGCAGTGAAGGGTGACCAGGAGCACTCCATGAGCACACCAGGATGTCTGGAGCACTTGTGCTGTGAGGAGAGGAAGAAAATGAGCTTGCTCAGCCCAGAGAAGAGACGAAGGCTTTGAAGAAAACTTTCCAGTACCTACAAGAAGCCAGGGTCTTTCCAGGGATGAAACTTTCCAGATGCC
This sequence comes from Melospiza georgiana, assembly GCF_028018845.1. Taxonomy (NCBI): domain Eukaryota; kingdom Metazoa; phylum Chordata; class Aves; order Passeriformes; family Passerellidae; genus Melospiza; species Melospiza georgiana. The sequence goes on from NC_080431.1 coordinate 80,904,083, forward strand.
AGAAGAATGAGACACAATGGTCATAAACTAAAACTGGAGGCTTAGACTGGATATAAAGAGAAACATTTCCCCTGAGGACATCCCTGCAGTACAGCAGGAGTGTTCAGAGAAGCTGTGCAGTTTCCATCCTTGGAAGTTTTCAAGACCCGACAGGAGAAAGCTCTGAGCAGCCTGAGGATGCTGATCCTGGGCTCAGGCAAGAAGTGCAGTCCCTTCCCACCCAAGCAATCCATGATTCAGTCACAGGGCTGGAAATGATCATGCTCTGAAGGCTCTCCACTGCCCTGCACGGCCTGTTTGCCCTGCACTCCCAGAGCAGTTAAAAGCAGATGGTTCACAATCACCCTGGATGAGCTCTGCCACAGTTACCAGTGAGGAGCCAAGGCTGAACAGGCCTGGGTGGAAATCCTGGCTGTGAGGAGGCTGTTCCTACGGGATTCCTAAGCCAGACACTGCCAAAGGAAGCCTTCCTGCCCCGTGTGACACTACACCCACTGTGGGTCACAAAACTGAGCAACATTCGGCCATCACAAGGATTCTTACGAAACTGTAAAATGAAGGCAAGAACTGGAAAAGCAGGAACAGGGAATATGTTTATGGCAAGCAAACTGGCAGGCTGTAATAAATCTCCACAAAGACCTCCCTTTAAGCAAACAAAATGATTTGAGAAGGCTACCTTGTTTAACAAAATTAATGTTTTCTCCAGCAGTGTCCAGGTGAGGATATGAGTGCATGGCTAAGTTTCAAGTTTGGGTTTTCCCACCTGTTTTTAATTTAAAGAAGTAATCTAAACTGGCAGTCAAAACTCTAAAGTGTTTAGGTTATTTAAATGAAAACATGAGATATTTGGTTAATTCTGGTAACTTCTTAATCCAACAGATTCAGGACTTCAAACCTAATTTTAAGCCATGTTAATTGTATATCTGCATCACCTTTAACAAGACATGTAGGCCTCAAAGCAATAATTATGACTCTCAATCATGTGCTCATTACCGCAAACTCAGGCTGGTGCTTAGGAGATGCACATATCTCCCCCTTTTCCTAAAACACAGAATCCTCAGACTGTACAGGCTAAATGTTAATTTCAGTGGCTGCTGTGCCTTTGGGTGCTCTGTATGTGTTTGGGAACTCCTCCTGCCTGGGGAACAGGCCCAGGCAATGACAAAGAGTGTCAGAAGCTGGAGCGCATCCTTCATCTTTGCTCTCCAGCTTACCACATCCTACGCGACAAAGGCAAAAAGCAGAAGGAACTTGAGTTTCCATAACAAAAAGAAGAACATGTGCTTTGAGAAGACTTCGTTGCACGACAGCATTTTTAGAATAAAAGCGTGTGGTCCAATAACATGAGCGGTAATCTCAGGTACTGTAAGTAGCATCAGGATTTGGAACTAGCTGTGGTTGGAGCTGAATTCTGTGTTGGGGAAAAGCAGAACCAGCAAAGATGCTATCTTGCTTTATTCCACGTTTCACTCCCTCAAAAAATCAAACAATCCCCCCCCTCCCAGACAAACAACAAAGAACCAAAATCCCACGCGTAAGCACAAGGTTCGGATTCTGTAGGAAGCACGGGAGCTCGCTCCCCGAGCTCAAGGCAATGGCTCTGTGAGGTTTCCCCGCGCACCGCGGTCCCTCTGGAGTCAACAGGGCCACGCCAGGCGGGCACAGGGAAGGAGAGCTCCGGGAGCCGGCGACTGCTCCGTGCATTCCCCATTCCTCCCACCTTTTACACTGGGGGCGGTGTCTCGGCTCAGCCGCGCAGGGCAATGGCCAAGCCCACGCTGGGCCCCGCATAGGCCCCGCACGGGCCCTTCCCCGCCGGCGGGACCCGCCCGGCCCCTCACCTGCTCCGCGATCCGCTGCGTCTCCTCGGTGGCGGGCCGGGCCGCCGAGGCACCCCCGCACAACATGGTGGCACCGCTCCGCTCCGGGCCGCTCCTGCCCCTCGGCAGGGCCGGGGCGGTGTCGGGGGCGGCGCCGGGCCCGGGGCTGGAGCCCGCGGGCGGGGGCTCGGCGGCGGCAGCGGGCGGGAGCGGCCGGGCCTGGCTCCGGCTCCGCCCAGCCGGGGCGGGATAAGCGCGGCCCAGCGGGACCAGCCCTGCCCGCGCTCGGCGGGAGCATCGCGGCCCGATCGGAGACAAAACCAGCGACACTTGCAGTGCAAGCTGCCGGCAGGATTTATTCTGTGCCCGGGACTGAAGGGCTGCGGCCGCTCCTCAGCGAGCGGCGCCTCCGTGGCAGCCCCGCGGGAGGACAGGGCCGCCCTCAGCCGCCGTTTTCCCTTCCCCTGTGGCACCTCCCCCAGCAGCGGCCCCTTCCCTTAGCCGCATGGAAAGGTCCATCTCCAGGCTCCTGTCGGAACACAAGAAATTCCTCTGGCTGCCCTGGAGGACTCGAGCCCCTGCCCAGGGGGCTCAGAGACCTTGGCACAGAGCCCAAGACCCCTGTGCCTTTGATTTAGCCCTTAGAAAAAACAATTACCAACCTTACATGTAGAATTACAAGCCCCGAAAGTTTAAGTAGAATGATAGCGAATTTATCACAGGGTGAAAAATAGATTTTTGGAGTTTTTAGAATGGGAGTTCAGGGGGCAAGATGGAGGAATCTGGGCATGTCCAGCCTTTCTCCTTCTTCTCCTTGGCCTCCATCTTCTATTGTGATGTTGGTACTTTTAGATTGGTTTAGAGTAGAAGTTCACTGTCTAACATAGGTGATAGGTATTGGAAAGTTATTGTAAACATTGTACATGTAGTTTTTAGTATAAAAAGATAACACCGCCCTGGGGGCAGGCAGAGTGCCTCTGACTGTCCTACAGAGCAGACCTCAGCAGGTCAGGAGAAAGAATTTTATAGATAAGGTACAATAAACAACCTTGAGACCGAGAACTGAAGAGTTCTGACTCCTTCTTCGACCCCCGGGCTGGGAAAAGAGACTTTCTAACGCATCTCGGGGTCACTCTGACCAGCTAGAGTCCCAAGAGGCGCCCTTGTACACCACGTTCACCATTCCCTCTCCCAGGCTGATTTTGCCACTCCTCAGCCAGCAAGCTGAAGGCGGTGGTGAATTATACTGCCTCTGGGAAATCCCTGACGAGATTTCAGTCTGAATGTTTAGGTCTTTACCTAAACATCCCCACAATTTAAACATCCAGACTCTTGCAAAACCAACAACAAACACCTACCTTCCTCCTCTTGCTTTGCAGCACCCCTTGGTAAAGTTGGTCAATAAAAATCTAAATTTAACAATAGCGGGTATTGCAAACTGAACAGAGCACATGGACTGACAAGGAGGACACGGTGACCAGCATGAAACATAATGGGGGAATTTTCTTTCCTCTGCTATAATCTATAAATAAATTCTTTCCTGGGGCTTTGGGTAGGCAGAGTTCTGCCAGGTTTGTCTGGGGATGAAGGGTTGGGCTCTTCATTGGGCTCCTTCCCAAGTTTTCCAGTGGAAATCCCACCAGAGAGCTGATACACTGCTGTTGCTTCACTACTGGACAGTTCAGGAAACCCCACACTGAGGCAAGCTTTCCAGTGGATTTTTGAGCCATGGTGGGTGGGAGGACGCATTCTCATGGGCATCTCCTGGTAGGAAATGTCTGTGGAGGTTCTCAGGCTCGTGCTTTCAACAGAAGAATGTTCCCCAGCGTGGCTTCATCAGTGTGTCATATGTGATACACTGACAGGCTTTTGCACAGGTGCCTGACCAAGCCTTCTCCTCTCCTGGACTTGACAGGATGAGAACATATCCCCCTCTCCGTGCATGGGAAAAGGGGTTTGGTTACAAAGCACCTTCCCAAAGGGGTCTTTCATTAGTGAACTTCCTTTGTGTCCAGTATGTGTGTGTGTCACTGCTATCAGCTGCAGCAGCAGCTCTCATGCAGCATTGGAGCTGGAGGCTTAGGGCTCCACGTATGAGAGCAGGGAGGGTGGAAGGACCTTCCCCAGCAAATACAGCACAGATGGCCATGCCAAAAAATGACTGCAGCTCTTGGAGACTCATTGTGTGCCAGGGTATAAATTCCTTTTAAGTAAATGTAAAGAATGGAAAACACCCAAGGAATGAAAAGCACCCAAATGTCAATATCATCTGCTGTATACATAGCTAGTGAATATTGCTCTCCAGACAAGGCAGCTGATGGTGACCTTCTGTTTCTTACACTGTCTGTGTTCCTAAACAGTCTTTGGTTTGTACATTGTGTTGTTTTCATTTCACTCATTGAACTCTTACATGTTTCAGTGCTGTCATCTTTATTTCGGAGGTTGCTGAGCTGGGTTTGCTCCGGTAGGAATGATTCACTTAGCACTAAAATCACAGCAATTGGAATTTTTTTGAACTGCAGGCCGTAACCAAAATGACTTTTTTAGGCCTCTCTGCCATCTAGTGCTCATCCTGGTTCGTGCAGTTAGACTCAGGAGCCCCCGGGGCTCAATTCCGTACCCTAAACTGAGCCCACAGGCCACAGTCAGCAGCCTGGGGAAGGGACCTAGGTTTCAGAAGCAGTAAGCAGCTCTTAGCTGAGTCCAGGGGTAGAATGTGGTTTCCAAAATTTGGACTAGAAGGATTTGTGCTTTCAAACTCAACTTTTTTTTTCTCCCTCAATCATCTAAGCCAGTTTTAATCAAATATTGTCATTTGCAAGCCTTACAATTATAGTTGGGTTGGTTCTTATGTAGCGTAGTTAAAATTTGAGCCCATTCTAAGGGGGATGTAACAGATCAACAAAAGGGTTAAAACAACTTGTTTGGATGGCCTGCTTCTTGGGATTCTGGATTTCCACTTTGCTCCTGTAAGTCAAAACTCCTCTTCCTTGTCAACAAGTGGAGGTGGCAAAACAAAGTTTTTATACAGTAATGTCACCTGTAAGTTTTATTTGCCTGCCCTGGCAGAAGAACAACCAAGCAAAAACAGTAACAAGAGAATTGTGGTGTTTCCCCCAATGCATTCGAACACAGTCCTTTTGTCTCTGCTCACACTGAGCTGCAGGCCCACCTACCTTTCTAGAAGAGGTCTAGACTACCTTCATGCCTAATGAGGGAGGGCACTGACATCTTCCTGACAGATGCCTGTTCTTCCATGGGGAATCTGGGAAGAGGGAATTAAATTCTGCAATGTAGCCCTAGCCCCTCCCACCAGGCTGTCCAGGGATGTTTTTTCTCTTATCAGACCACAACAAATCTCTCTATTAATGACTCTTTTCAACTTTTCCAGCATGAATCCAAAAGAATGAGGCATGCCTTGAAAAACCAGAGGCACTTATGTCTGCTTTAGGAAGAGTGGGACAAGAGTAATCAAGTTCTGCTATGATCTCTGCTGACATCCTTAGTGATTTTCTTTAGGTACAGTCCACCATTCTTGTGCTAGGTGCCCTCTCTTCAAAATGGGAAATAACCTAGTAGGTGGCTTTTAGGAGCAAAACTGTATCCAGTTAATCCATTTGTCCCTATATGTGTCCCAGAACCTAGGCCTGAATGTCTTTCTCACCCAGACATCTACCAGCACGCACACTTCAGATATTCACCTGCTTGGGTGATCCTATTACCACAGCTGGGGGCTCCCCCTCCATCCCTAACTCCTCCATTTCTCCTTGTTCCATCTGCTGTGTCAGGCCCACCAGTACCGCCAGGACTGTCGCAATGCTCCGTGTAGGTGTGAGGCAGGTTAATACGGCAAAGCACAACGCTGACTATGGTGTGAAGGGTTAGCCATGTATGCCTTGTGGGATAGTACAGCAGCAACACTTGGTTAAGCACGCAACTACTAGCGACATAATCAATCAGGGATACATCTCATTGTGCTTTTGCAGCATTCTCTGCGAGGGATTTACAAGCTCTTCTCCCCCTCCACCAAAGCAGGCAGGCTGGAGGTAAAGCTATTCCAGCTGGAGGAAACCAGTAGGAACCTAAGTAGCTTGGTCTAGTGCAATGGAGTCTACAGAGAGTATTGTCCAGTATTTCCTGTTGGGCAGAAAGGAGAGACTGGGACATTACTAAATATAAATTAGCAGGGCGCTCTGTCACATTAAATACTTTACATGTTCACAGCCTTGGCTGTACACAGCATGCAGGATGTTGGGGGCTTTTTTATTTTCCCCATGACTGTGCTTTCCCGTGTACCTTGCTTTTGTAGAGCTGAGAGTCCTGATGCACATGGTTACAGATCACATATACTGGATAAAGAGGGAATATCATACATATTGGGAAAGAGGAATATTATACATAAATGTAAAAGCAGGGTATAGTGGAATTGCCTAGTGCCTCCCATAGTCAGCTGAGTTGCAGTCTGGCAGGAAAAGCTTACGGAGGCGAGGCAGCGTGCAGACTTCTGCTTAAGCCCCACCAGAGGCGATCTTCACTTGTCCTTCTGAGATGTCCTGGTTTCAATAAAGCAAATGCAAATTCAATCCCAGGCTCTCCAGACACAGTCCTTCCTCTGGAGGCACATGTGCTACCCTGCCGGCGCTAACATTAAGGCGTGGTGGGGCTGTGTCACACCAGTGTGTCTTTGTTGCCTTTCCCGTTCAGAAGCAAGAGGTGAGCAAGTTCCTCTTGGGGGCTGGTGTACTTTTCGCAATCTTCTTTCGTTAGGAATGTACCGTGTTCTCTGTGACAGAGCCACCTCCAGTGCCTATAAAATTTCGGGAGTTAACCGACGGCAGGGAAGGCTCCGCCTCAGGGCTTGGTCCCTCTTCTTTGTTGTCTCCCACCACCGACTCCTGCGAGCTGGTCTCCGGGCTGGAAGCTGCCTGGAAGCCGGGCTCAGCCCCGAGGGGCTCATTGATCTGCAGGGGAAGCAGGGCCCGGTGCCGCATCAGGCTGTCGTCGCTGTTCTGGGCCTCCAGCGAGTTCCGGCGCTTGGCGTTCCTGTTGGCCATGGCGTTCTTCTGCGGCTCCTCGAAGCTCAGCGACAGCGTCACCGTTCCGCTCCCAAAGCTGACTTTCTGCTTGCACCCGCGCTGCTGCTGGCGCTGCCGCTCGGCGCAGGCCGGCAGAGGAAAAGGGTCCTCGTGGTTGCTCTTGCTGCTGATGGAGGAGGAAGGGGTGGAGCCGGTGGAGCCGCCCAGGCTGTTGGAGCGCTTGCGGGACACGTTGCTCCGTCTCAGGGTGGCCCTGGCTGCCACCTTGAAAGCGTGGGCAGCTGTGCTGCAGCGCACCTCCTCGATTGTGTTGCGGGAGGGCTTGAAGAGGATGATGTAGACTTTGTTGAAGAAGATGCAGGCCAGAAGCCCAAAGCTGGCAGCCAGTATTGCTATCACCTCCACAGCAGACACGAACTTGCCGTACGTGCTGGCATAAGCAGGGATGAAGGAGATCCACACGATGAAGAATATCAGCATGCTGAAGGTGATGAACTTGGCCTCGTTAAAATTCTCAGGCAGCTTTCGAGACTTGAAGGCGAAGAAGAAACAGATGGCTGCCAGTAGGCAGGTGTAGCCAATGAGGAAGCCGAGGGCCATCAGGGAGCCTTCGTGGCAGGTGATGAAGATGATCTCATCCTCCAGTTCATGGTTTCGGTAACTGGATGGTGGGGCCGTGTAGAGCCAAATCACACAGATGACAATCTGCACAAACGTGCACAAGAAGACCAGGAGGAACTGAAGGTTGAGGCCCCACCACTTTCGGTGGAGACTCGTGGGGATCTTTGCCTCGAAGACAAGAAGGACACGGTTGGTTTTCACCAGGATGCAGGAGATGCAGAGGACAAAGCTGATGCCAAAAGCTGGCTGCCGCAGACGGCAAGTCCAATTCTGGGGCTCACCAATGAAGAACAATGAGCTGGAGAAGCAGCATAGCAAGGAAAAGAGGAGGAGGTAGGATAGCTCCCGGTTTGTGGCCTTGACGATGGGTGTGTTGCGAAATTTGGTGAAGACTCCCAGAACAAAAGAAGTCAGGAAAATTCCAAGCACAGCAAAGAGAGTCAGAGCAATCCCAAAGGGCTCAGTCCAGGCCAGAAACTCTATCTGCTTGGGGATGCAGGACGTGTGGTTCTCATTGGACCAGTAATCCTCAGGGCACTTGTCACAAGCACTTGCATCTGAAAAAGAAGTGATAAGGAGAGGGAAGTTTGTCAGAATGAGAGGCTGAAGTGTGGGATGACATATATGGCAGCTACACACCAGCCTTGATCTTAAACACACAGAGTGTTCCGCTCCTGTGAGCAGATCCCCAGAGTCATATATTGATGTCTTGGAGTTTCTTACTCTGAAACAACCAGCCTCCCAGGGGCTATATAGGAAAACACAAAGCATGCTTGGTTCTGGCTTAAAAGAAGTCCTGCCTCTGCCCTCATGTTTTTTGTAATACATTTCTTGGCAAAACTTTGCAAACTTCGACTGCTATCAGCTCTTACACAGGCTCTGGTTTTCCCTCTTCCTTGTTTCTTCACTTTTATCTTCTACTTCTGTCTGTCTTCATACCTCTCAGACTTTTATCAGCATTTGAATATCCTGCCTTTTTCTATTATAGAGAAAATTAAAAACGTGCTTGCCTCCTTAAATGCTTTGAGAGCCTATTTCATATTCCATGGAGGCAAGTCTTACCGTCTAAATTGCTCTTCCCTGAGGGCAGGCAATGCCCTTGACTTGCAGCACATTCTCATTTCACGTTGGAATGCCAGGGAAAGATGTGTCTTAGTAGTATCACTCTCCCTACACCTAGCAAATGCCCCACTAATACTTGCAAAGGGAAAATTGGTGCCTCCATCTCCTTCATGAAAGTAGTTGGGCCTGCTGTGATAGCGTGGCCATGCCAATGGCTTGCATGATCAAAAAGCAAGGACCTGTTGCTTCTGCTCTTCTTCATTGACTCAAATGGGTCATGTGCTCTAGCAGGGAGGGTGACAACTCTTTTGATGGTAGTAGAAAGGAGTGGCGAGCAGAGAGCTGGAGGTCTCAGCTTACCTCTGCTTTTGGGATCCCAGCAGGACAGCAAGGGGCTGCAGAGAGTCCACAAACTCCTTTAACAGCAATCACCCTCTGAGTTTTGCACCTGAGCACAGACACAGACTCTGACCACAGCTTCCAGAGCAGAGATTGATGCTAATGGGAAAGTCAGGAATGCCCAGGTAACGAGACCAAAATTTTCAGGCTCTCTTGTTCTTGAGGTGTGGTTGGAGAGACCATCCATGACCTGATATGACACCACTTTCCTAAGGACTTTTTGCCTCACCTAAGGTGTTTATTTGAAAATCTGGCACTAGGTGCAAAAGCTCAGGCAGAAACTGTTCATCACCATGTAATTTCATTTACATCCATTCAGCTAATAATTCTTATTCTTCTTGTGCCTTTTACCTGGAAGTTCATTATAAATTACAAGCTGCAGACAAAGCAAAGTTAATTTTGTGTAGCAGGGAATCCAGTAGCCTCTGCCAGAGACAGCTATTCAGCACTGCACCCTAAAGACACGCTTTCACTGCTGTCTTGTGGTGGCTTAGAGACTGTGCTGCCTCTGAAGGGAGTCAACCAAGTCTCCCTCCTCCTGCAAGGCTGCTCATTCTTTCCTCCTCCTTTGTGTTGTTAACACTTGAGGGCACGCAGCTTCTCATTCCAGTTGGAAACTCAACCTCCCAAGAGCTTGTTTTCAGGAAGACCAAAGACCTGATCCAATTCACTCCATGGTCGCACAAGTGCCAGCACTGCTCCCAGACAAAGTGTGGGAGCAAACAGCTGGGAAGGGACAGATTGTTTCCTCTGCTAGCATCACTGTCTCAGCTGGATGGAACTGGTTGTAAAGCTGCTCTCTATGCCTATAAAACTGGCAAGCATGGGAAATAAAGACTGTTACTGTTAGCTCAAATTGCAGCAGGAAACTGTAGAGTCAGAAGACAGTCGCCACCTCAGCCCCATAAATTCCAACTCCACACCAGAGCTAGCTCCCAAAATTATGTGAAAAACACCAGAAGACCCCTATTACATATGACCAGAATTGCTTCTATTTAATCTGAAAATCCTGCTTCCAAGCATCCTGTAGTACTGTATCGTCATGCTAAAAAAATATCATTCCTGTCTGATAGGACACAAATTAGATTCACCCAAAGAACACTTGTTCAGTTTTGCAAGGAGTTTACTGAATTTTTCCTCTCTTGAGAGGTCTGCAGTGTTTGCTGGGACCAGCGCACCGGAGAGGGTGTGGGGAGGTCCCAAGTACCTGACAGTGTAGAGAGGACTGATATCCTGAAATCATTTACTTGCCTTCATTACCCTGGGATGCCCAAAACTGAGGGAGCATTAGTGGTGTTGGAAAATCAAAATTTTTCAACCATTTTGAAACCTGAGTTTACATTTTCTGTCTCTTTCAGAGCTTGGGTAGCTTGATCCAAGCTCCCAACGAAGCAAAAAACATGTCCATGGGAGCTCAGTAGGATCCACAGATTCTGATTTTTTGTGCTATCAGTGATCAAGAGAACCTGTAGTTGGTGAGTTCATAAAGGGAAATACTTCTCTCTGCTTGTGAAATCTGGGATGTAATGGATTTTATTTCTTTGTAAAGCATGAAATAAAACCCTGACAGTTTGAGGAAAACATGGGGGCAGACAGATAACTGCAGAATTTAGGATGGGAAATCTCTCTCCTCTCCAGGTTTTTGGAGGAAAAACTACTGCTACAGTGCAATAGAGTTTGTTTGTGGCTGCTTGAGAGGCTTTCTATATGTAAGTTGTTTTTCAAGTTCTCTGCCTTAATTTTCCTGATGCAGAGCAGAAGGCACAAGCAGGCTTAGCAGCAGACAGGACCTGAGGACCACAGGACTCAACTCCTGTAAGCTTTTCAGAAGTGCCTCAGACTTTCTGTGAAGCCTCCTGGCAAGGCAGGCAGCAGGCCAGCCCTGCAGGGAAGTGATTTCAGCACAACTTCAGGTGATGATCAGGCCCAGAGCAGCTGTGTGGGCGTTACCTGTCTCATCACTGTACTCCCCGTCGGGGCAGTCCACGCACTCAAAGCAGCAGGTGGGCTCCCCCTCAATGATGCCCTTCCTCGTGCCTGGCAGGCAGTCCCTGCTGCAGTTGGAGAAAGGCACCTGCAAGAAAAGAGCCCGAGCAGGTTAATGGTGCCAGTGCCTTACTGTGGCAAGATCTTGGCTTCCACCAAGCGAATTATTGCTTGGTTGGCATGCTGGATGAAGAGCCTCAAATGCTCACCTCTTCCGCCCACAGAACAGACACATTTTGCACAATAGTCCTTCCCCAACCCACTGCAGCGAGATTTCTCTGAAGGAACACATCAATGGATAGTAAGGAAGATCAGCAGACCTTTGTAATCTCTACTGTGTTGTGGGCATTGCAAACTGGAATGTGACCATGATACACATACCTCAAAACAGTCATTAGATGATTAGAAGAAAAGACAGTCAATCTCTACTGGCAGGAATTTGAGTCAGCCTTGGAGATTACGGCCCTGACATCTGATCCCCAATCCAATATATTGCATAATGTCTGCTAATAATTTGTGGGGATTATTTTAAAACAACTTTTCTGAAACACTTCTTTAAGAACACTGAACACCTAAAGATGCAAATCAGTGGCGCTTTACAGATCCAAAGGTTTCCAGACCTCTGCTGCTGTAGATGATGTCACCTGCTGGCTGTGCATTTCTGCTGTGCCTGAGCCCACCTGAGCACTGTCGTGTCCTGGCAGCAAGTGGTTGCATGGGCTCACTGCATGCCTGAAGTACACTGACACAAAGACTTCAGCCTGATGAATGGAAGCCTGGGCCTTTGTCACACAGTCATGACCTGAGGTTGAGCTCACCTCTTTCCAACTAAATTAAAGAAAGGGAGTTGACAAAGAACATGACTTTCTCAGCTCAGGAGAGTTAAACCTACAATTTCCACTGCTAGCAAAGTTCCATGATCCTTACATAGTCAATGGCTGTTCTGTTTGGAAGCCTCCATTCACATTTTTGGAAGTTTGGTGCTAGTTTAGCCAAGTGCTGCCAACCTGCTGATCTCCAGGAACCTCCTGCATTGATGCATTTGCACAAGGAGTCCTAGCTATGGTTTGGAAGTTACCTATGTGCAGGTATCAACCTTAGCCACAGGGGAAGCAAAGCCTTCACTAATGACAACTGCTATGCAGAGATGACCACTCTGTGGCTCTGGTGAGGGCAGTCTCTGTGTCCTATCACTGAGAAGTGCAGCTGCAGCTGAGTTTGGGGAATGCTGTTCCTAAGCTGTTCATTTATGGGACAGACATATACACAGGGTAACTCCCTGCAGCTCCCAGCTTGAAGCGCTCTGCTGTTAGTGCCTACTGCTATAAACACAGTGATCCTGTTCCTTGGGACAGTCTTGGAGCAGGCAGTGCATCCATCAAGGACTTCATCAGTCTAGGCTGTCTTTCCCTAGGCTGCCACCAGTGATTTTGAACAGAGCTGAATCAAAGGCTGGCTGAAGTTACACGCTGCTTCCCCATTATCTACAAAGTTCATTGAGCTTCCAAGGAGAAAAATTAAATTGGTTTGGCATGATTTTATCTTGACAAATACATGTTGGCTTGGTCTTATCAGTTGATTGTCTTTTAAGTGTTTATAAACAGTTTAATTTTTTTTTATCAAGTCTTTTAGGTTACTGAAGCTCAAGTCAATTGTGTATAATTCCCTTGGTTCTCCTATAACTGCTTTAAAACCAGGTATTACGATTGCTCTCTGATCCTTTGAGACATCATGCATCCTCCACATTTCTGGAAGATGAATTGCCAGTACTTTTGTGATTGCTTTGGCTGAATTCTTAAGTATTCTGTGGGGAATTTCATCAGGCCCTGACAAAATGAATCTATCTATCTATCTATCTATCTATCTATCTATCTATCTATCTATCTATCTATCTATCTATCTATCTATCTATCTATCTATCTTACCTACTCTTTAACTCATTCTTTTGCAAGTCTGCCTAATGCTGAAGTTCCTGAATGTTAAAATTACCCACATTCAAACTTTTGTTGGGGATGATAAGAGGCACAGTGAGTGAAGTACTGGCTACTCTTTTTGAACAGAGCCTTTTATTTGCAAGAAATTGGAAGTATATAAACTGAAAAAAAAAAGAGGCTGCAGCAGACAGAGAGATTGCAAACCCCTTCACTGCACAAAATTTACACACCCTGGCACTACACTCAGCAACATCCTGTCACATTTTTAACAGTTTAGGACAGAGAATGAAGTTAAATATTGCACTGCCAGAGAAATTTAGACCAAGAGAACACAATCACTCAGTTTAAGTAAAAACCAATAAATCCTAACTGTTGGGATAAGTACAAGATGCATTTGCAACAATCTGAAGGAGGGATTATAATATCAGAGTTTTCTAAGTTCCACTTGTAGCTTGTGCTTACAGACTCCAGGTGGACACAGAAAAGCTCTGAGGTCAGTATTTCTGTGGTAGTATGCTCTGTTCAATTCATGCCTCCTTCAGAGTGCTCTGGACTTGAACCAGAAGTGTAGTTGGAGTAAAGAAAGGCTGAACTCATGCTGTAACTGTTCTGGACAAGTAGCTAAGGCAGGAGCATTACCTGATCTGCCAGCCAGTGTGAATAATCCTCTGGAAGGGAATTCCCTCTTTCATTAATCAGGTGCTGGCTTAACACATTGAAACATCCCAGCAGGGCCTGGCAGTGACATTGCTGAGCTAATACTCTACTCCCTGTGTCAATTCCCAGACCACAAACCATGTACCCACTCAGTATTCCCTCTGGGAGTCAGAGTTTCTGCCTAGCTGGCTGCTGCCGGCTATGACAGCAGTTCATTTGGCTCTGGTGTGGAGATGTCTGCACCACGTTTCCATCATGTGAAAATAGCCTGGCTGCTAGTGACAACAATTATGCTGAAAAAACATTAAACATATGCAAGACAGTGGAGAAGGACTTAGGCCTGACTGAAGTCAATTGATACCTCTTGAGATCACTACTTCTGAGGCTGCAGAAGCATCCTCAAGGAAAATACAAGGAGAAAAAAAAGGTAGCAGGTGCTGGCATCTTCCACTATTTGAGCACCATGTCCAAGTTAACCCAGGCAGATTGACAGGGCTTTTTCTGTTGGTTTGCAAGACAAGGGTGTGAGGAAGGCTCTGGGACTTGGTGGGTGAAGCCAGCAGAAAGAGCTGTGAATATAACTAAGAGCAAGAAGAGGCACTTCTTGATACAGAAACAATTGGAGTGAAAGAGATGGCTCTTTTCAGCAATGAAACTACCGAGATCAGGAAATATTGATTTAGTCAACAACCAGACTTGGGTAATGAATTTTTCATCCTTTTGAAACACTGCTATAAAATTCTACTGTATCTGCTTGGGCCAGGAAAAAAGGATATCATTTAAAACGTTAATACCCAGGGTAGGTAAACAAATATACAGAAGGAGAGGAGACATTGTGTGTTATTTCAGTGTATAAGAAGGGTAAGAAAGGCTATGGCAGAGACTGTGTATACAGTAAGGTGAATGGATCTATATCATGGAGCCATAATAGGAGGAGTGTGCAGGGCTAGTTCAAATTTCAGCTTGTGGATCTGGAAAACATTGCTGTGAGGATTTAAGCACTTACCTCCTTAGAGAATCCACCCCACAGGATCTTGTTTTCATTGATAAAAAGCCTCTCCCCTTTCTTGGCATAAACATTGTAGTGCCCAACCTCTTCAAAGACGACTGAGCCATCCTCCGGAGAGAGATGCCAATTGATTATTGAGTAATTTCCTACCAGGTCCCCAAACTCATCAAAATCCACTTGCTCCCCCATGTTATTGGTGAAATTTAAGTGTCGCAGATGCTTGAGAACCTAGAGAGAGACAGAGAGACACTGTGAATGCCTGTGTGTTACAACCCTACCACAGCACACATCTGCCATGGGGGCAGACCTGAGAAGAATCACTTTACTACAAACCTTAATCTCTTCAAATCTTTTAATTGCAGCAGTAGGAGGTTTTCTATCCCATGAACACACAGAGCCTGTACAAACCTTGTAGACAACACAAGGTATTGTGGCCCTCTGGGTGGTTGGCCACCCATCTGTAACACTTACTGATGCTCCTCCATCCTCCATTTAGCATTCCTCTTTGCTCCTCTGGGTCACCTCTGCAAGCCCAGAGCTCTTTGTCAGGGCCAGGGAAGTGGCAGCAGCCTCTCATGTGTTTCAGTCACCCATGCATTGCTCTCACCCTGCTCTTGCAACCACTGCATGAATACTTTCAGTTGGTATCTCTAGTCTCTGAATGATTGATCACTCAGAAACAGGAGTTCTTGACAAACAACTCGGACTTGACTCTGGATTGAGAAACCCAAGCCAAATGCAGTTCAGTAAGAAAACACCAACAAATCAAGCTCATTTACCATATGACAGACCTGGAAAATTCCTACCACTTTTTTTGGCTGGCTTCTGTCTCATAGTCACATAATTGAAAGTAATCACATTCTGCCTGTTCCCAGGAGTTCTTCACTGTAATTTTCACCTCATGCCTTTAAGTGTTATATAGAATCATAAAATCATTAAGGCTGAAAATACCTCCAAGATCATCAAGTCCAGCTATTAATCCAGCACTGCTCAATTCCCCACCAAACCATGTCCCCAGGTACCATCTCCACACATTTTTTGAACCTTTCCAGGAATGGTGATTTCCCCACTTGCCTTGACAGCCTATTCCAGTGCCTGACCACCCTTTCAGTGAAGAAATTTTTCTTAATATTCAATCTAAGCCTTCACAGGCACAACTTAAGGCCATTTCCTCTCATCATGTCACTTGTTACCTGTGAAAAAAGGTACCAAGCTCCTCCTTGCCACAACCAACTTTTAGGGAGTTCTGAAGAGTCCTAAGGTTCCTCTAACCCTCCTTTTCTCCAGCTCAACAGGCCCTTCCTTCCCTCAGCTGTTCCTCATCAGATTTGTTTTCCAGACCCTTCACCTGCTCTGTTGCCCTTCTCTGGATGTGCTCCAGCACCTCATTGTCTGTCTTGTATAGCAGGGCCCAAAACTGGACACAACACTGGAGGTGTGGCCTCAGCTGTGCTGTATATGGGGGACAATCCCTGCCCTGCTCCAGCTGGCCACACCATTGCTGATAGTGCCAGGTGCCATGGGCCTTCTTGAACACCTGGGCACAGCTGGCTCATGTGCAGCTGGCTCTCAACCAGTGTGCTGCATGTCCCTAATCCCAGGCACAACTGTAGTTGTAAAATTCATGATCTAGATAGCCTGACAAGTAGACCCAAGAAACTGCAGCATGAAAGAAAGCCTGTTCTGGCAACTGTGATACAATTCAGCCATATTGTATTTCTGTTCAAAAAATAATTGCTGGTTGAGGCACTGCTCAGATTTCTCCCCAAGCTCATCTATGGAAAGATAAGGTGACTCAGAGGGTTCCTGGCTGTCAACTGCCCCTAGACCCCAGCAGCATAGTTGCTGCTGTGCTTCTATTGCCTGTGACAGCTTGTAAGCCCAGTCTCTCTCCCTCTCTCTCCCTCTCCCCCTCTCTGTCCCCCACCTGTGAGTGCCCAAACATACAACTCTGGATGGCAAAATGTAAGAGAAGCCAAAACTAAATCAATTTGTCTGGGCAGGCAGAGTCCTCTTCACCCCCCAGACAGAACAGACAACATTGTTTTGATGAATCCTTCTCACCTGGAAACACAGGGACAGGAACAGAATCACTTCATTAATTCCTGTCAGTTGTGCTAAATTGTCTCATTTTTCGCTGTTTCCTTTTGGGATCCTCCTAGCTCAAGCTAAAATCTCCAGAGCCACAGATACCCTCCTCCCACTGCCTGTTTCAATGCCAGCCTGAGAGACTTTGGAAAAAATCATTGTAGTACTACAAAGGATGTGGCTAACAATACCTTTTCAGCTTGTACGATGTTGATGGAAGGATATCAAAATATTGCCACAGTACTCAGTCTTTGAGTAATGGGTGAGACACAGCAGGCAGGATTTTTTTCTGTCTTTCTCATCCCTGTTACCCCTCTTCTGGAGACCAGCTCACCCATAAGGTGTGCAGCTGGAATGATCTCACCAAAGAACCAGGACCTGTCCCTGGAAGATCTCACCCTCTGATGGACACAGCAAAAGAAGGCGCTCAGTGCTGGCACTGCTGTGGAGAGCTGGGGCATTGCCTGCAGGGTAAGGAAATAGGAGCCTGCTCCCCTCTCATTCCCCTCATTCCTGAGGGGTACCCAGGAGGGTGCTGCTTGCCCAGCTCCACTGGGGGACAGTGAGAATGGAGCAGAAACAGCTTGAGGTCAGACAGGGTCTGCAGATCCCCAGTGATCTGTTGTACTGCCTCACCTCACTCTGGCCTCATCTGCACAGGGGCTTCAATCTTGGTCTGGTTGGTACCAGAAGCTGTGTCTGTCAGCAATGCAGGTTCTCAGCAGGCAGCTCACATTCCTCTGCAGGCTCTGGCACCTACCACAGGCTGACAGCTGCAGCTTTGATGTCCAGATCAGGTTTTCCTTTATGCTGAGCCTAATGCCATGTTTCTCCTCACTCCAACCCAGTATGACACTCATGCAGCACTACTGCATCCTTCTGAAGGACACCAGGATATCCTGAGTATCACTGCTGCCTTGGTTTACGGTTACCTGCACAGACAGGAGACCTTGCCCTTGCTTTGACTGCAGTTGCTACACACACTAGGAGACAATCTTGCAAGAGCCATATCGAGGATTCTTCGGTTCAAGTCCTGCCTCTCCTGGTCAGCTGCAGCAGCACTGGCCTTAGGATCAGCAAGATGAATGGTGGAGAAACTTCTGGATTCCCTGAATGCAATTTTTTGTTTGTTTAATTTCATAACATTCATATAAATTAGTCTGTTCCTTGGCCTTCCCTCCTGTCATTAGCTTTCTTAAAAATAATACATACTCCTGGCTTTTAGTGGGATTTTGTAGGATAGTTTGATAGGACCTTTCCCTTGGTCACACACACTACATCTGAGGATTAAGGTTATAAATGAGTTCATGTATGACTTGATATGCCTGTCTGACTGTTAATTCATATAGAACTGCTGATCTGCAAATTATGTTGTCTTTCCCCAGGCAGATTGTACCAGTTTCAGCTCTGCAACTGTAGCTAGTGGGTACAAAATGTGTAGTAGTTCCTGCACGAAAGGCACATGACCTGATTAAAATTCCAAATGGAAAGGCAACAGGAACAACAGAAATAACAAAACCTGGGGTTTTTTCTTTTCAGAAAACAAAAGCTTTTCTTCAAATCTAAATTTCTGAGAGGCAGCTTGTAAAATGAACCAGCAGAACATGTTCCTTTTTTAGAGGGCAAGAAAGTCCCAGGATCCTATCTCTGTATCTCACAAGTTCAGCTCTTCACAGGGTGAAAATACAGTTTAAACAGACAAGGAATATATAAACACTAACCTTTCAAAGAGGAAGTTGTAGACTCTGAATAACCCCAGAACTATTATATATTCATTGGTCTATCAAAGATTAGCTAAAGGCTTACAGTTAAAAATGTGTCACTGTGTTTTGTAACTAAAGATAGAAACACACATAACCAGGACTAAATCCACAAAGACCTAAAAGACCCTGCTTCAGCCAGGCCAACAGCATGTGTCAGGGGTAGGTGTATCATATCCTGGAACCAAGAGTTTATGAGGGAAGTGTTGACCTTGTGGCTTGGATACACTGTCAGCAGCTGGTGGAAGCCTGTGGGGAGAGCATTGTGCAAACTGCTGTCTTCAGATATTTCTTTCTGTAATTTTCCCTTCTTTTCTTTTTTCTCTGTCACAGACTTCATGCTGAATTGCATTGCCTTTTATTTAAAACACCTATTATTGGAAAGGACTTGCAAGCTACCCTCTAGTTCACCCTCCTATTATTCCTGGTAAGGCCATTCCCAGCCATGCAGCATCCTATACTTTATCCAAGCTAAATATTCTGGGTCATGTGGTTTCCACCTTAATGGGAGGGTCACAGAGCTGTAACATAAACACAGTTGTCATTAGACCAGGCTGGCAGCTCACCTGCCCAGGACCTGCTTCAGACTGTGGCCAGGAGCAAATACCCACAACAGGAGCACAGGGGCTGTGGCACTCCCCCTGGACACTCTCACCCATTTTGCAGCTCAGTGACTTCCCAGGCCAGAGCTTTTGTACCTGATAACCTCTGGGTGGATTTTTCTTCCATGATGTTGCACATTTGTGTTTTGCACCTGTGTGAACTTTTCACATCCACAGCCTCCTACAGCACAGAGACCTATATTTTGTGAGACAAGCACTTCTTCATCCCTTTTGGAAGAGCAGCTACAAAACTCTTTTGATTTTTATGCTTAAATTGGTAAAGAACTGTCATTGGCTGCTCATCTTTTCCATGCCTCTCAGGACTTCACAATCTTCAGACACCTCTTTCTCAGGCTGCTGAGCCCTATCTGGTGTTGCTACAGCTTGTACAGCAGCTGTTTCACTGACCCCTCTCCAAGCATTCCCAGTCTTCTTCATCAGATCTGAGTCCTGCACATGATACTGAAGAGAGATGCACCAAAGGGTTGAGAAAGTGGCCCCAGGGCACCCTGTTTACCTCTGTGTCCCTTTTCCAGGGTGACTTCCAGTTCTTAAAAGTGCATTTGCTTTTTTTCACTCCTATTCAGATAAACCTGAGGAGTCCACCACAGACACATTTGTGATGTCAGGTTTCATAATTGATTTTTATTCTCTGCTGACTGTCTTTAAACCAACACACACATAAGTTCTGAATTTGCTGACAGACTACCAGAAGATGCCTTCAAGAAGCCAGAGCATACTCTATGAATAGAAGTTCCCTTACCCATACACATCCCAAAGCCTTCAAAGCACTTCAGGATATTTGTGAGGTAGGGCTTCTCTTTAGAGAAGTCATGGTCACTCTTCCTCAGTATATTCTATTTTTCCTTCCTAAATTTTTGAACCCCAATTTCTAATAATAGGCTCAACCAGGCTCTGCTAGTTCCTTGGCTGTCCTCCAGAACCCTTTCAGAAATTTGATGTCTCTTCTGTCAGCTTTCTAGACATCAAGGCCTAGGATTTTTTCAAGCGAGGAGATGGGCACTGCAGCCAGCTCTTCTGCTGCTTCATCTGTGAGCTCTGGTATATCCCTTGGGTGAATATTGTTCACTTGCCCTGAAGTATCAAGGTTCATTTTGCTCTTGTATTCCATAGTTTCTTCTATAGTCAGTTCAATTAGATAGATCCTCTAAAAGTCCCTCGTAAATAACTAAACCTTCTTAAGTTTGTCCATGAGAAGCACACTTTTCTTCTGTCATGGCCTTACCTTGTCTTTTGCAGTGATAATCTATGGCTCAACAAACAATCCTACTTCTGAAATGTTTACAGTATGATTTATGAGCTTTTACCCCATTCCAGGATATTGCTTATTCATTTTTCTGGCCTGCCTTATTTTATTTGTACATTTAATCTGCCAGAGTTTATGGATCTTCCTATTTTACTCACTGAACATAACTCAGTTATTTGAAGGATGCTGTCTCACTTTTAACAAACACCATCTAATACCTTTATTTTGCTTTGCCAGCTTTCTTTCTCCTCCTTTTCTTGATCTGGAGAATACATTCACTTTCTGTCACTAGTACTGAGGCTGGTGCCAGGCAAAAACATCCATTCTAAACTTTGGATGCTGTCAGATAGCAGAGAATTTTGTGTGGGCATGCATGTCCAAAGCTGAACTTTGAGCTGTGTTCTGAAGCACAAGCCACAGACTAGTTGAATATTTTGATAGCAGCTGGACTAAACAATAGTGGCATGTCCTAAACACTCCAGTTAGTAACGAGATAGGAGACAGATCCACCAGTTAGGAGGCTGATTGCAACAAAAACCTAGGGCTCAGGGCTAGAAATAAGAAAGTGAAGATGATATTTGGATGAAACGCACTGGGTGTAGGGCAAGGTCCTGCAGATGAAGGATATACGTGGAGAAAAATGTTGGGGTATGCTCAGTAACCTTGGCCAGTAATGCTTGAGAAAGGTAACTGAGAGGAGCTGCACAGCATAAAGTGAGACTTTCCACCTTGACAGACCTCCACCATGTCCCTACCAGGAGGGGAAGGTGAGACCAGGTGATGTAACACTGTGGGGAAAGCAAGAGTGTGTGAGATATCAAGCAGTTAAAAGTTGCAGTCTTGTTAATTCTTAAATAAATGTAAATAAACATCAGTATGCAGGTGTGCTATGAGCTGTCCTTTACTCTGTCTCAACTGTGACAGGTCCTTAACTAGTTTCCATGTACTGTCAAAGGTTTAATATCCTTGGCTTCTTTCTGCAGTTTCTTTCTGATTGTTTCGTCCCTAGGTCAAATGGTCCTGCAATGGAAGAGAACCTGGGCACATTATAGGTGTCTGTCACCACATAAAAGACAATTACCCCACCTAACACACAGTTGCAAGCAGTCCTGTCTTGATAATTAACATACATTTTCCCATGCTTAAGTTTTAATTTCTGTCTACCTATCTCTCTTCAAGCCTGTAAAACAGTTCTGGACTAATAGGTACCAAATGTTTTTCTCTTTGGTTTGGTAGAGTGCCCGTGCTGAGAGCAGCCAACAATAGCACATCATGGCTCAGTGTGAATGAAGATGAAAAGTTGGCAACTGACCTCAAGATGGCAAGCCCTGACTTTCACTTTGCATTGCAGAAGGCCCAATCTCCTCTCTTGTTTCGGATCTCTCATCAAGCACATGGAGAAGATGCTTTCATAATGGTGTAACAGGTGTAAGGCCTTGAGAGATCAGCTGTTGCATTAGGCCACGGGTTATGGTGCACAGGACCTGGGTTTTGCCAGTGGTCAAGTATCATGAAGAAATACGCCCAGGCCAGTTCTGAAAGAGCCACTCATAAAATACTTTAAGAGAAAAGTTGTTTGAAGCAATAGTTTTTTTGGTGCTTTTTTTCTTCCTTTCAACTACCTATGTGTCAATCTTCGTTTACAGGTTAGCAAAACTCAAGTTTTTTCTTTCTGTATCAAATCCTTGATTCCTGCTGCATTCTCTAATTTGGAATATGTTGTTCCGCCCTTTTTTATGTAGGGCCAACACTTGGGCTCTCTGAAAGGCAGTGCTGTCATCACAACATCAACAAGTTCTGACACACGGGAAGTGAGCAGGCAGGAAGGTGCTGGCCCTGACCCCTGTGTCAGTAATACCTGTTTCCAGAAGCCTGAGGCAGGGCAAGATGAATTTCACCCTTCTGTCCAAAGCATTCTTCTTGTCAGCAGGAGCTGAACTTTCCTTCTCCTCCATAACCTCTCCTCCTTCTTTGCTGCCCGTTGTACACCAAGAGGGACAGCATCAGTAGTAGTGCTGATGTTGTTTTTCAAACCAAGGTTCCAGAATATGCCAACAGCATTAATCTCACCTTTTTCCAAAAGCCATTCAGAAAATAATGGAATTCTTCAGCCAGTGAAGGATGTGATTCATTGCCTCTCACCACTTGCTATATTCACAGAATCATAGAATATTCTGAGTTGGAAGGGACCCACAAGGATCATCAAGTCCAACTCCTGGGCCTGCACAGGACATCCCAAGAATCACACATATGCCTGAGAGCATTGTCCTAATGGTTCCTGAACTCTTGTCAGGCTTGGTGCTTTCCTGGGGAGCCTGTTCCAGTGCTCAGCCACCCTCTGGGTGAAGAACCTTATCTCAATATCTGATCTAAACCTCCCCTGACACAGCTTCAGGCCATTCCCTTAGGTCCTATCTCTGGTGACCAGATTCCACCTAAGCTGCCTGGTGTCTATTGGTTTACTGCTCTGAAGAGGTGACTGTTAATACTTTTTATCACTATAAAAGTATCTTGGGTGGAGAAGCTGAAAGGCACCCAGGAACAGAGCTGTGATTCTCACTGTAAATACCTCAAAAAAGAATTGGATGTCTTCTGGTTACACACATCCAGCTCCATGCACAAGGAGTGCCGGGTGTGTAGTTGGGATGCTGAGCACTTCATGCCAAAATAATGAAAACCAGTCAGCACCTACTGTGCAAGGCCTGGGCTGTACTCCTGGATTAAACTGTCAGGTTGGCAACAGGGCAGATGAACAAAAGGGGATAGACCCTGGAAGAAAGGCTGGTGTCAAAGAGACAGGAATTGATGGTCAGCCAGAGACACACAGACAATACTCCCAAGGGAAATTCGACAAGACAGGATGGACATCCCAGCTCTGGTGGAACACTAGAACTGCACTGAATTGAAAAACAGAACAAAAGCAAGAGTTCATTCAATACTCAAGAATAGCTGTGTGAAGCCTGAGAATACCTCAAAAACATTCAATGTTGTTATGCTTTGATAAGAACGAAATTATTTCCTTGTAAAGCTGGGAAGGTCATTGGATAAGACAATTAGATGTGTATGACAAAAACAATGTGCCATATATTAGAAGTAATAATTTAAGCTATTCATAGTCTTTATTGAAGAAAATTAACTAACCGCTCAAGACAAAGACCTGTTCATTATTGTAGGCAGCTTAGTAAAATCACTCTGTGTCTTGTGCAGCAGGAAGAGCAAACTAAATATTAGGATATGAAAGTAAGAAAAAATTATACTGAAAATATAGCACCAATAGTACAAGTGTCCTCTGGAAAAAGCTGTTAGTTCAAGAAATTTGATCAGAAAAGAAGAATTAAATTAAGATAAAAGATGTCCACAGTTGGTGATGATAGCTCTTGGACAGTTAATCTTCATTTCAAGAGAAATGAAAGCATGGAATTATGTAATTGTTTATAATATATGTAGTGATTTGTGGGAAAGAGGTGGTATATTCTCACAGAAGCAGAGACCCCTGTCCCTGCAAAGGCAACTGACCTTATTCATGTCTCTGGAGAAATACAGCACATCCAGCTGACACGACAAGACGTGCTGATTGTCATATTGTTACTGATAATTGGTTCTGCTCTGCTTCTGTGAAGGATATGCTCCCTGGGCAGACGGGGGCTGGATCTCTCTCTGCCTCTCCCATTGACCAGTGCCCCTGGGGAGGAACAGCACTGGTGCTGACATGGGAACCCATGCATACATTCTGTCCTTTCTTTGTGTGAGAGATGCAGCATCTCCAATAGAAACTTGCAGAAATTGGGAGAACAAGGAACTCATGTGGACTGTGTTGGAAGTACCTTCAGTTGCTGCTCAGAGGAAGGTGCTTGGTGCTTTCCTGTCTCATTCTATGCTATGAGCGCTTGGAAACTGGTGAAGCCTGGAGGTTCCTAAGACAAGGATCAGTTCTAGTGCCTGTAACTGGGCTTGATGGGTCAGCTTATGTGGTGTTCTCACTAGCAACCAAGTGACCCTGCTCTGCTGCTTAAAAACTGCAGCAGCTTTGGTGCTTTATTGACAATAAAAGGTGACAAAACGAACAAATTGATAGTTACTACTACAGCAGTAGAAGCAAGTAACTTAAACCAAAAATGTCAAAGGCAAGCTTTTCTAAATGGGACTTGATAGAAAATGGGACTAATCTGATTTAGGATCAGTACCATATTTACAAGGATGTCCAGAGATAAATCAAAAGACCAAGCCTAGTGGATTTTATAACAGAGGCTGCACAAGTCAGGTCTGACTGTGATACTTCAGAAAAACCCATTTGGTGTTTACTGGTGGCTGCAGATGCTTCGATTCCATTGCAAACCTGAGTCTGAAATGCTTCTGAAAGACTTGTCTGATGACTCACAGAGGTTCCCAAAGGAATCAAGAAATGATCTTGCAACATTTTGGCATTGCATGGCTTTTCCAGACTGATTTAATCACCAGTAGGAGGTTGTAAGATGCAGTAAGGATGGGACCAGGATATTTTGTTCCCCTAAGGTCCTCCACAACTCCTACTGGCCCTGTGCACAGTGACAGTTCTAAATGCAATTGTCCATAGAACACCAGTCCTGAGCCTGTACTGTGTAATCCTTAGCTGATAGTAAACAGCACCTCACACAGGTGTGCTCTGGTAAAGAATCATGATTTCACCCAGTGTGACCAAAGATTTACACAGGGAAACGTGAAATCCTCTCAAATGAAATTCAGTACAAACATATTTTTTAAAGTCAAACTCAAAAGTGTGACCTTCAAGTGACAGTTCTTTTTTTAGCTGTAATTACTTTTTTTTTTAGTGAGAAAAAGAAGAAACAATTCACTTTGAGTCTGTCAAAATGTTGGTTTGGACAGTGATGTTTCCATTAAGTGTAATTAGTGAATTTGACTAGCTCAAGAGTAGAAATGAGATGACAAAATACTTTTTTACGTCTAAAATTTTCCTTTTTTTCTGTTTTAAATTAAGATTCAGCTGTATGATGATACTGCAATATATTTGTATGGCCCAAAGCATGAAAGTGTAGTATTACTTCCCTAGAGTCCAAAAAAATCCTTCTTACAAGCAATTTCAGGAGTTAGGGCATCTGGAGTAGCCTCAATCCCAGTTCAGTGCCATCCCAAAGAGACTTAATCTGATCTACTGACTGCAGGTTCCTTCTGGGGAGAAACGGCTGAAAGTGACTGCACCTCTCCCCTCCTTAAATTCTGTGAGCATTAATTCTTTTCCTAGGAATCAGGACAAAAATTATGGCAGCAAAATCAAAAATAATGTCCGTGGAAAACCCCTAGATGCAGGATATAATGCTATATAAAATCAAGGAGACTTCTGACTAGTGTTTACTCTGGGGTTGTACAAGCATAGGACAGTGATGATGGAACTCCACAGAATGGAAAAAAATCCATGGACAAGCTAGAGGAAAGGACTGACTGACTGTACCCTATGCATGATAAACCCATTTTCAGTTAAAAATTTTGCCTGTGCGCATTAAAATAAAAGCTCATTAATTGGAGAGTGACGATATGTTGCCATCCTCATCATACAAAGAGAGCTCAAAGAGCAGTATTTGTTATGGTGGCTCTAAAAGCACTAATCCAACATGGAACATCCAAGTAAGACAGAAAAAGACAGGTGTTGTAAGAAAAGAACAGAAAGATGAACATAAAAATTCCTGGAGAACAAAGAAGAAAAAATTCACCAGGCAATATATAAGAAGTTCCTTGAACATACTAAAATTGAAAGGTGTCATGTATGCCAGATCCTCACGACATTAAGTAAGCTGTAAGGGACAGCTGAAGAGGATGGAATGCTAAAGAGAGAGCTGAGGAGGGGCAGGAAAGCTAAATCAATGATGTGTTAGTACCCTTGCTATCAGAAAAAATCACAGACATTCTTATCTCAAGGGCACTTGTTTTGGAGCTATAATGTGACATTAACTGAGGTAGAAAGTCCTTAAAGAGAGATTAGAGGGCAGCCTGAGCAATTTAAATTGGATTTAAAAGGCTGACAGAACCAGGCAGTTGATCACAGCAGTCCATGAGCAATAAAGAGAGCACTAATACAGTAGGTTTATGATATACACATAAAAATGCCACTGCCTTTGAATGACAAAGTCAATATGCTATCTAATCTTATTCCACAGCAACCCAAATTCACCTTTCTGCTACACCTGCAAGAGTAATGCATTCCCAGCACTGTGCCCAAAGTTCTGCTCAGTGTCAGCCTCTGGTGGGCTGCAACAGCTGCCAAGAAATGACAATTCTGTAAAAGGCAGAGGGAGGTCCTCTGAAGCCAAAGGCTGGTTAGCCTGACATGAATCACAGGAACAACAATGGAAAACAAGAGTTTAGGGCTGAGGAGAGATTGATAAAAAACTGTAGGATGGAAACATAATTGCTGCCACCTAGTAACATTTGAAGAATAGAGATCTTCTTAAATTCAAGTTGGATTGACAGACATACCCCTTCAGAAGTGAAATAACTGAGCTTTATACTTCATGTAACGGGGATCAGGACTTGCCCAACAGATATCAACAGAGGCAGATCATCAGCTCATGGGGAATTTCTCCAGCTTCAGTAAACTGATTTGGGATCAGTACCATGTTTTCAAGGATGTCCAGAGAGAAATCAAAAGCCCAAGCCTAGTGGATTTTATAACAGAGGTGAAGCTTAGGGTTTCCTAAGACAAGGACCAGTTTTAATGCCTGTAACTGGACTTGATGGGTCAGCTTATGCGATGTTCTTACCAGCAACCAAGTGATATACACATATAAAGGTGTAGCTCACCATTTCCAAATATGTTCATTAGTACCCTGGCAGCAGCTACAAAAGTACTGCTGGAAAAAATTGCTGAAAATTCATGGATTAAGGTAATGGTAAATAATATTCAAGAAAAACCTTTCCCCTTAGATTGCTTTCAAATATCTGTGTTTAATACAGAGAAATTCAGGCTTGTGCATCAAGGCATGAGGAATTCACACCAGGCACAGAAAGGGTACCACCTGCTGCAAAAGATTACTGGCAACTAAATGTGACCTTTCCGTTGTGACACGGAAGGCTCAGGTACCTTGTGCTTCTACAAATGAGGAAGTAATAGGAATATGCAAATGTGGGATTTTTTTCACTGTCTTGCTGTGCTGAGTCTGTTGAAGGAATACTGAATACATGCCAAAAAGAGGGAGGAGTGAATGGACAAGGTACAGAACTAAAGGAGAAAACATACCTTATGACTAAAAGACCACTCTGTTTAAATTATCAAGGTAAGATCGAGGAACAATTTCATCAATGTGCATAAATATTATATGGAGAAAAATTATGCCTACTTTATATGGACTTTTAAATCTAATAAAGCAAGCCCAAGTAAGGACCAATGAAACTAAAGGTCAGTAAATCCCAACAGGAAATCAGAGATGATCTGTGACAAGAGACGTGGCCTGCTATGGATCATACTAATTAAAAAAAAGGTCTACCAGTCAGCATGTCTTTGGGGAAAATAAATCTTGTTAAACACAAGTTTGGCTGTCAAACACAGCCTTTCAGAAATGAAATACCTAAGTTTTACATTTGATGTGAAGCAGCCTTTAGCTGGATCAAGATTACTTACTTTCCTGAACATGGCATAAATTTACATAATTAATTATACAAAGGATTTCACACTGCATGATCATTTGGGAAGTGACTCTGTTTAAACATGTTTTAGGTTTCTGCTGAGGTTTTGTGGAGAGAGGTAGTCTCTGGACAGAAAAAGGCAATTGTACAGCTACAATTGAAACCTAATTGTCAGTGCTGCTAGATGGTATTTTGTGCTATGTGCTCCTGTCCTTACCAGCCATGGCATGAAAAAAAATCAGATCCACTTAGTCCAGACTTGATGCCACTATTGCTTTGGTTTTCACTTGCAGTAAATACAATATGGAGAAATCTATCTGGTACAATAGCCCAGGATGCTGTGTACTAAGGGTGAAGGATCTACAGGCAGGAGTCCTAACTGAGTAAATGATGCTTTAACGCTCTTGGGACATCACCATAGTGCACAATAACTGTTATGGTGAAGTACCTAACAGCTTAAGACAGGGTTTTTATAATTAAATAAGTTTTCATATTAAATATGTAAAAATTTTTCCTATTATTAAAGCTACTAGTAGACCCAAACGTTCAACTGCTGTGTTTTCAAGTAGTATAATTCACATATGTGGTCTTGTGTAAACAAAGTCTGATTGAAATGTTTTTTTTCTGGGAGGTGTTTAATGCCATCCCTGCCCAGCTGTGCAGAGAACAACTGTGTAGATGTGTCCCTTTACAGCCCTTTGCAGTCACTTTCTTCAAACAGCCCTTTATGGAGCAGTCTTTTCAAAGCTCCACTGAGGTCTGAAATGCATCCTGCACAGAGCACTGCTGACACTGCTCTGAAGAACTGTGCTGCTGCCTAGGCCAGGAGAAAGTCACTGCTTTTGACTGTAAATCCATTCCTATTTGGAGCTATAGGATGAATTCCTTCAGTGCTTGGGTAAGCTCTTTGTTAGAATGAGAACCAACAGATTCTGCACGCTAAGTGTCATTTCTTTTAACAGAACCATGGTAATCCATGAAACCCGAGTTCAATGCTTATTTATAATCTATTCAAGAAGTACTATCCATGGGGGTAAAAAAAAAAAAAAAAGGATCCCCGAAGTTTTCTATAGACACAGTGAGTTACTGAACTCATGGAAGTGTTTCAGACATTCAGAGTGGGCAAGCACAGTCATGGGTCCCATCAATGGCCAGCTAATATTCCAGGGGATTCAGTTACTGTGTCTGGGCACATGTTCTACTTGGCTACTGGCTTAAATCTGTTTTTTTTTTCCATTTCCTCTATCAATGTAAGTCTTGGCTAACAAAGAAATCTCATGTCAAGACTTTGATTTCTTCAGTCTTTCATGTCATTCTTCCTACAGACACTGGTGAAAGTCCTTTCAGAGAAAAGTATTGCTTCTAGTCCAGTTGGAAGATCACTCTTATAATTCTACAAGGCAAAAGGGTCACCATAAAGAGTAATTTGTTCTCATATTTGTTCTCATTCCTCCTAACTTCTGTGTGGAACAACACCAGTCCTTCATAGTGCATAAAAGTTCACTTTGGGGATAACTAACTGTGACTGGCTAGTAAAGCACTTGTGAAGATAGCTAACTACTCAGAAAGAAACGAAATAATAATCTATGCTATGGTTATAATGACTTTGAAGTTAGCTTCAACCCCATCTTGAGATAAATGGAAATTTTTTATATATCCACTTCTTTCCTCATCTCACTTTGTGAGTGCCTTTAGGAAGCTCTCAAGGTGCTCTTTGTCACCAGCTCCATTAGTGAGAAGTATCAGGAAAGGTCAGTTCTGGAAGAAATTTGACATCCTTTTGTGCAACAAAGACATGCTGTGTCTTTGTAACAGATACTGGTGTCTGAGGTCTTGGTAATTCAAGGGATAATTGTTATCTGAAGCTGTTACAGAGAGACATTGTATGAGCATTTCATGGAGCCTTCCCCAAATTCCCACTATACACTGAAAAACTGACTTTTCCCCAACTGACAGAAGTACTTATTAAATGGGCTTCATAAATATAAAAAGTTCTTTTAAAATACAGCTTTTGTTGTAAAGCAGCACATAAATGACTATATTAAATGTGACTTTTATGAAAAATTCAACGTGTTTGGGAGCAGACAAGAATACTGTGAGTTTGGTTATAAGGCACTGTGTACTTCTCCAATTCAGAAGAATCTCAGCCATTCTTTACTTAGTAATTAATAACCATAACTCCTTTGTTGTATTTGCTGCATGCAGTTCATTCACCCTTCCTCTAGCAGCCTTGTCAGGGCAATCATTTCCTAGCACATTCTCTACTGGTGAGTCCAGTTAATTCTTTCTCCTTTTAGCTGTAGAGACATCTAAATAATACTCCATCTATTGTCTGCTTGGTTGGTGCTCTCAGCTGATGGCAAGTTGTTATCTTCAAACTGATGAATAAGCAATTGTTTGTTATTGGCCTTGCGGGGAAATAGCTGTGTTTGCTCTGTTGACCCCCATATTTCTGTGTGTGGCTCAAGTAGTGTCCCTCTCAATCCTGTCTCCCACAACAAAGGCACACCTCTTGCCTTCTCTTCACAACAAATATATCTCCAGTGCATTTGTAATGCAGAGTAGGCAAGGTTTTGCAGTTGCCTGACATTCAACAGCTTCCTCTGCTTTCTTTCTGATTCCCCCCAAATGACTAATTTTCTCACCAGCCATAGCTAATAGCTGTTCTGATACTGTTTAATTCTGGATACCACAAAGCAGCTGGTTTTGAATTGTTCAGACAGGCCTCTAGTTTAATAGACACTAAAATTGATTAGATAAGCCATTAGGCTCAAAGGTCTTTGTCATCTAAGGCATTATTTACTTCTTTAAAGCCTTCCATAATCAATCCACAATTTCCAGCCAGGAAGACACACCTAAATGTAAAGCTGGAGAAGGTGCCAGTCCATTTTTACCTGGTCACAATGAGCATCACTAGCCCTGAGGAAGGAACTGTTGGCTGGGAGGTGCCCAAGTGTAATAAAAGAATTTAGATGTTGCTAGGTGAAGCCAATTTGTATTTGTTTTGATTTTGTGGAATAGCATATGGCAACTTTTCACTGTGTCTGAGGTCAGTCAGATTTCCAGGCATAGAATAATACACACAAGCATGCCTCTAACCTGCAAATCATTAGCACAACACATTTTTCAGCCCTTGCACTGTGCTTTGCCTTGGTGCCTAAGAGAGCTCTTGTTTTTCACTCATGCCAAAGTTCAAAGCCTCCAGTGCCACAGCAACCTGCAAATTTTCTGGGAGTCAACCCAAAGATGCTCTCTGCTCAGTGACCCTGTGGCTGCACACCTTTGCCTTCTCACATCCTTGGGAGCCTGTCTTCCCCATTTAATCACAATGCTTTTACTGCAAGACGAAGAGACATCCAGCAGCTGCTCATTGAGAATCCAAATGTATGGGCAGAAACTGAGTGACCTCAGTCAGAAAAAAAGACAGGTCTTTCATCTTCTCACACAAAAATAATATGAAGCAGGAAATATTTGCTCTGAAAGACAGATTCCTCATTAGTTTTCTTCCTATTTTTTTGCAGGACCACAGGGTGCTTGTAGTGAGAGAGAGACACCAGAGAGGCTCCTGTAAATGCTCAGAGGGGAACTGAAAAAAGAACAGAGGGACTTTTTCCTAGAAGTGACCGTAGAAATAGCCTCATGAGATATTTGACTAAGAAAATGAAGGAACTTGAGGGAATTGAGAAATCTTATCAGCGAAGATATTAAGAAAAAAGGGCTTCAAAACAAGACTGTTAAAGCAGTTATGGAGAAACAGGCCAAAAAAGCAGGTAATTTTGACAAAGAGTCAGCATCAGTACAGCAGTTCTCAGACTGTTTTCCACCCCCTGCCACAACTTCCCACTTTCATTCTGTAGCTTATGGGAGAGCCTGTGTTTGGCGTAGGCAAGGCCACAAACCAGAGCAACACACAGAATTAGCTCTACTTGATAGCTCTCATAAAAAGTCACAATCCTCCCAGCAAAAGAGAGTGGTCTTCTGATAGCCAGAGGTATTGGAAGCCTTTATGAGGATTTTTTCTGTTCTACTATTTGCACCAATGCACTTGAATTCTCAGTGCTTTTTATAAAATTTTGCCTTGCCCGGAAGTGACAGAATTTATACATTTTGTTCAGGATTGCCCTGCACCTTTTTGTTACCTGAACAAAACAGTGCAAAAAGAAGCAATTGATCTGATCTTGTTCAATATTGTGCAGGACACAACAATGGCACATGCAGACAATACTGTCTGCCCTTTGCAGCAGGCATCTTGCAAAGGTGTGCACCTCGATTATCTTCTGCCTTACAGCAGTGTAGATTCTTAAAACAAGACAGCTGAGATCGCTCAGAATAAGGGCAGCACAGGCATCCTAATAAAGTCTGCAATATTCTACAGAGTTCTGAAGTGCCAGCTGCCCCATTTTCAGATACAGGATTCTGAATTCCCTGGCCAGCGCTCTGCATGTGGAATGAGTGGCACGGGTTCCTCTGGGCACAGCCTGGAAGCTGTCCTGCCTGCTCACCAGCTCTGCCTGCATCTCTGCATCTCTGCTCATGCTGGGCAGCCAGACAGCTTGGGCTGGCCAGTCCCATCTCCACTGGCAATGCCCATAGCCAGCCTCAGAGGCATTGGTCAAACAAAAGGAAGCAACACTGGGTTTATGGACAGGATCTGTCACAGATCACTGACCCAGTTGGAGAAAATGAGCAAACAGTTTCTTAAACAAGTAAATATGTAAAAATAAGTAAACATGAAAGTTGGTAGTATCCAATATTTCACCTTAGGAGACAAAAATCCTGCTCTCCCCATGCTGAAACATACCTAGAGCCTTCTTAAACTATAGATGGTAAATTCTTAATAGGAGAACCTTGCTGAGTTTAACCAACTCATAGTTATTTGTGCTAGGCTCTCCATTTCAAATGAACTGATCACTGAGGCAAAAATCCTGGGTTTATTTATGGATCCACAGAAGCACTGTCCACAAATGATACAGAACACATCCCCCAGAAGATATGTGTTAGAAATACATTAAATTTGCAATTAGCAAACAACAATAAAAACTCATATGTGTTAAAAGGATAATGCCATCGAAAGGCAACAAAATAAATAGTACATAATTAAATTGTGAAATGCATGATTTTTGCTCCCCAGCCACCAACCCTGCTGGCAAGGGCAGCTCCAGACAGGAGCTCAGGCTAATGGAGGCACAAGTTCAGCAGGTTCACCTTATCTGTACCACACAGCGCCTGGCCAGTAATTGCACACACTGTGAGCAGCTGCCCTCCAGTCACAGGTATGGGAGCCTCCTAGCACTGTCCTTGCTCTCTTGGGTCACTTCCCATCAAGAAAAGCCTGACCTGACTGTGAGAAAGGGAGCAGGCAGTGAACACTGGCAGAAGTACCACTGCAAATGAGATTGACTTTAGTAGAAAGATTTTTTTTCCTGTGTGGTTCTCAGAAAATTACTCTGGAAATGCTGGAGGCTGCATGTTTGTGAGGTGAACTCATTACTCCCAGGGCTGAGGAAAGCTTCCTGAAGGTAATGAGCTGCAATGCCTGGCATGAAGTAGGTGTGCACACAAATTTGGCATTTACCTGCTATTCATGTGTTTGATTTTGAAACAAAGTGAAAAAAAAGCACAAGAAGGCTTCATATGACGGCGGTGGTTATAAGTATAACCTGTTCCTTTTTAGTGCTCCCTGCTCCTGCCCACTGGGGTTATTCTCTACATACTCCTAGCTGATTCCCTCCTCTCAGGCAGGTATGTACACCAGGATGCCTAGATCAGCAGGATGCTTTACATTTTGATGTGTATATCCTTCAGCCCCTGACAAGCAACACAGAAATGAGAGGTCGTTCTTCTCAAGCATAGAACCTTCAACAAGCACATTCTTTTACTTAGCAATGGCATGAATATCCAGCTTTACTTTCCAAGCTGACACGGCATAAAGGAATGAATTAAACTACATTTATTCTGGATCATTTTTACTGACAACAGTGAAAGCTACATCTGTCTGCGACTTGCTCATTTCTGCCAAAATTTTCCTGAAAAGCAGAATAGCTTTGAAAGACAGAAACTTCAGACAGCCAGCAATTTCTGGATTGCTCTAAATCAGGGTCAAACATTGCACTCATCCACTCCGAGTAAAGTGGTTTGATAAACCTGTTCAGGCACCTAGAGCAGTGCAAGTTTCCCATAAATGCCAAGACAAAGCCTTTTACTTTGATCTGGATATGTTTTTGAGTTAAAGGAGACTAGACAGGAACCAAACTTATGTGAGTTTGTTCCCTTATGTGAGTGTTACCTGACATCTGCAGTTTGTGGCAAGGGCAGCCTTTGTTTTGGTTAGACTATCCCAAAGAGAGGAAAACACCAATGAAAATCGGGAGGTGATCCTCCATTTATTCACCTGTGTTCTGATTTCAGGCATGTTTGGGCTCAAGTGTTTTGTGATAACCAGTATTTGCTACATATTTGAAATATCATCATCAGTCCATACTAATTGTGTTAAGAATGCAGTAGATATTAAAACCACAAAGTGAATACCACATTGGATAGTATGATCAAACACATAGTAAGGTAGAAAGTATTCATAAAGGATCAGAAGACAAAATGTGATCCATGTGCCAGTGGGCAGAATGCATTGAATGAATGGGTAAGTGGGACTAAGTCATTAATATAATTTCATCAGTTCAAAAATACCACTGCCAAATCAAAGCAGCTATCTATTTTCTGCCCAAGAGCCACACATAATTTTCCTCCATTACTCAATCTTCTTTGTTTTGATCCTATATAAGCTTAAAACTGTGAGGAAAGAAATCCAGCCTGTATGGAAAATTGCTGTGGGATTGCAAAAGATTTAAAGCTTGCCAAAGAAAATGAACTCTAAAAACTGTTTGCCTTGTTTATGTGTTCTCCTCAGGCCCTCTTGTTTATTAAGGCTCAATATATGATCAGGTTACCTTGCGTCAGCCAGGCTGTGGTAATTGTCTGTGTGCACACTTTTGGCCCACAGCAAATGCAAGAAAATGTAACCTGGTTTAAGCCCCTTTCACTGCAGGCCTAGCCCAACTTACCTTACATTCCCTGCGGGTGGGAGCATGCACCTACCTCAGACACAGTAACACACTGCATCCCAGGGGCCTTGTGCTGTGTCTGAGACCCAGGATTAGGAGAGGCACCCTAAAGGGCATTTGGGACAGCTTGTCTTTCCTTCTGCAGGTATATTGCACAGGCACACGAACGAAGGGCTTACCTGCCATGCCTCCACCTTCTTTATGTCTGCACAGGACCCGTTGGTGAAGAGGCCCTTCCCAGGGGTACAGGTATAAATATCCTGCAAGGCATGGGCGATGGAATACACTGCCAAGTACACGTTATAGGATATCCGCAAGTGTGTGTAGTCCATGTACGGCGTCTCCACGCTGGTGATGTTCTCATCCCCTGTGCATGGAGGTCGGAAGGCAGACGTTCCATTTCCAGCTCCCAGCCCCTCTTCGTGCCCCTTGTGAAAGGAAGTGGAAGCAGGAGAATTTTTGGATCCATCAGGGAGATAGCAGTTAAATGTCTCCTCCCAAAACTCCTTGGCAAAGCCGTTGTTGGTGGACTTGGGATGCACCTTCTGCAGGAACTCACGAAATCCTGGGATCTGTCCTGCCTTCAGCGCAAACCCGATGGTGCTGCCGATGACACGGAAGAACTCCGGCATGGCTATGAGGGAAGAGCTGGCCCAGGCCTCGCTTGCCAGCCAGATCTTGCCAGTGATGTTTCTCCTGACAATCTCTTTGATGAGAGGCTCCAGATCTGGGCCACTGGAAAAAACAACAATCACTCTTGCTGTGGAGTTCTGGATAACCTCCACCACCTGCTGGATCTCCTCTTCGTCTGAGTACTGGGAGATGAGCTCGCTAAAATCAATGCAGATATCTCTCTCCTCTGCCTCTTCCCGAAATTTTTCAATCCCTGGCCGGCCATAGTCATCGTCAGCTGCGATTGTTCCCACCCAGTTCCAGCGAAAGTACTCGATGATGTCTGCCATGGCCGTGGCCTGATGCTCATCGTTGGGGATTGTGCGCAGGAAGGACTTGAACTGGTTCTTATTGCTCAGGAGACGACTGGATGAGGCATAGCTGACCTGTCAGAGCACAGCAAACAAGCAAAACACACCATAAAGTGAAATGCCTGAAATAAACTGCCTCCATTTACCTAGCATCCCTACCAGCCTGGGAAGCACATTTTCTTAGCCTGCGTTTGCAGGTGATCCACTCTGAGGTTTCTCCTTGCTGTGCCTGTCCTACAGAGGCACTCATACAGGAGCAGCTGCTCAGACCTGAGAGGCTGGAGCCAGCTTGTGCCCACCTGCAAGGTCAAAGATCTGAGGGAGAGAGAAATGGACACTAGACTGGAGGAATAGCAAAGATTTCTGTCAAATCCAGAAATAAAAAGAACATGCCACCTAGAAAAATGAGGGCGATGCACTGAATTAAGACAAAACAGAGGCTTTCTCTGTCCTGAACCAGACATGAGACAGCAGGATGGTATTGCCATTCCAAAGCTACTCTGTCTTTCTCTCCTTGCCTTTGACATCCATCCCCATCCTTAAACAGGCTCATTTTGCCTTTTATATACAATCCCTGTCAGCTGACATAAGAAGAATGTGATGTATATCAGCTTCCTTGATCCTGCAGCGTGTTATGGTAATGCTACTTTAGCAGCGTTTCCTGACTGCTGGCCAAAATCAGCAAAGAAGCCAGTCCATCTTTCATTAGCCACCATGTTTTATGGTTAAAACTGGATTTTATTTCCTCTTCTAAAGCTATCAAGAAATGCTTTAGTTTCCTAATCAGAATAAGTGCCACATGCTCTTAAGATATAATTTGAATTATCTCCAAGTAGGAAGAAAACCTTAAAACCCAGATAATAACTGTTTAAAGATCTGGAGAACTTCTAAAACACATTTTGAGATTGGTATCTGAATTCTTTGGGACTGACTCTCATTTGAAAAAGTCTTCTATAAACAGTTCATTTTGTACAAAGTGGAATTTTACAGAAAACCTTATCTTCTCCTTAAACTCTGTTATTTAATGTTTCTGCAAGAAGAAAGAAAAGGAGGTCTCATAGGGCAGTTTCAAGGGCTGCAGGTGTAAACCCTCCTTTCACAGAACTGTACTCTCCCCTGGACAGGCTCTTGCCCAGTGCTACTCTCACCCCCATCAACCTCTTTCCAGGAGTACAGGCAATGTGTTCCACTGCCACGTGTGCTGTAAGGGGACACTGACCTGAGGTCCTGAGACACAGAACAGAACTTGTAACATTTTCAGTGTCTACGTCAACAGAACGAGCAATGAGCCGTACATTAATTGTAAAATACATCTCCAATTCCTACTGAAATGCAGGGCCTAATAAGCCTGGATTTGCTAATGGCCTTGCTATAAATGGCTGTGACAATTCTACCCAACATCTGCCAGTCTAAAAGCCTGCTTTCAGTTGTCATGCTTCAACTACCTGGCTGAGACTTCGTTCCAGAAGTGAACCTCCTGACATCTACCCTTTTCTGCAGCCTCTAGATAAGGTACTGCCTCATGGGACAAATGTCATTCTCTGTTTAAAGAGAAAGTCTGAGAACTGCAAACATCTCTTATGTTCAGTTGAACTCACCAACCCTTCTCAGCTGCCCCTGTTCACTTGGTAATGGGATGTGTAAATCAACAATGCCCATAAGATGTCATCAGGATGTTTATTTACACACCAACTTCCAATGCCACTCTGGGCAATACCCAGATAGCACAGCTTAAACCACTCCTGCCCTGCTCAGAGACCAAATGTCCAGTTTTTCAGACTCCTGCAAAGGAGGCAGACTGATAAGGCTCAACAGACAAGATATATTACTGTGCACAGGGCAATCAAGAATCCTTCTTCATTCGTGGTGCAGATGGGAATTGCAGCCCTGGCTGAAGCAAAGATACATTTCTCAGGACAGACTGAGAGCACATTCTGACACAGTCTTGTTATAAGGGCTCTTGTGAGCTCTGGCACCTCTATTAATTTTGGAAGAGGGATTGGAAGTGTTAGGCTGTGCAAGGTAACACTTAAATGGATAAGGCCAAGCATATTTTCCAAAGCTGACTTCAGTGTAGAAAAGTAAAATCAAGAGCAAAAATATTAAGGCAGCCTTGTACTTTACTTAGGGTTGTGGCAGATCAACCAGCCTCTTAAACAAAAGGATGGGGCTGTGGATGCTGGCACTGGCTCTAGCAGAGCCAGAATGTTTACAGTTACTGCTGCATTCACAGACTAAACCACTCTAGAGGACTCTCCAGTCCTCCTAGGCTAGGCTGCTGTTGGCCAAATGTTGTTATGGCTGCTCAGTAACCTTTATATTTGGAGACTGCAAAGGGCTAGCAGGACATATTTCTATCATAACAATGACATCCACCCCCTCCCGCCCCCTATTTTATTACTTCTCTCCTATAAATTCTATTGGAAATGGCAAAGATTAAGCAATCTCTGCTTAATCTCTGCAGAGTAGAGGAGCAGGCCACTTCTGCAACCTAAACAAGTGAGGTGGAAACGTACCTGAGGTATGTAAAAGAGTCCCAGCAGATTTGCCACAGCAGTGGAGATGCCAGAGCCAGTTGCTCCCACGACTGCAATGGTGGAAGGGATATGTTCTGAGCAGTTACAGAATTCATCCAGGTTCAAGGAGTCTATCTTGTTCTGGGCCACAAAACTCAGTGTGGCCTCCAGGGCTTTCGAGACTGTATTGCAAGTGTCAAATATCCTATATCCCAGGGTCATGTTGGGAAGGAGAGTTGGGCTACTGTTTATTTCTTCTATGGCAAAGATCATAGCCTGGAGCCAGCGGAAGCCTCGGAAATTATACCTGGGGGAGCAAAGATAAAAACGAAATAGAGTGAGAAGGAGGAAAAAAGAGCAGAGGAGACCAGGAATGAGGCAAAGACAGAGTGAAAAATTCCAGATACAAAAGGCAAAAGCAATTTATGTGATTTCTTGCACTCTACTAAATTTGGAACATTTTGCTTTTGTCTGCTACAGAAAAGGTGTTTTTGCTACAAGGTTTAGTTCTGGCTCTCAACTTTTCAGTTTGGGAGCTCACTCCAGAGGTAACCTTTTCTAAGTCCCCTAAAACCTGGGAAATTAAAAGACAGCCTGTCTGGAGTGATAACTGGCCTGTCCCTTGTGCTCAGGACCCTAAACCTGATCTCATGATCCCTGAGGAAATGGATGTTGTGATCCTCTGACTGAAAGCTGCACCTACCAGGTTTGCTTCCAGGCTCCTCTGACATGTTTCTGAATGCAGATGGCAGTGTCTGCTAAGCCTGTGCTGATGCTGCCTGGGACTTAGGCTTGGGATACTCCTGGAGTGTGTCAGCTCCTCCTGGCTTTGGGCAGGCAGAGCAGGCTGAGCCACAGCACTGGCACGCTGCTGGATGCAGAGGTGCCTCAGAGCTCTGCTCAGGGAAATTCAGCCTCACATGGCACCCTTCAGTTTGTGAGAGAGAGCACAGTCAGACTGTTCATGCCAGAGATCCGAGACGCTCTAAATATAGGTCCTAGTGCAAACTGATAACTTGTTAATTAGATACTTCAGTGCCTTCATTCAAGGAATAACTTTTCTCATTATTTTGGTTCTCTCACACAATTTGCTTTAGACACGAACTCAGAAGATGCCCTCAGAGCTGGTCTGTGAAACTGAAACTGAAACTGGTTTTTGAAGCCTCCTCTCTTCTCTAAGCTGGAGAAGCTGAGTTTTCTGATTATCTTGCCTGTAGCTAAGGCAGAGCTGCAGATTGGTGGCAACTGTCCTGCAGGAGCTGGGAGTCCTTGTTTATGGACATCAGTAGCCTGGCAGTGGAATAAGCTGCAGTACGATGAATTGCTTTTCCACAAAGTAGAGAAACTTTGTGGAAAGCAGCAGCAAGAAAGTACCTTTGATACACACTATCCTGAAGTTTCACTGTGTTTCCCCTGTAAAGTTTCCCTGGCAACCATTTGTGTGCCTGTGAGGCTGCCGAGTTTTAGGGCAATGCAGCTGGAATGGCAGAATCTTTCATCAGCAGAAACCTGCCCTTCCTTGGAATGCACTGTGAGTCAGGATAGCAGCTAGTTTGCAGTTCTGTGCTGAGTTGCAGGGGAAAACAGGAAAGTGTCAGTGCTGTTATGCTTGAGATACACCAGGAAAAGTGACGGACCCCAAAACTGGAAAAGCCTGGGGAACAGCCTGGCCAAGAACAGATCCTATATGAAATGGTAAATTGTAGGTTTCACATGAGTTACATTTTGAAGTGCTTAGAGAAATGTTTCTATTACTAAGGTGAAGATTTCTAAAAATAAGCTTAATGAAATCACAACCCTTCAATCTCTGAGATATATGACCTAAACATTTTTAATGGCTGGATTAAATTAATTGCTTCCAAAGTTGATGCTAGCTATGTCTGACTTTTTCAAAGCTGAATGAACAAAGCCACATTACTTCCATTCCAGGAGTTTTATCTGATTCATCTGGGGTCAAAATTTCTAATGATATCACATCTAAGGTTTATAAGTCTTAAAAACTTCATTTATTCAACTTGATTTCACCTCTCCAGATATCTTTGGCCAAATTCCAAATGAGGTTCAGCTCTGAGGTTATGCCTCAAAGCCCAGACAGCACAATTTCAGTACAGATCACTTCAAGTACGAAAGTTTGAGTCCTAGTTATAACTTATTACCAAAGGGACAGTTAGCTTTGTTAAGATTATTCTTTAGAAGCACACGAGTGTGGGTTACTGATAGAAGTAATTTGGTCATTTGGAATATTTTTTGCTC
Source organism: Melospiza georgiana (assembly GCF_028018845.1). Taxonomy (NCBI): domain Eukaryota; kingdom Metazoa; phylum Chordata; class Aves; order Passeriformes; family Passerellidae; genus Melospiza; species Melospiza georgiana. Next base: position 80,944,748 of record NC_080431.1, read on the forward strand.
TAGTTCCAAACCATTAAGGAATGAGGTGCAACAAGAGAGCTCTGAGATAAAAGGGCAAGGCTCAGAGGGATTGAGTCAGTGAGTGCTGTGTACAGGAAAAGACGTCTTGGGCACACCATATTGCTTCACGTGGTCAGTAATGCACACTGGGATAAATGGAAACAAGGAAGGGGTTTTTTCTTTCTCTTTTTCAAAAACTGCACGTGTTTACAGATATTTTTAATATGAATAGGATTTGAAGCAAGGAGCCATATTCAGGCTCCTCATGTAAAAGAGAAAAATTGGATTGCATCTTCTATATTTAAAGGGAAGGCTACTGAGAACCTGGGAAGTTCAAAGATGCCACTATACTGCTGGGATAAGCTTCACATATTTGAGTGAAGCAAAATTAAAAAGCAAATTTAAAGCCTGCTCACTTTAAATTATACAGGCTAAGTATGACAGAAAATTATTTTGCCTGCTTGAAGGAATTTGGCTTTATTTTTTAAAATGCCACAAGGTGGTATCTTCAGATGGTATCTTCGAAAGCAGTGAACTGGATCATCTGACCCTTCTCTTCAAAGAAATATTTGGCATTTAATTCAGTAAATGCAGACTAAGGTCCACAATACACAGTTGATTTTATTTTCCTTTCTGACATATGCTCCTGATTAGTGTATATTTACAGTATAAGGCTCTAGCTCAGGTACTTGCATTTGGAATTATTTTATTTTTGGAGGGAAAGGAGAGTGGGGCTGTTTTCTGGGAGCTACAATCCAAAATATCTTTGAAATACTTTCAATAATTTATCTTAAACTAACCTAGGCGAGAGACCTGCTGTTCTCTTCACTTGCACCTCTGCTGACAGCAGCATCAGCAGCTCAGGAGGAGAGGATCAGATGGGATGAAGACAGCACTCCTCATTCTGTCTTCTCTAACACCTGATACATCTTCAGACAAGCTGTCATTGTGTCACCTGAGACAGCGTTGTATCGGTTCCATAACACAGATATGGTCAGACAAAGGCAGTGCTGCCAAACTGCTCTAAATAAAGCAAGATCCTTCCAATTTCTATGAATGGATATTTTGTAGACAATTTCTCTCCCACTATACTGTCAGATCCCAGCAAGGGGCTGCAGATAGGTTCCTCTTGGCTTGGTGTGTACATGAGGGATTGCTAAGAGCAGCTTTGAACCTGGCAGCAGGTCCCACCGATGCAGCTGACCTCCTGTGCCATGCTGCTGCTGTGATTAATATCATCAGTCACTGGAATGCTCTGCCAACCATGCAGCAATTTGACTGGTAATTTCCATGAAGGAACTGTTCAGTATTTACTATCAGAAGCACAGTTTCATTAGATTTCCAGAATATTTAAATAGCCACTGGTATTTTCTTGATGGAAAAGAAGCAGCCTCCAAGGCTTATTTTCTGCCATATTACTTTTACAGGTATGTTCACATAGTCTTGCATTTTGTGAGATGTGGTGCTATGAAAAGTGGCCATTAAGCTCTCAATGAGAGTTTAATGTAAATAATTCAGAGCCCACAGGTGTAAAGGGGGATTTTTATTTACACTCCTTCCTTAAAGGTTTCCCTTCTGATACTTGTTCTCCCACCCCTCAGAATATTCAACCCACTGATCTTTCTATTCCCAAGGAGGGGCACAAACTGGAAGAGAGACATTGGGAACAACACCTGGCTGTGACTGTCACCTCTGCAGAGGACAGCAGTGCAGCAGACCAGTTTGTTAGAAATGAAACATGTCTGTCAAACGCTGCTCAGGATGGCTGAAATGTCCCAGCCAACGCTTCAAAGAAAGACTATGCAAATGAAGGGGCACGAGCTGTCTGCATGGTTTAAGTTTCCCATAGCTCCATCCCCTGTTTGTTTGTGGGGTTTGGTTTTAACAGCTCTTACTGTCTGGATCCAGCAGGGAAATTGGTCCTGATCCTTGCTAGTCTCCATAAAGAAATAATTCACAGCCTCATGTGTATTCATGACCTTCATTTATCACACTTGCAAGGTACTAAGCAATGGAATATGATGCAAAAAAAGGAGAAAGTGATGTGAAACCTCTGAATAAAGCTTTCACTTACCCCCCCATATCTGACAGGTAGTTATACTCAGAAATGCTGGCAAAGCCTGCATATACCTTTCGATCACGCCAGCACTCCTCTTTCTCTGGTGGTTGTATGCACATACTAATTTCTCTGTCCTCTCTAGATTTCCAGTACATTGGTTGCATGTTATTGCTGCTACTGTTATTTCTGAGCTATGCAAGGGGGAGACCTTCAATCATTTGTTGGATTCCTGCAGTCATAGGTATAATGAGTTGCTTACCACTCTTACGATCAAGGACTGTGGGTGAGGGGAATTATGCAGAACAAAGAAAATCAGAAATTAAAAAATTACAATTCAGATGGTGAATGGAAGAGAGACCAAGTGACATAATTACATCTCAGGGAAGAGAAATTCCAAATATCTTTTTGTACATTCAGGTCTGCAATGGGATTAGCAAATCCATCTGCAAGGGCTAGAATTAAAATTCTGTTCTCTCAGATGGACAGAGAAGCTCAGTGGGCTACAGAGTCCTGGAGCTATGCTCTGTGAAGTCCTGCACTATGACGTGGGGACAATGTCTCACCACAGTTTCACAGCTTGAAAGCTTTGTGTCACAGTGTGGGACCTTAGCTAGACTGATGATCAGAATACAAGAAAACTGCTAATCTCCCTGAAATCAAGAAGGGGCAGAAAAATCAGGTTATGAATAGGCCTAGGGGTGCTGACAGCGAATGGAATGGGGGTCAGGGCTTGCTGGTGCTGTGCTCAGTCTCTGCCTCCCCTGCACACATCAGATATGCACCAGCAAATGTTATGAGGGAAGTTGCTGCAGCAGCCCCTGAGGCATACAAAGACAGGAGGTGTATTCATACCAAATGCAGGATCCTTGATTGCCAAAACAACAAACAGGAAACAAAACTCCTTTCGCTTGGTGTATTCCTATCTGACATTTAATGTGACACAATCATGGGTACGTTTTCATTTTGGACTCTACAGTTCAGTGTTTAGAGCACAGGGATGCATTTTCAGTAGCAACAGCACAAAAAGAATGGGGAACCAATTGTTACTGTTCCCTTTTCCTTTCACTGCTGAGTTATCTACATAGTTTCTAAATAATCATGTGCCTGGTATGCATGGTAGGTTCAGGCCAGTATGTTTGCTGAGCCACAAGAGCATGAAGAACATAAAAGCTGAGGAAGTAGAGAGAAAACTGTCCTATCCTTTTTGAGAAGCCCCAGATGCCCTATCCATTGCTAAGCCCAGTTTGGGAGCATAGGTATGGCACTGAACACAGCTAAATGTCCAAACAGCACTGATCAGCTTGAACAGTCCTCAAAATAGAGGAAAACCACATTATCTGAAGTTATTTGATTCTAAACTCTAAAATGGACCACCCACAGGGTTTCAGTGGGGCCCTTAGGTCTTGTTGTGGAGCTTTTCACATGGTCTGATGACTTGCTGCAGCAAGAGAGCCTGAGGAGAGAGAGGATGCTCATTATCCCAGAATGACCTGGGTCTAATTTTCTTATGTGATATGAGACACATTTTTCTATGTAATAAAAGAGATCAAAATCTGTATGCAGCCATCTGAAAAGGGCGTGGGTATAAAACTTATTAGCCTCAGCTTTGAAAAGATACACCAGTGCTGGAGAAGGCTCAGAGAAGGGCAACAAGGGCAGGTAAAGGTAAGGGACAGATTCAGCACCTTTGGTTTGACCATGTACAGTCACATTTGTGTTTCTCTATGGATTTCTATCTGATTTGCTAATCTGTGGATTTTCCACCCTACAGAAGTTTTTGACACTACAAGATCAGGGAGACTTACTTTGTGAAGAAACTAGAACCTGTATTTTTTTTTCTGCCCCCAAAAATACAAGTTTGATAATTCCAGACCAGTCAGTTGCCTGGAACCTAGGAAAGTCACATATGATAATGTAAGATTTTAGCAAAACACTTGAAGAATGTATTGAACTCCTAGAGTCAGCATGCACAACCCTGCCACAGGCTGATCACGGGGTCCAAAACAAAAAAATGGCTACCATGGTTGTGTTGAGAGATTTCTGTACAACTTGAGCAGGAGGGATTTTCTGACTTCAGTACTGCTTAAAATAGAAAATTCTTTCAGAAAAAATATCTGCTCTCAATTGTACATGTACCAATAACAAGGAATACACACAAACACTCCCATGTATTAATTACCTCCATCATTAAAACCTGATGACCAATCTCAAAAAGTCTTCTCAATACAACCTCTTTTGAATTAAACATTTCCTGCAAATGGATATTTTCTGGTAAAGATGTGTGCAATGAAGCAACTTGCAGTTATTTGTGGTCCAATCATCCCCTTGTTCCTTTTGTGGTTTCTACTACCTCTGCAGCTAATCTCTGACCTTCATTCTTTCTCCAACAGCATTATACTATCAACTCACAATTTACCCAACTCCCTGAAGGATATGTGCCACAAATGCCTGCCTCTGCAGACATCTTTTTTCTCTTTTGCACCTATACCTTCTATCTTCATCACCTGCTTACAAGGGTAAAAAGAACAGGGATTTTATCCAGGCAAATTTCAGCTGGAGGATACCTTTTAGCAGATTGAAAGCCACCCAGAAGGATCTCCCATTGTGTCCTTAAAACAGCTAGTCTGGCTTTTCAGGATTTGTCTGTCATTGGCAGTGCTACCTCATTAACATGCCTTTTGGCAACCACACACTTGTGGTACTTGTGGCAGAACATTTTCCAGCCATCTCTTCCAATAATGTGACCATGTCAAGACAGCCACTGATGCTGACCCAGAGTCGATAGAAGTAAAAGCTGTTTAGTTTGCAAATATGTGCATTGTCCTGCCTGCCAGCTGGAGCAGGAGAAGAAAATAGAGCTGAAAACATCCATTGCTTTCCAGCATTCAGCTTTTAAAATAATGCATATGAGAGAGAAAAAAAATGCTGAAAGGCTGGCAGAGATTCTTGCTCCGTGAAACAGACATTGCACATACATTTAGTTCATGACTGTCCTGTGCACACACTGAAGAGGCCAAAATAATCCCTGATTATTGAGACCTGCGTGTGCTCCTCGCGACAGGAGATGGTTCTGGGGATGATATCATAACCTAGATGGACGTGTCTTGCTCAGGGTTTCAGTGGGAAACCACACCTGAAATCTGTGAGTGTAACAGGAATGCTCTCTGCCATCCTTCATTGCCATCTGCAACAAAACTGAGCTAAATCCCCAGCCTAGGATGAGAGGTCCAAATAATTCCAGATACACAGTTCTTCACACATGGTAACAGGAAGTCCCATAATAATGAAATGTTTTGTCATGCATCGTCATGACAGAAATCCACATGAATTCCTAATATTTTGTTTATATGATGTTCCAGTTGCAATCAGTTTCTGTCATGCTTTCCACTTGTTCTATGTATTATGTTCAGGCTTGTAATGTTAAAAATGCCTCACATTTCATCATGCCTGCACTTCCATAATAAGAGAAATTGTTTTCATGTGCATTTCTCAGTCCAAAGTTAACTCCCAAACACTTAAGACAAAACACAGATGTGTTGTTTACACAAAAGAGAAGAACTCTGGGTGAAGGAAGCCTGCTCTAAAGTTTAGGACTTTTACAAAGTCCTGAAGAGACATTTATGTGTCATTCACTGAGATTTTTCAAAAGCCCTGACCTACCTCACTTTAACATTTTCACTTGTTTAGGCAACTTAACAGTTTTTAAAGTCTTAGAAAATGACAGGCAGAACTGGACAAAAAATTGATTTCTAAACTATTTGGCCATGAATTACTTTAATCAAATGAACTAAAAGGCACTATTGGGAATTTTCTGTCCTGCTAGGGAAGCTAATTTTCAGATGCTATTCAAATATTCCCTGTGAATGGCCCGATAGATCAGTATATTAATGTTTTGGCAGCTTCAGGTAGTACAAAGATTGCCCTCTTTCAGTGTCCAAACAGTATTTATGTTACTGTTTAACATACACACTTGTTTTTTCTATTATTTACATCATACCTTCCAATTGCAAGCATCAGATTACAGACCATATTTACGCAACACAAAGTCAAGAAATGTGAAGACTTCCCCATCAAAACTTTTTTATTTTCCCTTTTACCAGCTTACCTTATACACTCCACTGATTCTGGCCTTGATTTTAGATCCTGGTCTTTAGCAGCCACTCCAAAATGAATGGGGAACAATCCTCCAAGAATAATGTCTCCCTTCTTCTGTGCCCGTTGGTTTGGCCCATAGGCAGCAGTGCTCCAGGTAAACAGCAAAAGAATCAAGCAGCAGCTATATGAAGTCATTGTTCCTCTTTTCACCAGGGGGTTATTGGGTGCAAAATTGGAAAAGATGATGTAAAAAAGGAGATGTCAAAGCTTTTTCTTTCCTTAATACAGCACAGAGAGGATTTGGGGCACATGTTGGCAGGGAGATAAGCAACAAGGTGGGAGCCACAGTGCTGGTGTTTCTCCCTCTGTCTTCTCCATTGCAAAAAAGCAATTCAGCTTCCCTTCTTCCTTCATAACTGAAGCATTATGGAGAGCCCATCTCTGAGAACTGTAAAAAAAAGATTAGAAAAGTGATTCCAGCTATACACCAGGACCCCACATTGCCATGATGGTTCTGCTTTGTCAAGCCAAGCCCTCAATACGCCCCTGAAGCTCAACAACCCACCTGGGACACATCACAACCTTGGCAATGTCATCCAGGCACCCTGGTGACACAGCCACACCTCCTCAAACAATGTCAGATGCCTGATTCTCTGCCTCATACCTAAGGTGGGTGGCTTAATCTTCCTATGGTTCTGTGTGGCTCTGGTCATAGCAGGTGCTGTAAAACCTGTGATCTGATTGGTGTCTATGAGCAGAGCACACTGTGAGACCTGGGTGGGCAAGTGGGGAATAAGGAAGCATCAAACACAGTAAGAATCAAGTCTTTCTCTTAAGCAAATAACCACAATAATCTTTTGGTGTTGGTCCATCATCTCCTGTCTATTGAATCATTTTAACCCTCTGTCTTTGAACTTATCCTTGATAAAAATAAAACAAGCTCTTTCAGGCTCAGAAAGAGTTCTTTAGCATTGAAAGGGAGAATGAACTCCAGGGAAGCATTTGAAACCAAGATACTTCTCCATAATGAGTCATGAAGCCTTGAAAGGTTCGGCCGTTGAAAGCATAGCTATAGCAGCCTTTGAAGCCTGTTTCCTGGGGATGAAAAATTCTGCAGCTTCTCCATGCTCAATACAATTTCCCTGCAGCACGTCTACAGGCTTCCCAAACAAAGAACTAACTTAATTATGGCATATGAAAATGGCTGTGGCTACAGGAGAGGAGATAGCACAGAAAATTCACAAAGAACAGCTCTTCAGCCTATTTGAAACAGGTCTAAAAGCTGGTAGTAAAAATCTGAAGTTAGCGAAATTTAGAGTAGAAGCTAGGCATACATTGCTAATCCTGAGGACAATTAATTTCTGAAGCAAGTCATCAAGAGTTTTTAAGTGCTGAGAACCTTTTTATGAGGCTGACTTATTATCACTAAATGCAGCTATATGGATTTGATCTTCACCTAGGTCAAATAAAGAGCTATGCAGGGAAAAATTGTGATCGTGAGACTTCTTCTGGTAGCCAGTCTGGATGATCCTGCATGCTGTATGACCACCAGGAATGTGGAACTATTTCATACATTTTCATTACCATGAAGGTTTGGATGCAGCAGTCAATGAGAGAGGAGAGACAAAGCTCCTGCTGTTCTCGTGCCTCTGTGGTCACTGCACTTAGTTGGGCAGACACTGCAATTCTCTGTGGCAGGTCCACTCTAAACTGTTCTTTGGCCCTGGCTTGAACAAGTGCATTTTTATTGGCAAGGGCAATCAAATCTTTGGCTAGATATCAAGATATGTCTAGGTATTGGCAAGCGGCCCTTTGACAGCTGGATGATAGAATTTTTAACCAGAACCAGGATTAGGAGGGGACAGAGCAATGCAATGAGTAAGTGTCATGAAGGTGTTTGGGTTTTGATCTTTTCTGGCAGATGGATGGGGGTTTTGGCTTCTTCAGTGGCCCAACAGAATAAAGAACAAAACACTTTTCCATATTTCAGTCAGAGAAATGTCATTTTCCTCCCATCACCTGTGGTTTCAGGAGAAGTACAAACACTGGTGAAGTGCTGATACAGTGTCCTGAGGTGAGGACCAGCACAGGCAGGGCCAGCACTTAGAGATGAGAGGTTGGAAACAGGGCAAGCAATTTCTGAAGGGACACTGCAAAGACATGGGATGGTCTGACTAATGCTCTTTAGCTCAGCTCATTCCCTCCCCCAGCTGCCTGTGGGATGGCAGGGACTGGGGACTGCATGATCCGATAGCTGCAGGGATGGCGTTCCTGGAGTCTGGGCAAGGAACCACGCGTGGGACTCAACCAAGGTGGGATGAGGTCAGTGACTTCCCCATCTGCTGTGGAAGACCACAGCCTGCTGATTTACTACTCAGTTTTTCTGCTTTTACTTTAATAAGGTTTTCTTTTGCCTTTGGGGTTATTGGCTTATGAGAAAGGAAATTGTTTCCATCAGAAGCAGACAGACAATATAATTTTGTTTGCTGGGCTGCTGTGTAAGGTTTGGGCTGATGCTACTGAATATTTAGGAACTCTTCACCACAAGACAGTACATAGCTGAAGTATGAAATGTAGAAAAAGTAAATTCACATTCTTATTTCTCTTTTCTCACAGTAGACAAAGTAAAAGCATCCAAACTGGCAAAATACAGCAAATTTTAAAACAGCACTTACAGCAGTTGGTAGTCCCAGTTGTCATTCAAGAGCATGACAATGGAATAGACAATGAAAACAAAATCATTCATTCATGGTATAGGGAATCAGTTGGTATCTGTCTGAGTAATTTGGAGCTAGCAGTTCTCAGAGACAGGACACAGAACTGAAGTAACATCAGAGTCTGGGAACGAGATGGGCTGTGTATATATAAAGAACACCCCTGAGGCATAAAACTGAAGGATAAATGTCCAAAGATGCACCGGTACAGAAAAAGAAAACAAAGTGTATGCTCAGCTCCTCATAAATCTCAGTGTCCAAATTTACAACTCTCCATACCAAAATTTCAGCTATAGCTGGAAAACCAAACTCATTTAATGGGAGACAGAGGACTCACAGGTTTTCAAGTGCCCTGCACACCTGAAGATGAGAATATTTGAAGGCACCGATTTCCTGATGAACGGTTGTGATCTTGTTGCCAGTGCCCCAGATAATATCCTCTAGTATCAACTTCTGTTGTGGCAAATTTTCCTACAGTTCTCTTTTCTTTTATTAGATTAAGATTATGAGCCTCTTCCTTATTAAAGAAAGCATTACACAGCTAATGATTGAATTACCTGCTGATGTATGCTTCCAGACATAAAACTCAGCATACTACAAGTGGAAATTGTACTACTAATAGAACAAATTACTGTGGTCCTGCAGTTTCAGCTAATAAAGAAAAAAAAAGATTAAATTAACAAGCAACTGAATTAAGATGGAATCCGTTGATATTTTTTCCTTTGCAAATGTTTTTACATGTAGAGCATTATATGAGCTCTTCAATGCAGAACACCTTTTCCCTGTACATATATTCAGACGATAAAATCCCATAAGATTACTTTTGCAAGAAAATACAAAAACTAAATGGTAATTTTTTTTCCTTTTTTTTTGACATGGCCTGATTTTTAATCCCCCTCCCCTTAAAAAAATAATCCTCAGTAGTTTTTTCACCCTGTGTCATTAACTATCAGACATTTTGACTCTGAGCTGTCTTGGAAGAGAGCTTCTAAGCTTCCATGGAGGAATTTGAACTGATTCCAGGGACAGGATGAGCTACCAGGCAACTATTGCCATGGCAGGAGCAGTAGCTGAGGTGGGGAGGGAGGGTAGCCAGGTACAGCTGTGGGTACTTGGAAAGCTTGCAGCAATCAGTATAATTTTGCCAGCTGAATGAAAGTTTTAGTTGTCAGACTAAATCAGGCAGAAAAGCCAGAAATGCTCAATAAATCTATGGATTTTTTGGGGTGAAAGGAAGCTGAATGCCACACTCATGGCATGCATTACTGATGAAGTAACTAACCACAACTCTCAACAGCAGCTGCTCAGGTACGTCGAAGAGCTGGCATGGCAAGGATCTCAAAGGATCTCCATGAAGCTGCCCCTCAGCCCAAGAAGGGCTCAGCAACAGTAGTGCACCTCCTGGCATATTTTCTCTAAAACCTTGTCAGGAAGAAAACCAATCAGACACTCAGGGCAGCTTATTTCAATGCTTCTCTACTCTTACCAAAGAAAATGTTTTCTCACATCTAATTTCAGTGTTTTTTGTTACAACTTATGCCTGTCGTCTTCTCCCATCTACCACATGAAGGCCAGTGCCTCCCTGCCCATAATCACCTTATTTGGGATTTGATTCACCTCCCCTTTTACTCTTTTTCTTAGACCAAGCAAAATAAATTAACTTTTTTTTTTTTTTTTTTTTTTTTTTTTCATAAAGATGCTTTCCTGAGCTCAGATTATTCTTATTTCATTCCTCTGGCCTCTCTCCAGCATTCTCCACATTTGGTGCAGACCAGTGCCCAGAAATGGACACAGTGCCCTTGTTTGGCCCTTATAAGTACTGAGCAAAGTAGTAGAATTACTTTGTGTGTCTTGCAGGCTAGAGCCCTGTTTGTACATCTCAGCATGGCATTTGTCTTTTTTTGGAACAGCATGATATTGTTAACTGATGGTAACTCATCAGCTAAACACAAAGCAAAGTTCAGCATGCTTATATTCACAAGGCCGTGAAACCTCACAAAAATTATCATTTTCCAAAAGCTTTACAGTTCAGTTCAAAGGTAGACCCTGCTAAATTTCACATGATCATCCCTGACACCAACAAGGAACCAGCATGGACAAGCTCAGCTGAGTCTCCTGGGCTTTCAGGACCTTTTCACAGCAGAGAACTGGGGAAGATTGCTGCTTACAGCCATGGAAAAACGGCTGTCCCACACCCTAGAAGAGCCTGGGCTCACACACATCAGGTTTGTTCTCTTCTGGGAGGCCTGGATGCCCCAAAGGAATTGAAGAATGACATTTTAGTGGACAATGGACACAGAATATAAGTTGTCATACTTCTAAGACCAGATCTAGTGATGAGGTAGCGTGACAATATGAGAAAAAGTAAATTGTTCACATTTGTCACCAGAGCAAGCATTAGCTCAACCTTCCTGCACCTCTTTGGTCAAAATGAGGGACAAGGGCATCAAAGATGCAATCAGAACCAGAGTGTTGGGGTGCTCAAACAGAGGAGCTGTGCTTGCATTTTGTGGAACTAAACTGCTCCATCTTTAAACAAGGCAAGTGTAAACTGAAAATTTACTACAAAGAACATTTTGCCTATGGAGAAAAAGACAATTCTTACACAACACACTGCCTAAGATAAGGAGATTTTTACCTGGACAAATAGCATGATTGAGAGATGGAATGTCAGCCTTGGAAAAATTTGGAGATTTCAGATGAGTGTAGACAAAAATTCAGATCTAGATCGATGATTCTGTTCTAAAAACACTACCCCCACACTTAGTTTTGAATGAAATACAAAATGTGTATTCAAGAGCTTTAACCAATAAAAAAGATTTCTAAAATCATCAAGACCATCAGGGTCACCAGGACAGCATTTCCATGCCCTGCTATTAGCTTAAGGGCATGTTACCTGTTATAGATCCTATTTTTCTGGCAGAAGTCAAGAAGGTAATATACTATTACACTACAGCAAACGTATGTTGAAAATGATACATTACAGTCTCACCTAGCATTATAAAAGCCAAGAGGAGGCCAAAACCACAGCTCACAAATCAGCCACAGTACTGAAGAAGCTGCTGAAGCTCATATATAACAAGACTTGGCCAGTTCAAATGAAAAAAGCCATGTACTTAGCACTGGGAGGAAGAGACTGCAGGAAGAAATGTGGGTCTAAGAACCTAGACTGGTCATGAAAAATCTGACCATTTGTTCTGGAGTAACATTCTCAATTCTCCAGGATAAACTTAATATTGAAAACAGTACTGTAAAACAGGCAATTGTAACATTCAATCCTTCTATGTCTGACATACCCAACATTGTCAAGTTTGTCTGACAGTTTCCCTTTAGGTTTCCAGAGTTTTCATATCTAAATCATTTTTTTTTAATGTAGTAGCCAGATCATTAGCTTTCCTTTACTCCTAAGGTCATATACTGGTGTCCATATAATACAAAATCTATAAGAAATTAAGGAGTCCCACCGTGATCTGTTTAGCACTACAAAATGCCAGAGTGGCAGAAACATGCCTAGGATATCATTGCTGATACTCTGCTCAACACAGAAACTTGACACCAAGGAAGCCTGAAATGTTAGAGGCTGATGTCCCAGACTCTTGGGAACTGCAGGTATGGACGGAAAATGGAACCAGGAATAAGCAGAACACTTTTTTTCACAGAGCCTCAAACAAATCTGGTTGTAGCAACAGCAGTCAAAAGAGCATCAGCTCCTGACAGTTGAATAACCCAGTAAAAACCCAAACCTGCCCACAGGCAGCATTTTCTGTGGATTTAATGTGGCATTACAAAGCCTCTGATCTCCCTCCCACTTCAGCACAGGCTCACAAAGTGCACACAATCCCATGCCAAGCCACGTAGCTGTGATTGCACAGCTTTGCAGCAACCATCTTTCCATTAGGACTGTACCTGGCTTTGGGATTCACTGAACATTGCATCAGTATCATGTTTAATATCCCTGATCAGTGTGATCTGGGATGTGATATCCCTTTGTGGAAATAATTCTGTTTGCTGATGGCAGGAAGCAAAAAACCAGAAGTGGCAATAGAAAATACCTTAGAGACTCATTGGATGCACTCAGCGAGCACCATTAGCAAACACAGAGCTGTAAGTGGTTTTTGAGTGGAAATCTGTGTGGAGGGTGACTTCTGTCTTTGGAGTCATTTCTTCACAGGTGTGGCTGTAAGTCAGGCTGAGAAGCAGCTCCAGGGACCTCACAGATGTGACTGCTTTTGCTTCTGTGAAAGCCTTAAGTGTTTTCTGCAATAAGAGCTAAGGCCCATTTCTACAAGCCATATCACAAACCTCTGAAACAAACACTGGAAGGGAATAAGACAATTCTACAACTCCTCATCTTTCCACTCCTGTGCCTTCTTCAGTACAAGTGTGAAAAGTGCATATGTGCACACATCCAAGGGAGCACTGGAATGCATGAGTTTATCAAGGCATCTTGGACAAGAAACCTGTGACAAATTCATTATAACTGCTAAGAAATGCTTAAGAGCTACAGCACCAAAGAGGATCCATGCAGAACAAGTGGGCTTGGAGGGATTTCCAAGTCCTAGGGAGTTCCAGAGCCACAGCAGCCCTTTTGGGAAACTGCCATAAACTCACTGGTTATTGATTACTCTAATTTATGCTGGGAGATGCAGTGAACCCTTGAGCAATCTCAGATTTAGAGAATTCAGGTACCAGGGAATCCATCTTGCCTACATCTTAGAGGTGTCCTGTTTTGCCTCTCTGTGTTCCATATTCTGACCTTCTGTTGTTCTGCCATGGTTTGCTAACTTGGTTGTTTCCTACCTTGCATCTTAAAAAGCCCATTATTTTATCAATTTACAGTGGATGAAAAGATGCCTTTGATATAATACCAGTCTAAAGGCTTCTTGGTAGTTTGAATGATTTTTGTCTTTATCTATGGAGGATATCAAGGGAGACCCAGAAGAGCTGCAATAAAATAGGAAGTGAAATACTTTGCTAAGGTAACTTTTTATTAACTTGATTTCTCTGGATTTCCTTGCTCCTAAAGAAATTCTCAACCATGCTAACCATGCTAATGACTGTGTTTTCAGTCAGAGATACTTTACCCCATCCTATAGTTTTGGGATGTGACTAGACCCTCCTGGACAGATAGAGAAACGATGCCTGGGGGATACCCTGAAGGATGAAGACAATCGCCCCCCTTGTGGCACGGTGCATCCACGTGGCACTGGGATGTGGTTTGTGAAACTTGAGTTGTTCAGGTTTTACCTGCAGGTGAAACAGCCATGCACTCACCCCGCGTGCCTTTCAGGGCACCTTATGTTCCTGCACATTATATGTACACTCCTGCATCTCAAGCAAGTCTTTCCTGGACATCCAGTGCAGGAGCTTTGCCAGCAAGCGTCACCCAACTGAATTGCTCTTAGTTCCTGACTTGCAGGATTTATCTTTCCTGTGTCTCTGGCCTTAGGACACACAGAAATGGCCTTAGGACACACAGAATTCTAATCTATCTTCTTCCTCTCTTACAAGAAACATCTCTGGGGCTGACAAAAGGACTGAATCCCCCTAGCAAAGTCCTTTTTCCTTGCTCAGCACGCCCATTGGAACAACATGATTGTGTTATGCTCTTTGCATAAACCAAATTTTTTAAAAGATGAGCTTTTCTACAAGAAAATGAAAAGACTCTTCAGCTTAGTTCTTTAACATAAAAAAAAATGCCAGTCAAAGAACACGGTTTATGGAACTGCATTGCTGTAGTCTGTCTGGAAAGAATAAGGAGGAACTATTGCTGTTATCAACTCCTGGATGCTCTATACCTTACATTTCTCTCTAATTTTTGTCTCTCTTTCTTCTCTTTAAAAAATAATAGGTTAGAAGGTCTGGTCACCAGGGTAGGACATCTTGAATTGCTTTTTCTTTCTGTTCTACATTGTGAGGCAGAAAAGAACAGAGGAGAGGTCAGGGGGATGCCAAAGCAGTCAGTCATTTGTGAGTAGTTAGAATTAAAATTACACAATTTAGTGAAGTGTTATTCAAAAGAGATGTCACACTTTTTGACTGGCCAATGTTAGATCTGTGGTGAGCAAACCAAAAGGTCAGGGAAGATGAAATAACAGAAAAAGAATTCTCAAATAAGGCAATGCATAATTATCTTTCTGTAGTTCTCTCAGTTAATCAACCAATTTTTGATTATTCCTCTACAAAACAGCAAGAGAAAATAAGCCCATATCATGTAAATAAACATGAGAAGAATCTGATTTGTATCAGCAAAATTATTTCCAAAGGCATCTTTGATCAATCAGGATTAGGTGCAAGCCCCTAGGAAAGTCAATCTGTCTGTTAAGTGCAGTTTTTAAATAAACTGGGATAACGTGTTTCTGATTACAGTTTGGTATGGGTTTGCTGGAACTGGTGCTCTCCCACAGCTGTTGTGGGGAAGGACCCTTGACATGATACCTGTTTCTTTATCCTGCCTGGCTTGGCAGCCATATGTCAATTAATTTGAGACTTTGCTTCCCAACTTGTAATAGTGTACAGAAATAATATTAGAAACGTATTGCAACTATGCTTCATCTACGTCAACAAATGTCAAACTGAGTATCAGCTGAATCAAGGCTGATTCAGGCTTTTCACTAGCAAAGATATAAAATACAGATCTGAGAGCTGAACACTTTTTCAAGTCCAGCTTTGTCAAATTGCTTACAGAGGAAAACATATTTTGCTTAGGAATTTATTTTAATTTTACTTGATTTTGTTTTTAAAAACATCTGTGCTTGAAGTAAAATGCTTTATTCATATTTTTCCCCCTGCAGAATCCTCAGTGAACCAAACAATAAGGACAACTGTAATTCTGAGCCAGTTTCAACACAAATCCAATTCAGAAAAAACACTTAAGTATGTGCTCAACTCTAGTGAGACTTGTCTTTAATGAAATTTAGCAGATTCTAAAAGCTTAGCATGTACTTATTGGTTTGCTGCATCAGAAGCTAAAGTGGCCTCTGGCTGATTGCTCTGTTCTCATTTATACTATTATTAAAAACAAATAAACACTTCCTTTTTGTTGGATAATTTCTTTTCTACTGACTCCAGTATGATTTATTAATGAATTCTTATGGATTTTTGTGGCTTTTTTATTCCTAATCCTTTTCGTTTATATTTCTAGTTCTCTACTGTCACAGGCTGCCTTTTTATTTTTCTCTTTTTCTTTTTTTCTTTTTCTTTTTCTTTTTCTTTTTCTTTTTCTTTTTCTTTTTCTTTTTCTTTTTCTTTTTCTCTATTTCCTTTTTTTTTTCCTTTTTAAAATTTTCCCATTACTTATTTTCTCTTCATTATGATTTTCTGAAGGGAATAATTATTGTTCCTTCTCCAGTTTTCTTCTCTCTCCTTCTTTCATTCTAATACCAAAACATTCTAGTCTATTTTTGTATTTCTTTTGCCTGTACACGACCTGTAACCTCTTCCTGCTAGAGAAGGCAGGAGTGAACAGGGTCCCCAGGAAAAGGAAACAGATTCAGTGTAAAAGGAGTCTTGGAAAGGTCATAGAAATATTGAACTCTAGCAAGGACAGAAGCTCTGCAAAACCCATAAATCATTAAAATAGGTCAGTGAAAGGCACAGAAGAAATTCAAGAGTAGAACTGCAAGAGTGAGGGGAGGTGAGTTATGGGCACAGACAAGCACATGTCCCACTCTAGCCCTACAGTGAGAGAAGGCAAGTTTTGCTGAGTTTTCTTTGCAGATCTGGCTTGTGCTAGCATGTCCCATGGAATGGGGCACAGGGAGGAATACAATACTGTACACTATACACTGACCCCTGGAACAGCAACAGTGACCCTCATCTGCCTTTAAAATACGCTGGAAGATCAATGTGATATGCAGGAATTTGTTTATCAGTTATGATTATTTACTTTATTCACCCAAGAAATGCTGCCTGGGCTTGTGGGGCTGCACTTTGTGGCTGCAGACATCAGTAAGATGATACCACAGATCCATGACATGCAGCCAGCACTGGCAAGTAGCAACACCAATGCAAACAGCCAGTGTTGCTCTCCCCTATTGCACTCCCTGCCCTCTCCAGGGATACTTCATATTATTTACAAGTTTGTAGGAAGTAAACTTTCCACAATGATTTGTAAAAGATGAAGTGGACAAGCGTAAACACTTTACTAAAGTTTTTACAGAATTAATCTTGAACCCTACAGATGCATGTTATCTGCGCTATAATATAAGAGGATGCTGGAAGTTCCCATCCAGGTTCAAATCACAGTCCATTCAGTATAAGAACCAGCGTCCAGCAGTACCCAGTGATGCCTGCTTTAAAAATGTGTTAGAAAATTATATAGCTAGTGTCTAATAAAGGGCATGTCTAGCTCCACTAGCTAGCAGTTGATTAATGTCCCAAGCAAATAGGACAAAATTTTATGAAAACCAGACTTAATTTTACAAAAGAAAAAAAAAAAAAAACCAAACAAAAAAACAAATCAAAATCAAACACTCACATGAACAAGATATTCTCCTATTGAAATTTCCCTGTCACTCTCCTCAGCTGATACAATCACCAAAGATATCACAATGTCACTGTGATTTTTTATTGCATCACTATTGGAGGTCATCAGGAGTTGACAAAACAGATCTTGAACCCTCACCTTAGCTTTCTCCTGAAAATTCTGGCAGTTTAACTTAAATTGTTGTGATGATGCAATTAAGCAACTCAGCTGGATTTGAAATTGAGGAAGACACTTGCTGGAGCATGACAGGAGCATGACACTTGCTGGGGAGACTGCCCAGATGAAGAGCATGCTCTTTTTAGATTAGCACCTCAAATAACTAAATCCAAAAGAACACATCTAATGATGCTCAAGTGTGGGCTCCTTTTTACTACAGCTATCTCAACAGGTCCACTATCATGCTTTTAAATGAGAAAAAGGCTAGGAATTGTATCTTTCTCTCTTCTAGATTTATTTAGTTTGTGAATTTAGTATTACTACTACCACATTCTTCAGGAGTTTTCATATGATTTAGCTGGTAACTAAGGTATTGCTCAGTGTGAGTAAAAACAGCAGAACTCAAGTGAAAATAGGGACAAGCAAAGCTATTTAACTTCCAAAATAATCTGTATTCACAGCAAAGGACTTCATCCATTATCTTCATTGTACAAAAAAAAAAATTCATAAGAGTGCATGTATTATTTTTGTTTCAGCATACAACACCTTATGTTCTTGAAACAGCATATTATGGAAAATTAGCCTCTTTTCTGGCACAGCTCCTCTCTGAAAAAAAGCAGGGGATCCCAGGCTTTAATGAACGGAATTGCTAGGCTTTGTGTTCTCTGCCTTTCTAAATAGGGCCTGCTCCCATTGTGTTAGATATTACAACCTAATTTTTCCCAGTTGATAATTTAAGCATGATTGGTGAGGAATACCAGAGCTTCAGGGCAGGAGAGACGACGTCCTCCTCTGCATCATTTCCACATCCAACAGAGTTCCCAGCAGCTTGGGAACAGAATCAAATACAGAGTTTGTGCCACGGAAAGAATTGAACAGTACCCTGCTTTACTGCACAGGCTGGCATGATATGAATGATTGAAGGCTCCCAGCTGGATAGGGAGCTTGGATGCTGGAATACCATCTGTCTGTCAGGAGAGTGGGATTGCCCACTACAAACCTAAGGGCAGGGAGGGAGCTCTTGACCAGCAAGTAAAAACTAATACCAGAACTACTGGAAGATACTTTAAAGTTTTCATGGTCTTCATGGCCCGTTCTGCCACATGGTCCAGAAATCAGAAGACACCGTGGCCACCCACTTCCTCTGTGCATCCCCGAGAAACACATCTGTGTTAATTGACCACAATGTGGCCACTTCTCGTTAACACAGCACTTTAAAAAATAATGTTCTTTGATTGACTTCCCCCTCACTCCTTTTTGAAGGTGATCTTTCTGGAGCAGAAAAACACCTGGGGTCACACTTAGCCACCTTGCCTGCCTGCCTGCCAGCTCTGCAGCTCTACACGCTTCATCTCCGGGACGACGGTGTGACTTTTGGAGGCTCTATGCCTCATTTAGCCCTGGTAATGGCCTAATTGGGCTGGAAAAATGCAGGAGCAGGAGCATGATAAAGAAACAACTCTGCTGTGCTTGTTTCAGCAGGTGGAAAGAAAGAAGAGGAAGAGGAAGAGGAAGAGGAAGAGGAAGAGGAAGAGGAAGAGGAAGAGGAAGAGGAAGAGGAAGAGAAGAGAAGAGAAGAGAAGAGAAGAGAAGAGAAGAGAAGAGAAGAGAAGAGAAGAGAAGAGAAGAGAAGAGAAGAGAAGGCAAAGGAAAGGCAAACCACCAAACCCATATTTTCTACCTTGACTAGATATTTATGTCTGTAGTTTTATTTATAATGGGGCATTATGCTGACTAGTTCTGCGGTAGCAGGATTAATGTGTCAAATGAAGGAGTACCAGAAGAGGGCCAGATTTGGATAAGCATTTCCACTTCCAGGAATTTTCTACAGCAGTCAGCCCCCTACCCATAGGGCTTCACTCCATCCCCACTTAATTCTTAGTAAAGGGCTGAGAGAATGGGTGCTCTCATTATCTAAGTGGGAGGGGAAAGGTGAATGGGAGACAAGGTGAGAGGAAAGGCAGGTGACAAGAGTGACTATTTCAGGAACAGCAAAGGAAGAAGCTGATACCACCAGCCAAATGTCCATTCACCATTTCTCAGCCATACTTTCTCCTCTCCTAGGAGGAATCTTGCCACCTAATCAAAGAAAATCATGCTATCCTCTTCTGAATTGTTCCAGTTTTCTTTCCTGCATCCCATAAATCACTCAAAGAATGAAATGGTATACCCCTTGCCTCAGAAATAGAGAAAGAAATATAGACCCTTGTAAGTTTCCAAAGGTGAGGATCCTCTTTCCATAGGGATCTGTTCTTCAGCAACAACAAAAGTGGAAGACCAGAGGATGAACCATATTCCCCTTCACTTTAAGTGGCAAACCAAAAAATTCATTTCACAGCGGAAAGGACAGCCTTCCCTTTGGATGGTCTTTTTTTTAACAGCTCCCAACAAGATCCCAGCTATATACTTGACTTTGTTTCTTCCCTTTCCTCTCTCAGTGGGAATCCTGTATCACCTCAGAGTACAGTCTCCTTAAGCTGGAGCCAAAACTGCTCATACAGCATTGGAGTCACAGAAGCACTCCATACTTGATGCTGTGTAAAGGACAACCTACATCTATTTTAGTTCTCTGCCTTGGGGACTGGTACAAAATATCCTGTTTTATTCACGTCTCGTATTTAAACTTTCAAGAATAGATATTTGGCTGATAGAAGTTCCAGACGATCCTGCTGTAAATCAGAACACAACTTGCTGGTAACATTTAAAAAATCTGATTGAGTCTTGGTGCTCTTATTTACATCACAGCCCTATAAACATTTCTATCAACACAACAGCAGGGGCAGCAAACAGCATGGAGCAAGCACAAACAGCCAGTGGGAGGAAAAAAAACTCAAGGATTTTCAGGCAACCTCTCATGCTTCCTTTGGGAAACTCACTGGAATTGTTCCTAATAACCTTTTTTCTTGTTTCTTGTCTGCTTCTTATTGCAATTTCCTTGCTAACTTGAAAAAAATGTGTTGAGGAGGAATTGCTGTACCCATGAAGTGGCCAGCAATAAGATGATTTTTAAGTTTCCTGGGGCTCTAGTGGTAACATAAAAATTTCCCTGTGGGAGCTCAATCAGCTCAGCCACAGGATTGTTTTTGATGGACTAGAAATTTTTAGTGCTTGCCTTCATCTGGTAATTGCCTGGGTACCAGTAATGGTGATGTGGTTACAATTACGATATTCAAGCAAAATGCGGCATCAACCAGTAAGAGGGAGCTGTTTTCAACCAGGCTTGGAGTTTTAAACAGGACAAACTTCAACAATCATCATTCCCATTGGCTGATAGTGTAAAATCAATTTGAAATGTAAATTAAGTGTTAAGCCTATCCAGTCATGGACCAAAAATGCACTTCCAGGCACAAAAATATTTACACTAAACCAGAAGCTGTCTGAAAAAAAAGGTTGGCAATAAAAATACTAAAACCACTTATTTGTAGTATTGAAGAAAGGGGAAAGTAAAAACCATTAATAAATGCTAAGATTCTAAACATGCAGGGAATTTATGAGGGAGTTTTACAAGATCAAGGAAGTACTGAATAGTTAACAGAGGTAAAGAGGCAAAAATGATATTTTTATAAATATAAATGTGCCTGAGACTGGCCATGAGCCCATTGCTTGATGCGGGTGATAAAACTGTAAATGACAATCCAAAGAAGGCGGAAATATCGA
This sequence comes from Melospiza georgiana, assembly GCF_028018845.1. Lineage (NCBI taxonomy): Eukaryota > Metazoa > Chordata > Aves > Passeriformes > Passerellidae > Melospiza > Melospiza georgiana. Next base: position 80,965,917 of record NC_080431.1, read on the forward strand.
ATAAACATTTTGTCCTTCGCACATTGTTTTGTCCTTGGAATGAAGCTGTAGAAAGTATCATCCCATATTACGTCAGCCCAACAAAATTCACCGTAGGTAATAAAAGGAGATGTGAGACGAGATCTGCTAAAATTAAATGTTTTCAAATCAACAGGCCTGGAGTCTAACATAAACTAAATAAGGAGTTCTCCGAATCACTAGTGTTGATACTGAACTACTCATGGAAAAATGGGAAAATTTCAAAGGGTCAGAGAACTGCAAGTGTATGCAGTTATTAAATATCTACTAAAGAAGGAAGACCCGGGAAATTATAGGCACCATACCCCAATATCTGTCTGGGTACAATAATGAAATTATTTGAGCCAGCAGTCTTTCTAAAAATCAATGAGGATAAAATATTATTAATTCAAACCATACTTTTAAAAACCCCCACTGTTCTTTTAATGAAATTATGAACTAGATAAAGACAACTATATAGACTACAACATGGATATGTCCAAGGCATATGATTGACCAGATTAAAAATTGCAAGTAATAGATTCAAAACTAGTTTATAGATAGATCTTAAAGGTTTTGTTTAAGGGATGGTATCAATGAGAGGAGTCTTTTCTAAAGACACTATCCAGAGATCAATCTCATTGTGAACCTATTCCATATTTTTTAATCAGTCCTCTAGATTGTAAAATGGAGCAATGTTAGTTAAAATCCAATACAAACACAAAAACTAGCAGTGAAGAAGGCAGTTTAAATGTATGATTGATCACTAATGTTGGCATGTACAAAACTAAATTCTCCCCTGGGCACCAGAGATTTTCTGTGCTCAACATACTCATCTTCCTCATGGCTCTGCACTGAAATGACTCCATAACACTTTTTTCTGATGCCCAATTTACCAGGATGCTCTAGGATGCTTGAATGAAGACAAAGCTTCACTGATTGGCAGCAGCTAGACTGAGACCCTGAAAAAGTTGCACCAGTGTCCTGCTAGGACACGAAGGATCTATTTTTTCTTAAGTGCGTATGTTGGTCTAACTTGCTCACACGCTGAGGGTCAAATTTAAAGTCAGATATGGAATTAGGAAGGAATTTTCCATCTCACAAAGACTGGCGAGAATCCCAAGTGCAACTAACTCACTGTTTTTTCTTCTTATCTCCCTAGACTTGTACAGGGAGATGCAAATAACAAACTTAAACCCAGAGATTTAATAGACTTACAAGATCTTAAAATAAAAAAGGGACATATCTCTTCAGGGGTTGCAATCACCGCATGACTCAGAGGCTTGATTCTCCTGAGTCAATGAGGGGCAGAAGGCATGCACAGTGTTTTGGTAAGGGAAGGGTATCTGTGATGTTGCATGTGTCACAACAGTTGTATTGAGAGCTCCTCAGGATGAAACACAAGCCTCAGGGCATAAGGAGAGACTGTGTGTATAGTGGGTGCTGTGGGTGTGCCACTGTTATAAAATGAGAACAACGTGATACTGAATTCTGCTGCAGATCATCTAAACTTTGGTTGTGGAGGAATTCCTCTACTTAGGCATTTCAGCTGTTTAAGGCAACACTCCTAGAGCCCATCTAACCAAAGTGACCAGAAAATCAGCCAAAAAGTAGCCACTAGCTAGAACTACTTCTGGTGTTGACAGATCAGCTTACTGACAAGGAAAGTGTTTCCTGTAGTGTCAGCACAGTAAAAGTTGAAGTCTAGGTCACATGTATACTTGTCTCAAGCACAAACAAAAAACCCTGATAAGTTCCAGATCTAGAGTCACTTTCCTGTGGGTGCCACTTTAGTGAAGCAGAACAAGCCTGGCTAGATGTTCAGATAGCAGGCTAAACCTGCAGTGTTAGCAATGGTGTGATGCCTTGTTTTGACTTAGACACTGATGAGAGCAAAGACAAGGCCTCAAAAGGAGAATAAATAGAGATGAGAAAGAGGTTATTTCATTGATATCTCACTTTTAGAGAGCTGCCCACAATTACAAACGGAATAGCAAATGCTGAACTGGAAATACATCCTCAAACCTTCACTAAAGTGATGTCTGATTTTCTCTTGCTTTTAACAGATTCAATACTCAAAATATACCCTTGCTAAGGCCAAACCTACCAGATCTGTAGCCATCTGAAGAGCAATATGTTGCAAAGTGAAAGGAAATACTCTTAAAACTAACCTATCCATGGATCTCACTTCCCCCTATTGAAAAGACAGACTTAAGGTGTACCACAGGAATGCACTTGGATTTCTGTAAACAAGAAAACTCTACTAAAACAGCAGATTGGCAGTGAAAAAGCACCACCACAACAGTCAAGGCAACAAACATTACAAAGTGACTGGGAACAGCAAATTTTAATCAAATCATTCAACCCTTTGGTTGTTGCTTACCTTGATTAGGTCCGACAATATTGTTAAAGAGTCTTGCTTTTGTTAAAGAGACTCCATGATATTACCTTTCCAAATTACAAAGGATCAAGGCAGACTGCTCCTAAAATTTCAGAAGACAGCTTATTCACCTCTTTCACTATCTACAAAGCTAAAGGCAACAATTTCAAACAAACAAAGCACCCCCCTCTGGGTCCTTCTGCAAGGAATCAAGGAGAGCACAAAACTACCATTAGCATATGTAACCTCTTTCTGAGCTAAACCCATTAGCTAAAGAAACACTGCTAAGAAAACAGGAATAGGAGGCACTTCAGTGAACAACTACATCAGCAAGATTTCAAGTGTTCACTGTATATGCCTAATTTCTTGCCAGCTTCATTTCTTGCTCATTTATTTCTTGTGCAACGTTGAATGCAGCAGAAAAATCTCAGCTTCCCTAGCCAATAAATAGATAACAATTAGCTGTGACCACTTTTGTGGAGGGTGGAGGATGTTGAGATTGAATAATTGTTCCTCAGCAAAATGAAAGCAAAATGAAAGTAACATTATTATATATAAAATTATCATAATGATCTGTGGACACTTCTCACAGCTTCTCTCCATGGATCTAAGACTTCCTAACAAACATTAAATTAATCCTTGCCTCCACACTCTTGGAAGACAAATGATACTTTGCTACAATTTGTTTGCAAGTGGGAGAATGTAATGAACAGCTAATGCTAACATATCTAATTTTAAAAAATGCTTTCATGATTTTATTTCTAAATGTTTATTTAATTTCCCAAAAGTGGAACTGAGAAAAGTGTACTATTTCGTGCCAGTCTTCTCTCCACCCCTTTGGCTCTTTGAAGCCTTACAACATCAAGCCTGTAAATTCAATTTCTCTGTCTGGAGGCTCAGATATAATAGCTCTGTCTGGAACATCAGTATCAAGGGATCTTGTCTTCAGAGTTTAGAGGAAAACAGCAAAGAGCTTTCTGGAGAGACAGAGAGAAAAATTCTATTATTTCTTTTGGAGAGAGATTATTAAGACGTGACAACTACAGGAACCTATTACTTTTATTAGTAGCTTCTCAGTATTACCGTGTACATCAAAATTTATGTACAGACACAGAAAAAAAAGAATGTAGTCTCACCTATGTATACCTTGTCCAGGTTCTCTCTCCAGCAGAAATCATTAATGCTTATTTCAGAACAAGTCACAATGAGCTGGGATAGTTAACCTCCCACCTCAGACCCCACCAGCAATTTTAAGTTTTTTAAGCACTGAGGCAAAAGGGCTTCATGTTTCTATCAGTAAGTGTCATCATTAGCAATGAATACTCTGACTGCTAAGACTTACATCATGTAGTCTTAGATGATCACTTTTTAAAAACCCATTTTTGCAAGCCTGCTGTATTCTTGGGCCAGTTAATTTTCACTGGTGTTTAAATTTTCTGACATACTTACTGACATACATATGAAGGGTATTTTTAAAAACCTACACTGATTTTTTCTATCTTCAGTCTGTCCTGACTGAGTGATGCAGCTGGGTAAGTTTCCCAACCACATTACTGTGCACATGGTAAGACCATCAGGAAGAGTCAATGCTCAAACTGTACTCAGGAGACAAAAATGAGGACTGTTGTACTGAGATCCAGGAGCCCAAGTTCAACTCTTCCTTTTTCAAAGGTGAGCAATTTTTCAGCCAACTGTCCTTACCACAGGTGTTTGTCATCATACCTTCCTACTGAGAACTATGAATCAGACACCACCATTGCTCATATTTTTGTATTTCAGTGATTAATATTTCTGAATTTATAAACACATGTTTATACTCAGGTATTTAATGCATTTATGTGTTTAGAGACACATAAACCCATCAGTGTGTCTTTGTGTGTTTGTCAGCCTGTACTCTATCAGCCTAGCTGTTCCTATCAACTTTGCTGTAACTTGTGGGATCTAGTCATGTTCAATAAAGTTTACATCATAGCAGCCCAGCAAAACTTGCAAGTTTAGGACAACACAGTTTTTATGGGAAAAAAACAAACAACCCAATGTCTCATTTGCAAGGGCAGAGATTCCAAACCAGTATGGTTACACATGTCCATAACCTTAAGAGGTTCAGGTTGAGACAGGTTTCTGTTTAAGCACCATTTACTGTTAATGCATTTGACACTTGTTGAAATGGATCAATCCTTGCAGTTAGATCAGCTTTCTCTAAGCCAGAGGGTTTTATATGGACCCATACATATGTAGACCTATAAATATTTCCAATAGAGCTCCAGCAAAACACATTGCTACAATGATTGATAACAGGAAATGAAGAAATTATCTGAAAGTAAGAAATTCCCTATGTAAGTCTTATATGCTTCCATGATTTGATTTAAATAATTTCAGTTTCTCTGTCAAATCCTATCCTCACTTCTTCTTTGGAGCAGTATAATCCACAACATCCTCAGTCTCTTCTTCCCTATTCAGAGAGAACCACAAGCATCTGCTGTTTTGTTTGTGAACACGCTGGCAGTTGGCTCAGATGCCTGGCTCAGGTCTCAAAAACTGATGTTTTAACCTGGGCTGAAGAACATGTATCTCACCTGTAGAGCATGAACCTCCAAACATGCTTTGCCAATGGTCAGACCACACAGCAAGAGGATCAGATCAAACTTGCCATGTGGGGAAGGTGTGACAAGAGGAAATGTAGGGAAAATACACAACCTCCAATGCCAAGAGCTGGATTAAAAGAGGACATAACTTTGAACAAATGTTCAAACTCTGCTCTAATTTTTGAGTGCAAAAGAGATGTCCAGGCAAACAACACTTTAAACAATACTTGACGAGCTTCCATTCTCTTGATATTGTGTGATCTTAAAGGACCCAACAGTCATGCACAAGCTTTCTGATTTCCAAACTAATAACAATTTAGGATGATTGACCAGCTAATATTACTTGAAGAGCTGCAAACTAAATTGATTTCCAATACAAATTTCTAAACAAATAGTAAAATCTGTGTAAAGCTAATTAAAATTTCAGAATCTGCTTTCAATTTTACCTATATTTCCTTTGTAATTACCTGATTACTTATGCATGATTTAATCACACTGTAGCCAGAGAGCAGGAGTTTTTCCTCAAATCACAACTAAACCTGAAATATTATTTTGCTATTTTATATAAATTAATTGAAATAACTTTTGTCATGGAAACACGTGACTTAGGACAGAGCTGAAGAAATAACTAGCTAAGCCTCACAAGATGAGTTCAAGTCTGTACTGCTCTATCCATCCATATTTTTCATCCTTCATCTCACTATAGAACGAACGAGAATGACCTTTTGATTTTTCAATTGAGATTCTCTTTATCACACAATCTGTGTTTACAAAGTCATAGAGTATTCCTAGAATAATATCATATCAAGCAGCTGTTACTGTAGGTTTAAATGTATTCATGTAGAGTCTTGGAAGATGCAGAATACTTCTAAAGAAATGGTCCAAGAAGATAGTGTAAGAAGGACAGCTCAGTTCTCAATCTGCAGAGGAACCACAAGATCCTCTTTCTTTATGCATTTAGGAAAAAAGGAGGTATAGTAAATAAGAATTGGGATAAGGTTTGCAATCTTACATAGTCATGAATTTTGTTCAGAATGAGAACATCTGTATGGTTTTAAATGTAATTATTACTCTTAACTATTTAAGTTGTACTGTAAACATACACTATGTTAAACAGATGTCAGGCCTGCAGAGGGCTTTACAAATGAAATAAACTTGGGAGAGAGGTTTATTTTTTTCCTCTTTACAATTTACACAATCCATGCAGATAAGGATTTTATTGCTGTATTAATAAAAAATAAAGACAGCAGAAGGCAATGAATCCAATCATCTGTGACCACCCATAGTTTAAACAGTTGACTGAGAAGAGACTTTGTGCTGCAGCAAACAATTACACAGAAATAATCATTGCTGTACAAGTCATGCCAAGGTTCTCCAAGCTGTTCTTGGCATAAGACCAGCAAAGGTGAAACAAAAATAGCTTCATGTCATCCTTGCAATTGCCCAAATCAAGTAACACAGAGAGAGGCCAGCCCCAGCCCTGCATGCCACAGTGTAGCTACAGGACTGCTTTGCCTACCAGCCACTTGCCTGTGGTTCCAGCAGGGTATTTGATAACTGAGGACCACAGGGAGAAGGTGAACTTTAATTCTCACAGGTGTTTTCCCGAGGCACAGGAAACATTAAGTGAGCTGGCTGGTACCAAGGCAGAAGCTCTCTGGCTTTTAGAAACAGCTCAACTGAAAAACTCTCCTCTGTGAACTTTTTGGATGAAACAATGGTATAATATTAACTTCAAGCACTTTAATTTACACTGGGCTAAGTATACAGGCAAGACAGGCAGAGAGTATAGGCAAGGCAACTGAGAGCAGTTCAAAGAAGCCTTGGGGGTGTTGGTGGATGGAAAGACCGACATGACCCAGCAATGTGCACTTCCAGCCCAGAAAACCAACAACATCCAGGCTGGCCACCAGGGCAAGGAAGGGGATTCTCTCTCTCTACTCCACTTTCATGAGACCCCACCTGGAAAGCTGCATCCAGCTCTGGGGCCGATGAAATAAGAGGCATGGAAAAGAGAAATCTGAGGGACAGCATATGGCAGCCTTCCAGTAAAAAAAAGGACTACAAGACATCTGGAGGGACTTTTTACAAGGGGATGTGGTGACCATATGAGAGGTGATGGTCTTAAACTGAAAGAGATTTAGATTCTATATTAGGGAAAAGTTCTTTCCTGTGAGGGTGGTGAGACACTGGAACAGGTTTCCCAGAAAAGCTGTGGATGCCCCATCACTGGAAGTGTTTGAGGTCAGGCTGGATGGGACATCTGATCTGATGGAAGGTGTCCCTGTCCATGGCAGGGAGGTTGGAATGGAATGATCTTGATGCCTTCTTCCAACCCAAACCATTCTATGATCCCACAGGTCACTATGTTCAATTTCTATCAGCCCACAGTGCTGAAAGAAAAAGATGAGAGCCATGAGTTATCTAACCCTACTGCCAGCTCTTTTGGTGAAATCACGTTCTCTCAATTAAGAGATAAAAGTCTCATAATCCCTTTCCCCAACAGGATGTGAGCTGCGTTGCTCATCTGAAATACTTAACCGAGGAAGGACATGAGCATTGTTAGGTACACAGCAGCACTGCTGCATTACATGCTAAATTAAGAAGTATGAACTCTTTTTGCTTCCTAGTTGTAAGGTTATTAGATACCTGAATAATTTTAAGTGCTTTGCTTCTGAAGAAGATGCTGTAATATTAGTGTAAGCATAACAGAGATACATTAACTGGCAATTACCATCTAAAGCCAGAGACAAATAATGAAAAGAAAAGAAAAAAGAAAAGAAAAGAAAAGAAAAGAAAAGAAAAGAAAAGAAAAGAAAAGAAAAGAAAAGAAAAGAAAAGAAAAGAAAAGAAAAGAAAAGAAAAGAAAAGAAAAGAAAAGAAAAGAAAAGAAAAGAAAAGAAAAGAAAAGAAAAGAAAAGAAAAGAGGACGAATCCTAGAGAGGAACAAAATATTCAGGCTTTTACGTGTTTCAAATGCTTATCAAAATTTCCTCCTTTCAATCTCTGGGCCTGGAAATCAGATAATTTTTCAAAATTGAATGCAACTTGCCATCTAAACCTATATTTAGATCAAGGACATGAATATGAATGTAAGCATCCAACAATAGAAATCTGAACCTGAAAATTATAGTTATGCATTTTTTCTACTTTAATAATCCTTGCTACAAGATGGGAACTCATTACACTACAATTAGACATTTTTAAAAGTTCTTTCAGATCTCTGGATGAAACACAATATCTGGATGCCAAGCTGTTGTCAACATTTTTACTGTCTGGAATTGTATGTTTAAAACTATATCACATCAACCTTTTGTATTTCTGAGACAGCTATTTCAATGTGTTTTGATTTACTACACAAGACCTTTCAAACAAGGCCATGTAATGTAGGGTTGTTTCAAAGTACCTATAATAACAAAATCTTAATAGTCCACATGTGTTGCGTGCAAGTGTTCTCCTTATAATTTACAAGATGTCATTGTTTTTAATGGACATCCCTCCAAGCCTACCTGCCAGTTTGCAAATTGCTAACAGCAACAGGAAATTGTGAGGACAAACTGCACTCTTGGTGTCACATACAGTCTTCTGCATGGCCCAGGTTGTTGGCACAACTGTCAACAATTCTCAGCTACAAGTCAGTAATTCTTTGGGCAAGGTACACAAAGAGAGAGGATACAAATTGTTGTGCCACCTCTGCCAGTTTTGCAATGTTCATAGAAATTACAGCACCAAGACTTGTTTTAGACACTAGTAACTGCAGCTATTGCCTTGATAAATATCACACAAGACATATTGAGTAAGAAAATGAGACTGCTACAAATCCCCTCCCAGAATAAGATTTTCACTTTAAAAATTGCAAATATGAACAATGTCATGGCATTGCTTGTAGGAAAGACATTTTGGTAAAACTCTACAGCTTTCAGGAAAAATAAGAAATTTCAGAGTAAGTAATTTACACTGCTTTGCTACAGAGGCATTAAAATAATCTGTTCCTCTATAATAATCTTTGTCAATGGTCTCTTCTCATAGGATGTCGTTTGTATTTTCAGTATCATCTGCCAGCCTACCTAAAGGTTCCTAGAGATACAATCATCTGCAGCTATAACTAGCTAATATTCAAGGAAAATAAAGTGCTATGCCTCAGTGCCAGTATCAGGCAATAAGTCTATTTGTACAAACACATTTTGATGTACAATGCAAGAAATTAGTAATTAGGAGAGAAAGAAAACAGACATTATATAGGGAAAGCATCTCATCCTCATACAAACAACAAATGGGGAGCACTCAGCCTCACAGTCCCTTGTTTCACCTTGTTGATCCTGTTCACTCCAACAGGGATGATGTTCTTCCCACATTTCCCTTAGGCAGGTCTCTAAGCTGGCATTATGCACTCTGGCACAGTGCCAGCTCTCTGCCTGCCTCAATTCCCACCCCACTGCTGCCTCTTGTCAGGTCTCCCCATGTGCTCCAGCCCTCTCACTGCTGCTGGTTTCAGTGCTAACCCTGCACTCTCCCACTCTCTGCACTGTGCTGCCAGCTGTGGTGCTGATGATAAAACATCAGACATGTCTCACTTCAGCTAGAGCACTTCCAGTTTGACAAGTAGGGGAAAATGGCTGGATCCAGGCTCCTACATTCATACCTTCAGCTCTGTCACTGCACACAGGAAGTCCAACAGCACAGAGAGCCACTGCACTTCTCTCCATATTGTTCACCTATGACAACGACCAGAATGTATGGATATTTCTGATTGTACTGAGTTCCTTTCCATTAAGTGTCCAATATTTCTTGTCCTTCATAAAATGCCTCAGTTTACCAACTGAAAACTGAAATAGACTCTATGGAAGGAATGAAAATACCTAAAGGAAATCAACTGCCAAATACTTAACCTACTTCATTCTGGCTATTTCCAACATACGGTGACTGATCATGCCTGTGTCAGATTCCAGCCACAGAGTTCCTGATGTACCCACAGTTAGAGCATAATCTCAGTAAGAATGTATCTGTGACTTTGGTGATGAGACACCACGTGGTTTCATTTGAACTTCAGTTTTCAACTTAAACTAAACACCTCTGCCTTTCATGGCTGTGAACCAAAACTTGAGTGCTTAAGTAAAACAAATAGAGCAAGAGTTGCAGAAGCTCCAGAGGAGAAGAGGTTGCAGTTACTAACACTGAGGAGCTAAAGCTCAGATCCTTGAAAGTTCTTGAGATACTCATCACCCTCTTTAGGCACTAAGAATTTTCCACCCACATAAGTGTCATCCAGCTGCTACTTAAGCCTGGAGGACTGGGATCTCATCTCTGCAAGCCAGTACACTGACACTGCATCCTGCACCACTTCACGGAGAGACACTGCTCAAATCTCCCAGCTGAAAGCTCCCAGGCAGAGTATTGAAAATATGTGATCTAACTGTGGAGGAGGAAGGGTAAAGGCCTGTTTAAGATTAAGCTCAGCTTTCTGATTGACTGATGCTTTTGAAGGCTTTGCTATGAAAACGGACATGACACATCAGAGACCATTAACTATGTAAACACTGTTTCCTAAGAAATGAAAGCAGCAGTAATTGTACCCTAGCTAGCTGCTGAAATTACTCAACTCAGAACTATCCTGGTAAGTAAAAGAAGCACAATATGCTATCAATGTCTTTGTTAAAGACAAAAGTTTAAATGTTATGAAGAATTCATGTTTATACATGCATATATATATATATATATATATTCACACATCAATGATGATATTTATGTTTGTAACCTCATTACAATGCTTTAGACGAGGATATCATATGGAGTAATGTACTGAAAAGACATCGTGGCACAAAAAGTAGAACCTATTTCTGTTGTTTAGAAACCAGACTTTCATACTCAGTTTGTCACTCACTAACTGGATCCAGCCCCTTCAATCTCTAACACATGAACCAGGACAATCACAGATGACTCCCTAAGGTGAGATAAAGACTATAGGCAGTTTCCTTGAAATAATAAACACAGGCATCAGAAGATTTAGTATTACAGCTTGGTTTATAAATCTATGTGTTTTTCCCATACTGAAGGCCACTAAATGGAGGAAATTCATCAGCAGGGTGTGACATTTTCTAATTTGTGCAAGAATATGACAGTCTTGCAAAATATATGGCTATGCAGAAGGCATAAAATATCTGTGGGATTTATATGTGACATAGATTAGTTGTCCTTTGAGCAGACTGTTGTCTTTCCAACATAAAGTTCCTGAAAGGAACTACCTCTACAATTCAAAATACTTACAGAACACTCATATAGAAAGAATGGCATCTGGTGTAGAGTGTACTTCTTGGTGTTGACGGGGCATAGCTTAGTTAAGTTTCTCCTCAAAGGTTAAATGTAGAAAATGTTCTCAGAGAGAGGTGAAAACTGGCTCTTTATTGTAGGGTTTGGACAGCTGGCTTGCCTAGGGTTAGTCAAAAGGTCCTGGTGAGTACCAATTATGAAAGGTTCAAAATATTTTAAAACATATAGAGCTAAACTGGTCATCCTGGAAGCAACTACTATAGCAGACAGAGTGTGGTACATGTGGACCCGTGCCATCATGGATTCCCAAGACGGGGTTTCAAGCAGTGTCAAAGAACTGAGCAGAAATGTGCGTTGTGTGTGGCAAAGACAGCAGTGAGGTAAAAGGTGGAGGAAGATGGGAATAAGGAAAATATCCCTGCCACAAGCCCCTACTATTGAGGCACTAGTCCAGACCTTTAAACTTGCCTGTACTGTGCCTTGTAGAATATCAGAGATAACTGCAGCATCTGGCAGAGGTGACACAGGACCTGCAAAAGATCTACTCTGTGCACCTGAAATGGTACTAAAGGTACCAGTCTTTCTGAGAAGATTAAAGGGTGCAAAGAAAACTGTGTGACACTCAGGTCCCTAATCTGTAAATTCACTGATGAACTCCATCACCACCAGATCTCAACCCCACTTTTCCCTTGTCATTGTGGAGTTTTGTGCAATGGCCCAAGTGAACACAGCCATGGCGGATGGTTCCATGGGGCTCCTGAGTTTTGTGGACACTTTGACACTAATAATGATGTGAGTGACATGTATCTGCTGCATTCACTGGAACAACCAGTCTGCTCCCAACTCTTATGCTTCCATGTCCAGCTGCTACTAGAGGAGCCAGGAAAAATGGGGCTAGAGGAAATCCCCCCACAGTACTACATTCATTCAGCAGCTTGTCTTTAGTAATGTTCCTTTACACAGGCAGTTCCTAAACAAACTTCACAAGTAAAAGCTTAATTAATGCTGCCAGGCCATGGGTGAGCCGGAGGGAGGAAAAACAGGAATGGGGAATGAATGTCCTCACTTTCAGGAAGATTAGGGATACAAGGTAAAAAGAAAGCAGAGAGGACAGAAAGCAGAAAATACAGGTTAGATAGTACTTCTTGGAGGAAAGGACAACATCTGTTAAGCTCTCTCTCGAGGAGATGGCATGAAATTGAAAGATGGAGTCTTTCATCTCCTTAACCACGTCTGCCTAAGACAACTTCAGCACTCTGTGCCAGGGACCAGTTCTCTTTCTGTTTGCAGAGCACACTGTAGACCACTATTCTGGTTTGTAACATGCTCTCCTAAGTGAAGACGAGTATCAGGTCAGGAGCCACATTGCTTGCAAAACCCAGCAGACTGAACAATGAAGTGGTGCTGGAAGGACTTGCTGACTGAAGGCAGAAAGTCAGTAGAGCTTCTTACAGCAGGAATGATTTTTAAGGACACTTCAATATTAGATTTTACTTTGAGTTGCTACTAAATGTTCTGCTTCTCATAGTATGTATGTAAAGAACCTCCAAACCCCTAGTTTCTCAATGTTTTAATTCAAGATAGCAAGTGTCCAAGAATATCAGCAGCCTAATAGGCAAAGAGAAGCATCAAAGGTCAAATTCTTTCAAGTAAAAATGATATTTCTGTAGATTAGTAGACCTATATATATGTTGATTATTCATGTTAATTATCTGGAAAAAAATCCTGACATCATCTATCTTAAGTTTCATTATTTCCTGTGCCAACTCTGGCAGGTTGATGCACCTGTTATCTATCTTTTAAAGCTCTCAATTGCTATTTTCAAGTAGAAAGTTTAATTAGGAAAAGTTACTAAACAGATTCCATAATTTAAGGAAGTGTTGTAGTGAATTTATTGGTACTCATGAGAGGTCTCAATGTGTTTCTAACTTATTAAGATGAAATATCTGGTTTTAGATGCTGAATACTGTCACAAGTCTCAAAAATAGTGTATTTGTGCAAAGTATTACTGAAAAAAAAGTCCATCAAGGAATTCCTGTAGATACTAGCATAAACGCCAAGATAATTTTTTTAAACAGATGCCAACAGTTTAGCTGCAACAATCAGAGTGTTCACATAACTTACCTACTATTTTGGTTGTGAGATGTCTTTGTGTTGACTGACTTTTATCATTTATTTCAGAACCTGAGTGTACCTTCTGGCTGACTCACAGCTATGTAATCATTTTTTGAAAGGACTAAATTCCATTTCATGACTGGCTACAGGCTGCATCATAAATTCAAGACTCCTCACTCTCCCCTGATCTCCCACAGATGCCAAAAGGAAGCTTGTACAGAGATCAAAGGAAGAATTTGGGCTCTGTGTAGTAAAATAAAACTTTCAGTTGTTATTTTTTACATCACATTCAGAACTGCTTACTGGAAAATGTTCCTTTTGCTGCTAGGATCATTGCCACCCTTGCCTCCTGTCTCGTTTCCCTTCCTCATCCTTCTTTCTTTTCTCTGTCTTCCTTTTCTTCTCTTTGCATGTGTCACTGCAGATTCCCACTCCCTGTGCACTGTGCTGGAGTGGTCACCGTAACACACGAAGTGCCACCATCAACCACAAGTATTTGCATTCTGACAACTCCAGAGGAGCATTGATTCAAATCTCTCTCCAAACTGAGGACACAGCACAATGGCCCTCACTTTCTGCTCAAGAGAAAATTGCGTATTTCTATCTGCAATGTCACAGCTGGGTTTAACACTTCCTTTCCCCCGGTATTTTTCAAGAATCAAAAATCACAACCCAGGCACTTACTAACTGCTTTATCCATTTCAGACACTCACCCAGGAGTTCTGTATCTCATCCACCAAAGTATTCAACGCCAAGTACTCTCTATTCCAGGCCATGGAGGCAGAGGCAGGTTAACGCTCCAGCCCCAAGTGCCCCAAATTAACTATTATTAAATAAAAATTAAAAGTTCAGTAGCATAAAGTTTTCTCTCTAACTCCAAAATGGATTTAGATCAGTAAAGCTGGTTTCAGACACAAGGGTTCTAGTTACAAGGACCACATGAAGGCTGCAGATAAGAGAAGTGGTCAATCAACCCTATGCACCACAACAGTCAGTTGAATTGTGCCGAAAATGGAGGGAAAAAGGATCAGATACTTTGAACCGCTCTGCTTTGCCTGTTCTCATATGTCAATCTTACCATAAAACACTGCAAAATTTTTTGTATGGAAATTCCAGTGTGCTTTAGAAACCCCTGTTTCTAACTAAGGTATTTCTAATAAGATCCTGTGAGGTACAGTTCTTATGCTCACTTTTTCCAAACCAGAAAACTGAGAGAAAATGTTTGCCTGAGGTCAGTGTCCAAGCCCAGAACAGATTCTGGAATGGTTGTTACAACTGAGTCACTAGATTGTGTTGCCTTCACCATCATTTAATGTAGGCATGAAGAGATTATAATCTCTCTTTTTTTGAGCTGGGCAGTTCATGTCACCTAACTTTCTCAGCTGAACAACAACAACAAAAAAAATGTGCTTACACAGAATTAGCCTTGAAACACGAGCAAAGAAGACTTTGGTACTAAAGCTACCACCTCTCTGTCAATGTCCTCCCTCAGTCTACTTGGTGTTAATAATGTTCTCAAAATTGTTGGCACAAATTAGTGCAGGCAAAGAATTCTGCACTCTTGCAGTTAATAAGTGACTGAGGAAGGCTGTCAATTTATGCAGAAGAGGTTGTTTGCAACCAACAATAGATGCAGCAGCTTGCAACCAACGTGCAGATGGAATGAGAATGAACTGAAAATGTCCCCCTGTCCCACTTGACATTTTTGCTCATAATTCAGAAGATAATCCTAATAATCTTATCAAGAAAGTATTGAGGTTTGAGAATGGTAGAAAGAGTGTCAGGCTGACAGACCTGGGATCTGAATTCTTCCACTAAGCCATAAAGTTTAACATAGGAGGTAGCTGTTCAACCTTTTCTGCCAATATTGCTCTATTGACATTTTGAGAATGATGTCAAAATTTTGCCTGCTGTCACCCACTCCATCACTGACCTCTCTGAGAAGTTAAGGGTAGGACAATCTGGTGTCAAATACTGTAATGAGATTTGACACACACTTGGGCACAGAGTCAGGATCACCCTAATAATTTTATAGATGTCTCCAAGCATCAGCCTTGTCATGTCTTAGAACAAAAGAAATTACTTTGAGATGCTTTGTATGGTTTCTAGTCACTAACCTGCCATAATCGATCCTCTTTAAAAATAATTACATTTCAACAACTTCAATTACATCAATTAAATGCAAACTAGATTTTGGAATAGTATTTAATCTGAACAGCCATCACCACTGCTCACTTAAACATATTCCTAATAATCATCCAACTAATTTTTCCCCTCTCACAGCTAGAAAAGATGTAAGAATTCGGTCTTCACAACACAGGAATCAATGGGCAGACCCCAGTGAATGCACAGAGCACAGAAACAGATTTTGTTATTGGGGTTGAAACTTCTATTTCTCTTTGCAATGAGAGCTTAGTCCTGCAGCGTGGTGAGGGGTAAAACATAGAACAGTAAGTGAAAAAGGTGCACAACTGCCCAGCTTCAGACTAAATCAAGTACAGGAGTTAAGGGCTCTAATTTCCACAATTAGCACAAGCACTTTCAGGGGCACCACAGTGCCTGGGAAATAGCCTTAGCAACGCCTCACTGATACTCCCTTGACCTTGTCCCTCCCAGCACATCCTCTCTGAGTTTACACTGGGTGGTGAAACTCGAGTAGGAGGTAAAAAAGTCCCAACTGTGATAGAGACACTACTCAAAAAGGGAAATCGGGAAAAGCCTGCAAAGTCACTCTCCTCCATGATACATGAGAAAACAGAAGAACTGTGCTGGCCATGGCTGGGAGATGTAGGGCTATCAGCCCTCTCCTCTGCTCCTCTGAATCCCACCCAGAGTGTCCAACAAGCTTGATGTAGTTTGCACCATGACTGCACAGAAAGACACACAGAAGTGGTATTGGGGAGCAGAGCCTGAGAGGGAGCAAGGGGGAGGTGCAAAATGGACCACCTGTTTAAAGTAGGGAAAAAACCCCAGTAGAAAGGGAACTAGAAAATAAATAAAGGGAACTTAGGGAACTAAGAAAATAAATAAAAAAACAAATAAGAAAATAATTTTATCATATACTATATCTACATGAGTAAAAATGAAGATTTTAATGGCAGCTTCAGGACTTCTCAAAAACTTTCTTCATAAATTTGGTGAAATTTGTTTGAATAGCGCTAAGGCTTCAGAAACTCATAACTGTGGTATAAATCAGTTTTCAAGATACTGCTATTAAGCCACTTTCTATCAGGATCAGTGAGGTGATTTTTTTTCCCAGCGCGTGTGATTTCAGTAAAACAACTTGTTGCTCTTTAAAGTTTTGTTATGAATTACTGTTCTTCTACCCCTCAATATTATTCCTAGATAACTTGAGCCAGAGAAAACACCTCAGAGCTCTACGGAAATTTCTCCTTTCGCTTGATCCTACATGTATCAGAAACCACCCTGCCCAAGATTTGGGGAGGGGAGGCGGAGGGGTCCCTCCGTGGAATTACGTCTGCACCTGGCATGGCCGGCCGGGCTCAGCCTGAAGTGCCCCCGGCTCCCTGTCGCCCTCGGCTCGCTCCGCAGCCCGCCTGGCCAGGGGCTCTGCTTCTCCAGTTTTCTGCACCCCAAAGCCAGACCCGGCGCTGCGCAGCGCTCCCGGCCCGTCAGACCCCGCGGGCTGTCCCCGTCCGTCGCTCCCCCGTGTGCCCCCAGCGCGGGCGGGCTGCTCCCGGCGGGAGCGCTGCCCGCCCCGGCCCCATCCCAGGCTCCCATCCCGGGCGCGCACCCACCTGCCCCGCGCCCCGCTCACCTCGTCCCGCCGCCGGGGCTGCTCCTGCCGCCACCAGCTCCTGCCCTCACTCCGGCGCTGGGCAGGGCGGCGGCAGCAGCATCCCCCGCCGGCCCCCCAGCTGCCGCGGCGGCACTTGCAGCCTCACGGGAACCGGCGGCGAGGGGAGGAGGGGGTGGGGGAGAGAGAAACCCCTGGCCAGGGCCCCGTCCCAGCCCTCCCCGCCGCCTCCGGCGCCCGGGCCCGCTCCCACGGCCACGCAAGGCGGGGCGGGCGGCGGCGGCCACAGCGGGGACCCGCCCGGGCGCTCCTCGCTCCGCGCCGCCCCGCGCTGCCCCGCAGGTAGCGGCGGCCCCGGGCAGGCAGCGCGCGTACCGCCCCGTAGGCGCAGGGCAGGCGGATAGCTGTCCCTGAGCCGCCCTGCTGCCAGGCTTCGGGGCGCTGACCCTGCGGCTCCCCGTGCAGCGGCACCCGGCGGGTTGGCACACGGGTACTTAACCCTGCAGCAGGACGCTACTGTGGGGGAAGAAAAAAAAATTAAAAAAAAATCATTGCTTGCTCACTTTTCTTTTCAAGACTGGTCTTCTTCCAGCTCTCAACGAAAAGGTCTGACCTCTGGATTTATGCTGCTCCCTGGTATCTGAAGCTCAAAGAGTAGCCACCAGGGACCTGAATTTCTTGAAGATGAAAATCCTCATCTTGCTCTGTACAGTTAAATTTTGGTTTGGTTTTGCAGAGTTTTACTGCTACAGAGCTGCTATACCCACCAGTTGATTTGGATCTTAAAAATTGAAATGCAGAGAACAAAATGTTTTCATTATTATATGGTAGCGCTTACATTATTATACTGCTTCCTTAGTCCAAAAATCTTTCAACACCGTTTGAGAGCAACAGTCTTTTGGGATCATTATACAGTTTGTATTTGAAAACTCTTGACCTCATAAGATGCTTTTTAAAAAGGAAAATTAGCACGTAGCTCTATACACAGACTCTGGTGCCATTCTACAGCCAGCCCAAACTTAGATGTTTGGATCTGTCCTGAGCATACAGTTTTCCTTTGCCAAATAATAACAGCAAAAATGTTGATAGAGTTGCAATATATTGCTGAGAGTGACACTTAGAATGTATTTACAGTGTGTTGTATTTTTACCTTGAAGAGGTGATAGAGACCTTTATTTCTGAAGGAGATCCATGAGACATAACTTTAGTAAAATTGTAGTCTATGTATTACTACAGAATTATCCACAGAGCTGAAGTCACTTACTTACTCAAATAGTATTTAATGTATTAGGATACAGCTAATTGTGCTAAATAATTAGTTTTCCTATTTCTACTGCAGTACACTAACTTTTTAAGAAATAGATCATCATCCTTTTGATAGTTAATACAGTATAATTGCACAACCATAATAAAATGCCAGGAAATACTTTTCAGATTTAAAAAAAGACAATTATTGATACCAAAGGGGAAAGAATAGCTTTCTTAATTCTTAATCATGCTTAACTGGAGATGGTTCCAGATACAAGGTCTACAGATTCAGAGAATTCTCTTCTAATGTTGTACTAAACTTTGATTTGCAACCCCAAGAAAACTTAAGACTTCCCTGCAGCAGTCAAAAGTGTTCATGTTTCAAATACTAAATCAAAATAAAATCTTGTTTGAAGAAACAGTACACCAAGTATTTGGACTCGGGCTCTTCAGGGCCATGCTGTAGCATGGCAATGAAATGGAACTTTTTTTAAAAACTGTTCTCTTGTGAAGAAACCTGAGGAGAACAGGAAGCTGGTTATTTTAAGTAATCATGTAGTTGTGGGCAGAGACAAAAAAGATGAAAGAAAACCTTTAAAATGGCAAACTCCAAACTTCTTCCACAGAATCTGTAAATCGGCTACTGCTATATTCATTGCTGCACTGCTCCACGTAGCCTGCCATGCCATTTATGCCACACGAGTTTTTGTGGCCCAGTACTTCATGCATGGTTGTATCAAATAGAAAACAATATAACAGAAAGTTTTATTTCTTAATTTCTCTCAATATTAGTTGTAGCTCCCCATTATCTGTGACTTCATCACATTGTGATGCCTTTTTCCAACATGTTTCCAGCAATAAAAATCAGATGAGGAAGAGGCAACAGGACAAGCCCACTGGGACAGTCTTTGACCTTGCTGGACATCTCCTTGGCTTCTAGAACACAACAACACAAGGCGAGGTGGCAGGATGACATCCATTCAGGGCTCTTGTATTTAAGCCAGTGCAGCACTTTCTTCCTCTTTCTCACCTACAGAGTTTGAGCAGATCATACCAGAATGTGCTTTATCAGGGCACTCTCAGATCCCAGTGTTTTGGGGAGCCCAACCAAGATGTAGAAGGCCCAGTTCTTTCAATTTCTAAGCAGATTTGAAACCACATCTCTCAGTTAGCAAGGAAATAGCCTAAACAGCTCACCACAAAGCATTCCAGAGGAAGAATTACCTATGCTGCCCTTTTCAAACCCACGCTATCCTTCATTCTGATTCACATGGCTTTATTTTATTTTGAATTAGATGGGAGGAGAAAGAAAGAGTAAGCTACTTACACCAGGGAAATACTAAGATTCTGTGTTCTGTACTAATGACAGTAATTGTGGGTTTGACTCTATTGCCCTTTTCAGATGAAGCTGACATTTTTAGTAGAGACTCTGGACCCAATCCATTTTCACTAGTGACCTGATTTTGGAGTCCTTACATCGCAGCTTCTCTCTGCCTTTGCCATATACAACAAACACATAAAATACAGCATAAAAATAATAAGTAAAATCCAAATATTAATTTATTTCCTTCTCTATTGCAAGACTGAACAGCATCAGCAGCTCAGTGATACAATGCCCATGAAAGAAGGAAACCAACAAATACTGAGAATCATTTCTACTTAAGAGGCACATGTGAAAGCAAAAGGAAAAAGGATACACAGAACTACTGAACCTTAGTTCCTTTGAAACTACAAGTCAAGCCTCCCTTTGAATTTTTCCCAAAAATATCACAAACTGTGAAAGAAGGAAAAGGTGGGAAGGACTGAGATGGAATATCAGACATAAGGATAAAGGAGAGAAAAGTTGAGGTGGCGTGGAAGCCAGAGGTTTCTCTGCCTTCCACAATAGTGTGGTCACCTCTACTACACTGTGGCCTTCAGGGTTAGGTCTCAAAGGATCAAAGGCTCCACTGTCAGGCCAGTCTGCCCAAGCTGCAGCCCAGTCCCTTGTGATGGAAAGACACCTGTAGTGTCCGTGGGCAGATTCTTCAGGGAGCTACCAAAGGAGTCTCACAGAAGAGGGAGAGAGAGCTCAGAATCACAGAAGGATGCTCAGAAACAGCTACTTTCCTCTTGTAAGAGTTTTGTTTGATTGAAAGGCTGTTATGGTTTTCAGCTGCATCTCATCAGATGCACAGATGCAGTAGCAACTCAGCCCAAAGCAGACTGGGAGAGAGGATGGCAGCTGCTGGAAAGGGCTCTTGGAAGAGATCGATTGGAGTAGCATCCGTAATCAGCTGGCCCTACCAAGGGTTGATGTATATATTGAGCAGAACTAAGGCAGATAGTGTCTCATGGACTGTCTTTTAGAACACTGTTGGGCAAGTTATGCTGGCTGATGATTCTCTTGATGATGTCTCTGATGATTCCTGGTCAGGAATAATGGCTCTGCTGGGTGGCATTGCACAGACATCTTACACCAGCTCTGTGAATGGTTTTCTCTATTCCAAGTTAATTTCCTAGTGAGTAGCCAGAGTAGGAAATGTGCAGATGCCATGAGGTGGTGGAGTCTCACAAAGGTGAGGGGAGCGGTGAGGTCCTGTGTTGACATGAGTAGGGTAAGTGACAGCTTGTAAGACAAAGTACTGAAGGCTCCTCATTGCATACAGGCATTTTGTTCATCGGTTGTCTCTAGCTGTGAAGGACAAACTATTCCCACAGAGGCATTTTCCTGCCAAAACTCTTTAGAGGGGCAACTCTTCCCATCATCTGGACAAAAATGTTGGTCACCTCCCAAACAGAACTCTTGCAGCTCTCAGGTCAAGTCTCTCAAGTCAGCCAGCACTGCAAAAGCGCTTGGAAAGCCTCTACTTGATTCACCTAGTCCTTGTCAGGAGTATGAACTGGTGCTAGGACAGGCTTCCTGTTCTTGTAAATTAGCCTCTTCCAGTTTACCTGTGTCCCTTATCCCGGGTGTGCATGTGGCTGGGAAAGAATAAAGAATTAGGGAGGACATATAAAAGCTAGATGCCAAGGTGCAAAGTTAAATGGGATAATGGGAAAATTTATTGTTCCTTCTGACAAAGCTTTCTGAGGCAGAAGTGAAGCAGCTGATGTTTGTCAGAGATATACCTCATACAATGGATGTGGATATAAGTGCCTTGAGCCAGATGCTGGGAATCTGAAGCCCAAATCTGAACCAAATTACTCATGGCTGAGTCTTTACCCCAAGGCCTGGCATGCTGAAGAGAATAGTACAATGAGGCCTGAACCAGGTTCTCCATTGTCTTGTTCTGGAACATATGTTCAGGTAAGTATGCGATCAGGAGAATGACAATGTCTGCCTCAACTTCTTAAACTACTTTTATTGCAAAAAAAGAGGCTAGACTGATAGTCTGAAGACTGACAGCCCAGAAGGCTGACGTCTTCTTTCTGTTGTACAAACTGAGCACCACAGGCAAGACTTATCCCTGTCTCCCTCTGCCTTAGAATGTTCTTCAGCTTCAGCATGTACAGGAGAAAAGGGATAGTTAAAGCCTTCTTCTCTGCTGAGACTGAATGCTGAGTACTCAGAAGAAACATGCAAGATGAGTTTTTATAGGGATTCAGAGAAAACTTGAGCTGCTGGCTTGTGAAGGAAAGGCTGGAGAGAGGCTGGGGCTGTTAGAGGGGTGTGCTTTGGTTGTGTAGATGTGGCTATATCACTGTCTAGTGGCTGTCCAATGGAACACAAGTCCCCTTGCTGCAGCTAGACTTTGTGGACACACCACGTGCTCAAATAATGAGTTCTATGTTTTTTAAGCCAAAAATTTTTCTCCCCCTGCTGAGGAACATGAAGTTTGTGTATCTGCAACACATGGATTCCTTACAGAGGAGGAGACTTGCTCTTGAAGGGTAGTTTATATTGTTTTAGGCAGTGCAGGAATGAAGAAAGGAATCAGATTTTGGTTACGAAATGCTTAAGGATTAGACTGGTATTGCACTACCCAAAATGAAATCTACTGGTCCAGCTAGGAGTGAAGCATAAACAAGGCAAAATCTGAATTAAAAGCTGCTAGAGAGAGACAGCACCCAGTGTGCATTGGATAAAACCAGCAGCCCTGTGGACTGAGAACAATCCAACAACAACTCCAGCCCAGCTCCACAAATGTTATTGAACAAGTCTCATGAAGGTGTGTCCTATGTGAATTAGCCTTAAACAAAGAGGACTAAAAATCTCAAGCCTGTTCCTTCTTCCTCCCTGCTGTCTTGGTTTAAAAAGTTGAAAAGTCATGATTAAATTGGCTGCACTTGTTATTTAATATGTTTTATTTAGTTTGTATCTATGATTTTTTTAAATATTTATCATATTGCTAAAGAATGGTGACTGTTTTCATAGAAACTGGAGATGGAAGAGACCCAATAAGTTCACATCCAGTCCATCCCCCCTGCTGCCACTGCCAAATTGTTCTGCATGTTCATTTTCCAGGACCACCTCCAAACTAATTTTGAAATGTTCTACTTTCTTGGAGAGGGTCTGCACTACTCGTGTACAGATCTGGAAGTAGCTGGTGATGCCCATTCTCATTATCTTTCACTCCTTTCCCCTCTTCATCTTCTTTATTCTTGTATTCCTTTTTTCGGGCACAGGACTTCTTATTTGGTTATCCTTAAATGTTTCTTCTCCCTCCTTAGATTTTTAAAAGGATCTGCGCAGTTGGGCAGGGTTACTCTGGCAGATGAAGCAGCCCAAGCAATATCATTTGAGCAGTTATTTGTTGAGCAACCCTACCCTGGAATATCCTGTCCTGGGGAGTATGAAAAACCAAAACAAAATCTCCAAGGTATTTGCTGAATATCAAAGCAGAAGCACACAGAGAACATTGGCCCTCTATTAAACACAGCCAGTCACACTCCTCTTAAAATCCTATTCTGTTATAATTCTTTGGCAAGGAATTTTCTGCTAAAGATATTATTTATAACTATTGCAGTGCCTTTGTTTGTTACCCAGTCCCTGCATTGGTTTGATCTACAGATCACACTTGGCCTACTTGGGGCAGCTTAGTAAGCTGGCTGTTTTCCCTCAAGACAGTCATCTTGTGCTTCAGGAGGTAGCCCTGGATAGAATAACAGTTTCATGTCCACATTTTATGATTGCAAAGAAAACTTTCCAGATGTGAGCCACTGTCTTCCTTTATTTTCACATCCGTATTTCTTCTCTGTATTTCCATCGTTTGGTTCAGGTCAGCTATGGCAAAAACTTGCACATGTTGCCCTGTCCTTTTTACCTTAGGCTGAAGCACAAAAGCAGCACATCAGCCTGAGGCAATAGTGATTATTAAGTCTGCAGGTCTGTAAAAGTTATTCCCTTTGTATTAGTCTGCAGTTAGTGAAATGTTGGGATGGAAAACCATCAGATCTGACTTCAGAGGAGGCTTCCAAACATCTCTTCAGCACAGACAACCCAAGCAAAACTTTATAGTATAGGATTAAAATCAAACACAAAAATCAGAAAAACATTGAAATCAGAAGATCTTTTGAAGTTTCAGGAGTGTTTTCCCTTTCTATATTTAGAAGAGCTTTTGGAGCACCTGTGTGTACATACTGAAAATTTTCAAGGTGAAAACTGAACCATAAGTGCTCATTTACTTTTGGGAAGCCTCTTGATCTTCTCTCATGTTTCCCACAGATCCTTAGCTGCCATCCTTCCTATTCTGCTGCTCTTCTGTCAAAAGAATGAGTCACAGAAGTGCTGCATTTCAGCCAGATTTCTGGCCATATGTACATGTGCTTGCTTTTTTGAGTTCCTCTCCCAGCTCCTTTCTTTCTCTTGCAATTTCTATTCCATTTTTGAGTTGCACACACTATCTGCCCCAAAATTCTAGCATTCCCAGAGAACTTGCACTTTGAATAATAAACAGCCCTCTAAGAACAAAAGAATCTTAATTAGCTCACACACTAACTATAATCTTAAAATGTGATTTATTCAAACAGTCAGTTCTGTTTAATGTGATTGCAAATGTGAGCAGATTTTGATAGATTGGCTGAATGTGGGTTTTGTGTTTGATTTTGGTCAGTTCAGGTATTATCTGCCTTGAAAAACATTAACTGAGATGAATCTTAAGTTCAGCTGCTGTCATGGTTAATTATTCTTGATGATGAAAGTTAATAGCTATTTTTCTCTACAATCTTTGCAAGTCTAAGTTTTTAATCTAGTAAAGACTGAATACTAATGCACTGTTCTACATAAATCACAGGGATCTGCCTTTTTACAAATTAGTTACTGTCTCCTATTGTTATCTAATAACAATAGACACGAAGAACTGGTGGAGTGAGCAGTGATGTAAAGCAGATCCTTTAGAATACTTTCTGTATAACAAATAATAGGAGGTGATTCAAAATAAAAGGCCCCATCAAAAGATCTGAATGGCCCTCTGTAGGTTCTCTATGAATAAAGAGTCAGCATGTGGCAATATTTGCTCCTAAACAAGACATTTCATCCGGGACCTTAAAATTTGAATGAAAAAAAAATAATCTTAAAACCAGTATGAATGTAGTTCTCCATATCTTTTTAGATTCACGCAAAATGCCATTCCCTCTGCACTTCTACCCATTCACAACAATCTAACCACTTTAGCTGATGTTGAGTGCGAAGTGAGATAATAAGAAATTCACACACATTGACATTTGTGCATGTATTCACTAAGCCTTAGGCCTCAACTGCAAAGAAAGCACTTGGACATCTCAATGGACATGTAGATGAACATCAGGTTCACCCAAACAATGCTTCCCAGAAAAGTGCTAATTTGTAAACTGAGGATCTTCTGCCTCTGATTTGCACTACTGTGGCAACAGATGGAATGCTGTATCAAGTGCAAGTGTTCTTCCTTTAAGACAGATGGCCTTAAAACTGGAGATGAGCAAGAAAAAGGACATAAGAATGATGAAAGATTGGGGGGAAAAAAGCCTCAGTGAAAATTTGAAAGAGACAGATTTGTTTAGTTTGTGAAAAGGAAGATGGAGGTGTGAATTTATCACAGCCATTCAGTACCAACATGGTGGTGGGCAAAGTGGTAAATTGAGTTAAGTTTCAACATCAAAGTCAATTTTCTGGTACTAAAAGGAAAAAAGTCAATAACCTTTCCTGTCTACTAGGCACAAAGAAATGGGTAAGTTCTCAACTCCTCAGATATGGAGAGACACCCATTTGCCTGCATTTACACCCAGACACCTAGTCCAGCAAGAGACAATTATTGGAATCTGAATTTATGCAAATTCAGACTTGAATTCAAGTAAATTTGGTAATGTTCCTGACAAATAGTTGTCAGAACAATTACCAACAATTACTCATGGAAAATATTTTCTATTAAAAACTAGGGTTTTTTTAGTAGTTAGGGCATTAATACCAAATAAAACAGTCTCTATTAGAGAGGAAGTCAAACAATGTGTTCACAATACTCCTGTCTTTATAATATCCAGCCTGAATTTATGCTTTCATTACAGTATGGTTTGATCATCAGTCTTAATGAAGCTCTCATTAACCACCTCTGCTTTCCTGCGAAATGGTCACACATACTATTCAGCCATTACTGAATAAAACTACTCATTAAAAAAAGGAAATAATTTATCTACTTTTGTCATCTGTGTCATAGTTGCTAATGGGATGATATGATATCTAAAATGTAGATTAAAAAGTAAATTGTGTTTCTTTTTTAAAGGATAAAAAGTAGTTGAAAATGTTGCTATTGTGTTGTACCTACTTTTTTTCGTACCCCTTCCCACACTTACCATGCTTTAGAATGTCCTTCTTGGGTAGAGTGAGTCTTCAAGATTTTATAGACAATAAGAAATTTCTGGCTGGCTTTTAAATACTCATGTTTTGGTCAATATTGACATTTGTGTTTGAAGAGCAACAGAAGAAGAGGTAATCATGTTTAGCTGTATGTCCCACTACATTCTTTTTATACATCAGTCTTAATAGTTCCCATGACAAGATGCCTTGACTAAGGAAGCATTTTGCTTCTCAGAAAGCTCCTTGCTACAAAACCACACTTGTTTAAGTATTGCCTCTCCTTTGTGCATAGCAATCAACTCACTTGAATTAATATCCTCATCCAATATTGCAGAAATAAGTTGCAGATAGTTACAAGAATGAGGAACTCCACAAAAAAATACTCTCTGTCCTGCTGGGCATTGATTTATTCCACAGGCTTTTAGTGCTGGGTATTTATAAACCTTTTCACCTTACTAGCTGTGACTTGGTCTGATTGTCTGTAACAAATCTTGGTACAATCTTGTTTACCTTATTATCTGTCAGTGACTGGCCACTTTACCTGACTGATTCCATAGGCACACCCACATCTCTGCCTGGTGGCTGATTCAGTAACTAAGTTACTGTTGAAATAAAACAAAAGGACCTGACCCCAATAGTTCTGGATTTTTATCAAAAAGAAAGAGCCTAACATAAGCTCCAACATAAATATTCATATAGATACTTAGATACTAATCTAAGTATCTGAGTATCTATATGAATCTTTATCACCTGGTTGAATCTGAAGCTACGGCTCCAAGAAAATCCTCCTAAGCAGAGCCACAAGGTTAAGGGATTCCTGTTTGCCTCCCTCAGGTACCCAAACACTCATTTATCCCTCTTTGTTTGGTGTGGTTGACTGTGGAGGTGGACAGGAAATTGGGGAATAGATCTGATTAAAGAATCAAAATTAAAAATATGTCTATGTTGAATCTGGTCCTATCTCCTATACAGACCCACAAACATTAGTATCATCATGACTAAAGAGGCTGGATAGGAGGGAAAGGGAATCTGCCAGAACCAGGAGAAATACCTGTAGAAAGTGGCCTGACAGGATCCCTCTATTCCTTGAGGTTTCCTAAAACTGTTCTAAGTGTTCCATAGTCAAATTATTAGTATTCTACCTTATTCTTTATGTTGATTATTGCATAGTCCTACATCAGTAGTTGTCTCACTTACTGCTTTCACTGTTTTCTTTCTCTTTTAGTCTTTACACTTGCTTGAGTTGTTTGCTTTTCAAGTAGCACTTTTAGCCCTCAGAAAATACTGTAGTTATTAATTTTTTAACTTTTCCCAGAATCCAATTATTTTGCTTGGAGTTTGAATTAAACCCATCATCCATCATCTTGTAAGACAGGAGACAACACTTGGCACTGTAGCTTGGTGTTAGTAACATTTTTCAAACTTATTTTTCTACTGCTGGTTTGTTTTGGGTGACAGCAAAAATGTTTTAATTTGCATTGGCTTTTTTCTTATTTTTATTTTAATGGTAGTTGGTTTTATTTATTTTACTTGTGGTTTTTAGAAGTACTTATGCAGTCCAAGAGGATTACAGTGATTACAACTGCTTGCATCTCAGCTACCAGCTGTTTACCTTTCAGCTTCTTGTTGAATGTGGTAGGCTAGGAGATGTCATGTGAAGATTAAAAGACTGTCACGTCCACATCCTGAATGCTGTCCTCAGCTCTGGTCTTTCCCACCGAAAACAGGATGTACCAAAACTAGAAGAGGTACAAAAGAATTAGGATTGTCAATGAACTGGAATAGCTTACATACAGGCAGAGATAAAATATGCTGTTCAGCTTGGAAATGAGGCAGCTGAGGTATGTTGTAGTAGAGGTTTGAAAAATCATGACTGGGTTGGAAAAAACAAAAGATAAGTTTGCCATTTCAATGCCTCCTTCAGGACTGTTTTGGCTTTCAGGGA
The DNA here is from genome assembly GCF_028018845.1 of Melospiza georgiana. NCBI lineage: Eukaryota > Metazoa > Chordata > Aves > Passeriformes > Passerellidae > Melospiza > Melospiza georgiana. The sequence continues at coordinate 80,993,961 of NC_080431.1, forward strand.
GGATTAGAACTGGTTGATTTTAGAACCTAGGAGACAGCTGAACGACATATGGACTGTTCATTTACTCCCTCCCTCAGCACTTGTTTCTAGTTTACAGGGGTAGTATGCTGCCTTCTTAACTGGAGCTTTAGTACAACTGGGGATGGCTGCAGAGGCAGCCTGGAACCAGGGAAGGAGGGGTGGAGAGGAGGCCTGGATGCACCATGCTGTGAGATCAAGTCTCCAGTGAGACAGTCCTGAGTGGTGTTATTTCTAGTTGACTGCTGGACAGGAACAGCAGATATTAGGAGAGAAGGGAAAGAATCTGCCTTTTCCTCTCCTGCTCCTGCACTTTCAAGTGTCTTAGATCACAGTTTTCACTGCAAGGCTGCTGTCTTGTTTTCTGCCTTCCCCATGTTAACATTCTCTTTGTGACCCTTGCTTGCCTGGGCAAGCAGTTTCTTTCTTAACTCTTTCAGGATAGTCATCATATAAGTAAGGTGTTCAGGGCCGTGCCTGTTTCTATTCCTGCCCCTTTCACAGACACACAACATTCTTCAAATCAAATATTAGAGGCAAGGTATCAGTTAAAAAAAGATCTGCCCTGAAATAAACCTTACACATTTCATAACATTTCCTTTGTCACCAGAAGCCCTGCAAAAATTGAATCTCTTCTGCAGGCTGCTGCTTCTCTCTTCTAGCCACCACATTTTTCATTCCAGGCCAGCAACTTCAATGTTGCTAATGGTTTCCCCTTGGTGTGCACCCGATGTATAAACAAAGATCTTTTTGCACAAAACAAAGTTGAGTTATCATCTTTGATCAGATTGTTTGGATCAGGTTCAGCTGACAACTACGGAGTTGTTTTTCCACCCCTATGGATTTTCAACATGCTGCAAATCCCTTATGCTTGTGGGATTTCTGTTTGTTTGCTTGGGTTTCTTCAGAGGTTAACTTCTCCAAAGAGCAGTGTGGAAAAGAGGAATGAAGTAAATTTCCCAGATCCTGAGGAGCAAAGAATGCGTGTTCCTGGCAGAATATGATTGCTAAGAAACATCTTGGATGCCATCAAGCTAAAAGCATAAGGGCTGTGAAGTCAAAGAGTGCATCCACAGAAGAGGTGAAGCTGAAGCTGTCAGGCCTTTGAGCATATGGTGCACACATGAAATAGATCTTCAAGATCAAAGGTTAAAAGTTATTTTTTAACTCGTGTAAACAGTTCTTTGTGCATCCACAGTGCCTTTCCTTTTGTCTAGGGATGCTAAAGCGTTTTTGTAACTCTGGGGACCATTACCTTATCTAACAATCAGGAACACTAATGTACAGAGAGTTGAGGTGCAAAGTCAAGTCATGCAATCAGAAGGTAAGGGCTGGCAAAAGCAGGGACTGTGCCTTTCTCTGTGGACCTTGCTTTTACAACATCAAAGATTTAATTTTTAAAAGGGCCAAATAACTTTTAGTAGTGTGTTTATGAGCAGGCTAACACTTCCTATAGCCAAAAGACTATCAAAAGATTACTTTGTACTGCGATTTACCGAAGGGAAGACACCAACGCAGGAAATGAAATACTACTACTACTACTACTACTACTATTATTATTATTATTATTATTATTATTATTATTATTATTATTATCATTATCATTATCATTATCATTATTATTATTATTCCCATTTGAAAGATGAGATACGCAACACTCAGTTTTGTCTTCTAATGGATGAAAAGATACTTCTACCTCTACTCTGCCCACCTTTGTAAAGGCACACATACTGAAATACACACCTTTAGACAAAGCAGCAGCACTGTTGCTGAAATCTTAGCCTTCCTGCAGGCTCTGATTTTGTCCCTGAGCCCCAAGTATCAACTCTCCACCTGGGACACACACATTGGGATACTGATGCTATCAGTATCAAAGAAATTATTTTTTGGATACAGAGCTTGACAACAGCAGTGCTAGGTATGTTTTGTCCATGTTTCTACTAACATCAGTGCTTCAAGTTCAGATTTCATTTATACTTTCAAGTGCTTACAAATCTCTTCACTTGCCCTCATCAATGAGGACTGAAACAAGAAATAGCATAGTACTGAACAGATAGACCAGATTGTTCTTACACTACTGTAGATCCTGGAAGTGAAATATAGTTGTTTCTTTGATCTAGAAAGTCTGAATAACACCTTGAGTACCAAAGTGATCTACAGGAAAGGGCATGATGGAATGTATTCATGTTGCCAAATGTCTGTGAGTTAAAATGAACCACACTAAACTCAAGCAGATGTTCAGAGAACAGGCAAAGTTATTGGCAAAGACCCCAGTAAGGACCACTTTAGAGGAGTGCCTGATTTGCAGTATCTGGGTAGGCAGTTTACAGAGGAGTCTGAAGCAGTTTTGAATTCTGTGATGGTCTGATTTTGAAGTATCTCTTCTTCCTGAAGTTTCACACAGACCCTAAGCTTACCAAAAATAGTGAGTGGAAATTCTGTGGGGAAAAAATAATAGGGGAGATTTGAAATATTGTTACATTGATTTTGAAAACCATTTTTTCCATCTGAATTTCTGAATATTTTAAATATTTTAAGACATAAATGTTGGAAACCAAAGGGTATTCCTGTTAAAGAATGCCTAATTTTGGAAATATTAAATTCAGATAGCTTAACCACATAATTTCTTCCCCAGATTTTACTGAGTCAATTAATAAAAAGCTGCACTTTCTCACCAGCAGGGCTGATTTAAAAGAATTGGCTTTTCCTAATAAACAGTATAACTTCAGAAAAACCACAGCCAGTTTTAAGAGGCACTGTGTTAAAAAGCACTGCAAAACTCTTCACACACGCTCCTCACTGCTTCTCAGTAACAAACATATCACCTGGTGGTAACCAGCTTTTTATCAATAGCTGTCAAAAGGTACAGGTCAGCAGGATCAGCACAGAAAAAAAGGTGCTGATGCAGGTATTCTGAGTATGAGGCCTGACCAAGTAAGATGAGGAGATGATAACATGAGGGCTTTCTTTTTTGAGGGCTTTCTTTTTTTCCTTTCTTTTTTTTTTTTTTTTTTTTTTTTTTAACAGAGGCTGGAATTACTGGAGGTATCAATTAGTCACATAGATAATCACACAAGAAAGTTTGTTCTCTGTGGACTGCAAATGAGAAATGAAATAATTTGCAAGGAAATGTGTCTATTGCTATATGGTCCCCAGCATGGTAAAGGTCAAAAATTCCTGATCAGGTATGGAGGTTGATCCCTACTGCCTGCTGCCAGCTTCCTGGAACTTCCCATTAGCTATCTCTGCACAGTATTGCAGATGTGATGCATTTCCTTGGGTATCTAGGAAGTGAGCAACTATAAAAAGATTGTTATGGAAAAGTCTATTAACACTACTGTGTACTGATTGCACATGTACAATATTTTAGGATTCAGAAGTCACGGAAATGCCAATGGCTGGTTTAAGAAACAAAATTATTAATAGAAGATTAAGTGTATTCACTTGGATGAATGACAATCAGGGATATTTGCTTTAGATAGTGCAAAAGCATATTCTGATGAAAATATGGGGTAATCAGACCAATAAACCAATTCTTCCTTTAGTCCACATTTGTCAAACTGGTACTTGCAAGCCTCTGACTTGACTTGTTTCCTCCACTGTGCTCTTTTTCCCTTGCAGATCAAAGCCTGCCCAGGTTCTAAATATGCTTGTTATCCTACTGCCACTCAGAAACAACCACATCCTTTCCTAACCCAGTCCAAGCAAAGCCCAGAATGTCTTGGAAAAGTGGTCTGCACTGACTGAGATCCACTGTTGAACAGTTGGCTCAATAAGGAAGAATGGCCTTGTGGATTAGAGAGTGGAGTGATTCTCAGGAGATCAGACTCTGTACCTTGCTTTTTCACAACTTACCTGAATGAGATTGGCCAAATTACTTTACTCTGTGCTTTAGTTCTCTTGCAGCGTGACAGTACTTGTGTACTTCTCTTGGAAAATGCTAGTACATTATAATGATGCTGACAAATAGAGCACCTAAATGTCTACATAACTCCAATGCCAATTTCTGTATCTGCCCTGACATAAACCTCAGTGCCACAAGATACCAGGACCTTCACCGATGCCTTCTCTCAGTTAGCTTTTTCTCAGTTTCAGTGTTTCAAAGTTAGTGTTTTCTCAGCTTTTCTTTGGAACCACTTAGCTCCATTGTTTCAGTTCCAGGCTTTCCTTAATGCTGAAATGTTTCATTTATGCCAGATTACAAATCAGATTGTAGCTAATGAAAACAGCCGTTTTATTTTTTCCCATCTACTTTCAAATGCAGGAAAAACATGCTTCTTGGAATTTTCAACTACTCAGCCATTCTTCTAATTCATTTCACCAATTTCATTGTAGGAAATGTTAAAAATTGCTATGGTCCTTCTCAGATATTTCAGTAGTGAGTTGGTCCTACACAGAATAAATGTGACATGCAGAGAACTAGAGCCTTGACATGGCTCCCTTGCTTCCCAGGTGCATTTCCCTGCGTCTGAGAATCCATTGCAGCTCATTCTTGGAATGCGTTACTGTAGCTGTGGTCCACAGCACCAGTATCCTGGTTTAGAGCAAATTTGGGAGGAAACCTCCAAAGGGGTTCTTCTAGAAAGCAAACTTAAGTGGCTCCTCTCTCAACTGGTTTGGGAAAATATTTCCTTGGAGAAAAGTGGAAAAAAAACCCTGTTTATTTAACAGGCAAAGAATTCACTAGCACAAAAAAATTGAACAATATTAAACAATAAAACCTCTTGCCTCTCTGAAGGGATGACAAACTCAGGAAGTCTCCTTCATGGGCTGTAGCTCGGCTTACTCAGTCTCTTATCAGTCCATCCAGCACTGGGAAATGCCACGGCCCAGGCCTGGCCCAGTGGGCCACAGGTGTGAGTTTCTGGTGCTTTTTTGAATTTTCAGTCTATAGCAGGTTTAAACAGTTCTAAGAAGAAGAAAAAATATACAGTCCAGGGAACTTCTCTGCCTCAGCTAGCTAAAAACAAACTAAAAATAAAGGAGAGCTCTCTCTTGCTGTCTGTCTGTGCTGCAGACAACACAGTTTGGGAAAAGGATGCGGGGGAGCAAGTGCAGTACTTGATAACAAACTCTGCACTTCTTCTCTCCCCTCTTTTGTTCTCAGAACTAGTCTTAAAGGCGCAAAACTTATTTCTGGGCTAAACAGACAAATGGGGATACAAGCATCATAAAGTCACCCCAGGACAACCAGTGACTTGGTTTTCCCTCTCATCAGGGACATTGTAGAAGATGAGCCTGCAATTCTTCTTCTTATGACTTAAAGTGGCAGATTCCTTCTTTAGTTTACGAATTGAGAAATTTTACTTTGTTTAAAAAAAATTCTCCCCTTGTTTAATTTTACATCAGACTGGATGACCAACAGGACAACCACCTCTCTTTTGCTGAAATTAATTGTACCTAGCATTCTGCTGTAGAAATTGCTGAACAGAACGAAGCTTTGAACATCTTAACTCTTTCATGTGTAAAAAAGGACAGAACAGCCACATTTCCAAATATGCAATAGACACAGGTAAGCTCACCTCCTTTTACAGGTCTATGTGTACCTACCAGAAAGATGAGCCTGTGATGTTTCTTCTAATTCCCAGCCAGCATAGTTCATACAAGATTGTTTCCAGGGCACGCTATATTTTCTAGTTCAAATAGTTATATTTTCTAGTTCACAATTTTACCTCTTCTCACAGATCTTCAGATTAGCCAAGAGTGGCTCTATCACTCACTGGCTTAATCACATCAGCTGCTTCCTGATCTCAGAAGGAGGAATGGAGTAAGCTTGCTCCTTTTCATAACAGGCATTTTTAACCAGGGGGACTGGGCATACAGGTCAGAACAATCTGTGCTCTCCATTATGTGCGAAATCTAGCTCACTTCTTCCTGAAACTGCATTTCTACCAGCTATATTTGACTACTTGCTTAAAATAAAAGCAGTGCATCCTCCCACTGAACGCTGAAGAGCAGCATTGCAATCGTACACAAAAGAATTTTTTTTCCTCACTGATCTACTTTGAAGGTCCTAATGCACCAAAATCTACTATCTACCTAATGCTACAAAATCTACTTTAGTTAGGTTAGGTTTGCCTAACTAATGCTCAGAAGTCTGTGTCGATCTGCTGTCTTCCTCATCTTTTCACACAAACAATTTGGTTGTATTTACAGCACTTGGAAGAGAAAAAGGCAAAGACTCATTGCTGACCAATATACTGTATTTGTTAACAGACTTGTTACAGACTTTTTAAGGAGTTCACTTGAATCAGGAGTAATACTTCTCTCCATGATTTTCCTGCATATATTTTTGAGCTTCTTGTGCAATTTGCCTTTCAGATAATGTTTTGTCCACGCACAAGGGGCCCAGACCTAAGAGCTGGCAAGTACAGCACAGAGATTGTTATTTTACCTCAAATTATTCAGATATTTATAGCTAAAATTAGAAAAAAAGATGCTCCTACTACAATCAAGGTATCAATTGCAACAGCCCAAGTTATAAGGATGGCTCTCTTCCAGAATATTGTGTACTCTTGGAATATGCAAAGATGCTGCCATCACTAGATGGGTGGGACACTCCTTTTTTTTCTTTCTTTTTTTTCCTCTTTCCTGCACATGTGAGAGGGAGAAAGAGATGAAAAAGGAGTAGGGGTTTTGAGTGTATTTCAAATCTTATCAAGGCAAAAACTTCCATTAATATTGCTTGTATAACCAGAGCAGGAAGGTACACAAAGTGTCTCAGAGAAGATCAGTAACAGATAAATGACATTTTTATATAAGTCCAATAAATAATTATGGCAACGTTTCCAAGTCTTAAGTCCAATGAGCTCCACAGCTTACCTCCTAAAATGTCCAGAGCAAGCAAAAAATTGGCTGCTAAAAATCCATAACCACAGGACATCTTCCTTCATCTCCTTTGCTTGTGCACTGTAACACTGTGTTATCATGTGAGGACATGAAATTGCTATCTTGCACCTTAAGGTGTTAAACTCAATAAGAAATGTGACAAAGAATACTTTGCAAAATGTCCTTGTGACACCCCTACCCAGCTTAACACTTTTGTCAGCACCACTCAGCATTGCATGGGGGAGTGACTGCAGGTGTGCAATAACTGTGATCCTGGAGCCTTCCCCTTAGGGTTCATATTCAACTCACTTAAATGCTTGGGAATTGTCAGGGGCATGTAAAGGAATGGATTACCATGTCTCAGAAGTACGGAGCGTTAATGTAAACTGAAAGGATTGGTACTACAATCTCTTGGCTTCTCACAGTTCTGTCTGATGGAGATTTTTTGTCAGACATTGTCTTTTATAGCCTGACATTCCTTCTTTTACTGGTATTACTTTTTTTCATATTGTTACTTGTTCCTGAAATTGTACTTATTCACACCAATAAAACATTTAGGAAACAGCTGATGGAGAAGTGTATGTACAATGGAGTTGTACAGCACTATGGAGCTTCAAATCCATCCACAATACTTATATTGATACATGTCTAATGACTTGTGTTTGATAAGCAAAATTATCATGTCTCTTTATTCACTGGTAGATCAGCCTCCAAGTACTTCTCTTTAGGCTGGCTGAAATTCAGTGCAGGATGCCTCTGGTATTAGAACAGAAAGTTTCAACAGATTTTTAAATTTCTCTTGGAAATGCTGAAAACAATGTGCAAAAATTGTCTTTGTAAGTTGGGGGGGGGAAATAATTAAACATTTAAAAGGATTTTTAAAATATTTTATATGTTCTCATTCTGTTCCCAATTTTGTTTGGATTGTACTATACTGTCTCTATTCAAATTAAATGCTTTGGCTAGATTTTTTTCCAAGGTTTTACAAATTCTTTTTTTATAATTTCCCTTTTAAGTATATACTTAGAATTCTTAATGATTTCTCTGAGAGGACAACTGCTTTCTATCAGTTGCAATTTTCACCCGCATGGTTTGCAAGTTTTATTAAATAGGAACTTCTCTCCTTAGAGACTCTTTGTCCCTGTCTCCAAAGGGCTATCATCCATATTCTCATTTGTCTGCATGAATTCAATTTTTCCTCTTGCATTCAGTTGTCTGAATAGCTTTAGACTTTCAAACACACCTTATAATTAATTTCCCCTCTTTTCTAAACCTCAGTCTTCTTGTCCCACATCATCTTTCCCTTGACTGCCTCAGAGTTCTGTTCACATGAATAATTCTCCTTTTCCCTGTATTTTCTTCTAGCTTCACATGAAAATTTCCCAGAATGAGAATGGAGCAAATTGCAAAGAATTTGTTGAGAGTGGGCTAGACTGGTGGGATTGATCATGAGGCAGGCCTGAGTGGAGGGGAAGTGACAAGAAAACTACAGTGCAACATTAAACACCAGCAGAGGGAATGCATAGGCACTCAATACCTCATGTCCAAAAGTGCTGTAGCTGCTCTGGAGAAAAGGTGGAAAGGGGATGATGCTGGTGAGATGGCTTCTGTCTCTGTAGCTCATGACAAAAGAGTGGCAGCAAACAAGGCTGATGTTTGCTAGGGCTGTATTGACAGCAACATTGTCAGTAGATTGTGTGAGGGGAAAGATGCTACTGCATTTTGTTCAGCACTTAGACCACCTCTAAAATAGCCTGTCCACTCCTGGGTTCCACAATGCAAGAAAGACACAAATTAGTGCAAGTTTGGTGGTGATGGGACTGAAGCACTTGCACTGTGAGGAGAGGCCAAGGAAGCTCCCGCTCCCTGGGCGGCCCAGTCCAGCCTCATCGCTGACTCCTTTGGGAGTATGAGGGGGACTGGAGCTTCCTGGCGTTGCTTCCAGCCCTTGGCGCTGTGACCCTACAGCTCTCCCTCAGCATGCCCTGACGGCAGCCCCCGCACAACACCGCAGAGCTCCTCACAGCGTCTCAGCCCTTCACAGCCCCTCAGCCCCCTCACAATCTCTCACAGCCCCGCGCAACACCTCACAGCCCCTCACAGCCTCTCACAGCCTCTCACAGACCCCTCACCGTTCCTCAACCCCCCCACCAGCCCCCTGATAGCCATCTCACAGTCCTGCACAGTCCCCTCACACCCCCCCACAGCCCCCTGACAGCCATCTCACAGTCCTGCACAGCCCTGCACAGTCCCCTCATAGTTCCTCACAACCCCTCATCCCCCTGATAGCCATCTCACAGTCCTGCACAGTCCCCTCACAGCCCCTCTCAGCCCCTCACAGCCCCCGCACGGCCCCGGGGCGCCGGGCCGAGGGAGCGGCCTCCGGAGCCGGCAGGGGGACCTCGCGCCCCAGCCCGCCGTGCCGGCGCCGCAGCCTCGGCTTTTAAGGAATAAAATCGATGTGGAATTCAAGTGAAATTGAAGTGGAACCCAAAGGGTCCCGTGTTGCCAGTTCAAGCCGTGCTCCTTGCCACAGGGAGTCTGGGGGGCAGGGGCAGGCCGCCAGGCCTACTCGGGGTCTGTGGGGACTGCTGGGAGGAAAAAGGAGGAGAAAGGCGAAATAAAGACCCAAGCCCAATGGCCTGACTGGGCACCGTCATCATAGGACATTACAATGTTTTCCCTCTGTGGTGCACTGCCACTGCAGGTGTTTGTGCTGGGCTTTAGAGCGGGCAGATACAGTCAGCACTGAAATGTCTCTTTTCATTGGTGTCAGGGATGTGGATTCCCTTGAATCCAGACTTTCACTCACTCTTTGCCAGTGAGAGGAAGGTTAGCAGTCGTAAAACTGATACGAGAAGATAAGTAGATGCCATGATTCCTAACTCTGTGTTCTGGGATCAAACAGCTGCTTTGCATCTCTTTAGGGGAAGGCAGGGTTTGATGTTTCTGTGTGCTATGCTGATCAAGCATTTCTGTATTTTCATTGATAAAACTTCTATGTTCCTGTACCGAGTTGTTTTTATACACTTTCTGCTCTGGGTGCATACATAATATTGAGGGACTTAACTACTGACCCGATTAAAAAACCAAAAAACTACCTTCTTAAAAGTCTAATCGAATTTCTATAAAGGCTTAGGTCTGCAAAATAGTTTTCACTCTTTAGCACTTCTAGCCTGCTTTGCCATGATTTCAAAGTTCTTAAGTGATAGCTTTGCCTTTTAAGCTTCAACTCTGATTGAACTAAAGAAGATGAAGGAATAAGTTGTTCATTATTATTAATTATCTTTTCCAATACAGCGGGGCAAAGATGACTGGCCATGTGACCTGTTGTTATCCCTCAGCATAATTCTGCCAGTTTCAGCCAATCCAATCCAATCCAATCCAATCCAATCTAATCCAATCCAATCCAATCCAATCCAATCCAATCCAATCCAATCCAATCCAATCCAATCCAATCCAATGCAGCCTCAGCTGTGTCATTCTCCAAACAGTTAATTGGACAGCAGGTCTTGCATGTTATTTCAGGCACAGAAAGAAAAATCTCTGAAGAAAGAAGATCTTGTAGTTTTAAGATCTTCTGCTTCTGGATGTCTGATCTACTAGGAAAGGCTTCTACCTTGTTCACAATATGCTCTGTTGCCATAGGCAACTTGAGAAATAGAAGCTGTGGTTCTCATAATTCTTTCAAGAAACTATCTAGTGATAAAGGAATAGGATACCGAGCATCTTTTTTTTTCTTTCCTTGGCTTTGTGTTGGTTTTTCTTTCCACACAGAATCTCTTGCTAGGTGTCATAATTTGTTTTCTCCCTCATATCTTGTTAAATTAGACACTTTCTATTCCACAGTACAAATGTAATATATTCTTGATGTTCCATAAACGTTCAAGAAACCTGATTATTCTGACTCTTTCATCTTCACTTCTTTGTCTCCTTTCCATGCAGCAGCACATGCTGGCAGATGACAAGCTGGAAAGCAGCTTTGCAGAAATAGTTCTGGTGGACCCCAAGCTGTACAAAGTGACAAAGATACCCCTCCTGGACTGTGTTAGGAGGGGTATCCTTCCCGCACTGAGCACTGGTGAGGCCACACCTGTAGTACTGTGTCCAGTTCTGGGCTCCCCAGTAAGAGTCACTGAGTAGGAAGGATCTTTCACACCTTCCTTATTTAATCAGTCATTTAAAGTGTTTTTGCACCAGACAGATTAATCAGGTACTTTCTCCATTTTCTTCATCACTTGCATAGGTTGAACTTCACAAATTCCACATTGTAAACATGCTTTCTAGAGACTTAACCATCTTTTTTCACTTCTCCAATTCTAATATTTTAACATTTTAGAAAATATGACATGTTTCTGGGTATGGCAGTGCATTTAACAGTGCAAGGTAAAGAAGTAAGATCTCTCTGTTGCTTCCATGTCATAGTCCCATTTTAAAACCTGTACAAGTTAAATCACATACATGTTTCAGAAGAGGGCAGGAAATATACATGATGCAGCAGCTGTGCACATAGGTATGCAACTGCAGTCTGAGCTACTCTCAACTCAAAGTTTCCATTTTTTCCTAGGTGTATGCCCTTCTGAAATAATAAGCACTGCTTATTAGAAGCATGTGGCTGGCCATAATTTTTTATTATTTTCATGAGGTTGTTTTAGGTTTTTGTTTTAAGAGATTAACAAAAGCAATGGACAAAAGATATGCTGGTCTCAATATCAAGAACATACCAAGTGGAAGATAATTTGAGGTTGTATATCAAATTCAGGTTGCAAGCTCAAATTCACAAGTATGTGAGGAGGTATGACATGTTAATGTCTGTAAGAATATACCAAATTTCTGGACCTCTGTGCAAAATCTTTCTTTGCTAGTGGCAAGCCTTGCCTAGCTTTCCTGGAGTCTGTGAAGCTGCTCTGCACTTGGTGCATTGCACTTCCTGTTGCAAGCCAGCCTGGTGTATCACTCATCTCCTTACACTTTCTCAGTCCTCATCCATTTCCCATCTTTCACAGCTTTCACCAGCTTTCCTGTCTAACTGTAGTTTTTGTCTTGAAAACCTTCTGGCAGTCCATCCTGAAATCAGAAAACATGTTTTGCTTAAATCCTTCCTGGTCCCAGCATTATGGTCCTCTTAGTGCAGAAGATTGAAAACCAAGGAGAAATTAGTTATGAATTTATGACAGCCTGGCATTCCAGTGTAGAGAAGCATTTTGTTTATACATATATATAAAATTTTGCTTTTTGCCTTCTGAGTTTGGAAAGGAGGAAGAAAGATAATTTGAAACCAAAACATAGATAGATTTCTTTAATAGAATTATTGTATTTTTCTGGCTGAGTGTAACCTCCAATAGCAAATAATTCACCTGAAAGAGGAAAAAGTGCCCTAAGGCCTACTTGCCGTGTGGTGCTTTTTTAATATCGATCTCTTCAGAAGTAACTGCAGAATGTTCTGGAAATGCAACACTTCACTGTTCCATCACTTGTTAACCATAGGGAAATATTGCTTGTTGCAGTAGCACTAGCTGGCATTAAGGAATTTTCAGTAAAACTAACTGACTTTCCTCTTTGCTAATGGCCTGTATGCTGGGAGCAAGTGTACACTCACCAAGTTTAAACAAAAGACTTGGAGCAGTGGAGCCCAGACAATTGTGTGGCCATCCAGAGGGGTCTCAAGAGGCTGGGGAAATGAGCAGAGAGGAACCTCCGAAAAAAAATCGAAGGAAATCCAAAGTTCTGCATCTTGGGAGGTATAGCCCCCAAAATGCACAGGTACAGGCTGGGGCAATCCATCGGGAAAGCAGCCGAGGAGAAAAGGACAGGGATGGCCTGGTGGACAAGCAGAAGATGAGGCAGCAGTGCGCCCTCGTGGCAAAGGCGGCCAACAGTGCCTGGACTGCATCGGGGAAAGCGCTGCCAGCAGGATGAGGCACGTGGTACTGCCCCTCTAATCAGCGCCAGTGAGGCACCATCGGGAATCCTGTGTCCAGTTCTGGGCTTCCCAGTATGTGAGAGACGTGGACATACTGGAGGGAGTCCAGTGAAGGACTGCAAGGATGATTTAAGGACTGGAGCATCTCTCGTCTGAGCCCAGGCTGAGTACATTGGGGCTGCTCAGCCTGGAGAAAAGAAGCCTCAGAGAGACCGAATTAGTGTGTATAAATCCCTGAAGGGAGGGTGCAAAAGACACTGAGCCAGACTCTTTCCAGTGGCGCCCAGTGACAGCCCAAAGGCAATAGGCACAAACTGAAACACAGGAGAATCTCTGAACGCCTTTCAGAAGGAAATTCTGTTAACTGTGAAGGCTGAACCCTGCCCAGATATGCTGTGGAGCCTGCCTCCATGGAGATACTCGCAAACTGTCTGGACATAGACCTGGGCAACTTGCTCCAGGTGACCCTGCTCAAGCAGGAGGGTTGAGCTGGATACACTTTCTAGATCCATTCCAATCTCAACTATTGGGTGATTTAGTGCTGGTTATCAGTTAACTTGAAGCACTCTATCACAACTCTGAGTCTGATAAAGAATTTTACATTAGAGCATTGGATGTGAATTTAATGCATCTTTGCCATTTCTTTGTTAACATTTCTTTGTTTTCTGAAATTCATAATATTCTGCCTAAAAATAAAGGAATGGTGTTTTTGAGTGAAGATGTTCTATGCTGTGGTACATAATGGATGTACACTCTTTCATGTTCTTGCCACATTGATGGAGTCACTGACTGAAAGCTGTCAAAGAAAGAGATGAAGTATGTGAGGAGATAGCCTGGAAATGTGAATACATTTGTATGGAGGACAAAAACGCCAGCACATCAGCCACGCTTTTCCTGTGCCTTGCTACTGTGCTCATTACACCTGCTAGTGCAGAGGAATAATTTTTCAATGCACAGAGGCAAATTAAGATTTTCCTTGAAGCCCATCTGCTTTTTTCCCCTTAAATCTTTACCTCAGGAAGGAATTAGACTTGATTTAAGGGAAAGAAAAGAGGAGGTAGAGAAATTGAGCAGTTAATAGAAAGTGGTTGGCAGCCTAAAGTAGAGGGATGGCAAGGGAGAAAACAAACAACTTCACCAATTAGGAACAAATTAAGGATGGAAGGGAGTTGTCAAAGGACAAACCTAACCCACCGTGTTGCCTTTTCCACTAGCTACAGTTGCTGATGTACATATCATATGTACATATGTACAAATGAACATATGAAGCCTCCACTTGTCAGTCTCAGTCATTGCAGCAATACCTTTTTTATTCATTTGTTTCCAAGAAGTAATTCTGGAAATGTTTCCTCCCTGAGAACACCAAATGTTGGTATTCCCTAACAAGAAGCTTTAATGGAAGGAGAATAAAAACAGCAACACAGAAAAAGACATATGTTTTAATCCATCATTAAATAAGCTTGCTAGAAAGTACAAACTTTTACAAAAAATTAAAACCTTTACCTTCTAATATCGTTTGAATGATATTAATCTGAATGAAAATATTTTGAATGTTAGTGTAATAGCTTAATAAACTGACTCCCAAATAATTTAGCTAACTCAAAATGACATGCATTTCTCTCATACACTTGAAAATGGAGTAAAAATTGAGTTGAAATCTAGCAACTCTCATAATTTAACAGAAAAGAATATTTCTACCCAACAACTGTAGAAAATTTATGTCCCCAGACTGCAACTCTGAGCTGAAATTTGTCTTAAGAATATGATGCTAATGTCCCTGCTCTTTCTGAAAGTGTCAGACCTACAAACACAATCAAGATCTCAGAAGAATTTTGTCTCAGTTCTGCTGCATTCTTCCTCTGGAGAGATGTCAGTGCTGTTGAAGAATATAAAGTGCAGAGATCATTCAAGATTGGAGAACTGACACATTTTGAGCAAAACAAAGGATCTTTTCTGAAGGATAAAACTCCTTCCTATGGCTGAATATACCACAATGTATGAATTGCTCTATCATCAAGGTCTGAAGCAAAATTAAGAACATAGTCAACAAAAAAGGAACATGACTTATGTAATGTTTATCATTATCTGCTCAGCCTAATTTTGTATGGTTAGATATACACACATATGATACCTCATGCTGTCATTTTCTATCCTTGCATCCACCTGAACAAATCTTACAACTCTCAGTCAGAATACAGAGGAACAAAGTGTGGAGGTACTAACTGTCTGGGTGTTAAGCTTGGATGATATATATATTAAAAAAATAAGATGTTAATCACAAATTATGTTTAAAGCAAGTATTTCCTTTAGATTATTTCTAGATTCAAATGCTTGATGGGAATTCCATGACTTTTCTCAGAAAGTGGGGATGCGCCTCGAAGTTCCTCTTCCTGATGTGAAGCTTTACAAGGAAGTTACACAGTCGCTCTGCCAAAAGCATTTATGGCTTATGGTCAGGCAGGAGGCTTGAAACTAGATGAGCTTCAAGGTCCCTTCCAACCCAAGTCATTCTACAATTCTATGGTTCTATGATTTATGGGTAATAGCTTACCTCTGATTGTGTTTGCAGTGATGGTTATGAATCACAGATTGTGGCTTAACTCTTTCTATTTCTGAGACATTCTGTGACTCATACAGCTCTGCTTTCTCCATTGACTCTCAGGATTTTACATTGTCACAGTGCATATTAAAAGATACAACAAAAAGGTAGTCATGCAGACAGGCAGAGCATCATATTTACTACCATTTACTACCATTCTGGAGCAACAATAAAAACAGAGAACACTGGGCAGTAGGTTTCAGCCATCACACAAAAGTGTTGCATGTTGTTCTGTAGGGCTTCTGGGGAGGATTCTTGTTCTGGCAGAACCTCTAAAAACACGGGACTTCATGCTTTGCTGGGTGCAGAGGTGGTTCCCAGTCAGCAGTCTGACTGATGGCCTCAGTTTCAATCTGGATAGCTTCTAGACTGCTAGACTGACATCTAGAACAGATCAATATGTGATTTACAGACATGTGAAAAATAGGAGCGGGTAAAGGAGTTGATAGTAAATGTCCAGTTATCTTAGAATTTCAGAAAAGAACAAGGTGGGGCTCAGGACCCTTAACTGTATAGGGAAACAGGACTGACTGAGGGATGCATTTCCCTCTTGCTATAAGGAAAATGTATTTTGATGTCAACATGATTCAATGCTGAATAAACCCTGGACTGCTGAGAATTAGTGTGAGAATAAAATAGAGAAATGAAATGCCAAGATCAAGTTCTGTTCCCAGTACAAGATTATTCTTTTAGTCCAGCGTGTGGGCAGCTTGTGGTGGAGCAATGTTCAACTCTGTGATGACAGAGATCCTTCTGTGAACTTCATGTAAGTTCATCTCATCCCTGCCCCAACTCCACCTTTCTTATAGTAGTGATAGGCAAGAAAGATTTATATAGTTCAATGACTTTAAGAGCCAAATCTACCCCAAACCCAGAAAAAAAAGAAGGATGAAACTACTGGAAAAGGTGGTAAAATGGTGCCATGGCAGTCTCACAAAGCACAAAAATGGGCAGAAGTGGATTCCAGGATGAGACAGGAGAAAGATGCTTTGACTTACTGCAGGATGAACTAAGTTGCTACAGGAACTAAATTGTCCTAGGAAGTTTAGCTTAAGTCCAACATGAAACCTAACTTTCTGTCAGCAGCTTGAAAGTAGGTAGAGGGATGATTACGAAGGGTAAAGCCTGTGAGCTGAGGGATGGTAGAGCTGAATGACACGTAGTAACTTACTCTGGTTGGTAGACAAGATATTTCTGTTCTTCTTTAATATCACAAAACCCAGAAGAAGTGCAGAAATGATCACTACAACCACAGCTATAAGTGGGCCAAAGAAATTTATCTTTGCTTGCTCCATTTCTTTCTCTTTTATCTCTGAATAAGAAAACAAAGAAGATACACACAGCCAAGATTTAATTTGGTGGCAATTACTTTAAACACTCTATCCCAAAGTTACATGAAATAGAAGTTTAGGTCAAGGCCCTTGACATCCTTTTTGCTTTGCTAGTGTCAATAAATCACTATCCACATTATTTTATTTCCGGTTCCAATAACTAGTGAAACTACCTGGTCTTACTACTCACTTAAACAGCAGCAAAGCAAATAACTCTTTCTAAGGTTTGGGTAGCATGTGAAAGATCAGCAACTTAATTGGTACAACAGCCTATGAGGCAGCTACAGTGCCAATGCTGCTCCGTGTTACCATGCAAGTTGGAAGAACCTGGAACATGTTACTACTTGGTGTCTGTTGAAAATGATGGTCAAAGCCTAATGAAATGCTGTAAGGGATGTGAAAGTAGCAGGGAATTCAAAGGACTTTCCCTCTATTTCTGGTTTTTGTGTTTTTGAGGTTTTGGTTGGCAGGGTTAGCAGCTGATAGAGCTTTAGTTATTGCCAAACAAAACTGATGTTTGTGTAGAGTTCCTGGTTTCTTACCCACCATCACTGTTTGTCAGGTATCTATTTTCATAAAGCCAGAGAGGAGAGAACAATTGAAGAGGAAAGAGGAAGATTCAGCATTATAGTTAATATAACCATTTCAAAACTAATGAGCAATGTGCAAAGCTGAACAAACATTAGAAGGCTTCTGGATTGTATTTTAAGAGTATTTGAAAGTCCTAGAATGCAAAGACATCAGAAGCAGTTTGCCATATCTGGTGTTGATAACTTAACCCTTTAGCTAAATTTATATTAAGGAAACTTCACTATGGAACTTGTTTTCAGAACAAGTGGCAAATTTATTTTACATCTGCAGTAATCAGGTGCATGTTTATACTGCCCTGGTAGGCTTTCCTGCAATGCTACCATTCCCTCTTGGCTCCTTGTTCCTGTTAATTGAAGCACAGCTCTCCATCTTCAACATTGTCTAAAAGAGACATGTGCAAGCCAAAGGAACGTAAGACCAAAATGGGAATTGTCTTTGTTTTGATGTTCTTGTGCCATAGCTTATAAACAAAAACATGTGAAAAGAAGTTTTCCTGGTCCAGAAGATAAAAAAAATACTGCTTTAGTTTAAAAAAAGGATCAGCCATGTGGAACCCTGAGATAATCCGTCAGTAAAGTCATAATGGAACTCAGGTCCCCAGCTTCTTCTTGCAAGAGGTGTCTAAAAAAGACACAATTTCAGAGATGAAAAATCCCCAAATAGTCATTTTGGAATGTGCACTTAATTCTGCCAAATGTTATGAAAACCACCAGGAATGCTTCTAATATTAGTCCAAGTTTCATGGTCTTTACAGTTAAACTCAGCACAGTTTATTTGGCAGTTTGTGAACCAAATATGGTCCATGGAACTCTTCTGTTTAGCCTTCTGCCTCTTTCTAAGGAATAATTAAGAATAGCAGCTCAAGCACTTTAAACCAGCAAAAGACTCCTTTTTTAATATCAGGGTAGTAAAACTCTGGAAGTTTGTGGAGTCTTTATCCTGGGAGATGTTTAAAATTCAACTGGATAAAGTGCTGTGCTACTTACTGACCCTACTTTGAGCAAGGTGGTTATACTAGATTATCTCCAGATGCCTCTTCCAACCTCACCAGTTCTCTGATTCTGTGAAGTGACAACCTCTCCCAACAGCTGTCACCTCCAGAGACTGGTTGCTGCCTGATCCAGACTCCTAGGTTGCTTTGTTGCTACTGCAGCATCTTTCAGGGAGGGGATCAATAGGGCTGTGTTCTGGATTGTGTAGCAATTCCTTCTCTGTGCCCTCTCTTTGCTGTAATAAGATTTCCCATGTGGAAAAGAGAGGAAGTTCAGTGGTGAATAGGATAGAGCACCTACAACCCTTTTAATCAACTCCTAGTCCTACTTAGAGTTTATTCCCTGCCTTGAACCTGCTGCTGTCTGTGATCAGCTGTGCTGCAGTACTACCTGCTCCTACCCATGCAGAAATTGGAATGGCCAAAGGGAGACTCACCTATGTTCAGTGGGACTGAGACAAGGCTTCCCAGCTGCTCCCGAAGGCGAAGTAAGCAGCTGATATTAGTGGGGCTCCCTGCAGGAACTGGGATATTCAGCTCGCTGGTAACGTTGTACAGCTTTGTCACAGCATCCTGTGAGACATTCATGTGAGCCGGACTGCTGAGTGTTATGTTCTCATGTGAAATCAGCCAAGTCATCTCCTTGGGCTCTGGATAACCTCCACTGGAAGAGCAGGTGAGGTTCAAGTATCCGTTGGGCTTTAGTTCCCCAGAATGCAGTTCTATCTCAGGTTGACTATAGTTGGCTGAAATAGACCAAAGACAGAGCATCATGAGCCAGCCACACCATGTTTGTGGCAGTCTCTGCCAGTTATTTAATATTTAGGTTATTTAAGATTTTCAGGAAGCAACAAGTCCAAACACTTTTCTTCAGGAAGACAATGGGAATTCCAGTAAGGGATTTTTTTTGTGTGTATGTAGACTTGCTGCTTCTTGTTCTCAGGGTGTTTCAAGGATGCAAGTCTGATCAGTCAGACAATGGGCCTCTGTCTCTCCCACCTCTTTGAGACACATTAATACCTCAGAATAATGAAACCTTAAGCCCCACAAATAAGGGCTTAAGCAGAAAATGGGAAGGGACTACAATGTTCCCTACCTTTGGTATCCTGAATGGGTAAGGGGAAACCCACAAACTTCTAACTGGGAAATGTAAAAATAGAAATAATCTGAGAGAATCCAGATAGGGTAAGTTCAAAGTGCAGTGCTGTTTAAGTAGAAATATCCCTGGTGTCTGTCAGTATTGTAAGTAAACATTTTGCAGCATATAATTCATCATCACTTTGTGGCAGGGTTCCCTTAGCTTAGCTTTTCTGATGGAATTGATTATAGCATAAGGGTTTTTTATTTTGTGTCATTCACTCATCATAATAAATGAAAAACACACCTGTTGCTTTAAAAAGTCAAGTTTCCCGTGCAAGAAATAGTGAAACAGGAATGGGAAGAACTATTTAAACATAAATAGAAGCTTTTAACCAATACCCTCTCTTAATTAATCTAGATATACTCAACCAGGATTTGTTTGGTCAGAGGTTTATAGTAAAAATAATAGGCTATAATTGAAAAGGAAAAAGAGAGAATGTTGACATAATACTGACCACTAAGTTGGCACATAGCAAGTTAAAAAACCCCAATGAACATCCCAAAAAGTCAGAAACAAATACCGAGAAGTAGACTCAAGATTTGATTCCAAATTTTTAAGGCCAATAGGACTAAAGAATATGCAGAAATATTGGAGAAGGGAAAAGGGCTCTTAGGAAAATGTGAGTCTTGAGAGGGTGAGTGTCACTCTTCTGCACATACACTCAGTGTGTTGGAACAAGGATCTAATCCTTGCCCTAGAGGACTGTTAATATGTATGAATGAAGAAACATGATATTGCTTTTATTTTCTCTATCCTAATACACAATGCATAGGATTTAGCTTAGTCACTTAAATCCCCCCAAGAGAGTTGATGGATATGAATTCAAAATGAAAAAAAGCCCCCCCTTTTCTATACCTCAAAATTTAGTTAAGGTGTCCCTCAGAAAAGCTCAAGGTCTGACTTGCTTAGCTGACTGCTGTCAGACTTCTAGTCTGGAGTATTTATTCTCTCCTTGGTATTTTATAGGGATAGCAAGAACGTAATCCAACGTGGATATGAAACTTGCCACAACATCCAAGTGATTTAAGGGCTTCAATCTTATTGACAGTAAGCAAGTGGAAATAGTAGAATACAGGTTGCACTTCTCTTTTATAGTTTCTGGAACCTCAGTTTACTGAAAAGTGATGCTGGGTGCATTCAGGGTATGGGCTACATATATGGGGTTTATGTTTGTTAACAGAAAAGCACATTTCAGGAGGTCTTTTTTATTTAAAGATATTGTCTTCCAAAAAACTTTGGGATTAGGTTAAATAACTCAAGAGACAGCAGTCCATCAAGCCCTTAATATTTTTATCAATGGCTTAATCACTTTGCTTTTATTCTATTTTCTTAAGTGACCATCTGCCTTACTTCCTTCCAGACACTGACTGTCGCAGAAATAATTAGCTAGCCTTTTTTTTTTTTTTTTTTTTTTTTTTAATATGCAATATTTTACATGTATTTCAGGTTCTCACATTCTGGAAACAAAACTCTTCTGATTATTCTGTGTTATAAGGTTGTAAGATTGTTGTTTTAATGTTTCTAGTTGACTGTATTTTTTTCCAGTCTTCAGATAACTCTACTAGAGCTTTTTTTCACACTTTTCAGTTTTTCAACATCCTCTTTAAAATGAGCAACTCTAAGTCTCTCTTGTGACATCATTTCAGCCTCAATGCTCTGAGTAGTGCATATTTTGAAACAGCTTCCCTAGTCTTACCTACTTCCCTTATTGATCTATCCAGAGGAAGCACTGCAGACATGCCACAATAGCAGATTTTCCAGTTAAGCTGCTTGTCGGCATGGTCCCTACCTTGCATTTTTAAGAGTCAAAGTTTTCCACTGTGAAGCCTTCCTTTTTTTCTGGAGAAGGATCTGAGTCTGTTTTTATATAAGTCATCATGGCAGTATGAAATACATCTAACATATATATAGAATCCTAGAATTTCTTGAGTTAGAAGGGACTCAGAAAGATCATCAAGTCCAACTCCTGGCTCCACAAAGGATGGCCAGGAGTCACACCCATGTGCCTGAGAGCATTGGCTAAACTGTTCTTGAACTCTCTCAGGCGCTGTGACCACTTCCCTGGGGAGCTTGTCAGTGCCTGACCTCCCACCCACGGGGTGAAAAACCTTTTCCTGCTATACAACCTAAACCTCCCCCGACACAGTTTCATGCTATCTATATATTGTACAAATGTAATACATAAAAATAACATGTTTAAATTGAATTCAAAGGTACTGCATTATTTCTGAATACTTTGTCACCAAGTGATCCAAGCAGCTTTGTATGACTGCCCTGTCATTCTCATACAGCCCTTGGGTTTTCTTATGCCCATTTTAAGTGTGACATGCCAAACTACAAAAATCCCTTCCTGTATGATATGAGATTCTAATTAAAAAGCAGCATGTAAGCACAGGTACATTTCAATATTTGCATTTTTCATCTAATTATTTTGAAGGGCTTGAGTTTCTTTAAAATATGGTTTTGTACTGCTCCTTCCTTTGAGAGTTTCTTGAACAGAGAGTAATTTGGAAGGAAGACAACAGCACATTGTTAAAACTGTCTTCCTAACCTAAACTTTAAAAGGTGTAGGAGACTTTTAGTCCTAAGAGTGAGATGTCTGCAACATGTTGCTCAGATTTTGGATAAACTGATAACTGATTCAACTGTTTGAATTGATTGAGCACTTGATGCTACACATCTTAAACCAAGGGCCTTGATACTGAGTGCACATTGTGAGTTTCTGAGTTCTGAAATGCCACTGAAAATGCTTCTCTAGTAGATCCTGGGAGAACCAAAATTAACAATCTACATTTTCTGTCTGTGGAACAAGGGAACACTTGCTAGTAGCACAAAGCTAAATAGGGTCAATTGTCCTGGTACCCTCTTTTTGGCTGCTGTTACACTTGGCCTGTTCTCTTTTAAAGCAGTATGCTGAAGCCTGAAAACACCAGCGCAAGTTAGAAGCTGCTTTATTAATGACTAGCACTAGCACAGTGGAAGACAGAACACAGGCATAGAGATAAACACTACTAACAGAATAATTTAAAATAGAGAAACATTAGGATTATATATTAGGAATTAAAATAATATTAGAAAATGTGAAGAGAACATTGGTGCCTCACTTCCATCTCCCTGTTAAAAGACTAACTGCCTTTTCCTTTGATTACAAAAAATTCTCTGATGCAGAAAAACCAGGTGGAATCTCACCAATGTATGTATATAATTTTCTTCAGAGGTATTTTCTGCCTTCCTTTACCTGAATATATGAATTTCTACTCCTACACGTGGGCTGTTTTTTTCTTTATTTTCCCTGTGATTTATATGATCATAAAATAGCTGTGTGTTTGCAGAGATCTTGCCATGTTTCAATTCTAATTTGCCACCAGTGTTGATAAGGTTGGATAACTACTGCTACTTTTAATAGAAGGTAGTTTGTCAGATGCAAATAAACAAGTTTATTTTCCAGAGTCCTAAAAGCCATAAAAATTGCAGGAAGCAAGTCTCTTATTCATGTTTAAAAGTTTTGCTCCAGAACAGGCGCAATTTCAGGACCCATATTTCTGGACTGAACAAAACCACGGAGAATCCCACAGACCAGATGGCAATCAGAAGAGATTACTTACCAATGATGTGCAGTGACCACTCAGATTGGTGTATGACCCTTTTTGGTTGTTCAGTTGTTTTTTTCATAATAATACACTTATAGTGTCCCTCATCTTCAACTCCTGCATTTAACAACTGCAAGGTCCATCTGGCCATGTCCACCTTGGTGCGATTTATATATTCAGGACTAAGGTTCTCATGCTTTTCTTGGCCATGATATACTTCATGCACCACTTTATTGTCTTTTTGCCAAAAGATTATTAAATCCTTTACGTCAATTTCCTGAGAGTTTGGAAAACAGCAGGATAGGTGTACAGTGTGATGGAGAAATGCCTTCACCGGATGCACACTGGCAGCAATACCTTAGACAGAGAGAGAGAAAAATCAAGATTTCTACCAGCTACAAAAGAATATCAAGTTGCACTCAGATATCCAACACTTAACAACAGTGGAAATAAAACCACCAACATTTAGACATAAATTATCCCACTAGGTATGACAGGACACGTAGTAGTTCAAACTGACTCATTTAGTCATGAGGAGTTCAGGTCATAAAACTATTTCTTGTTTTTCTTCCTATATTTTACTTTCCAAAGAAGGCCTACCACACAGAGGTCATGAGCATCTATATCTTAGAAAACTTGTCTCCAGGCCAAAGATTCAAACAATTCTTGCTTGCAGCATGCTGAATGTAATGAGTTTCTGCCACAAAGAAGATAGATGCACAATTTCTGTTTAAAAAGTTGAGTTAATTCTCCTAAGGAAATTACAACACATTAAATTTTTGAAGAAACTGTGAAGTACACACTGTGTGGTAAGTGTGAGTGTCTAGGGAATGCATGACCAGAAGGTCAGAAGCAGGTGAACACTTTCAATCTCTATGAAGAATTAATCTAAAGTTTAATGACAAATTAAATGTCAGATTTAACTGTTCTGTAATTAATTTAGAATTTAATGACAGAGTAAATGTCAGATTTAACTGTTCTGCTGCTGATCTTGTTAACAGAAATGGTCAATAAACACAATTATGCCTTCATGCAAAGAAGGGATGAACTGCACTACACAAGAGATTATTTTTCTCCTGCTTTCTCCTGTGCATGTGTCCATTATTATGAGTAGTGGCCTGGGGGACTGTGTTTTCTTGGAAAAAGAAATGCAGCCCTCTGTCCCAGAAGATACAAACATCTCTGATGTGTTCAAAAGGAGAAGATTTACAGTCTCTCTCCTGGTGCAAAGTTTCGACTGTTCTTCCAGAGCACAAGACTACAAAATGATCTCTGTGGCTGCCTCAAACTCCAGTTGTCCCATATCAGACTGCCAGTTTTCAGTTTAGTACCACTCTTCTCTATAATGCACAGAGGGGATACACACACATTTTAAAGACAGATTTAAATTGAGAATTTAGGAGCAACATAAAATAAGTGTAATGTAAAGATATAAAGTTGAAGAGAGGAAGTACTTACTATATATATTTTATAGAGTCCCTGCACACAATTTAAATACATGTCACATGGGCTACATGACCTTGATTGTGCAATGGAAGTGATTAATAGTACTAAGGAATGAGCTTCTTAGTGGATGAGAAAGTATCACATAGCAGGACACAAACAATCAAAATAATTTTAATAATTAAAAATGTGCCTTTTACCTGGGAGAAATATCATAGCACAAAGAAAGAATATGCAGATCTCCATGACACTGTAAGAAGAAGAAAAGAAATCAATATATTAGAGGTTGAAAACATTCCAGTACTCCCAAAGAGGTGGTAAAACAAGAAGTTTTAGCAAGAGAGAGTATTGAGAAAGTTAATCTCACCTTTTTCTATAGATTGGTGCAAGGGATTCTATGTGTTTCCCAGCCTTTAGCAACCACAACTAGCATGCTATGGCAGATTTCTGGTTTACAGAGAAGGTGTTGTGCAAGATTACTGCAGACTGTGTATGCCATGGGAGGAACACAGAGTCCCTGAGGTCCAAAGGGCAGGACAAGTACCCAAAATGCCTGGAGCGGAGGAAAGAGGAATGGGGAGCATACTTGGTCTGGCAGTGTAGGGGAGAAGATGGGGAATTGAAAGTAGAGGGGGAGGAGAGTGTGATGAAGAAGGAAGAGGTGGGGGAGACATGTCGGTGATGTCAGCTACCAGAAGTGATGAAGTATGTGACCTTCAGTTTTGTGACAGGAACAGGAACCAATCCTTAACAACAGCAAAGGATAACAGGGAAATCTTATGATATATGATACAGAGAGATGATGCTAAACAGCACATAGTTCTCGGTAAAGAAAAAATTAGTTTCTCTTTAGGAAACAAAACCCTAAAAAAAACCCCTATATCTTGTCTCCTAAGCAAAACACCTCTCTGGCTGCTTGGGTTCATGTGGTGTAAGGGCCCATAGTCCTGGTAAACAGCCAAATGTCATTCCCATGCAACCTGAGAGTGGCAACTGCCTCCAGTCTGTGTTTGCTATTTTGCATTTTAGCAGCACCTTTGTGGTTTTTGTGTGCCTTTTCCATAAATGTGGGACCTGCCTCCAGACCACCCTTGCCAAAGTCCTTCCCTCTCCTCCTTCAAACAGCTCCAAAGAAATCACTTTGCAGGAGCAGATGTAAAACTTTCCAGCTTTCATACTACCTAAAACCAGTGAGATCTCTGTCTGCTGTCCTCACTAGCAGTACACTTTCCTGATGGATGGTTTCCCATTTTTTGTCATGTTTTATTTTAGACTGGTATACTTGGGTCTTTACCCCAGGTCTCTGGTGTCTTCTTCTGCTTAATACAGAATTCCCCTCAGTCCACTGACATGTGTTTTGTGAGTATGCTGTAATGTACAGGACTGACAAGGGTATTTTTTCCAACTTCATCCTACCTTTTCTTAGGAAAGGGGAGAAAGAAGTCCACATGGCTTGGAGGATATGGATAACTTTCTTTTGATCCACCTGTCATAGCAAAAGAGGCGAAAGGGGAGGGAGGGCTCATGCAGAATCCATTGTCATAGACAGAGGTCTTTCTTTTTCTGCTCCAGCCACCCAATTGCATGGTAAACTTTTATCAAGGGATTTTCCTCTCCCAAGCTGGGTCCCACTGAACTAAACCAGACAACTGACTGCCTAAGTAAAAATGCCCATGCCAAGCCACTGAAAACAATAGAAACTGCTTTGCAGCAGTCATATTTCCATCCTATAAATAAGAATTTTAGCTTTCAGTCAAGTGAAAAATAAAGGATAGCTCTATTTTTTTTTTTTTGATTCAGTGCAGGTGTGTAAGAGGAGAAATTAAAGCAGTTCAGCAACTACTGACATAAGTGGAGAGAGTGTTCTGCATGTTTTGCAATGACTGTCTCACAGAAGCAAAGAGCAAAACCAGAACTGAAAATGAGAGAGAGAGAAAAAACCCAGGCAAAAATACCAAATAGCATTGCATGCCTTTCTTTATGGTTTGGATTTGGAGCTGTGAGAACAGAAATCCTCAAAGTTCCTACATGTATTCCTGGCTGCCATCTTCCAGGAGAAGGCACTTTGCTGGGGTAGATGGCATGAAGAAGCATCCTGTGAGTCTGCAGAGGGGTGTACATTCGCCTTCTCTCATGGGAGCTGCTTTATAGAGAATTGCTGAATCATTAATCAGGCTGCTACAACTTCAGTGCTGCGAAGAGCTTTACTTCCCCTTTTTTATAAAATGCCTTTAACCAACGAATGCAAATCCTTGGAACTAGTGTCCAGAAGACTGAAGGGAGGAAGGGGAATTACACAGTATCACTGTGAGTTACTTACACCATTCCTTTGGCATATTCAATACAGATTCTGTGCTCAATTCTCTCTTATATTTGCAGGCCTTTGAAAGTCTTCAGTCCCAGAACTGACCAGCAGTCAAAGGCGGCTAGGTAAGAGAGGAAAGATGGACATTGTGAGTCTGTGTGTGGATGTGCAGTTTTGCTTTTTACAGGCTGAGTGCATCCATCTGTAGAACTGGCACTTTTTTATGGATAACTGGTGAGATGGGAATGGTTTGAAGACCCAGGGCTTTAAAATTATCTCTGACATCCTGAATAATGTGAGGTCAGACCATGGGGAGGTAAATATTTTCCCTTGCTAAGTAAAACTAGCATACGTGGTGTGTCTTTCTTCCCTTTTGGAGCTTTTTCTGCCATTCCTGGAGATGTCTCCATGACTCACAATTACAAATCACGTGTGGACGTCAGAGATGAAAATGGAGAAGCATATTAATTGAAATTATGTCAGTATGCAGTCCCGGGTCACACTCAACTTTTTATTTACTACCTCTGCAGTGCAATCACTGAAAGGAGAAGAAACCATATGAGCACATGCACTTTAGAGGCCTGATTCATGAGGGCTTTGCTTTGGTCCAAACCAGTCTGAGAAAACTCATGAGGCAGTTCCCACTTGACTCAGTACAGGGGGATTCCTATCCTGAATCATAAAATCATAGAATGGTAAGAGTTTGAAGAAACCTTAGAGATCACCAAGTCCCAGTGCCCCCTGCCATGGACAGGGACATCTCCCAGTGGACCAGACTGTTCCAAGCCCATCCAACCTGGCTTTGAACACTGTCAGGGGTTGAGACATCCACAACTTCTCTAGGCAACCACTTCCAGTGCCTCACCACCTTCATGGTAAAGAATTTCTTCCTAATATCCAGTCTAAATTTCCCTCTTGCAATTTGCACCCATTCTTCCCTTTCCTATCACTACAGTTTCTGATGAAGAATCCCTCTCCCTTCAAAAACTGGAAGGCTGCTATGGGAGGGACTCCTTGTGGCCTTTCTCTGGACTTGCTCCAACAGTTCCATGTCCTTCCTGTGTAGGGGGCACCAGAACTGTACGCAGCACTCCAGGTGGGGTTTCATGAGAGGAGAGTAGAGGGGGATTATCATTATTACCTCCCTCAGACTTCTGGCCATGCTGCTTTGGACACAGCCAGGGTATGGTTGGCATTGTGGGCTATGAGTGCACACTTCCTGCTCATGTTGAATTTTTCATCAACTGTCGTGCCCAAGTCCTTCTCCACAGGGCTGCTCTCAATCACTTCACTTCACCAACCTGTTGGTGTCCCTGGGATTGCCACAACGCAGGTGTAGGCCCTTGCACTTTGCTTCTTTGAACTCCATGATATTTGCATTGATCCACCTCTCAAGCATGTCAAGGTCCCTCTGGATGGCAAAAACTCTAACACCAATGTTTGGGAAAAAGAGGCAACTTCATTCCCTTTACTTCTGAGGGCAATTGCCAGAAAACCCTGTGTTACTTATTGAGATTGGTTTTCTGTCTCCTGTTCCTTCCAATCCAGCATGTGAAACCAGCATGTAAAACCCCAATAGGCACAGTGGAGCATGAAGGTCTTGGAGAAAACAAGAGCTTTGTATCAGGTACGCTTGCCTGGGTTTTCATTTGCTCTCCTTTTTGCTGTTTTCAGTTTTGGATGTAGTCATTATCTTTTAAAAGACACTGGCACATCTGTGCTCTTTGACTCCTAAGTTCCTTCATTACCCTTAAGTTCCTTCCAAAATGTTCCTTTCTTGCATATTCCCACAGGTAATTAGTTTGTTTTCTTACAACAAGTACACATATTCTATGGGAACACTCTCCTACCCCATACTGAACTCAAAACAAAACTAAACACTGAACTAGTAAAATACTCTTTTTATTTTTCTAGCATGGGGAATTTTTCTAAAATTTCCACCCTATGCAACACTGAGCAGCTCCATGAGCAGTGCTGTGAGCCTCCTGGAGGCAGGACATCTGTGACAAAGACTTTCCACTGCTGACTTGGAAACTATCCCAGGGGCTTGTAAATTAAATTATCCTGAAAATGCATTTACCGGCCTTCCCCCATGTTGTAAATACAGGTTGATCTGTACAAGTCTTATGAAAGGAAATCACATCTTAAGAAAAGTTCCTTAACATGGCAAGTTCAGAGGATTCTATGATGCCCTCCCCACTAATACTAAGCCACATGACCATATAGCTATCCAGCAAGGGACATGTTTTAAAAACATACATTACTCAGGCAATTTGTGTTTCCTATGTGCTTTCCCAGTCAGAAAAGTGTCACTGTTTTAATCAATTGCAAAACATTTTCTATTGCTCATTCTTTTAGAACTATTTTTCATTCCAAATTACATTTAAAAATGATGGCCTTGTTATTTAATTATTTTTTATTACATGAAGAAAATACAATCCTCTGTCTTCCTGATGTTTGATTTCTGAATGCATTTTGTATCCCTTCCCATTCAGCAATATCCTTACTGTACCTAAGAACTTCAGGAGAACCATGACTTTCACTATGATTCTGGGATCACTTTGCTCTAACATCTAGAAACTCCTCTTTTAACAACAATAAAAAACATCAATTATTTAAATAATACCTTTGGTCCAGAGATCATGGAGCATTCCAGTGCCTCTGCAAGCAGAATCCTTCATCCACGACTTGGGGCAGGTATCTGTGAAAGAGGGCACAGCGGCTGCCCAGTGACACAGAGTCCCACTGCACAAATGACAGGACACAAATGTGTTCTCCCTGCAAGTGAAACCGTGGGGGAAATTCGGAGGGGAAGAACGTCATCAAACCAGAATTAGACATTCGTTTGGATTAGCTGTGGTGTTTGAGTTCCACCTAAAGGAAAGGTCAGGTGTACATATCTTTCCACGCTTTAAGCCACACTTGGGCACAGGGTTGGCGAGTTGGTTGAACCACTTCTACATCACAGGTACAATAGGTGACGTCTGTGCTCCTTTCCCAGCTCTCACACTTGCCTCAAGGCTAGTAAAGCAAACTTGTCATCTGGGAAGCAGCAGTTGCTGGGTTCACATCTCACCAAATCACAGCAGCCTGTTTGACTTTGCACTGAAACAGAGAGAGACCACACCCCTGTTCCCACACAGGTCACTATTTAGAGGTAACAGCTGATTCACAGGCCAATCAGTTGCTGGAGACTCTTCAAGAGTCATTGTACAGAAGAGGGAATGTAAATGCCCATTCCCAGGCTGTCCCTCTTCCAAGCCCCCCATTTCTGCACAGGACACTGCCTGGAAATGGCATCATGGCTACACAATGCAAAGCAGGCATAACTTCAAATAGCAGTTTGCAGGGCACCTCTGGTGTCAAGGTGTGTGCTGCATACAGAAAGATGAGTCTGTATTTGACTCCTAACTGTACAAACACGGCTAACGAGGATTAGCTGCCATACAATATATTCTGTGCTTAGTCCTCAGGTGTTACATGCTTTATTTTCAATAGGAGTCTTTCAAAATCAGCTGAGCATGTGACACAAACCTCATACTGCTTTTCAAACAGAAGGATCGCTGATCAAGTGCTACTTTTCTTGCAATAAATTAATCTCAATTATTAAATGAAGATGTGATATTCAGTAGCTCAGTTAAATGAGCCAAGCCTCTGCTCTAGTGCAGAAATCACTCTAGGGACACATACTGATTTTCTCACAGTGCTTCTTATGGCACATTAACTTTACAAAGGTAGAGGAAATGATTCTGCCTTTTGGTTTTGGTTTCTCCCTTCAACCACCAGAACTGAGCTGTGAAGAAAGGACCTGAGTCTCATACTCCCTGGTGTAAATTAGAATCAGCCTCCTTATAATGTGTATGATTGGACTACACCCTGGAGATCCACTTTGGTCCTTTCACCCAGGTCCTGATTATAAACATCCAGCTCCAGAAATTCAGGAAATGATTGTGCTGATGCCACCATAGGATGGGCTCTGGCTCATTCTGCTATAGCCTGGTCAGCTTGCTTCAGGAAGTAAGGGATGTGTGTGAAGCTGCTATGACAGCAGCTGTGGCTCAAATGAAACAGAGAGCAGCTGTGGAGTCACTTCACTAGTAGCAATTATGTTTTTATGAAGGTGTGCTCCTACTTGTTTATAGAAGCATTAGAAATGCTTGTGTCTGTAACTATCCAAATCATTATCAGATAAAGAAGAAAGGCTAAAGCACTCGATCAAAAGGATTATTTCAATACTGGGGAATGCCTTATTTCTTTCTCCAGTGTTCCTATCTGAGAGGCAGCAAAATACTGCAGTATGGATCTTGCTTGATAACAGAAATGTTCATCCTTTCCTCTGTCCTCACTGCCTGTCTTCCACTGTGTGCAAAAAGCCCAGATCACAGAAAATCCACCCTTTCCTATCAGAAATACGTTTGTGCTACTTATAGCAAGTACTCTCTGAGCAAAAGAAGCTTCCTCTTTTTTTAGCCAAAATTCCCCTTTCAAGGCACATTTAATTCTCTCACAAGTGTCAGTGTTATTCACAGTGTCCCTGAGCTGCTGTGTAGCCCCAGCCTCCACGAAAACCTTTGCTCCGATTTTGCCTGAAGGAAATAACCCTTTTTGAAGAAGTTCTTATGGCTGGCAAATACCATTCACTTTTCTTTGCTTAAATGGGTCTTTGAATATAAAATACAGTTTTTTGGCAAAGACTAAAGTTACTACAATGAGATTTTAAAAAAAAGCAGCCTGTCCTTCCCTAGTACTCCACTGCTGAAAGTCACCAAGTTAATTTAAGAACTGATGACACAGTAAAAACATATCTGAATGGATTGTTATGTAAGAACAATGATATCAGTACTGATTCCATAATATTTATAGGAAATTCAAGAAATTTAAGGCCATATCTCTGCCATAGCTGCACTTCTTGCTATATTCTCATTGACTTTTCTACATGACTGAGTAAAGACTTTGTGATTATGTGTTTGACTATTTATATGTATAATTCTTTGGCAAATTGATAACTTCATTTTCTTGTACTGCCAATTTATTTACGTGGAATTTGATTTCTCCTGTAACCTCATTTTGATTCTGCTAGCTTAGTAAAACTTGTAATTTTATCATCTATTTAGATTTGTTTAAGGTTGGCTTATGAGCATGCAGTAAGCCTCATAAAAGCCCAGCTTAATGAGTGCAGTTGTTCTTGCCAGCTGTAGATAAAACAGTATTCACACCTGAGTCCCTTTTGTCTGAATCAAATTTTATATGTGGCATTCAAAAAGGGGCTGCCTGCGTAGAAAAAAAATCCATCCTGTATCCTTAGCCTATTAAGCATCTGCATCTATTGCCTATTATTAGAAATGAATTCCAAATCAGTTTCTGTATGCACGTTTTTCTTTGCCCAGGACAAACTACTCAACAGCTCTGATTAAAAATAGAGAAGTAGGCTGTTAGGAGTGAAGAAGGGGAAGTTTTTTTTCCAGTCTGTAGCAATCAGAGAACTATAATTTACTTTTAACAGTTTCCTGTGAATGCAGCCAAAAGAATAATTTCTTCAACTAGATTGATTGAAGACTAATTGGACCTAATTTAAGTGTTTCCCAAACATATTCAGCAAAAATCTAAAACCTAGGAGCATTTACAGGCTTCAGATTTTTCCTTGCATGCAACTTAGTCTTGCAGTTAACAAGAAAAACAGGAGAAGTGCATACGATTTTCAGAGATGATGGAGTATCCTCCTCCCACTCTAAGATGTCACAAGAAGTAATGATGGATGAGACCTAAACATTGCAGTGGAAGAAATCAAATTGGAAATGTTAAATATTCTTTGTCTTTCTGCCTACAGAGTCTCACCATTTATTCTGAATGTCATACTAATTTATTGAGTTCAGTTTTCATCTGAGTGAAATCCCTCACCAACCAGGCTGGTTGCAGTTGGATTAGAAGGTAGTGAATAAGAACTTCTTCTAAAAGGGTTATTTCTTCTTTGTATGAGCCTGGGTAACTTTTGATGAGATGGGATGTGGTTCCTAGTTCATGGAGAAAGATTTGCTATGCATTTACAGGTTAGCTTTACCTATATTTTTATTGATAATAATATGTATTTAATCGAGACAGCTGTGGGGGCAATGTATTACTGTGATGCTCTCTTAAAAACTTGTTGGGTGACATCTGAAAGAGGAAACCAATGTGTCTAAATCAGAAGGGAATCTAAAAACTGTGAAGGAAGACAGTGTGTAGGCAAGGAAAGAGAAACTAGATCAGGCTTTAATTGAAACACATAAAAACTACATGAGAAGATGATAGAGCATAGAGAGGCAGGGATTTTGCCGAATATAAGTTAGCAGCTGATAAGAAGGATTTTAAGAAGAGGTCAATTTAATAGTCTTAAGGGAAAAACATACTTCGTGGTAGGTCATAAATAAAAGGTAAGCAATTATTTAAAAAGACAGACTGAACTTGAAAGTCCAGGCTGAAGAGTGAGTTTTCGTCAGAATTTCATCCACTTCTTTGTCTATTCCTAAAAGAAAGACCTTGAAGTCTAAATTGAAGAAATAACAAAGACAACAAAGTAAGGATTGAAAAGAGATCTCCAAGTTGGCACATATAGAAAGAGGAAACATGTTCTTTGTTGAAACTCGGTCACACAAAACGTGTGTATCACTAATACAGCACAATCCTAAAAGCTGACAGGTATTGGGAAAGATGTTTCCTTGTAGCTGTGAAAAGGTTTCCCTTGGAGATATGTAGCTGCAAGGACAAGATGCTATGGTGTGCACATAGCCTCACTGAAATTTACAATTGTGCATCAGGGCTGCAGATTAAAAAGGTTTGGCAATCTGTGATATTGCAATACACTTACATTATGGTAGGACTGTAGGTGCAAAAGAGGGGTTGAAGCATATGGGGACACACGGGGGCATAAGCCTGTGCACAAAGCACAGGTATGAATGCTGTGAGCAGCCCAGACATGCTCAGCAGACACCCCAAGCTGACACAGGGCCACAGTGAGGATGCCTGAAGTCTTATTTTTTTTTTTTGTACACACAGATACTACTTACCAGTTAATGTTAGAAAGATTTTACTAATGGTAGGCAGATGTTTTGTAGGTGCTTATCAGAGTGGGAAAAGCATGGGATAAAATGATCAAAGGCAAGCAGATGGTGTACTGACCGTGTGAGGATGTGGAGAGGTTTTTTTAGAAAGCTGGTGTTGGGTTGTACTGGAAAGGAGGTAAAGGACATCCTGAAGGAAGGGGTCTTAGTGCCCTAGGAAATGGTGTGTCCTGAAAGTAAGTGCTGCCTTCCTTGGGAGCCCCAGAAAGCTTCCAGAGGAACTGAGTGATCCAGTGTCTAAGGCTGAGGTGGCCACCAGGAAGGCAGGTGAGAAATCATAGGACCCCAAAACTGTGGTGATGACATCAGTGGCAAAGAGAACCACCCGTTTTACAGCGACAGAACCCCTTAGCCATATGTAGGATCTGAGTTTTCTGCTAATGGCATAAAGGATGGCAAAATATTCTTCATTATCCCCAGAGTATTAAATGCTGATGCAGAAATTATGCCTGAGAGATTAAAAAGCAAGATGAGTTTCATAAAAAGGTGTGTTACAGTAACAACAGGGTGTTGTTACAGTAACAACAAGGTGTTGTTAGGAGGTATCTTGACTCTGGAGACAGGATTAGGAAATTGTTTTGGCAATGTTCCCCTAGAGTCTCTGGGTAGCACCAAGGCCAAAACCTCTGCTAAGTGGCATAAGCATACCAAGACAAAAAAGACTGAGAAATCAAGCTGTCTTGTTTCTTCTCCCACAGTCACAGCTCACTGTGAGAAATGAAAGGCACAGAATATTACCAAAATGTGTTGTACTGGACAAATCTTAAAATCTAGGGAAAATGGTGATGAATTGACAAGACAAGTTTTGAAGACTGAGAAATATCTTTTATTAATCCAAATATTGGCAGAAAAGACATAAGGAGATTCAAAAGCCTTCAAAAATGCCTGATAGCCTGCTTTTTTTTTCCAGTTTTTTTCCTTTCTAATAGGAAACATGATCTCTCTACAAATCTTGCTTCATTTAGACTATCCTGGCTACATCAATACTACTATTATAATTAAGGCTTTGAATGCCCACATGCAGAAAACAAGAAATGCTAAACACAATTAATGGGGAGAATGAAATGCTTCCAAATGGAAATTTTGGTAATGCTAATTACCAAAGGAGGAGGAAGTCACCTACGTGAGTCTATGGGAGAAGCCTGCAAAAATATGTCTTCAATCTGACCACTTTCTAGGATAGCGCTTTCTCATTCGATGCTAATAGGTACTAGATTTCCCTCAGGATTCCCAGTCTAAAAGCTTGTTCTGCTAAGGAGGCACCTTCATCACCTCCTCTAAAAAGGGTGCACCACTGTATCATAAGGATACAAGCAAATCCCTTTTTCCTTCTCTAGGAGGCTCAGGTTCATCAGA
This sequence comes from Melospiza georgiana, assembly GCF_028018845.1. NCBI lineage: Eukaryota > Metazoa > Chordata > Aves > Passeriformes > Passerellidae > Melospiza > Melospiza georgiana. The sequence goes on from NC_080431.1 coordinate 81,029,174, forward strand.
AGATTCTGATTTACTTTTTCACACTGCAGGACTACTTTGTGTACCAGGCTAAAGGCAGTCCTGTAGTAGGGCCAAATCCCTTCTGAACCAGCTCTACTTTGCACAGGACAGTTACAAATCTCTTGGTCAGAAAAGAAGGAGCATAATGACCTCCATTTACTAGTGCTTCAAGTGGGATGTGGGAGCTCTGGATTCATGTTGCTGCCCCCAGGACTGTATTAAGAGTTTTGTGTTAAGTATTATTATGCCAAATGCACAGGCAGTGGTTGGGGCTAGGAAAAGAAGACCAGGAATGACCTCTTCTTTGAGACTGCTTGCATCATGCAGCTAAAGCAATATTCTCCCTTTCTAATTCACAGGTTCAGGAGAGGTTGAGGATTGCCATCTACCAGGGAATAGCTGTCTAGAGTGCTATTCCATAATGTGAGAGTTGGAAGCACACCAGCACCTGACAGACAGGACTGGGAATTGGCCTGCACCCTCCTAGCCTCTGAATGAGAACTCTAACCACTAAGCAAGTGTAAAAACCGTCCCAGTCCTATTGGCAGAGAGAGACATCATTCCTCTTACCATATTTCCAAAGGAATAAGCACCTGCAATCCAATTTTGTGCAGAGACTCATTCAATAAATATGTTCTGAGACAACCAACTACGTCAAGTCCATCAAAAAGGACAACCAGAGAGAAGGCTGGGACTGGCTCTTTGTAGGGCCTGAATTACTAAATTGCCTCTAAGCATCTCAGGCTTTGTCACTTGCAAACCTGAAATTCTGGAGGCCTAAAGAATTTGGCTAATAACAGCTGAAAAGGGGCTTTTATCTTTGTCAGTCTGTGTTTGGATGCCTTAAATCCAGCCCAGGAACCATCCTAAGTACTGAGAGATTTCAGTGGATTTGTCCTAACTGGACAGACTTCTTGTCTCCTTTCATGGCCAGGGGCAGCTCCTGCACTGCTTTTTGTTATGTCTTTGATCACTGGTGAGTACCAAAGTCTACTGAAAATTACATCCCACCCATAGCATGGAAAAAACTTCTGGAGATGAAAGCAAACCTTTAGGAAGAAGGTACTTATTACAGTTCCTAGGAGCCATGGCCAGCAGTACTTAGGAAAACCCTCTCCCTTCAGAAAAGTCTGAGATTTAAAATTCTGCTGGTCCCAGGGCCCATTTTGGCAAGTCCTAACAGTTGTCCAGGAATGAGAATTCTCAGGCACACCCTGCTTAGTTTTGATTCAGAGAAAGAAGGAGTTGCTATTATGAGGCAGGGGAACTACATTTAAACTTCAGTTTTTAAGTTTATTTAGTGGACTGGATCTTACAGGATGTTCCAGTTAAACTGGGAGCAAAGTTTATTTAACATATAATGCCTGCATTTTGAGAGATGGAGATTAAAGCATCCAGTGCATTTGGAGAGGATTTCATTCTCATGGCATCTGGTTTTGCAACTTGTTTAAACAAAATGTGATTCTTTGATGTGGAAGTGATGCTAACATGCAAGGGAATAAAATCCATGAAATTTAAATACAGGGAATGAGTTTACAAATACTTAACCCTGTGTATATGCTGATGTACTGAAGTGCTCTTGTCCCATGCATCCTATATACTTATTCACTCTTCTTATATATTATGCCAGCTGGAAGAATTATGACATTTGAGACCACAGCAGAGAGAATATCCTTTTCAATTCAAGTCCTCTCCAAGCATAAGACAATCTGGCAGTCCTCCGAATAAAAAATAAAAACAAAAACTGTCTGAAAATGGAAGAAAATTACTGCAACCTCTTCTGCAGTACAAGTCCACTATGTGGAAATATTATCAAAGGAGAAATATAAAATTTTGCTTTTAAATGTTTTTGAGGGTTTTTTATATATACCTTAAAATAAATTAAACTCATTGCTGGAAAATGAAAATAATCACATAAGTTGACAACTTATAATCTCTCAATCACTTTTGTTCATTTTTTAAAAATAAATACTGAGAATGACTGTTTTCTTTGAAGCCATTGCTTGGAGACAGCAGTAAAATAAGCTTTGTCTCCTTTGGACAAAGCGTATGTATTTAAAGCTGTCTTTCCATACTCTCCTATCTAATGCTCTGCTAAATTGCTTAACTAAATTTCTTATTAGTGTACCTGCAAAAAATTCTTTTGCCAGGGGTGACCTTCCTTTGGACAGGGTGAATAAAATGACTTAATTCTCCTGACCCTTTGCTGCTCACAGGACTAAAAATGATTGAAAAATCATTGAGAGACTTCAAAATATTGGCAGGTGCAATGGGAGTATCAATGAAGTCAGAGAAAATATTGGTGAAATAGATCATCAATGAAACTAAACAACCAGAGGAAGTGAGAGAAACTGACAGCATCATCAATTCACCTCTTATCCTATGTGGGATTTGATAAAAGAGCTGTGCACTAATCTCCTTATCCTGAAACCTTCCTATTTTGAGACCCTTCTATCATGGCTTTAAAAGAGGTTGACAACATGCAAACTGCTAGCAGAAGAGTTCAATTTACAGGGTTTGACATGGGGCTAAATTGAAGATAATCCCTGGAAGTTAAAGAGGGCAGAAAAAAGGAGAGGAAACAGCACGTTTCAGAAATGTATGATGTGACAGCCCTCAGTACATCTGAGCAGATGAAGAGAAAGGAGGATCCCATCCATAAGGGTAAGCAGCACAGGAAGTTTCCTCTGGGACCAACAAGATGCAGATTACTGCTGTCCTGGAGCTAGTCCAAAGCAGATGTCAGCTCAAGGCTCTGCAAACTTGCCTATGGATGGTTTCCCTACGCGTGAGTAATATTTGTAACCTTTAGAAACTGTGATTAAGTGTGTCTGCATGACAACTTGTACACATCCAAATATGTAGGAATTGCTGTCTTAAATCATATTGAATTCCAAGGGTTGGAAACTGTGTTTGTCGTGTATTAGCTTGCCAAAATGGGAAAGAGAGGGTTTTAAGCCATTTTGAAGGAAACAAGGGCAATTAGGTTAAATAATGGAAAATTGCATAAATTGCTCAATAAACAACAATTCTGATAAGCCTAGCAGCTGACTCAAAGAGGCTGGAAGAAGGTTATGTTTGTTATACTGCCATTATCATGCGTTCTTAGTCTCAGGCAGGTAATTTTACAATCTGAATCCCACTTGTGTTCATATAAAGTGCAGTTGTTGACTTCATACTGTAACTTAAAAGTATATTAATTCGCTTTATTGCAGTTGTAATTTAATTTGAGATCTATCCTGCTTTATTTTATTTAGCCTAATGGGTAATACTGGGTTTAGGCTTCTTAGTTTATTAATGGGTAATCACCCTTGTAAAAGGCTCTCAGGCATAGGGTTTTTCCCTTTCAGAAATGTAGTAAGGTTATAAAAGCTACAGTAATTCTGCTGGTAAATATTTATCCCTATCTCTTGATGTATCTGTGCTCTTCCCAGCACATTATACACCTCTGTGTAAGATACTTGTTTACCTTAGGTTTTGGAACTCTTATATTACATGCCTACATGTACCTGTGTGTCAGTGAGTACTAAATGAACAGGGTATGAATAAATATTAAAAAAACCCTAGTTTTTCTAATTAAATATAACTTCAGAAGGTTTGATGGACTATGTTTGTGCAACTATGGCCTCTCAAAAATCTATTTGTTCTACACTGCATTTCCCACGGTATTTTGTCATCTGCCATCATTAAACCTCTACTTTTTTAACTACTGTAACTTCTAGAATTTGAAGTACTTCACCTTGAATTTACATTATGTATAACAGCCAATGGATCTTGAAATATTCTTCAAGGTGGTTTAATGTGCTTCTGGTACCTCATCACAGGTCTGTCAAACACAAGTGAAAAGTTGTGGAGTTTATTAGCAATGCTGTAAATATTTAGTCCAACAGAATATGCCAAAAAATGATTATATAATTGACAAAGATGTTTTTTATACATTCTAGATTTACATTTTTATTGCAAAGGCAGGCTTTTCAAAACTCAGAAATTCCTGCATATATTATAACGCTCCACCTGCCTTGCCCAGTGCATTCATTCATGTAGGCCTGAAGGAAGCAATGTACCAAAATCAGAATTGTGCAAGAATGGCATCATCAAAACCTCTTCAGCTGAGGCAGATGTGTCTGCTTTTGTGTAGTACCATTCAAACACCTCCTTCACTGCATTATTTCTGTTACATACTATTTATATCTTACAAAAAGTCGGGAGGAGCATTGGAGTACCTCACTACGCTGGCATACTAATACTTGAAATATTATCAAGGATTTTGTTTTTATGAAGCATAAAGGCTGGGTTCCAGTCTGGTGAGGAAAAGACCTGAAGAAATGGTACAGCCTTAATAAAAAGACATTTTAATTTCACTGACATTATCAATTACATTGACCTGCTGAGACGTTAATGATGTGAATGTTAACACCTCTGGTTATGATGTGATTAAGACAGATAGAGAGGAAAAAAAGAGTTTCAGAGGTAGGACTGTACAGTGAAGACACAATTACTTTGTTTTAGGTCTATAGCTCATAGAGCCATGAATTATTTAGCTTGGACAGGATCTCTGGGGAACCTCCCTGCTCAAAGTATAATTACATCAGGTTGCTCTGTACCATTTCTAGTTGAGTCTTTAACACCTCTTGGGAAGGAGATCCTTTAAACTCTCTGGGCAACCTCTTCCAGAATCTGACCACTCTCAAGGTAAAAAAAGAAACCCAAATCAAACAAAAAAAAGGTGATCCATAATTTAAGTTTTTCATGTTCTAACTTGTGTTTTTGCCTCTCATGTTATTGCTGTGCAGCTGCGGCAAGAGGTGAATCAGAAGTGAAGATTCCTAAATGCCTGTAGACCAGTGTGCTAACTAACACTGGAAAATACAATAAGGCAGCAGGGTGGAAGGAGAGAATAAGAGAAATATGAAAAGGGCTGACCCCTTAAAAGGGTTAGAAAACCTGCAATTACATTGATGAGTTATACCTAACCAAGTTTCTGCAATGGGCAGAATTCAAATCTGCACTGTTATGGGGAAATTAAAAATTGAAAGGTTTGCAGTTACCAGTTAAACATCAATAGAGATTAATTTTTGTTCAAAGAATTTAAGACTCTCTGGACAGAAGGGGCCTCCCTGTTCACCTAGGCTGACCCTCCCTGTGCAGAAGCTGGATAAAGTTTTTCCAGAACTAGATCAAAGAATGTCTTTTTAAAAGAAATCTAATTTTGTCTTCTGCATTCAAAGGAATGGTGACCTAACCACTATTCCCAAAAAGTTGGTAAAAATGTCACTTACATAACTAAAAAGCCTTACTATCATAGGATAAATATTTTGGACTTCACTACAAGGAATAAAGATGAAAGTTGCTGAATTGGAAGCTGGTGGTTACCAAGAGACCAGTGTTCAAGGCCTGATTATATTTAGCATGGCCAATCACATGAGAGTCTCAAACACAGCTTCAAAAGCTTTAATTTATGAAATCTTGGGAAAGTCATAAGGAGAATCTGTTTGGGTAATATATCTGGGCAGAACAATGTACATGGAAGATGATGGCTCTTGAGGAGCATTTATCAGCTATCCAAAAGTCACTGTCTAAGAAAAGAACATTGGTACTCTTTTCAGTTGTTGAGGGAATGCCATGACAAGAAATAATGAAGCAATTTTTAACAAGTAAAAACAATTGGATACAGAAGAATGTCAAATGAGAAGTCACAAATCTTGGGAAATTGATATGGTAAGATAAAGCTGCCAAAGTAGTCTCTGATTGGAAAGTCAAGAGCATAAATATGAAAAAAAAAACCCAACAAACCCCACCATTAAGCCCCAGAATTGTTTGGTCATAGCTAGATAAAGCTGGTAAAATTGCTTTTAATGGTGCAGAAAAGACAAAATAAGAATTTCCTTACTATATTTGGAAGAAATCTGTGTGATACACGTCTATCAAATGAACTGCTTTCTGGCCCATTAGCTATTGGCTTGTTAAGTAACAGATGCTAACATCAATAAATCTGCAGGCTCAGCTTATTTGCTCCTATGAGTTATACAAATATTGGCCAACTTGACTTCTGCATCTTTGATAGTTTTAACAGACAAAAGAATGATGAAAATACCCCAGAAAATCATGTCTTAGTGATAATATTGTGTCAATATTCACAGAATGAGAATGATACTGCTAATTATAACTTAGTTAGCCTGATTCAGTCATGGTAAAATAAGGGAAAAGCGGTTAAGGGATTAGCTGAGAAAGACCTGAGGGGTAAGATTATAATTAATGTCAGTTAGCATGTTTTTAGGGAAATGAGTCAGATCAAACAGTTGTGCTGGGAAGACAGCAAGATACACTGAAAAAGGCAACCCCGTTGATACATAATATACAAATGTTTATAAGGCAGTGGATTCAGTATCTCATTACACTGATCAAAACTTTGCACAGCGTAGTGAGAAGGGAGCCCACATACCCTGGGTTAATAGCTGGCCAAACCCGGGCTCCCAGTACCAATTTGCAAAGCAGGAGCTGTGGCTGAGCAATTGTGCTGAGCTCCTGGGAAAGAGCAGTGCCATGTACTGTGGACTCCTCTGCCACTGCTTCTGGGCACAAGCTGCTGGCTGGGGCTGTGCTCAGCAGGGCTGTGCTCTGGGGCACATCCCTGTGCCATGGAAGCAACTGTGAGGAGCCCGAGGACTCTCACAGTGACAACTCTAGCACAAAACCACGGTAAATGACCACAGCTTCTTCCCCAGATGTTTTTGAGTGAAAATGCCCACTTTCTCAGCTAAAGAGTGGAAGACTCTGGTTGATAGTCCATGAAGAAATAGCTCAGAAGAGCCTGGTGCAAATCAGGTCAGTGGGTCTGATAGCCATGGACTGGCTCTTCTTGGGCAGGAAAGCCAACTTGATTCCTCCCTGACTGTGGCAGAAATGCCCCAGAAAGATATTTTCGAAGTCTCCTTGCCTAATTTAGTCAGGACTTTTCTTTTTCTATTCATTGTTCAAACTGCAAATGGTTTGGAGATAAGATTGTAACACAATGGGAGTTCCCCCTGCTTTCCTGATGAGAATGGCTGAAATTTGTTTTGCTTAAACCTAACAGAAGAAAATTCAGCAACCTGATAAACCAGACATGGGAAATTTTTGTCAGAAGGTAATTGTGGGCAATTGTAAACAAGAGAGTTGAATTGAAACCCTTCTGCATCCTGACCAAAATGAGCATTCAATAAAACTACATTTTAGATTCTGTATCTTTTGTTTAGCCTCAATTTTTCAACTGGTTCCTTTTTTTCCCCCTGAAAAGCGGCTCAGTGTAGGCACATATTTCTTTGCTTCCCATAGTCTGTGTCCATGAGCACTGAGCAGAGGCAGACTAAAGGGAATTTTGGAAGAATTTTTCAGAATGAATCTTGGGTGCTTTCTCCTTAGGTGCATTTCTCTTTCAGTAATGATAAAGAAGTACCACAGTGGAACATTTATTCTGACCTGTGGGGAATGTGTCATGATTTGTTTCCTGCTTGAAGACTGATGAAGCTGCTAGCATGTGAAACTCCAGTTGTTGGCCATGCTGACAAAAAAGGAATTTGTAGTTTTTAAGAACTGCCATTAATCATCCCTCGTGTCAGGGAGGGAAGAGTGCAGCAGTGCCAGCACATTTCTAAGGAAAGCTGACAAAAAGGGGAGTGGGACTAAAGAATTGTCTGTGCCTGGCTGTGAGGCTGTTTGGTGCTCTGCCAGGTGGGTGGAGTGTGCCAGTCTCCCAGGTAAGGGGGGTCCCCAGGCAAATGCTGAGCTGCTGATTCAGGAGGTGACTTTCACAATGCTCATGCCTTTGGGAGAGGTGTGGAAGGTACGAGTGGGTTGTTTGCCCAAACTTTTCACTCCCTTGCTTCCCAGGGTCCGTGCCAAGATTATTTTGTACTTGTGCACCTTAAAATTATTTTTGAAGTGCATCAAATTAGTTTCCTAGTACATTTCAATTGTTAAATAATGTCTGTGAGGGATTTGAAGAGTGGCTGCTGACAGAGAACATTCAAGATTTATGTGCTGTCATTAGCTGTGTATGAAGTTTAGTGCAATAAGCCATACTTAAAAGCCTTCTGTCTAATGTAAACAGTACATTTCTTCTACCTGTTGGTAAGTAGGCAAATAGATATGAAATAGCATAAACAGAGCCATTCCAGGCACAGATCTACACTAAATGTTACAGATATTTGCATTATTTATTATGGGATATCCATGAACAATCTCTGAATCTCTGCCATGAGAAAAATTCAGACAAAACTAAATTTCAAGCTCTTCATAAAAAGAAATCATAAAAACCTGAATGCTGGTACTTTAACAGTAGCATTTGAGCAGAAAAAAATGGTGATAAATTAGTTGGAGCAAATTTAAAACAGATGCTACAAGATTTTAATGACCGAAGAATGAATTTCTGGAATATTCTTGCATATTGAGATGTAGGTGCAACTAAGGTTGAGTCAAATATAGCACAAAGGAGGCAGAAAATGTGGGTCTGGTATGCCATAAACTCATAAAAATGCAGCTGATAAATTGAGAAGCTGGTATACCTGATGATGGGAGGATGATGGGCTGGAGAATGTGTCGTGCAGTTTAGCCACAGGATTTCTGCCAGGATTGCTCCTCTTCACAAAAGCAGGCAGAGTAGGAGCAAGCAGGAGGTAGAAACCAGGCCTGGAAATATCTAGTCAGGTCCTTGTGTCTGTGCAGAAAAGTCACAGCTGCAGAGCACTCTATGAAAGAGTTTTGTGAGGCACTGTCTACCAAACACATGACAGGAACAAGCGTTTAGTATTGTAAAAAGTCTGCAAGTTACAGTGATCTCCAAGGCCTTCTATAAATATTCTTTTGTCTCTGGGAGACATCTCTTTCCTGCAAATACAACTCAGCGTGATGCAACCGGCTCGCTCAGATCTGGGTCAGGTTTGTTAAGGAAGCTGATTTTCTGTAGTTACACACACCTTGTTAAGGCAAAACACATTTGCCTGTACTCCCCCTGAGATTCTAATGGAAACTCACTGGTTGCCTGGGTGTACCCCCACGCCCTTATCTCACTGCTCTGCCTTTTCTCTGAATCGATGCTGCTCAGATACTCGGTTCTGGAATTTCTCCCCCAGTGTGGCATTTTACTCTTTGGCATTTCAAGCTTGTTCCATGTATATAAAAATTGCTTCAGTTATTTCTATTTCTGCTTTCACTTTCCTTGACAGTGTTCTGTGTGTTCTATATTTTAGAATATGAAACTTCTGTGCCTGGTTTTGTTAGGTATTCTCAGAAATTGCACATTTCCCCTTCATCCTGCTTACAAGGACCTTACTCCCAGTTATTCCATCTTTCCTGCCTTGTATGTACATCTTTGTGAACTAGTTGGGCTTGTCACTACAACTGCTGGTATTTTAAAATTTTCTGTTATATCTGGTCAAACAGTGTCAGCTGATGTTTTGCTGACGTTGTTTGGCATGTTTATTTATTTTGCTTCTTTGTTTTTTATAGTCTTCACTGAAATAGTCTTAAATGGGTTGTTTAGTATCATGTAATCTGTTCCTTTTAAAGACCTTTGGGATTTTGATTCAGTTGTCACTCAGATTTCTTTTTCAATGATTCACAAGTTTCTTATCATTAATGAATAGATCTGATTAGGCCAACCAACCAAAAAAAACCCCCAAAAAACCAAAAGCCCCCACGTCCCACAACAAAACTCTTCAGAGTGGAGGGGAAAAATCCTACTTCCTCTTTTTATTCTGCACTTTTTCTGAGAAACTGGACATTTCCTCCTATAGACACAATGTTCTTCCTACCTTTGCACTGGCATTTCAAATCAATCTTCTCTTTTATCTCTATATACAAAAGGCAACCTATATTACTCAAACCAGTGCCATTCCTTTAATTGTCATCTCTTTTACTAGTCTAAATGATTTTCATGTACAACAGAAAATGCTAGTTGAATGTGATCTTTTTCAAGATTTCATCAGCATCTCATAATTTTTAAAGCTGCCATGTTATTTACACAGTGCCGCCCAGAGAGGTTGAAACTCTATTGTGATTTTTCTGTACCAAAGTTAGTGATTTTCATCTAACATTTTAGAGTTATAAAATAATTTAGATTGGGAAAGACCCTTAAGATCACCAAGTCCAACTATAAATGTGACACTGTCAAATCCAGCATTAAACTATGTCCCTAAATGCTACACCTAGATGTCTTTTAAATACTTCCAAGGATAGTGACTCAGCTTCTTCCCTGGGCAGTCTCTTCCAATGCTTGATCACCCTTTCCATGAAAGAAATCTTACCTAATATTCAGTCTAAACCTCCCCAACAACTTGGGGCTTGTACTGTTGCTTGTTACTTGGGAGATGAGACTGAGTTCCACCTGGCTACAGCCTCCTTTCAGGGTGTTGTTGAGAGTGATAAGGTCCCCCTGATCCTCCTTTTCTCCAGGCTAAACACTTGCAGCTCCCTCAGCTGTTTCTCCTCAGACCTGTGCTCCAGACCCATCACCAGCTCAATTCCCTTCTCTGCACTCACTCCAGCCCCCCCATGTCTTCCTTGCAGCGAGGGGCCCAGAACTGGGCCCAGCCCTTGAGGTGTGGCCTCAGCAGTGCTGAGCACTGGGGGACAATCCCTGCCCTGATCCTGCTGGCCACACCATTGCTGATCCAGGCCAGGTGCCACGGGCCTGCCTGGCCACCTGGGCACAGCTGGCTCATGTTCAGTCAACCAGAACCTCCAGATCCTTCTCTGCCAGGCAGCTTTCCAGCTGCTCTTTCCCAAGACTGTAGTGTTGCATGGGGTTATTATGACTCAAGTGCAGGATCTGGCAACATCTTCCACTGCCTTGATCTTTTTTCTATATTTACTGTGATTTGTAATTTCCATTTTAAGGATTCTAATGCATTGAATTCTGATTATACACACATTTTAGGTACCAAACCACAAACAGTAAGCACAGCATTCATGCTGCTATCTTTTATTTTAGCTTTTGACTTGGCCACTGTCCCTGAAGAAGTATGTGAATATCGAGCAATAATACAACACAATAACCTGTCAGCAGTTATTTAACTATTGGATGGAACATAAACTTCCATTGCAGCATTTATAGGGAGGCTGGATAGGCTCTCTGAGGCATGAAAGGACTAAATGTAAAGCTCTGAAGATGTTCAGGTAAGATCAGCAGATTTTTATTAATGCTTGAGAGAAGGCATGAAGTTAGCTTCATTCTTCCTGAGGGGAGACAGCTCCCTGTTCTTTGTTTTCAGAGTGTGTGCTCACATGTGGGTGTTTATGGAAGGGGAAAGAAGACAATGCATAATGATGGTGAAGGTGTATAATCACAGATACAGTAGAGCAGAAGTTCCTGTCTCTGGGCATTTTTATCAACAGTGGCAACACTGGTCGTTACAACCAGTAGAAGCAGACACAGAAACACCTTTTTCCTTCACCCACTGTCCCATGCCTAGATTTACCCAGAGAAGCTCTGTTTTGGTATCCAGAATTTCAGTTTCTCTGGAACAGGAGAATTTCTAAGTGTATCTAGTGGACCCAAGTAGCTGAAAATCTCCTGCATAGTTGTTCCAGCTGGGGGGGCTATGTATCTGGAAGTTAGGGTGGTTTCAAACACACACCTCACACAGTTGCTGCATAGCTGTCAAGCAGAGCTCGTGCCATGAGGATGCACTGGGCTCAATTACTTTCTGTCTGCTACAGCTGGTGGAGCCTGAACAGCATTTTGAGCAAATTCTGGGTTCCTTGTGTGTATATGACTTTGATTCATACCTTAATAAATGCAGCACGATCAAAAAGGTCAGGCTTATTACTCACCCACACCTACATACATCTTGGAAATCCCAGACCAGCAGTGGGAAGCCACTCGGGCTCACATGGCACAGCTGGAATACAGGCAGGGACCCCATGGGATTTGTGGCTACAAAGCTTCATGCAGTGGGAGAGAGGGTAGAAGTTCCTAACTAGAGGTACTTCAGAGATGCAATGTAGGGCCTTTGCTGGATACATTCCCATTGCAGCTTCTGCAGGGAAGCCCTGCAGTGCTAGTCTGATGTTTGGATATGTGTAATTACAGACCCACACACAAGCTCAGCTAAAAGATGGTGGGTAGGAAAAGCAGTGGCCACCTGAGGGCTGGGTGGCTATAGATGACTTGGAGGGAATGGCGGGGGAGAGGGAGAAAGTGTTAGATAAATGAGGGCAGGATTACTGAATGGTCAGAATAACAAATCAAGAGGATGCCTTGTGTTTGGATGAGTAAATCTTCCATTTCCACTGGCTTGACTTTCAACCTGCACAGAGGCAGATGGAAAAATCCCTGTTACCAGTCCTGACAGGCACCCCCTGATGGCTTCACAGGGTAGCAAGGATGAGCACAATGCTTGGGACAATGCTTGGGACACAGCACAGCATCTTTCCCAGCTGCACATCACTCTGCAACTGGCTGGATAAATGTAGGACAGACAACAGTCTGACAGACATTTGTTGGGTGACACTGCATCTATGCAACAAAGTAATGTATTTGCCACTGTAGCTGATGATGGTGCTCCTGATCTGGCTTTTTTGATTCATTTGGAAGAAAGGAGCATTGGTTCATGAACTTCATAGTGTATCCTGTGAACTGACAGCTACTGCATCTGGTCAATTTGTCTTGATGCCTTCAGTTCCACTGTCAGGCTTGAGTCAGCCTAAGAGATTCCAGGTATGAAGGTGTTATAGGTGAAGCCTGGAAGAGCTGCAAGTTGTGTAGAACCTTTCTTCCCTCCAGATCTGTGGCTGGGCTAATGAAGGGAGGTAAGAATGTGAGAGCTGACACTGTTATTTTTACATCAAGTGGTATACTCTCCTGTAACAGCAGAATTCTTCACTGACTGTTCATGGTCTGAGGCTCATTCAGTAGCATGAGTTGAATGAGAACATTTTACCCAAAGATTAGGCTTGCCAAAGGACTTCCTTATCAGCTTGTTGTAGCTCTAAGGCAGTTTATTTTTGAATGTCCACCTTTGCTTCATGTTTTTTCTCTTTCTAAAATGAAACATCTTTTAATTGCTCTTTTGGTATTGAAGGAAGATAATGCAAACTATCAATAATACAATGATAAAATGTTAAATGGCGATATATGGAGGGGCCCTTCAGTTTTCCACATATTTGTGACTGACTTTCTTTAAATAGAAAACCTTTTTTTTCTTTTAATGTACAGATATAGAATAAAAACACTTGAAAGCAAAGAGTGAAATTGGATCTCATTAAAACATGGAGTTAGTGGAATGGTGACAGATGGGCCCTGCTGGGAAGGAGAAGATCGTTGAACGAGACTGGGATAAGTTAGTGACTTTGCAATTATAAAGCATGTGGCTTTGTAATTTCTAACCCCCAGTTCTGCAAAGTAATCAGTGCAGTTGGGTCCATATGCCTGCAGGGAGGCTCATTGAGACAGGCACGAAGATCTGCATAGAGGAACAGGGGACATGCAGATATTCCAAAACACAGCTGCAAGGGAGCGAGTCTCTCTCTTTTCCAGCCAAATTTTAATCTGCCCTCTCCAGAATGGAAGAACGCTTCACTGTGAAATACGAACTTGATTTTCACGCTCTCCTGTAGTGCTCACCAGACTAGGGATGGAATTTTAAGAAAAACATGACCCTTTCAAACATTGATTGATCTGCCACTGTTAAATGTTGTCCATCTCAGTATGCCTGTGGCAATGGGTGACAGGTTTTTCTAATTATGTTTCAAAGCAGACTCTGACCTGTTTTTTATAATGTTGAAAATCTTTATCTTGACTCATTTCTGTAATAAACTTCTGGCAATGGGAAGCTATAATTTATTTACTTAGAAATTTCTCAACTCTATTATCGTAAAGATGTCTTAGCAATTCTATTTTTAGGATTGCACAAATGGGGCATAAATCCTGTTTTTCTTTTAAAGCAGATTGTGCTAGGATGTCGACCATCAAATGTGTGAGATTCATGTCCATCTGAATAATCAGCTTGGTTTTTATTTCCAGGGACAACCTCAGCCATCAAGTCCCACCATATGCAAACGTAGATCATGAAGCAGGTGATATATTTAACTCGTTACACAATCTCTTTCATGCACTTAACAAGCTGCAATAATTCAGGGATGGTCTTCCCAGTGCACACTACAGGCAACTATTTGGTTTCAAGGCCTTGAAGCTGTGCAGCTCTTGGCTCTTTTTTCTCACCATCCCTGGAAAACTTATTTTCACTTCCAAGCCAAAGAACGGCATTACTGCTGCTGATTCAAATACACACTCATAGATATCACATTTCCTTTACAATCTGATATTTATGCCCATTTTGTGTCTCTGTAGAGAAGTTGCCATGAGTAAGTTCAGTTTTCATAGCTGCAAATTTTCTGGTGCAGTCTAATACACTTTCATGGTTCCCAAATTTCTTTTTGATGTGCAAGTGCTTTCATGCCTTAGGGAAGCGCAGAAGAAAGCATGGAAGTACTTGAAACATTAATAAATAGGTGTTGGAGGCTGATATTATGGGCCAACTGGGTGTAGGAGGAGCTGGTGTCTTAGAGATGAATCAGAAATCCTAGGAGAGGGGGAAGGCATGTCAGGAAAGATTGGGAAGATGCAAAGCTTGAAGTGACACAGCAAGGGCAGTCACTCACAAAGAAAATGCATTTCCAGAAGAACTCTGAATGGACATGAAAAGTGCAATACTGCCTTTTTCAGAACCAGAGACAAGGAAGCATGATAATACCTAGGTGGAATAGTTTGGCTGAGGTGACGGATCAGAAAGTTTGTATCTTTGGTATGTTACACAGAAAAAACTCAGCAAGGTGTGAGTTGGAGTTTGGATGTGAGGACATAGGGAGAATTCAGAGAAGCAGACTTGCACATGATATAGGTCTGAATTAGGAGAAGAGTGTGTTCTCATCTCAATTGAAAATGGAAGGATGAGAATGAGATTAGGACAGTAATAATCATCCTGCTATAGCCACATTAAGGATGACCAAGGCTAGACTCCCTCATAAAGTTATAGGGTAAGGGTTGCTTGGAAGAAGATGGGATCTGAATTGCAAAGGTCAATTTGTGATTATTATTTTGATAGAAATAAAGTGTACGTTTACATACACCCAGCAACACAGGGAGGAGGATATAGAGAACAGGGCAATGGGCCAAAGACCAAAGGTTTGTGGCAAAGGCTGGCTGAGGCTAAAGTCTTTTTCAGATGGGCTGTGATTGGAGGGATAGGGGGGAAAACATAAAGACAGCCACAGGAGCCACTAGTGAATCTCTAGATTTTAGATTTCATAAAGAATGTGCTCTTGGGACCACAGTCACCATTGAGTCCAAGAGAACATGAATGTTGTTTCAAGATACATCGGATTTTCCATGGAACTTGGAAAGGCTGGACAATTTTGGAGAGAAAACTGAAGAAGAAGCTTCGCAAACAATGAATCCAGACTGTGTGCCCAAATTCTGATGCTAGAAAGGCTCACTGCAGTTTCAAGAAGAAAGAAATAGTACATTGATATGGATCTGTACTTCTACAAGACTTACTTTGTGTACCTTTGAAAAATGTGGACTACCCTAATAGCTTTCCAGAAATATTGGGTTGTGGAAATACAGTGACTTTAGAACTGATGATCAAGCACTTTTGGACCTCAAGTTCCCAGTTACATTAGCAATTGATCAAAGTCAAGGCAGTGAGTACAGGAAATTCCTGGTTCTTGTAAAAGCCTTTATGTTTCAGCTCAGGACACTTCTGAGAGTGTTCTGGGTGTCTGTGATAAAACACTAATAGATGCAAAATCTTTACAATGTAGCACAGGCTCACAAAACCCAACTAATTCAATATGGTGCTATATTTAATGTTGTTCAGCTACAGAGTAACACCACTGCAGCGTGGAAAATCACTGGCAAACTTACAGGGATATGCATATTACCCAGTATGACAGAACCAAAGGATGAAAAATTACTATTAGTCTTTGGTAAAAAATAAGGAAGTCAAAACAAGCAAAAAATTGTAGACAACTTCATCACGGTTTAGACACAGATGCTTTAAAATTTGGAAAGGTCATCATAAACTAAAAAACCTACAGAAATGTCACTTTCTTCCCATAAGCTAAACACAAAGAAACATTTTCTAAAGAAATTGGAAGCTTCTGCTCAGTTTTTTAAAGCAAAGGAAAAACTAGCAGTTGGCAGAGAAGAGTGAAGCAAAGGGCAAAAAGACTGAAGAACAAAAGTCTTCATGGACTGATCTTTGTTTTCCAGACTGTGTATAAAAGCAATTTAACAAGTGAAGACATGAACATATTTGAAGATAATTTACTTTACCAGATCAAAACTAGAAGACAGTTGAAGTGGCCAGCAGACCAGTTGAAGCATGTTGATCCTGTTCTAATAACATTAAATGTTGGGTTTAGTTTCTGTACTGACTGGAGTGCATTGTAGTGTCATTGATAATACAGCTCTTTTTGCATCTCCTCTCTTTGGTATCTCTGTCCCACACTGGTGTTTTGGATTTTATCACCTCATGGCAGTTTCTCACTTTATAGTGCTTTTCAGTAGTGCAAGACTACTGAGCAGGGCCCAGCTGTCTGCTGCATGGCATTGTCACAGGTCTTCTTTGTAGAAAACAAAGAGGAAGCAAAATAAATTGATGAAAGAGTTTAGCTGGGCGGAGAGATGGGAAAGGCCAACAGCTCTGACATGGTACACCGTAAGATCCAGCAAGGTGGGATTCATGGCTTGGTTGTGAGGACATAGGGAGTGGTCAGAGCAGAAAAGTTAATCTTGGCAAGGTCTCCTTTACCTTGAGCAGTTAATTTCAACTAACTTGATTGGCCCTAAGTGTTCCTTAATCTGGATTTTCTTTTGACACACCCACACCTGTGCCACTATATCAACTGTCAGAGTATTTTTTGTTAGCTCAGCTGCTTTCCTTCCCTGGAAACATCCCAAAGTAACCTTTCTTGAGGACTTAATTTCCATAGTAAACCACACTCAGATGAGAAGCCGAGGACTAATCTTCAGCACATCCAGCTGGACTTGGAGTTCTTCTTCCACAGGCCAACATGATTCAACAAATTCAAAACATGTAAAACAAAGTATAAGCCAGATAACAAACCTAAATGCCCGGGATTGCTGTTATCCAACCGGCATTGCTCAGATTCCTGCTGCTGTGACAGGGATCAAGGCACTCCACTCAGGGCCACTGGCAGCATTTGTGGTACTGGAAACCACTCTTGGCTGCGTGTCTGCTTTGTCTACCTGCAGGACACGTGTCTCAATGCTTTTTCTCACTTTCTTTGTGTATTTACACCTCTAGATGGGATTCCTCTTCCTTCTGGAGCTTGTCTCAGCAGGGAGGTTCCCTGCAGGGAGCTGCTGCCTGCTGCTTCAGCTCAGTTCTCATCCTGTCACTCCTACCAGAACCTGGGGTTGCTGCCTGCCCCTGGGAAGTCCCCTCCAGCCCAGTTAGCTTCACTTCAGCAGTCTGGGCTGACCTGTTCTCTCCCTTGCCTTTATACCTCCTCCGCTGTGATTCAGATTTGCTGCCAGTTTCACTAAACAGACCCTGGTCTCCATAATCTGGGAGTACCTGAGTCTCCAGCGTTGTTAAACCTTTATAATGTGGAAAACACCTTACTCTGAAAAAAAGCTGCCAGTGAAACTTGTCTCTGAAATTTATGAACCTACTTTTGTTCTGTGACCTCCATTGAATCTGGATCCTGCAGCTCCCTTGACCAGGTCTTTCCTTTTGCCTTTGCATGAAACCTTGTCATGGTGCTCTGTCGTTTCGGGTGTCCAGGACGACTTCGTGGAGATCCTCCAGTCCAACCCCCCTGCCAAGGCGGGGTCACCTGGAGCAGGTTACTGTGTGCAAATAATGGAGCAGGAATGCCTCCAGGTGGGCTTTCAGTGTGTCCAGAGAGGGAAACTCCACGGATCTCCATGAGCAGCCTGTTCCATTGCTCTGCCACCCTCAGTGTAAAGAAGTTCTTCCTCCTGTTTCGGTGAAACTTACTGTATTTTAGTTTATGGCCACTGCTTCTCGCCCTGTGGCTGGGCACCAGAGGAAAGAGTCTGGCATCATCCTCTAGGCACCCACCCTTGAGATATTTATGTGCATTAACGGGATCCCCTCTCGGCCTTCTCCAGACAAAACAGGCCCAGCTCCCGCAGCTCCCTCGTAAGAGAGATACCCTAGTCCCCTCAGCATCTGTGTGCCCACCCACGGGCCCTGTCCCGCAGCTGTTTGTTCGTGCGGCGTTTCCCCCGAGAGACGCGGCTCCCTCAGCCCGGCCCCGCTCCCGCTGCCCGCGGGGGCCGCGCCGGCCCCGCCCCCGCCCCGCCCCGCCCCCGCCCCGCGCGCGTGCGCCGCCCGCCGCCGCCGCGCAGGCGCCGTGGGGGCGGGCAGAGGGTCCGGAGCGGGACCGGCGCGGCGGCCGCTCCCGGCGTCGTTCGCAGCGGGGCCCCGGCGCGGCCAGGGGGATGCGCCTCCGCCCGGCCCGGACAGGGGGACGCGGGTGGAGCCACGCCGCGCGCCAGGCCGGGCCCCCGGCTCCCCGCTGCCGCTCGTCCCGCAGCCCCGCGGCCGCGGAGCTCGGGGAGCGCCGCTGACCGGAGTCGCTCGCTCGGGCCCGGCTGGCCCCGCGGCGAGGGAGGGAGGCAAGGAAGGAAGGAGGGGGGCGCGCAGGTAGCGGGGCGACCGCGCCCCGGCCCGAGCCCCCGTGGGGGCGGGGGCCGTCGGGGCGGCCCGGCCTCCCCCCCGTCCTCCCTTCCTCCGGCAGCCGCGGGGAGGATGGTGATGGTGCAGCCGCCCGCAGCCCCCGAGGCGGGCCGGGGCCGCCCTCCGCAGGGGCTGAGGGGATGAGCCGTGCCCCGCCGGGGGGTCGCTAGCGGAAGGATGACCACTCCCGCCCTGCTGCCGCTCTCCGGGCGGAGGCTGCCCCCGCTGAACCTGGGGGCCTCCGCCTTCCCGCACCACAGGGCTACCTTGAGACTCTCCGAAAAATTTATCCTGCTCCTTATTCTTAGTGCCTTCATCACCCTGTGCTTCGGGGCGTTCTTCTTCCTCCCCGACTCCTCGAAGCACAAGCGCTTTGACCTGGGCTTGGAGGATGTGCTCATTCCCCACGTGGACACCAGCAAGGGGGGCAAGAACCTCGGCGGCTTCCTCATCCACGGGCAAGGGCACGACGAGCACCGGCACAGGTGGGTGCCTCGCTCGCCGGGAAGGGAGCGGGACTGGGTGACAGGGAGATCCCTTAAAATATGTCTTTCTGCTGTCCCTCCTCTCACCGACGTCCTCCCAAACGTGTATCAACTTCTGAGCGCTAGCCCTGTGTCCTCCAGCTGCCATATGTAGCTGTGGCCCCGTGTTGCCTTCCCCAGTGTGAATTTAGCCTTCTGGCGAGCTAGACCTGAGAGGGCAGATACGAGGTGTCCTCCAGTGGCTGATTTATTTTCTCAGCCTGGCCAATTCCATGCATCAGCCATGGAAAGAAGGGGGTTAAGTTATGGCATTTGTGGAGGCAGTACAAGTGACTGAAAAACTGCCGCATCTCTTCTACAGCTATTATGTGCTTACTCAAAACAGCTGCTTGTTGCTGAATAGTGCACAAGAACTTTGATCTGAAAAAGACTTCATGCTGTGATCCAGAGACTGTCAGCCTATGACGTGCAGGACACAGAACTAGTGCAGATGGCACAATTGCCTTTTTCTGGCCCTTAAAATCACTTGCTCTAATGTTAATCCAGACGATTGAAGGTGCCGGTGGCTCAGTTTCCTTAATTGTATTTGCCAGTGTAAAGAAATCACAGATAGAATAAGAGTATCAAGGGTAGATATGCTGTATCAACAGCTTTTGGGGGGCCACCCATAGCTTTGTGTGGTGCAAGCCTCTATATGTTTAGGACTGGATCATGTGAAGTTAAGCATTCAAAACGCTGGTAAAAAACCTTAAATCATGATTATGCAGTATATTTGCTTCTAATATACTTCAGTTGCCTAAACCTTAAATAATGATTATACAGTATATTCACTTCTAACATACTTCAGTTGCCTAAATCCTACACTGCTGCCTGGATCTTAATGAGGCTGACAGATATATCTTCACTGTCAAAGATGTGTTAAAATATGATGGTGGGTGATAAAATACCTGCTTTTCCCTACTCAAATTAGTAATACAGGGGATTTTAAAGAAAGGTTACTTATGCTGATAGTGTTCCTTTGGAAACAGCTTGAAATATATCTTACTGGCATAAGAATGTTTTTTAAGGTTATTTATATGAGATTAAAAGGAGAGGGTTTAATTTACTTATTTTTATTAATATGTTATGAGTTATAAAGAATACGTGAATACTGTGGTATTTTTCCTTAAGGCATCTTGGATGTTTTTGGGCACTTAAGTTGAGCCCTTTCTCCCTATTTGAGAGAGCACAGGTACTTAATATTTAACAAGGACTTGTTTTGTCTGTGATGTTAATTGCTGGTGTTGTTAAACACTGCGTTAAACATAGGTTTAGACAGTCTGTAATATGCCTCTGAAGTTCTTGTCTTTCACTGTGTGGGTTTATTTTTTTTGTGTGTGTGTGATCTTATTTCTTAGCTTCCCCAGTCCCTGTGGCACATGCAGTCAGATTCAGTTTCTAAAATATAGGACAGATGAAACAAAAAGAAGAGTTCAGGAATGTTCAGGACTCCAGCTGTGGCTGTTGTACCTTGTGTTGCCCAGTAGATGGGCTGTAGAAAAAAGGAGTCTGTTGATAGTGATAGTTCATATTCTTTCCAGGTTCCCTCTTTTAGTTACTGAGGCCACATCTTTAGGAATGAAGTACTACTTTTTTGTGTGTCATGTGTAGATAAGCAGTAGCTTACAACTGTCAGACCTAAGTTGTTTGGGATCTGTTCTTAAACAAAGTGGTTATCCTGACATCAGTTAACTGAGCTGTGGTTCCTGTATTGCTATGGCTGTGTGTACCTCCCACCTGCCCTACATCCAAAATTTCGTCATGTTCATTTTTTGAGTTGTTATTTGAGCAAGAATAGTTATTATTCCTGTTGTTTTAGCTTTGCAAAAACAGGCATATCTTAACTACTTAAAAGCCTGCCTGCTTAACCTGCTTGTGAAACCCTTTTGTGAATATCACAATATGCATTGTGAAGCAAGGTTATGTGCTTTACTTTTGAAGCAACTTTGGCTGATCACTACAGTTTAATCAACTTTTATTTGCCATCAGCTTGTGGCTCATGTGGTTGTTTACCATAATGGAAAACACATGCTGCCATTTTCATTGCATAGTTCTTGCTCCTGGATTGCAGGGATATTGACAGATGGTATTTTGAGAAAGTGGAGGATCTTCAGTGGTGAGCTCTGGATTATTTACTGTTACAGTTTGGGATGGAAAAATTTGTTCTGCTTACTATCAAGAGGCAAAGTCAAGCATCAGCTACTTTGTAAGTGCTGTTTTTTGAGAGAGGCAGAGGACTTAGGGTAGAAAAGATCAAGAGAAATTAACCTAATCCTAATGTGAAGGAGGATGCAGTCTGAAATGTGAAGGGTGAGGATGGATTGACAAGCTGTTTCCAGAAATCGAGGGGCTTCAGAACTAATTGGATCAAAGGTCATTCATATGAAGTATACACTTGATTATGAAGTGACAGATGTTTTGATTAGTCACTAAAAGCTATAGTGTTTCTTCTGTGAATGCTGCTATTGGTGTCTACCAAATGATAAAACACATCTTATTATACTGCTCCCTTGGTATATAGGCTATAATATTTTAATGCTCATTTTGCCTTTCTCAAATCTTTAGTTTTGTAGGCTACCGGAAAATATTTGTATTTCTGTCTTCTAGAAAAAAATGCAGCAGTGATGTAGGTAGAAAATCATTGTGAAAACCATGCTTTACAGTTGGGTGTGCAAACAATGGTTCCCACTGGACTTTCTCTGTATTCCTTGCATTGCTTTCCCACCTCTTCCCCTGGGCACCCTTGACATTCTTGAGTGCTTTTATTTTTATTGTTACAGTGGTTACCCCTTGCTGACGTTAACTTTACATCTTCCATTAAATTGTTTTCTTTACTGCTCCTGTCTTTTGTTTTCCCCTTCCAGGCAGAAAAATTGGGTGGGGGGTGTGGAGGGAAAGCCCTACTCCCTTCCTGATGAACTTAAATATTTATTCAAGAATTACAATGTTCTTGCCTGTCTCCTGAGAAAAACACAATTCTTCTAAGAAGATGGTTAAAATCTGGAGTGAAACTGCAGTTTGTGTTTGGGAGATGGATGGGCTGTATTGCAAGGCAGTTCTCACTTTCAGCTGTTCATTTCATCTGTAAGCTCTTCCTGCAGGGTAGTGCATGGGGAATGAATGAGTAATGTTGGGAAGGTGTACCACAAATTTTTGCCTTTGAGAGGAGGGAGAATGGAAAGGATTAGTCCAGGACTTAGGAAGATATGTGCATACACATATCACAGTTTTAAAAAATCAATTTCATTTCCTGAAGATGAATTTCTTTCCATTTCAAATAGGATATTGCAGAGATTCTGGAACGAGAGCTGCATGATTTTGAAGACACATCTTTCCAAACAAACTTGTGTAGCACTTAAAATTTGTTACATGATTTTAGATAACTGTAATTTTCCCCAAACTTCTGCATCTCTTGCCACACAAATATACTTAAGGTGTTTCTTACTATCCAGCTACTTTTCAAGTATCTGTGGTGTTTCATTCTTCAGTACCAGATCTAAAAGATAGCTCTGGATGTAAACCAAAACATTCTTATAGCTTCTTTGCATCTGATGCAAATGACTGAGAATGCAAATGCCCTGTAATCTCCTTGATTTCTCAGATTTTTTAAAAAATAAGATTATCTGCAATATGTAAATTGAGAAGACTTTTTGCTTTAATGATCTGTCAAAGCAGCTGCTCTCTGTGTTACTTGACAAAAGCTAAGGCCGTTTCTGTGGTGAAAGTGTGTTAATCTTAGAGGCAACGAGTAATGTAATTTTATGAGCTCTTAGCTACTTTGTAGCAGCACTTGGACTGCTGTTGGGCAAACAGTTCAATCCTTCAGAATCTGTGAAGATGTATCTTCAGCTGCTGAATTCCTGTGTATCACTTCAAGTCAAAATTTCTGTCTGACTGGAAAAAAGCCTCAGCAGCCCTCAAGCCATCGGGTTGACAGCAGCTGCTCATACATGTGCCCACCTCAATGGCCTTGCCCTGTGTGTGGCAGTGGGTATAGATCAGTTTAAATCGTGCTTTTGACTTTGTTTCTGGAATGCTGAGGATTACTCTCTGCTGTGTTATGCAAAGATGGAAGGTCTGCAGTCTGATATGATGAGTTGTGGGTCAGCAGATGTATGGCAATAGCCTAAAAGTGCTCTTTCTTCTGTTGCTCAGTAGGTGAAAGCAACAAAAATTATTCTGAGGTGATTTTGGTCTTAATTTCTTCTTCTAATTTCTGCAGTTTTTTAAAAAAGAAACATGAAAAGCTTAATATGCTTATTTTGAATCCCTTTATCTTCTCTCATCTATATTACTTAGTTAGCTATAGTAAAAGTGGTCAGAGGAGATAATTTAGCTTCTATTGCTCAGTGGGATCAGTGCTTTCTGTCATCCTCTGCCATGCCATTGAGTATAAAAGTGCATAAAACTCTTTGCTCTTCCTTTCCAACTTTTCTTGAAGCACAGGTCATTAATGAAATTAGGAGTACTTGCTATTGTGATTCAGGGAACCTGTTTTTTTCCCCTGAAAAATCAGGAGCCACTCTGGTGTCTGCATCCCAGCTCCTACTGCATTCAGTTTTTCAGTGTGTGAGATTGAGCCTGTCTTTAGAGCAGGTTCCCCACAGCCTCTCTGAAATGTGGGCACTGATTTTAAGCTGAGATGCTTGATCTAGAAGCAAGGATTTTCTGGAGTGCCACTTTCAGGAAATGCAAGTCCTCATGGTGACATCTCTGGAGCCAGTGAGGGCAGGATAGTGCATTCCAGGTCAGGCTTCAGAGACATCTCATATGTCTAGTGTGAAGTTGAGGTGTAACTGCCTGGTGTCATCTTCAGCTGCTGAAGCTTCTGCAAGAGCACTGACCCTCTTTATTTGAAGACTGTTCTTGGCTAGAGTTTTTAGTAGCTGCATGTTATTCTTTTCTCTGGAGCCTGTGTTGAGAAGAGACTTGAGAGATGATGCTGGTACTTGGAAGAATTAGGGGGGTTTGATGTCTTCTGGAGTGCCTACGTTATAACCTTAAACATAATTGGTACTTTTCCTGCAGTTGCACTGGACAGTGGGAGAGGTGCCCTCTTGGATTATTTCTAAGGTTCTGCTGAAATTAGTGCTTTATATTGTAGGCTGAGAAATGCTTTCAGCTTTGAAATACAAAATGCAAATTTTAGACCATCTGTTTAGATGTCCTCCCTCCTCCCCCCCCCCAATCTGCTGAGCAGCCTACATCATATGTAGAGTGCTGCTTTCTTCATGTTCTCTTGCTGTACTTCAGTTAGTCAAAGTATTTCCTGTATTATGAAAGAGAGGAGTTGAGTGCTGGTATTCTCCAATTCTTACCCTTTCCAGTAAAAAAAAAAAGTTTGAACTTGTTGGTTTTCTGCATGATCTACACTTTGTCTACATGATGGGAAACAATCAGGCGTGGGAAAACAGCAGAAAGCCTGCTGGCTGGATTTATGCCAGCTAGTGGGTGGAAGGCAGTAGCAATTTGGTTCATTTGGAGTTTTGTAGATTAAAATCTTTGAAGAACTTTAGCATAAATGTGGGTTGCTTGATGATGGTAGCAGTGCAGGCAATAGTAAGCAGTATGGCTAGTTGTGGGCATACAGCACTGCAAGAGTTCCCCCATCTTCTGATCCTTTTGGTTTCCTGTAGTAAATACAAATATCTCAGTCCTACTGGGCTAGTTCTGAATGATGGGATTTTTCTTCCTTACAAAAATATTACCAAACTTGTAATTAGTTTTACATCCACGTATGGTTTGTGTACATGTTTTCATAACAATTGAAATGAGGCTGAATATGGGCAAAGAAGACAAATTTTGTAATATCTTTCTTCTTATGTCCATCCCTAAGAAGCCTGTAAAATTTTAAACATGGTCAGTGCTTTTATTCCACCATCCTTCACTTTTAATTATTGCAGCTCTCAGTGTTGAGAAAAGTCTGGTCTCATGGGTAGGCAGCTGTTTCTCACAGTAGTTATTCAGGCTAACAGAGTAGGAACTTGGGGACACGTGTTTGGGTATAGCTTATGGGATTTGTTCTTTTCCCTTCATTTTCTGAAGCAAGCTCAAGTGAGTGCTGTCATCTGTCTTAATTCAGTAACTAGATTATCGCTTTTTTACTGAATTAAGAGTTCTGTTGCAAGTAAACTGTGGGGAGAGGGGTGCTTAACAGGCCAATAAGCCTATAAGGGGCAAGAAAGGGAAAAAATAAATGCCTTTTTCCTGCCACCTCAAACCCTGAAATAAAAATTCTGAGTGCTCCAAATGTCCTGTATGCCTGTAACTGTTCTATTTAGAGTGAATACATGTGTTCATGGGGGGAAAGATAGGGAATAGTTTTGGTGCCTAAGTTCTTGTCATAAAATCTGTAGGCTTTTGATTCCTTTTGTCTTTGTTGTCTAATCTAGTGCCCAGTATAGAGCAAATTATATAACTTCATCTGTTCACTCGAGGATATGGAGGTTCTGTGTTATTTTTCAGGTCTGCAAATACTAAATGATAAATAGTAAGGGAGATAACTTTCCCTGGTAACTTCCATTCCTTCCACTCTTGTTTTTTAGAGTACCTAACCAGGTACACTAGCATTTCTAAAATTTAAAAGGAAAAAAACCCCCAGAAGATAGGTTAAGAAGTAACCTGTAATATTCTTTTGTTATCTAGAGACTAGTTTTGAAAGGTCGTTTTTAGCCTTGTCTTGGAAGCCAAGAAACTTTGTGGCCATGCTGTGGACACATTGTAGCTCTCACTGATCCCTTGCTGTTCTCTATTCCCTCCTTTTCCCCACTCAATCAGCAGCAAAGGGTGACCTGTTAGAATTACATTTCTCTGTCTTGTGTGTCCTGGTGCTGAGGGAAAGACCTTAACTGGGAGCTGTGCTGAAGGAAGGATCACAGAGCCCAGCAGTACCTGGTGATACTTCTGCTGCTGCTAGTCAGTCTGCACAAGTGTAATTTTGAGCCAGCCACAGCATGAGTCTTCTGTTCTTCACTGATTGTTAGAGAAGGGTGGCTGGAAATGAATGCTGTGGTAAGGAGAACCGGGGTTTTGTGGCACAGCAGTAGCAACAGGGCGTGTTTACTGAAGTAGTAGAAAACATTGGGACAGAAGGCTAAAGGTCATTCAGGTTTGAAATACAGGGGTGTGTTAGTTCTGTTTCTCCAAGGATTTATTTGCCCAAACATTGAATCATATTTGTCATTCTGTCTCGCTGCCTTTGTTCTTTTAAATATTCTTATGATGCACACCTATGAACTGGATTACCTGGCATATTGTATTCAGCATCAGTTTTGTTAATGTTTGATGTGCTCTGTTACTTGTTAGTTAACTCTTAACCCACCGGATGATTTTGGAAATGCTTCCCCAGCTCCTTTCAGCAGCACTGCCATTGCAGCTTCCAGTGGCCAGCTAGTTATTTTCTGTGATTCTATTTGAGAGAGCAAGTTTGAGGTTTTCACTAGGCTTAACATTATGTAATCTGATCAGTATGGCATGAGCAAAATTACAGTTTTAAGGGAGTGACGAAAGTATTTTCTTGCTATATAAAGCTCTAAGAGCTCCTCAATGAGATTACTTTGTGTCTGTTAACACCAGCATGCAGAAGTGTCAATTTTCACAGAACTTTGTTTGGGTTGGAAGGTATCTGAAAGAACATCAATTTTTGACTCCCCTTCCAAAAGCAGGGACCCCTTCCACTAGACCAGATTGCTCAAAGCCCCATACAGACTGGCCCTGAACACTTCTAGGGGTGGGGTATCCACAGGTTTTCTGGACAGCTTATTCCAGTGCCTCATCACCCTCACAGTAAAGAATTTCTTCCTAACATCTTATCTAAACCTGTTTCAGTTTAAGGCCATTCTCCCCTATTCTGTCACTACAAGCCCTGGTAAAAAGTCCCTCTCCAGCTTTCTTGTAGGACCCCTTTTGGTACTAGAAGGCTGGTAGTAGGTCACCAAGGAGCTCACTCCAGGCTGAATGAACCCCAGCTCTCTCAGCCTGTCTTCATAAAGAGCTGCTCCAGCTTTTTCTGTATGCCAGTACCCATTTGGAAGTCATTTGCATGATGACATTCATCTCAGCCGAGTTTTAGCACTGCTTGCAGGTCAGCAAGGCATCTGAAGCTTGCACCGACAAGCTGTGTAAGTATTTTCTCAGTAATTTGTTATCATATCTCTCTGTGACCTGCTGACATGTTTTAAGGCTGAAGTGTACCATCAGGCCACTTAAGAGCAGGTGACCATCAGTGGTAAATCAAACGAATCCAATTTGCTTTTTATTGGATCAACCTGAATGTACTTACGGAGGGTGAGAAAAACATACCATTTGTGGGAGCGGTATATCCCTTAAATCCTTCAGTGGGAATCTTGCTTTGATTGTCCTGCTGGATAAACAAACCTGTGGTGAATATACTGGGTTCTATTTCTGGTTTAGGTTTGTTAGCAAATAAGAATAGCTCACAGCAGTGTGCTGTTTCCTCAGCAGATTTTTCTGGGTGTGTTGCTATCTTTACCAATGTATTGCCTTTGGAGGGCTATTTGCTGTTTTCCCAACGCAAGTTAGAGGATCTGCTTTTGCTCCAATATACTTGCATCCTTTCTGCAGTATATTTAGAGACTCATAATCCAGAGCTGACTTTCTGGACATCAAACTTCCTGTTTGTTTTCATTACTTTTATGAAATAAAATTTGCTGTGCACTTAAAAATAAAAATTGAAAGAAGACCTGCCACTCTCTTGGGTTGTTTGAGATGACAGTGCAGTAGTGGGAAATATGCTTAGAGAAGAGGGAAGTTATTTTCCTGGTTAAGATACAATATTTTTCCCCCCTCTTTTTTTTTTTTTTTTTTTTCCTCACAGAAAGAAAGTGGTGGTTTTTTTTGAAAAAATGATAGCATGAAGTAGCTTGACTTAGAACTGTGTTTCTAGTGACCTTTTAAATCTCTTAATCAGTTTTATCTTGGAAACACTGATGACTATTTAATTCTAAACTTAATAATTGCAGATGATGCAAGCATGTGTCTGTTTTTCCAGTACTGTAATCACACATCCTTAGTTTCCTAAAGGCATCTGTTCTGTTGTCACTGGCTTCTATTTGAGTGGAAAGTGTTCTCTAAGTGATTAAGTAACACATGAAGTGAATTCTGAATTGCAATGCACAGTGTTCTGGAGAAGAAGATATTGCAGAGGTGTAAGAGGCTCTTTGCATTCTGGAGTTCTGATGTTAAAAGGAGTATAATGGAAATTCAGATTTCTGATTTGTGAATAAATCTGCCTTCTACAGACAGTGGAATCTATGACAATTAAAATTTTAATTGGTCTGTAATACAGACATTTTCCAATAAGCAGAAAAAAATCAGAACAAATGGGAAATAATGCAAGCAATTAAACAAAACTTTAACTTCAGTTTTATCACTGTCTTGCACATGATTTTAACTGGTTCTAACTGTTCTGATTTAGATACTTAAAAACAGTCAAGCCGGATGTGCTAATTGTTACACTTGTTAAATTGCTCCAGATCCATGCAGTGAAAAGTTGAAAGAGCTGCAGCATTACACCTATTTTTATGCGAAATGAGTTACTTTTTCAAATCCCAAATTCTGGAAGGGAACTTAACTGCTCTTCAGTAGCTGACACACTGATAACTAAGAATTTTTTTAGTTTTGTGTCATGTCTGGGAGCTTTGTCATTTTGAGGGTCTGATACCTATGGAAGGATACCAAGGTATCTGTGTGTGTAATATCTATATCTATAAATTGCCCAGTGAGGTGGATAATCAGTTGTCACTGCCATAATTTCAGTACTTGAATGTGAAACTTCAAAGCCAGTGGCTAAGGAGATGACTGATACTGTATTGGCACTTTTTATGAATAAACTTCTGTATGAACTTGGTTTAGTATTTATCTGAACACAATGATCAGAAATGATTCAGAGTTGTGTTGGTAACCAAAGGAAGCTCTTTTGTGAAAATAAGACCAAAATTTACTCAAATCCCTACCCAAAACCAAACAATAAAGCCTGCCATCATTCTTGGTTTTCCTTAATGTGAAAAAGATTCCAGGTTCTCTTCCAGCAGTGTTTTTTTGTTGTTCTTTCTGACTGGCTTTTACTTAGCCCCATGTTGGCATCGCAGTGTTTGGCAGCTGCTTGCTGGCCAGAGTAGGCAATGGGAACAGTTTATTGACTCACTAAGCCAAGAGCCTAATGGTGACTTTGTTCTTGTGTGTGTTGGTGAAACAATGGAATTTTTGTGATTGCGTTACTCCATGTGAACTCCAGGTGCTTAGTTTGGTCCAGGTTTTATACATCTGTGGTCTTTTGATATGTTTGTTTTGATTTCCGTAAATCACTTGAGCACTAATTTTGTTCAGATGGATTTGCTGTTGCAGTTATGCATCGTCGTTTGCTTGACGCCCTGTCTCCCCTCTTCAGACATAATTTTCTCGGAATAGCATCTGGCCATCACACTACAGTGGGACTAGATCATCCAATCTACTGCTATTACAAAGAAAAATGAGGCTTGACATATTCGTGTCAATTTGGCAAAATGCCTGAATCATTATGCTCAATGAAATATGTGACATTTCAAGTGGGAATGTAACCTGCAGGAGCACTTGCTGGAGAAACTGGAGGCAGTGCAAGGAAAATGCCACCCTTACTTGTGCTGGGAGGTTCAGATACTGACACAAGCCACCTGATCAGTACCCATCACAAGATTGTGGTTTACTCCATTAAGATATTTAATTTTGTTAAAAGATTTTCAGTCTCTAGAATTTGGTGGTGGTGATGATCCTGGGAAAATGTCAAGAACCTTTTAAGTTTAAAAGAAAAAAAAATCCAAGGAAACATCTATGGAACTTCCTTTCATATAGTAACAAGTAAACCAACTAGCAACTAGCCCAAACTCCAAAGCAGTGTGTGTAACTTCTGAGTCAGTCGTAATTACTTGCTGTTCTTTGGTTCTCTTAGCAAATTTGTTTTGAACCTTCATGGATTCATAGTGTGGAATTTTTAGGAAAAAAGCAGGCTGTCTAATATTGCCTAGTGTTTTAGTAACTAGAAAATATATGGAAGCATAAAAAAATTTAAGTATTCCTTAAATATGATACCTAACAAATTCATTTTTCTATATCTGAAACCTTTTAAGAAGGAAAAATTCCTGGAGCCTGTACAGACTGTAAGTAGAATTCTTCCAAGCTGTCTTGAAAAAATTGCCTTAAACTCCATCAGCCATAACCTTGCTCTTTCTAGCTTTAAAGTGTATTCCGTAATGCTTAAAATAGAATGTCTTTTGAGATTTAGAAGCTCTTATATTTACATCAAACTGTTCAAACACATTTGTGGCAGATGGTTTTTGGTTTAGTATTTTATTTTCAGTTCCTGCTCTACCTTTCCTTTTTATAGAATTGTTCACTTATATTTAGCAATTTGACCCTACTGCTTTCAGTTCAGTGCTCAACAGTTGAAATGAAACAGGGCAGTGAAGTGGCAAGGGCTATGCAGTGGCTCTCTAGTCCAGAACTTCTGAAACAGCAGCATCATCTTCTATGCTCTCTAGAGATGGAAAAGCTGGGAAGGGAGGAAAGGATAGGAAGAGTTGGATTGAAGTGTAACCCAGAAATTTTTCTTGTATTGCTTTATACCAATGTCCTGGGGTGACTTTGTGATGCTGAATTGTATCCCCATTCATCTGTTTAGCCTAGAAATAAGTTTTGCACCTTTAAACTAGATCTGAGAGTGAAGGGGGGGAGAAGAAGCAGTGGAATGTCTGAGGTGGCTGTACTTAAAAACGAAGGGATAGGAGCTTCAGCCTGCTCTCTCACAGACAGTACTGTCTGCAGCTCGGAGAGGGCTCTTCTTTGCTTTTAGTTAGTTTTGTTTTTGCTAGCTGAGACAGAGGAGTTCCCCAGACCGTGGCTTTTCTTTTTCTTGGAAGTGATGAGCCTTGCTTTGGACCAAAAACCCAGAAAAACACTGGGAGCTCATGGCTGTAGCCCACTGGGGCCTGGGACACGGCATTTTCCAGCACTGGAGGGACAGATAAGAGACTGAGCGAGCTGAGCCACACCCCACAAAAAGGACTTTCTGTTTTTGCCATCTCTTCAGAATAATGAGAAGTTCCATTGTTTAATATTATTCATTTTTCTATGTTTTGAGTACTTGTTAAAGAAACAGGGGTTTTTCCACTTTTCTCAAAGGAAATTTTTGTCTCTTGAACTGGGTGAGGCAGGGGCCACTTGAATTTGCTTTCTAGAGGGACCCCTTTGGGGGTTTACTCCCTAAATTTGCCCTAAACCAGGACAGCTATGCTGTTTTTCACATCACAGCCTTTGCCCCAGCCTTCTTCCTACAAAGGCTTGGTGTGGTCCTGAAATGTGTTATGGTGATGGCTGGATAATATTGCTTCTTTTAACCTGTTGATAATGACTGAACTTTAACCTCTGAAAAGAAGAAATTAGTAAAATCTCAATAAAACTAAAGAAATCCTCAAGAAAGAAAGTTACATTAGGCTTTGACATCAGTCTTAAATACCAAGTTTTGTGTTATTTATTTTGCCCCATACTTTCTTACTGGAATCCAAAATGGTGACTGATGGTGATATAGTGTTTATTGG
Organism: Melospiza georgiana; assembly: GCF_028018845.1. Classification (NCBI taxonomy): domain Eukaryota; kingdom Metazoa; phylum Chordata; class Aves; order Passeriformes; family Passerellidae; genus Melospiza; species Melospiza georgiana. The sequence continues at coordinate 81,061,001 of NC_080431.1, forward strand.
AGATGGAATAAAACTTTCAATTCCTAGTCTGCGTACTTAATTTTGCAGTGTCTTTAGGATTGGAAAGAACTTCCAGCTAATATTATCTTCCATGCAGGACACTGGCTGCAAGGACACAACAAGGACACATTAGTCTTGAGAAGTAGAGTCTGTCTTTAAAATTGCCATGGGTGAGTGTCCGGCATCTTCTGCCATGCGCGGAGGTTCTTCAAGCAGGGGATACACAGCAGTTATTTACTGGCTCATGCAGAGAGCCTAGCCAGTTAGGCAATTTACTGTGGATTAATGTGCTTACCAGCTCAAGGAGTCCCTGCTGGCCTGGAAGGTATAAGGTAGGAAAATACCAGCCTCCTTTGATCTTGAAGTGGATTGATTCTTGATCTTGCTGAGTCAACATGTTCCAGATCCACTTTTTTCTCAGTTTTTATGCCTCTTTTAGTCAATATTCTTCTCTTGAATTAAGTTAGTGTCTCATCAGTTACACTCTCTTTCTTAGCTTTTGTGACTTACAGTGATGAGAGAATCCTCTTATAAGGTACCACTTTATTTTTGGAGGAGCTCAGCCCAAGCTCACATTGGATTTTTGGGTAGTAAAAGAGTACAATTCTTGGTTTGGTGATCTTGGGACTGCGTGCTTGTTTACTCTGGACAAGTGTATTTGAAACTATTAGATCTGAACTCAAAATAAACATGACTGTTGCCTACAGCCAGTGAAGTGAAGGAATGGGTTGTGGGTCTTTTTCCATTTCCAAAACTTGCATTAGTCAAATTGACAGTGTTATCCTGCTTGAGTAATCTCTTTCTTAATTATGTGCAGTTATAGCGTGGATGTATTTGTTAGTGAAATGAACTCCTTTTCATGAATGAGGTAAGAACGTTGCCATAATAATTTTAAGTAATGGAACAGATTTTAATTTAATCTTGAAGGAATCAAACATGTAACTACAGCTATCCATGAATCACACTTTGTTGTTGGGAGTTCAGGAAGTTGTATGTGGTGGTGGTAGAGGAAGAAGTTAGACTTTACATGCTGGATGCATATGTTATTTTATTCTGCAAATGAACAGGGGAAGAAAATACTGTGTACTATGTACTGTTTCTAAAGCTCTCTGAAAAACCTGAGATTCTGTTGAACACAATTCAAAGATCAAATCGTTGAGACATTTTATACCCCCAGCTCTCCCATTGTTCTAGATTCATGTTTTGGGCTGTGGTACTTCTTTGTGTTTTCTGTTTTGGTCAAGAGTAGTTTGTGTCCAGCTCATCTACTGCTGCATACATCTAAAGCCTGTGTATAGCTTGTAAAACATGTTAGTATTAAAAGTATTTCACCGATAGTGGAAATAGCACTGATAGCTTTAAATCAGCATTTCATTGCATTAGCTTAATCTGTTAATATTATGATAGGCTTGTGAAAACCACATGTGGTAGTTCTAAATGTACATACTGCTGAAACATTACTCATTTGCTATATTTTTTTTCCCTTCTTGTGTCCTGACAATATTTTGATTGCAGATATATGTGGACAAAGATTTGCTCAGCAATTCCCAAAGAATGGCAAGTCATCTTTGGTGAAATTATTTACATATCATTGTTTCTTCTCTTGTACTTTTTACATTCGGTGGTGTTTACTCTCATGATGCTTCGTACCATCCTTACCTTGTTTATGGGTCAGTGATTCCTTAGACTGCAGCCTGGATTTTGCTAGCTGAGATGGCTGTCAACAGTGTTTAGTCATTTGGGAATATATTTCAATTGGGAAGGTATCTTTTGTGGAGTGAAGCTTATCGTTCATATTTTGTGCAGTTTGCTCATGGAATGGAGCAAATGAGCAAACTCCTGCATAATTTGTGGCAATGATATCTATATTCTTGAAGATATTTGGAAGCTGTCTGGATGTGATCCTGGGCAAACACCTCTAGGTGACCCTGCTTGAGCATGGGGTTGGATCAGATGACCTCCAGAGACATCTTTCCCTCTCGACCTTTCTGTCATTCTGTGACAAGGACTGTGTTCTCATCTGACATGCAAATAGCTGCTTTTCCATATTTATAGATGCACAGAGTAGTTTGAGCCTTGCATTGCTAGGTTTTTTTGGATGGGAGTTGCTAACCTAGTGTTGCTTTTCTGGCCTTTTTGAAAAGGAAAAAAGCCAACATCCAGTTATCTGTCTCCTGAATCAAAATTGCGTATTTTATTAGCAGTGGGGATTATTGTCATGTGGAAACTTATTAAAAGCACCTGGAAAGCTAAATAATTTGTCATATAGTTGTCTCTTATCCTCTGCTTTACTGACAAGATTAAAGAACTTTGGGAGTAATGAGATAGAGTTTTGCTCTGTGGAAACAGCACAGATTAGACCGTACGTCATGATTTCCAGGTATTTTGTTGCTCTATCTTTAGTTACTGTTTTGGCTGATTTGCTAAGTGGAGAGGCATAAAGCTTTGGTGTTCTTTCTTTCTGACTAGTCCCAGCAGTGCTGAATGTGAGAATTTACATTTCTGTTTTAGTTAATGCAGCATTACTCTTAAATATGTCCGCACTGCAGCCTGTGCCATTTTATATGAAAACGTTTTGAATCACAGTGTATGTACTATATGTGTGTGTGTGTGTATGTATTTCCACCCTGAAACAAGGACAACTGTGTTTAACAGCAGAACATTGCCTGCAGCTCCTGTCCTGTCAGAGCTTTTCTCACGACATGTCACATAATACCTTCTGGAAACTATTGATATTCAGAGACTGAGTTCGAACTAATTTTTTTTGTTTGTTTAGTTACTGTTGTTGCCCTGTAATTCATCCAGTTTCTGCAGAGCAGGGCTAGGTTTTAAACTGCTGCCATGTAGAAGGAAGGGACTGATCCTGCCAATCTTGCACTCAAAGCTCTGTGTCTTTCAGACAAATCCAGTCCTGCTGCTGCGCCACAGCAAGGCAAATTGAGTAGCACTGATTCTGTGTGAGCCAGGAGGGTTGAGCATAGTGGTGTCCTGGGGGCAAGAGGAACAGTCAGGAGAAATTGTTCTGGGCCTGTGTTTGGATAGAGCTGCCCACTCCTGGTAGTGTTGGTTCCCCATAGCAAAGAGCTTGTCTCCCTTTCCTATGGGAGATCCCAGGATACTCCCCCTCCTCTTTCTCTGCAAGCTCTGCCATACAACATTTCAGTGCAGGGCTTGTGGCACCATGCATGTTGGGTGCTATTCTGATTTTAAACACATTGGTAGACAGGTGTCAATTTACCATATAGACATACAGTAATTATTGGTACAGGAGGAAGAGAAATCTGAGCAATGTGTGTGAACTTCCAATCAGATATTTAAAGCAGTGTTGCTTCTGGGATGTGCAAGGCAGCTTTGGCTGGGTGATTAAAATAGCATTATGGAAATGTGGTAGCTTGAGTTGACAGAACATCTGTGTGAGGGTAGTCACTTCCTTAGAGCTCTGTAGGACCTGCCAGAGGGTTTCCCATGCAGAGAAGCCTGGTACCATCTGCTTACCTGAAAGTTTGCCATCTCTGAGTCTGCATTATATGCCACTTGCTACTTTTACTTTGTAACAGCCATTTTCACTTTGTCTTTTTTTGCTGTCTATTTATATTTATATTTATTTTTGCTGTCTATTTAGTATTTGAACAATTAAGAACTTTCAGACTAAGACCATAATATCATGACTGTTGCTTTAAATTGCTAACTTTCTCCAGCTGTTTTTCTTCTGTTGGTGAGAGTTTTGGTGCTTACTCCTGGAGATCAGGCTACCAAGGAGACTCAGAGTGTAAAAGGAGGGAGCTATCTTATTTAATTGTGATACCCCTTTTGAACACAGACATCAGGAAGAGGGTATTCCTTCAGTTAATATAGTTCTCATTTTCTAAGTATAGGGGGTGGGAAAAGGGAAGGAAGTACCTGATTGGAATGGGAACCTGGAGGGGGAGGGGTGAGATTGAGCCAGGGCTTGCAGAGGACCTTGGTGGTAGTGAGGAGCAGCAGTTTATTTCTTTGAAAGCTGGAGATGGAAACTGCTCTTGGAGCAAAATAGACGAGTGTAGGATAACTCTGAAATATTGCTTTTTGGTTTCTTTTCCTTTTTCCCTAAGTAGAAAAAGATTATTGTTGTCTCAGGTGTAAGAAGAGGCAGGCATTGGCTGTGTGAGATACCAGAGGCTAATCAGAGGCCTTGAGAAGAGGAGACATTTGGTGGATGTTGATAGTTAGGAAGGCAGAAATAGAATTTAAGATGGTAGGAAGTGACTCTTGCTGATGGAAGAAGCAGTATCAATGGGGTAGAGTAGAGGAAACCATGTGGCTGAGTGATGGAATAGATAGAAGTGATAGTAGAGAATGGCCATGGATAGTAGTGGTTAATGGCCATGTGAATTTGTGTGCAGAAAACATGCTACTTGTACCTTGGGCTTTAGTTTAACACCCCTGAACATGCAGGTCTAAACACTTTGAAGCTCATTTCCTGTTCTGCTGTGTCCCCAGACATTTAATCTTCACAATATTCTAGCCTCAACATCAGTGTTTGGGCAGTCGGCCAGTTAGGAGACCTGATTTGGCCTGAAATGATCCATAATTTTTCAGCTGGCTCAGCTCACCACTGGCTGCATGGCTTGTTGCCCAGTCTCCTGAGTGCCAGCATAAGGAGTAAGGGAGCTTGCTTTTACAGGACCACTAAAAGAGAAAAGAATGATTTGTACAGAGATAGTGACCAGTACAAGGAATATAGGGTTATAACATCCTTTATCCATAAACCAATATTTCAGCTGTTATAGTTGATCATTCTAGTAATGCTGCAGTCACACAAAATCAGTCTTTAACCTACTAAATCAGCAGCAGGTATGGACATCCGAGCATCCTTATATGCCATTTCTTGTTCCTACAGAAGTGCTAGTTTTGTAGCCATAGGTGACTGGCTGTGACAATGCCAGGGAAGCTGTGTTCTGGGCTTTATCTGGCTGGAGGTCAGCAGAGGGGACCCATGCTGATGAAGTGCAACTCTAACTTACCCAGAGATATCTTCTTACCACACAGGGTAGCTTCACAATCTCAGGTGTGAAGTGGTGGCAGTGTTATTCTGCAACTGGAAGTGGGGTCTGCAGATAGATCCCCTCTCAGTTTGTCAGAGAAGAGCTTCCCAAAGCTCAACCTGCCAAGGCTTGTGCATGCGCTGGTGTTCTGTGCTTTAGGTGCTGTTTCAGTTGTCCAGCTATCATTTATCTCACCATGTTTTTATCCAATAGTCCTCAGTTTCCAGCAGATCCTTGCTGTATTGTTGTTGGGACATTTCACTTGTCAGTAGCTAGGTATTAATCAGCTTAAATATAATGTGTAATGGAGTCTCTTTTATTTTTTGCTGTGAGCTGAGATGTGTGAAACCCTGTCAAGGTATTTTCTCTTCCTCTGTTGTTTACGTAGATAGAGGATGACAGCCTCCTGCTACTAGCTCAAATGGTAGATTCTCTTAGTGACAAAAAGCTCTAGGATTTCTGTTTTGAAACACAATAATATTTAAATGATTGTCATAATTTTCAGTGATTGCTGCTTCTTAATTTTCTTTAAAAACACACCCTTATCCCTTACTGCAATTCTATATGGCAAATGTCTTTTGTCAGCCTATTTTCTGTTGTCTCAGGTTCTGTTCTTAAGGCTGCTTACTTGATGCTTCTAGAAGTCAGTAAGATATTGCTACTCACAGTTGCTGTCTTAACTTTTCCTGGCTGTTATTTGAAACTAAATAAAGTTTTCAAACCCTGTTCTTAATAAAATAAAGGAGAGCTGATAGGGATGTTGGCTTGTTAACTGTGTTGCTTGAAAAGCTTTCTTAGTCTGTGTTGTGATTTGCTTGATCTTTTATACAAAACATCAGTAGACCAGTAGTTTTCTTCTTTCTACTCTTCATCCTGGAATCATACATTTAGTGTGGGTGTTTTTGGACAAATTCTTTTCAAGTATGTCCTCTCTTGTTCCTTCATTTTAGAACAAGCTTATAATGTCTTTGTAGAATGTCACAGAAGCATCTGTCCTACCACATGTGGAGAATGAGGCTGTCCTGTTCTATTAAGGATTTAGAGCATTTGTATTAAGCACTTCTCATTGCAAGGAAGTAATGCAGCTTTCACTGTGATAATCTTACACAGTGATTTCAGCAAGCTTTTGATACCTGCTGAATGAAAGTTTTCAAGCTCTAACTTTATGAAGGTAACAGGCAAAATCCTACTTCTCTTTTGCTTGAAGATTCTTCTATATTGCTGTTTCTGTATATCAGGTGAGATGTTGGAGAACTCTTCATAGCTTATGAGGCAGACAAATATTGTTCTCTTATTGGGCTGAACAATCTGAACAAAGGCATGTTCACATCAATAGATGTGCTAAAAATTCCTTTGCTTTAACATGTGCATGTGCAGAAACTAAATTTTTTCAACTGGCTAAAGCTCCTACTCACAACTTCAGTTTCTGAAGACTATTATTTGGGTCCTTTCCATTACTCCTGAACATTTTTTGGCCTGACTTCAGAAACTGTTTCTTTTCCTCTGGTAGTATCATGTGTAAAAGGAGAGGTTTATAATTCTGGGGTCAAGGAAGATCAGAAAAGGAGGGAGGACAAGATACTGTGTATAACACACATGTATGATTGCAGTTCCTTTGTTGTCACTTTGTTCTTGTGTTTGTCCCCATATCCTCCCAAAATTCCCGTACAAATTTGAGGTTTTGAACCCAGCATCCTGTCTTGGCACAATTCTTGGGCAATGTGGGTGGTACAGAAGGTGAAGGAGTAGTAAGCCAGTACTGTAGTGCTGAACATGTAATTCAAGCTTCTGTAGGGTATGCACTAAAACAGTTGCTGGTGGTGTACAAAATGGAACCCATGATTCATTTTTCTTAGGTAAAAAAGATTTAGGAATTATGTTTCTGAAAATTCAAAAAAACTTGTCACTCCCAAGAATATTAAAATATGTAGAATAGCAGTTGCACATGCAACTTGTGGGTCTGCATGTGCTTGAAAGGGTGAAAATTAAGGTGTAGCAGAAACCAGTGATATTCTTGGGGTTTAGGTGTTTTAATCTATTGTTTTTAATCTAAAATTAGCTAAGTCTAGCTAATTTTAGGGTTCTGTTTAATGTTGGATAGCTAATTAGCAACTTTTTCTCTGAAAAAACTTCTGTCGAAGCAACTTTGTTTATTATAGTGAAAAACTTGAGTTTACGAGTACTCAGTTTTGTATAGAATAAAGAAAAATAGGTAATGCTTGTGAAGATTGTAACGTGGTGACCTCTGCGAAGGATGAGCTTTGAGTGATATGGAAAATGCAGCAAAGCTTCAGACTCTGCAGCAGTTTTTGTGATATATGCCAACTCATAGAATGTACCACTCTTATTTTCCTTTGTGTCTTGTGTGGATGGGTTTAAATATTTGGGTTTTCTTCCTATTGGAAATTCAGTTTTGGGTAATAGTAGTAGACTAGAAATAATATTTAAGAGCTTAATGCTGTATGTGGGAGTTCTCTGTTTCCTTTTAGTTCTGCTTGAGCATATGCTTCAGTATCTGATCTGTGCCATCAGCATCAGTGGGACTGCCTTGTCCTATATGTAAATGTGCCTATTTATAAAAATTCCTTCTTTAGTAGGAAGCAGAGATGATGCATTGGTCTTGCTTGAGAACTCAGTTCATTACTTCCTCAGTGCCACAGGACCAGCTATGTGTTATTCTACCTTCATCAAACTGCTCTTTGTGTTGATAAATAATGCAGTATGCAAGGTGGTGGTCCATGCTTAGACTTGACTAAAGTGAGTAGAGTGTAAATACATTGCTACATACATAATTAATTTGTGTAACAGCAATGTTTCCAGTGACTTAGAGTGATTTGTTGTGGAAAATACTGAGGTTTGACATTGTTAGTTGTAATGGGCTTCTGAAATTAATCCTGAATTAAACTAATCCTACTGGTTTTTGATAGATTGAAACCCATGTCAAAATAAACCTAACATTTCCAAATGGAGAATTCTTAACTTTTATCCTACCCAATTCTCTTGTTCAGTATTGATTTCTTTTTCTGGTTATTACTCCCCTAGTCTATATGTATTTTTCTCTCCCATTTCTTATAAAGTCCTTTCATCTTTATTGTTTTTAAAAACTAAAGTCTGTCTCATTTGAGTGCTAGTTGGAAATGAAGATCTGATGCTCCAGTCAGTATGGTGCTAGGATACAGGAAGCTATTTAAAACAGTTTTACTCAGGGCAAGGTACCACCACTCTTCTCATTCAGTTTTCTTGAGGAAACAGGAAGAGATCCTAAATTTCCTGAACTTTTAGTAGAATTTTCAGAGTCCTTTTATAGGCATAAGATTGATTACTAAAATATATTTTTCCCCCTCTATGTTAGCATTGTAAGTGCTTGGACCAGATTTAAGACCTTGTTCTGCAGATGCTTAATATTCTGCACAGAAGCAATTAGTTGCAGGTGTTAACTCAAGTTCCTTTAATCATCAAAAAAACTGAAATAATGCCTATTTTTGATTGTGTTAGTGCATTGAGGCAAAAGTGGTTGTATTCTACTTTACACTGGAGGAGCAGAAGAGATACAAAAGAGATGTTTGATAGGGCTGTAGTGATTGAAAACTCCATATTGTTGAACTTTGTGCAACTCCTGCTTTTTCTAATGAAGTGGTTTTGTACCCAAATGACATTAAGACAGTAAAAACTAAATGAGTTTGCCTATATCTAGTTGAAAATGTGTAATTTTGTTTGCTCCCCACTAGTGAACGTTCCATTAATTGCTGTTGTGGTCTTAAAAAGTATTATTTTTCTTCCTGAAATAGTTGATCTGATTCTTCTGAAAATCTGTTTCAGCTGATACTCTAACTGCAAAACAAAGAAGTTTCATGTAAGCTTTAAATGTTTACAGTCTCTGGTGACCCTTCTTAGCGTTGACAAATGCCTGGCTGCTCGTGTAAGTGCAAATGTAGGAGTGTTTGTACAAAACAACTACTTTTCTTCCCTAGTAAAACTTGAGCTGACTGTACCAGCAGTGCTTCCTAAGCTTGGCACCCTTGTCCTTTTTTAAGTTTTTTTTTCAGATTACACGGCTGCTGTAGACAGAGGTGAGGAACAAATGCCTTTACTAATGGTCACGCCACTTGACAGATTCTCAAAATAAGTTTTACCAATCCTGTTCGTGTAAATATTAATAACATAGGAAGCAAATAATTCCCAAAGGATGATCCCTTACCTGCATATCTTTTTTTCCTTCTTCCTTCAAAGGCTATACATGTTCCAAATTTGATAGTGTTAGCTGTACTATTTTGGTCTTAACTGGAAGGTATGTTTTGTTCTTTTTATTATGGTTGTAAAGAAACCCTATGAGTTGTCTTTTATGTTAACATTCTTAATTAATAACTTATTAGCATAAGAAGATTCATGAAGGTCCTGGCTGTGCTCCAAGATACTATACAAGATACCAAGGAATATTCAGTGTTGTTTCATTTTGTAGAGGACTTCATGCGTAAGGGATGTGCTTCAACTCTGCACTCCCTTCTGCAAGTTCTGTGTGCCCATTCAATCTCTGTTTTTGAAATTCTCTCTAAATATATTTCCCCCAGGATTTTGCTTGTCCTCATTCTAGAGCTGTTTCCAAGGCCCATACCTAAATTAGAGGACAAAGGAAAACAATTAGGTAGAGATAGTAAAGTACTAACAAGCAGAAGGCCTCTAATGACTAGCATAGAAATCTGTGAGTTTAACATACTGGATTTCTGGAAATAGACATATTTTTTGGGTGTTTCTAAAAAAATGCATATAACGAATTAAAGTTGCAGGGGAAAAAAATACAGAAAGGCAATCTAAGGATGTCAGTAGTTAAGTGGCTTGTCTTCCTGGTGGAATTGCTGGATGAAAGGAGCACAATCAAATTCTGAGGGCTTCTAATGATATGGGTTAAGAAAGACTGAATTTAGAATACTTGGCAACTAAGCAGATAAATTAGATGTAGTCAGGTTCTAGAAAATGGGAAGAATGCCCAGACACTGGCAATCTGGACAATGGCAAAGTTTCCACTGCTAAACAAAAGATAGGGAAGGAAGATTAAAAGTTAAGTTAGTTTATTTGCCTTGAAGGTGACACCCAGCTATCTACAAAAAAATGTCAGGGGCTAAGATTTTGGTTTAAACACAAGATCAGATCTGTAACAGGATCTGTGAACTTCCGTCATGGAGATGAGAAGTCTTGAGGGCAGTGATGAGGGTGACTAAAAGCTCAGATTCTTGGTCTGAGATTTGGGCTACGAACAAGATCAATAAGAAGCATCATTTCTTGCAGAAGGATGGAAGGAAATTTTATTTGGAGAAGGTCTGTGTCGACTTTGTGGGAGTATTTAGGATTCAAGGAGAGCGGCTGTGTCAGTGAATTCTCTCTTCTGCCTAACATCGTCCAAGTAAGTTGAATGATTACAGTGAGGAGGACTGGCATCCAGAGGGGTGGCCCTGCCCTTTTTGAAGACCAAGGAAGGAAGCTAGTGAAGCCTAAGTTGGTGCAAATAATAGTAAAGGAAGATAGGAAGATGAAGGAGGTTAAAAGGAAGTGTTACAGCAAGAGGAAGAAAAGCTAAAACTAGATGGAAAGGGATAGGAGTTGAATTAGGATTCTGTCTCATTTTCCTTCTGTTTGAGGAACAGTGCTCATGTCACATGCAAATTAACCACTTGCAAGGAAAAGATTTTACTGTCATCTTTGTCTAAAAGAAACCACTCAAGGCATCTATTTTTTGGGGTAATTTTCTGGGCAGTAAATCACAGAATCTGAGAGTATCTTGAGTTGGAAAGGACCCAGAAGGATCTTAGAGTTCACTCCTGGTACTGAGGGGACAATTTCAGGAGACACCATGTACCCGGGAGCGTTGTCCGAATGCTCCTTGAACTCTGTCAGGCTTGGTTCTGTGACCACTTCTCTGTGGAACTGTTCCAGTGGCCAACCACCCTCTGGGTGAAAAACCTTTTCTAATGTCCAACCCAATTCTTCCCTGACACAGCTTCGGGCCATTTCTTTAGGTCCTTTCACTGCTCACCACAGAGAAGAGATCAGTGCCTGCCCCTCCTCTTCCCCTTCTGAGCAAGTTGCAGCCTGCAATGAGCTCTCTCCTCAGTTTCCTCCTCTCCAGGCTGAACAGACCAAGTGATCTCAGCTGCTCCTCACAAGGCTTCCCCTGCAGACTGTTCACCATCAGAGGATGGCTCTCCTTTGGACACTCTCTAATAACTCAATGTCTTTCTTGTAGCACCCTAAACTGCCCCAAGCGCTCGAGGTGAGGCTGCCCTGGTGCAGAGCAGAGTGGGACAATCCCCTCCCTTGCCCTGCTGGTGATGCTGTGCCTGATACAATGTTGGCCCTCCTGGCTGCCAGGGCACTGCTGACTCAGATTCAACTTACCATTGATCAGGATTCCTTTCCACAGGTTTTCTGTATATGGAAAAGTTGTTCAACAATAGTTTTTCAAAGTGTATTAGATATGTTCTCTTCTGATGTCATAATGAAGTGTTATTAACTCCCTTGGGGAAGAAAGGTTGAAATGGGGAATATTCTGCATTTCAGCATTTCATTCCCAGGCCACCACATAGATGCTCAAGTAACTGTATAGAGTGTGTATATAGCACATGTAGGTATTGCTGTTTTAAGTAAAACAGTGAGCAAGTAGGATGCTTGCAGATAACTAAAAGAGCATAATGTTCTTAAAGTAGTTTAGAACATTGACAAAGGACAGTTTGACTTAGTAGTTTTTTTTTAAATAACAAAACCTTTTTCCTACTAACTTATCTCTTTACTCTGTGTGCTAGAGTTTTAGGCTGTGTCCATCTGCAAGGTGAAAATATATTTAGAAACAGTGTTTTGGGGACAAAACATTTGGTTGAAAACACGAATAAGATTCTTCTTAAAGTCACTTTTGAAAATCTTTATAACCAATACTTTGATAGTATTTTTGATGTACCAAAGTTACCTCCATGCCCGTAGAATTCATTTTTTTCCAATAAAAATATTCCTTTCTAACCAGTGATCTCTGACTCAGTTCATTACCTGAAGAAAAAAAAATTCAGTCTAATAAATACAACCTTGACTTGCCTTGAAAGAGAAAACTCTTGCTGAGTAACAGCCTCTGTGTTAATGGTGGAGCTTCCCTCTTCATCTGTCACAGACACATACAGCTCTGGTACTCCTTCATGAGCCTACCTCTGATGTCTCAGAGCAGCCCAGCAAAGTGGGAGAAAGTGGTCACTTCTGCAGGATGATCATGATGAAAACCAAATATTAGAGAAAAATAATCAGGCCTCTTTTTCTGTGTGTGCTTGACAGTAATACAGCCATCCATACAGTAAGGGTAATCCAGCAAGAACAAAACCCAGCACAACTGCTCTGTTCTTCCAGTTCTTCCTCTTTCAGACTCCAATCATGTGAGGGGCAGGATGTGTATCTCCATGCCTCATGTATGCCATGAATGTATATTCACCATATACTGAGGGAAGGTAATGAGGTTGTGATACGTGGGGATAGTATAAAACAGTGTATGCTGAAGGACTGGAATGAAGTCTTGCAGTTAGTGTGTGAAATGCTTCTTAGGGGCTGACTCTCAAACTTTTTAGTTTTAATTAGTGCCTGCTTTTTTTCTTTCACTGTCTCTGAAAGTAGCCTCTGGTTGAAGATCAGATGTGACCAAAGGGTAAAAGTTCACAATTTCCACACAGGAGGTTATTTCTGAATGATAAGCTTACACAAATATTTGTGTCCTCTAACAGTTGTCTATCCATCTGCTGAAAATCCAAATGATAATAAACTGTGTGTCCTTTCTGTATAGTAAGCCAGTGGCCTACTTTTTCGTGGCAAGAACAGTTGCTGGTGGCCTGCTTGCTTTTCTTGACTCCGTTCTAATTTTTATTTCTCTCTTTTAAATCTTGAATCTCACAAAGAAATTTGAACAAATTTTAGAGGGTTTTTTTTCAGTTTGCTTTCTAAAGAGCCTGTTGTGTCACAGCAGATAGGGAAGACTTTTGTTAAAAGTCATTGTCTTGACAAGTGAGGCTTGGGAGCTGTTGAGAAGGCTCGCTACTGTGTTCATAATTAAAGCACATTAAGTTCCAGTTGGTGATTTGGGTGTCAAGCGTTATAATTTGTGGTCTTCTCTGAATGATATTTAGGCAGCTCGTGGACACTGAGAGCATACAGTGTTCCTCATAGGCAGCTGCAATAGCTCATGGCAGTGATTGTTTAAAGAACTTGCACCTGTTTCTAGTTTCAGATTCTAATTATTAAATCTATTTATGGTTCTTCTTGGCAAAAACAGTCTAATCACAGGTTATTTTAATAACATTGGTTGTTTTAAAGTAGCTACTGCTGTAGTTTCATGGTACTTGAACATCTCTTGAGACTCTTGAATAAGCTTTAGGGATGCCTAGAAGTAAGTAGCTTTCTCTTAGATAAGGTTTTGAAGATTTACTCAAAATACTTTAAATTTTAAGAGTTTACTTATGTTGCTTGGAAGCGGGGGTGGGATACGGAAACAGTTTGACAGGTTTTGGTATACGTGTTTATGCTGGGATTCTCTCCAATCTTATATTTTTAGATTGATCCTTCTGAGGTCTCTGAGTATTTTAATATAGTGCTCTCTGCATGTATTAAATTGTTGCTTACGCCTTCCTCTGCTGGCCAGGAAGCTTGGTGACTTGAGGGGGTGTCAGCTGCTCACACATAATCAGTCTTCTCATTCTCTGAACTTTATTCTCTATTTTCACTGAATTCTTGCTGCTTAAGAGCTCAGATGAAACATGTGGTATTGTTATTTAGGGGTGTGATTTTTCTTCTATCAGAGTCTTATACTTGAATGCATTTAAAAATATGTCTTCAGCTGGCATGTAGAATATGAGGTGTCATGTAGCTCATGCTGTCCATCATTGGTAATTGCACAGAGAATATGTATCTGCAGAAGAAGCTCTTGTGCTATCTCCTGTAAACTCCCTCAAATACCTGTTGACCTTTCTCTTCATCTTACTGTTTGTTTATCTCAAAATGTCACTTCCTGGAAGAAAGTCTTTGAGCTGATCATAAAGTTAGCATTGGGATTTTTCATCTCTATTGAGTCTGTTTATTTTCTTCTGAGTGACTGAAGGAAATCAGACTGTGCCATTCAAACTTTCTTAATTGCTCTAATTGGATTATTGTGCTCTAGAAATGAACAGCTTTTGTATGTTTATACAGTGGTTCCTGCAGTGTAGACAGATGCGAGTTCAAAACTTGTTTTCCAATTTATGGCTGTTTCATGCACTTTGAGTCTAGAAACAGATGAAGTTTGTAGAGTGATGGAGCTTGTATTATGATTATTATATGTGGCACCTGGAACGGAAAATTAAAAAAAAGGTAAAAGCAAAATCTTCCTGGCACTTGATATTGGTGGTGCAAAGTTAAGGTTCACAAAGCACATCGGCAGTGACTCATTTCAGTGAATCAGACTCACTGTAACTACTCAAACTTCATAATTCTTTTTCACACAGGGGATTGTATTTAGGCACTTCCAAGTTAACCATGTGTTTTACCAAACATATTTCTATTTATTAATAAGCAATTAGGTTAATGTAAAGATACCTTGACCAGCTTTTTATTAAGGTCTGAGATACACTGTTACCTTTTCTGTCATAAAAATGCCATTATTTCAATGATGATTGATCCTTTGCAAAAAGAATTTCAATACCTATCAGCAAAATATTTGTGAACTTAGAGAGTAAATACTGTCACTTGCCTAAAGATACTGAATTTTGAATATGGGAAATGTACCTGCAAAATACATTATTCCCACACTGAAATATTTTGACTCTTAACTGTTCAGTAACATTTCAGATTTCTCATTCTTTGTCAAGCACCTCTTTGGCTCCTTTACTGTCTCTCGGGGAGAACATGACTGTGGGAGTGATGTCTTGTTCTGGCGACCTCATTCTCATTCTCTCCAGTTGCATTTTATGCAGAGCCCTCTGCTAGCCTTGGAAAAGCTTTCCAGAGCTTCAGATCTTCCAAGTGGTAGAAATGTTTTCTGTTTTTTGTTATTGCTATTTGAGCATGATATTGCTGCCACGACAGAGTGTGAGTAGCTTTTGCAGGAATACAAGGAAGTTTTTTTCTCATTTAAGTGGGCCACAGTAGAAGTAAAAGTTATCCTAAATGGTATTATTTGTTCTCTCTTTTTAGAATAGTGTTTGTTTTGCTGCTTTGGAAGTTTTTTCTTTGCTTCTCAGTTAAGGGAGAGAGGCGCTGATACCTTTAGACAGTTATTAATGATCTTGGATTTCACAGTCAAATTGAGGAGCTCAATCCTTTGTTTTTTTATTGTTCGGAAGAAATATGGATGTGGTGTGAATCATATTGAGAAAAGTGGCTGAAGAACTTCAGTTTGAAAGTGTTTCCATCAGTGCATCTATTAAAATGTTGCTTTGTATTCTTAGTACTGATATATTGAAGGTAATAATGCTGCTATAATTTATTTTAAATGCAAACCTAATAGCACTTTGGAAAAATGTAAGAGCTAATAAAGTACTCTGTGTAACAATGCATTTTTTTTACCTAATGCTTGTTTTAAAATGCCTACAACTTTTTTTGGCTTACATTAGTCATTGAGCAACTCTGTTTTTTAAAGAAGCTTGTAAAGGTGGTGCTATATTGAGAGTCTGATATGTGTCTTTCTGATGCCTTGAAATATTTTAGGACTGGAACGGGCCATTTTTGTCTGTTATTAGAATAACCTCTTTAAGCCAAGCTTTAGAACTCTTCATTCTATGTGCAAATCTTAAAACTTTGACTGATCATTAAAGATCACACTATAAGGTATTGCTTAAAATCAAGATGACGCTGGTCTTGTTGAAAGTGAATTTCAAAATAATGTTTTACTAAAAGCTCTTATGCGCCTAAATGGCTTTATAATTAATTCTGCTTTTAGGACTGATGGTTTAAGGACTTTACTGATTGGAACAATGAGTTGTGAATTGAAGGGAAAACATGCTGTGGTGGGGGTTGGTAATAAATGAAGTGGTTGTGGAGTTTTTTTGTAGTGGTTACTTCCAATCTTGTCAAGTTGTGTACGATTTATTTATTGTGGAGAAAGTGAAGAAGAGCCCTTCTGATTTCTTAAAAAAATATTATTGAATTATTGCTAGATATGCCTCTGCACACATCCTGTAGTTGAAGTACAACTCTCTAAATTCTTGAGTGGACAAGCAAAGGTGCTAAGACAATCTAAAAAATTCCTATGATAAATTTTTCTACAATAGTGTTGTGGATGTGTGTGGTGTTCTTTTGGGGTTCTTGGCAAAAATAGTGTAGGATTGTGTACTAACTAAATCAATAAACTTGTCTAAATCATTAGAATTGCTTTGAGAAAACCAGGTTAGGATGTGGCTTCTGTTGAAGCTGCAGTTTGTTTGTAACCAATATTTTTTTTAGTAATGAGATCCTGACTAGCATTTGTGTCTCTAGAGAAGAAGAGGAACGTCTGAGAAATAAGATCCGAGCAGATCATGAAAAGGCTCTGGAAGAGGCTAAGGAGAAATTGAAGAAATCACGGGATGAGATTCAAGCTGAGATTCAGACAGAAAAGAACAAAGTAGTGCAAGAATTGAAAAAGAAAGACAGCAAGCCACTGCCCCCTGTTCCTTTACCAAACCTGATAGGGATACACAGCGGAGAACCAGCAGACCCGGATATCCGAGAGAGGAGGAACAAAATTAAAGAGGTAAAGATGATGATGATGATGTGGTCTTGCCTGTTCTTGTGTCTGATAGCAGTTATTTATATGGCATTTGGTTTCTGTGATTTATGTTAAGAAAGAAAAACAGATCTGCAAATCATGTAGTAAACTAAAAGTAGTAATGAGCATCAGCATTATTGTATACTGTTTGAGTATTAATATTTCACTGGATAACAACTTAAAAATTATTTTAAGGAATTTCTTCAGCCTGGTGGTATGGATTCAAAGTGATTTTGTCATTAACACATGGAAGAGTAACAAGGGCATCTTTCAAGTAGGGCATGACTTTGTGAGTTTCCTTTCAAAGAATGGAATATCTTACTGTGTCACAGGATGATTTTAGGTGTTAAAACATAAGATTGAATATGAGGAAAAAGAAGACCTGCTGCTAATATTTGAAAATTACCAAATTATCGCATACTTTTCAAAATGCATTTTAAATGGGTTTTAAAAATTGAGTAAATTTAAATGGATTGAATGTGTTACAGGTAAGTGAGACAAACTAAGATCTTGCTTAGGCTTTTGGTTCTATAGCAACTTACACTATGGGAATTGCTGTTCCTCTCCACTACTGGTTGGCTGTGAGATTCATTGCCCCTTTTTGTCCTGGCAATGCCAATTTTCTATTACTATTGCCAGACGTTTCTCTGAGTCTGACCCTCTAACTCGTATAGCAAAAACATTGTACAGCCTCCATTATTCTTTTTCTTTCCTGCACTCTGATGAGTTTTATACCAAAAAATTGATTGAGCGAAGCAATGCTTCACTAAAGGAATGCTTCAGGCCAGATGCAGACAAGCACTGACTTTGTTACTAAATAATGTCCAGGACAATAGCACTTAGTATTTACATCAGATAAATTTACTTTTAAATTGCAATCTGAGTTCAGTTCACTTATAAAACCAAAAAGAAATCTGTCATTCACCTGTCCTCGTTGTAGGAAGTAGTTGTAGCTGAATTATGTGCCATTCTGTGGGTGGATCACCCATTCCGTAGGTAGACCACCCAAGCTGGAATTTTACTTTGAGTATTAATGATGGATAGATGGAATCCACTCTTATAAAGTAATGAGCAGCTGGTTATTATATATGAGTGATGCAGTGTCGAGCTGTATTTGCTCCATATAGACCCCTGTCACAATCTGGGTATCTGAAGTGGCAAATCCTTCTGTGAAAGTTGTGTCTCTTAGTGATTACTGCAGAAGTGCTTTTGCTAGGAAGTTGTGTCTGGAATATTGGACCTCCTTGACCCTGCTTGGTTAGGGCTGCTTCCCGAAGAACAAAATTGAAATGTGGATTTGAAAAGGCTCTACTAATTTGTTTGCAAACATTTTGAGTGAGAATATATAGAGCAGTTTGCTTTTCTAAATGTTTTTGTAGAGTGGACAGTGAACAGCATGGTTGTCAACACTTCTTGATTTTTACTACAGATTACTGTAGCAAAATACCTTTGAGATGGATTTAATGCATAGAATAAAGTTGAGTTTACCAAGTAATGCAAAATTACAGAGCACAGCTAACAGTGAAGAACTATCTAGAAGAAATAATTAACCAAAGCTCTTATAGACCAAGTCTGGAATTGGAGGGGGGATTGAAAATTAGTATTTGCCTTTCTGAGGTTGTTTGGTCAGATTGTAGCTTGAGAGATTATACACTCTAGGTTAGTAGAGAATTGCAATTTTCATGGTCTCATGAAAAAGTAGTAAAATTTGGACCATTCTTGCTGATTTAAACCTGGAGGTACAGCAAAGTGTAAGGAATTCAGAGTAGTTTGTGAGTAAGAATCACCAGGTGGTGATCCTTAGCTGCAGTTGCCACACACCTCATGCTGTAAAAGGCTTACTTCTTTTTTTGATGATCAGCCTACGTGTGAGTCACACTGACAAGCTGTTTTTCTATTGCATAACTTGTTGATGACTACTATTATGGTTTCTGAAGTGTAGCTTTTCATTACCAGACCATAGGTGTTTGCGGGACTATGTTTTAAGTGGATAAGTCCTTCAGTTAGGATAATAATGCCTTTGTCTTGAGCAGTTTTCCCTTGAGCGCACACTGTGCTTGTTACAGCCCAGGATCACGGGAGCGTGAGTGCAAATTCTTTGTTGTATGAATTGCCTTCATTGACTCAGCCACGTTAGTACTGTAGCTACCAGGTGATCTCCAGAGTTCTTAATTTTAGTTTCATGCAGGGCAGGAGATTGTCACTTCTATAGCTAGATGTGTGAAGGCATAGAACACTGCAGTGGGAGGTGTGCTAGGGAGAATAGATAAGGAGTAATGCTCAGGAACCATTGATGAACAAAGTGGCTGAGATTAAAACATATATTAATAGTGTCAAATGAACAATATTTTATCTGAAGCCTGTTTTTGACAGCATCCCATGTCTCAGAAAAGACAGCAGTGATTTCAGAGATGTGAAGTGCATTTTGAAATCCGCTCATCACTGAGGTCCTCCCTCACTGTTTTATGTAACCAGTGTGGACTAATACAAATAGTCTTTGGAGATAAAGACATAGCAGAAAAAATGAACAAAGGAAACAATATCTCTAATGTAGGTCTACAACTGATATATATGAAAAAAAAATTTTTTTGACATGTAAGACATTTTGATGGCCTGAAAAATGGCCCAGGGAAGCTACTGACTCTTTGGTGGCTGCATATCTGGCTTCAGAATTCCTGGTGTTCTCAAGAAAGCATTTGACCTGCTTTGGTTTACTGTGAATTGTCCTGATAAATTTTTGAGGAATTTCACTCTCAAAGAACAGCTTTAGACTGTTCAAATTCACAAAATTAATGATCTTATACAGCCTATTTCAGCTCCTATCAAATGGTGAAAAACTGTATAGAATTGGATGGAATGGTGGGGGCTGTTTGTAACACACATGAATCTTTACATATGTGAGGAAGGCTGGAAAATTTTCAAATGAGGATCCAGTTTCTATTATTTTTGCAGAAAATATATTACCAGTTTTTCTTTCCAAATAGCAATTTGTTGAAGTCTGTTTTTTTTTAACATCTCTTTATAAGTGGTTTGGCAGTAGTTTAACATTTTAAAAAGGCATATTTTGATTTTAGAAAAAAGTGCATATAAAAGTAAAAAAGAATTTCTGTAATGCTCTTAAGAGAGCTTTGCAAAACATTTGGAAACTTTATATAATAGGAATGTTTGCTGAGCACAGAGAGGGAAGTTTCTTAAGGTCAAGGAATACAACTGGGAGCAGAATCTGCATCTTACTGGAGGGTTTTTTGTGTGTCATTTGGTTCTGAAAATTATGTATAGTGTTACATTGTATTCTCAAGTTTAGTTTGCAAAATTGTATAATCTGTCTATATTCTACTAAGACGCTATTATTTATTTCAATAAGGAGAATTTCTGAGTTGGCTGATTATTTTAGATGCACAGTGATAACTCTGAGAAATAAAGGTTTTCCACTTGCTTACCACACATGCTTTATAGCACTTCTCTGGCATATTAGCTTGCTGTTCAGGCTTTGAGAAGATGCTGTGGTGTTTAATTAACTGATACTTTAAGAACAAACACATTGAAAATTATTCTTGCTGTTACACTTTAGCTTTGTATTAATATTTTGGCTTTTTGTACTATGTAGAACAAAAATATTGAAAAGAGAATTTTTTTTTAAAGATTTTAAGTGCAACTTGTATAATTTTACTGCAAGGCTTTAAGATGAGTCTTTTCATTGTGGTTAATGCAGAGAAATTAAGAACAAATCCTGTCTTTTGGAAGTAGTTGGCTTTGTTTCCAAGTTAAATTAGCTATAAATTGCTTGAGTGTTTGGAATTTTGGCACTTAATTTCCATTATTATACTCTTTAAAGGTGTTTAAAGAGTATTTTTTTTTTCCTTTACGTTTCAAGGTAATCATTACATAGTGCTCTGGGGCCTATAGTAAGTTTTATTTCCATGGGAAGGTAAATTCTACCCAGTCAAATAAGGAAAATTTTGTAATTCTTTTCGCTCTATTCAGGGTTCATGTTTTCTTTAATTTCAGCCTGAGATGTCACAGTATTGTCTTACTGCCATCACTCATTTAGGATACTTGTTAAAATAGTGTATTTCATCCAATAATGGTCCTAATCCTATGCAGGTGATCCTTTCTCTCTGCTCAGCACTGGTGAGGGCACCCCTGAATTCTTTGTTCAGTTTTGGACTCCCCAGTATGAAAGAGACAGGAGCATTGTTGGAGAGGGTCCAGTGAGAGACCACAAAGATGATTAAAGGACTGGAGAGTCTCTCTGGAGAGTCTCAAAGGATGAGGCAGCTGGGCTGGGCAAGAGAGGGAATTTTACAAAATACCTGGAAGGGAGGATGCAAGGAAGACAGAGGCAGGCTCTTTTCAGTGATTCCCAGTGGCAGGCACAAAGGCAGTGGGCACACACTGAAACACAGGAAGGAAGCTGCACCTGAACATCATAAAGCATTGGTTTTTGTGAGAGTGGCCAAGCACTGGAGCTGGCTGCCTACAGAGATTGTGGAGTCTCCCTCCTTGGTAATGACTGGGAGTGGACAGTGCCCTCCTTGAGTGGGGAGGTGGGACCAGATACCCTCCAGAGATCCCTTCCAACCTCAGCTATTCTCAAGTAAGATGATGTTTGTTGTCTCAGCCTGTCAGCTGGAAGACAGCTTCTCCAGAATGTTACATGAGGGCACATGGTAAACTTAACAGCTAAATAATAATGCTTCAGATTAAGGTTTCAGATAGATGGGAAATCTGAGTTCTCTGGAGCTTCTGTTCTATTACTTGTTCTTTGTTGTGATACGCAATTGTGTAATTACACAGTGCTAATTAGAAATGCACTTTTTGAAAATCAAGCTGAAAGGAGGTGTGCTGTCCACAGAGGTAAGGTAGAGTTATGAAGTGACTGAAACTGCTGCCTGTACCATTCTTGCTTGTGCAGTTTAAAAGCTCTTATTTTTAATGAGATGGGAGGGCAAGGTGGTATCTTTCTGATAAACTGTTCTCAACCCAGCAAAATTCTGGTTGTGTTCCTGTGTGTCACACCTTTCTGGTTAAAAAAAAAAAAAAAGGTGGATGAGATATTTAAACAAAAGTTATTGTGAAGTGGACATCCAGGAAGTAGAGGCACCAGAGTTAAATGTCATTGAATAATAGAATAGTTTGGGTTGGAAGGGACCTTTAAAGGTCATCCAGCACAACTTGAAGTTCGTTTGTGACATATGACACCTGTAGAAAGAGTTAAGTTCGGACGCTTTGCACAAGTGAGGAACAAGTCTGTCTGGGAAGCTGGGGATGTTCTGACTTGAGTTCTTTTGCCAGTGATCTTCCCCCATCACAACTTCCCACTTAACCTCTTTTAAAATTAGAGTTGTAATATATTGCCTGTTTGAAGAGAAGGTAGGAAGTTAATTTATTTAATATTAGTGGAGGCAATGTCAGAAGTACTTACAGATAAGTGCCAAGAAGAAAAGTGATTAAAATGTATTTTCATCCTGGTCTCTGGATGATACTCAAGAGGCTGCTAATACTGTTGAGGAGTAACAGGCTGTTTTATAAGCAGCAAAACTTATGGTTTCCTATGGATTTTTGACCTATATTCCCTCATACCACCCTCTGCTGATCATGCACTTGTTGCTGTGAATATCCTCTTAGCTTAGTATTTGCCTGCATGAATTGCAGTGTGTTCTGTGCCTTCTTTAGAGCTACTGGTGTGCTAAATGCTGCCCCCCTGAATGAATAAAGGGTTGAATTATAACTGCATTTGTCTCAGTCAGGGTACCAATTTGTATCGGTCTGCTTTATCTAGCCACAGATATTTTTTCTTTTCCTCAACACAAAAAGTAGAGTATCTGGTTCCTCCAGCTCTTTAAAATCAAGTGTGAAATTAGAAAATGGATTAAAAGGCTACTGTAAATGTATGTGTCAAATGATGGATGTACAGACAGCAAGGTTGCATAAGCCTCATTCTTTTAAGAAATTGGGCTAAAAATAGTAAGTGTCCCTTCACCTGAGTTCTAATTTTTGTGCTTATTGAGGAAAGAGCTGTGTAGAAGAAAGAATTACTTAATCATCCAGAGATCTTTTCATGCTACCTAAATCCTCTTTTCATAGTTACTATTCATACAACTTTCAGAGCTAATCTCATTTATTGTTTCTCATTGCAGTGTTTCTGATCTAGCCAAATAGGCTGCCTTCTCTGACTGGAGGACCTTTTATCAATATCTAAAACCAATTTAGAACAATTTCATTACTGCTGACACTTTACAGTCTTTGTTTCCCTGGTCAAATTTACTTGGACTTCTAGTTGGTTGCAATACCAGTTTGTAATGATCCATGCCTGTGAAGGGTTTTGCATTGTATTTTGTAGCTCACTGCTCCTGACTTGCATTTCTTCAGTTATTTCTTGAAACTGAAGGACGTAATTATCATCACCCAACTTTTTCAGTATTTAAGGTAACACTCCCTGCAGTGTGAATGTTTATATAAAATCCATACACACACATTTTATATATAAGTGTGTGTGTATAAAAATCTCTTTGCATTTACTCACGTGTATACACACACACATTGTTTATTAGTTGGTGTTTTTTGCACATTATTTGGATTCTCTATGTTCTGGGTTTTCCAGTGTAATCTGACAAATTGAGAACAGGTAAATTTGTTTTCAGTTAGTTTCACTGCACTCTTTTATAGCTTATCTTAATTTTACTGAATTAGTGCAATCTGTAAATTGAGGATAAAATCTTTTTGATTGAGCCTATGGGTAAACTAGTTTTCCATTTATATATTAGAATGAATATTGTTCAATTGGCACTTTGGCCAGTACAGGCATGTTAGGAGTGGCCCTGAAAAAGCTGTGCCCCAGCTTGTTGGAATGATTTTATAAAGAATTCATTTTACATTTGTTAAATCAATCATTTATGTCTGTGAGAAGCTTTGCATCTCGGTGTATTTATTTTGCTGGAATAGAAAAATGGAAATAAAATCCTAGTGTGCAGCTTCATTTGCAACATTTCTGCTGCAGATCCCGGATATGTTGATTTGATTTGTAACTTAAAATGTGCTACTCATGAAGAATGCAAGTTTTTGTTGGAGGCTGTTTTAAAAATGAATCAATTTAGTCAAGCTGTAGAAATTACAGAATTCTCCAGTGCTTATGCAGTATTGGAAGCATGTTAAAAATTCAGGAAGGTGTTCATTATTAAGGATGTCTTTTTTCCAGACCATTGTGAGAAGAACCTGTCTTTCAACAGTGAATTAGCACATTTGCAGTATTTAAAACTCATAAATGCAAATTAAAATCAAAGAAATATGGAAATATTTCACTTAGCTGATATTATCAGCCAAACAAAAATGAGAAAAACCCCAGGTAAATTTTCTATCTTCACAACTGGGTAAATCAAAAGACTCCATGAAATCTAGTTGACCTTACTGCTATTTTTTTAAAAATTTGTATATTTTATGCCATTTATTCTTGTGAAACAGAAATGCTGGTAGCAAAAATCATGAATTACAGCTAGATTGAAGAGATGTCTGTTTTAAATTACACATGATCTATTATACAAGTTACAATAGGTGTGTTTTGAGCTACGGAGACTTTGATTGGAAAGCCAGAGCATCCTGTTGTGTTCTTGTTAGTCATCTTTACATAATTTCTCCTTTAGTCCCCTCTGTGTTTGCTGGAGCAGCTCCATAGGATATATGCCAATGTGTTTTTAACATGCAGTTTTCCTGATGGTGTTAGCTCTCAAGTATTGGTAGTAGTGATGATATTGATACACAGTCTGAGCTACTGGTAGTTGATGTGTAACCTCTCACAGTGCATTCCATTAAGTCAGAGACCATCTACATACAATACTGAGCTACCTGAAACTGCCTACAGTTCACTCTAATTAATTCACTCTGAGATTTGGATTCCTGATTTGCATCGCTGGCATCTATTCTTATTTTCTGCTTTGTTACCAGAGGAATAGTGGCTAACAAGGCATCAGTTTTTGAAAGGGATTCAAGGGGAATCCAAAGCAACTGCAGAACCCTGTGCCTGCTGAATGAACTGCAGATTACCAGAAACCAGAACAGGGAATAGAGTCACTGAGCATATAGATATGTGTGATGTCCTGCTCTATTCCAAAGCCATCGAAGATCCCCAGAAGAGTCAACAAACATGTGAATAATGGAGAGATGGTTGGATACATAGTTTTAAAAAAAATATTTGGCAAGGTTCACTGCTAATAGGTGTTGAACTAAGCAGCCAAGGGATGGAGGATAGTTTCTGTGTTTGCCTGGAAAACTGGTTAGAAGGCAGGAAATTGAGAGTGCGGATAAACAGTGCTGGAGGTCACAGAGGACATGTGCTGGGGATCCATGCTCTAAATTATAAAAATGAATTATTTAGAGTTTGAAAATGGATGTGTAGTGGTATGACAACTTTGCTGCCAATGTGAAGAATTGCAGAAAAACCTTATTGGACTGAGTGATAATCTCTTTTTTTATTTCTCAGCTAAATGTAAAATGATGCATATTGGGGCTGGAGATGGAGAGATTCCAACTTCATGCTAAGTATGAAAAGCTGTGAGGTGACTTAGTACACTTGAGAATGAGAAATTGTGTTTTTTATAGTTCCTTGGAAATGTCACTGTAGTGCTTAATGGCAGACAGTGAGCAGATATTCAGCATTTCAGAGAAGAGAACAGAGGAGGTTCTTTACCTCAGCCTGTGAAGCTCAGGTCCCACTGCATCTTGGAAGCTTCATGTAGTTCTAGTCTTTCAGCTTCAAAAAGGATAGGGTAGAACTGGCAGGGGTGCAGGGCTAAGCAGATGATGGCTAAGCTTAGACTGATGCCTAAAAGGACAAGACTGGAAGAAAGGAGCTATAGGAACCTCTCTCCTGGCTGATGTGCAGCTGTGGTTGTTTACAAAGTTGATCCAAGAGGCTCTACTTTTCTTAACAGCACAGCACCAATCAATCTTGTGAATACCATATTCTCTTGAAACTGTGATGATGCCCAAGGTCAAAAATACCTGCATCATGTTGAGTTAAAAATATTTGGCTTTCTTAACATTTTTGAGCAAGGTTCACTGCTGCAGTGAAGGTCTCCAGATTTAGGCTCTTTACATCTACTGTTCCAGTTCTCACCAGTCTGAAGGATTTTCCTTTGTAATTTCATCAGGCATCTAAAGCTTCAAGTATTTAATGCCAGCAAAAATAGTTTCCCACTTTGCCTCCATCTGATAAGTGTTTTTGTTTTATTAATGGATTTGTTACCAGATTTGACAGTAAAAGAAAACCTAGTGTTCTGTGTGTGTTAGGAACATATTCCAAACAGACTTTTTCAGTGACAATGTTTAAAAATGCATGACAGAGGCATGAACTGGTGCCTAAAATAATTTCTTTTGAGATAGAGTTCCCAGAAAATAAATGTATGAGTTTTCTAAGTTTCATCAAAAATCTGAGTATACAAGGAAAAGATAATTTTTTAAATTAACATCCAACAGTAGGAAAATTATTATTAATTTTTAATCTGCCAATTGAGCAGTAATTTCGTCAGCAAGTCCTTGGTTAATTTTAAAATAGAGTTTGAAGATGGTTTATATAAATCTCTCAAAATTGTATCCTTAATCAGAATACATTGCTTTGAAAGCAAAACCTATTTGCTGTCTGTTATGCATGTTCCTGATGGAATGGCAGGAACCAGTAAATACAGCAATTTGCCAGAAAATTGGTTCTTTTGCTTGTTTCTCAGGACTCCTACTTTGTCTGCTGGTTGCCTGTCCTGTTTTTAAGACTGGAAAGCGGTTTTTGAACCAATCCTTACCTTGAATTACTGTTTGTGACATGCTGGTGTAGTGGTAGAACTGCCTTACAACTCACTTTTCAATAATTGTAGCCTTCTTTTATTGTTTGTCAAAAGACATCATTGCCACTCTGTCTTTATAAAACTTCTTTGTAAAAATCTGATTTCCCAGTGACTGTAGGAGATTAGATCCCATGAACATGTTCTAAAGTCAGCAACACCAATTAGATAATGGTGTACCTAGAAAAGCAGTTTCATTTGGCACGTCCTGCTTCTTCCTTTTCTGTCTGTCTTGCAACAGAGTCCAAATTAGCCTTTTTTGTAGAATTACCAAGTTGTATTTACAGCAGCATCTTGCTGGTTGTAATTTCGATTACATCCCATAAGAAACATTTTCAAGATTAGGATGCAGCAGACCAATACCCCATGAATGATTTTGCTTTCAAAAGCAAGATCTGTCATTAATGGTGTCAGTTAAAAGTCAAAACTGCTTGTTCTCTGGTGGCCAGATTGCAAGATGTGTATATGACATGCCCAAGTTCCAATCCTTTCCTGTGACAAGCTGCTATCAGGTATGGAAATTTCAGCTATGGAAATGTGTGTCTTGTGGTTTTCACACTTACTGATCCATGCTTGTAATTTTCATTCTACTGAGCTTGAGGTACTTCTCTTGAGTTCTTTAAGGGCTGGGTACATTTGTTTTTTAATAGTTTCACCTTCTTGCTATTATCTGTAGTGCTGATGTTCCAATCAGTTCTGAGACTTTCCTCTCCTCTTAAAGACAGAGCTTTGTTTTAGGAAAAGCCTGTCTATCCCTGCAGCTATTCTTCAGCATTTCCAATTTGCACTATGCAAACGCTGCTTAGCGTACCTGTAGAAATAATTTTGTTTTTTCAATCAAGAGTTCATGTTGTTTGTACTTTCCAAATGTACAAATGCCAAAATGCCATCCTCAGTTAAATTTTGTAGCTGTCAGAGGCATCTGTCTTCTTGTGTCTCTCCAAAGCTTTTGTGTGCACAACTGCTCCCAATGGTATAGATGTTCTGTCTACAGTATAACATGCTACCTGTTCTGGCAGTAACAGAAACCTCCATGTTGTTACAAGATCTCTTGGCATGTCATCCTTACAAAACTTAATACTGTATGCAAGAGCTCTGGGGCTTCTCACTTGCGTGTGATGTGCAGCTCTCCGCTAACATGATATCATGCAGTCTGTTTGCTTTGTGGTGAAGGAAAGCAGCAAGTTGAGTGCCCAAGTAATGGTCAGCGTTCATCTGGAAACAATCAGTTGGCTGCTTAGTGTCATAAATGATTCTTGAGGACTTAAAACACCATATTCTTAGTTTTTGGGCCAGGCAGAGAGGCAGGACAGGTGTGTTTGTGGTTACCAAAGCAGCTTAGTCTCCTCAAAATATAATTTCTTATCTCAGTCTTAGTTGATGCAGTCAACTGTGTCTTAGTCTCTTGTGTTGAAGAGACTTTCAGGTCTCACTAGTGTATTCTTAAGTTACTTCTGCATTAATTCATCCATCCATTGAAATGTACTCCTTTTCAGTTTCTATCTTAATAAAATTTTCTTAGGATAAATTATATATAGCGAAACGTGTCGTATGTATTCTGTTTTAGCCCTTTGTAATTTGCATACTTTTTTTGGGTTTCTTCAGAATGAAATATTCTGTAATGAATTATGTACCTTCCCCCCCAGAAGTACAGTGAATTGGGACAGTGAAATATTCCACAATTAACATTCTGCTGTGAGGAAACAAGTTGTTCTTCTCCTGGACTTAGCTAGTTTTGGTCTGTTCTGGTATTTGCTATCAGAATGTTAATGGCTATTTGATTCTTCTTCATTAAATACTTATTTGGGACATCCAAAGATCTCAGAAACCCAGTTTCCCTTATGTGCAAGCCAGTTGGTTGGATCTGCCACGTCATGGTCACATGTTTTGTTTAGTTATCTCTCTGCTTTCAAACACAAAGAGTGCACTGGTCAGCCTTTAGTTTTGTCCTCTAGTTCTTTCTAAACCTTTAAGTCTGTTTTCCCAAGTAGAGTTTTTAGGACTGGCAGGCTGCAGGTTACAGCAGGACCCTTCACAGGGGCCTTGACTGTCCCCAGTCCTTAAGTCTACCCTGACTAGATAAAGCCTGAAGTAGCCCAGAGTGATCCCATAAGTGATCATGCTTTGAGTAGGAGGTTGAGCAGGAGAGGCATCCTGAGGTTCCTTCCCATATGAATGATGCTGTGAGTCTCTATTTTATGTTACTAAATTAATGAACAATTTTATATGGAAGGTTGTAGGTCTGTTCTGGATAACATTAGTGAGAACTCTCTGAGGAACTTCTGTGCTTACTGCCTGTCCCAGGCTTTTATTGGATTTGTCACACTGCAGTTTTCTTACCTGTCAAGAGAGAGTCACTTTACCTGATTCATCTTGATGTTCAATAGCCATGAATTGACCAGTTTGGTAAGTGCTGTGTAAACACGAAGGAGTTTGTGACTGCTAGGGAAATGGCTTTTCTCTCCTCTTTTAATATATTTGCATCCTCTTTTTCTTACACTGCTAGTTCATGGCACTAAAAGAAGTTCTAGAGTATTATGGCCTAATCAGATGTCAAAATCAATAGTGCAAATACTAAAAGCAACATGTGAGTTGACTTTGAATGACAAAAGGAGAGGGACTTTGGCATCTTGAGAGGGGCAGCTGTGCATAGGTTGATGCCAGTTTAACACAGAAGTGCTCCCTGGCTTCTTGGGCCTGTGGAGGGTTCAAATTTATTGTCTAGGCATGACTTAACAGGGCCATGGGAAATTTGGAGGCAGCTTACATTAAAAGGAATTATGACTTTGCAGTTTGGATAGGGGTCTCTTGATGGTTGTAGGGGGAACAGAAACTTTGTTTTCCATTTCTCAGCAGGCAGTTTAGATGCAGTTTGAAAGATGCTGACTTCCACTAAATCTTGAATGTGGTGGGAGGAGGAATCTGAGAGGTAGTAAGAGGAGAGATGTGAGGTAGTGCTGGTAAGGCAGCTGGCTGCATCTAATTTTTTAGCTAGCATCTGCTTGTTCCTTCACATTTTCTGTGAGTATGGTGGCTGTCTGATTAAAATAAGAAAATTACAGTCATGTAAATCGTAGTGAAAACAGATTGCCTTGCCTCAGTTTCTTAAAGGGTTGGTATTGTTCTGTTAGTTACATTCACATAGTTTTTCCTCTTAGAAAGCATTTATCAGACTTGTGAAAATCATGATTTTAAGTCCTATACATTTTCTTGGATGTTTTGTTTATATTAACACTATTTTAATACCATTTTAAAAAATGAAATATAAAATAAAATATGTAAAATGTTGTGGTTACAGACACATGGCTGTTCTAAAGGTTTCTTCTTACTGTTCTTGTGTCTGGGGCAGTCAATGCCTTTTGATATCTAATTTCTTCCTATTACTTTCTTTTACTTGTTTGTTTACTAATAATATTAATTTATTTAAAACTGCATTCACTTTGCAATTTGGTGGATGCTGAATTTCCAACAAGTAAGGAGTTTTAAGGGTTTTAGCAAATTCATGAAAACATTGCTTAGTGGCTCATGTGCACAACTAATCAGCGAGACCTTTTGGGTTTTTAGATGCAATTTTTTTACTAGGCGGTGGAAATATCTATTAAAAAGCTAAATGTTTTGTGTAGTAAATGTTAATAACATTATACTGCTTTGTTCATTATGCTTTCTAAAAAGCAAAGCTTTTGGCATTTCTTTTGGTAGAGGCTATATGACGGTACATCTTTGTCAAGTAGGTGTTGCTAATGAGAAATCTGTTATGCCTTTTGTAAAATTGTTGATTCCTATTTGGAGATACCAGTGTAAATGAATTCTTTTTATGCTTCAGGTATCAGTAGATATATTTTTCTTTTAGTTAGCATCTTAAGACATTAGCCAGTGTTTTAAAGCAATTCCTTACACTTAAATGCATTCCTTATGCTTACATTCTAAAATGTCTGTGCATATATTGAAGGAAAAGAAAGAACAAGAAAACAACCTAATGCAGAGCATTAGGATCTGTAGCTCAAGTCAAATAGGCCTGAAATTTTTTCCAAATTTATTCATGCTGTAAAATCTGATTTCTGTAACAGAAGCAGTGACAAAATAATTAGTCACTGTGCTGGGATGCTTGTGAAAGATGAAATCTCAAATAAGGAGTAAAATGTTGTATTCATAGAGAGTAGTTTTACAATGTAATCAAATCCTATTTTTTTCCTGTTTCTTAGATGATGAAGCATGCCTGGGACAATTATAGGCAATATGGATGGGGACATAATGAGCTCAAACCAATTGCCCGGAAAGGACATTCCACCAACATATTTGGTAGGCTATATTTTCTGGTTTGTTTGTGATTTTTTTTTTTTTTTTTTTTTTTTATATTTCTGTCCATGTGTCTTCTTTGGAAGTCTTCCCGAACTTTCTAGCAAACTCTGTTTTAATAAAGAATCTTTCAAAGTGTGATTGACAGAAATGTATTATTTCAGTGGTATTTCATTGAATTACTTTATTGACCTATCTTTTTGGGAGTAGTATGTTCTTATTGTTGCAGAGACTAAGCTGTGTCTATGTACACTGATGCTTTGTGTGCATGTGTACATATATAAATGAAAGTCCTGATGCAATGATGGTTATTTTTTGGCTATATTTTGAGATGCAATGAATATAAATGTGTTGGGTTGTTTTGTTTTTTTTTTTTTTTAACCCACCTCGTATTGTCTAGATCTTTGTGTTTAGGTCCATGAGAAGCATGGAAGAGTTTGAGTTGGAGGGAACCTTTTAAAGATGATCTAGTCCAACCCCTCTGCCATGGGCTGGGACCTTCCATGAGACCAGGTTGCTCAGAGCCCCATGCAGCCTGGTTCTGAGCATTGCCACCCACAGCTTCTCTGGGCAGCCTGTGCCAGTGCCTCACCAGTGGTGCTTAGCACAGTGCATGGAGAGAGTGAGCTGAGTGCAGCACTGGAGCAAAAGGCTGCTTCCACGGCAGAAGGGCATTTCTTAGGTACCAGGGCAGCGTTGTGTAGCACTCTTAGATACTTTGTTATCTTGTACATAGGCACTGCCATAAGTTTCGCTAAGAAAATCTCTTCTGCACCTCACTGTGATTTAGTTTTATGTTATGATTAATTGATGGTTTTATGTTTTTTACAGCTGATGAAACTGGAGTTGACAGGGAAAAATCTTTAATGTTCACCTCTATGATCATGTAGTCTTTGCTACTTGCAAATCTGTTGCTTAATTTGCCATGTGTAATTCTAGATTAGCCTTGGTTTGTAACCCAGACTCTATGAAGTAAGTTTTTTTCCTTCATGTGGCAGAAAGACATTTTTATGATGTTTGTTTTTAATGTGACTGACATGATATTTTGAAGCAGTTACGAATTGCAATTTCACTGTAGTATTTTTTTTTCCATTCCTCCTCTGCTTACTTCTAACATGTCTGCTAATGAGTCTGGAGGATTTCTGCTTTTTTTTCTTGGAATGATTATTCTTTGGAGAGCTTATTTTTAAAATTTTGGCATTGCTTTCTGAAAGAAATTGCAGGCCTTGTCCATGCTAAAGTTTCTGCTCCTCTTGTTCCAGCTAACTCTAGCAGCCAATGCCCTACATGTTTGTCCTTTTAAAATCCAGATGCTATTTTGTGCCATTTAGTTTTTAGCCAAATCATGTCATGATTGCTGTATTCAAGGCTATTTCATATGAAAAACTTTTCTGAAACACATAATCTTCAGCATATATCAAGTCTAAAATAGAATCAGCTATTGTTCATTTGGTGGATGGCTGATGGGGGAGATGTGTGCGGAAATTGGTCTTTGTCAAGGACTGTCTTAGGCTGTATTGTTATTCCAAGCTCTTTACCAATCTCTATTACCCCTATTGACACGATTCCCAGCAGTATTTGCCTTTATAGAAGGGTTGCTTAATTTTTTTTGAAGCCTCATGCTAGTTTTAATAAAAAGATGCTCAGCAAAATCTGTTTTTATTATTCATCTCAAAGATGATTTGATCCAAACTATTTTCAGCCATTACTGCAATCTACTGTGCTTCCATTTCAATTCCTAGCACGTCTATGAGATCCTGCAAGGAGATGGTATCGCTGGTTGAATGAAAGGCAGCCCTTTGCATGAATCTTTGGGAAATCAGGTTTGCTGATAACTCCCAAGTGAGGTTAAACACGATTCAATTTGGAAGACAAATAAGTCATTAGTCTTCCCCGTTGGACTCCACTTTTGTCTAAAGCAGTGTATATCTATATCTATGCCAAGGAGAACACAACTGTTTCTAACATTGCAAGATCTAGCAGGTTTCAGTCTGGGGTCAGAGAAGGGCAGAGGAGGTGGCCTTCTCTGCTCTTAAATCTTACTTTTAAGTAATTAAAAATATAAAGAAGGATAAACTTTATAAACTTTAAAGCAAGATGCTCTATGCCTTACTGAAGCATGCCAGCAAGGATGTTTATGGGCTTCCTCAATTATTAGTTGACTTTTATGACAAAACATGGTAGGTTGCTTTAGTTGGCCTGCAGCAAGAAACTCTTGCCAGTCTTTTTGAGATGTCTGACTGTAAATTGTAAAGGAGAGTCTGCTAAAAATACTGTCTTTCAAACTGTGTAGTTGGGCAGTATCTTGAGCAGCACCTCTTCCACAGCTGGGTCACAGCATTGGTAGTATGGTACTGCTTTGAGAAAGTATGACTGGGAGTGGGTGAGCTTTTAAAGATATTTACATTTAGATGATATATGAAACAAACCTTAATAGGTTCTCTCTTGGTGAAATGGGGTGATAACTGCTTTTGAAAAGGCTGGCATTTATTCCTACCCTGTAAAATGAAATATAAAAGTCAAGGAGAAGGTGCAGCAGAGAGGTGTAAATTTTCTTTCCAGTTTAGATTTTTATTTGCAGCTCTGCTGAAGGTTGTAGCAGCTAAGCTAAGAACGAAAAGTTGGCCTTTTTTGTTGGACTGCTTAAATTGGTGAAAAAATTTGATGACAGCTGCAGGGTCTTGTTGCAGAGGGGGTTTGTGTGGTATCCTGGTCAAGTTCTCATTAAAACACAAAGGGTAAAGAGGCTGATTATGAAAATGATGCATGTAAGATAATGAGCAAGCACAGCAAACACTGAGCTTGCTTCAGGAGGTTTTCTGAGTTTAGCATGAACCAGATCAGTTGATGGTATTGTTGGATTCTCTCCCTGTAATGAAATCTGATTGGATTTGCTTTTGAGGATGAGAGAAACCACCTGAAACATGCTGTTTGAAGATGATTTGTCTCTGTTTGATGTAGATGAACATCTCCTGAAAACACAAACAAAATTATTCAGTCCTGATATGCTTCAGAGTTTTAAACTGTATGTGTTTGTATCCGGCATAATATGAACTAATTACCATAGCATAAGCTGTAAGGATACTTTATTGTGAGTTAAATTGAGTAGTTAGTACTAGTTAGTTTGCATCAGTCTTCAATCTGTGTTTTTCTAAAATATGTTTATTTGAGAACCTGAACTACTATAAGGAACAATATAAAGAAAATATACAATGCTTGGGCAATTTGGAGCACTGTCTTCATCAAAACTAGAAATTGTGGACTGTCATCTAACCTGATGCTTTCTGAAATAAGAGTTCTGACATTTGTGGTGTGTTTTATTTTGTTGTTTTGGGGTTGTTTTTTGGTTTGTTTTGCTAATTTTAATTATCTAAAAATAAAGTGAAGATGTGCAATTTGTCAAGTAATAAGTACATGGCAAGTACTGATACAATTCTTGCAAAATTGAAAACTTCCAGTATTACTAGCAGTGCACTTCTAAACCTTGCATTTGGATGTGTTCTGTCTAGAGATGAGTTGCTTTATATGAAGATGGCCTGGTAATTCACATAATCCATAGACAGTTATATGTCTAGATGTGTTTTGAAGGGTGTGGAAAGATTTTAATAGTGATAAAAAGTTTTAAAAGTTTAGAATTTGTGGATGCTTGCATATACACATGCCTATTCTCATGCCCAAAGATTTAATGAAGTCATTATTTTGTATTTTGTCACACTAGAGCTGTCTCATGCATTGATAGTGCTTTCATGTCTCTCCTGTTCTTTCACCTCACATGCCATGCAAACAGTCAATTTACCCTGAGCTGCCTGCCATCTCTCTCTTGGGATCCTGTCTTCTAAGAGAGAATTGTCAGTGAAATCACATTGTGATTGCATTTGTGGTACCTGGTAGAGCCCCAAGGCTGCAATGCAGTGCCTTATCTCTTCCTTAAAGCTTGACCAAATAAAGCTGTCCTCTCTTTTATGAGGAATTTTTTGTCTGGCATTTTAAGTGTCATTGGTGAGCGAGATACGTCCAAGGGAATAACTCAAGGATTCAGGTGGGGAAGCTCATGTGTTGAATATTCCTTGATATACCAGTGGACTGCTTGGTTTGTACCACATCACTGAGCATGTCCAGCCTCAGCCTTTTGCTGCCAGTGCCACTGATGCACCCCGGTTACTCGGGGGAAAGTTGCTGAGGTGACTGCCCGGTGCCGCAGCAGCGTAGGAAGCTCCTGCAGCAGCTCCTCGTGTTGCTAAGCAATGGAGATCTGACAGTGCATTTCTCCCTGTGCCGGGGAGCAGGAGCAGCAGAACTCCCAAAGAAAATGCATCTGTCACACTGCAAGGATGGGAGGCTGTGGCAAGAAGGAGCTGAGTCAGGCACAGGAGCCTGCTTTTCCAATGCCTTTGACAAGTACAGTACAGCCTGGGAGAGCAATGTGATTTCTTTGTCCACTTTGTGGTTCCTGAAGTGAGGGGTGGAATATTTCTTCTAAGCACTAAAAGAAAACACCATAACAGAGTTTTTATTATTATTTACCCTTGGAAATATTCTTTAATTTATAAGACATTTTTGTTATCTGTCCTTGTGGCAGTTACTGGGCTGCCTGAGCTGCTCTGGCATTATCATCTGCTGTCACCTGATTAGTTGTAATTTACTTTTGAAGTTCATATTAATTGTCAAGGGTGTCTGATTTAGTAAGCCTTTTGTATTTTCTGGTTTGTTTGTTTGGTTTTTAGCTGGCAAAATACCTGTTTATAACAGTATGGAGAAAAACACTTTTACTGGAAAGAAAATAGGTTATACAGTTTAAAGACTGTGGAACGACCTTTTAAAAATATGGTGGAAAACTTCTCATGTCTTCTCACTGTAAAATCCTAATAAAAAGACAGATGGAAATCACAGCTTCTGCTCAACATCCTTTTTCTGTGTATGTGTTCAGCCTCTGAATCCATGTAGAGGATAAATGGGCACAAAAAGGGAATATGAGGTGTATATGTAAACAAAAATGTTCTTGACTATATGTTATCTTGATAAACAAAAGCCTCCTTAGTGAGCAGTAGTTCTTATCTTTTAACTGTACATGCACAAGTAATTTAGTCATTATTGCCTTTTTCTGTGGCAAATGGAAAGGGAAAGAAAATCCATTCTTCCTAACTAGGGAAGAGAGGTAATTTCACAATGCAAATTTCAGCCTAATCTCTGTACTTCAGGTTCAAGTCAAATTTAAAATAAATGGAAATGGCCTTAAGACAGGCCTGTGCATCTGTGTCCTCTGCAAACTCCATAATGAGTGATTACAGCAAGATAATGTTGAATATTATAAGTACATTGAATGTGTATTTTTTGACCAGTAAGATGAACTTTGAAAAGATAAAATTTTGAGAAAGAGCATAACTCTTGAGCTACTGGCTTTATTTGAAACTAGAACCATGTTCTAATATCAGAAGAAAAGTTCCTTTAGGTCAGATGACAGATCAAACATGATTGTTACTCAGTGTTCAAAAATTGCTCACAGCAGGTACCTAGGGAAGACATGTAAGAGCAGGAAAGCTCATAGTGAGCTTGTCTCAGAGTACTCCACAGCCTTACAGAAGTTTGTATAGTGCTAGTGTTTCTGTGGTCAGAGGCAGCAAGTTTTATTTAATCACTTCTAGTTGATTTTTCCTTGGTTTTGTCCAGACTGCTTTGGAGTCTGGCCAACCTTAAGAGCAACATAACCCACTATGAGTGGTTCCATAGTTTGATTTGATATTGTGTAGAAAACTTTTTTATTTTGAAGGCTGCTCGTTGTCCTGGATTACTGGTTTTGGTGTTGGAAAAAAGAAATAAATCCATTATTCATCCCTTGCTTGCTGTTCATGGGTTTGTAGAACTGCATATGCCCTCAGTAGTGCCCCTGTCCTGCATGGAGGGTTTTAGCCTGTAAACTCATTTATCTTACTTACATTTTTCATACCTAATATGTTGTTATTTTCTTTCTTTGTATATTTTCAAGGCAGTGGTTTTGGGATCTTTTTTGGTCTTTGAGACGAAGGCTAAAACTTTGCTCCATTTTCTGTTTTGTCTGCTGTTCCTCTCCTAATAATTCTCTGTCTTTTAGGCTCCTTCTTGAGTCGACAAACACAGTACAGGGTAGCATTTCTCCAATAGCATTCCTTTTGGAAATCCTCATCCACTGTACCCTATGATTTATGCTAATGTTATAAATATTTTTAGTTATTTCATATTTAAGCTTTTGTCCAACCTAATCATTTCAGTAGGATCCCACTGGTGATTTTACCTCACACTGATGGCTGTTTACACTTATCCCATTTCCTATCTTTTAAACCGTTATTCATCTGCATGAGAACAATTTTCTTTTACTGTGTGGCAGGTCAGTTTTCTCAGAGATTTTGTTAAGGGATGGTCTCACATCCCTTCTGTATATGTTCTCTGCCGATATGCAAGTTCACTTCTTAAAAAGACTTTAACATTGATGCTAAGACAACACTTCCCTCTACAAAATTTCTGACATTTCCCTCGTTTATCTCATTTAGAGCTGTTTTCTGATTGATGCTGCCAATTGGGCAAATAGTGATTTGTTTTACTTCACTGCAATGTGTATCGTGCTTATTCAGAATATAGTTGTTCTCTGAAACTTGCAAATTTGTGCAGACAGGATACAATCTGTCTGTGTGTTCCCTCTTAAGTGTTTTACAGTACTGGTGCTGTAGATAAAAACAACTGCTTAGTAAGAACGTTTTTTGAATGTCACTGATATTTCATCAAACTGTCAAAAGTGTGCTTATGCATATCAGGAAAACAGGAAAATTCACCACAAGCAGCTGTTGTCTTGTTCTTTTTAATAATACAATATTCTTACTGAATTCTTCTCACACAGTTTGTATTAGTTCATGTACAACATAATTAGGACAGTTGTACTCAGTGACTTCTTTAAGTGTCTGAATCAATTACGTTAAATCCTATTCAGAAGATTGAAAATTCTGCTTTAATGAGAAAATACCACAAAACAAACAACAGATGCACAAATGCAAAATGAAATTAGATAAACACACCTCACCTACACACACATAGGATAGTGAGGTAAACATCTGCATGAAATGGCAATGAAAAAATTAATCATGCTAGAGTTCAGGGCTGAGGCTCAGAATTTTGATTCTTCCCAATAGCATTCTCTTCTGTTCTTCTCTTATAAACCAGATGGTTTGCTCTGAGGAAAAAAAAAATGTTTCTTGTTGGAAATCTTTGGACTTAATGTTTATTTTGAATTGTGAATTATTTAGGTTGTGGGAATGCTTGAATTTAAATCATGAATTTAAACTTTTTTCCTACCTTTTGGAATTGAGCGCAGAGGGTATAATAAGGAAATGAAGATAAGGCCATGCAGCCTTGTTTTGAACAGGCATGACAGCTGAGTAAGAATTAGCATTCTGAGCTCTAAACCTAAATCTGCTGAGGACAACTCCATGGGCATATGTACAGTGAGGGAGTCAGGTGTGGGTGTGCTTTGCTGTCATCTGAAGCCAGAGGATGCACCAGGCAGCTGGAATTCAGGAACAGCTCAACCACGTGAGTGGAGCACTGTGCTTGTGCCTGATACACTGCTACCGTTCACTCAAGTTTTGCACCCATCTGGTGAAGTTCTATGGCTATCCCACTGGAAATCTGCTCCTCTTATGCTGTCCTAAAGAAAATTTAGGAGGTGGCTTCGACCAAAGTGTGTGGAAGTGGCCCAGATATAAAGATAGAAAAGCCTGTGTGCTATGATGGCTCTTAGGTGTTGTTTTTTTGATATGTCTTTTCCTACTGCCTAGCTGACAAAGTAATTTAGCTTACAATTATCTGTGAGAGATTGTTATCTTGTCATGGAAGACCTGTACTTAGCTTGCTTCATATAAAGTCACACAACTATACTCAAGTCCAGATAACATCTTGTTCTCTTATTTACTCTCAAATATTAGCCTTGCTTTGCTTGCCGTGGTGTTTAACTGATTGCTGCTAGTGTTTAGGCTCTTCATACTTCCAGGCCATCATTCGCAGATACTTTTCCCTTCAGTCTTCCACTTCCTGTTTTCTTAAAATGGGCTTACTTCAGATCTATATTTTTGATTAGTTTTGATTGACTGCTTTGTGTATACAGCAGATTTGCTGTCACTATTCACTTTTCACATGTTATTCTTGCTTTCTTTCTGATGTGCTTCCATGGCCTCTTTTGTACTCAATGCCATCTTCTCTCCCTCTTTCCTTTCCTACTCTGAAATTCATCCTAACCTTCTCCTGACATTGTGGCTTTCAGTTATCACCAGGTCTTAACCTTCCACTAACTCATATTATAGTTCCAACATTAATCTTTATTATGGTCTGCACACAGTCTTCCTCCTGTATACAGTGATAGAGTTTGGTCTTGGTGCTTTAAAAATAAGAGAACAAAAAATATGGAGGTAATTGGATAGAAATGTAGAAAATTGAAATGGTCTGAGGATATTCAGTCCTTGTACTAGGGGGGACTGCATTCAGCTCTTGCTTGCATGAATTTTGAATTAATTTGAAGGGCCATGGAAGATTTAGGGAGCAAAGTAAATCAATCAACTGAAGAGCAGTCAAGAGGAAGGTTTATTGCCATGTAGATTTTTAGACAAAGTTTTAAAATTCGAGCATGGATATTCAGGCAGCAGTTTGTTGATTATTAACAAATACCAGCAGGTCCAGTTTTTAATAGGTTCAAAGTCTAGCATACAATTCAGTGTTCTACTCCCATGACTTCCTCAGTTATGAAATTAAGGAAAGCATTAAAATTGATCATTTAATATTATTTATATGTTGAAGTACTCTATTGTCTGATACAAAACACTAAGACCTCCTTTTCATGTTGTCTATTATCAGCAATTTAACAGAACTAAGCAATCAACATGCTTATTTTTTTGTTCTGCTTTTTAAATTAGTCTAAAATGTTAAAGGCAATTGGTTTCTTCATGGATACTTACAGGCTTATTCATTGCATTTTATGACTGAGCTGAAATCATACACTGCAGTTTTGTATGAAATGTGTAGTTTCATTGACTAATTTTGAGGCACTTGTTTTCTCAGTGAAATTAAACTCTCTTATTCAAAAGTTTAATTAATTTTCTTAAACGTTATCTTGTTCCTCGTGAGTCATTAAGATATTTTGCAAGTGGTATGCTTCAGCAGTGGCAGCTTTATTGCCAGACTCTCATTAGAGATACAGAAAATTGTTGATAATTGTTTGCTTTTAATTTTCATGTTACATATTTTCATACTATGTCTCTAATTGTCTGTCACATCAAGAAATTCTGTTGCTACAATCTAAAAACTTGAATTATTTAAATCTTTTGTACTAGAAATTGGTGTATTTTCTAATATATAGTGCAGTCTTGCCCAGTATGTATTTTTCAGCCATTATGAATCTGGGCAGACAGGAATAACAATAACAAGAATATTTA
This sequence comes from Melospiza georgiana, assembly GCF_028018845.1. NCBI lineage: Eukaryota > Metazoa > Chordata > Aves > Passeriformes > Passerellidae > Melospiza > Melospiza georgiana. The sequence continues at coordinate 81,101,337 of NC_080431.1, forward strand.
TTTTCCTTAGGATTGTAATAACTCTGTATTGAATTTCAGGCTGAGTTTATCAAGGAAGCACTTTCACTCAGAGTCTGGGAATTAAAATAACTGCCTATGTGAAAAATAACTAAACTTTTACCTTCAGAGTGTAACACTTCAGAGTGTTGAGAGAGTATATATTTCTCCTTGGTGAGGCTTTACATCTCCTCTTTTGTTTCTGGAACCACTATGGTGGAAAGGGGAGGATCTGCTTTATGCTTTTGTACACCCCAATGGTTGGGTTGCTCTGTCAGTAGTGCTGGATGAGTCTGAAGCTGAGGTTGCCTGCTTTAGTGGAGATTTATCTTAGAATGGTAAATTACCCCTTGAGGCTTTGGTCCTCTTACATTCCTTTTGCAAGCTGATCCTGCCTCCATCCCCAAGTAGCTTCACCACCAATCAAGCATGTTCTGCACCAGTAGGAGTGCAGAACTTCCACTGAGTGATGTCTGTCCAGGGCCCTGCAAAAAAAAAAAAAAAATCAGATATGAGACAGGCTGAGACCAATAGTATTTCTGACACTATTTCTGTTTGTATCTTATGGTTCTGTCAGTCAATATGACCATCCCATTGGCCATGGGAAGTTGTTTTGAGAATGAAAGCTATTTTCTTGCATCTATATCTCTAGCATTTGCGTATAACTAGCTATGGATTCCAGCTTTTTATTGCTTAGGAAGATAAGTCTGCTTTCTAGAGTATAAAATAATCTATTTTGATTGCAGGGATGTCTTAACACAGAGATACTTGCTCTTTGTGTGGTGTAGAGACACTTGTCTTCAGTAATTGCCCAAATGCTTTTAGTGTATCTAACTTCTTGTTCCTCCTCAGTCTTGCAATTTCCCTTAGCTTTCTTCAAAATGTAGCTGCTGCTGATGTCTGCAGGCTATCCTTGCCAAGGAGAATAAGAGTCTTTATTACTGTTATTTATTCCTGTGTGATTTTGTCACTGGTTTAGGAAATATGAAAACCCTACCTTGATTGTAAATGGACTGATGAGCATCCTGCTTTTGGGCGTGTCATCTGCTGTCTTTTCTGAGGAAAAATAAAATGCTTCCTTCTCAGTTACTGCTTGAGGCAGAAGAGTAGGAATGGTTACATGCATCTATTTATATGACTTCTTTGTATTTATATGATTTCTTTGGAAGCAGAGCGGCCTTGGTAGTTTTACACTTAGGCTGGTTTCCTTGACTTCATAGCAGCAGCGTACATTTTGGTAATGAGAGATCCATTTGAGTAGGCTGGATTTCCTTCAGGTTTGTTACTCCTCTAGCAAGTCTCTGGGTAAGTGCCAAGTGTGTTGTAAGACACTCACACACTTGTGGTACAGGGGTGTTGGAGCACAGGCATAGGGAGAAAGGCTAAGAAGGAAATTCTCTCTCCAACCTTATGCCTTCCCCTGGCTTGTTCACTGTGGGGATGCAGGGGGGCAGGAAAGAGAAAGCCTTGATGCTGTGCAAGCACTGCTCAGCAATAGTCAAAATTCTCATGTGTTTCCAACACTGGTTTAGTCACACATCCAAACCCCACAGCACCATACAAGCTGCTGTGAAGAAAATTAACTTGCTCACATGCAGACTCAGTATCCCTGCTCAACCCTCCACTTAAGCCAATGAAAGCTCCTATGGATTGTTTTTAGGAGAGGTAATGAGATTTGTGTGTGATGTATACATGTTGAAGTAATGAGGAGGTATGGGTGAGATGTTAAATAATCAAAGTTTCTGTGAAGCACCTATTTGATGGTTACCTTTCAGCTTAGTGCATGACTTCAGTCTGTTGGTGCAGAGTATTGTCATCTTGTTGCTTATTTAACTTGTCTATGTCTCATATCTTTAGTCTTTTCTGTTCATAATTGATCTATGCATAGTTGATCTATTAATATATTTTCTCTAGTACCTCACTGCTTATAGTCTCTTCTGCTTCCACATAATAAATACACAAAGAAACTCTGAGCTGATATAGGCTGATATCAGACATTCTAAATCTTTACACTTTTTCTTATGGTATAATGAAAATGGGCTATTTATTTTCTTCATATTCATTTTGTTGTGGAACACTTGACACTTGACACAAGGGAGCGATCTGTCTCCCTTGTACTCTGATAGTCTCTTGTGGGACTTCCAAATGGTACTAATAAGCCAGTTCTTCATCTAGTGCTTTGGCATACTGAAAGAATTTTAGATAAGAACACTGTTTTTCTTTTAGAGGCCCTGATATTTACACTTAGTCGTATTATTTGCTAGAATTTTCAAACTGTATTTTATGTGGCATTGAGTGAAGGAATTATTTGACTTATCTCAAGAAACTGAAGTCTAACTACAAATTTGAATTACCATTTTGCAGTCCTTTGGAATAATACTTTTGCTTAATGAGAGTGTGCATGATTTTCTTAATAGTTCAGCTATTTCACTGCTAAATTCTTTCCATTAGCTCATGATGGATGTTCTGTTTTATTTAGAAGAATGGGCATTGCATTCATTAGGCAAACTTCATTAAATTTGGAGCTCAATCAACTAGAACTATAATTATATGGAGAGGAAACTTCCTAATCTGACGTTTTTAAAACGGAGCCTTTTTGGAATTGGTTATTATCTTCTGCGACATGACTAGCTGAGCCTTTGTATTGAACAGAGGCAGACCTGGGAGGAGTGCCTTCAGCTAGCAGAAGTGCTATTTTCTATTATAGTTTAATTGTTTTATAGACTTTTTTCACCACAATGAGACATCTGCTCCCTCTATATGTGGAGCAATAATAGACTGCTTGAGGTGGTAGCAAGAAGTGTATACTATAAACTGTTATCTCATCATTTAGGGTTACTTTATGGCACTTTGAATGATACCTTCTGCAGTTTAATTCCAGGAAGGTTATCCCCTTGTCCTTTTGATCCAAAATTTATGGATCTTGGCATGGCTGGGAAAGAAGAAAAAGGAGCATTCTCTATTATGAATGGAAAATGATTTCACTTTGTGACTTTAGATGAATGGTTTCTATCAGCATCAGTAGGGGGAGGGACCACTGCCTATCCATTTCTGCTTTACCCATAGCAGCACACTGACCCTAGTGCAGGCTAGTGACTGGAACACTTGCTGTTTCTTCCTTCTTCAGTTTTCAGTCTATGCCTTGCTGCAAGTGCAGTACATTTTAAGATGAGGAATGTCACTGCTTGTTTTGGTCAAGCTGTAGATACTGAAGAATTCAGTGGAAGGTCTTACTTAAGAACAAATTAAGAATGACATCCTTTCTACACAGTCCTTGAAGAAAGAAGCTGAGAGCTAATTTTACTCTGACCAAGCATCATATAGCCCACATATAGTTTTAAGTTGTACCTGTCTTACAGTATGGAGTAGCCAAGGTGTTAAATGTGTATCGTCCTCAGTGTTGCATTATGTTCAGTTCTGCCTTGTATTCTTGTTGACACAAGATTTCTGAGTGTGAATTCTGCATTTTGGACTTTTCCACCTCAATGCCCACGAGGAAGGAATTAGCTTGCTTCCTGCTGCCTGATTGACACTAAAGGAAGAAGACTGGGCAGACAATCTGTTGCAAAATTTTGATTTGTCATCTCTTGACCTTTTGGAAACATTTTCAGCCAAAAGGATTTGAAAATGCAAAGATTGTTCTTCTGAGTCTTCCTCAAGGAAGAAGTACTCATGTGTAGAAAAAAGAAAAATAACTCAAATTTGGTTGAAATAGTCTGCTTATATGAAAAAAGAAAAAACGAATAATTTATTATAGGTTGGGAATGTATATGCTGTCTTTAGGAGATTGGGAGAAAAAAGAGTTAGGCTCTCACATGAAGTCTAGAAAATATAACCACACTGATTTGTGCCTCAGAAACAGGTGCCCATCACTGCTTAGGGAAGAGGCACGTGAGAATAGAACAGGCTTTTCTCAATCATGTTTTGTTGGACATGCATGGTTCTAGAAAAGATAAACATAAAAGGCGAAAGAAAGGAATGTAAAGGCAGCTGGAATGAGGGCTTGAACAAAGTATTAGGGTATGGCCCAGACAAAAATCTCAGAGTGTAAGCCTATGCTTTGAATTGACTCTTAGGGACAAAAAGTACTGGACAAGCAAGTTCTATTACGCTTGTTTCTGTGGCTGCAAACAGCACCAAAGGATCTGTAGAAGTGCTTTGTAGGCAATCCCTTTTGGGGACTTACTGGTTTAGGTGAGATCTCTGTATATGGGGTTGAGGGCTCACTTTTAACACAGGGATAGTGAAAGCAAATTTCTTGTCTTTATTTGGTGAGGTCATATTTTTCAGTCATTATGGGATGCTCTGGGGAAACATTGAACACCTTTGATCAGCTCTGGAGAGAGCTCTTTTCTGTTCTCTCTGAATTCATCTATTGGATTTGTTAGATGGCAAAAGTTGTGTGCTTTTTAATTTCCATGGCCCTTCTTTTGTGGCTCTGTGCAAAGAGAATTCAGTGAAAAGGATTGTTTAAATTTGTGGTTTTGAAGATACTTTCTTGACATCTGGCAAGTAGATATTCTTGCCCCCAACATACTGCTCTCCCATATTGTTGACAGTGAAATGTAGTTCTCAGATCCAGAAAACTGTGGAAGATTGTACCATGGTGTTTGAAGTCCTTTGGAGTAGGTGTGGGGAGGTAGGGTGGTGGACAATGATACAACAGGCCATTTCCATGCAACTTGTTTTCTGCATCCCTTGCAAGCTGAAGAATACGAGAGCTTACTGATCTGATTACCACTGTGTTTAAGTTGAAAAGTTTTTACTTTTTGAAACTATTGCAAGAGGAACTTCCAGGATTTCACAAGACTTATGTATCCCTATTCGTTCAAACACTGTGTGTATTTGACAATTTGATCAATGTGATTTAAATAAAGGAACAGAAATTACTTTGAGCATGTGGTGGAAGCTGTATAACACATTCCAACTTTATGTAAAAAAAAATACTTTGTCAGCTGGTACTAAGGTAGTCCTTGTGTCATGGTCTTATTTGCATATTTTTGAAGTGATAAATTAGATAACTGTCACATGATGCTTTTGAGAAGGTGCTAAGTTAAGTGCAGTGCTGTGGCTCTGCTCAAAGCAACCTCCACTTTAGCATAAGCAGTGGAATTTGTCATTTGACTGAAGGTGTTAAACCTTACAGTACTTGAGCACCCCAGTGAATTCATTTCCAGAGAGTTATAGGTATGGCTGGTGGACAATTTGTCAAAGGATTTGTCTTTTAATTAATCTTGCAAAAGGTAGCGGTGTCCCAATCTCTACTTGAATTTTCTTAACAAACACTGCCAACTTCAGGCTTTTCAAATCTAATTGAAATTAATTAAAAGCAATGCATGGGTATTCTTTAAAAATTAGATGGTGGTTACTTTGTCATGGATATTGTTGTGTTTAATTTTTATTGTCTGGAGAAAGAAGTCCCTGAAAATGGAATTAAGCTTTCTCAGTCATTTAGATGTGTGAAAGAAACACAGTGGGGATGATGGCTTCATTCAATTACTGTTATGTTTGAGGGTAAAAAGTATAGCTCTAACCATGTGAAAGTCAGAAATGGATGAATAAGAACTACCAAGCAGGAACACTGCTGTAGAGATTCCCATTAGAGGTGGAAAGCACATTAAAAGAACCCTAAAATGGACTTGTCATTAGCATCATTAAATTACGAATCAATTCACCAGAGTTTATAAATCAGTGTGCACTGGTGTATAGATTACAGGTATGGACAGTGAAATTTGGCGACTTTGTTGGTGCACAGGAAGTTTTAAACACTTGATGAAAACAGATAACTCAGGATGATTTTGGTTTCCTCTAGAAACCAAGACCTGTGCCTACTGAGGGCATCAGGTTTGGTTGGCATGGCCTAGGGAGATCAGGGCTCTCATGGGCCACGGCTCACCATCTCCTCATCCCTTGCACAGACCGATGAGTCACTCATCAATCAGCTCTAAATTGCTGCTGTTTCAAGTGAATGGCATTTCAGCTTAAAGCACCATTGATTTTTATTTGGCTTTCAATGCTCCACTTGAAGTGGTGACAGTTGAGAAATCCATTAGCGCTCCTAGCGCGTCCCTGCAGACGCCCAGGAGAACATCTTGGGACTGCGGCTCTGGCACTCGTGCCCGGCCAATGCTTCCCTGCTCATCAGGCCGTGCTTTTCAATCATTAGCTAGCGTCCATAATTGCCAAACTTTGAATATTTCAGAAGTAAATGTTGGGAAATGCAAGGCATTACTAAGGCATTACTGCAAGTGCTGATTGCTTTATCTTGCCTATGCCTTTTTTTTTTTTCCTCCCCTAATGCTTCTGTCCTAGAATTCCTAGTAGCTTTTTGAAGCTGAATATCTTTCTGTCCTTTGATTTTTTGTGGGGTTTTTTTTTGGTGTCAAAGTACAGTTGCTCAAGTTCAAGTTGGGAAAGCAGATGAGAAGGGCTCTTTTTTTCTGTCTTTAGCATTCTTTTCTCCGCAGAAGCCAAACTGTGCCAGAGGATTGATACTTTCAAAGAGAAGTGGGAATTCTCTTCTGTACCTGATAATTCCTTGCTCATTATTTGAGCAAGGATAATTCTTTGATAATTCTTTGTGCTGACACCTTTGTAGTAACTTTGCTTTGCTACTGCTTTGGTTATTTTCTCATGTTTGTGATGCTTAAGAAAAGTAGTGAAATAGTCACTTGTAATAGAAACTCTTCTTTTTTGCACGTAGGAAACTCACAAATGGGTGCTACCATAGTAGATGCATTGGATACTCTTTATATCATGGGCCTTCACGATGAATTCAGAGAAGGACAAGAATGGATTGACAAAAATCTTGATTTCAGTGTGGTGAGTAGATCCTGCCCTAAATATTTCTGTAGTTCTTTTCAACTGTTCATCTTGGAAGAGGTCTTTCAGGTGAAACTTAATAAAAATTACAGATCAAAGTGTTAGATGTGAACTTGTAACAGGTGTGACATTCTCTGTGTATCTAACTTTGTTTTAGAAAAAAAAAATGCCATGACCTTTTCACAGCTATGATTCTAAGTAGAGATACACCTATATATTGTATTTTCAAAGTACAAATTATAACTGGATAATGGAAGTAACAGAAAATGTTTTGTGAGAAACAACCAGGTATCAAAAATGAAGACACAAAGATGAGGTTTTATGGGCTGATAGTCGTTACAAATAACTGAGCTATGAAAGACAATTTTCCCCAAAACTACCATGTGTAAATTACTTAAGAATACAATCTCTTCTTCCATTTCTTAAGAGTTTTAACACAAAATATGCCACTTGAATTCGTGAGTTTTCCTACAGGCTCTTAATCTATCACAAGAATTTCCCAGTTGGTCATACAGTATCTGACATTCTTGAGAAGCATTAAATGAAAGAAATGGCTCTATTTTAGTCTTATTGATTAGTGTTCTTTGTACTAATTTTGGGACTGTCACAGACTCTGTGATGGAATTTGTATTTCAGTCCTTGGATTTGCCCTATGGTTCCAAAAATAATTTTTCATTCAGTAAATGTACCTAATGAAATATAGTTGTATACTCCAAATTCAGCAAATGCTTTCTGTTGTTTCTTTATTTTAACCCACTTTTCAAAAATTATTTGTTTGGGCTTTTTCCTTTTGATTTATACCTTGACTGTCTGGCAAACATCAAAGAATTTTTACTCTGCTTTTTCTGTTAGTGCTAGATAATTATTCAGTCTAAAACTGAAGATCCTAAATATATCAGAGACAGTGTAGAGATAATGATGCCATTATGAGGATGAACTAAATTGCTTCCATAACTTTTGTCTGATCTAAGGCAATTTCAATATAAATTTGCAGTATTTATCTAGGATTTGGATGGAAGAAATTTACATGACCCTCTGGGGTTCAGTTACATCTTCCTATGTATAAAAAACCATTTCTGAAGGTTAATGAGTTGTCTTGTGTATACACCAAACTTGAATAATTTTCTTATAGTTTGGAGTTTATAAATAAATACATAAATTTGATCCTCTTGGATTCTTCTACTGGGAAATGGAAGTCATTGGTTTCACTTTACGCTGTCCCACTGCATGTGTGATTCATGACTTTAATGGGTATTAAGTGGAATCATGCTGCATTGGTGTTATTTTTCTTGTATCACCTCTGTGTGAAAAGGGAAAACCTTTTACTAAAAACATTTGGGAGTATTTCAAACTTCCAAGTTTTAATCAGTGCTGTTTGAATAAATTTTTATTCACATAATCTTTCTGAAATATGTAATATGTGCAAAATGAATTTAGTTTTGATCCAAGCACTGCAGGTACCAGAGAAATAGCACAAAAGGAAAGACGTACCTGTAAATGTCATTTCAGCTGTGTGCAGATTGGTGACTCAGCTTGTTCAGTGCACATTGTAGTGACTTTTCTGGATAAAAGGAAAAGTTTTGCCTATCTCAAAATCTCTTAATAAAACTATATTTCTGTGTCTAATAGGTTGAAGAGAAGTTTATGGGGGAGACAGATGGAGTGTATGTGGAAAATTAGCTGAATGGGGCACAGAGGGAGTCAGTTGCTAAAACTATCTGATTCCTCTTAATTTTTTGTGGGTTAAATGAGTCAAAAGATACTGTTGAATTTAACCTAGGGATAATAATGTGGAGGAAGGCAATAAAATCGTTTATTCTCTTGAATTTCTCAGTGGTCCTGCAGTACTACTTGTCATAACAGAAAAGCTATTCCGAGACAAAGATTATGTTAAAATAGAGCTCTGAATTTGAGTTTAGTAATTTAGGTTAAAAAAGTGCATTATGGGAATTCTCTAATTATCATTTTGCTTTATCTTTTTAAACTAGAAGGTTTGGTGCTATGCTGAAGCATAAAAGAGAAGATGCTGAATTATAGAAATGTGTAGTCCTTGCCTTATTTTCCACCAGCCCAAATTACTGTAATCGCACTTTGTGGTGATAAAATGGTTAGAGGGCAGGAGAAAAACGAATTTGATTTTATTAAAATCGGTTGAAGCTGTAACTAGAATTGTCATTTGGTGTCACAAAGATGTGCATGAGAATTTCAGTTTGGGTCTAGAGACTGCAACAGTACAGACCCTTGCATGTGGATTGCCTTAGGATATGTACTTTCTTCTGCCTTGACAATTTTTTTTCTTCCTTCATTAAGGAGTTGGTTAATTATTTATTAATGCTCTCTTTCTGTTCTAGAATTCTGAAGTGTCTGTTTTTGAGGTCAATATTCGCTTCATTGGCGGTCTTCTGGCAGCATACTACCTTTCAGGACAAGAGGTAAGGAGATTGAAAGGTGTCTGAAATTCATTGTCTTCTACCAAATGTGGCATATTGAGACTTTTGTGGAATCTTGATTTCTCAGTAGCTTGCAAACTAATTTCACTGTAGTCAGATGTCCAAAATAACAAAATTCTTAGAGTATGTAATCTTTAAAGTTTGTTTCTGAGTAGGTCTCTTGGCATTTAGGACACTTGGTTACAGTTCTGAAATGCTTCTTTTATTGAGATGTTTTCAGAAGATATCCACTCAAATAAGCATCAGCTTGAAATGTCAAGTGAAATGTCAACCTTTTCATGCCAACAATAACTTGTTTTGATATTCTGTAGCTCCATGAAGGTAGAAATAATAGCTTTGTCACTTGTCCTGCAAGGATGTAGGTTTGCTTCATCAAAGTGCTACTCAATCTTCTTACCATTTTCTTGGTGACAAACTGGGAAATAGGAAGCCAATTTTATACAGCTTCTGAAACTTCTGTTAAAACAATGTAGATTCATGCTTGGATTCACAGGATGCATGTCCCCAGAGACTTGCAACAATGGACTTCCTTAGTCCAGCAGTCACAGTACTGTGACCTCTTATTTCACATACTTTAACAAGAGTAGAGCTTGACTCCCAGCTCTTCTCATATCTTAGGAGCTGCATGAATTTAACTTATTGCCTGTGTCTTTGATTCTTTGGTTTTGTCCTGTTATTTTTCATGACCCATCTGTAGCCCACTACCAGGCATATTTCATGGCTTTCAGGTGTTCTTAGGTAACTACTTCCTTTGTTTAGGGAAGCACCACATATGTACCAACAAGTTCTCAGGGATTTTAAGACTGCAGCCCTAAAAGTAACCAAGAGAAAACTCATAATTTATTGTCTCTTTATCTGTGAATTTTCTCCTTTATGAGGGTCTTCTCTTAGGAAGAAGAGCTCAGCAGCAAAGCAAAAATCCTGTGTAGCTCTTGAAAGAAATGGGTGGTTTAGTTTTCATCCAGTGCTCCTGCTTCACCTTCTTCAAACTGCACCATGCTCCTTAGAGGTATCTACTGTGAATATGAAAAACCTCAGAGAAAAAGCTAGGATCACACGTTCACAGCTGAATTATTTGTATATATTGATACTGCACTTGTGCACAAGCCCCTTAAAAAGAACTTTTTTGCCCCAGTATGCAGATGGGTGCAGCCAAGCACTGCCAAAACATATGCTTTGCCTGCATTTGTAAAGCAGAGTATTCTTTCTTAAATTTGCTTCTAACCTTTTGGTAGAGTCAGAATAAGCTCTTTTGCTTAAATAGCTTTAATTTCTTTCCTTCATAGAAAACATCTACCCTTTCTTTCCTAAATGTTGGCTGGGCTGAGTCTTTTGTTTTTAAGATTTTTATGGCATCATTCTCTCCAACAGACTTCAAATGCTTCATGGCTTGTGATACAGGATTCCCGTCAAATGTCCATATGTATCATCTTTATTTTCCTAAGGAACTGCTAAAAAAAGTGCTCAGACTGCATTTCTTTCAAAATAGTGTGGCAGCTAGGATTGCTTTGGGTATCTGAGACACTGCTTCATTTGCCAAGTTGGATGGGTTTTCTCTGCAATTTGTCGTTGTGGATATGACAAGGAAGGGATTTTGAGGCTCTTCAGCAATTGAGCCCAGGAGAGACACCTGCGTCTGGGAACTCCTTGGAGTTGGAAACAGGTTGCTTGAGATGTGATTTCCAATCTGGTCCTCTCTCTTCCCCAAAAAGGGAACATATTCCTGAGCTCAGGATTGGGACATGGTTGATTTCTTTATTCACTGCATTCAGACATGTGAGGAGCACTTTGTAGCATTGCTAAGACAGACAAGCCTCTTCCCAGTCTTTTGGGTGTTTTACCTGATCAGGTTGTGAATGTGCACGTGGGCTTACACCTTTAGGCAGTCTCTGTCTCCTGGTAGGTGTCCTTTCTTTGTTCATCGAGCCATCATTTGCTTGATCATATTCACTTACCCTACCTTGTTGATATTCCTGTCACCTTCTTCCTATCTCCAAGCCTCTACTTCTGCAAGGCTGTTGCTAGATTGGTTTTAGAAGGTTTTCATACTGATTTTCCGTACTTTTGCATGTCTTGTTTGATGTATTTATAATAAGGTCCAGTACAATGAACTGCTGCTTTGAATTAATTCTGTTTTTTCCTTTAAAGAAATATAAATTCTGCTTAGGTCTGCAACAGGAGTTACTGCTGTTTGGTGATAGTTACTAAAGCTGCTCTTACTTCATTTGGACTCCTGCCACTTAGTGTTGATAAAGGTGCTGTAGGGACAACCATAAAACAATGTCCAAGATTTAATATCAGCTGTGGAACTGTAATAATTTGTAAATGACCATGTCTGGAGAATTTTAAAGTCTTCATGGTGTATCTACGATGACCTTTGTTGGGAGAGAGTAACTGTGCTTGACAGGATTCTATCTGATTGATTAATAATGGTAGCTATTGACCATAGTTTTCAAGTACAGCAGATTATTAATTTAGATGAAATAGTCCTTTTCAATGCTTTTATTGAAAACATGTTAGATTTAAAATTTATTTAGCATGTCTAGTGGCATGACTTTGTGGGTTCCATGCTGTATTTAAACTGTCAGTTACTGCTATTACTTAGAGGAGCATCAACTGAGATCATGGTTTTAATAATGCTGATTATAGGTAATGGTAGAATTTTAAGCCTTTTTTACTAAGATTGTGAGTATTGCTGTCCTTTCATCAGTAAGGGTTCCCTCTTGCTCACTGCAGTGAATGAGTGAATAATGAAATATATCTCCCATACAACCAAAAATAAAGTTGCTGTTTTTAGCAGCTGACAGCTTGGCTGAAAATGCTGTAGGGCTTGTCCTGTCCAGTGCCGAGTCACAGCCTTTCTTTGTGAAACATGACATGTGTAAAATTTTTAACAGCTCAGCCTTTCACATGTGGGAATTTCTGGTGGGCTTTCATAAGTGATGAGCATGTAAAGCTAAAGCTTGAGAAGGATGCATTTTGGTGCAAATGTCATGGTTGTCTTGCCTCCCTGTACCTGTGTGCTAAAGTAGGGAGACAAAATTGTTTCCCTGTCTAACAGGCTGTTCTCTTGATGTGTGAAAGATCACCATCTTTCTCCATTTTTCCATCTCAGCGTGCCATTTGAATGGAAGATAATCAAGATACAACTGCAAACCTTAACACAGTGGAAAATTTGCCCATGCATTCTGTTTCAGTCTTCTGAAGTTGAAGCAACACTGATACCTCTCTGGTGGCAGAGGTTGTAGATCTGCAGTCTGGGGCCCTTGTTTAAATCCTCTGCACAGTATGTTTTTCCTGGCTGATTGTGGACAGGCCATCTGGTGTCTGGCTAGGTGTATGTTACCAGATGAAAGTGTGTTCCTTCTTTGTCTCAGTTCCCACAGAGAAATGAGGTCTCAATCTGTCATCAATTTTGAGATTCTTTGAGGCAATGACTTTTCTGCAGGGTACATTATTGAACTATATCGTGAATATATGCTAAAATCATGGAATATAGGATCATAAAATGGTTTGGGTTGGAAAGGATCTTTGAAGATCATCTAGTACAACCCTCTCACCGTAGGCAGGGACAGCTTTCTACAGACACATTCCTCGGAGCCCTCTCTGACCTGGCCTTGAACACTGCCAGGGAAGGTGTGTTCACAGCTTCCCTGGGCAGTGCAACCTCGTTACCCTCATTGTAACAAATGCCTTCCTAATAGGGCCCTAAGAGGACTTTGAGCAGCCTGATGTGGTGGAAGGTGTTCCTTCCCTTGGCAGAGGTTGGAACTAGATGATCTTTAGGAGTGTCTTCCAACGTGAACAGTCTTGTGATAATATCCACTCTAAAACTACCCTCTTTCAGTTTTAAAACAGTTGTTCCTTCTCCTGTCATTAGAGGCCATAGTAGAAAGTCCTCTTCATCTTTCTTGGAAGCCAGGCCTCCTTCAGGTGCTGGAAGGTGCTAGAAGGTCCCTCTGGAGCCTTCTCCATGCTGAACAACCTCAACTCTCTTAGCCTGCCTTCAAAGGAGATGTGCCTCAGCCCTTGGATCATTTTTGTGACCATCTTCTCAACCTGCTCCAACAGGGCCACATTCTTCTTTTATTGGGACCCCAGAGCTGCAAATGGTATTAGGGTCCTCGGTATAAGTGGGGGTTCAGTGTATTTTTTTTGAAATGGTATAAATGAAAGAAAGAGGAGGTTGGACCAGATGATTGCCTGTGGTCCCTTCCAACCTGACCGATTCTGTGCAACAGAGGGAAGCTCAATAAAAAATGAAGGAAAAAAGCATGTTCTCTCCTGGGAGTGCTGTGTGTCATAAAATAATAGAATCATTTAGGCTGGAAAACACCTTGACAATAGAGTTCAGCCTCTCCAGGCAGACTCTCTTGTATTTTGCAGTATGCCAGATATTTCTTCCCAGTTCCAGTAAGCAATCTGTGCAAAGTGTTCACTCATTTTTACTCTTTATTAAATTGTATGCTAATAGGTATAATCTCTTAAGTACCTAAATACCTAAATAAGAAATGCAACATTCATTGTGTCTATATTTAATAAGGAGCCACTAATTAAATATTTTTGAGGTATAGGGTTTATGAGAGTTGCTTAGTAGAATTGTGAGTGACTGGGAGACATACTGTGAGAACTAGGCACTCCTATTTTCTACCCCAGGTTGTGATAGAATGGATAACATGTTTGTATTTTACATTTTGATCAAACAGGATTGTAGTTAAAGTGTGTGAAGTGCAAGCTTCCCACCTTCTGAGTTGAGAGGAACCACTGTGCTTCCTCTTTTGCGTCTGTCAAATAGATTTTATAGTCCAAAATAACATATTGATGGTAAAATATGTAATGAATTCTTATCTAAGTTGAACCAGACTGTTTCTCAGTAATCCCTGCAACAATCCTTTAATTTCTGTAAGAACTATGTACAGTCTTCATTATGCTTGTGGGTTGGGGGTGAGGGACAACACTATGATACAGCTGATAATGTAACAGAAATAAGTAGAAATTAAATGTTCCATATGCCTAGTTTGGAGTAAACATTGAGTATGGAAAACCAGCCTTACATGATTTAAAAAACAAAAAATAACTGTCAATAAAATTCCAAAACAAAATAACAAAAAACCCAACTTTTTTTTTATGTGGTTGCATTAAGGGATTTTCTTTCTTTAGTGCATTGTACCAGCACAAATATAATTTTTCTCTTTAGTTATGAATCCATGTGGTTTTTTATAGTTTCCAGTGATGCCTGGCAAGGCACTGTTTAGCATTTTCCCTGGAACAGTAGGCTTCTTTGTTTATTCCAAGTTCATTCCCTAGACTTACTGTATAAGAATGTTTTGTATTCTTTATGATTTTCTTTAACTTAGTATCCAGCACTAATGAAATAAAATATCTTGATGTCACTCTATTGTATGTAACACCATCAGGATAGAAATGCTTAATGAATGAGTATCATGTATACAAGAAGATTAGAGCAAGATAAACTACTTGTATTTCACAAAAAGAATGCTATTGCAATTTGTACTCTTATTAGATTAGATCTGTCTGTTCATACAGTCTTCTAAAGTCATTTTCCAGGGAGGTTGTCTGGAAATGAACCCCAGCATGACTGGTTTCTGAGGATATGCCTCTGGAATTCTTTGATCTCCTTTTGTGTCTATCTAGTTCTGCAGTTCAAGATTTTATTCAAGATCAGTCATGTTTGGTGCTTGGTTTTTCTCTGGGTAAGATGGGGTTTTTCTCTTCTGTATGGATGTTGGTATTAATAAATTCTTTTTTACAACACAAATTATCTAATTGATCTTTATTTGGTATATGATTAATTATATGTTCTTCCACTTCTTTCAGTCGCATCTGTGCATCTGGGTCTTTTTGGGCATCAGGGTAGCTGATACTGATTTCTGAGGGACGATAGGAGCAATGTTTTGTAAAATCACTGTATGTCCACAAAGCTTTCAACTCCTGTTGCAAAAGTGCAGCAAGCATGCAAGCAGTAAGAATGAACTGCACAAGGCAGAAATGAGTTGGCTGATCTCTCTGTGTTAATGCTGAAAGAATGAAGCTTGCCAACAGACCACAGCAAAGAGCTGCAGGAGAATTTACAAAATAGATCCATGATGATTGTGTCTGAATGTAGAATTTGTGAGAGTAGGCTACCAGGAAACCAGGAGTTCCAGTGTCGTTAAAGACTAAAACAGTAAAAGGACTGTTGCAACCTGATGTAGGATATCACACTGGAATTTTCAACAGAAGTTGAATTTTCTTGTGATGTGCTGCATCAAGTGGTCCAAGAGTTGTGATTTCTGCTATGCTGTCCCCAGACCTGGCTAGGGAAGGAGCAGTCAGTATGAGGAAGACTTCACAGATGACAATGCCAGAAGAAATCAGCTTCAAGCCTTCCTGTTGGGTGTGTGAAGTTCTTTGAGCTCATAAAAGCAGATGGAGATTCCTAGAGCATCTTGCAGGACCCATTGTTCCTTATTTCTGAAACCCATCCAAAAGACAAGAGTGAAGATACTGAACCCTGCTATGAGCAGTATTTTCACTTCCAAGTGTTTGTGAGCACACTGTA
The DNA here is from genome assembly GCF_028018845.1 of Melospiza georgiana. Taxonomy (NCBI): domain Eukaryota; kingdom Metazoa; phylum Chordata; class Aves; order Passeriformes; family Passerellidae; genus Melospiza; species Melospiza georgiana. The sequence goes on from NC_080431.1 coordinate 81,117,168, forward strand.
AATGAACTTTCTGCTCTCCAAATGGCAATGTCTTCAAGGAGGGAGGGACAGACATCTGCATAGTCTAAGTGTTGTATACATGCAGAATCATCCTGTAATTAAACACAGGGAATGATCATTGGAGCAATAAAGCCCAAATAAGACAAAGAACAGTCTTGTACCAGAGGTTATTGCTCTGTGTTCAAAATCCAATTTTTTTACAGTAGTATTTGATGAATTGCTGTCACTGCTCCTCTATGGCTCCTGCCCAATAGCCTCCAGCATGGATGATACCCACTGCTAGAATGAACGTGACTGCCTGCCAAATGTCTGTCCAGCTTCTTGAAAAATAGATAGATACAGTCCAATTTTTTGAGCAAATCTCCAAGAATAGTAATCTCTTCACAGGGATCCCAGTCAAAGGCATGTCTGCTGTCTCTGGATGCTGTGACATCTTCCCTAAAGGTTAATAATCCTTGAGTACTATTTCTTCTCCATTCTGTGGAACTACTTCTTGCTTTAGAAAAGTTTGTATTTCCAGAGTGGCTTGGCATACTTACTTCTTACACAGCAAGCCCTAGCCAAAAAAAAAGAGCCTCATCCATTGATAATTACAGAGTTATCAGCATCTCGCCAGGAGGGAAGAGAGTCTTCTACCTTTTATATATCAAGCCTTCCCCTTCCCCATGGCTGCAGCCCAGTCTGTGACACTGCATGGCTATCTGGTGGCTAGCTGTGGTGGTGAGCCCTCATGACCATGGATCCCCTCTGGGGCTTGGTGTCACCTGTGGGAGTTGGTAAACTCCCTCAAATAGCAGTTTCAGCCTGGGTTAGGGATTTTGGTGTTTCCCCTGTGTGTTCCCAGCATGCATTATTTTCTGTTTTCTCATAATATGTGCTAAGTGAGATACTGTTTATATGGAGATAAAATCCTCTAACACTGAAAGAGAGTACCTGGAGCAAACATCTGCAGGCACTTGCAGGAGCTATGTCTCCAGGTAGGAGAGGGCAGGGTGTAAAATGCATATCATTGTCAGGAGGCTGAGGAGATGTAGTTAACTGAGACCAAGAGAGTCAGAGGAACATGATGTTACATGGATCTATTTTGTTTCACTACAGACTTTCTTTCAGGTACCTAGATTTTATCTAAATTAAGATGGATCCTTTGAATGTGTGGATTTCCCCTGTCTTTCTGAACATTAAAGAAGAAATAGTACAAAAACATGTAAATAGAGCCCACATCTATACAGACAAACTCTTTAATGGTCATTTCAGTGAGTAAGCCTGTTTTATTTTCTGATCCTTAAAAAGTCATTGCTTGTTTTGATGTGCCTACGCTATGATTTATTAAAAAATTATATCACAGGCTCTAGAATGTATCTGCCAAGTTGGTTGTTTTGAGCTAGGATTTCCACCAAAACATGTGTGTGTGCTGACTATAGTATCATGCTACCAGCACTCCTCTGTTCCATGTCTGAGATGGTCACTAAATTCCAGGGTGCTTGGGAAGTAGTGCTCTGTTCTGCAAATGCATGAAATGCAACCTCAGCCAGAGAGGTGATCACAGAGGAAGGGCTATTCAGCCATCACCCATAGGTTCTGTGAGGGAGAGTTGGCAGGTGTGTGTGTGACATCTGTCTTTATCAGCACCCAGGCTGAACTTCGTGTTCTTGATCTTTTTTGTGGAATTGTATTGGACATATGTCCCATTAATGTGCGTGAAGGTTTACAGTGTTGTGAGAGAATGTTGTCACGCTCGTTTCAGGCATTAGTAATTGCAAAGTGGATAGACTTGAGAATAAAAATAGTGAAGATAGTTACTGGATTTGGAGTGCTTCAGTGATCAGGAGTATGACATTACCTTTTCTCAGCAATTAGCACTCTGAGTGCCTGTGGCCCTCTCACATTAGAGTCCTTAAAGCTTCTGACAGTTCAGCACATTTTCTGAAGCAAGAAGAACCAGAAAAAGGAATGTGACAGTGATCTCTTAAAACTTGGATTTAACTTTTCTAATAGTATCTGATAGAAAGTCTGTAACAAAACCAGACATTGAGCCCATGGCCTTGGAATTGCTCCCCACAAAAATTCATCTGTAGCTATTTCCAGTTCTTGCATGTGTTCTGGTTTGTAGGCAAGGTGACTGAGAATTGGGCTAAGTAAGTGATACTTACATTCTCTGCCAAGAGCTCCTTTGTTAGCAGTCCATAAGAGATTTGTAGGGTAGGCAGGAGTGACCCCATCTTGCCTTTAGAGTAACTAAGTGTTCTCTGGTACTAGCAGCATTTGTCTGAGGAGAGAGTGCACAAATGACCCATTGACTGCTTGCTTTTTTCATGAAGTGAAGCTTCACAAATCTTTAAAACTTATGGTGTGAGTGGCAGTTGGAAATAAAATATTCCTGCTAGCAGTAGTGCATGGAATGACAAAAGCCCAGAGATGGATGGAGAGTCGCTTGTTGCACAGTGTACATGGCTGTGCTTGAGGAACAGCGTCAAGTAAGGAAAACAAAGTGAATGTTATTCTAAATGTCTCTTGTGTGATAGCAGCAGGAGGACACTTACACCATTATGACAAAGTGTTCTTGTCTGCTGCTGATTTATTAATATAATAAAAAGGGTAACTTATTGTTTTATTTTTGTTGAACAAAGTTATTTACGGTATTTGCAACATAAAAAAATAGAAGATTAATAGTTTACTCTGTTTACTTTTGTCAGCTTTAGATATAAAGCAGTTCATTTACATGACTGTCTTTTTCATCTTTTTAAACACCATCAAAATGATATATCTTTCTGGGCAGAATAGTAATATCATTTGTGTGGATCAATCTAGCCTCAAATCTCATTTAAAGTAGAGCACGAGGGATGTTAAGTACCTGATACTCTATTAACAGATAATCAAACTAATCCTTTCCAGGAATCTGACAGGCAGCATCTCCTCTGTTCAGGAAAGCTCATTAGTCAAATTATGTTCTATGTGTCAATGGATATCCCCACCAACCAACCTAAATAGATGAAATATGGGTCTTCAGTAAGTAAGACAATACTGTGTGTACTGGTTTCACGGGATTCTTGGCTGTACTGATGAAATTACCTAAATTAAAGCTTTAAGGCCTATCTAAATTAAGTTTTCAAAGGGTGAAAATTTCAGAAGAGTTAACAGCATTGTGTATGTCCTATTCAATGAAGATGGGATTTGAGCTTGTTGCCAGGAGATGAGCTGCTTATTCATAAGTAGTTGTGACAGCTCACTGGTCTCTTAACAGGACACAGTCTGAAAAAAACCCTCTATTTTTCTTTGACTCCTAAAGTGTTGTCTCATATTGGGCGTTGCCACAGCTCACTGCAGTGCAGATCGCAATGCTTGTGCAGTTTCTGTTTACCAGGCTTGTAGTAAACATTTTCTTGACTGGCAAAGGACACTTAGCCCAGTTTATTGCTGCATCTTGGTGCTGCACGACACCTAAAGCAGAACACTGACTTTATTTTGAATTTGTTTCTTCCACTCTGATTGGAAATAGGTTTTTTCTGTTAGTGTAATATACTTTAAACTGGTGGAAATAAAGGACAATTTGATTTAGCACTAGAAAATAGAATAGCTGTGCAGTGATACCTACTCTTAAAACTCATTCTTTGGCCATGTTCCTGTGGAGGGCTGTAAAAGCTAAGAAGGAGCAGGTCATTGGTAATTATTGTTCATGTGTCATGTATCTCCTCTTGACCAGGTCTGTGAGTTTGTCTGTCCCTCTTCAGTAGTTTAAGAAACACATTGATGCTGATGGGCACCAGTGACAGCAAGCACAGTATCCTTCCTGTTGTTTTTCCAGACATTTGTTTATTGGCATTACTCTTGACATAGTAACACATTAGTTTCTACCATGGAGTTTTCCTCTTCTTTCCTCCTGAGGATTTTCTCACTTTATCTGATCCAGAAAGGAAGTATGGCATTGTCTTTTGTCAACTGAAAACACAGTTCTTCCAGCAGGATTTTTTTTCACTTTGAAACAGAACTGAAATACAACTCTGGACATACTGCTTTAAATTCAGCATCTTTGGCTGGCTTTGACTTTTGGAACTTGTTCTCATTCAGTACTAACTCTTTATGTTTTTGTCTTGAAAAGGAATTTGCATGCTCACTGAGAACAGATATGGTGAGAGAAAAAGAAATGCCAGGAATGCTACAATAACTGCTAAGCAAACCCACTAGAATCTAGGAAAATTTTAACAAAAAATATGTTGCCTCTAATGGTGTGTGCACCTACCACATGATAAAGATTATGAACTCTTGTTATCTTAGGAATCAAGAGGATGCTGTCTGCAGTAACATTCTGTTACCATTTATGAATTGGAAAATAAAGAAACAAATATTTAAAGGAATGACCAAGAAGTTCTCTAGCCTTCCAACTCAGCACATTCTGTGATTCTGTGATTTTTTTTTTCAAAATACAAGATTGAAGATAAGTGCCTATATCAAAATATATCAAAATAAGGCAACTATGTGCATTTTAAGAAAAGGTCTTTTAAGGTAACCTAGGTAATTGTGAGCCAGATAGTCTGATTTCACTTTTTCTGCCCACACCAGAAATTTATATAATGGAAAATAAGACATGACCGGTACATTAGTGATTTGACAATTCAAGTCTTAAGAATTTATATCTGACTGTAAGTTTGCTCTTGTTGAGATGGAAAATAAGTAGAAAACTCCTGAGAAATTTAATTGAATGTTCATCTAGGCCTGTGTAAATTAAATCCATTTTAGTGTTGCCAAAGGTGTAGGTGCAGACTGGCAGCTACAAGAAAAATGAGCAACTCATGTTGAACAGACCAACATGGGGTCAGAATAAGGGATTGCATTTTGAGTAGTTGTGGCTTTGGAAGAGTATGTGAAACTCAGAAAAGGCAAGCTGCTCAGCTTGAATCTCTGGTATGAAATCCTGTGGCAAAAGACCTATGAGCATTTGGGTTTATAAATAGGAACTTCACATATGAGGAGGAATTTATTTCTGTTGAAGTCATTAACAAGACTTACAAGACTGCTGTTGGTATGCTGCAAGCTTCTTGGCAATAATGTTCTTAGAAGGATTTGTAGAAGCAGTAGAAAGTCGTGAAAAGTAAGAGGACTGGTAGTTGTGCCTCCTGGACAAGTGAATAGTCAGGATGTGATACAGGCCACAGTCCAGATATCTCTCTGAAGGGAGTCTTCCCCTTCAGTACTGCTTAGTGATGTATCTGCGTAAAGGTATCTTGACACTTACTCCTTTATTTTATGCAGATGATTAGATTGTTGTTCTTGAACCTTTTCTATTTCATTTATGTGGCATAAAAGAGCAACATTTTTATCTTATAGTTCTGATCCTGAGAACTATAAATTATGCTGCAGGAGTCTGGATATTTATCTCACCATTTTGTCAAAACAAATGTCTGGTTTTTCAAGTGCCTTGCAGAATTTATGCTACTGTGAAGATTCAGTGCTTACTAATTCATTGCTCATAGGTTTTGCTTGCCAACTAATTTTCTGTCAGAACTTAGTCCATATATGTATATATAAACTGTAGATAAGCTACATATCTGTTGATTGGGGAAAAGAAGCCAGTTCATAAAAAAGAAAAAAACAAACAAAAAACAACCACCAAACACTATTTACTTTAATCAGGTGCAGTGTAATGTGCTTTGCATCTGTCATTGTGTCAGGAATATGTTTTTGAAGATGTAAAAGCTGTACGATTTTTTTACCTTTTTCTTTCCCCCTAGACTGTGATTTTTGCATTGTAATCTGTCACATTGCCGCAGTGGGAGAAGGGAGGCTGTGTGTATAATGACTGCACATAGTGTAAAACAATATGTAATTTAATCTCTGTTTAACTTTTCTTTGTAAAGGCAAATACAGTCTAAAAGGGACTGAGTCATTTCTGACAAAGACTAAAGGGGAAATCAAGACAAATTTAAAAGGGAAAGCTTGGCAGGGAAAGATTGGCAGCACATTCAAGAGAAATGGGAGACAGAGGAATAACTGAGAAAGAAAGTAGAAATTGAGACAATCTAAGCATAGAGCTGAAGGACAAAAAAGAGAAATATATGGGGAAATATATTTCATGGCATAGAAAAAAATATATGAGAAATTAAGGAGATATTTGTCATGAATAGAGAAGGTGCTAGGAAAAGGTGTTGCCGAAAGGAAACCAATGTCAAGAGAGATTAATAACCACAGGAAGTAGATAACTTCCATTGCATAAAAATGGTTCTAATAAAACTTGTTAGCTTAGTACGAACATCTTAATTATTTGACTTCAGAACCATTTCTTAAGGTTTCTAACGCAGATTTTTCTTCTTAAAAATCACAGAGTGAGTGGATCATCAGTTGAGTTGTGAACTTCAGGCATGTAATGCAGTCTAACTCAACTGAGAACAGCTGGTAGTACCAAAATACCAAAGACCATTGATTAATAGAAAAAACCCAAAAAACAGCACTCCAAGGTTCATTGATACCATTTGCTTTGCCTGGATGTGTTTGGCTACAAAGGCATGTTGAAAGACCGATATACTAGAGTCAATTCTAGTTCCTAGGACTATGTTTTGGAGATGAGAAAGTGTTTTTCTCCTGTCACATTCCCCAAGATGTTTCTCATAATCCTGTTACTTTCAGCTGTGCTCTTGGCAGTCCATCCATTTTATGTCCTACCTTCTTTAGATCTCCATTCGTTCCCTGCCCTTCCTCCTGATGCTTTTGTATCTCCCCTTCACTGCCTATTTATGCTTCCTTCTTTTACCAGCTTCTCCCTGACACTTCACCTTGTAGGAGGGAGGGGACTAGAAGTCCTGTGCTTTACCACTTCTGCTTCCCCACTGGCAAAGCTCCATGCTGATCTTCTGTCCCTTGATGGTTCTTTTCTCCAATTTCCTGATGGCCATTCCGATTAATTTTTCTCCCTTCTCTGTCTCTGTTCCCTTTCTCCACAGTTTAAATCAGTCTTTCTCTGTGCCAGCTGCTAGTGGGGGAACATTTAATCCAGAAGCCAGGCATTGTCCATGCTGTCACATCTGGTTCCCTCTGCTACTGGAGTAGCTCCCACAGAAAAAGGAGATTGTGCTTAGGCATGAGTGATTGTGGTTGGTGTGTTGTGCAAATTCAAGATTGTTGCTTTTAGTTCAGGGACCATTTTTTAACAAAGGTAGCTAAACTGGTAGGTTAATACTGCTTGTGCAGGTAAACTTAGAGTGAAGAAGCCAGAGATATGAAAAGCAGGAAAGATGAAGCACAAAAATTGCTTACTACTGTAATAATAATAATAGCAGAAGAAAAATTAACTCAAGACTGCCATGGTTTTTGGCTCAGACAGGATGTGAAGCAATATGCTACATCTCCTGGAATTATCAGATTGAGGAGGCATTTATATGCCAGATTTTCATCACATTTATTCTGAATTTTAAGTCATATGTGATGTTGACTGACTGCTGTAAAGTGCCCTGGATTTGAAGGCCCTTTAAAAATTGAGAACATGTAACATTTCTACTCAGAAATGCATGAAATCTGTGCCAAGGAAGCTAATACAGCTATTGAAGTAAATGGAAATTATGCAGTTTAATTGAAGTATTATTAGCCAGTGCCAGGTAGTTCAAATATGATTAGCTAGTTGTCCAGTTCATGCCAAATTTTTATTTTCAGATCTTCTAAAGCAAAAATGTTGAATATTTCTAATAAGCTAATATATGCACAGACTTTCTCATATGGATTTTTCAAAAATATCAGTAGTGTGAAACCAATGAATATTTCATTACATCCTGAGATGCCTCAGTCAACAGTAACTGGATTCCTCATGTCTCTTGTCCAGGAAACCAGCTTTGGAAAACTTTTGAAGAAGGTAAAGATAGTATCACTTAAGAATTCTGTTTGGAAATCTTTCCCTGCTAATCATAGAGAAATGCCAGAGTATTTATCTTTTATCTAAGAAGCACTATTTGAATATATGATTGCTAATTTGTAAAATGTAAATAGGGGAAGTTGTAGTCAACCAGATAATATCTGTCTTATCTGCAGTTAACTGATGGAGTTGGAGTATTTTTGTGTGTTTATTTTTCAGCTCATTTGTAGACTGTAGCTGAACAGTGTGATCAGGTAGGCATTTTAATGCTTTTAAGTACAACTATTAACTAGGATAGTTCTCTTAGAGTGTTACGATAAGATAGAGAGTTTCTTCCCATTTCTTTTGATTGCCTTTGTCCCTGTATTCATTATTCCAAAAAAATCATTACTTGTATTTTCATCTCGAAATAGTGTAGAGCCTCTAGGAAAGAAGCAGCTTGGGATGTATGAATGGACCTATCCAGTCCTGTGGGCTTTACTGAGCTTTTGGGTTCAGAAGCAGAGTGTAGAGCACAGTTGCAGCTTTTGCCTTGGAAATTGTGATAGTTGTGATACCCTGCAATAGAATATTTTTACAAGCTGAGTCTCTGGATCCTTAAGCAGAGAAACTAAGGAGAGCCAAGCTTGTGTAGCCATGAAGTTTAGGTGTTTCATCACCTAATTTCATGTGTCATCTGAAACTGGACAGCCTTCCTTGTCTTTCCTACTGTTCTTTAAAATTGTCAGCAAAAGTGTATCTTTCAGGGAGGAATCTGGTGTGACTTCTTTAAACAAAAGTGTTTGTAGAAGTCTTGTTTGTGATTTTACTGGTTAAAGAAAATGTCAACCTAGTCAACATATTTTTAAAACTAAGGGAGTTCCCTTTTTCCACATAGAAGGAACATTCCATGAAGCATTTATTGCCTTGTGAAATGAGCAAATCATCAAGTTATGTAATATTTATGGCTTAAGTACTATCTGCTTTATCCTGTTGCTCTTGAGAGACCAGAATTCTCCTAGCCCAGGAGTACTTTGCAGCAGCGGATTTAACCAGTCTGGACTTTTATGAGGGTGAATTTGGCAGTGTTTTAAAATTCTGGAGACTGTTAGAATTAGGCAGAGTTTCTTTGCCTGTGTAAACTGCCTGCATGTAACAGCTGAGTGCCTTGCAGAGGTGTAGTAGCTTTGCTGCCAAAGCTTTAAGTGGGTATCGGTGGGCACCAGAGCTAATGCTCAAGATGAGTGTGCTGGTATCACCCCTAGATCACTTCTGCCTTCAAAAACGGCATCCAGGAGGGTCTGGGGAACTACAGCCTGGCCAGTCTTACCTCTGTGCCTGGAAAGATGATGGAGCAACTAATTTAGAAAACTATTCCCCAGAACAGCAAGGTCATTGGGGAACTCATGTTCAGCCAACCCTGATGACCTATGATGAACTGACTTTATTTCTTAAGATCCTTGTAAAGAAGTTGGTGAAGTATGGGCTGGATGAGCAGATAGTGAGGGTGATTGAAAACTGCCTGAGCAAACAAAGTTCAGAGGGTGATAATCAGCTGTGCCAAATAGAGTTTGAGGACAGTGACTGGAGGCCTACCCCAAGTCCAATCCTGTTCAATGTTTTCAGGAATGATCTGGGTGATGACACAGGTGGCACTCTCAGCAGATTTGCTGATGACACCAGACCAGGAAGAGCAACTGATATGCAGAGGAACCTCAGTAGGATGGAGAAATAAGCTTGACAGGAACATCATTCAGTTCCGTGGGGGCAAGGGCAAAGTCCCACACCTGGGGAGGAACAAACAGACCCAGCTCTGCAGAAAAGTGGTGGACACCAAGTTGACCATGAGCAGCAGTGTGTCCTTGCAGTGAAGAAGTGAATGGTATCCTGGCATGCATTAGGAAATATGCCAGCAGGTCAAGGGAGGTAGTTCTTAGCCTTTACTGTATCCAGTTATAGGCTCCATAGTACAAGAGACATGAACACACTGGAGAGAGTCAAGCAAAGGACTGACAAAGATAGTTAAAGGACTGGATTATCTCTCATTTGAGGGAATGCTGAAAGAGCTGGGATTGTTCAGCCTGGAGAAAAAAAGGCTCAGGAGAGACCCCATCACTGTGTGCAAATATCTGAAGGGAGGAAGTAAAGAAAGTAGAACGAATTGTCATGATAGCCATTTTAAGTTGTCACTGTAGTCCAGATTCAAGCTGATTCTTGGTTTTTTAACTCTGATCTTAGACTGCTGGGATGGGTTTAGATTTTTCATTTTCATATTGATTTTTTCTGTCTCAATATAATATAAATTCATAGAGCATTGCCTTTGCAGAATAAGTCTTCTCTTGTTTAAAGAGTTTCAGTCTTTTGGAAATGCTAAGTGTTGTTCATCAAGTACTTTGGTAATCATTGCAGCTCACCAAGGACTGCAATAGTACCTCAGCTATGGCATTGTCTTTACAGTATCTGCAAATTTTCCCTCCTTGAACATCTGCTACAACTCAAGAAACCTATAGTGCTGATGAGGTGCTGTTGAATTTATGTATTTCTACATCATTTCACCTCTGTAGGTAGTATAGTTTGTAACTGCCTTGCTAAATTTCACATGAACATGATTTACATTCTCCAGGACCAATTCTAGATGTGGCATACCTCTTCAATCATCACTAACAAACATCTATGAAATATACCTCAAGTGTTCTCCCACTCTCATTTCATACTATGATAGCTGAAATCTTACCAGGATCTTACTGCATCTCCCTCATCTCACAAGATGACTTTGTAATTACAAAGTGAAAATTACTAGAAGCAGATGTGTAAAGAGGGAGCTGTTTCTCCATTTCTCGGTAGCAAGATGGTCCCCACTAGCAGGGGAGAATGCCCTAGGAACAGTGGGAGCCCCCAAACCTGGGAGCTCCCAAGATTTACAGAAGCAAAATATGTTGAAATTTAAGAGCTATTCATCTAGGAACTTGGAGCTATTTATCTGACATGCAGACATCTTTATCTTATGCAGTAAGACTTATGTATCATCAAACCTGCAATGCTTATTAAGCTACTTCTGCTTTTCTTATTTTTTTTTTTGTGATAATGCTGCTTGATTTTCACCATGAACCTTTATCTCTACTTATGCAGAGAGTACTCTCTAACATGTTGACCTTTAAATGAGTGTTTAGCCACCAAAAGGCAGTGAGGAGGTGACTGCTGCAGATTGAACTCTGAAAGTACAAAGATAACTAATTTTGATTGGGCCAAGGAATACCACAAGGGTCTGTGGAATACCACAAGGTATTCTGGAATACCACAAGGGTAGTTTCCTCAAGGGTCTGAGTCTGGTATCGCTGTCAAGGGCTCTGGTTTTTCAATCTACATTTAGTAGATCGATAGATCTCCCCCATCATCTTCCTCCTTAGTGTTCAAAGGAAATGTGTTCAGGATTTGATACCAATACAGTAGTACTGATGCTGAACCAAGCACTACATTTCTGTGAACTTGTGCAGTATGTCTGCTTTGTCTGATGTTTTTTTCAGTGATCCAGGGCTATCAAGCCTACAGATCCAGCCACATTGCAAGGCCATATATTCTCACTACTTAATAACCATCAGATTAGAGAGAAGTCTGACATTTATTACTTTTTAATAAGAACGTTTCAAAGGCTGCTCTATGCACATAAATGAAAGAGATTCCTTATTTGTAGAAAACATCTATCATCGCTCTCAAAGTTAGGAGCAGAGGCCATTTGGTGCTGTTTGCCATTCATAGTGCTGGAAGGGAACACCTAACAGCAGTATTAGCATAATACAGTCTTCTGAGAGCTGAAGCCATGCATCTAGGCAGTCACTGGATACATCAATAAGGCTTTTGAAGAATCATTGAAATCTTTAAGGCCCTTTTCTGCTGCATGTTTTAATGGCCTTGCTTGGATTAATCGGCTCAGGAGCAAGCTTTCATATTGTGGGGTGGGTGGCAGGTTTGATATGTTAAGCATCAATTTAGTGGATGAAAATTATTCAGGCCCTCACAGCTGGTCTGCTGTACATACTAGTTTGTAAATACTGATTGCTGTTTTCATCTTAATGAGGGATCCACTTATCCGATTTGGGGTTTAGATTTTGTTTTTTCTGCCAATTTTCACTCTCTTTCCTTCTAGCTGCCTACAGCCTGATTTGTTTTTGAAAGGGGGGAAAATTCTTCTATTGGTTTACAGTATTTGAAGAAATAAGTGTTGGGCTAGTAAAGGCCATGTAAATTGATGGCTTTAATGTGTTAGATTTTGCCATGTAAAATGGAGACACTTTTCCAAGGCTACAGTGGCTTTGTCTTTAAGAAGATTCTGATCTGTTGTACAGTTGTGGCTTTGTGCTAACAAAGCATCTTGGGGTGGATGGTCTCCATTATCCATGAAAGGTGCTTTGTGTATCTACAGAGTAGATACCACACCTGAGGGGCAAAACATTTTAATTTTATGGATATGGAATGTGCACAAGCCATCTCATACTTGGGAACTGTGGTGGGTTGATGCAAAGTGCCCACCAAAACTGCTCTGCCACTCCCCTCCTCAGCTGGACAGGGGAGAGACAAAAAAAAAAAAATGCAATGAAAGACTCATGGGTCAGGGTAAGGACAGGAGGTCTAATTGCCAACTACTGTCATGGGCAATTAGACTCGACTAGGGGTAATTAATTGATAAAGAAAAATAAAAATTAAATCTTGAAACACCTTCCCCCCACCCTCTCTTCTTCACAGGCTCACTTTCACTAACAATTTTCTCTACCTCCTCCCCCCCAGCAGCACAGGGGTCAGGGAATGGGGTTGCATCAGGTGTTATCTCTGCCATTCCTTCCTCTTCAGGGGGAGGACTCCTCACACTCTCCCCTACTCCAACATGGGGTCCCTCCCACAGGAGGCAGCTCTCCATGAGCTTCTCCAACATGAGTTCTTCCCACAAGCCACAGTTTTTCACAAACTGCTCCAGTGAGTATGCCCCCACGGGGTTGTCACCAGCAAAGCTGCTCCAGCGTGGGCTCCTCTCTCCACAGGACTACAGGTCTGCCAGGACCCTGCTCCAGTGTAGGCTCCTACAGGGTCACAGCCTCCTTTGGGGATCCACCTGCTCTGATGTGGGGCTCTTCCATGGGCTGCAGGTGGATCTCAGCTCCCCCATGGACCTCCATGGTCTGCAGGGGAATCTCTTCTCTGATGCCTGGAGCACCTTCCTTCCCTCCTGCACTGACCTTGGTGTCTGCAGGGTTGATTTCCTGATATATTCTCACTCCTCTGGCTGCAGTTGCTCTTCTGTGGTTGGTTTTTTACCCTATTCTTAACTATGTTATCCCAGAGGCTCTACCACCATCACTGATGGGCTCAGCCTTGACCCATGGTCTGTTTTAGAGCCATCTGGCATTGGCTTAGTCAGACATGAGGAAGCTTCTGGTAGCTTCTCACAGAAGCCACCCTTGTGTCCCCCTACTACCAAAACCTTACCATGCAAACAAAATGCAGCAACATGGGTGGAAGAGTGCTAAGACAGCAGAGTAATTCTCAGTTATTCTTCTGTTTCTTGGCAAAATTAAATAATCTAAGTCTTTGTATGTATTGTGCAGAGCATTTTTAAAAGCTTTGGTGATGACTTTGAAGCAATCAGAGTCATGCTGCATTAGTAGTTATTCTTATCATCAATTTTTTCCTAATAACTAACTTACTTTTCCATGGTCCATTTTGGTGTTATTTTTTGTTCTTTGTGTCCATGGAAAAATATTATTTCCTTTTACTTGTGTTAGCCTTTTATATACTGAAAAGTCATTATCTTGTCCTCTCTTGAACATCTTATGTCTAGACTAAATAACCCCAATTCTTCTGCTGTTTCCTAATGAGCTCTATTTTTAAGGCAGCCATTCATTTTTTGTTCTTTTCTGTTTTTCTTGCCTATGCATTTTTTGAAATGCATTGCCTGTCAACAGGGAACTGCCAGGGCTGAAATAGAATCTATGAGTTCAACTCAGTGTAAAAAAAATTAAAGTAAAAATATTAAATGATAAGTAACTGTTTTGTCTGATACCAACACATTATTTATAAGCTAGAGCCCAAGGCTTTTAATGTTGTTCTTATGTTAAGTTTGAAACTTGCTAAAGAAGGCACTTTAATGAGCGCAGCAAAACTCTCTGGACACATCTGCAGTTTCCCATAAATGGCACCTCACTCACCACTGCCTGCTACATTTCTTTTCCCTCCCTCTCTCCAAAAATGCTCTTGTGGTCACTTGGCTCTGATAAAATCCTATGCAGCTGTCTCCCAGTTCTTACTCCAGCCTGCATAGGTAAACACTGTGCCAAGCACTCAGTGGTTTTTTAATGCAGAAGTAGCAGCGAGATCAGACTGAGATGACAGTAATAGAAAGTAAAGGCATGCCTTCAACCAATACATTCGGTTTTAGATGTGAAGCATATAGAGAGGGAGTGTTGTACCCTTCTGATGCTACATCAGTGGTGCTCAAGAGTCCTCAGCCCGATGGAGGTGACAGGAAAGTGCCTTTAATCACAGCCAGTTTGGGCAGGTACTGCTAACAGCATGGTTGTCTGAATTAGCAGTTCCTGCTGGTGCTCTGATGCTGAAATGGCTCTGTGATTGCCTTTTAACTGTCTTGTCCAGATTCATGCACATTTAGATCAGCTCAACCTTTACTTCATACGCTCTAGCGAAAAACTCCTTCCTCAGATACCATACATTTCAAACTAATTAAAAGCTGGATAGCAATCTAAATAGCCATTAAGAATATTCTTGAGCAAGGATGTTTCTCAGGATGTTCTTCCATTGAATAGTCTTACCCTAATGTTTCAGTATCTTTTATTAATGAACAATATGATAGTGCATAGCACTTTCAGAGAGTGCAAGATAAGAAAGCTGAAGATAAACAAATTCATATTACAAATGTCTTTCCAAACTATTTGCAATTTCACTGGAAGTCATCGTTCTGTTCTTCATTAGGTATTGAAGCTTGCTTGCACTGTAGAGGGAGTACCCCCAGATGACTCCCAGTAGATAGTTCTGTCTGGTCTTGACCCATCTGCTACTTAAAATTCGAAAAGTTCAACATGAATTTTTTATGCTTATTTATAGATTCAAATGAGGTAGTTCTTATGCAACTGGGCCAAGACCGAGGTTTTAGTTCTCTTAAGGGTTTCTTTTTTTCCCAGTTACCAGAGATTCCACCTGTACTATACCTCTTCCTTATACTATGCCTTCCTGTTCTGAATCGGTCCTTTATTCAAGGTCAAAGTGCTATATGAATTGTACTCCTAAATTTCTGTGTATTTTCTCAAAGACTGTCTTTTGTCAGTTTCTTGGCTAAAAATCATTCAAGCTGCATTGCCTCTGTTGCTTCATAGTTATACCAAATCATATTCTCAGGTATATCCTTTTTCAGTTTAGACATATCCCATCTTACAGTTCATATGGAGAACCTCTCTACAAGTTCTTTATCCTGGCTCATTGCTTTCACATTCACCTATATCTCTCCATACTCCACTGCATCAAATACAATTAGATGTCATCTTTAGTATTTTCTTCTGGTTTATTTCATGTCTCACTAGTCATTTCCTCAAACATAAAGATATAGATTTTTTTCCCACCTTCATATGAAAAATAAGGATATTCTTGATTGCTTATTTTTCAGCTTGCTTCTCTAGTGAGCATCTCTTCAGTTTCTTTCCATAGACCTTACAAATCAGCTGCTGCAGTCCTTCCTAAAGATTTTATTAATTTTGATTACAGATTATTGGTCAGGTCATTAACAATAGAATTGTAGAATATCTCAAGTTAGAAGGACCTTTAAGGACTGGGGAATCCAACCCCCTGCTTCTCTCAGGACTAGCTAAAACTGAACCATGTGACTGAGAGCATCTCCACAATTTCCTTGAGCTCTGACAGGCTTGGTGCTGTGACCAGTCTCTTAGTGAAGAACATTTCCCCTATCTGAAACTGCCCTTATGCATCTTCATTAGACTTCTTCATGTCCTATTGCTGGTCACCAAAGAGATGATGTTTCTATGCTATGTCTGTGTTGCGTGTTATTCTGGGATGTGGTAGCTTTTTTTCTAACTGTTTTGTGTGGTGCATCAAATTGGCAAATAATGTTATCTTCAGGTTAAGGAGATACTTGTCCAGAAATGTAGTGAATACTGAGAGGGCATTGATTAAAATGTGTGCTAGCAACTAACTGGTAAAAGCAGATTCATACTATGGAGTATGAATTATTATATTACGTATATCTACATTGTATTATGTATATCTAGGTACCAAATATGCCTTTGGAAAACATGCTTGCAGGTAGACTTAGAAGAATTCCCCCAATTGCTTGTCTAATAAGTGCTGGGCTCTGAGTAAGGCTATTACAGATTTATGTTCTAAAAGTAAGGAGAAATAACAGTAAAAATTACTGAGATTTTGTCTTGTCAATAATTTCTTTGGGGATTCAGACTAGAGAAGGAAGATTAGCCCTGGAATTATTTTTCATATGCATTATCGATGAAGGAAAAACCAGAGGAAACTGCATATCTGGTTTTGCATAGACAATGTTCATAAAAGAATAGGAACTCTGTCTGAAGCAAAGTCATTAAAAAGAAGTTGGAAGTTTGTAAAAGCTAAAATACTTGGGTAGGAGAGTTGTGTCTTGGTTTTTAACTGAAAAATACAAGGTATGATTTAAAGACTGTTTTAAAAAGCACTTGAATTTCCTAATAGCGGTGGAGGGAGGTGGGAGGAGACCTGATATTCTTCTGTAATAGGAACCTAAGAACTGTTGCTGGAGAGATTGGAAGGAAAGAAATCAAAATGACAAGTTTGCTTTTCATGTTCAAATCTAACCGAAAGTTATAAAGTGAACAAGTGGCAAAAAATTATAAGTTAATATATTTTTTACAATGTAAAGCTTTTTTAATACAAAGAGGTAGGTGGGGCAAGGAAATTTCAGTCTTTACAGTTCTGGGAGATAAATCAGACTTTGTAACTATTTGCAATTGATCCTACTATCTTAGGTTTTCAAGATCAAAGCAGTGCAACTGGCAGGAAAACTTCTTCCAGCCTTCAACACACCTACGGGTATACCATGGGCAATGGTGAATCTGAAAAGGTAATGAGTTTTCTTTTGTGAAATGTGTTCCTCCCCTTCCCTCCAACTTAAAATTAATAATGGCATACAGCAGTTTTTCTTAGTAGTGGGACTGTAGAAAATGCAGACAAATTGTCATTTTTGGCATGTTAGAATAGTTTTGGTGGAGTTCAGCACGTTCTAACTCATAACTGCAATACATTTTGATCCTGGGGTTTTTTTATGATTCTACAATAAACATTCAATTTGCCATTGGACCACACAGTGTATTATTCTGTGTGTTGCTCTAGAGCTTAATAATTGTTTCTTTACTCATTACAAAATCTGTTAAAAATCAAAGTTGTTTGCAGGACATGATTGAACTTACTGGGTTTTCTGTACTGTTTGAGGTGTATATTACCTTTAGAAGATTTTCAGCATTTGAGAAGATGATGGGACTCTGAAGTTACTATTTCATTTTGCATTTTAGCTTGGGGTCTGATGTGCTAAAGTGAACTGTGGTCTGTGCAGATGGAGAGGCTCCTTTAGATGACTGCTCAGATCAGACTGAACTTAGATGGTCTGCATTGCCTCATGGAAGACAACTGCCTTGCCTAATTTATGTTGTATTGCTTGCTCAGTGCTAGGATTTCCCTCAGATTTTGAGAGTGTTTTTGATGCAAGGCATTCTTTAAATTTTCACTACGTCCTTAAACAGTAGCTGAATTGGGATGTATATCTAGATTGTGTGTACACTAACTCATAACTGAAATCACTTATGAGAGGAAGTAGAAGTAATCTTCAGAAATACATAGTTAATTACAGAAATTAAAAGACCCAATCCTGAAAGGTGGTGAAAACTCCCAGATTAAATTAAACCAGAGGTAATTTAGGAGTTAGGATTAGCAAAATGGTATCACTTTGAGTGCAAAAAATAGATATGTCACGCTTTCTGCTGATTCTTTAGGTGAGCCTGAGGAACTCAAATATTATGCCAACAGTAAACATCCTGTATTCCTATGTAGACACAAGATAGGGAAGCACATCTCACACAAGTCAAGCGAACACAGCAGATCAGCAGGACAAGGCAGCAATGCTGCCACCTTCAAAACTTGTCTTACCTTGGTTCTTTTTCTTAAGAACATGCAGTGAATAAGAAACAACTGTGATTGAGCCCAGTGTTAAGTCATCATATCTGTGTGACTTCATGGTATTATATTATTTAAACATAGGACTTTTTGTCGATGAGGTTATGGTATCTTTATTCCAAAAAGATCCAACCAGTGTACCAATTGACCAATCAAATCACAACTCCTGTAAACTTAAGTGTGGGTTAAAATATTGTTGTTGCTTGCTTAATTGGCTGTGGTAGTTGTGCTGTGCACAATAATTCTGAATTTTCTGTTGTTTTCTTCCTTTCTTTATGCATATTTGTTGGAATTCAGTGGTGTTGGTCGAAACTGGGGCTGGGCTTCTGCTGGCAGCAGCATCCTTGCTGAGTTTGGTACTCTGCACATGGAATTTGTCCACCTTAGTTATTTGACAGGAGACCCTGTATATTACAACAAGGTGAGTCTCAAAAATCAATATTTTTTATCATACTTCTTATCATAAATTTAATTAAAGGAGAAGTACTTTCTATATTGAATTCTACTTCCATTCTTGGTAGCAGGTAAATATTTTCATGCTTGTATTTCTGTTACCAAATTGTTGTATTTCAACTAGAAATATATGATAACACAGGTTTTCTTATTTGTTTCGGAATACATTTAAGAATCATTATTTTTAAGCATGTTTATTTGAGCAGTCCTTTAAAACCAAAAATGTACAAATCTGAAGAAAGCCCTCAAGAAAGCTTGTGGTTCAGATTAATAAAATTTGCTACTAAAAATGAAAGAAGAATAAAAAAGATTAGATTTAACTTTGTGCAGAGGGCAGACAAACATTTTTAGTGGTGAACCTGATTCTTGATTTAATTTAGGTCATGCACATTCGGAAGTTACTTCAAAAAATGGATCGTCCTAATGGACTTTATCCAAATTATTTGAATCCAAGAACAGGCCGGTGGGGTCAGCGTAAGTATTCTTATTTTATTAATTCCTAATTAGAAGTCTACTTCTTATCTTGTTGTTGAGTTGGAGATCAGAAAATTTATTCTGTAGGGCACAAACAGCATTGCTTGATAACTTAAAATGCAGAAGGACTGCTTGAACTTGAAATCTCCTGAAATGAGTCTTTTCCTGTCTCTGTCTGAAGTCACAGAGCTCACTTTTTAGGGTACTTTCTGAAAGCAGCTTGCTGCTTAATCTGATGCCTGTCCTTATGTTTATCAGTCAATAAAATCTTCAGTAATAAAGAATGAGGCTGAAAGTATTTCCTCATTTTGATTCTGTTCCTGGTTTTGTTCTGCAAACCATCTGGTAAGTGGATTATTGTAAGGTGACGTGCATTAATGCATGTTTGTGGTGGTTAAATTGTGTTAGGCACTGACATCTACAAACATAATTCATCTCCTTAGTGGCCTGTGAAATGGCATGATGAACCTCCTTATAGATGTAAAAAAAAAAAAAAAAGCTTTGGAATGAAAAGAAAAAGGAAAAAGCAGGCATTATTGCTGACAAGTTAAGAGGAGAGATAAAACATCAAGAGAGAGACACAAACATGATTCCTTTCTTGTAGTGGCTCTTTCAAAAAAAGTTGAGTGGTTTTGTGCTTTGGTAGTGGCAGTGATAAAAGAGAATTTTTTTCTTCAAGGTTTTATTTCTTTATCTTTTATAAATGCAAGTCTATTTAGGAAGAACAGGCAAGATGATTTATTTCTGTCCTGTTTGACATCATTGATAGGTTTTGGGGATTTCAGTGGTTGGCTGTAAATATCCTGCAGAACATGTTCTGGCTTGCAAACTGAGAATCTGCTTCTGACTTTGAATCTGGTATGTGAGGGAGATGAATACAGCTGTCATTGCAGTCATTGTGAAATACTAGTCTAATCCCATCTTAAAAGCCAAAATTCTCTCCAAAGCATCTTATATCTTTGAGTGGATCATGACACCAGCTGAGATGGGCAAATGGTTTGATGGGACAAATTCTTCTGATAAATTTAAGTTTAACAACATATTTATAAATAAGAAAATATGCAAATACAAATACTCAGGCATTATTTATTCAAAAGACAGTTTTGTATTTTTGCTTTGAAACAATTTTTTATATTTTTTTTTTATTCCTAACCATCTGCTTGTGCTGGTTTTATCAAAAGCAGTCTAATGTGATGTATCACCAGGATTCTTTAGAGGCTGTTTCATAGAATCTTGGAATGGCTTGGGTTGGGAGGGGCTGGTAAAGATCATCTAGTTCCAACCTCCCTGCTGTGGGCAGGGGCACCTTCTGCTGGATCATGTTGCTCAAAGCCTCTAACCTGGCCTTGGACATTTTCAGGGATTGGGCATACTCAACTTCTCTGGGCAGCTCACCCCCACAGTAAAGACTTTCTAATATCTAATTTAAACCTACTCTCTTTCAGTTTGAATCCATCTCCTCTTGTCCTGTCACTACATGCCCTTGTAAAAAGTCCCTGTCCAGCTTTCTTGTAATTACAATGCACAGAATTAATATCTCTTGGGAATTAGATGCTCCTCATCACTAATAATAAACATACAGTGGAACTTTGCAGAAGTTTGATGGAGCTCAAACATACTATTAAATGGATTTTGCAAGATAATACATTTGGGACCCAAGTTTAAGAGTGCAAACTGAGACTTGCGTTCTGAGGATAAAAAGAAATACAAATTCTTAGAGCCTTTAATTTTTCTATGCTGATCATGAATGAAAAATTTATTTTCTGGAATTTAGTGATTGGGGTTTGAGGTTTTTTTTTAGCAAATAAGGTTCCAAGTGCATATTCAGATATTCTTGTAATATTTCTAGGATTTTTACAGTGCAGCAATATCATGGCTTAGGATAGTAGTCTCCATTTTAGTAGTTCTGCTAAAACCACAATCAGCTGCTCACTTGCCCTCTGCCTGCCTCCTGCACAACAGATCACTGGTTGAGATAAGAACAATTTGCTGGAAACAGCAGTGAGATGAGAAAATGAACAATAACTGCGAGAATATTAATAACAAAACGTATAAAACAAAGAAATGGTTTATATAGAAGAGGAGACCTGTTCTTTCCAGCCAGTTTCTTCTCCCTGAGCAGAAATTATGCCCTTTTGCTGAGAGGGGTCATTTTCCCTGCTTCTGGCAATGACCTGAGATGGTATTGAGCAACATTAGAGTCTGGCCGTGCCCCCTCCCAGCTACTCTAAAAAATTAATGCTGTCCCAGCTGAAACTAGGACAAACAGCATTTGGAAACCTAATACTCATATTGTGGATAGCATAATTCTCTACTTCCTTTCA
Organism: Melospiza georgiana; assembly: GCF_028018845.1. Taxonomy (NCBI): domain Eukaryota; kingdom Metazoa; phylum Chordata; class Aves; order Passeriformes; family Passerellidae; genus Melospiza; species Melospiza georgiana. The sequence continues at coordinate 81,138,459 of NC_080431.1, forward strand.
CAAACTTGGATGGAATGAGAAAATGTCTTGGCTGTATCCCTGGTAGATCAATCTTAGGTGCATCTACTTGAAAAAAAATTAAGAAGTTACAGTAAAGGAGCACATGGTCTGAAACACTGGACAGATGGGATGGAGTAGCAGGGGCTTAGGCAGGAATTTCTTTCTCCCTTGCAGAGGTTGTGTTCTGCTATGCATGAGTGAGGCGAGTAGGGATGATGCCTTACCACAACATCCCAATTCACGAGAGGACTCATGTCTAAGCCCCCTACACTGTTACTGGCTTGAGTCCCATGGTTGGTATTACAGGCAGGCAAGGCTTTTATGTTCCCCTCAGAAGGTAATTTCAAAGAGCATTGTATTTGGCTTGTTATATACCTTTGTACTGGAAAGACTGAGACAATGGAAAGAGTATCAAAGCATAGCTTTTCTTTTTCCAGCTTCTGGGAAAGCTGCCCTTTTCATCTTTGCTGTGACCTTTAGTTTGATGCATCTTATCTTGTACAAAGTACTTTCTGCAGATAAGTTTCTGAGAATTATTTCAGAACACATTATTTGCCTAGATACAAGTAACTTCACTCTGACCTTTCTAGTGTTGCTTTCCTTTTTTTTTTTTTTATCCCTTTCTTTCTTCCTTTCAACAATTTTTTCTCTGCTCAGACTTTTTTGGTTCAATTCTAGTTAGTTTTTTTGTTAATCTGTGCATTATTCCAACTAAGTCACGAGGGGTGTGAAATAGATAAAATAAATCAGCATAAATATATACCTAAAGATTCTGCTGAAGAACTATGGGATATAGCTGCAATATAACATATTTCTAGTGGTGGGTTTATTTTCTATTTCTGTACCCTTTATTCTAGTGGTGAGTGCCTTTATTCAAAGTAATAATAACATCAGTGGTGGTGGGAACTTAGCAGTCAGACCAATTAATGCTATAACTACCAGTTGATTCTTAGTATTAGACAAAATATATAGTGGAAGTATTAATTTAGGACAAATTTTCTCAGCAGTTATATTTTTTCTTTCTCTTTATATTTACTTTTTAAAGAAAAAATTTACATTATTTAAATAGAAGAAAAATTGTTCCCTTCTAGAAGTATTGCTGCTTTGTTTAATTTTGTTCCAACAAGCTGATAGGTAAGCTTGAATATTTAAAGAAAATTCCTGTTGCAAGATTGTGGGACAAAAGGGAAGCATCATATTCTGTGGCTTTGGTGTGGCCCCATAGGGCTGTAAACTGGATCTATCTGTACTTGCAAACAAAACCTTGTGGAAAGTTCTTGGTACCTTCTACCTTAATACTTGTTAGAGTATTTTGATTCTTTCTCAGAGCTGTTTGCACTAGGAACCTAGGCACACCCTAATTTTGTAGGGTTTAACCAAAGGTACCTTGGCCCCCCCAGTCCTCTTTGCATATCCAGTGTTCATGAATGGTGATGAGCTAGCTTTTGTAAAGGTCTTTCAGGCCTTTTGGGGATCAGCAGTTGTTACAGGGTTTTTCTGTGCCTCAGAATATTTCTGTCTTAGCCTCCATAGATCTTAGGCCATGTTGCTGTGTCTGGTTTGCCTCGTTTAAATGTTTGCTCAAAATGTGGTCTTGTGCTCTTCTTGGGTTAGGAGAAGGGGAGTGGTGTGTGTGATATGCTGTAATTTTGTCAACATCCTTCTGATGTGAGGTCCAGTGAGTCATTTCTGCTGGGGTTGGATTTATCAGAGTGCAGGCCTTTTGATCTCAGTGTAAGTAGCATGTTCTGCCGTTTCACTGCTGGGAATGACGTGCTGGGGACAGTGCCCTGAGATGCGCAGACCGTCTTTTCCACTTGTTCGTCTGCTGGAGCTTACAAAGACAAGTGCTTTCATTCAAACCAGTCAATGCTTCTCTTACAAATGCCTGAACAGCTAGAAGCAGTGAAGTAACCTACCAGTCAATTAGTAATAATCATTTCATCAAGAACAATGTGACCATTGCTTCCAGGTTCTTAACAAGTTATAGAGATGAGTCAAATCATTATGTCAGTGTGGCATTAATCTATAGGCACGTCTTTGAAGTGATTACAATTTAATTAATATAAATGTTCATTTGCATTTAATGCACTTGACATAGCCCTTGAAGAAGGGTGACAGATTACTTCTTTCTTTTACTGCCTGCCTCAGTGAAGCAGCAGCAGCCAGGGTCTGAAGCCACAGCAGGCAGGACTGAGCAGGGACTACTGCTTCATCCCATAATTTCTTTCAACTTGAATGCTGTAAACCCCAATTCTAAGAACTGCTGGGTGAATGGTTTACTGGTCATTGCTAAATCCCCATCCTTTCCTATGCAAATACTTTGTAATACAACTGGAAACTTAATGCTGTGTAGCAGCAAGGGGGTTCATTATACCCAGGAGGAGGAAAATGATAGCTAAATATTTGGGGTTAAGCTTATAATGGGCAGGCATTATTGCAGCATGGGGGTCATGACAGACATCTTTTGAATGGCTTCAGCTCAGTATTTGTCAGCTCACTGGGGTATTTGCTAGAAGGCCGAGCTGTAATGCCTACAGGAATGTTGACAGATTCCATTTTTACGTATGGGCTAAGGTGATGGTCCAGTAGGAACAAGTTATTTACAATACTTCTGTTTTGGGGTTTCAGTTTCTGTAAGACTGAAAGGAAAATAGCTGTCAGGAAGGATTTTCTAATCTCTCACATTAACCTTCAGTTGACTTTGTTAGCTTTTGGTTTACACATGGTGAGTAGTTGGATTGGTGTAAGCATTAGAACTTTGAATTTAGATTATTTTCGAAAGCAGTAACAGTGCTTTCTAGAGAAGCTTCCTAAGCAGATATAACAGAAAGTTGATTAAAAAGCTAGGATTTCAAAATTATGAAAATTGATTGGTACTGAAGAAAAGGGATTTCTTAAAAAATTAAAATATGTTGAAAAAATTTAGTTTGCATTTGCAAACATGTTAGATGAGAATACCAACTAGAAAGGCAACAACAAAAGAAAAGCCAAATCTGCATGTTATTGCAAAGTCAGGGCATGCATGTCATGTTTGCACATTTCTGTAAATTGGTCGTTCTTCCTTTTTGCTTTCCAATGCTGAAAATAAACTACTTTATTTCTTCTGGTTCCAACATCTCTTGCAAGTAATAATGTTATTGAAGAGGAACTCTAATTACTCTTAACTTCAAATCTCATTTCCTGCATCTGGGCTACCAATGGAATTACCTGGATTGGTTACTAAGAGAGTTGTCAGTTTAACTAAAGATGGGGTTTAGGCCAAATATGGCTTCCATATGCCAGAAAATAAGCAGAAATGTCATACTGTGTTAAACTTCTATGTTTATTTCACCTTAGTGATATGTGGGCACATTGACAGGTTGCTGTGAAATAAGCTAGCATGTGAATTTAGAGTGCATGAGCTGAGCATTGCTATTAGGAATGTAGCAGCAGACACCAAATTTGTCACCACCAAATGCTGATGTGATGAACATTCAGGCTGCAGTCTGTTCTCTGCTGCTTTATTCGTGTCCCCTTACAGAAAACAAGCCCCTTACTCAGACTTGCAAGTAGCCCAGTGTGGGACACTGTCATCATCTTTATAAGGACTCATTTACAGTGTGATATTGATCACAAGTGATCAGAGTATTAAGTGCACTAAATCTAAATGGTGTCTTCCATGTCAAAGTGATAGCTATCCTTTAAAGACAGTAAGAAGATTCACACAGGTTATTTAGCCTGTTACACTACCTTAGGCCCCTCTGGTGATGTTCTCACTTTCTTGCAGCTTCTTGTACCTGTTACTACAGAGTAGATAAAGGTACAACCCGGATGGCTGAATGGGAGAAGTTTACATCCTCCATTTCCCAGTTGATTGTGCTGTAGACTGGCCTTCAAATAAACTTAAGCAAGTATCTTTATGAATGTGCAGATTGCATTTTCTTCAAGTGGTCTTTAATTTTCAACAATAACTGCTTAAATCAAACCAAACACTTTTAATTTTAAAATGCTACTTGGAGGAGGCATCTGTAGATTTATTTGTCTTAGATTTACCTTTCTTTTAAAATGGTGCAAATTTCAAACATTGGAAAAAAACATTAAATTACTGTAATGAAGTCAGTGGAAATACTGGGTGAATATTCCAGGTTTTCTATGCCTGTCTGTACAGCTGGTTTGAGGCTAATGCCCTTGGGCTGAGCAAAGTAATTAAGCAAAAGGCTTAATTTAAACTCTTGCAGGTAATAGACAAACCATGAGCAATGCATCCTATCTATTTTCATTTGTGATATGATATGGTATCAAATACACAGCACCATCTGTCTATATTTATTTTTCAGAATTTAAAGGAACAGTGAAAATAAATTTGATGATAATGTATATAACATGGTTAAAATAGATAAAGAAACCACTGTATTTAGCAGACTCCAAGACCTGGGGATTCCTCTTTCCCAGCACTTGAAGGCCAGCCAGGTCCAAGTGTCTCCATCCCTGTCTGATGGATGTGACTGCTGAAGTTCCCATTTGCAGTCAGGACATATTCCAGAGGTGCATTAAAAGGATAATGATGCAGCTGCCCACACAGACAGCCACCCAGAGCCCTGCCTTGGCAGCACCCCTGTGTAGTCCTGCCACAACTCACCTGCAACACACCCACAGGTAGCCAAGTTTTGATCCTCCTCCTTATGTTCACTGTCAAATAGATGCATGGGCTTGCACCCTTCACAAGTATCCTCATGCTCATGGACCCTTCAAATAATTAGCAGAGGCTTTCAGTCCAATACTTGTGCTTGCACCCTGGACCTGTGTAGATGCAGAGGTCTCCTGTCTCCTGCTGTCCAGCTGAGAGTTTGCTAATGAACTACACATGCACTCAGGATTAAATTCACTGGGAAAAACAAACACACAGAGGTGATTTCAGTTGCTGGCACGTAAACCTGGGGCCCTGGGACCCACCATCAGCCTCTGAGCTCTGCCACCCAGCTCTCCCAGCCCCTATGATCTGCAGACCTCTTTTTGATGAAGAAGGTGCTGTCACACTCTGCGCATCCCTTTGTGAGAATGCAAACACTGAGAAAAATCAGCCTGTCAGCTGAAGGGTATTGCCCTGTCAGTGTGAGCTCTGTCTGATCCATAGGGAGAGTGGCTCTCTAAAATGCAAACTTTCAAGGGTGCTACAGAGATAGAAATCCAGATCCTGATTTATTTATCAGTTATCAGGCCTTTCATTTTTAAAATTAAGCAGAAGCTCTTTCAGTCTTTACACCTGCCTCTGGGAGATGAAAACCCTTGCAGATGGCAAGGTGAAGTGAATAATACTGAAGAATGAAGTAGTCTTTGAAAAGATTAAAGAAATACTGCAGATAAATATTTCAGATAAAAATGTAATTGTAGCATAAATTAACAGGTTGGTGGTGTGGTTAGAGATAGTGCAAAGATACTAGTTGTGGAAAACACGTCTTTTCCAGCTGAAGCTGCTCATAATCTCCTTTAACTGTGAAGATATTATACATTCTCTCTTGTACCCTTACCTATTTACTACATGCCTTGCTTAGCACAAGGAGTATCTTAAATTATGTCTATTAATACCTGTACCTTCTTTAAAGAAACTAGCAAAGTCAGGAACTAGCAAAGTCAGGAAAAATAAAATTGTGAAATATAAGGTCAAGTTCTGGCAAAACATCCATAAGCTAAAACGAAGCAAAGGGAATTGAGTCAAGTCAACCTTGTATATTCCAAAGTATTTTCCAAAACTCATCAGATAACTACTTTCTATTTGGACTTGTGAATAATAATTTCTAATACTTTAAGTTGCAGATGACTATTTTCCCCCTTCAGCTTAAGGAAAAGATTTTCTCTCTTAAATAGAAATGGTACAGAAGTAAAATAATTGCATATTGTAAAAGTACATGTGGAGTAGTTCTCAACCTGACTGCATTTTTACACATTTATTTGATTTAGCAAGTAAATTACTTTTTTAATTTGTGTTTGGAACATCATTTATAGAACTGGAGATATGTGATCTATTGGATAGTTTGGACATTTGTGTAAGCATTTATTTATGGAGGTTTTTCTATTTGAAATCTGCTTTCAGTTTATTACATTATGAACAAATAAAATTACCGCAGTATTTCTAGACTTCCAGTAGTAGGCATGCTGTTGCATATGAGGAGGTGGGGGTGGTTCTTTGCAGTTTAATTTCTTTTGCTATCTTGACAGGTGTCCTTAATTTTACTCTCCAATTTATTTTGTGTTGTTCTGTCCTTTGGAACATGCATGTGTTTTGAATAGAAGATAATCTGTGTAATCTCTGCTGGGGAATTCCCCTTGCACTTTTGCTTTACAACCTTGTACAAATGTAATTAGCTGTGTTCCAGGAAAAAGCTGCATTCAAATTTGTTTATTCATTAGAAGCCAAGAGCAAGATAATCTGTTAAAACTTTATTTTAATGAAATACAACAGAACTGTGCATTACAGGGAATGTGCTTTTATAAGACTACAAGGTTAAGATGCTCAGCTGGTCTGCTGAGCAAGATGCTGGAAGAGGTGAACAAATAAAAGCTTTGTTTAATGTGTTAAAGGTTCTAGTGTTATTGGAAGGTTAAACATGTATATGAATTATGCATTTGGAAAGAAGTGTCTATAAATAATTCCTAAAGAGAGGATTTGGATATGGTATAACTTTGGGTTATGAGAATGCTTGCATACATTGCTAGGCAAAGAGATTAATGTTTCATTTTGTTTTACCATCAAGCTATACTTTTAGAGCATGATCTCAGTGGGGAGTGCATCAATATCTAGAATTTGTGATTTGTCCCACAGCAGCTTTTCCACTTGTCTTTCTCATCTTTGTCATTTACTGTGAATTCAGTAAGTTCATCTGTATTAATGAAGTCTGGCATGTTTAGGGTACTGCCTGATGTTTTTGAGAGCTTAAACTGATGACTTTGAAGACATTAACTTGAAATCATTGGGGAGTATAAAGTTATCCTTTGACACCTCTGTGAGTTTTTAGAGTTTGATTGCCTGTGGAATCTCATTATTTCTGTGATAATTTTATGCCTAAAACTGCATTTTTGAACCATTCTTGACTAATTAGTTTCTTACAAAAGGGAAGGCTATCAAAGTCCACTTACAGACTTGTTACAGTCTTACTAAACTTTCTTGGTTTTATTTTATTCCTTCTCTGTAATGTGTTGGAGGTCCTAGTGTTTCTGTTGATGCTCTCTAGATGATTGGTAAATTCAGGTGACACATCTGTTGTCATATCTGACATCTCTTTCTTTTTATTATGTCTTCAGTATTGAGACTCCATATTCTGAGTTCTATGTGGAGATATAACTGCTGGTGGTCACGAGAGAAACATTTCCAGTTTGGTGACATTGAGAGGAGAGGGTCTCTAGTTCTGTTCTGTGAACACTGAATGTATCTGACCAATGGCATCTTTTAATCCTGAAGTTTCACTGGGAGTTGGACTGTCCTTGTAGCAGCAACCTAAAATACTGTCTCAACTTGAAGATCTGTGTGATATGGTCCCATATGACATATATAGTCAAGTAAGAGAGGAGTGGTGATGAATGCAGTCCACGTATGGTGTTATAGCTCAGTGTCAGTCACAGAGCATGGACTGAACAAGTCTTAAAATCAGCACAATTTCCCAGCACCTACAGAGTGATCAAAATGTCAGGCAGCTGCGTGCACCATTTCAAGCATCTGTCATGAGAAGAAAAATAAGAGCTACATAGACTGAAGTTTAGGAGAAAGAAACAGAGTAGCCTGGATTTATATTGCATGTGGTATAATCCAAAAGTACATCAAAAACAGGGAGTGTCTTTCCTTGCTCCTCAGAATCGCTTTTGACTGTCAGCTTCCATGTAAGAGATATATATATATATATATATATATAAATATATAAACTGCCATGTCTTTATACAGCTTGAAGGGTGAAGTTTTTGACAGTGGTTTTTCCAGCTGATTTGGTGCAGATGAATGTTGGACTAGATTTAATCTAATAAAGGTTTCCCTCTCCCATGATCTTGTTTATAATATTCAAGAGGAGAATCAAGATATTCAAGGAAGATTAAGGTGAATAAACTAAAGGGTGTAACAACCTTAAGAACTTGTCAATCCCCCTATACATGTACTCCTATTCAAAAGGACTCTGGGTTTTGGATGCATACTTGCAGCAGGTGATGCTATCCCTTTTAGCTCTTTCACAGCCACCTTGACAAGTAAAGAAAAGTCATCAGAGACAAGCATGCACGTGACTTCCCACCAATCCACTGCAAATCCCAGAGGCTTTGTTAAAGCTGCCCACACAGTTGGGATTTACAGTGACTCCAAACTTGGCTGAGAGGCAGGTGTGCTTCATTTGGGTGGCTCTGTGGGTGAGTGTAATAACCTTGAAAAGACAACTTCAGGTGATAAAAGGCTTCTGAGTAAACTTCTCAGTAAACACACTGACATAAGGATTTAATGTATTTCTAATTTTAGCATGTGGACTTGATTTTTTTAGTTGATTGGTGTTTAATTCTTGAATATGTCTCCTGAGAGATGACCTACGTCTTTCCAGAATTATAAATAATAGCTGGAATGTTTTGATGTTTCAGGAAAGTTTGAATACAAAAAACAAAACAAAACATTTGTTCCAGCTGTGAATTCCTGAGAGTGAAAGTACAGTCTGTTGTAAGATACCAAATTAGGATATTCCTTTGACATTACAGAATCGTAAATTGCATTCAGTCTGAAGAAATGTTTTGATTCAAAGAACATTAGTTACCTAAATATGTGTATTAGTTGGCTTGTTATGCTTGCTGGTCTGTTTCAAAGTATTTCTATTGTCTTTGGACTCACTCAAATTGTGCAAGTTTAACTGTTTTTAATCTGTAGTTTGATAGTCCCTACAGATCTAGGAAGTAATTTTGCTTAATTTTATTATATGAGAAACTGGTAGCACTTATAATTAAGATTGCTTAATACTTTCCATTAAATGATTGTGTTTTCAGTTTCTTGTAGCTGCCAGACTTTAGTTCTTCCAACTGGAATATTCTGTCTGCCTCAAGCTGTTCTCTTGGGGTTTCTTTAAACAACTTTGACAAAAATGCTTTAGTCATCTCTAAATGAAACTAGAAATGGAACGTGATTCTACTCAGATTAAAGTCTGTTTTTTCAAAGAGTACAGTGAAGGAACTCAAGAACCATCCATATTTTCCCAAGTCTTGTTAAAATATTCACATCTAGGTTCTCCATCTGGAGTTTTTAGAGTTCAGCTGCTCCATTCTCCAGAGCTTTGAGTGCTGAGCAGGCGTGCTCACGCACCCCCAGGTTGGGAGGAGCTGAGCGAGGTGTTTCATGTTGCTGGATTCTGTTGTGGCACCAGACTGTAGAATGGGAAGCAGTGTCTCTTCAGCTACCTCCCAACTGATAAATGCTTAACTTAAATTCTCCAAAAGTGATTCTGTTATATGAGACCCTGAATGTTTTCAGAAAAATTCTCATGCTGGTAATGTGTTCCTTAGTGATACATAGTTTATATTTGACTTAAAATTGCACCTCCACTTCCTTTTACCAGGGCTGCCTTTCCTGCAGTTAATTTACAAGTGTTTGCACTTTTAAGCCAACCACTATGGCTTATGACATCCTTAGGTTGAATTTCTGCTGTAAATTGCAGCAGCTGCAATTTCCAGGGCCTCAGCTTTCTGGATTAAAGGATTAAAAGGGGAGCTTGCACCTATATAGAGCTGCTGAGGAGCAGTAAGACCAACTACATGAAGTAAAGATTGAACTGAAATTTAATCAGAGCCAGCCTAAAGACAAACAGAAAAACAATTCTTTGGAAGTTTCCTGCACAGAGAAAGAGGGCTCCTGCAGTGTAAGGCTAGTTGGTGCAGGCCAGAACAACTAATGGTGATGGGGTATGTGGGTTTCTTAATGAAAGTCAATATTAGCTACCCCCTCCTGGTCATTTAACTTCTCCACTCTTGAACTCCTTCTCTGACATATTACAATAACACTTTGTCAATTTGTGATCCTTGGGGAAGATCAGCCTCCTTTTTATTGCTTTCTTCTTTTGTTGCAAAGTAATTCTGTACTACTGCTCTTGGTTGAAATTAATCAGTGGTTTGTTTATCTTGGCATTTCCAGTCTAGTGAGAATAGCACAGGTTTTAGTGAGTTTTGCTTTATTTTAAAGTCCAAAGTGACAATTACAGTTCCGAGATTTCAGTTTACAAATAGCCAAATTAGTAATTTTTTGCTTGCTTGTTCTCTCTCTGTCTCTACTTTAAAATATTGAATCAGTGTTGTAGTTACAATTTGTGAATTAAAAATACTGTGGGCATAGTTGATCCTGATCTCCACCTGTTTGTGCTTCTGCACTGTTCCAATGTTATCTCACTGTCTTGCTTTCCAGCAGGGCAGCCTGTGCATGCTAAACATACCTCTGCTCAGTATTGTATTTCATCTTTTTTATCCTGTGTGCAGTAAGCCATGCAGAAACTTTCTGCCCCGGGGTCAGGGAAGGGCAGAGGCTCGCTCCCCTCTGCTCCTGGCTAGCAGGAAGCCTCGCCCTCAGGTGTTGGGACTGCAGCATCAGTTCTGGCATGAGGTGCTACCTTTAATACAATGCTTGGCTTCTTTATTTATTCTTGCTCTTTGCCAAGAAATGACAATTGAACAATTAAGGCACAGAGCAGAGAGGGTTTAGCAAATCATGAACTGTTTTTAATTTGCCTCATTAAGCTGCTGTTAACTACTTAAAGCCATCTGCTTAAAAATAATTTGCACATCTTAAGTTTGCTCTAGAGAGCAGGTAGACCTTCATTAGAACAGGCTTCATTATTAAAGTTATCTTTAGGGGGCTGTCAGTTGTTGTGGGAAACATGCTCACTGAACCAAACTTTCCCTGTAAACAAAACAAAGTGGCACATGTTGGTAACTTGCAGTCTGTGGCCATAACCATATTCTTGGGAACTAGTGCCATTCATGTGGAAATTGGCTTGCTCTGGAGGAAGTTGTTTACAGATATTAGGTACGTCTGGGTATGACAAATGAGGATGAGCTATGGGAATGCATAGTATCCATGGTATCTACAACCTTCCTCAAAAATTAGTCCTGAAGAGAAAGAGCAGACAGACCAGTCTCAGTGCCTCACCTGTCACTGAGGAGGGGGAGCCTTGTTGCCTATGCCTTGAAGAGCTGTTTGCAGTAAAAAACCTGTTTATTTGTTTCCCCAGATTTGTAAAGAAACATTTTCACTTACAGAGAACAAATCACTCGAGCTCTGCAGACCCTCCCTCCTCTCTGGGGCTGAGATCCAGTGGCATTTCAGCGAGACTGTGTGCCCTGTCTGACCTCCTGCCTGTGCTGTGGTTTAGTGCTGTCCTGCTTCTTGTCTGGGAGACTGTGTCAGCAGTGAGCTCATGGGTTGCTGATACCAATAAGATCATTTGGAATGAAACTATCTTAGGAATATTAGATAATGATGGTGTGATGTTGTAAAGGAAGGTCCCCGTCTCAGTCTGTGGGAAAGAGGTAGATCTGGTTTTCAGCATATTAGCTGAGACACGATATGTTACTAAGCACAGATATTTTATCAATATCTTAAAAACTCATTAAAGTATTGCTCTGAGATTGATTGGTTTGTTGTTCTTTAAGGGTTTTTTGTTTACAATTGAATGCTGTTTATTAAGAAGAAAAATGCCAATATTTAACAGGATTAAGATCCTTTGTAGTAGCTGAGCAGAAATATTGCTGTGAACTTGGAATACCATTGTCTTTCTATTAAGGTTTTATTTGTCTCTTTTTGGGAAGAAGAATCCTTACAAACAGACTAACTGCACAGGTTTGCACACAATATGCTTTTAAGTGTGATAAACCAGAAAAAATACAGGGTTTCTTGTAATTGCTTTTGGTTGCAAAAGTTGAAGGTATTCTTTCCAACTGCAGTTACTGTGTCTTTTAGTTTGAAAGGAATTCCAAAGCAATTCTTGACTGGAATCCTTTTATGTTTGCCCAGTCATCTGGGCCTACATTTGAAAAAATGCGGAATGAAGAAATTACCCAAATTTGTCTTGATTTGAAGGAATGAGTGTTCTAAAAATATATACATTGAACAGAACATGTGGCTTCAGCCACATTTGTTGTGCTATCAAGAACTTCTGTTCTTTTTGCTATATTTGTCTTAATCTGGAATGAATTCTACTCCAGAATTTCACTGTAAAACAGCTAATCAAAAACAGCTCAAAATAAAAACCTTTACATGACAAAGAGCTAATTAAATGATTCTTGTAGATCAAATTTGTGAAAGAGCGAATCCATTTTAAAATGTTCAAAATGCTTGTACTTAATGCTTATCTTCTCAGTTGTTTACTGCGGAGTACCCAGTGTCAAGATGCTATTGTAGGCTCAGTTATTCAAATCACAAGTTAATTCCTTTTTAGTACTCTGGATTGACACAGAAGGTTAGGGCCAGTGTGAAAACGTCAGTAAATTTCGTATGGAAAACATTTTTATGAGCAAAACATTCAGATTTGAGCTGACTTAAATCTTTGAAGCCATCTGAGCTATAGCTCAAAGAGCAGGAGAAAGTGATAACCACCATGGACCTTCTGATAAGTTTGGATAGGGAGGTTTGCTTTTAGGAGAGAATGATATGCGATGACCCAGTTCTACAGTCTTCACCAGTTATATATTTCCTAAGGAATCTTGAAAAATATTTCTTTAGCATTTCTGCTCTAGGTGAGACCAAATTGTCAAAGACCCACAGTCTGTCGCAAACTGTGTTTTAAGTAATTTCTACTTATAGTTCTTATAAAATGCAGCAAATTCTGCTTTAGCAGACACTAGCAGAAAAGCTGAAGAAGACCTTGCCAGAGTGCAGTTAATGCAGCTGTAGAAGCTGGAAAACTCACTGTGTTTAAACCTCAGTTCAGCTGCTGCACTGGCCTCCTTTTCACTTCCATCCCCTTTTGGCTATTTTTGTGAGTGGGGAGGGGACAGGACATAAAGACAGCTGCATCTTGATGTGGCCAGCTCCCCTGAAATACCATCATGTGTTCCCACCAGAAATATTTCATGTCCTTCTCCTGCTGCTGAAGAGAAGGAACAGGATCCGTTTGCCTTTTTTGACAGGTCTTCCCTCTGGTCCAGCTGTGAAAGGCATCAGCTGGGGAGTGGAGTAGCCCACTGCTGGATGAGAGAGGAGCCTTGAAAACTCTGGGCTGGTCAGAGCTGCAGTGAGGTATGCATAAAAGGAGCAAGGAAAATGCTACTGCTGGGACTTGGAAGGCCCTTGAAAGGCCTTAGTTTCTTACCATGTGCTTGTCTGCTTCTGAATGGGAGGAGGATTTGAATCCAAGAGGCTTGAGCAGCCCTGTTCTCTGCACGAAGAAGGTGCAAAAAAGACTGTCTAGGGGATGGCTGTGAGTTTTGTGTCCCCCAGTGCTTCTGGTGCCTGTGCTCCCTATACTCTTGGCTAAGATGAGAAGGAATGTGAAGGAGAAGAGCTGCTGACAGAAGAGAAGGACAGTTCTCAAATGACTGCCTGGAGAAGTAGTCATGAAATGGGACATGTTGCTGATAATTGACTTTTGAAAGACACCTGGAATGTGAATTTCTCTGTTTAGGAAATGAACCTTTTCTGCTCATCTTCCTGCTCTTTCCTGTTCCAATCCCAGCTGGAGCTACTACGAGAACACTGCTGAGGGTTCAACAGCCTGTCCTTGTTGGGACCTGAGTGCATCTGTCAAGGAAATCTGGCTGAGGATCATCCTTTACTCAAATGACAGAGCTCAGCTGGGGACAAGGCAGCCGCTTAACAGAAGTAGTTTTAAACTGTCTCTTGTGAAGTCAGTCCCTGAGCAATGCTGGCATGAATTGTAGCTTTGAAGTCTTGGGATAGTTTGGATTTTTTTTATTTTTTTCCTGAAAAACCACAGACCCTTGTTTCTTGTGTCTGCTTAAGAATGTAACTGTAAATCGAAGGAATGATTTCTAGCCCTTGTGTTTGTGTAAGAAAGTGACTCATGACCCGAATGTCCTCTTATAGCTCAGGGTGAGAAAGCTTATGAAAACTCATAATCACTGAGTAACTGGGTGTGAAAAGGCAGTCAGGGAGAGTCAGAGGTACAAAAGAAGGGCATGAAGTAATTTGCTTCAAATTCACAACTTGCAACGAAATGGGAAAGCTACAGACTCTACTTGCTCGTTCCTTTGTTTAGAAATCCATTTTTAAGTAGCAGAGGAGCCAAGAGGCAGCTAGAAGAGTTAGGATAGCAGCATCTACCAGCTCTAACCTCCTACTCACATCTTCAGAGACAAGCAGACATGCTGTGGTAGGGTGGTGCTTGGAGAAAAAAAGAACAGAAGGAGAGCTCAACCTCTCTTTTGCACCTTTATCTCAGAAAAACTGTGAATAATACCACTTTTTGAGGTATTTTTTTAAAGGAAGTGTCATATCTTTTCTTCACCCAGTGAAAGGGTACTTGCATGACTCAACCAGCCATGTTTAGGGCAGTGAATTTCTGGCATTGTGACAATGTTGGTGTTAAACATTTCCCCTGCCTAGCTTCAGGAGTCTAAGACTGTTCTGGTGCTGCTGTTTTGAGAGCTGTAACATTAGGAAAGAGAAGGTTATGTGTATTCTGGTTGGAGTCACTTATTAAATCAAACAGAGTGCTGCTTTTTGAATGAAGAGTGTACTGAGTGAGTGCTTACCCTGGTTGGGGCAGGAGCTGCAAGGCTGCCAGACCATCAGTAGGCTTTTTGTGGGGAAGTATGATAGTTCAGCCAAAGAGAAATACAGATAGTTGTCAAGTGGTCTATCAGCACAGAATAGCAGTGACACTATTTGTGAAAGGCAACCTCTGCAAGGGAACAAATAAAATAAAATAAAAAAAGGGGACAAAGAAGAAATCTGTGTGTTAGGAGGTTCAGTTTATGTGCTGGTGGATTCTAATAGTGAAACACTCTTACCCTGTGGCACATGGCACAGCTTCTCAGGCACAGTGGAACAGAGCAGGGCGTGTGCTGTATGCTGCAAAGGCACCTTGCTTGCCTTTGAAAAATAATTTCAATAAGAACATTTAATTTAGAGAATTCATTAGGCTACTGAGTAACTACCCTGTAAGAAACAAAAATCTGCTGGAAAGATTGGATTCTGTGTAGTTAATGAATGACAGTTTGTAGCCAGCCACATAACCTGGTTACATCCTGGATACAGAGGTCTTAGGAGGTTTTATACATGCTTTTTTCACATATACCTTAAAAACCCAAAAACTAAAACCCCCAAACCCTGGCAGTAAAACAATTAGATTCTTTGGAATGAAGTAAAAACAGAGGTTAAAGTACATTTTTGATATGAGGGATAGCCTGTGCAGAATGACAAATAGGGAACACATACACAAGGTTCTATGCCTGTGATGTAAGTTTGGAGGGGAAGGAGCGCAGTGCAGCTTTCTAAACAGGCTAAAAATGTTTATAATTCTGCAGCAGTAGGCCTTAAAAACACAAGTTTATGTTTTGAATAAATCTAAGGTGCTATTACATAACAACTTCAACCTTTTTTTTTTGTTGTTTTCTTCCCTCTTTCCCTTCTACAGATCACACATCCGTGGGCGGGCTGGGAGACAGTTTTTATGAATATTTATTGAAAGCCTGGCTTATGTCAGACAAGACGGACACGGAGGCAAGGAAAATGTACGACGATGCAATTGAGGTGATTATGATTCATTGAGTTTTCCAATACAGTGGAACAATCTTTAATGATTTTAAGGAAATGAAATTAAATAAAAAAAAGAAACCTAGGGAGAAAAACCACCACCAACCAAAGGACTTGTTTTGATTATGTAAGTTTTAAGAAATCAAGTGATGAATAATACTAGCTTTCACTTTGAGTAGTTTAAAAAGTATTATTGTGGAATACATGTGATGCAGATTATTGTGCTAAAAATAATCAGCTTGTCCCAAATGGTACAATGTAAAAGCCCAGGCTCTAATTTATTAGAAGGAGATCTAGCAACCTTGAGATGTGTGCAGAACAACCAAGTCACTTTTTTACAGTGTTGAGAATTCATCATTCTAGGACACGAAGTCCCAAATTGTTTTATTCTTTGCATTATTTTCTAGGGCATTTACATGTTATATTCCATATTTACCTTGTAAAATGCAGTTCATATCTATTCCTGTTTCTATGGTTCTTTTGTGCTATGGTCTTACTCCCTGTCACAGACAAAGTGCTTGCCTAAGCAGGGCAGTACTGCAGTTCAGTGGGATTTGGGGGTTGGTGGCCTTTCTGTGGTGACTCTGAACTTTTTGCTGCCCAGCTGTTACTTTCCCAGTTTCCCCATCTTCTCTCAGCAGCCTCTCATAGTGGTTCCCACTGGGCCACCATTCCTCTCCTGCAGTTCAGAAACATAAAGAGTAACTGAGCTGGTCTGAGTGAGCTGTGGTACCAGCAGCAGCAGGGGCTGTGTAGCCTTGTCCCAGTGCTGATGTGTGGCTGGTGCCTGATGTGTTCCAGGCTCTGTGCATGCCCTGTTGCTTTCAATGTACGTTTTTACAGCTTAGTTTTAGTGCGGTCGGTCTTCTAAAGCAAAAGACCTATTCTTGGAATTATCAAAATTCACATTTTACAAGATATATAGTGAAAATTCTAGTACAAAATTGTTTTGAAGCTGTAATATGTCTTACTCCTGACCTGAATTTGATTACATTTGACTTCCAGCTGCTTTGACTTTTCCCTTCTCTACATTGTTTTAAAGGGTTATCTGCACCATATAGTTGGTTACTATCAAATGTACAATAGACATTCTCTTCTGAAGGAAAAGTGCCCTTTTTTTTTCTGGGTCTCACAAGATAAAACAGATTTTGAATTATTTCTTAAGCTTTTTTCTATGTATTTCCCAATATCATGGAGACAACAATGTTCTTCTAATGTGATTCTTCTTCTAACTGATTCCTTCTTGATTTTATCCTCTTCATCCAGCCAGAAGCTCTGCTTGTACTCTTAACCTTTGCCTCATACCATCATCTGCTTTCCAGTTGCTTTATTCTGAAGCTGGTTATAATCTTTTCGATTTACTGCTTTCCTACCACTGTGATTTACATTCCTGATTCCTCAGTGTTTGACCTTACACTTATCTCTATTGCAACACATTGTTCAGGCAAAACCTGTTTTGTCACCTGCTCTCAGTGATTTTACAGAACTGACTTTTCCTTTATCATTATCTATAGTTACATCAATTTTTGTGTCATCTGCAATTTTTTTTTCTAGCATTTTTCTTGGAGATCATTGTTAGAAATACTGTCTGGTGTTGAATAAAGTAGCTATGCAGAATCTTCATGGGATAAGGATTTTTTTTTTTTCACAATTTTTTTTCTTTACTTGTTTAGGACTAATATTTTGTAAAATGCCAAGAAATTTTTGAAATCTCTAATATTTCTAGTATCAGCATACACATATCAATCAAACATTTATTTTTGAAACCACATCATTCATTTTATATAATTGTTTTATTAACTTTTTAAACTACTGATAAAGCATTGGCTGTTTCCCAGTACTTTTGAACTTTCTTAGCTTTCCAGGGTTTGTTAAAATCTATATTACTAGTTCATAAATTACTTGTGTATTTTTAATAGGTTAAAATACAGTGTATGGGGGCCTGTGGGTTTAGCGATTTTTAGCAGTTGATATTTAGCTTCCATTGTGGTTACTGTTGAAATATTTTACTCTAATTCTTAAACTGTGAACACTTAAAATTAGAGGAAATAAACTCTCCTGTTCATCCTCTTCACTGTAAATCATCTTGCAAACATTTTATATGGGCACATCTCTGAATGGAGACAGAGCAAAGCAAATTTGGGACCATGTGAAAACACACTATGGATAGGAGGGAGGAAAAGCCAAGCTGCTTCTTATTCATGTGTGATATGTCCTGCAGTCCAAGTATCAGAGAATTCCTTCTGTTTTTTCTCAGCTAAACCCACCCTCTACATTTGAGTCTGCATGAATTGTACTGATTTATGTGCTGTGGAATTTATGTGCTGTTTCAGGGTTTGTGTCTCTCCCAGGTCCTACTTGATGTTGAAGGACATAGGCAAAGAGTCATTAAGTAGGATTCGCTTTGTGTAACTGCAATTGGAATTTTTATTATAATTTTTTAAGAGGCCATTCCCTTACCATTCTTTTGTTTTTGCCTATAATATAGGTCTTCCTCCATAGCTAACACTTCTTATTCTTTGTTTTTCAAAATGTGGAGCAGAAGCTGTTTGCATCATTTGTGCTAGCAGAAGGGGAAAGGTGTAGCATGCATTCCTCCCACTCACAGCACAGAGTTGGAAATGTTCTCAGCACCCACCAGTCTAAAAGAATGTGTCTGTCCAGCCACACTTCATTCCCTTCTCTTATTACAGCAATGTGAGTGGAAGATGGACAACATAACCTCACTCCTAAGTCTTGCAGTAGACAGTGATATCTCATTCCTTGGAACTATCACAGAGAAGAAAAATGCAGCATCTGTTCTTCAGATGTCATGGTTTCCGATCCATGGCATATGAAGTCTTATCCAGGTCACCACATACTTCTAACATGAATCCAAACAATTTGTATATCCATAACCCCTCTGTATAACATGGGTGCAATCTTCCACTGTAAAGGACACTTCATTGCTATGTCCTAGTATGAAAATTCAGAGCTGTGATAAAAGCTGAAATTGTGAAACCTGTTGGGAATTTTTTGTGGTGATAAAAATTGAGGATGGGCCTCTTGAATTTGCTTTCAACATCATCATGTGGGCCTTCCAGCTAGTCTGGTTTCAAGTGTCTTTTTTTCCTTTTCACATCAGCTGGAGGATAGGTAAGCTTCTTTTTGATCTGCTGCCTTGAGTAGCCTAATCTGTTAGGCTCACAAATTTGATCTTCACTCTTTCTTACTGCACAGCATTAGGTAGCTAAAAGAAGGATTTGGCCGTGTGCTTGACTGTCACAACATAGCAAGTACTGCTGCAAGACAGCTCAGAAAATGCTATTTTTTGTAGTCATGAAAAGCACGTGAACTTCAGGGAACATTCAGGTTTTGCATAGAATGACAGAGTACCTTGAATAGCAGGGGACCCTCAGGAATCATTGAGTCCAGCTCCTGGCCCTGCACAGGACACCCCAAGAATCACATCATGTGCCTGAATGTTGTTAAAACAGTTCCTGAACTCTGTCAGGCTTGGTGCTATGACCACTGCCCTGGGCAGCCTGTTCCAGTGCCCAACCACCCTCTGGGTGAAGAACCTTTTCCTGCTATCCAACCTAAACCTCCCCTGACACAACTTCAGGCTGTCCCCATGCCTACTGTCACTGGTCTCAAGAGTGAAGAGATCAGTGCCTTTCCCTCCACTGCCCCTCGTGAGGATGTTGAGGGCTGCAGTGAGGTCTCCCCTCAGTTTCTTCTCTAGGCTGAACAAACCAAGTGGCCTCAACCACCCCTGTTGCTCAGGCATTGCTCAGACTAAGGAAGCTCCTTCCATTAGTTAATCTCTTAGGTGATGTGAACTAAATCTTCTCTTTGGGAGTTGAGGTGTACACATCCACTCTGGTATGTGTATGCTCCTTGTAGTCCAGCTGGATGCCACTGCTTTGCAGTTCCTGTTGGAGTGCTCTGTGGCCTCAGCCATCCAGCTGAGGGTACAAATGCCACACCTATCCCAACCTGCACCCCTGGGCAGTGCTCCCAGCAATGCCCAGCTGTCCCTTGTTAATTACTGTAAATACCAATTGCCATTATTTTGCAGTTGGCAGGCAGCAGGTTGTTGAACGATAAAGTATTTTGAGAGAGTTGCATTTATGTTCTTGAGATGCCTCCTTTGTGACTCTCAGAACCTAACCTAGTTATTAAGTAGCTGATAGGACTTGATTTTCAGATTTCAAAAACTACCCCTTCTACCAGGCAGTTATTTCCAATTTCAGAAGATGTGTTTTCTGTTCAGAAAAGGAGCATGTTGCACCTAGAACATCCTCTTCAGTCAAACTATGAAAGCAAATCCAGAGTAGAAGTGTAGCTTGTGGAGAAATATATAAATTCGGCCTTTGTTGGCTGTCCTGGTGCTAGCCACAGTAATTTTGTCCCACTGGAAATGCTTCTGCAACCATTTGCTCCTCAACAGCTATGAAGTTATGGGAAAATATAATTCAAAAGGGGATGTTGTTTAGCATTTGGAAAAAAATGCTTTCCTCTAGGAAATAAATAATCCATACGCTTTAGTGCCTTTCTGCTCTTCATAGTTAAAGTGGCTTTCCTTCAAAGAGTGCTCAACTTTTATGTACCATATGGTCGAAAAACATCAGTTTTGTCACAGTCTAGAATAATGGAATCAACAGAGTTAATGCTCCAGATCTTGATATCCTTTCCAATGGCAGTTTTCAGCAGGTCCAATACTTCCTGTACCAGTACTTTCAGCCCAAATGAGGCCTGTAGAGTTAACCACATCAGGCTCCTTGGCAGCAGAAGGCAGTCGTCAATACCAATTTGCCTGATGGTTAGACAGGCACCCTGGCAGCTGACAGAGACTTAGTGGTTTCTACTCTGTCAGTTACTTCTGCCGTCTTCTCTCTGGATCCTGCCATGAGCACAAGCCTCAGATCTATCAGTGGTATTAGTGAAGGAATTAACCCAACAGCAGTGCAGACCAGCACTTCTCTTTCATTACTTTTTCACTGTCTAATGCTAGACATAGTAAATACTGAAGTAAGTTGGTGGGAATTGTGATCCTCTCTGAAAGAGGCTTAAGCAAACATTGTTCCATGTAGTTTGCAAACTTTGGGAAGTTAAGTCAGCTGCTCTTCTAAGAGAAGGATACCATTTTTAAGTCACAAGCAATGGCATGTTTTGGTACAAATGTGTAAAAAGAAAGAAGCAATTGCCTCACATATATAATAAAGGGCTTTTTTGTGATCAGCTGCTGCAACACCTATCATTTGAGAATGTGCAATCAGAAAGCTGCTATGGAGAAGTCAGAAGGTGGCTGGAGCATTCCTGCCACTTCCTATTAAAGACAGGATGACTGCATACATTGCTGATCAAAAATTTCCAACATGGTTGTGTTTTCTGAGTACTCACAGAGTGCACAGAGCTCTGGTACTTCCCAGAGTTAACAGTTTGACAAATACTGTTTGAGCCATAAAATAAGTGTTGAATTCTCAAGTAAAAGCCCTGTATTGTCTCTGTTGTGATTTTCATATGTTAGATGTCATTAGCATTTTTAGCAGTTAAGGGGTTTTTTTTTGTGCTTTGAAATTATATTCTTAGAGCTGTCTGTTCCTGTGGTGCTCAGAAATGAATTTGAAAAAAGAAAATTATTTTTGTTTTGAAAGCCAGACTTTGCTTGCTAAAGGAAAGTTAATAAGTAAAGCTTGCATGTGAACAGCATTTGAATGTTCTCTTAATCTCTTTGTAGGCCATAGAAAAACATCTCATCAGAAAGTCCAATGGAGGACTGACCTTCATTGGGGAGTGGAAGAACGGGCATCTTGAAAGAAAGATGGGCCATTTGACCTGTTTTGCAGGTGGAATGTTTGCCCTTGGAGCCGATGGTTCCAGAGATGATAAAGCTGGACATTATTTGCAGCTCGGAGCTGAAATTGCACATACGTGTCATGAGTCGTATGACAGGACAAGTAAGACCTATTGTTAATCTAATTATTTCAATAGTTGGAATACAGCAACTCTTGTAATTATTGTTAGGATTTGTTTGGACTCTGTCTAACATGCACTGGTTTTATACCAATATGAATTTTTAACATCTGTGTATTTACTTCTGCTCTTCATCACGGTGAGTAAATCTAAACCCAGATTTTATGGTTCCTTCATGCATGTTTGTCCTCATTTTTGGATCAGTCAGCTAAGATGGGTTATCTGGGTATGGTGAGGAAGGAATTTGTGTGACCTCTTGTCCTCACAGATATATAGGGAAGTTTTTCTTTCATATATACTGTTCTTACAGTTAAGTAGAGGGTAAAAATTGTAAATAAACTTTTTACAGGTTTTAGTAATAGTCCATTCTGAATAAGAACAATTAAACAAGAGAGGATGAAGAGTATTCTGCAGACTGTGAGAAGGCCAAAGGCCTGAGTAGTGAGGAGGCAGCATCAGACTTTATTGGGCTGGAAGCTTCTCAAGGTCAGTGTTTTGGACCAGGATTATTTTATAGTGACCTTGATGCTTGAAGTGTACTGAGTATGCTTAGGGTGGCCATATAGTTGTAGAACATAATTAAAATGGAAGAGTCTCAGAATAGTAATCAGGGACATCTTGAGAACTGGACTATCAGAAATAAGAAGTTTGCCAGAAAAAGTCAGGAGCTCTTTGTCTGAAGTGGGAGTTGAAAAATGTCCTGGTCTGTATCAGATGAAGAATTTTCAGCAGAGATTAGATAATATTAAGACTGCCTTAGAAGACATGTGTAATTTGTCACCCTGAATACTCTGTATAAATCTGAATTTCAAGCAGAACAAATGCAGAGAAGGACCAAGAGAATGAATAGAGTGACAGAGCTTTTATCTTACAGTGGGGAAAATATGAGAGATTGGCCTGCTCAGGCTAGAAAAATAATACCGAAGAAAGGAACAGATTTATTGCCATCTCAAGGGGTAAACACTGAAGAGAAATAGTTATTTTAGGATATAAAAGAACACAGTTGTAATGAGAGCAAAATTTTTAAGCTCGCTGTGCATAAATGTAGGTTGGAGATTGGAAATGGTTTTGCATAGCTATCAGAGAAGTGAGTTTCTGAAATACCTTCCCAGTAGAAATAATGGTAACTATAACTTAAGCAGTTTTAAGATGAGAATTCATGTATTTATCCATAGGATTACATCGTATCATTGTATAGTTGCCTGTCTTTCTAAATAATTCAGTCACAGAAGTGATAATTATGTTTGCGTAAGCAACAGTTTTAAAAAAAGGAAAAGAAAAAATGTGAGTATGCTGAAGAAAAAAAGGTAGGACATAGCAGCTATTGTTGCATTCTGAAAAATTGCATTTAAATGTTTAATTTGACATTTAAAAATAAGCAATGTTAAATTCACAGTTGTTTGAGCAGGCCTAATTTTATTCCTTCAGATGTTTATTCTGTACCCTAAATAAGTCAAAAGATGAGGAAGATAAAAGTTTTGATTACATATTTAATGACTGTATAAGAACACATGAGCAAGAAAGACTGAAAGCTGTACAGACAGCTATAAATTTGCAATGCCCTTGTTCTCTTTTGTTCAGTCATGCAGTCCCAGGAATGTGGATTGTTTGTGTTTGGATGTTTTGGTTTTAATTTTCTGGCCTGATTTTTCAAAGGATATTGAGAACTTATATATGCAAAATGTCAACTTCTTTGTTATGTTTCAACAGCAGGATTTGAGCATAATGGTACACTTTAATGGCAGAACTGGCTGATGGCAGAAAAAGCATCTTTAAGAGGGCAGACAGACATCCTGGTTCAGCTAATAGGTTTATGGTTCAGCAGGCAAAGGGGATTTCCTGATTTTTCTCCTATGGACATGGGAGAGCTTGCCCCATTGGGCATGCCCAGAGGAGGGAGAAGGATGCAGAGACTGCAGGCAGGGGTTAGGCAGCTCTTTCTTTAGATAAACCAGCAGAGCTGCCCTTTCCTGTGTCATCCCACAGCTGCTTGTAATAAACTACAGTAATGGTGATGTAATACTTCAGTATGAAAATACTACTTTATGAAGCAACCTAAATTTCCATAGCTGAGCTTAAGTCTCTCTCTAAGAAAAATTGAAACAAAATTTCACAAAAGAAAAGCATTTCTGGAAAATGAGGGCATTATATTGACAACTATCATCAACCTGTTGCACATATTGGAGGTTTGAAAGCCTGTTCGAAAAAACAACCTGATATTTCAGAAAGCTGGTTATTTTAGTGCTGACTGGTACAGGGAAGCTGGAAAGTCCTTGAAACTATTCCTAATGTATTTCTTGGGGATTATGTCCCAGTGGCAGCTGGCATCACTGCCATGTAATCAAGAAGTTTATGCAGAGATGTAGTCCCACTGATAATCTGTCACCTGTCAATGTTCCCCAGGAATACCTGAGAGAAGACCTTAGACTCCAGACTAAGATGCTGGAGAAGTGACTAGGTATGTTGTGAGAAGCTTGGGCCCTTGCCATGGCTCTGTGAAAATCCATGTAGATTCTGCTTGAGCTGAGGATCAGTCTGTAGCACTGGTCAAAGGATGTCTTTCTAATTCAGCAGCTGGAGGAGGCTGGTGGATTTTGGAAGGTGATGGCAAGGGGTGCAGTCGTCATTCTGGTCTGCCTATGAGCAAGGGATCTGTGTTTCCAGGATCTATTTGGCATGGCAGCATGAGAGCCCCCTCCAAGGCTCTTCCCCTCTTCAGGAAATTGTTAATGCATGTGGCACCCTTAGAAAGGATTTGAAAAGGCTTATTGATGCTCAATGAGAAAACTTAACTGTAACCAGAATAGTCTTGTGATGTGCAGTCTACACATACCTCTATTTCCTACCAACTCTACTATTTTTTTGTACCATGAATTATCAATATATTAATGCTGCAGCCATCCTAAATCTCCCATCCTGTGACAGGAGATTTCAGGATTTTCCTGTAGTCCTGTGTGCTCTCAGTTTGAAGAGAAGATTGAGAAAAACAAAGATAGGAGGCATATTCTGATTGGTGTGCTCATTTACCAGCAGAAGAAATCACAATGCTGTCAGTGGGCACTGGTAAGGCTACAAAAATACAGCTTCCTGTGCTCATGGCACAAGGTTTCTTGATGTTGAAGCTTATGTGAGTACTGCACATCTTGAGGTGTTCTGGTTTCTGGCGATTAGTTCTTTGTTTTTCATGCTTAATGTGAACCACTGAGAAACATGGCACAGGCATAAAATAATTGGCAATGCGAAATCTGGAGATGGCAACAAAAAACAAGTTCAATGAAATCAAAGGAATGGAAAGATCACTAACAAATCAATCTGAATAATCAGCTTTCATAAGTTTTGTAGAGGTTAGATAAATAAGCAAAATTATCTGTATAGATGGCATTTGTGTACTGATCTATAGCACACAGTATTTTTAGTACACTCTACCATCCCTTATGCATAAGAATTTTCCTAGCCATTAGCTGATAGTGTGTAAAGTATTGACTGACTACAGAGAGCTTATTTTAGGATGAAATTTTTTGCACTTCTTTAAAGTTTCTTGACAAGAGCTGTCCTCAGAATCGCAGTACAGCTTTAGCTGTTTTTTATGTGTGACAATTCTAGTGCAGAATAAGCCAGATGACTAAGATTTCAGCTGAGACATATGCAAGGGTATGAGTAGATGCTATCTCTGACCCAAGACTTTCAGTAAGCAGCTAAACTGGCAAGGCTGAGGAAATGAGAATAATAACATGTTTTGGTGAGACGTATGAAATAGCAATGTGTTGATGGAATAGTTCAGAGTCTCAAAGAGAAGTGTCTTGGATGTTCTGTTCCTCCAATTTTGTATGAATTAGAGCCTAGCATGTATCATTATAACTGTGAATCCTTTCTTACTTTCGGAAATTTATTGTTAGATTGATTGTAGTCTTAAAGAAACATACAAAACAGACAACAATATTTTCAAAAATACTTACGGAATTAGAAATATTTATTTAAAAGTACAAAGATTTGCCCTTTTGCTGGCAGTGCTAAATACAGCTCTCATTGAAGTCAACTTTACGTCAGTTAAAATTTTTTTAAATGGTGGTTGTTCAGCTTTGCACTGGTATGAAATTGTTTCTCATCTAGTCTCGCTGCCTAGACTATAGTCTATCAGTGCTATTAATATGAAAATATTTGGATTATTCTGTGACCACTATAGCATTGTAAAATGGCCTTAGATGGTTCTTGGCTTAGAAGAATGGCCCCTGAAAGATACTGTGTCCATAATAGCTTCTTTTCTTTAGTCAGCTATCAATTTTGCATCCTTGATTTCAGATAAGTATTTGGTGAAATCATCACAACATGCAGAGGTCACCCATCCTTGGGTGGTTTAATTTCTTGTAGTGCTCAATAGCATTAGGAGTAGGTGTGAGTAGATAATTAAGGATTTAATGCACGAGCAGGCTACAAAGCAAGACAAGACATCACAGTTTCTGTAGGTGGTGGATCACCAGAACTGCCTGAAATCCAGCTTCTTTGGTGGATAAGACTAACATAGCTGTGATTCCCTGATTCCAAAAGGCTTTTTAACAAGTGTTTTACTAAGGCCCATTAGGGACATTAAATGATTACAATTTAAGCAGCAAGTACCTGCATGGAGGAAGAAAATGGGCATAATATAGAAAAGAGGATAGAGGTAAATAGTCTACTCTTGCAGTGGATAAATGCTGGTTAACCAGCACTACTCTGATATATTTGATATATATATGTGTGTGTGTATAGGTGTATAAAATGTATACTGTATTTATATATATATTGTAAGTGTGTAGTATATTTACATTTCATATTTTAGTATGTATTATCTATAAATAAAGCACACATATACATAAATTATCAGAAAAGGGCAGGAACAGTAAACTAAGTGTGCTGATAACAGCAAAAAAAAACCACTACACAAGGATCTTATGAGGTTGAGTAACTGCATAATAAATTGCTAAATTAAATCCAGTGTAGTTAATTGTAAAATGAGGCACCTCTGAAAAAATTATTTCTAACCTTACATATTAAATGATGAGTGCTAACTGACCGTTGCAATTCAGGAAATTGCTTTTGAGATTATGAAAATGTCAACTCAGTAGCACTCAGGAAAAACAAAATGAGAAAGAGAAAAATAAAAAATGTCATTATGTCACTGTATTAATCTCACCTGCACCTTTTTTCCCTGTATTTGCTGGTCCTCTCTCATTTAACAAAGGATATAGTAGAACTGGAAGAATTGCAGAGAAGGGCAAGAAGATTAACTAGAGGCATGGAACAGTTTCTATTCAAGGCACAACTGAATTGAATAATATTATTCAGGGTGGAAAAGGGACCTTCTAGGTAGGATTCATCAGATCTGCAAAATCACATAGGGATTGGAGAGTGGTTCTGCATCAAATAGGTATTAAAGGTGTGGAACCCCTTAGCAGAGGTTGTTTTGGATGCTCAAGGCTTACACAGATATAAGGAAGCACCAGATGAATACTTGGGAAATAAATTTATTAAGAATTACTGATCACCTAAAAAAATATGTCTAGTTTGGGAGAAGTCTTGAGCTCAAAAACAGTAGAGGCTGGTAGAAAAGATGGAAAAAGGTATCTCATATACTTGATGGGTGCTTCCACTTCCCCATCAATGTCTGATCTTGGCAATTGTTTATGTGATACTGGAGCAGACAGAATTCCATCTGGTCCAAGATAACCATTCTTATACTCAGAATTTTGGATTGGTAGAACTCTGTATCTAATCTCCTCTATTTTATAGTGAGATTTATATAATTTTTTAAGTGAAACTGCTAAAGTGTCCCATTTTGAAAGAAGTGCAATAAAAATTTCTTGATGGAGTTTCCCATACCATTCACGTGGCTGAAGCAGTGTGATGCTTTTTCTTTTGGCATCCAGAGCTATATTCCCTTGAAACAAAAAAATTAAGGAACTTCTGGAGATTTTCTGCTGGGGCTGCACTGAGAGTTGCTTGTATTTTTCATTATAGCATTCTAAGGTTCCCCTTTCAGACCCATGAAACCTTGGTTAATTTGAATCTCTAGCCCATAGGAATTACACGATTAATTGCTTTGATAATTTTTAAAGCTTGAGTGCAGCTTCAGAGTTCAGCACCTTAAAAAGTCTCTGCCAAAACAAATGGTGCAGTGCAGTAATAAGAGTGCATTAGTAATGTTAAATTTGAGGACCAATGTGCAGCTGTTTAATACAAAATATGTGTAACTTCTTATTATAGACAGATGTTTTACAGGTGTATTGTTCTTATATGAGTAGTCTTCCAGGTGCTGGCACAGGGCCCTTACAGGTTCCTTTAAGGGCTTTAACAATAAGTGAATCTCTTATTTCAGAGATTTATTTTCTGGTGTATTTAAGACTTTGCTGCCCAGTTGTAAACCCTTTACTGGAAGATCACAGCACATCAGTTACAGTGACCTGACAGCACATCCTTAAACCAACAGTTTGGATAAAGATACAGGTTATTTGGTATGATACTACTTGGTTCCAAGATCTTTTCCTACTGTTCTAGGTAGGATCAAAGGACATCAAAACCTGTGTTGACCCTTTTTTTCTTTTTTCTTGTAAGGAACTGATGTTGGTCACTTCAATTTTATCCTGTAATTGAATATGTTAGTGTGTTTATATTCTTAGCGTTCCATTAGTTTTCAAGAGGATTACTGTAGTCCTGTCAAAATAGGTAGTTTTCTCAAAGGAATTAGATAAATTATTCATAAGAAAAATTATAGGCCTCAAAAGTAGGAAATATTTATGAGACTGCTTAAAGGTTCTGGTTTTTTTTCCCCACAAGCTTGGGATAAAGCAGTCTCCTACCCATCCTTCCTACAAAGATTGGTATGGAACAAATTTTTTCTTACCTTTTTTGTTGTTGTTGTTTGTTTTCTCTGCAGCACTAAAGCTGGGCCCAGAAGCATTCAAATTTGATGGTGGCGTGGAGGCGGTGGCAGTACGGCAGAACGAGAAGTATTACATCCTAAGGCCAGAGGTGATTGAGACCTACTGGTACATGTGGAGGTTCACCCACGATCCCAAGTACAGGCAGTGGGGCTGGGAGGCAGCACAGGTAACTCTGTTAATCATCTGTCACTAATTAATTTTGTGTATTTCCCCTTTGAAGCCACTTCAGTCTCATGGTAATGAAACACTTGGAGTGGTAATTGATTTTCACAGTTTGCTGCAAACCGGGGTACATATGAGGGTGCACACAGTTATTGCTGTTTTGCATTTGCTGAGTCAGATGCTCAGGTGAGAGGTGCATTCAGCATTACACAGCCCATGAGTTCAGGCATGGAAACAGAACTCTTTAGTCATGATTCCTACTGTTGTCAGTAGTGTGCAGCCCCCGAGAGTTTCTCTGCTTCTCTGAATTGCTCCAGCAGTCTTTGGAAACAGCTCAAAGCCAGTTTCAAAGATGAGAATAAACATTAAAGATAACAAGACAGTAATGAAATATTTTGACTACATCCAGAGGAGATGAGAGAAAAGCAAAGGAAGAGACAAACCAGGAGACTGGGTAAGTTTATTCTGTGGCTGAAAACCAGTTTTGCTCCAGAAGTAAGAGATCAAGAAAAGATGGGAAGAGATCTGTTGAGATGTCTGTATTCAGAATATTTAGCCAAGCTCATTACTATGCATTCCTCAGCCCAGCTGCAACACCTAGAAGAGTCCAGGTATTTTACAGTTGTGTATTAGTGTGGTTTTGCCTTTTAGCCTGTTTTGTTCCAACAAGAATTATGTTATTCTGGAGACAGGTTCCACATTTGTATTCCAGAATGCATTGCTGCTGTCTCCAAAACATTGTCTCCTTGCCTGTGTAGATACTACAAATTCTTGCTGATCTAACCAAGCTCCTTTCAGAAGCTATGGCTGGATGATCCAAGCTGAGGTGGGGTCCTTTGTAATAGGTTAAAAAATTTACAGATGTAAAGATTTTCAAGCCAGGATCAGTCTCTTAAGCACACTGCAAAGCATGTATTTTAATTGCATTTTGCTCAGTTTTCTCCATTTGCTTTCATTATCTTGGTTCTCATTAATGCTTTCAAAACAAACCCTCCCTTCCTCCTCCCCTGCCTCCAGTTTTCTCTGTGTGCGGGGTAGGATTTTATTTTGTCCTTCTGTCAACCTCCATTGAAGTTGTAAATCAAGCAGCCCCTGTGCTTAATTGCCTCTATCCTTACAGACTGCCTTCTTCTGCTTGTTGTTTCCTTGATACAAGATTTCTTTATCTAACATAGCCATAAATTATTTTTGACTTCTTCATAAATAATTTTGCAAACCCCTCCTTCCCACAATTAGGAATTTTCCTACCCCACAATTGTACTGACACAGAAGCTTGAAGCTTTTTGCTCCCCAGGATTTTCTGTTCATTGCATATAGATAATAAGTTCTTGTGTTTATTCCTCACACCTACTCACTACTTTTTCTTCTTCCCTATCACACATGGCTCTGGCTGTGTTTATTCCATCATTTATAAATAGAGAAGAAGCTGGTGTGACACGCAGAGCAGTTGGCTTACTGCTGTTGTA
The DNA here is from genome assembly GCF_028018845.1 of Melospiza georgiana. Lineage (NCBI taxonomy): Eukaryota > Metazoa > Chordata > Aves > Passeriformes > Passerellidae > Melospiza > Melospiza georgiana. Next base: position 81,168,659 of record NC_080431.1, read on the forward strand.
CAACACTGTCTGAATTTGTCTTCCTTTTGCCTTCCAACCTCTGAAGCATACTTGGATTTATTATCTATATTTTTTGACAAAACTTATGCACTTTAGTACAAATCCTATGCTTTGTCCAAGGCCTGTTCTTTTGCATCTCTCCAAATCCAGTGTCTCTGGGGGAAAAAACAGGAAGTTCAATCTTACATTCCCTCAGTGATCATAAATCCCTGTGACAGGGTCTCTATCTCTTTCCTGATGAAAAAAAGGCTAATTCTCCCTAATACTGTACTTAGCACTAGAGACAGCATTCATCTCAATTGTATTGGGCCAGTCAAATTGGATGATGGTGTGCTGGGGGGCTGGCTGAAGTATTACAGAAATATGCATGGAGGATACTCAGGGTAAATACAGAAAATTACTAAAATCCTTTTCAGGCTAATTATTTGAAAGCAGTAAGAGCCACCATTTCACAATAGGCATGGAAAGCCAATTACTAATCTGAGCTGTGTGAATGAAGGGCTCAATTAAGAGTTGTGGACTTGTGTATCTCACTAAATAGGACTGCACCAGAGAGAGGCTGCTGAGTTCATCAGAGCTTCTATTAACAGTGAAAATAAATAGCCAAGACCTAAAGCTCAGGCTAACTTCAGGCAAACTGAGGGTTGATACTAAGATGGAGTGGAAAGACCCACAGCTCTCTGTCCTCATGAGACCTCAGCTGCACCCAGATCTGGGGTCCTCAGCACAAGAACGACGTGGACCTTTTAGAGCAGGTTCCAGGAAGGGACAGAAATATGATCCAAGGGTAGGAGCACCTCTCCTACAAAGACAGGCTGAGAGAGCTGGGTTTGTTCAGCCTGGGGAGGGGAAGGCTCCAGGGAGACCTCACTGCAGCCTTCTAGTACCTAAAAAGGGCTTATTAAAAGAAGCGAGATGGTGTTTTTATGTGGGCAGATAATGACAGGACAAAAGGCAATGGTTTTAAACTGAAAGAGGACAGATTTATATTAGATGTTAGAAAGAAAGTCTTTACTGAGAGCATGGTGAGGCAGTGGAACAGGTTGCCCAGAGAAGCTGTGGATGTAAGTGTTCAAGGTCAGGTTGGATGGAGCCTTGAGCATCCTGTTCCAGTGAGTGACATCTGTACCCATGGCACTGAGGTTGGAACTAGATGATCTTTGAGGTCCTTTCCAACCGAAGCCATTCTGTGATTCTACTTAGAGAGGAGTAGACAGAAAAGAGCCAGACAAGTTGGAGGTAAAAGAAATATGGTTTCACAGTTTCGTGGGTTAGAAGCTGTGAGTATGACAGCTGGTGAAGAAACTGGCACAGTTTTCATGGGCATGTTGTTGGCACAGTCAAGAAAAGTTGCATATGCCACAAAAAACACCCTCAGAGAAACTGAGGGAGCTGGGGTCCAATCTAGAAGCATATCAAATTTTATTTCCAAAGAACTTAGGTTCATGTTGACCTCCCTGTATGTTATCGGCACTGAAATTTCATTTTTTGTCACTTTTGAGTCAAGACACATGTATTTGGCAGGAGTATACTGCTGAATATTCTCCTGTTCTATTCTGTATTTGAATAAAGGAAAGTAGAGAACCCACTACTTCTTGTAGCTTGCTCCATTATTTATTTGTTCTTGCTGTTAAAAAAACCCATGTTTTATTTCCCACTTGAACTTGCCTAGTTTCAGCTCTCAATCACTGGGTTTTCCTGTGACTTCCTATGCCATTTTTAAATGTCCTTTCCCCCATGTTTTCTTTCCAAAGAATTTTCACAGATTATCATAAGCAATGTCCTAGCAGGAACTCAGACTGAACTATCTTACATGGCCATGGAAGTCTTTGAAGTGTCTCTGCATTCCAAAGGTTGTCTCTACCTTCCAGGCTAGCCTGGGTCTGCAGTTACACAGTCTTGATGACTAGATTTAGGATTATGTGCCTGGTTTTATGAAACTCATTTTGTTTGGCACCCAGTTACCAGCAGATTACACTGTCTGCTGTTATTTACATATGTCATTGTAGCCAGCAGCAGTGTTCAGTGATTGATAAAACTTCAGACTGCTCCTTGTGGATCTCTGTGAGAAGCAGCTCTATTTTGTGGTGATTTTGCATTGCCAGTTCTTTCTTATAGCGCTGTCAGTCAATTTTAAATTGAATTATATTGATATGGTATAGTGCTGCCTTGTCTTCTCATAACATCTTAAATACTGTGGCAATTGCGTTAGAAGCTTTTAAGTTTATTGCATCTTTGCAGTTACCTTTATTTGTCAAATTTGTAGCTCTCAAAGAATGAAATCAAGCTTGTGACCAAAATAGTTTTCTATAAAACCATGCTGATTGGTGTCAGTTATCCTCTAATTTTATATACATATATATATATATGTATGTATCCATGTGTCTCTGTAATTGACTGGAACCAACATTAGGTATGCTGTCCTATAATTATTCAGTCTGCCAGTGCCTCATAATGGTAGCAATATTACCTTAATACCCTTCCAGTCATCTTGAAGCTTCCCTGTATTCTCTGGTGCAATAAATTAAGCATTATTTTTACAGGGAGACTGGTCTTCAGCTCTGGAATGAAAGTGTATCTGGGTGGCAAAGCAGATGCCAGTGCACCAAGTGCTCTGAGGTCTGTGTGAAAACAGAACACTGAGAATTTCAAGTGGCATCTAAGCAGCTTGTCTGTGGCACCAAGTTTTTCAGCCAGTGTCCTGAAGTTTTGCACATCTTGGAATCAAGGACAAATTATTTGTTCATGTTTTAAAATTTTCTGTTTGGATGAATAGCTGAAAAGCAATTTTTCAGAGGCTTTTTTTCCTGTACAGTTCACTACTACCTGTATTATGTAGAACTCTGATCAGCTAGGGTTAATCCTTTGCCTATTCTGAGCACAAGTCTGCTTTCCCAAGGAGAAATTTCTGAAGATACAAGGTTACTTGGTAACTGTAAGGAAAAAAAAAAGTTGATCATAAAAAAAAAAATAGATCATACATTTTCTCTCTCTAGGCTTGTAGGCCTGCTGGCTTCACCAGTTTTGCGCTTAGTTACCCAAATATGAGACCTCTAGAGCATAGAGGAGGATCTCAGTGCTATCCACTAGCTGCAATTTCCAAAATAAGCAAGTTTTGTCTCTTACATTGGCTTGGGGATTTAATTCTTCTGGAGGAAGGAGATAGTGTCCATACAGTGGTACCATGTATTCCTTGTTTTCATTTTGCCACAGTCACTAGCAGGTTTCTCCTGTACAGGCTGGGGCACACAGCATCAGGGTTGCTGGCTGGTGGACCAGAGTCCTGATCAGGCTGTATGCTGGGAATTCTGGCAGGAGTTGTAAACACTGGGGCTTCCTCCTCCATCTTGCCATGCTTCAGAGCAGACACAAGGTCGGGTTCTGCATTATTATAAAAGGGGATAGTGCCAAGAGCAGGCACTTCATTTTCTGCCTAAAAAGGGCTTTGGCTCTTGTTTATTCATAAAACACCTACCTGGAGTCTGTAGGAGTTCTGGGGAGGAATATGCAAATTGTTCTGTAAACAGCATATGCGTTATTTCTTCAGAAGCTAAGCAATTCATTTTTTTCTTTCCTTTTTGTTGGTTTGGTTGATGGGTGTGTTTTGATTTTGTGTGGAGAGAGTGATGTTGGGGTTGTTTGTGTTGTTGATGTTGTTGTTTGGCTGCCATGTGGTAGCTAGCATCACTTTTGTTGTGCAAGAGCATGCAGACAAAGAGATTGTCATGGGTTAGATGTGTCACATACACCTTTCCCTTCACTGTAGAGAAAACCTGGTCCACCCAGCTCTCAGCATGTGAGAACTCTCAGTGTAGCCCTATCCTGCACCAGTAACCAAATCTGAAAGTAATTCATCCAGACACTTTCTCCTTTTAGACTCAAGTCCCAACAAAAAATGGAGCCTTTGCCTCCAAACTTGGAGAAAGCTGTGCTTGAGATAAGGAATTACAGTAAGCATTAGATTTTGCCAAGAAAGAATGTACCTTTCTTGGCAGAAGTTCAGACTCTAGAGCCACAGCTATTCCAATAACATCCTTTTGCCAGTCTCTCCACTTGCTTTTCTAAAACCTTGCTTTTTGGAAAATTGAAAGAACTTTGTAGAGTCTGGATTATTCTTTGGTCCGTGAACGGTCTGAGATTTCCACAGGGTATGTTCTAGGAGGAGGTCAGCTGTAGTACCTGCTGTGACTTACTGTCCTGGGTATCCTGCTCAATTTTTTGCTTTTCCTCCTGATTTCAGTGACAGCATCTGCTGACATTCTTTGTCCATTTGCCCAGTGGAAAATTCCTCTCTGTCTCCCAGTATTTCTAGTATGCAAAGGCAATACTGAGGTCCTTGAAGAGTTAGTTTTGATTGAATCTGTTTTCTCTGCATAAAAAGGGCATAATTCAAAACTTATTTGCTCCCCTGCCTTGACTCCCCTCAGCTTCTGCTGAGTATAACTAGCAAAAATCAGAATTAACAGAAATGTGGGCCTAAAGCACCCTGTGGAGAGGAGCTTCACACAAGGCTATCGGGCTGAATCATAGATGACTGAGCTACAGGTGGCTGTGTTCAGTTGTTGGTAATGACAGACATCCCGAGACAAACATTTTCCTTCATCCCTGATTCTTTTCTGTCCCTGCATGAATCTATTAAAAGAGTTGCTATCTGCTGAGGAAGCACAGTCAAAGCAGCAGGGAAGCACAAATAACCTGTGAATCATTTCTTCAGAGCCAGTTTTAATGGCTGATATCCTTGTGTGCTGTAAGGTCGTGCATGGCAGTGGAATAATGAAAGTGTAGGCGAGAGGTGCTCTGAGCTACTAACGCTTTCTTTCCCGTCTCCTCCTCTTCCATTGTGCTTTTCACAGTACTGTGTTGAAGCTGGGGAGGGGAAGAATCCATTGGCCCCTTCCTTCATGGAATCTGCATGGATTTAAACTCCATGCTTTAAAGGTAAAGAGCTCTGCTGCAGTCCAGCATGCAAGCTGACTTGAGTTTCAGCTGTATAAACAGGAAACAGAATAACATAGGTAAGAGAAGGAGATGAGGGGAGAAAGCTGCAGCTAGAAGAGTTTACAGGATGGAATCAACAGTCCATAAAGATGAGAACAGTATTTTATTTCTACTTTCAGTAAGTCTCCATGACTAGCTACCAATCAAAGAATTCCTATAACTCTTCAGACTCTTCCAGCTCCAAAATCCAGGGATGTTTGTTACCTTCCTGTGCACATCACAGCACTTATTCCATTGATTTGACTGATGTTCTACCCAGTGTCACCAATGAGGAACTGCATGAGCTCAGAGAAAAAGTGTATGGAGTCCTTGTCATGTCATCAATATCAGCCAACAGTAAATACCCAGGAAAGAAAGTGTTCTTCCCCAGACTACTTTCTTAGCATGTAGCAGTTTGCCAAATGCGGTGTCATTAATAATGCTGGAAGGATGCAACTTCTGTATGTGTCCAGTCTATTTTTTTCAGCATAAACTGTTAATGTCCATAGCATCCTTCAACTAAGACATTCACAGCAGAGAAATGCAGCACAAAAAGAACCACCTTCTTTGTTGATTAAGCTTGATGCTTTAAAATTTCCAAAACTTGTTCTACAGTTAAATTTTCTGTCTTTTCCCTTCCTTTTTGCAGGCAATTGACAAGTATTGCCGAGTTAGTGGTGGCTTTTCTGGTGTCAAGGATGTGTATTCCTCATCTCCTACATATGATGATGTACAGCAGAGCTTTTTCCTTGCTGAAACTTTGAAGTAAGTACTTTTCACTTCTGCATCTTTCTGTAAAAAACTCACATCTAAATTCTAGAAGATGCTCCACAGGTAGCTAAAGAGACAAAGACTGCTTTCAAGTATTAGGAGCACCAAATGGAACAGAAAGCAGGTCCTGAAAATGGCAGGTTTTGTGTCTAATTCAGGCATCACAGCATGTTTCACTGAGAAAAAGGGACTCCAAGTTCATTGTGTCTAAGGGGATAGTGTGGCTATTCTATCCTTCTGCTGGCTCCTTACCAAATTCCTCTAGGTAATCACAATACTTTGTTGCCTTGTGTTACCATTATAAAAAGGAAGTCAGCCGCTGCCACCTCCTCTGTTGTCTTCTTTAATTTTATTTCACTTACTCTTCAAGTTCATTTTCTGGAGACTAAAAGCAGTGGTCCCAAAGAGAGAGGCAGCAGTTTCAAACAGGTCAGGGCAGAGAAACAGTACCTCTCCAGGAACTGATGGTATATGATTGATCTGCCTATAAAAGCCAAATGAGAGAATGAAATCTGCTCCTAAGGGACTTGTGTGGTGGCAAGGCTGACTTTTGATGTATCACCAGAATCCTGTCTGCATCTTAAATAATCACAAGGAGATCTGAAAATTCACTGATGCATCATTCAGTAACTGGATATATTATAGTACAAGCATTGCAGATGGTGGCATTTCTAGGAAAGAACTCAGAAATTTTTACTGACTTTTGGTTTGGAATATTTCCTGCTTGTGGAACAAAATGAAGGTTTATTGAAGAGCTGAATATTAGATGTTTTTGACATTGATGCAATTGGCATAGCCCAAACCAGAAAGTGGTTTCACAATGAGATAGCCCAAATGAAAATAAAGACAGAAGGGTTGGGTATGATGTCATGAGAAAAATGACGATGTTCCTCAGAAGAGGAGCGTAAAATATGTCTTAAGCAATACCTGCTGTAGTCTATTCTGCTATTCATATTCATTCCTCTCAAATTCAAATTTGGTAACTGTCCCAAATATGCTTTGTTGCTGCTTGGATACTTCAATTCATCAGAGATACACAGCAAATTTGAGAGATTTGAGCAGTACCTGGCATGAAGGTACCTGTTGAGTGGGAAGGACCAAGATGGAGAAATAGGTTGCTTAAGTTATTCAAAGGAAAAGTGTGAATCAAGTGAGGAAGGTGAGTTTGAGTAAGATGAAATATTGCTGCTGTGGTGAGAAGGGGCTTGGAGTGCTGCAGCAGGAGAGAGCAAGGCAGAAGTATTGAGGAAAGGAAGGGTCTGATGCTTTAAAGACAAATGAAGAGTGTGGAGAAGGAAACAAGATACGTGTGACAAAACTGAATCATCCCTGCAAGAAATTTTTATCTGTAAACAGTAAATAGATGAGGAAGGAAAGAAAAAGTAAGGCTCCACTGACTGGATTGTGGATAGAGCTGGCAAATAAAGGCAGCAGAAGAATTGATCAGACAGTGACACAGGGCTGAAAGCAGCAGACACTCCCAGTGTCTGATGGAGAGAGAGCAAAGGAGCAGCAGAACAAGTGTGCACATTCTGGATGTGGCAGAGTCCACTAATGGGAATGACACCCTTTCCTTGTCAAGTGCAGCAAGAGCTGTCTTTTTCTGGATGGCAGGAAAGCAAGCAGGAGGTGAGAGATCCTGTACACCCACACTGTTGTGCTTGCACTCACACAGCCAGGTGTTCTGTAACACGGGAAATTCATTTGAGTTTTAGCTGTTGTGTTAGGAAACTTTGACAGATCCCTACTACCAGTATGTCCTACAGAGTTACAGCACAGCCACATTCAAAGTGTGCATTAAGAAAAAAGGAACAACAAATATTTTTTTTCTGCATATGTCCAGTAATCCTTATTTTGTTACATGCTTTATGTCCTCTGCATTTTATTATAATGTACAACATCTGTGAAAACCTCTGCACAATCTGTTGTCCCATTTCCTCTCACCAGAAGCTGAACCAGCTTCCAGAACAGTGATGACAAATCAGATATCTGCCATGGTTTAGTCGCTTCTTCACGAAACCTTTGGCTTGGATTAAAGAGGATTAGTAATTTCCAAGTGGGTTTCCTCCATTAAGAAAAGCTTTTTGACAACTTCTCTGCTCTTCTGGTCCCCAAATACTTGTGCTTGGGGTCTTGATGTTTGTTTTACACTGCAGGTCTTTGAACGGAGACTCAAAAAACAAAAGTTTCTTGGAAAGATTAAAATGTTGTCATTATAACAACTTTTCATTGAAGGGCTTGATCATAATAAAAATGAGTTCAGATTGTCATAATAGGGAAGGTTGTGTGTGTGCTGTACAAAGATTGAAAGCAAGTAATTTGTTTATAGCTGTAGTTGCTGAACTGTGAAGCCTGAAGATGGTCTGTTGCTCCTGTCTGCCTGTGCTCTGCTTTAATACCCACGTTTTTCATCTCTGTCTTGTTGTCCAGGTATTTGTATCTGCTTTTCTCCAATGATGATCTTCTACCATTAGACAACTGGGTTTTTAACACAGAAGCTCATCCTCTGCCTGTTTTACATTTAGCCAACACCACACTGTCAGGAAATCCTGCATATCGATAAAAACAGCTCTATGAAGAGGAAGAGAGACTGTTTTCAGCTCTGTTTTGTTTACATGGACCACTTGAGACTTTAGCAGGAGGGGAGACAGACAGACAGACACTTGGTAAACCTAGACCCCCGAGTCAAGCAAGTATTGGCATGGGAAATGAAGCTCTTCAACATATAAATAAGTTAAAAGTTCTGTTTTATACATGACCAAAACACGTGAGTGTGATTTTTGCAGGCGGAGACTTCACACGCTTTGAACCCTGGCAAGACATGGAATCTACAGATGATATTAATGCAGCAGCACGAGAAAGAGGAGGCTTTCCCTTCCAGGGAAAGGAACTTGCTGCTTGCTGTTGCAAGGAACAACACACAGTCACCTCTTCAGATTGGGTGGGTTCCAAATACCTAGGTTTTCTTTTCCTTTCTTTTTTTCTTTTTTTCAAAATTTTTATGATGGCATGAACAAAGCAACACCACTGCACCAGCAGCATCAGGATTTGAATTTCTTTCTGTACCTGTCTGAATTTTCTAAGGAGCATCTGTCCAGACTGGCAGCCATTCTCAGAGCCTCTTATCTGTTAGACCTAAAGTACAAAAAATATTGCCTCCTCATTTCCCCTTTTCAAAATAATGCTTATATCCAAAAAAGAAAAAACAATTAGTAAGCATTTGCTTTGTAGTTCACTGTCAGCAGAGTGGGCTTAGTTCATTTGGCAAGCTCAGTCAGAGTCTGGAGTGTATCACAGGAGTAGGAAGGAGCCTAAGTTTCCCTTCCTCACAAATTATGTCACATGAAAAAAACCATTCTCCTCTTAATCCTGGTTCTTTTAGCTAGATAAAAAGAGATGACAACATAAGCATAACTGTTTCATGATTTATATAGGAGGATACAATATATGGAACTAAAAGAAGCTCCCCTTGAGCTAAGCAGTGAGAGCTTGCTGCTCTGTATTTTTGTATACAATCTGTTACATTACACTCTTTGGATACTATTCACAGAACCTTCTTTGCAGGTATATGGGTGTCTGACAGAAGCCTAAAACTGCTTTTGATTTACTTTACAAAACTTGCTTTTCTTCTGGGTGCTCCAGTACAAATCCAACATGATCTTTGGAAGCAGCCTAACATCTCTCATATGTGACTGGAAAAAGAAACTGAAGAGTCTCTTCTTTCATTAATTTATGATGCTGCTAAATGCATGGGGTATTTTCAAGTACATCATGGCTGGGCTGGATAGTATCCCTTAAATGGAGTATTTTTCAGTCTTCATTTATTTGCTAAAAAAAGTTTCATCTTTCCAGATTTTTTATCTTTTCAGTTTTGTCTTCCTCAATCTCTTTTACTGTTGCTCAGAATAATTACAGCTCAAACTATTCTTTTTATTCCCCTATATAGCTCTCAGATCTTTTTGCCATGGTGACTGGCTCCTTTGCTGACAAACAGCCTGCAGGTTTCCCTCCTAATCAGTGCACAGGTTGAGTCTTTAAAAAATCTTGATGATGTTTTTGTACTGAAGCAAGTGGGAGAACTCTTCAGTGAGCTACAGCAGTACAGCATCAGATTTAAAGAGAGTGAGTGCTATTTTCCCTCCTCAAAAATGTTTTTCTATGAAGTTTTTTTAAAAAAAACTTTGCTCCTTATCATATTATATTACATCTGACTGTAGAGTTTCCCCCCAAAATTACTCTTCATTTGTCTGTGTCACTAACTTAGACATAGAAATCATCATATGATCTTAAGTAAAAATACTGTCAGATGCTTTTTTTCCAGACAGTTACTTTAGTTTAAGAGGAAGAAAACATGGGGCTTGGGAAAAGTTTGAGTCTCAATGTTTCTACCTTAATACCAGTTACTTTGTTACTGTAATTTGCAGCCGTATCCTAAAAATAATTTGAGAACTTATAAAGTAATTGGTATGGTAAATAATACTGATTTCAGTAATTGTTTATTTAAAATTAGAAGTAGCTTAATAAATGGATTCTTCTTACTGGCCCCACATTAATTTATTTTTCTAATTATTACTCAGTGACTTACTGAAGAACTAGCAATTTTTCATTTTCCCAAGTTCAGATATGCTGTGTTTTCAAATTGTTTTTCTGATCCTATGAGAACTGTTATTAGTTTAAAACTGCACTTGATTGCCTTGTTCTCCTACATGTCTCTGGGTATATAGAAGAAAGAGGAAAAGCAGACCTTTCTGTTAAGAAAGAAAGAAAGAAAGATTTAAAAATAATAAAAGCACTTTCTGCCCCATAGACCTGTCCCTGTACTCCCCCTGGTAAATGCAGGTGTAGAATGGCTGCCAGTCTGTTCAGAGAAATGTCAAGGAGTCCCAGAAACAGCAAACCTGCTTCTCCTCCTCCATCCCCCTCTTGTGAATTAAAGAGGAACCCTTCAAATTTTCAAACTTCTCCATGAATCCCAGTGGGTTAACTTATTGCCACAAGAATGTCTGAATTGAAGACAAAGCCATTTCATGTTATGGGATGGTGTTCTTCTCAAAGCAGATGTACAGTACTGCTGTTTCTTCTTTGTGTAGATAAGCAGCAGGAACCAAATAAAGAACACTTGTTTCTTGTTTCCTAGTCACCCCAATAACAGTCAGTTTATACTCCATCATTCTTTAAAGTACCAACTGGCCTTTTCCTCCAGAAGCTAATGATGTGCAGAGTCTATCAAAAACAATGCATTTTAAGGACTAATTACTGTGTCTTTCATAAATTTCATCCTGAGATTTCCTAGATCAAGCAGAGTTTGGAGTTTATGGGTTCTGGCCGAGGTACATGCTTAATTACCAGGCACCACAGATACTGAAACTTCAGACTGAAGTGATGTGCCCTCCTTCTGAGTCCTTCACAGAAAAGTAGGTTCTGATCTGCAAAATGGCATTACGTGCAACCCAAAGTTCAGACTGTTTTCCCTCTGGGTACATAAGGTACAGTAGAATGTTGCCATTTCATTCTGTTGCTGCTGTCTTACTTTCTTGAAGATAAGAGTGTAAATTTAAGCACAAAAATGACTTTTTAGTCCTAGCTGTTTCTGAGTCTTGCACTGTACTCTCTAACAAAACAATCCTCATTTTCTCTAGGTAGCTGTCCCATTTTACAACTTCTACAATACCCTCTCCCCTTACAGAATGAAATAAAAACCAGAAAATCATGTGCATTTTTGGCACACTGGATTTGGGCAAGAGCCTGGAAATCCCCAAATTGTCTATTTCCTGTTTGCATGTTCCTAATCCAAGCCTCAAACTTGCCTGTTGGTCAGGATCTGCCAACAGTAATTTTTTTCTAGCAATTAGAGCTTGACTTTTCAAAGAGGCCAGATTTCTGCAGCTTCCATTAACAACCCTGGAGCTGTGCATGTCCCGCAGTCAAGAAGTCAAATTCTTAGCATTGTCCTCTAAATAAAAAGCACCCTTGAAGGATATTCTGAGTGTTAATTTTGTTGCACAATATAGTCCTTCAAACTGAATGTTCAAGGAAAGTGTAGAAAATAGCAAGTGCCCTGGAGTAGAAGGAAGAGCAAGTAGTTCCATGTGCCAGTCACACCTTTGCTGTTCCTTCAGCTCTCTGCTCCAGATTTATGGATCACTGTGTTCTAGCTCCCAAACACTGACACATTCCCTCACAGTATTTTACAAGATTTAAATATTGCCTGGGTTCTGAAAGGTGACATTAATTACACACTCCCTGTAATGCCATCCTTTAAGGTTAGAGGTGCACCCCCTCAGCAAAGCCCTGTTGGTATTCACACTACTAAGCCTAGACCATGTTTATAAGGGGACAAATAAGAAACAGACTTCTTGATGCCAGAGAAAAATGAAAGCAAGCTCTTGATCCATACTGTAGTTGGGAGATCCGTTCACCTTGAGTAAGACATCCCTCTTTCACTCCTTGAATCTTGAGAAAAGTCTTCTGACTCAAGAGTTTGAGTTGCCATACACAGAGGAAGCCCAGGCTCTTTTGCAAGTTGTGTGCAAGCTGTAGCAGAGATATTAAGCAGGAACTGCTTCAGCTGTCAGCGCCTTCTAACAAACTGCTCTGTAATTGCCCAGGAAAGTTGGGAACCACCAAAGTCAGAGGAGACAGCCTGACCTGTTACAGTGAATTGTTGCCTTTAATCCTAATTGCTTGGTGGAAGTTGGATTTGCATTCTGCCTTTATTCTTGCTTTGTCTAAAACTGACAGATTTTTTTTTCCTCCAAAATAATAAAAGGGCAAAAGTCTATCTTCTGATGTGGAAACCTTCTGCCTCTGACCTGGAATCCTGCATATGTACTTTTTACAGATTAAAAAATAATATTGTATATAAAAAGATTGAATAAAGAATGTCTTTAAGTGAAAAGAGTGTGGTTTTTGTCCTTTGCCTCCAAAAGCAGCATCCTGTAGCACTGAAGTGTGAAGCTGACCCTATTCCAAAGGCATGGTGGTGCTGCAACTTTTCTTTCCACTGCAGCTCTACTAAGGACTTAGTCAACTTAAAAATGTATCAAGACCCCCTGTTGCAAATTTAAACCCCTGTACCTTGTACTTGCTTCTGACAGGTCCCTGTAGTGCTCAGATGGCTCTCAAGGTGCAGCTTCAGGCACAACACTTCAAGGCTGTTCCTGGGTGTCATTGTGAAAGCCACCAAACCTTACGAAAGTTGTGTGAAATTGTGTGAAAGTGGCTAAAAGGTCCAAAGATCCTTTTAGATGAGGGTAAAGGGTCAGACAGACAAGCAGTGGTACTAAATAATTAAGACACCAGGTTAAACCCCCAGCTTTTCTTGAGACTTCAGTAGCCAGTGAGTTGGGCGATAACATCTGTCTATCCATTCCTCTGCTGTCTGGGAAATGGAAAGTTTCCAATTAAGTGTTATTCACAGGGAAACTGCTATGTGGCTTCAACTGAGCTTGTTTTTCCCCTGCACCTTGAAATTCTCTGGAACTGCTGCTATAGTTCTGTTTTTACAGTACAACCAGTGAATAACCAGATTTGCTTTCTGATTCACTTTAACTTTGCATAATCCTTTCTGTCTGACATCACCCATGTTGCTTATACATGGTACCTTGTTTTCAGGATGCAATGATAATAAGAGGAAATTGCCTCCTAAGTGCCATAACTGAGTGCAACACATGGCTCCTGCTGCACTGCCATGCAATCCACCTTGAGATCCAGTTTTTCATCCATGTGTTGCTCCATAGCTTCTTGCACTGGCACATTCACGCTGCACCCAGCTCCCAACTGCAGCGTCACTTCCAAAGCAGCAGCTTTTGCATCCTTTGATCTCCCTGTGGTGTCCTCAGCCCCTGAACCACCTCACTGGGATTCACTTGCTGTAGCAAGGTGTGTCCTGTCCTTTGTGGTTGCACTGCATTGTCTGTGCCTCTTCAACAGTGAAGTGCTTCCCGCCTCTGCTTGCACCTCCTCTGAAGCAGACGTTCTTTTGCATGTTCTCTGCCCAAGGGATATATATAGGGAATATCCTCTTTTATCTCTCTGCTGGCACTCTGCCTGCATGTCACCCACCCCGCTCCCTTCCCTTGCAGACTCTGTGATTGTGTGTGCTCCTTCCTGGAGACCATGTGTCTTTCCTATGCATATTAATTAGCTGTATTTAAAAATCCTGAAATTAATCCTTTAATGGGTTATTTTTAGCCTTTGTCTTGTAGCTCTGGGAGCTGGTTTCTCTCAGTGCAAAGTCATAGGCTTTCTGTGGGCTTTGGAAAGGAAGCATTACTCTATCTTTGCTGGTTCACGTGTGGGATGTGTGAAGGCTGGTGATGGTGTGGTTGTTTTTTTAATACGAAGAGCAAGAATCTTTTTGACAGTATTTCAGGCTGAGGCAACCCCCATGAGAAATGGTTTGAGAAAGAGCAGTCACTCATGTAGCCAAACTTACTTGCAGGTAAAAATTCAGGGAAGAATTTGGGGAGGAAGGGAAAAGCACCGTGTGTTCATGTGCACCAACAGTGTCACTGCTTTCTTAGGTGGTTTCCGAGTAGTCACAGGTGACAGGTGTGATGTCTGTCTGTAATGGTAAGAAGAATTTGTTTGCAGAAAAATCTAGAAAGAATTGTCAATACAGAGAATAAAGGATCAGATAATGCTGATACCTCTAACAGCAGAAGACAAAAGAGATTTAAAAAGTGAAAATGCAAAGTTGTTCCTCCTGGGACAAGGAGCAAAACCTTTCACTGTAGTCTGTGATGTTGTCAATCTGAAATTGGTAACAGAAAAAACAGAACATATATGGCTGAACATACAGTCAGCCATAATATACAAATCATCAGTGCAAGGTGAAAGAAACAAGTGAAAATTAAAATGGTTGTGCTGAGTCAAAACTAATGTCTGTCTGACCTCATATCTTGACTCAACTCTGATCAAGAGCAAATTCCAACAGAGGAGCAGGAAAGTGAATTTTGATACTTCACAAACAGCCTGAAGTGATGTGGAGCTTCCTGAGCCATAGGTGATTATCGTGGTATTTAATAGGCCTTGACATCCATGGAGGGGGGTTGTTCTCTGGAATTAGTCCAGTCACTCATTGAATCAATAGCGGCTGTCAGGGACAGAGCAAGCTCTGCCAAGGAGCCTCATGGTGCTGGCAAGGCATCCATGCACTGGGAGGCCGTTTCTGATGACACAAAAAGCATGTCAGTGCTGTGCAGAGATGGGTGAACACCTCTGAGATGTGCTCTGTGGTTCTGGTCACTGTGTTCAGGAGGGCTTGTCTCAGTGGAGACAGGAGTATTGAGGCTTACCAGGGAATGGGGAGTTGGCATCAGGAGAGGTGAGAGGAATTCAACCTGGCAAAGTGGAAGGCTGACAGAGGGGATATCTGCTGTCCACAACACAATCAAGTGGTTGGTCAGCCTGGGAGAGAAAAAAGCTGTTTTTCCTGGAGGACAAACCTTGCACAAAGGCCCCACACAAACTGATATCTGCAACACCTGAATAACTTCTGACAATGATGTCCTAGGAGTAGAACACATGTTTATCTGCTGAATAAAGGATGATGTTTTGTGCTTGCCTGCAGTTTCATGTACCTGAATCAAGGATGTAGGAGGTCCTTTGCTGTCCTGCATTCCAGAGCTCCTGTGGGATCTCTAAGTCTAGGGTTGAGTTTACAAAAGCTCTTTCCTTTGCTCTGTTATCTGTTTCTAGGGCAGGGTGAGTGTAAAAGGCCATGGAATCAGGAAGAAAAAAGCCTTTCTTAACTTCATGGATGGGAGTTACTCACTCACATTTGCTATGCTGTTTGAGTAATGATGAATAGAAATTCACCAAAAGACTTCCTATTAAGTTTTCTAACACGGTTATCCAATGACCTTTTGCCACTGGATTTTCTGTGGAGAAATCAGAAACAGATTGCAGGGTGTTGGAGCACAGTGTTAACAACAGAGGGACACCAATCTCTTTTGATCTAAAGATTGTTACTGAACAAAACCCAAGTAACTAAGAATATTATATTAAAACAAAGGAGTGGTAGTCTGCAAATAGAGTCCTTTGTGCAGTAATTTTTACACAGCAAACTAAGGGAAGATCACCAGTACCCTCAAGAGAGAATCTCTAAAGATACTCTCTGTTGCATGAATTTAAATTCTTTCTGCTCCCAGTTCTAGATGGCTCATCTTGTCCTTTGTTTGGGTACACATCCTGTTATTACTTGGGGCGCTTTATGCCTGTGGGCTATTTCTGCACTAATTAATGTTCACATCAAGGGATTTCCATGACAGTTCTCTGGCATTTTTGCAAGTGTTCTCTTAGCTCAGCACTGATACATGGTCATGCATTTTGAACACTTCAGCCAGGCACATAATTTCAAAGAATGCACAGATTCTTGCTGTTCGTGTGCTCAAATCTTAAAACCAGTGTAACTTGAGCAACCATATATGTCAGACCAGTACTACAGTCTGCTAAACCTTATGCCAAACTCCCACACTGTACTTCTACTTGTATTACAGCAAGGTTAGGTTTTCAGGTTCTCATTAGAAATTTTGCAACTGAAGTGCAAATTTTCCACAGGGAAAAAATCCTCCAAATCTTTGAATGCACACCAGCCATCAACTTGTGGAATTAATTGCTTCGCTGTGAAGCAGGCTTTGATGAGTTCAGTGACAACAGTGAAAAATTCACTGCCACATCTAGGTGACATCGTTACGCTGACTTTTTATTAGCTTAAATAATACACAAATGCTCCTTTTTCAAGTGTATCCCCTAAGAAAAAAATTCAATATGCTGCCTCAAATTTCCTCCAGATCCTGCTCATGCTGTTTCTTAATGGAAGTCTATGGGTCAAGCACATCCAGGCTTCATAGAGCACAGTCTGTAGCCCTGGAGATGTTCCCTCTGAACAGGTTATGTTCGGTGCCAGAGGCTGGTTAGCTGCATCAGGAAGATGCTCTGCCCACATCCTTTTTTTTACCCCTGCAGTAGAAACTTCTTGCCAGCTTGAGCTGTTGGGAAAGGGCAAGGATGTGGCTGGGTGTGCTCTGGCACATGTCAGCTCGGAATCTGGAAGTCATAGTTTGTTTTCAATAATAGAATCAGACTGACTTCCAGAATGGTGACATTTGAGCATTAAGGTTCATATGTCAGACACTCTCACCCAAATGCTGAACAATCTTTGTCCACCCCTGTGTTTTTAACTTGCCAGGATTTGCAAAGTTCCTGGTTTGGGGAGTCAGCGAGGCTGAGCAGAGCCAGCCAGGCACAGGGGGCACAGCAATCTGCCCTGAACAGATCAGAAAATCAATACAAAGGATGAAGATGCATTTCTGATATGGGATAGGAACTGTGACTGTGAGGAGCCTTCTTCCTGAAGGGAAAAAAAATCACCTGATGTGGAGAGTCTGTAACCTCTGTGGGCACCATGAGATTTTAACTGGCTCCTGTTGGGAAAAGGCTGTACTTCAGCTGCTTCACAAGCCTGATTTTTCAAAAACTGATGAGTCAGGCTGCAAGAATTATGAGATTGCTTCTAAATAATGAGTTTGAGGATCTTTTTCCATGTCTGCAGTTGTGGAGTTTTATTTAATCTCGAGCTTTTGTGCCACTCAGAGTTTAATATTTCCAAGCTCTGACCTTTTTTTTTTTTCCAGAATGGTGAGAACCACCCTTAAAAATAAATGAAAAATAAAACTTGGCTTATCTTCCAATCTGGCAGAAGTTCCAGCATTATTAAATGATCAAGAGCGGGCACTGCTGCATTAAGCTCACCCAGAGCGTTGCTACAGAAACTTAAGGGCAACTTGCTGTTCAGAAAATAAAATTCCAAATTTTTTTACAACTTAAATGTGAAGCAGACATGGATCTTCATTCCATAGACATACCACACAATTGATCCTGTGGACTGCTCTGGTTCAAACAGTTGGCAGCATCTTGGTTTTAGTGAGATGGCTCACAGTAACCAAGTACAAAACAAAACACTCAAAAACAGAACATCCAGGTAAAATGTCCCTGTGATATAAATGGGAGCCCCAGAGTCACTTCAAGGATTCTTGCACTCATCTTCATGGGGACAGAATAATTTTTCCACACCAAAGTGGAAATGAATAAATGGGATTTACGCACTTGAATGGGATTCATACACTTGACCTTGAGTCTGTCACCTGTGGTTCTTCCATCACTTGCAGCAGGAGTGCTGGAGGGAGGAAGCAAGGGGGAAACTCAAGGGATTTTTTAATCCTGTGCTATTTATCTGCTTGTGCAGAGAGACCCAGCAGACTTCCAGTGTATTAACCAACTTGTTCTCAGACAGGAACAAAAAGCTAGACAGTGACACTCCAGTTTTGGAAGCTTCTTCCAGACACTATCTCAGCTGTGCTGTAGCTCTGGTGTTGTCACAGCTAAGCATGGCATCACTCCCACTGGAGCAGTGTCAGAGGATGAACCTGAGACCCTTTCTTAAAATATATGTATCAAGTCATTCCTTTAAAGCGACATTGAGAAATTTTGACTCGTAAGAGGAGCTGTCTTGGGTTGCAAAGCACCCAAGAATGCAGAAGAGGAGGTGGGATGAATACTTCTGTGATGTATCAGGGTTGTTCATTTTTCTCTGTTTGTCTGGATCCCCCGTACCCAGCAGCAGGCAGCCCACACCAGCAACCTTGCACGGTGTTTTTTGTGATAAAAGTGCAGACTTTGTGAGGACAGAAACTCCGCAGTCGGAATATTAAGTCGGGCTTTGCAGAGCAAGAGGGGAAACCATCGCTGAAGATACCATCTTGTGGCAGTAAGAGGCACAGAACAACAGAGCCAGCAGATCTAAGCTGCGTGGAGCAAAGCATCAGTCCTACCCAACAGCTGATCGTGCACTCCTGCCTTTCCAAGAAAAGGAGGAAATGCCACCGAGGGGCAAGTCCTGATCCTGGGCTCCGGTCCCGCTGTGTCCTCGCCCAGGAGCCGCGGGAAGGGGACACGAAGGGAGAGCCCCAGATTTACACGGCACTCACCCCACCCAGCGGCCGCTCCTGGACATCCATGCCCTAAACAACTTTCCCTGTGGCAGGATGGCGAGATCTGAATGCAGATCTGTGGTATTGCACTAAATAATTAATTTAGTTATTGTTTGGCACTGGGTGATTGGAGATTTGCACTGAGTAGTCTTTATATTGCACGGAATAGTTGATGTTATATCACATGGTTTGTTCTTCCCCTCTCTTATCATAGGGCTTTCCCCTCACCCACCCCTCTCCCCAATACCCCCTGGGGGTCTCTGCCCTGGTCAGTCCCTCCTCTCGCCCCTCCTCACCGGTGTCCCATTGCCTGTGGTTCTCTTCCTCTGCCCCATTCCCCGGGTATAAAATGCCCTAGAGGCCGCTGGCGGTCTCGGTCCGTGGGGGTTTTTCCATCTGGTAGTTCTCCTGGGAATAAAGGGAGGACAGTCATTCCCGCGTGGAGAAGAGCGCTTCTCGTCTTTTGCCTTCGTCCATGTAAGATCGTGTGGGCTGAGGGCCATAGCCAGCCGGATTGGACCTGAGCAGCCTGCCCGGACACGGAGTCTCACACAGATCGGGTCCTTACCCCGGGACCTCTCCCAGGTGTGTCCGTGGCCCCTTCCCACCCGCCTGTCCAGTCCATCAGGAGCTCTGCCCTCTGCCGCCAGCCCCTGATGCCCACCTTGGCTGCTCCCATAGCCCAGGAGGAGGCACCGAGGGCAGGAGATTCCATCTGGGATCTGTGTCCTGCAGCAGGACCCGGCCAGTTCGCACTTAATCACAGAGCTTGTTCCTAGAGGTGATCCAGCTCCTGCTGAGAGCTTGTCCTGGTTCCTTTCCCTCATTTATGGCAATGCCAGGAACAGAGAGTTCGAATTAAATGAGGCCGCTGTAATAGTAACTAATTCCTCTCTGTAAATGGATAGCCAGGACATTTAAGGGGGCTGAGGGAAAGTTCCTGGACAAGCAGGAGAAGTTGAACACTGCAGAACCACACTGCCCCAACCACTTTGTACAGGCAATACCTGCCGTGCCATGATCGGGATCCGACAGTTCTCATCTCCTGATTATTGCTGGTGGCCGGCCAGAGAGACCATTGCTGCAGCAGCACCTGTGGGCCAGGGTTATTTCAAGAGCCCTGGGGACAAGAGACATCAATTCCAATTTGGACCAAAAAAAACTCCCCCCTGAAAGTGAACTTACTTGGTCTTAGTGGTGAGTGTGCAGTGTTCCTTATGTCATCAGCACAAAGAAATTGCAAACAGAGCATGTAGAAAGCCTGAGTGCATGTGAAAAATCCAGTGTGCTTTTGGTCTAGATAAATGAAACCTAAATATATAATTAAAATTGCATGTGGGATTATCAGAAAAATATATATCTAGCTTCTGATGAAATCACCACGTAGAAAATTTTGAGGTGCAAGAATATTTGAAAAAGAAAATAGAGAAGATGAAGGTGCTTCATTCCTGAAAATTACAGGAATTTTCTTTTTAACAAAAAAACCCTGGCAGGATGAGATTATTACCGAGTATATCACTACCTTCAAAGCAATTTTTGCCCACATGTATTTTGTTTCCTTTCAAGTTTCTAGATTGTCTTTCCACGTTTTAGGAAGCAAAAAATCCCCACCTTTCTTTGTCTTGATGGTCTTCCACAATGCATGTTAAGCATTTTGAATGGCACCTGTTATAGGATCGAGCTGGAGATTTAATAAATCTTTATTTTTGATTAATATTCTTTTCCCTTTTGGAGATTAATCCTTAACTGCTTAATATTCAGTGCCTGCTGCCAGCACTGGAGAGGCACATCTTATTTAAGAAATGAGACAAGTTTAGCTTTGTGAATGAGGAATGTCTAGAAATAGCAATCACTGGTCTGAGTAAGAAATCCATTGCACAGCCACACATGAATTCCAGTTATCCAGTGGATTTTGAACTGGGATGGAGATGCAGAGGGAGAGATTTCAGGAGGGACAAGAGTATTACATGGGACTGCAGGGGACATGGCAAGGAGTGGTGAAGTTGTTCTTTGGGAATGTACCCAACTGTGCTCCCACTTCCCAAATTAGCTTTACAGCCACTATAATCTATTATAGCTACATGTATCAGTGACAGATTTCTCAGGTCAAGAAACAATTGGTACGTTTGGTTTCCTACATTACAGGGCCTGTTCATAACTTTTCACATTGTTATTCTGCACAAAGCCTGTGAACTGAGCCAAAGCTTTAAAAAAGAAAAAAAGCAATTTTAAAGATCATAATTGAGAACGTTAGCATTAATTTTGTGATTTTTATAATTTAGTCTGCATTAATCCATTTAACTTCATAATGTAAAAAAATTTTATCATTCTTTGAAGTCTGCAATGCACTCAGAATACCAGTGTCATGCTTGTCTGATAAAATGGATTTTTCACAAAACCATGCTCATTGGCATCAACTATCCAACTGTCCTCCACTGACTGTATCCTATATTAATGATACCAATTCCAGGCATGGATTTCTGGTATTGACATGATAGCCACTTTTGCTTCTGTTCCTCTGGAGCTTCTTCCTTATTCCTAAATCTATTCAAAATGTGTGTTATTATAGTTCCTGGTCCCTTTTAGCAAGCAAAACTCTGCTCCTCTGCAGTGACAAAATATTTAACAGCAAATGGTGGTCTTTATAAATGTAGGGTTTTGAACCTGCTGGAACCAGAAGTCATTAATTTGCCTCTAGCATGTAAGTACCACTGATATATTTGCTATTTCATCCTTTTCTGCATGTCTGAAGGGTAAATAAACACCTTTCCAGCAAAGCAGCCTTAATGCTTTGGGTTTTTTTTTTCCTTTCCATTCTTTATACAGAAGTAAAGTTCTTCTTACTGACTGTGATCCTGTTGACAGTGGAGCTTCGTTGATAACCAATAGTTTGCTTTCTTGATTGCCAGACAAACTAATTAAATCAGAAGAATGGTCCTGGTCAGCTGACATAAAAACAACAAGGCTTGTCCTGATCAAGTGCATTTTGTAGCCATTTTGCTAACCTGCCAAGGGTAAAAGCATGGAAACAAGTTACTGCAAAGTAGACTGGAGTGCAAACTTGCAGGAAATCAACCCTCTGCAGTAATTTTGCCTGTTCTCCCTCGCGGTATCCTTGGAATATCTTTATTGGCTTGTGTTTGTTACTGGGTAACAGCGCACAACAGCTCCAGTGCCTCTGGGCAGCAGGATAAATGTCTCAGGCAGCCACTCCCTTGGGCTTCCAGGACGTTTTATTGCAGGCACTCCACTATTTTGGGCAGACACCTGAAGCAAAAGGCAACACAGATGCCAACCCAGGGGTGCTCAGGCAGGGACAGAAGTGGGGAATGAGCTTCCTCTAAGCAGGAATGACTTGTCGTGGGGATTGAAGGAAGGAATGTGGTAGCGAGACACAGGGAGGAAGTTCAACAAAGGAGGAATTTGGCACTTAGAAATCTGACTGTTGGGAGCAAGGCTCTTGGAGAGATGAAAAAGATCCCACTGTCTTCCTGTGAAGGCAAAAATGGCAAAGAAAAGTCTGGCAATGGGAGCTTGCACTTGGGAAACAAGTCACTGAACTGTGGAAGAAAAATTGTCCTTTATTCTCTCTGGCAGCATCTGTGAATATTTTAGGACTTCTGTTAAACATGTGGAAAGTTGTCCCAGTTTTCTGGTATGTGTTTTAATGCCCCACCCCTTTGATGTGTGAAGTGTCTCCCCCTGTTAAACAGTGGCTTTGCTGCTGTTGTCCCTCTTCCCTTGCTGATCTAATTCCCTGTGCCTGGATTGCCCTTCCTGCTCCTACCTCAGTGACAGAGCAGCCATGGCTGCACCCATTGCTTGGCACCCACTGAGCATTAGGATGAAATATCATTAGCCCAGAAAAATTGTGGGTGTTACTGTGCTAAACATGTTTTTGCTTTTCTAAGGGTGTGCAGAGAGCAGAATAAATGCAATAAGAGTGTGCCTGCAGGGGAGGGAAGAGGAACAGTGTCCATGGAAGGCGATGGAGAAGAAGAAAGCACAGAGATCCAAGTGCAGTGTCCCAGCTGCAGGGAGAGGTGAGGCCTGACAGGAGCAGCTGGTGCTCTGCCAGGGCCCAAAGCAGCTGCACCCAAAGTGCTTGTGACCCTTCCTTCTCTCCCCAGACCTCTTTGGAAGAGAGAGCCTGTGTTCCTTCAGGATATTTGATAATCATTGTCACCATGGCAGAAAAGGTGAATCATCTCACATCTGAAGGTAGGGAGGGATGAAGTAATCTCCTTGCAGGCAGATGGAAACCAAAGGCCATACCCTTGTGGGGATCTGTGTCCCCAGAACATGACTGACAGTTCTGGTGTCTGCTATTCTGCTACTTCACATCTGACACAGTTGACCAAAGATGTTACTAAAGCACATAGTTATGTTTGCACTGGGACTGTCTAATGTCTGGGGCGTTGAATAATTAAACTGAACACAGACTTCAAGCACTCAGCACCCCTGGAAGTGTGATTTATGTATGTTAGTATTGAGTCAGGTAAAATGTTTCTGTTCACACCTCTGAAACAACAGAGGAATTCCCATCTTTAGAGTTGTTTTCAGCAAGTGAGATGTATGTTTAAGAAACAAACACTGGATCAGATTTGTTTTTTCAGACCAGATCTGTATTTTTGCCCACAAGTCAAGTCACACATTGTGCAGAAGCTCATGTGGCTATCAGAGAAGCACAGGGGCAGCACACGTGTACCTATCAGCCTAGGTTAGCCTTTGTTCCCAGCTGAAGTGTGGTAAGAGCAGGATATTTTTCAGCACTCTTTATTTTTCCTCAGCGCTCACAAATACATTGACTCTGCAGTGGGAACCCCTCTGTGATCAAGGCCTTCCTGCAATATTTTTCTCTGTTCCGTTTTCTTGAAGTTGTTCTGCTGGACACCCACTGGATTTATTGCAAAATGAGGGTGTATAAAGTATTCACCTGACCAGATCTGTCCCTTCTCTCCCTCCACATGCTGTCCTGATTAAAACTGTATTGCACTTACATTGTACTTTTGATCTCATGATGCTTACGGTGCTCAGAGTTTGACTGTCAGGTGAACATGAAATGCACAACACCCTTGAAAAAGTGAACAAGATTTGTTGCAGCTTTTGCCATCAGGTGGCTTCTGCCTGCTGCCTGTTTGGTGAGGTTGGCAAACTCTGAGTGAATAGGGAGTAGCTGAGTGGTGCACATTTGTAATGTGTGATCATACTTCTAGGACAAGTTGTGTTTTACAAAAGCCTTGGAGGTGGCGTGGAGTGAAAGAAGGGCTGAAGTGTTCACACCATGGATTGTGTGGAGTCTTGCTAAAATAAGTCCTTGTGCTGCAGAGATGTACAAGTGGGTGTGAACTATGCAGTACAGTTACCCTCATCAGCCTGTACCAACAAACAAATGAACATTTTACTTTTATTTATTCTGAGGTCGAGGGTGAGGGATTGCAGTGGGCTCTTACACAAAGTATTCATTTAAATGCTTTGTAGTTTGCTGCTGCTGCTCTCTGTGGTGGTGTTTGCAGGGGTCCTAGGACCAGGGAAGAGACAAGGATCTGACTCCATGTTTCAGAAGGCTTGATTTATTATTTTATGATATATATATTATATTAAAACTATACTAAAAGAATAGAAGAAAGGATTTCATCAGAAGGCTAACAAGAAAGAAGAAGAATTGAATGAATAACAAAATCTTGTGT
Organism: Melospiza georgiana; assembly: GCF_028018845.1. Lineage (NCBI taxonomy): Eukaryota > Metazoa > Chordata > Aves > Passeriformes > Passerellidae > Melospiza > Melospiza georgiana. Next base: position 81,193,092 of record NC_080431.1, read on the forward strand.
CTGACCAGAGAGAGACACATTTGGACTGTGATTGGCCATTAATTAAAAACAACTGCATGAGACCAATCACAGATCCATTTGCTGCATTCCACAGCAGCAGATAATAATTGTTTACATTTTGTTCTTGAGACCTCTCAGCTTCTCAGGAGAAAAAAATCCTAAGGAAAGGATTTTTCATAAAACATGCCTGTGACAGGCTCTCCTCTGGCTCAAGGCCCTACTTGCTTAGCTGGGTTTCAGCTCCTCTTGAGGCTCAGGCAGTGCTGCTCTGCAAGATCAGCCTTCTCTGGGGGATCACGGAGGCAAGCCACTCACCAGTGCCCTGCTTGGCCTCTTCCCACGAGTAGCGGGGCACGTAGCCAAAATCCTGCTGTGCCTTTCTATAGGAGAAGGTGAAGGGGGTGTTGAGCAGCGTGACCAGGTGGCGATTGGTGGAGGGCACGTATCTGACAAAGGGCCTCAGCAGGAAGCTCAGCATCTCCAGCAGCAGCGAGAAGTAATAGAGCATTGTCAGGGGCATGGGGAGCCGGGGCTCAATCCCAAACCCCAGCTCCTTGGTCAGCTCGTAATTCAGGTCGGCGTAGCTCATGTGAGGAGTGTCATCTGAGATGTAGTAGAACTTGCCCCTGACGTGCTTGGCTCTCTGCGGGGCCCGCAGGGCTTTGGCGGCCTGCACGTGTGCCCAGGCGATGTTCCCCACGTACACGGGGTTCACCAGAGCCTCCTTCCTGGAGAAGCGCAGGTAGATGTTCTTGTTCAGCAGGCACTTGTCCAGATGGCCTTGGAGAAAGGGGCAGCCTTCTCCAAAAATGTACATGGATCTCAGGGCACAGGTCATCAGCGTGCCGCCATCCTTCAGCACCTGGCCGTCTGCTTTCAGCACAGCATCCTCTGCCAGTCTCTTGCTTTGGGCATAAGGAAATTTGGATGTGCTCTCATAAGCTGTATCTTCGTCCCCGTTGAAAATGGGGTCCCCTTTGCAGTTTGGGCCCGTCACTTCTATGGTACTGGTGTAAATGAAGTGCTGGACGTTGCAGCGGATGCACGCCTCCAGCAGCAGCTGAGTACCTTCAGAAAACAAACATGAAAGGCAGTCTAGGTTAGGGTCTCCTAACCAGGGAAAAGTGGGGGTTTCAGCTCACAAACAGCATCTCTGGCCTGAGCTTAGCCAGATCTCCCTCCCTGCAGCTGGGAGAATCCTGTCCTGAACAGGGCAGTATGTTCAATGACACTGAACCTGCTCTGAATGTGTATTTAAGTGGTATCAGTGCACCTTCCAGAGTTAAACAAGGGTGAATATTTGATCCTAATTGCATATTGTGGGAGGTTTTTTTATGCCAAGAATCAAAATTTTGCCCTTCCTTAGCATGGAGACTGACCATGGGTTCAGGGATTTGTGCCAACTTGAGTAGGCTTAAGGCAGAGAACCTTCAGAAGCTGCCCCTCTCCTTAGGTGTCATCCATGGTGAAGCCCATGTTTTTCAGGTTTGAGGATGCTCTTGGTTTGCTAAGGAGGGACAAAATTATTATGGGACCTGAAGGTCTGCTGCAAAATCAGTGCGCTCACACCTAGTGCAAATCTATCCAGTATTTGACTGACTAAAGAGAAGGGCTTGGAGAGAAACATGGTGAAGCAAGACACAATAACATGTAGTCAAAGATCATGAAGTGCAATGAGAAAAGAGAGGCTTGTGGATGTATGCCTCCTTTTCTGGCATAATCTGGCTTTTCCTTGCAGTAGTACAGGATTTCTTACATTTAAAATCCTTTAATGCTTTCATCGGGGGCAGCAGAGGTCAGCTGTTCAAAGTCTTTTAAATAGCCAAGAAGGTTAAACAAGGAAAGCACACTGAAGGGGGAAATAAATACTGTAATAAGTTGTGTTGTTATAGTTGCAATTAAAATCTTTTTTTCTACCCAGCTTTCAGGCAGAAATTGCCTTACTTGTTGTGCATGGTGTAATGAGAGAAATTAAATGTAAAAAGGCCAGTGACTTTGGAAATGAAGACACAGCTCAAAGACATTTGAAAACATCTTTGGCAGAGAAACATTAAATTAAAATGACTGATATGATATCAGAAGGGTGTAGACTAAAATCTAGGGGATAAAATCAAGCACCAGCAGTGAGGCATATTAAAGATCATTCAAGTCTGCTCAGTCTGTTACAGCAACAACTGAGGGCAGCACAAGGCAGACCAGGCTAGTGTGACTGAAACAAATGTAATGAATTACAGAGGTTCAGAAGAGCCAGAAATATTGGCAGCAAAATATGGACTTGTTAATGAGTGAAAAATAGGAAGAATTATTGAACTGAATATTGTTAGGGCACCAAAATTCCTCTTTTCAAGCTTGAACAAGAAAAAGAAAGAAATTGAAACAATGGAAAACAAATCTGTATGAGGCTTTCAGAAACATTAAGGAAGTGCACTGGAAAAAAGTTATACAGATAGGAATAAATTAATGTGAAAAATGAGCTCATGCAAATCACCCTGTTTAGATGACATAAAAGCCAGGGTCATCTGGGAAAAAAAATGTATTTATTATATTATTTTAAAAATAATAGCTTTATTCCTGCTGTCAATACCGTTTGGTAAATAAGGGAAAGTAATCAAATACGGAAGGTCTTGATGAAATCAAATGAGATAGCAAGTTTTAGAAAAAGGCAATAATAAAATAATCTTGACAGTTGATATCTGTTCAAGATAATTTTCACCCAAATAAAATGTGGTTTATTTGAACATCAGAGTTGTATGTAAAAGTTTAAAGATTCCTACAGTAATGGGAATCTGAGTATCTTTCATATAGCATGTAATAAAGTAAATTATTACTGTGTTACATGCTTTATTCAGTGAGAGGGTCCCCATGGTTTGCCTGCCCTTCTGGCTGAGGATCTGGTTCACAGAAGGTATTTTGTTTTGATTATAATTAATTATTTTCTCAATTCACTTCCTTTTAAAAATTTGCTTCCCTTCCTTCCTAAAAAGATATTTTTGCTTTGAGATATTGTGTGGCAATGGAGGAAAGCCCTGCATCAAGGCAAGTTTAACTTTCTCATTTCTGTCCTGGTTCATGAACAGCCACATCTGATTCTTGAAACATTTCTATTATAGAAACATTTATATTTATATTACACAAGTTCTATTTTCTAGGAGAAACAAAACTTCCATCCTGCAAGCCCATGAAATACATAGCAGTGCCCTGGCTGGTCAGAAAACCAGAAGAGCATCAGAATGGAAATGGAAGAAAACAGGGAAGAGAGGACAGCAGCATTCACTCACTGACCTTGTGGCCTCTTGGCTCTGGGAGCAGGACTGTGGGTGGTATTTCATTCTAGCAAATGTTATCAGCTAATCCTCCCTGGCCCAGGGGGCTTTTTTCACCCATAGGCAGACACTGTAGGCAAGGGACTGAGTACTGGGGAGTCAGAGCTAAAGAGCTTTCTGGGCTTTCTGGGACATTTTAATAGTAGTTTGATTTTTTTTCTTTTTTCTTTTTTTTTTCTTTTTTTTTTCTTTTTTTCTTTTTTCTTTTCTTTCTTTCTATTTTTTTTTTAGTTGTTGTTTTTTATTTTTCCCCATGGTAAAATGTGTTTGAGCAGCACATTCTGCTGTGAAAAAACAGATTTTAGCAGGAGTACAGGCATCAAGACAGAGCTTTAGAAATCCTCTCTCTGAACTACCAACCAGGTATATTTTCATATTACCCAATGCACAGGTTTCCAGGAACTTGCCTTTCTACTCTTCCCTCCTGACAGGGGCCTAAGAGGCTGCCCAGTGGGCTCTGTGCTTTGATCACTGACAATTTGTGGCTTTGATTGAACCAAAATGAAAGGGTCTGGAAGCTAATGATACAGGGAATGAGGCACATAAAACAACTAAAATGCCATCCCACTGTTTTTCAGGTACATGTAAGAAACAACTCGACTGCCAAGAATTCTCTCTTCCTCTGAGCACTGGTGAGCAGCCAATATTTGTGAAAGTGATGCCTGCACAGGTATGTTCCTTATTTTTCTGTGAAGAAGCCCTGTGGCTGTGGCAGAGGGGAACAAAGAACTGGGAAAGCTGTTCATGTAAATAAGAACATCTTCCCCAAATCTGCCCCAAGCTGTTGAAGCAGCACAGCCAGGGAGGCCAGTGTGCATGCAGGTTAGGCAGTGCCTGTTCTCTGAATGGCACTGAGGGTTTTGGCATCACAGACAGGGGTGAAGTTGTTCCTTTAGGAAATACCTTGAACTTCCTGGTAGGTGATGCTAAACCTTCTCCCTTCACCCAATCTTTCCTGAGGAATGGGTGTTCCTTAGTGGAAGGGAAAATCCCATCACTGTGTCATTGAAACTCTTCTCTCCCAAAGCTCTGAATTTGTTGGGGACTTTTAAATTATAAGCTCAAGGTGGGAGAGCACTTGTTCCTTTCAACTGCCTTCTTGCACACACAGAATTAAAGGCAGAGGAAGGAAAAGGAGAAAGAACAGAAGAAAAGGAATAGCAAGGAGAGAGCCACAGGCTCTGGGATGTTATCAGTGCAACATTTCTGTAACTGCAGCCAAAGTCTGCAGTAGTTGTAAACATTGAAAAACACACTTAGGCAGGAATGCCATGTGGGGTGGGAGAATAAGAACCAATTTCTGAGGTGAGAATTTGGATTTCAGAGGGGAATTTCTTCCAGAAAGTTCCACTGAGCATGGGTTTGTAACTATCACCACTGAAGGCAGAGCCTGTGCAGACCTCAGCATGGGCATACATAAGTGTTGACAAGAGTGGGTGATCCTGCACTGCCCTGAAATGAAAGACTGGATGTGGAGAGGCCCAGAACTTCTTGGGGCTGCAAAGACACGGGATTTGCACCCCTGGGTTTGTCTGTGCAAGATGCAGAACAACCCAGGTAACCTGGCCCAAAACAACCACGGCTCAGGTGCTCCCTTCCCTGAGCTGTGATCAGGACACAGATGTGGCTTTGAGGAAGGTGCTTCCCCTGCTCACCTGTGACATTGACTTCCCAGAGCAGCTTCTTCTCGATGAGGCCCAGGGTGTCAATGAGGGAGGCCGTGTGGATGACCAGGGAGACGCCCTGGCAGGCGCGGTGCAGGAATGTCACATCTCGGATGTCCCCTTCCAGGATCTTCAGCTCAGTCTTCCCCTTGAACTCTGCAGGGGCAGCAGAAAACAGAGCACAAGACCTTACAGGCACCCTAAGAAGAGCTCTGGAAGGCTGGTGAAGAGCTGACCCTGCCTGGCAGGTGCTGACTGTCCAGCAAGTGCAGGGATATTTAAGGCTGTGAAACAGAAGGCATCTCCCCAGGACTCTATTGTCAATGCTAACTACAGTGCTACAGAGGTTTATTTTGCATTACCTGCCATAGATCTGGAGCCAATATTCAACGTGTTTCTTTCTATTTTATTTTTTAGAGAGAGATCTTTCCCCCAGCTAGCAAGCTTCCTTGAGCTGTGGCTGTGTTGAAGCTCACAGAGGAGTGGCTTTAGCTGTGCATGTTCTGGTGGCTGGCTGGCTATGGATGTGTTAACCCAAGAGCACTGAACAGGCACTGCATGTTCCTGTCCTCAGGCTGATGAATGATCTCTCTCCACCCAGAGCATGTGAGCACAGGGATGTGTTCATGCCTACTTTCTGCACCTTTACCTTGCCTGTGTTGCAGCTCTTCTAATAAATCACATACAATTCTGACATCTTTTTCTTTTACCTTGGCCAGGACCTACAGTGCCTCTTCCAGCTCCAGCTCTGGCTCCATCTCAGTGTCTGTGCTGTGGGGTCATTTTTAGCCTGCACATCTTTCTGGTTCATACCTGAACTCTCAAGAGTGTTCTCCTGAGCTACCTCAGCCTGGCTTGATTAAATCTTGCTTTTTAAGCCCTGTCCCTTCACAGCAGCTGCAGTGTGTGACCCCAGAGGAGCTCTAGGTCTCAGAGCCATCCTTCCCTAAGCTGTGCTGGGCCAGAAGGATTATTCTGCAGCCCAGAGTGACACAAAATGAGCCAGCACCAGACAATCACTTGGAAAAATGCCCAATCCAAGGCAGTGCTGCTGTGCAGGGGCCTCAGCTGGCCTGGCTGCAGCAGTGCCACGGGACAGGAGGGGACTTCCCCAGCATGACCACAGCCTGTGAGGAGCTGGTGCCATCACCAAGTCCCCTGGGAGTCTCTGCTGTGGCTGCACTAGATGGCTCCCCAGGCACAGCCACTGGGCAGGGACTCTGCAGCACATCTTCTTCAGCATCATCAAATGCCCCTTTTAGATAAGAGAAGCTGATTAATTTGTACAGCTTTTAGCTTCAGCCATGACTGAAATCCTGTGTATCCTAGTGCTTTGTCACCAGCTCCAAAGCAGGCAGTGTTTCATCCCATGTCTGTAATAAGAAACACTGAGAGAGACAGCTGCTGGATTTGGAACCGAGTGGGGATATATTTTAAAATGATTTTATCTCATTTTCTCTATAGCACACTAAGAATGTAATCCTGTGTCAATTTAACAATTATTCTGATGCAACAGGCTTAAGGGACTTTTTTTCTCCCACCACAGACAGTTGGTCTGAGATTTAAGGTTTGTGGAACATTTGCTGAACTGTTACTAAATCTAGAGTTGCTGCCCTCCCAGCACAGTCATTGCCACACACTCTCTTCTGCTCCTTTATTTTACAGACTGCATTCATTTCCTAGGATTCTGTCTCCAGAAGCTTCACTCTGATCTCTGCTTGCATGGATGCAAAAGTGTCAGACTAGGGATGGGCTTTTAAGCTCCTGATTTATTAGAGATTTGCTCTAATAAATATTAGTGTCTGCATTGCCCTTAGGTTTATGTTCTCCATGAACAAAGCATTATGGGGTTGTAATAATCCCAAGAACAGACAGAAATAGTTTTCACAACATAAATTCTGACATGTGACCTCTTCAAAGTTATCACAGTGCCCAGGAAGGGGTTAGGAAAATGGAAGCTTTACACACGCAAATCAAAGCTTTTGGGAAAAGTACAGAAGAAGCCTGTTCCTTTTAAAGCTGATCACAAGAAGTCTGCTGTCTAGGTGCTTTGTGCCTTGTTTGGGCTTGCAGTTTGTGTGTGTATGATATGAGTCAGGAAATCTGCTCCTCTGTTCTGTTTTAGCCAGCAGAAGTTGCCGTGGTAAGTACAATGTGGGCCTTGCTCCCATTAGCGGCATCAGCTGCATGTCAGGAATCAGCAGATTGATCTTGTTGAAGACAAAACTACAGGTGAGCTTGGAAGAAAGGAGAGTTAAGAAATGACTGGCAGGGGTTTCAGTCAGGGATGGCCAGCAGAGAGAACTGCTCTTGATTTCCATCTAGACAAACCATTGCCCAGGCAGCAAAAGAACACTTGTGGGTGGGTCAGAGGGGGAGGAACAGAATAAATTCAAGTCAGCTCTCCATTTTTGCATAAAGTGATTATGACAAAGTACCTACTCACTGGGAAAACTTGTTCTTCTTCACCAGTGGTTTCTGTGTCCTCTGAATTGTAAGTAATCTCCCTGCTTGCTTGTGGGTAGTTTTTGCTTGAAAATGCAATGATTTCTCAATAAAATTCAGTGTCCTGTTGTGAGCAGTTTTTGACTCAGCAGTACAGACTATTTGCCCTAAACTTGAGAACAACATAGGAGTTTTCATTTCTCCAGAAGTGCCAATGCAATAGTGAACAACAAAAAAGGATTGTGTAAGTGGGAGCACAGGAAGGGCAGAAAGATAAATCTGACATGGGAGGTGGGAGGTAAGAAACCAAAGAACCATGTTGAATGCAACATCCATTCTCAACCACACAATGGAACCAGGTGGATTCCAGCTCACAGCCCTGGACACTGACTGGATCATCCCAGACTCCCTGGGGCTGTGGAAGACCACAAATGCCACTGTCCTACACAGACTGATGGGATGGGCAAGCTCTCAGCAGGAAAGTTGTGTGGACAAAAGGGGAGTGCCCCTGAGTGCCTTCTGGCACAGGGACCTGTGACTTGCACCCACTGCTCTGTCTCACTACCCACAGCTCTGACTCTGCACAGATATTGCAAGTGCAAGGTGCTCAAGAGATCAGTGAGGAAAAAACCCACTCAGCTCTGCTCCTGCCTGTTCCAGAAATCCAGATAACATCTGCTAGCGAGTAAAAGTCCCTGTAGTAAAAATAATGCAGGTCAGAAGACTCCAGCCCCACCCACAGGTTTTGTAGCTGCCCCGCACTTGGAATAGGAGTACTGAGACAGAGAAGGGCTTGAAAGGGAACAGCAGGGAAATATTTTGGGCAGCTCTGAGCACAGGGACTGGCAGGACACTAAAAGACATGTAGCCACAAGGGCTGATGCAGACAGAGGTGCTGCCAGTCAAAGTGCAGGGGTTCAAATCTGTTTAAGCACATCTGGAATGTCAGCCTATGGTCCCTACTACCTATTTATGGGGAAGAAAAGGCTTTGGTAACTGATTTTTCCCTACCTCCTGTGCTGCTCAGACAGGCAGAAGGAATGTTAAAAGAATAGGAGAGGGGGTGTATGGGCGGTGCTCTGTGGAGGAAGAAGGGAGGATAAGGAAAGAGGGCACAGAGCTTGCCTATTAACAAAAAAACAAAACATCAAAACGTTTGCTGCAGCCCAGCCAACATTGTGCCCACACAAACAATGGTTGTCACTCCCCAGGATGTTCCATTATTCCCACAGACCTCTTCTGGCCCAAAGCTGTGTAGATGCCTCTGCTCTGCTGCCTCACTGCCAAACCACACACACTCCTGCTGCTTCAGCCTCTACTGTAGCTGCAGGTTTTGGGTATGTTCCTGTGGAAACTCTCTGGAAACCAGAGCAGGAAGGGCTGCTGCAAGGCTCAGGGGCATTTAGAAATCCTGAGTCAGACTTAATGGAGAAGAAGTCTGTAAAATGGAGCAGAGTTGTGTAAAACAGCGATAAAGACTTGTGCAATTTGTACCAGGTGTATTGTGCACTGTTGCTGTCCCTTGATGACACTTTAATGCTCTATAGAGTGATTGAGGCTCTTCAGCAAATCATACAGAGATATTCCTTAAGGGCTCCCATATAGTTTCCTGCATAGAGGAAGAGGAGTCTTGCAGTGAAGATGTGATGGAGGAAGTTACTGTTAAGTAAATATAATGTAAGGGATTACACACCTAACTGAATTTAGGCCCCTTAGATGCCTTTTTATAGATGTGCTCAGTGTATCTCAGTAAACAGGAAATTCAAAATAAAACCCTCTGAGCTGCTTTCCTTGCCACAGACTGTTCCTGACACTGGGCACATCAGTCCCTTGTGCTGTCTCCAATCCATTCAAGAAGCCTGCCTTGCACTTTGCAAATGGGTTCTGTCTCTTCTGTTTAGCATTTGCTTAAACAGGAAACTGCAATAATGTTATTAACAGAAGCAGTTTTAAAAATACCTCACCACAGCTCTCAGCCAGAAGATCACTATTAATCAAATTAATCACAGGTTGAAGAAAACCATTGGAATTTGCACCCACAACTTTTTCACTGCCTTCGCTGTCTGGCACAGCAGAACCCAGCACATCATGCTCTGGATATCTCTGCCCTCCCACCCAGTACAGCAATGCTTGAATTTTCCCTTTCCCCAAGAAGAAGTGTGAGATTTTTGCATTAATTTTGCTCTGTGGGTTTTGTTGTAAGAGGAGTCAGGTTGAAAACAGCCTGTTTACTGCATGAACAGTATACGGAAGCCTCTGGGCCTGACAAAAAACCCTCTTGTTTTCACATTTTACATCTGATTTCTGTGCTGGAGAGAGAAGGAGGGATAGAGCAAGGATTCCTTGAGCTGAAACCTCTTTCTGCAGAGCTGTTTCAGATGACAGGTAAAGGTTTCCCAGGTGCCCAGGAGGGACTGCAGCACCCCCAGCTGCAGCACAGTCCCAGCAATGTCACTTACTGTCAAACCTCCTGAGTGCCTCAGCGCTGAAGGCTTTGTCCAGCAGCCGGATCTCGGCCGGAGCCTCCTCTTCTTCCAGCAGCAAGCACACAATCCTCTGGCCAAGAAACCCTCCTGCCCCTGTCACCAGGCAGCTCACCCCAGCCAGGGACATCGCTCTGGGTTGCTCCTCGGTGGCGGATTTGCCGTCTCTTGAGCTTGGTTCTCCTCCTGCCTGAGGGAAGGAACATATGACATCAACCTCTGGAAACACTGCCAATCAAAGGGTGTTACCAGAAGGAGAGACTACTGAAGAACAAACTTTAATCCCTACATCAAAAAAATTTTTAAGCATGCCTTACTTTTGCTAGCTAATCCTATTCAGAGGTAGTCTATGGATTTTTTCGGTGCAAAGAAAACATTCTAACAAATCATTACAAACCACCAATTCAATTAGCAAATCTGGAAATGCTCAAAATCGACTTCAATGCCAAACAAACCCCACAAAAGTCTGCCTTGAGTCTCGGTTCCACCTCCCTAGCACTCAGCAGACCGTGGGGGAGATTTGCCTGTATTTATACCCTGCAGGGCACCACCTCAGTCATTCTGCTCCCCTCCCTCTTGAGTGCCTCCTTTGCTGCAAAAGAATGTGATGCTTCCACACCACTCCCACCAAAGAGGAAGGCTCTGAATACAGTGAGGTCTGAGCCTAGATGTGGTCCTGCATCCCTAAATCCCCAGAGAATAAACCCTCATGTTCATAATTCTCTTCAGCTGCACTTGCTTGTGTAATACAGTGCCAGTGTGCCAATATTGAGGGTAGGGAGGATTTAAATTAAATGTGAATAGAGGAGAAACTATTTAAAGTTGTTTGAGGAGTGAATTCTGCTGCTGTGTATTTTCTGGATACTGGGCTCCCCCATTACCCCCAATGTGGGTTTGTCACTCTCTCTGTGCAAGATCATAACATCTGTGCAAGAAAATAACCCTGGGGATTTTGTATTTGTTCAGTACACTACAGGCATTTGAAGTGATGAAATTGTTTAATGTACCATCCAAGTTAAATTCAAGCTGCAGGGGGGAAAGATTCACCTCTGGAAATGTCTTGTGCAAGAGTAGCTATTTAAAGTAAGGCTGTTTGTGCCTCTGCAGTGATCTGTGTCTTTTCTGCTATGCATCTCCAACAAGCAGGGAAAATGCCCAGGTGTTTCTCCCTGGGGTTTCACTCCACCTCCAGCAAAACTGTTTTGCAGTGTAAGACCAGGGCAGGGCAATAGCCTGAACCCCCTGATGGCAGCACTGCCCTCCTGGGTCTGTCAGGACACGCTGGCTGCAGCTGTATTTTCTCTCTCTCTCTCTCACACAGGGATAGGCTGCCATCCCTGCTGAAGCAGGATGATAAATAGGGAGCTGCCTTGAGCGACAAGGAAGTTACAAAGAAGCCCAGCAACACAATTAATTAGGCTGAAATCACTGGAGAAAGGATCCTTGTTTTGGGACATAGCTGGAATGGATCTCTAAAAATGCTTTGTTTCCTTTCATGCTACGCTCCTTTTTTTATTCTATCATGGGTTTTGTTCACTCATTAAAGAGAGTTCTGAAGAAAAGCTGTAGAAGCATCCCCACACTGTTACGTTTTTAGAGCAAAACTGGGCTTGCAAGTCTCAGGAGGAAAACAAAACCTCTTCTCTTGAAGGAGAAAGGTTTCTAGCTGACACAGATGACAAAGTTTTGGCAACTGTTCCAATCCCAGAGTCCTTGAAAATCTGTTACTTACCCCAACAGAGCTTTAAAAAATTTGTTATCAGTGCTTCTCTCCTTGGCTTTTCACATTCAGGACCTTGACATTGTATATTCTTATCAGAAGCTGCTGCAAATTAATTTTCTGCACTTTGCAAGGAAAAATAACTGGCCAAATATTGCTGCTCCAAGTGGCATTCTCTGTAACAGGGCTTCCTCTTTTTTTGCTTTCAAAAAGGAAATAAAATGCTTTGAAGAAGCATTACAAGACCACACAGCACCACATAGCTTCTTAGGATACAAAACACTCTTGTGCACCAAGCTTGTCCATCAGAATGACCAAGCTTAGCAGGGTAGTGCTTATATGAGAATATGAGTGCCTCACAGGGGACTGCAGGGAGATTTACTGCTGCTGTGCTTTGTCCTCTCAGGTACTACTCAGACAAATGCTTGGCTTAGTTTGAGGGAATTTTATTCATCACTGCATAGCAGCCTCCATCTGAACTGCTGTGCGTGAATGTCAGTGGTCAGACAGCAGCAATTTGCTCAGTTCCAGCTCAGACCTCCTGGTTCTTCTGCAGTTTCATCTAGAGACAACGTTTTCACCTCTTGTTTCGTGTTGATATCGCTGCTGGGCTGCTGAGCGCCGTGCCAGCTCCTCCTGAGCAGACAGGACTGGCTCTGGTGTTCCCCAAAGGAGAGGGAGGCAGATGCTGGAATGGGCTGCACACCCCAGAACATGCCAGTGAGCAGCAAAGCCAAAGTCCACCAGACGCCCCCACCAGGAACAACTTGATGAAATTCAGAGTTATTGCACAGGTAGGGGACTTGCAGATAGAAACATAATTGAGCAGTAATTGAAAAGGGTACCAAGCTGTGTCAAGGCATAGACATTTTTAAACTATGTTGATGTCTGTAAAATGAAGCCACCACAATCTGATATTTTGCTGTACAATGGACTGCATTACTGAGAGCATCATTTTAGAAAATCAGAGCTTGTACATTTTGATGTGTGTGTTGGAGAACTGCTACACATGGACTAAGTGCATAGCTTAGTATATGTGCAATGCCCCAGGTCCCATTCCAGCCTGGCCCAGGAACAGCTGCTCCTCTGCTTTGCTGTGACAGATACTTTGGGGCAATGACTGGCAGGTGTCAGAGAATGTATTTTCTTAGCCTTGTCACAAGGGGAAAAATGGATTGGGAGGGAGTGTAGGGGAGATGAGAAGACACAAAGAGAAATAATGAAGGGAAAATTCCCAGCAGCATTAGGAAAAAACTGTATCACGGTATTGGAATGAGCATGGAAGTTTTATAGGATAAAAGGTACTTTTACAGAGGGCAATGCTGTTTAATTATGGAATCTGGTAAACTGGTTTTCCTATCAATCAGGGTATCCAGAAGTAAAAAAGAAAGAACAGCTCTATTTGTCCAGAAAGAATTTTAATTCAGGAAAGGGGTTTCTGAAATCTGGCCTGTTGCCCAGACCTATGAGAACTGAAGCAGGGAAAAGCAAAAGCAGCAAAAGCATACTCATTATTTCGCTGGACCTTTTGATTTCTAAGTAATTATGACCAAAACACACACACACACACACACACACACTCTCTCTCACACTCTCTCTCTCTCTCTCTCTTCCTCTCACTCAATTCTATGTTTCTTCTCACATGAAAAACGAATGTGTTTCTCTACCACTGTATGTCTGGCAGCTCTGGGAGAGAGGCTGGACTTTGAAATGTAGTTTTACTCAAGGAAATCTTCTGCCCTTCAGTGTGGGAGGCACTGTTCCCTCCTGGAAACATTTCTCTCTCCACTAGTTATATAGTGACAAGAGGGGAAAAATATTTAAATAATTAACTTGTGGACAACTGTCCTGTATTGGACTCTGAATAAACACAACTTCTCATAGTGGAGAAGAGTTGTAAGACACTTTTATCATGGTATGAAGAAAGCTTAAGAGGCCTCAGTGTTTCTGTGTCTTCAAACCTGACAAAGAAAATATCTCCTATTTCAGTAATACCAAAATTATTCCAGTAGAACGGAGAAGGTGATTGTAAACATTTCTGACATTATCTCCACGATCAAAAAGGCTTCTTGCAGTAGTCTTTGCCATATTAGACAGCACATGATTTGGGCAATTATCTAGAAACAAACATTTAGTCTCCTTTTCCCTTTAGTGTTAGGAAGAACTCTATTTCCTCAGGTGAAATTGGTGAGTGACTCATATATTTAAAGGCTGGAGAAATTTGCATTATATGCCAAAGAAAAATGTTTATGTTTGGATCCATTTTGTAGATAAACTACCCTTGTAAGTAGGCTGATTCTCTGTCCCATCCTCCAGGGATGCTGGGAAGCAGCAAGGTTTGATTAGTCCTTAAATTGCATGTTTACAATCTTTGAGGACAGTTTTTTTATAAGATTTAACCTTGCTTGAACGTGTATGAGACATCAAGTACATAAAGCATAACTGGGTGCAGACAACGGGGTGTAAAACTTTGGTATGCATTGGCTTAGGCCTAACTCAGATTACAGAAAACTTTCAATATCTTGGAAAAACTGGGCTTGTTAAATAGGCTCTTATCCTGATTGAACCCTGTGACCTCTCACTTTAGGTTCACTCACCAAATATCTTTGTTTTTCACTCAGAAAATGCTTTCTTGCAGCCTTTCACGGAGATACACGAGCTGCCTCTGCAGCTCCAGGTACTTGGTCATGGCAGCATGGTGGCATGGCAGGTACAGATCTCATGTGCAGCTCTTTTTATGATTCTGTGATATCTTCCTACAATTCAGATTAAAGGCAACCTCGGGAGATCTCTGTGCCAGCCTCTTCTCACAGCAGTGTCAGACAGGTTGCTCTGGACCTTGCCCAGGCAAGCTCTGAATATCTCTGACAATGGAGGTTTCACAAACCCTGTGTTGCAGTGTCTCACTGCCCTCATGGTGGTTTTTCTCCCCACTGACTTCTGCCTGGAATTTTCCTCATTGCAACTTTTGCCCATTGCCTTTCACCCTTTTACTGCACACATCCAAGAATTTGGCCTGGATCTTCTCCAAATGAGTAGTAAAAGGCAGTGATGTGATCCCTCCTCCCCCTGCCTTTAGCCTTCGCAGGACTGAGCACTCCCAGTTGTCTCATTCTCTTCTTGTACATCCTTGAAATCCATCAAAGTGTGTGATGTGCTGTAATTCCCAAGTCTTATCTGCTGGGCTGTCAGTCTGCTGACAAGGTTTATTGTTACTGGAACAGAGAGGAAGGCCTCCATGTGAAGGCCTCTGGAAGATCACTGCAGACACTGTTATCTCTGAGAAAAACCAAAGTCTAAACAGAGAGAGCCAACAGGGTTAGCTTCTTCCTTCTGCCCTCTTTGGGCAGATTCAAAGTGGGATTTATGCAAAAGGTCACCTTTTGGTAGCATGGCCCCCCCTGCATGTGCCAGGGAAATGGTATCAGGGAATCTGCTGGCTCCAAAGCAGGGGGAGGCAGGGGGCTGCACCACTGGAAAAAAGAGCTGGCTCTTTCCCCACAAGTGGCACTCTTGTGGCACTCACACCCCTTCCCTGCTTTGCATTTAGAAGCAGTGGGCAAGAACTGCCCCCACTTGCAAAGGGCAGCTGGGGTGCCTGGCAGCTGATTCACCTTACTTCTATATCTTTTATAAATACATCCAGGAAAAGCCAAGTCTGTGGAAGATAGCAGCCACAACACTTACAGTCCCAGAGCAGGAGAGGTGTGTGGATTGGGTTGCAGTGAGACTTGGCATGACAAGTGGAAAAAGCAAGGCACAGGGTTTTCCATGTCTGGCTGTCCAGTGTAGCGGAACTTTGGAGGAAGACCCAACATAGGTAATGCTGTGGAACAGCCAGTTTAAAGAAAATGCATTTAGACAAGTAACAATTACCCAAACTGTTATGGAATTCATTCAATAAAAGCAGAGAACAGCCTTTGCTAACACAGAGCCTTTCCTCATCTCTTCAGCAGTGTCCAGAAGGCCTTATCAGATACTTATTGCGCCTCCTTTTTCATCTTCAGTCTGGCTGGGACCTTAGCTTCAGCTGCCTCTGTTTGGTGGGCAGGAGGCTGATCACAGCCTTGAGAGCTGAACCAGGTGCTGGCCAATCTCTGAGACGCTGGCACAGCCTGCAATAAATGAAACACTGGTGAGAGGGAAAGGTCTGTGGGTGAAGCTTGGGAGCCCCCCTGCTCTGAACCCCAGTCTTGTACAAGCCAGGCTGAAATAGGTTGGTGCTTCAATATCTCCACTCCTCAGCAGCATCATCAGCCTCGAGGTTCAGCACTGGAGTCCCCCAACAAGAAGAGTCAGAAACATGAAAAAAATTATTTTTATAACAAGCTGAGCAGGGTCCAACCTGATCCAGTAAAATCAGCAGAAAAACACAGAGAAAAGACAGGGGTTGCTGTGCACCAAATGGCCAGAGGTGAAGATTTGCATTGCCGTTTAATTTGGACAAATATGGGTGGAATAGGGGTGCTGGTTGACAGCTGGCTGAACATGAGCCAGCTGTGTACCCAGGTCTGGTACAGCCATCCTGGCCTGTGTCCGCAATGGTGTGGGCAGCAGGACCAGGCCAGTGATTGTCCCCTGTGCAGGGCACTGCTGAGGCTGCACCTTGAATCCTCTGCTCAGGCGAGGTTTAAATTGGATATTAGGAAGAATTTCTCCACAGAAGTTGTTATCAAGCACTGGAATAGGCTGCCAAGGAAGTGGTTAAGTCACCAGCTCTGAATGTGTTTAAAAGACACGCAGATATGGCACTAAGGGACATGGTTTCATGGTGGAATTGGCTGTGCTGGGTCAACAGTTGGACTTGATGATCTAAAAATGTCTTTTCCAACCTAAAAGATTGTATCATTCAATGAATTTCACAGCCTCAGCAAAAGGATCCCAACTTGCTACTCTTGCTGAATCCTGTGCCCTTTTGCATGAAAAGAACTGGGGAAAAGACCCAGGAATATTTACTGGTTGAAAAAGTAACCCATAAAACCACACTATGGCCGCAGGGATTTCAGCTTCCGTCTCCCAGTCAGTGTTACTATCCACTTGAGTTCTACATGTCATAATATATAGAATATCCTGCACTGGAAGGAACCCACAAGGATCATCCTGTCCAACTCCTGGCCCTGCACAGGACACCCCAAGGATAACACCCTGTGCCTGAGAGCACTGTCCAAATGCTTCTGGAACTCTGTCAGGCTTGGTGCTTTGACCACTGCCCTGGGGAGCTGTTCCAGTGCCATAACCCTCTTGTCCAAGAGTAAAACTGGAGCTTGCACCGGGCTCTGCAAATTTGCTGTTTTGTGAGAGGCTCAAACAGGGCAGCTACAGCTGGGAGCAGGAGTGAGAAAAACAGAGTGAGAGTAAAGGGAGGAGACACAAAAGCTTTTAAAACACATGTAATCACCTCCAGACCATATTCTCTAACACACAGAAAGAAAAATTCTGCATCCATTTTTAATGAGCTCTTCATGCAGAAAAAAGATCAGTTGCATTTCACCTTGATAAACACTAAATACTGAAAAACTGCTACTGTCATTCCCAGGAGAACAGAAATTCCAAGTTTTGCTCAGCTGTACTTCGGAGTTTTGCATGTGTTTACTTGGGTCACAAAGCTGCTCTAACCTACTCCCTCTGTGCAAACTCCATTGCTGTGACACCTGGAATGCCAAGTGGTTTCACAGGAAGCAGAGAATCTCAAGTATAGCAGCTAGAACCCTCACAGCTCCTGTGGATTCCCTTTTTGTCACCTATCCATCACACTCCTGATTTTACAGGGCTTGCATGCAGAAAGATCTGTAACACCCATTACAAACAAAATACTTACCAGCTAAGGCCATAGACAAGCAAAACTCATCCTGAAGGATTCTCAAGACATCCTGAAGACCTTCTTCACCCTGCACCAACAGAGAAAGCAGTCAGGGTAAAAGAAGCACTGGCACAGAGCAGTGCTACAGGATGCCTGCACCCTGAGAGCTGGGATAGTCCCTTAAATCCATGCCAATTCCAGTCTCTCATGCAGATGAATGATTAAAATGATATGATGGATGTGCTCAGTTCATCACAGATCAATTTAGATACTTTTCCTTTTGGGATACATCTGAACAGGGAAAGAAAACAAAGCTGTTTTTCACTTCTGACATTTTGTAGCTGGTTCTTTTTTTTAGCTTTCAGTTTTTCCCCACCAATGGGCTTGCTATTTAAAATGTCAAGCCTTACAATGCTGACAGGTTTTAACAAAGTAATGAGTTTTATATATGTTACCACTCCAGAAACCGTAGTTCACTCAATTACTAGACTGAATCTTTAAAAATAATAGACTATGTGTTTTCCTTTGTGTAAGTGACTCCAAGAAGCTCAAAAGCCAAAAAAAAAAAAAAAAAAAAACACATAGAAGATTTTGATCTTCCTATGAAATACTGGGGGATTAATTTTTTTTTTCTCTTGAATTTTCTTTTTATGTCTTGCAATAATGAATGCTTTGGGTGCAGTCAGTGTTAGCACTTGTTTATGCCCTTCCTCTGTTGTATGCTTTGGTAATGCCACTGAGATACATCTTTAGGAATACTCTACGGAATACAACACCAAAGCACAATTGAACCCCCCAAAATCTCATCTCCTTTCTGTTGCCATTGTGGAGAAAGTGCAAGCAACTCACAGGAACACCTTTTTCATCTTGGGCCCATTGTTTGATATTTACTGGCCAAAAACACAGTACTGTCAACTCTAACAGGTTTTTTTAGGAGATGGAGGTGATTTCTTGATCAAAGCCTTGCTACTGGAATCCACAGCAACCACACCACTGGACAAGAGTGCCATTTAAGAGAAAGAAAATGTGTCTAGACCACACAAAAAAAGTATCTTTTCTTCTAGAGAAAAGTTTTGGAAGACTCCATCCAGAGTGTAAAAAGCAAAAAATTAACAAAAGCCTCCATCTGGTATAATAATACTATTTGAATTTTAATTATATTAAGTTTACCTCCTGCATCAGAGGCCTAATTCATGACTCTGGACCATAGAAATATGCCTGGAGTTGAGAAGCAGCAAAGCTGGAACTGAAATAGCTGTGGAAACCCAGGCCACAGTGGAAAACTGCGGATACATTTTTCCAGGATACAGTTTTGCTCAGCCTGGTCCAAAATGTTTCAGCCACCCGTGGGATGGAGCTCTATATGTATTTCTGAAGAATTCATAGCACTGCTCTGAAACTGTTCTACCAAAACCATGTATTGTTCGCAACTATTTGCTGAAAGCAAATAAAATTGTCAGACTAATCTTTCTGGAAAATAAGCCAACTCCAGTTTTCAAAAGCACTGAGTCCTAAAGTATTTTAGCACCAAACTACAACATCAAGAAATCAGGTCCCACAAAACAATGCTATCACCTTCAAAATCCCATTGTCCAAAATCCCAGGAAATTGTCAAATTCAGTGATATTTTTAAATCAGAGGAAATGTCGGGGTTTCATTCAATTTGGGGTGATTCCACTTCAAATTCAGCAAAATAAAATTAAAAAATATATTCTCCACCAGTGACAACTGTGTGACTTCAGTTGCAGGACTGCTGGAGAGTGTGAGAAGCAGGCATATGGACCCAGAGCTCCTTACTCACCTTGTAAGCCAGGCCCCACAAAGCTGGTCTTCCAATAAAGACACATTTTGCCCCCAGTGCCAGAGCTTTTAGCACGTCGCTGCCTTTTCGTATCCCTCCATCGACATAAACTTCCACTCTGCCTCGTACTGCCTCCACAACCTCAACCAGAGCATCAATCTGCAAGAAGAAGCCAGTCTCACCTCGAGGGCAGCTTTTGATTCCCAGAGAAGCAGGGCATATTCCAAAGAGACAGGTGAGGATACAGTGCTTTAGTAGGATACCTTCTCGAAATGAAATGTGACAATGCATCACAAATAGCTCAGCGCCAGGAGCTGCAGAATAACAAACATGCAGATCCCTGCTCTGCTTTCCAGACACTTAATGCCATTTTCCAGTGCTTTGCTTCTACTGATATTCTTTGGTATCACTTTTGATTAGTGAAAAAGCAACATTTTCAATAGATTTATGAATGATTTTTAAATATAAATTTCAATGAGAATAACTGTCATCAGTGTTTTACTTTTATTTGAGACAATGATGAATAATATAGCTGTTTGCAAGAAAGGCTGATGTCAGACTTCTACTGCTCAAACTACCTAAGCTTACATTTCAACTTAATCCTGGTGACCACTTGTTGAGTGCCTCCCTCTAAAGCATCTGTGAAGGGCTTCATTTGCTATGTAGTACAGTCAATAATTTCCTCCAGGTTATGTCTCCTGATTCCCTAAGGTCTTTTCTGTAGAGGTCAGCATGGAGTAAGCCTCAGATGTTATTGCAGGGCAGCACCACACAGAGATGCTGGCTCTGGCCCCAAAGGCAGTACAGCCAGGGGCAGGACAAGGCACTGGACATAATTAACTGTCCTTCAGAGCAAACCCAAAAGGCTCTTTTCTGCAGTGTCTTATACCTTTTTTCCTTCCTTTAGTTTTTTTTTTCTGAATTTCAAACTGAGAACCTTCAGGCTGAAATTTTCTAGGACTAACTCAGCAAGAGCCAAGCTTGGCACTAGAAAAATAGCAGAGCCCAACTAGGTATCTACTGCCTTGTCTGTGTATGTAAAACAACTTTTAAGGCAGAAGAACAGTTTAATGTGGATGCCATTTCTGTTATTATGCCTTTAGCATTGAGTTTATTAAATTTTTTTTTTATTCGTTATTGTCAGCCTTGACGCAGAATAGAAGAGAATTCCCTGGTACCTATTTTTATTTAACAAAAGAAAACCAAGAAAAGAAAGTTCGTAAGATACTGTGCAATGCAGAACTGTAAAATAAGAGCAATTGGAAAAACTGACAGGAGCCAAATTAATCCAGTGAAATACATGAATGTCTAAACAATGCATGATTTCTTTGTACAAATTTAAAAGCAGGGGAATTTTTCTCCAGATAAGTTATCCTTTTTCTGGCTCATGTAAGTCAATAAATTCCCATTTAGACTTGAGCCTGTAAATACGCAAGCAGACCTCTCACTAAATCTAGCTGCATTATTTTGCATGTTTTGACAGATGTGAACAATGAGAATACATTATGCTCTCATTTGTACAATTTTGGTTCCAGAGCTTTGTTTTCTTTTTGCTGCAGTGCGCAAAGAGTTTGAGTGTGCTGCACCAGCTCATGGAGGCACAGGCAGGAACTCTCCCTGGCTTAGGCCAGGAGTTTACCTGCACTTAAGTGGGTTCTGTGGTACATACAGAACCCTGCCAAGAAGCTGAGGAAATAGTGGATAGCCCCATGCCAAGGCATGGATCTCACCAGTTTAAAGCTAAAGTATGTCTGCACACATCCATGGCCACTGGACTAACTCAAGTCCACCAGAAGTGTATGCACAAACCTGGGCATAGAGACACCCAGGTTAATGCAAACATGCAGACCATAAACAGGGAAAATGTGGGACATCCATTTTCATCTATTCTCACTTACAGTGGCAGGTCCTTCATCCAATTGTCTTCCACCATGGTTGGACACAATAATTCCCTGAACTCCGTGTTTCACTGCCAGCTCTGCATCTTCTCTTGTCAAGATGCCTTTGATGATGATGGGCAGGCGTGTCAGGCTCCGCAGCCAGTAGATGTCATTCCAGGTGACCGAAGGATCCAAGCTGTTGGGTGGCAGTCCGTACTCAGAGCAGTCATCTCCCTACAGCCACAATGAAACAGCAAAAGGAAAACTCATCCAGGCTGCAACAATACACAGGTCCCTTGGTGTCTTCCCTTGCCCTAGAACAGATTAATCAAACTTGCCAACAGACATGTTCATCAGCTCCAGAAATGTCACATGTCTCTGGAGGAGAATAATTACAATGGGGGTGGAGATCAGTGTCTTTGAGGCAGCTGTGTGGGGATTTTGTGACAGAACCCAGTCCGGCAGGAGGTCAAGCCAGGATGCTGCAGAAGCAGCAGGGGAGGAGATACAACCCTATACAGCAAATGCCAGGGCAGCAGTTACCGAGTGGTTTTTCTCTCATGTGGTACATGCCAGCGCAGTGAATGAAAGGACAGGCTCATTTTACAAACCTCAAAGGCTCCTTCCAAGTTCTTCACTTTCATGTGGGGAGGAAGGCGGAAGCCATTGCGGACATCGTCGCGTCTCTTGCCCGTGTAGGGCAGATCCGCGGTGAGGACGAGGGCCTGGAAGCCCAAGGCCTCTGCCCGCCGGACCAGCTGCTGGGAAGCTGCCCTGTTGCGGTGGATGTAGAGCTGGAACCAGCGGAGGCCGCCGGGCGCAGCCGCGGAGATCTCCTCCAGCGAGCAGGTGGAGTAGGTGCTGGCGATGTAGCAGGTGTTCATTGCTCTGGCCGCTGGGGGGGCATTGGGAAGGAGTCAGAAACAACGGCATCCGAAGGGCCTTGCCAGGCGTCAGACACAAAACCATGCACCGTTTGCAGAGACCACCCCAACTCCTGATTTCATGTGCATCCTACAAAGCACAGGGCAGCTATGCCCCAGGATTAACAATGACTGTATTTACCCTACACTCTTGTTAGTCCATGGTTAAGAAAGCAGAAAAGGGAGAGGTAATTAACCAAGCTGTGCTTTCATTTTGCATCGGCATTTTTTAAAAAGCATGAATTTTATCTTTATGACTGAGTCCTCTCAGGGATGTACTGTTAGATCTATTCAGTGTACACAGAAGAAAAAACATTTCTAGGGGTCAGGTCTCCAAACTCTCCACAGGATTTGTGAAAAGGGGGTATCTTTTTGTCCAAAGGAGACATTTCTTAACCAGTAACAAGGAATTCACAGTCTGAGTCCCATCCACCCCTTCTACAACCCGTCTAGAGCCCCTAGGACTGAAAACCTTATGTGGTTTTTGGTATGAGTCAGAAATGTGTTCACTGCCCTCTTCTTCGGTTGGCAGCAGACTCCATAGTGCTGTTGGTAGCTGGAGAAGAAGGGCACTATCTATACGACTTCCTATGCAGTGTGTCAGAAAGTGGGAATGGAGTTTTCCCCCTCAAGACTGAAAATCTTTCTCAGTCACACTTTGAGTCCTCCTAACAGCTTCTTGAGGCTTTTCCACAACCCGCTTTTGGTGCTACATGGCACCAGAGCGGAAGAGTACCTCTGGCTGTGCTTTTCTCTCCATCAGGCCATGCTAGCTGGTGGAAGCCTGTAGGGGCAATTCCTACAGGAAAGCTGATTTCAGAACCCAGGATTTTAGTCCTGATGTCCATCACGGATACGTCCCGCAGCATACGTGGCCGGAAACGAATTCTGTAAGGCAAAAAATGTATTCTCCACATCTGCTTTCAGGATAGCAGATGTTCAGTGACTTTTCTGAAATTTCATGGAAACCAGGTCTTCGTTTACCACATAATTTCTGCATCTCCTGCCTCAGGTCACTGTGTCTTGTTCTCCCACTTCCTCCTCCAGATTCCTTTTACTTGCAGGCAGGCTGGGTCCTTCCACCTCACCATTCATGTGTCTGTCCTCACTGTACTGTGTGCCTGCCCTCAGGTTCTGCAGCATATTCCCCAAATCCCACCCTGCTTGCACATAGGCTTCCTGCTGTTCACCAAGAGCTCCCTTTTGCAACTCATTCTATCAGAGCTGCTCATGCCCTTTCCTGTAATGCCACACACTCCATAGCACACTGTACTCTACCCTACCCTACCCTACCCTAGCACCTGCCTATACCCTCAGCATCCCTAAAGCCTCATACAACCCATGTCATACTCAGTCTGGCATTAGAGCACACAGTGCACATCACTCAGGTTTTGCATTTAGCTTGGGGACCCCCTGGAAAGGACAAGGTTTTATGTTCCTTTGCTTGTCAAGTCCAAATACTTGCACAAAACCAGTTTGAAAGGTCCCAGTACGACTCCCTTCATTCCCTTCTCACATTACCTTTTATATGCCAGGATGTTTTCATCTCGTGTGGTACAGTCGTCTGCTCCAGCTGCAAAATAATCCCAAGCAATCTTGGGCAAATACTTCTTAGCATAAGCTTCGAAGTCAGAAAGACACACCATAGACATTGCTGAGAGAGGTGTAGGGAACCTTGAAGAAAAGAATGACATGGAGCAGAAATTAGATCCCTGAACTGTCATTCTCTCTTCCAGGGGCTCTAACGTCACTGAAGGCAAAACTTGGAGCCATCTGTTTTATAGAAGAGCTGCTGAGTTGTCAGTCTGTCTTGCACATTGGTCTATGAATCCTTTACCCCAGTATGAGGAAAACTTGCAGATGCAGCCATGAGAGAAGGAGGAAGCTTGAATCTCTGTGCCTCTCTTCATTCTGTTTTAAACAGCAGCCTGAAGAGGACATTTTAGGTCCTCTGCTATTTCAATTGTGTAATTCTGTCATAAGTTCCATCTTAAAACAAGCTGCATTATTTGTTCCACTAATTCTGCTCAAAGGTTGTCCCAGAACATAATTTGTCAGATTATCCCTAAGGACGGCACCATGACTGAACAATTAGTTATGGAGCACAGGGATGGAATTCAAGATCATGAAATCTGGAAACAAGTAAATACAGAGTCTACATGTAACCTGCTCCAGGATGAACACACTGTAAAACTATGTCCAGACCCTGAGAGTAAGTCACTGTAGAGGCCAGTGCTGTGGAAAAAACAAACAATTTTCTACAGATCTTCCTTTCTCCTCTGGAACAAATACTTTCTGGGTGTTTGCATTGCATGCTGGAGCACTGATACATACTATAAAAGGAATATACAGAATTTGGACAAACCATGAGAAAACACTGGCAAAAATCAAATTCCACAATATGAAACATATTTCTGAGAACTAACCTCAGACTTTCAGGGAATGGAAGTGAAGTTGTGTGACCCAGATGTCTAATCAAACCAATGTAAATGCTGCCCAGAAAATGCCTGCACTTACATACTTTTGAAGAAGCAAGAACTGAAAGCTATGCAAATGAATGTTTTAGCAAACCATGCCCGTGTGTGCAGAAACATGTACAAAACACAGACAAAGTCAATTTTCTAAATTGTTTGTTGCAATTACTTCTGCAGTCCTGATTAAAATAAGTATTTAGCAAGATATGTGGAAACATGAAATTTTAAAACAGCTGTGGCTCGGTCTGACTACTCTAAAAAATATACAGGAAGAAGTAAATATCCTAATTTTCAGGATTAACCTCCCACCCCAGATTAGCAAGGGTTGCAAGCTTCACCCAAATCAGCCTCCCGTGTTGGTCACTTTTGGCACAGATAAAGACACAGGTTCTGTACACAGACACAACCTGTCAAACTGCAGGCACCCTGCTTCCCACTGACTGAAGTACCTGTGTTTGCATTTGAGAATTAGCACTCACAGTTCTCTGCTAGTAAAGAGCCCAGGATGAGGAACTCCTTGGAAGAAGAAATGCAACTGATTTCTTCAGTATTGTTCAGTCTGCTCTGACAGGCATCAGGTAGGAGAGGGTGCAAGTACCCCAAGTCTGCTTTCTCTGACTTTGAGAATTGCTCTGATAGCACAAGTCTTCATAAATGTACTGTGACATTCTTTAAACCATCTATCACATCTAACTTTTAGAAAGGTCAACATCATCAAGCAAGATAAGATAAACCAAGTCCTCTCATGGCAGAATAAACAGGAATTTTAAACAACCCCAGTTCAGACTTACTTTGGATTTCAGGGAAAGCTGCAGGGGGTGAGAGCTTCTCCTTCAAGTTTGCCTGCAAACAGGATTTTGAGAAGGTCTTTTCACTGAGTGGCTTCTGTTTCTTCTGCAGTCAATAAGCAACCACCAGAGATTAAAGCTCAATCCTGTGGTAAACTTTGTACTGTTTGTATAACACTAACTTTGTTTTGCCATCAGGAGATTAAAACTCCCTTCTGAAAAATGCATCACCTTGTCAGCATTGTGATTGCTTGGGACAGAGCCCTGTAGCTGAGATCTTTGGCAGTGGCTGATGGCTCTGCATTCACTAATCAAGCAACAGTATTTCAGGGGGTTTAATGAATCTCTAAACTGTTGGTAACTTGTTGGTTCATCCTCCCAAAATGATGCTTCACAGACAGTGTGAGTAGTTACAACTCCCAGCTACGAAGCCTGGATAATTTACTAGCATGTGGGAGATGTTTTTTGCTTCCTGCAGTGTATAAACAACTAAAACACCCTTTCTCTTCTGCCTTTTTTAATGGCCTGTATCTCATCAGGACAGAGGTACCAACAAATTTATGATATTGATTTAAATTTTCAAGATATGAAAAATAAACACTGGACAATTTTATTTGGCTTTTAGCTTCTTTTAGCCTTTAGGTTTTGTGCCTTCGACATTTCTGTGCAAGTATGAGAGCCTGAAGTTTTGATTTTTTGCTAACTGAGAAATGAGATATTACAGTGACAGATGCAGAGGACAACTCAGAAACTTGTTAAAACTTTCCCAAAGTATTGTTGGCCTCCCAGCTCAAGCAGCCCAGATGGGAGAGTGAATGAACTACTGTGGTGGGAAAAGCTGGAAGCTAAACAGAGCTGCAGCCTCATTAGCTAGCATTTAACTCTCTGGTCTGGTCCAGGAGAACAGACCTGACATTTGTGACAGCAGAAATTGAAGGTCACTGACACCATCTGTGCAGCTGTAGTGAGCACCTCTTCTTCCTGTTAGATGCATTCACAAGATCCTGCCTAAATTCAACCAGTTATGGTTGGCTCTACTACTGTCTTTTGAAACTTTAAATTCAGCCTTCAGAGCTCGTTATCTGCTGACAGCACTGTGGAACTGGCTTCTGGCATGGATAGCTGTGGGTAAAGGTGTCATAAGCTAGACAAGGTGTGCACATTTAGCTGAAATGCCCACAAGCTCCTTGGTTTTCTTCCCTGCCCAGCACAAGTCATAGGGCAGACAGCCTTCAGGTCTCTTCTGAAAAGAGCAAAGTGTGTGCTCACAGCCCAGGGCATGCCTGGGAAGGCAAAGAAAATCCCGCCCTCTTTCTTCCTCCACTAGATGTCAGGTTTGGGTCATATATTTCAATATCTAAGTTGGTAAAAGCAATAACAAGAGTGCAGTACTTGCTGGCCTGCACTGCAAGGCACTATGGCCTTAAAACTGCTACAATCACATCACCAGAGCACTGCTAATATGTTTGGAAATCTTCACTCCCTGTGCCTTATTTTTAACATTTTTTGGTGCACAGCACAGCAATAAATGTAGCTACATCTGGTCTGGCATGATCTTTGGTTCAGCTGCAGGGTCCTCTGTCATATTTCTCATTATGCTGATCTCAGTACTTCCCTGCTTTAGGGGTGCACATTGCAGCCAATTCAGCAAACCATAGATTTTATGCTTTCATGATTATCATAATTTTACATGAATTAAAAATAGTCTGTGACTACTGTATTTTGGATCAGAAAAGGGGGAAAATCTCTGTGTTTATGCTGTGGCTTTTAAGAGGCTGTACTTTGCATCTAGATATATTTGCTTCTTTCAGCAATGGACTCAATTCAAAGTAGCAGTGATTTGTTGTTCCAAAAGTGGTAGTTTCTCTGATAGCAGTAATAATCCTGATTTAGCTATGAAGCTGTAATCTGAGGAATTCAGAATTTGCCACAGAGATAATATCTTTTATTATAACCCCTGCATATACTTGAAAAAAAGTGGACAAGTTTTAAAATCCTGGAGCCTTTTCATTGGAGTATAGCAAAAAACCTTACAAAGACTCTCCAAAAACTTTGCTGGAAACCTAGCTATCTTCTTTTGAAAACTAGAAAAAATAGTATAGGAAATAATTACACACATCTGGTCCATCCTTGCAGGTAGAATTTTGTCAAGCAGTCAACAGGCAAAGCTTGATTTTTGCACAGATTTGTGTAGCTGGGCTTTTGCAGCTGCTTACTTTTCAGTGCTAACATAGTCAAAGGCTCATGAGTCCAACACAAAGATCCTCTGTAAATCAGTGCTCCAGTTCCTATTACAGTCACAATGCTCCTTCCTCCAGCTTGTTGTATTTGTTTGCTTTTCACAGATGGCAAATCACGGTGGGTCAAGCTGACATCTCTCTCCCTGATGCATCCACTAGTGCTCCACTAGAGCTCAGTGACTTTAAACACTTAGGTGAAGAATCTGGTGAACTCCAAGCAATGTAAATAATTCAGATCATGTAACAGTTTGTATAGTCACCACTGTTTCTCCTTATCAGATGTCTTTCTTGGGCATATGCCTCAAGTGCAGAAGGCCAGTTATGCAAGAAAGTTTTTCCCAAATTGAATGCTTAAATAGCCATCCCTCTGTTACAGGTGGAGAGGGCAACACATCTTATATTTAACGTTGCCTAACAGTTTTGATTATAAGATTTGTTTTTCAGTTGCTTTTAATTTTTTTTTCATATTTTAATCATTCTAGGCTGAAATTTTCCACCCTTGCTCTCTGTGTTTTATTTTGGGAACATTTCACTGAAAGTTGGTCAGCAACTTCCAAGAATGAGGTTAGTGAAAAATATGGTTGGCCCACGCTGAAAATATCTTACAGTGGTTTCACTGCAGTTCAGTGCTTCATGCAGGGGCTTGAAATTAGCGGGGGTTGATCCCTGGAGACATCAGCCTGTACTTGGTGGCCATATGAAAATCCTGTCAGATCTGACCTAGCTGTAAATCACTGCTTTCCACTTGCACATGGCCTGCAGAGCTTGTCTGAAATCCAGATGTTGTCTGTGCTGAAGACTTGCCTGGTGCAGAGCATGCTGGTGCCGCAGGAGCTCAGCCCCAAGTACGAGCAGAGGGCAGAGAACTGGCTGTGCCCTGCTCTCCCTCACCCTGTGCCATCCAGAGCTGGATCCAGCCTTAAACAGCAATGAAGGAGGAGGAGGAGGAGGAGGAGGAGAAAAATAATGCCTCAAAACAGGACCCACAGGACAGCATCCAGGGACAGGCAGGGAGGGATGTGCAGAGGCAGCAAGGCCAGAGACAGAGCAGGTGGGAACAAAAAAGACAGGGATGTCCTGGGATGGCAGGGTTGAAGGGGGATAAAAGGATCAAGAGAAGGGGATAAATTTGGGAAAGAGGCAGAAGGGGACAGCCTGTGACACACTTTTCTAGTGTTCTAGGAGACTACTAAGAATTTGGCTGCTCTTTCTGCAAAACCTTGTCTCCAAAAACCAGAAGAGAACTTGATTTATGCTCAGCATTCATCTGAATTTTTTGTGGTATCCTCTCACTCTTACAATTTCCTTTTTCATTCCTCCTTTCCCTCTCCCCAAAAAACCCATAAGAATTCAGCAGCCTGCTTCTGTGTCCTACTGTGGAAGTCTGTTCTACTGTCTTTCTTCAGATGAGGAAGATCTGGAGTGCTTTGTGGCACTGAAGAAAGATAATGTGGTTACCTCTCTCCATAAAAGACCTGGAGCTGTAAACTGTGACACCAGCAGTGTCCAGAGTCCAACAGGCTGGGAGGAAAGACCACAAGAGTGTTTGATGTAGGAGACCCAGATGGGTCATGTGAGGAGGGATGACCTGCAGATATCAGGGAGGGTGTGTGCAAGCACAGTCACAGGTTGAGCAGACCATAACAAAACATTTTTAAAAATGGATTTCAGAGAGCACATGCAGAGTCATTGAACTATTGCTGGGAAATGCTGGAGGACACTGACTGTATATTCTCACTATGAAAACATACAGCACCCTTCAGGTACATATCTAAGACTACTGTCAGTCAAAGAACTCCACAGATAAGTGCGACTTATAGCCTTTATGAAAAGTTGGTGTAAAGTGTGAGGTGAGCAAGAACAGACTTGGGGAGGAAGGTCTATGGAAGCTGTTTCCCAGAACACCCTTTGGTTCTCACCAGCTGCTGCCAAAGCTGTCTCCAAAGACACTGAGCTCACACAGGGTGGAGCAGCAGAGGAGCTCAGACAAGACTCAGCTTGGGGTTTTCCCCTTGTTTTCCATGGACAGTTGTCCCTCTTGAAGCCAGGGAGTCAGAGGCAGCTGGGAATTACATTAATCATGATATACCCTGACATATATAATGATAAATGTAGGTTTAGCTGTGGATTATTTTGTCCCTAACCTTACCTAGCCTGCTGGGCCAGCTAGGCTTCTGTAGCTGTGGCCTTCCTTCTTGGCCTTGCTTTTAAAGTACCGTGGTCCTAGCAGTGAAAGCAGTAGCTTGCTCAGATTCACAGAGCACATTAAAAACAGAAACAAGAGGTACCTGGGACCTGCCCCTCTCTGAGTTAAAGGGTGTTCTACTCTTGATGTTCCCTTTCCATTTTGTCAGCTGGAAAAAGTCCTGGTGGCTTCTACTTGCAGTGGGAGTAATCCTGCTATCTGCAGCATCATTTGGGAATCAGTGAGGATTAAGTCATTGTCAGCCACTGGACAACATTCACAGAAGAACAGAAAAGTAGGTTGGAGAGGAGAAGCCATCCAGTCCGCTCCTGTTCCTGAAGTCAGAATTAGCTACACCCATGCCTGTCTGCACTCATAGAGATGCCAATTCCTCCAAAGAAAACCAGTTTCATCAATTGACTATACAATGAAAATTTACAGATGTTTCATCTGGATCTCTCTTCCTGTAATTTCACTTATTTTCCACCCATAATGGGCACAAAAAAGATTCAGTCCCTTTCTCCTCATGTCTATTTTTAAAATATTTCAAGTTCATTGATGGGCCACCGCCTCTATTGTCTCTTTTCTAAACCAAGTTATGCAAATTCCTTTGGCTTTTCATCATGAGCCATATTTTCTAGACTTCTGGTCATCCCAAGTTCTGTCCTCTGACTCTCCAGCTGTTCAACATCCTCCCTTAATTAAAGCACCAGGAACTGGACATGATCTTCCAGCTGAGTCCTCTCCTGGCCCTCATATGGAACAAAGGAGACAGATTTTGCCAATACTACTGTTTATTCAGCTGTGATCATACAATATTTTTGTGTTCATTACTCAGCAGTATGTTCCTTACTTATTGCTTCAGGTGTGCCAGTCCATCCTGGAGATGAAGAAAGGAGACAAACACTTTTGTTCATCTCTTCTAAACAAAGAAGTAGTCTTATCTCCTCTTCAGCTCAGATAAGAGTCAGGCTAAGGGTAATAGAAATCTCAAATCTCACAGATCAACCACGTAGCAAAGAACTCTCATTTTTGCTGAAGATGTTGAGAGGTGGCAGATGACTTAAAAAGACTCCATCCCAAATACATGACAGAGACACCCTACATCCTGGAAGTCACCTCAGAGAAAAAGAGGCAGAGAAAACTGCTATGGTATAAAGGAGGCCTTTGAGCAACAGTGTCATGAACAATCTCTATCATGACAGGTCCACCTGAGCCTTGAGATTTCGTGGTGGTGGAAGGGCAGAAAAGAAGGAGATTTTAATGAATCTCAGTGTTAATGAGACTGTGGACTCAGAAGTATAAATGAGAGGCTGCTTTTAGCCTTGAGACTGAATTAGTGCTTAAGCTGAGCCTAGGGCTCTGGAACACCTGAACTGCTGCCTTCAGGGAGCAAACCTCCACTGGTGCATTGGAAGTTGGCTTGTCTACTATTGCTAATGTCTAGGCACCAGCAGAGCTTCAGTCTCTCTTGAAAGTAGAGAATTTGCTCTCAAGAGGCCCCAGAATGGGTTCAGAGGCTGCCCCCATCCCCAGCAGCCCACTCAGAGGCACTCCTCTGGCTGACACTGACTCTGAGAGGTGGGATGCAGCTGAGCTGAGGCTGTGTGACCCTGTTTGCCCACTGGTCTGTGGCAGCGTTCCACTGAGGGGTTTCTCTGTTTTGCAGCAGCTTTGCACGAATCTTTCAGCTTGGGACGCTCTGCAGCCTCCAGATTCCTCCCTGCGATGCTGCTGTCCAGCTCACAGACAGCTGGTGATAGAGAGCTAAAGGCAGATGTTTTCCTCACAAAACTGCAAACTAGGTATTCCAGATTATTTCTCCAGGTCATCAAGATAATTTAAACTAGTTTCACACTCTTCAAATATATTCTGTGGGGTTTTTTTCCCCTGTGTTATTTGATTAATTAAAAAGTTAGCAATAGAGATCTCAATAATCAAAGTAAGTCTGAATATCAAGGACTATTGTCTGATTATATTTTTCAGTCTGTATTGCTCTCAACTGCTGAAAATTGTACAAAGACAATATTTCCTTAGCTTGCTTCTTAGAAGCTATGAGACATGAGACAATGTTCCAAGCCTCACTAAAGTTAAAATAATCTGTCTGCTTTTCTTCCCTTGCCACAAGTCCCATCACAGGAACATATTAGATTGGTTTGGTATGATTTGTTCTTAATAAATCCACCCTGGTTGCCACTCACCTTGCAGTTGACTTCTGGAGGCTCAAGTATTGCTTCCCCTGCTCCCTCATTCTTAAAAAAAATGTAAGAGGCAACACATTCATCTCTGTACCTCACAGTTTCTCAAAGATAGCAGCTAATAGTGCTGGCATCACTTCAGACAATCTTCCCAGTATCCTAGCAGGAATTTCATCAAGTCCAGCTGATTTGAAAACATCCAACATATCTAAGTCTCTTTCATGATATTGCTTGGTCTTGCAGCAAATTGAAAACACTCCCAAACATCCTTAGCAAAATGAAGGCCCCAGACAGTAATTTTGGAATTAAAATATTCCCCAACAGGCTGGAAAACCCAGGTAGCTGGGGCAAGCTGATGGGTGTGGAAAAGGCCAGGTTCAACATGAGATAAAAAATGGGGAAGCTCTGAATCCTCAAGAAAATCATAATGCAGAAGATGCAAGTAACCCAGCAGGCAAAGGAGAGCAAACATAATGAACTTTATACAAGATGCCAATAACAGAACCAAAGTAGTGCTACACTCACTTCCACATAGCATGTGAAATCTCAGAAAGGAAATAGGGAAGCAGAATGTTTGATCCAAAACTCAGATGCCAATCAATCATACGTGTTGGAAACCTGGAGCAAAGAAGACTATTAAAGGGACACTAAACCCAGGATATAAAATACAGAGATAAACTGTGCAGGAGGCAGAGATCTGCTCTTTCTCATCAAAGGCTCATCAGCAAAAAAAATTTACAAGTTCACCATCTCAGGTTACATGAAGTCTGTGCTGGTTGAAATTCCAGGCCTAAACAGAAGATTATTGTTATGATAGATAATGTTACTGACCCAGGATAGCAAAATGCCCTAAATTCAATACACTGTAAGAAATCAGAGAAGCAGGAAAAACAGTAGCAATGGGAGACATCAACAGCCCTCCTGTAGACTGACAAATGTCATGCCAGCAGATGAAAGAGAGATGACATTTTTGGGCTCTGTCAGCAGTTATTTCATGGAGCATCTGGTCTGAGCCCACAGGAGCAAAGGCAATCCTCAGCTTTGTGGCTCCAGCCCTTCTAATGGCAGCTCCACTCTGTGACAGTGACCACAGAGGGCTCAGCTTCACCAGCTCTAGAGGAGCACTGCAGGCCAAATACGCCAGTGCCATTGTCCTCCACTTCAAGAAAAGCTATGCAGGAATGAGGGAGCTTGTTAAAAAGAATCTAGAAAGGTCAACAAAGAGAAATCCTAGCAAACAGCATGGAAACTTCTGAAGAACACCAGACTGGAAGCATAACACCGCTGCGTATGACCTATTGAGAAAGGCCGGAGAATGGATTAAAGGAGGCCAGCACATATGAACAGCCAAGTAAGCAAGTTTATTAGCAGCAAAAAGGCAATTTCCAAAAAGATGCCTATTGTATCCAAACCAATAAAATGAAAAGAATAGTGTTGTCAGGCAGATTAAAAGCAAAAATCCTAGAAGAGTTTGAGGAGAACTAGCTAAAGAAATCAAAACTAGTACTTCATCAAAAATGTCTGCAGAA
This sequence comes from Melospiza georgiana, assembly GCF_028018845.1. Lineage (NCBI taxonomy): Eukaryota > Metazoa > Chordata > Aves > Passeriformes > Passerellidae > Melospiza > Melospiza georgiana. Next base: position 81,226,545 of record NC_080431.1, read on the forward strand.
AAATCTTGCTAGGGGCTCTGCACGGCCAACTAGTGATTAGACAAAAATCAGAGACAATTAAGCCATTCTGCAGTGTTTTTCACTGGGAAGAAAAGGGAAAAAGTTTTCATATGGGGGAAAATGCCGAAGATACACCTGAAGTCAAAGTAATTGTGGATGAGATTTTGTTTCAAATAGACAAAGTGAAATATTTATTACAAGCTGCTGGAGTCAGATGATACCAAGCAGAAATCAAGGATGGAAACCCTGAATTACTGTTCACGGTGTGCAGCCTTCCATTTGGAACCTCTTTGGGACCTAAAGACTGAAAGGTGACATTTATTAAGCCAATCTTTAAAACAGGTCCTGGGGGACATCTGGGGAAACACAGCTCTTATGTTTCATAGTACTTTCTAAGCCTAGAAATGTGAACAGCACAGCTCCAGAAGACCAGGGCATGCTTGTGTCAGAGGGCAAATTCTGCTGTTGACAAGTCGTTAGCATTCGGTAGAGAATTCTTCATATGTGAAGAGATAGAATATACTTCAAGTGAGTAGAAATCTTTGTGTAAAGAGAAATCTTCTCTGAGAGCTTTCCTTGCATATCTCTGAAAGGATCGTCAGCAGATTTTCAAAGATAGCCCTATAGACAGAATCTGCCTCACCAAAGCCTGATAAGTGCACTAAATAGCCAGTGTATAAGAAGGAAGTTTATGAAAAAGAATTAATTGAAACAAAGGAAACAGAGAGTAGCAATACATATTTTTCAGAGCAGATGTCTCCAGAGAAGCTGCACAAGGATTTGTGCCAGAGCCAAAAGTATCCTGGATCAAAGCAGGATAACAGTTTTCATAGACCTCTTTCTTACATAGAATCCTAGAAATTTGGGTTGGAAAAGATCTGTAACAGTTCTCCCGGTAGAATGCTGTGGGTAAAGTGTCAGAGACTGTCAATACAGTGTCATCAGCCCTTTGAGTGACTGTCTAAGGCAGCATCGTGGCTACATTCAGGCCAGGAGAAACAAGTCATGCAAGAGTCATCCCCTATCTTACCTACCCATTATCAAAGGCCCCCTTGCCATCAGACTCTTCAGAGTTCCTTCTTGGTCTAAGTGTGCAGTAGAAGGTACTGAGATGTCTTCTCTCTAACTAGACTTTCCAACTCCTCTACTTTGCATTTTTAAACAAATGGAAAGATGAACATTCTTTATAAACAAGATGCAAACAAAGGTTTTAGTTCACATCTCCTTAAATATTGATAAATATTCCTTAAATATTGACAAACATTTTAACAGTTTGCAGCTCTCTAGGCACAACCACACTTCTTTGTTAAACTTGCATGAGGATCAGATCTGCTGTTCAGCCTGTGTTTCCTATTCAGTTTCATTTGACCATGCCAAGGTCTCATCAGTATAGTTCTAGACCTGGGCTCCTTTCTGCTTTGCCATCCATCTCCTTCTTCATCCACATCTTCCTGTTTTCTTCATATTTAAATATAGTCCTTATAGGGGAAAAATAAAAGGCTGTATACTTGTAAACTATCCAAAATTATGAGTCCTGAAGTAAGAGAAAGAATTCCTTGGGTTTTGTTTGTTTTCTTGAATGGATTTGTCCAATTTGAGCTCCTCTCCTGCTAGATTATTAAAGAGCTCTTTAGAATGTAATATCTACTACAATGAGAAATTTGAATTACTGCAACATTTCCAGTGAGGTTTTAATATTTTTTTATGTGCACCATTTATTTCTCATCATTTTATTTTAGGGCAAATGAAAGCTGGGAAAAAAAAAAGCAATCAGTCTTCTTTAATTAAGGGTTATCATTCCCTCTGGTGAATTTGTGGAGAGTGGGAACAGAATAAATTTCTCTTCATTTCCTCACTGGGAATATTAAGTGCAATGCAGCTAATTTGTCTGTGAATTAAATTTCCAGCTCCTTAGGGCTGCTCTTATCTTTTATTTTACTGTAGCAGGGGAAGATACAGTACTATGCTAACCAAGGTATAGTGGAGAAAATAAACTTTGTATTCTGCTTGCCTTTTCTGGTATTGAATTTCTGTAACAAAGAGAAGTATATGCAGAAAATAATATATGTGATTGCTCTAGGAATCAATTTCTTATCAGTCTTCTCAGCCTATTAAAAAAAATCCTTTAGACAGAACACTTACAACAAAGTTGAATCATTATTTTGCAAATTCAGCATTCTTTCACCATTTACACAGATTTCATGCATGTCATTTCTGCTGGCTCCTATTAGCAAGGAGGGTCTACGGCAGAAGTTTTAAAAGCAGCCCTTTCCAAAGCCTTTTCATGGAGGCCAGAGCCTTGGCAAGGTTTGTGTGAGGGGCAGGTGTAAGAGCCTGTGACGGGGTTCCTCAGGCTGGCCTGAAGGACACCAGAACTTCTTGCTGTGCCTTGATTCCCTGCAGCACTTCCTGCTCTGCTCCTTCCATAAGCAAGGGCAGTCCTGTCTTCCAATCAAGCAGCTGTCCCAATGAAAAGGATTATTTCTTGAAAGTAAAAAAAAACTTAGACTAAAAAGGTTCTAATCCAGCAGAACAACATATCTACTTGGAAAAAGAAGCCACTGACAGTCCTGTACATTCAACTTCTCTCCCTTTTTCTGTACTGAGATCTTCGTAAATGTTCAATGGATTTTCCAGCTGTAATGTTTTTGAAGCCTGAAGTTTGGCCCTTGCCCTGTTAGTTTGGGTGTTGGTGAGAAACGTTTCTGTCGCAGACATCTTTTCATGAAAAATCCTTTGCTTAGGATTTTTCCTCCTGAGAAGCTGAGAGGCCTCAGGAACAAAATGTAAACATTGATTATCTGCTGCTGTGGAATGCAACAAGTGGATCTGTGATTGGTCTCATAGAGTTGTTTCTATTTAATGGCCAATTACAGTCAGCTGGCTTGGACTCTCTGTCTGAGACAGAGGCTTTTGTTATCGTTCCTTTCTATTCTTAGCTTAGTTAGCCTTCTGATGAAACCTTTTCTTCTATTCTTTTGGTATAGTTTTAATGTAATATATATCATAAAATAATAAATCAAGCCTTCTGAAACATGGAGTCAAATCCTCGTCTCTTCCCTTAACATAAGACCCCTGTGAACACCGTCACATTTTTCTTACTTGTTGGCTACTGCCTTGCTCTCCTGCTTACTTTTTCTCCAGCAAGGCCAATTCTTTCCCCCATGAAAGCATTATAATCTCAAGTATAGTAAATCAAATCACTAATAATGTCACCATAAAGTTTTTATATCTCATTATTCTTAATCAATTTGCAGTGGTTTCCCATTTTTCACCCAGCTCCCTGTGGGAGAGAAGAGGAGATACAGCTTTTCTCAGAGCAGAATTAAGGTTGGATTCCAAGAATGACCCTAAGGTAAATTTTAGATAAAACCAAATCTATTTTTTTATCCCTAATATCCTATGTTTGGACTGTGGTTTACATGTGACAGAGCGAGCAGTTACAGGTTTAACAATTTATTGCCCATTACTGAACAAAACAAAAAAAACGCATGACTGAATGTGTTTGTTACATTTACATGTGAATTGTTCATTATCAAAAATATGTCTTGCCCTATTTGTTGTAAGAGTTCACTAAAAGCTATCTTGATATGGAACTTGGTGCTTCTAAAAGAACTCTTTCTATGACCTGCTGTTCTACTTTTCCTTTACACCTACATCTGTCTGCTAACCCACTGGCCAAATGGACTACTCCATAAATATTTATTTATTTATTATAATTTATATATGTTTGTAATTGTACTTGAAATACAGTTTTTCCCTACAAAATTTCTTAGGTGGCTGAGGAAAGCAAGGACTTTGTGGCTAGGAAGTGGCTGCAAAGCATAGCTCATAATTTCCATATTCTCCTCTATCTCACCTTTAGCAATTCACTTCTCTGGATGTTCTTTCACTTGGGGCTTCTATTTTTATCAAGGGACAATGTCCTGCAGAATATGCTATTTATGGTGTCCAAACAATGGTGTAGGACACTTGACAGAATGATATTGGCAAGCAGTTGCCTTCTTGTCAACACTTCAATTTTTTTTCTCCTTATCTCTAGAAATTTTGGCATGGCTGTGTGGCCTGGCCTAGGCTTATCACACCCTAGATTCTAATCAGACTGGAAGATGGAAACTAATGCAGTACTGGTGGGTGCTCTACTGGTAAAGCAGAGAGAGCACAGATCTATCCTCGTCCTTCTGGGTTCTCGAGCATTGTTCTGGTACCTTGGAGGGACACCATTTGTGGGTGATGTGAGGTAAAGGATGATGCTGTCTCGTGACAAGATATATTCAACAAGCAGTGTTGAATCTCCACCATCAGCCTCTTTATTTCTGGAATCCATCAGGTGTTTTCTCTGCTCTCTACCTGCTCTTCTCAAAGTTTTTCCATTCGAGACCTGTGCCCTGTGCAGCCCGAGTCCCTCCTCCCTGAAATAAACCTGGGAAGTACAGGGCAGAATCACATCTAGAAGGCACCATCCTCAACAGAAAACAGATCCTAAAGTCTTGTGAAAAAGTCTTGTCTTCTTCTTGATTTAGAAAATGCCTTTTTGCATTTTAGAGGAAATGAAGGGAGAATAAAGGGTAAGGTTAGTCAATAGTGACATGCTTTAGAGGAACTTGAAATGGAAGTTTGAATGCCTCTTGTGTGGTTCAATATCTGCTAGAGTGAAAAACCTGGGTGATAGAATTGGATCCAGGTCTGAATAACATTTGCATGTGGGTCAAACCTATTGCATACATTTGATCTGGTTAGGCTCCGTGGCTTAGACCAGAGGAAGAAGCAAACAAAAGAAAAAAAAAATGAATCTATTTCTCTTCTCTGGTATGTTCAGCACACTTAAAGTAGCTGTCTTATCTTTTTATGAAAAACATACATGTATTTGACTTCTTTTTCTCCACCTATCCTTTCCTCAAAGAGGTGCGGTCTGGGTTTATAATTTCCTGCTACAAGCAGGCCTATGACACAGGAACAGGGGCTCAAAAATTATGTTCAGAAAATAAAATAAAAATGCTTTAAGCAATCTACCCTCTGCTCATTACAAGGAATCCATATGCTTGGAGATACAAAGCCAACCTCTTCCCTTTCTGATTCACACGGAGGACATTCACAGCAGCACAGCGTTTCAATATGGTAAATACAGATGTATAAGTCATTCTGGAAACAGTGAATAGTGAGCCCCAAATCTGTTTTGTGAAAAGGCATATGAACAACATCAAGGTTAAAGCAGAGCAGTTAATACTGCTTTAATACAGCAGAAGCCTTCTCCCAGAGCCTGCTACTCCCTTAGGCTTAGATCCCTTCCATTTGCACAGCTTGACAGTGCGAGGACAACTGATGCTGGAAGAATATGGACTCAGTATGTCAGCCCAGCAAAAGGAGATGAATAAGTATCATACAGATGGTGTGTGCTTAGAGGAGAGGACAGGATGGAGACACTCTCCTTACAGCTGGACCAAAATTTAATCATCTGTGCACCTGGCTTCAGACAAAGTCAGAAGAGAGATGTGGTTTTAGTTAGGGATGTAAGCTGCATCACAAAGGCAGAACGTCTATTAGTTAATGGCTAGTATCAGTTTTCATGCCTTTTAAGACAATAAATATTTTAAATATCAAGGCTTTTTTCTTTCATCTGTGTATCTATTTCTCTTAAGTGCATTCCACTCCTGTCTGTTCTCTTCTCCTCTGCCCTGGTCTGCAAAAGATTATGCATGATTTTGTCTGATGTCCACCTCTAAGCCCTCAGTTATGGAAGATGTTCCTGTGTCACCATAGGTCATAGTCCATAATTATTTCATAATTCCTATTACCTTTGAGAGAGGATTTCACATTGGAAGAATGGGCACTCAGTTTCATAAAGACAGTGAAAGTTATGGTACAGCAGGGATCAAGCACTTCTCTAGGAGATGTGGATTAATTCAAAAAAGAGAGTGTGAAGCTGTGACAGAGTAAATACTCCATCTGCCTAAGCATGTCTGAGACTGATATGGAAACACAAAAGCAGGCCTGTCTGGCATGGTCAGAGAAGCTTCTGAGAATGACCAAATTTCAGGCTGGAGTCTGAAATTCGTGTCTAGGAGTTATTGTTGGCTTGGCCAGAGGCGCTCTCACCCATCCCACCTGCCCAGCCTTTCATTTCCTCCCCAGCCTCTCATTTCCTCCCCATCAGTGCTTGTGGTATTTGGAGAGTGTTTCTACGTATGAAGGCTTTCTTATTTGTTTCTTTGCAGGGTTTATTAGTAAGCCATGCTGCTATTTTGCCCCTGTGACAGGGAGTACACTGACCTTTCATCTGCTTTGTTTAACTTTGTTCTTTTTTTAATCACCAGTCAGCCAGCATGACAAGGGCAAATAGTCTTGCCTCCTCTTGTATGTATTTTTCAACTTCAGCTCTTTGCATTCATTGCAATATTAGTTAGTGATATCTTTTTGCACTGTCACATGCAATAGAAATGCCCAAGTGAGGAGGCTGACAACACAGGTAGATTGTACACTGTTAGAGAGAAACAGTGTCTGTGAATTTAGGAGAGCTACCTACAGGTTAGACCAGCTTCAGGGGTGGGACTGAATCCCCTGAAAAAAACCTGACATCATTTATTTGTGATAGACAATTCCACTTCCTTCAAGTTTTTGTTATAAGGATACCAAGTGTTAATGAAACTAGCAGACTTTGTGTTTCCAGAGCTAACAATAAGATCTAAATAGTAGCTAAATACCATCTGGAGGGTGTTTGCACCAGTCAGGTGGTGGAAAGACTGAACAGCTTCAGGAACACCGGAGAGGTAGCTCCAGGATTTTTATTTCCCATCTCACATACAAAGATGAATAACCCTATATTGACCTCTGGCATCATCTGGGGACAAAAAAACATGACAGAAATTGACAGAAACTCAAGGAGTTTTCACCATAGGAAGGTTATCTGTCTTTAGCATGGGAGGTTTTTGGGGTTTTTTTGGTTTGTTTTTTTTTTTTTTGTTTTGTTTTGTTTTGTTGTTTTTTTTGAGTGCAGACTTTATAGGTTTGTCATTTTCTGTGAGTAAAAGCCTTGCTGCAGACTTGGTCATGTATTCACATTCATATGTGTATGTGATGTAGGTCATCTGGGTCTCTGACAGTTCAGAGGTTAAATTCTCTGTAGGCACTTCAACATTATGACTCTTCTGTATTATAAACACTAGAAACAAGAAAAATATCTACCTTTATCAAGCTTAATGAATAGGTAACTTTGTAATCACTTGTCTGCTGCTGAGGCTTCTGTGCCTGAAACTAGATTAACCCTCCAAGTTTCATAGTCATCTGTTTAGAGGTGCTCAGCTAAGCTGACTAGATACATCAAATGTTGCTTTCACATTGTCCTTTGAGAACAATTTGTTAGACCTCAAGCAGCTGGGGTCCAGATTGGAAAGAAGATGCCTACAGAAACCGAGTGTGTCATTAAATATCACCAGCTTCACAGAACGTGTTAAAGGGAGCTGGCATGCAAGATATGCAAGGGACATAGGGATTCAATCATACACTGTGCAGTTTCAGACAACCCAACTGGAAAGAAAGAAAGAAGTGACATTTGTGCTATTATCTAGGAATGACTGAAAATGCTTTGAAGTCGATGGAAAGATTTTCACTGAATTCCGGAGCTCTGAATCAGGTCCTGGATAGTCTTATACAGAATGACAGGGAACTTTCATCTTCAGGATTTCATTTCAAGGGACATGGCATTAAATTGCCTTGACTAGCTGTACCTTAAAAAAGGCCGGTGTACCTTTAAAAATGAAACGGAAAATGTTTGGAGCTTCATGGTCACTTCACTGCTGTACACTAAGCAACAACAATCTAGACACTTATACTGAGATGTATATACCTAAACTTCTATGTAACTAAGATATGGAGAGAAAACAAGCTTGAAGGGTTAGGCTTGAGAAATGCAAACACCCTGGAGGTCTGGGGACACTGTAGCTGTGAAATATAGGGCAAGGGGAGAACAGCACTGCCCCAGTATTGCTCCTTCCACACCTTTCAGCTCAGCATCACCCATGTGCTTGGCACCTCAACAAAATGTGTCATTTAATGATGCACATAGGCTTAGCGCTACATTTAGGGTTAGGCTTGAGAAAATGACAAAGCCTAGAGTTCCAGGGACATTGCAATTACAAAAGGCATCCAAACTGGAGCACTCCATGTCACGTTCTTACATTTGATTACAATCACTTCTTTCCAGAATTTTTTTGTATTTCTCTCAATCAAATTTCCTTTCATTGTAAGTCCATCCCAGTCAGTTTTCTTTCATTTTTCTCTTTTAGATTTCACATCCTTTCACAAAATGAAATTCTTTATTTCGTGAAAGGAAATGAAATCTTGTGATTTCAATAAGGATCAATTCAGCATGGTTCAGCCCATTTCCCTGCACTTCATGTCATCCCAATCCTTTTTATTGTTTTCATTTTGGAGTTTTTTCTTGTTGTTGTTTCTTTTTGGTATTTTTAGTGGTTCATTTAATCAATTTCTTCTCCAGTTCTCTTTATTTCATTTAATTCCCTGATTTCTGGATTTCAATGAATATCATTTTGGCAAGGTTTGGTCCATTTCACTGCAAAACAAGAGCATCCCACTGCCCAAAGCTTGCTCCCTCCACATCTTCCTTCTTGGCACAACCCATGTGTTGGGCACCTCAGCTAAAAGGCTGCTTTTACTGCTCTGCTTAGGGTTAGGCTTGAAAAAACCAGAAAGCCCAGAGCTCCAGGGATGCTGCAACTAAAATAGGCATGCCAAGGGAGCACAGCACTGCCCCAACATTGCTCCCATACCCATGTTTGTTCATAGATCTTTGTTCTTATGCAAATTTATGCAAACCCAACCATTCCACAAACATATGTAGTATCATATATATATACACATTTACAGGTGTGGGCCTTGCCATCTGAGTCATAACTTTTGTTCCTGTTGTGTGGAATTGCCCAATTTGTCAATAATGATCTCTAATGACACCCCTATAACCAAACCCAACAGGCAGACTCTCAGCTGGTGTTCATTGGCACAATTCCACTTGCCTTCAAAGTCCTTAAAATTTTCAGGTGCAGGCACACCAGGCTTGTAGAGAGGGGATTTACTGTCATGTTCTCTCACGTAGTATCATTTGTGTATGCACCCCAAACTCTGTTGCTGACACATTGGAAATTCATGTGTAATTTACAGGCTTCTCTCAAAATTAGGTCTTTTCCTTAGCCTACATATTCCCATGGCTCCCCTGGTGAATAAATGTGCTTTAGATAATTTCCCCCATATGTACTGGTTTTTATCTTTTCCCAACTAGGATTTCATTTTGTCACCCAGTTACCTACTCTCTGATTCTTGGGCTTTCTCTATTCTCACCAACCTGGGTAGTACCCTCATGCCTGCAGACATAAGAAACTTGAGCCTCCCTCCCTTGCCCAAAAGATCTAGAAAATATCCACATTATTGTTCAGTGTGCAATGTGTTCTGCAAAATTCTGGAGAGCTGTAGACTGTAAGCCGATTTTTGGGCAGTTTTCAGATTGCCTGTTAGTGACAAAGCATTTTAAATTGTGCTACTAAAGCCAAAGGTCTGAGTCCAGAGTTACAACATGACTGACACAATTCTAAAAAAGAGACAGGACAAAGCAGCTTAGCACTGTGAAACCTTAGCAGCAAAGCACTCTTAGCACTTCCCAGTCTGGCTGCCTGCAAGTGCCTCCTAAAAGCTAAGACTGCTTGAAGGCTGCTCTGATTCATCTCACTGACCTCAGGCATGTGGAATCCAGATGAGGTGAGGACGGGAAGAATGTGAAGGTGACATGCTTGCATTGGTGACCTGGAGAAGGGATAAAGTAGGAGTTAGTGTGACTGGCTTCCTGCAGTGCAAGACAGGAGCAGGGGGTACTCAGGGGGACATGTAAGGCACATTTGAACCTGGCTCTGTGTTAAAGTTCTCGTGTCATATTTGCTCCACCTACTGCCCTCACTCCTCCCATTCATCTCACACACAACTGAAATCTATTTTAAAAGCTTCTGTCTGACAAAGTCTACTTTCTCTTCATGTTTCCATACTGTAGATCTTACTGCTACTTATCCTTTGACAGGTGAGCTCAGATGCACAGCGTCAAGGCTCAAAGACAGCACTGGATTTAGGCAGTTAAATGATGTATATGCTGTGGGCAAGCAGCTGCAGCTGAAGGCAAGATCAGAAGCACAGAAAGTTTGCCAGGAGCCCATCCTAAAGTGGCACAGGTCATAAGGTGGCACATTCCCAACTGCAAAACATGGCTAGAGCTTTTCTCCCAGTCTGAATTAGTTTGTCTGGACAAACTAATAAAATTGCAGATGTTGTGATGCTGCATCACAAATGACTGGCACATAGGACTTATGAGCAAATATTTTTAAATAGAATAGAAATTAGATACAACACTTTCTTTGTTTTTAATAGCATTATAATTGATTTTGTCAGGTTTTTCAGATTAGTTTCTGCTGTTATCAATCATGCATACTCAATAAAAATTGCATTTTCAAATGGAATGGGAACTTGCCTGCAAAAAAATCATAGCCTGCATCTATCTTAAATATTAATCAACAGCCAGGCCCAGACACTAGAACTGGTGATCTGACATCTCCCAGTTAAAGCACTGCAACTGCCTCTTGGTTCAAACTTAATGTAGAAACCCATAAAGGACAAAAAGATGAAGGGACAACGAAGTGTACAGGGAGGTTGTAAACTTCCTGTGGGTGAGGAGGAGCATTGCAGAGAGCTGTGTGGAAGGCAGGGGCAAGACAGAGGTTCCCAAATGCAGCAGAAAGGGCAGAAGAGTCGTCAAAGCCTGGGGGAGAAAACTGGGACGGTCAAGCACATGAGATCAAGACAGGGCAAACCCTTGTGGCATCTTTATCTTGTGTAAGGGACCACATAGCAAGTTGAGGCCAAACTGCACTTGGAATTTCAGTGTTCCTTGGCTCTTGCTTTTACAGCCATTGCAGAGCTAAGCCCTGAGTCAATCTGTCTTGCAATCAACTCTCCTTGTACCACTGCACAGTACATTGCCTTTTATTGCATGGTGTTTCCTGGCGAGCACATCTGAAATATCCATGAACAAAAACTGAAGTCACAAACTCCCAGTAACAGGATCCACATTTCCCTATAATCTCATTCAGTTCCTGATACTGTCTAGATATGTGGTTTCTTCTACAGTGAGAGTGAATGCCTTCACAAATTTAACTAATTGATGCTCAAGAGCCTCTTGTTGAATGTTCAGCTGAGCAGCCTTTGGAAAGTGTCACACACACAGCCACCTTCTCTCCCACCTCCCATTTCAGAAGTGCAGTGTCCTCCCAAAGGCTTTTTGTGCCCAGATATCCAATACAAGGTTTTTCATGCTGTTTTTCCTATCCTGTGGTTTTAAAGGAACGGGGGAGATGGGACATTCCCCCCCACCCCTCTCTCAAATTTTAATTCAAGATAACTGAAATACTTTCTTTTAGGCACTTTCTCTAGGCAATGATTCACTTTCAAGCTGAAATATTTGATTTCATTAATGCAAACTTACTGCTGTGTATTTTATTAAAAGGTATAAAAGAGTAAAGCAAATTATTATGCATTTTTAAAAATACTGTATTAAATAGAACAGTCTATTACTAGAAATTTCCCAATGAACTTATTAAAAACATTATGGCAAATTATACCAATAAAATTAATGAGGCCATTCACACTTTTATATAGTGGAATTGGAATTAAGAAGTCAGCCTAGGAAATAGTTTTAGCTAGCTCCAATCATACATAAGTATGCATCTAATCATACATAAATATTTTATTACTAAAATAACACAAAAAATTCTAAATAGTGCTTAAAAAACAGGAAATAATATATTATGTAAATATATTTCTGATCATGAAGGTATGGAAGATAGTATGCATATAAAAAAAAAAAAAGAAAAAAAAATCTAATAAATACAGGGTGTATGAAACATAAGCAAAAGCTGTGGATGAGTGACCTCAGCTGTGGGATTTTGTGTTCTGTTCCTGGATCCCTGACAGGAAGTTTCTGCTGTGATCTCTGCTTCCCCTGTCTTTCTGTCTTTTATGGGCACTCCCATGTTCACTCACACTCTTTATCTTCTTTCCTTACCTGTCCTACCTCTTTTCCTACACAGCACTCTGTGGATCTTCACCACAATTTTCTATTACCTCCTTCTCTTCCTGACCACTCTTTTTTATTTCTCTCTCCTTGTCCACGATTCCCATTCAGGCTATTCATACCCTGCACAATGTGACTCTCCCACCTTACTGCAGCTCCCTTTCTTCTCCCCCACCTTTTATTTCCTCAGGGATTCCTACCCGCTCTCTAGGACACTCCTGTTTTGCAGCTGCCTGAGCACTGCACTTTCTCACAACACTCTGCCTTTGCACTCACAGCTTGCTCTGTGGGCCCACCAACAAAGACTGGGGTCTTCCATGTCTGGCTCCTACCTAAGCTATGTCCATCCATCACTTCTCCCCACTTTTCGTCACTCTTATCTTTTGTTTCCTGCAGTCATCTTTGGTGACAGGTACTCTGCAAGGAGCCACTTTCTTTTGTTTTTCTTCTGTACTCAGTCCTTGTGGCCTTTCATCATGGAGTCAGTTTGGTGCTGGTATTGACCTGCTGAACCCTTGATCTCTTTCCCACACCTTTTAATCAAGCTGCAAGAGGAACTGTCAAGAACCAAGGCAAGTATGAAGTCCGGTCTCCCCCAGATCTAGGAGATATTTTGGGATGCTTTGCCATGTGGGTTCACAACATGGCTTTGTTGTGGATGGATGGATGGATGGATGGATGGATGGATGGATGGATGGATGGATGGATGGATGGATGGATGGATGGACGGATGCGTTACCTGTGGTGGTGGAAATCCACAGTTTAAATAAAAAAGTTCAATTCTCTTGTACAGAATGCCATTTCTGTATCTCAACTGCAACACTGGTGCCATCATCCTATGATTGTTCAATGCTGTTCTGCACAAGGGCACAAACAGATCCTGTGAAAGTGAATACAAAACATCACTGGAAAAACAACTCATAGGTTAATGAAACTTACATTTCTGCATTCCCAAATCTCAGTGTGCCAGATAACCTCTAAATGCAATACAGGGAAAAGACAATTGATTAATTGATTCTTATTGGCAGAATCCCCATCCACAGATTGAAATTCCTGCATAAATGGTAAAACAGATCTCTTGGCAAAAGACAGAGAGATTGATTTGGCAATTGGGAACTGAGAAAGAGGGGAAGAGACTTCCTCTTGAGGGAAGAAAACTGGGAAACACATCTAAAACTGCATTAGAAAACTGTTCTCCACAGGTACCAAAGTGAAAGTCAGTCAGATGTCCCACCTGCTTCCTTCCTCTGACTCTCCCCCATCAAGGACAACAAGGCAGGCATCCTTACAGCAATTAGACTTAAGCAAACAAAACAAATTGGAGGGGTTATGAGTGTGTTCCCCAAGTGTAAGAACAGGCTTCTTGCATCAGCATTTAGTAAGCCAGCATGTGAGAATGATAGATGGAGAGTCTGGGGGAAGGGAGATAAGGAAGTGTCCTCACTGTTGAAGCCCCCATTGAGTTTGATTGGAATATGTGAACGAGAGACTTGCAAGGAATATGGAGTTGATTATCAAAACATGGCAGGGAAACAGATGTTGCCTGCTTTGGAGACTCTCCTTGCACATTCAACACAATGGAAAGGGCTCAGATAATAAAACAGAGAGGATCCCAGCAAGAAATATAGCGTGCTGACACTTTTATGACCTGAGATGCTTACAAAATACAGAAATGGCGTTTTGTTTGCTTTCCATGCGCAGCTTGATATCACATGCTCAGCTCTCTCTGCTGCCACTTGGAGTCAGGAAGGGCGATATATTTTCTTTTCCAGATAAACCTAGTGATTCTAGTCAGGTGCAGAAAGCAAATAAATTACATAAGAAGACTTTCTGTATCTATTAATCAAATGGCTTGTCATTTTCCAGGCCTTGATCCACATGAAAGAAAGTGAGGAGGGGGAGAAGGAGGTAGGAATAAAGGAAGATGTGGAAGGGAGCAGAAAGAAGATTCTTGCTGAAGCTGCTTGAGAGGTGTCTCATAGCACGAAGGACCACAGCTTAGACAAATGCACTGAAAAAGAACTCCCTGCCCTCTCCTTTTGAAGTTTTTCCTCTTCAAGCCAAGGGGGCGTGGTCCAAGAGGAGAAATGTATGAACCAGGAATATTCCATTATGCTTTTGGGGAAGTTATTTCCACATTTCCTTCTTCTTTTGAATGTTGAGAGGGGAAAAAACCCTCCTGTTGAAAAAAGGAGCCACACTCAACACATACTTGGAGGTTCCTTTCCAGCATATAGCCAAGTATTTGTGTACTATAGCAATAGGGTTGGCTGCTTACACAGACAAAGAAGGAGAGGAATTTTCAGTGCAGAGCACAATAATTCTAATATCAAGTAGAGAGATATGATGGACTCAGTAGTTTGCATGAGAAACTGGCTCTATTTCCCTCTCAGAAACTGGCCTCACATGTAATATTAAAAATAGGCTCAGAAGAATCTTATTAAGGCAGATACATTTACTTTCTTCCTTAGATCATCCTGAATGTAAATCAATGAGTATTTATAGTATTTTTGAGATCTTCCAAGAACACAAGCTAGAAAAGCATAAAATTACTGTATGGAGGGACTGAATTATTGCTGCGGACCAAACATGAATCAGAATAACATCCCACATGGAAAACTGTCAGGAAAGTTCTTGAACCAGGAACCTGGTTCATGGCCAAAGAGTAAATCTGGTTCTGTCTGAATCAGCTGCCTGAGAAAATCTGTCTAGATTTTCATGTAGTGCTAGATAATCATGAAGTGACAATACGGGCAAAGCAATTTTTAGCTCCGAGGTTTCTTACTAATGCTTACCTCAGCTTAGGGAAGCTGGTCTCTCTAGGTTCCCTCTACCATCTTTGACAAGAGGATGGCTTTTCCCAGAGACATCTTGGAGGACTGGAGATTAGGCACTTCTGCATTTCTTCCTGGAGTTGCCTCCACAACTGTGTGTCTCTCATCTTTCTAATTTCTACAGAGAAATGGGCAGCTGAACAGTTTATACCCACAGCTAAAGTACTGCGATTGAAGCAATGATTCTAGTTCTGGTGTCCACACCCACAACAGAATGGTCAAAATTGGAATGGATTCAAAAAAAATCCATAAAATAATTTAATGACTAATATTAGGTCAGGAATATCTGCTGTATAGTGGAAAAGGAAGAAATGCAAACCTACCTTATCCAATAGATGTTTTGAGATGAGATTGGAACCTTAACAACAAATACATATGTGGGGAGGAGGTATCTGATAAGAAAGAGCTCTTTAGTTTAGCAAGAAAAGACTATGAGAGTTACAAATTTGGGTTGGAAAGGATTTCTAATTAAACAATGAAATCACCTATGGGGAGACATGAGGTATTTTTCATTACAAAAACACCTTACATCAAAACTGAAAAGATTTGCAAAGGATATGCTATAACTCAACGACAGGCTACTAAAGTCACTGAAAAAAATTACTAAATCCTTTAGGTTTACAACTTTGATCTTAAATCCTGTAGAGGCTTACAGTTTTTTGTAACTCTGCCAATAACCTCTTAACTTGTTGGCAGCCTCTGTGCTAGGTAATATTCAAGGTCAACCAAAGAGGATTCTGTAATTTTTACTCCTACTTTAACGTATGTTGTCAGGCAGACAATGGGAACACCAAAAATACTGGCTAACTAACATTTGTCCTGCATATCCCTGTTGAAAGTGAGTCCAGAAAACAGCCATCAAGTCTTTCGTAACTAATGGCAGCACAGTAAAGTTTCTTAACTGGATATCCGTGCTCCTCAGACAGGGAATTTGTCTCTAGATTTACATTGTGACTTGCTACATCTATGCCTTCTGTGGGTCCTGATAGGTGTAACAGAATACCAACCACAAAACTTTTGGCTCATGAGTTTCTTGTATATGTATTTGTTTGTTTAGTTTTAATGAAGAAGTGCTGTACTCGTTTCCATTATATTTCCTGTTCTGGACACATTCAATTGTTTAATTAATAAGCCCCTCATGTAACATTTTTTCCTGCCTTAGGAAGGTTTTCCTGAAGTACTCAGTATAATAACTGTCTTTCCCCCAGCACTCTGGCCATGTTCTTGAGTCTCCTGCATGGAGCAATCCCTTTCTTTGTTCAGACAATTACTGGTAGGTCTTGAAGTGCCAAATGTCATTCAAAATGACAAGTAATATATTCACTGTGGATCTCAGGAAGGTTTTCAATCCAAATATATTCATTTTTCCAGCAATCTCAGCTTCTTACTCAATTTTGCTACCATTTTCTGTCTAGCTCCATGATATTCTAATTGTTTTTCAATTAACTAACAAGTTCTGGGATAGAAAGATGCATAATTTATGCAGCATAAAAAAATCACTTTGGAAAAAACGTGTAGAATTTAGAGACAAGATATTTGACAGGGCAGCATCACAATGTGAATATGCTATGAGAGTGAGAATCAGATTTCAGGGCTAACCATATACACCCTATATATTCCTGCTGGTTTAGTCTGTGATTATCTGTGTTTTGCTCTTTTGGTTATCAGTGGTTTGCAACAGCAAATAGCATTGAGGGTGCTACAGATGATTCCATTCTGTTGTGTTCCCATTTTGTCTTCTGGTGTCCATAATGGAACCATCACACGTCTGCAGTGTATGAGTGATGGGCTGGGACACACCCATTCAGAGGTGTATTTACAATGGCTGGAAATCCTGCCACAAAGTAATGCCCAGGTGGGAGGTCTGTGAGAACCTACAGGGAATTGCCAGCATCAGGTCTGTGGCTGCAGTGTCCACACACCTCCTCAAGCTTCAAAACCAGTGCAACCACCTGGAAGAAGCAAGTCATGTCACCAAATATAAATTTCATTTCTCCATGTGGCAGGGATATCCACCATACTGGACACAGCTGTTTATATCATGCTTTCTTTCATTTTATTTGTTTTATAGAGTAGGCACCTTACGCTGCCTAGGCATACCCCACCAAAATAATAAAACAAAAAGATTTTGCTCCACATTTTATCCTCACTTTCTCTCCTTCTTCCACTTCAGAACCACAGGAAGTTTATTCATTCTGTGTGAATTGTGTTTTTCCAACAAATGAGGCTAGATTGATTTCCTGTAATCTTTTTCCCTTGTAGGTTTTACTAGAATGTAAAGACAAAACAAATTATCTAAAACATTTCTCCCTACACCAGTCCCAATACTCAACCTTTCCATGTGCTCAAAGGCTTGATTTAAAGTCTCCAACTACTAGAAATTCCACCATATGCCTAAGTAAGTTACTTCAGTAGTTAACTGACTCCACAGCCATGCACATGTTTCATACCCAATCTCAATTGGATCAGATTTGGCTTTCAAACACCAGGCCTCTTGCGCCAGAGTTGCAAAATGTCATACAACATACATTCCTTAAAATACATGCCCTATTGATTTTTAAAATCTAAATGCTATTACTGTGGCTCAACTTAAGCTAATCCCTTGGAAGAGTTAGCACCTCTGCTGTATATATGGAGGTTGATGCCTTATTACAAAATGCTTACAGAAATTTTTGTGGAACACTCATATTTCTAGAGGAAAGCTTCATAAATTTGGAATGTGATTGGACCAGTGCACCTCTGGCTGTCAGAGGTGTGTATATTCCACAGAAGGCTGGCAATATTGTTGCTGATTCTGAAATTATCTTGGCAGGATCCAGCATTAAGGAATCTTTAACCTTTTTTTTGGGTTTTCTTTTCTAGTAGCTAATATATATGACACCTTTCCCAGCAGGATTGCAGAGGCCTGAAATCTGCCTGTTGTTGCAGTAAATGGACTCACCAGTTCACATAATCCATAAACCAATGAAATCCACAAAGGATGCAACTTATGCATTCAACATCCAGAATTCATACACCTCCAT
The DNA here is from genome assembly GCF_028018845.1 of Melospiza georgiana. Taxonomy (NCBI): domain Eukaryota; kingdom Metazoa; phylum Chordata; class Aves; order Passeriformes; family Passerellidae; genus Melospiza; species Melospiza georgiana. The sequence goes on from NC_080431.1 coordinate 81,244,523, forward strand.
ACTCCTCATATAATGTGCATTCTCAGATCAGCATTTTTCTCCTCTCAAGGCAACTAGTGATATCTGTACCCAGGCCCTCTGCTGGACAACTACATGGAATGGGATTAACTCTTTTTGAGGTATCATTCTGATCATGGAGCACGATCTAACACATTTCAAAAGTGCTTAATTCCTGTTTGCTTGTAGGTTTAAAAACAGGTTCTATCTGGTGTTGAAGATACCTCTGACAAAGACATTTCAATGTTTTAGAATGAGACTGCCTCTTGATAGAAAGATTTCATTTGAAGTCCTGTTCACCACAGAATTGTAGGAAGTTAGATTTGGAAAGGAAACTCAATGATTTCAAACATTTCATACAAACTTCATGGTCTTCTCTGAAGCAAAAAAACCTCATCCTGGTTAATTTGTACAAGAGGAAGTTAACTGTCATGCAATTATTGAAGTATGTTGATGGGCAAAAGATACCCAGTGAAAGACAAATAAAAGCAAAAGGAAATCGATAACTGGAAACTGAAGAAGATCATCTCAGAGAATAAATTAGATTATATTCTTGTCCATGAAGCCACTTACCCAAGAAATACTTCATCAGCTGACATTTTCAAATAAAAAATGGAATGTATTTCTAACAGCTAATTTAGAGATAAAGCAGAAGATACCATTCTATTGATGGAACCACCAATCCTTGGCTTATTTTATGGAAAAGCCTACACTACAAATATTGTAGAGGTTACTCTGGGCTTTAGAATCTCTGGGAACATCATTAGTGTCCTGTGTTTACAGGAGTTTAGTTTTTATTTTACCTCTTCTGTTTTTAATAGGCTGATCTTCAGCTTTTAAACTCATGCAGCTTCTTCATGTGTAGAAGTGTCTCTCTTTTTGTGTTGAGCAGCCTCCTTCCTTCTGTGTACAGTGCATCTTCATCAGGTCCCTTTTTTAAAATACTGAACCAGGCAGAGAGCAAAGTGTGGTTCTTTTTAGCTCACTCAGATGATGACATTTTCCTCTCACATAGCTCTCCCAGTAAGTGATCCTCCTTTGACCGAAAAGGGAAAACAAACTTTCAGAGAACCTGCTTCTTACCAGCTGGCTGATCCCCACTGAAAGCTGGCCTGGAAAGCTCACTGTGACTTCCTTGAGCTGCAGAAGGATGGGTGGATGTGGGAGTGCTGAGTGAATGAGGGTGTGCATGATATGCTCAGAGAACGCAGAGCGCGGTCATGCGTATGGGGATGATGTCTCTATTAATGCCTGAGTGGGTGAGACATTAAACAAACTAAAGGTCACTGCCTGGGACATTGCAGCATCAGTGAAATCAATGTGTGGGTGCTGTAACTGGCAATCAAGAACCATGTCTTCACAGAAAGACCTGTAATTTTTAGAATGTGTAAATTTTAGAATGTGGACACATTGATATGCTTTACATCCCTGATCGAGGTAGCGTTGGATGGCTCTTCACTGACTAAGGAGCTCTTAAAAAAATAAAAATATCCTTTCTTCCCGTCCACCTTTTCCCTAAAATTTCTCCACGTAAGTTTCAAATAGAAAGCATGTGAGAGAAAGAGCTTTTCTGACCGGTTGAGAAATGTGACATCCAAGTTTCATTCTGTTTCTCTCAAAGCTTAGCTAAACAGCCTGCAATTACCCCAACTAACACCTCTGGGAAGCCAGAGCTAAGGTTGCATATGTTGCCTGTAATTTAGGAACTTGATAAAAAATGGATAATGTTGCTTAAATAAAACAAATCTGGACTGTAAGAAATGTGAAGTAAGATTAGAGATAAGAATATGCTGCAAAGGACAGAAATGCAGAACCAGCAGGGAATGTAGAGTTCTCTGGAGTACACCTTTGAATATTGTGTATCTACGCAGGAGATCGTAGCACCTGTTAAATTTAATATATATTAAGTATTGTCATATCTTATATATCTGAGCATACCTTCATATTTTGCTGGCAGCCTACAATTCCCAGATTTCAGTTTATGTTACAGAAAGTATGTATTCAATTCCCAATGAAAAGCTGATTTAAAGGGCACTATTGGGAATTGTAAGGAGATTAAATTGTTTTAATATTTTCAGTACATAGAAGGGGGAATTTAAATGGGAATCTGGGAATCTTTGTTCCTTTTGTAAAGGTCAGGATTTTGCCATAGATACAAGAGCTAGAAGAGAGTAGTTATGTGGATTTTTGGTTATGTAGATGTCCACATGTCCTGGGTGGGAGCTTAAGATGTTCTTAAATCACATACAGTGCACATTGATGCCTCATCTTGTCAATGTACATAGGGATTGCAGATCTGTGTGGGTTGTTTTCATTACTGAAAATGGAAGACATGCAACAAGAGGAAAACAGGCTACAGATTGTTGAGACCTTGAACTCACTGAGGTTTTAGATTTGTACATTACCTCACTGAATTTCAATTAAGCCTACTTACTTTTAACTCTAATCTTTTACCATTATTTTTCTTTCTTCAGACATTAATGGTATTTTCTTAATTTTAATTCAATTTAGACTGTTGGAATGCTCATTTTTCTGTAGAAGAAATGTCACTCCTTTCTAGAATAAAATTAATCCTATGCAAAAGGCCAGTGCAATTGGTTTATATACCTGATTTATATACCAGGGTAGGACATGAAATCGTTCTTGGCAGGTGTGATCACGTTCTGCCCTGACAGTCACACTGTTCTCCTGGCAGCACTGCACCACATTGCCCATCACTGTCAACTTGTGTGTAATAAAAAATTCATGCAAGCCTTGCTTCCAGTTTTACTCCTCCCAAAGCTCTGGCCCTCATGGCAGACCATACCCATGCCACTTGTGAGTTATCCCAGGGCTCGTACAAGAGAGGAGGAGGAAAAATGGAGAAACAAAAAAATGGCGACTTTCCTTTCCACTGTTCTCACTCCCAAGATAAAAGAATGCACATTTTATAGTATTTTATGTTTTATTTTTTAGTATTCTATGCACATTTCCTCTACTTCTGGTAGGAACTGATTTTAGCAAGAATAAAAACCATACTAATAGCTTGCTGCTTGCGCAGGGAGAGCACGTGTGATCTTCAACTACAGCAGACAAAGCCCTCCCAGTCTTTGAATTGATGGCACTATCATGGAAGAAATACAGAGCTCCTAGTCACCTTCTGTGTGTTTAAAACTGCTTGGGTAAATTCCCCCATATGCACTGAGAATTCAACCTATGCTGTATCCAAAAAGGGAAGCTACAAAAAAATTTAAATATGTCATAGCTGGCTGGGGTGGGCTTCTTCAGGCTCATAAAAATCAGCAAGCAAAGTTCCTAAAGGCTTCCATAGGTTTATTTCAACTTCAAACTTTAACCAAACTAGTCACAGGTGACTGTCAGTGATGATATCATCACTGAGAAAAAGACTGTAAAATGGAGCTACAAAGTACATTGGGGCAAATAATTAACCTATTTGCTCAGAAAAATATAATTTGGAGTTAATCAAAACATAAATCCACACTGAATTTAGTAAATGTACAGAAATTTTGCAGGGGGAGTGAGGTGAGAGGGGACAGCAAAGAAATAATTTTGACATTTTCTTGATAAACATTTTCATTTTTCCACAAAATATTTTGTTTTGAGATTTGCCTGCAGGTAATAGTCTTAAGACTAAAAAACAACTCACTAAATTTAAATTATTTCTCTGCTTTGGTATTGAAGGAAAAAAAGTCATCTTGAAAAAATGTTTTATTTTACTGGGAGAAAAAAAAATTGGTATTAGTAAAAGAAAAAAAATTTCAGAACTATTGAATCAGAATTCAAGCTGAAAACCATCTATTGATAAACCATTCAAAAACCAACATTCAGTAACCATAAAAAAGGCTGACACTGAACAACCATGGGCTTGGCTCAGTTTGGCCCAGGTCATTCCCTAACCCTTGGTTTCTGGAATTGAGAGGTGATGGGTAATTACATGGAAGGCTGTCCCTTGGTACACACCACAGCTCAGTCAGGGAAGGGAGAAAGACAACCAACCAAAAAGGGCTGTCCCTTTCATTGATTTTACTCTCTGGGTCCCAAGAAGAACCTGAAAACCTAGACTGTAGGGAGAAAACCCATTATTTTGGCAGATCTGGAATTTTCCAGCCCATGAGCTTTTGAGTCATGACATGCCAAAAAAAAAAAAAAAAGTGTAAAAAAATAATCTTTTAAAGAATGCTTCAGTTTCTCTACAAGTCCAAATATGCCTCATCCAATTTGTCTCAAATTTTCCAGAAAACTTCTACTCTGACATGAGATCATATACATGAAATGTAAGACAGACTGGTTTATAGTTTTGGCAAAGGCGGGGAGGAAGACAAATTGGATTGCATTTTTAAAGAGAGAATTAGGATCTCATCTTTGAATTATCACTTATTTAGGCAAGTCATGCCTCTCATGACATTTAAATCATTAGGAATTATTAAAAGAGTAGTAAATATGTTACTGGGGACTACTTTGCACTGGCAAAGAGATCATAAAACATGGAGGAGGAGGATGAGACAGAAGGAAAATAGGGATGCGTGGGGAAACCGCAGAGAATAAAGAGGAAGTAGTTACAAAAACTTGTGTGCATGCTGTGTGCAAGGAAGGGCTGACAAGGATCTCAGGGGACTCTGTGGTGTAGTAGGATTTTAAGAAGCATAGAGGACTGTAAAGGTCAGAAGCAAAAGAACAAAGAGATGTTGAGAGGCTGGGGAGGTGAAGACCCTCCTGAGGAAAGAGAAAGAAATAAAAGTAATTTTCTCAGAGAGGATTTAATGGCTAGAGACATCACAAAACAGAGTGAAGGGAAAGAGAGTTTATGCCATTGTAAGAATCATACATCCATAAATATTTAAAAGTGGATGGGCTAATCACTTCTGAGGGCTTGGGACACCCATCTCCCCACAATTTGTGCTGCAGGAAAGCTTTGGTACACCACCACCCACCTTGCTGCCAGCTCCTTCTGCACTGCAGGGAAACTACCATTGCCCCCCTGAGTGCAAGCACTGCTAAAGGGAAAAGTCAACATTTAATTAGTCAAAAATTCAATTAGTAAACTCTAGTCTCAAAGTACCTTAGGAGCAGCTTATAGTGTTTGAAACATGCATAAGGATGACTGGACCGTACAAAACAGGGTAAGATCATCCACTTATGCTGTCAGCATGCTGAAGGTCACAACCTTAAAGAAATGAAACACTTCAAAATAAAATACAAAATTATAAAATACATTAACCAGTAATAATCTGCAAAGAAATAATTCTGTGCTAGAAACCTACCAACTCTTGTCTTATACTCCTTCAAGTGCCTCGGGATGATGGCTTTTATTACTTTTTGTCATGATTTCATTTTTCCTTTGCAAAGAAGAAAATCTCTGTTACTCTTGGAAAGACATGGGAGGGAACCAGAGGTGTCATGCAGCTCCCTGCCAGAAACACATATGAAGGCAGCCTACTTTGGCAGAAGGAGGACAACTGGCCCTGCCTGTCTAGCCACATATGTTTCCTGGTCTTTATTCTCCCCAGCATTACCACATGTCACAAAGTTCTTTACAGAGCCTTAAGAGGAACTGCAGGCTTCCCACCCAATCAAAAACACAGAAAACCAACCTTGCAATTAAGTATCCGTAACAAATTATGAGGCCTGAGGATGTGTTGCTGCTCTTCAGCTGACAAAATTAAATAAGACTTTTCACTTCTGCATTTTTTCTAGGGATGAGGGGGATTAGGGAGGAGGCTTGGTTTATTTTTTCCCTAATCACACTGCCTTTTGAGGGGAGAGCCCGGACTATGGGCATTTAGGTGATGTCATCTGCTAGACAGCACCTACATGGAGAACATGAAGTGGAAGTTTTCTACCCAGCTCCTGCCAAACCTAGGGCAGATGCTGCATGACTGCCCAAAGCAGTCCACTGAGACACAATGGGATGATCTCCATCCTTCCAGATGTGCAAAGGGACCTCTGGCACAACCCATGTGATTGATGTGTGGGCAGACATCTCATCTCATGAGGTCTCTCTCAGACTTTGTTTCCAAGGGCTGGTGTCCAGGAAAGGGCTACACTGGCTGAAAGGAAGCAGAAAGCAGAACTATAATGAACCTCCCCAGTCACCAAAGCAGGCAATCACATCATGTAATCCTTTTAAAATATCTACCAGCTCCATCTTAGAGTTTGTTCAGCTTCCAGTTTCCATTATTCCTACTGATGCTTTTCCTCAACTCTTCCAATTCACAGCACATGTTTGCTCAGAGCCATTTGTTCTTGTGCCAGGATGGTCGCTCTGCTTATACAGCTCTTCTGTACCCTGGCTGCTCAGCCCTGCATTGAGCACAGAAAATATGAGGATTTTCTTCCTGGTCTTCTGAAAACTCAGTTTAAAAAGACAAATTATCTTGGTTCCTCTTAACTTACTTCCTCTCAAACCATGACAGGTGTCCACACATAAGACAGGCTTTCTACCTACAACCGTGCCAGCAAGGCATCCTCTGCAATTTTACTTCCAGCTTAGGCTTTGCCAGGCATGAACTGTGTTCTCACTGAACTCTTGTATCACGATATTAAAAGTCAACATCTGGTAGAAATGCTTCAGGACACTGTAGGATGACAAATGTTTTCTCCCCATTCATATCCCATTGGCAACTCACAGCAAACGTGCAATCAAGTAAACCCTCAGGTTTTATCCTGCTCTGAAACAACCCTGCCCTCCCTTTTCCATGCACCAGTATTTATATCCTTTTTTTTATTTTCCTGTGTAAAATATGACCTTTTTTGTGCTCATGATTTCCTCAGGTCTGTGCCATCAAAAAAGCCATCATTGCTTTCTTATGCTTTGTACCGAAATCATCAGATGAGATCCATCCCATCTCCATATGCACTTCCCCTTCTTTTCCTTTCCTGAGAAAGCTTGTCCTGGGAATCACTAGATTTTGAGCACATGATGGAAAGATGTTGTCCAGCCAGGGAACTCAAACTCTAAGAGAGAGCAGGAACTTGGACTACATAGCTTGTAATGCAGTACACAAACTAATTTTAATAATGAAATAGGGTTCAAAAAAAATCCCTGAGAAAACATAATTCATAGATATTGAAATATGTTATAGAAATGAAGATGTCAAAAAATTTATCTTTCTGGATAAAGCTTTTCAGAACTTCTACTCTGCAGGAAAGTGGATGGTCTGAGCATTTGATATGCTAATGGTAAGCCTATTTTTAGAAAAAAGAATTGTTACTTAAATACATATTTCCGTTCTTTACTAAAGTTCAAAATTAAGGTGAGTCATCCACAGAAAAATTAAAAAGATTCAACTGGGAGACAAATGGCAGCATATTCATACCCCGAATGATAAAATTGACGGTTTGCATAGCTATGATTTCACAAACAAATGGGAAAATGTAGGCTGGATTGCAAGGTTGCCAATGCGTAGAATTTGCAATAAGCAGTAAGATGTCTTTGCATTATGACCCTATTCTCTGCCATAGGAGTTTAACTTATACCTTGCTGGAGCAAATTTTGAAAAGAGCAAATGCCTGTACCTGCAGCACTCCTCTTTCTTGCTCTACTATGTAAAACTCAAGGAGTGAAGTTGGTTGTTCTCGCACATCTGACTGTTTAGAGTGTGACATTCCCCACTATAGTTAATCTGGTTACCTCACTGTGGGTGGAAATCAGACATGATTTCATCTTGAATTTAAAATAATTACATGACATTATGGACATGGAGAGGAAATTCAATTAAAAATCTTTTTCTGACTCCAACAAAATTATCAAATCTTTCTAATCTGACTTTGAAGAATTACCATGCTATGCAAAATACATCAAATTGGCTTCTGAAGGAAAAAAAAAACCACCAAATGTCTTTCAAATGGGCATCTTGGTCCCTTTTATTTTAAATTCCCATGTTTAACTTGTTCTTTAGGAGACTATGTCTACGTGAAACTGCTGTATAAATTATAGACATGATCTATGATGCAGAACAATATTTATAACATGCCTTTAAAGTTATGTAATACTGAGAACAGAAATGCAATTAAGTGGAGAGAAGAGGAAGTTCTGTCCTTTGCAGAGTATGCTGTCTCATCTTTAAACAATGCAACATGATGGAAACCAATAAATGTTTCTGCAGAGGTGACCTGTTACTCCTCTGATGTATTGATATGGGAAGGGTTGATCTCAAAGATGCATTTTTTTCCAAAATCAATTTTTCAAATTCATTTGGGGAAAATAATGACATTTTCATTTTCTTTGTAAGAAAACTATGTACTATCTTCCCCACATGTTCTCAGAAGACTGCAGGCAAAAATGGGCATTTGGAAGTTATTTTCTAGTTTATACTAAATTATTTCATGTGATTCAAAAATAAAAAGCCATGTTTATATGCATGGATATATTTGAGAATGAGACAGATAGTTTCTCAGAAATGGGAGCCCAGATGACAGTGACATCAAAGACTTTCTAAGGATATCAGCTGCACAGAAGTCTCTTTGTTTTCTCCTAACAGAGTAGTAGTAATTAATCTTTTGAATTCACTTTCTTGAGAGATATTGTTTTTATTTATTTGGTTTTCATATACCAGCATAAATATTTTTCTCTCACTAGTTCCTATCTACCACATTGTACACCATGCAACTGTTCTTTTGTGACTGATTAAGCACCAGAAATATAATGTAAATGTAAATAAATGTAATGTATGTCTGTAAAACACCCATGGGATATTAGATACCAGAATCATCACTAATGACAGTTCTATTGACCAATGTTGGCTTTCACCTTTGTTGGGTCACTCAGGCCTCCGTGCTTCTCTAGTGTGTAGTCCTAGATAACTTAAAGCTCTGGCACAATCATGCACCAGGAAAGGGCTGGTGGTAAGACAGATGCTGTAACAGGCAAAAATCTGAAAACCGGGAAGAAGAGAGGCATCAAGCAAACTCTGTAAACCAGATATTTTGCATTGCAAGACTTATTTTCTGTGCACATGTTGATTTTTTACTGAAAGAATCCAAGTTCCTTGGGAAAGTGCCCAAATCAAATAAAATTCAACACTCAACCAGCTCTAGTATACGACCAAAATGAAAAAAAAAAAGATAATACATCCAACTACAGCAACTTGAAAGTGGTTTGCGGTCATTATTATCTCATTTTCTTGATTTTGGGGGGAGGGGCTTGATAAGTTTGGGGAATATTAATTTTGTACTTCCCTGTTCCCTAGTCCTGATTTAGACCATTCTTACACAGACATTTTAATGGCAAAATGTTGCAGAAATTTTATTCTGGTGAGTCTTTGTAAACATATTTACAAATGCATTTTCCAGAGAAAGGGCTTCAGAGATCATCATCTTCTGTATTACATTAGAAGAATCTTGAAGGAATCTGGACTAATTTGCAAGACTGCACAGAAAGATAATTAAGATCTTGCACATTCAGGCCTACTTAACTGGAGAAAGACTATTATTGATCACAAATTCAGAGTTGAGAGATCAGCTTCTCACATGTTCTAAAATTTGATTTCTGTGTTAAGACATTAAAATCTGGCAATTTCATCTCCTCAAACCCAGCCATGTGCACTCAGCTGAAGCTGTTCACCATACTCAGGCATCACCAGTGGCTACATTTGTATTCTCCTCCGCAGAATTATCAAAAGTGGACAGACTGCAACTTTTACAGAAATACCCCTAGAAATGTGAAGATTTCTGAGGGAGAAACTTGACAGGAGAACATCAAACATTTACTTTTTAAAAGCCTATCACTGAGAAAAAGGACAAACTACAGAGGGAAAGCAAGGTGAGGCAAGGCAAAGCAAGGCAAGGCAAGCATTTTTTAACAACTGACAAAAGGTTATAAATCCTAGCCACAAAGAACTCAGAAATGTCCTCTGATTTCTTTTGTTTAGGGTCTAAGAAGAACAGATGAACAACTTAAAGAGATGAGGATTATTTTGAGTAATTGTCCATTTTCAGTAGAAAATTCTTTCTGAATTTTAGAAAACTGTGCATAGAAATTACTTAGCTTGTTATACTTGCAATCAGATAAATGTCACACCTCTAGGACCTGCCATATGGGCTCATTTTGCTAGGACTCTAGTAAAATATAGGCACTTCTTTGATATCACAAATATGAAAGGAAGAAAATTTCTCATATTGAACTTCAGTTTTTCTCATTTGGGTCTACAGAAAAAAGGAAGAATTCTGAAAAATGAGCCAAACTATAGGAATCTAATCTCAGAAAAGAGACACAAAAGCAGTGTGCTGTGTTTCAGGATTGTAGGACATTATACTAGCAATATTTCTCAGAAAACTGCAAAGCAGAAATCAGAAATAAGCTTGATCAAGTGCTCCATTTCTGCACTGCTCTGCTCCTAGCCACTCAGGACAAAAGAGGCCTGAACATCAACGCCAGCCCTTTTCCCTCACCAGCTCAGGTTCCTGATGACAGATTCCAGGAGGCGCTAGGCACTTTTAAACCAGCCCAAGTTGGCAGTGGTGCCAGCTTCGGTTTGGGAGGCATCCTGTGCAATGCGGAATTTCAGCAAGCAGCCGGCCACTCCGGGCCACAGGCCACTGAACACAAACACCATGACATTTCCCTGTCAAACAAAACTCACCAGGTAAGGTTACTGATGGCGGAATGCAGGAGGTGATTTGCACTGTCAAACCAGCCTAAGTTGGCAGTGGTGCCAGCGTGGGTCTGGGAGGCATCCAGTGCAATGGGAAATTTCAGAAGGCAGAGGGCCAATCCGAGCCACAGGCCACTGAACAAAAACACTGGCCCTTTTCCATGGGAAACCAAACTCATCAGCCCAGGTTCCTCATAGCAGATTGAGGGAGCCAACTGGCACTGCCAAAGCAGCCCGAGTTGCAACAGGGGGCAGATGGGGTCTGGGAGACATGCTGCGCAATGCAGATTTTCAGCAGGCAGATGGCCTCGCCGGGCAACAGGCCACAAAACTCCATCGCTGGCCCATTCTCCAGGAAACAAAAATCACCAGGCCAGGTTCCTGGTGTCAGTTTGCAGGGGCAATTGGCACTGCCAAAATACCTTGAGTTGGTACAGGTGGCAGCTGGGGTCTGGGAGGCATCCTGAGCAATGCAGAATTCCAGCAGGCAGCCGGCCATTTTGGGCCTTGGGCCCCTGAACAACAGTAGAGGCCTTTTCCCCAGGAAACAAAACTCACCAGGCCAGGTTCCTTGTGTCAGTTTGCAGGAGGAACCATGCACTATGAAAGCAGCTTGAGTTGGCACTGGTGGCAGCTGGGGTCTGGGATGCATCCTGTGCAATGCAGAATTCCAGCAGGCAGCTGGCCATTTTGGGCCTCACGCCCCTGAACAATTGTTCAGGACATTTCCCAAGGAAACAAAACTCACCAGGCCAGGTTCCTGGTGTCAGTTTTCAGGAGGCACTTGGCACTATAAAACAAGTCCAACTTGGCACAGGTGGCAGCTGGAGTCGGGGAACATCCTGTGCAATGCGGAATTCCAGCAGGCAGCCAGCCATTTCTGGCCACAGGCCTCTGTGGGACAGACACTTTATGCTGTCCTTGTGAGATAGCAGGGCCTCCTGAAGATAAGGAGAAGCCCCATATCTCTCCTGAAGGAAGTCCAAGGTTGTTACCATGGAGACGGAAGGAAGGAGAGAAAGTTGAGAAATATGGACTCTTACTGGCTCGCAGAGTGACGTGGCTCCCTGGCTGCCTACTGGCAACTTTGTTTCTCTCTTATGGCCAATGGGCACTGTATGTGTGTTGGATGGGTGTAAACATCTGGAAAAGTATAAAAGCAATGCTGCGCTAATAAATCTCTCACTTGCACACTTTTGATGGAGTCGTGTATTATTGTACTGTGTCCTACTCTATAACGACAGGCCCCTGAACACGAACGCCAGCCCTTTCCCCAGGGAAACAAAACAAGGCAATAAACCCAGGCCTGGGCTATGGCTCATTCCAAGGAAAAAGCTGTGGAGGAATCCATGTTGTGGCAGTTTTTTGTTCCCCTCGGGACATGTTTTGCAGCTGCAGTGTGCCTGGGGCTCTGGGCTTTGTGGTTTTCAGTACCCAAGCAGATGATGGGCCACTCAGGGCTCCAAACCCCTGAACAACAACACCCTTTTCCATGGGACATAAAACTCAGCAGCCCAGGTTCCTGGTTTCACTTTACATGTGGCAAACTGATGGAGTGGTGAGTTTTACTGTCCTGGATTTCTCCATTATAAAGCTGCCAGCATCTGACCCTAGCCACAATGACTCCTCTGCTCCTGGAACTCACAGCCCTCAGACCAGCAATGTCTCATTCAATCCACTCTGTTACCACTGGCCCTTTTCAGATGCATTCCACTGCAGTCCTAAAACTCCGCATTTTCATTGAGCATCCTCTCTGATCCTGACCCTGACCATAACAATACTCCAAAATATCCTGAAATACCCTTTAAAAACCCTTACGATACACTGAAAAGCCAAAAATGTCCTAAGAAACCTTCAAGAATCCCCTATATATCCTCAGAAGTTGTGGAAAAATCCTGAAAAAAATCTTCTCAGCCTCCAAGCCCCACCTGTTGCTCTCAGATGTCTTCCCTACCTTTTTGCAGTGGATCTTGTCTCTGAGAGTTCTGTTGTTATCCTGGTGTGAAGGTTGATGTCTTGTCCCACCAGGAGGGTTCCTGGTCTCACTGTGAGGGTTGCTGCGTTGTGCTGCTGTTGGGGGAAAAGGCTGTTGTTAGGGGGGCTGATTAGGGCTGGGCTAAGGGGTGGTGCAGCTGTACCATAACTTGCCTCCTAAACTGTACCCTGTAGCCCTGATCTCCACTGGACTGTCGAGCCCTCAAGCCCTCAGGCTCTGTCTGTCACACTCAAGCCCCCACTATGCCCCTCAAGGTGCCTCTCAGCTGCCCCTCAGCTCCTGTGTGTCACCCTTAATCCCTCTCCTTTGCCCCTCAGCCCCCAGCTTCTCTGAGTCACCCTCCAGCTGCCCCTGCCACCCTCAGCATCTCTGTGTGTCACCCACTGCCCCTTCTCCCTGTTCCTCCCTCAGTTCCCAGCCTCTGCCACCCTCAAGCTGCCACAGTGCCCCTCAAGCTGCCCCTCAACCTGTCCTGCCCTGAAAGGACCCTAAAAAAAAACCTATCAATTCCCCAAAATAGCCCTAGTTTTCAGTGTCCTAAACACCCCACAAACATCTAAAAAGAGCCTCAGAATACACTAAAAATACCCTACTTTTAAAAAGCCCCTAAAAATCCCCAAAGAACCTTTAAATAATCTGTAAATAGTCCTAAAAGAGCTCTGAGAATACCTCTAAAATCTTGAAAATGCCCTGATAAGACCCTAAAAAAGCCTAAAAAATTCCCACAAAAACCACAGAAATACCCTAGTCCTAAAAATGTTCTCCATATACCCTCAATAGTCCTCAAAAAGCCCTAAAAACTTTTAAGTAGTCCTAAAACAGCCCCAAGAACACACGTAACAATTCCAATTAGTAGTAAGACAGCCCTTAAAACACCCTAAAAACTTCTTTTAACAGCCCTGAAAAAGCCCTAAAGGCATCCCAAACATTGACAGAGAATTCCTAAAAAACTTCTGCAAAAAAAAAAAACCCGAAAATATCCTTAAAAATTACTGAAAAAAATCCTAAAAAGAACCCTAAAAACTGTTCAACCCCTACCTGTAATTCTGTGGCCTCCAAAAATCATCTCTACCTATTAACTGGGGTAACTACCTGAACCTGCTGGGAGGGTTCTCAGGCTGTCCCACCATTAGGGCTGCACCTGTACCCTAACCCTACCTGGTACCCTGTGTCCTTTGCAGCCCTAATCCTCGGTGTCAGCTCTCCACCAGTCAAGCCACCACGTCTTTGCCCCTCAGCCCACAATGTCTGTGTGTCACCCAAAGCTCATGTTTGGGTTCCCACGTGCTGCTGCAGGGAGTCACCAGTGGGCGGTGGGGAGAGTGACAGGGAAGGGGCAGGATGGGGAAGGGTGAAGGGCAGAGTGACAAATGGGGCAGAGGCAGCCTGGTTTTCAGAACTCCAGCAGAGGGCCAGTCACATAGCACCACAGGCCCCTGAACATCAATGCCGGCCCTTTTCCCTGGCAAACAAAACTCACCAGTCCCCAGTTCCTGGTGGTAGATTGCAGAAGGCTCTTGGCACTGTCAAACCAGCCCGAGCTGGCAGTGGTGCCAGCTTGGGTCTCAGAGGCATCCTATGCAATGTGGAATTTCCGCAAAAGAAATATGGATGTTTGCATAAATGGTCTTTCTTTTGTTCTTTGAAGACACACATGGTCCTGCTGATTAGTTCTCACTGGGGTTTAGAGATTCCTTCAGAGCAACCAATAGTGATGTGATAATCTTGGCCAAGAGTCCTGACACTCAGGCAGAGATCATAAAACTAAGAGGCTATTCTCTTGCAAGAACTGTTGAAAGTCGGATCCAGAGGAAGAGCATAGAGGTCAGCTAGTGAGCTGCTAGTTCTACAACCCTGCCAAATTTATATTTGTCAATGTTGTAATAGGGACCGGCCAAACACACTGGGAGTCAGTGCCAGGTCTAGATGCAGAGATAAAAACAGCCTGCCCAACAGAACTTATGCTGCACTGATATCTCTGACATCAGATGAGCAGGATTGTCTGTACCCAATGAAGACAGTTGTTTTTTTCCCTAAAATTTATCTTGGTTGCCTGAGCTCAATGAGCTATTTGAACTTAGCATTACAACTGTCACCAGAGTAGTCCCTTTCATTTGAATGGACTAGTCACATTTATACACCACACATCTAAGAACACTCTGAACTGGACTCTAGAACCTCATATTTTTGTGTTCCTGTTTGGTCTCCACTCCAGAACAGTGTGCCTTTGTAGTGAAGTCACTGCTCTGGTTGTCTGTAACACTTACAAAATGTATGAAATGTTAAATACAACAGCATAGCGGGCATTTTGCAGGCTGCGAAAAGAGGTTGGCAGCAGGCATGGCTCCCCACACATTGTTCTCCGTCAGAGGCCTCCACCTGCTCTACCGGAAGAACATTCATGGAAATGAAAGGCAAGATGGTAAATGTGTTTAAAATGAAACTTAGCTACAAAACTCTTCTCAAGTCTTGCATCAGGGGAGAATGAAATAAGAACATTAAGAATATAAATAGAATATTCTTTTCCTACAGCAGCAGTTCTTAGCACTGTACTTAATATTTTTCTTCAGGTTCTTTTCCAACTCTGAGTTGATTTAGAGCTGGTTCCCAGATAATTCCCCTCTCTCAGCCATGCCTGAGAGTGGAGTTCTCTGTCTACAGAGCAGATGCAGCACCAGCAGATGCTGCCTGAGTTTCTCCAGACATTCAGTGAGCCCATCAATGGAAAGAGGATGGTCACACAACACACAGTTACACTGTGGAGCTCATTGCTTCAGGAAACAGGCACAGCTCAAAACCTAACACCAATTGAAAAAGACCAAGAACATCCACAGCTGCCACAGGCAACACAGCCAATGTTCCATTCTGCCACTTCCCAACTCCTGGCACTGGGACACGAGGTCAAAACATCCTCTTCTCTTTCCTCAGCTATCATACCACAGGATCCTCAAATCTTCTTCTGAAGACTTTTGGGTTCTGGATACTGGACTGGATGGGCAACAGTCCAACAGAACCAGGAGATTCCACTCCTCTATACCACAGAAGGAGGAAGGGGGCTTCAGTTGCCCGATGCCTCTCCTTCTCCAACTCTTTCCATGCCTTTTATCCACAAAGCTCAAAGTACACTCTGTAGGGGTTATGTCCTGGTATAACCAGCTTAGAAAGGCATGTCAAACATGCTGAAGTGACTTTTGCTCAATGTCCTACAGCAACCAAGCATAAGAATCAAGAAGAGAACCCCAATATGCTCCCAGCCCATGATAACTTTGCAGCTGTGCTGGTAATTTCTAGTTAAGTTGCACATGTCACGACTCTGCCCACTCTAGGCTGGCATCCAGCCTGCTGCGTTCCTCTAATCAGAGTCTGGCTTCTCGCATTGGGATTGTGGTGGGCTCTGCTTTGAAATGAGATGCCTGAAAATGGTTGACACCTGTACTCCTCTGGCTCTCGGGAAAATTTGTTAACCTTCAAGAGAAGCTCTTGGAGAGGATGGACTTTCAAGTTTTACAAGATGGTGAAGCTCTCTTTAGTTCCTTTAAAAAGCATTAGCAAAGGTCAGATTAACAAGTCAACACCGAAACTAGATACGACCAAGACTCCCAAAACTGATGCAGAAAAGAAAAGAGGTGGGTGGGGACTGGGTGTGGGGGGGAAAGGCCCACAACACAACATTGGCTCTGATCCTTTCCCCCTTGTTGGGCCTGGGGCACACTTGATAAGGTGAAGGGAAATTGTAAAATTAGACCTGGCAACCTACACAGAGAGGCCCAGTGCAAGGCCCTTGGCCTGAGGCAAGCTGAGAAAGTTGAGGAATTGTGGGGGAAAGGGGACTTGGCAGCCTAACTTCCTGTGGCTGCATCCAGGGCTAATTAGTTTTCAGTGTTCTGTGTGTGTTTGAATGGAAACAAGCCAGCACTGAGAGGCACGGGGTGAGGAAATCAAAAACACATGCACCAAGAAGGAAGAAGGGGGGAAGAAGAAAAAAAACCCAAAATACCAGAAAACCTGTCCTTTTCAGCTACATTTTCTTTTTCAGGGGGGGATCTCATCATTTTGTTCCATGAGCACTAAATCACCCCGGCTCCCCTGTCTATCACATCTCACATCTGCTTCAGAACTCATTAAACATCAAAAGGCCTGCCCTATCAGTTCTGCTTAGTTAGAAGTCTGAGTTACTAGAGTCCTAACCAGGGAAGATTTTGTATGTTTTTAATAATAGCTTAAGGAACTTCTTAGCACCCCATAAATTACTTAATGCAACAAACTCTTCCTGTGGACCAGCAAATGTTTTACAGAGGACCTGAATGCTGCCTTAACATGCTTGTGGTCAGTCCAAAGCTACACAGCAACCTGTTTAAATGAACCTTTAATCCTCAATGTTTCACTTGAGGAACTGTTTTCTCATGTATCCTCACCTGGCTCGAGCCTACTCTCATTTTTACTGTGGCTCTAATTTTATGTAACTACATTATAACTTATATTTCCGTAGCATTTTGATCCTTCAGAATGACAAGCCAACTATTAAAGCAGAGATCATAATGCTGCAGCACCAATGAAACCTGTCTACTTCTGCCATACGATTTTCTCTACTTGAAATACACATGCACAGTGCCCTCCACTACTGCATGTGCCAGACAAACAGTTCACAAAAATAATTCATATACAGGAGACACAATGGACACAGTAAAGGCTCCAGTGGGCATTTGTTGTTAAGAGTGCCACAGGAGCACTTTAAAACTAACTGAGCCTAGGCAGAGTCTGATCCCTGAGGCAAAAGCAAATCAGTTTTCACCAGGACATCCACAAGCTTTTGTCTTCAGTGAAGACACTTTTTTTTGCTGATTTTGAAGTTTTTGTCTGCAGCTATAGTATCATAAGAACATTTCCATCCCTTTTTAATCAGAAAGAATGGAGTTTGCAGTTTTCCCCTTACTTAGGAATTACTAAATCACTTTTTCTCACACTTTAAAAAAAATGTGACCAGTGGTCAGTCTTGAAAACGTGACTCTCAGGGTGAAAATTACAGATGGTCATGAACAAATTAAAGAGAGCCTTTGAACTAAAAAAAAAATCTGCATGTTCAGCTTCAGCAATCATTCCCACTTGATTTATAAGCTTTGTCATTGATTTGCAACTTATCCTTCTTTAGAAATAAACAACATGCTTTTTTTTTTCTTTCAAATATTAGCATAAATAAAAGGAAATAAAGAATAAATAACACGACCCTCAAGCTAAGTTGAATTAACTCATCATGGAGCATGAGCACAGATGTGTAGTAGCCCATCTATTATAAGGCCCGATGCCTCCCCTGGCTATCCAACACTCACCTTGGTGCAGAAGAAACAACCTGCGATGTCAAAAGTACTACTAATCTAGGAATCAAGAAAAAAAATTAAGACAATGGCAAGTTGCTATGTATTTTCTAGGATTTTTGCTTGCTCACAAGCTGTGAATACTGCTTACCAAGGAAGACTTCCCTTTCCAGACACAGTGTGTCTGGTTCCTTGCATTTCAGCGGGACACAGTCCTGCAGAACAGTGAGGACTTTCTACAGTGGGCACAGGATGGCCCCCAAGGGACCACTCCCTCCCTATGTTCATTTCTTCACAGAGAGGTTTCTCAGTGCTCTCTGACCAGGTCAGATTGAAGGGAAAAATGTTAAGTTTATTCCAATGTGAAGCACCACAAGGAAATCAATAGGCAATTCCTAGTCATTTAGCTCTGTTTGGAGATCTGTGTGGCACTCCCTTCAATGACACTGCTGATAGGACAATTTCACAGCTGTCAGAGCTGCCAGCTGAATCCCTAGGTGATCCATGGCCTCTGCTCATTGCTCCTCCAAAGAGGAACCTTTATCTGGGATAAGCTTCCCATAAGAAAAGTCTAAGTCACAGAGGTCCTGTTAAAAATATCTGCCTCTGGGGACTGTCTGTAACCCTTCACCTTGACAAGAAATATAATTAGGACATCAGCTTATAGAAGGGCATCAGTGAAATAAAGCCAGTCACAGTATCAGTCTGTCTTGTGCCATGTGCTTAAGGAATGAAGCCCCAAGTTAGCCAATAAATGAGTTCCCTTGCACCACACAAGGCTGGCACTCCCTGCAAAGCAAGAGGCCAGGGATTAAGTTTAGTCATTGAGAGTTCACATATGTTTAAGTACAGAGATGTTCAATGACATATCACTCCAAAACTATTCACTACTTAAATACTTAAGTGATGGAGATTAATCCAGCTTATTACTAGCTCTGAACAGAGACTAAGCACATTAGGAAATGATGACAATTTGAAGGTAATTATGTTTAGAGTGAAAAATGCCTCAGTCATGGCTTGCTCTGTGAACCCACATCAGACCATAAATATTCCAGAATCACTGGAAGGCTATGAATAACACCAAGATGAAAAGTGACCAGAAACTATCATTGCATGGGTAAATCTTTCAAACAGGGAGGCCATGGACTCTGACTCTGAGGACAACAATATCAGCCCTTAGCTGATATTCTCTGATTAGGCATACAGCTGCAGTCTTCCTCCTGCAACCGCTATTTTCCTCTGTATTCAACATTTATATCCTGTACCAGTTTCAATTAAGCACCCCTATGGAGGAAATGACAGGTTCTGAGTGAAAGAAGCTCTAGGGAGTGTGTGCACTTTCCCACTCTTTGATTTCCCCCTTCATGTGGAGCTCACACTGCCTTGGGATGATATTTACTCTTAACTTAGAGTCAAAGAACATATTTGCTTTCTGTTTTTCATTAAATACAGAAGGTTTCAGAAAAGAGGCCATTTTTCATGAAAAAATTGTTTTCAAGTGAAAAATATCTACCAGTTCTACTCCTGACTCTAAACAATTCCTGGCCTACGAGCACATTACTGCGACTTTAGAGTTCATAGAGTGTGACTCCAGAAATGAGAAAAATGTTTCCAAAAAGTTGCCATGAATATTTTAAAAAAACCTCAACAAAGTATTTATATCACAGCTAACAGTCCAGCTGGTAGCCTGCATGCCATCTGAGACAGCCACAGCATTCACTAGCATCAATCTTGCTCCTTTTTTTGATGATGGGCTCTACATTTGCTTTCACTAAGTCTCCTGCTTCGTCCTTCATTTTCTATCACTTTAAAATAATTGTCAGTAGCCTGATATAAGCTGCTGTATTTTTTGTCCTCCTTCTGCCTTCGTAGCCTTCCTGCATTTAAAGACTCTCTGGAATAAAGACAACTCCCTAGGTTGAAGGAGAGGATTGAACAGAAGGTACTTGAGAGATGCCAGAGTGATAAATTGAAGGTGCTTGATGCACTGTGGCTGATGTACTAAATGGGACATTGCTATTTGGGAATGCTTTGAGAAGTGAAGTATGTCTTATTTGGGTACTAAAAACTTTCATAAGACATTCTTCATATGTGCTCACATTCTTTGCAGTTTCATCAAAGCAAAATCTAGCCTCTGATCAAGCAGGCAATCCCTTCCTTCCTTCCTTCCTTCCTTCCTTCCTTCCTTCCTTCCTTCCTTCCTTCCTTCCTTCCTTCCTTCCTTCCTTCCTTCCTTCCTTCCTTCCTTCCTTCCTTCCTTCCTTCCTTCCTTCCTTCCTTCCTTCCTTCCTTCCTTCCTTCCTTCCTTCCTTCCTTCCTTCCTTCCTTCCGACACTTCCTTCCGACACTTCCTTCCGACACTTCCTTCCGACACTTCCTTCCTTCCTTCCTTCCTTCCTTCCTTCCTTCCTTCCTTCCTTCCTTCCTTCCTTCCTTCCTTCCTTCCTTCCTTCCTTCCTTCCTTCCTTCCTTCCTTCCTTCCTTCCTTCCTTCCTTCCTTTTCACCTGAGACTTCCTGAGTGTCTTTTCTAAAATGATATAAATCCCTCCATCATCAGCCCAGTGCACACAGCGTATTTGGAGGCAGCTTATATAAACAAAATAAAATTGAGTTTATTAGCAGTAACACATGGTGGTATAGTTTTGCACCTATGAAGGTCAACAGAAAAAATTCCCATTTAGCTTCAGGCTACTTCATTGCCCATCAGAGAGCTCAGAAGCCACTATTCAAATGCAAGAAGATTGTTAGGTTTACTTAAAAGTCATTAAATATATTTAAAATAATAAATTGGTTTTATGTCTTTCTATATTTTTAGTCTTGACATTTGGCCCTCTTAATATACAAATATGCTATTTTTATGGACAAAGGATGAGATACACAATCCCTTTAGCAAAAGAAACAAACCAAAATATTACCTGTCACAGGACAAACAGGTAAATAGTGTGAATTAGCACCATGAAACGAGGTGGAAAGGCACAGTAGAAGTTCATTCCCGTTTTAGGAAAACACCAATGCTCCCTTTTTTCCAAGTTTTGTTACAGAATATAAGGTATCAAAAATAAAAAGACATCTGCTCTCAGAATCCTTGATCATGCTTTCCATGTTGGCAGGACACTGTGAGCTCGCTACCACGTGCCAGCAGGGCAGCCAAGAAGGCATCGCTGCAGGAAGAGAGGCGAGCTGAGCTCATCAGGGACACGCTCACACTGCAACCAACCCCACACAACTGTGCCTCAGGATTTCTCTAGGGAGCGAGGCAGAAAATAAACCCCTGCCTCCTCCAAGGGAGCAGATGCAAGGAGCACAGAAGCAATGCTGTTTGACATCTCCAGAGTGAGTCCTAAGTAAGCAAGATGCTGGATATAGAAAGCAGGTGTGATTATTGTGGCACCTCTGCAACATCTATCCATCTAAATATCTAAGCATTGGTAGACTTACATCACCGTGATGCATGGAAGTCCCAGAGTTACTGTTCCAACAACATAAAGCCACAGTCCAGACGCTGAGGGAATTTTTCATTTTATTTCTCCTCCTCATTTTCCACACCTATCTGTTGTTGGCGGTGGTGGTGGTCTGCTGCTGCTGCTGATGTAAACTTCACTGAACACAGGAGTTTATACATTTTATTTACAGAATGCCAAAGTTTTATCTTCACTGGAAAGCAAGCCAGTTACTGAGAAATTTTCCTCTTCTGCTCTCAGGCCATTGCTTTCAAGTCTGACAGACTTCCTGTAAAATAGTACAGAAACTACACACCATATTGCTTGATCCCTAATTTCACCTTTGCTCAGTGCTTATTTCTTCATCTATGTATTACTGCTCTTGCAAACTATCTGGCAAAACATATTTCACTCAACTGGGAAGAACAGCACTTAAAGTGAACAGCTGAAAGGTAAAGAAATTGTTGTCTGCACAGGCTCTGAGGTTTTGTTTCTCCGGACCAAAACTCTTCTGAATAAATTTCCTGCAAATCAGCAGCACTTGGTTTTGGCCAGACCAAAATCTTCTGCACCATAATCTCTCCCTTTATAGTAGCTCTTACTCTCAGATATGTCTGCTTCAGCTTTGCAGAACAGATTTTTCTACTATTGCATTCTGTTCTTGACTATTAACCTTGATTATTAGACTTTTATTGACTAGAAGATCTTTCTCTGAATGTGTTAATTAAATGCCTGCCTGTTTTCCCAAAGAATAAGCCCACTGCAATTCCCTCTTCTTTTGTCCTCCCTATTTTTAATTAATTTTTCCTTTTCTTTCTTCTACTTCTTCAGTGTATTTGTGAATTCAGTAATTCAGTCCATGTCCTCTGTTGGCACAACCCCAAGTCTTGGTGCCAGACTATCCTGTGCCTTTCACATGCTCTCCAGCCCTCTCAGATGGCTAAGTAAATACTTCATAGCGCCTTCTCTGACTACACTCCCTCTCTTCTGTAATATTGTTTTTTCTATTCAGTTTAGAAAATTATTTTGCCCTTCTTCGACTAAAGAGAATTTATGGCAGGTATCAGCATACATAAAGTTTATGCTTCTCCCTAAACTTGACATTTTGTGGTCTTCTGCTTGTCTAAACTGACCTTTCTTTAGGACCAGGTGACCCTAATAGTGGGTGAGGGAAAGGTTGTTCTTGTTTTCTACCAGGACTTCAGTAAGCCTTTGACACCACTTCCCACAGCATTCTCCTGGAGAACCTGGCAGCCCACGGCCTGAGTGGGTGCATTCTTTGCTGGGCTAAAAACTGGCTGTGTGGCCGGGCCCAGAGAGTGGTGCTGGGTGGATTTACATCCAGCTGGTCACCAGTGGGGCTCCCCAGGGCTCCATACTGGGGCCAGTCCTGTGTAAAACCTTTATCAGTGGTCTGGATGAGGGGATCGAGGGTAAGTTCCTGGATGACATCAGGGTAGAAGTGTTGCTGTGCTGGGGGGCAGGAAGGCTCTGCAGAGGATCTGTATAGGCTGGGTTGATGGGCTGGGGCCAATAGTGTGAGGTTCCATAAGGCCAAGTTCCAGGTTCTGCTTGTCAGTGAGAACAACCCCAGGCAGCAGCTCAGGCTGGGACAGAGTGGCTGGGAAACTGCCCAGAGGAAAAGGACGTGGGGGTGCTGGTGACAGCAGCTGAACATGAGCCAGCTGTGCCCAGGTGGCCAAAAAGGCCAATGGCACCTGGCCTGGAACAGCCATAGTGTGGCCAGCAGGAGCAGGGCAGTGACTGTCTTCCTGTATTCAGCACCATGCCTGGAAGTATTCCAGAAAAGATTGGGCATGGCAATGATTTAGTTGACAAAGTGGCAATTGGTCAAAGGTTGGACTCCATGATCTTGGAGGTCTTTTTTGACCTTAAATACTTTATGATCCTATGATTCTATGATATTCTGTTTTGAGAAGATTTTGTTCATATTCTTCTTCTGGCTTGTAGTTAGGTGGAGGGGGGAAGTGCACATATATATTTGTTTATTTCCTTTTCTTGTGTTCTCACTTAGAGAAATGAGTCAGTACAACTTCCTCCTTGCCCTTTTCTGTTTTGTATAGCTTGGACACCTCATGCTGTTCTTCCAGTATTATGGCATGAGTACATTTCAAGGTTTGTTTTGCTGCGTTGCAATATACATTCCTTAGTACAGCCTTATCCTCTGAACTGCTTACCTGACCCACAAGCTCCTTGTACACTAGGTAAATTCAGATGGTTCTATTTTTAATGCTTAAAATAACTCCATCTTTCAGCTGTGTTAGGAGAATCCACCAGACTATTTGTGTTAAGCAAAACCTTGTTCTTCTTATAAGGTTTAGACATCCACTGGAGGAGCAAACTCATCCATCATGAATCATTTACACCTGTACCTGTCACCAGCTCATGGTCATTCACCGTGCTTTTGTAACACATGTACACAATATCAAAACAAGGTCATCTCTTACATGTTGTTTCCATACATGTGAAGTCCATACCTGTGAAAAAAAGAAGAAACATAAATATTAGTTACAGTTGTAATTTTGCAAAACTGAACAGAGGAATTAGCACTAGCCTGACAATCAGACCCAAATCTTCTCTTCGAGTCGTCACTGAAAGAAATATTTTGCTGAAATCCCCAAAGTCAAAGCTCAGCTACACAAATAAATACTGTAGCAGATCCTGACAGGAAGACGTTCAGCCCAATCTTTTCCAGATGGCAGTGATGGATGGCTGTGTGCTTCTATTTATTTGGTTTCCCAGGCAATGGTGTCCTGCTTTCACTGGTCATCACTTGAAGTGTTTTGGCTTACAGACTGGCACAACAGGCGTGTGCACTGCCAGGCAGGTACTCTGGTGGGCTTACTCATTGCTTGGATGTCATGGCTGTGAAAAGAAGCTAAATATTACTGCCTTGCTGGGATTACCTTTTCTAGAAACTCCATGTTTAAATTCAGGACAAACTCACGGCACAGGACTCAAGAAGGCCCCAGGTAAAGCAGAGCCCAGTCACAGTAACTTGCTGATTGCTGAGATATGCCAGTTCTGAAAATAATACAGTGTCCCAAAGCAGGGAGAGAGGCAGAGGAAAGACATCCAAATCCCAAACCACATTGACTGAAAATGTGGCAGTCACTATTATTCTGTTCTGTAAAACACATGGTACTTTACATGGGGGCTATAAAACAAACGTCCATAGATCAGGGACTTGTAGAATAATGTGTGGGGAAAAGTGGAGGTGGGATACAAAGGCTTCTGAATCCAGGCCATTCATTTTGCTTGGACATGCCTGAATAGTGAACCAAAGTTATTAGCAACAAACACATGTTTGGTGGCCTAGGTAAAATGATCCATTGCTTCCAGATGATGTTCATTTTGCAGGCATCCATACCAGGGAATAATATGAGAAGTGCCTGCTGCAGGGGTACGTGTTGCATGGTGCTAGCACATTGTGAGCAACTGGGGGAAAAGGTTGTATTTTCATGTGCTTATATAACACCAAACATGGCAGGGCCATATTAGTGACTGGGGCTTTTGACACCAGTCCTAACACAGTAATGGATAAGTGCAAATTTTTGATACAAGAACTTCCTAGGGAAACCAGGTGACAGTGGAAATGTGGAGCCACCCAGCACTGAATGCCTCATTGGAACAAAAAGAAATGCCTGCTCTTCCCATGGTCTCAACTCACAAACCTACTTAGGCAGGCATTGTTACAAAAGCAATACAACCATTATGATAAAACCTCCTTCTAAATGAAAGCATGCCCACTAACATCAGTCAGTGGACAGATTAGGGGCAGGTTTCTTTAAAAAAAAAGGTTTATCTGGAATCCAAAGACAGCAGGAAGTGAATGAAATTGGTTGAGGCTGTGGGGATGTGGTCACGCTTCTCTGTGAAGATGAACAGATGGGCAGCAGAATTTGGTATGTGCTGGTTTGGACAGCTGGGACTGAGGGAAGCCATAGAAATGGAATGATAAGAGTATGAGAAAATGAAGGCAAACCAGGGATTTCAGCAGAGGCTGGGTTGTGCACAAACATGAGTCTTGCAAAAAGCAGTCAGCAGGTCAATCCCTACTAGATTAGGGAATTGCTACCGGGTTGAACTGTACGATTCAACAAACAGAAAAATGAAATTATGAAAACACTGCTAGCCAGATAATCGCAAATCAGAAATAATCTAACGTGCTTGGGTTTTTATGCTGCCTGCACTAATTAGGCTCTTCCGTGGATGTACACTATAGTTCAACCCTTAAGTATACAATCATATGACATATTTTTTTAAAGGCTTCCTGAAAAATCAGAAACACAAAAATGTGGCACAGAAGTGGCAATGTATGGCAGATAACAGGACACAGATCCTGTTATTTTCCAAATAACACAGATCTATGTTGTTTTATCAAATAGAGAGAAATATTTGATTGTCAATGTCTTTAATCCTACATATAAAGATTAAGCCCCCTTACAGTATTGTTAATAGGTAAGTGAATAAAAAAAATTAATGATTCTCAGTTTTCCATCAGAGGCTGGAAAAGAATGATGGCCTTTTTTATCCTCCCAATGTGGTTCTTTAACTGATCCTACTATGCGTCTCTCTCCTGCATCTTTCTCACCTTGGTCCTCCTCTCCTCATCCAGCTGCCTGTCTCAGAAAAATTACTTTGGTCTCATAGCACAAAGGAGCAAAACTTAGCCTCAGCCTTTCCACCAGCTCCTTCTGATTTCCTCTCCCACCCTCCCACTGCCACATGCCAAATCACAACGTCTTGTCCAGGTACGCACAGTCCCTGCCAGAGCTCCAGCCCAGCAGCACTGTCCAAGGAGACGCCATAGAGCAAAGGAAAGTGAGGATTTCTAAAAGGATTGTGGCAGTAATTTGTTTTATACATACTCTTGGCAATAAATTCATTGCTTGCACACAATATGCTGCTGAGTTCCAGATCATTATTTTCCTAGCCACTCAGCACCAACACAACAGCTGCAGCTGGCCCAAAGAAGATGAGGAGTGAGGTGAAGACACAAGCAGCAGCAGCAGCAAGATCCCAGTTATTTGCTAAACGTGACATTTTCATACAATAACACAACTGAAATAAGCATAGGCAAGCTTCTTTGTTTATGATGAAAATTTGAAAAATGATCCCAATGAATTTAATCCACCCTTCCTATAGATTAGGAATATGAACTATCTCAGCTTTCAGAATTGTGCTCAAAGCCCGCCACAAAGGAGAAGAAGCAATCCCACAGGCCAAAGGAGCAGGAGAGAAGGTAGACATAGATTTTATGGCTACAGGAGAAAAATAGTTTACTTTCACTTTTAGTGAAATACAAGGCACAGAAATCCTATATAAAACTTCTCTAAACTGGAGGACATTTCACAGGCAAGCTGCCAGCCATAATGTAAATTTACTTAGTTATTTCAAGGAAAGAGGAACACACTGCATTTGCTGATGTTTTTTTTCCAGCAACTCTTTGGCCTCACCCTGTGTCCAAACTTGATTTTGTGTTTGATTTTATCTATCTCACAATGTGTAAACTTGCAGACTCCTGGTGACTTTCTGCCTTTGCCCAAGCAGTTCAATCAAAATCTTCTGTCTGTATAGTTACCTACAGGCCATTGTGGAGCTGCTTTCCCATTGCAGAGACTCTCTTTGCGGGTCCTATCTGCAGTAGTTTCTAAACTCTCGTTATTTTTTCATCGCCCTTTTGAAGTGTGGACAGCAGAACCAGGCACAGATCTTGTGCCAGATACATATGACTGGTGCTGTTTGCAGAGGACATCTGATCCCTTTATTCAGTGTTGTCTGTTTATATACCCAGTGATTACCCAGCCATCACTCACGGGGCTCACTCAGCCATGGCCCTGCACCAAAAGGTCATATTCAGTCATTTGCCACAAGCTGGACTTCCACAGTTATTGCCTCCCAGTTAGGCTTCAGCAGCAGCTATCCCTACTCCCTTTCTCCTACTAGTGTATAGCATTCCATTCACTTCAAAAAGGTAGGAAAAAATTACTTTCTTCCATCAGGGTGAAGCACTCCGTGTCAGCCTCACACAGAATTTCACAGTAAGACAACTCACCCCTATAGCACAACACTAACTGTGGGATGTTACAGAACCAGCCAGTTCCTTTTCAGACCATGTATCTGAGTTGCATTTCCTGCTAAGGAATATCCTTAGTGTGACAGCTTAATAAGAATTCTTCAGGTTGCACCATTTGCATCCTGAGAGGGAGGGAAATAATACATGAAAGTAAAGGGAAAAAACCTAACTATGAGGAGTCTAGGAGGGATCCCAGTATGAGTTATTTCAGATACAAAATCCCACTTGAGAGCTCAGCTACACACAGAGACAAACAAATTGACCACATACCACTCAGCCATGCTATTCATTTACTATGGCTTATATTTGCTATGGAAATTGTATTTATTCACCTGACTTTTGGCCAACTAGAGATACAACACTTTTCACCACCCAACGATTTCCGCTTGTATTTACATTCCAGCTGGGGACTGTGGAATTTCACTCAAAGAGCTCACCACAAAGGGCATACTCTATCAAAACAAGAGCAAAAGCATAAAGAGACTGCCCTCAAATACCCTATTTAACCTTAGGGTAAGGTGATGCAATTCATCTGAACACAATGTGCTACTAGCTAATTAAGCTGGTTAAGGCCGGCCTTGGGTTTGACTGTCCATTCTCAGCATATCTGAACAGGCATTAGACACTGGCTGAAAATATATTGGAATTCTATGACTGACGTTCTATTACTTCTGCCAATACACTGTAGAAAAAACAACTTTATTTCATTCAACTGGAGACATTTTAAGGGGAAAATACACAGAAAAGCCAAATCCCTAGAGACTGATATCACAAGTTCCAGGAATGGAGAATGAAGATCTATTTCAGAATTTATTGGACCAGAGAGGAGGAGCTCGAATTTGTACAAATTTTGTGCAAAGAGATATAAACTTGGGGAACTCTCTGCTGCTGACACTCTCAGCAGGAGCTGAAGATTCTTTCTGGCTGAAGTCCACACTGATTTACAGTGCTCAGCATCCTATCAAGACAGAAACATACTATTCTTATTATATTGCATTCATTCCTTCCACTCAGTTGTGGAGTATCGATTCCAACATCATGTAGTCTGGTGCTGGGAAAGATGGCAATCACTAAAAGTGGCAATTATATCAATTTTATAGTAGGACTCTTTGCTGGAGACACATTTTCCTGAACAGAGATGTGGATTTCAGTTTTACCTATGCAAAGACCAATAACTTGAAATGAGGTTTCTCCATTTTGATTTCTCCTACTGACAGGATTTGACTTCAAATAAACAATCAGACATTTGGTGGGCCAAAATGCAAGTCAGCATTACTCCTACCGACTCCAAGTGACTGGTTCTGCATATTTAGCAGATATGGCACTTGTCCAGTGCAGGTGAAAACAAGACTTAAGTCCCTACTCCAATTAATCATCATAAAAAGTGGCATTTGCCCCAGGAACTGCTGGATTTCCAGAAAAGACTTGAAAGATCTTTGGACTAAGTTCTTACTAGGAATACATGAGATAAGGACTGCAAGTGTGGATTAAGTACTGTGGGGACCTTAGACAATTTCCCACAATGCAGCTAAATCACTTGGCCTACAGGTCTTTTGGACAAGTTGAAGATACAATTCTCTCCTTTGCAGAAGAAATCTCTTTTGGAGACCTGTTCTCAGCTGAGTATTTCTGTTAATATAATATAATACTACCCCAAACCGAAAGCACAGCATCTGTTTTCCATTAAGAGATCATGCCCTTGACTCCCTTTCACACAAAATGAGACTAATAGACTAAGAAAAAACTCGATGAACACACACTTGCCATGTTCCCTGGAAATGCATTGAATGTTGTGAATGTTGCAGTTAAAGCTCCTCTGTGAGCTCCTGCAAGCTCTAGAGCTCACATTAGCTCCAGACCATGGTCAATTTGGATAGAAAATGTTTTTTTCGTATGGGATAGTTCAAACAGAATTCAGGCACATAGAAAAAGGAGGCTTACAGAGCATTTTGTACTGAGGAAAATTTAATCTAAATAATAGGCCACATTTCTAACTATTTCTACAGTATTTTCAGTGTAAAGCTGTCAGTGCTCTGACTGCACTAACCAGCTTTAGTTTCTCTGACAAGCCTTACACCTGGAACTCTCCCATACTCCCTGACCATGGGCCCAGAAGGTTCCTATGACTTCAGTCCTGAGCTAACTACAGCCCTTGCTTGACCTTTGTTCTCCAGAGAAGATCTGGAACCCCATGTTTTGGGTGTCATTCATGGACCTGTCTTGTCACTGCAGACCTTCCCCACAATCCCGGACTCTGTCCCATTGATTGACTTCCTGTCTTGACCTTGCACTTGCTTCATCCTCACAAGATTGCCTGAAGATCTGGACTCTTGGTTTCAGCTGACCGTGTCTACTCTGCTTCCATCATTTAGGTATGATGGAAGTAAACCTAGCCTGGTAAACCTGCTGCCCTGCCAGGCATGTTACTGTTGCTGGCTTCCAGGTTCCCAGCCCTAAGGGAGCACTGGCCCTTTGGGATAGTTTGACTCCAACCAGGATCAAGCCCCACACAGCTGCTTGCTCACTCCCTCTCCAGCAGGACTGGGGACAGAATTGCAAGGGTAAAAGTGATAAAACCCATGGGTTGAGATAAAGACAGTTAAATAGAAAAAGCAAAAGCTGCACACACAAACAGAACAAAACAAGAAACTGATTCACTGTTTCCCACAGCAGGCAGGTGTTTAGCCATTTCCTGGAGAGCAGGGCCCATCACATGTAATGGTGACCTGGGAAGACAAATGTCACCACTTCAAACATCCCCCATTTCTCCCTCCTCCCCCTACTGTACATACTGACCATGATGTGATGTTGTCTGGAATGTCCCTTTGGTCAGTTTGGGTCACCTGTTCTGGCTGTGTTTCCTCACAATTTGCCATGCACCCCCAGCTTTCTTGCCAGCATGGCAGTATGGAAAGCAGAAGGGGTCTTGGCACTGCGCAAGCCCTGCTCAGCAATAACAAAAATGTTTTTATATTATCAATCCTTTGTTCAGCACAAAACCAAAACACAGCCCCGTACCAGTCACTGTGAAGGAAATTAACTCTACCCCAGCCAAAACCAGCATGCCCTCACTGTCCCCCCACTTAGCTACTAAGAGAACTCTTCAAGAATGTGTTTTCCAATTTTTAGGTAAATTAATCCAACTGTGACTACACAGACACAGACTGTTGAAAGAGCCTTCATTGTTAAGGCATACATTTACTACACATTCCACTTCAACCTTCATCTCTCAGTGAGGGTCTTGCAGTCTAAGCAATGGGAAATGCCAGCATAGCTCTTTGTCTGGACATTCTTTCTTTGTGATGATAAACACTGTAACACTTAAATGTTACGCACATCAGACCTTGGAGCAGGTCCGCCTGGGACCTGCTCCAAGGTAGGAGGGCTACACAGACAGTCAACAAGTTGGAACACCTCTACTAAGGAGAAAGGCTGAGAGAGTTGGGGTTGTTCAGCCTCTAGAAGAGAAGGCTGTGGGTGACTTTGCAGCACCTTCCAGAACCTAAAAGGAGTTTATAAAAAAGATGGGGCTGAATTTTTTAGTAGGGCCTGTGGATTAGGACAAGGGGTAATGGTTTTAAGCTGAAAGAGAGTCAATTTATACTAGCTATAATAACGAAAATATTTACAATGAAGGTGGGGAAATACTGCAACTGGTGGGTGCCCCATCCCTAGAAACATTCAAGACCAAGTCAGACAGGACTCTGAGCAACCTGATCTAGTGGGAGGTGCCCTGCTCCTTCCAGGGAGTTGGGACTAGATGACTTTAGAGGCCCCTTCCAACCCAAACTATTGTATGATTCTAACACCAGCATCAGACAGATTCACAGAGCAGTGGAGCAGGCACAAGAGGGTATGTATATGAATATAGCCATTTACATATGAATGTTCATTGGCCCAGCCGAAATCATGCAGTCCTGCTGTGGAAATGTTGACATCCAAGGCCAAATACAGTTCTGGCACACTGTGAAGAGCACTGCTGCCATATAGCTGCAAACAACAACAATGAGATACACAGCAATAAATCACAGTTTATGTGACAAGGCAATACCAAAATCTTTTTACAGCTCAGTCACATCTATGCTGCTACTAGCTGGAGCACTGTGTCTGAGACATCCAAGGATCTGGGACTTCAGGAAATACAAAACTACAGTGACAAATTATTCTGCCCACTAACACTTAGGCCACATGAAAATAATGCTACATAACAAACAACTCCCAATTAAGCACTGCAATACAAAATGGAAAATCCTATGCTTCCCTAAAAAATTAGTTACAGCACAAATTAGGCTATGCTTTAGTCTGCTCACATCAGTGGAAATACAGAGTAATCCCAGTGACTTCAACAGAGAGAGCTCCAAAGGTTGGACACACCAGCACAGGTGATGTCAGAAACTCATTAATTGTCCTTTCCATAATTTTGACTGTTAAGTCTCTGTTCAGAACACAAAATTATCAAACTGCAGCAGAAAAGTCTGTTGGGCGCTTTTGCTGCT
Organism: Melospiza georgiana; assembly: GCF_028018845.1. Lineage (NCBI taxonomy): Eukaryota > Metazoa > Chordata > Aves > Passeriformes > Passerellidae > Melospiza > Melospiza georgiana. The sequence continues at coordinate 81,276,457 of NC_080431.1, forward strand.
GAGAGCAAATTAAAATGCTTCCCGAGGAAGCAAGGGTTATGAAGACATGTGGGCTGTCAAAGGGGAAAATGGAAGACTGGGATGTTCGTTTTCCTAGAATTTCCTTTCTATTCTCTCTCTCCTCACAATGCTGCTTGAACAGGTTAGCCAGTTTCAACTATATCTGACACAAGTTACAATATTTCACAGATATTGATTCTAGATAGTCAACATGACAGTGTCTACCTGTACAGGAAAGCCTTTGCAAGCTCTTCCCTGCTGATGGGGAGATGGCAAGGCAAAATTAGCTCTTCCTTGACCTCAGAGAATCCATTCAGGAAGCTGCTCTTGAAGGTAATTAGAGAAAGAGGTCCAGGTCTTTCATGTCATTATTAGGCATCAAAATTTTAGTGGATGCCACACAAATACCACAAGTTTTCATCCATGTTCTTTCCCTTAGTTTTATAATTAATGGAGTTATTTGCCTTCTATTTTGCTTAGTGATTGTCAGAATATATTCTTCTGTAATCACTGACCCATGATAGATTTTAGCAAGGGATTAGCAAATTCAAATAACAGGTCTGTGAACTAGAACTGCACAAATAATAGTCTTCATGTAGGGAATGCATTTCCAGAATTAGTGCCGGACTGTAAACTCTTAGATCTCCTGAAATGCAGCGCACTGGTCTCCAGGGATCCCACGGAGAGGACTTCTTCAGGGAGGGACAGTTTCCTGGTTTTCCTGATATCTGAAGGGATTGTAGTAATATTTTTGTGCTAACAAAAAATAAAAAAATAAAATTTTTTTTAAAATGGGAATACAATTAGCAGATTGTTGAAGAATGGTTTGAGCAGCCCATTCATCTCAGGCTTTACCTCCTGAGATGCAGCTTCAGGTGTTCCTCTTGCCTTAATCTAGGCACAGATATCCTTTGCCTAAGTCGTCTACAGGTTCTATCTGCTCTGGAGGTTCTTCTAGGAAAGTTCCTGAATCTAATGTATTGGTTTCAATGGGTTTTCAATGTTGTTGAAGAGCCCTAAGAACACATGGAATCTGCTCGTCAGACAGAACATACTAAGTACATCCATACTCTGGGCAAGCGCATACTTGAATTCATTTCAAAGTGTAATAAATGCGTCAGATTTTCCTTGGCTTTAACCGAGCGAGCCCACAGCCAGGTATTTCTGAGGTCACTTCCATAAAGAGGGTGGACAAATGCTGGAATTAAGCTTCGAGTCTCAAAGATGTTCTTAAAATGTGGAGTACCTAGAAGCTCACTCACAAAGTTAAGAGACACAGGAACTTGCATCAACAATAAGCAGCTTGTGAAGGTGAAAACACTGTGGGGCTTGGATTAGGAGTGTGATACTGGACCCTCTCATGAGCCTGGGAACTCTGAACCATATATTGAGCTTGAATATTTTTTTCTGCCAAACAGTGGTAGGCTGTATTTATTTATGGCTTTTTATGTGTTAGAGACCTTGGACTCCACTTGGGAATACTGTGTCCTGAGCATCAGCTGTGGTTACCTCACTCTTGGAAGGACTCTTGTATAGTGGCAAGAAAGCTGAGTGCTGTTAGCTGATGATATGAAGGTGAAGGACTGAGCCACTGATTCTGGAAACTTCACCTTTCAAATCCAGCCATAAACACAGACAGATGGAGACGCTTACCTGACAGATGACTGTGGGTATTTATACTAATCCCAAAAATTAATTTGAATTCTGAATCACTTGGCTTTGTGACTTATGCTAATAAAATGTTCACATTATGCCAGAAACTAATTGATTTATCCCTTCTTTAGACAAAATACAAATAATGTTAAGATCTTATGGAATGAGTTTGCTGGTTTGATGGCAGGCAGAAAAGTCATACAATGGAAGCTGAGAGAAGCCTGAAGAAATCTCATATCTGAATAAATTTGCCATTACAAGATTCATTAATAGAAGCTAGACTTCTAGCTTCTATTAATGGTGGGGGGAGGGAGGAGAGGGGGAGGAGGAGAGAGGGAATATAAAACAAAACTCATTGCTTTGTTCAAAGCTTGACCCTTCTGCCCCACTGCCAGTGTGTGGGAATAATATGGCAAGTGCTTCCTTGAATGAAATGCGATCAGAAAGATTGGTCTTGGATGGGCTAAGTGAGCTGATTCCTGGGTTAAAGCTCTCTAGAAATTGATCAGAACAATCCTAAGCCTTGTTTCTGACTATGAAATCATGCAAAAAAAACACCTTAGAGATGATGATTGCTCCAGTGAAATCAGAATTTGATTAAACACGGTCCAGATTTTTAAATACCTGCAGCTGAAAAAAATTGAATTATTAGATTCTATGCTTTGGGGGCTGCTCAGGAAGGGAAAGGAAGAAGAACTGTGTATGACTACTTACATGATAATTTGAAGTCAGATACTGCTCTGGAGAAGATAAGCTTTCCAAGGCAGAAATTCCTCCATAGATTTCCTTTGTCCTGACAGGCTCTGGACGACTGTTCTTTGTCCAGATGTTGATGTTTTCCAGGTACTGAAAACAGGCAGATGATGCTATTTGCATATGAGGTAAAAAGAAGTGGAGCTAAGGCTTGCTCCATTCTGTTTCTAACTCCATACATACAGTTTCAGACTTGTTCAGTCGCATCAAGCATGGTGTTGGCAGAGAGACAGCAAAAACTAGGGGGATGCAGGAAGAGTCACAGATCTTTTCAGCTTAAGGGCACCAAGGCAGAGGACTCTTCACCTCTCAAGGGTCACTTTATAAACCTCTTTCACCTTTCTTTTGTCAATAGTGCAGCACCTGCTTTATAGGCACTTCATGAACATGTGGTCACCTTCATTGTCATCCCACATAAAGTTCATTACTACGAAAGCAAGGGCCATGTCTGGGGCCTCTTGGCTCCAAACCCATGCCTTGCTTGTGTGGACTTCATTTCAGGTCAGGAGTGTTCTGGGGCCTGGATCTGATTTTGTTTCGTGTCTTTGGAGACACAGAGAACGCTGAGACTGCTTAACACATAATAAAATAAATAATAATCCTAAATGAATGGGAAGCTCTGAACTATGAAATTAATAAAAGCATTTCCAAACGTGTCCTGACAATGTTTAACAGGTTTCAAGCAGCAGCTTGATCGCCCGTGATCAAGATTTGCTCTTTATGTCTTGGCATCTCTCACCCTAACACTTTGAAGTGCATCTGTGCTGAAGAAAACTTGCTGTGTTTGTTTGCTGCTGGTGCATGTGGTCACAACAGCAGCATCCCCTTCCCGAGGACAAGAGCCCTTTGTCTTGCATACATTCTGCCACAGCAAGCACAGGGGTGAGACTGCACCTCACCTTTTATCCCAATTTCACACGTTGGCTTCACAGCGTTAATAAATTGGTTTCATTTGCCACACATTTGGCAGGAGAATTTTCTAATAACATTTTTATCCCCTTTGAGAACATGAATCACTTGCATGCTGAGTATAAAATTACTTCCCTCCCTCTCCTTATTAAAGGCACCGCACGTTAGCAGGGGTCAGGCACTCAGCCTTGCCGGTGGCAAAGTCACAACCAAGGGCAGGGCTGGGAGGCACGGCTGCAAAGCTCACTGCTTTTCTTTCTTAGGTATGGTGGATAACCTATTTAGCACCCAGAATATATGGTTTTCTCCAGCTGTCAATCCTACCTGGTTGGGATACAGATTGAGAAAACGTGTGAGATGCACCGCGCTGCCCATACGGCTGCTGCAAACAAGAACTACATAAAACATGTGCAGCAGATGTCTGCTGCTCCTGCCCTTGTGGGGGCCACCAGAAGCTCCCCACACCTCGGAAAATGGTCCCTTCATAGCCATAGACACCTTGGGAGCCACAGGGGTTTCGCCTAAAAGCATGGGAGGGATCAGCAACAAACCAAAAATGGCAGCATTCACACATTATATATCCATCTGTCTTTGACTTCTGGTTCGAAAAGGGAAAAGCACTCAATTTCTCTGGTTTCAAAATAATGTTTTTATAAGGAGGTTTCTGTTGACAACTGACTTCAGACAGTAAGCAGGTCATGCTCCTACGGCTAATTAAGTATTTGATTTGAGAAGCACTGCATTTTGAGTCATTTTATTCCAAGTGCACAGCCCAGTCAAAATGTGCCCCTTGAAAATACAGACCTGTCCTCAAATTCCCTTTTCTCTCGAGTTCTTTGCAAAGACTCCCTGCAACAAATTCAGATGGAGGAAAGACAAGTAAGAGAGATTCCAAGAACTAGCATGGACAGGGAGCTATGAACTAAACCACATTGCCAGGTGGGATCACCAGCACATCACAAGCACGCACACAACCCGCCTGAATCCCAGGCATGGATTTCTGTAGTCTCTGTCACAGAGACCTGAGAGGTGTGCAGGGAAATCCTGCTCACACCTCTCTGGTTTTCTTCTTGAGATCTTGCAGGTTACATGCTGCACTACCCAATGCAGTCAGATTTTACCTGCTCAGCAACACTTTCAAGATCACAAGGAGTTTTGCTGGCAATGTAATAGCCCAGCAAGGAATTTAGACATCTTCAGGTTTGGCAGTAGCTTTGCTGGTATTTTTGGCATGTCCCTGAGCAATCTTGATATTGGTTCTTGGTGCTAGTGCGTTGGTTTTGTTTCTTTTTAATGAGGCCTTTGTATTTTATTTCTGAGCTCTTCACAGGGATATGCACACAGGAGTGATACAAGGTACAGCTTGAAGCTGTTACTTCAGTGATGATCTCGTGTTCCCCAAGCTACATGAGAACAACACTGTGACAAAAAATGTCAGAGTATTTTGTCTAAATATGCTACGTAGTGCATAGAATTTGTCCACTAAGTTCCTTTAATGATTTTGGATCAGTTATGGAGGGCTGAGCTTTCATATCCAGCACAGCATGAAAACTGCTCCCTATCAACATATCCCTATTCAAATACAGAAATGAAAGATCAAATGTGGTGAAGACCATGGGTAGGCAGTTCCTTGGTGAGCACCAGGTTTCCTGGGCTTTTCCCATTTGACCCTTCGAGGCAGGTTGGCCTTTTTCTAGCTTCTGAGTCACTGGTGAGAAGAGCAGAGTGCCAAGATCACAACAAAAACACAATCATGTGAGGCATCTACCCTCTTCTTCTGCCGGCATGAAAATAGCAGCCAGGAGGAGAGCCTGTGCCGCAGCTGTCTGGGCTAGGTTTGATTGGTCAGATAAATCACATTGTATTGTTTCCATTCCTTTGGCTCAGGGAATGTGTAAGCACTTCAAAACTGAATGCTTATGCATGAGAACTTTAAACTAGTTTACTTAAATGCACACATATGTATCTTTGACATTGAGTTTTTATAGATTTTCTTGTCAATAAAAGTAAATTGCTTGACTGTTCACAGAAAGTTAACATAAACAGAGTCAGAGTGAATTCTTATTTTAAAACTGTGTTTTAGCAAGCAACTGCCTTCTTTTGACACAGTGGCAACTTTGCCAAAAGCAATGATAAATTCTTCACTGCTGTGACTCCATGCCACCACAGCTCTGAAGTCAAATCTCTGACCAAGAGCCCTGAGCTTTAAGGAACAGCAGAGCACACACTGAATACCTGTTTCAGAGAGGGGAACTTGCTGATTTCTGGCAAACTGTGGGTAATGGAATTGTCTCAGCTCATCAGAGGACACAGACACTGTCCAATTACTTCCCAACTGTGCAAATGCTTTCGTTTCAGGGCTGACAACTCTATACCTTTTCACAACTCCTCAGGTTCTTTTCTTCAGTGTGATGGAGAAAGCCTTTCAGTGTACAGTAAAAAATCATACCTCAAAATCTTTCCCAACTCTCGCACATCCTCGGCAAGCAATCTCAGCTGCTCCACAGAAGGGGTTCCAGCACCTCCTGCCTACCCACCCCCTCCACACCATGAAAACATTAAAGGAACAGGGAAAGAGAATCAAAATCCTGAATGTTTAGCAGAGTGTATAGGACAAAAGGAGTGAAAGGTAGGGGAGCATAGCTGGTGCTGGATTCTTTAGGAAAATTATTTTGAAGAGGCCTAAGAGTTCCGATTGATTAACTCAGGACAGAGCACTGAGGGTGGCTCTAGATTCTCTCTCTCTTTGCTATGAGTCGCAGTTACATGAAGTCCACATGGGAACTCCTCCTCCCCTGCCTGAGCCTGAAGGCACCATCAGCTCCCTGTCTGCCCAGTGTCACTCTTTGTACTGCTAGCATCAAACACTGCTTGATCCATCCCACATGGATTAGCGGTGACAGGCAGCTTTGCCGCCTGCATCAATACTGCCAGGGCACTGGCTGCTAAAGGGACACAGATAGGTGGGGACAAATTCATTTTGAGACATTTAAGACCAATTATTTTTACCTGGACTCTCTTGGAGACCTGACTGATGGATGCAGTCGGATTTGTGGAGCTATTGGAAGGTTACCTCAGTCTTGATCTATCCTTGATCAACATGGTTGCTTCAGTCTCTGCTTCCCTTCATGTGTGAAGCAGCTGCCCTTGTTTTCTGAGGATGTGGGGTGGAACTGACACAATTAAAGGTCACCCTCCATCTGGGAAGAGAAAGTTCTGGTCTACAGTGAAGCACAGGGGCTGGTTTCCATTTTGTCAGAGTTATGTAATCTCTAAATAAAAAATATTTCTGCTGCTCACTACAAGATCTTGTTGCTTAATGCTCTCTAGAAATGGCTGCCAGATTCCTGTGCAAACATAGCATGTACACAGTGTTTTAAAACTTACATAGATTGGAAGTTCTTTAAATTGTAAATTCAAAGCATTTTATAGATGAGAATCAGTTCTTTCAACTGAAAAACAGGAGTGCCTGATTTTCAGAGGTGCTGGATTCCAGCTGAGACCAAAGGCAACTGCTTTTGGTTTTCTGCTGCACTTCTGAAAATTAAATTTGCAGTATTAACAGTACATGTTAATAACAGACATCCAGGTGCAGCTGAAAGACATGAAAATGAAGTAGAGGGACGCAGGATAAACACAGAACAAAAACTTGACAAAACTGGAAGCAGACAAGCCTTTAAAGAAAAGCACCATTTCCCACTTCATATTTCATAACTCCCAGTTCATAATACAACTGATCCATGCTGCAAAAACAAAACCCAAAAGCTAAGGTCTTCCAATTTAAGTATGTATGTTCAAGAGCCAGTGACAAAAATTTCCTTTCTACCCAGGATTAGGTAAGTCCACCTTTGCTTATTTTAGACAATATAATACTTAATAAAGCATTTTTCCTCATATATGTCAAAATGCCCTAATGTTCAACAGAATTTCATTAGCTTCCACCGAATTAAACTTTAGTTTCATTTTGTGCATTCACAACATCTAGCACCTGTGGACATCCAACATCTGTTAAGGTATCTAAATTTATAAACCTACAGAATTTTTTGTGAGTATATTTCTGTGGAGAATCAGATATGTGCATTGCATTATATAGAAATTACGCATAGATTAGGTATACATAGTATCTCACATCATTCTGTTTGTCTGCAGGAAAACACAAGATGCTTTGGGAAAGAAACAAAACCAAAAGGAGATCTGTGAAAGAACCCAGAGATCTGTTATTTTTTAAAAATGCTTTAATCTGCCTCTAGCCAAACTGCCAAAATTAATTTTTCCTAGGCTTAAGCCATGGATCAATGACAGTAAGACTGCAGATCTGCACTATGTGGGTAGATTTTCTATAATGTAAGTACCATTCTTTGCTGGGGTTCACTGGTAGAAAACAAAACAGCAAAGTCTGTTTCCCCCTCTGACAAAGACAGCTAAGCTAAGTGGAGTTGACTGAGGTTTGCAAGGAAAAGCTAAGAGCTAACTACAAGTAACAATGGAAGTGAGCTTTTGCTGCATCCATTGTGCCTGTCACTTGCTTTGGAGGGAAAACAAAAATGGCAAAAAAATCTGTTTCTAGAACACAGCTGACACAAACAGATGGAACCACAGGCTCTGAAGAAAAGGGGCTCCAAGGTGCTGGGCAAAACCAGAATCAAATTTAACAGGTGGCCAAATGGGCCATGGTAGCACTACAAGCAAGGGTAAAAGAAATGGAATAGAACACAAGGGAGTGTACTTGAAAGGTACTAAATAGGATCTGAATTAGAGATCAAACATAACTGATTCATAGTCATTTGCACAGGATCAAAAAATTTTCACCTCCAAGTCCAGGACAGGTTTGCATCTGTGCCTGCCTTTATTAAAGAGATTACTTTCACTCTTTGATGTCAGCATCTTTCCTGTGCATGGATGTCATGTCCAGGATTTCCTCACACAGAATTTTGAGCCAGATACAGTATACCTCTGTAGCATGGAACCTATTCCAATCACATGTGAGCACCCTCTGCACTGTGTATCCTTTTTTTCTGCGGGTACAGGACACTCCTGGGAGGTGCCATCAAGCTACAAAGTACCAGCAAAGTACCAAGTACAAAGTGCCATGCCTCTCTTGAAACAAAGCAGAATCTAAAAATTACAAAACTGCCACAAACTTGGGATTCAAATACCCGGCTTCTTCCCATGAGAAAAACCTATCACCCTACTTTCCTGACCAATGGGCACAGGAACATCTACTGTAGATATTTCACTATATAAATTACAGCACAGCCCATGTACTTTGCTCTTATTTCTCACACCCTTTAGAAGCAGTCCCCCAACTTCCAGGATTCTGTGGTCACAGACTGAAAGTCACTGCCATAAAGACAGTGCACCTCATGGGGAAAGTTAAGAAAAGCAGTGGAGTAAAGAGAAAAAAAAATTAAAAGTTGCAGTGTGATAGTCATGTAATAGACTGGTAATCACTTAGTTTGCTTTTAAATCAAGGTTTTTTTCTATGTATGTGCTCTTATTCAAACAGGAATTAGCTTGGGGTATCCCAGTTATTTAAGTCAGCCCCTAGGTGAAACACCATGGTCAAGCTACTCCCTCTTCAGGCACGAAGGCCATTAGAGTGCTGACAACTCTGGCAAGTATTTGTAATACATTTTGCTCAGCTAGACATAAAGCTCAGCAAGACTAGATGACAAAATGCTTGGGGGCTGGTTTGGTCTTCCTATCCTTAGCCCTGTCGGTTGGTGTGCACCTATAAGCGCCCTAAGGGTGCTCCATATGCACCCTCGCAGAGAGATGCACTTTTTCAGCCCCCTGACAAGAAATATTCCCAGCAGCCAAGACACAGCTGGGAAAGCCTTTTCCTTGCAGTACCATCCCATCACTGGCATCCACCACACACATATTGAGCACCTCACCCTCTTTATTCCTATTTACTGGGAGGACCACATTAGGGAGGGCCACACCAGGGAAAACAGATTCTACTTAGAGGAGCTTTACTGGGGGAACAAAAGCATGTGGCTCTCCAAAACAGATTACAAAGACAGTAAACACAGCAGTGTAGAGAGAGATCTCCACAGTCTTTAGACAGCTGTATAGCTGTCATTAATGAAAAGGAAAGGAAATCTTTTCAAAGTGAAAATATGCCTAGATCTGCCCCTGTACATTAGAGAGGCAGGAGATCTAAGCATCGGGTTTTAATGAGGTGGAGCCTGAAAAGAATTCCATATATGTTAGGTGATGTAAGAAGCATTCTGTCACAGAATAGAAAGTGTTGCAACCATGCCTCGCTGCATGAATCAAATTACGGGAAAAACAGCCAGAATCCAAACACGGAAGACACCCATCATTAAAAACTGTTAAAACAAAATGTGTACTGTTGCACATAATCTTGCATTGGCAATCAAAAAGTGGACTGAATTATCTGATGCTTGGGTTCTCATTCATACCCATCTGTGTTTGCAGAGACAGCATGTTCATTGTGACTGTATCTGAAAAGGCACCCTCATTGTCACTTTGTAGCATCCCTAGTCTAAGTTTCACTAACCAAGAGATCAGCGTGATTCATTGTGCGTCCATGCTGCTGATACAATGTTTGTGAAGCAAATAAAAAACTTGTGACCGGATCTATCTGGCACTGCTTTGCTGCAAACACTCCTGATGGAGCTCATGTTGCTCAGCCTGGAGAAGAGAAGGCTCCAGGGACGTCTTATAGCACCTTCCAGTACTTGAAGGGGTTACAGGAGAGCTGAAGAAGGACTTTTTAGAAAGGCTGGAGTGACAGGACAAGAGGAAAGAGCCTCAAACTTCAAGACAGTTTAGATTAGATGCTGCAAAAAAATTCTGTACTGTGAGGTTGATGAAACACTGGAATGGGTTTCCCAGAGAAGCTGTGGATGCCCCATCCCTGAAGTGTTCAAGGCCAGGTTGGATGGGGCTCTGAGCAAGCTGGTCTAGTGGGAAGTGTCCTTGCCCATGGCAGGGGGTTTGAAAATTATATGATCTTAAGGTCCCTTCCAAGCCAAACTCAGCTGCACCCTTTGGTTTAATGGACTCAAAATGAGATAACTCATCCTAAAAAAAAACATGGAGAGTGTAGGGGCAAAAGAAACAATTCATGCTATTTAAACATGCACATTTTGCCTCTCAATTCTGAAAAAGGATGAAGAATACAGTATTTAACACTTCCAGTGAGGACTCACCAAAAAAGTTGCTCTTGACGGCTAAAAGCATAGGAAACTGTCCTGCTTGCAATAGATACAAGTCTCCAGCATGGTCTTTAATCCAAAGGGACATGCTAGAGGATCCATACTAGGAATCAAAAGTATGAAAGCCATGACCCTTGGCCTGAACAGAGGCTGCTCAGTGTTGCAGCATCCCTGCATGTAGCTGTCACTAGATCTGCCACTAGATGTGCCTTACTGTCATTTACAGAAAGGACTCAAATCTCTCCTAAAGCACAATATTAGACATGGGCAATCAGAGGCCTAATTAGCAGTGGTGGCATTAGGGAATGGAAGGAGGCAATAGGGCTGAACAGAGATCAGGGATATATTTCCCTTTCAGACACGCCCTGTACACTGACCTCCTGTGTGATCCCTGACTGAGGGATCACCTTCAGCATCTGACCCAGACCTCCAGCCTTTGCCCAGGTCTCAGAGGGAAGGCTGGACACCAATCTCTGTGCTGTTGCCCCATCTCTGACAGATGTGCTGCTGGGTGTATTGAGAGCCCGGCAGTCGTGTTCCCTGGGGGCAGCCAGGCTTCCAGCACCAGCGAGGTGAAAGGCAGCTGCCATTCGTCCCAGCACCAGCTGGAGAAGCCACAGCAATGTGCAGAGTGCCAGCAGTGGGAGCCTCGGGGGAGAAGAGGGAAAGAAACGACGTCACTGTAATGGAACCCTTCCCTGACTGACTGTCTGTCTGTCTGTCAGCAAGGATTTCTGAGTCAATAAATACCAGTCAAAATGCACAATTCTGGCTGACCTGCAGTCCTCCCTTCATCTCTGGAGAAAATAAACACAGGCTCTGGGTGCTGAGCTCCTCTGTTTTCTTCAGAGCCTCCATTGTACTTGTGTTTGCAACATTTCAGCCAGCAGCGCTGGGCAAGGTTCACTCGGTACTCCCAGGAACTTGGAGGAACTCCCTGGTTATTATGAGATTACCCTTCACTGCAAAACAAACAGTTCCTTAAAGATACCCTCTCAGGGGTGTTCCCTTACAGATGTCTAGGAGTCAGGAGGGGTCAAGACAGGAGGGATTTGACATGGTGTATAAATCCTCTCGGTGCAAGCTGCAGTCCCCAGAACAATGCCATTCACTGTCCAAAACATCCACAGGAACAGGAGCTGCTTCTGGAAAGCCTAAAGGAGGCACCCTGTCTCACACCTCAGCCCGCAGCAGCACCTTACATGTCAGCAGGCAGCTCAAAATCAGATGCAGAAGGGAGCTCCTGATCACTCACGTCTCAACAGAAACACCAGTTGCCATATCCCAGTTTTCCCTCTTCCTAGGGGATATCCTGGGTTTGGGATTCTCTTATTCTCTTATTCCACATCTTCATTTTCCTTGCTATTAGTCAATGTTCACAGTGTAGTTGTCAAACTACTGATTCTAAAACAGAAGGCCCAGCATCCCTCATGTTTGCTTTTCTTTTGAGGATGAAGGATGGGACAGAAATGTCTTTGCTTCTCATTGCAAGCAGAAGCAGCAGCTTGCCATTTCATATCTGGCCTGGCCATTAAAGGAAGTGAGGTGTACTTCACCTGTGGACTTCACAGTCCTGATGACTGTGTCCTGATGACAGGACATCACACCTGATGACAACTGAGTGATTCAAATGCTCTCTGCATTGTGTTCCCCATACTCCAAACTGAACCCTGGTGCTTATAGGTCCCTCCAGACCTATTCTCCAGGACCATAATGCTACTTGCTACTAGCTTCATCCTACTCCCAATTTCCAATTCCAGAATTTCTGTACCCTTTGTTTGACACTGTAACAACACTAAGGAAATTACTATTTTACATACAGCTGCAACATTTAGTATTGTACATATACCTGGAAAACATCTGATACATCAAGACACTCCATCAGCAATTCAAACACTTGAAAAAGAAAAAGATTTAAAGATATTTAAATCTGTCAAGGAAGGTGTAGGCTTATTTGTTGCTTTGAAATAAAAAGAAGAGATCATATCACTCATTTTTTTACTACAGAGAAAAAGAGAGGATATTCTTCAGCAAAACCAGACTGTATAAACATTCTAACATGTTTCAGGTCACTTATCTCCTGAGCTAATGGGTCATTCTGAAAGCCAAGGCTGGTTGACAGTGTGCAGAAGCTGCTTTCTGGTTTTTCACCTTGAGCACTGTGGTTAACAATGCAGTCCTATAAGCCTGAGAACCCCTCCAAACACCACACCACAGCCCTGAGCAGGCAGCAAAGTAGCCATGCTTCACCTAACATTTGACAAAAGACTGGCCCAACAGGACACAAGGGTGGAGAATTCATCTCACATGGGGCATGCACAACCATGCGTGGCATAAGGCGTTCAACAGAAATGTCCCAGAGGAAAAGGCAGAACAGCAATAATCCTGTGTGGTGTGAGCTGCTCTAGGGGCACAGCCTGCTCTGCTGCACACTCAGAGACTCTGCTTCCCAAGCTCTGCAGCCATGGACAACCCACCTACCATAAACCATGCTCTAGAAATTGTAGCTTTGATTTTAAGAAAAAACTTCTGACTATTGCAGTTACAGAAATAACTGTGAGAACCTGAACCAGGGGCAAACCATTGCAGCAGCACAGAGCTGCCTTGGAGCTGGAAACAACAGTTCTCTCCTCACCTTCTGGAAGCATTGCCACATTTACTCCACAGCAATGGAATCTGGCACATTCCTCTAACTCATAAACACAGAATTTTACCAATATCTGTAGTAAGGTACCCAACGTGAGTTTCTGGCCAGTTTGCAAACCAAATGCATGCAAGGCCAGGGCAAAACAGGTCACAGGTCTTTGTGGCAAGGGAAGCAGTTGGCACATGGCAGCAGCAAGGCTGAGGACTGTGATCTGATACACTGCTTAAGCCATCTACAAATTAACTCCTTCCCAGGCACATACCAGGAAAAAAAAAGTCCTGGGCTATGCTTCTTGAAACAATACTTCACAAAACAAGGCCCTGACAATGGAGATAGATTGCCTGGAGACATTGTGAGGCCAAGAAAAGATAAAAGCTTTCTTAAAAGAATGGTTGAAAATATTCATTGCCATATTGTGGTGATGACTATTTTCAGCAGATATGGGCCACAGCTGCACATGTTTGTGTGAAGAAAGGAAGACAAGAATGAAAGGATTTTTTTTATATCATTACCATTTGGTCCGATCTCATTGCAGAAAACACAGAATCTGGCTGTGCAAAGGATGTGTTCTTTTGAATCCTTGCGGCTTGAAACCAGAGCTAAGGTAGTTAATTAATTTAATTTAAGCTGTTAATGAGATAAAGAACCTAACTTACTTTGCAGCAGTGAGTTCCTAGCCTACAGGCTATACCAGGTCAATGTACTTTATGAATAATAATGTGCTGATAAACTATTAATGTTGCAAAGTCAAACACTCAGATGTCAAGGATCAAGCCTGACCTTATGTCAGCTCTATCTGTGAGCTACCTTACCATGTTCGATTCCATAACAACACAATTTTCCATTGGACCACAGCTGAAGATTCTGGGTATTCAAAGTCTTCTCTTATACTCATTGTTCAATATGTGCCTCATGTCTTACTCTGCATATTACCCAAAAACTGCTCTGAAGCCTGAACCATTAATTTTCTAGTTCTAGTTCTGGGTGGGTTTTCCCCTCTTATATTGATGAAATTCCAACATGTGGAAATTTCTGTTCTGTTTCCAGAGCCAAGTATCTGAGGTCCATGCCTCTCCCTCATCACGCTGTAAGCCTCCCACCCCTTTCTCAGAACATCAAGACATTGAGCTCAGCAGCTTTTTGTCCCAATGCCTTCATTCACAGGGCTTCAGTCCCAGGTCCCTACCTTTTGCAGTCTTGTCAGGAAGGTTCCTTCGCTTCTCCCAGGGTCTGTCAGACAAGCATTGAAAGCACAGTGGAGGGAGCAGCACTGTTCATCTCCCCTGACCTGAGACAGCATGGGCACAGCATGTACCGCGCTGCTCCGCTGGGAGAGAAGATTGCCATCCACCTCTGGGGCTGAAAACAGGCCAAAATCCTTCCAATCCTTCCTTCCTTGCATTTCTAATGTCTTTGTGTGAAGTGGGACTTCCTGAGGCTCACAACTTGACTAAATGTGGGAATTTTTTTGTAGAAATGGGCAAGAAAACATTCCTGACATCAGAGGGACCTTCCACACCATCTACTGATCAAAAGACAACTCTTTCATCCAAATTAGGTAGGGATTATTAATTGTTACCGGCATCCCTTTCATGTTTTTGCAGCATATGTGAGAATAGTCTCCTAAAATATTTTCTGAAAACTCAGTTATTTATTTTTCCTCCATTTTTCACAGAAGGGGGAAAAGAAGGATGCAAGATACAGAGATTAATCCCTGATATGGGAAATGTCACTCCAGTTATTTCAAATGCAGCAAAGATGATACAAAACAGAAAACAAGGTGTTACAGTGATGTGGCATAAATTTTCCACACGCATTATTAGAAACATTTATTTATATGTTGGTTATACCAATCAGTTTTCAGGACTATTACTGTTAAATTCAATACAAAAATCTTGTTGGATTAAAACATGTCTCATATGGATAAAAAGGTGTCCTAAGATCTTGCAAATCTCAATTCAAAAACTCATTAGTAGCCCTTCCTACATTGTATTGAAAATTTTTGGTTCGGTCTGAGCAATCTCTTCAACTCCATTCCCACAGCCAACCCACAGACATCATAATCCAGAATTTTACTTTCCTGTACACAAGACATGGATGAAAACAGAGCATTGCAGCAGGGTGTCCAACAGAGATCATTAAGGACTCCAAATTACCAGCCTGGGGACTCGCCTTCCTCTTTTTCTGCCAGTAGTCCACCTGCCTTCCCAAATCCCACAGCCATTTTCCTTTAATTCTTTGTCCCCCCACTAACACACCTTGACTCTACCTGGGGTGGACATTTGTTCACAGCCCATGCTATGCAGGTCACATGGAAAATAGTCTGGAGAACAAAAGGAAACCATTTCTTGTGCTAAAGAGTGCAGAAATCAGAAGCAGGCCAGCAAAATGCTTGTGCCCCTCATTCCTGTGACACTGTGGTCAGAGTGAGCTCCAGCTCAGTTTTTTATCACTCTTAGCATCAGGGTTGAGTACTGATTAGAAAATTGAATTGCCTTCTTTCCACAAAGAGGAGAAGGCAATTTTTCTGAAAGGGGATCCCCATGAACACTAGTAGGGGAGCCAGCAGCTCTGCTGCTTCAGTGGTACCCGTTTTGTGGACAAACAAATTACTTCAGTTTCCAATGCTGTCAATCTGGAACACCTCATCATCACCAAATTAATAAAAATGTCTTTAAAAAGTGAATAAAAACCATGTAAAAAGCACTAAGTAGCCAGTTGTCTGGCGCTTGAAGGCCAAGATTGGATGCTAGTGAGGGAGCAGGGGGTCTCTTTCTCACCTAGGTAATGATTATACGAGCCCCATAAGGACATAGTTAAATCAAGTATTAAGAAGACTGCACTTAAGAGGGGGAAAATATGTCAATCACACTTCGCCTTTGACAAAAGGAAATTCCTTGAAACTGAGAATGGGGAGAGAGCGGGAGGGAGAGTGTCTCGTCATGTGGGTGGCCAGGAAACTGGAGGCCAGAAAAGTACGAGTGAGAGAAGGAGTAAGAGACGGGGGCGGGGGGGAAACCCACCAGACTGAATTCTAATCCAAATGCTGTGAGGCGTTCACACCAGGCCTTGTGAGAATATTAACAAGGTTACAGGAGAGGGGCCTTTAGCCTCGGGAATTATTAGTGAATATGGAATTATATTTGCGCAAACACAACCAGATGCAAGCAGCTAAATGCTCTGCAGATGTGAAAGGAGACAGAGTCTGTTCCAAATGGGCAGCAGCTTCATTTGTTTTAGCCCTCCATCATGATGCCTGGCTGCCTGTCAGGCAGAGAAGGCTGCTTTTCTGAAATAGCAAAGGGGTGGGAGGCACAGGCTCTTTTTTATCATAAATTTGAACATGGGTGCACTTTAGGGTTTACTCTTTCCCCCAGACATTAGCATCTCTTGGTTGACTGACTATCATGCTGGAGATTACATCCTGACTTCATTCTTTTATATCTCTGTGCCCTTGGTTAATTTCCTGCAAGTTTTCATTTCTCCCACTTTGGCATGCCTTTTTCTAAAATCTCCCTCTGTCTCTTTCCCTGTTTTTCTTCATTGTTTGCCCTCTCTGATTTTAGTGTCTAACTCCATCATGGCCTGAGCAGTTCGCCTGCATGCACAATATAGCAGGCTGTTTCCATTAGAATGAGAAATTGGTTACAAGAGCCAGGTATTTCTTTGAAGTAATCTTGTTTTGCTACAAAAAAAGTCCCACTTCTTGAAATAACTATAAGATTGAACAAGAATGTGTTGCTTTGCTCATGATCCCAGATCTGCTTGCCGTCAGGGCTCTGCTCAAAAAACTCCTTTCCTTGGCTTTCTTTCAAGGCCATTGTGTATTCACTTCATTTCTTGTATCACGATTTTTGGGTTTGCTCCCTTCCTGCTTCCTCCAGCTTTCCATTGTTTCAATCACTCTCATCGATCCTCCGACCCTGCATTCAATGCTTATGTTGGGGTAACAGATTCAATTTTTTAAGCTTTTGCTAAACACTCTCATAGTCAGTGTGGAAGGCGAGCAGCACACCTAGCACCCTGAGTGGGACTTATGGTGATTCAGAACCAAAACTCTCCCTTTCAGCTCCCAAACTCACATTAATAATTGTACAGTACCAGTAAATACTTACTGTCTCTGTTGAGAATGTGGCTTCTTCACAATTCTAGAACAATTGCTACTTTCAAAATAAAATTACTGTCCCTATTTTGCAGAGCAGAGAGCATATGCTAAACCTTTACAGATCAACTTTATCAACTGAATTACAAGGACACTCAGATGGCCACGGGCGATAATCATAAAGCATCACTCTGTGGCAGGGTTAAGACTTCTGCTCAAGAAGAAATTTTAAGCAACAAAGAATAATGGCAGCAAGTGACTGTTCATCCTACAGAACTGTAAATGTACAAGAATGGAGATCTGGAGGCTTATGTACAAGGCATTTTAGCAGATTATAGTTTGACTTGGTTGAGTATGCTAATTGTGATTTTAATTAACTGAACAGTTTGAATTCCTGTTAAGAGAGGTCTTCCAGTTTCTTTCCGTCACTCACAATGCTTATTATCAAAAATAATCACAACATTCCTACAGTATGGTTTGTGCAAAATTGTTGATGATGTTTGCTCTCAAATTTTTCATATTTTGAAATATTTTCTCTCACTAAATTCATGTGTCAGAGGCAACAAAATATTCTAGAGTTAGATAGAATTTTCAGACTCAGGCATGCTTTCTGGATTCCTTACTCTCCGTTAAAAAGATGCAATGTACTCTCCTTAGCAGCACAATGCATACAGTTTGGTTACGTATTTTACAGTGACTTGAAAGACATATTTGAATATATTGATTTACTTAGAGATTGAATATGAACCACCCATTATTTGACCTTTCTTTATCTCCAATCTTGTTTAAAAAATAATACATAGTCCATGGAGCCAAGAGTTTATGAGGAAGAAGGCTGTCCAGTAAAAAGGGAGTAAGGGTGGAAAAATATAATATTTTCATAGACAAAATGCTTATTATTCTGTAACAAAAATTGTTGCCTATTAAAACTGTCAAATGAGAATTTTGTTCACTTAGTTTTTAAGAGAGAGTTAAGGCAACCAAAAGAGAAAGCGGCAAAAAGAATTTCAACCTCCCCTACAAAACTGGCAAAGAGCTCTGCTAGCTCGCACAGAAGTAGAACTCTTTGTAACCTTGCACAAGGACTTTATTTCACTTGCTTCTTGTAATTAAGCTGGTTTGGTTTGGATGTTTTTCCTGTTGCATGTAATCTCATTTTCCCTCAGGCAGGGCCAAGAGGAGGCTCCGTGGTGGACAGCTGCCTCCCCTCAGCGTGGCCGCTGCTCCCCAGGGCCCAGCATGGGCCTCAGCTGGTGGCCACGTTGAGAAGGCTTTTCCCCATTGTTCCCAACGGGATCTGTGTTTTATGATGCCTCACAGTATAGGCAGCCACCATCTCCCCCGAGGGCAAAGGCATTTTCTGTTTCATGGAGAACAATGGATGATGGTGGCCAGGACAAAAGGGAACAACTCTGCATGGGGGGAAAAACAACAACAACAACAACAACCAAACAACTTTTAGTTACAAAAACCAACAGCAAGTATGGCCATTCATATGAAGCCTCTGGGAGGAAAGCACCTATTGTGCCAGGCCCTCTTTTCAGGCAGGCTGAGAGGAAGGTAGGAGGCACCATGCTTGTCTTCTGCACCAAAGGGGAAACCAGGAGCCCTCTCCCCAGAGGAGTGATGAAGAGGAAAGTGGACATGTGCATTCTCTGCACAAGATAAGAAGGTGGCAGAGCAGGGAGGTTTTGCTATCACCCCTAACAAATCTAGTGCCCTCAGCAGCTGGTCACTCCACCAGAATTAAGTACCAGTTTGGCATACAAGGGGAGAAGAATCATGTGAGCCAGGGGAATTCCTAATATTTGCAGATAAAGCCAAGATAAGGGAATGCAAACAAGGAGGTATGAAGAATAATTGATGATGAGGGGTGACAAATCAGGAAGGATTTGAAGTTCAGAAAGGAAAGGGTGCTAGAATGTCTTTCAGCAGCCTTTCATTGCTCTGATGAAACAAAGCAGCTGCATACCCAGTCAAAGTGTCCCATAAACCATAGGTGGTTTGTGTTCCCCAGAAGGGAACACAATAGTCAGAGCATAGCCACAAAAGTGCATATAAAAGGTAAAATAAGAACCAGAACAAGTTTGAAAAACTTTGTCTAGGAATGCTATTAAATATTCACATGACAGTGATCTTTTTAGAGATAATTATAGCAACTCTGCATTTTACGTACTTCATTCTTTCTAGAAATACACTTGGCTGTGCCATAGCTACATTTTTTGAAAAGAGTTTATTTTGGTACTTCATTATAGCCTTATTTTTTAGATTAATATTAAATAATCAATAAAGTGTATATGGAACTATACATTAGCTGGATGTTAAATCTTTACCAGGTCTACAGGTGTTAAGCTTCTGATCTCATTTTAGCAATCTGCATTTTTATTAACCACAAGGAGAAAAACAGGAAAGTGCTGCTAATAAAGTTTGCAGACGATACACAGCTTAGTGGAATGATAAACTGCATTGTGCTAGTTATACACACCTGGATTATTTGGTAGGAAGAGGAACTCATTAAAGCAATGAGTCTGAAGACACATAAATGGGGAAGGTCACACACCTGGAAATTAAAATACCTGTCACCCTTACAAATTGAGGGACTGTGGAAAACAATGACACTGAAATTGGCAGATACCAGATTTAAAAAACTGAGCTCAGTTCGGTGCAGCAGCTAACCTTATTCTCAAACACATAAATGCTATTTATTGTTCTATCAATCTGTGCATCATCTGCAAACTTTCTCAGTAAAGCTTCTATTTTTATTTTTTTCTTAGCATATTGTTGAGAAGAAGCAGATGAATGATAATGAGAATAGCAATAGTATTGCAGCACATTTTGGTGCTAACCATGAACAGAAGAGCTTAAAAAGCTGAAAAGATGAAGGAGTCACAATTGCAATTTAAAATATGTAAAACCTATTTTACAACAGTTGTGGGAGGGGGAAAAGAAGTCTGTGCTGTTTCTTTAAGAAACAAAAGTAAAAACATTCTTTGATTATAAAGGGAGAAGATTTCTTAAACTAAAAAGTGTTTTAGCTTAAAAGGCAATGAGGTTACACAATCTAAAATTGGAAAGCAGACTAATTTATATTGGAAATAGGGTATATTTAACAGAAACGGGAACTATTTATAAAAATAAGTAATAGGGTTTACATCAATGTCTTTACATAAGTGTCTGGTGCCTAACGACCCCCAATTTAAATGCATATTAGACAAGCAGATCTCCCTGTACCCTCCTCTCACATCTTAAGGATCCTTATTCCAACAAGCAGGATGAAGGATTCACTTCCATATTCTTTCTAGATTGTCTTCTGAGTATCTTGGATAACCATGTAAGTCACGGGCAGATGTTCACACTGTAATAAATCCTCTAGAGAAGGTGAGAGAGATGTCATATTAATTACCACTGTAAACAGCCAACTGCCAGTTCTCTTACTAAACCGAACAACCAGTTACAAAGCACAGATTCAGACTGTGAATTCCTATCCATTCCCGGATTTTCCAAATCTGTTGGCTTACAAGAATTTTCTAACAAGTTCTTAACTTCGCCGACCTGGTTTTGAAACTTTAAAGCTTTACATTTTCTTTGTTTTTTTCAATTAATTCTAATATTGATATTTGAAGCCTTGAGTTTTGATTATGTTCACAAATATGGAAATATCACCATCAGTTGTGTATACATGAAGGAGATTTGGCAGATGAGGGAAATAATTAGGAGACAGAAGACCATCCTCACTAGTAATGTTGCCCAAAGTGAAACTGTTACTTGAAGATGTGCTTCCACTTTGGAAAGGAAAAATATCACAGCTGCATACCAGCACAAGACTCCTCACTGCCCGAGACAATTACAAATTAAGAACCAACCCAGATGATGATTCTATTAAATTGTGTCCCAAATTTGTTCCAGTTTTGCAAACAACAGATCCCTGGGTTCAAAGGAGTGAAGGAGTAAATTAATCTAGTGCAATATATTTTGGGTAATATTTGTACTGATGGATATTCGTATATTGAAGTTTTAAAAGGAGGGCATTTATGTAGGGGATAGGAAGGTCTCAGGGTCGCTTCTAAACAAATAAATTTCCTCCTTTCCAGGGCTAAATTCCTGTAAGAATACCAAAAAGTATGAGAAAGTACTATATATCTGGTCCCAAGTGTTTCTTACATCTTTTCTCTCATTTTCCAGCCTTGTGTTATTTAAAAGGAGAAGATATGGACGATACATCAGCGTCATTTTTTTTTCTTTTTGAAGTCTGTTGACACTGCTGTAGTTTTGGGCTTTTTTTTAGATTTCATTGACTTCCATGGAGTATGTCCATTCACCATTTCTAATGACACTCCCTAACACTTATCTGGACAACCATATTTGCATATAAAATGCAGTTTCAGATACAAAAGACAGGAGTTATTAAAAGCATTGCTCATGTCACACCCAAAAAATTGTCAACCATTTTAAAGATAGACAATAAGATAGCTCTCTGCTGGGAATAATTGAAGGTCTCTTCAGACATCCAGGCTGTATTACTCACCGGAAATACAGAAATGGGTTTTCTATTTACTGTAGTAAAGCAACCTTGTCTATAAACTCCTTATTGCTGTAAACCAAAGGTGTGTGTCTGGGGAGGGCAAGGTTTTTCCCTTGATGTTCCAGGACATGGAAATACAATCCTTTTTCAGAAACAGATGTTTGCAATAGAAAACTTTCACTCCACTCTCTTCTGTTTTTAATCTGCTCATGACAGGAAACACAGATTCAAAATGAATGTAAAAGAACACAGTCACCATAACTGATGATAATACAAAAGAACACGTAGGAAAGATTTCTTTTTCCCAGCATATTATAGGAAGAAAAGGTTTACAGATTTCAGAGAAATTTACGTATTTTTATTTCTCAGTGGCTACCAACACTGTTTTTCCATTAACTTCAGAGGATACAGCTCTCAGCAATGCTTTGATACTACCAACAGTTTCAGCATACAAGAGACAGTACAACTCCTCTTCCTGCTCTCTGCCACATCTTCAGCACTTCCAAGTGACTGCCCTCCTAAAGCTTCACTGAACAGACAGATGTATAAAAGTGACCAAAAGATTCTTCCATAGCATGTGTAAAATACAAAATGAAGCAGGTAAGAGTAATTGATTCACCCTCTTCAGCCAGTCTTGCTGCTAACCTCTAGGCTCTCAAGCATTTGAAGATGTGCTTTTTAAACGACACCAAACTACACATCTCAAGTGAAGTTCTTTATGTATGACAGTGTGAAGGGTTTGACTGGGCTCTTTCCCATGCTGTTTGGCTGCCTGTTCAAACTTCTCCTCTCACTTTTCTTCACATCACAGCCTCCCTGGTCTCCCTTCTCCAGCTTGCCTAAATCTCCTTTCCTTGCTCTTTCATTCAAGTATTACCTTGCTAATGACAACCTTCACTTGAAAAAAAACAATATTTGTATATTGATTTCTGCAAATTCATTTACCACTCTGTGTGTCATGCACTCTTTGATCTGTGTTCACTTTTTTTTAACTGAGAGATATTTGGGGCAGGGGCTGTCATCTGGTGTGTGCTTGAGTAATGCACAGCACAAAGGCATCCTATTTTAGACAGTATTTGAGAAATGTTGTAGCAAACAATAAAAAAAATTATAATTACCCCTCCCACAAGCTACATTAAAATACATGATCACTCAGATATTGAGAAATGACAGCAACAATCCTGTGACGTAATTTAATTAATTTCCCTCTCTTCTTTTGTGTATGATGATACTGTGTCTATCTATATCATAGTATACTACTTTTTCTGCAAATGTCTTGCTTCATTGAGTTTGTTAATTTTTTAAAATATTTTTTTTATCCAAAATGGTGCCCAAATCTTTCTTACCATAGGATTTCCTGTCATAATCTCTTCATTGAGTAGAAAGTTACTAATTTTCTTCTATATTTTTTTGTTATTTTTATCAGAGGATGTGAATGATTCAAGAGTATTAGTGAAATTATTTTGGCAATGCTGACTTGAAGACTTGTCATTCTATCTTAAAGATGGGAGATAAAGTAAGCAGATAGAGTAAGCATAAAACATAAATCATACATGTTAAATTAACAAGATATCTTCCAATATTTTATACTGTTTCATGTTTCTAGCATATGGTACATTGGAAGCATAGTGACCAAAAAAAAAGCTTTTAGCTTGGAGTGCATAGAATTTCTGATATTTTTTCAGGTGAGGAACAAAAAATACTTTAGCACACATGATTTTTCACAGCGGAAAGAAACAAAGCCAATTTTTCAAAATTTATTCAGCTTCTTGAACAATTCTTCCATTTTACACTCTGCTGTTAAACTTCTATGTTAGGTAAGACAAGAAGGCTGTGCATAAAATCTCTCTACACATCCCTAGCTGATCCCCAGAAGCCTGTTCACATCACAGAATGTTACACGCTCCTATGTAAAGCACTGTCTCTTGAAGGCTTCATGAAAATAAAAGTTTTGTGGGCTGTAGCCCAGCCACAGAGGTCTTCCACCTGGAAAAAAGGAATCAGTCTTTCTGTTCTGCTTCTAGGACTTCCTGTATCTTCACTAATTATTCAACTGTGTATGTACCTAGTGTTTTCTTAAATAATTTTACAGCTATCATGTGTAGTTATTTCCCTGATTTTGCAAATATCTTTTTTTTAGGCATGGAAACCCAAAGTGGACTTAGCAATTTCTAACTGGTACCCCAGTACTAAAACCTGGACTATATGAGCTACAGGGCAGCATTAGAAATAGATTTACTTGTCCAAGACAATCTCTAGGTCTCTTGCAAAATCACCATGTCCCACGAGACACACATTGATCTGAAAGACTTTGTATAAAACTCTTGTTTTTAAGCCCACTGTCAGTCTGGTAGTATTAAAACCAGCAAAATGCACTGGTGATATTTTGACTGAGTTCTGGTCTACCAAATTTTCCTAATTTGAGCTCTGTAGCAAATTCCTCACATCTCAACAGTCATGAATGTCTTCATAACGTGCATTGGGGTAATAAGGGTAGGGGGAAAGTGTTTAGGAACAATACATGAGAGAGGCCAGAGGTGTTTTAGCAGCAGTGGGAGATTTCAGAGGACAATAAACGCTAGCAGGGAATCCTTCTCTCCTAACCTGACTATCTCTCAGGATGCAAGCTGTCATCTCCTCTGGGATTCTCAAGCCAACCTCGTCCTCATCTCACCTGCCTTACACGTTCACACCACTCTCCCTCTCTGCCTGCACCAAGAACATCCCATGCTTATTCTTCTACCCCTGCCTAGATTTCTGCCACAGCAGTGGGCTCTTCTTGTGTTAAAGAGCTGTTGTAAATATTGTATTGATTTTTTTTTTTGTTTGGGTTAAATAAAGAACTAAAAGTAATAACACAGGCTCAGTTCTTGCTAAAGAAAAAAAATCCAACTTTAATTCAACCTATTACTTCAGTTTCAATTTGATTTCAGAACACGCTTTGCTTTAATAGATTTTTATTATCTGTTTGATCATGGTGTTTTTAGTGTTATTTACAAGTTTGTCAATATTTGTGCCAACAGCACATTTCAACATAAATTATTCAGAATCTATTTCCAGATTCCCAGCAGCAGTACTGAGCAGGAAAAAGCACAGCTCACCATACAACTCTACTATAACAGGTACTTTCAAAGACTTGTCATCTGATCAGCCCTTAGCCACTTCATGTATGTTTATCAGAATTCTCTGCGATACTAAGTCAAAGGCATTACAAAAGTCTCAAAAATTTCACCTTTTATTGATCCATTTATTAACTCAAATTCCAATAACCTTGAAAATCAGCACTAATGCTTTTTTTGAAGTATTAACTTCATCTTCATTCTTTAGGTT
The DNA here is from genome assembly GCF_028018845.1 of Melospiza georgiana. Taxonomy (NCBI): domain Eukaryota; kingdom Metazoa; phylum Chordata; class Aves; order Passeriformes; family Passerellidae; genus Melospiza; species Melospiza georgiana. Next base: position 81,301,560 of record NC_080431.1, read on the forward strand.
TTTATTGCTGAATTCTACATAGCTTTTTTCTTCATCATTTTGACTCAAACCAATGCTTAACTTACGGTTTTATAAGCACATTATAATATTGATATTCATTAGATGCTGAAAGCTTTCTCCCTCGTAAACATACTGGAAAAGATTTTTGGTTTGAATTATCTGCAACTGAAAATTTGTCTTAATGTTTTCTTATCACATTACATCAATTTTCTTCACAACTTTTTGAAGGTAAGTTTATATTCCATTTGTCTCATCATGCTCTTCATGGCATCAGTTTAAGACAGCTCTACCTGCTCCATTTAGTCTCCAAAAGGGAATAGTTCTAGTTGGGAGATGGGGTAGGGCAGCTGCCCACCCCTCCCACTATCAGGGATACTGCCTAATGCTCCACTCAGATCATATCTTCAGTCTCACATTAGTGGAGCAGCAATGGGCTTTTGTCCCATCATTTTTTGGTCTTAGAACTAGAAAATTTCAAAACATTTGATTTTTCCGCTTCTTCCCTAATAACTTCACTGAGTTTCACATCATTTTTGTCTAGTTATGTTCTCAAAAAAGGCTGACATATTTTTGCTGAAACACTGAATAAAAACTTCAAAGATGAACATCACAGAAGCTTTCAGTGCGAATTATGCAAAATATTTAGTGATGATGCAAATTATTAAAAAAATTATTTATACAATTTCTGCATTCAAATAAAAGTTCGTAAAAACCAAAGTCAATTTTTTACAATTTGTTTCAGAGCAGTGCCTGGGAAAGTACATGAAGATTATGCTCTTATGTACTAAGCACTCTTCACATAGGGTTTTAAAATATAAAAATTGTCACTAACCAGTGCATCAAAGTGAAAATAAATAAACAGTTATGTAAATTTACAGAGGTTTAACTACTAAACCCAGATTTTAGAGTTGGGAATTTTCCATAATAATATCCCCAGTGACAGGGCTGGAGTGGGCTACTGGAAATAATCACCAGTCCAATGCACGGTGCCACTGAAAACCTACACGTGCACTTTCCTGATGGCTGGTTTGCTTTCCCAGAGCCTGCAATAGATTCCCACTGTCCCACATGTTTGCAGACTTCATAAGAGCATGGGTTCACATCACCCGGACACTGGCAACAAGCCTTTTGTTGCTCCCCATCGTGGGCATTGAACGGGGGAGAAATGCACTGGGGAGAAACCAGGCACCTTTTGCACAGGAGCTGACAGGAGGGGTTGATGCACAACTTCTTCAGGAGCTTTCGAAACCTCATTAGTAACTTCGGTGCTTCTCTCTTTGGTTACCGGGCACAATGGAAGAGACATGGCACAATGACTGGATTTGGGGACACGCTGCTCGGCTTTCGGGCAGAGCAGAGCAGACTGAGGGCAGAAAGCAGCTTTCGGGGGGTTTCTGCGGGGGCTGACTTTAGTTAGTTTGACAGGACAGGCACGGCCGCGCACTTTCCAGCAGCGGCCTGGCTGCGAATCTGTGGAAGAGCGGCCGTGGGCAAGGCCAGGCAGCCGGAAGGATGCAGGGATGGAGGAGGCCTCGGACCGGACGCGCTGTTGAGAGGAGCCGTTCCAAGGGCACCCCGCAGGTGAGGCAGGAGCCATGGAAACCGGAAAGCGATGACCTTCACTCCCACACGGGCCCGTGCCGACGTCGCTGCCAGCGCCGCCCCTTCCCGGTAACCGCGCCCCGCCAGGGGCCGCTCCCGCATCGCGCCTGCGGGACATGCGCGGACCCTGCCCGGCTCCTGCCCCGTGTCCCTCCCCCCCGCCTCTTCCTTCCCGCCATTGCCATGGCGACACCGAGTGGCCTGATCCGGGCCCTACACCGCGGGACCCTCGGCCAGGTAACCGGCCTGGGGCATCTCCCCCGCCGCCTCCCGGTATGCCCGGCCTGGGACGAGCCCCGCGCTCCGGCCGCGGCCGCCATCCCGCCCCGTGCCGCGGGCCGGCCCCGCGCATGCGCAGAGCGGGGGGCGCGGGGCGGGGCCGGGCCGGCTCTGCCGCCCCTCAGGGTGCCGCGCTCCCCGCCGGCATTCCCGGTTGTCTGTCTGTCCCTCCCGCTTCTCGGCTCGTCCCTCCCGCTTCCCGGCTGGTTCTCGCTGGCTCGCTCAGCCGCAGGGCCTTTGACTCCGCGGGGCGCTCGGGGAGCGGGAGAGAGGGAGGCCTGAGCCGGCAAGAGCCGGCGTCGTGGGGGTCGCTCAAGCGCTGAGGTGCCGCTGGGGTTGTGCGCGGTTTCAGCCTTGGTCTTTGCTTCTTGCCTTTCGGTGTTAAATGCACCTACTGGCTACAAACTCCTGTCTTCTGCAGCAGGAAGGAAAAAACCAAACTTCATAAGTTTTTGAATGGATTGAATTTCTTTAATACATTTGGGATTTTCATTGTAACCCATAAGGAGCCTCCCCTCTTCTCATTTCCCCACATTCTATTAGAAAATTTAAATAAATGGGCAGCTGATTGCTTTGATTGTGTTTTGTAAGATAACTCCAAGCAATCAGCCAGGTCAGGTAAGTATATATTCAGTGTCATCTTTGTAGGCAGCCTCCTTCATAGTTTTACATGAATGGCTTGCCTTAGAAATCTAAATTTTTCTGTGGCTTGTAGCCTTGTTTTTAAAATAAGCGGAAGAATGCGATGACAGTAATACTAACATTGCATCATTTTAGAGAATGTTTCCCCTAGTTGGACAACTGGCTTTTTCATGAAAATCTTGCTTTTGGCACGTCATCCAAATCCTGAATGGTATGGTATGTTTCAATAATGGAACACATTATTCAGAATGGTTGTCAGGGTAGATATGTCTCATGTTACTTGTGAGAAGAAATAGGGTAAGCAGAAGATCAAAGTTTCCTTTCTGTTTCATGGTGTAATCTGTACTGTCTGTGATTTTGCAGCAAATGGATTCTGTGACTCTCAGCCATGGAGTTGATATTTTGAGTACATCAAGCTGTAACACACACTAATGCACAAAAAGTTGGTGTATATGGTAGTGAACGGGGTAAACTACACATTTGCAGGACTATTTCAGAACTAGGATTCTTAAAATTAAAAAGTCAAGGCATATTTCATTATGTTCTAGAACAGGTGATGACCTTGATTCTGCCCTTTCTATTGAGGAGGTAGAGTGAAAGCAAAAGAGGAAGAACCTGTTATGCCATATGAAGCTCTGATAACTGATATTTCACTTAGCAGCTGTGTTCTTCCTATTAGTTGTTAGTGTGAGGCAGAAGTAAGGTTTCTGCTTAAATGAATTCTGAACCAAAAAATATATGTTTAAGACTGTGTTGAATTGTAGCAATATAGAAGAGCTAAAGAATCTCAATGTGGCATCCTCAATAAGCTTGTTGGGTGTTTGCATGTCTTGAGGTGCTTTAATTTCATTTACATGTGCCTAAATCTTCTTTGGTTTCTCACACTTAAAATTTGAGTAGTTACCCTGCCCCTGTAATATGCAGCAAAGCAGGTCTGCCAAAGATACCTCAAACCACTCATTATTTTTAGAACTCAAAAGTTCCTTGAAAAATATTGAAGGGATTTGAATATACTTATCTTTCCTGATGCAAATGGTAACTCTTTTGGCTCTGTTCAGTATCACAACAGATGCCCTCCCCTGCTTTCATTCCTCCAGCAAAGAAATCTCAATTTTCTTGCATAATAAAGAAATCTGCTCTGAGTGAATACAGCTCATGTTGTATTTTAATATTTACTCTGATGTGCATTTCTTTGCCACCTCTGAGTCACCTATAAGGTCTAGATTACTTACCAGGTGCTTTATGGCCTGGTTGCTGTTGCCATGATGTCTTAAAGGTGTGATGGGTCTGAGAATGTAACTCCTTCCTGTTATTTCCTGTTATTCTTTAAATGTTTAAATGTAAAATTAAAAAAAAAAAAAAAAAAAAAAAAGAACCACAAAGTTAGTGTTGGCTCACAGATTCACGGAATATTCTGGGTTGGAAGGGACCCACATGGATCATCCAGTTCAGCTCTTAGGTAAAACCCCATATGGGGATTGAGGCTACAACCCTGGTGTTATTTGCACAGTGTTCTGACCAATTTTGTGTAGCTCAGGTCACCCACACTCAAGTAACAGCAGTAATTTAAGTTGTTCCTCTGGTGCTAAATTTGCAAGTCCAGTGTGCCGTGGGATTTTGTCCCTTTTCTCTCTCACTTGAAGTGCCCTCTTATGTCTATCTGGAAAGAATTATACTGGACTTGAACTGGTACTTACACTGCATCTTCTAAAGAATTGAGGAGGAAAATGGCTTCCTTATTTGTGCTGTTCCTGTTGCCAGGCTGGACTCAGGAGTGGTTCAGCTACTACGGTAGACACTTTGGAACAGATCATATATTTGCTGCCTGCTGATGAGGAATATTCAAATTTCAAGCTGGAAAAGTGTTTGCCTTCAAGCTTGAGCAGTGTGTCTACTGTCACCCTTATAGTTTTGATGTTTAAGTGTTCAATAATGCAGTCATAGTCACCAGAAGACATAATTTATGTGGCTTCAGCTTTGTTTCACTGTAGTGCACAGTTCATCCCTGTGCTGGATTTACCATGCTGTGGAAAAGTTGCTCTGTACATTTTGTTTTACATATCTCTAGCACACAAATATGTATGCATAATAAATGTGGCTAAGAAGAAAGTCATGTTTTCCTGGGGAGATTAATTACATTTGGGGTATCTTAACTTTTAAGAGCTTATTTTCAAATTCCCTGATTTACTGTTCTTCAGTGCCCTCTAAGCCAGGGTTATAGAAAGTCATTTCATCAAGTCTGTTTCTTTGATGAGACACTCTTAAAAATGGCCACTGCAGGGACTCCAGGGAATTACTGATAAAATCATGAAAAATCCAACTATGGCATAACCTGTCGGTAGGAAAATGTAATCTAAGGTGAGTCAGTCAATTGTTGGTGTATGGCCTGATGAAACATGGATTGGGTTTAGTCCTGGCTACAAAGGGGAAGTAGAAGAATGACAAGGTCTTGCTTTTGATGGTCTCATGCATCACTAGATGGCTTTCAAGACACTCAGCTGGAAAGACACATTTAGATGTTATTTGCCTTCAAGAAATCAGGAGTCTTTGGCTTAATTTTTCTTTTCTAGTATCAAAGTAGCTATCACTACTACAATTACTGTAAGAATACTCTAATACCTGTATTGCTTTTCTTCCTGACAATATCTTTTAAATAACTTGCCATTTTGCTGCCTTTTCTCCTACCCTAATCTTCCTCTTTGGTAGGAGAGACCTTGCCTTGCCTCCACACATGATCTGTTACTGTATTATTATTACATCTGTGGCTGTATTATTGTTGCTAAGCTGTACATTTTGATGTCCTACAATCTTCATCTCTTGTCAACTTTCACAAGAGTGATGCATCAGAAAGTGGATTCTCTGTTAGCATTATGTGGTACAGAACTGCATCTTCCAGCCATAAGGGTTGATGTTTTTTAACATCAAAATCCTTTCCTCTTTGGTGCTAGAATTTAGTCTTCTTTTTTTTTTTCCTGGCACTCCAAGTTGGATTTGCTGTAATGAAACTCAGGACACTGACTCTAGTGCATGCAGGTTGTATAAAGAGAAAATTGGTTTGAGTCCCACTCTTCCAAGGATGTTGTTTCTACCTTTTGGTGAGTGTTGCACAGAAAATATCTCTGGTGAATGTTTAGTCAGGACCGCTACAAGTGCAGGATCTTCAAATCCAAGGAGCCAATATAGTGGTAGTCTTAGCAGCTCATTTAGGAATGTATCTGCTTCTTTACCTGGGTCAATATCTATTAAAAAATACCACAGTATAGATCCCTGAATGTAGTTTCTCTGGTTTGCTTTACCGTTCATGACCAAAGGTGGTGCTAAAATCTAGAGGCCTTTACTGTGTTTTCCCCTGCTGTGGCAGCCTAATGAGTCTCAAGGCCAGTTAGACTAATCTGGCATGCCTTGCTCCTAACAAATCCACATTTGCTGTTCTTTTTCTCTAGTTATCTTCTAGGAAATTGCAAAAGATGGATTGTGTTCACTGAGTATTGATGCTAAGCAGACTACTTCACTGCTCCTCTTTTCCTGTGTTTTTGAGGATGGGAATGCCATTTTTCCTTTTTTGGTTTTCTGATGCTTTGCTGGGCTTCTGTGAACCTCAGTGATTCTGGCCAGTACTGTCAGTAGTTTAAGAGGAGATCTTCAGATTGTTTGGGTCTGGTGAAATTTGATTTACTTTTTTTGAGGAAGTGTTGTTCCTTCTGTATTCAGGTCACCTGATCACTGTTACTGTGCTAGTCATGTTAATGACTGGTCATGTTTCATATTTTTTAACAAAGATGGCTGTGAAAAAGGCAGTTAGGTAAAACTTGAAGGGTTGTTTTGGAGAAGACCATTAAAATGCTTTTTTCCCAGATTGCAAATAAAATCTTCAAAATTTTTAGCTATGGTTACCATATGGGGCTCCAGAGAAAGGAAGTAACTGAAATTACCATACCCTAATCCTTAAGGATTTCAAAGATTGTAGTTAAAACTACAGTGGGAGAGAGAGCTCAGTTTTCAGAATCGTTCAGGTGTGTTATGAATGAAATGCAAACAATTTAAATGCATCCCCGTTCCCATATTGAATTTGTTGCTGTCACATAGGGGTCACTTTGTTAACCATTAATGAAATGGGTCCCCAGGTGCATGTAACAAGCTGCACACATACACAGGTTACTGCAGCAGGTCAACTTCAGAATGCCTGTCCAGACACTTGTAGGCTGAAATTGATGGATGAACAGGCAGATTTTTAAGTGCTTGCTCTGGATTTATGATTGTGACAATCCCCTGTGTTGCATCTCTTTCTTCTAGAGAGCATTAAGGTTGGAAGTAGCAAAATGCTTTTGACTGAGGGGAAAAAAGCTGGAAATGGAAATACACCAATGTCTCCTGGTGTCCAGTATGGACTAGTTAAATATATTGTAATATACAGGAGCCTTAGGAAAGATCTAAGTGATTTGAGAAATTCTTTCCAGTAAAGTAGCCTCTATGTGGATTTATTTGTAGAAATTGGTGCCTTTTATTTTTTATTTCCTATTTTCCTGAATTTTAACAGTTTTTACTATTGTTATTGTGCACAGATACTAAAAGTTATTTCGTTACTCAGATCCTTATGAAATCAACCTGATTTACCAACATATTCCAGCCTTTGTATTAAAACTCTGGTGTCTTCTATTCGGGTTGGAGTGGAAGTTTTCCCTAAGCAGTCATTTGTTTTTATTCTAATCACTAATAAGCTAAATAAATAAATAGGTAAACAATAGCTAAATAATATATTTAATCCTCTAGGGAGACTGGCTTAACTTTCAGATAAAGCAGTGGAATAGTTCTTTATGCAAGAATGAAATCATGAGCTTTTGTATAATTTTCAGAATGGAAGGCAAGTTAGTATACAGTGGCAATATATGTTTCTTGTATTTTTACTGAATTTGAGATATCTCAGGTTTCCACACAGATTTATTAGACTTGCAGCTGTAGAGAGACTTCTTGTGATCTGCCTTGCTTAGTGCCTTGTCAATACTGGATTTTGACCACTGTTGTAGCTGCACAGAGAGAGCCCCACTGTAAACAGACATGAAGGATCTTTGAGGCGTGAATGGGTCCTATTCATTTCAGAATGGAGTTCTAACAATAAAGTCTGGCAAATATAGATTGTTTTAGCAGGAAACAGCCCTTTATTCTGGCTTCTTGTCAGGGCTTGGGTAGAGTCCCTCCATTCTTTCCCCCTCTGGCCCTTGCTTTTAGTGTCTTGACTAAGTCTGTTTTTTCTCTTGAGGAACTTCTGAGTTTATTAACATGTTTTTGTACAGGGAGTTTAATGAAAGATGCTACTCTGGCCATCGTGGATGTTGAAGTTTGGTGTGAATTTCTCCAGTGCATATGCTGAACAAGCGTTGTGAATCAGTCTGCAGCAGATCACCTCTGTCTCTAGACAGCAGACTGGGGTCCCATTTTAATGCTGGCTCATTGGCAGATAGAATTTCCATTTGCTAGTACAGCAAGTGCTATTCTAGACACTTAACAATTACTTTTTCCATGACACAAGTTGTGGTTTATGCTGTGACTCTAGGGTTAGATGAACAAACATTTTGTGGAGTTGACTCAAATTGCAGCAGGATCAGAAGGTGAAGTGAAGAAAAACCCCAAGTCAGTTAAGTCACCTTAGATCATAATTTTTTTTAGTTTTGCTGTGTTTGTAATCAGTGAATTGAAATTGTTTTCCATTTGATTATTTGAGCCCTTGACTAGCAGTATCATTCTTGGAAGCCCCAACTCAGACAAATCACATAGCAGATTTTATAATTTTCTGCTGTATCAGGCAAATCTATATATCTACTGGATTGGATTAAATATATTTTTGCCCCTGAGATAGATACCCACCTTGAGAGTGCACTGAAATTCTTGCTGCATGGGAGAGGAAATAGATACATATTTGTATATATGTATATATACATATGTACACATGCAAAAATAGATGATAAAATATATATACTTACTTTTTCATTTCCCTCATTCTTGTGCTGAAATGTGATGATTGCTACCAGAAATGAAATATCTGCTTTTACTTTTAGCTTCAAGTTCTTTGAATTATGCTAGGGCATGCATCTGCTCCTTGGAGCTGGCTGAAGCAATAGAGTGTTGAAGTTTACCCAATTGCTTCAGTGATGTCTGCACAATAACTGAATGAAGAATAAGTGTTGTGTGAAGTTTAAAAATAAGGGTTTCCTCAGTTTTCATGGTGTTGCACGTAGTTCATGTTATAAGCCCTTCTATGCTTCATTTGTATTTGGATTACACTTCCATAACTCTTCAGACTAGGAATTTATTTTTGTTTAGACTACCTGTATTGTTTATGGATAAGTGGTTTGGAGCTTTACAGTACAGATTAGAGGGTGAATTAAATGTTTCTTATTGATATTACAAAGTGTGGTAAACCCATCTCATTCACTTACGTAGGTGGGTGTCAATATTTACATTTCTGTGCAGAAAGATCCTAGGGTTGGATAGGGCTATATTTCCATTTTTGAAGTGCAGATTTTCTGTAAGATTCTTCCAATTCCCAGAAGTATTCGGAAGCTGAAAGGAGATGAAATTGCATGCATTCTCCATTCTGACAGATGGAACATGTGTTGTTCTGAATCCCATCATTGTTGTTTCTGATTGCATACACTCTGTGACAATTAATTATTGTATATTGGTCTGCATAGTGTTGTCCTCAGTCTGGCTGACCTGTTATTCTCATTTGAAGGTTGTTGGAGAGCATTAAAAAAGAAAGTAAACTGCAAAAGTCTTCACAACTTCCTAGTCTCACCATCATCTTTTCCTTTTGCCAGGTGCATAGTTCTGACTTTGAAATGTGCGTGTGATAGCTGTACTTTGGGGAAGATATAGTAGTGTTTCCATGTTAATAAAGGATTCCAGGCTTCCTGATGATCTTACCTAAGATTCACATAGCAACTGTTGCTGTCATTTGCTTTCACACTTGTGGATGCTCCAATGTCCTTTGGCAGTGAGATTGCTAAATGGCTTGTTTTGTCTTTATACATTAGTTGGGAGCAGTTCTTTTCAGAGATTCTGCCTTAATCCTATGTCTCATGGACATTCACTTCTCTGCTTACCAGCATTGCTTTTTACATGAAGAACAGCAAAGGAATACAGGGAGGTACAAACTTGTAACAACAGAACCACGTTATGCTATCCTTCCTAAATATAATCTTTTTATAGCCACATCAAAGTTACTTTCAAAGGTGGTCTTTGACTTGTCCTTGAATTGGGTTATCCATTTGCAAATATTTTTCTTGAAATCACATACTTGCCAAGATGTGGAAAGACTTTACTTAATAGGCATCCATAGGGTGCTTTCCGTTTGCATGGAAGAACAAAACAGTTTCAAACATTTCAAAGCCTCTTTGTTGCTTATGTAAAGGGAATGAGAGGTCCAGCCCTCTGAATTCCTGACTGAATCTCATTTTGCATCTCTGCTGGCAACAAATTAGCCCATGTAATTTCTGCAGTCAAGTTCACATTCTGCTCTTCATGCACTTCCACTGGAGTGTTTTGTTGGGTACTTTTTTTATGATATCTACATTTTAGATCTTTGCAGAGTCAAGGCAATGTCAGCACTCTGACTCTTGTTCATCAAGCATTAAGCCAGGTCACAACAGCCAGAGGTGCTGTCACTCCCTCCAGAGGGATGTTTTCACAGTTGACCATGAAACATTGTAAGTCTCCAGTATTCAGAATACTTGCCAGTACCCAAAGAAAATGAAGTATTGTACATCTCTGGGATACTAACAGTAAAAGCAATTGGTTTTTTTGACACTGATTTACTCCATGGGATGCATCCAAACTGGGAGTTGGTGATTTTCCTGGCTTTCTGTGGGCCAGTTTGAATAATACAAGTAAGTTAGCAAGGAACATCTCATCTCATATCTCATCTCATCTCATCTCATCTCATCTCATCTCATTTCATCTCATCTCATCTCATCTCCTCTTTAGGACCAGCAAAACAGTGAGTGTCACACACTAACTAGGGAACTTTTCATTTGATGTTTCTAGCCTCAAGCTGTCTAATAAGCGAGTCACAGCTTGATGTCACCATTCTCATGTCACTTGGCTACATTCTCTTGACCTGAGCACAGATGAACACTTGTGTGTCCATTGTACCCCTCATCCATTGCTCATCTGTTGTTTGTCCTTTCTGTGGAAGCAGCCCAGCCTGATGATTTCAGGACCAACCTGTGCTGTTAACAACAGTTTAAATGTTGTCTGTGAGTATTGTCTAGCTCCAGAAAACATTTTTTAAATTCTCTAGAAGTCCCCTTATGCAAGTGTGATTATTGTCTAAAAAACTTAAATTCATGGAATTCTCTCCAGCATAGACAAGGAGGATCAGCTGTAGCATTTTCTTGGTGCATGTGTGCATCATTTGGGAATTTACTGGGATTTCCACATTCTAAGGCCTCTCAACATCCATCAGGTGGTTTTAAAACTTTTCTATTCACCTGAGATGAATTTCATGCTGTGACCACAAGGTGAAAGTTTTTGAACAGCTGTGTTAATTTTGGCCCCATGTGAAACAAAGCCAACTTTTCCGTGCTACAGGAAATTGCCAAATAAAATAATGGAGAGGAAATGAACTACTCTTTGAGTTTCTAGGACAATATTCTGAAGAAACATAGTAATTCCAAACAAAAAGTATTTTTTAAAAAATATCCTTCTAGATGTAAGTTGATATTCTTTGTTTATATCCCACAGGGCAATCTCAGTAGCAAGCTGACTCCTCACTTAAAGAAAATATATTAAAAAATGCAATAAAATCTCTTTCAGCTAGAGGTCAGAGAAAGAGCAAGAGCAATCAGATGATTTTAAGAGATTTGGATACTACTGTGATCAAAAACATAAAACTTCTCTAATTTCTCTGTGAGGGAAGTATTTAGTTGGGGGGGCATTTTTTAGCCTTTGTTTCGCTTCAAGATTGTTAACGTTTTGGTACTTAGAAGAGTGTAATATATTAAAATCACAGCAACCTTTCATATATCAAATAGTCTATAATTTATAAATATATTACACTTTTCACTGCATTTTGATAGTTCCACATGTATTTTGTAGCAAAATAAATGCTAATTGTTCACTTGTTGCTATTACATTTATTCTGTTGAGCAATGTATACTTCTAATTGTGGCCGTGTACCAGTTTACAGGTGTTAAATGTTAACTTGTATTTCCCATCTTTCAACAACATGGAATGGTTTTTCAAAGCTTGTCAGTGTTCAGCAGCCGTCAGTGTTCAGCTGCTATCGGTGAAAAGGCCTCAATTCTTGCATTTTTGTTGAATGCAGTTAGAAGGACTTGAAATGCCATGAGATCTAATCTATCTAAATAAAATTCCAATTCCTTTTCCATCCTTTTTGATCATCTCACTTTGACTTTAATCACGCCTATGTAACATTATGGGCTCAGAGGGCTAGAACAGACCCTGTTTGGGGTGATCTGGTGTTTCCCCTGGCCCAAAATAAAAATTAAGTGCCCATACATCTTTATCAACATACAACATATTTATTTATTTATTTATTTATTTATTTATAACAAAAAACCTCTCTAAGCATTCATCTGAAATGCTTTGTTTTTTCTTACTCTTGGAAACTTTTTTTACATTTGGTCTGAATCTTTCTTACTTCATCTTAAGCTCATTGTTTAATACCTTTTACTTTCACAGTCTTCCTTCCACTAGACTAAAAACACTTTGGACTTTCCTCTGTAGTCTTTTTTATTCAGGTCATTCATTGGACTTGATTGAACTTCTGTGGCCTCTTTTTACCACTCTTTTGAAGACAGGACCTAAAACTATCCAACTTCTGCGTCTTGAGGCCATCCTCATCCTGAGTAAAATGAGCAAATTGTTTTCTGTCTCCTGGATTTTCATCCTATTCATATATTCCTGTGCAATTTTTGGTGTAGTTTATAAATGTGGTGGTTTTGCAGCTGCATGATATTGATTCATGCTCACCTTTTAAAATATTACAAACCTCAGACCCTGTTCTGTAGTTGCCTTGACAGCTGTTCTCCTTCCTCTGTTTGTGTGGTTGAGTAGACTTTTCTGTATAAATCTGTGAACTTTTGCCTGGTAAATAGCATACTGTTTTTTCAGACCATTTCTTTGCTTTGTAAAGATTATTTTGAGCCCTTATCATCCTTCTAATTTTGTTTTGTCTGCAAATTTAATGAATGCTCCATTTTGTCATCTAGATTTTGTATTTTGAGATACAAAGATATCAAATTTACCAGCACAAAACCCTGAAAAACTGTATTTGATATATCTTTCCCCAACCACTGTAAGCCATCCATAGGTGCTGTTTTCAGGATATTTTTTTCTCTCCAGTTTCACTCCCAGCACATAATATTGTATTCAAGGTGCTATTTCTCTATCTTGTTGGAAACTGAGATAGTATTGGAATTAAATGAAAAGTAGGATATAACCTTTAGTATTTCATTTCCATTCTAGCATCTCTTGTGCTGTTGCAGGCTATCAGTGTTTTTGAGAGGCACCAGTTCTTGAGAAATACCACTGTCTTCTGTTATTTCTGTAATTTCTTCGCAGTTCATTATTGGTTCCTGTATCTTTCCAGGAACTGAAGTTGAGCTGACTGATACAGAGTAACTCCATGAGGTTGCAGAGTGGAACACGAGGTTCTCTGTGAGCTCCCAGGCCTGGTGCTTCCATGCCAGTGTGCTTTGTGGGGCTGTATATGGATCAAAAAAATACCAGACCTGATGGGTGCTTTGAGCAGCTGTTTCCAGGAAGCACCCGTGCCTGAAAATTTTAGTTGTTATTGGTTCAACCACATTGTTCAATGAACTTTTTATATGGATTTGTATTTTAAGGGTGTTCTTCACAGTGTAGCAAAGGTAGGCCTGCTTATCCCTTTCCTTTTCCCTGGCACCATCTCTTCCAAGCAATGCCTGCAGTACTGGAACTGTCAAATTTTCAGCTTTTGAGCATTGAGTGTATCATCTGATGGTTTTGGAAGCAGCATGTATCAATCTGACCTTACTTTCCTGCCTTGCCTGTCTGGCCAGAATGTTCCTGCTGATGGTTCAGGCTAAGCTCCTGCTGCAGCTTCCTGTCAGTGAGGCACTAATTACCTTCCTTATGTCATAATTGTTAATAAATATTATTATAAATTCTTTTAGCCTTTCACCTACCCTAGGTGAAATGAACTCATAAGATCTGCAGTTAATGTCTATGTTTAGATAGTTTGATTGAAGAAACTTCATTGCTCCAGCTTTAAAAAGGCAAGTAAATGGTTTGAGAATCATCAATCAGGGTTAAGGTTGCATCAGGCACCATGTGAGGCCATTAATTGCAGTTCTGTGCACGCCCTTGAAACCCAGGAGGTGCAGAAGTAGTGCATGTTTCAGTGTGTGTTGGACCTGCTCTGTAGCTGGGTTATGGCTCAGCTCTGAACAGGAGCTCTAACATGCCGTCCTTCAAGTTGATGTGGAGAACTGTAAGGAGCGCAGCAGGAAAAATGAAAACCACCAGGCTGTGTCCTTGCTCAGGAAGGCATTGTGGTTTAGGGTAAGGTTGGTGGCCACTGTTGGCTGCATGCAGACCCAGTGCTTGGTTCCTCCACCAGCTCTGCACAAATGTTAGCACAGGTTCTTGTCCCAGCCCCTGCAGAGCACTGGAGCCAGCTCTTCTGAGCCAGGAGGCTGCTGGCTGCCTCCAGGCCCCTCACCAGAGGTTATTCCCTGTTCCACTCCCCACGGTGGGGAGGGTCCGTGGCTGCCTCAGGTCTGGAGGAGCCCTGTGGTGTGTGGCGGCAGAGCCGTGGCAGCCTGGCTGTAGATAATGCTGGGGTCTGTCAGTGCAGCTGTCATTAGCACCCCGAGTGGCGCGTGGGGCTCATAAAGCAAATGAGAGAATCCACTTGCGGGATGCAGCGAGCCACATGAAAGGAGCCATTTGCTGAGTCATCTGTACCAAGGCAGAGTGAGAGGGCAGCCTAACCCAGCCGCAGCTTCGTTGAGTTCTTTTGCTAGCCCTAGAGGGCAGAGTTAAATTTATAGGGTGGGGCTAGTATGTGCTGTAAATGTTCCTCCTTCCAATGTGTTTTTCATTTGAAATATAAATATTAAAGTCCTACTGAAGTTTGAGTGCATTTGACATTCAAGAAAGGGATACTAGGCAGTTCTGTTTAAATCTTAATTTAGTTCAGTTTCTGGGCAATGGGTTAATCTTTACTCAGAAGCTATTTACCTGAAAACTTGCTCTGGTATAAATATGTTTCTTTCTAATTTAATGTTAGATCTTTAGTCTCTCATTTTAAGAATTAAGCATGTTGAAATAGCATTTGCATCAGATGAATTTGACATATTAAATTATCAGATCAAAATAAGCATGTTTAAAAGTTTCTACTGCAAGTTTGCAGAGAAGTAATTGCATTAAAAACAATAAAGAAAACAAAGTATGTAATACATATGCTGCTCCTAAGTTTCCCTTTTCCTTCATTTTTTTTTTCTTTCTGTAACAACATTAATACTTAAATTGTCCCAATTAGGCTTTAAAATTTATGCTTTAGCTTGTAAAATGTGACTCGTCTGGCTTCCCTTCATTTTGCTGCTTAATAACTGTCTCAAGACATGTTTTGCTAAGCCAGTGTTAACAGATGAGCATATTATTTTAGCAACCAGAGCTTTGAAGTTGCAAAGTATTAATAAGGGAAATAAAAAAATTGTAGACAGATGCAAAAGATGCAGTAGTTGGTGACTTTTGTCAGCCAAAGAATTTCTTTTGTCTCTGAGGCTGGAGCAAGGTTTTGGTTGTGTTGTTTTCGTTTTATTTTTCTTCCCTTTTTGATGCCTGTTGAGAGGATCTTCATGTTAGAATTTTCAAATTTTCCAGTTTTTGTGTTCTATGCATGTCTGCGTTTGCTTATGCTGCTCTTTCTTCCCTTTGACTTCCACATTTTCTTTTCATCTGGCAAATTTGAACTCGCTTCAGCTTGGGACAGCTGGGGCAAAATGAATCCCCACGAATAAAATTATAACAAGAAGAGCAAAGTCTGTGAATGATCCTTTGCTGTTTCCTGAGCCGTTCCAGCATCATTAATCAGCGCTGGTGCTGTGGAGCCTTGTGGTGTGTTATGTCGCCAGCACAGCAGCTTCTCCGTCCCTTTCCCCCACCCCCTGCGTGCCTACACAGTGGGGAAAACTAGAGAGGGAAGCCATCAATCTTCCCTGTCCTACATGTCAGCAGTGATTCTCCTGTCGACTTCCTGCTCTCTCTGTCGTGCCCACCACCTGTGTTTAGAATTAGCTCTGATGCTGTGGATCTCACTTGGCTCTTCACCTGTTCTGCCCCGAGTAAATGGCTGTTCAAATAAAGCAGAGCAGCTAAATGCTGTGGCATGTGAATATAACCATCACATTGGCTTGGGAGGTGATTTCTGTTGCAGCTGCTCTTGTAGTACTGTCATAATTTTCTGTAACATTGTGAGGTTTGGGTCTAAAATCTCCTGCTTTTGTTTCAGCCCAGGGTGAGTTTGTGAGTCAGTATTATATAGAAATTAAAATATTTATAAGTTATATTATAGATAGAGGCATAAGCCTATCTCTCATCTGTTAGGCTGCTGATATAAAGTCATTAACAAAGTCCAAAGAAACTAGTTAGTCCAAAGCTTTGTCCTTACCTTCAGGCACTCCAAGGATATAATTGGCAAAAGCCTCCTTTGAATTTGAATTTGATTTTGAAGATGTGTCTGTCTCCCTATGACTGGGTAGATGGAGAAGCTGACAGGCACCGCCTCTGTATTTCTAGGGCAGGATTAATGTGATCATTTAATGGTTTGTTGTGTTAAACAATAGGTCTTAACTAGACTCCAACCAGCCACATTTTTATGTATGCTTTTATGTAATTTTATAACATGCCCGTGCCAAAATAAAAAGAGAAAACAATCCTGAGAATTGTTTGTTTACTGGCAGCTTTCTCGTACCTCCTTGAATGGGCGCTACATTTCTCTGGTTTTAAAACCCAAAAGAGACTAAAGCATAGGCATAAGGTTACCCTATAATTGTAGCTTGTCTGCTGTCATTTCAAGTGTGTGATGGCAATATTTATGTGGAGTTGTAAAGAAGAGAGATTCTGAAAACCTAAGTTTTGTGAATGCTTTCACTTGATTTTATTTCTGTAACTCTTTGTGAAGGGGGAACTATTTTACAACTCATTTTACTACATATTTGAGATGCAGTTTTTTCTTGACTGTACCAGGCAAGTATGTGTATCCAACAGGTAAATAAATTCTTGTGTTCAGCAGTGTCAGAATTCATAAAGCTAAACATGAAATATATAGCCACGATACCAAGAATTGTCTGTAACATGGGATGCTTGGATCTGCATGGATGTTTTCCTTAATCAGCTTTGGTGTATCTTCCAGTTCTGGCACATCTGTCTCATGAGAGGGAATTATTGTGGTTTTGACTGCTGAATTGAGTCCTTGACAGTTGTAGCTCACCTTCCATACAGAGAAAAACTCTGCTTTGGTCCAAGAGAGCAGAATTGGACTTTTGGAAGCTGTCATCTTTTTTGTTTTGCATTGAAAATGGCTATGCCATGCTACAGGATGGCAGGATGAGACTTTAGCCATCCTACTCTGGGATAAGGATGAAATGCTTATACCTGATTATTTGTGAGCATTTGGATGTTGATATCTTTTCAGTACAAGGAATGGCAGTTGTTGATCTCATGACAAAAGGAAGGTTAGGTGAGAGAACACCTGAATCTTAACAGGTTTGGGACCAAGCTTCATTCGGTAATGCAGCTGAGAAATACACTGTGGTGTTTAGAACTGCCCTGCAGAGGTCTTTTAGAGAGAAAACAAAAGTAGTAGGTGCTAAGTCACCTGTCAGATGCAGCACTGGTAGCAGGCATGAGAATTAACATGCAGCACTGCTGGTGTAGGTGCACACACCACACAGAGTTAAACATACGAACAGCAGGCTCACACTGTGCTTACTACAGATGTCTGAATGAGTGAGTGCCTGTGGGCTCGAGCTGCATGTCTTGTGGCTTTCACTCTGCTCCATTGGGAAGTCTTCACTCCTTTTGTTTTTATCCTTTTCCAGCTCCAGTACTTTGGAGCACACAGCTCCCATCCCCTGACCTAACAGCTCCATTGAAGTGCATTCCAGCCCCATGATTTCATGGTACCAGGCAGAAGTCCCCTGCCACGCTGCTATGCTGCCCGCTGCTTCTCACGGAGTGAACAAACAGGGAACATAAACTCTCTCCAAAGGAGCAATGTTCTTTGTATATTTTTAGTGCAAGAAATCCAAGATTCATTTGAGGGTGTTTTGTGTGGGCTTTTTTTAATATAGACTTTTGCTAACACAATGGAATATTTCATGCCACCCTGTTTGCTGTAACTTCTTGTGCTTTATGTTGTTAAATGGAATCAAAGGAGTTAAAGATGAAAGACTCCTAGTCAACTGGTCCCTCAGCTGGGAGCCAGAATGGGTTTGTTCTTTGTAATGGATTTGCTAATGCTTTACTCAGGTTCAGCCTAGCTCAGTTTTCATTATTGGAGTTACTTATTTCTGTGAATTCTCTACTTCAGGTTAAGTAATTGCTGTGCTTAAACTGAATATAATACTGCTACTGTTTGCTTCTAATGTTTCACTTGCTATTTATTGACCTTATACTGAACAAACCTTTTGTATTTGTTTACCATTTGAACATACAAAGCACCATTAAAGATATCATGCTTGCCTTCACAGGTATTCTCTTTAATGGATAGAGAACTTGATTCTTTCTTTATATGAAACTGTGTCCATTTGACATTGTACATTGTGTATTTTCTTTTCAACACGTAGTGTGTCACCAGGTGCTAACTTATGTAGTACTGCAACAAACCTACCTTTCATTAGCTCATTGTTAGCCTTTGAATATTTGGAGTAAGTACAGTATTTGAACATACAGTTTATGCTGAGACACTGATGTCTTATATTTTCTTGGTGAAAGACATTCTCAGACTGCCTGTTTAAATGTCACTATTGCATTTTTATGTATTGAGTGTATTATACTCACATTAAGGGACACAATTTTGCCAATACATCCAATATGCTCATAATAACATTATCTACAAACTGGACAGTGATCTGAGAAGTTGAAAAGGCAGATAATGAACCTATTATGGGACACATCCAAAGCAAGCACTGCAGCTGCAAGGGAACTGAGTCTGCCTGACTTGGGGACCAATAAAATTTCTAGACAGAACTGTTCTCCAAGGGCTCAGGGTGTTGGCACTTCTTGGGTCAAGGTACCGGCATATGAGCTGATCTGTGCTGAGTGCACAGAAATTCCTGTGCCCTGGTATGACACACAGTTACCCCAGGGGGTAGAGCTGCTCCTGCACTGAAGTAGCACCAGCTTCAAGTCCCAGGGAAAAGAAGCAGTACCATCAGGAGACATGACATGTCAGGTGATGCTGTCTTTTACTAGACTGAAGTTGGAAGATGTGCAAGTTTCTGTACTGTGTTTTAATTTATCATCCTAAGATACTGTAATTGATGTGGGTCCGTAGTGGATTTCTGGCACGATGACATTTCTTAGCTTTTGTAACCGTGCAGGTAGAAAACATATTTTGTATGAAGTGACTGGAGTCAAGGCAGTAATAGCTTAATTAGTAATAATAGTAATCATCTTAACATGGCATTCTCTGTGCCTTCTTACAGTAAGAGCTGTATATCAAGAGCTGTATATAAGAGCTCTTTGGGGAAGCAAGGGGTGTAAAGCACAAGTGGAGGAAGAAATGAATGCAGGAGGGATGAAATAAGAAAATGGAGAGAAGGGCTCTAAGAATTATGGTCTGTGAAGAAGAGTGTTGTTAAACAAGCATATAAATGGGCACCAGAAAACAACCAGTTCTGTGGGGAGAAGTAATTGTGGGAAGGAGCATCAGGATTTGAACTTAGTGAGCGGAGATACAGACGTGAAGGAAGGTTATGTGCTCTGACAAACAACCAACTGTTCTGGGACCCCAGCAGGGGTAGAACACCTTGTTGCTGGTCAACTATTTCCTCCCTGACTTCTTATTATCTTCGTTAAGAAACATAGGAAGCAAAAAACAAATGTTATGCCTGTGAAGTACCCATTGCATTTCCTAGCAGCTGCTTTGGGCCTGTAGTAATAGAAGTACAGCTCTGAAGTCTAGTGAATCCCAAGTTTCTATAAGACTTCATCTCATTTATACATATTAGAATGTTGAATGCCTCCTTCTGCAAGAGAGCACCTGGCCCTTCTCAGTGTTAACAGGAAGCTGGCTGCAGTCTTGGGCCAGGTAGTGGCTTAGTGGGAGGCGAGTGGATTCTGTGAGGGGTGAGAAGTTCTCTGATATAGGTTCCTAGGAAAACAAGGAATCAAATGCCAAGTGAGAGATTGAGTATCATAACTCCATTTTTGTGTAATGAAGAAAAGAGACATATGGGTGGGTGGTCAAGGACTGAAACACAAGGACTGGAAGCTGGAATTGCTGTTGGAAGAAGTGGTGTGCTTTTCGTTGCTTCAAGTGACTACCTTGAAGCTCCTGTGCTGGAGCTTCAAAATACTTAAAAACTGAGTCAAGAATATACTGGAAGTCAAGAAGATATTTGGGATTGGGTGAAGAATTGCTATCAAGACTTAAATGTGTAGGCATTTATGTGAGCAGGGGAAATTAGCATGACAGCTAGCCCAAAGCTGCTCTTGGTATGTCAGCACAAACACTTAAACATTGGGTAAGAAAATTGTTTTGATTTGAAAAACAAGCTTACTTTAGAAGAAAAGAGATTTTTTCCAGCAAATTTAGAAAGAAATAGTCTAGGCTTTTCTGAGCTATACATCATGCTTAAAATTGAAAAAGTCCTATTCCGCTTGGAAATACTTTCTCATTAATATTTCGCAAGTCTGAGTCAAAATGAATTAAGTCAATTCAAAGTCCTTTTTTTAATAGTTAAATGTAATGGTACTTGGCCTTGACTTTTACTGCCATTTTGTGTGGTTTAATAGTTGTGTGACTTTTTTTTGTCCCACACATTTGTAAGAGATTCACAGAAAAGAAAACAGACTACATCAGTAAATAAATGCTTCCTGCTAAGTTATAGATGTTGCTCATAAAACTGAGCAGGAAAAAAACCGTGCAGCCACAGGCACAATGAAGTTGATGATCCTGCCACACAACTGAGTCTGAGAATTTGTATTGTATTTGCTGTGATGGAGAGGGACCCGCATTTATAAATTGAGCGGTCTTGCATGCTCTTGCAACTTGGCATTTTCACATAAAACATTGCTGAGCTACTTCTGAATATGGTGGAATTCTTTGGGAAGGTCAGGGAGGTAATTGATCATATGCTGACAGCTCAGGGCTCTGAGAAAATGGTCAGATGGAGGGCTGGGATACAGGAAAACAAACTTTCTAAGATGGTAACTGTCACTTAGCCAAGCTATACATGTTTCAAGCCTTTTAATCTTTGCTCACAACCTCAGCTTCTTAGTCTTTTTTTGTTTTTGCTGTTTCTCTGTGAACTCTTTTCCAGTGTTGGTCCTGATGCATGAACAGTATTCCAAGTGCAATCTTGAGCTGTAGCTGTGTTTCTTTGTAGAGATCTTTTAGAAATTCTATTGCTACCAAAATGGGGAGTTTCAGAACTTTGATGATCTCTTTCATTATTCTTTGACCTTTGGGTCAAGAAGTAGGTTTCTTTCAGGAGCTGCTCAAAATGTTCTTTGCAGCTAGAAAAATAAGACTTCAATATTCATGGGAGTTAAGATGGCAATCTACTGGGACATTGCATGAGTTTACAACACAAGTATTTGAATTTCTCTGCTCTGTGACCCTAAGTTTCTGTATCAGAGTGGATACAGAAACTGAAGTGTGGATATAGAAACTAAAGAGAAACATACAGCTTTGGTGCAAAAGAAATGGAAGAATCTACCTCTTGCTTTCTGAGACCAGCTTTTCACTAATCTTGTTTACAGCTGGTTTTTTTTTTTTTTTTTTTTTTGCATATGCAATCTGACAGATTAAAATTGTGGTAGTTGTTAATCTCTTTGCTGTAAGATAGAGTATTTAACTGACTTACTGCAATTATTGATTGTGAGGTCATTTATACATTAATACACTGAGAAGTGGGGAGAAGAGACAGGCATAAATGAGGCTTTTAAAATTACTTTAAAATACAAAAGAATCTGTCAAAAAAATGTGTGTGGTAATCTTGCCAATGCTTTGTCACAGAACATGGTCATGGATCGGATTTTCTCTGGTATCCAGCCGACTGGGACCCCTCATCTGGGTAACTACCTTGGAGCCATTCAGAACTGGGTGAATCTGCAGGAAGAGTGCAGCTCAGTGCTCTATAGCATTATGGACATGCACTCTTTCACCATGCCCAAGGAGCCAGCTGTCCTGCGCCAGAACATCCTGGACACCACTGCTGCCATCCTTGCCTGTGGGATTGACCCCAACAAGTGTCTCCTCTTCCGGCAGTCACTGGTGAGTGCTCCTGTTGTGTTGGATTTGTTTCTGATTAAGTGGCTTTCCACAGGTCTTAATGAATGAGTGTAGGATTGCTGAACTCCTTAATCGTGTTTGTGTTGGTGGACCTAGAAAATGTTAGCAGTGTTGGATTTTAAAGTTATCCCCTGCTGCAGTTTTGAAATTGTGAATGCTGCAACCATGACTGAGAAGCCCATTTAGGGATAAGTACACTAAATTTCTGAAGCAGAGCTAGGAGTTTGTACAGATTATGAGTAATATACTTCAAAGACCTCTTAGAAGACCACTAATTTGTCTCTGCGTCACTTTAATCACAAAAGGTTAACTCATAAACGCATAAACACGGCCTGTGTTTATGTGGAACCATAAAGGTAAGGAAAACATGTTTCTATGCTGTTGTATCAGCTATTGCCACTTATTCTGCCAGCTGCACAGTACTCACAAAGTAACAGGTGATTAACATGGTAAGTTTTGTATCAGTTCCACCATGATCATCAGGAGGTTACATCTTCTCTGGGGCTTACTTTCCCTTCTTTGCTATTACTTTCCCTTCTTTGCTATAACCTCCTTTTCATGCGGACGCTTTTCTATCTGATCTGGTAATTCATGTATGTAAACCATGTGCTTCTCTGGACTACCCCAAGGGGTACTGGGCTTACCTTCCCACTTGGCATATAGCTGTCACATGTTACATTTTCCTGGAACTCAACTTAGTTTCTTGCTTAATGAACTTTCTGTTACTGACTCTAAACTGGCAACGTTCTGTAATTTCCACAGACACAGATGTGTCATAGCTTCTGCTCTTGTGAGGACACCCACAAGTATCTTTGCAACAGAACTGCAAAGATGATGTGCACACAGGATCTGAATTTTATCAATGCAAGCTGAAATGGTATTGTATTCTCCCTTTCAACATGATTCTTTACAGGCAGAGTTTCCTGGGGTTGTTAAACTGTAAATGGCAATCATAGCTCTATATCCCTGGTGAATCATGAATTGATGAAGACAGATACACTTCCTGCTTCACTTTTCCTCTGTATTAAAAAACCAGTCTAAATAGATGAGCTCAGAATTCTAGTGGAAATATGTTTCAATAAATTCACCCCATTTTTTCAAATTTGTTTATAATTTTAAATATGTTACCAGCTTGGGTTTTAATTTTCCTGTACTCTAACTTGTCAGCTCAAAATGATGAAGTCATTAGCTGGAATAATCGCAAGGTGAGTTCCAAGCCAATGATGCAGTAAAAACCAGTCTAGAGAGGTTTTTTTCTTGTTTTCAAGCAAGTGAACAATTCAATTAGTTACAACACAGGATCAGTGACTAGATACACAGAGAAGACTCTTCAGCATGAAGGATAAATGCTTTGCAGGTTATGGTTAGAGAGGAATAAAGTGAAGGTTTATGAAACTGCAAGTGATATGTAGAAATTGTTTTGTCCACTGAAGGATGTGAACTGACAAATATCGAAAAAAGTTAAAACGTGGAAGATTCAACACAAGCATAGCAATGCATCTCACAAAATCCACAACTGGGTTACAAAACCCCATGACACAGGATACAATGCATGCTGAAATTTATATGAATTCAGAAAGGGACTCGACAAATTAATCTGAAAAATTGCTTTGGGACTGTTGCATATCTGAGCAGTCACCTCTACAGGAAGTGGTGAAACCACAGATGGGAGAGTATCCATGCTTTTCTGTACTTACATTCTTTTTTTTTTGTTGATTTCTGTCAGAGGTGGATATTTGATCTGTCCAGTGTTGCTTTTCTTATATTCCTATTGGTCTAAAAGCTAAACTTGTGCTCTTCAAGGTCTTGCTAAAAGCAACACTCAGGCTTCCCTTGAAGCCAGCAGATTATCTGTGAGGATCTTACATTGCACTCAGCCACAGAAAGTATGTTGTATCTTTCAAAATATAATAATGCAGAGATTGAATCTTTGAACCCCCAAAGAGAAAGTGTCAGACTCAGGAAATGATGGATCTTTGTGCTGTGCTTCTACGGTACCAATACAGTCAAAAAACAATGAAAACCTAAAATAGCTAAACTTGAACATGTTTTGCTTTATCAAACAAAAGTTTCCACCAAATATGATTCAGATTTTCCTTATGGTGGTTAGGCTGGCCTCAGTTAAATAGACTTTAATTTGCCTTTTTACCTTAATTTTTCTGTGTCCTTATCTGTCCAGATCTAATGGTCATTGTTCTTACTAAATCTAAACCATTAGATTAAACATTTGAGCCATGTCTGATGTCTTGAATATTATTACCAATACTTACCACACAAGTATCCATACAACTTTCAGAAATGACTGATTCTAGCATATTTTTGAAAGCTCATTGTCATACTGCAATCGGAAGAACTGTTCAGTTGTTTGTGAATATAGACTGTTTCAGGACTGGTTCAGGCTGAAGTCTGCTTCCCCAAACCAAGTCTGTGCAAGCTGTATGAAGTGGTCAGGTATACCCAGAGATCCACTGTGATCTGTTACATTTACATAGGCAGCACCAGATGTTTCTCTGGAAGCAATTAAAAGGAGTATCTGCATGCAGCTCTTGATGTGAGGAAAGGAGACAGGAACCTTGCTAATGTGATTATTGTTTTAGCATGATAATGAAATAGTATGTTACGGAATGTCATAATATCGAGATGATTGTTCCTAAAAATGAAGGTGTAAGATGGATTACAGCTATTGCTAATCAAGAAAGTTTATTGCTGGATTTTGATTGGAAATTTCTCAGATTGCCAAAAAAAAAAAAAAAAAAGGAGCTGACCTCCTTTTCAGCCACTGTAGCAGTCTCCAGGGGTGGTCTAAAAGAGTCCCACTTTTGTTTACAAACATTTGGCTGAGGTGTAAAGCAAAGTGACCAAAACTGATTGTATACTGAAATAGGGTGTGTGTACTTCCAGAGATAGCAGGAAAGCAGTGAAAATCCAGCCACAAATAGAAAACTGGATTAGGTATTTAATTATGGACAGAGCAGTTTTTTTCAATAGCAGATCAAACTGCTGAATGAGAATTCTCAGTAGCTTAGCATGCTGTAATTTTTATTGTATTTTGAGTTCTATCTAGAAGATTACCTAATTTGTAGATCACAGAAATACTTCTTTAATTACTCCTGAATGACATTTCTGTTCTTTTTTTTAAACAAACTTCATGCAAAAAAATGTATTGTTTAGGAACTTCTAGTTTTAATCACCAAAACCCACCACAACTAATGACTTTTTCTGTACCCTGATTCTGTAGCATTAAAGCAGAATGAAATTCTTGCACTACAGAAGTATGCTAGTAGTGGTGAGCGCCACTAAGGGAATTGCTCATGCATTCATTCATGTAAATGCTGTTGTGTCCTCTCACTTTCTCTAGATTACACTGGCTATGAGTAGTCTAGAATTGTTGAAAAAGGCTTGGGTTTTATTGTTCTTTGCTTGTTTGTTTGGCTTTCTCTGTCTGTATTTTGCTGTTTGTGTTGCTTCTCTGGAATATGTTGGCCATATGTGAAAAAATATAATGCTACTTGGTTTCTCAAAAGGCCTGTGCCTTTTGGTAAGGGTTTCATTTATTTTACTTACTTAGGCTTTTCTTTCAAATCTCTAATCCAGTGATATCTGAAATACCTGCCTCCAAAGTTTTCACACACTTTATCATCCTTTTCAATACAAGCAAGGGGCAAAAAGCTGAACAATAGGAATCACAGACTGACTGCTGGGAGAAAGTGTGGTGAGAACAGATCCCTATCATGCCTATACTAGGTCCAAAAGGTGCTGTTATGATAAGGATACAGGTGAAGTTCACTTGGAATCCCAGAACAGATTTCAGTTATGTCCTTGCCTTTCAATTAGAATTATATAAAAGTGACAAATTTTGCATAGGCAAGTTCTTTATTGTATTGTTTAGAGAGCATATGGTTTATGTTCTTTTGTATTGGATTTACAGCTAAATTACCTATAAATGGAAAGTGCTAGTAATTGGATGAAAATTAGTTTTGTATGCTTCAGAATTTACCATTTATAGATTATATTGTTTTAAAGCATGTACAAACAGTAAGTTAATGGCTGGCTGTATGTTTGGTCTTAATACATTGCTTTTCAACAAATATCTCCCACACTTCCATTACCATATAAAAAACTTGAATTCCAGCCTAGGGAAGTAGTGGCTACAAAGAACGACCGATGATAACTTGAAAATATTTAGAAGCAAGAAGGATGGCGATGAATAATTAGGGTAGTGTTTGGAACCACATTGTCTGTGAAGGGTTATAAACAAGCACATTTAATTAGAATATCTAGAAAAACAATTGTGGTGTATGTTGGACAGTAAAATGGCCTCCCAGTGAGAGAAGCTCTTTCATTACAGCTTGTTTAATTATATTTTCTCAAGTAGGAAGTTATAGAAAAGTGACAATTTTAGTAAGAATGAAAAACAAAAATAAATACATATTTCAAAATAGTGCATTTTTATTTGGACTACAGCTGCAAGATGTATGAAACCCTCTTAGAGAAAATAATGTCAAAATATGCTTTAAGTGGCTGCCTTTGCCTAGGGGGCATAAAAAAGAAGTTATGGAATAATGACTTATACAACATATCGTGACAGTATTAGAAGAAACAGAAAATATATTCCTTAAATTGTACCATAACTGATAAAAGCTGTAAGAGTCATCTTTCATAAAACTTAGATCTTTTATTAAAACCAAAAAGGACTATGGGGGGGTAAATAAGGAAGACAGTATGCAATCGGCACACGTGGTAAACTTACATGATATAACCCATTTTCTCTGATTCGTGGTGGGTACACTACACATTTCAGTTCTTACCCATAACCATCTTGTATCTCATCTGCTTCACAGTCAAAACAATATTGGAAACTTATTTTGCTTTTATGTGGTCTCAGGCTGTTCTTCCTGTCCACCTATCTGTTGTAGCAGACACATGCTAAGTGTCCCAAGGGAAACTAAAATTCCATCAGAGTTGATTCAGCAGGCAGTGCTTGATACGCTGCATGAGCACTTCTCTGAGGAGTCCTGTGAGTTTCTGGACAACATAATGTTCCGTTTCTGGGTGGAAAATTGCAGTTTTCATCCTTCTGGATAGGCTGATTTATTTTCTGAGTATAATCAGCTGCAGTATTCTTGCAGTGTGCAAGCAAATTGAGGCAGTAACTCTGGGAGGTGGGAATTTGCAAATTTGTCTTAGCCTTGACTCCAAAAGCCAAAATACAACAATATAAATGTGTGCACTGTTTCACTGCTGTTATATTCCAGAAGTATCCATCTGCTTTGTTTTGTGGGCAGAGTTTGAATGGATTCACGCTACCCCTTGTCCAATTTTCAGAGGGGCTGAAAAGCTTCTATTGCATCATAGCTTATAAATTCATTAAAGTACATTAATTTAGCACGGTCCATTGAAAACTTCCTGTCATAAGAGGAAGTATGTGACTGTTTAATTTAGAAAATTATTCTGCTTCTCTCATTCCTCTGTTTTCTCTCTCATGGACTGGACTAGACATAACTAGAGCTCAGTGGGAAGGAAAGTCATGGTTCACTGGGATTTCTCTTTTTTTTTTTTTCTTTTCTGCCTTAATTTACCTTCTTCATCTCATACTATTATGTAGCTGTTATATTTTCCTCTCTTCACCAGTCTTCTGGACACACCAGACTAATTTTTCAAACAGTATTGTGAGTTATACTAGGAGAATGTTTCTGAAAATAAGTTAATTTCATAATAAATAAAGGAGAGGAAAGGGTGCTTTGGACAAATTGCTGTGGTCTGTTGGGGTTTATAACCAGTAAAGCTTAATTCCAGTAGGAATATTCTTGGTCAGGTTCTTCAAAAAGGAGAGGCAGATCTTATTTCTGTATGTTTTAACCAAATATAAATAAGGATATGTGACTAAATTGTTCCAAGGTAAAGGTGAGAGGGGTAGATACTAACACATTTACTGACAATAACTAGATAACCACCTCCCAATTCAATACGTTGCTTAACATGTTCTTTAAATCCCATATTGCCTTTGTAACCATAAATTTATTCTACCCAATCAATTATTTCTTTGAACACAAATTTGGGATACTCTGGCAAATTTTTTGTCGTAAGAGTACCTGCACTGTGTGCGTTTTTTTCAAGGGTAGTCTATTTTTTTGTCTTGTTATGGTCTTTTTTTTTTCTTTAGCTGTGTAATATAGAGACACATTGCTAAGTATCTTGAACATATTGCCTTCAACCTTACACATTAATAAAACCTTGCCTCTTATTCAAGAAAAATGTGAGCATCATTTGCTTTTGAAAAGGGCCTCTTGAATTTTGCAGAAGCTCTTACTGGTACTTCTAGAGGACGCAAAAGTCCTAAAAAATGGTTTAATTTGTTTTTAAACAAATGGTTTAATTTGTTTTTGTTATGTAGGACTTTTTCCCTTCTCTGTTTCAATTTCTTTTAGGACACAGCTATCCAAATTACCTCCTGAGACTTTGTTTGTATTCTGTTCTATCAAAATTAAATATTTAAAATTTACTGCCCCTTTAAAATGTAGCCCTTAATGAGGTTACTCTGCTGAGGAAAGCTGTTTCCTCATGATAGTTGTGCAGCAAATTGGCAGTGCCTTACAGAGAAGGGCTATAGGTTGCAACTTGAGGAAGTCCATCCTGCAAATAAAACTCTGCATCTCTTTTTGCAGAAAGCCACTTCAGCTGCCAACACACAACTTTGTATTATAACCTCAGAAAGCTGAGGCCCAGTGTTGCTGATTTGCCTGCTTTCAAATCTGCTTCCACTATTCATGCCTGTCCCACTGTTCTTGAATCTCACAGCTTGCTATCTTCCTCAGCTGTATGTTTAATCATAAAAAGTCATGTAGAATTATTTGGACTAAAAGTAGCTACTGCTTTTCCATATATATATATATATATATATAATTGGCTGTGGCAAGGGAATATCAACAAGAATTTGGTAAGGAATAGCTAGGATCAAGGACAAAAAAATAGATTTACAGGAAGAAGGCCTGAGATTGTACTCCAGCATATAAAGCTCCAGAGATCCAAGTATGAAATGTGACCTGAGGTTAATAACTTCAAATGGCTGCACAAGTAAATAATGAAGAAGCTATTTGTCTTTAAAAAGGGAGGAGCAGGGTGCTCAGGTGAAGAAACAGAAGTGTTTGTGCCTTTTAGATAACTGCTCATTATCGTTTGGAAATGGTCACCTCTGTTGAATATGTGTGCTTTAAAAAAATTAAAGGAATCTGTGTAGGCAGCTTTAGCCTTGTCAGGCCACAGGGAAGGAATGTATGTAGTTTGCTCTGGAAATAACTCTTTGATTACTGATTAGTAAGCCAGGTTGTGGGGGATGCTTAATGTAATGGAGATTGAAGGAGGAAATGTATCCCTGGTAATAGCATAGAGGTGGCCATCTCAACCCTTTGAGAAATGTTGATAGTTTTTACAGACTTGTGTGAGATTTGAAAACAAAAATTGTTAAAATAAGCAAGAGCACAGAGCAGGAAAAGAGAGAGAAACTTGCTATATTTACTGAGAAGAGCAAAGGGTAGGATTTGGGCTCCCTGAGAAGGGGAGATTGCTATAGGGATATGGGTAAGAAGTTTTGGAAAATTTTAAATGGGAAATAGTTGAATTTATAAAGGGAAACAATAAATAGAGCACTTAAAAACTGTTATTCCTGGAAATATTTTCAGCAAGGCTGCAAGAAATATTTCCCAAGAAAATAATGTTTATACTGAAAACAGACTATTATATTTTTTTCAGGACATAAAAGTAGCTGAAGTTGACCTGAAGGATTTAATTGATAGCTGATTTTCAGAATTACCAGTGATTGTGACATTCTTGGAGCTTGGTTTGACATACAGTTCAGCAACTGTCACTGGTTGTGAGTTTTGTTAATTGGAGATGTAATTCTGGTTTTCTACCATTTGTATTACTTTTATACTGATGTACTGGGAGGAGAGTGCACACTGAGAAAATTATGTGTTCTTTGGAAAAGAGTTAAGTTTATTATTATCTGTTATCTTTTGAAAAACTGGGTGATCCTGAAGTACATTGTAGCTCTAGACAGTGGTTTGTTGTCAGATTTTAAAATACAAATGAATTTTATTAACTCTTCATTGGTTAAAGAGTAAACAGAATAACCTGAATTAATTGGAGCTCTTTATACTTTTATTTCTTGAAATCCTTGTTGGATTATTGGGTAACCTCCTTTAAAAATAAATTAAAAAAGCAAGCAGAACGCCTCTCTAACAGTCATACTCTTTTTAATGAAAATTGTGTGAAAAGTGATGTTTCTCTGACAAAGGTTTTCCTTGTGATGGCACAATAAACACTACCTAACACAATAGGAATCAACTGAAAAGCATTTTGTAGATTTATGCAAATATGAGATCTCTCTTCTCTGTTGAAAGAAAAATCATATCGCTATTGAAAGCCACATAGGCTGTAATGCTCACTTATTTTTTTTGAATGGCACAGTCAGCAGTCATGTTGCTCAGGAATTCTTGCTGGAAGCAGTTCTAGTCAACATTTTCCTTCATGACCTGAAGAAAGTAGTGAACAGAAGTTCACTGACAGTATTAAGTCCTTATGTGTAGCCAAATGCTATGCCAAGGAAAGGAATTCCAAAAGAACTCATAAAACAGAGTGGACAGGCAAATAAGGGGTAGAAGATCTTTAAATACTTTAAAACATCTGGGTAAAAGTATTCTAAACCTTCCTCACAAAATCCAGGAAAGAAGGTCCTGGAGTCATCATTGGCGGTTCTCTGAAATCATTGGCTCAGCACAAACAATTTTCAAAAGAGCCAATGATAAGTCATCATCACCACATCACCAGAAAGGGTGTTGTGAGTAAGACAGAGATGATGTTTTGTCACCATGCAAACCTTAATGTGCCCATTTTTTGAATACTGGGTGAAGGTTTAGAGTCTCCAGAATGAACTAATGATTTAGGTATGATACAAAGGAGAGGAATTCATGCCGCAGGGGACAGAGTAGCTGCCTTAAGAAGAAAAAAATCAGAAGTCAGGGTTGCTTCAGTTTGAAGAGGAGAAGGCTGAGGCGTATATGCAATCACAGTTCTGAAAATCAGAAATACACTGAATAAGGTGGATGTGGAATTGTTCACCAAATTGTGCAATATAAGAAACAGGTGGTATTCAAAACCAGTAAATAAACATAGATACATTAGTGGCTAAATTACTTCTTTACACATCAGGTTTAAGCCTCTGGAGCTTGCTGCTCCATGGGGTTGTGAAGTGGGCACTATCAGCTGGTTCAGAAAACAATTAGACATATTCCTGGGGAATCTGGGCACTTTACCAGGGCTGGGCCAGGGATAATTCTAATATTCCTTCTGATATTCCCTAGTGCAACAATTATGGATGCTGGAGAAGTTTCCTGGGGAATCTGGGTACATTACCAGGACTGAGCCAGGGATAATTCTAATATTCCTTCTGATATTCCCTAGTGCAACAATTATGGATGCTGGAGAAGTATGAGGGGAAGATACTGTAGGAAGCAGTAGCCTCCTGTGTTTGCCCCAAATACTACTCCTGGAAATAGGGCACAAGGCTGCGTTGCCTTTGTTGTGATCCAGTACAGTGTTATTTCTCACATTCTTGTGTTTTGGTTGTTTAATGAAGACATTTGCCTGCAGTTTTAAATGGACCTGCAGCAAGAAGCGGATGGAGTTTGTCTGGGAGAATGGCTTCTCCTGATTGTGATCCATGGATATTACTCAGTGAAAGGAAGAACAGACTGAGCAATTATTCTTCTGGTGTCATATGCATCATCATATACGTCTTCCAGTTTCATTGTATCAGATTTGTGCAATCAGTGTGATGAAATACTAAAATAGCTAAATGAGTAATATTTGAGCAGATGCCCCATGACCAACCAAAGGCAGCAATTACCTGCCCCTCTTGCCAAGTAAAACACAGTAGCTTAAACTGTGATTTAGTCTGACAAATGATTTGTGGTTTAAGCCTAGAACCTCCTGATTCACACACCAATACACAGTCAGTTACTTCAATTTGGATGATGAATGCTGACTCATTAGCCTCCAGTACTGAATTTTATTCCAGCTGAAATCTCTACCCTTTGGTATACTTCTACATATTATGTCCCCATTTTATCAGGCTTTTTCTTCAGCATATTCAGCACTTTAGTAATATTTAGGAGAGGACTGTTTGTTTCAAGGTGGGAAGTGAGTATGACTTGGTAGGACCAAGAACCGTGTATTCAACCCAACAAATACTGTTTAGATCACTTGGTGTTTTGGTAACTGATGTAATGTCAAATCCACTGATCCAGTGAAACACACGTGCAGTCTTGGCTGCGAAAGCAACATCTGACAGGGCTGAATCAATGACTGCATAGCTTTTAAAGAGGGTTCTTGTCAACACAAGTGCAACAGAGCACCATCTCCTCTCTGTCCGTGACTAGAAGAAAGAAATGAGAAACCACTTTCAACCAGATGGTGATTCCTTCTAGATGAAGTAGGAGTCTTGTGCTCAGTATTTTCCGTGAAGTTCATTTTACTCCAGTATTTTGTTGCACTTTGTCTTGTGCACAGAAGATTATAGGTCAAATAAGCATGAGGGAATTAATAAAAACCCTGAATCTGTGGGAAAGGCAGAAAGAAGGGAAAGAGTCAACCTGAAATATTTCTAACCACTGAGCTGTAGTCTGGAGGTTGGATACTTTTACACATTGGTCAACAAAGTAGTCCAATGACTGCTAGCTAGGAAATTACTGTATTTAAAATGTGACAACAAAAGAATTGCAATTAATAATCCTAGTAGTTCTTACTTATCAAGAAACACTTTTTACTGCCTTCTGTATGAGTTGTTATATTATATTGCAGGCATGAAGCTTTGAACATCTTTGAGACAGTTAGCATCCTCTTAAAGATTCAAACCTGCCAATATTGCAAAGAGTGAATCAAGTACTCAAGCAAAGGAGTTTACATGTGTGCTCAACTCTGCTATTGCTAAAGCATTTTCTTCCTTGTTTAGAATATGGGTGGATAGGATCAAGAACCTTGCTATACTATTTTGATATAGGGTATTCAATCCTGGCAGTGTCCAAAACTTTCCATTAGCTTGTCACTTGACCTTACTGAAAAAGTAATGTACAGAAATAAATGGTTTTCTCATCTTTGATGTAATTTATTCTTACTGACTTTGAGAAAATATGCATATAAAGGAGGAAGATTTAAATAGATTCTAACTTCATACTTTCAGGTTCCTGAGCATGCAGAACTTGCCTGGATTCTTGGGTGCTTAACTAATGTGCCACGTCTGCTACGTTTGCCCCAGTGGAAGGTATGGACAGTTTGGTAAATTTAAAAGAAATTTATGGGAATTGAGTAGAAATGTTATCCTGGAAATACTTGTCATGTATGAAGTACCAACTTTACCTTGGTTGTTCTTGCTTTAGGTTTAAGTAATTCTGTAGTCTTGTGGTGGAAGGGGTAAAACATACCTCTCCAGTTCTGTTCTTAGTGAACATTTTCCTGCCGGAAGCTACAGAATTGTGGTTTTGGCAGAGATTTGCAGAAAAACTGTGCTAAAAAGGAGGTTTGTTTGCTGTTATTAAACTGCTAGAACATTCAGTGTTATTTCAGTGCTTGTTTAATAATGCAGGAGTAATGGAAGATATTGCAGTGGAAACCTTGGGCCTTGCCGATTAAGGAGTTCCATAAACAGCTTTTTATTTTCCACTATAAAGAGTGGCTGCTCTGTAGATTTTATGGAAGAGTGTTCAAAAGAGGCATATGTTTGAAGAGGAGTATAGAAATTATAAATATTAAAAATGTGCTGAGTGATATTGTATCTTAAATGTTTGCCTTTATGAGTGTCAAATGTTCATCTTCTTAATCTTGGTGTTGCATTAGCCTGACTGCATCAATAGAGTTCTTACATTTAATTTCCTTGTATTTTATTTTGACATTTAGTAAGCAGAAAAAGACAGGAGAGAGAAGTATCTGAAAAAGGGGAAAAAAAAAAAACCCAACAGCTTAAGAGCAGTTTGGGCTTGCAGAGTTCAGAGCAGCCTTAAATACCTCCAGATGTTTTCTTTTTTCCTGTTTTCCTTCTTAATTAAATAAAACCAGTAAAACTTAAATACAGCAACCAGTGTTAATGCATGGCATAGATTAAAGCAAACCTTTTCAAACCTGAGGTTCTAAAGTTAAGCTCCTAAATCCTACTTTGACTGGATTGACTTTCCAGACCTACAGATAGGTGTTACAGGTGCTAGGCTTTGCAAATTAGGTTCCCTGAACCCTAGGCACTTAAGATGGAGACAGAATTCAGGATCTGTTGGAGACTGTGAGACAAGTTGAAATATATTTGATCAGTCCTAATGAAATAATTCAGATTTCAAGGGGGTTAGTATATTTAAATATTCCTAAAAGTAAAACACAGATATGTCATTGCTAGAACAGAGTTAGTGTTTGCACCCTGACTGTCTTGATCTAGGTGATCCATATCAGGGAGCAGTAGAGGACTTGAATGCATTAGGTAAATTGTGGGGAGCAGTGAGAACTGATGGAGACAGCACTGGACTCTGCCTGTGTAGGTCTGGCTTCTCCCAGCTGTCACTGGCTGTCCTGGTGACTGTGTGTGATCACTGTGTCTTGATCTCTAACACAGGTTAATACCTTTTAATATCTTTTTGTATCTCCATTATGAAGTGTTTCAAAAATTTATTGCTGAAGACACTATTTAAAAAGTAGGATTTATGTGTAATATCCAAGTTTAATAACTTAGCCTTATCGTTTTTCATTTGAAACCATTTCCATTAATATGGTTACAAACAGAAAACAAAAGAAACCCTATGTTCCCTTCTCACTAGAATATCAGAACAGTGTAGAGAAATTCATAAATGTAAGACATCAACTAGAATATATTCATAAGTAGTGGATTTTACTTGACACTGTCTTCTGTAGAGCTACATAATAAATTACTCAATTATTCAGAATTCTAATTAATTAAAATCACAGACCTTGATACCATCAGTCAAAAGTGTGATTCTTCTGTTTTTCTTTTCCAAACAGATGAAGCGTGCCAGCCAGAATAGCGAAGGAACTGTTGGTTTGTTGACTTACCCTGTGCTTCAAGCAGCAGATATTTTACTGTACAAGTAAGAGGCAGAATGTGAGCCCATGGGCAATGTCTGTTCAGCTACATTGGAATGAATGCCTGTCAGGTCAACATGCTAACTTATTGAGCAGGGGAGCTGGGTGTGATTAGATCAGAAGATTGGAAATGGATGACAGACAGACTCTTGAGTGGCTGGTTGAAATCTAGCCTGGTTAAAAAGCTACTGACAGGGCTGTAAAGAGCAAAATCTGGTCATGTGAGAATAATTATTAGGCAATTGTAACAGACTGATTTTTAATTATACATATTGCACATTCACACTGATACACTTTTTTTTTAAAGTACTTATGCTTTATTTTATGCAGTGTACTGTACTTAAACTGTCTGTATGTAGCATACCAATATTAGTGGGGGATTCTGTGTAGGCCAGTTCATACTGGTGAAAAAGTGAAACTTATTGACTGCAGCTTGTAGTGCCTGGCTAGTGCTGCAGTGGAAACAGCCCCTAGTGAGGGACTGGGAACTCAGCATGCCTGTAGCCTGGCTAATAGAACTTGTAGTGCATTGTAATCACTGGTTGTATTTCATAATATGATTTAAACTGTCTCAGTAAGTAAATGTTGAAGACAGTGCACCATATATGATTTTTTTTTTTTTATGTTCAGAGCATATGTACTTTGTAGCATTGTTCTGAAGGAACTTGTGAGTATTGATTGGGACGGAGAATTAACACAGAACTGAGGACAAGGATGTCAGGTCAGACTAACCAAGATTAACCAGCTGTGAATTCAGAAAAATGTATCTAGAGAAATTTCATGTTAATTGATCATAGTAGGGAAAAAGGGACTGTTAAAAGACCAAGAGATGGTATTTCTAATTTACCTAAATTTTAACTAAAAATAACAGGAAGCAAGCAAAAGGCAGAATTATTTTGAATATCGTAATGATTTTATTTGAAGTGAGTCCCATTTGATTGTCAAATATTTGAGTGATTTGAGCATCAAGTATTTAAGGGTGAAATTTAGACAACTTTATCAGAAATCACGTTGTTTTGATTGAGCTCAACCATGTCTGTCTCTTCCATCTCTAATAAGATCAGGTGTTTCATCTTTCCTTAGCAAAGCCAGTGGTTTGTTGGCTACTATCTGTATTAACAGCAGGCTGTCCACCCAGAGCACAAAACAAGGAATTGAAAGAGAAACAATATCTCTTTGAAGAAACTTGACTTAATGTCTTTAATAAGAAATGTTTTAATGTAAACAAAATAATATGAGGAACAAGAATTGGTGAGAAATGGAAACACAGGAAGGGAACAGCAGTCATGAAGTAGAATTTAGAGCTGGAGGAGGGGGAGAAACAGTACTAGCTCAGATGAACCAAGGATCAAAGAGACAGGAAAATGGACAGAAGGTAAATGCACGACAGAAAGAAGTAAAAATAGCACCAGAATAGAAAAAGTTTTTTTAAAAGCCAGCAAGGAAAAAGGCAAGGAATCGTGCAGAAGCTTTTATGGAGATAATATGTTTTCTGTTTAGTGGCAAACTTTGTGAATATGGAACCATTTTGGCATATGGAAACATTTCTTTTGACCTGCTTAAAGTATATTGATTATGGTAACTGATTTTCTCTCAGTTATAGGGCACTGTGCTTTCCTATTGATTCCTACTGTAACTGTTTTTAGGTTGCCTTGCTGGCTGGTTGAGAATAAAGGTGGACAAATTGATTCCTGGATGTCAGCCCAGTAATTCAGAATCGGAAGGAAAGCATACCATGTTGATCTGAAATTTTCTGGGAACTTAAAAGATGCATGGTGAACTTCCTTATTTTGGAACATGTCCAGTATTCATAGCTGAATACCCTGTAAGCCTTAGGAAAAAAAATCTGCTGGGGGATGGGAGAGTAATCAAAAGCTGGCAAGATTTCAAGTCTGCCTCATCTAAAAGAATCATACATTTTTAGCAAGTATGATTAACTGTGGGAAAGAATCACCAGGGGAAGTAATGGACTCTTCACCTCCTCATGTCCTCTGATGCAGATTGCGTTTCCCTCCAGAAGTGTGTTCAAGCCATTGAGTTCAATACAGAAGATCAAATTATCCTTTGAATCCTCTAATAACTCTTGTGACAATAGAGGCGCTGGACCACATGATTTATACAATTGTGATGAAGAAGAAACACTCTCTTCTTTCCTTCCCTTGATACATCCTCAGTACTAACTCAACAGCAGTTATGTTTTCCTGAGACTTGACATGACAAGCTGCCTGCACTTTATGCCTTGCAGATCTTTCTTACTTTTTTTTTACACTATAGCATGTGCTCTTTGATCTCTAAAGAGGCAACAGGAGATACTAAAGAAACCTTTCTTTGAGCTGAGTTTAATGAGTTGCTCTTACAGGTATCTTTGCCATATATGTCTTCACAAAGGGCTATTTTTGGCCTTGGTTATGTGCTTCAGTTCAGCACAAAAAGCAGAGTCATCCTTGAATATGTTCAGTTTGGGATCTTGCTCCCACAGCACCTTTATCTAGCTGGGACTGAGTGTTTGGCTCAGTCTGGCCCTCAGTCATGGCAGAAGCTGTTACAGTCTTGAGTAACATTTCAGCAGAACCAGAGAGCTTTGCTGAGTTTCCTGTATCTGTCTTTTATTAAAAGGTCAACACGTGTTCCTGTTGGAGAAGATCAAGTCCTGCACCTGGAACTAGCCCAAGATATAGCACAACATTTCAACAAGAAATATGGAGAATTCTTTCCTGTGCCCAAAGCCATTTTAAGTGAGTTGGTTATTTTTTTTCCCTTAACTGCACTTCGAAGTTGAAGATGGATTTAAACATTGTGGAAATAGTTTCAGGGACCAAGAAAAGGGGGCAAACTGATATTAAGGGAGTGGAAAATTAAAACCTGGCAAAAAGAGCCTAGAGGCTGTGAAAATGAACTCCCAAGATAGATATAAGGCTTTAGAAATCCATGGTTGAGGAATGTACGTGACGTCTGGTATTCTAGTCCAGCGGGCCAGATGCACTCTGCTGCCAGTCAGCCTTGCTCTTCAAGCACTGGACTTTTTAAAAAAAGTAGGGTCTCTATTCCATGTTGCTCATTCAGGAGACATGTAA
This sequence comes from Melospiza georgiana, assembly GCF_028018845.1. Lineage (NCBI taxonomy): Eukaryota > Metazoa > Chordata > Aves > Passeriformes > Passerellidae > Melospiza > Melospiza georgiana. The sequence continues at coordinate 81,339,819 of NC_080431.1, forward strand.
GCAACAAGGCAACAGACCTCTAGCAAGCAGAATTCTTCAGTGTCCAAGTCAGAGATGTTTACTTTAAGGTTGCTGAACAGCCTGTTGGGTTATATGTACAGTGCTCCAATTTTTTTTAAGGGTGTTTAATATATGCTTGAGTATTTCAATATGTGTCTGTCACAGAGCTTAAGACTTTACGGTTTTGATCTTAGTCTCAAGAAGACTTACAAGGAAAATCTTCTCGGCCATTTTTGAGCTGTAAGGTCATAGGCCGGGGGGTGAGGAGGAGTCAGATGGCGCAAATGGCATGTTTGCTAAGAAACGTGAAGAATTGGGCAAGGATGAAGCGCTGCATCTTTGTTGTAAGTAATGTAGAGGAATGCACAGCAGAGACCTTCGCCCCCAAAAGGGCAAGGAGCTCTCACCTTAGAAAAGACAGGCAGTAATAAAGCTTTCTCAATTTTCAAGCCTCAGTGACAAAAATTATGTTAGACCTGGAGTGGTGTTTTGAGAATATCAGGGATTGCAAATGCTACAGTTTCTAATGGAGTACTAAACACTATAGAGACGAGCTGAGTGTAGCCTCTGATGCAGGTGAGACTGTTTACCATTAAATAAAAAGCTCAATTTGGAAAAAAAAAGGAAAAAGCATTTCATTTTGCTCCCAAAAAGTATTCCTTCTTAAGTAGTACTTCTGAAGTACTACTTCATAAGTATATGCAAACCAACAAAACATCCTAGATGGATGGAGAAGGTAGGGGACCTATTCAGACTCACTAGCTGTAGACAATTGAATTACCTGGACTCTTTCAAATTTGCAGAAGAGACTCTTCCAAAAAGTGATTTCAGAACAAAGCACTTTCTGGGGCAGTCTGAATTGTATGCTGGAAGAACCCTTATCCTTTCACTGAGTACATAGGCCATCTATGAGCAGTATGCAGGTAATTTTGTTGGCTGTATTAGGTGTGTAAAAACAACTGGTATAAGTACTCTGTAGATAAGTGATACTTTAGGTACTCCATGAATGATATTTCTTGGTGAAAAACTGAAGCAGTGTGGATTGATGCTGTTAAAGTACTTTGCAATATTCTCCTAATGCCATTTATCTGTTTCATGTACATGCATGTATCTTAGCAGTTTGTACAACACCCACACCTTTCTTATCTAAACAGTGCTTTACATCTAACAGAGCTGGTCAGTGTTGAGTTAGAGAATTTTAATAACTGTTTTACTGAGATTTAGGAGAATTTGCAAGAGATTTTGAGTGGAAGAGTTTCCTGAAATAAGGAGATTAGCTGTTATGGGATTCTATTTTTTTTTTTTACCAGTGGAGTTAACCTGTTTCTCCGCTGCTCAAAACCATTCAGTAAAGTGCAGTGATAGATGAGGGAAAAATTTGGGGGCAAATCAGCATGTAAGCCACATAAAATATTAGAAGTAGCTCCAGCAGAATTTCCTGCTTCTTGAGGATGGGAGAAATGGAATGGGCTTCATTCAGCTTATGAGAGGAGAAAGGTGGCTTCTTAGAAGGACAGGAAGGATGCAAGGACTAAACAGAACATACATGATTGTGCTCACAGTTCATTTTCGAGCAAGAATAAACAGCTTCATCATATAGCTGCACACTGTTCTTAGCAATTGTCATAAGAAACCATTGTCTATGCTCATAACTTTTTGTTTTTAAAGGTACAACAAAGAGAATTAAATCCCTCAGAGATCCATCAGCCAAGATGTCCAAGTCAGACCCGCAGAAGTTAGCCACCGTTACCATAGCAGACAGCCCAGATGAAATAGTGCTGAAGTTCCGCAAGGCTGTGACTGACTTCACCTCGGAGGTGACCTACGAGCCCGCCGCCCGCCCCGGTGTCTCCAACCTGGTGTCCATCCACGCCGCAGTGACGGGGCTGAGCATCAAAGACGTGCTGCACCAAGCCACTGGTCTCGACACTGCTCACTACAAAATGGTGGTGGCAGAGGCCGTTATCCAAAAATTTGCACCTATCAGGAGTGAAATCAAGAAACTCCAGGAAGACAAGTCTCATCTGATAAAGGTTTTAGAGGATGGAGCAGAGAAAGCCAAAGAACTGGCTGCTCCTATCTATCAAGAGATAAGGAGATTGGTGGGATTTCAATAGAAGCTGCTGAGTAGTTGCAAGGACTTTTGTATCATGGGACAGAGATTTTGTTATTTATAACAAAATCATTTATTAATTATTAATCATTTTGGTTTAAAACAAAAACTTTTTCTCCTGGATGACCCAAGGAGAATGTTGAAGGTGATTGCATTAAAAAATGTGCATGAAGCCAGGTATTTCCTGTGGGACCAGCATTAAGCTTGTCTGGCTAGGCAAAGAGGGAGGACAGAAGCAATCACAATTCACAAAGAAATTGTGCAAAAGCAGATTATAAGGTTGCCTGTGTGGGTTTTTGGATTTTTCCACTGACCACTGCAAGAAGCTGAAGTGTAGGTAAGGTGATCAGAATCTAGGAGAAGGATTTGTAATCCCCTCAAGAACATGCTTAGTGTATGTGCTGTTGTTACAGAGGGACAATTTATCCTACTGGGGGTTATTCAGCTTTGATATAGTGATTGAACATGTTCTTGGATAACCACAATAAAAGCAGAGACTTAAAAATAAATGCTCAGGATGACGAAGAGGGAACTTACTTCTTCTTCTTATAGTTTCTTCAAATTCAGTGTGAATTATTTTTTTGTATCTATGTAGTTGGTATGAAGTGAATTTCACTTCTGCCATTTGTGCCATCCTGCTGGTCAGGTCTAAGGTGCTTCAGTGAAAAATGACATGTGCTTCAGCTGCTCCTGTTTCACCTGCTGTTCTGTTTAACAGGCAGCTCCAGGATTTTCAGTTCAGCATCAAGTCTAGAATTGCTTTAAAAAAGGTGTAGAAGAGGAGATGTAGTCCTGAATCAAAGAAATCTTGGGTTGAGAATCAGAGAACTTTCTGTAAAGTTTACAAAATTGCTTCTTTAGAAAATTGTGCTAAGGTCAGAGCCAGAACAGAGTTAAATAGATCCTTTTGGACTCTTCACTACTGAGCCTTGAGAAAGTGTAGTGATGGGAAAGCAGTGTTAACCTGCCCTGATCTTGGGCCTCCCAAGATCCACAGACTTGGACTCATGGATTGTGGCACCTGTTGGGGAATGTGTGGCAAAAGGGGATTGCCAAAAGGAGGCACCATGTTCTGAAGAGGGGTAGTAGTACATGTTAAAAGGTAATGAAAGCCCTACTGATCCTGTGCCGGCATATTTAGCTGTGTCATTACACTTCATAGTGCTGTGTATGAAGTTGCTGTACTTTAAACTGAGTTAATCCTGTGCTCTGGCAGCTCATAATCATGCTATGCCTGTGGCATTGGTCATGAAGGATTGCAGTCTTACATGACTGAGTTAGTAAAACGTGGGAAGGGGGTTCTACACTGTGCAGTTAGTTAGTTGGTTGTTTTGGGGTTTTCTAAATAGCAGTATTTAGTTAATTATAGTGAGTTAATTCAGAAAGAAATATTTAATGTTCCAAAACATAAAGCTGAGGACTGAGAGTCTCCAGATTTGTGCTGAGACCTGTATTTATTTGTTAGGGATCTGAAGAAGAGAACTGCCATGCAAGAGCTTGATGATGACAGATTTTCTAAAATTAGTCAAGACTAGAGAAGCAGAGTGGATGGAGACAGACTGATTGGAACCAAACTCAGTGTAGACAAGCCTAAGGTAATGTCCTCTGGAAAGAATAAGTATATTCAAAAATTGTCCCTGGTTTTAAATATACTGTAGTGGATAAGGAAAGAATATATTATAACTGTACATATTTATGTAGTTTTACAAAACTTTTTGTCAGTGTAACAGCTGCATTAGAGCACTAAGATGAAAAATTAAGGTACACAATTACTGCTGCTTCCTGAGTTGGCATAAAATGTTTTCTGTGGCGCTTTTTAAATAGATTGATTTCTGCAAAGGTCCCACAGTATGTACCTTGAGAGAAGCTAACCCTGTCCTCATGAAGACTCTGAAAATCTTTATTACTTGCATATCTAGTTTCTACCTGTACCTCTTTTTCACTAGCAAAGATAGATGCATATATTCAAAAGACAACTCAGAGTTTCAAGGTCTCTTTACACTTCTGATACTCAAATCACCTAATATATAGAGTTGCCATTCAACACACCTTCTCTGCAGTGGAAGGAAAATAGGAGCATTCATGGGAGAAGTTGACACCAACAGGTGATTTTGGTTTGTTACTTAAACTGTTCTGAGCAATCTTTCCAAAACTGATAGATTCTTTTTCAGAAAATCATGTAAGTAGAGCAAGAAAAAAAACTTCAATAGAGCCTTTTCTTGGAGGTGAGGATTTAAGGCGTTACATATTTAGCTGTGTTTCAAGCAAATTCACTATTTTGCCTCTTTTTCAACACTACATTGGGGGTTTTTCCTTTCCCCTGTCAGTCAAACAAGTCTTATTTGCCTGAGCTATTTCCTACCAGTAAGGAAATATACTTTTTTTTTTATCTTCAGAAAAGTTAAACTTGTGTAAAATGAGTATATTAACCTACTGATGGTTGACTAAGCTTTTCATTTTAGTTGTTTCTGTGGAGGAATTCTCAAAATAACATGTGTTTGCCCAGTGAAATAATCTCGATTCCATTAACAAGCACGATCTTTAGAATCCCTTGAGAGAAGACAACAAATGTAGATGTTTGCAGGTATCTGTTGCCTATTTCAGTTTTCTTAGAGCATGTTTTTTTCTGCAAAGTTAACCATCTTGGCACTCAGGTGGTTTAGCTGAGTTTGAAGCAATGAGTTGATTCTAAGCTACTCTCTCCTCTTCTACCTCCCTGTTTCCCTTTGGGAATGTCTTATAAGCACCCATTCTGTATAGGGTTCTGTGGCAATGTTTACTAAGAAAAGCAGTTGAGTTGGAATAGCTGTTTAGGGAAAAATTGTTGGAGAAGACATGATGCTTTATGTTTCATAGTTATTTGTTTCACAAAAATTTGTTTCACATAGTTATTTGTTTCACACAAACTCTAGTGCTGGGGATTTAATGTTTGTTTGCAGCAAAATAGGTGCACTCCTGAAACACATTTTCATCTTTGTTTTTTTCCGAATCACATCCTCTAAGACTTCTCTGTGATGTCAGCTGAAGTGCAGTTGGTGGGGAGTTTCTGCAGAAGCACACTCCTCATCCCAGCTGCAGAGTGGTAGAGACATGCCCTGTGTTATTGTAGGAAGTCACTGTAAGGTGTTCTTCCAGGACAGAGTGAGAAAAAGATCCAAATATGTATTTCCTAATTGAAGTAAAAAGAGTCAAAAGGTGGAGAGGTATCCTTACCCTGTGCTGTGTAGCTCACTGAAGAAAAGGAAGCAGAAACAATGATCCTTTATTTAGAAGGTATCAGTAATTTGTGCCTTAGACTCAAAATCTCCTCTTTTGCATTCCTGTATGTTAGTGCTCCTGGCCCACTGCAGATCCCAACCACTACATATGCTTCAGACATAGCATCTCCTGGTAAGACTCACTCACCTTTAGAGATAAAACATCAACTCCACAGTGAATTAGTTGCAAAAATCTAACAAAAACATTTATACACTTGAGACATTCATTTTTCCAGCTGGTTGTTCCTAGGAAGTCATGATATCACATAGTGAGTCTCAGCTCTGTGCTTTCAGTTTAGAGCACAGGGTTTACTGAGAATTTTAGATTCAAGAACAATGTTTTCTGCAGCAGAGATTCCAAATGATGGTTGGCCCCATAAATTAACTCTGGGACTGCTCCAGCATACGTTCCTGCCTCAAATAGCTGAAGTGCGTGAATATTGTACATTATACTGGAATTTAATTGTAACTCTTAAAGATGATACTTAGTTTTCAAACACCGTGACCTGGCTTCTCAGATTCCCCAGAAGGCTTTCTGCATAGTTCTGATTCAGTGTGAGTTTATCTACAACCAGTTCAAGCACAGCTCCTTTGCAGGATTATGGCTGCATCCATTAAAGGCTAGAGAATTTATCAAAATGAGCTGAAAGTCTAAGGAAGGACAGTGAAATGGGATCCTTGGGGACTGACCTGCATCTAAATGTTTTGGGAACCGTAGGTTAGCAAAGCAAGTGTTTTCTTATCCTTGGTTAGGGCCATTATGATCCTGCCAACAGTGTAGCAGTAAATACTGCTGATGAAAGTATGTTCTTTCAGCAGTCCAGCTTGGTTAGATTTACGTTCAGAACAAGGGATGGATCTTTCACCATTTTGATCTATGCATTTAAGCTCCTGGATGCTGCCTACCTTTTTTTTTTTTTATGACTGGTGGACTGCTGCACAGAGAAATAGTCTAGCAAGTTGGTGGAGGAAACCTAGTGGAAAAGGGGTTTTGTTCAGGAAATATATTGTCTGTTCTTGACAGGAAAACAAAACCCCTCTTTCTGCTGTGTTGGACTGTCTAATTTCCTTTTAATTATTTGATCTGTTCATTCTTTCTAGGTAAATTCGACAGTAGCTGCAAGAAGAATGTCAATATATTGTGTAGTCAAAAGCCTTGAAAGGACCCATACATCTCTCATCATTTCTAAAGTCTCTTACATAGTGGGGCTTTACTGTTAGCATCAGCCAGTTTTGCGAAAAATGCTGCAGCAAAACTGTAGTCATATGTGACATTAATTTATGTGCTTAAAGCTTTGGTGTTTTGGTTTGGATTTTTTTTTTTGCTCACTCAGCTGTGACAGAAGACTTACTAAATATTGAATTCCCAATGAAGCTTTTTATCACACAGTTCTGTCCAGATGACAGCTGAAGTAATGGAAAATTCTCTTTAATATCACAAAAGATTCTGCTCTGATTCTGTCTTTTCTGTTATTCTGTTGGTTGTGCTAATGGTCATATTGTGGAAAGTTTGACATGTAAGTATTTATTGTGTGTCAATAAGAAATAATTTTACCTGCAACAGTCCCATATTGTTATGAAAATGGAAGATTCACTGATCATTTCACTTGTAGGCAGCTACCTCGGTGTCACAATTATTTTATATAAAACCAAATGCCAACCTCCTGCACAGGTAAAGTAAATAGTTTAACACCTGGGAAGATGTTCTGCCACTGTTGTAAATTCCTGTCACAGAACACCATGACTGAAGATGAGATTATCCACTGCAGGAGTGGGCTCGTGCTGCCTGTGGACATAAAATTAAGCACTGAGCTTAACGTCTGTTGTGCTGTCGTGCTCTCAGCATTCCAGCATGGCTGTGAGATGGGAGCAGAGCAAATCTGTGCCACACCAGAAGGCTCAATCAGTTCCAGATGTGCTGCATTTGCTGTATGTGCAAGATGAAATGTCAAGACAAGAGTTGCAGAACAAAAATCCTTAAAAGTTATTAAATGTTTGGAAGTAACAGCATGCTTGTAAAGCTTGGCTTATAAAGCCTGTGATAGCATGGTCTTAGCCTCACTCATAGAGCTGACAGGAGCAGTCACACAGCTGAGTGTGATGGTGGCATAAGGTAAGCCATCTGCTTCCTCAGTACAATAGTGTAAAGACAGTGTGAGTCTAATTTGAGGGCTTACTGGATTAACCCTCACAGGTGGGAAATAATAGCTTATGGCAGAGCAAGGTAGTACCACATCTCTCTTGTGTCCTGAACCATTCTGAAACCAGATGCTCACAGCTCAGGTGGGGACACAGAGCATGGAGAAGATGCTGTATGGACAGTGTCACTTGTCCCACGTGCTGTTGTATCTATGACTCTGCAATTCCTCCAGTTTCAGTTTGGCGTGACTTTATTGTCATCCACCAATGTGAAATGATGTTCACATGCTGATAAAATCAATGGAACTTTGGTTTAAACACTGGATGTATGTTCTCTACTATCTTTGGTGAAAAGTTCTTTCCTGATGCCCCAGGATTTATAGAAAGAAATCATTAAGGCAGATAAGAAGAAACTTACCAAAACAAGGCTACTTTCTGGCATTATCCAGAGTTTCTGGTGTAGGTGGTTTCTGGCTTCATTCACCCTGTTTACCTTCATGCTTCATCCCCTAAGCCACATCTTTCTCTGAGTAAAGTAAAACCTGTATGTTCAATGTTGTGAGACTGACTTTTTATTGTGACTGGAAACAGTTTGTCAAATATATTTGAAGAGTCTCTTCGTTTGCTGAATGAATAACAAAGATTTCAATAAGTGCCTCTTGAGTGTTTAAGCCAAGAAATAAATGTGAGTGGGTTGGGGTTTGCTCTGCCCACACTTACTCCTTCATGGCATGCCTGGCAGATGTTCCTACAGCAAGAATGGGAAAAAGAAATTTTCTCCTTAGGGTTGAAGGCCGAATGTAAACTGCGTGTGGCAGTGTGGCATCCATTATTTTTAGACAGTCCTTAACTTTCTCTTATATCTGGTATATCTGTTTGCACACCCCCAAAGCTGAAATTGTGTGAATATTCAGGAGGAAGAAGCCCTGGATGTGAATGACTAAACCCATTTCTGTCTCAGAGCTGCTGTCTTTGCTATGCATGAACATTGGCACACAAGGAGGAAGGGCCTTGCTGCTTGGGAGAGGATTCCTGCTGTCACCATTGAGACAACTGATCGAAACTGTGACACTCCTACTGAAGGTTTACCAACATGAACCCCCCCTAGAAGGAAGCTGTGAAGTGGATGAATTTACTGTGTACACCACGTGAGTGCTGCAGGCTCTGTAGTGTCAGTGTGACCTGTTAGGAAAGTATCATTTTGGTGTTTAATAACCATTGCCAGAATGGCCCAAGGATGGGCTGGGATTCTGACGATCTCAAATATCGTATGGGGAAAAGCTGAAGGAGTTGAGCTTGTTCAGCCTTGAGAAGAGATGTCTGAGAGGGGGCCTCATCCATGTCTGTGACTATCTGCAGGGAGGCTGTCAAGAGGTTGGAGCCAGGCATCCAGTCACACCATTCTTGGTGCCCAGCACTGGGATGAGAGGCAATGGACAGAAACTGATGCACAGGAAGCTCCACCTGAACACAAGAAAACTTCTTTACTGTTCAGGTGCACGGGAACAGATTGCCCAGCGTGTTGTAGAGTCCCTCTCACGGAGGTATTTCAGAACTGTCTGCACACAGTCCCTTGCCATGTGCTCTGGGATGAACCTGCTTCAGCAGGGAAACTGGAGGAGCTGACCTACTCTGATCCCTGCCAACCTGACCCATTCTGTGATTTTGTAAATTAGGATGTGTTGCTGATTTGTATGTGAGTTGTTCTGGCTCCCCTGAAGATTAAATGTGCTTTTTTGGGAGACTTATGTCTAATGGGCTTAATTTCTACAGAGATATTGTTAAAATAAACTTTGGAGTTCCAAAATATCTGTGTAGCTTAGCAACAAAATTGAAGTGGTGAGCTTTGCTGCTTTTTTAATCCACTTTGCTTACCAGCATCACACACTGACAGGGGTAGAAACTCCACTTTTTTTCTTCTTCAAGCCAACCAAGTTCTGACCCAAAGGGCTTCACTCTACTTTCTGCTTGCCTTTGAGGAGGTGGATTAGCTTGAGTGTAAATGTTGTCTTTATGGCTTATGAGGATATTTCAGTAGCTGACGAGTGGTTTGTCAAGTGAAATCTCTGGGTGGCCTGAGAAGATTTAATGGACGCTGCCAGATTTTGGGGAGAATGCTTTGCCTCTCTCCAGTTAAAAAAAAAAAAAAAAAAAAAAAAAAAAAAAAAAAAAAAAAAGTTTAATGTAGTTGCAGATGAGAATTTAGTAAATAGAAAAAATTGAATATTCCCTGTCTGTTTTATTGAATGTATTGCCACAGCTTCATAGAAAACAGCAAAATGTGCATCATAAAGGGTATTTTGGTGTAGTGTTTTTAATCTGATTTGAGCCTTTGTTGTCTGCCTTGCAGTTTTCTGTTCTTTTACTTCTTTCTCTGGAAAAAGAGTTTTGCTCTTTGGTTAAGCAAAGAGAACCTAAAAACATGTTTTACTTTTTATTTCTCTTTTGCTTTTGAGCAGGATGCTTAACTTAGAGCAGGATGCTTTGCCTCAGTTTCCTCACCATAAATGAGGCATAAGAGATTTCATTACACATTTATTGGGAGACTAAACTAATATTTACCAAACATTTTCAGCCTTCTAATCCAAGATGCCCTTGCTTGGCACTGAGGTATAGTATTTCTTCCTGTAATGCTCTTTTGGTGATACTTATGGTGCAAGTAAACAGTGAAAAGTGCCGAAGGGCAGACAGTTCAGTATAGGCTAGTAAATAATGCATTTAGTGAAAGTATCCGAGTTGTGTGCTTCGAAGAAATCTGTATGCTGTTGATTTCTACCTTAATACTCTTTGTTGTGCTGCAAAATACTTGAAAATGTCCTAATCTTTGTCTCCTCCTTGCAGTGTGAACGTAAGGGCCTCTCCAAGTATCTAATATCTAAAGAAAGGTAATTCTGCTACAGGGACGGGAGACAATAATTACTAAATTTCCTGAATAGTAAACAGTTTTGGTTTGCATTTGAAGTTTTTTTAGGGAGCTGGTCCCTCCATTCTTGGCCCTCTCACTGCTGGTGAGTATCTCGAGGATGTCACACCCCTGCCTGCTCGCCGCTCCCCGCCTCGAAACTTAGCGGCCAGTGGAGACAACTGGGAAGGTGCCGCAGGAGTGAAGCGGCGGTGAGGGAGCGTTTCGGGCTCCATGTGCGGGAAGGAGCCGGAGCTTCCCCGGCGTTTCGGGCTCCGTGTGCGGGATGGAGCCGGAGCTTTCCCGGCGCGGGGAGAGCCGCGGGGTCCGTGCGGGCGGGGCCGCAGTGCGCGGCCGCGGGCGCCAGGGGGCAGCGGCGGGCCGGGGGGCGCTGCGGCCGGGGCATCCAACCCCGCTCCCCGGCGCGGCCCGCTGTCCTGCTCTCCCCATCCAGCCCGCTGTCCTGCTCTCCCCGTCTCAGCCCGCTGTCCTACGCTCCTCATCCCAGCCCGCTGTCCTGCGCTCCCCGGCCTCTCACAGCGCCCTGGGCTTCCCCGGCCCGCACAGCGCGCTGCTTCTTCATGGCACGGGGCCGGGAACTGCTTTCGCCTGTGTCCCGCTGCCCTGACTGCGACGAGGGAGCGGGCTCCGAGCTCCGCGGGATCAAGGAGACTTTCAAGCTAGTCCTCCCGGGAAGGGAACCCAGTTCAGAAGCGCGTATTGCGGGGTGGGTGCGGGAGCATCGCCGCGACGCTGCGCGGCTCTGACAGGGGCTGGGCTATGTCTCCTTGCAAGACTCTGCGCACTCTCCGCATCCTCCCAAAGGTTAAAAGCGAGCAGGAGGCTCGTCAAAGGGCCTTTCTAAGCCCCTTAGCCTCTTCCCCCTCCCTCTGGAGCGGTGCTTGCTTACTGCACGGAATGCAGCCTCAGCACTGAAGGCTATCCTGACATTGTATCCCGGAGGGCTCTTTCCTCAAACAGATTTTAGAGCAGAAGCAGGGGCAGTCCCTGCTGCGCTTTCGAGGTAGTGAAGCCCTGCAGGGAAAAGGAGGCTGACTCCGTCCGTGCGTTTGCCGGCGATAATTCCCCAGCGCTTTCCCTCAGGCGAGCCGTAAACTGGGGATTATTTCAGTGGCCGAGTGGTTTAAAAGGATACGTGAGGGGACTGTGCAGGGACGATCAGATTTGCTCACCGAGGGTTATTTACTAAGCGCTCCCCGCTTCTTGTAACGTGGGAAATACGAGGGCTGGCCCGAGCCATCACCTCCGTAACGTGGGGAAAGAGGGAGAAGCGTGCTATCGATGCCCGAGAAAACTTTCATAATTTTGTTTTCGAGAGTCAGCAATAGGAACGACAGGGCAAAATACACCTGATGCTGCTAACTGGAGAGAGGACAGAACGAAGGCACCGGCAGATAAAAACGTCTGCCCGCCGTCTTTTGTTGCAGTACGAATTCCCCATACACGACTTTTCCTCTTTCTTTCCTTTATTCGTTTCCCGCTACCTCTGCTGGGGCTACTTCCGAAATAAAAGCGGAGGCGTGGGGTTTGGAAAGCCATGTCTGATGCAAGCCCAGCCTTGAGCCTCTCCCAGGCTTGCAGTGCGGTGTCAAAGCTCGCGTTGGCCCTGCATCGCCTCGCCTCCGCAGGCTCCACACCACGGCGAGGCAGAAGAGTGATGGACGAGAGGGGCGAGTCCGGAGCCCCCCGCATCTGCTGTGCCCCGTGGGCTCCCAGCCCGTGGGTGGGCAGAGTTACACGGCTCTGTTCCATCCACGGGTTACGGCAGGGCTCAGAGCAAGGCAGCGATTGTTACGGGCAAGGCGAGCGTGTTCTGCTGAGGCAGGGAATAAGTCTGTGAGTTCCCGAGCACCCCGTCATGTATTATTGCCCACACTTTGGGATTAGCTAGAGGCAAAACTCCAGGTTCAAGTGGAAATGCCCCGGAGACAACGTGCGTGGGGCAAGCGGGGGAAGCAGCAGTGTCGGGCTGCAGTGCTCGCTCTTTTCGAGCATCTCCGCGGGGGAAATTGCAGCAATTTCCATATAACGAAAACCAAGTTAGGAGGGGACAGATAATTGAAACAATTAGTGAGTGAGTTGGCGCGTTTCGAGAAACGGAGCCTTGCGCGTCGGCACCGCTCCGTGAAGGGTGCAGCGTCGGCTGCCGTGGAAAAACCCCGCTGCTCATTTTCATTCTTGTCTCGGCAAAGCCTGGCGAATCCCGCCGATCCCCTCGCCTTTTCGTCGTGTGCTGAAGCCCGGGGCAGTGCCGGGGGCGGGTAGCACATCACTCCTGCTTCTCGGAGCCCCCATGGTGCTCACCCCGAGCGGAGAGTCTCCGCTCCCATCTTCTCCCGAGGTCCAAGGGATCAGCGGCGCCGGGTGTCTTTTCAACCTCTTTTATTCCAGGCGACTGAGGCTCACACATCACCGATTTTCCTAGTGCCTCGCAAACTCTTACCTGGCGTTATTGTATCCCAAATAAATTTTCTAAACGAGCATTTGCCTCCCAAATACGGATATAATCTTCACTGGCTTTCTTGTTAATGACTTCCATTGAATCGATGCGGCAAAGCTCTTTATCTTATAGTGCAATGCAGAATGAAGCGTTGTACACATATGGTTTAGTTTTTTTTCCCCCCTGATTCTTGCGAGCTGGGCAGCTTTCAGCGGGGAAAGGCGCACTTACACATATTTGACTCCTTGCACATTCTAATACACTGAAACGGTACGGGATGGTTTGGGGGATATGTTTGGGCAGAGAGATTAAACTAAGTCTAGGCAAATGCACTGTTAAAGCCGATTCCGAATAAGTCTATCCTTAAGACAGAGCTAAAAATGCCCTGGACATTTTTATCGCTGTTGCTGAAAATAGGCTAAACACAGAGCGATCAATTGCCATGGAAAACGGATCAGGAGTAAGAGTTGAAATCACTTGGGGGGGGGGGGGGAATATATATATAAAGGGGAAAAAGATCTAGAGATCTAGAATGAAGGTAGATGTAGAGCCTTTATAGGGGAGGATGCGTGCAGAGCCGGGGGTGCTGTGAGCGTGGATCTGGTGTGCAGCGCGTACCCTGCCAGGGTGAAGGCAGAGGGCAGGCGAGGGGGGAAATTTTCTGGCAGCCTGCCCGGAGCCCAGGTACGGCCTCCTCGGAGCCCTGGTGGAGCCGGCGGCTCCCCGCCTGGGGAGGCGTTTTTGGGAACCCCGCGGCCGACGCAAATTGGCGCCGCCGGGTCCCTGCAACCTTTCCCTCTTTCCCGGCCCCTGGAAAGCAGCGGGGCTGCCTGGGTTCCCCGCGCCCTCCCGAAACTTATCCCAGCTTGGAGCCTGCACCCAGGGGCTCGCCTGCCTCTCACGCCGCGTGTGTCGCTGTGTCTGTGTGTGTGAGTGTGTGGGAGCGTCCTGTGTGTGTGTGTGGAAGCGCTGGGCTGCCGAGTCCGTGCCTGCTTTCTGTTTGAAGGCATCTAGAAGTGTTGTCTCTGGTGTCCACAGGACCCGCTGGCAAGGCAGAGGGGGTGAGTATGAGCCCCTGGTTGTGACCCCTCTTTCTGCTGTGTCTGAGATGCCAGGCCGTCCAGTCTGGAGTGTGGTGTTTATGTTCATCTGAGAAAGAGCAGTTTAGTCCGCGTTCTCCTTATTCCTCTGGATTTGACAGGGAAGTGTAGGTGCAGTTTTGTTTCGATCAAAGCAGTGCCTGCAAAAACTGATGTGTACTTCCATCCAAACTCTCAGAACTGTGGCCACCCCTTCCCAGGCTGAACTCAAACTTCTTTTCTAACTAGCAAAATCTGTTCGTGTCCCTGCTTGACAGTCTGTCCAGCTATCTATCTGTCTATCTGTCCTTTAGGGTTGACCTTTCTGGGAGAGGCAGCCCAGGTGGGATTGTCAGGTATGTGTCCACTCCTGTCCAGTTTGATTGGCGTGAGTTTGCCCTCAACCCTCCCTCTCCCCCGAATTCGTTCTTTTTTGAGTAATTGGACAGGGAAAGTCTCGTCACCCTTCTGAGCACCTAGGGTCACCAGACAAAACCCCAATCACAGTACTCAAAATTTTCAGAGGGTTTCTCTGAAGAAAATATACTTGTACTTATATACACGAACACACCCGTAAAAAGCTTTCGAGCTGCGCCAGCGTGTAAATGAGGTGTCAAATCCGATTATGTGAAAAGAGATAACACTGATCTCCTAGGCATATTTGAAATAGGTTACCAGTTTATTGTTCGTTGGTTTGTTGTTTGGGATCTTTTTCTCCTGAAATAAACATGAATTGATTTCTGAAATCGTTTTCCCCCGTGGGGTTTCCCCCTATTCTGTGATGTATCTGCCATTGTAAACGGGAGATGAGCAATTTCTAAATCTGGGATCAGGGTTAGAGGACCAGAAGAGTTAATGCCGCCAGCCTAGTTCTGTTTGTAGGCACACATGTTTTGGGATATGGCGATCCGCTGACGAAAAGGTGCTCTCCGAAAGGACGAGCCTCTCGGCGTTTAGCCGGGAAACCGTGTAGGACGGGAACTGCAGCTGCGGAGATCGGGATCCCGACCCCGAAAAGTTGGTTCTGTAGCTCTTTACAGTGATTATTTCTAGGAAGACTGCAGAGGTCAAGCTCTTATTCCAGCTCCGCACAGGTTTACGGCCGCAAGCCGTAAGGGACGGCGCTGTAAAGCTCCCAGGAGCCGGTGACACCCCGGATTTTCACGTTTTGTGTGGTGCCTCTGAGGTGTCTTCTCTCCAGCGAGGTTTTGGGACTTGTGCGCCGTGGCGGTCTCTCGGGGAGAGGGAAATGTTTGCTAGATTTGTTTTCCAATGCCGACGTTAAAACGAAAAGGCAGCATTTGAAGCGTCTCTTTTAAGCCGCGCCGTGCAGACCTGGAAACCAATTCGCCGGGGATCAGTCGTGAAACCTAAAGAGGGAACGGGGAGCCTGCAAACCTTTGCAGCCGCAAAGAGAATTAATCGCATAACACCGGCTAGACGGCGTCCGCCCGGGCCGTGAGTTTAAAAATCAAAAGAGGGAGTAAAAACCCGATGCGAAAACCAGAGAAGGTGCAGCTACAATAAAAGAGGGTCCGTAAAGCCTACCCTGCACAGGCCGAGCCGCATGCCCGGTGTCAGGGCGGAGGGGGAAGGTGTGACCCCAAGGTGTCACATCTGTCGGCGGGGCCGTGGCCGGGGTGCCCCGGGCAGGGGAGGCGGCGGGCGAGGCCGCGGCCGCCAAGCGGAGCCGGGACTCGCTCAGCTCCGCGGCGGGAGCAGCAGGCACTGCGAGGGGAAGGATCGCCTGCAGACCTGCAGCCAAAGGCCCCGAGCCCCTGCCCCGGCCCTGCTCTGCTTTTTGGCTTCTGCCGACCCAGCTCGGCCTTTTTTCGGGGTGGACTGGGGACGCCTGGCTTCTCTCGCTTTTCCGAGCCGACGGCAAAGAGCTGAGATTTCTCTTCTGCGGCTCTCTGGGTGATTCCTCCTCCCGCTTTGCTGTCTTATGCTTGTCCATTAGCTTTAAAAACTTGGCGAAGGTTTCTGTTCCCGGGGCTCCAGATACATCTCCTGACACGCAAGAGTCGCAGTCGGCTTTTTCCCTTTCGCAGGAAACCGCCCTGCCAAAGGGGGTTTCTTCTCTGCTCCAAGTTCAAAGGCACAGTCATGAAGTAGTTAAGGGGGCAAAAGGGACAAACGTGGGGGAGGCACCGGGTCAGGGGCGCAGGGTCGAAGCCATTAGAGCGTCCGCCTCTGCGGCCTTGCCCTTTGTGGCCTCAGCATTTCGCTGCGGGCACCGTCCCCACGCATAGGACCGAGGGGCTTGAGGGACACCGCGTGGGGAAGGAAAATGCCCTGGTGCTTCTCTTTGCAAACACTAAAGAGCTGGCACTGAGGGCCACCGAGCCCAAAAGAGTGACCCCGGCAGAGAGCAGGGCTTGAGGAGAGCGTGGTTTTCCCAGCCGCTCTCCTGCCTGCTTGGGACCCGCGATCACTGGGGTACCGGGGCAGGCATATCCTACTGATACACGGAATAACAAATTCTGTGTGGCTCCCAGTACCTGCTTCGCTCCGTCCACTACATCCCTGTCAGCCCGAGGGTGCCTGCTGGGGAAATCTTCCCTCGCCGCTGCCCTCTGCTCCTTCCCTGCGAGTTATTGGGTTACACTCGGCTGCTGCGTTATTCGGGGCATGTGCTGCGTTGTTAGAAACCTCTATAAAAGAATAAAGACTTCGTGGCAGCCCGCGCCTGAAACTCGTTTACCTACACATTATAACACAGCCCGCCGAGGCCGTTTAGAAGCGACGGGATTTGGGCTTGTAGAAAGACGAGTCTCCCACTATTTCTATTTGATCGAGAGAATAAAGCCATGTAAGGTGTTTCCTGTCTACTTGAGATTTTGTGCGGCACTTTAGGCAGGTTATTTCTTTGGAAAACAGCCATGGAGCCCATTGTCTTTATCTGATGCTTGAAAGATTGGGGAGGAGAGGAAGAAGAGAAATCATTGTTAAAAAAACACTTTGAAGTTGTGCAACTGTTGCTGCTCCAATTTTTTTCTCCAGTTTCCAGATGCACCAGAAATCGTTACTTTGATCTCACAAAGCAGCAATTTATATTTTTTAATTTTTTAAAAAAATGGGTTGGGTAACTCAAAGCGTAATGGCAAACATGCCGGGGATGAGGTCACCGGGCCGCGCGGGGAGGCCCGGGGGGCGGGAGCGAGCGCCGGGAGCGCAGGAATGGGGCGGCGGGGAAGGACGCGGGGCTTCCTCTGCGGACGAGCCTGGAACATCTGCTCAGAGCCAATCTTACAGCCCCGCTCGTTCCCAAGGGAGAAGTGTGCCAGTGCACAAGGGGCTGACCGAGCGTGCGGTGGGAGCCTCCCTTTAACGCGCTTGCCAGAGGCTGGCGGAGGGGCGCGGTGCCGCGGAGAGAGGCGCGCACACGTCGAGCTGCAAGGCGCCCAGGAGCTATTAAAAACTGCGGCTGGAGCCGTGGCGAGGGCCAGGACACGGCTTGGCAAATGGTCCCGACCCAGTTTCCTCAGAGCAGGAGGGAGATCACAGAACCATTTAATATACTGAGTTGGAAGGGACCCGCAAGGATCATCGAGGTGCAATTCCTGGCCCTGCACACGGCAGCCCCATGAATCACACCATGTGCCTGAGAACGTTGTCCAAACGCATCCTGAACTCTGTCAGGCTTGGTGCTGTGACCACTTCTCTGGCTAGACCGTTCCAGTCAGTGCCCAGTCACCCTCTCGGTGAAGAACTTTTTCCTGATATCCAACCTAAACATACCCTGACACAGGTTCAGGCCGTTCCCTCGGGTCTTGTCACTGGTCAACACAGAGAAGAGATCAGTGTCTGCCTCTCCGGCGTATGAGGGCCCTCTGCTTTCACTGGTGCATGGCCAACCCTCTTTGAGCGTTCCTCCAAAATTAGTCGCCCCATATAAAACCAGGAGCCTCGCGTCTGTTGCGACGCTCCCAGCTCATGGCTATACGATGTATAGGCTGGAGTTACCAAAGCCAGCCCGACCCGTTGCCTGAGCCCACTGGGGCGGCTCTCTCCCGTCTGCTCCCTCCGTGCCCGGAGAAGCCTGGACGGGCATCCCTGTCCCGGGGTCACGGCCGCCGCCGCCGGGCCGCGGCGATGGCAGGGACAGCGCTAAGATCGGCCGGACGGAAGGAAGCAGCAGGATGACAGCTGCCTCCCTCGGGCCTCCCCCTCCCCGACCGAGCCACCGCCACCTGCCTAATGGCTGGGCTCCCGGGAGACACCCGGGACCCGTGCGGAGGTCACGAGTTTATTTTGCTAAGGAAAATCAAGTGGGAGGAAGGATAAAGGGGAGTGTGTTTGTGCGGTGGACCCGAGAGACGCCGACCCCATCACTCTTCCACTGAAAACGCAGGCCCGTGTTGGATCAGCGGCGTTGACTGCTGGTGATTGTCTTGCCTGGCGTTTCCATTCCAAAGATACCGACCCGGATCAGGCTGCTGACCCTACAGACCGCTCGAAGTGTGAAGTGGCTCTCTCGGGAGCCCGTCGTGCCCAGTGGGGATGTTCGCAAAGCTCCTCGGGTGCCCGCGCTGGAGAGAGCTCGGCCCGGGCTCTGCTTCTGCCGTGCCCGGCGTGTTCCGCTGGGATTGCGCGGGGGCTGCGCCCTCCTCCCCCAGCGCGGTGGGAACGGCTCCGCAGCAGCCGCATCCCAGCGGGATTTCGCTGTCGGGGCGCCGGGACCCAGGCGAGCCCCTGGCAGCCGAAGGCTGGCCCTGATCCCGCTGCTGCCAAGGGGCGAGACGGCGCCACCGCCGGTGGCCGGCGAGAGGGTGGGACACGTCCCGCAGGGTGGCTCCCGGCACGGGCCGGCGTGTCACCGCCCCGCTGCCCCGCGAGCGGAGGCTCCGGTGCTGCCGCCGCGCCCGCTCCGCTGCGCGGGGAGCGCTGCTCGGTGCCTCCCCCGCTGCAGGGAGGGGTGCGGGGGGAGCTGCACACGCCAGCGGGAGGCGAGGTGCCCTGGGGGACAGGAGACCTGCCAGCTGGCGGCCAGGCACACCGCCGCCCCTCTGCAGCCTGCGGGCAGGGAAATAAATCTGCGGTCTCCAGCGCAGGGGGCAGCCCCGCACTGCTAGAAGTGTCCCTCCCGTGGGAAATGGGGCCGGAGTGACTCGAGGGTGAGGTGGTGGAATCTGTCGCGACTGTCCGAACCCCTTATTTTTAAAAGGGAAGAAATGCGGGGGGAGGAGGAAGAAGAGACAGAAATGAGATGCTGACACTGAGGAGTCGCAGGGAGACATCAACAATCGGTGCCTATAGACCACATCAAAGCACTGCAGAGCAACAATAAAATGCCTTGAAATACTTCTTAATGCAATGTTTGCATTGGGCAAGTCCACAGATGACGCCGAATTTGCCATCACAAGAGAAAAAAAGCAGCAGATGAGGTTTAACCAACATTTCTCTGAAACCTGACTATAGAGGGAAAAGAGAGGAAGGGAGAGGGAGAGATTTTTATAATCCTGAAAGGCAAGAGGAGAAACCACATCAACGCAAAGTGAGTAAAATGCGGCAGGGCAGGATTACTAAGGCACAGGGGGATCTTAACAAATAGACCAATATACCACAAAACATCTGTAAAGAAGAAAACTTCCAGTCAGGATTGCTAGGGAGGCACATTTGACTCAGAGGCTATTGCTCGGCCCTGCTATTTTAGAAGAGGCCATACTCGTTCCCCCTGGAGCTCGCGTTCCCCTGGCGATATGGGGGCACACACAACCTGAGTTTTGTCCCGACAGCTGGAGAGCTTTTCAGGGCGGGATGGTGAAGGAGGAAAACGGGGGCGAATGTGTGTGCTGGCAAGCGGAAAGCCATGGGGTTCCGGTCAGTCTCTGCCAAACAAGCAGTCACCCTCAGATGAGCGCTTAATTGCTATTGTGTTTTTGTTTTCCGAAGGCAGGACTCCTATTCTCCGAGCGCGGCTGCAGTGTGGCGCAGGCTGGCTTTGTCTGGTTGCTGCGCGGCCGCTGTCGTCATGCTGGCCCCGCCTGATGCAGCCCAAGGCCGGGAGTGCCTATTTAGCCTCCTGCCACCCACGCACGAGAGAATGGCTGGATGGTTGGATGCAGGCTGCTGAACGCCCCTCTGCCCTGCAGCGAGGCTCTCCCTCGCTGACTGCTCATTCCCGAGGAGAGGAAGCCCCGACCTGTGCTGAACTGTCAGATCCCGCTCTCAGTTTGCCTCGTTGCCTTCCCCCTTGGGCTGTCCCCTCTGAATTTGGCTCTCCCACCTCACCCTCTGGTCGGCCTTGCCAGACGAGACCCGGCACTGTCTTTCCCTGAGCCGGAGCCCGTCGCGGCTGAGCTTTCCGTGCTGTTTTCGCACAGAGCCTCCCCTTGCTGCGCCCACGCCGGGCAGCCTGGGGAAGTGCTGCCGGGGCTGCCCGCCCTTGCTCCGGCTGGCCGGGGCGCTCCGCTCTTCGCTTCCCTGCTGCGGAGATGCGCCCGCGGTCCGGCCCCTGCGGACAGCGCTGGCTGCTGCCCACCGCCCGCCTCAAAACATTGTTCTGCGGGAGCCTGAGAGGCGGCATTGCGGCCCTCGGGCCCCTCCTCCGAGGGTGCCACACGCCGCTCCCTGACCCGGGGGGACACCGTGCCCGCAGCGGCAGGGCCCCAGCCCAGCGCGGGGAGAGAGGCCTTGAGGCGGGGAGAGCTCCGCACACGCTGCCGGGCTCGCTGCTGCCTGGTCCTGCCTCCCCAGGGGATGGAGAGGGAAGATAATTTCACTTATAGAATCATGATAGAACGTGACCCCGACAGGAATGCGGCCGGCACCGAGACTAGAGCGGGGGGATATCTGCAGGTTTCTGCGGCTTTGCGGGGAATTAGCGGGATGAGCCGTGGAGAGCCGAGAAAGCTGTGCTGAGGGAGGGATAAAGGTTCAGCTGGATCGGGGGGTATCCCACGGTGTAATCGCTCGTCGCCCTCCGTTCGATTCCAAGGTTTCTATCTTCCAGGCAGGAGAAATCCCTGAGAGGTGTGGGCCATAGATAACGCTGATAAAAAAAGGGACCACAGATACCAGGAGAAGTTCCTCCCGCCAGCCCAAAATTTCGTCCTGAGAGAGCCCAGTCCCCACCAGCTTTCTGGTTACTAGAAACTAATAAAAACAGTATTAGAAGCTAATAAAATCTCGTTTAATAATAAATCTGGGTGAATTCCGGGCGCGGAGCAAGAGCGGGAGAGGTTTGAGATGCAGAAAGAGAGGACGGGTCTGGGTCTGGTGGCTCATGGCCACTTTCGAGGGGCTTGGAGCCGCGTCTGGCGTGCCTGCCTCACACAGCACTTGTGTTTCACGTGGGTCAAAATGAGCCGTGTTTGAAGTTCCCGGGTTGTGCCACGAACGTACCTCGTGAGGAGGCCGGGGACCGCTCTCCTGCTTCTGCAGTGGTGCCTAGCGCTGATAGCGCTGTTTTCCATAGAGGGAGGATTACATCCGCCGGCCACAGATCTTTTGAATAGTCCCATTAAAGTCTGCTTCGTTTTAGGCTCGGCCCCAAACGGGATTGTTTACAGTATAACACATCATGTATGAGGTAGGGGAGCCCAGAAACCTCTCTTGGTTCAAAGAGTCGTGCCTTGAAGAGGGGAAAAAAAAAAATCCCCCTATATTTATTTTTTTGACCGAACACACATTGAAATGCTGTGCGCATTCCTGCTTTCCTCCCTGGAAAAGCGAGCTTAGGATCCCGTCTCTGTAACAAGGGGCCGGTTGTCCGCCTGCAGCGCCCCGAATGAGAACTATTGTACGAGGGCAAGACCCACAGCGTTTTCTGGGGAACACCATTTTTTCGACGTGTATGGGGCTTGGGAACAAGAGCGGGACAAGGGGCAGCGTGGCTGGGTCCTGCCCGGACCGGGGCAGGTTAAAGCTCCCTTGGCTTCTCCCTCTCCTCCTCCCCGAGGGCAGCTTAGGCTGGGACGGCTGCAAGGTACCGTAGGCCCCGTGTCTCCAGATCTCCGCACTGATGGCACTCAGTCCTGTGGGCTTGGGAGCCGAGGGTTGCATTTGGGCTGAAAAAATAATCCAAAAAAAAAGGAAACAAATCCCAAAACGTCACCTCTCTCGAACGATCCCAAATTATAACAGCAGGAATTATCTGCGAAGAAGCAGCTCTTCAACGCGCCTCTGTGTAAAAGCTGCTTGCTACCCACTTTAAACTGATTTCTTTTACTTTTCCGATGGAAAAGTAATCAGGCTCCCTGCAGAGAACAGTCACCTTTCAGACTAAAATCTCCCTGCCGAGACTCGCGCGTGGGCCACCCCACGCCTGATCCCGGCCCGGCTTTCCCGGTGCTCGTCGTGGGGTGATAAGGGAGGCGATAACATCCCGGTCTGGGGCCACAGGAGCGCCGAGCCACGGCAGAGCTGAGCCCCTCGGCCTCCGGGAGGTGCTCGGCCTGCGACCTTCTCGGGACCAGCTCTTGTGCCCTGACTCTGACAGTGGATCTGGTATAAGTTCTTGCCCTGGAGTTTGTGTAGATACAGCCTCGCTGTGTCTGTGTCTGTGTATGTGAGTATATGTGCGTGCCGGCTTTTCCTCGCTCCTCCCGAGGTCTCCTAACCCTCTAGAACACGGAAATTCCTTCAGGGTGGTTTATGTATTGGGAAAAAATAACCAAACCAAAACAAAACCCAAATCAGCCAACAAACAAACAGACAAGCAAACCCAGACCTATGAACCGCTTTGAAATCTCTCTGGGTCCCGTCTCGCCGGCTAACACCCCTCCAGAGTCCACCTGCAAGCAGGGCAGGGGCAGGAAGAAGGAGGCCCCGAGGAAACCTCAGCGACCCGGTGCGGGTGAGGCCGGGGGGGCCCGGGGGGGCAGCGGGGCCCAGGACCCCATCTGCCCCTTCTCCTCGGCACCAGCGCCCTGTGGGAGCGCCTTCGGCTGGCTCTGCCGCCTCTCCTCGGGGCTGTGAGTGTGTGAGTGTGCAAATAAGGCTGTCAGGAAGGTGCTGTGGCGGGTGGCATGGCTGATGGGACACCTCTGTTCCGCGTGAAGCCAAGCGGTGCACAGGTTATTTTTTGGGGGGAGGGGAGTGGGTGTGGGGGTGGTGGTCAGCCCTGCTTTCCGGTGGTCTTGCCATCCTCTGCTCTCCTTGGAGCTGCCTCCTGCCTCTCGCCAGCCGAGAGCTGCAGCCACGAGGATTCACCTGTCAGCAGAGACCTCGGCACAGGGCAGCGAGAAAATCAGCAAAAGAGGGAGGAAAAATAAATATCTTATAAAGAAGCGGGGCGGCAGGAGCGGCCGGGATTGGGTCCGGGGGCCCGTGGGTGTGAAGCCGGGCGGGCGCGCCCCCAGGCTGTGCCCGGCGGCTGCGGCGCGCACGGAGCGTGGAGCGGAGCAGCCGCCCGTGTGTGTCTGCGGGTCCCACGGCAGCACCGGGAGCGGAAAGCGGCAGAAACTGCTGCCGACAAGCAGGCAAAGCGGGTCTGTAGTCTGCACATGAAGAGAGAGATCATCTAGTGCCCCGCTTATCGTTCCGGGTTGTTCTCAAGTTTGGCGTGGTAAATACGAAATGCATGGCTTTTAATCCTGCCTGTGTTGCCCCAAGTCAGTAGCTGAGAAGGCAGAAGGGTCTCTAGCCGGGACTTTGGTCTTTGTTTGCGAGGGGAACCTGCTCTGTGTGAATTATTCACCATAATTGCCTATTTCCAAGCAGCTCCGCGGGGAGGCTCCGAAATGCAGTCAGGTCTCACTGGTGCCTGGAGAAAAGTGACGCCCGGAGCCAGTGGAAGTTCAGGGACAATTTTAAGTTCCCGATTCTCCTCCCCACCGGGAACGCTGGGGCCGGCATGGGGCTGAATAGGGGGAGAGGCCCGGGTACAAGGGACTTTTTGTTGCCTTAAGCCCAGCAAACGTGCCGATGCGTCTCTGCTCTGCCTGGTCTCCTTCTGCCGCCCCGAAAACAGGAGAGACAAAAATAATATACGCGCCGAAACAAACAGGGGAGAAGTCCTGGTTAAATGGAGGGAAAAGTAGTGGCTGTTTTTTATAGTTCAAGTGTATAATCGGATTTTTTTTTTCTGTCCTGATAGAAAGCAGATAAATTTAGGAAGGGAGAGCTAAGAGAATAATTACAGGGTGAAGGTAGTTAAATTTTATTTCGAGTCCCAAAGGCAAAACCTGACATTTTATTGCAAACATCTGGAAGGCTTAAGAGACTGGCATGGTGTTTGTTTAAACACTAATAGAGATTTTTATTCTGTAAAACACAAACAAAGCCCATTTTAAAACACTTGAGACTGTAAATATTTTGCGGTGGTTCAATTCTCAAAGCCTGAGAAAACCGGGGGAAGGGGAGGGGGAACGAATCGACAGCATAATAGGGGTATAATTATGAATTAGTTAATATACGCAACAATACCGTTTGTGCAGACCATAAAAATAAATTGCAGGCGTATTTTTTTCCCCCAGTCACAGTAACTGACCCCTCGCAGCACGGGAACATCACCTCGCTCGTGTTTCCAAGCGGCGACTTGTGCTTGCTTTAAACTTGCCTCTTTCTAGAGAGCCAGCCTCGAAATCCTCGATCCGTTCAAAGAAAATCGGCGCTGCGTTAAAGCCCAGCAAATCGCTCGCTCACGTTATCAGACAGCCTGGTTTTCACGTTGTTTTCGATTGCTAACTTTTTAAAAAAGAGAAATAACAATAAATCCGCGGGCTAGATCTGGGGAAAACTTCGGAAAGGTTTTTCTTGCTGTGGAGAAGGGTCTGAAAGTGGCCCAGCCCCTGCAAAAAGCACATCTGGACAGCACTCCCGCCCAGCAGCCGGCTCCCCTTATTTCTCTTTTTTTCCCCCCAAATATTTCCATACATAAACAAATATTTTTCAGGCTCGCTCTGCGACAACTGGAAAGCAGAAGTGAATGATTTCTTTATAAACCCCGAGGCCTGGCCCTGCGACCCTTGCTCCTGCCACTTTATTCCAGGGAGCAGTTTCCTGGATTTAATGGGAGCTACCCCTGCGAGTAAGAGTCTGGAATAAAGAGCAGGCAAAGGGGCGCATTCATCTCTGGCGGCCGGGGGTCGGAGTGGGATCTGAATCCAGATTAAGGCCAGGCCTCGGGCAGACTCGAGGTTTGCGCCGCTCGCCGCGGGGAGAGGGGACCCGGCCCCGGAGCCGCTGGGCTGAGGGGAGCCCCGGGCCCGGTGCGTTCTGCTCGGCCCGATCGATCTCGGCGCAGAGGCTCAGCCGAGTTCCCATCCCCCGGCTCGGGGAGAGGAGGGGGCTCTCTCTGGGCGAGCTTTCCCAGCGCAGGGGGCAGCGAAGGCTGCGAGGGGGCAGCTCTCTGTGCCCCCCGCCCCCCTCATCCCTCCCCTTTCCCCCGGCACGTCCAGCGGGGCCGCAGGGTCGCTGCAGGCGCTGCGCTCTCTCCCCGCTCGCACGGCGGAGCGGCGGCGCCTTTGTGTTCGCCCGCGGCCGGGCACAGGGAGGGCGAGCAGTGCTAAACCTCCCGGGCACCGGGATAGGGCCAGGCAGGAGGGAGAGGAGCAGCTGTCGGGGCCGCGAATCCATCCCTCCATCCATCCATCCATCCATCCATCCATCCATCCATCCATCCATCCATCCATCCATCCATCCATCCATCCATCCATCCATCCCCGCGGTGTCCGGGGCCGCGGGGAGCTGCTCTCCCTTTGCTCCTGGCAAAAGGCTCTGCTCCCTGGGGTTTGACAGTTAGGGGCCCTATTGGCGTGGAAAGCGCTCCGTGTCTCCTGTCGGTGCTGCAGGGGCTGTGCTCGGGTGCGGAGTGCTTGGACAGCTCAGCTCGCAGACCTCGGGTGGCACAGGAGAGAGCCCCAAGGTAAGAGACCCAAAAGGGTCGGGGCTGCTTTAAACCGTCCACCCGTAAAACCACACTTGCTGCTCTGGAAAACGTATTTCTGAGTTCTTACATCAGTTCCCAAAATTCGCTTAAATCTCCCTGCCTTTCCAGCACCATTTCTTTTCACTAAACCGCTATAAATAATCCACTGTTTTCTTGGGCTCTTTTGCTAAAATCTCCCTCCAGCTTCTTTGAAAGCCTTCCCCGGTGCCTGCATCCCAGACAAGTGCTTCCGAGGCTTTCGGAAAGAGGAAAAGAGTTTTGATGGGGTTTTGGGGGAGATTTTTTTTTTTTTTTTTTTTTTTTTTTTTTGAGACATTCCTTCGCCTGAGAAAAGACACACAGCTGGGGGACCCGCTGGAAACACGTGTGCCCTCCTCCGAGTCCCCGCTCCCGCTGTCGCCTTCTCCAAGCCCCTGCCTCGGTCGCTCCTTTCTTGTTGCTGCTCCTGCCCGGCGCGGCTCCCCGCGGGGCCGGGAGCGGGCAGAGCAGGGTGGGGAGCACACGACATCCATGCCGTGTGGCAGCGCCGCTGTGCCCGCGGAGAGCGACCTGTCAGGGAGGTGCACTGGAGGGGAGGGGAAAGGAGCCACGGGGAGGGGGATGAGGGCTGCAGGGCGGGTGATGGAGACGTACAAAACCTGCTCTTCGGCCTAGATAATAGGGTTTAGCCGGCATTTCCGAAGAAACGGCTTATTTCCCGTTTTTCATCTGAAATCCGTTTCCGTGCGTGGGAACCCCGGCGGGCTGTTGTCAGTCGGCGCTTTAGGCCGGGGAGAGCGGGCTGAAGGCTCCGCCGTACCGCGCCGACGTGGGCACCAGGGATTCACTCGGAGCAAAAGGAATTGTCTTTTCCCCCTACGCTTCCACACAAACCCCTTTCCCTTGTTTGCAGCCCCGTAGAAAAAAATCGTCTATTGAAAAAAACCTGCCCTAAGCAGCTCTGCACCTTCAGGGAGCAGCTAAGAAGCAACGGACAAAAATAATCCCTTCCTGAAAATTTGTGTGTCTCCTCTCCCGCTTTCCCACCGCGGCTCAGTCCAGGCTAATCCCCTCTGGTACTTTATAATTATTCATATTTTATTTTGAACTTGCGTCGAATTACCCCCCCGCGGCTTTCCCCGCTGTATTTTCCGTGTACAATGTTTCGCTCGATTCACCTATTTTTCCGGGGTCCCACCAGCTCATGGAAGCACACGCTTCTGTCACCTTCTCAAAAGCCGCCCTTGCTGCTTTTCACTGCGCGCCCCCCCGCGCCACGCGTGACCGAGGGGCGTGGGAGCAGCTGCGGGCCCGCCTCAGCCGGGCGGATGTCAGGGCAGAGCGAACAAGAGAGCAGAAATAAAATGCTGAATATTATCCAGGCAAGCAGCCGGGATTTGTACCTAGCGGCTTTGTTTTCGCTGTAGCTGGAGTGACAAAAAGAAGCGGGAAAGGGAAAAAAAAGTATTTTTATCTAGATAAAAAAATCCCTTCCCAAAGAGAAGGCGCTCCCCACGCCCGGGTGTGTCTGGGTGTCCCTGCCAGCCCACGCCGCCCGCTCGGCCCCGCCGCTCCACGGACACGCATCGTTTTGAAGTGAAATTTCAACCCCCTCGAGACGTTGCTTCTGCTTCTGCCAAGCACCGATTCCGCCGGCAAGGGCAAGTAATACATGGCATAAATGAAGTTTTAAAAACACCCGTCACCCGGCGCCGCTGGGCGGTAAAGCACCTCTCGGGTGCTTTGCGTGGGGATTAGCCCGCAGCGGCGTTTGGGCAGCCTGGGTGCGGCGCAGAGAAGTGCGGGAGTTGTTACCTCTCTGTGTTTAGAGTTATGGGTTTCCTACTGGCTCCCCGTTCTTCAAACAGTTAATTCTCCCGGCCGGTGTTCCAGGACTCAGATGGCCAAAATTCCTCTCCCTCAAGCCCGAGTCTCCCTCCCCTCCCTATTGGGTCGCAGCTTTTGGGTCTCTCCCGAGCTCTCCCTCCTATTGGCCGGGGACATTTTTTTTCCCTTTTTTTTTTTTTTTTTTTTTTTTTTTTTTTTTTTTTTTTTTTTTCCTGACAGGCGCACGCAGCCTGCCTAACTGTTGGAGAAAAAAAAAAAAAATCCCAGAAGTTTGGATCAATCAGAGAGAGACAGAAGGAAAGGGGAGAAGAAAAAAAAAAAAAAAAAAAAGAAATCCAGCCTGCTGCAGCCCCTCTGAGCAAGTGCTGGGACCTGGGCTGAGCACACCCTCCTGGCTCTGCCTGCGGAGTATCTGCAGCCTCATGTAGTGCCTCAGTCAGGAGACTGAGGGCTGGTTCTTCTGGGGGTGCAGCTGGGGAGGGGTGGGGGGGGAGACAGAGGCGAGAGGCTCTGCCTCTGGTCCCCGAGCTGTGCGCTCCCAGCCGCTGGTCGCTCCTGTGCCCACGGGTCTGGGCTGGGGGATAAGATGAGTGAGAGGCGAAGATCGGCGGTGGCCCTCAGCTCCCGAGCTCACGCTTTCTCGGTAGAAGCCTTGATCGGGACAAATAAAAAGAGGAAACTGCGAGACTGGGAGGACAAGGGGCTGGATTTGTCCATGGAAAGCCTCAGCCCCAATGGCCAGCTGGGGGACAATGAAGACCCGACTCAGTGCCTGGACCTCAACCCTGGTTAGTGCGACTCCTTTCTCTTCGGGACCCCCCCCTCCTGCCCCGCTCCCTCCCAGCTTCTCGCCCTGAGTCCTGTCGGGAGCTGCCCGCCGGGCAGCGCGTCCCGGAAAACATCCGAGGTTGGGAGTGCAGGAAAAAAGAAGCGGGAATTTTGCGGAGATTTTTTTTTTTTTTCCCCCGTGTTGTTGTTTTTGTGGGGTTTTTTGTTGTTTGTTTGGTTGGTTTTTTCCTTTCAGTTTACGGGAACTTTCTCTTACTCGCTGTGTCTCTTTCCCCCCCACATAGCTCCGTGATCTCCCGCGAGGGACGGCGCGTCCCCTCTGCTTCCTTTTTAACCCTCTCTCCTTCCACTCCCTCCGTGCCTGCCGATCGCGATAGTCCTTCCCGGGTGTCTCGGGACACGCGTTTCGTTTTGCCCCAGTTTCCCGAGCCCCAAGCTGGAGTTGCCGGGTGGGCCGGGGGCAAAGGAGCGGGGTGCGAGTTGCACCCCTCTCCTCTTTTCCGAGTCACCGCCGCGTACTCCCCGCGGAAACAGTGACTCCCTAAGCCGAGGTTTCGGTGTGGGAGGAGGATGTGGGCATCCGGGATCAGCGCTGCTCCGAGGCGAGGGTCGCCGGCTCTTCGGAGCGACGGAGACCCGCTGTGTGTCCCGCAGCTCAGGGATCCTTCTCCTGGGACAGGACCCGCTGTGTGCTCCCGCAGCCCGGGATCCTTCTCCGGGACCGGACCCGCTGTGTGCTGCCGCAGCTCGGGATCCTTCTCCGGGACCGGACCCGCTGTGTGCTCCCGCAGCCCGGGATCCTTCTCCGGGACCGGACCCGCTGTGTGCTGCCGCAGCTCGGGATCCTTCTCCTGGGACAGGACCCGCTGTGTGCTCCCGCAGCTCGGGATCCTTCTCCTGGGACAGGACCCGCTGTGTGCTCCCGCAGCCCGGGGTCCTTCTCCGGGACCGGACCCGCTGCGTGCTCCCGCAGCCCGGGGTCCTTCTCCGGGACAGGACCCGCTGGGTTCCGGCCGGCGCGGCCTCGCTCCGCTCCCGGCACGGAGCGCACAAGCCGCGGCGGAAGCGCGGGGGACACGGTGGGGTCCCTTCCCTCTCCGGAGGGAAACGCTCCCGGCAGGGAAAAGGAGCTCGGCGGGAAAGGGGCACTGAGAGCAGTCCAGCCCCGCTCCCGAGCCTGGCTCCTCCCGGGAGCCGCGCCGGGCCCGCGGCCCCAGGGCCGGCGGGACGGGGTTAGGGGACAGCGAGCACAACACTTCCCTCCCGGTGTCCTGGTGTACTTTGAACTTTAAACTCTCGTTTGCTTGTTTTTATTTAAAAGGAATCCAGTAGCTCGCAGCTCTCGTTTGGCTCAAGCCAAACCATCGGTCTCCTCCTGTCCCCCCGGCCGCTCCTCTCCGGCCTAAAGCGAGGGCTCCGCAAACGCAGCCGCGGATCCGCGGCGATCCCGAGGGTGAAAATCGCGCCGGGCCTCGCTCCCCGAGCTGTCCCCGCGTCCTTCTCGCCGTCCCCAGTCCCCGTTCCCCAGGGCCTTAACAAGGGACGGAGGGAGCGGCCCCGCTCTCACAGCTGCAGTGTGGGGAGAAAAAGAATTTTAGGTGATTTCTCTTTGCTTTTAGTTCTCAGATGGGACAAAAAGGTCAAACGGTTTCTTTGCGCAGCCCTAAGAAAAAGGGCAGAAATATCCTCCAGTCCTGCCAAGTCCATTCCGCTGCATTTGGAGCACCTTTTAAATTTCGTTTTTATTTATTTCGCGTGACATTCCCTGAGCTATCAATTAGCATAAGCTGCCCAAAACTAAGAGTAAAAAAACCCTAAACCAATAAAACAAAAACAAAAGGAGGAGAAAAAAAGAGAAAGAATTTTAGATCGAGGTACCAAAAATATTTGCTGTAAAAAATAATATTTAAAGTGTTTTTGAAGGGAGCTAAAGACCATGAAGACCTCTCCCCTCTACGCCGTCAAGGAACCGCATTTCAATTTGCTTTTAACAGCAGCAGCCTTTCTCGGTGCGGGTCCTAAGGAGAAGTAGGCAATATTTGCTGCCAGGGTCGTCTCTCTCAGCGGAGGGACGGGCATAAAGGAGAGGGGACAGCAGCGATCAACCAGTCAAAAAAAAGGCTACGGCTTCAGAGGCTTCCCCGTTCAAAGGAATAATTACGTGGTCGTAGACAAAAACCCGCTTTCTAATAACAGAGAGTATCTGTGCATCAGTCTTATTTTTTTCTTTTTGTCCCCCCTTTTTAAACAGTTTTTCTTTTTTTTTTTTTTTTTTTAGAACAGTTTTTCATAATATTTTAGCCTCAATGGGTTATGTTTTAATACAGTCTCAAAGTTTAATTTGCAGTGAATTCGAATTGGAAAATTGGAAAACTCTCCATGCACCAGATTGGAGAGCGGGAGAGAATGGCTGCTAGTGCCTGAAACCTCAGAAAGTAAACGTGATGTTTTTCATAAAGCAAAGGAAATCAAGAACAGTTTGAGAAATCATTTTTAGGAGGTTGATAGACTTTAAATAAAGTCCGCGACTGTAATTTGCACAGTCACTTCATTAAACCTAATTCCTCCGCGGTGTACTTTTGCTGCTGGGTGAAAATTGATTAGCGGCTCTATAATGACCACCAAATTCCATCTTTACAAGACCTAATTAAGAACAAACTTTACACCTAACGTATTTTAAACTTGCCAAATCTCCAGCGATATAGAAAAAAGAAATTAGAAAAGGGAATTTTTATAGCCTCCCAAAGGTTCAGCGCTCAAAGCCGCTGCCCCCGAGCAGGGACGGGCCGTTCCCTACGCTGCGCTGCTGCTGGGACGGGGGTGCTTGCGGGGAGGCCGCAAGTCGTACAGGGGAGCTGGGAAATTATGTCCTGATTTTCGTGGGATCACCTAAATCGGTCTAACCCCATTTATCGATCTTTTCGCCTGAATTGCCTCTATTTCAGCGCGGCAGGGTCTGAAAACTATTTCGTGTGGGGAGCTAAACGCGGCCACAAGTAGAGTAAGGCTTTGCTCTCCTTTTCCCAGATATTTTGCGTGCTAAGGGCGCGTATGAGGATTTCTCTCCCAGGCGCGGGACGCGTCTCCTGGCAGGGGTGAGGGGGAGGCGGCGGAGCGGCCCCGCTCCAGCCCCCGAGTGGGTGCGGGTCTGCGCTGGATGTGCGCAGACCGCAGTGCCTGGCAGGCAGCGCTGCTCGTTTCCCCGTGTTGGCGGAATCCCTGACCCCTGACGGACCATCTTACAGCCGCGCCCAAACCCTTCGGCGACGATATTGGCGAGATCGAGTCTCCCGAGAGTCCTGCCCTCCCTCCGAGGCCGCATCCTCCCGGGAGAAGCGAGGTGGCAGCCTGGGAGGTGCCGGGTCGGGCTGTGGCGTGGGCAGAGGTGAGGAAAGCAAGCCAAAAAATCCCCCAGGTTTGTAAGGAACATCACCCGAGCATCCGAGTTATTTATTTATGTCTCAGCCACGAATTTTGTCGCCAGAGTTAATGTGCTTTTTTTACGAGACTCATTTAAAAGGGGGATAAACCTGGATTTTAATCACGTGCGGGTTCAACCACGAAGTTGTGAAAAGGAATTCGGGATTACAGCGGCTCTCACCTTCTCTTTCCCATCCCATGCCCTCGGGAGCTCGCCGGGGGCTCCGGGAAGCCTCTCCCGCTGCTCCGCCGCCCACGGCCGCGCTCCCGCATCCTCCCCCGGCACTCGGCTCCGGCCGCCGACAGGCCGAAGGAGGAGGAGGAGGAGGAGGAGGAGGAGGGTGGCGGGGCGCCCCTCCGTCCCCTTGGCAGGTTCGGTTTCAGAGGGCAGCAAAACAATGGGCTCGGATGTCTTGTGGGTATTTATAGATTTAACCTGAGCAGCGGAAAGGTCACGGGGGCCCCAGGCGTTGCCTCCCTTGATGAATATATTGTTTACCGTCCTTTAGGGCCGTGGCATTCGTCCGCCCGTCTCTTCGCCACCCCAAGGGCGCAGGGAGAGACCGAGGCAGAGCCGAGCGCGCTCCTTTCCTTTTCGAAAGTTTAAGACTTTTAAAAAATTTTTTTTTTTGGAGAGCGTGGGTGGGAACATGTTTCCGTGGACGTGTTTGCCTTCACAAGAATACGGCTGCTCCTTCGGGCGGTCAGGGTCTCTTCACGGCGAGACGAAGACAGGCGCTTCAGAGGCAGAACAAAACGGTGCGGCAGCTAAACAGATAGACTTTTTCGGCTTTGGGACCGTCCTTTTCCTCGCGAAGAAACACACAAGCCATTTTGTAAACGAATTTTTTCTGCCTGTGAAGTCTTTGTAGCACACGTCCATCCCACCGGTATTTTTGGTTGCATATATTAAAAGTGCACCTACCGGTTAAAAAACTTCAAAATCACCCGAAAACAAATAAACAACCCCAAACAACAAATTAAACAAAGGAAAGCAAGACATTTTAGAGAGTTTAGTTATTCGTTCCTTGTGTTAATCTGAGTCTACACTGGCGAACTACTGCGAGCCTCTGCAAAGACAGAAAAAACACGGAGCACATTTTAAGACCCACAATGTCTTTATTACATGTGCTTATCCGTAAGATTAAGATGCGGGAGTTTGACAAAGCCTTCAGTGGCTGGCAAGAGTAAAACCTTCAGCTCTTTTAGCGCGGCATGTTGCTCTCCTGCGTCTCCCGGGAGGTTGCATCCATGTCCATCCCAATCCCGCTCCGCTGCGGGGCTCCTGCTCCTCCTTGCCCGCGGGCAAACTCTCTCCGACGGCGGGAGTGCAGGAGCCACACAGCCCGCCCACCCTCCGGAGAGGTAAAGAGATTTTAAGAGCAGGAGAAAATGCCATTGACCCTTCTACTTCCTTTTTAAATTTTTTTAAAAATTTTTTAAATACCCTTGCTTCTGAATGCTTATATTGATGAAGTGCGTTCCTCGAGCAGTGGCTGTTAAACCCGTGAAGAGGGAGTGCCTTAGTTCGGTTTCTCACTTCAGCTTTTGTTTGAGTGCTCGGTGGATGGGGCTAGGATTTCAAGAGCTGGCAGAGCAATTTTTCTCGTTTCTTTCCCTAGGTAGAGCCCATTGGCATACATCGTCCTTTGCATGTTCCTTGAGGCTCGTAGACGAGCAATGCTCTGTGGCAACGAGTTGTAAGACAAGAGAGTGTCAGCTTTGTCTTGCCTTGGGACTGGGCGTTATTGATGAGAAGTCTTTCTAACGAATTGGTGTGTGACTGGGATTGTATGAATCCATTCCACCTGTTGGATTATCAGTTTGCCTCTTTAAGACGGATACGGAGCTCAGTTCCGTTGCTCCCTTGTGTACACGATGGAAGGAAATGCAAAAATCTGCCCCTCCTAATACCTCTGTTCCCCCGTACCCCAGCAGCAGAGTTAATACTCTCATCTTCCCCCAAGGAGACAGTTGCAGGAGGCAGATGGAGTTGTCCAGATGAGAGCCAGGGGAGCCGAGCCCCTGTGGGGGCTCGGGAAAGGGCTGTCCCAGTCAAGTTCATACACCTCTGACCTCGGAGCCTGAGGAGACAGAGAGTGAGAAGGATTTGTTCCTGTGGTAATATGTGCCTTACTGAACCGGGGAGCTCCTGCTGCTGGGTCTGTGAAACTCCTCCTGCAGAGAGGCGAATTACTCACACTGTACTAAGAGGGCAGGTAATAGAATAATAGAGGCAAACCTTAAAGAGCAGCAGAGCGCTGGGAAAAGGGCGGTGTGTCCAGCAATTTCTTTCTTTCTTTTATATGTATTTTAAAGCTGCAGCATTTTTTACGCAGGTTTATCCCATCTGCTGGTAAGGGGAAAGTTGCTGTTTCAAAAGATGTTTCTTGTCTTCGACAAGAACTTTGGGAAAATCCAAAAAGCGTCTGTTACAAACAAAAGTCAAGTAATTCCTTACGAACCATCAATCACTTCTCCCTCCTCCCATTTGGGACCAAGCACTTATATCAAATATCAGCCCAGCTAGCCTCTCCTCAGGCAGAAGTGTCCTGCTTTATCCGTATCTGTCTTTAAGGAAAACTGATGCTTTTCTCAGATGGAAAAGGTGAAAGATGCCTTCCAAGAGCACTGCATTCAGGAAAGAGCATTTCCATTGTTTTACAGCACAGTCGGTGCCATTTGAGTCACTTCTATTCACGCAGATAGCTGTTCCTTTTGTAATCCGTTGGATTCCTGAATCAATCTTTGCTTGAAGTCTTAGGTCTTCAAAGATCAACATTTCTTTTTTTTCAGAGTTTCTTTTTTCTGCCTTCTGATCTAGATTAATAAGGTTAAAATAGTTTAAATAATGCACTAAAACCAGTCTGAGAATACTGAAAAAAATCCCTGAATATATTGAGACACGATCAAATGGCATTTACATTGTCCTTTTTTGTAAAATAAGTAAAATCCATTCAGGTGTGATTTAAATCACCCCAAGTGTCCATATTGAGATCTATAGTTTACCCTGGTGATGCAAAATCAAATTCAGTGAAAGAAGCTTTAATTTTCTAAACTTGACAATGTTCCAGAGATCAAAAGAGTTTCCCAGAGAGGCTGAACATGCTAATGCCCATTGATGGAGTTTCGGGATTTTGTGCTAATTCTTAGCTCTCTGATATCATCTTAAACAGTGCAATTAGTTGGCAGCAATGGGATGGGACCTTCTGTTAAAATCCTGGCAGAAAAGGCATCGTGGGTATACAGATATGTGGGCAGTGTTTGTCAGCCCGGGAGCTGTGTGGCTCCTTTGGGAAGAGCAGCCATGGGCACCTGGGTGCAGGAAAAATGCAGGCAGGTGGGATCTTCCCAGTTCTCCAGTTCCTGATCCTCTCCAGAGCAGCTCTGCATAGCAGGACGTTGAAAGATTTTGCTTCCATAGCCTTTTACTCGAACTACAGTTTCCTCAGACAGAGGGTACTGTGCAGCAATGCTGACCCTTTTTTTCCAGAGGGAAAAAACCCCAAAGGTGCACCTTTCTGCTGCCTATTTCCAGTATTGTTGAAAATAGGACATGACTGCAACTTTTACACCTGTGAAACGTCTGCTGTCTCAAAATACAACCCCCTTGCATTTCCTGTGTTAAAAGCTGTAGTGTGCTCTGGTGAGAAGTGCTAGGGAGAGATAACATTGTGCTATGGCAAAATTAAATTGAAATATCTTTGCAAGCACATTGAGAATTTTTGAAACCGAGAAGAAATGTGTGCCAATTGAAATTCTAGTAGCAATTTGCATCCTGGGGGCATCTTTTAATTGCATATTCTTCAAGGTCAGAAGACAATGAATCAGTAAATCAATCCCACAAGTGATAAAAGCACTTGTTACAGTAATATTTGCAATAATATTTCCATATGCCCTTTGCCTAATTGAGCTATTGATCTGAGAGTGTTGTGAAGATGGTGAGAGGATGGTCTGAGTCAGGCCCCTGTGGCTCTCCACTGTTTGCTGAGTGTGTGCAAGTGCAGCTGTCAGAGGGGAGGGATCACCTCACGAGTGGCTTGGGGCAGCACACGCTCATTCACAGCAACAGAGGCAGTCTGAGGAGGATTTTCATTTTGGAGGAAAAAAAAAAAAGTGAAGATGGTGAGGATTCACTTAGATTTAGTTTAGTAACATCTTTTAAAAATTTTGTTTTATGGAGAATCAGGAAAACTTTGGGTTTGGCCTGTCTTTAAGTATTTATTTTTGTATCATCAAACTACCTAATGATTTTAAGTTGTGCAACCATTTTAGAAATAGATCCCAAGCCTCCTTGTTTTGATTAATTAAAAAGTAGTTTTAAAATAGGTCACAGAATGAATTAACAAATAAAGAATAAGGCATTTTTATTGATATAATACTCAAACCAAGCATTTGGACACTCAAAACTGCTTCCCATTTTTTTCTTTTTCTAGAAGCCAAAGGTCTTTGGCAAATTCTGCAGGATTTAATGAAATTTTAATTTCTTCTAAGCTCGATTTTCTTGGTTGATTATATATATAAAATTAAAAAAGGAGTTCAGTTGCATGATAGAACTCAGTGCCTGTCATAGTGGATGGCTTAACTTCACTGCCACTGCACCTGTTCATTCTTCTCAAAGCTTTTGCTTTTTGGGAAAGAAATCTTCCAGTATTGTTAAATGGACATTTCCAACTATGTCCACATGTGTAGCTCTTGGAAAGGAGCTTGGGAAGAAATTATTGCAAACCACCTTTGAAAGAATCAATTTAGAGTTTCTAAAGAGTACTTAACCAACTGGTTAAAAGCTGACACAAATCATATTAATAATCAGCACATTTATATGAATGCAGCCACAGCAAAAATTGTTTTAAAATCAGTGGGCCAGGGCACACAGAATAGTTATGAATGACTTACAGTTCTTTGAATTCACTCAGGGGCTGGATGCACTCTTGGCTAACACTGACTTTTTTCCATGACCAATGAATTAACAAACCTGAGCTTCAGCTTTTAGGAGCTTCAGGAAATAGAGAACTCCCTGATCAGAAATCTCCCCCAAAACCAAGGAGAAAATTTAAGACGTTGAAGTGTCTTTGCTTTTAATAAGAGTGAAGAACTGTGCATCATAGACTTCTTAAGAAGCTGCTCTAGTAATAGCAATATCCCTAAGTAAGATATCAGAAGTGCTGCTTTCTTATGATGCCAGCATCAGTGTGGATGCCTATGCAGAGAAAATACGAGAGCGTGTTGTAACATTTAGAAATGTTGGTTGCATATGATGTGTAGGGAGGCTTTAAAAATAGGTTCTTCTTGGTTTACCCCTGAAATGCCTGTAGATCAGTTCTGTAAGGCTGAGTTTAGCGAGGAAGAAGGAAGCTTGGGACTAGATGGAGATTCACAGATAGATTTTTTGTTTTTCACCTAATCGCCACACTGGATTTTCCTCAATCCTGCTCTAAGGATCCTATTGAAAGGTCAATTATTAAATGGTCATAGGTTCTATTGCAAACACATTTAATGACTTTTACAAGAATTACTTTCTTTGTTGAAGAAATTATCCTGATTCTGCCCTGCCAGCACCCTCTTTCAGCTTTGCACTTTGCGCAGAAAAAATGGAAATGAATTTTAATTGTGCTTTAGGCAGCCTGTCTCACCAGGGTGAAAAAACAGTGGAAGCAGACCTTATACCCTCTCAGACTTAATGGAAACATTCCCACTGGCTTTCTTAAAAGCAAACTTCAACCTTCAGGTTGTGCTGGAGTCTGCTGCTGCTTTAATTTGTAATTAAATGCCACGCAGGAATTGGGACTGGCAATACTAAATCTTTAGTTGATGCATCCTAGCGTGAGGGCTGTGTGGAAGCAGTGCTAAAGGAGGGCCTGATTCTTTGACATGCCAAGTATCTGCACTTCAAAGGATTATATGGTGCTGATTTTCAAGGGTGCAACTTCTGTGACCTTATTTTCAGTGGTGTTAAGAATGTGTAATTGCCATGGAGATCTTAACCTCTCCCTTGATTTCTGCTCTGAGACACCCTAAACAGGCTGTGATAGCAGAAAGTAGGCTACTCCTCAGTGCAGCAGCTGGGATTGAAATAATTTGGGGGGGATTCCTTTTTCTTCTTCTTCAATACCATGTAGGAGTTTAATAGTCATGAGTGAGGTTAATACCTTGGTGACCATTTTATGCTATAGCTGGATCATGTTTGCTCTTCAGATTCAGTGCAAATGCTTGATAGCATGAAAACAATCAGGTTGGATCTTCTGCAGGTTCCTGGATTGTGACTGTCTTTGCAATTTCTAAGTACTCCTGCCATTGAGTTGTGTAATACAAGAATACAGTGCTCCACACAAGGCAACAGGGCTGTTATTTTTTTGCTTCATAAAGCTTAATCTTTTTATGTCAGAAGATTGCAGCAAGCTATGAAAATACAGAATTCAGTCCATGGCTGTGGGTGCTTAATGGTTTTTATTTTGCTCTGGAATTTAAAAGATAAATAGAAGATTTATTATCGTAGGATTTAGGGGTTTCCTGTGCCAAGGTCTTTGGAGCAAATAAAAAAAAAAAGTTTTCATTTACCATCAAACAAGCCTAGCAAAGTCTCTATGTGCCTAGTGGCAAGGCAGTCACATTATTCACTCCAGGGCTTGGAGTGTTACCACATAAACTGCAACATCACAGTGCTGCTACGCAGGTCCTGCAAACGCTGCCTCATTAGAGACTCCCTGGATTATTCTGTACAGTGCAATTCTGTGTGCTCCATCACTCAGGAAATTGTGCCTGAGCTGGGGAAAGGGAGGGCAGCTGTGGAAGTGCCTAGCAGTGTGCTATTACAGAAATGGACAATAATTAATAGCTTTTGTGAAAATATAGCCATAAAATGCAACTTCAAGACAAAAATTAAAAAAAAAAAAACACGTCAGTCTGCTTCTTAGAATGAAAGATTCAATAGTGAATTGGCTGGTTATTAAGAGCATTTGCTCAAGTTGCTCAAGTTACATTAAGGTGCTGAGCATCATTCATCCAGGGTAATGCTGGAATAATTGATGTAGAAGAAAATAAAAAGTGGTTGGATTGAGTACATACAGGGCACATAAGAAAGTAATCCAGTGTGGTCACAGACTGCCATAGAAAAGCAGTTCAGCCCCAAAGGGGGATTGAAAATGTCTGGGGCATTTTTTGTCTCTATTCTGTTGCAGTGCCAGATGCCCTGCTCCTGGTTGTGCTCTCAGACACCTGGAGCTGTGGAATGTCCACGGGCTTCTGTAGGTGCTGGCTTGTCCTTGGGCTGAGAAACGACAGAAAAACAGCAAATCAAGAATAATAGTGCTGGAGCTTGTCTGGATGAGGGCTGGGTGTCCTGAATCCTTCTGAGGGGCTCACTTGGCTGGAACAAGGGATGCAATGCACCAGGGGATGAAGAGAGTCTCCGTTGTGTTCATGTTGAGTCATGGGTGTACATTATCCTCCTGGGAATGAAATGATGCTGAAATCAGGAAGAGATGAGTTAACAGTGGCAAAGGAGTAGAAAACCAGGAAACTGATAGAAAACAGAGAGGGATCACTGTTGGGAAGGAAGAGGAGCATGAGGTGGGAAAGGGAGAGGTTCAGGGCTTCATTTCCTACTCACCAGCTGCTCTCAGCATGAGGAGAAATTAGAAACTATTTTCAGGCTTTCTGCCTGCATCTGGGTACCTTCCTGTGTTGTTTTTATTTTTATTTCCCCAGAATAATGAATAGCATGGTTCCTATAGATGAAATATACTATTCATAATGGTTTCTGAAGACAACTTAGGACATTATATGAGTAAATGTAATAATTTGCTGTACTTCAGATATGTAAGAGAGGGGAAATGGAAGACCTCTCAGTTAAGTAGAAGCTGTCATGAAAAAGAGCAGGATTTCTTCCCATGATCTTTGTTCCTCCATGGTTTAATGCAAAACATTAGGAATTTCAGGAAAAATTAAAAAGACTCTCCTAGAGGAAATAATT
Organism: Melospiza georgiana; assembly: GCF_028018845.1. NCBI lineage: Eukaryota > Metazoa > Chordata > Aves > Passeriformes > Passerellidae > Melospiza > Melospiza georgiana. Next base: position 81,379,614 of record NC_080431.1, read on the forward strand.
TGTCTTATAGGCAGCTCCACAGGAGTTTTTAGAATAATATTTAAAATCCTGTTTGCAACTTTTGCTACTTTATTGAGGTCTTTGTCCTTTTTATAATCAGCAGACATTATACATGGGGTTCAGTCTATTTTATTGTGCAGTTGCATTGGCTGAATATTATGGATTTCCATTGAATAGAAACATAATATATTTCAGTGCTTCATAGTATTAATATTTAAATTATCAACATACAGAAGTTTTTTATGTGCCAGAGAGAGTATGTTAAACATTATCGCAGTGAGTGTAGTTATTTATTCCGTAGGTATACCTAGAGGCAATTTCTAATTGCCAATTAAATTACACATAGCACATTTATGATTGTTAAGGTCATAATTAAACTAAATTTATAATAATCAAGTACTTCAGATAATTTAGTCTTCCCCCTCTATGCCAAATTTGTACTTGTTATATTGTTTATTTGTGTGTTTTTCCTGGGGGCATGGCTGGAAGGAGGAGGGACCAGCTTTTCTGCACAGCAACAGAAGTTTTTTGAAATGCCATTCTGGCTAGGACCCCTGAACTTAAATGAATAATTATGTACAGCAGAAAAGGTTTCTTGTTGCAATTATTTGCAGTTGAATGAGAATATATGTTTGTGAACTGACCTTCAGTCATTTTATTTGTGAATATTCAAAGAATTACTGAGCATTCATGAGGACGCTTGACAGTCATGAATTAAAATATAAATAATTGTGTCTCAGACAGTGGCTATTTGCTGTACCATTTACAATTATGTTTGCTGTGCAGACAAACGGGAAGAAAAAACTTATTATTATGGTCATCTAATGAAGTGTATAATATTTGTTCTGCATTTTTTCCCTGAAAAATAAGCATTTATTTTTCAGTCTTTTCCCCACCCATTTCTACTTCCGTTTTTTCTTTATTCCACGTTCACAGTTGTATTATTTTTGACCTGCCTGAGTCGTGACTTCCCTCCCGTGAGTCAAGGTGTGTGCCCAGCTGTGTCCCCAAAGCAGGAGGACATTCATGGGTGGCACTTGGCTCTCTGCACGTACCTGGGCTGGCGGCTCCTGGGGACAGCCCAGGGCTGCCCTCTGCTCACATTTCACAGCACAGCACCAGGTCCCATCCAGGGCCTCAGGACGCTGCAGTGTACAAAGAGCAATATTCTGAAGGTGTTGCTGGTCAGTCACCCCCCTTTCATGAGACAACATTCACACCAGCTCTTCACACTGTGGTTGGCTGAGTTTTTTTCCTGTGTACACACTAAATGTGATCTTCACTGCATGTGCCAGAATTGCCCCTTTAGCACAGCAGGCCAAACGCTCCTAACCCTTCCCTGATATCTCTGTCATAAGGGGACTTCAACCAGGATTTGTCATTATTTTACTTGTGGTCTGAGTTTGATATAATTTAATAATAAATTCCAAAGAATGGTCAATGATATTTGAGAAGGAAATCAGATCTCAGTACAGGCAAAATCCTAAATGAAGAATGAAGAAATAATAAAAATAGAGTTTTGTGAAATAGAACAGAGGTTGTGAAGTTTTTTGGTTTATTTTTTCAGTACACAATGAATTTCAGTCGAGATATCCATTTATGAAGAGACATTTTGTGAGAAAAAACCCCAGAAATTCCTGAACTAGGTTTCTCCTTTGTCTAAGATAGTGTGGAAAAGCCCCTTTACTCTTATATATCTTAACAACAAACAGGGGAATAGAAGCAATAATTTCTCCTTTGTGAGGGCAGAGGAATCTGAAGCTTGAGGCTTAGTTTGCAGAGTTTGTAGAGCAATTAAACATATCAGGATTCCCAGTTTAAATTGTTGGCTCAAAATGCATCCTGATTTAATAGGGAAAGAACAGGAATAAGTCAGTGATTGAATTCCTTGAAAAAGGGATTTGCCAAATAACGTTTTCCTTTTCTTCAATTATATTTTGACTACCCTGAGACAGATAAAAAAGGTTGGTTTTTTATGAGGACATGACTTTCAAAAGTTATTATAAAATGTTTGTATGTTTTTCTTTAGAAGAATCTTTAGATGCTTATTTGGGGCCAAATTCAGCAAGCGACTGAGAACTCTAGCCCATCCATTTTCTGCATTTAAACAAAAGCATAACAGTGACAATGACTTTAATATTCCCCATTTTTGGTGAATGTAGTTCTCCCTCTCATTTTTTGCTTTTGTTCTCAGATTTTTATTAAGAACTGAGGATTTATTTTTTCAGTGAAGACATTCCTACTACTCTTACCAACACAGAAAAAGTGATTGTTTAATACTGGAGAGAGTTTGAATCTCATTTTACTTGCTATATACTTTGTCTACATCATGTGCATGTACAAGTCTCTCCCTCTCTAGATAGATCTATAATATGTACACCTATATATTATATATAAATAAAAGTATTGTTTTATATATATAATATATATTTCATATAATATTAGTATTTTTGATATGGTTTTTGTATAAGAATGTAGTATAATCTTTTTTTCTAGAGGCATTAAAACACTCTATTTAAACATTTAATATATCTTAGGTATTTTAGAAATACCATTTTTCTCCATTCCCATTTTGGACTTAATTTTTTTTTATGGCAACTAGTGCTAGATTCTAGTTTTACATTTGATGGCTAAAAAGAAGAGAATTTGCAAGAGAGGTTTAATGTATTATGTAGTGAAAACTACTTTCATTTTACAATGGAATTTTCAAACATGTTTTTGTACAGAGCAGGCAGCAAAAAAAGGCCTTGCTTTTTAATGGGAGAAGGATTGTTTTGTGCATAGATTTGTCCAATTAAATCTGCAGCAAGTAGGTGATGTTCGGGACTTGAAGGTAGAACTGCCTGCTGTCTTGGGTGAGAATCACTCAAGAAGAGCATTCCCCCTTTTCCAGCAGATATATTTGTGGCAGCACTGGTTTCCCTCCAGGCAAAAGTGGATGTGAAATCTTCTTTTAAGGGGCAATTCAAAAAATTCGCAGTGTTAAACAGAAGTGCAAAAAACTCTCTTAATGAAAGACAGATTGCAAGCGTTTGCCTAAGATTATCACTCTGCTAAACTGAAGCAGAGCAGCCGAAATTCCTGCACCATTTACATCCCATGAGCAAGGCAAGAGCAAAAGCTGGAGGAAAATATTTGATAATGTGCGAGCAAACAGCTGTGAGGAAAAAAAAGTTGCGCTTTCAGTCACTGAATCTCTTGGCAAATGAAAACATTAGCTCAGTCAATGCCAAACGAAGCAAGCCCTGGGCCGTGCCAGGCCATAAGTCCTTAAAGGGACACTCTCTCCTTGGATTTAAACAACAAGAGATCAGTTCTGATGCCTTCCAGTTTCTCCTCCTTTTAAATACTCTGTCTATGCACTTACAAGTGTATGAGAGTTTAATTTCTGTCCATGGGATCATTCCCTTTCTTGTGTTTGCAAAGGTGGTTTCTGTTAGCCTGTTTCCTCCTTGCTATCTGAGGCCCTGATCCTGCCAAAATGTATTCATGTCCCTCATTGCAGTGGGTCTCCCATCCAAATCCCTCCCATCAGGAAAGGTGAGCTCACACTTATGTGTTTGTAGGAGCAGTGCCTAATTGTAGGGGAAATGGAAACTGCACTGAGTTTTGTCTGTGGCACAAAATAAGCAATAGACACTATGGAGTGAAGTATATTTCTTTAATACTTCAATTATAGATGTGCTAGATGTGATGTGTAACTTTAGTAAGGGACAGTCCCTTCGGAGAAGAATGCAATATTTCACCTTATAACTACATAGTTTTAAGCAGAAATATATATATTAAAATAGTATATATTGAAATTATTTCAGTTGTGAGGTGAGGAATCAGGTTCTTGATTTTCATCCTATATTTTCATTTCAATGTGAAACTGTCAAGTCCTTTTGTTGCTTGCCATGGAACTCCAGCGGGACTTTGATTTTATTTCCCTCATGCATGATCTTGTTTTGCACATTTAGCAGTTCTGATGCTGGAATTTTAGGTAAGTCCATTCAGAAATTGCAGCATTTATTAAACCACCTTGTATGGTGTCAACAGAAGACAGAATGTTGAACAAAATTAAATTGTGACCCCTTATATGGTCTTATTCAGAAAAATAGTCTCACTGAAGTCCCTGGGAGCTGCAAAATGCATCAGATGCAATTCAGGCATTTACTTGAACTTAAGAGCCTAAACTGCATTTGAAAATGCATGGGAGGGGAGGGAAAGTGTGCTTAAATTATTTACATGTCTTCAGAAGTATATCAAGTTTTAAACTATAGTAATGACATGCATGAGCATAATTGAAAAATGTAGCCTAGCCATAACAGGCTACTTCACCTTGTGCTAGAGGTGGCTGAGATGGACTGCAAAGCTGCTGTCATCTTACAGAGCTTGGTAAAAAATCACTGCACAAACAGCTGTTAGACTCAACATGGGGAGTCGGAATGATAGAACACTGAGCTGTTAGGTGAGAAATTATCTTTCTTTCTTTTTTTTCTGGCTAACAACCAGTGGTAAAATTTGGGCAAAGGTGTTTTGCTGTTACTCAGTTTTTGGACTTCAGTTGCAGGCAAGTTATGTAGAAGAGAGGTGATTTTTATTTCTTGTTCTGACCTCTTGCATACTGGTGCAGCTATTTTACTGCAGAAAGCTGTTTGCAGAACACAGGCAAGATGGCATTATTTAGATTTTGTAAAATGAAATGTGAACAAGCACATATCAGCACTTCAGGAAGATTTCATAAGCATTTTCCACCCCAAACCCCTGGTTTTGCTCTTCCCCTGGGCCCTGAACTCTTGAAGACTTCTAAAGGGGGTTTCTGTGAAAGAAACAAGCCTCTTGCTTGTTTCAAGCAAAAAAGCAGCTGGACAAATGATTTGCATCATATTCTGATGCCACCAGAAATGTTAGTTCTTCCTGCCCCTTCCTCAATGACTCTATCTGTTGTTCACCAACATTTTCAGCTCCTATACATTTCCCTGAACATCTCACAGCATCCCAGGTGCAGGTGAATGTTTTCTCCATCTGGATCCTGTCTGAGGATGTTCTCCTGGGCTCAGCGCATAGAGCAAGTAGTCAAGAGAGCCTCTTCAGTGAAGGTGCTAATTTGTTTTTGATTTTCACAAAATGTGTAGTATTGTAATTAATTTCACACTGCTATACTTCTGTCAAAGCTGTTAGAACCTGACCAGTGAATCAGTTTGGACCAGTGGGTGAGAACGTTAAGGAGAAAAGGAAAATTTACCAACTGATGGCCTTCTGTGGGCTAAATTCCTAAGAAATAGAGCTAAAATATTTGCTATGTAGACAGGCAATCTGTCCTCTTATTTTACAACCCAATGTTCAAAAGAGCTGCTTTAGGCTAGAGTTATTTTATGTGCTTATGAATAGATGATGAAAAAATAATTTTCCACAATTTCACACATTTTTTGTCATTTGTATAGCTTCATTCTTCAACTTTCAGATCTGAGTGCCACTTCAGGAAACAAACCCAACTGCACAGAGTTTATGCACATGCTGTAAAGAGGTGCTGATTCTCTGTGTCCCTTTGCTCCCAATAAAAGTTTTTTAAACAACATTTCCTCTCCTTTCCCAAAATACATATAAGGAGGTAGCTAACAAATTTCAGTATATCACCATTAGATACAAATTACTGCCTGAAGGTGTAAATAGAACATCAAACCTCAAAACTGCTGGTTTAGAGACTGCAGATTCACACAATCCATAGGGTGGCTTGTAGTGTTTGGCACCTTGGTTTAAAGGAAGCTGCACTTCATTTTTCCTGAAGGAGATTTGAGTTGCTGCACATTCAACTCATGTACTGAAACATTACTTTAATTTTGACTATGGAAAATTATCCAGAAGCATTTCATTGCTGTGCCTCAGCTACTGCCCCTTTTCTTGGGCTCTTTTAGAAGCCCTGACAACTCAGAATGAAATGTTACCCCTTATTTGGTAAATAGTAACATTTTAAAATGATAGTTAATACACAATTAACCTTTCATATTTTTTTCAGTGGTTTGACATAAATAGTTACACTCTCTGAGTAAAGATTTGCCTGTTAGGGAACCCAGATTAAGAGCCCATTTACCACATAAGAATAATTAAAACCCCATATTCAGAGTTCAGTGTAGTTGGTTGGCTCTTGTGTGGAACACTGGATATGAATTTCATCAGAATATTTATAGATACAGCATTCCTCCTTTGTATCGCCATCTGCTCACCACCTCTGACTCTCTAGCTGAGCTTCAGGGTCTGTACCAATGTCAGCGGAAGCTTTAAAATCTGCCATTAAAATAGAAACAACAGCAGAGATCTGCTATTAAAATAATAGCAACAACATCCCTCTGTGGGATGCTGGGGAACACACAACTATGGACAGGCCTGATCCTGCATTCCTTTTCTGCCCTGGGAGCTCTTTTGGGGGGTAAAAATAAGAAAAGAAAGAATGCACAGGCTGAGCCCGTTTGTGTGCAGATAGATGGAAATGTGGAACTACTTTCTCCCATTGTCCTTCGAGCTGAACACTGGGGAGAGATTGGAACAATGCATGGAAATGCCATGGAGGGAATGTAAAGAGATGCTCAGCAGATGAATTCAATATAAACAGAGCTAAAACCACTGATAAAGTTAATTTATACTTTTTCCAAATGACTCTCCATGTAATTGTGACTTGGCCAGCTTCTATCCATATTACAGCTAATGGCAGCAGGGTTACAATTAATAGGAGCAGTGCTTATACTGGGTTGTAATGGAACCAAACTTAGGGGTCATGTATGAAACACTCTGAAAACACACACAAGTAGAGCTGCGAGCAGGAAAATGATATGTGAAAATGAAAGTAGTGAATAAATGTTAGCTTTGCAGTCTGGCAAATTTTTAGTTGATTGTAAGGGAAGACCACTGAGCAGTGTCATATGGTTTGGTCCATTAGTTGTTCTTTTATTTCAAAGAGCCTAAGTGGCCATGGTATGGTTGAGACATATGCCTGGAGACATATTCCTTCTAATGAATTCACATCATGTTCATCAGCCCAGCTTCTCGGCACACCTTCATGTGCTATACTAGCAGAACTTCAGACACAAGAAAATATCATGTGGTGGCTAGAATGAAAGAAAAAGGTGATCACAGTGAGCAGTAGTATTTCTTGAGAGGCTTTACTTTTCATGTTTTGATGGAGCTTTAATGAAAAAAGTAGTCCGAGATGCAACAAAATGAGCTTTTTCTAAGAGAGAGAAATGAAGGGCTTTAAAAATTACCTTTCTCAACAGAAGAATAATTTAGGACTAATGAAGTGCCTTTGGATGATATTTTATCCAGAAAAAAGTATGTGAGTACCCTTTGCAATGGATGTTAACAGTGTAAAATCACTGTTAACAGTGGGGTGTTTTAGGTGCTTGGGGTGGGATAGGACAAAGTGCATTTCTGGTGCAACAAAACCTGTGAAGTCTCATTCTTCACTAAACAAAATTACTGTAGTTAGTTTAAATATAGAAAGAGGTTTGCTGATTTTGATGCAATAATCTGCTGAAGAGCTAGGCAGAAAAAATAATTCTGTGTTTTGAGGTGCAATCACAGGGAAGTGTATTGCTTACTGGAGGAAGCATGAGGAACACAGTCTGGAGGACTGAGACTGTTATTAAGGGTCAGCAGCATGTAATGAAGAGACTGAGCTGAATATATTAGTGAAAATAGATAACTCATCAGCCACGTTGCTAAAAGTAAAGCGTTCAATCTCTAAAATACTCAAGGTCCTGGTCAGCTATTGCAAGGCACACAATAGACTTGTGGTTTCATAGTGCAGGAAAAATACACACAGAATCAATTAACAAAGACTAACGCAAAATGGCAGCACAATAAACAATCAATTAATGTTTCAACAATGCTGAAGTATAGCGGGAATACAATCTTTGTACACAAGTTGATTTCCTCTTATACTGTGTAGGATTTTTTGTCTTGCTTCCCTTGTGCATTCAGATTTGGTTAAGTGGAACATCATCAGATGAAGGTGTGAACTGCCTGTGTCTGCTGTCAGGGGGAAATGCTGCCGCATTTTGTTTTAATCTAAACTGTGTGAGTCTGCCAGCAAGACTGTGTGGAAATGAACAGGAGACCAAAACAAGAGGGCAAAATAAGAGATCTCTATGAGATAAGGGAACCCAATTTATTATTTTTAATGACAGGCATATGGAAGAGACGAGTATACCACAGTAGTAACAAGAAACAGCCTACCATTTAATAAAGGGAGAAGATAGCATTTATTTTTATGGCAGGTCAAGAGCCCAATCCACAAAACAGATGAAGTTTTGCTTTCATGAGCTCAGCAGGCCAAACCCATTCCATGCAAGCCATGACTGCAGTTGGACTGGCCTTTGAAGTTAGTTGTATCTGCCTTTGCAGTTTCAGGCACATGAAGCCCTGGAATGTTACAGGAAAAAACCTTTAAAAATTACTGTAAAAGGGAAGTAGCATAAAGGGGGAAAAATGTCAAAATCCACATTCTTGTGAGTATAAATCAGTTCCAGTGGCCTGAGTGAATTTTCCGTTTTTGATACTATGTGAGGCTGACCCAGCAAGACAGAAGTATGAGTACAGTAGCCAATTGGTCAGAACTCCAGTGAGATAAGCAATATCTGTGTAATCTGAGATAAATCCCTTTTACTTTTTTCAATAAAGGTAAGAACTGCACAGTGCAAACCACAGAGAGGTCAGGCTGGTCTGCACCTTTGCTGTGTGTCAGTGACTGCCTGTCGATAATCTACAAGCGCTTGAGGCACGGGCTCAGGGCTTGAATTTGGTCTCACACATCTATAGTCTTTTACTTCCTTGGTCTGTTAAGACACTGAAGGATTTCTCCTGGTCACTCTGGACTTTGCAGAGAAGCAAACTGGGATGAAAAGCATAGAGAAAAGTCTGCGTCTAGAGATACCTTTTCTGTCAGGGATGTATCTGCCTGAGCAGGAAGAAATAACAGTTTATTTGGGTACATCAACCCTGCTCCTTCTTGCTTATTTCTGGCTGCTTTCAGCTACTTTCTGTTCAGTTGATTTTTCACTATCTCTTCTCCAAGTATCCAGCTTCTCCCTTTTGTTTCAGAATGTTGTTTCTTTGCTTTTCTCTAGAAAACGCACCATGCTCATTCTCTTAGACTATCTTGTCTACAGGAACATTACTCTGATAATTCTCCCCAGATGTTGTTTGGCACATGATTGTGAGGCCAGGCCCTTGCTAAGCTATTTACCTTCCATTAAATAAATAAAAAAACCCAAACCAAAATGAAAAATGATTTTCTGTTTAGACAACTAAAAAGCCCCAGTCCAAACAAAGCTGGAACACACAGAAAGTACAAAACAAGATATTCAAGATTCATAAGAGCATTAACATGATACATTTCACTCAATGGAAGTATTCTAGTGAGTAACAAATTTAAAGAAAAGTAGTATGTGAATAGTGTATGTGCAATATGTAAAGAACCAATATTACTGATAAAAAATATCATGAATAGGAATTTGGGCTTGGTCCCTGCTGAATTCTCTCTCTTGTTCCCTATGCTGAGGTATCTATTTCTCTTTAAAATTACATGTGTTTTAGAAACTATTCCATTTTTCCTTGAGTTCATCCACATCACTTGCTCCAAAGTACAAAAAGGTGAGATGAGAGCTTGTATATGATTACTGCTGATTGCTATTGCTGATAGAAAAGAGGACTTCTTGATTTGTTAGTAAAAATTTTTAACGTTTGATATCCACCTACAAAAGGTTAATCTAAATGGATGACAGCTGTCATAATGCAAGGAGAAATATTAATTGGATTGAGTGAAGAATTCTTTATTTTTAACCCAAATGGTAAAGAGAGAAAGATGAAGGGAAAACAGTATTTTCCTACATACTCAGGGAAGGGCAAGTAAAGAAGTGGCTTTAATTTTAATTTTTTTCCCTTTCTTAATCCCTTTCTTATGCAGTACTCATCTCAGAAATTTTCTCCCACCATTCTAATTCTGTATTAGTCTACAAATATGGCTTTGTCCTCAAGTATAAAGCATCCTTCAGCTGAGTTTCTTATTTCAGCTGAGCTCTGTAACAATGTGCTACCCTTTCAGCCCTGTAAGATTTCCCATTGTGGGAGGCCTTAATAGTATGGAACTGTTTGTTTTTGGCTCTGTCTATTGCCAGATGAAATTAATGACAACAGCTTTTCAAGTCTTTAAAGTGCTGTCTGGTGCACACACAAGTATGTGGTGAAATGGGAAAAGAATGTGAGAGAGTATGTTCTTTTTCACAATTTCTTTTTAGCCCATCTGAGAAATCTCTGTTCTTACTTAATTTCTTAAAGTTGCTGAGGACTTGAGATATGCAGGTATTTAATTGAATCTTTAATCCGCTGTAGTTTCTGGGCTTTTATTAAAAATTTGAAAACACAGAAATCAAACACCTTCCTTTTCTCTTGTCTAACAATTTTCAGTGTGGAAGCTGAGCAGTATGAGGCATCCCATGCTCAGTGCTTCCCAGAGAGTTATTGCATGTCCTGCCTCTGATCTGCCCCTCACTTGCTCAATTTTGAGCATTCTCCCTAATTTCTCATGGCCAAAATGAACAGCTGTCAGCTGTCAGCAGGGCCTCATCAACTGTCTTCCCCTTGAAGACATTCAATCCAGCAATCCACAAACAGATGAGCTGTAGGACCTTTACAGGGCATAAATGCCAGTCCTTGACATTTCTTCAAAATCATATTGTTTCTGCCATGACTATAAAGTTCTGTTGCTTAGTTATCTCTGCATCCAGAGATAAGAAGTCCAACCCACACAATTTTCAAGCTTTGAAATTTCCTGGGTTTTAATATTTTACTTATTTTATCTCTCAAAGAGAAAATACTGTTTTATTGAGCATGATCTTGATAAATAAGTCTAAAGACACTGTATTTGGTCATAAACCCATCTGTTCCTGCTGCCTTATTTACATTCAGACTTTCTATGATAGTACTCACTTCCTCCTTTGAAGTGTGTTATCCAAGAATTCTCAGTGCATACATAAATATGTATATGTTCATGTATTTATTTTTATTTTTATTTTGTGGTTCTGTGGGAAAGAAGCCCCTAAAGGAGTTTAAAAGTTGTTGGCTTTTGGAGAGTCAAGCAATATATAAAACCTTTTGGTCTCAAATCACCCAACATCTCTTCTCAGCATGTTACCATATGTCCTTTGCTGTCTCTTTTGAAGAAACTGCCATATTATCTGCTTTCAAAAGCCTGCCCACCATCTTTCCCTTACATAATACTTTGGTTTTTGCATTTTTGAGTTGGTTCTGTTTAACAGACTTGCAGGAAATCCAGCTCTCCAATCCCTTTATGCATATTTTAACAAAACCTTCAAGTAACTTTCTGTTTATCTCAGACTGAAAGGGATTCACCAGGACTTTTCTTCACTGATTCTTGATTTTTTAACATGGAAATCTTTACCAGTACCTTTGCCATTTACCCCCATCTTTCAAGCACCCTGCAGAGATTTCTTATCCTGGTGAGTTTACTGGGCTTTTTTTAAGAAAACTCTGGTAGGAGATACATCAGGCCTGAATTTGTATCACATGGTTGATAACAGTAAGAGCATCCCCCAAGTTAAGACCTTACCACCTCTTGAACATTACCAGTATCTAACAAGGTGATATTAGGTTTAAAATACCTACTGACCTGCAAATCCTGATCACTTTCCTCTACCTAGGGCTGGATTCATGAATTGACTACAATTTTCTCTTCTGTCCTAAACTTTATGGAAAATTCTTAAAAAAAGGGGAAGTGATATGAAAGAAGCTTGTTCCTGTGTGGAACAGTATGGAGTAGGTACTCTTTCAAGTTACCATTTTAGAAGTCTTTGATCAGAATATATCTGCCATCTTCAAACACCAAGCTTTTAGGATGAAAAGGAGGTATTTGACTAATAAAACTGCCACCCTTTCTCCTGGTAGCCTGACAAGCAGTATGGTGTAGATTCTCAAATTGCAGCTCAAGAAGCTTTCATTGTTGGTCAGCTTCTTGTAATTGCAAGCTGTGTTATGAATTTAAAAAAATAATTAATTGCTTACAAAACTCATTGACCTAAGCTGGTCAATCATTTAACAGCTAAAGACATAATTTGAATTGGTTCTCCTGTTCTGTTGACTTTCCAGCTGTTGCTTTTCCAACAGTAAAACTTGCAAGATTTTATTTTAGTCCTTTTAGCTGATACTTTCATAAACAGTTCAGTGCTGCCTGTTGCAATAGCCAGTATCCATTTTTATTAATAGAGGAGATGACAAAACTTCAGATAACTTTTCAGGCTTCATGATACCCTCACTTTACTATCTTGCTATGTGCTCTGTACTATACCGCTACCCTCACATTCAGTAACTTTAGCCGTTCTGAATTTCTCCTGTCTTAAATAACTTACTGCCAGCCTTCTGGGTCTCCAAGGACTGCTGTTCCTGTGTCCTTTGGAGCACAAATGCAACTTCAAGTGACCAGAAATTGCCTTAATAGAAGGTACTGATCATTAAAGTGGGAGCATTTGCATCAGAGAGATGCTGGGAGAGCAGGGAAGGGGGACATCATTATCTTAAAAACTCTGCTGGCCTGGCCAGGGGGGTTAATTACTATCATCCCTGAGAGCCTACACAAAAAGCAGCTGTTTGCCTGCCAATCTGTGTGAGTCACTCAAATCAAAAGAGGGATAAGGTTTAAAGCACTGCCTGGACCCGAGCGGCGAGGTTCAAGATGGTTCTGTTCAAGACGGTGCCGTGCATGTCGTGCACCCACTGCCAAGACAATGGTGTCCACCAGGAGTTTTATTTCTTACATATGGAGGGGGCCTCACCAGCCAGGGTAACTTGGCAGCACAGAAGTCTTTGGGTGTCCCCAAAGCTTTTGCTCTCTTTGAAAGTCAAGGCAAGGAAGGCACCCTGCCTCGCTGGAGAGATTTCTGCTGCCCAGACGGGGGAAGTGCTGCTTGTTATTAAGCCTCTGGAAACTGGGAGCAGTTGTGAAAGCATGTTTGAAAGCAGGATATGCTCTACAATGATATCCAGGGCTCATAAGAGATTTTAAAGGGCTTTAAAGAGGAAATCAGACCTGATCAAGAGGGCTTGAAGATGGTAATTTAACAGGGGAACTCTGTATAGTCTGAGGGTGTTGCTTTCCTGTGTATTGATTTTTCTGTGATTCTGAATTGAAAAAATGCATTGGAATATTAAAACCAGAACTTCTGGAGTAAGTTTGGTTGAAATCATGAAGTGGGAGAATGTGACAAATTTGCCCCCACAAAGCCCAGTATAAGCTTTTCCTTAAAAAGTCACATCAAAGCCATAAACATTGCAAGATGTAAAGCATGCCAAATGTGCAAACAGAAATACCTCTCCCTGTTCTTTCCTTTTGAGCCTACAGAGGAGTGTGCAGGATAAGCCAGAACAGTTAACAATCCAGGATGCAAAAGGAAATAGCAAAGAAACCGAATTCAGAACCTAATGCAAACATTAGATTGCTCTCACAGGCTTTGCTGCAGATTTACTGTCACATCCATCTATTAGAGAGCTGTTTAGTGTCGAAGTGGGTGCAGATGGTACTGTTGATAATACCTCTCCTGTCAACAGAGATCCTCTGGATTCCTGCCACTGGCAGGGAAAGTGAAAGGGAATGATGGAATTCGGCATTATGGAATTTGGCCCATCTGCCCCATCTGCACTGGAGAAAAAGGATGTCGCTTTATGCTTTACCTTTTTTTCTTTTTTTTTTAGGGTTTTTTTTTTTTTTCAGCTTTACTTCTGATTCAAATTTTCAAATTGCTTCTGCTTTTGAAGCTCAGAAGAGCTGAGTAGGGCAACTAACTGCTCTCTCCTGTGATCTCTGCATCCTCTTTGCAGTGAAGCTTAGCAAGTCCTTTTGGCTTTCTAGCTTTGATAACATTTTTTTCCCAATAGTGACTTTTCTTAAATGAATACAAATATTTGTACTTTAACACTGCAGATCAACTTTTCCACTAGCAGTAGGGATGTGCTGTAAACCACAAGAAGCATAGACTGAATATCCTTCTGCTGTATAGCCATCCTAGTGGCCTTTATAGGATTTACTTCATGTTACACTGATTAGCTATAGTGTTTTACAGTTTTCTACCAATGAATAACATTAGCGGCTTGTATTTTGTTTTACAATGTAAAGGGTATTCACTGTTTTTGTATTTGCTGTCATATGATAGGGAAAAGACATATACTGAGCTTCTATTTATTTATTTAAATATTAAGAGGGTCACACAGAAAAGGGGTGGTGAAACTCCCTTGAAGTCATCATCAGAATCATCATTATCCAAAGACAAAGCTTTTTCCTTTTGAATGCTTTAGTATAAAAGCCTTGAAGTTGAATCAACACAAGGACTGAAAGAGTTATTTCTTAGTAAGATCTCCTGAGATGCCTGTAGATTTGTATATCCTGGTGGGGTAAGGAATAGTCTTTGGCATAACAACATTTTTGCTTACTTTGATGAAAATCCATGGAGACCTGTTAACCTTCTAATTGTGATAAGGAGCACCAGTTTAGATATATGGAGTTTAAGGACCAGAGAATCTTAGATTGCCTCATTACCTTTCCATCTACCAGAGATTGCAATATCTTATTCAGTCAACTTATTATTTGGCTAAAGGATATCTTCTAGAAAAGCGCATAGGTTTCTCCTGAAAGATTCAGAAGCAGAATTCAGCACCACCTGCAGCAGGAGATATCCTGCTGCTAGGAACATGTGTCTTCTTTCCCTCAGAAAGGAGCTTCAGCTTCCTGTATTGGTTCTTGTCAAGCCTTCCTCCAGGAAATGAAAGAATTGTCTTATAGTTCATGTTTTTACTGTAAGCACATTCCTGCATTGTAATAAACTCGCCCTATCTTCCTTTATGAATATGAAGCAGGCAGTGCTCCTTGCATCACCCTTTGAAACACATTTTTCTCAAAATCAGAAGTAATTTTGCTCTATCCCATTGAACTTTTAACCATCCTTTAAAAATATATGCACAGGACTATACATAGCAGTCCAGTAGTAGTATCTCTTCCTTAAATCTTTGAAAACCTAGATTTAAACTACCTCAAGTCCCACTCAGTACTCCCCAGTTTAAACACAGTTACATGTTTTTTCCAGAGCATTACACTGGAAGTTCCCATGGTGTTCTTGTCACTGTGACACCTTATCCCTTTTTAGGCACACTGCTGTTCAAAACACAAGCCTCAGTTTGTTGGTTTGGCTCCCACTCTTTGTTCCTAAATACACAACTTTGCATTTGCCTGCTTTAGCATGCCCTGTTTAACAAGATTTATGTTCCATTGAAATATATGGTATGGCTTTATTTATATCTTTATTCTTTGGTTTTTTTATGAATGGGATCCCTTCCCGACTTCTGCATTTTTCTTGCCCAGAAGAAATACCAAGGCTTGTCAGCAGAGCTCCTCTGTTCATCCCATCCACTTAGCACTGACACTGCTCTAGCCTTTCAGTGTTCCCCTGCATTTCCAGCAAGCATTCAAGACCATCACAGCAGGTCAGAGATCTCTTCAGCCAAGTCTCTCAGAATTGTTATGCACAAGTGGCCTTGGCCTGCCAAGTTGAATGTGCTTACTCCTAGGGGGCTGATCTGAATTTATGTAGCTTCCTCCTCTGTTACCAATAAATATAAAAGTTCTTCAGCTTTCTTACATGTTGCTGTCTTACTTCTGAGACCTAGACATGAGTAATTGTTAATTTTGTATTTATATTAATGTATCTGAATGCATTGATCTTAATAATTCAGCATTCTTAGTTTTATAGGCTACAAGCAAATATTTATTGCTGGTTTCTGATGAAGAGTGTTATGCCTGTAAATCCCTGATACTTTTAGCACTTACTAATGTAGACTTTCTTGCTGGTTTTGGCTTGACTTATTCAGATAAGTTAAAATTCGGTCAAAATTGTCTCCTTTGCCTGTTGCTTCCTGCTGATTTTGTGTTTCTATGGATCCTTACTCCAAAATTGTGTTGGGACACTGAAATGGATTGTTTCGAAATACAAATACCCACGGATTATTAATCAGCATTCAGGTCAGGCCTGAGAACACAATTTGACCCTTAAACTGTTGACCACAAAAAGTGCTAATCTTCTGCCCCCACCAAGCAAACTATTTTTATGAAAGCGATTATGTGGATGGAAGCACTCCCACCTGCTCTCAGGAAGCCTTGGTGCGTGCTGATAGTTTGCTGTAACATTAGAATTAATGCAGCTGCTTTGGGCCGGGGCGTTCTCGGCCCCACTGTCATTCATGCAGACACAGGGCTCGCACTCTCTGCTCCTGTGACCTGGCTCGGTGGCTACCAGGCCACTGCTGTTGTGTTTCAGGGTGCTGCCTCCATCTTCAGTCTCTGGAGGAGATCCTGATGTTTGCTCAGTTCGCAGAACAAAACATCATTTCCGTATGTTTGAATTCTTCCTCCGCCTGCTCTTCCCACCGACAACTGGGAATCAGGGTACTGCTACAATTGCATACACTTAAACTTTTGTGGGAGGGGATAACTTTTCTTTAGGTCAGTGTGAAAAGAAAATAACAGGGGAAAGAAAGAAATAGGGCAAACATTCACAACCAACAACCACCTGAGGGATGCATGCTAATTTCTGCTCAATACCCCTCAAAAAAAAAAAAAAAAAAAAATTGGTCGTCCTAAATAATTTTTGACAAACAAGGCTCCAGAGGCTGGGAGACTGAAAAATTACAACTACTCAGTGTAGAGAGAAAACATAAATACCAACAAATGAATAGGAGACTGAAGGTGAATTTTTGTTTGTAGCAACACAAATCCAGGGAGACAAATTTAAGTGCAAAATGCCTGGTGCATGTAGCAGAGATCATTAGTGAAGTGAGGGTTTCCAGGTATATCTGCTGTAAAAAGATCAATACTTGCATAATACACAGAATAGAATTATGGTTCAAAATGTTGGCATGTGACTGTGTGAAATATCATGAATTGTGCAAATAGTATCATATCAAATATCATATATCCCATCATATAAATAAATAGGTAGCACCATTATTTCTAATCCTAAAACAGAAATCTCCTTCTTTTCCTGCAGGCCTGTAGGTTAGAATAAGAACTGGACATTTTGCAGAGAGAAATTTCCATTCCACCAGATTTGGTACAAATTAACACCAACTCATGTTCATTTAAGTTTTCTCTAGGCTTGTCCCATGAACTCACTGCTTTGGTGGGCAGAATCCAGCCCTACAATTCCTTTACTGTGGCATGGGAAGGTACTTGGGAAGATGCAGCAGCATTTCCCTTTTTCTAGGAGAAAGCAAGAACTGGAGAACGAGAAAATGGGTGGTACCAGAGCTGTTCTTGCATTCTTTGGTATGAGCTGGATATGTGTCAGGGCATATGGATATGCGTACATTTGCATTTGCCCAGAACAGTGGAATACAGGGAAACAAGTGGATTTTCTGAGCTTTTTTTTCCTGAAAAAACATTAGCCAATTAACATGAAATTCCTGAGTATCTGTTTTTCAGAAATGAAGTAAATGAAATCAGGTCAGTGTCATCTTAATTCTCAATAAGGATTTCCTCTTAAATACCTTTTAGTATTTTAGAAAATCCACTTTAAATTACCAGCTTTGTTGGTTTAGTATAGTTTTCCTGAATATCTTTGTGTAGATAGTGCGTTGAAGAATTCCTGTAAAGGTAGCAATTTTAAAGCAGCACGGATATTTTTTCATCTTTGTTAAGATTGTCTCAAAAAGTAAGATTGTTCAGGGTGAAGTGAAATAATTTATCCTTTACCTAGCTTGAAGAGGTCATGGTAAGGTTTAGTGCTGGCTTGCTTAGTATCATTGCTTAAATAATTATTTCTAATAGAATCTTTCTAAAGCCAAAGAAAAAAGTTCTTCAAACACAGACAACACCCAGGCAAGCTTCTGGTGATAAAGAGGGGCTAATACAAGCAAGATGGGAATCTACTCAGTCTGCATGGAGCTGGAGGGAGAAGGTTAAATGAGACACTCTGCAGAGTGCACTCGGCAATTAACTGTCCTGATAAAGGAGGCATGAAAACCACTGTACAGAAGTTTTCACAATGAAAAAAATGGTTATCAGGGAAAGAAAAATGATGTAATCATAAAAATAGTGGAAACTTGGGGGGTGGGGAGATTGAAGAGCAAAACTGCTTCTGCATAAGGGAAACATGAGGAAGGCATAGTTCAGGTCACAGTGACTTTGTAGAAATGAATTACTGAGCAAACCCAAACCTGAACTGGAAACATTTTCTGTACTAACTATAGCAGTGGATTCTGATGCCTCTAAATTGGAAGTCAGTTCTAGCTAATATGTTGCTAATTTTTTCCCCATCTGTTAAAATGTTTTTCATTTTCTGGTGTGCTGAAAATATCTCTGAATAGGACCTTACAAATATATGAACTTCTACCACAAACTGTGCAGGCGGTGGTACAAAGAATGTTGGAGAAAATTGCTTTTGGCCTGCGGGACACAGAAGACAATGAGAAGTTTCTTTAAAAAAACCCAAACCAATCTAGTTTGCATTTTCTTGTGGAGCAGAGCATAGGACCTGGTTATGGGAATCATCCCACACAGAAATCCAGCCAGCATCTCATGTTAACATATTTGCATTGTGCAGCGAAAGATGAGTCCACATTTTCTGAGGCTTTGGTGGGGGACAAGGAGTGTTAAGTGAATGGACTATCACATACTGCTCTACAAAGGGAGGACAGCTTCACTCCTTCAGCCTTCCAAGACTGTAATCCTTCTGTCCTCTAGAAGAGGCAAAAAATCAAAGGAGAGCCTGCCTACTGCATTAGAGCTAGGGAAAACACTGTGGCGTTGGAAAAAATAGGAAACCAGGAATTAGTAGCGAGGCTATGCAGTATGTTGCCCACATAGATTTTCAGAACACAACATGTTTTGCCAGTGTTCACAGAAGAGGTATAACTGGCATTTAATGGGAGCAAAAGCTATCTGGAATAACTACTGTATAGTAACTAAATATGCAGCTAAACCCAGACTTCAGTTCCTGGTCGGAGCAGCCAGGTCAAGCAGTAGGCAGGGAGGGGTGGAGGGAAGAAAACCCTGGGAACCCCTTTGAACCTCCACCACACATCCCCACAGTGTCTTTTGTTCCACACAGCATCTGAGCAGGCCCTGTGAGCAGCAGTGTCTCTCTTCACCCTCCTTGCCACCTCCATCTGCATTTCCACAGGGCCCCGCGCAGTTCTGGGTTATCTCCCTTTGGCTCCTTTGCATTGAGCAAGGCCAGTGACGATACTGGGTGGGGATCTTTGGCCACCAGTAACGAAACATGACATTTAAAATTCACCAAGTCCCTTTCCAATCAAATTTCTCTTTCTGAAAATCTCTCATAGCATTGTTTCTTTTCTCTCATTTTCCACTCTGATTTGCTCTTTCTATTTGGTAAATACCTCAAGCAGTGTTTTGTCAGCCTGGCTAACAGTTGCTTTCTCTGTCTTCTACATATCCAAGGACTTAATCCAATACTTTGTGTCTTTTTCTGGTTTTCATCCAGGTGTTGTCCAGTGTTTTATGAAAGGTGAACTGCCCACCTTGTATGCCCTAGCCCTCATAGTCTGAAGCTTCTCTTTAGATGTTGAAAATCTAAAAATGAGGGAAAAAAAAAAACCCTCTTCAAAACCAACTTCCTCAATGAAAAAATCAAGGGATAAATTTTTCAAATCTGCCTGTGGTATTTTTGGAGGAAAACCTGAAATGCTCTGCATGTGTATTTGCTTTGCATGGTATTTTTTAGAATTCTGAGTGTTTTCCCTAAAAAATGCAATCCCAAGTGCTGTACAGGCAGAACATTGGTTAGATATGAAATCCTATTTTATGTCTGACTGCCTTTGGATGCAGTCAGATGAACTGCAATTACAAATAATTGTATGGCCAGCACACTCTGCAGTGCTCAGAATCCAGACCACAGTGTTTGCCTCTGAAATTCTCTCACTTCACTAAAAAAAAAAAAAAAAAAAAGAAAAAAGAAAAAAAGAAAAATAAAATAAAAGGTGAAGGTACTTTTATGAATTGAACTGCTTGCTGTAAGCTGCAGCACCATGTTTCTGTTCTGTCCTGGAGTCCTTAAGTGCAGCTTCTAATGACACTGCTCCAGCTGCAGGAATCTGCTCCGTGAAAGAGGAGGAGGAGAAGGAGAATGGCTGCTGGCCATTTTTGTTTTCTAACGTGCATGGGTTGAAGAAAGAAGAATCCCTCATGGGATTTGATTTAGATGGTTTTGGCAGCTGTAAATTACTCACAGCATGCTGCAGAGTTTGTGCTATGAGATATTTTCAGTTCCGTTGAAATCTCATGCTAAAAAAAACCAGCCTCACAAAACTCGAACAAAAATAAGGCAGCAGGACAGAAGATTGCTGCAGATGACTTTCAGCTGGCTCATGCCTGCCTGCTCCATAGGAGGAGTTTTAAGGAGCTGGATTCAGCACTCAGGGAATCTTGAAAAAACAACCGTGAATGACACTGAAATGTTGTTTTTCACCCTTAATGGCAAAGAAAGGGCTTTTTTAAGACTTTGGATTACATTAGGTTGTACTTACTCTCTGTCTTAAGATAATGTTGCACAGGTTTTTAGAGGAATTTAATTAGTACTTTCTAAAACATTGTTTTCTTCTGTGGTTGTGTCCTGACATTTAAGAGTGAATCTTGGTCAGAGAGCAAAACTGCTACTTATAAAATCCACCTCCACAAATAAACAAACAAATAAACAAAAACTGTGCTAAGATTAAAAATCTCTTGTAATCTTTGGAGCACTGTGTGCAAATACCTCTTTTTTTATGAAGGGCTGCTCTTAGAGGGAAGTGAGATTACTTTCCATTCAGAAAGGTGTTGCTGAAATGGAAAGAATAATGTATTTTTCAGTGGAAGGGAACATCTTGGAACTACTCAGCTTAGGTTTCACATCCCAGGCCAGTTTGCAAGGTTAGACTTCTCCCAAAAACATTTGAGAAATTGAATGGATTTGACCTAGAGATGATGGAAGAGTGGGCAACACAAGGTGTTCTTGATGACCCTTCAGTTTTTTGGAGCAGTTGTGCTTTGTCTGGACATCTCACACTGTAACAGGTGTGGGGTTGTACCCCAAAATGTGTGGGGTTGTATTGTACAGCCTTCCCACACCATGTGGGTCCTGCAGCAGTGCAGGGCACCTGCAGAACTGAGCTGTGGAAAGGGAACAAGAGCTGCTCACCTTTCCTCCCATCATCTGGATTATCCCACCATCTGTTCTTCCAGATGCCTGGTATCTACGTTATTTTTCTGTTCCCTGCTTCACTGCACATAGTAGAAGGAAAAATATTTCAGTAAGTGGCAATATGCAAGACATTTCAGAAAATGATATATGGACATTTTAATATTGACATTTTTGCAAATGTCAGTTTTTGGAAATGTGTAAAAAGGATTCTAATCAAAATGAAACAGAGAATTAGACATAGTTTCAGATATGAAACAATATTAATATCTGTTGGATACACTTCTATTTTCACAAAGTAGCATATTCTAAAGAAAAACTCTTTCATTTTGACGAGTTTCATAGTTCCATTTTTCCATCATTTTCTCAGGTTGAGTAGAACAACAAAGAGTCAAAAAAGTGCTGGTATCTTGTGTTACTTAATTATGAATGTCATAATTAAGTAATGTGTTACTTAATTAGTGCTTATGAATGTCCAAGCCCCTTGCTACCCTCCTCCTCTTGGTGGGTCCTTAGGTGCAGATACAAATGCAGACACACCCACACACACAATCCTGAGGCTAAAGCCAGTCTGCTTTGGGTTTTCCTTAATAACCAGAGCTTGGTCCATGTGCTCTCATGTCACCTTCCTCTCTGTGCCCTCCCAGGCAGATGGAGGGGCACTGAGGAGGAGTGTTGCTGGCCCTTGCAGAGTTCTTCCCCAGGCTGAGCAAAAAGCCAAAGAAGAAATTGCATGTCAGGTATTCATGCCACGATTTCCCCCTGGGGCCAGAGCAGGACTTCTAAGGTTACTTTGGGGTTATGGTGGCTGTGCAGGGTGAGCAGGGTCATTGTGGTCCTCAGGTCCATGGCTCAGCACTGTGCTGCAGGTGCATGGATGTATTAAAATAATTTTAGCATTCTGGATCTTTCAGTCACAATCTGTGTTTTACAAAGGCTCCTAAATATCTCTGCTGCTGAGAGCCCCCATATGGTGCAAGAAGAAGGCCTTTTTCAAGGGGTCATGGTTGCCCTGCATCCTGGTAGAACACCGTGATTATAAGCTTCTCCTCAAGAAACTGATGTTACAGGGCCATGGGACCCAGCCAAGCCTTCTGCTGGCAGCCACTCAGCCTCCTTTGATCAAGAGGCATTGGTGGATGAGGAAATGGGAAAAACAACACGGATATAAACACAGTAAATTCTGTTGTTAATACTCATTTTATGCAAGGCATCTGGACCTGCCCTCTCTCTACTACCAGGGGAATTTTGAAGGTTGTGCAAAATGTTTTCTCCTGTTCCTCTGCTGGATTAACAGCTGCAAAAACTGGACCAGCTCAGCAGTTTTAATCCCTGGGTTCCTGTGTGTACTTTCTGATTTCAGAGGCCTCTGTTGGTAGAGAAGAGAGAATTCATACCTCAGTCTGGGGCCAAATGATATAATAGTGGCTATGGGATGTCATCTGTTGTCTTGCACGTGATCTTTGCATGTTTTCCCAATCGATCCATAATTGCTTCTATCTGAGCTCCCACAGGGTGCTGTGGAAAGTCCTGACCTTGGCTGTCTGTGCGTCCATTCCAAGGTCCTCGGCAAGAGCACTCTAATTTGAGATGGAGGTGCAGGAGTGTTCTCTTTAGTATATTACACTGCAGAGTTTGTTCTCCTTCATTTTGCTGTCTGAGCTGTATCTGTCCAGAAAAAGAGCTCAATAGAGAACAATTAGAAATCTCTAGTGTTGATGGAAATGAGGAAAAATGCCATTGAAGTAGATAATGTAACTGTTCTGATTGAGGTCAGAGCTGGGATTCATTTGTACTGAATTAAAAGCACACAGAGAAATACAGTAGTGGGTTAAGATTCAGTATTAGAGGAGTGTCCCAGATTTCTTCTGAAATCCAGTATAAGTGGCTTTGTGCCCACCTGCATGTGGTTGTCTTTTTCATGCAATGTGGGCACCTCACAGAGGAATAAAAGTTATACCTGGGGAGCACTGGTGAGGTGTTCAAATTCTTTCATATGTCAGAATAATTTCTGAATTTCAGCTTGACTTGCATTTTCCATAATCTCTTTCCTCCTTATGTTTTTTTTTTCAAGTTTTTATGCCTTTCTAATGTCCTTTTAATGCCTTTATGTTTATTTTGTGTTATTACTTGCACTATGCTTTTTTAAAGCTGTGCTCCATATTTACTGTGTTTTCATCTCCTAATCTGTTCTCCCACTGATTTCTTTAGCTTTTCCCTTTTCTCCTTCTCCTGTGCTTTCTCCCCCTTCTCACTACTGTAATCTACAGAGTTTCTACCTGTTTCCTCTGAAGACATTTGAACTCAGGATGGTCTGAAGAGTTTTATGGGTGGACATGAGTCAACAGAACTTTTAGGGAAACTTACAGTCAAAGCCTTAATTTTAGTAAATAAAAAGTATTCCCTGTGACTGGAGAGGTGGCTCCTGAGTGTTTGCATTAGCTACCAAGCCACATAGGAAATTCTTGAGAATGTTTTCGGTGATTTAATTTCTCGGTTACTAAGTCTGCAGACACTGAATTATTTTGAGTATGCGTGGGCAGATTTTATTTTTGGTTTATTTTTCCACTATTCCTTTATTTCATTAAGTCTTTGGCCTATTGTTTTTATTTTCTTTTCCTCTTTTATAAATTGTTTCTCTCCCCATAACCTCATCACATCATCTCTTTCCATCTCTGTGTCCTTCCAGGTCATTTTCATCTTGCTTCTTGTATTCTTTTTCTCCTTACATTCTTCTTACTGTTATTGTCTCTAACAGATTTTATCTGCTTCATTTAAATCTGCTGAGAGCAGAGAGCACTATGCCTCTAAAGGAACAGGTTTTTGTGATATTAAAAATTAAAACGGAGTGTTTGGCTTAGGAGGTCAGAAGATTACTTTTCCCAGGCCAGAAACTGAATTGAACCCCAAATTCACCTGTGTTTCTCCTGTAATGTCCTCTGCTGGAAACCCTGATTTTGGGAGCAGAGAAAGGAAACTTCCTGAGGTGCCTTTTCTTTGTTAAGAACTCAGGCAGAGTGCAGCCTTTGAGAGCAACAGTGACTGCCACTTGCCATTGCCCATGGCAAGGAAGAATGGAGGGCTGTGAAGGGACACAGGCTGGGAGAAAGGATTTGCTGAGCAGCTCCTCTTGTCTACAGTTGCCAGTCCCCAGACACTGTTGGTGAGCCAGCTTCTGGGTGAGGATTTTGTGTCTGAGCAGGAGGGCAGCCTGCCCAGTGGTGCCTGCTAATACATTGCTGGGGCTTTGAGACAGCAACCATGGATTAATCATGGCCTCTAGGAGGGAAGGGCTCAGGTTTGAGCAATTGTCATGAGTGTGATCCAGCTTGGTCCTCCCCAGGATGCTTTTAGCACAGCTGAGCACAGGCACAGGGAAATATTCCTGGCAGGATGTTGAGGACATTGTATGTAAGTAGATCTGTCTGTCTTTGCTCCTGCACGTGTGTAACCCTTATGTAAATCCCCATCAAAAACAACCTCGGTCTAAAATAAGTAAGAAATTGCTTGAGCTCATTGAAGAAGCTGGAATATAGTAGTTTTCTGTCAGAAATGCTGCATAAAATGGCTTTAAATTGTATGTGTAAAACAAAGCATTTATTGGGACATTGGAATCTGTACTAAACCAGCCTGTGCTACCATAGAGGTTTTTGCTTTCTGATTTGTGCTGTCAAGGCAATCATGCTGCCTTATAAAATTTTAAAGCTCTGCATTCTTAGACTGTGCTGGCCTGTGTGAATGATTTGTATGAACTGTAATACACTTTTTACTCTAAAGCTGTACATTTCAGGCAGATTCTTTTGAGTGCTTTTCAAACCTTTGAAATAAAAAGCTGAGGAGCAAATAAATGGGAGGAAATCACATGCAGTAAATCACCAGGAGAGCATAGACAGTTTCAGGACTGAAAGAAACAAGTGTGAAATATCAATGATTCTGTAAGAGATACAATAAAATCAGAGAAAACCGTCAGGTCAGGTGCTAAGCAGCATGAAGGCTGCTTTGCTCTGCTCCAGCAGCTCAGTATAGCAGTTAAGCACACATTTTATAGCTGGAAGTAGAGACACTTTAGCTCCTCAAGCTGAGTGCTGTGCCCCTCTCACTCTGAGGGTGGAAGAGCAGCACACAGTCCTTACTTGCACTGACAGTCAGAGCTCATTTAGAGGGTCAGTGTGAGGGGGTGGGACAGAGGCAGTTCTCACTGGATGTGGAGTTTTGCAGTCAGAGCTCCTGTTTAGTTCTCTGCCAGCTCCCAAGCTGCTGTGCCCAGTTCTGCTTACAGCAAGAGTGGGGGAACCCCAAGTTTATCCTCGCAAATGTTCACAAATGTAACTGTTGAATGAAATAGTTTAATTATCTTCTTGTCTAATAGCCAGTAGTACTGTGTGTGACATGCTTTAGGGGAAAAAATTATTGTGCAGAAGTAATTGTGGCCAGAGAGGAGTGAGAATATGTGAGAGAAATCATTATGCAGACACCAGGGCTGGTGAAGAAGAATGGGATGAGGTGTTACAGGTGCCAGAGCTGAGATTCGGAGGTACACAGGGGAGCAGAGACTCACTTATAGTACATGGAGAACCCCATGTCATGGCAAGTGGAAACCTGCAAGAAGGCTGTGACCCTGTAGGAAGTCCTGGCACGACCCATGGAGAGTGAAACCTATGGTGGAGCAGGTTTGCTGGCAGGACTTGTAACCCTGCAGGGGACCCATGCAGGAGCAGTCTGTTCCTGAAAGCCTCTGGAAGGGACCCATGCTGCAGCAGTTCCTGAAGAACTGCAGCCTGTGGGAAGGACTCATGGTGGAGAAGTTTGTGGGGAACTATCTTCCATGTGAGGGAGCCCATGTTAGAGCAGGGAAAGGGATCCATCCCCAAGGAGGAGATAGAAACAACATGTGATGAAGTGACCATAACTCCCATTCCCATCTCCCTGTGCCTCTGTGTGGCGGAGAACTCTTGCTGTTGAATGAGGGGTTATGTGCAGGGTAGCAGGACTGCAGCAAAACCAGCTGGTTGCAGGAGGCACGCACTGGTGCTTTTACCCTGTGCTGCATGCAGGGGAGATCCGTGGCCTTTCCTGGGATGAGGGAAGCTCTTTGTCACAGCCTTTGCAGGAGGAGGGGGTTGCTGTGGCTCCGGTTTCAGTGCAGGGGACAGCACGTGCCTCCTGGTTGTGCTGTGGAAAGGGGCACCCTCTGCCACCTGTCCCTCCAGAGAGGAGGGACAAGCATGGTCTCTTGCTGCTTGGAACACAAGGGACCTGAGAAGAACAAGGTCTGGGGGAATGTGATGAAGGCAGTGGGATACTTAGGTTATCCCAGCAACATCCAGCCCAGGACACTTGCCCTGTGCTCTGAGGGCTTCTCTGCACAAGAAGTTCTTACTGAATATTTTTTTGATTGGCAATCGGTGTAAGGAGTTCTTTATTCAAGAAAAATCACAAAGTTGTGCTTGCTGAGTAACCCTATAAGCTGACATGGAGATGCCTTCCTGGATTTAGAAATGCCACAGTTATTACACAAAGCATGTCCCATGGATGTGACCTTCCCAGTTCCTCCCACTCAGTACACAGAGGAATTGGTTATTCTCTAGCTGTGTCTTCCTTTCAAGAAAAGCACACTTTTTAGAGTAAAATTCACAAGTTAGCTGTTTTTCTGTGAAATATTCAATATAATGAGCTTGTGAGGGTCTTGCCCTGGTTGCAGAGAAAGACACAGAGAGGCAAGGGGATGTAATAGATGCAATGTCAGATTTGCTTTGCTGCCTTCTGGGGAAAATCCATTGCTCCTATTTTCAAGCGAGGCCAACAAATTTCATTAGTTTACCTTTCTGTAAATATCCTAACTTCTTTTAGCAGCAGAAAGGTAACTGTGGCTGCAGATGTGGCATTTTGCAAAGACATCTTGAAATTCAGCCAGGGAAATTGCCATTCAATTTCAGCCAGCCACTTCTATTTTCTTTCACTTTATTTGATTTTCTTTTCCTTTTTTTAAAATCTCTATTCCTCAGTGGAACTTGCCTGCAACTGCTCTGTGCAAATGTGTGAAAGCATTTTAGTACTAGCCTCTTTACCCCTAAAGGCCATAAAATTTATGTAAAAACCAGATTCTCAGGAGCCAAAAACAGAATGCCAGTCAGGATTCTGGGTGCTTTATGCAACAAAGGGTGTTTTGTTGAAGCAACCCCACATTTCCCTATTGCATTAGTGTTTTCCTCCATCACGAAATGGATATGAGCAAGAAAGCTGCTGAGATGGGTTAAGAGGTTCCCCCCTAGCTGATGCACACAGGAGGAAATGAGGTGACCAGCTCGAGCAGATCAGCCCTGCAGCCAGCAGTACAAAGCCAGACTGACATGAGCTGTGGAATGGGAGGGAAGGAGTGGTGTGGCATCCAGGACATTAGCCTGGCTCCCTGCCATTCCTTCTGCTGGATTTTTTGTGAGAAGGTATTATGCCCCCTGGACTGTCCTTTCTTTACAGCTTTTGCTGCCAGGAAGAAAATTCCACCCAATAAACCATCCTAATTCCCAGCCTCTTCCTTCTCCTTTCTTACCCTGTACATTTGTTGTACTTCTTTTCTTCTGTTTTAGCCTTGTCCTTTCCCTCCCTCTCTGCCTTCCATGCTGCATGTCTCTGCAGAGCAGCCCAGCTGCATCTCAGACCCTGCTGGGCTCCAGGCTGCTGGGGCGGGGGGGGGGGTCAGAGATTCACTTTGAAGCATCTCTGTGGGGCTTCCAAACTGTACTGGGAGAGGAAATTGCTGCCTCCTCCCGCAGCCACATGGTCAAACTCAGCAGCATCAGACACAAGCCCAGGCTGCTTTTCACATCAAATTTTACCACACAAGAAGAAGGTGACAGAAGTATGATTGAAGGGAAGGTGGGGAGAGGGGGAGGAAAGTATGCTCTTCTGAGACTATCTTCTTCTTCTCCTCTTTTTCCTCACAAGAACTGATGGATCCCTTACTAGCTCAGTGCTTCTCTCCAACCACTTCATGCTGCAGAATGGGAAGGGCTGAAAGGAAGTTTTGAGCCACAGATTGCAGCATTTCAGCAATAAGGAGGGCATGAATGAAATAATATGTTTAGAAACCAAATAAGGAATGTGCTGTCTGTCTGCTTGCGCAATTACGCCCCATTCCCAATGAAACCCCAATGACAAACTAAACTCTGCTTTTCTTCTGTGTTCTTCTTAAAGTGAGCAGTAAGATAAATCTGCAGCAGGGTCTGGGAAGGTGGTGAAGAATCATCTTTATGTCAGAAAAGTCACACACTTTTCCATTAAGACCTTTTGTGAGGAATATGCTAAATGGCAACAAATACTGATAGGACTGACAGGCGCTGAATTCTTGGTCTGATGGTGTCTATGGAGGTCTTTCAATCTCTGGCCTTTAGTTTGAGTGATTTTGACTTTCCATTCTGTGCATTTTCTGCAGTAGCACACGTTTCATTTACTCTGTGCCACAGTTGTTTGTGATAGAAACCTCTAAGTGAGAGAGGAGTGTCTCAGTGTGCAAGTTCCAAAGCTGGATGGCAGAGTGAGGTTGAACAGGGCTTTTTGGGAGACATCTGGAGACTGCAAATTTGATGTGCTATCTGTTGATGTTATTTTAAACTCATATAATGAAGGCTAGAGTAAAAGTTAATGGTGATGTAAATTCTCATTTTCTACTTCAAAAATATGTGGAATGTTTGCATTTTTAGTTGTAGTGGAGATTGAAAATGTTGAGAATTTTGTAGATTTCCTTTTCACATGAAAATGTTAATCCTTGTTTTCTAAATGTAGTAATTCATTAGTATCCTTTGTATTTCTTCTTCTCATTTGCAGTAAGAGACAGTGAGCCATTTTTTCCACTCCCAAAAGACGAACTTTTTAGAGAAAAGATGGTTGGAAAGAACCCTCAGCAAGCTCAAAATATGCATATAATTTTCCAAGTGTAGTACATGCATTTAAAGGTTTTAAAAGAATGGGTTATGAAATAGTTTAGTTCTGCATGGTTGAAAATGTGTGGGTATTCATACACAGAAAATTACTGGCCCTGTTTTTGACATCCCTAAAGGGTGCTATCTGAGGTCACAGAAACCAACTGCTTTCTGAGGACACCACTGCTGCTTTGACATCACTCATGGGGGAATCAGGCAAACCTGAGACTTTTGTGACTTCAGTGCTTCCAGACCATGCACTTCCCAAAGGACATCACAGTGGGGCATCCTATTGTTTCTAGAGTGCTGAATTGAGAGTCAGGCAGGCATGAGCATTCTGAATTAAAGTATTTTTCATAAAATAACAAACTATCAGGAGGTTTTGCCAACATTCTCCTTGAATATATCTTTTATATTAGATGTGGATGAGAGAAACAAAGGCTAACAGACTGGAAATTTCCAACATTCAGAAATGCTGAATTATGCAATCATCAGTTTTAGTCTTAAGCAGTGGGATGTTTTTAATTTAATAGCTATCTGGAGATGATTCTCCACTTCCTTTTATCAGTTTTATTCTGGCACAACTTCTAACCAGAAAGTGGAAAAGTGAGCCTCACAGTAGGTAAGGCACGTAGACACAGGTATGACTAAGAAATAGAAAAGTGTATATGTAAAGTTATTGTGTGCAACACCTGTGAAGTGTTTATGTCAGAGCCATTCATGCTCTGTTTTCAGAAGGGCTAAATAAGTGCTTTTAGAGTAAGTGCAAGTGATTGGTTGTGTTTCCCTCTGTGTGCCTGTAAATGCCACATTAAAAGCCCATACTTCTTCCAGCAAAGTGAAAAAGTTACACACCTCTTCAGTTGTACAGATGAAGTGTTTGTGAGTTCTGTAAAGATGAATGAAGCCCGTGGAGCTTTTGCAGTGAGCTTGCGATCACCAGATGTTGGAGTATGTGTGTGAACGCACGCTGGTGCATCTGTTGTTTGGATGATGGGATGTACACGTGTGGGACAACTGTGCAGTGGAGGTGTTATGGCACTTGGGACCGGGGCTTCAGCAGGCGTAAATCAGGGTGGCTCAGTGGAAGGAACAAAGTCCAGCAGCGAGCGCTTCCTGGAAGCAGCGTGTGTGATGGCATGTGGGGACTTGGACGTGTGGGATTGCGGTCGGCAGAGTGTGTCGGGATGTGACCGGGGGAGCCTCAGCTGAAGACAGTTGCTAAAAGGAAAGAGAAAAAGCCAAGCCACAAATGCACATCTAAGGAGCACGAATGTTAAGGGAAAAGGAGAGAATGCATTCACTGGAGGCTGAACCCTCAGGCTAAGTCACCAGTTTTGTGCTGCTTTTCCTCTGTGGAAGTACATGGGAGCTGTGGGATTTTAGAAGTATTCTGAGGGGAAATTCAATTTAGGCCTTGGCAAGTGTATGTGATATTTCAGATTTCAAATTAAATTGTGTTTATATGACACAGTTGCTTTTCATAGCACAGGCTTCATTGAAGTTCCTAATGCATCTTTTCCAGGTCCATGCACCATACTGTTGTAATACAGCCCCGTAACCTATTCAGTCGCTTGTGGTTCTGTCCCCCATGAACTCATACCAAATCCATCCCCCATGTTGTCACTTTTAAAAAATATTTTTTTTTTATTCCTAGCTTGATCTTGAAATGCTAGAAGCTAATAAAACCAGAACTGTGCTCAGGTTCTTCTGGGGAATCTTTTCTCTCAAGCCTACCTGCACGGCTCCATCATCAGAAAATTGGCTGATTTGGATGAAGACAGTTGTATGTGAAGGAAATAAAAGGAAGAATATGTTTATCATTTGTGAAAATTCTCCAGAATCATTGCTTAGGAAAACATCTGGTCACTCTGCAGAGATGATCAAAACAGCAAACAGAGCATTAGATTGCAAAACTTCCCAATGGAAAGTACCATTGAAAATACTATAATTTCTGCTGTGTGAGCCATGGGCAGATCACTGATTCAAACCCCAAATACATTTTTAGGAACTCAATCTCATGCATGTATTTATGTGTGTTTGTGTTTGTGTGTGCACTCATGTATGTAATAAAAATAGGACAGATTGAGCAAGTGAGCAATTGCAGTGTTTAGAGTCAAGGAGAAGCTTTGTTATGAATGAAATCTGAAAGGATTTGGATTACAGTCAAGAAGTTTAGATAGAGGGCAATCTAAATTGTACAAGGGCAGATAGTCTTGCAAAGTCTGGCTCAGAAAAGGGATGTGGGAGGTCTGACAGACAGCTTGGCTAATGTAGCATGTAGATGAAAAAAATGCACTTTAATGATTTGTTGAACTATTACAAACCCAAACAACAGTTCAACAGGACTAGCCTGATAATTACTGTTTTCCCAAAAGAAAATTGTAGATTGTGAATGAAATGAACAACTCAAACTTGAAACTTCAGCCTAATGGAGCTGCATTTTTCTTGTGAAACCATTCCCATAGAAATTTCCTAATGATTTCCTTTTGAAACAGTCTCATTTAGAAAGGAAATACATAGAGTGGCATATATCTTGTTACAGCACTGAAGAAAATGGACAGTCACACTATAAAGGCAAATAAAAAGTACTCTTTCTATTCTTGCGTGCACAGTTACATGGTGGGACTCACTGCTGTGTGAAAGCAGTGCCAAGAGTTCAAAAGGACTAATGGAAATATAGGATCCTTTTTGTTGTTAAGATACCATCTAGCTCCCTGATACTACTGTCATGATAAAAACATGGAAATATATATAATGTCTCTTTTCCCATGGCTCGTAGGCCACCAAGTATCAGCTTGCAAATATTTAAAATGTTAAACTTCTTCTGTTTGAGCTGTGTTTATGCCTACAAAAAACTTTAGTATCATCTGGACTTCAGAGTCATTTTATATTTCCCAGCGATTTCACATTGGTCTCATGGAGAATGGACACCTCTGCAGCCTTAATCTTGTGCCATGTTTTCCTTTTTTTATGAAGGAGTTTTCTTTTCCTCTCTGGCAGAGAGTAGTCCTAGCCGCAGAATCCAGAAACAGACTGTCCCAGAGTTGGTGCCCCTTTCCACAGGGAAGGGCCTGCCACAGAGCTGGGATCTAGTTTCAAACTCCTGCACAATTTGTGGTTATTTAGAGCCAACATTTTGGTTTGAGTTGCTCTCTAAATATTTGTTGTATGGTTTTATTTATAAGAATAACGACTCTGTGTTTACAGGCTACAGCATACAATGTATCTAATGCCTGGTCTCTTTTTTTTTTTTTAGCTTGCTCTAATTTTCAAGTGCATTTCCACTCTTTAATTTTACACAAACTCTTGGACATCGGCCAGACAAATTCTTTGTAGTCTGTACAGTTCAGGATCTTGGCCAGATTAAAGTTGTCATCAATTTCACCTCCCTCTTCTTTTAATAACATCCCACTTTTCTCTCCTGTACCTCTCATGTTTTTAAAGGTAGCCATTCTCTGCATTCTTCTGTACTTTCTCCAATATTATATTATTTTATTTTTTCTTCTGATTTAACTGAATCTTACTTTTCTGGAAGCTCATTTTAAATTCCTATATAATTTTAAATATGGTCTTTATAATTATTCACTACTCAGCAGTGTTTTTGTGAGGCTTTACTGGTGATTCCTTGTCCTAAGCCCAATCTGAGTGACAGCTGCAGAGAGTCTCCTCAGGGAATTTTAGGAATCTCTCGGTTTCTTCTATACTGGAATTTCAAATTGCTTTTTCCTCAAAGCTAGTCTGACATACTGAAGGCCCAAGCCATTCTTGCTTTCCAGAAGACAATAATACAATATCAAACCCTGAGTCCAACTTTTGCTACTTCAGAGGATTTTGTTCTGCTGAAATATGATTGCCCGAAGCCTCTGCTGGGAAAAATTATGCTTATAAAATTCTTCTAAACAAACAAGATACCACCATCCACAGATGGGAGAGTTTATAGAACAGGTTTCTGGTTGACATCTATTTGATGAGATATTTTTAGTTGTGATAGATAGTCTAAAGCATGGATTGATGACTCGCGGGCAGTTTTACTCAAAGAATACAATGGGATTTGGTATGAAGTCTACAAAGAAAGCCTACACTGTGGTACTACTCAGAACAATCTTGGTCACCTAGCTTATGCCTCTGTAATGAGAATTTTTACTTGCCAAGGATGAGTTCAGAGCCCAGCAGTCAGCACCTCCACCTTCAGCTGATGCATTTCAAAACTGGAGCTGGTGTCTTGGATGTCTGGTCCTAAACTGAATGTTGGCATAGAGTACAAGTTCTGTTTTTCTCAGCATTCTTTGAAAAATTGCAATAGATTGTGAGATAAAAACCCACTTTAAAGTTTAACTGTGGCTTATATTCTTTCTTCTCGCTGGAGCAAAAGTTAACTATTAAGGGCAAGCCCCCAGGGCTGAGCATACTAGTAAACTCCAGCTGCTTTGTACTTCTTTGCCAATACTGAGAAGTCATAAACCCAATTTAACTTTCTGGTTAAACCAGGCTTACAGCTGTTTTGCATTGCTGGAGTGGAGCAGAGCAGCTGGAGTATACCCCTGAATCAGGGTGATTTTTTCTTTGCTGAGTTTTGTGTCTCTTTTTTCAGTCTTACATAGAATAAGACAAGGCAGAGGCAGTCAGCTCTTGGCAGTGCACAGTCAAATTGATGCAAGATTGCATTTAGAGCCAAAGCCACCGTGGGTTTTTCGGTGTCTTTCTGTTTGCTTTTATCCTACTAGCTGTGTTTGCCATGGGGATATAGATGTGTGATAACTGTACTGGCCTTAAACCCAGTTTGGGTAAGTGCAGCATTTTTTGAGTGGGCTTTGCATGTTTTGTCAGCTCAAGTCATCTTAATAAAACACCTCATAGCACTATATATCAGGAGGATGAAGAAGGTTTTGAGGTTTGAGTGCCAGAGGAATTCTACACTTCAGAACCAGCCTGTCTCTATTGGTGCCACTTGTGACAGTCAGGTCATTCCACTTGTCCATGCCGCATTTCTCCATCTCTACATCTTCCAGTTTTGTCTTTTTGAGTCTTGCTGATATGAATGCCATTTTGTGGTTTCATGGTCTTAGGCTAGAAATGAATTGCTTGAATGCCTCTTTTGGCTGCCTGAGATTGCAATGCAGCACAAGTATAGATGAAGTTCTTGGTTTGGACAGGTTTGTGCTGTCTCCAGATCAGCAAATCCTAATGCTGGGTGCAACTTGCAGTCACGAATGCAATAATAATAAGTATTACTGAGGGATACATGAGATAAATTTTAAAAGGTATCTTTGACCAAAAAAATAATTCCATGACTCTATTATCAGTAATAAACAGGTTATAAATTCTAGCTGTATGTAGTCAATAATGGGCTAATGTTGGAAGAAGGGATGATTAATGTAGTATGGCCTGTGACTGAATGGAAAAGTTCAGGGGGATAAGATAATCTATAAGAACACCTGCAGAACTATCTTTGTGTTCTTTGTTGTGTGCAGTATGTCCATATGGTTACAATCACCAAGTGTTTAGAAACCTTTGCCTACAGCAAGAGCAATTGCTGGATCAGCTGTGCAAAATACACCGTGCTAATTTGAACAGCTTTCTTCAACTCCAGACTGCTTCACCTCTGCTGCTCCTGCTGCCTTTGCCACAGCCAGACCTCCTGTGTGTTTTTGACATTACTGAGGTCTTTGGTTTAGCTTCTCCCCAAGTGTTTATTATCAGGGAAAACAGTCATGTACCTGAAGTTGTTGCACCAGCAGCCACCACCCCATGGCCAGATAAGTTTCCACTCTTACAAACTGTTTGGAATTACTGAGTTTCTGTTCTTTCACTTTTATGGGGCTGTGACATTTTGTTTCTAAATTCCAGTAATGTCACACTGCTTTATGCATGGTTCTTAGGCTGCTGATCTTATGGGGTGGCAGTAGCCAGTTTGAAAATCATAAATCTAAAAAGAACCATGAGATCTGTCTGCAACCAGCAGCAAAGGCAAGGTGTCCACTCTGCTAATTTCAGCTGAGTTCATAGGAAAAAAAATTAAAAAACCCCAAAAAAAGTTCCCCAGATTTTCTTTGTCAATACATGTTCCAGATTTTGTACCTTCCTTGTAATCTGCAGGTCCTAATGACCAGCAAATCTACTGCAAGGGAGAGGGAAAGACCACCTGTTGCACTAAATATTCACAAACCCTGCAAATAAAAATAAACAGTAAAAGACCAAACCCCTAACAGCTTGTAACAGCTGCCACATTCCACCCAAGAGAAATCTTTATGCTAATGGAATCTGACAGGATCTACATTAGATATCTACACATACAGAGGAAAAAAACCTAAAAAAAATAAGAAGGAAAATCATGAGAGAAAGAGAATAAATCTGTTGTGTTCCTCTGAGTAGGTGATGTTTTATGTATGTAAGTCTTTTGTCATTGTTCCCACTCCTGTAGTTTACATTTTTGATATTTGAAGTAAAATATTTATTGAGTGCATGAGCTGCATGATGTGGCCAAGGACTAAACTGAGCTCTATTTTTTTATTGGTTAAGTAAGGGGAGCAGTATCCCTGCTGTGCTCCAGCTGCAGCAAAAAATTCTGCTGAAGATTCATCTATGAAGATGCGTAGAAAATAGTCTTTTAATATCTCACATACCACTTTGTGTCTCGTACCAAATTGATGAAAACCCAGAAAATTTACACGAGGAATACTGGCCAGCTGAGTCATAGAAACAGGTCAGGCAGGAGCACCTTGCTGATTTGTGTGGGACAGTTCTGATCCCAGGGCACTGGTGCTGGAAACTGGTTGGGGTTATTCTCTATCATCTTGGGGCACTCAGTGCAGATGCTGACCTCAGAGTCACCACGCTTGTCAGAATGATGTTTTCCTTCCTCTCTGCCAACAAGAAGCCTAAGGATTTGTGGATCAGAAAAAATATAAGTTGAGGATTTCCAGGGTGATACAGAGATAGTAGAAGTGTGAAAGTGATTAAGAAAGAAAAAAATCTGAACTACTTCAATTTTGTTCTAAAAGCTCAGAAATGGCCTGGAAGCTTTGAAAGTGACCCTCTGGTCTGGTTGGACTCAAGGGTTGCTAAAAGTGCTGAGAAATTTCTTGTCCTCCAATTCAGCTGAACTGCAGTCAGCAGCTGGATGCATGGTCAGTGTGGCAAGAAGGGATGGTTGGAAGCCATCCAACATGGCAGTAGAAAAGGGAACTCTTTTTGCTCAGTGACAGTGAAAGAGAGTTATGGCCTTCAGGCCTTATAGAAATTTTTTGCACATTGAAGCCAGGGATCTTTTCCATTAAATTTATGGTATTTTCCCATTAGATAGTTTAGACCTCCTTGGAATGCAGTTCTTGCAATAACCTGTCTGGCTTTGACAGATCAGTGCAGGTCCCATGGTCAAAAACACTTGGTCAGTCTGTTTGTCCAGCAAGTTCCTGTAACAAGGGAGAGATTTTTAGTATTTCCTCTGTATTATCTGTAAGGAAAAACCTATTAGTCTGGCAGAGCTAAGCACTGGCATTTCCCTGTGGTCACCATGTCTGTCTTCACAAAGACTAAAATGTTTGTGTTTTCTTCTGGCTACACATCACTCCATAGAGCAGCACGAATAATTGGTGGAAACATCAGAAAAAAAGCATAAGGAATGAGCAAGAATGGAAATATATCATTTTAGAAAAGAGTTGAAAGAATGGGGAAATGAAGTAGGCAGATTGATACTAACTGTGCAGTCAGCAGTAGCTTTGGAGATGTCCACCTCCATAGCTATGATGCAGCAGGAAGGGCCTTGCTTCAATCAGAGAGGTGAGAGGAACGACTTCGTGAAAAAAACATATAAGATCAGAAAGTGCAAGGTCATGGCTTCCTGTAAAAGCAATAAGGAACATTTTGACCTGAGACAGTCCCAACTGAAAGTCCAGAGAAATACTGTAGGTCTAGAAACCTCAGTTGCATCTACTCCCACTTTTGTTAGTGGCCAGTGATGGATGAGCTGGTTGTGAAGTATTATTTCTCAAGGACTGTTACCTAGCAAGAGAAAATAATAAAATTACTTTAATTGTGGCTTGTTTAACTTATGCCTAAAGTGGCACAAATTAAAGATTTGTGAGGATTGAAAGAGACCTTCAAAATCATCTACAACAGTCAAACTAGCACCACCAGAATCCCCCCTGAACCATATCCCTGAGTGCCACAACCAGACACAGTAGGATTGCAGCCTAACATAGTGCAGGAGAGTCAGCATTCCTGGGGCAGTATTCTGAGAAGGTCTTCCCATAGGAAGCCATGTCATGGGGGATCTGCATTTCCCTCTGATGGCCCCTTGAGTTCAGAATGTGGGCTTTTGTATAAGGCACCTCTTAAAGGAGAGACAAATGCTCTTATATTGTCACTTTGGAGCTAGAAGAAACTACAAGTATCTTATCTTCCTCAGAAATCCTTCTGTTTGTCCTTCAGTCATACACAATGTGTAGTACCAGCCCCAGGCTGCATCTCTGGATGCTCACAGTTTTGTAAATCATATTGGGGCTTCAGGAGATATTGCCTGCTTTCCCTCTTCTCACACCAATGTAAAGTAAAAGCAATTTCTCTGAGTTTTGCAAAGTTGCACCCCACTGAATCTGGTGCATGAAGAAATCAAGTGTCACTAGGGTTGAATTTCAGATGCACTTAACCTCCCCTGAATCCCTGGATCTGGACTAAGTGTCTCCAACTGGGTGACAGCATTCAGGAGAGCTTAGCTCAGGAAAGGCTGAAGAAAACACAAAACAGGTCTCAGAGCCTATTGAGTCTGAACTAAGAGCAACAACACTAGTAACTCTCAATTTCCCAAATTGGAAGAAGGAGAGGTAGTCAGTGTTCTGTACACTAACTTGGGGGTAATAATAGTTCATATCTCAGGGCACAAAGTAGTATCTCTGGGGGAAAAAATGTTCTATTCTGCTTTGTATGGTACCACATATTTGGGTAGATACTGGCTTGTGAGTAATTAGTGAACTCCTTTTGCAGTTTTTGATTTTTGCCAGCTTGGAAGATTATGGCTCTCCTTTGACTTCCATGAATAAATGCCTCTCTAGAAATGTGTAAAGTCACTTGGGATAATATCAGTATAAATCAGTGAGAGGGAGCTTAAACCCCTGATACTTAATTTTTTGCAGCATACTATTCCATTTAATTCCCAGGTATTCCCAAAGCTCCAGCCACATGTCCAGTTTGAAAGGCTGTCCAGGAAAGGCTGGAATGAAGTGGGGACAGCACCCAGCCAAGTGCCATCTGTTGGCCATTTACCATACTGCCTCGGAGGACAGTTTCTGAGTGCCTGAACCAAGCCTGGATGATGTGGTCTAAACCCTTCTCTTCAGACTCAGACCCACAGTTTAGTACCTCATTGCAGAAGGAGGGCTCTGTTTTTTCCTAGATCCAGTCCCTTCAGACCCCCAGTGTAGTTTATCTTTAAGTTGGACATGAAAAAGAATTTCTTTACAGAAAATGTGGTTAGATGTTGGAATGGGCTGCCCAGGGAAGTGAAGGAGTCACTGTCCCTGTTAAAGGAAAGACTGGATGTGGCACTTAGCACCATGGTCTGGTTGACATGGTGGTGTTCAGTCATAGATTGGATTTGATGATCTCAGAGGTCTTTTCCAGTGTAACTGATTCTGTATTCTGTGGTCTCAGAGAAGGTGTAAGACTTCTGGTTAATGGTTTAGGACATGAGCAGGTATACAAACAAATGTTACTGTGATTTGTAAAGTATCCTCTCTCATTTTGTTGAAGGAAAAAAATGATTAACCATTCCTAGGGAGACCTAAGTATAGTTACCCTTTCTCATGATTACTTCTCCAACAATTTGAGGTTGAATAATTTCAGCTAGAGGAAGAAGATAAGATTTGCTCCAGTGTCACCGGGGTAGTGAAGCAGGGAGCAAATGTCTCAGCCCCTCTGTACTGTAAGGTTGATTATCTGTCCCGTGGCCACAGAACCCCAAGAGATTATCCCATATTGTCTAGAATCACCCTGTGTGTAGGATATTAGTTTTGGATGTAGGACTGGTCTCCATGTAACAATCCTCTATGCATAAGTTTGCGCTTCTTTAGAGGAATAGACCTATTATTGCTCCAGCCTAACTTGGAAGTCCATGGGAGACAT
Organism: Melospiza georgiana; assembly: GCF_028018845.1. Lineage (NCBI taxonomy): Eukaryota > Metazoa > Chordata > Aves > Passeriformes > Passerellidae > Melospiza > Melospiza georgiana. Next base: position 81,418,885 of record NC_080431.1, read on the forward strand.
AAAGAACTCCCTTTTCAAAATGGATTTGGAGCAATAAGTACTGAACCTTTCTCTCCTGCAGAACCTCTACGTTGTCCTGGCAGATTGCCTAAATAACTGACAAAGCTTACTGAAAACGCCCCTCGTACAAAATGTCCACTGTCCAGTGACATCACCTAGGGCTATCATAAAAGAGAAATGTTTCCTGATGATCCTTGGGGCTGGAAGTTTCTCATAAACTATCAGTCAAACAGTTTATGTCCATACCACAGCAAAATGGATTTTCCAGAAATGTTTCCATGTGGCAGGAGGTGAGGATGGTGGTTCTGTGGGTGGTATTTTCACTGCCTCCTTCTTCTTAACTGTAGCCTCTTCTTGACCTGCACTGATGTGCAGGCTGCTCCAGGAGACATCTCTCAGAAACTCCATAAACTTCAGAGTCAGCCTCCACAACCTCAGGGTTGTTAAAGAGTTTCTGGCATTTCCATGGTATGGAAGGAATTTTACATGCCATGATTTAATCACATTTTTAGCAGAGATTGTTGCTTTTTGTCTCCTTAGGTTTCCATTGCCGACAGAGATAACTCTTTCTTTCTTCACGTGCAGAGAACACATGTAAATAGCTGTCTTGTTCATTCACTGGGATGCTTTTACTGGTGTGAGCAATGAGGACACTCTAAAATATTGTTTCTGTATGTTCTTTGAAACCCACAGAACTCTTCCTGAGCCATTTGATGGAGTGTTTAATGTAATTTTATTATTTTCCTAAATATCATCTACATAATACTTGTACAAATCTATTGAAAATAAGGTTGGAAACATAAGCACATTGCTTTGCAGAATGTATTGTGAATTATTTTGATGCAATGTGGGTGTGCAACACTGCTATTTGCAAAATTTCATCTTAGCCCTCTGTATGAAAATGAGGACTAAACATATACAACATATCTACCTAATAAATACATTAAATATTTTTGCAAAGAAATGGTCACCTGACTCAACATGCCAGCCTGGACTTTTAAACTAGTTGAACCTCACTTGTTTGTTTATTTTTTGAGAAAATCTTCTTATTCTCCCCCATATAGGTGGTACATGGGATCTTTTCTGCAGTTTGCTTCAGTTGTTTCCTTGGTAGCATATTCCATATGTTTACTATCACCTTTTTTTTTGTCCTTTAGTAGCCTAGAGCATTTTCCTCACCAAAAGATTCATGGGTATCTTTCCAGGAAATATCATTGTTCAAAAAAGTTTTATAGGAGCAAATAAAACACATTTCCAAAATAGTGCTGCCAAACAGAAAAACGTTCATTGTTTTTGATGATGAAGATATTAAAGATAATAAAAAACGGTGTTGTTTAAAAATAACCAACTCTTTAATAGTACTGCAGGAGAATATTCAATTAAATGGTATGTAGTTTTCCAGTAAGCCCACCTTATCTTAGCTTGAAATGATAGGTTGAATTAATTTTTTTTCATTTCTGTTTCTCATCTATGTTTTGCACTCCTGCCATTGCTTCCTACTATTTATATTTTATGTTAAGGTTCCTTTTATACAGATGTTTCTAAAATTTTGCAAAAGCAGCCAGATATCATGTTGGAAACTCAAAGCCTCAAATCAGGCTATAAATCAAAAAACCCCATACATATACATGCCATATAAAAGGCCACTGTAACCATTCTTTAGCACTTCCTGTGTTCACTTTCCTTCTCTTCCCTCCCCTTACCCCTCACAGCAGGTAGAACTGAAGGGTCTTACTTGGCTTCTTTACTTTGCAGACTCAGAACAGAGCACTGGGTCAGACACAGAGGTGCTGGCAGAAAGGACGTCCTGCTCATTTGGCTCCCACTCTGACCTTACATCTGGTGGCTCAGGCCCTCAGCCTCCTCCACCTTCATCCATGGAAGAGATCCAGGTAGAGTTGCAGTGTGCAGACCTCTGGAAAAGATTTCATGACATTGGGACAGAGATGATCATCACGAAAGCAGGCAGGTAAGACATCTCTGGATTTCTGTCTAGTTAAAAAAGAAATCATAACCAAAAAAACCAATTTTTATTTAATTGGTTTTTAAGAAAGAAAGTTTTTTATTCCTTCTTATAATCCAAAGGGATAAACATGCATAAAAATTTAAATGGCTGTCTGAGTTTCTCAGCTGTGTTTCCTATTAGCTTTCTTAAGACAAGTGAAGTTGTTTCATATGACTTTTTGAATAAGTGGCTCCAAAGGAGAAGTGGCAGCTGCAGGAAACCATTGAAGATAGTTGTTCCTTTGAGCAAATAAATCAGGAAACAATCATTGTACTGTTGACTGTACTGAATTTAAGATGAGCTATAAATTTGGGGGTGAGCCATTTGAGTCTCCTTTCAAGTTTCCATAGCACTTCATGAACTTATGGATTTAATCTCAAATATAGTGAAATTCAAACTCACCTTTGCACCAAACGAATGTCTTCCCGCCACTCTAAATAGATGCAGTGTTAAAGACTTCCTTTATAAAAACCGTGCAACCTTAATGCTTTCCTTTGCTATTGCAGTGACACCATGACAGCTGAGGTTAGAAAGAGCCACTAATTAGCCAGATTTTTTGTAAAGGAAAACCTCACCATGACAGGTTAGCCAAGGGAAAGATCTTCACTGCTGAACCCCATTTAAAAATGGCTAGGAGTCTGCCAAAACACAACCTAGAGGCAGTTGTACATTTATAGATGTCCCAAACTAGGATTTTTAGGCACGTTTGCATGAGCAGGCCGTTTCCTACCTTCACCTAATGAGGTTTGAATTCCGATTGAAGCGGAGAAGGCGAACGTCAGCACCACGGACAGAGCCCGCCACGGCCAGCAAACGCCGGGAGCGACACGGGAGCTGTCCCGCCTCTGCCGCGGAGATGCAGCAGGGAAATTTTACCCAAGTTTTGGGGAAAATACACCGTGCTCTATTGTTTACAGGGTTGTTTCATGTCTGAGCTCTCAATTTTTTTCCAGAAAAGCTCGACTTGTTGTTTTACATTCTTGTGAAGTGAGTGCTATTGCTCTCTAGTCCCAGAAAGTCCAGATAATCCAAGGAAAATTACACTGGACAAATAACCCAGATCATCCCTGAAAAAGATTATCAGAGCCAGATTAGCTCCCAGTTTTAGATTTCAGTGGCAAAGGAAGCATTTTTCACCAGTACAGAGTGGGCTGCTGGTTTTAACCTGCCTCAAACAGAAGAGGCAAAGTAACAGGAATGATATCACTCACTATTGTGCAACACCTCCTCTCTGCAAATGTTAAAGCAGACACAGAGACAATCATTATTATCTTCTTTTCAACAGTGGTGACATTGAGACCTAAACAGATTAAGGGATCTGTTCAGCATGATTAAATACGGCACTGGAAGAGCCATCTTCCTTCTTTCTGGATTAATTGTCCTGGTGCCTGGAGCATGCTGTTTTCAGAAACTTAAAATAAAACATTATTGCCTGTTAGATTAACTATAATGAATTCTCCGATGATACATGGAGTAGATAGACTTAAACCCAGCATAAATAAGTCCTTGCTCACCAGTTTGAATGAAAATGGCTGAAATTTAGTGGTATGAAGAGGATCTTGGCAGCTCACACATTTCTGAACAAAGTAGCTGACCTTTCTGACATCTTGCAAGCTCCAGTGTGGATAATTTTCTCACTTACAGAAGATCATGTATCACAATAGAGTCATAACTTCCCATGCAAATCATATATCATATATTCATTTTAATCCTAAATAATATCCTTTCTACTCGAAAGGAGATGCTTGTGATTACTTGAGTCCTGATAGCCAACTGTCACATTACTGCTCACAGTAAATCTATGTAAATACTAAATAGATGTGTTTTTTCTACTTGATGATGTTCTTCTCCAGAAGTGATGTTAACAATATTGGAATGCTGCTGTTTTTTTCTTTTTCTGTTGACTACATTTGTAGGTTAATCATTGCAAACCACAATGAAGAGCTGGTCAGTTTCTTTAGGTAATACACCTGTTTATTGGGGATAGTCTTTAGTGGTGTGATAGAATTTGCAAATTAAATGGTTAAACAGTTCACAGGTTAAAGAGTTTTCTCTCAGAGAAGATGTGTCTGTAATGGATGAGAGCTGGATCTAGCAGTCCTGTTTCTCCATATGGGATGCATGATACATGATGTGTCCCAGAGATTAGATTTTATTATTTCTGGCATAAATAGTAGAACTGGTGTTATTTCCTGAAGATTTCCTACTACTTATTCAAATTGTTAGAGACACATAGAGTAATTTGCATCTGCTTCCTCCCCCACAGAAGATTTTACTCCTGTTGCTTTCTCTTTGGAAACCCTGAATCCCATAAGGCCTTCTTGTTTTGAAAGCCATTATAATTACAGACTTAGTTGCCTATAACTACAGCTGCTCCTTAATTTTCTATGACTTGTAAAGCACTGCCTGGTTCCTGCCTGTCCCCACAAAGTCTCTCTGCTCTTGCTGTGTAATGCTAATTTCTAACCTACGTTCTCATTTCAAACATAGTTATGGGGCTATATCCTGCCCTGCATTTTTTGACTTTCAGACTCCTACTCTCACTCATTTCCAATTCTGCTTTGTTGTTTTTCTTTTCTTGATGCTGTATTTATAGATGTCTTTTTTTTTTTTGTCTGTTTCCATAAACCTACTCCAGTCCTCTTATAACTCTTCCTTTTTCCTTTCCATCAAAGCATTTTTATTTAGATTTTAATCAGATGCTTATAAAAAGACACCTTTGTTCCTTGTGTAAAAGATGCAAATGGCTGTCAGCTGCAGTCATTCAAATATGCAGTTACCTTCATCTCCTTTTTGTTTGAAAGCCAACCTTGGACTCTGTACAAAATAAAACAAGTTCATCTTAAGCCCCAGGTCACACTGATTTGAACAACTAGTCCTAAAATAATTTTAAACTCTTTTTCTCTGTTCTCCTTTACTAACAGTGATCATAGTGGTAGCGTCAGTGGATGAATTTGAAACATTTCCCACATCCCTGCAGTCCCTATTTAATGTCTGTGATCATCTGAGCTGCAGGGGTAAATGTTTGGTAACTGATGCATAGGAGTACTGCCCAAAGTGGGGGGAAATTCCTGGGGGAATACCTGCAGGGAGTGCTTGGAGTCCTCTCCTGGAAGGGAACAGCTGCCTACTGTTTATGGAGGTGCTTTTATGAATGCTACCATGCATCCCAGCACATCCCAGAGGTATTGTTCTGGGAACACACGTTCTACCTGTAACAGAGCTGGGACCTCACCTCAGCAATGGGGGGGAATGAGCTCGTCTGCCATATCACAGTTATCATATCTGTGCTCAGGAATGCTCAAACCAAAATATTGATGGCCAGGATTTGTAATAAGACTGGAAAAAACCATCAGTGAGTGAAAGAGGTGACCTTGTCCTCTCCTGACTTCTCTGTGCTTCCTGACAGGTTAAGTGGTACTTTGCCTGCAGTCTCTTTGCTTTCCTGAAATAATGAGTCTGAGTTCTTCCTAGAATGTACTCAGGGCTGTTCGCATTACCAGGTGTTATTTTTCCTTTCCAGTGGAAAGAAAGGTGGGTGCCAAAGAGCTCCTCAGTTAGAGAGAGCAGAAGAGATTTTGTAATCAAGCTCTGTTGATGCTGAAAGGGGCCATGGAGAGGACTTCTCATAACAACCTATCAAACTGATTTTTAGAGTTCCTGGCCCTGTGGGCCAGATAACCTTGGTCCAGGTTCCAGAAGAATGTCCCCTTTGGGAGCTACTGAGAAGATCTTCTGGTCTCCTTCTCCTTCATAAACAATAAATCCCTTTGCTACCAAGCCCTGCCCTCAGGTTTTCCTCTCAAAATACAATCTCTACATAATCCCATGCTGCAGAGGGAAACAGAAGGGCATTCCTCCACTGCCTTTTCCTTTCCTTTCCTTTCCTTTCCTTTCCTTTCCTTTCCTTTCCTTTCCTTTCCTTTCCTTTCCTTTCCTTTCCTTTCCTTTCCTTTCCTTTCCTTTCCTTTCCTTTCCTTTCCTTCTTCCTTTCCTTTCCTTTCCTTTCCTTTCCTTTCCTTTCCTTTCCTTTCCTTTCCTTTCCTTTCCTTTCCTTTCCTTTCCTTTCCTTTCCTTTCCTTTCCTTTCCTTTCCTTTCCTTTCCTTTCCTTTCCTTTCCTTTCCTTTCCTTTCCTTTCCTTTCCTTTCCTTTCCTTTCCTTTCCTTTCCTTTCCTTTCCTTTCCTTTCCTTTCCTTTCCTTTCCTTTCCTTTCCTTTCCTTTCCTTCATTCCTTACACATTTGTTTCTCTAAAGAAATCTACATTTGGCTTCAATCTTAAATGCAAGGAAATATGAGATATGAAATAACAAGGATAACTTCAGGTTTCCCTGTAAACTCACATATGTTGTAAACACTGTGCATACTTAATCTGCAGACCTAAATCAGATTATTTTGCAGAGTTTCTCAAGTGGATTATTTGTATGCCTGGGAAATGACTATTCTGTCTATTTCTTTTGCTGCAGTTGAAGAGCACATCCCTTCATTTTAGGGTTTGCGTTTAATAGATGTCACCCTTATACAAATCTACTCTTATCTAAGTTCCTAACTTAAGGGTAAGAAACTGAAGCTTTATTCTATTGGGAAAAAAAACCAGTTTGGGGATATATCTGTGATCCTCCTCCTATGACCAGTTTTTACAAAGTAAAATTAAACTGTATTTTAAAAGAAAATTTCGAATACCACCACCAAAAAATATACTGCTAGCTGCCACAACCCAACTAATTTTTTTTTTGTTGAAAGTTCCCAAACATGGTTCTTAATATGAGTACACTCCTGTGCTGGCAAATACTTTTAAACTAAGTTCTAGAGCTGTTTTTCTACCATCAGTTTTCTTCACATTTGATGTTCATAAACTCCAATCTCATTATGGAGAAAACCAGAAATTGAGTACACTGAGGCACATTGTTGTTGCTAAAATGTTTTTTAAACACTTCTAAGTGGTCCTAAAGCAAAAATAATAAATTATTTCATATCACATCATATTTCCCCTACAAGGGTACTGTGTAAGTTCACAATCTTAAGTTTTGGAGGACTGTTTTCCTGCTGAGTGGTAAAGCTAACATATAAATAACTTGATCATCCCAAACTGCTGCTGATATAAAACCTCATCCTAAAATATATCAGATGTCATCACATGTTCCCTGTGAAAACAGACAGCCCTCGTGTCTGTAGCTGTTGACTGAAGCTGATAGCTTTCTAGATGAAAGATTCTTGACTGTTTATTAATCCAGCCATATCCAAATGGCCTGAATTCCTTCCAAACCTTTGTTTTTTATAAGGCTGGTGCCTCTGGGCAACCAAGAGCCAGCCAAGAGGAAATGCAGAGAACAGGGACTTTACCAGGATTATACACGAGCACATCCCTAAGCCTCCACTATTAGCCTCTGCCTTTTCCATTTCCCTCTTTCCACACAGCACTGCTGCTTTAGACCTGCTGTGACAGTTCCAGGCTACATCTTTATAGCAAAGAAACCTAAGTTACTTTTATACCCACAGAAAAAGAAAAACAGCAGTAATTTACAAAACTTGAAAAATACACTTAAACCTTAGAGAAAGTAGTGGGATCAGCCAAGCTCTCTCCGATCATTTTAGAGATTAGCCTCTAAGCCTGCTGAATGGTCTGTGGTAATCTTTTACAAGGCATTTCATAAGCAAACAACCCCACAGGCTATACTGCAAATTTACACGGGGCTGCAGTTTTGGAGAGAACTTTTTGGGACACACAGCTCATTCAAAACACAGTGTGCAGACTTAGACCCAAAGAGACTCTGATTTAATCCTGGGTTTCTCATCAGCCCTCTGAAACATGACCTACCTCTTTAGCTGCTCCCAAGCCACCTCTCTCTAATTAAAGAGAGCTGGACTGTAAAATGCCACATCCTGTACCCATTTGGCTTGGCAGATTTAATGAGCCATTGTGGCAGAAACAAGGTAATGCCCTCAAGCCACTCAAGACTAATCCATTATTCCTTCTCCACCTCCCCCCCCCAGTCATTCTACTAGCAAACTCACACCATCAGTTGCACAAATTGCTCTCTCCTTGAAGGGTTTCTGCAGACGATTTTTCTGACAGTTTTACGTCTTTCATAACTCGGGTTAGCTGTGCTGTGGCAGCTGTGGGGCAGTGCTCCCCCACCCCCCAGGATAAATGCCCTTTTCCTAAGCAGATGCAGTTACTAATAGGTCAGCTCTTATCTTCTCAGGGTGGCCTGAAATGAAAGAGCTGTGGGCAAGGCAAAGGCTGAGCATCCTCCTCCTTCCCACACTCTTCTGCATCGGGCTCTATGAGGCTTGCCTGGGAAAGAATGAAATAGATCCTCATGATCACATCCCTGTAGCGCAAAGTTTGAGAGACATGCCTGGAGATGTTGTCACAAGCTTTCCTGTTTTCTTCCTCCTCCAGGCTGTGTTCACTAGCAATACTCTGAGAAACAGAAGTGTTGGAAGGAGAACTAAATCTTCTTCTCTGACATTTCACTGTTTCTCATTAAATAGAAGAGAAAGTGTCACGATGGTTTGTAGGGATGACTCCTAGAAACATTTCTTGTACACTTTCCTACTATTTTGGCATTGTGATCTTAAATTACCCTTTAATATCCTCCCTCCATCCACATACTTCCATCCCTCAAGGATATGTCTACTTATCAGAGAAGCAGAATATGATCTTGTATAATCATGTAGTACTTTTGGGGTTTCTCCTACCAAAGCTCTGTATTTTCTAGGCAGAAGTCATTTAATTGAGTAACACCATCCTGTAGGACTTCAGCTTAAGTTTTTCTCAGATAAAGGCTGAAAAGCCACTTAGGTAGAGCTCAGGTCTGGGTTAACAGTCAGTGAAACAATGCAGGATTTCTTTCAGTGCTCTGCTCTGATTTCAGTGTTGCTCAATTCCTCCTGCACCTCATTCAGTTCGGCTCCTCAAATTTTATGAAGGTGTAAAAATACCACATGAGTTAGAAATATAATATGGCATAAGTAATTCCCTCAGCATGCTCTTTGAGGGAGGTGTAGAATAGAAATTGGTCTACTGGCCACCATAAAATTTTTAAGAAGGAGAAATTATGCCATAGCCACACTAACACTAACATGCTTTAAGGTTAAAATTGTTCTGATCTGTTCTCTTCTGAAATAATTGCCTAGCTACAAACACTTCCACAACAGTGACTGTGTTTAGCAGAGCTTAACTTGTGCTCAGACAAGAAGAAAAAGGCTGGGAATTGTTTCTTGTTGGTTTAGAGTTCCATACCTTGTCTATCAGGAGAAAATGCTTAAGATAGATCTGGATCATATGGCATAGAAAAGACAACACCTATTAAAAATATTGCACTACCAGGAGTTCAAGGAAGCCATGACATAATGCCAGTGTTTCTGCTGAATGTGAAGTACTTTCCTAATGAGCAGATTAATTTGAGGGGTGTTTTTCTTAAATAACTGCAAACATGAGAGCCACAGGATCTTTCAGGATGATGCATTTGCTTCAAATGTTACCTCAATACTGTTAAACTCTTTACTGAAATGTGACATTCTCAAAAAAAGAGAACTAAAGTGATCCTGCATTTAATGGAATGTGAGAGAAGAATTACAGGTGGATGGCCAGTGGGAAAAACACAAGGTACACTGCCCATCCTAGGAATGCCTTAGAGAGGATGATTTGTGTGAAGCATAGCAGAATTGTCTGCTAGAAACTGGGAACAGAGTGCTTGATTGTGAGTATTTTATCATTACTTACAGGTTGTTATCCTGTTACCCCTTTTTCTAAGTGGGAAAAACCTGAAGATTCAAAGCACTGCCAGCACAGTCTTTTATACCCACACCAAGCCCAGAGGAGTCATGCCAAGGACTGGGCTGTGTAAGGTAGCACACTTCTGGTGCCAGAGAGCACAAGGAGCCTCTTCAGCTTCCCTATTCACCATTTTCTTCCTTATTTCTACTCTTATGTTCCTAGGAGAATGTTTCCAGCCATGAGGGTGAAAATTACAGGCTTGGATCCCCACCAGCAGTATTATATTGCCATGGACATTGTCCCTGTGGATAACAAGAGATACAGGTAAGCTTTTCAGGGGCAGAGGAAGGAATCTTGTACCAGCTTTACTGTCAATGACAGCCTAGGACAGACTCCTGCATTAAACACCATTGCAAACATGGGCTGGAGGAGACCCTACTGGTTTACACCAACATAGCTGATTTGACCAGCATCTTTAGACACCAACTCAGAGTTTTAATACATTCTCTTGCACTTTTGGAGTGAAATATTTCTCTTTTCGAGTAGCAGATTTAATTGAGGAGATCTCTGCCATGCATTTCCTGATTGGCACAATTAGCAATGACTGTCTGAGGGAACTGGAGTTACCAATGGGGGTTATCTCCAGGGGCTGAGTTATCTCCAGCCCCTAAATCTACTTCCTCAAGAAAGGAATGGGCAAGGAGCAGCTTGGAAATAAGCCAGACCCTTCAGGTCTGGCCTGAACTGGATTGGGTGGTTTCTGTTTCAAAAGTGCTCACTGTCCAGCACAGCAGCCTCAGTGAATATTGGTCCCTGACCTACAGTTTGGAGTCACTGAGAAACTTCCCACTGCTGAGCTAAAGACAGGAAGAGGAGATTTCTCTCATATTAATGGGCTTCTGATCTTAAAAAATACTCTGGAAAACTCATGATCCTCTGCATCCCAGAAAACTCTCCAGACTGATGTGATTTATGTATTCTTATTAAAAGACCCCTGAGAGCAAGGCTTTTCTCCAAACAGTCTTGACTGAACCACATTTGAAGGATTCAGAATTGAACCTCCGCTTCAAATGCTAAATACTACATTTTTGTTCCCAAATTGTACAGAGTTTTTTCTCAGGAAAAATGCTTTTCCTGGGAAGCAGAAAGACAGTGTTTGATGCTCAGCTGGATGTTTTTCCTCTTTCTAAGAGTGTTGTAGCAACACTGACATTGAAAATACATTTATTTTCTTACCCTGCTTGGTTTGTGCAGCCACATAGAGCAAATTAACAGGAAAGGAAAAGAAAGACTCCTCTTCTTATTTTCTTTTTTCCCCCCCAATTTCTTGTGTGAATACAGGAAATTAGTCACTGTTTGTAGGTAAGGACTGGAACATCTTAGCAAAACTGAGTAGAGACCCAAGGAGGGGCAGCCCAGGGCAGAGCTCAGAGGTGTCAGTAGAACTGTTTGTGAAATGCCTTTGAGGGAAAGAGCTGCAGACCAGGAGAAAAAAATTGTCTAGACAAAGCTGTGGTAGAAAAATTTATGGTATATATAGGATGGCTAGAAAAGGAACCCAAAAATATTTTTTTTCTTCTAATCCCAGTGTATGTAATTCTATATGGAATTTCCTTTTTTGCAACATTTCAAACCAGAAATTCTGTTTTATCAATTGTTTTACTGGTATCTATTGGATATTGCCCATTCTGGGTGTTTTCCAAAGTCTGGTACGAGATACAATGCAGATTTCCAGAAATTGCAGGGTATTTATTAATATTTTCAGAGAGGACTTTGTTTACCATATTTTCCAGCCTCTTACTCTGGCTCAGAGAGGGTTAAGGAGTTGAGAAGGCACATGTGGCAGAGTTTTACAGGGAAAATAACTGCAAGGTGGTTTTAATAAGGAATCAAGTCTGAACAAGTGGCTCAGGGGTAATCTGGCTTTCATTTAGAAGGTAGGAGGTTGCAATAAAGCACATTCTCCCCTGACTGCAAATGAGAGCTTGGGGTGCATGAGGGTGGCAGGGGAGGGGGAGCCCTGGATGTGTTCCTGCAGTGAGTGAGTGAAAACCTCCCTTAGCCACCCACCCTTCCTCTTTCAGGTATGTGTACCACAGCTCCAAGTGGATGGTGGCTGGCAATGCTGACTCCCCAGTGCCCCCCAGGGTTTACATCCACCCTGACTCCCTGGCTTCTGGAGACACCTGGATGAGGCAGGTGGTCAGTTTTGACAAGCTCAAGCTGACCAACAACGAGCTTGATGATCAAGGCCATGTAAGTTAGAAGTTAATCCTGTTGCCTGCTGTCCTAGCCTTGCTCCTCTCAGACTTGAAAGGGTGCTGCTGCTGCTTTGATGCTCCTGTGTCCTGTTGGGCACACGTGTCTGTGGTTGCTTCCAGATTTATGGAGGTTTTTGCCCTATTTCAGTGCTTTTCTTCAAAATGTTGCCTGACCCTATAAAGCACTTTGCTCAGAGCACCGACTTTGTCTCATACATGCTTGTAAGAAAAGGATAATTTTCTCCATATTAACTCTTACTCCATCCCTGCTTCCTTATACATCTGGATGTTGGGTAAAATATTTTGGGGAAAAAAAAAAGTCCTTTTCTTTTTGTTTTCTTTTCAGATAATCTTACATTCAATGCATAAGTATCAGCCTCGTGTTCATGTCATCCGCAAGGATTTCAGCAGTGATCTCTCTCCTACAAAGCCAGTTCCTTCAGGAGATGGGGTGAAAACCTTCAACTTCCCTGAGACTGTTTTCACCACAGTGACAGCCTACCAAAACCAACAGGTAAATCCTTCATGCTCCTTTTATGTTGTGCCTTCACAAAAATAATCAGAGTGCTCTTTGTGACTGAGACGCTAACTTCTCTGAGAAGCATAGAAAAGTTACACTTTACAAAAAAAAAAAAAAAAAAAAAAAAGAAAAGAAAATGCTTGCTTGCTCTGGGGTATTGTGTAGACATGAAGTATCTAGCTAGAAAACCACCTTGAAGATAAGACGGATGTAGCTTTTATTGTAAAATCAGTAACTAAGAGCAACTGTAAAGAGATGTGTTGTGTTCAAATTTCCTTGTTACCGCATGGTACAAAACTAGAGTGCCCTGTCCTCACTATAATTTTAAGGCAGTAAAACTATAACTCCAGATCAGTTCTCTTAAAGACAAAGCAGTTGGGTTTTTTATAGCAGTGAAGGAAAAAGTTTTGAAAAGGTCCAATCTCATCAGTTTGTTGACAAAATAAGCCTTTGAATGCATGCATTGCATATAAACTGAAATTCTCATGCATGCATGTCTTGTGGGATAGGGGTCAGGTAAGGGGTCAAGTTATATACCTGAAATTTAGGAAAGTAAACTTCCACTTCTGCAAGGAGATGGTCATTAGGATCTCCTGAGAGCCTGCCCTTAGGAACAGGGCATGGAGCAGAGTAGACGTGGCAGATCTCTAAGGGAGTCTTCCATACAGGCCAACAACCAGGAGCTAGAAATCAGACAAGGAAGTCAAGAGAGCAGCATGGCTGAGTAGGGACCTGCTGGGAAAGCCAGATGGAAAGAAGCAAATGCACAGGCAGTAGAAACCAAGACAGGTACCCTGTATAGGGACTGGGTGAGGAAGGCCATGGCAAAGCTGGAACTAGACATGGTGAGGGATGCAAAGCATAACAAGAAGGGATTCTACAGGTAAGTTAACCAGGAAAGGAAGATTAAAGAAGGTGTACCTCCCCCTGATAACCAGTGCTGGAAAACTGGTAACAACTGATGGGAAGTCTGAGGTACTTAACACCTTTTTTTGCCTTAGTCTTCAAAGGAGTGAGTCCTCTCTTCTTGTATATCTTGAGAGGATGGACAGCAGGATGGAGACTGGGTAAGCAAAATGCTTCCCACTGTAAGTAAGGATCAGAAAAGAAGGCTTTGGAGTGACATAATTGCAGTCTTCCAGTACCAGAAGGGAGCCTACAAGAAAGATGGAGAGACTTTTTACAAGGCATGTAGTGACAGGTTAAGAGGAATGGTTTCAAAGTAGAAGAAAGTAGGTTTAGTTTAGATATTACAAAGGAATTATTTACGCTAATGATGGTGAGGCACTGGCACAGGTTGCCCAGAGAAGCTGTGGGTGCCCCATCCCTGCAAGTGTTCAAGGCCAGGTTGGATGGGACTTTGAGCAACCTGGTCTAGAGGAAGGTGTCCCTGCCATTGGCATGTGGGTTTGAACAAGATGATTTTTATGGTCCCTTCCAACCAAAAGCATTCAGTGATTTTATGATAATTTTTAATTTTATGATAATTTTATGATAATTATGATAATCCCATTTTATGATTTGGGTCCTGCATAGTTCTCAGTGATGAGACTTAGTTTTGGCATAAGGAAAACATGTCATCACAGCAGGATTCTTTCTCTAGGGACCTTGACTTTGTTAGTGATCTACACTTTTCTTAAACTAGTCTTCAGTCTTCTGGAACTGAAGGACAGACCCCTATTAAATCACCTTAAGGCAGATTGCAATACTTGACCAATTTGTAACAATTGTGAATTCTAACAATTTAGTGAAATGTTATAGGGTTTTTTGTTTTGCAATGTATAAGAGAGCACAGGTGCAGACCGTGCTCCCATGACTGCTTCTTTTTCTTCCCATGACTCCCAGCTTTTATTTCCTGTCTGGTCCCCTTGAGCTGACTTAAATCAGGATCCAAAATGCATCAAAAACATTGCAACATGCTGGTGGGTTTGCTATCATTGCAGTATGGGAAACTTCCTGCTCCCCTTGTCCAAATGCAGATACTCCATTAATCTTGACTGTAGATTAGACAAAGAAGGAGGATAGGGAAAAGAAATTACAGGAATTAAGCCTGTCATTCTTCCTTAATTACTGGAATTATAAGACATAATTACACAGGGAGGGAGATGCTAAAGGAGGGATCCCTGTCAGGGATTGGCACCATAAGCTGCCTCACCATAAGGAAACACTGACATTTCTGTCTCTCTGAATTCCAAATGTTTGGGAATTTTGTTCAAAATGATCTGGGGGACACAATCACATTTTTATAATACCAGTAAGGAGATTCTGGTGGGCTGGAGAAACATTTTCATTAAAACCAAATCTAAATCCCCTGAATCTGCCTGCATGCCCTCCAGTGGCTGCAGAGCGTTGCCTTACTGGGGGAAGCGTCTCTGGAAACAATTGTAAAATGTTAGCAAATCCACCACAGGGATTCCCTCTGCTGTAATTCCATCCTCCACAGAACATATCTGTCTCTGTACACACAAGTCCCAGGACAGCTGCAAAGTCAGGCTAGCGGAAATTAAGTTCACAAATTAAGCTTCTGCAAAAATAGGAGCTGCATTCCAGATCTGAGGTTAATATCCAGAGTAAGGGCTTGGTTCTGACAGAAGCAAAACACCTGCAAATCCCCTTCAGATCAGACTGCATTAAACTAGTCCCTTTTGAGCAGTTTCAGCAACACCACCTCAAATTTGGTAGGATCTGGAGATCTCACTCTTCTTTCATTCCAAACATAGAATCTTTAGGAGAAGCTGAGGCTGGCAGAGGGGAAGCTCTTGTGCTACAGTGGGTTGT
Organism: Melospiza georgiana; assembly: GCF_028018845.1. Lineage (NCBI taxonomy): Eukaryota > Metazoa > Chordata > Aves > Passeriformes > Passerellidae > Melospiza > Melospiza georgiana. Next base: position 81,434,174 of record NC_080431.1, read on the forward strand.
GGAATAGCCAACAGGCTGCAAGGTCAAAATCCCAGTGTTATAGCCCATATTTACCAACTTGGAATTCATGCTTAAAATTAAAGCACAAAGGAAGATTCCCCCAAAGCACTCAGTCTGGCTGCTACTTCCTTTGTTTAGAGGAGGGAAAAAAAAATTAAAAGATTTACAGACCAGAAAACTCTTAAGGGCTGCCTTGATACTGACCAGAGCAACAGCAACTTGTATGTGTGACTGGGTGGCCACCCGACATCTTTGGGGGCTGTAGCCTGTGCTTTTCTCTTCAGCATTGTTTGAAGGTCCATCAGTTGCCTCCAGCTGCTGATATCTGGAGTGTTGAGGCTGAGATAACTCAGATAGCAGCCAAACTTGAGCAGTGTGCCTGCTTCCCAAAGCACGTGGCCATTGATAAATAACAACTCCTGGGGCTTTGCAGCTGGTGTACTTCTACTCCAGGAGCAATTTCTCAGCCCCAGCACTGTGCCAGGTTTCCTAATGCTACCATGATTTCTGTCTCTGGTGACATGTTTTGGTAAGCAGATTATCTGTTCGTGGATAATGGAAGGGCATATTTGACAGAGGTCTGGGGAAATAAGTGTGAAAGATCATTGTAGAGGTGGCTTGGGCAAGAATGGAAATAATCCACATTTTTCATTTGTTGAAAGAAAAAAAATTGAAGATATCAATTAATTCTCTTTTTCTTCCTTTTAGATCACCAGATTAAAAATTGATAGAAACCCCTTTGCCAAAGGTTTCAGAGATTCTGGGAGAAACAGGTAACAGAAGCTTGTTTGTGTTTCCTCACTGATCTCTTCCCTCCTTTCCCTGATGGGTGCACAGGGAAAATGTCTATGGTTGAGAAAGGCAAGTTTTTCCTTTTAAAACAAAAAACTGAGATAGAAAGATAGGGGATTGCAGATTGTAAAACAGACAAATAGGTTACAGCTTAACACTGTATGTACAGTGTTAACAGCTTAACACTCTGCAAATAATTATTCTTTATTATATGTAGGGTTGTCTGAAGGACATTTAAAAATTTTAATTTTCACAAGAAATGCCAAAACTTGGAGAACAAATGCTTGCTTTAAGTTAGAAGAAAAAATTAGTTTTTCATATGTGTGCAGGATAAAAGAGCAAAAATGTTCTAGTTTCAAATAATTTCAGTTTTTATTCAGCAGTGTCCAATGGTTTCACTTTGACTGTGTTGTTTAATTTTGTCTTTCCCATAACTATTTTTATGGGAAGATTAGGTACAATGCCTTAAATATTATTTAAAAGAAATTCTATTTTAACAGCACAGTAGTTAAAATGGAGCTTTAATCAATCCCCCCATTGTATTACTGAAACACATTACAGAGTTATCAAAAAAGGTAAGTAATCAAAAAACTCAAAAGAAGTTTCAACTTTTTCTGCCATTCATGAATCCTGCAGCAAAATGTGCAGCAGATCTAAATATCTCAGATCTAAATGATGTAGGTATCTTTTAAATCAGTGTAAGAAACGCTTTAAACCTTAATTATACAATTAGACATATATGACTACATTACAAGAAGCCTAGGGTTGTAAAGCAAAGCTCTGAGTGTGCAGCCCAGGGAAAAAGTTGTGTGCACAGCCCTCATTTGCTGTTCCCATGGGTGCTGTAACTCAGTTTTACTTGCATGCTCCTGTTGTGTGTGTTTACCAGGACTGCTGTCTCCTTCATAAGGAGTTTGGCGAGGTCAGTGCTCATGAATGGGCAACTGCCCAGTGTTTTCCACCACTCACTTCAGTGCTATGCTCTCCATCATCCCTAAAAAGGCATTCAAAGGACCTGAGCTCAGCTCCTCTGCTCTCATCTTACTGAATTCATGCATGAAGATGTCGCCACTCTCATTTAATCCCCACTGTGATCACCAGTTCTCCTTGAGGCATATGTGGCTTTTATTCTGCTCCCCTCTCCCGTGTGGGGAAAGCAAAGTGTGTCCTGGGTGTGGGATCTTCCCGGTGTGCACAGATCCAGCTGCACTGGGGGCTGGGTTTGGGAGAGGGATTGATGCAGTTCCAGGTACATGGTGGGCTGTATTAATGTGGAAGGCATTAATAAGGTCCTAGCTCAGTGAATTTGGACAGTTTCCTGAAAAGGTTGGGAATTGCTGATCTCTGTAGCTCATTGATTTAAGAAAGGGCAGGAAATTGCTACACGGCTGCAGCTGTGGGGAGGGCTCAGTAAGGCTCTCTGCTGATGTAAAGAGGAATTAAAATCTTTAAGGTATTACACATCAAAGGGAGCAGCCTGAGGCTTTAGGAAGAAAAAAACAGGCGAAGGTATTTGCAAGCATATATAGCAGTCAGGCGCCTGCCTCACAAGCAGGGGTCTGGCTGCAGTTGCACTGCTGTTGTCAGCTAGGGGAGGACACAAATGCTCAGCTGCCTCCTTCCCAGAGCACACATACACAGATATTCCCATAGGAGGGAGGAAAGCATTGAAGTCCAAGCTGTGTGTGGAAAGGACTTTCCAAATGGGACTTTCCTTAACTGTGCTGGATGGCTTTTCTCTCCCTTGTGAATCTGTAATCTCATTAGGATCACTGGTCAAAACCCAATTGTGATACTCTGCAACTTCCCACGTCCTTCCCACAGCTTCAGTCAACTGCAGTGCCTCAGACTGTGGCTGGAGAGGGTCCTGCTGAAAATGAAAATTTCTCCTTTGCAGAAGAAATAGGGTAATTTGAAGAAGGGCTATTTGTGAATCAGGCAAGTGAGTAGTACATGTTCAAGAGGTTTTATGTATAAGGACTTAAAAGAAAAGGTAAAGGTGTGGCAGCAGCAAGAGGCAGAGACAGAATTCTGAGGCATCTCCAGGACATCCTATTCCAGAGACATTGGGTACTGAGCCAGAGCCATGGTTAGAGTTTGCCAGGAAATGATGGAGGAAAGAACTCCCAGGGAAAAAGCAGTGCATGGTGGAAGATAAGGAACTCTTAAGCCACTTCTTTCCTAGGATATTTCCTTTCTACTTTATGTTGAGGCTCTTCCATTAAATAGAGATGGATATTTTTCCTCCACTTATTTATTGTTATTGTTTCACTGTTGTCTCATGCTGCAGAAATTGTGGAGGTGACCGTTGTTTTTAAAACTAGCTTTCATTTTGGATCTTTCACTTCATCTGCTTGCAGCCTGCCCCTTTATTTCCTGTGATCTCCCTTCATCAGTGCAAAAGGCTGCTAAAACTCTGCTGCTCTGGGGATGCCCCATCATGGTGTCACTGACTGTATCCATATGGGGGAGCAGACTTTTCCCAAATCCTTTCTTGGATCTCTGTCACTTATTTTCATGAGTGTCTCTCTCCAGTCCTTACTGCCTCAGCCTTTGAGCTGGGAGAAGGAGCACTGAGGTGTTTCAGAGGGAAGGATGGAAACAGCTCAGCAGCTTGCTGATGTTAAGCAGCCTTTGAGCACTCAAACCATGTTAAGCAATGGGGTTCAGGAATCTAACCATGAGTCTTGTTGGATGGCAGAGGTAGCCTGTGATTGAACGTCAGTCCTAGTTCATGTTTATTAGAGATTCTCTCTATCTGAGTTTTGGGCTTTCCTCACTTTTTGCAAAAGCACATAAAGTCTCTGTAAAAATGCAGCACGAGAAGTTCCTGATGTTGAAAGAGAAGTTTCCTGGTGGTGAAAGGATACCCACATAATGTATGAATAAGGCAGGTTATTACTTGGTTGCTTTCCTGGACTTCAAGAGATTGAGAAACCAGTTTTTGACATATGGAGATCAGCTAGCCAAATGTTTGGGTAGTGAGGGTGCAGGTTTAATGCCACAGAGGTTATTTTTAGAGACTGGGTAAAGTTCATCTGACAGTGGGATGCTTGCAGCAGCTCCTTATCCAGGAGGAAGCCAGAAGGGGAAACAGTCAGGAAACTCAACAGGGTGATGGAAGAAAAAGACCCTAGGCTGAAGGAAAAGCCAGCACTTTCCTTTCAGATGTGGGCAGCTGAGGTGAATAAAAGTTGTTTGTTTGGAAATACTCTTTGAGCTTTGTCTAGGATAAGAGAGCCAGGAGGACACTTGGAGCCAATAGTTTGGCTTCCCCAGCAAACAATGAAGTGATGGCCTGAATCCTGTGTGCAGTGGGAATGGCAAGATCAGCCATATGGGATGGATTATGGAGGTGCACCGATAGCTCGTTTCATTTTTCAGACAATGGAACTGTTTCATTTATTGCCTATTATTAAAACTTTATAGCACTAAAAATAAAAGAATGAATGAAAAAGAGAGAGCAAATTTTGGATACCTTTTAAAGCACTGACCTTATTAAAAAAATGCTGGCAGTGAGACCTCTTCTGATACTTTTTTTTTTTACTTCCTTCATAAAGATGGTGTGAGAGGGAAGGGTTTATGGCCTGATAGGTATTTTGAAGTTAATTTTTCAGTGCAGTTCTTTGGAAGAGAAAGTAGATGCCACATGGATAATGTTCGGCACACTTGGTATCAGCAACCCTCAGCAAAGGCCCTCCAAATTTCCTGACATTTCAGAAACACTAAAAACAATTATTTTTTGTCAACATTTATTATTGTCCCAAAATGTCTCTTCATTGGCCAGGTGGGGATCCTTTTCCTTGTTAGGGGGTGGAACACACACACAGAATGGCACTCCAGTATTTCTGCTGACTGTGGAAGCACACCAATGTCATGAACTGCTACAGGAGAGGCAGTTATTAGAGTTGATGGGGATTAAACTTCATGATTCCCATCTCATCCCCTCAACATTTTCCTTCAAAAATAGGAATTCATTGCAGACAAAAGAAAGGCTGGGGCTAGGGCTGTAAAATCAGTACACAAAGGTGGTGTGCCTTCTCACCAAGAGCTGTTTTTAGCATGAATTAATGTTTTTTCCTCTGCAATACTCCATTCATAATGTGGTAGGTGCCTAGCAGGTTAGCACATGAAGCTGCTGTCTCATGGCTCTTGTCTGACACCTGGAAGGATGTGAAAATTCAGTAAGGATGTCTTCTGCTTAGAAGCTGTTTCAAAAGCACCCACAACAGTTTTTCTGCATGAAGAAAAAGAGCCCCAAAACCCAGAAACCAAAGATAAAAAAAAAAAAAAAAAAAGAAACCCACAAACTAATGGGAAAAAAGGTTGGTCTAGTATATAGAGGCTTAAATTTGTGCGTAGGAGAAGTGGATGTAAGTTTGATCTCTGTCACCCACATGCTCAGAGAGGATATTTTATACACATGTTCAACATATGCAAACTTGTGGGGAGTAAAGGACTCACATTTGGGGCAGGAAGAGCCAGCTGTGGAGTTTGACATTCATTTTTCAGGTACCAGTGACACCACGCTGCCCTCAGCTTTGCAGGGCAAGGCCACACTGCTGCTGCCAGCCGTCACGGTGTGGAAGGGGAAGGGTGGCAGGAGCTGTGTTCACAGCAAGGGGGATGTTGTAGAACTGCTCCCCTGGAGCAGGAGGAGGTAGGTCCCTGTTGGTGTTGGCATCTTTCCTTCCTCTGACATGCAGGGCAGGAATAGAGCAGCTTTACAAGCTGCTCTGACACTCTCAGTGCTGCCATTTACCCCCTATCAGCTCACAGACACAGTCAAGTCCAACCCTTGAAAGCAATATATTATCCCCAATTTACTGTTTTATTTCTTCTTTTTATTAAGTCTTGGCTATTCTCTTTTTTTTCCTTTTCTTTTAGAAGCAGAAATTATATGGTGCCTGTGAGAATTGTATTGATATAGGGGAAAGTGTTAGATGGAGAACTAGAAACCTTGAATCGTGAGTCAGTTGATGAGCTGATAATGATGTAGGGAGAGGCAAGGGTAATAGATTTAATCTACTTTTAGTGCCTCCATGAGCCACCTCCTATTAGGGACAGGATTTCACTGAAGTGAGATGTGAGACCAGAGCTAGAGTGCAGTGCTGGTGCAAAGTGGGGTTGTGTACCTGGGGACCTAAGGACTGAGCCAGACTGTGTGTCACTGCTCTCAGTAAGTTGGCCTCCCCGCTTCCCCACATGATCCTGTGGCAGACACAGAGCAGCTGGAGTAGCACAGCTGGAACTTTCAGTCTGCATTTCTGATACATTACGTGGTTCTAATCATCAAGGCAGGTCCTTTCAACAACAGGTCTGGCTGCACTGCAATTTGCTCAGGGCATTTTATGCCCCCTCGATATACAGTACCAGAAAGTCTTCCCTCAGTGTTTGGGCTGGGGATCATTTCTTGAGGCTGCAAAAAAGGCACTGTTCTCTTCCTGGCTGTGTGTGTTGAGGAGCAGATGGAGTCTGAACATGTGTGACTTTCACACACAGGGAGCAGAGGAAATCCTGGGGGTGGTAGTGGTAGTCAAAGGGCAGCTCCTGCACACAGAGCACAGCTTAGCTGATGGGCTCAAATTCTGCCCTGCCTTGTTGCATCTGAGCTCCATGAGCTGGCAGAGGCCACTGTATTAACCAAATAGTTTTGTTGTAATGTGCTCAGCGCTAGTGTGAGACTGCTATGCAGAGATGTCTTCTGTTTCTACTTCTAACAGCTTAGCAGCTAATAAACACCATGCAACAACCTCTCTTCTAAACCTCCTCTTAAAATACAGAGTTTGGTTTGCCAACTCCAGTGTATTTAAAGCATCCAAGCTTCCGGGGAGACTTTGGAAAGTTAACTGAGTGAGTGGAGACATGTGCAGAAAGACATTTTCAGAAGGAAAAGGCAGCTCCAGTGTCAGCTCAACATCTGATGAGCAGCTCTGGGGATGTTGTGCCTTTTGCATTGAAAGGGGATATGTTCTCGCATTTGATGAAGAATCTCTCCTGGTATTCAGTCAGTGCAAGGGCTGTAACCTACTGTGGGAAAACAGGCTGGGGAAGGTGAGGAATGGGGAACAGAGCGGTGTACAGCTTCCACTGAGGAGAGCTTTTCCTGGGAAGAAACTCCAGTGGGTTTGATAACACACCTCTGTCCTCACTGAGCCTGTGGCACTAAGAGACTTCCATCAGAGCCAGGAGTTTGTGGTGACAACAAGAAAAAATCTGAGACCCCAGCCTTTCAAGAAGAAAAATTCTCAATCAGTTTTTGGCTTCTTCTCTTTGATAAGTGTTTTTGGTGAGTTAGGGACCCAAAGCAGCTATATCACTGGCCTTTTAGAAAGAGCATCTTACACATTTCTGGTTGAAGTTCAAAACCAAGAAGATTCCCTTTTTGATGGCTTCTCATAGCACTTGGAACAGTGTCCAGAACTGTGAAGTGGCAGGGAAAGGCAATTCGCAAAATCTCTCTGATTAAATAGTCTGAATCCCAGGCCTTCTTTATTTGCATGACAGCTTACATCCAAAATTGTGGAGGGCCACTCAATGATAAATTGAATACGCCTTAAGGAGCTGACAGTTGTGTGTCCTCTGGAAAGCAGACAGAAGGCTTGAGATTCTTGCTAGAAAGGAAAAAGGCATTTAGAGACCGCTAGGAACTTTTGAAATCCTGGGCTGGGGAAATTTCATTTTACTCTCGTGGCCAGCACCTGTGCGGGAAGACTCACTTGAGGAATTCACAGATGCCAAGGTGACCTTTCAGTGGCTGCTGGCAGCCTGCCAAGCAAGGTCAGAGCCTTCTTTCCTCAGCGCCTGTATCCCCAACTGGTTGACATTCTTATTTACTCCTTATTTTCTTTCCTTTGCACAGGACGGGGCTGGAGGCCATCATGGAGACCTACGCCTTTTGGAGGCCCCCCGTGCGCACTCTCACCTTTGAAGATTTCACTACCATGCAGAAGCAGCAAGGTGAGTGAACAAAGAGATGGCAAGAAAGATTGTTCTTTCTCCTGTAGAAAGAGTAGGAGAAGAGGGCATAAAAGCAGCAATGCACACGCTTTGCTGTGTGTCCAGCGAGTGGAATGGGGATGTCACACATTGTTGAGCTCTTGGCTGAAGTGAGAGGACACAGAGCAGAAAGATGGTTGGAAACAGTGGACAGGCCATGTCTTATGAGGTGCAATGGAATCGCTTGGGTTCCCTGGTCTCCCTAGAGCTAGAGTCCTAAGAGCTAGAAGGAGGAGCAGGAAGGATTGTAGAGTTGGGCAAATTAGCCCAAGTACACAGCATAAGTTAAATGTGAAGAGAACACAGAAAGATGGAGGAAATGCTCTGCTGTGTCAGACACTGTTCTCCATTTACAGTTTACATTTGCTATTTGTATGCAAACACAAGGGGAAGTAGTGGGGTGGGGGTGGGATTTGCCCTCTGGAAGTTTTAGGAGACCAAGAGTATGTCTCCCTTTGAGGTCATGCTACCCTGATTTCAAAACACAGTGGCCTTGCTGGAGACACTTTCTGCTAGTAAGAATCTGGGAGGAATTATTGGATAGGCCAAGTGTTCATGCTGTGTCTTTTCATAGCTTCTGCCCTTTACATATCTCATTAGTTAAGTAGGGCTTTCATCTCTGGTTTCAGGCCACGTTGCTATTTTGCTTTTTGCAGAGGTAGATCTTTCCCATTCACTTTAGTGCAGCTATTTCTAGTTAAAAACAGTGATCCCTGAGAAAGAGTTATCAAGGCAGCAGCCTGATACTTTTTTTATTACAATGTACATGCAAGAAAAGAGACAATTCAAAATGGTGTTCAAATGTGACAACAGCAAAGGTAAGCAATCAACACCAAATGCCTGCCCTGTGTAGCAGATCTCCAGACTCTCACATTCAAGCTTGACATCACCCCCAAAACTTCCCTCCAGACCTTGAATCCACCTAGGGATGGATGGCGTGTTCTCCTCGAAATGCAGGGAAGCAGCGATGGCTGTTGGTGTTGCCCATCACCGAGGCAGAATCAGAATCAGAATCAGTGTTTGGCTGAGGAATCTCTTCTTGCTTGTTGACTGTCCCCCATGCCAGTTCCACATGCAACACCCCAGGGCCCACATCACCTGCTAAATAATTTTTCTGATGGCACAGCAGAGAAGTAGGACAGAGCACACTCCAGCCAGCTCTGTTAGACTCCCCGTGCATGGTCTTCACCTGACCACCCAACTCCTCTTGAATAGCACACCATGGGGCAGGAGGGACTTTGCACAAGCTCAGGGGCTTGTGCCGAGGAGCACTTGTGGTGGGGCACGTGGTCAGAGATGGGTTAAAGCAAGGGTTTAGAAATGTTTTCATCACCCACCTAAATAGAAACATAACAGTCTCTCCTCCTGGTCACAGTCACTGAAGCAGCCTCTCTCCAATGTCTCACCCCCTATCCGGGCTCGCCTGCCTCCCTCCCCTCAGTTATCAGATAACATCCTAGTGCCAGGTCCAGCTACTGCTTACGTGGTAAGGTAATATTAGGAAAGGAAAATATTTAATGTATTTTTAGCTTGTTATAATATAGTTTGGCAGCTGAAAAGCCAGAAAGCAAGTCAGTACCCTGTAACCAGCAGGCCCTGTGCACCACCACCACTGCACCAGAGACAATAAAGCCTAGGGCAGCCCTTAACTGAAGCTGTGTTCGCAGGTTGATCTCAAAACCTAACAACTTGTTACAAAAGGGTTTTTGAGCTCTGCATTTAGCCATGTGAAATAATAAATCAGAAATACTCCAACCCTCACAGTGCTCATCTTCCTGGTAACTGCTGTAATGAGCTGACCCCTGGTCTCAAAAATAGGTGCAAAGCTAAGGTACAAACATGCTCTATTTTAATTTCTGGCTGCTGGGACAGCCCCCTAAGGCAAGGACAAACATGCTGGTATGGAGTCCTTGGAATTGCTGACAGAAAGAGCAAAAACTGCTGAGGTGGCTTTAAGCCACATGTGATTCCTCCCTCCAAATGTAAGACAACCAGGATATATCATGCTCACACCTCTTCATCTCCTTGTTTTCAATCACACGAGCTGGGTGACAGGTGAGTAAATCACTGCTGTTTAGGAGCTGACATCAGCATAAGCCATTGAACCTCTGATCCTCTGAGACTTTACGTTGATGTGACTTGCCCCAGAGTTTCCTCCTCTCCCTCATCTGGAGCTTCAGTGCTCTGAGCTGCATGGTGTCATCTCATACCCTTATACATTTATGAATTAGAAACTTTAGGTTTTTTTTTTTTTTTTTTTTTTTTTTTTTTTTTTTTTTTTTATAAACTGATATTTTAATTCCAGATCCCGCTGGTTTCATCAAAGCTGGGTGGATATCTGACATTTCTGAATAAACATTTGAGGAAATGCAAGCTTTCCTTTTATCCCCTGAAATGTTTGTTGGGAAATTGCATGGGGGCTACGGGAAAGTTTTGAGAGTAGAGGTGTGCACTGCAGCTAAAGAGCAGTGAGTTCTCACTGCAGAGAGACAAGATGAGGACAGCAAGAGTGGCCACATGCCTAGACTGATGAGGAGCAAGCCATGGTTATCCAGCCTGTGAGGAGAGAGAGAATAGATAAAAGTACTAAAATAAGATGCTGTCTGTGGTGATAGGAAAAAATACAGTAAGTTCTAGTTACATGAAGTTTAAGGATGTGCTGTAACAGTTTCTCTGTAGGAACTGTCGAATTCAGTTTTGATTTTCCAGAGACGGATCCATCCTACTGTAATAGGAAAAATTACACTCTCTGGGGCAAAAATTTGGGGCATCAGCCACATAAATATGGTGTCTTCCTTGCTTTCAAGCTAAATTCTTCTGTGCTACCTGAATTTTCCAAGATAGTTTTGCCTAACAAATCAACTGAATTATTTGGCCAGGTTAGAGATTTGACTGATAAAAATAACTGTATAAATGTGATAGAGGTAGCAAGGGCAATAGAGATTGCTTGGTAAGCTGCAAGCATGCAAACATGCGTCATTTAAGAGACTTCAAGTTTTCTGATCTAACTAAATGTTTATCCCTTTTTGTGGGGTGTTAGAGAGCTAAGGACAAATTTCCCCTCATCCACCTTCTTCATACATTTAGTTGTTTCACAGGTTTTTATCTCCCCCTTCTGTGCCTCTCAAAGTGAATAGAACCAATTGTTTAATTTATCTTTTAGTGGGAACTTTTCCAGATTCTTAATAGTTTCTTCAAATACAAGTCCACACAGAGTATTCCAGACACATCTATGTGATACAATTATCTAAAGATACTACAATTTTTTCCACATTATCCTTTCTGCCATTTGACCTACATCCTAGTACTTTGCTCATTTGTTTGGCCCAAGCTTTATGTGGAGCAAGGGACGCACCAAAATCGATACTTGGTGTGCTGGATGCAGCTGTTTCATGCAGGGATTGAATAACTTTCTAATCTGCACAATGATGGGTTTCAGCTGCCAGGCAAACTGGAGGGTTTGATGTCGCCCCCAGTTGCAGATGCCTGGTGCAGCTGAATCCCGTGGTCCATGAGCTTTAGTTGCACGTGTTGCACTGAAGGGCAGCACATCAGCAAGTCCTGGCAGGTCTGTGACCTGAGTGGTCACCATGTTGTCCTACCAAGGGAAAGAACATGCTGCTACTCTTAGTGAAATCCCCTGGCTTGAGAACAAAACCTCTCTTTTGGAGCGCGTAATCCCAAAGTATCCGCAGCTTCGCAAGAGTGAGCACCATGCTGGACACAATCACAGCAGAGCTGCAGCCAGCTTTGAAGGAAAAAAGTCTCCCCTGAGAAAAACCTTTGCACGAAATGCTCCAAAAACAGCAATCCAGGAGCAGCTGACCTTCTGGGGAATGGTATCACCCACAATGCAGTCTACTTACTGCTGGTGAGAAAGGGGGCTTGGTGTTATTGAATGCACATGGCAGTGAGACGTGCGGAAAGCCAAGAATCTATTAAAGCCTTTAATTGGAATATATTTTCAAAATTTAGATTGAACCTCATCCAGATTCTCATTATTAAAAATTTGTGGCTCGGATTCTTGATTTTAAAAGGGAACATAAAAAAGAAAAAAAAAAAAGAAGGAGAGAAAAAAGAAAATCAGAGTTCCAGTAACTCTGCATTATGTCACTAAGAGTAAAAAGAGATGTTGCTGGCTCACTTGTGCTATCCAGTTTCCCACAGGATATTGTGATGAGCAGATCACTATCAGTGACTCTAAGTTTTGTGAGGACATAGAGACTAAAAAGGCAATATTAGAAGAGTGATGAGTATCTAATCCTTCCTACAAAAGCCAATGACTTATCAAGAATTAAATCAAAGGTACCCTGGCAGCTGAAAGGAAGAAGTACCTCCTAAGCAGAACTTCAGGACCAATATGACAGTCACATGATGACTAGGCTTGCAGCACATAAAAATTCACTTTGTCATTTAATTATTGTTTTGATGCATGAATAACAAAAGAGTTAAACATCTTAAACATGACTGGGCTGCTCTCAGGGCAGCTTTCCTTCCAAATGGGCTCTTTTCTTGAATAAGTGCTTTTGCCAGGGATCCAACAAAGGGTAGATGCAGTAGATTAAACCCCTTCTGCATCAGCTTGAGCATCTGCATTGATCTTGGACTGGAGGCAGAGAGTAGAGAGCACACCTCCTACAGGGTCTGCAAAATTGGCATTAATGGCTCTTGAGATCAGCGTTGGCAATCATCTACAAGGGTGTTGTAGGGAAAAAGGGCCGTGTTCCTTGCTGGTGAGACAGCTGGTGCTATCTTTAAAGCAGCATGCATGTACAAACTGATCGAGTACAGGTCCCACTGTCCCCTTCTGAGAGGGGAATATCTTAACCCTGCAGTCTTGTGTCAACAAGGATAGGCACAAAAGGCTCCCTCTCCTCGGTGTGGAAGAGATTCAAAGGTCTCATTTAGTGCTGGAAAGGAGCAATGTTTTCTTGTAGTAACGATGTTTCCAGACAGACCCTAAGTCTTCACGGGCTATCAGCAGATGTGAGACAGATACCCCGAGCTGAGTTGTTGCTGCTTTTCCAGCTTCTCTGTCTGTAAACATTGCCCTTTCTGGACAGGCATCACCTCTCTCTTGCCAAAGTTTGTCTGTACTGCCTGTAACTTATTCAGTATAATACTCTTCTCCATAGGGGTGGTGCTCAGAGAGCTGCCCTGATTGCACCCATATGAAAACAAAATCCTGAATACACAAATGTGTACTGGTGTCAAGACTGAGCCCTCCAGAACTTCATCTGAAGGCATCACAGGGGCCTGGAGAAAGAAAGAAGTGTTTAACTGTTAAGATCCTTTTGACTTTATCTGAGATCCTAGACCCCAAAAATAGCGTCTCCCAAAAGAGTGGAGCTCTTATGCCAAGGGAGGTTAAACCACCGACAAATTCATCTGATGGGCCCCTTGCTTCCCAAAGGCAGCCTTCAGTTGTGTCAGCAACGCCACCAGGATAATCTGGATTCTGCTTCCCTTTCAAAATCAATTGTAAACAGTCTAGGCTATTGGCAGAGGTCAGATAGCTGGGTGTGGACTCAATTATCTGCTTGATTCTTTTGACCTTGAAGAGGAGATCGGAAACAGAGCATTTGTTGCCAGAGTCATTGGGATCAAGCGCTGGTTTCTGCTACATACTTCCAGTGGCTCGTAGATTGCCTCATTCAAACAAAGCACCAGGGAAAACACTGTTCCAGTTTCTTCTAGGTTGAGCTGCAGACAGTTTTCCTTTCGAGAAGGGACATTTTTGGTGCTTCACTGGAAGCACCAAAAAACGCCCTCCCAGATGTGATGCAGGAAGCTGGAAGTCAAAGCCTGTGCCACTTCCTGATGACCTGAAAGGAGCCTGAAGTGCTCTGTTACTCCAGAAAATTGTTTGCCCTGAGTTCCAGTGGCTGAAGCCTAGCTTTCTGTTATCTGGTGAATGGTGATCAGATTTTACATGAATGACTAGAGGTGGGCAATGATACTTTGAAGATTTGAATGGTTTCCTAAGAGTAGCACATAATTATCTTATTAATAAAAAATTACATGTTCCTTGAACTCGACACAGTACTTCAATATTTATCCTCACCTGTCTTGGTGCTCTGGATATGGATGGGAATGAAAATCACATCCCCTGAATCATACTCTTTGTCCACATTAGAAAAGAAGGTTGGTTTTTACCATTAGATCTTGAAAATATTTCTTCTTGGAGGATGACTGAGGCAAGTTAGAAATAAAACTTTCTGACTGTCAGACTGCCTAGAAGAAATTTTTAAGACGTAAGGGGAAGTAAAGTATTATTCTGAATTGTTCTAGATCTACCATTAATTCCAATGATTCTTGTAACTTGAGGCAAACTTATTTAAAAAGTCCTTCTCTATAATTTGCTAACCTTAACCAAAATTTCCTCTCATTCCTCACTTTTGTGCCATACAGTACATACTTTCCCCCTTAAATCTATTGCTGTAATTATCTTCTTTTTTTTATGTGCTCTGTGAGCTGTATCGCAAAAAACTACAAAGCACTCTTTATGTTTCCTCTCCAACCCAGCAACTTGGCATGCAATAGGAATTGAGTCTCATTTGGGCCTTTTAAAGATTTTACCAGCGGATTCATAATTTGATAATTGGCCAAGGGCTCTAGAGAGAAAAAAGGCAGCTACACTCTGTGAAGACAGAAATGGCTCCCATTCCCATGAAAGTGGGAAGTTTTCATTCCTAAAAATAGAGAAGGAGTGAAGAGAGAGTCCAGCATGTCACAGACCAGGTGGCCCTGCCCTTTCTTGGTGAGAAGACAAGGAACAGGCATCAAAGCCATTTAGTTTTCCAAGGTGGTAAAGAGGGAACTCAGAGGGGTAATAATGGTGATGAAGAATCTTTCAGTCCTTCTGGAGGTTTTAGGTTTGAATTTTGGAGAGCTAGGATTGGGAGCAGAGACCATGAGCTGCCAGTTATACTTGCAAGGAAAAAGTTGCCATGATAGGTAAGAGCAGGAGTGACACCTGATATTGTGGCATTTAGATGTCTGAAGGCATCAAGCAGGACTGAGGCATGTGCTGCTTGAAGCAGAAATGGATCCAGGTTTGTGCTACGCCCGGCTCCAAAAGGACATGAGATCAGATAGTTACAGTGGCACACTCTGGCCTCATAATCTATCTGTCAGACTGCCTGGCAATCTGCACAAACCCTCCCTCCTGACCTCATTACTCCCTCAGATTCCCATCCTTGGGCAATGAAAAAAAAAATTTTTTTTATTCTGCTACTAAAGGTGAAATGGCTTGGAGGCTGGAGAGTAAATTTCATATGCCAAACTTAGTGTGCCTGTGTGTGGAAGTGCACAGAATGATAGTAGGATTTACCTTTTTGTGCAAATTTGTTTTCCTGCATACATGCCATTACATTTATTTACTGTTGTGTCTGAGGATAGGACACTGCAAAACACTGGTAAGAGCTGCTCTTTCCTGTTCTTTAGAAAAACCCTGTATATATGTATCCAAGACTGTAGAGTCCTCACAAAAACCAGACCTTTTAGAAACGACTTGGAGTACATCTGCATGGGCAGGCTCCTCTGTGCTCCTTGCTGGCCAGACACATGCCAGCTCCTGGCCAGCTCCATTTGGAAAGCTGGAGAGTTGCATTAGCATGGCTCTGTGCCCATGTGAACATAAACTACCTCTCAGGAGGGCTTATTTGCCCAAGTTAAGTGCCAGGAGGAGAGTTGTGAGCCAGGTGAATGACTAGTGGCCACAGTCCCCTTTTTCTGCGCCCTCAGGTGCTTGGACACATGCCTATCATATGATGAAGATGCCAACATCTTGGGCAAGTGTCAGAAGAGGGTCTGTGGCTCCTCCAGGTGAGGTTGTGGAGCTATCAATCCAAGCATCAGGTCCTGTTCACATATGGAGGTGGAAGGAGATGGCTGGCTGAGGCTGTGGGCTGGACACTGTCCTGTGGGCTCAGCACAGCCTGCAGGCCGTGGGCTGACCATGCTGACCCTGTGGTTCATGTCTGGCCACAAGTTAAACCAGATTGTAGGCAGGAGTGGGCTAAGCTCTTGCAGTCAAAGAATAACTTTGTGCTGCCTGACCCGTCAAAACATAAAATCTTAATGTAAACCACCTTGCTGCTCCCACCCTTGTCAGAAAGTAAAGCACAAACTCTGAGGACATGCAGTCACATCTGTTTGCAATGTGACAGTGAATACCAGGTCACCCCTGTGTGAGACCAGCCATGCTGAGAGCTGCAGGCTGTGACCAAGTTGCCCAAACTTCTCTAAAGCTCTTGTCTGTCTGGTGAGACTCTGCCATTGCACAGAGTATGGCATTCCTGTCCAGGTATGTTGTGCTGATGGCAGCTCTGCACTGAGCAAGGACTTCAGGGACCAAGAGGTTTGTATGGAGGCACTGCAGGTGATGGTAGCATCCAATGCCTGGAAACATTAGCAAGGAAAATATGCTGCAGTGGAGGCCAAAGTTTGATTTATGCGTACCTTTCAGATAAAGGAGGTTGGGATAAGTTGAGGGTCGAGTGAATAATATGGTGTCATTCGTAAGAGAGATCCCAGAAAATTTTCCATGCACAATTGCCTCAGACTCCCTTGGCACTGATGCTCTCCCCACTATCTTGCTGTTGCCAGAAAGCTCCTTTGGCAAATGCTGGCTGCTGGCAGATGCATTTTCCATCTACACTGCAGCATTAGAAGTTCTCTACGTGACCTGCCTTCTGTGGAAGAGGTCCCTGTAGCATTTCAGATGCCCTGGCATGCTGAATGTTTCCAGAATATTCCAACCCCTCATTTTAAGGCACATCATACCTTATGGACTGTGTATGCTTGGGCTGCAGTTTGCCCTGAAATTGTCCTTAACACAAGCTCAGTCTAGGTAAAAGCAAAAGCAAGGGTTTATTTGGGACATACAGGAAGACAGCACCATTACTGTGGCCTAGATGAACACATGTGACAGGAAGGAAATGCCAGTCATAAGCTATTTGAGATGACATTTTAATGGCACCTCTTGTTGATACCCAAAGGAAAAGCTGTAATTTCTTCCCTAAGCCTTGTGGACATGTACCTGACACTGGTGCAGACAGCATTTATATTTGGTGTCATAAGAGTGACAAGAAGAGGAAAGTTTGCCTTTACATCCCATCCTTTCCACATGGTCTTCCTGTCTTCCACCATTATTTCATTCTTCTTTTTCCCTACTTTTTGGTCCCAGTTCGCAAATTTTGACTTCTCTTGCACTTGATCATTATCCAGTTCCCCTCATTGAAAATGCTTCTGTCCTTTTGATAAGGTCAATTTAGTTATCACTTGTATGCCCAGAGATGACAGCATTGCTTGGCTAAACCCTGGGCAGAATAGCAGGACACTGTGAGGACAGAAACTTTCCCCTGCTGTGTGGGGCAGGGTTCACATACAAAGGAGGGGCCTTTGAAATTCTGAGCCTTCTCTGTTATACAAATGTGGCTCAGTAACAGCACATATGTGGAACCAATGCCTGCAGAGCCAAAAAATTATCTTCTAGGGGCTGCTCAAAATAGTAATTAATCACTCTGGAGTCATGGTAAGTGTGGAGGTGAGAGATACTGTGACATTGCTGGTAAATACTTTTGGTGTTGGCAACTATTTCCAGGGGAAATGGTGGGTAGAGAAAAGGAACAGAGGGCAACTATCGAGGGATTCATTTTATTCTTGCTTAAATGTGGTTTCAGTTGACTTAAACCAGACCTAACATAGTTTTGTGTATCAGTTTAACTAGATTGGTTTCTATCCATGCCTTCCATTGAAATGACACACACATCTGTTTTTCCAAGACTGTGGTATGGTGTGGATATATTTACTGGGCTTGCTGCCATCTCTAGGGGTATTTGGCTGACTTTGTAACAACTACAGACCAAGTTATAACTTCACAAAAGTCCAGGTTGTGTATGGCCCACACTTGGTGCTGCCAGCAAAGGTGGCTAAGAAATGTCCCTCAGAGCAGAGTGGAGCTGGTCCCAAGAGAATGAGCTGAGACAGGCCTTGCTTTGTATTATTTCCTGTTCCACTTAAAGGTGTAAAGATTACTCTGCAAATTATCAGGAACTTCTTGCTTCTGCATTATGCTCTGTTGCAGCCGAAGTGTGGCATGTCCTGTGCTTGTGGTTGGCATTGGCAGCAAAGCATTCCTGAAAGAGACTTGTCAGGTTTGGTACTTGCTCACATTGATGGATCTCTTACCTCATCATTTTGAAGTTACAGAGAAAAAGAAAAATCTTTTTTATTCTGTTTCCTAACTGTTGTGTTGTTACTTCAGGGTTTTCCTGTTTGCCTGCAAATAGGGATTATTCCAAGTAGAATCACTCAATCCTTCTTTGGAGGTGATGTCCAAATGTGCAATGTGGAGGTGACTGAAATATGCAATTCTCAGTTTTGGAACTATTAAGAAACCATTGAACCTGCTAAGAAGCAAAACTTACTCTGTGTAGCCAAAGCCTCAATTGTGGGTACAACTGGATTGTAGCTTCTCAGCAGATGAATAAAGTCTAATGACACCCAATTTAAATGCAAATTAGACAAGCAGATCTCTCTGTACCCTCATGTCACATTTTAAGGATCCTTATTCCAACAAGCAGGATGAAGGACTCACCTCTATATTCTTTCTAGATTGTCTTCTGAGTATCTTTGACAGCCATGTAAGTCACAGACTGTAATATATCCTCTAGAGAAAGTGAGAGAGTGATATACCCATATCTGTGAACATGTTAAAAACTCAAGGCTTCTATTAATTCTATTAACTAGAATTAATAGAAAAAATGAAGAAAACATAAAGCTTTAAAGTTTCAAAACAAGGTTGGCAAAGTTAAGAACTTGCTTGTTAGGAAATTCTTGTAAGCAAACATATTTGGAAAATTCAGGAATAGGTAGGAATTCACAGTCTGAACCTGTGCTTTTTAACACTGGTGGTTCAGTTTAGTAAGGGAACTCACAGCTGGCTGTTTACAGTGGTAATTAATGACATCTCTCCCTGGTAACCGGTGTGTGCACTTTTCTCCTACTGAGTTGATAACGTTTAGCTCTAGGGCAAAGGAAGACTGAAATTAAGACATTGTATTTAATAATTTATTCTATATGTTTTATTTCAAACATCATTAAATACTCATACATATATACATATGAATTTTCACTTATTCTCCAGACACTATCGGCAAGGGAGTCACTTTCTGCAGTTTGTTCATGAAATAAATGGTGTAAAGAGTCAAAAGCGGGATTACTGTGGTCTAAATATATCTCACTTTGTGCTGTATTTGTTTTGTGATTGTTTGATCTCTATATTTTGGTCTTGGATAACTAGAAGATGGTACATGGATTCAGCTGTCTGCCTGTTCTCCCTGTTAGAGGTTGTGCTATTTACTGCAGGGCTAACAAAAAACTCAGTAGTCTGAGTCGTCTGTAGTTGTGTTCAATCTCGCCTTTTTCAGCAATTGCAGCTAAAACAGACTGGAGTGGAACTACTTGTGTAAAAGCCAACCTTCCCTTCTGCTGATCCTACTGCAGTATTGACAACCTGTGAAAGGGAGACAGAGACAAAGGCTGAAGGAGGTGCCATCTTTACTTACCACAGCCAAAATAGCCCAAGGTTGTCTGACAGAGACATTAAATGAACCAGGAAAGTGTAGCCTTTAAAATAAATTCTAAATTAGAAACTTACACAACAAGCCTTTGAACTCTGGAACTAAAATGCGTAAGCAAGTTTGAACATTTCTGTATTGTCAAGAAGTGAAAGCAGAGTCCATGGTGGCATTTGAAAATTCAGTTTCTGTCATTTATTTTAATGGAGACTTGATGCAATGCTTCTCTTTTATGCTTTGGAATGAATGACAAAAGGAGTCAGTGGCTCAGCAATAACTGGTAAGCATTCCTCCCCATGGCTGGTAATCGGAAGACTGATCTGACTTGGCAACACAGAAATTTGCCTTTCTGTTAGAGTTGCCTGGATCAACAGCCATCACTCCAGGATGTGCTTACCCAGTGCTGTTTTTCTTCTTTTTTTCTGAATCTGGGTTAAAAAAAAATTAAAATAAAAAAAATCACAAATATTATTACTGTTTCAAGGTTTTCACTCCCCATTCTATTTCACCCTAGATGTGTCAGAAAGAGTCAGATATAATCTCACTTTAATTTTCACCATTATGTACTGACACAGAACACATCTTTCTAGTGCATCTCTTAACACCTAGCATCACCTATTCTCTTTTCATCAAGCAACACTGCATTAAATTATTCCTTTCTTTTTTTTTTTTTTTTTTCTTCAGCAGCAGACCTAGATTGGTTTCAAAATCCTGCTGGATTTTTTCCATGTAAGATGATACAAGAAAAAGTTGTCCCTTATTTTTGATCCTCAGTGTGCAATCTCTGCCTTGGTGAAATTTCACCTGCCCATTCAAACACTATCTTTTCAATTGCCTTTGCCTCTCATCTGTAATCTTCTACCTTGTTGGAAATGCTGCTTCCCAGTTCCTCTGGGTCTGTTTATTCCCTGGTCAAATTTTTTCACTAGCACTTCTTTGGTCATTTTACAAGAGTCTCCAGTGTTAGTTGCCCTAATGCAGAAAGGGAATCTTGTACAAAGAGAATAATCAAATGAAAAGAAGAGTTTTCACATCAGAAAACTCAATTCTTTTAAGCACAGAACTGATTTTCCTGGTTTTTTGAGGAAGCTTCCTCCAATTCAGAATGTTGCCTATAAATAATCACTTCTTAAGCTCAAAATTATGCCATCATCTTTTTCATAACACTCACTTTCAGTTTGCTACCATTCTTGGTAGTATTACACAGTATTATTTTCCCAGGTCAGAACATGTGAGCATCCCTGCTGTGCAGAATGGTCAATTCCATCATTTGTAGCATAAATATTGTATAACGCGCTGATACTACAGACATGCATATATATCAATATTTTGTTAACATCAGTGGTACAACATATGGAATCCCTTTTAAATTTTACGCACATGATTGAAAATCCTGACACGTCCCCTTTCTGCACTCTGTGGAGCAGGATATAGCTTGAAACTGTGTCCCTTCATTTTAGTGTTACTTCTGGCTTAAATCAGTGCTGCTGCACCGTGAGCCAGCTGACAAAAATGCTGAATAGTGCAAAGTCCAACACGCTCTCAGCCACTTCCCACCGCAAGCCCCTGAACAGATGATAAAGCGTGTTTGGAGTGGGACCATACAGTTCACTGACTGGGGATCTTCCTGCAGACCAGGAGAGAGGAGAAATTACCAAATTACCTTTTTTAAATTTTTTTTTTCTCCCAAAAGATAACTAGATAAATATGCCTGGAAATGGCAGGTCTCTTGACTGATGGAACCATCATTCCTCGCAGCTTTCCCAGTGCCTTGGGTTACTCTGTGGTAGGCTTGCTTCCCTCTCCCATTTTAAAAGGGAATAAAATGTCTGTTGAAATACAAAGTCGTAACAAAAAAGCAGAAAGAAAGACTGAGGGATGCTATTAATAAAGCAAGGGCCCTTGCCAAGAAAGGCTGAGTTTTCCAGTGGCCATTTTACCACCCTTGCTTCTTTATTGAACTAAGCTTTCCAATGAGGCTGTCTCAATTTGCAGATGTAGTTCTGGGTGCTGAACATCCTCCCATGTGTTTTGTTTTGCAGGAGGCAGCACAGGAACGTCCCCGACCACCTCCAGCACGGGGACCCCATCACCATCTGCTTCTTCTCACCTTCTCTCCCCATCCTGCTCTCCTCCAGCCTTCCATCTGGCCCCCAACACTTTCAATGTTGGCTGCCGGGAGAGTCAGCTTTGCAACCTCAACCTGTCTGATTATCCTCCCTGCGCCAGAAGCAACATGGCAGCGCTGCAGAGCTACCCAGGGCTGAGCGACGGGGGCTACAACCGGCTGCAGAGCAGCAGCGCTTCTGCCTCGCAGCCCTCCGAAACCTTCATGCCTCAGAGGACTCCCTCCTTGATCTCAGGAATGCCGGCTCCTTCCTCCCTGCCCAGCAACAGCAAGATGGAGGCGTACAGCGGCCAGCTGGGATCTTTCCCCAGCTCCCAGTTTCAGTATGTCATGCAAGCAGGCAACCCTGCCTCCACCTCCTCCTCCTCACACATGTTTGGTGGCGGCCACATGCAGCAGAGCTCCTACAATGCCTTCTCCCTGCACAATCCCTACAACCTCTATGGATACAATTTCCCTGCTTCCCCCAGGCTGGCGGCAAGCCCAGAGAAACTCACCACCTCCCAAAGCACTTTACTCTGCTCTTCCCCCTCCAGTGGGGCCTTTGGAGAGAGGCAATACCTTTCCACGGGGATGGATCATGGGATGCACATGATCAGCCCTCCCTCCAGCAACCAGCAGACAGGGGCGGCCTGTGACAACAGGCAGTACGGAGCGGTGCAGGGCTCCTCCTCACAGATGTCTGTGCACATGGTCTAACAAGCCTTGCCTCTCCTCGGCATCAAAGGCAGCCGGACCTTCATCCTTCCCAGGGGTGAACCCATCCCAGTACTCTTTTGCCTTCAAACTTATAGTGGAACTAGTGTTGTAACGATAAACAAGAACATAAGCCATCTAGGTGTGTGCCCCAAAACCTTCTGGAGAGCCTTGACTGACAGCCATCGCCGCTTCTTGTAGCCCAGGGCCTCCAGACTGGCACAGAGCATCTGCTTTTCCTGGACATTGCAGAGAAGAGGGCATGAATTTAACGAGGAGCTGGAGAGAAGCAGCTGAATTTACTGTTTTATGCATTAACTGTAGGCAGTGTGAGCTTTCAGCGTGGAGGGATCCATTCCCTGTGCTGTCCCCTCCAAGTACTGAAGAAGGGCAGTCTCCCAGGGCTTCATCCTCTGAAGCTGCACTGCCCAACGGTCAAAAGACCTCCCTTTTCCCAGACAATTTCTCATTGCCAGAGTGGCTCAGGCCATTACTGAAACCAGCAAGGCCTGTGGGTCTTCCTTCCACTGTAGCACAGGAATGGCACTGAGGAGCTGCAGCTTCTTCTGAAGAGGCTTCTCATTCTCACCATGGCTCTGCCCAGCTGGCTGTTTCTTTATGGAGGTCGAGCTCACCAGCACCCAGCCTGCAGATGGAGGAGGGAGAGAGAGGAGAGAAAAGTTTTAGCTCTCAAGTGAGCCTCAGACAGAAGCGGGGATGGAACTTTGGGAAGGTGAATGGGGGAGGGGGCTCAGCTCCTGTTGGCTTGACTGGAAGTAACGCAGTGAAACGGAATGGATGACAGCCTTTGTGGGGAATGGGTGTCTCCCACAGCACTCATCCCACTGGGAAGAAACTGTCCAGACTGAGCTCATGGGGAAGAGTGATGAGAAAAGAGAGCTCTGCAGGAGTGCAGCTGACCTTGCATGCGAGAGTTGCCGTAGAAAACCATTAGCATTTCAGAAACAGTGAGGTTGAGTATTTGCCAACCTTCCACCTGCCACATGGTCTCTGTTTAACCAAATAGATCATTGCCTTTTAACATCTTTATTTTCTGTTTTTTTCCTTGTTCTTTTTTTTCCCTTTTTTTCTCTTCAAATCCTTTAAAAATAAGAAAACAATTGTAGCTTGGTGCAAGCTATGCATTTAAGTTGTGTGAAAATGCAAATACCAAGTAACAGAATACAGATATTATTGAGAGTTGTTGTGAGGTGTTGTAGATAAATGTATTTATATGCCTAGTGGGGTATTCAATATTATGAATATAAAAGAGGGCAATAAAAATGGTATGTAAAATATGTATGAAGAAAAAGCTGTATAAAGATTTGCCCTATGCACGGAACTCTGTTTCTAAGTGCCAAGCACAGAAAGCACTAAATAAATCTTTGCAATTGTTCCTTCTGTGTTCTTCTCTGTCTGTGAGGCTTCCTCAGTGGTTTTCTCAAGACAGACATTTTAAAAATACTGCCACATGTGTTTGCACAACAGAAGGGGTGAAGATATGGTGCCAGATTGTGAAGTCCAGGCAATACTGCGATAAAAATAAAAATTCTGTCTTCTCAAGAAATTTTAAAAATTGAGTCCTTGGAGTTTGTAAGTTGTCTTCTTCACAGGAAGTGTCTCTTAAAAACAGCTTGAGTTGTTACCTTGATTATTGAAGAAGCTCTTCAGAACAATTTTTTATAGTTAGTATAGTAAATGACACTTAAAAATAGCAATATAATTTATTTATAATATAAAAATCATTTAAAAATGCAATTTGGGGGTATGTGTCAGTTTTTTATTTGCACTACAATTCTAATATGAGATTGAGACATTAATGCTGAAAGCTGTGGGAGGCTGAAGCCTCTTTAAACCTGGCTGTAAGTTATGGCTGCAGAGTTTACAGCTTTCCTTGTGTCAATAAACTTCTTCTCCTCTGAATTGAAAAAGCACCAGAAAGGTAGAAAGACCTTTAAAGATCAATTCTTCAAGCATTTCTTTATTTTTGTTTTTACAAGGGAAGATAAATATACCAATGCCATTCCCAGCTCTGTGCTAGTCTGTCTGACTGTATTCTGACTTTTACTGTGTCTGGCCTTGGATGCTGCTGAAAAGGGTAGGGGGCATTATGGGTGGGGACAATCTGTCCTTCACCTTGTTGGCTTTTGTTTACCCCTAATAATGAATTATTGGTTTAATCTTGACCAGACAGTTGTAGAGCCTTTCTAAAATCCTTTCAGAATCTTTTAGAAATGCTCTTCAACCTGTGCTTTGATGTTTGCTTTTGGGTTAAATTTCTTTTTATGGCAGAAATTTCCACAGGTTAATAGTATGTTTCACGAACCAGTATTTTCTTCTGCTGGCTCTTTGCATTAGATTGCTCTTTCTTATTTAATCAATTTAAGTCTTTGTGAATCAGTCTGTATTTCAGCTAGAAGAAGAGACTTAACAAAATCAAAATCATTGTCTGCATCAAAATACATGTGTCTAATTTGGATTAAGCAAAAAAACCCCCAACAAAATAAAAACAGAATAAAAATGATCACTGGAAACAATAGCTCAAAAAGCAAAATACATATGCAGGTCACAACTTGAATATTAGTGTGAAGAACTAGTATCTAAATTTCCACACATTTTCATAGGAATCCATGGGTAGGAGCTTTGGAATGGTCACCCAGACTCTTCAGCAGTGTGATCCTTCATGTTACTGAGTACTTTTTCCCCTGATCCAACCATATTCTTCAGAAAATCTTACTGCATTAGTACAAATTGAAATTTCTTTTGGTATGAAGCATATTGACCCCAGGGTAAGCATTCATGGACCTTATTTCTAGACATATTTATTTAACTCTTATGAGGCACATAAATAAAATGAGAGATTTTAGATATCTAGATAGTAGTTATTCCTTAGCGTTTTGTTGCTGCAGGGTCAGAATAGTCAGTATCAAAACTGAAAAAAATAGGAAAAAAAAATGAGAGGCTTCCCTGTTCCAAGATGTAAAGTTGTAGGTACACAAATAGTACTTGGTGTGAAAGTTGCATTGACAGTTTATAAGGATTAAAAACAAGGTAATAGTGAAATGGGTAAAAAATATTACACTTTTTCCTTGGCAGTCACTGTGCAAAGTGAAACCAGAGCAGTGTTTGGAGGGCAGTATCAGAAATAATGGGACAAATTTGTTAAAATTATTTATTTAGTGCTTGTTTAGGTGCACAAGGGTAACACTCCCCTGAGCAGATAACCTGCTTAAGGCCTTGATACCACCCCAGAAAGACGACGTGAGCATTGTATTTGAGGTGGATCCAGGTGTGGGTCTTCCCTCCCTGTCACCCAGGTATGGCCACAAGGCCCTGAGCCATTTCCCACTTCTTGCTGGGGCTTCCCAGAGGGAGGTGATAGCATGGGAGAATGGGAGAGGTGCACTGGGATCAGTGTGAGATTACCCAGGTCCAGCTGGCCTGGTGGGCAGCCCGGGTTGCGGAACACCCAGCAGCCACCCCCAGCAGGCTCCCCTTCCTTGGGTGACTGCCCTGACCACAGGGCTTGGGAGCCCTCCTGGCATGGTCCTCTCTGATCCAGGAGCCCTTTGATGGCTCATTTGGACAGCATGTGTGTGTGGGTGGCAGAGGCAGCAGTGCTGTGGTTCCTGTCCCCTTCCTTCCTTCCTTCCCTACTTCACCACGAACATTTGAATGCTTTGGCCAGCTTTAAGCAGCTTTGGGATGGAAGTTCTCACATATTTCTTTAGACAGTGCAGGAGGGCAGGGACCTTATTAATTTTCCCAGTCCAGGGAGGGCCACCATGTAACATCTGATTCAGAGAAGCCACACAAGGAACAGGTGTCCTGCATGCAAGTCCCCAACCACAAGTTTCCTCTGGCATATGAATGTTATTAAACATCAGAGGATCCACCCAGAGGTGCAGAAACTGGGAGGTCTCAACTCCACCTCTCCTGGGCTGGCCCATTGGGCCTCAGCCCATGCAGGCCTCTGGTTTCCAGTCCAGGAGAAAAGAAGGCTCTGTATCTCCCAGTTTGATGCTGCAAATTTAAAAGGTCAAATACCATGTACCTCTCTACCTCTCTGAAGAAGCATCCCTTTGTAAAAGCTGAATCCAAATCACAGAAGGAGTAATGGAAATGATAGGACAGCCCTTATCTTACAACACAGCCTGTTCCAAGTGCAAACCTAACAACTTGTAACAGAAATGAAAAGAATGGCACAAAAATAATCAGGGTGGGTTTGCAAGCTCTACAGAATTTATTTAGCTTCATTCCTTAGCACACTGACAGGCACAGGACATAAATATTACCACAGTCAGTGCAGCTCAGCAATGCCAGGACACTGCAAATCAGTGTAACACAGTGTTCCTGGAGGAAATGTAAGCACTATGTGCTAAAGCAAAATGTTCAGGGCACAAACATAAATGTAAATTAAGTTGTACAGGCTGTGACATTCTCTGAAGAATGTGATAGGCTGGAAGCATTGCATTCTGTGTGTGTGTGTGAGGGGTAAGGACAGGTCGGGTCTTGCCCTGGAGAGGGGATGCCCTGCCCTGCCCACCCTATTCCTAGAGCCTGAATTCCAGCCTGGCAGCGGCTGTTAATCCCTGGCACACCAGAGGCAATGCATTAATCTCTGGAGTCCCTAGTCCAGCTCTAAAAATGACCAGAAGTTCCACATGAAGGAAGGGCCCAGGAAAGCCAAAGGGCATGAAACCTAGGGCATGCAGCAAGGACGTGTCTTGACCCTACATCCTCTTGTAACTTCTATCAGCTGAACACTGCAGGACCAGGAGTGGTGGCCATATTTGTCCTTTTCTATGTCTTTTTTGTCTTTCTTTCTTCTTCTAATTCCCTCTTAGGGGAATTTTGAGTAACTTAAAATTGAATGGGCTTAGAGCTT
Organism: Melospiza georgiana; assembly: GCF_028018845.1. NCBI lineage: Eukaryota > Metazoa > Chordata > Aves > Passeriformes > Passerellidae > Melospiza > Melospiza georgiana. Next base: position 81,461,262 of record NC_080431.1, read on the forward strand.
GCTGAATTGAATTGGCAAAGTTAATGCTTTGGGAAGTGTTTTCTATTTTTGGGGGCCTTACAAGACACTACAGCAAAAATTGCAGAAGATGATCTGCTACAGCACCTCATTTATTGCATACTAATTGAAGCTTTACTGAGATGGGTGAGGGCTGACAGATAGCATCTGCCATTAAAAAGTCTTCAGATTATTTTTCCCCCAACTGGAATAGCTGCATTGACCTAGAGCAATCCCATGTGAGATCAGCACTAGCAGATCAGTTTTGCTGGATGCTGCTTGTTGGGCATCACTATAAATGAAACAACAACATGAAAATGCATCCAAGGGCTGGGCAGAGGAATGCCTGAGCATGCCCATTGCATGCCACGGATGTAGTAGAAATGCAGCTATAAAAGCAATGACAGGACTTCATGAGGAGGGTGCTGGTGTGGCCAAGGGACAGTTTGCTATAAATAAGCCAGTTCCTGTCCTGGGAACATCTGACTCCTTCAGCACTTTTTCTTCTACAGAGAGGCAGACTGCAGGAGCAAACTTTTTGGCCAAGTCTGTAGCCCAGCATTTTGAATCCACAGATGCGACCATTTCTGAGAGCTTCTCTGTGGGTCAGCTGGGACGGGCTTCTGTAGCCTCATGCTGACCCACAAAACTTCTGCTGGAAAAGTGGCTCACTCAGTTTTCTCACTGCTTCTTATCGTTCGTGTGTAATTGCTATCTAGGAAACTGCATAGAATATAACTAAAATACATATAACTCCTTCCAAGTGTTACTTCTCCATATCAGTCACAGTTGCTTATCACCCCAGAGGCGCGACAGGGCCACAAATTACAGGAGCAGTGTACAGCTCTTCAAATATCAGCTCTTTTCTGCTATAAAGCCCTCCAACAGTTCTAGCCTGTCTGAACAGAGGAAGAGGCTGGAAAAGAGCAGTTCCCATGGACACTGCACACGGTTATGTTCTGACAGCATGTTGGTGAGCATGGCTTCTGTGCTGGACAGTGGTCAGCACCAGCTGATTTTAGGAGGAGTGATAAACCTCCACAGTGGGGTGAGTTGTGCAATAGCCCATCTCTGGAGCACTGGGCTCGCTTCTTTTCTGACTCAGTGAGGAACTCATTGCGTGCTGTGGGGGAGAAGGATTAGGAGCATGTAATTTTACACTGGTTGATGTTCCTACAAATGCTGTTCTTATTCCAGTAATGTTCTGAATTTGTTGAGCATTTTGGAAGCTCTGACATTGGATAGAGTGACTTCTGTGGACTATCCTCAGATGCTTCCAGGAGCAGTGCTAGGCTCTGTTTAGCCGTGTCTGCCCTTAAGCATCCAGCACTGTGCACAGCTCAGGGCATTGCCCTTCTTAGGATGATGGAGGGGGTGCTGCTGCTTCAGCCAAGAAGCTGGTTCAGCTGTTAATAAACCTGGAGCTGTGCTCACATAGTTATTGTCAGTGAAGGAGCCTGTGGCTGAGACTTCTCCCTCCAGACTACACTGATGGCAGCCCTGGGGACATTCTGCAGCACTCACAGTCTTCCCAGTGTTTCCACTGTAAGAATCAGGGGTGCCCAGTGACTTGCAGAGAGGTTGACATGGTCTTGGGTTCTTTTCCTACCTGAGCTGGTTTGTAACATTTCCCTTAATGTGCAGTCAGGTAATTGCAGGTGAATACAGTGCATTAGGTTGGTGTAACCAACCCAGGAACAGGCACAAAGGAAAACTGCAGTCTCTGGGCTATATTAAAGAGGTGATGTGGTTTAGTGATTGCAGACATGATGTAATCACCTGCATCTGTCTCTCTCAGTAAAGCTGGAACAAGTTGCAGTACAATTAACCCTGCATAAAATGGATTTATCCTGCCAGCCATCCAAGCCAGGGCCAGCACTGTTCTCTCTGGTTTATATTATGTTGCCATGCAAAAATCTGTATACAGAAATACAAAGATTCATTAGAAGGCAGCATGAATGCAGAGGGGTGTGGAAAGGCATTAGAGGAACAAGAGAGCAAGGGTGCACAGAGTGGCCTGTAATTTCTGATAGCCAGGGATATGATCAATGGCAGTGAAACTGGTAAGCTCTGAGGAATGTGTTGCTTTCACCAAATTACAGCACAGGTGGCTCACCAGCAGAAACCCTGCAAGCAGCAATGGGAGAGTGGCAGTGAGACTGCAGTGCACTGCTGTGGCATTTCTCTCACTGTAACCCCAACAAGAAGTCTAGATTTGCTAGCAAGTTACCCAAATTGGGGAAGGAGAAGACAAGTGCAGCAATGTCACGGAAGGAGAAGACAAGTGCAGCAATGTCACCCAAGATTTACAGTGGATAATTAACAAAAATTCAAAGGTTAAAGTTCAATACCTGTGACTCCTGAAATATATACAAGATCTGTCCAAATGTCAATAAGTTATCACCAGTGAAAAGAAAGCCAGAAGATGAAGATGTTTCAATGGCAATCACTCCAGAATACTTGGAGACATAAATTTTGGAGCTTGTGGGTTCCATGTGTGAGTTGGCAGTGTCATTTTTTTTTAATAAATAAAAATCTCTTCCACTTTTATACAATATTGTACTTTTTTACATGAGTTCCTACAGCTGTAGTATTATCCATAAAATACTCCAACTCCTAACTCTGTAAACATTACAAAGTCAAGTTTTCTAGGAGACCAAAGGAAACCAACACAAAAATTTGGTGAACTGAGAAAAGGAAAAAAAACCCCCAAAGATTATGTAAAAGAAGCTTGGTCTTACATGAAGAAACCTGTATTTAAAAAAGAGATATATAAAGTTTACGCATCCAAACCAAGAGATAATTGGCTATGGTCACATAGCAAAAAAAACAGCATAGTCTGAAAAGATATTCTGTGAGTAGCTCAGTTACTTTTAGGTAATGAATAATAAGCTGCTTTCCTTCTTGGATGGATCCAAGGAGCTTGAGATGCTCTAGCTTCTGACCACACAGATAAAAGTCATATCAACAGAAAAATGAACCTTTGAAAGGAAACACAGTCACTTCTTCAATGTGAAATGTGTTGTATTATATTTGTTTTTTATGCTGTACACACAATTTCAGGCACTGTTTATCACAACAAATCATTAGACACAATTGAAAGCACAACAAACTGGTTACATTTCCTATACACCAACATAAATGGTTTTAGGCAAAGCCTAATTGTTCTTTCCTTATTTAGGGTGACAAAACCACCATGAAATGTTAGGAGTCATCTACTGAGATGATGTCTGCCCCTGTGACTTGGAAAGATTTTTCCATCACTGCCATGATCTGGGAAGGAAACAATCTGATCCAAAGAAATTGTGGAGATAAAAATCTGTTTTGTAATCATTCTTGATTTATCATGCTTCCTTTCTGTCAAAAAATATGAAGACCCTGACTCCTGTTGCAGGTCTACTCATGCAAAAATCCAAACTGGAGAGCTAAATAATTCTGGAACCTGTGTTTCCCACCCCAAAGGACATGGTTGGGAGGTCCTGTAATGCTATAAGACAAATGTAGGGCTGGAAATATCTGCCTAACATGACCATAGATCAAGCTGTCAAGTCAGGCTTATAAATAGCACAAAAAAGAGGCAGAGAGATGGAGCAAGGCTTAGCTGTCATATGGCCTTAGTTCTCAGGCTTCTCCTTTCTAATATCTGGACCATATTCACCCTATGAGTGCCATGATACCTGATGGGAAGGGATCCTTTGATGTCCATCTCTTTCAGGTCTGAGCTGGTAGACTATTCCATGTTCATTGTATCGACACCAGTGAGATATTGGTAAGAAATGCAGTCACAGCCTCATGCAAATCCATGTGACCCACGTTCAGGACAGCCCCTGACACTCTGTTTCAGCAGTGATTTACTTTTCATACTATGCAAGGTCTGAAGAGAAGACAGAACAATAGAAGGGAAAGGAAATGCAAGGGGAATATTGAATAGAATGGCTTTTCAAGTTGAATTTAGCTGTGTGGAACAGAGTTGCAGCTGTGAACCTCGGGGAAGTCTATGGGGTCGGTGGGCTGTGGACCTGGGTGGACTGGACCTGGATGGGCTGTGGACCTGGGTGGACTGGATGCCCAGTGCTAGTGCCCAACACTTCTACAGCAGAAGGAGTGACAGCACCCATGGGTTAGTTACCCTTACAGGGCAAGCAGGCATGCTTAATTTCAATTGAGCTTGAATCCAAGCCTAAAAAATTCTCTGTGTTCGTCCATCCGTAATATCTATGTTATTTTCTCCCTTCATCTGTTGCCACAATTGTGCCACTGGGGGGTTCCTTAAACTCAGTTCTGCTCTACTTTTACCCATGTTTCCCAGAATGCTGGCAGCTGCAATATAATGAGATTATTTATGATTTTAAAATATAATCTTCTGATGTATCTCCCAGGCCAGCAAAGCAGCAACCCAGCAAATCCCACTGAACCAGACCTGCCTGTAGCAATCCCAAATTGTCCAGCCATCCATTTCCATTTCCTGGTTTCACTGGTTTCTTACTGCATTTTTTCAGATTTCCTTATGGTCCTTTTTAAAAAATTATTTTCACAGCAATAATGGAAAGAAAAATGTTATTGGCTGCCAGTGTTGAATCCCATAGTCATTGCAGACAGAGCCTTTTCCCCATGAATATTTTGGTGGTGTACAGAGTAAAATGGAAGCTCTGTCCTCAACAATGTCCTGAGACATGGACAAGGTGTCCTTGACCCAGCTGCTCCTGAGAGAGAGTCTGCAGTGACATGAGTGGATGTGCTCCCAAAGGTGTCAGGTCTCAGCAGCTGGAATGTCTTCTATTCCTGCATTTCCTTCACCCACCTGGGGCTTTGCCTTTTCACACATAGACATACTTTAGAGTGAACACATTTCTAATGCAGCAAGTAGAAACTCATCTCCTTCAGTGTAAGAATAAGTTGTTCGTTTTTCAGCAAATTTGTTGGGCATTTATGCCTAAATACAGACTTGCATATAACAACAAAAGAAAATCTTAAAATTTGTATTAAATTCCATTTTATGTTGATAAGTTTTTAAACTTTTTTTTTTCTCTCTGTATAGTCAGAGGGAAAACCCTGTAACCTCCTTTTTGTGACAGTGCTTCAAAATTTATCTTCAGCTTTCCATGGCCAAAGCAGTTAGAGAATAACTGTGAAATCCCTGTAGCTCCCTTGCTGGTCAAAGCATTGTATCCCCATTTTACAGTGAGTAAACCAAAAAGAGGACTTGCTCTTGGCTGTGTGTGCCAGTCTCTGCTGCATTATTGCAAAACTGTTATCACTGGCAGAAACATTGACAAAGTCCCCATCTTTGCCAACTTGGCACAGTATAAATGTAATGTAGCTCAATTTATACTTTAATATTAAAGTCAGATGGAGGGAAGAGCATGCTGTGTGATGGCTGACACCACAAGCACAGGTGTCAAGTCTGAGCTGTATTTTTCCCATCACTGTTGCAACACAACCCAGACACGCAGGCTTAGTGGGACCAAGCTCAGTATTTTATCACCGACCCGTGGCAAGGGGGTGGTGGAAGAATTTCCAGCTGAGGCTGCAATGCACAGGCAGGAAAACTTCATCATTGTGTGCTGCTGCAGAGCAGTCCTGCTGCTGGCCAGCAGAAATCTCCTCGATGCAAGTCCTGGCTCCTTACGAGACTGTGGAGGTGAGAAGTGCACCCTGGAAACACAACACTTGTGCTGGTGGTGCTCTGCAGTTTGGTTTGATTCTCCCTCTGTGTGTGGGTAAACACAGCCCTGTGCCAGCAGCCACGTGTAGGTGCACAGGGAAAAAGAGGCAGTTGCTCAAACAATATGGAATGGAGGGCTGGGGAAAGGCACGTTGAAAATGTAAAGGACATTTATGTTAAAGGAAGGTGTGAGAACTGCAGGAAGAGCCAAATTACAAAAAAAAGTGAGTACTTCAAGCAGCCAAATTAAACAAGACACAATGGGGGCCAACTTTGCCTCCCAGGCATTTCACAAGCCCACACCCCAGAGTTCAGGGGGTGCTGTGGGGAGAACCATGTGTCCCTCTAGGTCTTATTTAACTTGGCCACGTGTAAGGAACTTTAACTCTTTTGTGACTTGCTGATTTCTACAGCACTTCATTATTACCCTTTTTTTCTTCTTTATTTCTGTGTACTTTTTATTGGATAAGTTTTAGTTCCTTCAGAAAACAAATAATTTCTTTTGGTTTAAAAAAATAATCATCAGAGGCAAAGCATAAAGTCATTTCAGCCATAGTATCTTGGAAGAAAATAGATACAGTATTTTGGAAAGAATTTGAAATGAAAACACAAAGCCTGATGGGATTTAAATGTAGAAAACCAAAAATTGAGTCTTGCCCCCTCTTTTCCCTTCCCCTATCCATGAGGTCACCATTTCTCATCTAACAGACTGTGGCATCTTGCCGGGATCCTGAGGCAGCCACCAGAAAAAATATTCTTGCTCCTGTAAGTACAATGCAGGATCAAACTAGCCAGGTGAAAATAATCAGAATGCCTTATTTGAAGCTACAAAGAGAGAAACCTCATAGAACTAACAAGGCAAAGACATCCAGAAAAGTCAGGGAAAAAACTCTATTGTCCCTCAAAAATTGGTTGCCGAAGCGTATGAGATTAGGTGAAAATGTGTGAAATAGTGGATGTGTGCTGAAATTCAGCATTGCTCAATTGTACAGGAACTGTGAGGGTCCATGTGTGCAGGGGGCATACAAAGAATGAGTGTGCATGTCCCTGAGACGTGGCAGACCTCAGTCCAACCAGTTTAACTTTAATCCTGCTTGGAAGCACTTCCCTGTGGCAGCCTGGCTCTCTGAAGAGCAGGGGTTGGTGCTGCTGACATGTCAGCTCTGCTGCTTCTGGGGCATGTGATTTTTCTCATGGCATCACTCATTCTGTCTGTGCTCAGACCTGAGGATGTTCTCCTTCACTCAGCCCTGGCATGGCATGAGCGGGAGCTGAGCTTTGCATCCCTGTAACCCTCAGCCCACATGAAGAAGAAGTGATCATTCTCTGACACTCTACTGGCCTCATTCAGGTACAGGCATTTACCTTTTCTAATAAACTGTGATGCCTTTGGGGGTATTTACCTTTTTTAATAAACTGTGATGCCTTTGGGGGTAAACCAAAAGCACAAGGGGAGCAGGGATTGCGAATGTTCTTCTCCCCTTGCAGATTTCTCTACAGCAAGACCCTGCAAACTCAAAGGACCTCCTGGCAGTATTGATGGCTCCTACTTGCTCTGCCACAGCTCAGAAGTGTAGAATATCTCAACTTGGAAGGACCCATAGAGATCATCAATTCCAACACCCTGCTCCTCTCAGGAATACATGAAAGAGAGCATCATACAGATGCTCTTTCTAGAGGCTTGGCACTGTGATCACTTCCCTGGGGAGCCTCTTCTAGTGACTGAGCACCAGTGAAGAACATTTTCCTGACATCCAACCTGAATTTCACTCAATTCAGCTTTATTCCATTCCAATAAGAGTAGCATGGTTAACAAATATGTCAACTGTCATGGCTCACATTGAAACTTCTCAATGAAAGCAGCAATCTGCTGGTCCCTGGTGCTTATTTCAGATTCCAAAAACTGTCCAACTACACCTATCTTAGAATCATAGAGTGGTTTGAGTTGGAAGGGTCCTTTAAAAGTCATCTAGTTTTACCCCCTGTAATAAGCAGGGACATCTTCAACTAGACCGGGGTGCTCAGAAACCTGTCAGACCTGACTGTGAATATTTCCAGGTATAGGGCATCCACCAATAGGGCATCCACCACTTCTCTGGGCAACCTCTCCTAGTGTTTCACCACCCTCACTTTAGAAAACCCAAACAACAGGTCTGCCATATATCTAGTTCATATCTACCCTCATTTAGTTTAAAACCATTGCCCCTTTTCATATTGCAACGGACCCTACTAAAATGTCTGTCCCCACCTTTCTTGTGGGCCCCCTTTAGGTGCTGGAAGGCTGCTATAGGGTCTCCAAAGAGCCTTCTCTTTTCTAGGATCAATAGCTCCACTCTCTCAATCTTTCCTCCCAGGAGAGTTGTTCCGTGCCTCTGAAACACAAGTCAGCTTCTGGGACAACAGTGGCAAAGTGAATGCTTTAACTCTTACCAAAGTCAGGCACAGTTATTTTCAGTGTTATTTTCAGTATTTTCTGAGTTATTTTGTTGTTACTTAAATCCAATGTGGACTTGAGTTGAAGAACCAGTTTAAAAATGTGTCATCATGACAATTCTCCAATACAAGAAAGAAGGAGAACTTACTACAAAGAAAATATTTTTCCCATTTGAGAGACAGATTTGTTGAATTTTGGATCTGAATTTTCCCCAAGGAAAACTGACAGCATGAAGGGCATGAAGTCAGTTTGGCTAGATGGGATAGTCCTCTGGAATAGGGGAGATGTGCTCATCAAGAGCATTCCTACTATTCTACCCGTACTATTAGGGATGTCCAGTGCCAAGAGCAGCAGCCAACCTCAAAGCATGTGAGATGCCCAAGGGCACAAGGCAGCAGGGACAGGCACAGCCCCTACCTGGACACCTACAGAGCTCTGTCTGAGCACCACGCTCACTTTGCTGCTCAGGACAGGACAAGCTCCAGCTGTACCTGGCAAGGCTTCCAGCCTACCCCAGAGTTAATCACATAATTCAGAATAATGTTGGGGGAAACTCCTGTGAATTTTTCCTGTCCAGTCTGAAAGCCTCCACCAACCATGTTCTTCTCAGCTCCTTGGGAGCAGACAGTGTTCACTGCTGTGCAATGCCATGCAGCACCTTGGCTTGAAGCTGTCCCTGTACACCCCCTGGACTACACACTGGGACTTTCACACAGGTCTTCAGCTCTCCAGTGTCCCTGAAAGCCAAATTATTTATTCTTTTCTCATCCTCTGTTGGTCCTCGTGTCCTGGAGTGGAGCTCCTCAGGCTTGCAGTGATAGTTATTCTCCTTACACCACTTGTGGGAATGCAGGGATGAGCACAGAGTGCCTGGCTCTGACACTGACAGATCTCATACTGCTCCCAGGGAGTTGCTCAAATGCTACAAAGATGAACCATATGGGCAGCCCCAGCACTTGAGGCCATTAATAGGAATTTTTAAGCAACTGTGATTGATGAGGCAGCTCTTACAAGTCTGAGATCAATGAAAATGCAACTTGATCTTTTGAACCCAACTCCTTAATTTTTTTGTTCCTTTTTCTGCAGAGAATCCCATAAAACCATTTCTGTGCAGACAAAAGCTGTCTGGGACACTTCATGTGGATTTGTCATGCATTTTCCTTTTTCTTCCCCCTCCACCCTTTTTGCAGTTTCATATGCAGTTTGTTTTTGAGTCTTTCTCCAAGATTTGTACAGCTCAAGATTAGCTTTTTCTATAATTGTAAACGGACATTATCATGAGGGTGGTTTTTGAGACTCATTATTTTTTCTTTTCTTTTCAGTTTAGATAATTTACTCATTATTATCTGAACACCAGGGAGAAAATACTGGGAAGGATAAAGAAAAGCAAAAGTCATTGAAGAGAGAGGAAAGTCTGAGAAAAGGCTGAGCAACCTTCAGGAGAAAGCAGGGAGCCCAAGCAAAGAACACGAGAGAGGACCATGTCTAATGTGTCCTGAATTATCCAATATTGATGTTTTTCCCTCAGGATCTGCTGAGGGAATCAACAATACTAAAACAGCTCCATCTTCCAACCTATGCTACAGACTCTTGACCAACAGAGAGCTGTCCCCAGTAACTTTGGATTGAGACAGTCCTCGGCCAAGATGTCAATGACATGGGTGAGTTTGATGGAGCTTAGAGAAGCATGATGCAAGAAGAGAATGGTCCAGAACGAGGATGTGAATGGCAAAGAGCTGCAGAGGAGATGAGGGGTGCATATCATTGAGGAAAATTGTGAGAAAGATTGCGGGAAGAGCCTTGGAGGGGTTGGGGCTGCTTCCCTTCTCTTGGTCACCACTATCAAGGAGCAAGTCCACCACCAACTCCGAAAAAGAGTCACAGAGGACATTGATGGGATTGGGAGCACCCAGTTCTTCATCAGCTTTCAAAAGTGCAAGAAAAATTGAAGATGTTCCTAGAGTCCAGCAACACAGCTTGGCTTTGGTGACAGCTGGTCACCAAAATAACCTGTGAACTTACACTATGTGACAAAAATTCCAATACCCTCTGTCTCTCTTTTGCTAGGGAAAGAGTAAAACTTTCCCCCGACAACACCTGGGATTCCTCCTTCCATTATCAGGTTTCCAAGACTAATCCCTGTAGGACATGACCCTTGGCAGGCAGAGGGATGGGTGGTTGCAGCTGCAGGTTAGGAATGGAATGATGGGTCCAGCCCACTCTGGAGCTGGCACCCACTTCCTAGGAGAAGGATAAGCAACTGCTAAGCAATGGGAAATGCTCCTGGCCTCTCCAGATCTCAAACAGCCCGAAGTGTTCAAGCACTTTGATACATTCTAGCAGTGGGCACAGATCCATCTGCAGCTGTATGCAACCCAGAGGTTTATATCTTCAAATGAGCCCTTTGATGATGTCACAATGTGGGTGACTCCCAGGGCTTTTCCGTGGCATTCCAGAGTACCCTTAGCTCTGGCTTCCTCTCCATGTTTGCCAATGTGCTATCCCCAGAGATGCACTCACACTAGATGAGTTATTCCATTAAAACCTTAATATTTGCAAAATTCAGTGCTCCCTCAACAGAAACATTACACTCATTTATCTGATAGTGGTGACTCTGACGTGCTTCAAGCTCAGGAGTGTGCCAGTAGCAATGCTGCAAACCTGAGTGGTTTGGGCTTCACAGTCTTTTCTTTGTAACTAATCCCCATGATTAACATTTTCCTTAGAAGCAGTCAGTGGAGCAGTGAGGAACACCAGCCTGGCAGCATTAGAAACTGGAGATGGGTCCCCAGAGAGCAGATGTAGGCTGACAGAGACAGGGCCAGCTTCTCACACCCACACAGGGCTCTGGCCACACAGCTTGGTGTCACATCCAGCTCAGAGTGACAGCTTCGAGAATGAGTGGCCAGCTCGGTTGCCACTTCTTTCTCAGACTCTGCCTGTGATTACTGGGGCTGCCAAAAGCCACAAGAAGGCAGCCAGATGCCCTCCCTGCATGCTGGCATGGTTGTCTCTTAGGAGCACCTAGAGAAGCCCCCACTTCTCTAGGTCAGCTGCAGCACAGGGCTGAGCTTTACCAGGAGACCCAAAACAGCCACCACTGACCTGTCTCATCTCCCCTTGCAGACAGCTCCTCAGCTGGGCACTGCTTGAACCCAGGTGTTTCCTTCATTAGAACACCAACAGGGTCTTACACAGTCTCTGTGACTGCTCATATTTACCTTTTCTCTATCACCAACATCAGAGAATGCCTAAATGTTTGCAGGGAATTTCCCTTCAGTCTTGCTCTCCCTGAATCCCTGTTTATTTCTTTATTTCTATCTTTTATTCCACTTTTAAAACTTCCTTGAAAATAACACTGACTCTTCTACTTATAGCCACTGCTCTGGAGCTCAATCAGCCTTGTTGATCCCCAGCTGCAAGTGACAACACTTCTCACTCTTTTATATATCAGCTTAACAGCCTGATAACAACTGGGCAGGAGAGGATATTCCTGGCACTCTGAGCACACTGTGCAAGGCTTGTGGTGTGGCACCAGCTCTACTTTGCTGTCTCTTGCTCCTGAGCTGTTGCCTTCCGACTGCTTGAAAATTACTTAAAAGGTTCATATGGTCCAAATTAGGTGAATGGCTGAACACTCGTGATGCTGTAGGTTATTTAAAGGATTTTAGGCAGAATTTTAATATTTCATTTTATGCCTGCAAACTCCTGAGATTTCTTAGAAAATAAAATGCAAGTTTTGCAAACTAAATAAATGTTTCATCAGCTGAGGATCTGAACCCCACTTCCAAGCTCATTTAAATACCTTTTGTAGCACACTGCAGTTCATACAGATCTAAAGCAAATGATTTTACAAAAACATTGTTCAGTTCTCAAGGGCATTTCTCCATTTTCATATGCTAGTTTAAGACTAGAATTGTTCTTCAGCCAGTGTACATTTTCATTAGGTGTTCCTTTAAAACACATGCTAAGCATCTTTAAAACACATGCTTAGCATCATTGCCATTATCTTGGGTTGCAGAAGATGTTATGTGTCTGAAAATATTCATTTTGAGCTCTGCCTGGCGGAGTCGTCTCTATTCCCAGGAGTTCTTTTCCAATCCATCTGAAGAGCATTTCTCCAGCCACTGTCCCTACTCTTAGCCTACCCACATCTGCAGTGCTGGCCCTGCCCTCCTGCTCCACCAGCTCTTCTCCTCATCAATAAAGCAATGCTCAAGCATGTTCCAGAGCATGTTTGGTGATGTGAGTTGCTGAAGGACAGGCAAATGCTGCTCCTGGTGTGCAAACTGTTACTGCTCTCTACAACACTTTCTCTTAGAGCTGATGCTAAGTATGTGGGTGAGACTCAAAAAGCTTAGGGCAAAAGATTTGGCTTTTCTATTCTCCATTACCCTAGACCCCTGACCTGTGTACCATTTTGGGGGGCTGTATTTTTTGTCTTGGAAGGCATCCTTGCAACTCAGAGTTTCCTGTGTAAAAAAATTTATTATTCTCTAGGTCTTCATTCTTTGAGTCCCCAGCACTCCCAAAGGGAATCCCTTTTCAAAATGCCTTTAACACTTGGACTGTCCTTTTTAAATTTTAGTGAAGGCTGGAGGGTTTGCCAGTGGTTTTGCTTTCCCAGCATGAGCCAAACGCGCCTGCCAGATTTCTCAAGAGGGGATGTAAGATTTTCCAATTTCTAAATAGGCCAATGAAGCATTAAAATATCAAAATGTAAAATAAATGTGTTTTATGAAAGGATTCTCTGTTGTCAAGGAAGGAGGGCTGGCTAACACCTGAGGGTGCCGGGAACTTCTCTGCTCTGTGACCTGAGGCCTGCGGGAAATGACCTTTACCAGCCTGGAGGCACAGGAATGAGGTGGTGCCAAACTTCCCCTCCACGTGCTGTGGGCAGCTTAATGGAAAAACCTGTAAATATTGCAGAATGTCACTAATTGTTATTGGTATCACTGTGCCTTCAGGTAGAGGCATGTGCTGTGCAATTTATCCTCTGTAACTTGCTTTTCACAACAGCCAACCACTGTCTAACAAGGAAAGAAAAGTCAGAGGTTTCGTGCTTACAGGAAGTATATGGTGTTGATGGATTTGCATAGTATTTAGAAGAGCTAGAGTTACATGGCAGTGACGCAGTTCTACAGCACTTGCTAATTCCCTCTTCTCCCTAAATACTTCCTCCTGCCTCCCACCTTTGGCTCTTTAGGCCTACCCACCCTGTTATTTCTGTCTCTCTGGGCTGTGCCTGGAGCTATAGAACAGCTGCACCAGGTGTGGTCATCCAGACTCTCTGGATGGGAACTCCAGAAATTTGCCTCTTGATGTGTCTTGCCATCTTCCTTTCCATATCAACTCTTTTTCTCTCCATTCTTGTGTCTATTTCAGCAAACCAGGTCTTACAATCCTACTTGATTGCCTAGCAAAGCAGGGCACAGTGTTCCCAGGAGAGTTTGTGCAGCGGTGATCTCTACATCAGACAGGACTTATGTTTGTCATATTTCTATCCAGAATTCAGGTTTCACACAGATATTGCCCCATCCTTACACAGATTCTTACTCTGCAAAGTGCCTGACAGAAGCAGTGCAGCTGTTGTACCATCTTCACCTCTGATTCTGGTGAAATGGCAAAAGCCTCCCATGAACCATCCAACAGTTTTGCAAGGGTGACCCTGGAAAGCTCCCTGGAAATGCCCTTTCCTCTTTCCACCTTGAGAGCTGGTTTTAATTGCTCTCCTTTTGTGGCAAATGGGGGTAGAGGTGGTGACATCAAGCCCTTCTTGGCAGCTCCCTTTTCACAAGGAAGCATGCATTCAATTAGAGGATTTTAATTAAAATACTTTTCTGTAGCATCCTGTTTCCAGGCCCTGCTGTAAATTTAACTTGACGTTCTCTCATTTAACAGGTGGGTGAGATTATTGTGAGAGCTGCCAGATGGAAGAAAGCAGAAACAGGGCCGGCTGTTGAGATAGAAGAATGAAGAGAGGAAGAGAGAGAGAGCAAAATAAAGAAGTGGGACAGATATCTGCTGCATATCTGTCAATATTTACTGTGCAACATGCGATCCTTTTCTGTGATGGTTCTTTGCTGCCATATGCGCGTGACTTCTTAAATGCCTTTTGAAGGATAAAAGCAGCAAACCCGGGATCAACACAGTTGCATTTGATTTCCTTTCCTTTGGGATCAGAGCAGTTCAGGGATAACCAATGAATGGCAGTGGATGCAATATTCAAAATACCCTCAGAGCTATCCCCCAAATAGGAAAAAAACCAAACAACCCCACCCTTTGACCTGGCAGCTGAGGAGCAGAGGGAGAGCTTCATTATGAGGCTGCAGTGGAAGCCTGGGAGTGGGCAGTTTGCTAGAGGTCCCTTCTGCCACCGCAGCTGTGTCACCCCCAGCTTCCAGATGCAACAGCTTAAAGGATATGGGAGACTAAGAGGTTGTTTTCAAGAGGTTAAAGCTCTGCAGTTAGCAGGAGTAAGGATGAGGAACGTGGAAATCTGCCACAGTTGGGAATCTCAGAGGTAGAAAGGATGGGAACAATGGGTGGCCAGAAAGGAAAATGAAAGGGATCAAAGGAAGAGAAAAAAGGTGTAAAGAGGGTTTGGGAAGGGGACACCTTAGGGAATGGGAAGGGAAGAACCACTCAGCATTTCTGAGGATAGGGAGAAGACTGAAAGCCACAAAAGTAATGAGGAAACAATGGGAGTGAGAAGGAATGGGCATGAAGAGGAACAAGGACCCTTATGCTCTTATTTTCCCCCTTGAAAGCAACAAAACTTACAGAACCTAAAGACCCAACTTCAAGCTAAGGTGGATGTGTAACAGCACTGATGTCCTTCCACTGGGCTGTGTTGGGCTGTAGGGCTCTAACCCACCCAGCACACAGCACGTGCTGCCAGGGGTGAGGCCTCGGGGACAATGCAGGGTGCAGGCTGCCGGTGCAGCCCCGAGCTGTGGTGCCAGCAAGGAGCGTGCTACTAACCCTCAGGAGAGGGTCAATAACCTGCACACTGCTGCCAGAAGTCACAGCACTACTGCAGCTACTCTCATGCTTGCGTTGGTTGCCTGAAACAGTTATTTTCAAAGGAGGCTTTAGCAGTAGAAGACTTAGCAGATAAACTACTGCTGGGGAAAGTGCCTGGTAAGCTCTGTCTTTCCCCTTTCCATTTGGTATAGATTGGTTTGGGCTCCAGCTTCAGAGGCCTGGAGCTTTCAAAGCTGTTGATTTTTTCTTTAGATTTGCTGTTCTAACTCCAGAGGCCTGCTAAGTAAATCCACTGTCTGAATGATTTTCTTGCAGATCAATAAACTCGAAATTGTTCAAGTAAGCACTGAGAGTCCTCATGATTTCCTCACAAAGAACAGGATTTCAGACACAGCTATGGTCAGGCTTTGCCTCCATTTAGCAAACTGAATTATTTCGATACACACCAAAACTGAAACATATGGTTTTGATTCTACAAATGGGAAAAATCCTGTACAAAACAAGCTCCCATTAAAAAAAGAGAGAGACGGAGAGGGAGAGAGAAACCCCCACAGTTGAGAGGAAGATTCTTTACCAACAATTGTAGACATTTGTACAAGATGAAGCTTACATCAGAAAGTTATCACACAAAATCAAGTGCTTTGGCCAGCAAACATACTTTTATCAGTCACTTCATAATCATTCTCTAATAAGAGATGTTAATTTTTTTCAACAAGATTTTCTCTCCATATTATGATACCAGTGCTATTTAATTGCATCAGTATCCTTTAATTCCTTACCAACCATGTCTTCTATGTGTCTTTGTACAATTTTCCCTGGGATTGATGCCAGGTTAATGGGCCTGTCTTTTCCTGAGCAATCCCATTTGTCCCCTTGAACACAGGAGCCACAATGAGCTTTTTTCCCCAGTTATCTGGAACTGTCTCACTCTTCCAGGACCCATGAAATAGCAATAGGAATAGCTCAGAGCCCTCTTCAGCAAGTATTTTTAAAGCTCTTTGGTAAAATGTATCTAGTCTGTGGACCTTAAAATGTTTACTTTTAGTAATTGTTCAGAACCTTCTCAAGTTATTTTCACAGATTGACAGGGAAGAAGGGCCCTCACGCTGTCTGCTGAGACCTCCCATGTGTCACTGACTGTGGTACACGTTGTCTACATCACTTCACATTCAGTTCCAAGGCCAAAGCCTGAACAAAGCCAAGAACAGGGCATGGCAGAATCTTCTGCCTGCATCCCAACAGGAGCAGGGTAGGTTCCCTGAACACAAGCAACAGCCCTGCAAACAAAGTGTGCCCTGTACTGCAGAAGGGGAAACCACCTCCAAGACTGCACCAGCCTGAGCTTGGGGAAGCCCCACTTGCACCCTGAGCAAGCCAGGGACTGTTGCCCTGAACACAGGGTACTACCCCCTGGCACCTGCAGCAGAAGTGCTTTGGAGCACAGGCCAGCTCCCACTCAGCTGCCTTTTATTTTCTCTGGTTTCTCAGCGCTCAGGAAAAGAGCAAAGCAAGAAAACAAACCTTACTTCTCACTGCAAAAGCCTGAAAGCACACTGGAACTTGTCTGGCCAGCAGAACACCAAAGAGAAACACCCTTCTGATACCTGCAGGAGGGAACAAGGCAAAATCCAGATAAACTGAATTTGCTTTCAGCTCTTGCTTGTTCAGTTATGCAGAACTGAGGGCATTTGCAGCCTACTGAGGGCAAAGGGAGGTAAGCCTTTTACTGAGAAGTTCAATGCAGTGACTTTCTCTGAGCCCTTGATTTACAAACTGTGGGCTCTCATCCTGGAAACTAAGGCATTTGGAAGTTCCAAATTTTTCCCATAGCTCTATCATTTCCTATCCCCCCTAGCAAATGAATCCTCAAAAACTTTCAAAATTTCCCAGATTCACAGGATTTGTGAAAAGAGTATGACTGAGGAAGTTCAAAAAACTTTGGTTTTTTAATTAAGGTAGCTTCTGTCTCACGCCTTTCTTTGATACAGACTGCAAACTTTTTACTCCATCCATAATATCATGCTGTATTTTGTCTTTATAGCAGGAATACAATGTGCACTGAACACTCTGGACTTTACAGTTTTGCTGTTAAAGAGACCCCTATTCAAGCAAGGCTTTGTGGAGGGAGTATTAGGTATTGTTTCTTAATTACCTTTTATCATTCAGTGGTTGTTGTTGTCGTTGTCATTGGTATTATTGTTATTACTGTTATTATTATGACTGTATTGATTAACATTGACCTTTAGGTTATTTATTAACTCTTAGTAAATGAGATATAAATATAAAAATATATTTATATATTTATTTAAGTATAATAAATTTATTAACTCTTAATAAATATCCAGAGTTGGTACTGAACTATCTCATTCAGGATGCAGAACCCTGCATGTAAAGAAATTAGCACATATTATTTTTAGAAACTCTTAGAAGTTTTGTCACTAGTAACATGAGAAGTCCAGCAAATACTCTCCACCTTCTCCTAGGCCAGATGGCTGTCATTCCCCATCCTTAGTGAAACCAGCTGACCTTTATCCCACACGCATTCAAATTTTGTGATTCTGGAACAGTCACTCTTGAGCACATTACAGCCTCTCTGCTGCCATCCCTGCTGGACAAGGTGGCTGTGGATTTCGCTGACTGCTTGGTTATCATGAACAGGTGAGATAGGGAAACTTTGATCCAGGCACACAGAGGCATCCCAGAGCTTGGACCCCATCCATGGACCCCATCCATCTCAAATGGTTTGAGAAAGGTGCCTCAATGTCTCTGCTCTTGCTCTTTGCCACTGCAGAGTGTACAGTCACCTCAGGTCAAACCCAGTCACCATCGTCTGACTTGATGCTCACCCATCTCCTTTGGAGACAGATCTCTCTGTGGACAAAGCTCAAAGGGACACAACTGGGAAGATTTCTTGTAGCTTTGTATGTACAAATGTGAGCTGAAGTTGTTTTTCGAAGTTTATGCGAATACGGGTTATATTTCTGATGTTGTTGCTGTAGTGACATTGCCTGTAGGATTAGTTACTCCAGATTCTGCCAAGTTTTAAACATTTGGACTCTGTTTTATGCCACAGAGCGCTGCTCAGACCTCTCCATCTCCCATAGTCTTTCTTTTTTCTGAGAGAAAAAAAAAGGGATAAAGTGATTTAAGAAGAGTTAATACCCCCGAACAGATGCACCAGCAAGAGATGTGACAAAATGTCAAGTGGAATGTGCCTGAGGGCTTGGAATTTGGCCATGGAAGCAGCAGATGAGTCCCCAGGATGGCATGTCCCCCAGAGGCCTGGCATGCTTTGGTGACAGCTGTGATTTTTATGACCCAGCTTCGATGACAGTTTGGGAGGGGTCAGCTCTGCTCTTTTCTGACAAGAATTTGGTTTGTCATCAGATTCTAAAATCCCTCTGATTTATGGTATCAGCCACTGCTAGCATTTTACTGAGATGCAGGTCCTCTCCCCACTCCCTGCAGACTGAGAGGTTAAGGTGCAAACCCTGAAGTTCAAATTAAATTAATCCTGAAGTAAAAGGAAGTGGTAAGTCATGAAGTGACAGGGGACACTGAAGAGCGAGCTCCAAAAATCTCACATTAAGAGCCCTTCATCTGAGAGCAGGCTGCTCTTCCACCTCCATCCGAGCACCAGCTCTTCCACTCACCTCCACAGCCCACAGCCTGCCAGAAACCTTGGTACCACATTGCCCCGTGTTTGCCAGTGACAAAGCAACTTCCCAGAAAGGTGATCTGCTTGGATCAAAAGCGATTAGGTGCCAAATGCCTCCAGCCACACAGGGGAAGGGCCATGTCAGCGCAGCGCTCCTCAGCTTCTCAGCTCCCACTCGGTGTGACCGTGGTGTGCATTTCCATGGTCACTTAGCACCCAGCAGGGGACCCAGGTGGCAATTGCAGTCAGTCATTAAGGACACAGGTAGTTTCTGTTTTCCTCCTGGGTTTTCTGAACAGCAAATTCGTTTTTTCTTTTCTTTTTCCCTAGGCCTGATAAGACATAGTAGCACAAACAGCTCTCCTGCAGGCCAAGAGCCCAACCCTTACCTCCACCACCATTTAACTTACATCTTAAAGGAAATGTTATGGCAAAAGGAGGACAAGGCAGGTCCATTCTGTGACTCTCTCAGCTCCCTCCCAAAGAGAGGTTGCTTCCTCCAAACATTCTCATTCTTTGCTTACCTTACAGGTACAGCTGTGTTGCCAGCCAGAGGCATTGAATTTTTCCTGCTGGAAAACCCAGTTCCATTGAGGCCTCCTAGCAGCTGGAAGATCCAAAGGGGTGGGATTATCCTCTTCAGAGGAAGCTGAAGGAGACCATTTAAATATCTGAAACAAGAGGAAAGGACTGGCTGTGAAGCAGCCTCCCCACAAGGGTGAGAAACACTGGCCTCAGGCTAATGCAGTTGTGATCACAGAATTAATAAAAAGTCCTAAAATGGACACAAGGAGTGACGGGTGCATCCCCACATAAAGGAATGAGGGTCTGCTCCAGTAATTCTCATGAATTGTGCTATAAATGTGTCTGCACAGTCCTGGGACAGAGGATGGAAATTTCAGGGATCACTTTTGCTGGAGATGACTGCAAAACATTCTAAAGGTCCAAGTACCCTGTGGCCAAAACACGTGTGCTCCATGGGATCAAGAGACAGAAATTCTCAGCACAGAATTTGAGACTCTTCTAGCAAAATATATGTATTTTCTATTTGAATGCACCACCATTCTTGCTTGGAACCATCCTGCTCTTGAGTCCTGCACATTTTCCTCCCTCTTTCCTCCTTATATTCTGCCACATGGCATTATTAGCAGGCCAGTTAGATATTCCTTCCATTCCCAGTTCTTTGCATGTTTTTGAAGGCAGAGTCCTACTAACTCTCCAGTGGTCCATTGGATTATTATGAAAGATGTCATTTTCTACTGTAAATTTTTAATAAAGTGAGTAAAAGCTAAAGAAATTAAAATTATGTATTTAACTCCATCAAGCGCAACTCAAAGGAATGCCAGACTCAAATTTCTCAAAGAAAGTTATCTGACCACAGGGTTTTATGGGGTAGATCCTTTCATTTCTACACAACTGATTGAAGGGATTTTACATTAGCATTCCCACAAAATTTGCTGGAGATGCATGGCAAGTTTCTATTTGCCCAGGCAGAGGAGAAAATAGAAATATTCCCAAAAGTAAGAGAAGCAATTCAAATCCATCAAGTATTTTTTCACCAAAATGAAAGTGCCTGGGAGAATCATAGCAGAGCAACGGCAAGAGGAAATTCAACTCAGATCCTTGCCCACAAAGGATGCAGAGGTGACACAGAGGGTCCCAAGAGATCTGCCACAACTCCTGAGGCCTTGCAAAAAGAGATGAACTGGCCCTTGCTGTGGAAACATTCCTGTTCAATCTTGGTTTTTTTTATAAAACAACTACAGTTTTGATCTGTGGAAAAACATTCATCTCAGTAAGAAATGTCGGGCAGAAGTCAGTCAGGATGTCTTGATACTTATGGTGCAGTGGCAAACTGTATTTTGTCACCCATTCAATGGCATGAAAAATATTTTGAAATCTCAGACTTTTCTGGTGAGTGGTTGCTACAGCTCCCAACTGTGTTTATTGAAAGACAGTTTTTTCTCTGTTTGCCATCACGGGGCTCTAGCACTCCTGTTACAGCACTTTGCACAACCAGCTCTGTGTGAGAGATGGATATGAATGGCAAAGCAAATCTATTCCAGAGGGACGGTTCTGTTTCCTTTATGGCTATTTTGGTTTATGTTCCAGTTGTCATCCTAATATACAACTGCCTAATCAGATAGCAAATGTTCCCTGGAGACCTCAGGATGTTGCATGCAGTTTGGGGACAGCACTGGGACAGGATAGGCCAGTGCCACATGACATAGAAAAGTATATTTTTTATTAATAGTATTTTTATTTTATTATAATAAATTATTTATAGTATTCCCCCCCTGGTTTTCAAGCAGCTGTGTTCAGTAGGGACAATTCTCCTGTTTCCTCACTTAGAAGGACAGCAATGCTGAAGCACAGGCTTTGGGACAGGAGTGGTCCAAAAATTTCAGGGAAAATAAATGACCAAGACCAAGCGATTGTAATCTCTAACACAATCAGAAATATTGTTCTGAGGCCCCAAAAGACTCCCAAGCTCTACAGTCATTTGAATAAGGAACCAGAGTTTCAGTGCCATCTTAGACTCCACAGCACTTCACAGATTTTTTTTTCTATGCCTGAGAAATGTTTTCCAGATTTTCTCTGTTTCTGGTTCTTGCCAGTGATGCAAATACCACAAGAACAGTCTATCTCAAAAGTGTTCTGGCAAACAATTCAGGTGCTGGCAAAGACTCCAATGTGCACTGGCTACATTAGGTTTTTATAATGTGTCAGCTAGTCCCTGATAGCTACCATGTGGTGATAACGATTATTCAGTCCAAGCCCTAAACAAGATGGAGAAAGAGCATGTGTGAAGTGGGAATCCATCTCTGCAACCATCCTCTCATTTCTACACTTGATGTATTTCCTGGGAAACGAGTCAATCCAGAGTCCTGGGCTGTTACCACTGAGAAAGGACCTGCTCTTCCCAGCCTTGTATTTATGGGTTCATCAGAACTATTTGTCGCCACGATGTCTTCACCTTTTTATTTTTCCCGGCTTAGTGATGCAGAGGTTGTGGACAGCCTAATGCAACTCACATCTCTCTGTAAAGCAGGTAATGGTCCCAGTGACTGCTGGAGAAGATTGATTGTGTCGGAGCAAATGAGCCACTGCTGGCATGATGAACATCCCTGAAGTCAAGGTTTGCACGCAAGTGCCGATATTTTGGCGTTGCACACCAGGCATAATTTAATACTGGGAACCCAGAAGTGTCTGACTGGGCTTCAGAGAGAGCCCAACCACTCTGTTCAGCATGTCAAATTAACTACCCAGTAGTGAGCTACCCTGGCTAAATGATCACCCGTTGGCCAGGTGCCACACCACAAAGCTCCCCATACAACCGTCTCAAAAAATGGAAACTTGTTATTCTGGAGCTGCCCTGTGAATACCCGTTCTGTCAAGGCTGGAGGGAAATATTTGGGGCAGGCAGGCTGAGAAAACAGAGAGGTGTTAGGTGTCAGTATTGATTTAAATGGGTTGCAGCTTTGCACGGGAGCAGGGGAGCTCAGCAGCCAGAGGATGGGAGGTAGTCAGGGTGGGGGGCTCAGGGGCAGAAGAAAATGGGCTAGATATAAGATTCAGATGCTTGAGAGGGTCCTTTGGAGCCAAAGACAGACTGTTCCCACTCCACTTTCTAATCTTCACAAGCACTCAGAGGTAGCAATTGCCTGCTGGTGAACCAGTAGAGATTCTTGGGGACTTTGCAAGTAGAACTGCCAGCAGACCTGGTGAGTGTGAGAGTGACAAATTCAGCCTCGGCAAATGTTACTGACCCGTGTTTGAGTCAGTGTGGGAGTTAACAGTGTTTGGGAGGCCTTTCTGAGCAGTTCTTGAGGTGCTGGGCACTTCTGTGTGCTTCTCCTGCGCCCTAAAACCTCTGCATTATGCAGACCAGGAGAACTCTTGAGGCACATCACATCTCCCTTGTTCTAAAGAAATCAGGCTTGGATAGGGGTGGTGAGTACCAGCTGTCATCTGGACGTGCAATCAGGTCATAATCAGAGCGTGCCCAGGAGCTGGAACCTGGAAAATTGTAAATTGGTGTCCCTTGATAAATGTAAAACATTAAACATGTCCCTTGATAAATATGTGACCATGACCTAGAATCCTGACAACTTGAAAGTTTCAGCCTAAGCCTCTGCTTAAACAGAGATATCTGTGAGAACAAATCAGATTGCTCAGGGTTTGCTGTAGCTGTGCTGTGTAACCCCTTCTCCATTCCTGGGAGAAATATCTTTCCTGCTCTAAGTTAATTACCACTCTTGCCCTCTCTTCCAGAAGTCATGTGTTTAATTAAACCTGCAAGTACCAGTGGCCAAACACTACAAGTGACACCAAGATGCCATACTAGGAACAACAACAACAGCAAAAGCCACCCAGGTCCACAAAGACATCTAGAGAGATTGGTATGCTCACAAAACCAAGTGGCAACACACACAGTCATGAACAAAAGTTTGCAGGAGTGAAACTGAACACGAGGAGCTCCTCTGTCCCTCATAGTGTGTGATGTGACAAACTGTGCAGTCAAAGAGTACAGATCTTCTCAGAAACAGGTGCATGTGCCTGCCTTTTGGTTCAGGTGGACATACTCTTCATGACTGTTTTCTTGGTCATCAGAAGGTACCAATTCTTCCCATTTATTTTC
Organism: Melospiza georgiana; assembly: GCF_028018845.1. NCBI lineage: Eukaryota > Metazoa > Chordata > Aves > Passeriformes > Passerellidae > Melospiza > Melospiza georgiana. Next base: position 81,484,645 of record NC_080431.1, read on the forward strand.
TACTCCAATTTGTAACACCCACAGAATATTGCCTCCAATCTATGATACCTAAACAGATTTAATGCATTTCACTCTTCTTCTGAAATGCTTTCAAAATTGTTTCCACATTTGGCTGTTACCTGCAATAAATTGTTTCCTTTCTACCTTTCAGTAAGCCATTTTCTTCCTAGTTTTACACTAGTTTTCCTCTCTGTTCCACAGCCTGTTACCTTAAGTTCTAAGCATTTTCAGGCAGCTTTCTGACTTACCCCATCTCACAGTAAAACACTCTTTACCATATTTTCTTCTTCTTTTTGATATCCAATAGCATTACATATGAGAAATTTTCTAAACCCCATTTTATATCAAGGTAGTGTAAATCTAGCTATACACTGTGCTACATAAAATACATTGTGCTATGTATCACTGCTACATGATTACATTATTCATTTGTTTATAATAATAAAGATAATTTGTATTATCTTTTATAATAGATAATAAGATATAAATAGATAAATAAATTTAAGATAATTTATATTATATTGATAATAATTTATTCATTTGTTTATAATAATAAAGATAAGTTTATCGTAATTTATTTTAGCTTTCCAAATATGAAGATGCTCAACTCCGTGACAGTAACTTTTCTGGCCACAACCTATTCTGTAACAATCTGATCTGTCACCAATCTGATGGTTGGGCTGTTTTTGTGGTTTTTGTTGCACCACTCTGTTAGCAGCCCTGGTGAGCTTGGTTCCTCCCTTTTCAAACATGTCACTCTGCAGTAAAAGTGCCATAACTTATCAGATCTTCTGCTTGAGACACCCATCATTGTGGGCTTGATGTGACATCTCTGATAGTTTGCTCAAAGATCTTTTCTGAACTTCCATATAGCACACACGTGTATCAGAACTGGCAGCATTTTAATCTGGCAGGCTGCTCAGCAAAGATGCCCACATATGTTTTTGCTATCATCCCAGGCCTCCAGAGAATGTGAATGGGCAACGGGCTTGATAAGGCCACAGTATTAAGCAGACATTGCACTGGTATGTATCATGCAATGGATTTAAATCACACCAGAAGTTCAGAGGTCTCAGAATTTCTATGCATTGCTCTTTCAGCAACTAGAAGTCTACTTTATTAGACAATTCCAAAGTGTTTGGACAGTTACATATGTTTTTAGCTACTGTTTATATGGCAAGATTGCTTTCCAGTAAATGCTTTGTTGTTTACTATAAAATTGAAGGCATAGCTGACTATTTGATGAGGTGTTGTGTGCACTGTGTCTGTTTTGGAAAAACAAGAACTTCTTCCTAAGGGAAGGCCTGAAGAATTTAGGCAACTGTATTAACATCTGCAGCTATGCCACAAAAATGCTCTGAAAGGGAAGAAGGTTGTAGGGTTTAATATGGAAAGACAAAAAAATTGTTACTTTGATCACATTTGAGTTTTGAAAGTTTTGGATAACGTTACCATATGACAATATAACTAAAGAATTAAAACACAAGCAGCAAGAATTCTGCTTGTTTGCAAATGGGCATTCAGACCATAAAATGATGCTTCGCTATTGCATGTTAAAATTCTTGCTTTTCTAGTTGCTTCTGGAAGCACGTGACAATTTTCATACCTGACCAAATGGAAATGACACATACCCTGGTGTCCTCTCTGTGGACAAGCCTGTGAAATGAAATAATGGGAAAAGCTCCTTCCTAGTTTCTACCAGTGGAAAAGGAGTTCATACTATTTCTTTTAAAAACATTATTTTCCACCATAACTTCACAGAATCACAGAATATGCTCATTTGGAAGGGACCCAAAACGATCCTCTAGTCCAGCTCCTGGCCCTGCATCAAATCATCCCCAAGAATCACACCATGTGCTTGGGAGTGTTGTCCTTCAGCATGCCCACTTGTGAATTTCATTTAACTATTCACACAGTCTCAGATGTTTTTGTGACCATTACAGATTCATTAAGAGCTACATGACAAAAAAATCTCCTTAGGCTAATCTTCAAATCTGAAGCTGATATTCAAATTCAGGGATGCCCTTTGCTCCTGTTATCATTTCACCTACTCCATCACTCCTTTCTAAACTGAAGATTTGGTTTCTTCACTCATCTGGAAGTCCGTCTTTCTTACAACCATTTTTTGTCATCTGACACAAACCCTTTGCCAGAAGTTAACCAGAGTTGTTTTTTACCTGGATAGTTCTGCCAATGTGGTCACAGAGCAGTCTAGCAGAGCCCAGATCAAAGCATCCCACCCAATTTGGATTTACCAGGAAATTCTCATATGGTTCATTTGACAGAATGAAATGCAAACATTAGAAGACATTTCAAAAATAGCTTATGAGTTTTCACATGTCCATGTGAGCCATGTGCAGGTATGGGGTATAAATTACTTTGAAATCAAAAGCCAAAGTTCCATAAAATTTAAACACAGTAAGCTCGTATGCAAACAAGCAGCATAGTCTGTGAGTTTGTGAACTTTTTACTGCATTAAGGGCCTGACTGTATCTCTGCCTGCAAAATCAAATTATAGAAATGGAAGAGAGTAAATCTCTGCCCAGCAACTCTGCTTGCAGAACAGCAGGTGCAAGTTTCAAGGGCAGGTCAAGGTCACTTTTAAAATGCAGCCCTTCATGTAAGACTATCAGCCAAAGATAATATTTTTCTTCCTAAGAGTTCTACAGAGACTCCCATCAGAAATGGAATCACCTTGCCTTTGCCAACACAGAAACCTTCTGTTTCATGAGTCTGGTGCCTACTGGGACACAATTCTGATGCCAGGTCCAAGGGTCCTCAACAACTTTGCTTTACATGAGGAGACAGCTTCACACACAAGAAAACAATTGCTCAGATGTCTTCCTCAGAGTACATCTGCCTGTTTCTTTCTGGCCTTTTAGTGGCTATCACCAGGATGAGCAACATGGCTTATGGCCGACACAATCAATTTTCACCTCCCTACTCCACAGCTTTCCAGAGGACATAACATATATATCTCTATCTCTATCTCTATCTCTATCTCTATCTCTATCTCTATCTCTATCTCTATCTCTATCTCTATCTCTATCTCTATCTCTATCTCTCTATCATCTATCTATCTATCTATCTATCTATCTATCTATCTATCTATCTATCTATCTATCTATCTATCTATCTATCTATTTCATACAGGTCCAACAAAGATCTTTCCCATGCTGATGCTCTATGAGGCACAAACGGAGTCTTCCCAGTCTTTCAACCTGACCATTGTCCCTGCTCAGTTCATGCTGGCCTTTCCTTCTTCCTGAATTTCCAGGCTTTCCCACTAAAAACATGAGCTGCATCTACAGGCCACTTTTCTCCTAAAGAAGGTAGAATTTGTCTGGCAATGCTATCACACTGCCTGTGCTCTCTCAGAGGAGGCTTTCTCACAGCTTCCTCTCCAGCTCACCTGAGCAGAGCCTCTGCCTGCCTGCCAGGAGGCTCTCAGCAGGCAAATTGAACAGCTGATTTCGGGGACATGAGATTTCTGTGTGACCTTGTACAACACAGGAACTTTCCCAGCTTAGCAGTTTCCCCAGAGGTGTAATTCCAAAACACTCCCTGAAATAGTCCCACTACAGCTGCTCTGAGAGCACTTCCCAGCCCCCACCATGGATATTCTTCTTGGGATTCACACTGGCACTACCCCAAACTGTGTCATCATGTACACATTTCTTTGGTTGCTGTATGTATATTAGGATATACTCATGTATGTTCAACTGTTTTCAGCCTAACAAGTTACCCAGTTTTCTTTGCGCCCATCAGAAGTTTCATCCTTATTTACTATGCCATAAATCTTGTGCAATTAGCTACCTGAACTAGAAAGGCTGTTTATGCTTACTTTGAGACTGTCAGTGAAAATATTTAGCAGTGATAGACTAAACCCAGACCTCTGTGGGACCACATTAGAAGCACACACCCCTTTACTGAAGATTCCCCACTGGTAAATACAGTTTTCAGACACTTCATTCATTTCTGATTTCTCTAATATGCGGAATAGTGTTTTGGCAGGTTACTAGTTTTTAACCAGAATTCAAAATATTTCAAAGTCACATTTGGAAGGAATTGAAACCTACCCTAACAGAATTAGCTTTGTCAGCCAGGGATACAATCTTTTCAATGAAGAAAGTGCATTTATTTTAGTAGAATCCCTTTTCCATGCAACCTCACTAACACTCATTGAATTCCTGTACTTTAACTGGTTTTTGATTGTGTCCCGCTGCTATTTTTTCCCAGCATCAATATCATCCTAACTGACCTATAACTTCCCCTGTTATGCCATTTATCTCTTTAAAATGTCAGCACACTAGCTTCTTAATATTTCATTGGAACCCTTCCAATACTTCAAAACTTGAGAAATTAAATCCAGTATTCAGAAAGCTCCCTGATTCGCTTCAAAAGATCCTTGACTGCAAAGTAGTCAGATAATTTAATTTTAAGATATTTAAACTTTCCCAGTTACTGTTTGACTAAGCTGCCATTGGACTGTGCCCAATATACCAGTACACTACACCAATGCAATAGATTTTTTTTGGGCTACTTTCCAAGTTTTGTTCTCTAGGAACTGCACAGGCTCTGGGCTTCCTTTCAGAAGAAGATATTGTTTTTAGTTTCTGGATGTCTTTCCATTATGGTGCCTGGTATGGTTTTTATGATCACTCTGAACAAGATTCTTCTCATGATGGTTGGCTTTGTACACAAATCACAGCTACCAGCCCAAACATTCTCCAAGAAAATTCCACATCCTGAGAGGCGCAACGTTTTAGCAGCACATCAGGGTGTGACCTATGTCTCATCTTTCACTAACCAAAGGTAATTTTGTTTTCATTTCTGTGCTTTATTTTTATGTATGTTTTGCTTACAGTTGGGTGACATCATGTTGGCTTTTGGCATTAGCAAGCACAAATACTGAGTAAGCCAATCTGCACTGGATGTCTTAGATACATCAGAACAACTTGGCTGGCTGATTTTTTCCTTATTTTGCATAAAATCCAGATGGGTATGTGTATCTTCTGTACGTGCTACTGCATGTAGGTGTGCATCTACATAAACTATATATGACATCAGTATATAATTCCTGTATTATCACAACCAACTCAATTTTCTCATTTTCCTTCACCTTTTCCTTTCTTTTTTCCAGTACCAAGACACTCTTCATAAGCCTAGAATACCAATTCTGTATACCAATCAATCTAAAATGAATGATAATTGCCTTTCTTCAATTCAAACCACCTATTTTAACCAGCAAGGTGGTGCTCACCAGGCATGGCACTGCCTCGTGTGCTCCAGCCCCTCCTGTGCTCTCCAGGCCTTTTCCTTTTTTTCCTGCCATGGTCAGCGCTGTGTAACAGGACTCTGCTGAAGCCATGCAGCACTCCCTGTGCTCCCCAGCTGCATTAACTACATGCCCTGCTGGCTCAGTTAATCCCTGTCTTTCTCAGGAATGGAGGTCACCTCCTGGGAGAGGACTGGAGGGGGATTCCTCCTCCTCCTCTGGGGAGGTGCCAAACAGAGCAACACATGGAGCCAGTTGGTGCAAGTTCATGAACAAACTGCAGCAGATAAAAAGGATTTCTCTAGAAGATGTCCTTCTTTTGACATATCCAAGTCTATACAACACAAAATGACTATTAAAGTGCAAAATCCAGACCTATTTCATTCTGTGACCACTACAGGCTGGTAACAAGCTGAGAAGGGGAAGGGAATTTTCCCTGTACTAATTTCTGATTCCAGAACAAATAGGGTGATCTTCCCTATTTGTTTTGGAATTGTGTGGTACAAAGTGGAAAGAACTGGTGTCCCCTAAGTCTGGGAATACACACCTCACTTACTGGGTCTCTGGGCTAGCAAGCTCTGTCATCTTCTTCTTCAGTGACAGTGTTTTGGGGATATCTACAGGAGAGTTTTCCAACATTCTTCATTGATATACTTTGGGCATCAATGCAAATATGAGAACAGTCTTTTAAAAACAGTCACAGACCAGGGAAGGCTTTGAGATGGAAGGCAAAGGATTGGGTGGGAGAGTCAGTGCAGCATGGACATCTGGGGTGCTCTGGATACATCACCAGAGAAAGTGGGAATGGCACCAAATAGGCGTCAACTGACTTGAATCCCCTGTTCTCATGACCTGGAAGAGTCAAAGAGAAGGGGGAGACAGCTGGTGTTTTATGTGGAGGTCACAAGCAGCAAGTGTATAGGACTCTGTCTCTGGGCCAGCAGAAGGCAGCACTAATTTTGATACAGCAAACCTCATCACTTCTGCTGGCAAAATAAGTCTCCTACAAGGTCTTCTAAACATAGGCCTGCTGCCTCACAGCAGTCCTCAGGGAGACCTTAAAGGGTCATAAGCCCTGACACAATTCTCAGTTACATGCAGCTAACTTATCCAACTAGGATAGTTCCCTCAAGGACAGAGAGAACCAGACACTGGACCAAGGTATTCTCAGACTGGGATGTCAACACTTTGCTCTGGAAAGGGCAGTCAGGTGCTGTGCATAATCCTACACCTGGTGTTGTCTGAAGTTGGATCTCCATGTTTCAGTGACACAACCATGACATGTTTCATGACAGCCTAATGAATAACGAAACCCATGTAAGTGGAAAGTCCCTTAATCCTAAACCCAGACAAAATCACTGTTCTGGTTTTTCACTGTGATTCAATACAGCCTCTGCAAACACTGTCCATACCTCTCACATCCCAAGTGATGATCACTCTTGCCTTTTCTCTCGTGGAGTGCCAGCCTTGGCAGAAGCCATCCTGAAAATCTTACCTTAAATCTGCCTTATCATTTCTAATAAAAGAAAAGGAGGTCTTAGCTATGGTGTCCTGTCTGAAGGCCAACATATGTAATTCCATACTGGATTCCTGTAATTTCATGCAAAATTGACTACAGTCAAGGTCCTTTGTGCTGTGTCCAGGCTTTATGCCACACGCTCCTGACACTCAGCTCGTAACAAACTGTATGATCCATCATCACCTGAGCACCCGTCCCACAACAATCTCTGCCTTCTTTCAGCATCACTCCAAGATAGGTCACATTTCCATGCCTGAATATATTCAGTCCAGAGCTGTAATGTAAATAGTTTCCAAGCTTTATGTCCTGTGTTGTGTGCTCATGTAATTAAAGACCTTACCAGAATGCAACTAGCAGGCATAGACTCACCAAGGCAATTGTGACTCTGAAAGTCCCAATATTTTGAAATTAAAGTCTTGACTTTCATGTTTTATAATTATTTTTTAGTGTTAGAAACATCCTTCACTATTTATCTGTTTCTGTGCTCTGATTCCTCTGATCTACCATTTCTCATGGCCATGGGGAGATGTGGAAGTTTTAAGCTTTTTTAAAAATTCAACAGATTCCCCTCATACTCCCGACCCAAATAATTTAATTCTACCTAGATGGCAGGTCACTGATGTTTGCTACATCAAAAACTACAGTGCGTGCTCCTGTGTTACAGAGAGCAAAAAGTGCTTAAAGCCTTGAAGGTAGAACTTATTTATTAGACAGAGAAGTTGTCAAAATTTATATGTTTTGTTCTACAGAAAGCTCTGGTATCAACATTTATTTTGGATGCACATCTGGAAGAAATGTTGAAAGAGTAATGTTTTTACTAAAACAAATGCGTCCTTTCTCAGAAGAAGTTTAGCTTCAGCCTGGTTTGATATAACTGTGGGTCCATTGGAACTGCCGTGGTGCCTCATGAGGGTGATACATCATGTTGCTCGCTCGATGAAGTTCCCAGCCAGAGTCCTGTGATGTTTTGTGGCCATCTGACTCTCAGAGTACATTGCAAAAATTTAATGAGAGAGACAATTATGATGCATTATGGGAGTATGATGGCTATAAATTAAAATGTCCACAAGGCACATAGTAACTCTTGTGGATATAAATTAAATCTGAACTGCCCCTTCATGAAATGTTTTAATTCAGTTTGACAAACCAAAGTATTTCAATTTAGGTTGAGCTAATTCAAAACAAAGCATTTTATTTTTCCCAGCGGGGACTAAAAATCTCCAGCAAAAGTGCCACAGGGAAATTCAGAGCTCTTGAAGACTAAATTTCCATTCAGAAAAAGATATTCATGGGAAATATCTGACCCCCTATAATACATACTCCATATCCATGTTTATAAAAATATATAGACAAATATATTAGCACAAGCAAAGATATATAAGGCAGGATGATGAAATATAGTTTAATATGCTTAATATACAGTTGGTGATATTTAAATTACAGTTAGTTGTATAATTTGCAATACAAGCTGGACAGAGAAAGTCATAGAGCATTTATTTCTAATGCCTATATGGATGAATCTGTAAGTTGCAAGCTCAGCTCCCTAGAAGCTCTTTCTTTTGGTTTCTTGGGGGAGGGAGAGCTGAGAGGAAAAGGTGACACATTTCATCTCAGCCTTGATGAATTCACAGAACTGGCAGGCCTTCTATTGCCTCATGACAATCCTGTAGTACTCCAGCAATAGGAAACATCTCATTACATCCACACAGTTTTTTGGCTTCCCATTTTAAAAGAGGGAATCTTCTTACCTGAGACAGAAATCTGCTGTTGCATTGTGGCAGAAATCTAACGTTTATCTATTGCTGACAGAGGCCTGTGTACACCTTCTGCATTACCACTGCTCACAGGGAAAGATTTCACTTATTTGGGCCCTCAGAAAAAAATATTTCACACTTTTAGTCAAAAGGATTTTTGTTTCCCAGAAACCAAAGTTATGTTTAGTCCCCAAAGAAGAGTCCTGTCCCCAGGAACCTGTGCCATCAGAGGTGGAAAGGTGCAAACAGCATCAAATCCAAACACCTCATCGTTTTTAATGAGGTTTCACCATGGCAAAAAGTATGAAATTACACTCTTGTTATTCTTATTTCAGAAACATGAGTCATTCTAGACCATTTCAGACACAAAATAATGGCAAAGCAACTTTAGAAATTGCTGGTAAGTATTCTCACAGAGACACAGTTTGTCACTCATGGCTGCAAAAGGTTTTCTGTAAGAAACACAGTGCTATTCTGGCCCGTGACTCCGGAGAGCCCACAGCCACGCCAGCTCTGCCAGCTACATCCTACTGCCAGCGGCAAGCAGGAATCCTGTGGGAGGGGATATTTCTGGGATGCAGCTGAGCCACAGGGATTGCAGCAGCAAAGGTGCTTCAAGGCTGAGCAGACTCACATGGGGACAGCCTTGTATGTCCAGTGCTCCCTTTGCCCTCTGATCCCACCTGTCTGGGAGGCCATATGACTGTGTTGTAACAGCTTGGGACTGTGACCTGCTTCTTGGTAAAATTCGGACCACTCATTTTCCACTCCTTATTCTCCTCATTGAGCTGTGGGGTCTGACTTGCTTCCCCGCCTCAGCCATCTGCCTGGAGTTATCCAGCCTCGTGACCCTTCCTGAGTCTCTGCTTTCCAGGATGTGTGCCTGCCTCTCCACACTGGACAGAGCTTTCCATTCTGTCCCACTAGATGCATTTGGACTGATTCAAGCTGAGTTTTGCTCAAAAGCTTCTGTTCAGGTGATCAGGCCTGAATCAGCAGTCACAATCAGTGTCCCCTCGTCCCCATTCTTCACCACACTTTCAGCTTTGTCTCCCCTACAAACTTCACCAGCTGTGATTTTGTACCTCTCAGAGCCCACTGAAGGGACACACTTGTCCCCTTTTGCAAAGAGTGTGTGTCTGGCATTTCCACTCAAAATTATCACTGTACAATGTGAGCTGAATGTAAACAGAATAACAGCTGACAGAAGAAGCTGGAAAATATTGCCTATGGAAGAGGGATAGCAGAATGTGTTGTATAGTAAAGCACTGGGCAAAACCACTCCAGGAGATCCAGATAAAGCTTCAGTCAAGCATTATGCATTGCCCTACAGCTGGGGCAAGGAGGACCTGTGTACATCTCAGAGACACAGCAGCTTTCAGGGAGACACAAGTCTGGGCAATGCAGGTTGCCTTTTCTCCATGTCCCGAGCCCTTGCTACATGACAGCCTCACCATCTGTAGCTGTAATTTTGAGCTATAAATAGCATGAAACATTTTTTCCTGCCTCTGTGCCCGCTATGCCATTCACGCCACCGATGTCCTGCAACAGACCCATCCAGTCCCTTCTCCTTCCCTACATATGTGCCAGACCTATTTTGAGCCTATTTATCTGAGCCATTAATCATAGCATGGTTAGTCATATTAAAAAAAAAAAAGAATTTCTGGTCTGTGGACGTGACAAGTCATTCCCAGCTACTGAACAACTTGGCAAGAGATTTTTTTTCTTTGGTTGAAAATATTCAAGACACAACAGGGAGGGTTTTTTTATCTGTGTGTTCTTATAAAAAGAACATGTAAATGTGTCAGAGGGGAAGAGATGGGAAACAGCCAACTCTTGAGCAGTTGCTAAAAGATGACACTTTGTAAACCATGTTGATAACCCTCTGTGGGAGGAACAGCAAAAACTTAATTAGTCCTGCTATATATTATGAGAAGTCTTATTTTTAGAGTTCTGAAAGGAGCCTGCAGGAACTTCTTGTCCATAACCTCTTGTGCAGAGATACAATGCCTTCACTCCATGGGTAAGTGAGAGGCTTGACAGCGAATAAGGCAACCCACAGTTTCCTGTGGCTTAGCTTTGTTCTGTCCATACAAAATGCTTACTGACTTCTAGGAGGGACAAAACTCAGGCTTGTAATTTCTGGGATCTAAACTAAAATGAAGAAATAAATAGTTCTGTCATCTGGAAAGGAACCCCAACAATGAGGTGTCCCAGATCAGTTTGCTGCTGATCCCTTGAGTAATATAGAGAAAGTCATTGAACTTTTTTGTACTTCACCTCTGCCCTGGCAAATGGCAATAATAGGAGCATTTGGGATGCAGATGGCTTTTCCACCTTGTTAATATTTTTTGCTTTTAACAAATTTTGTGGGTTTTGCACAAAGTTATGCCTAAAACCTCTTAAAATTGCCCACAAAAAGACAGAGATTGTAGATGAAATTTCTGGGAACAACATGCTAGAATCATTCACCCCAGTATGTGAGGGGCTCAAAACTAAATCAAGATTCTAACTCAGACACATGAGCCCAACTCTCCTCCTGTGAACATTGATACCATTGCTGCCAAGCTCTTGGCTATTTTAGGTCAGCCCAGTCTCATTCTAGCGTGGAAAAGACCCTTCTTTCAGATAAAGATTTTTTCATTGAAAGTAACTCTAGCCCTGCAAAAAATAATAGTTTCCTGATAAGAAGCTATTCTATTCAAATAGTCTTCCCTATTCCAGACAAAATTTTGCAGCTTTCAATTTGGGACAGTCTCATCTGGTCGCTGGGCTTTTCAATGATGCTTCAGTTGAAGTGCATGGGAAACATACTGTAAATTTTTTTGTTGTCAGTGTCATTTGAGTACTGCACTTATCTCAGGCAACCTAAGTCTTGTGGGATGCCCCTTGTTTCTAATGCAGAACACAAGAATAAAGCAGAAATAACAAAACTGAACACTGAAAGAGACTTGCTGAGAGCCACATGGGACCGCTGATGTGGCTGCCTCTTGCACTGGGTGAAAAGTCAGAGACAGCACAGCTCAACAGAGAAACATGGTGAGAAAATCTTTGTATAGCATCAAAGAAAGACACCTAAAAATAGCCCAAATCTTCTTTCTCTACTTGTTTAAATAAATCATCTTTCTAAGGAGAACTGACACTTTGCAACCTCACAGCCATATTTATAGGAGGTGGCAATAATTTTCAAGAATGGTCTAAGCTGGGAGGAAGTAATTGATCTGGAGGGCCACCACAGATTGGTGATGACTGATTTAAACTGCTACGTGGTCATCTGAGATTAAATAGCAGGGAACTTTATAAAAATGTCAGTTGAGAAAGAGAAAAGGCTTTGAGGAGGTGTGAAGGATTCAGAGAGCTTTAGATGCATCAAGTCAAGGCTTGTGATAGCTTCTGACATAAGGCTTCTCCAGCATTGTTTGCAGCCCTGACAGATGCCAAGGATGTGTCCAGGCTTCCCTCAGTGGTGCTTTAGCTCTGCCTCCCTGCACAAGGGGATGCAGTGTTATAACACCATGGAAAAACAGCCAAGCATTTGAGGATCTGTCCTTTTCCTACCCAGGGTAAGACTTCAGAGCTCCTGGTGTTGGTGTGGTCCAGATGATTGTCATCCATAGGAAGAGTTGAGCAAATGTCTCAGGTGCAGCCAGCCAGTGTCCCTGCTGTGTGGACAACACAAGCAAGAGATTTGTTGTTATCTTCAGGAGACTCCATCTCATGTCTACCCTGTACAGATCCACACAGGTCTGGGCTGGCATCCTAACTCTACAGCAAAACCACTGCAGTAAATCCAGTGAAAAGCTGTCCTGCATGACACATCTCCCTTGGGGGTCCTGTTCCTGGAGCTTCAGTAGCTGCAAACACTTTCCATCATAACAGCTCCCATGTTTCCACTACGGCTTGGAAGATAAATGAAGGAAACCCCAGCCGTGCCCAGGGAAAGGGAGCCCACAAGAGGTTTTGAATATAAGTGAAATATAAATGTCAGTGTCCTGTACTGTCACAGCAAGCACTGCTCTAAGCCACGTACATCTGTCCTCTTTCTGTATTTCAAGGTCCCCCTAGGCCAGCAGACCGTGTTGTGTTTCAAGAGCTGCCATTCATTGTCAGGCACTCCCAGTCCAAGGAAGGGTACTGAAGAACCCAGCAATTCCAATGAGCAAGACAGTTTTCTTGTGTGATGGAAATCATTTATTCAAGCCTATTTCTAAGAAGGAGAAGATTCCAGAGACAAATTTTACTTTTGCTGTTAAAAATATTAATTTTTATTAGAAATTTTTATCAGAGTAATATTTTAGAGCCTGTAAATTCATTCCTCCTGGAGATTTTCAACAGTGGGAATTTCATTCCATGTGTTTTCATGCTCTACACACTGAAGGGAGAAGGAAGACATCAGAGATAAGAGCATATTGAAACAGGCATAAGAAAGTATGTGCATCTCTCCTCTTCCTCTCCTTATAGTACTGTACAAATGCTGCCTCCTAGAGACAGCCTCTCCCAAGTTTCATGGCAATCTCTGTGAAACTGAACTGCTGCCGCAGCTGCTACCTCCTTCTTCATTTTCACTTCCCCTACAGGCTCAGCAGTGGGATGAACAGGAGGGAATAACAGTGATCATCACAGCCATAAAAACTTTTAAAGAGATATAAGAATGCCATACCTCAGACATTCCATTTCTCCTCCTGCTAACGAGCCTGCCAAACAGAAGGGCCAGGTTGTCTTGTGAAGAGGAGTAGAGGGATGCAGCAGGTCATTTGATATCAGTGGCTAAGGTGGCATTTCTGTTTGCATAGCTGGTCCCTCAGAACACCATTGCCAGGCACACTGCATTTAGGGGTGTCTGGCAATGTGGTGGTGGGAAGATGACAGGCTGGACGAGGTAAATCCACCTGCTTAACTGGACCCTACAGAAGGACAGTGGAGAGGTTAACTTATGGAAAACAGAGGCAAACTGCTGCAGACTTCTGCTATCAGACAACTGTTAATTGTGTTTGGAGACACAGCCCCAGCTTGTACACAGCAGATGGGTGTCCAGCCACCACTTGGACTTGTAAGCACCCACTCTGTTGTGGCAAGCACAGGCCATGATTAGTGCTAACCATGCCATGAAGTGGTTGCAAATGGAATTAAAACATGTCATATGCATAGCCACTGCTGTCATTGCTATGGCTTTTGGGGAAGAGAGTGAAGAAAAGGCCAAATACAGCACAAGGGAATCCCTGAGAGACACAAAAGTTCAGGCATTTGTAACTCCCAGCTGGAAAGTTGAGTTGTTGAAAGGAGACTGTGGTTTTAAGGAAGCTCACTAGATAAATCTGACAGGGTGATAAAAACAGTTTGTGTTTTTGCTCCATCTCCAACAGCACCCATGTTATTCCCAGCATGATCATGACTTAGGTCTCAGCCTCCATCTGCCTGCTTAGGGGAGATAATTTCGTTGTGCCAGCTGTCACAGATGTGCACAGCACTGCTAACCTGCTGCAGCAGTGTTTCATGGTGTCAGGCAAACTCAGCAATATTCCTTTACCTGCACTTATCTGACTGACAGCCTCTGCCCTGCCTTCCACATCAAATCCCTTTAAAGACCTATAAAACACCCAGTGACATTGCCCAAGGCTAACCTCAAAGGCAGTTGGATCAAATTGTTACAGTATTATTCGACGTCTAATTTCAGGTGTCTGCAAGGAAGCATTTTATGACTCAGTGGGTTGCTCTGGGTCCTCTTGAAAGTCACAAAGGGAAATAAATCCTTTTAGGACCTGATCCATTTCATTGTTTTAGACATTTACATAACCATGAGGTAACTAGCACTGTGTAAAGGGAGGCTGCACATGCAGCCATCCAGCTCAGAGGAAGATGTCCACATCTGGTCAGCTGCATCCCACCCACTGTGACTAAAGGGAGAGAGTGCATCATACTTGCTCACATTCAAAATTTATACCATCCAAAGCCTTCTGCCAAAACCAGCAAACTTCTTCCTTCACACAAAGAGACAGTTCTCAGTGCTTTGTGGTTCTCATTTACTCCTTGAAACCTGAAGAAATCAGAAACTGTAAGTGCAAGGAAGTCTTGCAGGAGTGCACTAAGGACTGCAATGTCAAACTTGTCACACAAGACCATATTTGGTACATGAAGGCCCAACTTCCACTCACAGCTTTTGACTGATGCTTCCAGGCCCTTAATTTGGTCACTAGCCAAAAACTTCATAAAAGTTGCATATGACAATAATGGACAGAACAGGGGGAAAGAAAAAAAAGCAAGCTTTGCTCAGAAACATGGCTTGAATTGTTCTTACTAAAGCACAGTCAAATGCTTTGCCAAAGCAAGGCAGAACAAACTTACAGCTAGTATTTAAAATACCCCAAGTGACTAAACAGTACTTGGCCCAGCAGGACTCCAGCTTGAGGTTGCTGTCAGCTCGTAGCCTAGAAACTATTTAGGTGTAAATATGAAGATAAATAATTCATTTTCATTGCAAAGAGCAAAAGTGATTTTTGTGAATTAGTTGAATTTACCAAAATTCTTTCATTTCATACAGTATGAAGTGATATATGTAACAACACATAATATTTGTAACACATTTCTGCTGTAAATTTGCCTAGAAGGTTTCCTAGAAGGAAAAGCAAGGAAAATATATCCATATTGAATTTGACAGGCAGGGATTTTTCCATGGTCCTTGCCTCCAATTATTTCACTTGCATTTGAGCAGAATGAAAAAGCTGCAAAAGACTTAAAATTGACTAAAAACTCATGCCTTCCAACAGTCTTGTGGAGTTCTCTAGGTACTACTATATCTGAGTTTCACTTCAGTGTTTCACTGGGGGATTTTGATGGTAACATGTAATTTTTGGTTCATTCTGGCCTGTGGCATCAGACCATTGTGGTCCCCCCTGATCTAACTAACAGTGCCTTCTCCACATCCTGATTTTTTTACTGTTGTAGTTCTTACACTACTGGTTGTTAAATATGTGGTATCCGCCATATTTTAAGTCCTGCAGAGAATCATAGAATATCTTGAGTTGGAAGAAACCCGTAAGGATCCACTCCATAAGTGCAACACCGTACAGACCATTAATTTATCTAATGGATGTGACTCTGTGCCATCTCTCACCTGGAAGTGATGCAGCCCCTTTGCAGTGGAACAGCCATGCAAATGACAGGAGTGCCTGGGCTGGCCCCCTAGACACCTCACTCCACCCTCTCACGTGCACACACACATGGTTTGCACCGTGGAATGAGGAGGTATGCTGCACACTGGCTGCTGATGTGATCCTATAGGAAAGAGCATTGCATGGGACAGCAAATTAGGGCTGAGTTTGAGTCTTTGGGGAGGGTGGTGATGTGACACTGTGCTGGACTGAGCCGTGTAATCAGGAGAGCAGCACCAGGGTGCACAAGACACCCCAGACTCAGCCCTGAGATCACTGTGCTCTGCTCCTGCTCTGCTCCCACTGGCCGTGCAGCGCTGGCACGGACCTTGCTGACTGCCCTGTGTTTGCTGCTGAGGTGCTGAGCACAGAGTTTCAGGGCTACCCTGCCCTCCTTCAGCCCCAGACAGGGGCAGCTTCGTGCACCACTGAGTCAGCCACTCACTCTGGCCTTTAGCTTAGGGCCCACAAAATTAAAAGTCTCTCCACTGTGTTGACAGCTGGAATCGTTTTGGTTGTGACTACCCTCCGGCATCACACTGCTTTTCTGACTATTCTGACTAGAGGACACTAAACAAAACTCAGCTGAGTGCTTCAGACTACAAACAGCTTTGTGAAACCAGAGTGCCCCTGACACACAGCCCTGGGTAAGTGCCATCATTCATTCTCAAAAGCTGGCTTCAAACAGCACCAGCTATGTTTGATACGCCCTTTCCAAACATCAGCTTTATTTTTGGGAGCACACAATACCCTGGGTCTGCATTAAAGAGCTCATTGTTTGAGTTCACAGGACTTAATAAATATATCCCAATCTTCAGCTTGCCATTTTAAAGGAAATATTGTCAATTATATAGATAAAACTAGGAAAAAAATGCCTCACACTTCATCTGCCTATGATTAACGAACTACACCCTGCACTGAACTGGAGAAAGGGCACCATCCAGCCCGGCTGTTTTGGGAGCTCCTGGAAAGGACATGTGTCTTGGAACTTCGGCATAACACTTGGCAGTGCACACCACTGCTCCAAGTGCTCCTCTGTGTGGGGACAAGTGGCACAGCCACCCCTTCCCCACCTGCCTGGATCCATGTGGAGCCTCTTGCTGAAGCTCTTGTGCCATCCTGTGCCTCCATGGGATGCCAGTGTGGGAGGTGCTGGTGTGCTGCAGTCCAACACGCCTGCTGCCTGCAGCCAGCCCTACCCTGCATTATTTCCTGAATAATTTATTTCCTGCATATTCTCTACCTCTGGCATTATTCAGCTAGATCCCTGCCTGGTGGAGACAAGTGTGTGGACATGAGGGAAAGGGCTGAAAATCAATTGCAGTAAAGTTTTCTGGTGAGAGGAGTGCCACAGGCAAAAAAGGGAAAACACACCAGAGACATGGGGTGCTGAGAGAACAGCGTGCTTTGCTGGAAGAAAACTAAGCCAATTTCAGGGCCTCAGCTCTAATTTTTTAGAAATTCTGTAATACCATTGAAAAGGGCATGCTGTGAGAACTGCAGTCTGCTACTGATCTCTGCAGCACTGTCTGCCTCCAAGAGCAAGTGGGCAAAAGTAGCTTACACTCCAGGCAGCAAGGTACAGGTTCTGTAGAAGATGAGAATGAGCCCACACTCACATATTTACACAGTGACCTTCAAAATGAAACCCTTTTCTTTAGCCTGTGTGGATGGATGGATGGATGGATGGATGGATGGATGGATGGATGGATGGAAGGAAGGAAGGAAGGAAGGAAGGAAGGAAGGAAGGAAGGAAGGAAGGGGATGAGGAAACAGACATGAACACTAGAGACTAATGATGTAGGAAAATTGAACAGAAAAAAGGTGAAAGATTAATAAATTAAAATGTAAGGAGGAAACCCTGTAAGCATGGTTACAGAAGTATAGGCAACCTTATTCTTTGTGCAGACTTCTGGATAAATGGGGAAATCTGATTAAAGGCCTAGGAAGAGAGATAACCCTGTCCAGAAGGAAAAAAAAAAGTGAAGAATTTTTCCTTGCTCATTGGCAATGTTATGCTGATTCTACTTTTCCTCAACTATTCCAAAAACTTGCTTTATGGGCATTGCTTCTATTAATTTGTGTTCCTTTGCATTGAAAACCAAGAGAATGACTTCACCATAGAGACAAGGGGACAACTCTGGGCCACCTGGAAATTTTGCTGTCTCTATTGGAGAAGGTTTAAATAGTGAGAGAAGCTTTACAGCACAACACAA
The DNA here is from genome assembly GCF_028018845.1 of Melospiza georgiana. NCBI lineage: Eukaryota > Metazoa > Chordata > Aves > Passeriformes > Passerellidae > Melospiza > Melospiza georgiana. The sequence goes on from NC_080431.1 coordinate 81,502,560, forward strand.
GCAGAGAAACAAGACACTCCATCTTGGGGAGATGACATTTGCCAAGTTCTAGGCTTGTTATTGATGTCCTATCAGATACAACCACACCGGATTATCCTGGCAGGAATGGTAACATGCATCACAGAAGGTGCAAACAGTTATTTTAACTCACTGCAGGAACACATGCACTCACACACTACACATTTTGAGGATGTTATCCTGCGGAAGGGACACCTATCAGCTAAAGATAGGCATAAAGCATTTGGAGCCTTCTCAACACACGCTTGCCCCAGTCATTTTTATATACAAACAAGCTACTTCATCAAAACAAAGGTCTGAAGCTCAGATAAGCAGTTATTGACCACAAACCTAATTAAAATGCTGGTTTTGCTGCTGAACTGACTCATGAAAAGAGAAGAAGGAATAAAAATTAAGAACTTTTGAACTGAAGGGTTAGAAAAGCAAAGACTCATGAAATCACAGTAGCTCTGAGTAAATGTCTTGTCTGAATGCTAATTGTTGCCACTGAAAAAATACATATAGCATCAAATATAGCAACAAGTTAAAACATGCATGCTTTAAACTTACAAACAAACAAAACCCCTCCAAAACCACCCTGAAATCTATACAGTGCTGGAATACTTGGGTATATATTCTCAAGGAATAACTGTTTTTATCAGGCAGTAGCTGCATTACATTTTCTCAAATAAATAAATAAACCACATGTCTCTCTACTGCTTCATGAAAACAAAGTTACGTAAAAGCTGGTTATTTGCAGCATAACCTTTCTGAAGAAGCCTCAGCTGATGTCAGGTAGTTATTTGTCACCCGAATCTAATACTTTCCGCCCTGTGCCAAGTCATTTTCATGGGATCTGCAGGGTGTGATGCGGATCAGGAATACCTTTGCCATCCGTCACCGCTGAAAATCACCGGAGCTGGATCCATCTGCCTGTGTTTACCAGGCAACCAGAGTCGCGTTGCTAATGCGAAGGTCGCCCCATGTGAACCCATCAATCAGCAGGCTGGCACTTCCAGCCCTCCACCAATATCAGAAATAAATTCAAGGGAACAGTTTTTAACCCCTCATTGCTCCTAAAGGGCCTCTTCATCTCTCCTTCACAGGAGCAATTTTCAAAGTCACATCCAAAGTGACATTCTGTGTGGAACTTCAGTACCACATGTATGAGATACACCTGTGATCTGCCCACTCAAAAAGCTGCTGAATTCATCTCAAGACAGTGTAGTTTAGGAAAATTCAGGACCTCCGATGAAGGAAATTATTGGCGTCTGACTCCATTGATCCAGAAGGCTGATCCACAAATGCTTTATTAAAACTATATTATATTGCATTTATACTATACTATATTAAAGAGATACTATGCTATACTAAATTACATGCTAAAGAATACTAAAGAAAACTTGTGGCTGTCTCCTGACAGTCAGGACACAGCTCTTTCCAAATGGCCAAGGAAACAAAACAATCCTCAGCAGAATCCAATTGACAAATCACTTCAGGTAAACAATCTTCCTAACACATTCCACATGTGCAAAACAACAGGAGCAGCAAGTAGAGATAAGAATTGTTTTTCTCTTCTCTCTGTGCTTCTGCAGGAAAAGACCCTGTCTCTCTTTTCAGAGAATGTGAATACCACAGTGTAGCTAAATGAGCTGTAACTGCTGGATTTAAATGCCAAGAAAACTCCTACAGTATATGCTCTAAACTGATCACCAGCTATACTAAGAATATGGGTTAAACAATTCAACTCAAAACATGAAGTTACATTTAATGAAAAGTAGCTTTCAATTTTATATAAGGAGTAAGTGTTTCCTGTGTTTGTTTATTCCTAATTTGATTTTTCAGGGATGTCTATGTCAAGATTACAAATTTAGTCAGCTGCTCAGTCATGCTTTAAGTTAATGTGCTGTGTGCCTTCATGCTCTTTTTGTGATTGAAGCTAGTCAAACTAATTAAAAAATAATTTCTATTTCTAAATTATCTGCAGGCAGACTGGGATTTCCACTTGTTTTCTTCTCATCTGAAATTGTTCAATGGATTCTTTGTCCAAGCATACCTCATAAACTCCTTGTCACTGACCTGCAGTGGCTGATCCAACCCTCTCATGTTCCCACTACTGGACCTGGGAGAGCTGTGTGTCTGTGTGTGGGTTGCAGTCCTTGACAAAGAAGGAAGGGGCTTGAAAAAGGTATGTTCTATTAAGATACACAACTGCAAAACATGAAGAGGCTTATCTTAGAGCTTGTGGAAAATAAACATAGCTAAAAAAAGACAAGATCTTCATGTACCACTGAAGTATATTCACGTCTGGGCAATAGCTCATAATAACAGCTTAAATTTCCCAACTAGCTGATGTGAAAAATTTAGACTGAAACTGTAGGAATTAATTTAGACTGAGAGCAGTCTATCTCTACCAGGTGGGCCCTGGTCTGAATGCTGACTTTATAAAATTTTAACCCTATTAAAATGTCCCGTATGATTTAGTTAAACTGTTGAGATGACCTATATCATATCTTGAGCTAACAAAAGCTGGTCTTTTAAGAAGTTCAAACCTGTTGTGTTCCCAGTCAATTTGTGGGGAGACAGTTAACTCTGAAATAATGCATAGCCTTTCCCTATGTGTTCTAGATTATTTCAGTACTTGTTTTTATTTATTTTGGTTTTGGTAAAACTGTTTTAAAGAATTTGCTCTGGAGACTTATAATAAAAAATGAAGCAATCCATTGAAAGTCAGCTTGTTTTGAGAAAAACAGCAATGTCTTTAGGTGGTGGCAATTTTGTGAAAGTTTCTGAGAAATATGTGCTTTACAGCATGGTTTTTGTAGTGTCTGTCACTCATGCTTGAGACCAATATGTTACATCAATTCTCGCCTGTATCATTCCTCTAAAGCATTGCAATGGGAAGTGATTTTGGCTTCTTAGCTGTTTTGTTGCTCCCACAAAATCCAGTGACAAGTCATCAGAATGCCTGTGATGAGATGGTGGTCACAGCAGCTTTCTGCAGTGGCAGGGATGACAGTGTGAGGTGCTAATACAAGTCAGTGATTAATGGGATATAAGAACCCAGATAGATTAGAATGGATTAGGCATGCATATGCTTCATTTAAATTTAAACCTTCACCCAAAAAAAAAAAAAAATCCTGTGTTTTTTTGCCTTGCCAGACACACCAAGCTATTCTAACTCTCTGGCTTCCCAGTGTCAGGGAGCTTTATCTCTAGCCCAACAAAGCAGAGTGTCTGGAACTGAATTCTTTCTGTCTGCTGCCTGTTTTATACCTGTTGTGGCAGCAGCAAAGACAGAGAAAGGAGCCAGCACCAGCTTCCAGGGCAGACCTATTGCATGTTACGCTGGTGTAGGCAAAGGTGGGATTTGAATCACCCAATCCACATAAACAGTCACTCCTGGTCCAGTATTAACCAGCTGAGAATCATCCATGCTGCAGCAGCAGCTCAGCGCTCTACTATGAAAATCTGTGAAAATTCAAGCTGTGTCACAAATGGACTCACTGTGCCTCCTTTCCCCACAATTTAAATGGGGCTGCAATGCTTAGCAGTTTGCAGTTTGTAGGAACCTGTGGTTAGAATGGTAGGAATCCGTGGCTCTGTGTTATCACGCACTGGGACAACAAGTGATCTCTTCCTTGTAGATTCTTCCAAAGTTTTTCTTTTCCTGTAGAACCTCTAAGACAGTCCTTTTATGAGCTAGAATTTCTAGCTCATAGAGCTGTTCTCTTACTAGTTCATACACTCACCTCAACAAAGCTGGGTCCATAGAGGCACAGTTTAAGCTGCCTCTTCCTTCCTGAAAAAAAATGCTGAGCATCTTTGTATTATTTTTGTGGACATTTTAATTTGAAACACCCTGGGGTTTTATTTTTAAAAAATTCCCATGCATTTTCTTTTTTTTGTGCCAAATCATGTTCTTCCTTTCCCTCTCAGCTCTTGAATACTGAGTGGCTTTAATGGAATTGCTGAGATAAGGAATATGGATTAGTGTGTTGCCTCAAACACAGGTCCTCACATGAGTGAGAAAAGTGTGCTTTGGCCTTTAGACATTTTTCCCTTCCCTGCTTCAAGGTCTTGGCAAACCACTGCTAAGTCAGAACCCCTCATCTCCAACATGCTCTAATCTAACATTATTTAATTCCATGAAAATGCTGAGGGACCTACTCTGAGAAACCTGGCTCAGTCAGAGATAGAAGCACATCTGTAAGCACCTTGGCTGGGAATCCCTCCATGGCTAATACAGAGGAGTTCATGGATGTGTACAGGGATGACTGCTGGCAGTTCTGTGTGGAGAGGTGGTTCCAGTATCACGATGCCCTTTGCAGCCTGGAGGGAGGAGGGAAGCAAAGGGAAGAGAGAGCCATAGGAGCATTTAGAAGTGAATTAGTTAAAAAGTTCCTCTCCATGTGAACCTGTCAATCTTCAGTAGAGGATTATGCCCACTGGGGTGAGTAAGCCCAGGCGTGCACACACACAAACACACACACACACACACACACACAGACTCTCACATAGTATCACTAAGACCTTGTGGTTAATTATAGCTCTGAATCTGACAGAGAAAAATTAGAGGGGAGAGGGACAGCTGCGGGATCCTGGGGTGTAGGGTCTGATTTCCAAAGTAATCTGCAGCCCACCAAGGATCTTCACTTTGGAAAAATAAAGTTCAGCCATTTCTAGTCCCTGCCTGCTGCTTTTCCATTGCCTCATGCGTGCTGTGAGCCTCTGAGCTCCTAGCAGGGTCCCCATAGCAGCAGCCTGGCCCGTGCTAAGCAAGGGTGGCTTGTGCCAATGAAAAATGTTCATAATCTGGGGCTTCTCAGATCTCCTTTTCTTTTTACCCTGCCTTTTTTTCCCCCCGCTGGCTTGTTGCAGGAGATGAGTCTGTGAGACTAGTGCCAATTTCTTTCTTCCTGGGTCTGCAAATCTCTCCTAAACCTGGAACTAAAATAAGGTGGCAAGTTTTAACCTTTTCTGATCACATGTCATTTGATGCTTCTGGTGTCCAGAGCCAGAAACAATCCTGTTGATCCCACATTTTAAAGATAAGGATAATTCAAGGTCTGTGCATCACAGCTGTTTTCCTTTGGAAAACAGGAGACTTCAGGGAGTCTTGCTGCTTATCTTGAACCTGCTTGCATGTAATGAACTCATATTAAAAAAAAACAACAAAAAAAAAAAACCCAAAACCAAAACTAAAACCAAACCAAAAAAACCCCCAAAACCAACCAACCAAAAAAAAAAAAAAAAAAAAAAAAAAAAAGGTTGCATCATGAGCTGAAAGGGTGAGTTCAAAGATTACATAAAATGGGGATCACTGTTTAAGGATTGTACCCCTGGTTTGGGTTGCAACTCTTTGAGAGACATTTTAATACACACAGGCAAATAACAGCCCCTCAGAATTACTAAAGTACAGTCAGGAGCTGGGACCAGGTCTCCACTACAGGGTCAACAGCACTGTTTGATACAATGATAGCTTTTAATGCATCTTGGAAGGACAAAGAAACTCCAATGAACTGGAAATATTAGTGATGTGCCAATGCTTGAAGAGTATATGTGGCAGGGAATTACAGCCTGCTTAGCTTGACAACAACCTGAGGTAAAATTATGTACTGGCTGATCAGAAGATGGAAAATCCTACACCACTTAAAGAACTTCTTTAAGTTAGGAATTTCTCATAGCAGATTCTTATTTAGTATTACCATTGTTTACCAGTATATTCCAAGGAAGATTAATTTAAAACATCCATACCAGCTTAATGTGTTTTTGTACTTCCAGATGTATCTTAAATGTGAGTCATCTTCAACACAAGAATAAAGTGCAAACCTCACCCAAATGCAGACCTCAGACTCTGCCAGAACTTGTTAGAAGTTAAGCACAATGCAAAATACTGATTATTTTTTGAAATCTATAGAAAATGATATTTAAAATTTTTAATTGTGTTTTCCCAAATTGTGATTTCCCCATTCATAGCCACTCATTCAGAATACACTGCAACTTCCTTGACTTCCTCTGCAACTTCCTTGACTTCCTTTAGGTAGCAGATTCAGTCAGGCATAGAACCACACAATTGTTCAGGTTGAAAAAGACCTTTGAGATCATCAAGTCCAACCATAAACGTGACACTGCCACGTTTACCCTAAATGATGACCATGAGTGCCACATCTACACACCTTTTACGTTTTTACAGGGATGCTTGCTCAGCCGCTGGTTGGCCGAGCTGACAGATATCTCCAGGACACAGCTGAAGCAGCTGAACACATCATTATCAATTCTCTTTCCTTCAACTAAAATTTCAACAGAGCTCAGCTGGTTTAACACTAACTGGATCTAGCTTGATGCAATGTTAATCAGGCAGGTTAATTAAAATTACCTTTACCAGTCACTGGAGCCATAACAGTCTGAATTTGCCCTCACAAAAAGACCCCAAAGAGTTGGTTAGTCAGCTCTCTGGAGTAGACAATAAACAGCAGCATGGGTACAAAGGTAGATCAGATTGCTCAAAACCTCATCCAGCTGTGTTTTGAAAATCACCAAGGGTAGAGATCTTAGAAAAGCCAAAAATGACATTTTTCCTTCACAAATACCCATTCCCCTTTGGAGAGAACATTTCCCCTTTTGCCGGGCTCCTAAGAATAAAATCCTCTGTATCCATGTACTGATTTATAGCCTCTTCTGTATTCTGCTGGCTTTGCAAAACAATCCCTTTCCTGTTAACCCATGCATGGGGGCATGCCCCAGGGGGCACAGATACAATAACCTAACATCACCACCCACATGGGCTTTGCAGGTCCCTCTTGAAGCATACATTCACTGCAGGTCAAAAGCTTCTCTTGCAGCTGGTAATGGCAGGATGAGAAGCCTTGCTGTGGTTTGGAGTGCACAGCTAGGTGTTGGTGGACAGCACACGTCACCGATCGCCACAGCTACAACTGCAGCAGTCACCGTGACGGCCGGCCAGTGAGGTGCTTTCACCTCTCAGGAATGCTCTGGGAGTGCCAGATGGAGGCTCCAGTGAAAGGCTCCAGTGAGCCTGAATCTCCACTAACTTACCCCGTTGTGCTTCGGACAGAAAAGCTGCTGGAGGTGTGAGGGCAGCCTGAGCAGAGCAGGGAATGTGGTGCCGTGGGGCTGCTTTGGGCTTCCCAGAGGGACAGAGGGTCACCAGAGAGGCAGGTCTGTGCTGTGTCCCAGGGCAGGTCAGGGCTGTGCACCTCGTCATTGCTGCACTGCACTGAGCCATTGCTTTGGAGGCCTGAGCTAGCAGGCAATGCTGAGACTGGGTCCAGGGCGCTGACAGACTCTGTAGCCAAAAACTCCTTAAGCACTTGCTGTTTTCTCCATCAGGGCAGAAATTGCTCCCTGTTTAACTGTTTACACCAAAGCCTAGAAAGAATGTAGTCTCAGAAATGACTGAGTGCTACAACACTGTAATTATCCCACAGCTCATCTGCTCTCATTTCTGGTTGCCTTTGTTTCCTTGCCTTCCCCTCAGCCCCCTCATTCTCCTGCTTTACCCACCATCCATCCATTTTCTCTACTTGGTGGGGGTATTCTCCTACGCCTCCTTTTTAACTCTCTTTCTCTGAACCACTTCTCCTCCCCTCCCCCTGCCCTACATTTTCTGGCAGAGGTTTGGTCTCTGAGTTCAGTGTTATTCTTCCCAGGAGAAATGACTTAATGCCTTGGCTCTAATGAGCAGTTTGCTAACTGTGAGCCCTTGCTGCTTGGTCTATATGGAGATGTGCATGCCAGTAATTGGGAGCCCCATTTTTCTTCTGCTTTGCTTTTCTTCTCCCCCACTCCCTTCTTTTCCCCAGACTCATTTAGCTCTATGATGGCTGGAGAGAGCAAAGTCAGACAACTGGGTAAGACCTTTTGTGTTAGATCACTGCTGTTCATGTGCTCAGGAGAACAACACCTCAGGGAGCACAGACTGCCACACAAACAAGGCTCACGAGTGTACCTAATATTTTTACCCCATGGGGATGTTTTCCCACTTATTTTGTGAGCAGATTAAGCTGGCCATGGATTGTATGTGCTCTGCAGTGTGGACACTGCTCTGGGTTGCCATCTGCAGAGGCATGTGTCAGCTATAAGTCCTGCTTTCCCAGAGCTGTGGTTGGCTGAAGGCAGTCCATTCACCAGCAGCTTTCCAATGTTCCCAGCTCTGACCAATTCCCCTCTACCTCATAAACACAGGATTTCTCCAAGTTTTAAAGGCCCTCGGGTACCCTAACTTGATCTGTTCCATTCAACCACTTCCTGTAAACAGACATTTATGGTAATTTTAGAGTCCACCAGGGTCTCTTTTATATTCAAAGTGAACCTTTGCTCCCAAATGTCTAGACTTTGACCTCCTCTCTCCTCAGCTTTCATGGTCAAACTCTGCTGTGCTTCCCACTCCACTCTTTGCCTCTGAAGTGCCTGGCCCAGCCTCTCTGGTTCTTTCTTGTGGTCTTTGCAGCTGCTGAACACCCTGCTTGCAAGGCATGAGAAGACACCAGCAGTGGCAGTCAGCAGCACTTCCTTGAGCAAAGCACCCCACCAGCGAGAGGCCAAGCCTCAGGGCACGGCAGCTCCCCATAAAACAGAGGCTGAGAGCACAGGAGGGACCCTGGCTGCAGCTGGCAGAAAGTGTCGGACTTTAAAAGTCATCTTAGGGCCTGAAAAAGCTCAAGAACACAAAGTTTCCTGATGAAATGGATGCTGGATGCTTCTAAATGATACCAAACCACAGAATTAGCCTCATCCTAGGGGTGTCACATTTCTCTTGGATGGCCCTTTAAAAGCCACCTTGTGGCTGCTATCCTGCAAGGAAGGGCTTCCTCCTGACTACTTTCTTGGGATCCACCAGGACCTAATCCTTGGTGAAACTGCATGTGCAGCACCCACGTGGTTGGCCACTGTGGCAGTGCCAGTGCTAGCAGCTATCCACAAGATCTAGCTGGCCTTTGTGCATGGCTATGTGCCATGCCCTGGTTGCACCCAGGTCCCTGATTTGTTGCCTAGCCTGGGAGCCACACGCAAGAACTTTATTCTGAGTGCATTCCCAAGAACTTACACGACTGTGCTCAGTATTTTTGTAGTGCTCTGCCTGGTCTCTCTGTCTTGAATGCACAGTTTTTCCTTGTGTCATTCAATCCCACACTCTTCCAAGCCTTCCAAGTCATAGGCTGATAACAAGACCTAAAGCCCACAGTTCACAGAATGTATAATTAAAAACTTTATGATTTGACCTGTTGGCTAAGGTAACAGTGGTCACTTAGGGCTACAAAATCTCTTGCACTCCAACTTGACTCTGTAAATTGAGCCAGGAGATCAGTGAGGTTGATCTCAGGAGACAGTCAACCCTCTTCCCCCAGTGATTTCACATCTGAGGACTACTGCTGCTGCTCTTCCCTGGTGCTCAATATCTCAGGCTCTTCGGGAACTGGATAAGGTGGTTTCTGTCCTCCCACAGACATGGCTCATCACGGGTAATGCCCTCATATCATCGTGGATTAATACCTCATTTTTAAGAAGTGGAGGCAGTTTCCAACACCATGGACCTTATCTTTCTTTCCCCCTGCCCTTTGATATTTTTTTTCCACTTTGGCAGGTTGTTAATATCTCTGACATCAGTTTCTAATTGTTTGGACCATTCTTGGCTTTCGTTTCCTACTCAGCAAAGCCTCAGAGAGTGACAAGCCATGCTGACAATCTGCAATTTAACAGAGCTAAACAGGGATCAGAATCTGACTAAGCATTCTTCTTTGGATCTTTTTCCATCATTTCCCACCCATCTGTTATATTTGGAATAATAGCAATTAGTAGTTCATGTCCCAACCCCCAAATTCATCCTGCAAATGCTTGAACTTGTGACCACAGTTTGGCATCAATTTATCAGACCTCACTGCATCAGTTATACCATGTAAAAGAAAATTAGATATGACAGCTGCTTAAATTGCAATAGCATAAACTGAGGGTATCTTGTATTGTTTAGAATAGGAGTGCAGAACAAGTACACAGTGGTTTTGCAGATAGCACAAATAAACATGTGCTCAATTTTCCCCATGGAACAATTATTCTTTTGCTGGGGGAAATGTTTCCCTGCTCTTTTACACATATTAACAGCATGGGTTTTTTTTTTCCTGTAGTACATTAGGACTCAACACCCTCACACCTTTAAACAAAATTTCAGCTTGTAAAGAAATCTTACCCTTAAACTGAGGTAGGGGCTGTTCTAACCATTCTCAACTAGTAGTTTGAAGAGTATCTCTAGCTGTCACTCAGAATCCATATTTCATCTGAGACCTAACATGATTTAGATTTTATTTATTTTGTTTCATTTTATTTCATTTTATCTCAAATATCACCATGCTATCTAGTTCTGAAATATGCTCCATTGCTCCTTTATTTAATTTTCAGAAACAACTCTGAAACCACCAAATCTTTCCCACATTTTTCTTCAACTTGTACTTAAAAGAGAAAAACATGTATATATTGAACAGCATGAGAGTTACCAGGTCCCTCTCGGCAGTGTTAGGAAGGTTTTATGGTCAGTTCAGCTAACACTGGCCTCCCATAAATAAAGAAGTGAAATTTTACACCTGTGGACTGGGGCCAAAGCTGTCTTCTCTATTTGAACATGCTGACGCTCTGTTTTTGTTGGTGTGTGTGACATGCAAGCCACTGGTTTCCAACTCTGACCACACTGGTATAGGAAAGGCACACTGACAGCCTCCCCAGAGGCATCTGTGGACAACTTGCTTTTGCATTTACTGTTCCAGTCTCCCAGGGCTTCAGGCTCTTCCATGAACTCTTTCAGTCTCCAAGGCTGTTGGAAGTTTGCACTCCGTGTCTTCCCGGCCTCCCTCAGTGGTCCCTTCCTGCATCCCTTCCTGAGCTTCACGAGCACATCAGCCTTTACTTTCTCTGAGTCCTCTTCCATTGCAGGCATTCTTGATCTGTCACACTCTGCCTGAGAGCTACTGGTGCTACTTCAAGCAAATGAGTGAGTTGCAAACTTTCCTATGCACTATAGGGGTCCAATGAAACTCTCTGTGGCTTCCCTGTCTCTTGGGGCAGGAAAACGGATGGTTTTCTGACCACCCTGAGACCTGTCATCAAATCTTGCCACTTTAAGACCTCTCCCCACTTCTTTTTTACACTGCAAAAATTTATATTTGCAATTTTTTTTCAGTTTTACTCCAGCATCATGGCTCTTAAGATGCCTGAGGACTTCATATTGCTCTTCTGCTGCTTTTCCCCAGGTCAAAGTGATGTGCAGGACCAATAACCTTCATATTATCCCAAATTCACCTCACTCTCCTAGTGAAAGCCCTGGAATACTAAACTCAGCCCACATCACAGATGGCAGAAATTGTATCTCCTGAAGAGTGTGTTGAATGAACACAAATATATGCTTTGTATTTTGAGGTGCTCTTGCCAGAATCCTGCTGTGGCATCTAGCATGGAAAATACTTGGCATCACCTATATCCCTCAATATTTTTCTCCTTTCAGATATCGGAAAACTTGCCTTTTTACATTTTCAGTATTTTTGAGGAGCCACAGTTCCTCAGAAGCGCTAACAATTTCACTTGTCACCCCTAATACGATTCTCAGCATGACCAGCACATCCAAGAACTGTACTAAATCTCTGTTTTGAGGCAGAATGGGTTTTCCCATTACAGTGAATCCTGTAACATTTGGATACTTGCAGCCCTATTCTTCACTGTGACAGCTTCCCTATCAACTTGAAGATGTTCTCAAACTCTTCCTCAGGGTTTTGCTCTCTTCCTCCCCCAATGGAGGCAGCCTTTGGAGAAGACTGAAGGTTTAATTCATATTTAATTCAACAAGAACTGCTCTGACCTGTTGCACTTTTCAAGACTTCAGATTTGTAACATAAAACAATAGTTCATATACATATGTACTTTTCAGTGGAGGTAAAGTTTCAACATTTCAAGCATCACCCATGCAGAGGGAGTCTTTAACAGACAGTATCCAGTACAAAACATGTCTTATTTATTGGTTGGAAAGTCCATTCATCTTGAGTTACTGCAAGAGCAGCCACTGATCCTATGAAACAGCAATCTCTGTAGCACTACTCCGAACCTCTCCTCGGTGCTGTGGATGCTCTGTTGGAATATGCAACCTTTGACATGTGGTAGGCGATGTTCCTTTTGTAGTTTTGCTTCAAAAATATTGCAGTGTGCCTTTTGGTGGTTTGTTTTACTTGACTCTGGCTGAACAATGCTCACCTTTCTGCTTCCACTCGTTTTCCCCCCCAGTGTAGTTGAAGTCTCTGCCATGTCTGAAAACCATTTGCTTTGCCGTCTCACTTTCAGTAGTTTTTGCTTGCTCACTTAACAAGGGTATTTCCAATCTCTGAATCGCTGTCTGAACTTTTTACAACTAGGAAGGATAGCAAAGCAATTTCAAGGCAGAGAGACACAAATGTTTCTAGAAAATACTTTGGAACTAATTTCATGATATGTTGATCTTCCCCGGACTTGGTAATTTATCTCTGGGGAGCTCCAGACTGAACTATGCTTAGTCCTTTGTGCAGTGTTCATTGTATTTCCTTATTTCCTGTCATTTTCTGTAACTGAAATCCATTGCAGTCTTAATTATATTAGCCACTGTTAAGCATATCAAACCATGGAACTTGGTTTTTTTTCCTTAATAATTCGGAAAATTTAATTTAGCTTTTAACATGACAACATCAGCTATAGGATTAGTAACTGTGATTCAGTAATTTAGATAAAAGCTGCTACAGAGCTATTGCTCATTTAGGCTATCCTTGAAGAATAATGAGAAACTTATTTTGTTCACATAGTAGATTATTTGCAATCTGCTTGAACTTTATTAGCGGTTAATCGCTGACCTCAACCATATCATGCTGGATCTGCTTCATAACTACATTGAGACGTGAAAGTTTTAAAGATGGTATAAAACAACAAGAAAAAATGCCCCCAAAACCAGGAATAATAGATCTTTTTAAAGTTGCATTTCATAATTTTTAAGAAGTGAGCATTTACGTGAGTGTCTAGGAATTATTCTTGTGTACAAATCCATGTTAATTAGCAGAAAGCATAACTTACACTGAACTGAGCTTCTGTCTTTGGATTTTTCTAAAGGATTTGTCAGTGCTCTGCTTATTTCTAACTATTTTTCAATCATTACCAGGTAGCAAAGGTATTGCTAAAGGTCTAGGATGTCATTTGTTTTTGGTTGGTTTTTGCATTGCAATGTCACAGACATTTGTGCTCTTTCTCGGGGGAGTACTCATGTCTGAGCAGATCTAAGTAAAACTTTATGGTGCCTGAAACAGCTCAAAGAAACATTTGGGACTCCTCTAATTCCTCTAAATTCAGGCATGAAATTCCAACTTTTGAGGACCAATGGAGAAATTGAATTACTTTTGATTGTCCCTCCCAGACTGCCCAGCCTAGGGTAGGATGGGTGGAGCATTCCTGCCTTGTGTCCTGGTGCCTCGGAGCGTTCTCCAGTGAGCTGTACACCATGTCTGCAGTCTGGTCACAGCCTCCTCTCCAATCTAACAGCAGATTTCATCATCAGCCGCATTTCACTTTGAGACAATGGGAAACCTTTTCCAGACTTTTTTATATGGCATGGCTCTCAAATTTCCCAGTACTCTTGGAGCACCTGAGCAGGATTATAGTCTTAAAATTGGTACAGGCTTGTAGTGACTGCAAGTAGCAACATGATTGAAAGAACTGTAAAACAATTTTTACTATAATGCTCTTCTAACATACGTATTAATCTCTGAGATTTTCATTCAGTGGGCCAAAGCACATCTGTATTCAGTAGGATTCACACTGAAAGTTTTTATTCTTGTAGTATTTTTGGAGGAAAGGGAAGCATGTCCTCTCTATGATGCTGGAGAAATTAACATGGAAATCAGCCTTAATCTTGGAAATGGCATAACAACGAATTTGTTAATGAGGATTATGAGTTTTTCTAACTTTTAGGGGAATGACAAGATTATTTGTGTTTGAAAATGTACTTGTGCTTGAATGCATAGGAATCAAGTGGAACTATGAACTTCTAGGTCTGTGCACCTTTGTTCAGCTGCATTTAAACACCAGGTACATTTGGAAACAGTGCTACAGCTAAGGTTTAAAATTGCATCCATAAAACCATAACTTTACTTCATAATATTAATTAAATCGTGCTTTTAAATCCATATTAAAAATATCCAAGTACTGAAAGTCCAGGACACAAAACTGGGAGCTGCATCCAATAATAAATACATTGTGGATTTTCATAGGTTACAAGGAATAATGTAGGAATTTTAAAAAAGGAGAACAATTTTGGGTTGGCTACCAGATTGGGATGACCATGCTCACAATTTGTGATTTGAACTGTGGGCTTATATCCCCAGCTGTTCCTCTGTTTGCCCCATTCCCACTCCACAGCCTGTGTCCTGCTCTATTCTTTCTGCACAGCAGGGCCGAGCCCATGTGCCCATCGAGGACAACCTCTGCCCTAGCTGTGATGCTGAACAGCTGCCTAGTCCCTTTTGTTCCCTGTGACTGGGGACACAAGAAAAGAAGCTGGAAGCAGGTGAGAGGGGAGAAAGTGGTGGGGAGAGGGAAACAAAATGAGGAAGGCTCTGTCCCAGTCGATCTGCAACACTGGACCTATGAGGCCAGGGCAATGCCCAGAAAACACTGGGCATTCAGGAAACAAAGCTGCAATGTCTGCAAAAACTCCTGTTCAGGAAGCACGAACTTACTAATTTAGAGGCTAGCATGTTGGTCAAAGTTAGAAAAATTTGCACAGGGACACAGAAAAAAGCTCATACCATATATAAAGGCATGCAGCCCTATGCTGAATTTCATGTCCTTACTTCAAAGTTCAGACTTTCTTAATGAAATATCTCTCCCTCTAATCTCATGTTTGGAAACTGATGTTTCAGTTTAGCTGAAAGAGTTGAACCACATTCCCAAAGCCATCACTAGGTAGATATTTGGCATGAAAATCTTCCATCCGTACTGTTTGTATTCAGCAGAGCATTTCATGGGGAAGTAAAAGAGTATAGCTTTGGAAAGGGTAAGATGTGCCATACCCTGAGCTGTGAAAATTATCCAAGGAGCTTCACAGGGCTTCATGGAATTCCTTACAAAGCAGGGGGGGATGATCCTGAAAGCGTAAACTTACTTGCTCAGGACTATAAAGAGAACTATCAAAAGAGCTTTGAATGGAATTGCTGAGAATGGTTTCCCAAGCTTTTTTCCCCACACTCTTGATACTAAAGCCTTTTCATCTTGCCTCCTTTCTTAGTCTTTAATGCGCATTGACATTGGTACATCTTTAGTATGGCTGCTATGATTCCTGCATCATGTATTTGCACATCTAGAGGAGAGGGATTTCTACCCAATGTAGGAATTTAATACTGTAGTGGGGTGTCCTCAACCCCATCTATATCCGTACAAATTCCTCCCTTCTATAATTCTTCCCTTCCTTGCCCTGTTATGCCTGCAGCTACTGGGCAGACATAGCCCAATCCTTTTGTTTGAATCAGTGATGTTGGGACTCCCAGAGTAACAGGTCCCTCCTTAAACCACGTGCTGGTTCAGGGATGGCAGCAGAGAAGAATAAAGCATTTTGCAAAGAGAGCAAAGAAGGGGCAAGCTGTCCTTCCCCAGCCAGGGGAGAAGAGCAGAAAGCCAGAGAGTAGTTTCCTCCAGCACACCTAAAATTCCAATGGACATATCACCAGAAAAGTAGCTCAGACAGGAGCTAAAAAGAGGAATTGTAAGAGTTTGCTAATGCTGCCTTGGTGAGCAGAGGAAGGGATGAGCAATTGTGTGGTCCTGAGAGTATGCCTCAATTTACCTCACCACAGTGAGAGCCTTCTGTTTTTCAGAGAAAAGAAAGGCCATGAAAAAGTCCTAGATTATGGGATCTGGACCTTCTGCTTTGCCAGCTGAAAGTGTCCTGGGGAGTTTTCTCATCCAGCTTGGAGCTGGGACAGGTGAGGGTTGCCTCATGGAGGAATGATGGAAAGTACACTACCAGTCTTTTCTTCCATAACTTCTGGCTCTTCCTAGGCTATGAAACAAAATTATTTAAAGAAAGAAAAGTCATGAAGCACAAAAAATGTATCCAAACTGACTTTCCAGTCACAAACAGGTCAACACAAGCCAACTGGCATGGCCACTGTGCAGCTCACCATTGCTCTAATTACCCACTCCTCTTTAGCAATTTACTCAAGGGATCTAATTGTCCCCTTTGCAAAAGGCAATTCAGGGAATGTCTTTTCCTGTGTAGTTATTTATAAAATGTCAACCCAAGCTCAACAGTTAATGAACCTCAGCCTGCACTGAGTTAAGGAAGGGTGATTTCATCTTGCCCCAACCTTCTTTCCCTATCCATGCCCACTGGACACTGGGAGTTTGTTTATACTGCTCATGCCTTTTCTCTGTGAAGCTGAAGCGCTTCTTAATGTGTCAGGAGCATGGGAAAACACAAAAGGAATTTATCTGGCCTGCAAAAAGTGCTAAGCTTAACACAATGGTATCTAATAACAGCCATGCCAGTGTGACTGGCAGCTGGCCAGCATCCATACTGACTCCAGTGCTAAGCACAGCAACACATGCTGGGGCCTCTCTCCTTGGCTAAGCCTGAAGGCTTTTGCCTCACACCCAGCCCACATTGTGCTTGGCATGAATGAGTGGGGAGACACTGTGAGGTCTGGACATAATGGGATCTCCGTATGCAGCCCTCTCCTTCTCCAGAGTGACCCCTCCCCCTCCACCATTCTTCTTCTCTGCAGATTTAATTTTCTGTAAAGTTCACACTTTCCATCTCAACAGCCAGGATATACAAACATGAGCTCAGCTTCCACCCTTGACCAAAGCAGAAAGGAGATCTTCTGTTATTGTTGTCATTGCAGAGGAAAGCTTCTCAGCTGCGGAGGTGTCAGACCAGGGGGCACAGGCATTAATTCGTCCTGTGTACCACCATCTCCGAGCTGAATAGACTGCCTGAACATGGGAAACGGGAGGAAGTGAGGGGACCAGTTGGAAGATGAGGGCAATCGGGTCCAGTTTGGGAAAAGCTGGGAATTGTTATTCAGCAGCTCTCCAGCTTCAGGCAGACCAACACCACCCACCTGTCCAAAGGTCAGACCCACCACCCTGCAAAGCCCTCGGCATTCTCTCATTTCCTGCTCCTGGAGGATGGGAGAGGAGAAGTTTTCCTCCTGTCCTCTGGATTCTTTCCAGTCAATGAACCGCTGCACGCTACATGCAGTGCGGCAACGCTGGAAAAATACCACTGGTGTTTGGGAAGGAGCTAAACACTCCCTCACTTCTGCCAGGACCAATGCAGAAAAGACCGAGGGAGCTGCAAAACTTGTGACCAGCAAACAGATGCACCAGCAAACGAGAGACATCCCTCCCCACAGTAAGGGCTGCTGCTGTTGTTTGCTCAGTCAGGAGCGCTCCATCAGACTCGACTGGACTGCTGGGGGTGGTTTAGCAACTTAAGGAACCAGCTTGAGGCAGGGAGACTTCAAGGAACCAGTTTCAAATCCCAGCAGAACCCACTAAGCAGTTTATCCCTGGACAGATAAAACTCCTATCAGGTGGTTACTGCCCTCAGATTCTTCAATGAGACCTCAGAGACTGAACTCATTGCTGGGCTTAGCGGAAAGTAAAGCCCTCGCGATGCCAGTGGTGAGACCAGAAGTTTTCCTTGGTTACTCTGGTTAAGTTTTTTTCCGGGCTCCCTTCTGTGCAGGTCTGTGCTACCCTGCAGAGGCCTTTTTTTAATGGCAGCCTAGTCTATAGAATATTTCCATACATATGCTGCGCTCGCTGTCATGGTCCTCTGAGAGAAACCCACTCCAGAAATGTATAACATATTTATAATCAGATCAAACAGAGCAGGTGTTGTTTTAGGATTCAGAAAACTCAATAGAGAACAGATTTTCTGAAAAAAAAAATACCCCAAATTCCTTTATTTCCAGATCAAAGGGGCAGAAATGTATACCTTTTTTTTCCCTGCTGAAAAATATACTTCTGTCAAAAAAGTTTCTGCCTGAGAACAATCTTTATTTTCAGATATATATTTAACATACAACTTCCCGGATTTACTCAGTCTGGCAATTTTTGCTGCCTATTTTTTGGTTTTGTTTTCTGTTATGTTTTTTCAGGCATTAAACAGTTAGACTGTGACTTCGTCCTTACTTTTTCTTTCCTAATTTTCTCCTTCCCTCCCCACCCAGAAAGAATTTTTCATAGTTCAGAAACCTGAGAAAGTGGTGTATTTTGACATATTTATTTCTTTTTCTGGAAGACAGATGCAAGAAAAAAACAGTTTCCTTTTGCTTTTCCTTCTGACAAAACCAAAATCATTAAAATTGCTCTGGTGCTTTCTTGCATTTTTCATGTATTTGTGTTTCTCATTTTCCCTATTTTTTCTTTTTCTACAGAGGAAAAAGGAAGAGAAAATGAGCAAGGATCAAAACTAAAATGTGTTTCTCTGTAGGAATCAAATTTAAATGAAAATATCAACATGAAGTGAAATAAAGTAATTAATTTTGGTTCAATTAGAATCCTTCTTCAAAAGAAGTTGTATGGGAACATTGAATAATTTTTAACCAGATTTTCACTATATAAAGTGGCTTTTTGAGCTAATTTTCCAGGGAAGTACAGCTGGCAACAGGCAGTCTCCAGGACACATTTCACCCACACATCTACAGTAGGAACATACTTTATGAGAGCAATTACCAGACATATAACTCTAACATGAAATCACTGCAAATCACAGCACAGCCATTCACTTATGCCAATCAATAAGTAACTCTTAAAACACAGCAGGAATTTACCTCAAATAGGACAGACAGGGTGAGGAAGGAGTCCTTTTATTCAAGGAGAGATGACAGATTTACTCATCATATTTTCTGAGTGCAAACAGGATGGCAAGATTACAGCTCTTCACATTTAAGGGACTGTAATAAAGACTGAAACATTGTCTATAGGAAGGAGATGAAATATTATCAGTAGGTCTTAATAAGGTTGCTCTGAAAAAGAACAGATGGTTTTACACAACTGGACTTGCAGCAAAGCTCAGCAAATCTGAAAAAAATAATTTTGGCTAGAATTTGTGTAACTTTCCAAATTAATTCACTGTGGCCATGCTTATACTGCTTCTTCATTCATTTCCCATGAACATCAGAGTGATCAAATTTTACCCACATAAATTCCTGCAGAAAGCACATTTTCGACTTGCTTCCTCACATACTCAGCAGTGATGTATTTTAAAGTTGTCTCCGGAGTTTACAGTCTGATACGAAACTGGCCTTGACTTAAGAAAAGCAGACAAAGGCTTCCAAAGCCCATTACCAGAGCTGTGGTGTTGCAGCTTTTCAGCTTATGGGATCTTATGTTACCTCTTGAAACACGGATCCACAACAAATTTTACAGAGTGTGACTGTGATCACAGAGAAGTAAGAGAAACCCTGCACTTGTCTGCTGAATTTCACATGAAGCAATGTTGGTTAGAGAATCATGCTTTAGGTATTGTCTGGCTCACTGAGAAAGGCTTTTTGTTTTGCTTAGCTTTGTTTGAAGATATTGTTCAGCAGGCTAATCTGAATTCTCTGCAGTCTTTTGCAGAGCTGCAGTAGCTTGTTCAAGCCCTTCTGTTGATGAAGACACTCTAATTAGCACAACATACAGCAAAGTGTAGCATAATCTATGAAACCAAGCATAGATAACTAACAATATTTCAGCTGCAAAGTAATCCATAAGAATACAATTCCTTAGAGAGACAGAGAGACTGAGAAAAGAACAGAGTAATTTTCAATGAGGTGTGCCTTGCAAGGAGACTGCAGTTGTTGAAGAAATGACCAAGAGATGGAGCAAGAAGCAGGGATAAGTCACAAACTAAGGTCTCATTTGTAACTTTACGAGCAAAATCTCATTTGCATGACCTAACCTGGCCAGTCTTCAGGGTGAATCACCTTTCTTTATATATATATAACAGGGGCCAGGAGGTTTTCCTGGCATTTGAGACAGAGAGAGCAGCCACCATTTTTCATTCCAGAGGAACTGCAGAACAAAGCTGTTCCAGAAGTTTTGCTGATTTGGCAGAGAGAGAGAGGGAGGGAAGAAGAAGAGCAGATGTTAACATTACTATTGTGAGACTTTCATCTGTACAATCAACCACGTATTAAGGATGAGGCACCAGTGAGTAAGAGAGCAGAGCAGAGATGCTACCAACTCTTCTGGACCACGAGGGACAAGACTGACAAAAAGAATACCCTCTGGTATATCCTCATGCTATGTGGAGTGAGAAATGGAGAATGAAACCTTCATCCCTCTGACAAGACACTGACACTTCTCATCAGAATGAGCCACTGCTGTCACTCCAAGGGTGATGCAGGCTTTCCAATGTGATGAAAATCACATGATGAAAGAAGAGTCACCAAACTAACTTGTCTGGAATGCTGAGCCTGACCCTGAGGGCTCTTTCAGGCACCTGCCAGTGACAGCTTTGAACACTGGAGTGCTGCCCTGATCCTGTTTAGTTGAGGTGTTAGGGCATGGGTTGGACTCAATGATCTTTAAGGTCTCTTCCAACCTAGTAATTCTGTGAATTCTGTGAATCTTCTCTTGCTCTTGTCCCGTCTCTCTCCCTTTCCCTTTAGAGGAAAGGTAGTGGTTGGGTAAACATCCTCCACCACTGCCTGAAGAACACAAAACAGTCAGATTTTTCTTCCATCCACCCTCTGGAGACACATAGCCAACATTTCCAATGTTGTAATGTGCCAGAAGCATGTCAAATGTAGCATTTGAGCACGGTGCAGTCACATGCTGTGACTGAGCTAGACTTTATGCATGTCACACTGGTCTGGTGCTGGGGGATGTTCCTTAGCCCTTCCTCAGCTGCACTGAGCTCCTGTGCTCCCTCAGCATGTGCATTCCCTAGGGCACCATCACTGACCCTGATACATTCAAACCCCATCCAAACTGGCCTAAAATTAGGCTGGAGCCAGTGCTACTGAAACCCTGGCCCGCTGAGAGTGCACGGAGCCCAGCAGTGCCCTTTTTTCTGGCTGTCCCAAGAGGTGCAGCGTGGGGCTCTGATGCAGATCAGCACTGCTGCCATGACTAAACAGCTCCAGGTCCCCACCCTGTCACAGGGCAGAAGCCATTTGTCTCTATCACTACTCACAATTTTCTACATCCACCTGCAGTGCACCAGGTGTCCTGTGAGCATCAGCCCAATAAATCCATGCTTTCATTTCAGCCATCCTCCCACAGGGCTCTCCACCTCTCATTTCTGCTGCAACCAAAAGTGCTAAACACTTCCGTAGTGAGGAAGTCATACAGTTATGTGTCTTGGATCTCAAAAGAAAACCCCACATTCAGACATCCTTTCAAAGCAGAAAAAGACTCCAGTTCTGCCAAAGTCACTGTGCCTTACATTTTTACTTTGCATGAGAGGTACCAGAGGGTAAAGAAGAGTGGTAGTCACAGAGTTATAGAATGGTTTTGGTTGGAAGGGACCTTAAAGATCATCTAATTCCAACCTCCCTCACCATTGGCAGGGACACATTCCAATAGACCAGTTTGCTCAAAGCCCTTTGGTACACCCAATGCAGCAAGAACGAAAGAACTCCCCCGCCAAACTCCTGCCCCCATCTGTGCCCAGACACTTTTTACTTCTGCCCACTTTGGCTCCAAGTCTCAAAAGGATTTTATATTTCCCAGCAGCACGTGGCTCAGCAATGTACAGTGATGGAGCAGCTTTGTGCCCTTACTTTTGAGGCATACCTTCAGGACAGGACTACACACCTCGACCTGCTTCACACAGACCTGTGGGACCACGCGCTGCAGCCACAGCTTCCATCACCGTCACCCTCGGGGGGATTTCAAACCCTAATCTGGGGGTGAAGATATACATTCCAGCAGGCGTTCCAGATCTCACAGAGCTGAGTTCACTGGGAAAAAATCTTGGACCAAGCCAGCATTAAAGGGATCACTTCAGAAAAGAAGGAAAATACAGGTTTAGTATCAGGAAATATTTGCTAGCAGGGAGCTTTGTTCAAATGCACAGTTTTCTCCCAAAGGAAGAGATGGAGCTTCCATCACGGCAACCAGTTAAGACTAAACCTGACAAAGCTCTGAAGAATAATTCACTTGTACTAGCTGGAGGGATGTATGGGATAGGATAAGAAGTCTTTTTTCCACTTCTAAATTTTAATTATTCCTCTCTAACTTTCTTTTCTTGTATGCTTTCTCTCCTCAGCTGCTTATTGCAGGAATGGATTTCAGCTAAATGAACACAGAGGAGTGGAAGAGGCACAGAGCTGAGTCTGAATTTCTGTGTGGGCCTGAGTCCAGGAAGAAAACAGCTTCCCAAGGCTGGATAATTAAATTCTAATTTAATTATCAGCTTAGTATCAAACACTTAAATACAAGAGCTATTTGCCCATATTGCATTGCAGCCTTCTATTTTCAGGCACTATCTGCTTTAAAACTGCAGCTCTAATGCTGTTTGCAGATGGATGTATGTTATTGCAGTATAGGGAACTGGAAATTCTCCATATACCAAGCTATAAATATTTCTTTGACATTTATTATCCTCTCTTGAGTTCAGGTGCTAAAATACTTGGACCAAAGTCATGTTTGTAGCAGAAAAAGTCAGTCTTGGATCTTACCTTGTTGCTGGCTAAATTATTAAGAACAGACAAAGGCAGCAAGGAAAGGGAGTCCCTCACTTAGCAGAGGTCAGGCAACCTTTGAATCAAATTAGCTGGAGATTCAACTCATTTAATGATACCACTTCCCGAACACTCCTGTTCAGACAATATAACAGATCACTTCAGGGGGGCTTTTCTTCTTCGCTGTCTTTCTGTCTCTCTCTCTCTCTCTCTCACTTTTTTGTCTTCCTTAGTGTGTGTGCGCTGTGATTGCCTTTGCGGTCATGAGTCTGAATCCCAGTTTTGCCAGCTGCATTGGATTGTAAACTCCAAGTCATATGAATCTCAGTTTTGATTGCCCTAAGGGAAGTGTTGGATTATGTAAACCAGGAGATAATAGCCCTTATAAAATCCCTCCAATAAAATAAAATCAAGGTGTATGTGTCATGGTGGATTAACAGACTTGGCTTTTCCATTTTTTTTTTCCTATTTCAGGCTCCTGGTTGCAGTTGACTAGAAACACATACTCCTGCAGGGGGAAGGAGAGCATACTGTCATCTGTGAATCACACAGAAATGTGTGATAGCACACTTAGGATGCTGAGTTAGTTCCCTGTGGTGAAGATAAAACTGGAAAGAAATGGGGACTTGTCTGTGTCACATCACTCAGAAACTGCTGAGGTAGCAAAGAGTGGCTGTTTGAAACAGGATGTGAATGTGATGCAACCAGACTGAGTGGCCTGGCTTGGCATTTATCTGGGACAAAATAATGGCTGTCTGGCCATTCCCAACATGCTGCCCCCCACCACCTGTGGTGCATCTATGGATGGCTGGGACCTTTCTGCTGAGGTGATTCTTTTTTATGGTAGAACAGAGAATCATCTGACAACCAAACATTTTTCACCAGAAAAATCCAGCTTGGAGAAAATCCCTGATTTTTGTTTCATAAATGCACGATCTGGTGGTTAAGCTCTTCTGAGAACCCCAGACAAGTAGAGATTGTGTGACCTAGACCACCAATATTCACCAAATTACCCCTGTGGCCTGTAGGATCTGTGTTGCCTGTGGTGCCCCAAGATGACAAAGAGAAGTTCAATTTCATAAAGTGAGTCACAGGTGAGCTTTTCAGCTCTTTTAATGGGAACCAAACAGATCAAAGAGCAGCATTAGAGAAAGTGTTTCAAGCAGCCTAAAGAGCTGGTGTCATGGTCCCCAGAACCAGGATGCCTCTGCAGCCTCAGGTCTGGGCTGCAGTGCTGACATCCTGGTCTGAGCAAAGTCCAAGCCTGCCAGTGCTGGGCCATGGGCTGCAGAAGACAGCAGTGAGGAGGTGCAGCTCCATGACAGCCAGCAAGAGCAGGTCAGTGCTAAGCCAAAAGTAAATGACATATTTTTATTCATGCTAAAGGAAAAAAAAAAAGTGGCAGAGTGTTTTCTTTTTCCACACAATGTCTCAGCTTCTCAAATGCTGTGGGTATTTTTTCTCCTTCTTTTGGGGGTGAAAGATAGATATCAACATCCGCAGCAACAGTTCTGTCTGTCCATTGTATGGGCTGTTTTCAAGACACTTTTGCCACCACTGGGTCATCCAGACAGTAATTTGCTAGCAGCACGGTGGTCAGGCTGCATCTGCCCCATCTCATAGACAAAACAAACAATGGGGCCACTGGCATCACAAATAAAATCTGAAGAACTAAATAACTCTGCCTCCTGCCACTGTCCAGCACTGGAATCTCAGGTGTTGCTGATGGAGCCACCAAACTTGGCCCTCCACAGTTGTGCTACAGGAATGGGATGGGAACATGTAGGCATAGGAGGAGCACAGACAGGGTTAAGTGTCCCTACAAGACAGATTCAGATGTCAGTGCTTTAAAGTGAGACCATGTTTATAAATCTGGTATAAAGCAAAAAAATTATTCAGAGGGGAGTTGATAATATTTCTAGCATGAGGAGTTGTTGAATTTAGTTAACAAAGGAAAAGTAAGATCAAGACCAAAAAAATCAAGTAAGAAATCCCATGCTTCTTTAAAGCCCTGCAAATATTTAACCTTGGCAAGAAAATACCATAAGATATGGTAAAGCCTTGCATGACTTGAGTCTTAAAAATCAAGAATAACCTGCAGTTTGATTTTTTTTTTTTTTAAATAAGATGCCTTTAGTTCAGCTACAAGTAGTTGAAGCTAAGGCAGGATTTACTTGGTGACATTATTTGGCATGTGTTATGTGGGAGGCCAGGCCAGACCAGATGATCATTAAAGTCCTTTCTGGTTTTGCAATCTATGAAATTACTAATCTGAGAACACAGCTCTTGAGCTTGACCACATTGCTAGTGGGTGAAATAACTTCTCAAGGTGCAGGCAGACCCCCCAAAAGCAGTGAGCACCCCAATCTACAGGGTCCAGGTTAAGTGGGGTATTCACCCATAAAGAATACATCCTGCATTTGGCAGTCAGAGCACCTTGACTGGTATTGAGGGGTGAGGCACTCTGTAGGTAAAAAACCCATGTTTGCACACTCGTGTTATTTATGGCTACTGACATGTCAGCAGTAATTCTGAGCTGTGCTTTCTCAACTCTAGGAATGGTTTGGTAATTTCTATTGCCAATTTCCTGCTGGCCATCTAAGCTTCATAATTAAAGGCTGAAAGATGACTTGTGGGACAAATTGCTTGAGAAAACGGGACACCCTTGGAAAGGGTTGGAAAGAGTCTTGACTTTCAGATCACTGGCAAAGGTGGGCCCTTCCTACTGAAACTTCATGAAACTTCAGAGAAATATCCATCATAAGCTGCTCATTCTTCCCTTTAGAGTCCCCAGTTCCTGGTTTGAACTCATGCCAATCTTCCTGAGAGACCACTCCTCCTGCAAGAATCTCTGATTCTCTCAAATTGAGTCTTTCCAGTGTGTGCTCCCATCTCCCTTGGTCCTGACCATTCATCTCCAGCCCCATCCTGGGCTGCAGCCCAAGCAGCCAGCAGGGCAAGAGAGGTGATTCTGCCCCTCCACTCTGCTCCCTGAGACCCAGCCTGGAACACTGCATCTACCTCTGGGGCCCCCGCACAGAAAGCACATGGACCTGTTGGAGCGAGTCCAGAGGAGGCCAACAAGATGATCAGAGGGATGGAGCACCTCTCCTATGAAGAAAGGCTGAAAAAATTGGGTTTTTTCAGCCCAGAAAATAAAAAGCCTTGAGGTGACCTAATTGTGGCCTCCCAGTACCTGAGGGGAGCCTGCAAGAAATATAGAGATTTTTTTAATGAGAGCATGTAGTGACTGGACCAAGGGGAATGGATTTAAGGTAAAAGATATTAAGTTTAGACTAGATATTAGATATACTGCGAAGATGGTGAAATCCTGTACTGCGAGTTTGCCCAGAGAAGGTGTGGATGCTCAATCCCTGGAGGTGTTCAGGGCCAGGCTGGGTGGACCTCAGAACACCCTAGTGTTCAGTGGTCTAGTGGAAGGTGTCCCTGCCCATGGCAGGGCAGTTGGAACTAGATGATCTTTAAGGTCCTTTCCAACCCAAAAATTTCTATGATTCTATGATCTAAAATTCCATGATTTCATAAGATGCTTGCTCCCAACCTTATCCCCACATCACTGCAGCACAGGGGGAGCAGGAGGGAGAGCACATCTGCTACAGGATCATCAGGGAAAACAGAAGAATTTGTTTCAAACACGGGTCCCAAACTTTTCTTTGTGGTCAGGAAGTTGCCTTTAATTTCCAAGTACGTGGAGCTGAGTTCTCAACACAGACCACATTTGAAGGTACCTCAATTTTGGTCCAATACTGGTGCTAGAACTTTAACAATATCTGCAGCTATCCTGGGAGAGAAGTATTTTATTTCTCTTGATATTCATCCAAATTTAAAAAGTCTAGAAGGTTAAATAATCCTAAAGCTGAAGGAGTTTAGGTCTGGGGTTAAGTGAATAGCTGGAGAATGACGCAAAATGATTTTACTGGTCTGACACATTTCTTTTAACCCTCTCAATGTCTTCATTACTCCCACAGTTGTCTCCAGCACCGTGTGGTCACCTTCTAATTGCATCTACTGTCTGATTTGGTCAACTAAGGCTGCAGTTCATTAACAGCTACAGGTGACCAAAAGAATAGCAGACAGTGAAGCAGAGTCTTTATCATGCAAGCAAACAAGACATTTTCACTTGATTTACATATAGATTGCACTGTCAGGACAGGAGCACAGCCTGAAGTCTACTGTGATCCTATGGCATGTACAAGGACTGGTAAGAAAGCAAAGGCAACAAGTTGCAGAGAAATAAAATGAAGGAGACAAAGAATTGTCTGCTCTTCTATTTCTGACCTGTGTAAATATGGGATTTTAGAAAAATATGACATTTTTTGCTTTGAGCTAACCATATCAAAAATGTGGAAACTCTCACTGAGAGCATCCTTTTGAAACCTGTGAAATCTGCTTTCTGGCCATAATGCTGTCCAACTATATCAGGGCTGTTTCTTTCTGAACTTATTCAGCTGACTCAGTAAAGTGCAGGGCTTTAAAAATCCCTGCTAAGGGGAGATCTACAGCTACACAGCCTCTCTTTGGCTACAGGGAACTACTGGGGGAAAGTATCCGAGAAACCATGTGCACAATCCGAACGATTCAGCACTGACCTTCTAGTGTAGTGTTTATTAGCTCTTAACTATTAGCATTTGCTCAGTGTGCTTCATTGGGTGAGACTGACATAATCCAAGAGTGTGGTGTGGCATCTGGATGATGTTATCACACATACTCTTGCGTGCGCAATCACATTCATCCACAGCTGCCTGTGCGCACACGCACAGAGATCTGCGAGCACAGCTCAAAGGGCTTTTCTTTTTCCAACGTTGTGGGTGACAAACTGGACAGGAGGAGTGGAATCAAAGCCTGTCTTTCCTCTCTTGTTGGAAAGGGTCACTTACTTGCAGCACCATCAGCGGGTTTTGAAAATCCTCAGAAAGGTACGGGAGTAAACAAGAAATACAGAGGGAAACAGTTTTGTGGAGCTGGAGTGTAGCAGCTGTACTGTGTGTTTCTGGTCAGGCTTTAAAGGCAGCAACATCTGACTTTCCACACTGAGATGGAAGAAGCGCTTTTATGCTCATATTCATTTGACAGTGAACAGACCAGTGATTACTCCTGGGCAGGACCACATGTCTCCAGATACAGCCCCTTGTCCCTTAGGATAGGGTGCCACAAACTGAGAGGATAATCTACTATATTGCCTTTTTTATCATTTCACTTGCCTTGGGAAACTAGTGTTACATGGGAGTATTGCAGCCAGAGCCAGAAAGAACACCTACATTAAATGTTGCTCTGATCTTCCTATGACACCTTTCTCCTCTCTCTTTTAATGAACTGTGCTGGACCTGGGTCACTGTTGGAGTTGTTGGAACAGATTTCTGCCTCCCTGAGGGTGCTGTTCAGGTTTATTTGTCCCAGAAAACTGACTAGGCAGAAAAATACTGTTTCATCCCTGGTGTGAATTTATGACAGGATTTTCACCAAGAACTTGGTGCTTCAAAACTCAGAAATCAGCAGCAGTGGGAGCTCAGATGGAGGGGTAGATACAGGCCTGGGGGAGAGGGAAAGGCTGAGAGAGGATATAGCAGCTGGTGACTGGAAACTGAGATGAGGAGGTGGAGATAAGGAGTTGAAAGTAGGGGAGGATGGGAACAGGACAAAGCCAGGCTGGAGTGTCACAGAAAACCTGGAAGGGGAAAAGAAATTAAGTGCTTGCAATCATTTGATCCAGTGCTTCCATACCAGGAAAATGGTCTTCCCTGTGGAGACACAGGCACAGCTGCACTCAGAGTCCTGGGCCCTGCCAGCCTCCCAGCTGCTTCTGTGTGGGGCTGGATGGGCACCTCTGCACCACTGTCCTAGGGGTGGGAGTAGGTGACCACGGCACCTCAGGGCAAGGCAGGGGGACCCTGAGCACTTGTGGACCCAAATTTCTCGGGTGAGGTCCAGCCAGGATTCCTGGGTCATCTGCTGTTAGCAAATTGGTGCAGCCCTCCTGGGCCTGTTTGACCCCTTGTCCCTTTGTCTATATATAAAAATGACCACTTTTTGGGCTGATTTTGTTCTGCTTCCTCAAGAGGAGGAGGCAGGGAAGGCTATGGAGACCTGTGCCTTTCTGAGGAAAAATCACCACCACTGACTTCAGCGTGTGTTGATGTTACTCAACCATTTTCATTGCTATGAAAATCCTGAAAAATCTAAATGTTTCATTCAAACCCTTTGAAAAGGAAGAATTTTGATTTTTACATGTGGATTTACATCTTGTTTTAGTTTGAACCAGAATTATGTCACATCAAAAACAAAAACCAGAATGAAACCACTTTGCATGACCCCTGTGATTCTTTTCATTACTAAGAGCCATGAGCAAAGGATCCAGTCATCTTGATAGTCCATGTGAGAGTAGTTATTGCCTCCCATAAAGAAATTCCCAAGCTGTTATTTTTTAAAGTTTGGTCTTTAAAAAACTGAGGAAATTTCCTCAAAAATTACATTTAAAGATCATTGGGGTTGTAAAACCAAACATTTAAAATTTAGGAGGGACAGAAATTAAGATACCCATAAAATTTGATTCCTCTCGCACATGCACACTATAAAAATGAATTATGAACACAACCATTTATCTTCAGGATCCTCATCTCATGCGATATGCAGATGGATGTTGCCTTGGCCATGAAAGGGGGGTTGAACTATGAAAAAAACTGTTTTCTACCAGATTTTGCACAACTGGTGAAGAAGACAGAACCTTCAAAGTAAGTATGAAAAAAGAGAGAAGATGAGAGAGGAAGAGAGGATCATGCTATGGCTTAGACAACTGAGCTACATCCCAGCCTTGCTTTTGCCTCAGAGCTCCAGAGCAGTGCCTGTCAAGTTACTCCACCGGAGGTTTTTGGGTGGTGGTCAGTAGGTGTGCACTGCTGTCTTGGTTTGAAAAGACAGGTGTCTGCTAAGGAAGACAGGACCCTCCCCTGAAATGGAAAATGTAAGCCCCCTCCCTCTGAATTATTATAATTTTGAAATTAAGGAGCTCTCAGGTGAAGATATGGGAGCAGGAATAGCAATTCTTTATTGAGGAAGAAAATAAAAATAAAATAAAAATGCAGCAATACAAAACAACACTGACAGAGTCAGAATACAATCTGACACCCTCTTGGTCAGGGTGCTGGTACCAGTCCAACTGAAATGGTGGCTGCAGTTCTCCTGGAGTGACAGACAGGTTGAAGCAGTGATCCTGTAGAAGGGTCTAGTTTTCGTCAGAATATCCAGTGGTAGATGGGCCTGATCTTCCTTGGAATCCAGTAGGAAAGAGCTGCACCTCTGGGAATCCAGTGGAAAAGGCTGCTGTGGTATTCCAAATCTCAGATTATACCCATGTAGGAATGCTTGGCTCCTCCCTCTAGGCGGAGCTTCTCCCAATGGGATGATGTAATTTTGTCGGTCATGCTGTGGCCCTCAATGGCCCAGTAACAGAAGGTATCTCCCCAGAGGGAGAATTGTTCATGGAAGAGATAAAGTAAACTGCCCAATGAACAGAAGATAACTGCCCCACCTCTAACAGATGGGAAATAGAGCACACACGCCCAGCTACACCTTTCCTAAGACAACTGCTCCTTCCTCTGTGTGCCAAGGGTGGGAGGCCAAGCCCCCAGTGTGAAGCTGAGCACTGAGTCAGTGGGGGCTCTCCTCTGAAGATGAGGGTGTGCCATGAAAGCAGTAATTTATTTTGTTATTTCTTTAAAATTAGGCTTTCAGAGGTGCCCCTTGCACCTCCAGGTAGCGTGTTGCACAAAAAGCCTGCTCATGGTCTGATAGCTTTGCCTTCAGACCCAGGGCTGAGGAGCAATCAGTAGCACAGGGCCAGGGACTAAACACTGAACAGTGAGGAGGATTAAACAAAACTCTGAACAACTTGTCAGTAACTGAACACCATGCTCTGAGTGAGGGGCATCTGTGGAAAGAAGATGATGTGATCTCACAATAAAAGACTGCAGCACCTTAATTGAGGAATTTCTTAACTTTTGGTGCCAGCCTCTACAATTTTAATATTTTTATAATCAATTTAGCTTATGGTGATAAATCAGTGTAGCTAATTTCTAAAGCATGTTAAGAATGTCCACATGTTCAGCTGAATCAGTGACAAATCATATGCCTTTATATATGGAGGGACTCTTGGATTAAATTCCTTATGGCCATCAGTTTTGTTGAGCTG
This sequence comes from Melospiza georgiana, assembly GCF_028018845.1. Classification (NCBI taxonomy): domain Eukaryota; kingdom Metazoa; phylum Chordata; class Aves; order Passeriformes; family Passerellidae; genus Melospiza; species Melospiza georgiana. Next base: position 81,533,460 of record NC_080431.1, read on the forward strand.
CAAAACAGTGACACAAGGGTTTATATTAGTTTAGATTAATTATTGTTTTAAACCAGTTTATTCTAAGCTGGTGTGAACTTCTCACAAACATGTCTCTGGGGAGATTTTGTGGGAGATTTCTAAAGGCACAGATAGCAGTTCAAGCATTTAACTCTCTGTGAACCAGCAACACACAAGGTTCATAAACAGGCTGACCTTTTCTCACTTCTTCTGGTCACAGCAGATCCATCTGTAATTGCTCAGCTGTTCTCAAACTATGTTAAATCTACTTGTTTCATCACATTATCTTCAAGAGGAAGCATTTAGGGAGCTGTTTATTAACAGAAAATTGCCTCTACAGTAGAAAAGTTTCACCTTAGACACATTTCTCAAACATGAAGGAATCTCTGCCATCATGAACCTATTTTAGCTGTCTCTTCTCTAATTGCTGCTCTGTATATCTTCCTTTTCCTCTCTTTCATTTCCCTAAAGTTCTCTTTGTTTTTAATTGGTGACACCAGCCCAGCCATCTGGAAAGAGAAACAGGAGGGAGAGTTTTCAGAGGAACAAACTTTGGGTTCATCTTCCCATGCAGTTCTCACTGTACTACTCAACTTGCAGATGGGCATCTAAGACACAGAAGAGGCCAGCACAGACCCCAGTAGTGACATATCACCTGGCTTCCAGATGCCTACTCCCAGCTACATAGCAGGCAGCAGTGGGTGGCTCAGTTCATGTCTTTGGAAATTAATTTCCTATTATTTCCAGAATTATTTATTTCCCAGTTTGGGCATACGCACAGTGCATGCCCAAACCTGCATGGGTACAACAGATAGTTGTCATTCCCTAGTGCTGGCATTACCAGATCTTGCCTCCAACATGGGGTTTTCCATATCATGGCTTCAATCCCTGTGTTCCTTATTGACCAGGACACTGCTAGTTCTGTGTTTTCCACCTCCCCTCAGATGGATATTCATTGTCTACTGAGAACACCCATGTAGCCTCTTCTGCTCTTTTCTTGTCACTGCTGGAGGCTGATGCTACCCAGCCAGGGCACTGCAGGTACCCTGACACCGGCCAGTCCCACTGGCAACTGGTGACACTCTGGGTTCTGTGGAGAAGGCTGCTCCATACTCACTTCCACTTACCCTTGGGCATAAGTGGAAGTGAACTTGCATTCCACAATTCACAATGAGCCCCAGGCTGGGCATCGGGGGTGCACAGGGCACAGCACTCCAGCTGAGAAAAATGAGCTGTATCCACTCTTCTTAATGCAAAAGCTTCCAAATCCAGGTATGACTGAGGGACTGGCCTTACAACGGGATGACTTTTAGTGGGTTGAGCTCAAGGGTTTGGTCTGGCAGTATAAAGTCCCATGTGTCATCTTTCCAGGTACTTTTATGGTGCAGTGGATTCCAAGGAGGGAGGCTATATCCGTGAAAACATTCACAGACAATACTCTCCAAGGAGAAAAAGCAATTTGTAATTGCTAAATTATGTGCTCTTCAAAGGCAACAATATTCTCTGCAGCTAGGAAAAAGGCTCAGCTGGGCTGTGGACAGTGAACTTGGTATCCAGACATAAGGATGAAATTTGCTAATGACAGGAAAATGGCTCTCCTGTGTCCACAGTCCCATTTTTGTATTACACCGTGGGGGATGATTTACTTTCAATGCATGACAGGTCCCACAAAGGGAACGATGCTATTAACTTCTGAACCAAAATTAATATAATCATATAAATAAAACACACATTTTCCTGTCTGCACAGTGCATAAAGCTGAAAATTAATAATGTCTCACTCATTTTCTATTTTACATTTAAAAGACCCTGCAACCTACATGCTTTCTTCTTCCATCTTCTCTCTTTATACCCATCTCCGCACACAGAGTCAGAGTCAACAGATCAGTTTAAAAACTTAGAGCTACATTTTTTATAGCTAAATGTAAGGAGGTCTTGCACAGAATTAGTGTAATCAGTGATGATTCCAGGCAAATTAAACAAATAGAAGTTCCTTTTCAACCTTTCCAATTGCTTCCTGAGTGGATTATACTGATGTGAATTTTGAGTGTAGAGGTGGTCCAAGGACCAGCATTTCACTTGCTCTTCCAGGCCAGAAGAGCAGAGCAGCCTCTCAGTCTTCAGCAGATTTGCCTGCAGACAAAGAGAGAAAGAGAGATCTTCCAGGGTCCTTATTCCTATTACAGAGTAATTTTAAAAAGTTAAAATCAAGCAACCACTTCAGAGAAAATCTAATGTCTTAATGTCTCCAAAGCTGCCTCTGGAGATGCATGTTCAAAATGTTTATTTCTCATAATGATTGCAAATATTTACCAGTTATTCTTCTCTCTCAGTCTACTTCTTTAAAAAAGTATATGAAAATTGCATACATCCTGGCTAAACAATTTACTTTAAATATATGAGTTTTCTGTTTAAATCTTTACGGATATATCCTGGAAAAAAGCATGAACTCATTTACTAGCAGCATTCTTCAAGTTGTTTAACCTATTCACCTTTCAGATGGGCATCTAAGTTTGTTATCTGAAGGCAAAGAACTTTTTACTTTCTGAGAGAAGGACACTGGCACCTTGCCCTTCCTCATGCTCTGGGGAAAAACACACAGAGAAACTAATTCCCATTTGTATGGTATTCTCTGGCTTAAGTACCACACCTGGGGCCTTAACAAGTTACACTTGGATGTTTCCCTTTCAAACCAGCCTCCTGCAGTCAGATGAAAACATTGGACAATTTAAAGGTTCCTGGGAAGCCCTCTGCAAAACAATCAGATAATGCAGAAAACTGAATTTCAGGTCCTCTGCAAATTGGCCAAATTAAAATCTGTTAACCTTTTGAAAAGTACATGGAAAATTAAGAAGACCTAATGGCATCAGACTGCACTGAAAAGCTTTCCTTCCAGCATAGACTCAGGGAGATGTCAGGCACCTATTTCCACTGTTTAGATAACGCAGCCTAAAACAAATTAGGAAAGCAGAACATCCGGATAAGAGGTTTCAGTCTCTTTGAGGCTATTGATATTTTCCTTTTGAAGAGTTTTCGTTCAATTTACTGCAATCAGTACACAGAGATACTGCTTTACATTGCAAGTGACATCATGAGTGCACAGTACCACTCTGGTTGGTGTGGAGTAGTTCTGTGAATAACTTAGAGGTGGACTTAGAGTCCAACTTTCAAGTGTATTTTTTGGTGGGATTAACAACAACTATGAAAAAACTTATAAATTCTTTCAGTGAAAGTTTTTGAGTTTTCTTTTTTTCTAATAATGGAGTTATGATTTACAGTGTAATGAGCAGAGAATCTTTGCACTGTGCCTAATTAAAGCCAAAATTAGGGATTTTGCACAAAGCTTGCTCTGCTTTCCTCTGTCAGATGTGCCAGTCTGAATGCCTTGGGTGCAGCCCTCAGTGTTACTAGCAGCAAATACACTTGAAATAGCAGAGGGGAGAATTTTCCTTCCTGGATCAGGAAATAGTCATGGGTCACTGCTGTGAGTGTGTAATGAGCCATTTTGGTGTCATTGACTGGTTTCTGCTTATCACCATCTCAAATATCTGTCATAAAGTGTACCAGTCCACTTTTAACCCTCCCTACAGAGTGAGAACATCACCAGCACCATGTACTGCTTTGCCAGTCTTTAGGGAGAAGAAGTATTTATCTCAGCAAATCTTCATTATCTCTGCCCATACCCATGTGAGGAATGGGCCAATGAGACTAAAACACTCAGCAGTGGAGTTGTGCACAAAGTAAACGTCAGTGAAACTGTAACCTCCTTTGGTACTTTTTTTCCCCCTTTTTTCCCACCCCCCCATGCATCTTCCATGCAATTTCCACTGTCAAGTATTTAAATCCAAAATGCAAGCCACAGGAGCAGAGGCTCACTACTCATTTTTTTCAGCTCTACCTGTAGAACTCACCACCAAAATCCACTGTAAGTGAAAAAAGCCAAATCAGTTTTTCCTCACCTAGGCTGGCTGTGTTGGTCAGCAGTTACTGAGACTAGCCAGGCCATTTTAAGGTAAGCTACTCTAAATTAGGTGCTGTTTTAAGAATCTCGCTTGGCTTATTTTCTGTTATATTAACACTTCAACATACTCCATATGCTTACAAGATGGGTGTGAGAGAAGAAGAGAAACACAGCTGGCCCAGAGTGGGAAGAATGTAAGTTTAAACAACCTCACCCCTTCCCAAATGTCTTTCTGGCGGCACTTTGTGACTTTCTGGATATTTTCAGTTCTCGCTTTCCTTTACAAAAGCTCATCATACCCAATTTAATTTTTTATAATAAAAAAATGAACTGAGAATTGTTGCCAGCCCCTTTTACTGCTGCTGAAAGTGCACTGGTATTCAAGATTAAAAAAAGAAAGAAACGGCCTGTAAGAAGCCCTAAGAAGGGACACATTATCCATTATATTTAAATGTGAAGATGCTAAAAGTTGTAAAGGAAAGATGTTCTCCTTTATCTCCTGTTTTAAGAGTTCCTTTTGATCCTTTTTCTTGCAGCTATTTATTTGAAGACAAATGTTTTATTACTTAAAGCCTTGGACCTTTTCTTTTCTAGAGGATATAAAGAGCCAAATTTAGGCATATATTCCAGAAGTCATTGCAATAGTTTGCACAATTTCTTGCCATGCGATCTTAAATTACATGCCCCAGAAAGCATATCCTTCCATGGCTCATTGCTAATTTCTTCCTTGGCCTGAGACAGGCCAGCTTGCAGTTTCTGATGATGCTTTAATCCACCCAGCCCACGAAGCTGGAGGCACAGTGGGTGCCACGCTCAGGCAGGTTCAGCCGTGGTAACTTGGAGCCAGATTACAGCCAACAATTTTTGCCATACAACTCAGGTTGTTCCCAGTGGTGTCCCAGGAACCAGAGGAGAAGGGGATGTGGTGTCCCTCCAAGCTCAACCCATTGCAATAAATCCTAAGCATGCACCTAAGCAGATTTTATAGAGATTTAGGGTATGACGTGTGCTTTCTGGGATCCCATCAGCTCAGCTTTCACTGGATATGCCCAGGGGCTCTTGACCTTGGCTCCTTTTTGACTAGGGGTAGAAACATAAGATGCAGGACCTCCCCAAAGCCACCAATTAATGGCTCAGTAAACTCTGCAGGTCTGCAACTCTCCATCTTCTTTTCACATGAATAGTAATATCACTGACAATCATGATGTTTAAGTACCCATATTTAATTTTTGTTTTTGCTGCACTGCAGGAGATCATTTACCTTTCCAAGCTGGCTGCTGACTCCTATGGGTATCTCTCACTCAGATATTGTTGAGTCCTGTTTCTGTGTTTTCTTGACATTTGTGCAAATGGAAGAGTCTTGCTCTCCTTTCACAAGCTGAGATGGTGTGGAGCAGAAGAAGACAGACACTGCACTGAAATCTATTTCTTTTAAAACATTAAAGCACCCTTTCCTCACCTTGGTTTTGTCTCTGCTGGCTGACCTTTCCATGCTGCAATGCAGCAAGAGCGGTGCAGGATTCAATCACAGGTTGTAGCCTGTCCTCCCATGTCTTGGTAAATATTCAGACTTCTTGTCTCCAGTTCTGCTGCCCCTCTTCTACGTGTGCAGGGTAGAAGGTGTTAATTCTGGATTCCTTCAAGCATTGTTCAACCAAGGAGACTGTAAAACAAGTGTGAAACAATTTTTATATATCCAGAATGGAGCAAACCTTCCTCAGAGATGAATTTCACCGGGATAACTTGCAGTTTAAAACAAAGATCAGCTCTTTATCTGGGCTTGGGTCCAGCCCAGAGGCATTCCCCTTTTGAATGCAAAGGGTCTGGCATGCACCTGAAACCTGGTATTTTCTATCAAGATGGGGTTTCAGGAAATAACTCTGGAGACCACTTCTTGCCCTCAGTAACTCCCTATGCTTGTTACAGGGTTTCATCTTTGGGTGAAGGCTAGGAAGGATTATGGACAACTTGAAACACTGAAGTCAGAAGTGCCTCAGGCACCAATTTTCCCCTCCAACTAATCCATCATTCCTGCTGTGATTTCAGGAAAGTGATATAGTAACCTGTCTCCTTAGAAGAAAGGATGGCCCACTGCTGTCTTTTATATTCTGTTGAATTATAACACTTTCCTTTTTCATCTGGCCTTTCATCACAGACCTAAGTGTTTTTCTTTCTGTGTATACAACTGTGCTGTTTCTCATTCATTATCCACACAGGGATGGACACACTGATCCCATATGCAATCCTTCCTCTCTGCTCCCATAGGACTTTCTGGGGAGTGAAGTTTTTCTAATTTGGAACAGATTCCCAATTCCTTACCAGAACCTTATCATCAAATGCATCAGATCTTACCACAGAGAGGAATTTCATGCAAAAAAATTCTGCCTTCCCCCTCAATTCCACAACATCACACAATCTTCCAGCACTGTGCTCAAGAGTCAGAGACAGCTTAGTGAAGCATGGGAGGTCAGTTCTTCTCGTCCTTCATGTTGCATGTGGTCAAAAAAATCCCATCAAAATCTAGGTAGGGGTGCAATTTCAGTAGCTTTAATGTGTGGTTTTACTGTGCACAGGTAAGTTTCTACCCTGATTAAGAGGTATCAAATATCTCACATTCTGAGACCACGTTTAAAGATATTGTCATATATGGTAGGATATCAGATATGGTAAGATTTTATGGGTAATTCATTAAAGATTTGATTTAAATGTGTCCTACTCCTTGGTCAAGCAAGGAGTAATGAATCTTTTATCATACATTATCATATTGTGTAATCTCAAGAGGAAAGCAAAGGCATGGGGGAATGAAGCATTTTTTCATTCAGAATGTACAAAACAGATTTACTTGTGAGACAACAAGATTACAGTGAACTTGCAGGTATGTCAGATGGATTTTCTGAGTTCTGGAAGTTGTTGGCAAGGTGCCCTGCAGTCAGCTGGCTCCCTGTCTCTCATTAAATCTACAGTTTTGCTGTTGATCCTTTGAGGCTCCATTAAATTCAGAGGAGTGCCTGTCCCAGCCCCTGTGTGAAAGTGCTCGGTGAGGATTCCTCAGCAGGGTGAGACCTCCTGAAGTCACAGAGTCAATGAAAACAGAGCCAAAATCATGAAAAACGACACAGCAGAAAGCATCACCAAGAACTTCTCTCTCAGTTTGTGCCCCTCTGCACTCCATTTCCCTCTCACAGGATGCTACCTCCAGTCTGTTGTGTAAAGCATGCACAGAAATGGGTCAGGGGGATAAAATACAGAAGTATTTAAAGTACTTTAAAATATACTTTAAAATACAAGTATATGTGTGATGCTTCAGCAGTTTTTCTGAGGCATGCATCTATTCCCCAACTTATTTAATCAATCCTGCCAATAAATAGGCCTAATGAGGTCACCATTCCTATATTTTATTTATTTGAGGAACAGGCATCAGTAAAGAATGTGGTTTCAATTTGGAAATGTCTCTCTGTTCTTCTCAGTTTCAGTTGCTGAACAGTAGAGACCTGGCATGGATTGCACTTCACCTAACTCATATAATGCAGCTACCTCCACATGGGCTGGTTGCAATCAACTCTGGTGCTGTTCGTGACTTATTTTGCATAACTCTTTTCTTTCTTAGACTACAAAGGGAGCCCAAACTATCAGGGCTGAAGAAATATGAGTTCTACACTCCTCAGCTTAGTGGGTGACAAACTCCACACCTTCAGCCTGGAGCTCAAGTCCTGAATTTCGCTGCCCAGGGCAAATGAATTTGGCAGGAACAGAAACAGGCCATGATCTTTTGAGTCAGCATCTTCATATACTGGACCAACCCTTCTTCTACTACTGGCACTCAATTATTTTGTTTGGGCACAAAGACATTTTCTTCTCCCTTTGCAACTGTTGATACATAACACTGCAATAACTTCTTCTGTTCCCTTCTCACTGTCTCATCCCCAGATGCTTATACCATGAGTTAAATCTCTATTTTTAAAGACCATTTCATGTGCTACCATTTATTTACATTCCTAAAGTTCTGTTGTAGAATAGGTTTGTGTGTTTTGCACTGTTATGGGTACTTTTCTTACTCCTCTCTTCTGTAAAAACCTCTTGAAAGTTTTGCTTGTCCAACAGCCTTGCTGATAACTCTGGGATTTTATAAATTGAACTCCCATACTCAGTAAAGACTCACATATCATGTCTAGAGCTGCGTGTCTGTGGCATATTCTTTAATGCTTTCCTGCACCTGTTAGATTCTCATGAGAAAAATGAATTTTTCATATGATGCATTCTTCTGGTGGATACAATAGGTTTCAGTTTGTGCAATGATCCTATCAATTTCTGTGCAGCTGTGAGCAAGATCAAGATGTAACTGAAGATATACAGGAGATTTGCAACAACGACAATAAAAATAAGAATTATTTTTCAATTAAGAATATTTGCAAGCAAAAAATTCTTGGCACTCTTCAGCACCTCTGTTGTTCTTCCAAATATACAAAGGAAAAAAATCCAATTGAAAATGGTACAAGGATCCCACAAAACAAAAAGCTCAATTCAGGATTCAATTTCATGCTGTCTGGCCTCATTAGCTGTGCTCCGTACGTTGTCCTCATCAGATACTGGCAGGTACATTTCATGGGAAAACAAAAGTCCCTTGTATCTGCACTTTAAATGATTTTTATTTTTAGATGGCTTTAAGGAAGAGGAATGAGACCCTGCTGTTTAAAATGTGTGATCCAGATCCCTGTCCAAGACCTTCTGGCATTTCTGTGCTCTAGCAGGTAAAGGTGCAGGCACCAAGCTGATGGAAGCTGCAGAGGTTCTCCTCCAAGACTCCTGACTGCCTGAGAGGATGCAGAGGGACAGGGGCAGGGGGCAAGGTGTTTATTTATTGCACCCCAGTATACTTTTGGCATCATTGCTTGCTCCCAAATGAGTGAGTTCAGCTGCACATGGCAAGTCTGGATTTGGAGCCCCACAGAATGGAGATTTCTGTTCATCCACACTGCAGGAATATCTGCCAAGGTTTCTCCCAATGCTCTGCAAACCAGACTTGCTTCTGGCTGACAGAAACCCCCTCCTTCTCTGCTATGAGGACATCTCACAGAAAGCCTGTCCAGTCAGACAGTGCAGCAGCAGCACAGGAGCATTTTGCCATCTGTTGTGCTTTGCCAGCTGAGCTGCTCAGACTGTCTCTGGGAACAGGTGCCTTTTGCCAGCCCTATCTGCTGCTTCCATCCTCAGCTTGCCTTGGCAGGATGATGAGCAGGGAGGTACAGACCTGCTGGGACCTCTTCTTCTCCCCCTGAGGACCACAAGTGTGTGCACTCCTGGCACCCTCCAGGTGTGGACCACATGGTCCCAGCCCACGCGTTTCATCTTCGGTGGCCCCAGTCTCATCTTCCTGAAGAAATACAGCTATTTTCAAAAGAGAGGGGACTCCTCCTATGGAACTGGCCCAATATTCATCAGTCAGAAGATGGGGATTTTCAAAATAGGTATATAGACAAGCTAACCTCACCATTTTGCCCCATTCAGAGATGTGAATCCTCTTTGCTCCCTTCTGTCACCTTCTGTTTACTGTCCCATCTCCTTGGTCCCTCTTAAATTATGCAAGGATGATTTAAAATCATGCCAGAGGGCCATGAAATTAATTTCCTCATGCAGCAGATTTCAGGATTTTTAGCAATGACATCAGAGGCCATCTGGAAAGGCCAGCAGCAGCCACATATCATCCCAGAACACACACATACCCAACACCTCCTTCCCATGTGGAAAAACGCAATCAAGTCCTCCTGGCTCAATGGAGCTGTAAATGTCCTTTAAAGCTGTCACTTTAATGTCCTCCTTGGAAGATGCAGAATGAGGAGGTAGGTTTTTTTTTGCCTTCTGGCTCTTTATATTATAAACCAGAGGAATTCAAAGTACTCCATGGGTTTGTTACAGGAGTTCTTTGAAAATATTGTGTTCTGGCAGAGGTAGCAATAAAATTTTGAACTGTGTTTCCTTCTGACATTCAGGAGAGTCAGAAGTCAACCTGGCTGTGAGCAGCAGAGACAAGATAAATTTTTTGTGGCAGTAGACTAACAAAGTCAGGCATGCTCTGTAGGGAAAGCTTTATTCTCTCAAAGCACGTGTAGGGAAGGTGTAAAAATCAGATTTTCCATCCCAGGGCAGAGCTTCATGCTGGGAGGACAGGACTACAGTGCCTGCTGCCTGTGGAATATTGTCAAATCTGTAAAAAAGCTTACTGCACAATTGTAGAGTGGTTATCCATCCTCACAATCACATAATACCTCCAAAAGTGTGTCAGCAAAACCAGGGGTTGTCAAACACAGTCTTGCTGTACCCCAGGGCACCAGCACTTTAAGCAGCTTTCCTGACCACTGGAACTACAATGGTTTATTATACTGAGTTAAATAGAAAACTGCATGGGATGAGGAGAACAGCACAAGGGGATAAATAGCAAACATAACACATGGAACAACCAGCAAGCACAACATGGAAATCATCAAATCAGAAAGGTGCTGTAATGGGAAAACCAGGTATTTTGATGTTGACAACTTCAGACAAGCATTCTTTTCAGTTCAATTATTGCCTCCATACATAAGGAAGTTACACAACATTCATTTTTGTATTTTTTGCACTTTAATACTTTTTCCTCCACTGGATATTTATTTTTCAGTCCAGATTTTTCTTTCTTTTTCCTTTAATTTCTTTTTCCTCTACAGTTCATTTTAGCATAATGGCATGCTTGACTGGTGTACCTGGCAGACATGAAACATTCCAGGTCTGTATTTATGAAAGCAATAGATGAACTGGTTTTCCTGCTCAATAGTTTCCTTGCATTTTATTTAATTTCTGAGAATGCAGTAAAAGACATAACCAGCTTTTGCATTTTGATTTTTGTAGATTTGTCTTTTGTAAACCTTTTTGCCTAATAATTTCTCACTCCTTCTTTTCTTGGTTTGATCTGCAGTCAGCTCCATTGTCTTCTCTTCCAAGTCTGTAGTAACCATCATATGACTTCTCTTGTTCTTGTTTCTTGCTCTGATTTTGTTTTCTTATTCATCCTGAATTTGAGTTTCATCCTCGTACTTGCTAGCCCAACAAAAGACTTGGACTTAAAGGACCCTGAACACAATGTCTCCACTTGAAAAGCATGTCACAGAAAGTGCTCAGAAGATCTGATCCCAAACATGCATGTGGTGTTTTCTGTACATAAGTAATTCTTTGGTTTGCTGCTGATTACTGTACTTATTTTCCTTTAAATAGTTTTGCATCTCAGCCACTGCAACCTCCCTTCTGCATCCATTAGAATTCTATTACTGTGGTTTTTACTCAGTTATTGCAATTTCAATTTTCCCTTTTTTTTTTTTTTTTTGTGGTCAGTTGCTGTTTCACTTTTGTCTGGTTGTCTGGGCAGAAAAAGAGGTTTTGTGCTGACAATGTTGATTGATCAGTATGGCCACATGTTGGGCTAATTTTAGAGGGAAAAAACCCCTAAGTCTTGAAACAGTTTATACATGGAAAACGAACATATGAAAGCATTGTAACTCTAATTAATATTAAGGTGACCATTCTTAAAAGCAAATAATTATTCAGTGCGAAGGACTGATGAAATTAAAATAATTGTGAAATTTTCCGCAGTCCTTATAAAACTTTGGTTCTGGTTGTTTTAAAATGGTTCTGGTAAAGCAGACTGGAAAATGAAGGAATGTATACAGACCATGTAATTATCTGTGAAAAGGGAGAACAGTGAGACTGCTATTTCCACAGACTGATTTCTTAAGAAACCTTCCTTAGAAGAAATTGGAAATGAGTTTTCAGGACTCAGTCAACTTAAAAATTACAAGCAAACACAATGAAGATTCCAGAATGCAAAACCTATTTAGGCAAGTAGCCCCATAAACGCCAGACAGAAAGGGCAAGCAATACTTATAGACTTTTAAAACATAAAGTTTATCTCCAATTCAAGTGAGATTTCAATGTTTACAGGGGAATTATATTTAGGTTTGGCTATTGCAGGTCCACCAAAACTGTGGAACACTTTGACTTGCATGCGCTGCTGTGACCTCTGTCATTGTTAAATTGGACTGGTACATCAAGGGGAATGGTTTGGAAGCAGACGGACAATTGCAACTTCTCCAAACAGACTTTTTCCACAAGGATGTTTTATGGTCCTTTTCTTGTAATACCTCTCATTCTGTTCATCCAAAAGCTCAGCTATGGGCTGTGTGTCACCATCAAGTGCAGAACACATGGAGGACAGCAGCATACTTTCAGTCTTTCTTACATACAACATCCAAGAAGGGATTAGGAGATTCCCAACAGAGCAGAAGTGCTGGTAATCTTTTTCTACCTCTTCTATTTCATTGCATGATCCCCTAGGTGCTAGTGAGAGTAAAGCCCCAGGAGGAGGATAAGTGAGCACGGGAAGGCATAAACTATAATGTGCAAAATTTTTGTTTTTATCATGGAAAACAATGGGAAAATTCTTATTTTGAAAGCCCTTCTATGGGAAATGAATGTAATAACAAGAAGTTAATGTAATAACAAGAATGTAATAACAAGAAAACTTATATAGGGCAGAAGTTTCAGTGCAATCTGAAAAACTCCAATTATTTAAATCACTGCAAGCTGATGGGTCTTTCAAAGGGCTTAGAAGGAAAGAAAATATAAAATTTCACAGGTATTTCTAAGAATGAGAGGTTGTGCAGAAGTTTAGCAATTGTTTGTGGAGCCTAGAAATCCTCTTCTGTGTTAATTTGTTCAGCTTTTGAAAGGGGACAAGAAAGAGCTGGGGAATTGGAGATGACTCCCCTATATCTGTACTAAAGAGAGATAGAGACTTTCTCCTTAGAAGCAGATAAGAGCACTCCTCCTTTATTTTTTTTCCCTAGGGAAAGGTGAGTTCCAGTAAGCAGAACATCTTTTGCAGCATTCCTATAATATTTGAGCATGTCAGCATCACCTTTTCAGCACCTTGATTCTTACTGCAGTGCTTCAGTGAAAACGACCCTTACGTATGCCAGGATAAATGACAACTTTTAGCATCATAGGCAAGAACAAACCATAATCAGATTTGACATCAAAAAGCTCTGTTACACACATCTTCACAACATCACATACCTTCAAAACACAGGTTGCAGAAGACCATTCCTGACTGCCTTTTCATCTATTTCACTTCTCCAGACAGGATTTCCACAGATGCTTATAAAGGGCCTTCAGACTGTCCATATTTCTTTAGTGGTGCTGCAGGAACCAATTCATGTCCAGAGACATGGTGAGCCATCAAACCTTGTGCAGTGTCAAATAAGGGAGCAAAGATGCAACCTCCACACTAACATTACCTAACTTGCTCTTTAATGTTTAATAAATGATGTTTAGTAACATAACCTAAACTGCCATTTCAGAGAGTGTTGCGGGGTTTTAAAACCTTGGCGTTGTTATCAATGATCCATTGAGAATGCAATTTTTGACATTATTTTTTTTATTATTCCAAGTACTAAAGTTATTAATGGAAGTATATAAAGGAAATAAATGTAACCACGTACCACAGGCTTTTCAAATAAAAATCATTTCAATAAAAAGTAAATATATAAATAAAAATCACTTATTAACACCAATGTCCTTTAAAGCAAGTGTGGTGAATTATGCAGGAAATCCAAAGGGGAGAGGGTGCCTGGGCATTGTGTGCCAGAATGTTCTCACCGGGTGCATTATATGCCGGGAGTACAAACAACTGAAATTCATCAAATATTTCTTGTTGAAGACTGGAATTTACAAATAAAAATATTTTGGTGTGACTCACAGGATGTTATTTCACAAATGCACATGCACGTGTTCATACCAAAACTTTCTTTTGTAGCGTTATTGAGAATATCTGCTAAGGGAGAGACAAAAGTGGTCTTTACACTCTGTAACTACTGGTTTCTGCTGTTGTCCTGCTCTTATTTTTGTCATCATTTTTGGCATCCTAGATCAATTTGTGACCATAAGCCTGTTTAAGCACTAACACTTCCCTGCAAGACTTGTATTTCTCATCCGCACCCTTCTGCAAACCTTTTTTCCCGTTTGCACTATGACACCTGGTACCTATAGGTAGAGAAGAGAAATACCAGGTACAGCCACCTGCCCTCTCCAGTCATGTACCAGTCACCAGGCTGGTCCTGCTGCCTCACACCTTTCTCTTCTGAGCTCAGAGAAGGTCCCTGCAAGAGCTGTTTCTTGGCCCTGGAGATCTGTGACTTGACATGGTTTTTTTGCTCCAACATAGAGTGGAAGCACAGAAAAGGCCCTTAACTCAAAATCTGTGGTAACGTTAAGATGTTCAAATGAATAAACAAAAGAATTTCCGCAAAAAGGAGTGCAAGTGGTTTTATTCCAGCTTTGGGGGTATCTCTGAACACACTGAACAGTAGAGCTGACTTTTATTTCCTAGTGTCTGCACACAAAAACAAATTGATAGCGGAAAAAAAGACATTCTTTAAAAAATCAACTCCTTTGCAACTTAATAGGACTCTGATCACCCATGTAAAATGAGTCACGTTTTATTGCAATCTTCTCTAACCCTGACCTCCTTCACTCAGACACACCTCACGGAAAGAGAGGTGGAAGCACAATTTCAAGGGCAAGAAGCAGGTAATAATATTAAATGGCCACGGTGGGACTGCAGCAATGGATTGAGCAGATTGGGTTTGCCCAGTGCACCAAAATGCCCATTCAGTCCTCACTTCTTTACAGGCTGCCTTTCCAGTCCCTCTGTGCTATATTTCATGGTCAAATTCAGGTGATGACATGGACAATTTAGTGTCTGAGTTCTTTCTAACCCAGGACATGGTGTTGTAATTACACGCTCCGGCGCAGGCCTGCATTCCAAGATAACAAACAACCTTGTAAAAGAGGGGGAAAAATCCTTTAATAGAGTGCAGTTCCCTTCTCCACGGGCTGAGAGAGCTGAACAGCAAAGGAAATTCCTCTGCATCACTGTGTACCTGGAAGCACCAAACGGAATGAGCCCAAGTCATGCCAGAATTTCCTCACCAGGAGCTAATGGCCACTAAAAGCACGGTTTCTTCCTTTGTCCTGAGTGCTTTGCTGCAGGCTTGATGCAGATGCAGTTTTCATAAGCAGCTCTTTCCCAGATACATTCCCTCTGACAACTCCACTTCAGTCTCTGGTCTTGCTCGAAACACTCCTCACTGAGCATCAGAGGCTGGATCCATAAAGCAGTTTTCACGCAGGCAAATTATCTCCCAGCACACACTCAATAAATCTACACCCAAATCATCTGCATTTCCATGCTTTGGCCTCAAGACAGTCATAAAGGTCTGCAGGTTAAGACTGCAAAGTGCTGTGGGATGCAAATTACAGAAAAAAAATAGCTGTGTATCAGAAGGCAGAAGAAAAGGGAAGGTAGAAGATCACACACAGTTTTTTAAAAAAAATGTAATTAATGGAGGTTTGATAGGGGCAAGATGAGTCTTGTAGGTAGCAATATTATTACATGGCTGCTTGGAAAATTTACCATTTTTTTAAAGCTGGGATCAGCTCTAATATTCACTAAAAATGTGAGAGTTGTTGCCAGATGTATTTGTTAAAAAAACAAAGTTATCACTGTCTCAGCCACAGGTTAGATCTCTTTTTGGGTCCTTCACCTCTTAGTCTTTTGTCCAAGTGTGAAACAACAAATAATTTCCACTTCTGGACTGGGTTGTTGAAGTTTGTTTTTCTGCCATTTGCCTTTTAACAGCCCTTGGGTATTTGCATTCTTTAATCTGAGCCTCTTCTTACTTCCCTTTTTTATTTTTTTCTTTATTGTGTACTTATAGGTATGAATGCGTTCTCAGCAAACATCCCAAAAATCGAGACAGTGTTCATGTATGGAGAAGACATTTCCTTTTCCCTTATACTTTTCCAAGCTCTGTCATGAACAGATGTTATTTTTATCTTCAGGCCAACTGGAACAACAGTTCTAAGAAGTATGAATCTTATTATTCATCTCAGCACGGTGTTAATGCAGGATTGATCTATACATAGGCTGAAACTAAAAAAAGACCAGTCCTATAAATCATACCTGCAGTTCAAGTGTGTAGATGAATATTTTGGTGGCTCATCCACATATTAACCTGATTTTGTTAGTAAATCATGACCAGAATAGGTAACAGACAAATCTCTACCCAGTGTTTCTGGTGCAAATCTGGTGGAGATTTGTTTAACAGAGAAAGGCCACTCTGAATGGAAAAACACAACGTTGTCGCACCAACATTCACTGGTAAGCTCAGATTTAAACCCCAGTTGCCATTTTGCTTCCAGTGTGGATGCACTGATGCCCTCCAATACCTGAAGATAACAGTTTTGATGTCACTAAAATTAACCTTTTCATTCCTGCTCCCAGGCCCCCATTACTGACTCACTGTGCATCACTCCATTGCCACATATAAACAGGCACAGGAACACACAATGCCTTACATCTCTCCTTGTGTTTCTCCACAAAGAGCCAAACTCATCAGAACTCTGTCTGGGGTAAGTCCTCAGGTATCACCCCAAGCTGGAAGGGTTGTTCTGGTGCTCCAAAAGATGCACCTTCCTGGAGCCACCTCTTCTCCCCAGGCAGCTCCCAGAGAGAAACAAAGACCTTGGATGTTTCTCACACTCTTCCCGTAAACCTGTCTCCCTCTCTGCTGTACAGAAAGTGATGGGAGAGGAAGACTGTATTTTGCGTGCAGGAAAGATCAAGGTAGTTGTGGGCAGAGACTGAAGGAGGAAAATAAAGGGAATGGTTGTTAACCAGAAGATCTGAAATAAGGCAACAGAGCAGCTGGACTGCTCTGTTGAGGCAGAGGATGAGAGAAGCAGAGACCAGACAAGAAGGAAAGTAGTTTGGGAATGCATGGCCCACAGGAAGGTGAGGGTAGGGATGAAAAGAAAATTAATTTCCAGGTGAAGATAGAGTAGAGAGGGAATGAAGATGAAGTAGGGGAAGAATTAAACTTGTGATGGCAAAATGCTGGCCCTAGCAGAGAACTGGCACTGCACCAGTGGTGATTAATTACAGTGCCTTTTTTTTTCATCACAGGCTTGTTCCTTTTGGAATACAACAATACATGGTTTCATTATACGCAGACTCTGAGAACAAATTTTTAAAAAATGCCCCTCATCCACATTACTGCAAATATGGCTTCAGCACTCTGTGCAAGACCTGCTGTATTTTATGGGTGCTGAGCCTCAAAATCTGGCTTTATACATGGCAGGATGTTTTTTAAAGGCCAGCAGAGTGAAACCACTAGTGATGTAAACAACAATGTTTACAATATTTATTATGTGATTGAGCACGTTGCATAAACACACCCAAGCTCTGTGCACAAGCAATCACTGACATATTTACACTGTGGCACTGGAGTCCAAATGCAAATGTGTACAATAAAGCAGCAAACTGAGACTTTCAGGCACGAGGGAACAATCAAATGCTGTGTGATGAAACATAATTGGAAGCCATTACATCTTCTGGATTCTGAAAGCAGATTTTTTTTAAAAAATATTTTAGAGTAAAATGTTCTTTTAAAAGACATCATAAAAATTTGTTTTCGAATGAAAAAGGGGGAGAAAAAAGGATCCCTCCCTTTTGAAATGACAGACGTTCCTAGGAGCTGCATCACTACAGAAGTTTCCGGTGACAGCAAATAATATTGTATTGGCAAGGTCTTAGTGGCAGGTTGCATTGCACGTCCAGAACTGCTGTCTGATGGTGATTTCACAGGGGGAATGAGCATCTCTTATGCCAAGCCATTATCTTAAGCCTATGATAACAAAACTGAAATGACTGAATACAAAATGCATGCTAAACAGTAGGGATAAAGTTAAAGAATCCAGCTGGATGATGACCTTGCAATTCAGCTAGCAGAGGATTTAGATAAATGCGACTGTTTTTTCATTTGTTTCAATGAGATCATTGATACAAGGTTTGTAACACAGCTACGCACATGCACAGAGTGCCATAGCAATATACGTGTAGCTGCCAGATGCTGAAATAAAAAATGTACCAGTGATGTTGCCTCGCTTCAAGAGCCAGCTGAAGGTTGGGATGCGTCTACAGACCAGGAGTGAAGGAGGTATTTATGTATTAAAGGTTATCAATGGTCATGAGATGTGATTAATACAAAAAATTGATTTGATACCAGCTTGTGGCATTGCATGTTACAATGTACAAAGAAGCATTGGGGATGAACAAGAATTTGAAAAAGGGAGACATGATAGTAAGACTTTAACCAAAGTTGTGTTGATTCATGTCATAGTTGAGATGGTCGCAATACAAAGCAGCACTCCATTTTCAGAAGTCTTCAAACCCATTTTTATTATAGCTTGCATGCTTTTTATACAGTCTTACAAAACTGCTAAGTTTACACTTTACTCATTGGTCACAAGAGACAAACAAAGTGCTTATTGGGATGGACAGTTGCAAGTTTCTCTTATTTATCCTTCTTTCTTTCTTGGCTTTTATGTCAATTATGGTAGAAAATTCTTTCGGGAGTAAACATGGGTCCTCTTATCAAACTTCCCTCTGGTTTACAGAAATCACTGTAAAACCTCTTCCACAGATTCACATAGGTTGACTTTTCACTTAGGGTGAAGAGGATGGGTAACATCTTCACCTAGGACCACTTATGTGAAGATGCTCCTACAAAAAGAAGGCACTTAACAAGTAAGGTCATTGATTTGCAACAGCAAGCAACACCTTTGCTAAGGGTTTGAAGAAAACAAACCCATTTCTGGATGAAGAAGTAAACAAGGGACACAGATCCAAGAAAAACAAAAAACAATTATTATCAAGATCTATCCTTATCTTCCTTCTTCCATAGACTCTTTTTGCTCATTTTCAGACTTTGTCCTTTGCTTATCCAGCTAAATAATCTGAAGTAAAAGAAAGAGAATGAAGTTCCTGCCCTTCTTCTTTGTACTGAAAACTTCCTCATCTTGATGCAACCAGAGGAGTCTCTTTTTTCACTGGCCTAGCCTCCCCAGACTTCTCCCCACTGAAAAACAACATCACTAAAGATAAGTTCCAGGTCCATGGTTTTGGCCACTAACCAGTGACGTGCAGCCTGAGTCTTGTGAAGAGCCCTCCCACTCCTGCCAAATGTTCTCCATGTCAGCTGTGGGTCTGTGACGTGCAGGCTAATCCCAAATCATGAGCCTCCCTCCATCAAGTAACTCATTTTTAATCCCTCATGACTCTCAGAGACACTGTAAATCCCCCACACCCAGCATTTCTTGGCTGTAAGAAAAGCGAGCATCAGCCTCTCCCTAACATGCCCATGCTGAGGGAGTAATGCAGCCTGTGCAACACTTTAAGGGTCTGTTTGCCCAACTTAAAGGACAGAAAAATGTCAATTACAGGAAGCCTGTTACAAGAAGTAATCGCTATAAAGCTGTGGCCACCAAGAGACCCCACTCCTTTCTTGATACGTTCCCACATTTTCCCAATGCCTGCTAGTTCCTAAAATGCAAGATGGCCTCTTAAATGCACTCAAACTCTCCTTCTCTGACTTTGCAACATTTTTAGCTAATTTTAAAATAAATGCCCTAAGCATCTTTTTCTAGATCCATCAGTATTTATTACCCCACAGGAAGCTCTGTCAGATCGAGACTCATTACTCCCTTGTCCCAGGGGCAAAAAGTACATGAAATACAAAACCAAAACAACCCCAGTAAAAATTCTCTCTCAAGAAACCTTTCTTCAGTGAACGTGGTCACAGGAAGCAGGTTGAGAATAGCCCAACAGCAGTATCAACAGGCCCTTCTGCAATTTTAGAAAGCCATTCTCTTGAATAGAAAGTGGAAGGTGTTGGTGGGTGGAGTGACCTTGCTGCTCAGGACTGACAGGGCATGAGTCTTATGAGGAGCAGCTGAGGGAAACGGGGGTGCTCAGCCTGGAGAGAAGGAGGCTCAAGGGAGACCTTAGTGCTCTCTACAACTCCCTGAAAGAAGGCTGCTGCAGCAAAATGGGGGTCGGTCTCTTCTCCCAAGTAACCAGGGACAGGACAAGAGGAAATGCCCTCAAGTTGCACCAAGGGAGGTTTAGGCTGGATATTAGGAAAAATTTCTTCATATAAAGGGTTATCAAGCACTGGAACAGGCTTCCCAGGCAAGTGGTTGAGTTGCCATGCCTGAAAGTATTTGAAAAATGTAGATGTGGCCCTTGGGGACATGGTTTACTGGCGGACTTGGCACTGCTAGGTTGGACTTGATGGTCTCAAAGGTTTCTTCCAGCCTAAATTCTGTGATTCTATAATTACTGCATTAAGGATTCTGACCAAATATATCTTGATAAATTAAGGTGAATAATTTTTTAAATGAAGTCTCTGGAGGAACTCCCCAATGGTGAGCTCTAGTCTCCAGGCTGCAGTTTTTGTACTTTCCACACAAAGCATCAATGAATTATTGCAGAACCAGCACACAACCCCAGTAATAATAATAACAATGATGTATAGTTTCTTGTGTGTTGGTCTGAAAGAGGCTTGGGACTCTTTAGCAGAGGCTTGTGGAAGCCAGATACTGCCAGTGGAGGGGAGAGATGATCCCCTGCCATGCCAAAACACCACAAAGATGAGCAGAGAATATTTCTGTACAATTTTGTTGGGGTTTTTTTCCCCTTTTAAAAAAAATTATTTTCTGAGCTGAACTCTGCCTGCAAGAAGATCTGTCAGCTTCCTTCAGTTTTCTGAGGCTTTAATGAACCTGATGTTTTGTGGGTACCTTAACTTGTGGTATCATCTGGATCTCTGGCCTGGTGTATTACACAGCTCTTAATGATGCTGTGTAACCACTGCGAAACATCTGGGCTGCAAAGCAGCAGTCTCTGCTCTCACCAGATAAGAAATTGCTCTGCATTAAGATGAATGTTATTCTTTCATTTTCTCTCTCACTGACTTCTCTAAGGAATTTCCCTGACCCCTCTCCTGCTTCTCTTCTTCCTTTCAGTGTTTAAAGGCAAGAGACTAACCCTGACTTACCTCCACTCCTATCATGGACCAACCTTTCTGTGGATCCACACCTCCCTTCATCTGCAGTCCCACTCATGAGGGATCCCTACTCACCCTTTGTCTGAAAAAGGACACACATCCTTCATCTGAACTTCTCACCAAACGGGCTGCAGCCCAAGGCACCATCCCACACAGGGATAGGCAGGTAACACTACACATTGCCATTGCTTTTTTGACATAGAAATCCTAAGCAATATTTATTTTTTGCTTGGATTCTCTCTCTGCATATTTTGCTCTGCATAACTTTGCTATATATATTGATAATTTACTTTCATACAACAAAATAAATCAAAATTTTTCTCTTTTGCACAACATGATGAAACTTTCCCTTGGAAAAGAAAGACTGTGTTCTGAAGAGATATTTATTCTACACTTTGTCTTCCCCTTAAGGAACTTATTAACATGGGTCACTTTTTTTCCTTTCTTTTTCTTTTCTTTCCTTTTCTTCCTCTATTTTCTTATTACAATTTGCATATTTGTTTTGTAATTCTGCTTTGTGGGCTGCTTTGCTTATTTAAGAGTGATTCCATAAATTAACTTAGATTCTCCTTACTTCCCCTTAGCTGCCTTGTTTATGGCACACGTGTTTCTCATAAAAAACCATACTGGCAGTGCTTTGTTAGGGTTGGTTCTAGCTGGTTCCTGTGTGTTGAGAAATGAAAAAAATAAAGGTGAAGAACCAGGCTTGTGGTGGAAGAAGGTAGGGTGTTTGGAGAAGCATTTTCCCACCATCCTCGCTGCTGTGCAGTTACCCTGGCATTCTGCCAGCAGATTTTGTGTCCAAATTTGTCAAATTGTCAAATTTCGCGTCCACGTTTGAAAACGTGGCCAGCTTGCGAGGAGTGGTCAGGAAGATGGAGGTGTAATGGGGAGGGCCAGCCTCTTCCATTAGTTTCTGCCACCGGCCATGCCAGATGAAAGACCCCGGTTCAGGACACAGTTTGATGTATCTGCAGGGGGAGCTGAAATTCAAGCAGAGGAAGACACTTCCCGAGGCAGCCAGGCGCAGGTCTGCAGCCTGGAAACAGAAAACAGGTGTCAGATGATATTGATTCCTTGATGTCCCTCTCTTGCCCGTGTTTTCTCCCCATCTGAGCTCCATTCACATTAGGACAGGGCTGTGTAATCTGTCTTCCATATGTTCTGAGGGGAAACTGTCTCTTCAATGGCAAAACCATATCAATTGTTCCCTGCCAGACCCCTCCCTGTGGCCTGTGATGAATGGCCCCAGCATGCAGCCTGCTCTGGGAGAGATGCACTTTGCTCACTGGAGATTGCAGCCTTTCCCCAAACCTTTCAGCAAGCTTTAACAAGTTCATATTTCTTAACCAGACCTTGCTTGCAGAACTCTGTCAGAAGTGGATAAATCAGGCTGGAGAGTTACAAAGAGGCATTATCTTGTCACGTGGGCTAAGTTCCTGGTAGGTACTTGGGATCCTGACTACCACTCCCACTGCAATCCATAGCAGAGGTCCAGTAAGTGCTTTTGCACCCTGGGCCTTAGGGGCCAAAGCAGATTTTTTATGCATATTAGGATATTGCTTTTGCATTTTTATTCTATCTATTGTCTTCAATATCAATTCAGTGGTTGGGGAGTGGTCCCATGCTTTAGGGTGCAGTAAACTATTTTTACTCATCAATATTTCTAGTGAAATCACAATGTGCCTTTATCACCATATTTTTGATTGACAATGTTACTCAGTTTCCTACTTAGAAATATGGCTTTAAAGATGAATGATTTGAGGTTCCACAGTTTGGATCCTACAAAAATTTCAGCAAAATCAGAAATCTTGTACTTTGTGGAACTGTAGACACCAGTTGCCACAAGAACAGGAAAATGGTATGTCAGGTCCAAGCTGCTGAGCAGCATCCCTGGCAGTGGAGTCAGACCACATTGTGCTCATTGTCTGAATGTCTATAACATTACCTGACCCAAAGATGGTGTGACTGACCCTAATCCACAGTGAAGACAAGGTTAGTGAAAATCAGAGTGAACATGGGGTGCACAGCATGGCACAGAGAGGGACAGAAGGGTCAAGTGCTCCTTTTCACAGGAGAATCATGATCTTGCATCTTCTAACAAGCAGTCCTTATTCTCTACCTGTGATACTTTCCCTTGTTGTTCTCCTCACCTCACCAAAACCGTTTTTTCTTCTATTACTCATTGTTTTAATGTTTTGCCATGCTCACTCACTGCATCTGAGAGTTTTGCACCTGCTGCTGACTGTCCATGTCCCACCACAGGACTGTCTGCCCCCTCACATCAGAACCCTTGTGGGTTCAGAACCTTAAATAAACCAGGTGGAGCAGTTGCATCAGGAAAGGCTCACAGAAATGCAGATCCAGAATCCAGGGAAATTATTTAGCAGCCCAGCTGCCTCCTTACTCTCTTAAAGCAGTGCAGGCAGGTGCTTAAGGCAGAAAAAGCTGAGGTGGGTGCTCTGTGCTCAGGTCCATCACTGTGACATGAAGCTGCAGCTGCCAACAGGAGCATCTGAGAGTCTCTGCTCTCAGCATTTATGTGGCCAGGTGTAAATATTCTAAAGGAAGGCAGTGGGGGGCAAAAGGAGCAGGGCCATTGTTGCTGCAGGCCATTAACACCTCCTGGAGCTGTGCACATACTTCAGGTCATCTAACTTGGGTCTGGCTGGGCTGCACAACCCTCCCATTCCTCCCAGCTCCAGATCCTCCCACGGTCCATGTGTAGAGTGTGTAACATACAAGAAATTTGGCATGACCACCTACCCACTCCTTAGGGAACAAGGGGCACTGAGTACACACATAAAATTATTAGTTTTAAACTGGGGAAGTAGGGTGAAAAGATAGGGGGTTGGTTGATTTTTTTCTTTTTAAGTAGGAATGCTGAACCTGTCGGATTCACTGTACCGCTGAGGCCAACAGTTTGTTGCTGTTCAGAAAGGGATTAGGGATTTATATGGATAATGAGAGCATATGCAGTTTTATTGGACAGACTCAGAAAAAATGCTTTGAGACAAGATCCAAGTCCTTCTCATTTTCAGGGCATAAGCTAAACATTAAGTGATAGAGGCTGGAAAGAAAAATGCTGTATTCAGTAATCACCTACTTCATCACTCCTTTCTGCCTCCTCTGATACAGCAGGCACCAAAAAGAGACACGTGAACCTCAGACCGCTGGTCCCTCCCAGTCCATGTCAGGGCTGTTTCTAAGGTAGCACAGAATCAAGGGGCTCGAGTTTTCCAACACAGCAGCACATGTGCCCCTACCCACCCAAACAGGGGGTAAGCAAGTATTCATCCCTACCCAGGCACAAATGCAGGTCTCTTGAAAAATAGGCACAGCATTTCCCCATTTTTTACTGCAGGATGTTGTTCAGTTTGTGGCACGTTAATTACTATTTACGGGGCTGCTATAAAAATTAGTTACCTTTTTATAACAAAAGGCCCACAGCCAATATTTTATAGACAACACACGAAGAAGTTTGGAATTGATGATTTACAGATCAGGAAATAACACTTAATCAGCTTCCCTACCTTCCCAAGCGCGACTGTGCAGTTTTACGCCACCTCGCTGTTTTCAACTCGTTATTTATTGATGTTGATTGCTTGACATTTCACGACAGGATATGCTTGTTCTGAGAGGTGCACTCTGGGATTTATCCCGACGTGGCAGAGAGGTGTGGGTTATATTATTTTGCCCGCAAGTCAGCTGTATCATGTGTCCCAGCACACAGAGTGGTCCCTAGCGTTTATGTCACACAACATAAAACCTACTTTCATGGAGGGTGACCGCCTTCCCTGCACCACACACGAAGGGAGCCCAAGAATGCGAAGCAAATACCTCATTTACACCATCCCCACGGCATGGAACACGCTGCCAAAACACCACTCCTGCTCACCACCATGGACTTCTGTAACATCTTTCATCGGGTGGTCTGAAAGCTCTTTACCCCCATGAATCAATTAACTGCACGCCGTCACCGTGATGTGGAAAGACAGGGGATAGCCGTAAGTAATTTATAGATAAGTAAATGGAGGCACTTCTTATGATCATATTCCATCCTAAGTGCTGCAAATCACAGCCAGTTGATTAATGTCTGCAAACCCCTCGGAGTGCCTTGCGCTGTGTGCATCACTGATGAAACACTGCTAGAGCAGCCTGTGCCAGTGTGGAGCGAGGGAGAGTCTGAGTGCTGCCAGCAGCAGCAGGAGAAGGTGAGAAACCTGCTCAGTGTCACACCTGATGGCTCTGTGGAGCTGTCAATTACAGCATGCAGCAGGGAGGGTGCATTGCCAGGGTTCTGCCCTCACCACTTTGCAACCCTCCCTTGCTGGAGGAGACATGGAAGAAGAAGGATCAAATAAAAGCCTACAGTTTCCTGATTACAGTGTGATCATGCACATCCTGAGCACAGCACTCCTAGCAGGGGCAGATTTACCTTGGGACCTTCCAAACCACAGCTGTCACCATCTTTTGGGGAACAGAAACTGTAAAAGCAGGCAGGTAGCCCAAGTTAAGCCAAAATAAAAAGTTGCTCCTACTGGTTCTAGACTCTAGTGCAGACTTGCATTAGGTCTACATGCTGTCCACTGGAAAGAGTGTGATTACTCTTGAAACAGGCACAGCTTTAAATTCATGCACACTGGCAAACCAAATGATGGGACCACCATCCTCCACAAGAGGATGCTTTCATTCATTCCCTTTCCTGGAATTAATTTTTGAGGCAACAGAATTTCATGGCAAGCCAAAAGGTAAAGATCCCAAGGATAGTTTATTGATGTACTTTGCTAGCCATGTTTTTGAAGAGGAAGTTGTTCAAATTTGTAAAATTTTACTTCAGTGAATTTTCATTTTACTGACTGGGTTAGGAGATTTTTTTTCTATTCTCTTCTTTTCTTTATATTATATTTAAAATTATACACAAAACTATTTAGTATTTGTTGACAAGCATTGCTGTAAGACAAATGAGTCAACACACATTTTTATCAGACAGTATGAAACATATTCCAGCAGTATTTATGCTACAGCTGGCTGAACTGGAAAAAAGCATCTGCAAACATGCCAGCAAACCCCCCTCCTCTGATGCAGTCCCACAGTCTGCTGAACTTTTCCAGTCATTTTCCATCATCCAGTAGTACAGCAACATTTCGTTTCTTTAAGTGCTTAACCCAGGGCACACACATGCACAGGCATTTGTTACAGATTCAGTTTGAAAGTACTTAGCACCTATTTAAACTCCACATGCTTGCACGAAGTAATTGCTCAGAGTTCATCTTGAAACAGAGACAATATGGATAAAGCAAACAAAATATATCATATTCCACAAAGCCATGAATGTGCCTAAGCTCAAACAGAACACAAAAGAGAAAACCTTTAGGAGCTTTAAGTTATGAAGACAAAATGTGTGGCCCACCAAGTTTGGATTTTTGAGAGCTTTGCAGTGAATGACATCCTGACTTTTAACAAATGTCATTTATTGTTAATGTAATTAATAATGTAATTTCATTAGGAAAGATTTTCAATGACACTGAGGGGAGAGCACAAGCCCAAAAACCTAGTGCGGCTTTATAGGTGTACAGAAAAATAAAGCTAATGAGAAATTTAAATTAGAAATTAATATATCTGTAACATTTAGTGGACAAGAGGAGTTGGGCTACAAGGCTTTACGAGGAATGATAAACCTGTCTGTTACACAGAGGCACGGAAAGTTTCTGGTGTCCCCACTGCAAAAGACCCCTGGAAAACCTAAGAGCATCCACATGGCATGTGTACTGATGTTATGAATCTGTCTGAACTCACTAATGTTACACAAACTGAGAGCAGCAATTTGCAAGTATTCCAATAAACAAGGTCTTCCAGTATATTGGAATCTAGCAATATGCCTTACTGGAGAAGGCTATAGCAAATGTAGTTTTTATCAAAATAAAGAGGTGATTCAACCCACAGAAAACTGAAGAGCATTTCAACATCAAATCCATTCTCATGGTTACCACAAGACAGAGTAACAGACTCACAGAATCATCAAGATTGGAAGAGACCATGAAAGTTATCTAGTCCAACCCAGCATCACCATAATCACTTCTAAACCATATCCCCAAGTGCCACATGCAGACACCTCTTAAACACTTCCAGAGGTGGTCACTCCACCACCTCCCCGGGCAACACATTCCAATGCCAATCTTTCAGCGATTTTTTTTCCTAGTATTTAATTTGAACCTCCCTTGGCCTGACTTAAGGCTGTTTTCTCTCACCCTCTCACTTGAGACCTGGTGGGAGACCTCAAAATTCAACCCTATGCATTTTTATTAGTACTTATATCTAAAGATAGGAAGAGATAGAGACTCCCAACATTGTTCCTGGTAATTTCCAGTGACTATCTTTATTATCAAAACATGTCTCTATTTTCAGTTTGGATTTGTCTGGCTTTATCTTTCTGTCATCAGACTAATTAAGCCTTCTTATGATGAAGGAAAAGCCCTAATGCATTTATTGCTTGTTTTCTTTCCACGGAAATATTTCTACAGCGTATCACACTCACCTCTGACTAGTTTATTCAACAGAAGAGAGCAATGGGCTCTCAAAGTTTCTCCACTTTTTCTATAGCTGAAGTATCCATAGCACCCAGACAATTGTTACAACTCTTCTCTGCTTTCAATTTTGAAAATATTTAAAATTAGGGAAGCTGGAATTGAATGAATTATCCTCAACCCATTTTCACCAGTGCTCCTTACGGGGCAGAAGTCTCTGTTCTTCCACACACTTCCACATCCACCTAATGGCTGTGCCAGCTTTGTCTGCCATCTGAACCAGGTGGAGAGATGGAGAGGTCACATCTTGAAGATGAAACTTCACATTTGAGCTATGTCTGGAGGAGATGGAGTTAACTTCCTTCACAGCAGCAGGGAGCCAGTCAGTGGCTGTGGGGTCACTTGTGTGGGGTCCATCCATGGCAATATTTGATAACACATTTTGTGATGAAAATAAACAATAAACACTTGTTTTGAAATGCTATTGAAATTAAATTGCTGGCTGAGTGAAACCTTAAATGCTTATCCCAAATCAAGGTCTCCATAACAGTGTGCTGGTAAACTCTACTGTGTCACGCCTGTTGATTGCATTGACTGGACGAAGAGTTTCTTGCATAACTGATCTATACACTTCTAATATTCCCTGTTAAATTTGAGCTTTGTCCCTGACAGGGAGGAATTAATCATTACAAGGCTTCAAACAGTGTATATCTGGGAGAAGATATCTGATATTAATTAACCCCACAAATGAAAAAGTCCAGTGAATGTAACTTGAATTTAAGCTAGGGGGAACATACAATATTTAACATTTGGATTGAGCAGAAGACTCTCAGGTCCCAAAGTCTTGACATTACTGCTGTGTTTCTTTTTAAAATGTATGACATGGATCAGAGGTGATCCATGGAGCACCTGAACGATTCAACCTGCTCAGAGACTGCCTTGGATGGTCCTGTCTCCTGAGTATGGGGTGAACTGCTGGTAGCTGCTTCCTCTAGATGAGTGTGCCAGAATGATCCCTCCATCATGTAGAACCTCATGACACAGACTTCTGTCTCACTGAGAGGCTGATGTGGGAGAATCCAGTGGTATTCAGGGAAGAAGTTACCTCGGAAGAAACCTGAATAATTTCTTTTTGAGGTGGAAGTCTCTTTCCAGCCTGCATCTTTACTAGGGGACATTTAAACTCAAGAAACAGGGAATGAGAATGAAAGGGATGCACGAGATACACAGCTGAACTATAGGAAATGTTACTCCTACAAGGCCTGCCCAGCCCAGCTCTGTATGAGTCCCTACTCCTGGAATAACATTTGTGATTTCTTTGTTCAGAAAATGATAGGCATCTTTGGCCTAGTTGAAGTTCAAGTTGTACAGCCTGGCACATAAGTTAGGGCTGACATTCTCTGGCTAGTGCTGTGCAGGGTTATGTTTAGGACTGGTTTTAAAACTGATTAATTAACTGAAGGAAGACTAAAAGAGGAAACATGCCTGGCTTCATTCTGTTGCAGTGACAAGATGGCACTAGTAATCCCTACAAGGCTTCAAACATTACAGGGAGAAAGTATCATGGCTATAGGTGACTTACGCGGGCACAAGCAAAAGCAAGGGGTATATTAAGGCAAATTAAAGATATTTCCTATCCTGCCATGAAGGTGTGTCAAGTAGTGATCAACACCTTTATGGGGAGAGTAAGACCTCCACTGCTGTGGTCTTGCTAACTGGCAAAAGACTGGAAATCTCCTGAGAACCTTTTCCTGAGACTGCTGCCATCAGGACTCTTGCCCTATCCCAAGCCTCTCCTCCGTGCTGCCTGCCATGGTGGCAGGAATACCCTTTCCCTGAGACCATGCTCTGTTTGCTCCCAGCCGGTGAGTGGGGTCCCTCTTCAGTCACCCTTGCACATGTGCACTTCATTGTACTAAAGCTATGTAACAGCACTGCCTTGATTTATGAGGGCTGCATTTCTTCCAGTGATCCCTGCTGGTACAGGACTCACTACTTCCCTTTTATGTGTCTGTGTCAGAGGGCAACTGGCAACCAGCTGTTGGAAACTGATGTAAAAAAAACCCCAACACAACAAAACCTTTTATTATCATTGTGATATTATTTCAAGTCCTAGTACCTGCCTGTAGTCTCTGTAAGGAGAGCAATGGAGACTCTGGCTGCAGGCTGACTTTATCACTGCTGTGAAGAAATTAAAATCATATCATTGAATTTCCAAATAGGACATGTGACTTGGGTTGGAGAACCAAAACACATCCCCACTACAAAGTAACACTGATTCAGACTGAGGTAGTGTTTTCTCAGAAGTCTTTATACTCAGAGACCATATGATATACATATTTCCTCCTCCTAGGTGTCTGTTAATAAGAGGATATCAAAAGCTCAGTAACAATAATTATAATAATAGCATCTCTTTGTTAAGGCAATCTCCTTTCATATATCAAATCCAGTCAATCTATTGTGCTGTTGTACATTGTACAGATACAGCAAGGCTGGAGAAAGAAGCGTGCTGCTCCACAAACACTCTGCCTTCTTCCCTTGCCAGGCAAACACAAGGGTCCTGACACTCTTTAGCTGGCTCTGCTCTTTTTGTGTGCACCCACCCCAGGGGTGGCTTCCCAGTTCAAAGAGGCTCAAATTCCAGCTGTGTCAGGATTACTGGGGGCACTGGCCCAGGATGCACAGTGAGACATCAGCAAATGGCCCAGGCATTACAGGAATGTATTGTAGAGAGTGGCCAAAGTCATCAGTTTGAATGTTGTGGCCTTGTATGTATTGTGCAGAAATGTGTATTTACAAAGCCACACATGGTGTTTGCAGGACACCCTTCAGTCTACTTTGCAAAGTGAAAAGCATTTATAATTGCAACATCCATGCTCTTGAACATGTCAGTCCCTCCCCTAAGACCTGCTGAACCTCAAGGACAGAAACAAACAAATCTGAGGGAAGTTGAATGGCTCTGAAATAAGTTCCTTGAAATTTTTTATGTAAATGGACAGCTGAATAATGGAGAAAGGGACATATCGGTGTTTTCAGTAATTGAAAGGCATAGGAAGGAGCTGGGAATACTGTGGTCAGATGGAGAGAATAGGAGAAGGTCTAGAAGAAGCCAGGAGCACTGGAGGTACTGCCAAGGGAGTTGGCTTCAGGAAACAGCAGGATAAGAGATGAACTGTAGGAACGTAGCTTACAAATCTATAGAAAACCAGGCTTGTGGAGTTGGATGGCTTACGGATCTAACTAGAATTCTGAAACATTAATTTGCTAAAAAAAATTTTTAAAATCTACTTTACCTGATGCTCTGATACTCTTTACCTCTCAGTGATGTGCACCAACTCTCAGTACACACACAACTGCTCTCATGAGGTGCTGTGTTCCTGTAGCACAATTGAGATAAAACAAAGAGGACAACAGAAGTGACAGGATCAAATTGGGATGGGCTGGCAGGAATCACCTGGGTCCCTGGCAGATACAGGGAGAGCAGGCAGATCTCACAAGTTCCTTTAGACCCAGCGAGGTAAATCATGCTGGAGCTGGACAAACACTCTGTTGTCTTTCTCCTGCTGTTATCATCCCCACGGAGGATGATAAGCTCCTTCATGCAGCCCAGCACCCCGTGCCTCCCAAGCTGTTCCTGTCCCTCTCCCATCACCTCCTCCTGCCTCTGCACATGCCAGGTGACAGCCTGTCTCAGGAAGGTATTTATTTTTGCATTATTGGTTAGCTTTGTTTTACCTCCTAAGTAAACCTTCCAGTATTTATAGCCTTGCCTCCGCACTTGCAGTATATATTAGCCTTTTATGCCTTCTCTGTCACCTGTTGAAATGAGAACTCAGGGTCTTCGGGCCTCTGCGGCCCTTCCCTTACATTAACTTAAATCACACCAGATGTGGGCCCTTACTGCAGAGGAAGACTAATTGATTTCGCCAGTCACAATATGCCTATTGTTTTTTAACACAAATAAACACTGTGGTGTGGGGGACTTGGGGTTGATTTTTTTGTTGTTGTTTTTCCTTTATTTTTTTCCCTTTGCCACAAGTGCCAAAGGTTATTCAATTAAAGGACTCCAGAAAGTGTGACTAATAATCCATGGGCAGGGTATTTCTACAGTAAAAAAAAAAAAAAAGAAAAAAGAAAAAAAAAATAATCTCCACGCTACCCTGAGAACAGCAGCCTCACCAGGGCTGGCCATAACTGTGATGGATGGCTGGTGTGTGTAAGACGTTATTATTTGTTATGTGAGTGGGGGGACATGGCAGGCACATTGGGCAGTACACCTGCTGGGCTCCAAGAAGCAAGAACAGCTGTGTGCATTGATTTAGACGCTTGCTACTTGGGGCTCCAGGAACGAATCAAGCGACAGCTCATAAAAAGAGAGGGTTTTATGATTTTTTCCCCCTTCTTTCTGCAAACAAACGGCCACATCATATGTTTTCCTAACGCTGCTATAACTCAAAATTAAATCCCAGCCCAAGGTGTCAGGCTGGTACCATGTCAGAATTGTAACGGCTTATTTTAAAGGTCGTTATGGATGTACCGGGGAAACACTGGGGGTTTCTGCACAAAGGTGCCATTTCGTTTTGCTGGAGCTCAGGCACTTAAGGGCAATTAGCTCCACTGTTAAAAAATGAGCTGAGAGTGTTTTAACTGGTGATTTTATGCTAATAACAACTACTAATTCATATTGTTAAAAAAGAAAGCGCAGGCTGCCAAAGCAATGTACTGTATGGCCCCAAAGCTTCCCCTTGTCCCAGGTCCTGCCCCCAGCAGAAGGTGTGAGACACGCTGAGTTGGGTGTTACAGGGTCAGCAAACCTCTGCCAGAACACAGGAGACCAAAGCCTGGGCACACACCCTGCAGCAGGGACACCCTTTTCTCCCTCCTGCACCCCTGCACATCTCTGTGGCACTGCAGAGCTGTAGTTACTCCTGGATCCCATCACTCAGCACCAGGAAAATGCCGCTGTTCTTCCAGAGCATCCTGAAAGGCTGCAGCCCAGGCTTTGCTAGTCCCTGCTCACAGGCTCTTGCCCACCAGGGTGCCTGAGAGAGCACAGCAGCTGTGCCCTCAGGGACATATCTGCAGTCCCATGAGCAGCCATGGGCAGGTGAGGTGCCACCAAAAAGATCTCAGCTGCTGCCTTTGGAGGAGCCAGCTCCAAGAGCTTCTCTCTTGGCTGAGCTGGCACTGCTTGGAAGCAAAGATGCACCATAAAAGGTGCACCTGAAGTGAGCACACAGCTCTGACACAGAGAGAAAAATATCTGTATGAGCACTATGTACACAGATGCTGTTCAGACAAAAGCCTACTTTAAATGCTGCCCTAACATCCATTCCTCCAACAGGGTGCAGAGGAAGTCATCAGAGAAGAGCAGCTCCTGTTCCTTGCCCTTTAGATCTTCCTTTTCCCTCCTTAAATCTCTTACTGATGCAAAAGATCCCAGCCCTAAAATCACAGATTTTACTCACTGCATTATGCTTGTGATAAAGAATTAACATTTGGCCACTTGAGCAAAAGCACGTACAACAAATAGGCATAAACACTTAAACAAGTGTCTTGTTTAAGAGTCTTGTCTTGTTTAAGAGTCTTATAGGAAGACAAGACTACTTGGCTGAGTTATCCAAGAAAATGCAATTGGTTTTGCTTTTCTTAAAGAGGAAAGGAGACGATCAGCTTTCAGAATTGGTAGAAAGTTGATCTATTTCTACTAACTGACAAAGAATATGGTGCAAAGCCATAAAAATTATAAAAATTAAATTCATCTGAACATTGTAATATTATCTGGTCTTTTAGACTTTCAGACTTGCCTTTCACTTATGAGAATAGCAACAGTGAAAAAGAAAAAAGGCCTTTGCAAACATGAATTTGCACTAGGGGAGCTATTTGTGAAGCTTCTTCTCTGGCTGGCTTCTCAGCATAACAGACAGTAGACAGAAAATTTCAAAAATAATAGGAATAAAATAGAAAGCACTCCCAACAAATGGAAAATTTTATCACTTTTAGAATGAGATTCTGAAGACAAAACCATTATAACCCTTCCTTCCATAGACAAGGATATGTAAGCCACAGCTGACAGCAGCAAAAACCTTCAGAGACCTTTTCAAGCAGCAGAGAAACCTTTGCTTCTCCTCCTTGTTCCAACTTGGCACAGTCTTAGCCCTTTTAGCTGTATTTCTTCCATGGTCAGCAGGCATCCTTGGGAGCTCTGGCTCTTCTCTGTGTCTTCTCTATATCTTCTCCATCCTGACAGCAGACAGATATCAGGCACTCCTTACCTTTTGCTGAAAGGATAACATATTGAGCTGTTCACAGTAACACCAAAAAAAAAAAAAAAAAAAATCCAGGAGAAAATTTCAGTTTGACATATTAAAGGTTGAATTAAATAAATTCTGAGTCCACAGAGTGGATGGAGAAAACTCTTGCCTGTGAGGCCAGAGCTGAGATCCATCTAGCTCTCAGGCTAGCTGATTTTGTGGCTGGTTGCTGGCAGGAGCAACAGGATATGCAGTTTTGAGGTAAGACACAAACCCAGCCACTACCTGAGGTCCTCAGGACACACCATCATTGAATTAGGGATGCTAATGAGTACATCCCTTATAGCCTGTTTGTCCATTTTATGGACTCACTATCCACAAATTTGCATAAGTCCTGAATTCTGTCTGTCCCTACAACCTCCTGCGGCAGCGTATGCCGGAAGTTTGCATTCATTGTGTTTAAAACTTGTGTACTTCCATTTGTTTTAAAACTGTGTGCTACCACTTTCATCATACGCAGTTTTCAGAGTAACAGTTCTCATTTCCCTTCATCTGCCACTGATATGATTTAGTGGGGTGCTGGGTAAGGGAATATACCACAACAGCTTTCATGGAAATACAAAAATATGTCAGGTTATATTTTAGGAACTGAATTCAAACAAAAGTCATGAGTCAGGGAATGGCATGGCATGGCATGGCATGGCATGGCATAGCATGGCAGTGGTGTCATTTGGGTAAGGAGTGGAACTCAACAAAACAAACTCATGTATTTGACTGAAGGTAAACCTTGGAGGAGAATTGAGTCACAGAGAAAGTGACTCATGTCTTAATTGCTGGGACTCAGAAATCTCTTTTTCCTTCAAACAGAACAATAGTCACTGTACCCTGGCACAATGCATCACTTGCTGTGTTGTAAATAACCAAAACCACTGTGGAGCAAAACCCCAACTGGCCAAAAATGCCATTATTTCACTGTCCTCAATAATATAAAGACACTTTCCAACATATTTTTGTTTTAATAAAATAAAGAAAGAAACTAAAAAATTAAGGTTCAAAGACTGCTGTGGCTTTGTGAATCTGAGTGTCTTCTCACAGACTCAACAGCGGTAATTCCAATTCCCCTAAAAACAGGAATTAGAATAAAATATGAAATAATTGCCTCAGCCTCTTTTATAATTTATAGACTTCTTTTTGTCTAACTTTTTATGTATAAAAATGCTAAGATGATAAAAATTTTCCTGTTTTTTTCCTGAAAAGTTCCTCCAGATAGAGAGTACTTGTGAAATGTAATCAGCTCACAGTGTCCTTATTTCTTCTGATGTTCTATGGAAACAAAGAGCTGGGGTGGAGATGCTTAGAAGCTTTATAGAAATTATTTTTAATGTTTGTTAAATGAATATTCTTATGCAGCTGAGGTTATCTGCTAGAACAGAATCTCACTTCTCAAATTTATACATTGAAATTCCAAATATGCATTGCCTTTTAGATATCTCCGATTTTTAAGGTTGTGATAAAAATCCTGGTGAAGAAATGGAATTGCAGCAGCAAGGGAAAACAAGGCATCTCAAGCAACTAAAAAAAATCTGAACACATGTGAAGCACCTTTTCTTCTACTACCAAGATGAAGCAAGGCACAAAAGGTAAAAAGCTGCTATCTTAGACATAAGCTCTCTAAGTCCTGAACTTACCCATTACTGAAACAATGAAACTGTCATTTCCTATATGATTTTGTACAAGAGATAAACCTACAGGCTTCTGTTAAGTGGAAGAGGACTTACAGAAGAAACATACAACAGCCACAATGTAAATTTTATACTGTGCATAAATAAAAAATATAGTATACATGTTAAACAAAACAGGTACTACCTGCATCTCCTGAAGGACATGCTTCTCTATTGTTAGAAGCTCTAGGTGGTATATAATGAAGCAACATAGCCCTTTTAAACAGCATGAGGAAGACAATGAAAATCCCCAGTCCTATAGGAGTAAAGTTAGAACATGAGATGGCACCAGTGGTAAAATTTGTCTGAGAATTGGGCATAATATTTTAATTTTAGCAAATAGCTCCATAAAATCTTCAATAGCCTCACTTTTTTCTAGGGCTAAACATTTGCAAGCAATAGGAACAAAATTCTTCATAATTTCTTTAATTGTCTGCTATGAAGCAATTACTTCATTCATGAGCAATTTTTGCCCAGACCTAGGCAGGAGAAGTGTTTTATTTCTAATTTGATAGTGGATGTTTCCAATAACCCTAATGTGTTTATTCTTTGCCTCATGAAGACCACGTTACCTTCTCAGCTTCCGATATCTTCTTCTGACACTCTTCACACAGTTCAAGGTTTCTTGGGAGTTCCCCAATTATGTGCTGAACAGAGCCTGTCTCTTTATAGAATGCAAATTCTGATAGGATTGTAGTCCACTGAAGAATTTTTTGTTTTAAAAATAATAAATGAATAAAAAATGAATAAAAACAAAACAGTTACCTCCTTCCCTTTTCAGGCTTTTGCATAGGGGCAGGCTGCCAAGGCTTGACATGTTCCAGATGGATACATGGAACGGCAGTGGTGCCTTGCTCTGTGGTGAGACATCAGCACAGAAGGGTAGGAAACAATGGGGAAAGAGTAGAATATTTCAGGCAAAGTGTCCTAGTTTTGGAAAGGGCCACGGGCTTTTTGTTCATTTGCAAGCACTTTCTCACATTACGAGCTGACGGGTTTCTACTGAAGCCCTTGTCAGTCAATCTCTCTGTGTACTTCTCCCTGGTGCTCTGTTAAAGCCAAATAAAACCTATTTGCCTCTGCTTTCCCTCCTTGTTGATGTATGTAGAGTTATCAGCTTCTTGCAGGTGTCTCCTTCTTGCATTTGTAACGACAGTTTAACAAAAAAATCAACCAAACTCGAGGCCACAGAAAAGCTTTCACAAGAGGGGTCAAAAGGGTTTCCTCTTATGCTAAAGGTCTGCTACATTATTAGCAGTGCCGTGATAGAGATATTTACCTGTTGGTTGCTTTTCAATTGATTCAACATGTGGCTACAGGGAGGTTGGACTCCTTAGATTAAACCCACTTGAAGCTAAAATCCTGGGATAACTCCAGGGGGGGGAAAAATAAAAGAGTGTGCTCATCCTGCTTTGGCTCCATTGTGAATTTTCACTCTGTTGGCTCCATTGTGAATTTTCAATCTGTTTTTAAGTTTTGCCTCAATTAGAAGAAAACAAGCAAACAACAAATAGAGAACAACAATCTCGAACAATTAGGGCTTTGACATCTAAGGAAGGCAATGTTGGATGAGGTCATCTTATCACAGCCCATAAAGCTATCTCTTCCTCCCTTTGTAATACCCATGCTCCAGTCCAAGTTCCTCCTTAGTTTTTTTGTGGCTAAAGTGAACTAAACATCCCAAGCAAAATATGTGTCTGATTTATTGGTTGTCTGGGAGAATTAATGCTACAAATGCAATCATGTCTAATTTCAATTCAATAGGAAAAGCAAAGCCCAAAAGAACAGACCTCCCCGTGAAAGAATTAGGGAACAGATTCAAGGTTTATAAAGCCAGATGGGAGCAGCCTGCACGTCGATCCTGACCTCTAGGAGAGCACAGGCCAGACCACTACTTCCCTGAATTACTTCCTTTTGGAAGTAAGGCACATATCCTCAAGAGAAGCAGTCAATCTTTATTGTTCAAATTGCCAGTGATAGAGAACGTTGTATAGCCACCACATCTATTCCTTTGGTGATTAGGTGCCTTTCTCTGGTAAAAACATGTGTGTTTTACTTTTGGTCTGAAGTTACCATATTTCTATTTCCAGACACTGGATGCTCTGATGTCTTTATCCAATAGATTAAAAAAACCAAACCCAAACAAAACAAAAAAAGTTTTCAATGTGGAGAGATATGCACAGTCATCTTCATAAAATTCTTCAAGAAACTGAGCTCTTTTATAGTCTTCTACTCTGGTGCAAGTTTTCCAGCCTTTTAACCATCCTCTAGATTATACTATAAGACTTTTCCTGCTATTCAATGCCCCCAGCTTGGATTGTAGACACCAGGGAATAGAGATGTTATGTCCACATTGTCACCAAGTACCATACCTATATTCTATTTTCTCATTTCTAGTTTACCTCTGGAATCTGTGGACTGTGTACCCACTGTGGTCCCAACTACCATCCAGAGTACACATTAAGCATATTCTGTCTGTATGGCTTTGTTATTTTTTTTTTCTTTTCAGAAGATTGCTCTTACTTCCTAATATGTTGCTAGCATCTGTTTCACCAGGCAATCTGGTCTGCATCACTATTTTATCTTCCTGCCTTTTTTTTTTCTCCCACTCCATAATATTTGTGTCATATCCAGTCTTTGTCAGTGGTTAGTGCATTTTTTTCTTGGACATTGATACTAATTCTAAATAGTTTAATTCTGAAAACTGAACCATGCAGGGCTCCAGATAAAACTCAGTTATTTAACAAAGAGTCCAGATTTATAGTATTTCCAATTTACCATTTGATTTTTAAAATACTTAACATAAGTTGCAATCATTTTTTATTATGCTAGTTTCTGAACAAAATATAGTGACACCAAAGGAAATTCCATACTGAAGGTTATTTTATTGACATACTAAGCTCTATGCATTATATTTAGAACCTCATCTCCCTTATATCCAAGGCTGCTTGGCAAAGATCTATTTTATATAAACCCACTTTGAACATACTTATTGTTGATTCCAGAAGCTTTGTCTCAGCCTCCACTATTTAACCTATCAGTTTTAGACAGGCATCTGCTTATTTCAGTCATACTACTTTCCCTTTTATAAGCAAGTGCCATCAGAGAGCTTTTACACAGATATGTACATATTTTACATTTTTAAAGATTGCCAGAATTTATAGCCGTGTTTTCAAAGTCCAAAATTCTCCCTTTCATCTTTAAGGCTTTTTACTGTGGTCCTTTGGCCAAGGAGGGGTTTTTGCATAATTTTCATCTTTCATGCAGAGCACAAACTTCAACAGTCTGGAACATCTGCATTGGCGCGTAAGGAGCAGCATAGCATGTCTGGTGAGTGCAGTGACCAGAGACACAACCATCCCTCTCCTCTTTTCTGCAAAGTGCATTTCACAAATATGCATGAAAAGCAGGGCCTAGGAAAAAAAAATGAACAAGCAGAAATATGGGAAGACAGCAACCAGCAAAGTGTCCAACCACATCTTTAGCCATCCCCCTCCTCTTCTCAGAAGTGCAACAACAAGCAAGGGAGGCAATACTGACAGCTTTGTGAATGGATCAAAGATACAAATTTTGATGAAGCTGGGTGACCTGCGTGTATTCTACCATGAATACACGATAGACAGACTTTATTGGAGCTGCACACATTGCTCTTGTGCCAAGTGTATTACCTCCAACATCCATGCTTTGTCCTCAGGGTACTAAAGAACAAATGTCCACTGCAGTCAGGAATTTTAAAAGAATTGGCTAAGGAGTTTTCTGATCCACTGACATAGCTTCTAAATAAATCTCAGGCTCCTGAGGACGTTGCACAGGAAAAAAAGGCTATCTCATGCCAGTAATTATAAATGATCAACAGAAAGGCTCAGGAAACTGTAATCTCCATGAAACTTGGCTTAGTAGCCCAGGGTCTGGGCAGGTGGAAAAGAAAGATTGGAAGAGATATTCATAGAGAGAGATAAGAAGATGTACATTTCCCAGTGGAACATCTAACATCTCCCTGCAGTATTTTGTTTTCTATTTGACTGAAAAGTGGAAAATATCCTTAGCTAATCATTTTTGGAAGAAATGGGAGACTCAGAGTTCAACATATGGAGAAACCCTTTGGTTCCAACAGTCTACTTTTCATGTGCATGTCTGAGGCTGCCAGACACATGCTTCCTTCACAATAAAGTATTTCATCTGACCGCTGGTCTTCCTTTTCTTTTTCTTCCCTTGAGACTGGGCGGTGGAGGGAATGCTTCATTACAGAGAGGGGAGGTTTTGTTTGTCTCGCACTTTTTATTTACTCCAATCTGTTGTGTATAATAAGAGCTCTTATTCAACTTGCTCTGGAGAGTATTTACCAGATATCAAATATCACAGTTGATTTGATATGGGACTTTAATCTGAAAACACCTGCTTTGACCCTTTTTGGCTTAGCTCTAACAGGCATTAGTCTCGGTGCAGAAGTGGATATTTTTGGAAGCCGCAAGAAAAACGTCCGTTTTCATGTTACACAACATATGGCTTTTCCGAATAGTTTTTAGGTTTGTTTTTTATGTATATATAAAAAACAAACCTAAAAAAACTGTTCTAAAAAGATACTATTTTTGTGCCTTCATAACCGAAGAACATCTGAACTTTTCCAGTTGAAACTTCCCAGGTGTTTACTTCATGCTGTACTCATGTTGCAAATAAACAAGTTAAAATAATGGAAGCATAATCCATTTAACACACTTCTGTGCACATCCATATTCCAAAACCTCTTTAAGAAGAAAAGAAGAGACTCCAGACTTCTGGGGATATTAACCTCTATGTCATCAAAGACAATTCATTCCAACATTCAGACCTTGCATAGCAGGGATGAAAATATGGGGAGATACATTACGAAATCAGCATAGTTTGGGAGTTTTTTGCAGCTGCCATTTGATTGAGGCCAGCCCCACTGCTGTTCTAAGCAGACTGTGACACTTCTTGGCATAGAGTTTCAGACTGATTGATGGAAAGCTGATAGCTAGTAGGTCTCACAGATTTAATCATGAATCATGTGATTGGTTTTGTTCAGCAATTTCTCTCTAGCATGAATGAATAGTGGGAAAATTTAAGCAGTAATAGTTCAAACTGAAAAAGGTTTTAATATCCCTTGTATTTGCCTATAAGTTTTCAATAAATATTTAAACTGCACCAGGATCATAAGTGCATTAAGCTTCCTTCTAGTGATCCACCTGTTTCATCTTTCCATTTATGGCAGCAGTCAATATATAGGCTTATTAGGCAAAACTTGCCAAATAGATAAAAACCAACTTTTTTTTTAACCTTTTTTTCCTGTCTATGTTGATAAGGAAATGAGCTTACCTGTTCAAAGTGCAAAGTACATGACTATTATCAGCTTTGATTTAATTATATTTAATGTAATTATATTTTACATTTGGCACACAGTTTTACCTATGTTGCCTGGCATCATAGTTGTTAAGCACTAAGCAATGCCTGTGATGGAACTAGCTGCACTCATAAATTCATTTTTTTGTTATGTGGATAAAAAGGACTGACAGCTACTAATAAGGATGTCAGATAATTTCTCCTGTCATGCACAGCTTTTCCCCAGCATTGACTGCTTCTCATTCACTGAGAATTCAATGGAGAGACAAGCCTCCATTGCACCAGGTTTGTTGGTAGGACCTGGACCCCAAGGGGGACCCATGATGGAGCATTCTGTGCCTGAAGGGACTGCACCCTGTGGAATGCACCCATGCTGGAGCACTTCTTGAGGAAGGATTCACACAGAGAAGTTTGTGGAGGATTGTCTTCCATGACTGGAGGAGGGGGAGAGTGTGAAGAGTCGTCCCCCTGAGGAGGAAGGAGGAGCAGAGAACAATGTGTGATGGACTGACTTGCCCACAGAGGCTGAGAACTCCCCAAGTTGTGGCTGTTCCAACCCTCAAAGTGTTCAGGATCAGGCCAGATGTGGCTCTGAGCAGTCTGGTGTAATGGAGGGTGTTCCAGCCCATGACAGTGGGATTGGAACTAAATGATCTTTAAGGTCCCTTTCAACTCCCACCACTCTATGATTCTTTAACCTCAATCCCTTCTCCCTATTTTCCTGAGCTGCTTTTAGGGAGGAGATGGACAAAACCAGAAGTAAAATGAAATCTGGGAAGAAGGAAGAGGTGGGGAGAAGGTGTTTTTAAGATTTTGTTTTATTTCTTGATGTTCTACTCTTGATTTGATTAGTAGTAAGCTAAAATAACTTCCCTAAATTAATTATGTTTTCCCTGTGATGGTAATTGCTGTGTGGTGTCTCCCTGTCCTTATCTCAGTCCATGAACCCTCCATTGTATTTTCTCTCTCCCATCTGGCTGAAGAGGGAGTGACATAGTGGTTTTGGGGGAGCCTCCAATGTCCAGCTGGGGTCAACCTATCCCCCCACCCCATGGAATCATCTAATGCTTGGAGTTGGAGGGGATCTCAAAGCCATCTAGTTCTAACCCCCTTGTCATGACAGGGACACCAGCCCTCTACCCTTCTTTGTGGCTTCCCTCTGGACTCGCTGCAGCTGGTCCATGACTTTCCTGAGCTGAGGCCCACAGAGCTGGATGCTGGTTATCCAGCTGGGTTATCACAAGTGCCAAGCAGAGAGGCAGAATCACCCACCTCAATCTGCTGGCCACTCTGTGTTTGATGCAGCCCAGGACACCTGGGTTTTCATCCATGGTGTTCTGGGGGTGGCTGTTGAAGGGTAGCACCTGGATGTGACGCAGCAGATGTGTGGAACTTTCCCATGGGTGGGAAGTGCATTTTGCCACGATGCTGTAAGGAGGCTGAGGCTGCAGCTTCCACCAGGGATGGGCTCCTTCTGAGGCAGCTGGAACAACCACCCCTTCACAGGCAAAGCCTTTTGTCCCAGTGGAAGCTGAATGTGATGAAAATCTGCCAGGAATTACCCATGTGAAGACTATAAATAATTGGGGAAAAAAGTGGAAATGGCAGGAATGTAAAAATCTGGCATCTCCCTTCGTGATTTGCAAAGCAACACCCGGAGTCCAGCTGATAACACAAAGAACATCCTTAGCTTTGGCTTGCCAGAAACAGAGGCAGGAACCAGCAACCTGAATTATGTGAAGTCCATCAGGTGCTGGCTCTGGTAAAAAGAAGGGAAATTTCAAATAAATAGGGTGAAATGGGAAGGCTTCCTCAGAGCACATGTACAAAATTTCATTATTGTTAAACTAGGGAGCCAAGCACAGCTTTTCATTTTCAGCTCCCTGCAAGATTGATTTGACTCCTATATAGTGAGGGACTTCAGTCTTTTGTAGCCACCTGGAG
The DNA here is from genome assembly GCF_028018845.1 of Melospiza georgiana. NCBI lineage: Eukaryota > Metazoa > Chordata > Aves > Passeriformes > Passerellidae > Melospiza > Melospiza georgiana. Next base: position 81,576,215 of record NC_080431.1, read on the forward strand.
CAGGGGACCAGCAAAGGCCAAGGTATTTCCCTATCCAGGTGGCCCTCATAAATATCTTGGTGGAATTTATTTTCTTTCATTTTCTTTGGCATTGCTTGGGCACTGCTTGATTAAGGGGTGGTGTGTAGGAACTGATATGCCCAGAGATAGACAGCCACATCTGCTAACCATTTGGATTAATTATTACACCTGTACCATAAAACACATGTTAATAAAGGGTTGGTGAACAGGTTCAGGTTGCAGTTTTAAAAAGGCCCAAAGAAAGCACAATGCTAGTCACATACAAGATTGAGCCAAACCTTTTGCTGATAAGATGCTGCAGGTTCCAACCACATCCAAGGAAGAGGCAACATCAGATACACATGAAAAATAAATCACACTCAGGAGGAAAGTGAATACCCTGGCAAGCTATGCCTTTGTAGTCTATTGGCTAGAAGGTGGGCGACAGCGCACATTCTTTCTTCCCCTCTTTCTTTGCTGTTAAATGTAGAAGGAAAAAAATCATTAATCACTCTGCAGGATACAGCACTTAAATGGGTAAAGTTGCTGAAGGGGTCTGGTTAGCATCAGCCGATTTTTCATTTCCTTTCAGTGGGGACAGTGTGGTGCTCTGGAATCCCTGGAGCCCAGGAGCATGAATGCAGGTATTGAATTTTCAGGAGGAGACAATTAAGACCAAGCATGTGAGATACAATCATATTTAAATTAATTCAGATACTTCAGCTGAAGACCTAAACCCTCTACCTTCTTCCTTCTTTGGAAGGCATATTTGGGAGGGCTTTACTGGGCTGGCATTAATCATTAATCATGTGAGCCTTGTGTCAGTTATGATGGAACACAATGGAGCTCTGTGTTTATTATTTCTTCCCCTGAAAAGGTTTACCATATTATTTCTGCCTGTGGAAAATCACTTTCCTGAACGATCACTGCAAATATCTTTTGCCTGTTTTTTACAGCTCTTTATTCTGAGATGGACTGAAGTCAGAATGGAGTGAATGTGGGCCCTGAGCCTGGTGCCAATTCATTGTTATTTTCCAGATATCTCCTTATTCAAACTAGCTTCCATTGTGATCTGCAGCTGAGCTGAAGAAAGAGCACAGGACTGTTGTGAGGACACCTCATGTCATCTGACCTGCAATCCTCCTCACTCTGGGCTTCATCTGTGACTGATGCTGGTGTTTACCTGGTGTCTTTGATGGGTAATGATAACCAACACTGCAAATACCACTAACAAAGGGCACATCATAGGCTGCTCTGATGTCCAGCACCACTGGGCAACACTGCGTGGTTAAGGAAATCTCTCCAAAAAGAGGAGGCCAGAACATGCACCTATCCCTTAAACCTGTTCAAATGATATTTCACTGACAAACCCAAGGGTTCAATACATTCTGTCCTGGCCTGTGGCAAATGCTCCAGCTGAACACTTCCCAAGCTGAGTTTGACACTGACATTGGCAAAATATGCATAACTCAGCCAAAATAAAGCTTTCCACTGGGGAAAGACAGCTTCAAAAGGAGGATGGGTCTTTCATGTTATCACAACTCCATCTCCAGACTCTACTAGAATGCCTGCAGCAAGGACAGTTTGTAAGAAATAATAAGCCTACCTTTGGGAAGGTCCTGGAAAGACAGTCTGGCCATCCAAAGTGAAGGATGCTCTTTCAAAGAGATTTTTCATGAATCAGGACAAGAAGATTAAGTTAAATGTCTACCTCATCTGTTAAAAGAAATATTTGTATAGAAATATGGCAATTTACAGGGGAAAGGAGTATAGAAATGTGGAATATACCGGGATATAATTTCAAGAGATAAGAGATAGCCCGTGATAAGTCTGATAAGGCTATTTATCTTGAGATATGTGTTTCAGTGTCCGAGGTTTACTTTCCCCTGCAGCCTTAATTTAAGATTTTGTGGGTTTTACCTGTATAAGCATATACTTCAACACTTTGGAGGATTGGATTAAAAATTAGAATTTAATTTTCTTTATTTTCAAACCATACTTCTGCCATCTTTTTTTCATATTACCAGCAATATAGAAAAATGTGCCCTTTTGTGGCTGCTCTGATCCTTGGAGCTCTGTTCAGGTAATAGGTGCCAGTTGTAGTATATGAATTGCAGTGGATAAAAACTACTGGTACATCAACAATATTCATTTTTCTGTACTGGAATAATGCTTGGAATGTATTCATTTCAAGCTATTATTGTTTAGATTTACTATCCAGCTCCACCTTCTGGTAAACTTGAATTAAATCTAACTTTAAGTTTCTCCTACTTGCAAATACTGAAAGAAAATTATTTCCTTTGTAACTATGCTAGTGATCAACACTTAGCATAGTTACAATTATACTGACCTGTATTAACCTTGCCACTCACTGAATTTGTACCCCATTGCCTTTTTCAGGGATACATGAAATAAAAGCACTTTCAGAGTAAGCTTTAAAACTTTAAGGGAGATAATCTGCATTCTCAAGTCATTAAATTTCTGATTTGAGACATCTCATTAGGTCCCAGCCTCCAAAAGTATAGAATTGCTTCCTCCTTATACTCAAAACTGAGCATAAATTGTTTATGCTCATTTTAATTTGCTCATTTATCCCTTTGCTTCTTATCCCTTTTGTAAAATAAATTAAATCATGAAATAAAATAATAAAATAAATAAAGTAATCAGGCAGTTAGATGTCACATACAAGGGATATCCAATTCTACTGATTTATGAAGCACATAGGAGAGCTGCATTCCTGTCTTGGACAGGTCATGGGGATGCTCTGAATTGCAAAACCAGTTATTTAATTAATCCATTTATCCAGGCTCCAATCTATGGTGTTCGAGTTTTCATGCACACATCTTGCCTGTGCATTTGCAGTTTCTTTTGAATCCTTACCTTTTCTATTTGCACACCTATAGTACATAAACTGTTTCTCTACTAATAAACTAACTAGGGCTCAAGGGTTAGTCAACAATCATCTATAATGTTAAATTTTGGTACACACACTGACACAGCTTCCCCAAACCAGCTAGACCCTCATGGAGAAAGCCAAGGCAAAGTCTAAAGGGCAGCACAGGCCAGTGAGAATTTCCCCCAGGCCTTTTTGGGCAGTAGTAAGCATACCACTCCCATTCACTGCTCATTTAATTTTTAAGGATTGACATCGTCTATCGCTCTCATTTTCTGTTCCTGAGAACACAGAAGACTGATAGCCTGGTTCATCTTGTGACTGGGCAGAAGGTTCATCAGGACATATAGCCCTGGTGTACACCTTGTACAAACCAAACTGAAACTATCCAGTTTATTTCCACTTACTCCCCATGAGCAGACCAGCTCTGTGTCTGACTGTGGCCTGCAATGTGCTAAGAAAAGTCTCTTCATTATACTAGTATGGAGATTGTAAGCTTTGCAATATGCAGAAGGCTGAGGACAGTGTGCATTTTAATTTATTTTCTCTTGAACAAAATCCCTATCTTCTTCCTGTGTTTCTACTCAAAGCGTGTTCAGCAGCACTACAGCTAATGGAGGTTTCTCTGAGTAAGAACTTAACATTTGTCCTCTTACTGAAAAAAAAATCCTTGCTTTCTTGCTTGTGTTACCATAGGGCATAAGATGTCTGTTTTTCAACCAAAGTCCCATAGGTCTGAGGACAAAAGGAAAACACAGTTCCGCCCTTCAAAGCGATCATAAGGCAAAACACAATGGGCAGCTAGAGACAGATGAATGAGCACACAGACATAGAGAGACAGCGCTGGTCAGTGCGATGTGCTGCAACCTAACCATTGTCACCGTGGGCATTGCTGGAAGGAAAACAATTGGAAAGAGAACGGAGCCAAGAGAGACATTTTATTTGCGGAGGAATTTTCGTCTCAGCACTTGGTGACAGTCCAGCCAGAACAAAAACCGGAACTGTCGCAACGTTGAGTGAGAAGGGGCACGGAGCCTCTGCTGGGGACGTTCTCCTGGCGGGCTGGCCCTCACGGGACTTGCACAACCTTCCAGTTGCAGCGAGCTGGCACATGCCAGCAACCACAAAAACACTTCCGTCACAGTTTTTCCAGCCAGTGAAGCCTGAAAGAGAGTGGTGGAACAGATTTTGTCTCCTATTACAGGGAACGCCTCCAGGAATAAGAGGCAAAAAAGGAGAAAATGTAGTCATTAGATGTGAAAATGTAACATACAGGCACTGTGGTATGGCACCGTAGTCTGGCCAAAGAGCCAATAGCTTCCAAGTGAATGAGAGTTGACGGGTAGTGTAAGAACTGACTGCAGACAGCTAGAAAGGATAGACCAGTTCCAACCCCAGGCAGCAGCACAGGCTGGGGCAGAGTGGCTGGGAAACTGCCCAGAGGAAAAGGACCTGGGGGTGCTGGTGAGAGCAGCTGAACATGAGCCAGCTGTGCTCAGGTGGCCAAAAAGGCCAATGGCACCTGGCCTGGATCAGCCATAGTACGGCCAGGAGGAGCAGGGCAGAGATTGTCCTCTTGTATTCTGCACTGGTGAGGCCACGCTTGGAGTGCTGTGTCCAGTTCTGGAGCCTCATTGCAAAAAGCATTGATATGCTGGAATGAAGAGACACTGTCCTTTTAGAGAAGGACAGCAAAAATGGTGAACGATCTGGAGCACAAGACCTGTGAAGAGGGGCTGAGGGAGCTGGGGTTTGGCCTGGAGAGAAGAAGGCTTGGGGGGACCTTACTGCACACCACAACGCCCTGAAAGGAGGTTGTAGCCAGGTGGGAGTTGGTCTCTGATCCTAGCAACCAGTGACAGGACTAGGAAATGGCTTCAAGCTGTGCTAGGAAAGGTTCACGTTGGACATCATGAGGAATTTCTACAGAAAGGATTGCAAAGCAGTGGAACAGGCTACCCAGGGAGGTGGTGAAATCATCATCCCTGAAAGTGTTCAAGAAATGACTGGACGTAGCACTGAGTGCTGTGGCTTAGTTGATATGGCAGTGATTGGTCAGAAGTTGGACTTGATTCCAACCTTAATGATTCTATTATTTAATGCAGGAGGTACAGAAGAAGGAGGGGAAGGTTGCAAACAAAAATTGACATGATCACAGCGGAAGTCTGTGAACACAGAAATGCAAACTGACAGAACTGGGATGAGTTTATCTGTGTACATGGAAGCTCAAATCCCCATTGCACTGTGCAAAGTGTGTGCGTGGTCTAAACAGGATTCATGAGTCACAGGCTCTGCCCGAATGGCCTCTGCAGTGACCAGCAGAATGGTGATGCTCTCCCAAAGAATTGGACAGCAAGTCTTAGTCAACTTGAATTCAAGGTATTACTTAACTGTACATAAAGAAGTGTAGCTGACACACGCGAGATTTTAAATTGGAAGGGAGTGTGATTTTTCTCTAGCAGTGCCATGAATTGCTGACATGGAGAGATTTGTGTGGAGACATTCAATGGATTTGTGCCTTTGCCTGACTAGAAATTTGAGGGATTTTTACATTGAAAGAGGTGTCAAAAAGGATCACACTCATAAGGAAACTTGAGTCTGACCGAGCTCTGGCCAGTGGAAAGAAAAGTTACCTCTGATTTCAATTATCTGCAGGATATCTTTGTCCTAGGGTGTCAAAAAGACTGCAGAATGGTCAGCCAACACCACCACCAGACTGAAATGGCTGGGACATTTCCTCTGCTTTGACAGCTCCTCTTTCCCTTAAGTGGAAGGATACCGACCCAAAAATACCATGAAAGATGATGAAAAGGAAATTGCTTGGCTACAGTTTCTCCTTGCCTTTCCCTGCTTTTTGCAGTATCTTCCTCTGACTTTTCTTTTTTAAAAATTTCAGTCCTGGCAAGCAATACTAAGAGGTTCCAGATAGGCAGGGATGTGTCAGACATACAGGTGAATCAGAAAATCAGAGTTGCACCTCCTATGGTTGCTGGCACATGTTTGCTTGAGAAATCTAGGTGGAGACCAGAGTTTTCTTTTTTAGTTCCCAATGCTCTTCTTTTCTCACAAAAAAAAATAGATGTCCTCTTCAAAGAATTCCCAGTTGACCTCATTTTAATCTACATCCCTTTGGAGGTCAGTAGGAGAGCTGTTTTGCTGATGCACAAATTTATTCTCAATGGTAATTCAGTGCCTTGATTTTTGGCCTATAATGACAACAGTTACCAGTCTAAAAAGCACTTCATCTTGCTTTTTATTGCCAGTAGAGTTCAAATGTCTTACATGCTATGTGGAGACCCATTACACTTAACAATTTTTAACTCTTTTCTGAAGCCTAAATGGAAGTTTCCACGCATCTAATGAGTAACAGGATACAAAAATTATAACTATGATTAAAAAACACAACTTGTAGTCTGTCACAGAATTCTAAGTTTCTTTGTGTTTAGATACTCAGTTCAAAATTGTACGTGCTAGACCTCTTAGTGGTTAGAGAAAACAGTGGGGAGTTACTAGTCTGGAGCCAGAGGGTGTCTGATTTTCATTGGAAGCTGGAATATCCAAGGCAGGAGTTGGAGAAGCCAAAAGTCCTTCAGAATAATTTTTCTGTTTTGCAAAATAAACAAAGGAGGATTCAAATGAAAGCAATGCTGGGACAGATTCCCATAGGAACACACAGCATATTCTGGCAGAATCCTGGGTCTCCTTTCTGCTCTGATTTATATCAGCAGGATAAACACTCTTTATTATTTACCAGCTGCCAAGGACCAGCGGAACCTACAGGAAAAATATTATTCAGTAATCTACAATACATCTATTTCTTGGTTACCTTGTGATTTCCCCAGCTCTGTGCTCTCATGATCTCTGTGCATATGATCTGACTGACTTCTCCAGTAGGAGAAATGAGATCCAGTACAAAGTCCTGCCTCCTGGCACTCTTCGGTCCTTCTGCAACAAACAGATTTTACAGCAGCTGAGATATGGTCCCTATAGAGCAGACAGCTACACCAATGCCTTACACCACTGATCATGTGTTTTGTGAGGACAAACTGTGCAACTGTGATATAAACCATCACATATGATAGAGTTATACTGGAGTAACTGCATCTACAGCCAAAGAATGCTCCACCAATTTAACTGTACTGAAATAATCAAATCAATGCCAACCTCGCATTCAGGCATGTTCCTAGAAATCCAAACCTTAAGCAGGAAGTTGCCTATTTCCTTAAACCCTGATCCAGATTCAGAGGAAGATCTCACTTCCGGTTCCATGTCTGCCTTGTCACCCATCACAAATGGCCAGCAACGACCCCCAGGGCAGCTGGGAGGAACTGTTGTTCTTCAGGATATTTTTCAGATTACAAATGCATCCAGATTAGCACAAAGTCCTGTTCTTTCTCCCCTTATTCTCCTTCCTCCAGTGTGTTCAGCTGCATGGCAAGCTATTAGGAACTGGGAGTTGATCAGACTCTGCTCATCTTGCATGACAGCAAGACTGTACTGCACTGAAGCCTCTGGGCAATCTCTTAACAACATCTGATTTCACTCTCTTCTCCACCTAGGCCAGTGCTTTGTGCATACAGGGAAGGTACACTGTACAACACAATTATCTGTATCCTTTAAGGAAAAAACTCATAAAGGACTCCTTTTTTAAAAAGAGAACTGGTTTTACTATTTACATGTTACTTCATCCACTTGTAATTATTTCTGGGGATTAGAATACACCATTCTTGGCTGTTTAAAGCAATTCTTGAAGTAGCATATTTGTTAAAGTTCTTTCTGCCAGACACTTTAAGCTATACAATGCATTGCTGCCAATAGGTCACTTCCTACAAATAAAAGCTAATTGCAATGTCATAGACATCAAACACCAGAATAGACTCAAGGTCTTCTATTCTCAGTTCATCATTTTACCCCTCATACCCAGAAAATTCCAAAAAATTGTCCCAAAAGGGATCTCTAGAGGTCATCTTCTCCATTCCCCTGCCTCACAAAGTATCAACTCCACCTACATCACCCCCAATAGCTATTTTTCTCGCTGTGCAGACACAGCAGCGAAAAGGAATGCCACCTTAATTTCCTCTGGAGCCAAGAGAGTTGGAGATGGGCAACACTGGAAGGTATTCAGCATATCAGTGAATGGAGAAAGACCTTACTTAAAAGCAGAATTTTCCATGCAAAATACAGGAGATTAGAGATTTAGGCAGCTTCATGCTATGACCATGTCAGTCTGTCTAGCTGCTACTGAAAGACATTCATCTCCTGGCTTCTAGTTCCCTTTCCTGACTGCTCGAGGCCCAACACCTTGTCACCTACTCCTGTCCTGGTCCTTACCTGATCCCACTGAAGGCTGATTCACACGACTAGCCCAGCTGTAACATCAGTATTCTGGTGCTTAAACACCATAGAATCAAACTACAAACTAGCTCAAGAGAGGTGTAAAAGCAACAGAGGAGCAGAGAAATGGGAAAATGTTTATGATGTGGAGGAGGAAGCAGGCCCCCCACAAACACCTTTCCTGACTACTGTGTCTTAGGTTTAGTTGTAGCCTGGAATGGCACCATCAACCTGCTCTGGGCTCTTTAAGCAAAAGGCCTATGCTGTCACTGCTGCAAAAACAGCTGCCCCATTTCCAGCTGCAAAGTCCACTTCCCATCCCACCCCTCCTTGTGCTACTCTCTGTGTCTGTGCACCCTCACAAGCAGACAGGCAAAGGAACCAGGGCTAATAGCTGATGGGATATGAGGAAAAAGACAAGGCAGCTCCTGCTCTGTAGGGATGAAGCAGGTCTGGCTCAATGCCTGCTTGTAAAGCAAGTGTAGAAACCATGCTCCAGGCTTGAAAGACATCTGCAGCAGAGCTGTGTGCTCTGTCTCACCTGCCAGGGCAGCCATCAACCTCTGTGGGCACTCCCATAATTAGCCAGCTTCCTTTCCAATGAACACTACTTGTGCCTTTTTTGCCCCACCATTAATATGCATCTTTAAGCATTTTTAATATGAAATTTTAATGAGAAGCATCAGGAAAATGTTTCGTTAGCCAGCACCAGGGGAAAAAAATCCATCTATTTTATCTTCAGTATGGCGCTGATTGCTCTCATCACCTATGGCTGATGTTCTAGTTAACTACTCAAATGTGCTGGCCAAGCAGCACTTCATGATTTATTTTAAAATCATCTAAAAATGGAGGGAAAAAAGCTGGAAGTTAATATATTAAGTCATAATTGCTTGCCATGATTGGGGATTTCATGGGAGGTATTTTTGGAGGCAAACTGATCAGAAACCAGGAGCTCACTGGTACTTTGTTATTTCCATGTTAAGGGAATGGCATGGGGAGGGTTGATATAGAATAATGCCAGTCCCCTGCTGCTCACCTGTCTTACACAGCAAATACACCAACTGTACATTCATTATATTTTTTTAGCACTCCCATTGCCTCTGCCTTCAGTAAGGTCCTGTGGCATCCTACAACCACAGTACAACAGCATTTGTCCAAGATGTGATCTCTCTCAACACCAATTGCTGCTGTTGGTGTTGCTGTTTTTATCATCTGCAGGCTAATTTTGCAACAAGACCAGAGCTATCTCCCATGATGGCTCCAACCCACATTATGTGCTCTAGCACCATCACCTGCTTGTGCTCCAGGGAACTGTGTAAGTTTTACAGCTTATACCTCTTCAATAACATCTTGGTACCTGCGGTGACTTTTCATCTACTGGCATCTCATCTGTACAGCACAGAGCCCTACAGGAGCTTCAGGCAATGGGACGTGGGGGAAGGGTGAGCAGCTGCAAACCTTTACTGGTAGCAGAAACTGAACTCCCTGGCCATTTCTGTTCACAGCCTGTGATACGAAAAAGTTTGGTGCAAACAAAAACATGGCAGAGGAATGCTATGTTCACAGAAAAACACATTTTTCTCTGCTTCGGTGAAGGCGCTGTGGCCTAGAAGATGAAATGCTACTGCTGAGTGAAGACTGCCTGCCTGAGCCACAGCCTAACCAAGCACTCTGCCTGGACTTGGATTTTCCTCGAACCACAACCCTGCATGAATTCTGAATTATCCAGAGAAAGGAAAGGCAGAAATGAGGTGTTTGTGGTGAGACAGTCTCCACTTAAATAGAACCGAAGCGACAAGGAGTTTTCTGCAGGCCTGGTGAAGAGACGCCTCATGGGGCAAGGATGGGGAGGTTGGGGTGACCCGGGAAGCTGGCTGGGCAGGATGCTCAGAGGAGCAGGAGGGACATCTGCCAACAGTCAGTGCTGCTGTCAGTGCCTAGGAGATGGGGAGATGAGCCATGGCCCCGAGCTAGAGCAGATTTGGCTGTGACACCTCCCAGGCCCTGGTCAGGCCTGTGGGAAGGTGTCCTTGGTACTGCCCCATGGGGCAATTCAGCATCAACCCCCTCGACCTGCGGCAGGAGTTCCGCCAGCCCAACAAACAAAACCTTCTCTGACTAAGTACACAGAAACCGTCTCTGCTGGGTAATTTCCAGTCTCCGCTGGAAATTACTTTCTGCAGTCCTGGGGCCTCTCTCAAAAGCCAAGTCAGCATTTTGTCCCTGTCTGGGTACCAGAACTACAGTTCAAATTGCACTGTCACTCGTTGAAGGTGTCGAACAGAACTCTTTTGCTATTGGGGAATTAATTTTGTTGCAGCAGAAATGTTTTACAAGTCTGTGGCAATTTCATGGAAGTTTTGTTTCAGAGATAAAGCTGGAGGAGATAACTATCCTACACTATCAAAAGACCAGGTTCCCCTGAATGAAGCCTTGGGGTGTGACCTTGAATCTACTTCCTTTAAAGTGTTTCTTTGCAGTGTCGATGTCAATATTTTTAAAAGATTGTGTCGAAATGAAATGCTTTTATCTATCAGAAATCAGCATTTCCTAGCATATTATTTCACAGGAATATCTACATTTCATAGGCAGAGTAGTGAGTCCTGACTTACTGAATTTCTACATTAAAAAATTAAACAGATACTGCATTTTCCACATGTCCCAAAGCTATTATCTGTGTGAGCCAAAACTCTATTTTCTCATACTTTTTACTAGGGCAAGTGTGTAATTCTCTGCAGGAATACACTTAGTGGAAGCAGGATTTCAGGAGTACAGCAATCTTGCTCGGGAAGGTGCCTGAATCTCCCCAAATGTTTGACCTTCCTATAGCCTGCAAAAATGCTAATGACTCTAATGCCTCTCACACTCTGTGCCTAATGACAGCCACTTCTGTTGCCAATTAGATGAGATTAGGGGAAAGCTGTCTTGTGCATACTGTACATGACAGCCTATTCCTAGAGCCGTATATTCCCTCTAAATTGGCTAATGCTGAATTCAGGATGGAAATGGAAAGCTATTTGTGGGAGGCTTGTCCTGAGTCCCCAGCAGGGTGTGAGAATTTGTACTTAGTGCTGATGGTATGGTTATGCTGCATTGCTGATGGATGTAAAAGAGAGCTGCCAAATAGAGACTCCAGAACCATTTCCTAAATAGCAGCGATAAAAATTACTGCTAGAGACCAAATCTGCACTGTTTTCTTATTTTCTAGTCAACTTCGAGCTGCCTAGGGAAGCAAGTACATAATTTGCCCTCAGAGTATCATTATGTGAGTTTTTGTACACTAAGCTTTTTCATACCCACCCCACAAGAAGGAAGACTGAAAGGGAAAACCTGGCAGGAGAGCGAGAAAGAAGAAAGTGGAGAAAGAAGAAAAACAGTGGAGCGGGCTCCCCAGGAGCGGATAATGCGAGAGCGCCGTCGCGTCAGACCACAGCGGATCTCTGTCCGCTCAGAGGTGTCTTATGAGCCCATGAAAAAAACCTGTCCTAGAGTAACCAAACCCAATTCTCACACACTCCATTCCCTTTCTGGAATCTAGGTGGGTACTGCTTTTAAAACACAAATTTTGGAATGATATATCATCTTCTGGTTTGCCTTATCTATTTTAAAAATGACGCTAAATTCTCGTCAGTCAGAAATTTCTATTAAAACTTTGTGTTGCACAAATAATAACTCTTTTTTAGCAGCAGAATTTTCTTTAAAAGCATTTTTTTCCTGCTGTCTGACCAAATGTTTCAAACCCAATGTTTCAAACCAAAACATTTCAAATCCTTGGAATATGAGTTACAACAGAGTGGATTGTATTTAAAATGTTGTTGGTATTTATGTTGTTCAACTTTTCTTCTTTTCTTGATGTGTATTTTTTCTTCAAAATTTCTTTTTTCTAAAATTCTTCACAGCATTGGAAAATTTACAAGAAAGAAATCTACAATTTAACTGCTCTTTTTCAAAGCTGATGAAGTTGCATGTTAGCAGTTTCAGTTTCAATAATTTTCCTCCTCAAACCAGTTTTTCTAATTTTACATAGTCCTAAAAAGTCATATGAATCAAAATTAGAAACTAAAAAGTGAAATAAAAGCATTGACATTCTCAATGTTGTTTGCTTTCAGTGACCTAAATTAAATCACCAAAAAAATTTTTTTGGGGGAGAAATAGAAGAAGGTGTACAAACATTAAAAACTGTAAAACATCCCGCCGTTATTCACTTGAAGGTGAAGCAATTTTGTATTTGGGACTTTTATGTGAAATAGTTTTGCTCTTTGTGTAGGGGCTTTAAGCCATGCATATGTTTTAGCAGTAAAAAAACCAAACCAAAACAAAAAAAGGTATATTGAAAGCTACTCTCATTTTCTTGAGCATGAGTGGAAATTGTCCTTCCTGGTGCCTGGAGTAGATACACTTTTTTATTGTACAAACAGAAAATACATCTACCCTCCACAAGCACCCACTTTAGTAAGAGAGTATTTTTAAAAGAGGAATGTACATAAAAATGTTCAAAGTGTATAAGAGTTAAATCTCCTTCAGTTTTATTGTCACATATGCTGAGTGGCAAAGTCATACTACAGACAAGTAACATTAAAAAAAAAAGAATGTATATCTGCTAGCACATTCTTATTTGTATTTTTTTATTTACATGCTGTCTAACAGAGTTCTGTGCTTGGCAATCCAATCTAGTTTTAACTTCCACCCTCCAGAAACTATATTTGTTTACAGTTTGTCCCCCTTGTTGGCCACAAGGAAGAATTTGTTTTCAGGCAATTTTTAGATCCCCTCTGCCCTTCTATTGCAATTCAATTATATCCTATCAGGAGGTTCTGACTGATATTCCCAACACTGCACTCCTCTACTGGGGAAAATCTTGGGCACTATATTCTTTCTTCTTTATTTTCAGCTAGATAAAAATTAATATTATTTCTAAGAAAGATGGCAAGATATATTTGTCTCCTTTAACTTCCTAATTCTGGTTTATACTATCATGTTAAGATCAAGAACAAGTTGATTACAATCTCAAGATTATAGAGAGTGTGATATAATAAATAGAGTACTAATCCCTTCATCCTTCACTTTTTTGTCATCTTTACTAAATTTCATGCTTGTCATCCTGCAACATGAAGCCATTATTGAGAAATTTTTTTTTCTCAAACTCTTTTTCTTGTATCCATACTCGAGTCTTTGCCGATTTCCTGTTTTTTTCCTTTCCAGCTATTAAGCTGAAAATGTTGTACAGGATCTTCACGTAGAGACAGATTTTGTCATCTATAGCTGGTATTCTCTCGACACTTCCTTGTTAAGTTTTATTGGTGTGTTGGTTTAGAGGAATAACTTCAGTCAATATTTCTGGCTGTGTAGATTGGAAATTCATGTCATAACCACAGCAACAATCTGCATATTAATAATTAATTAAGCAACCTGCTTCTATTTTATCTCCAAAGCTCCCAGGAGTATTTTTCACAGTGTAATGTTCAGATTTGTTTCCTGTGGTATATTGAACCACAAATAAACATGACCTGCCATCATATCTCTTGTTTATCTCTTGTGCCGTGATTTATGGAGAAATGGGAAATGAAGGTTGAAGAAATCAATATTTCTTTTGGAGGACTGCTTTGCCTCCCCACCCCACAGCTGTGACATCCTGGGGAAAGTCACACAGCAGATCAGATGCTGGTTCATCTGCAGCCAGTAACAGAATATTTTGGGCAAGTGTATATCCCACCAGGTCAGCTGCTAATATTTCGCTCTTGCTTTTCAGCGAGCAGGCAGGCATGAGATACTCTGACTAAGACCCAACTTGCACATTCCCACTAAAGCTTAACTTGGCCGCATTGCAACATCTGTGTTGTGCTGAGTCCAGTGTCTCTCTGTGCTACCAGGGGCAAACTCATCTATCATCACAGGCAGCAGTTTGGAAGATGGTAACTGCTGCTGCCTCTGTTCCAAACTTACTGACAAAAAGAAAAGAAAAAAGGACTAATTCATATTTTAAAAGGTGTTCAATAGATGAGGCTACCCTTCTAGACAGAATCAGGCCAAGTTTCTCCCCAGATATTTCTCCCACACAAGAGGTGCATGCCCTTGAAATTTAATAAAGAGAGCAAATGACACTCCATAATTTTTGTCCCAAGCACTGACTGAAAGGTGACATTACACAATAAGAGTAAATCTCCTGCTCCGCTTCTACCAGCCAAGAACCCAGAGACATTTCTGCCATAACTCCCAAACCAAAATAGCAATTGGTGAAATACAACCTGCATGCTGTTGTTAAAAACAAGTGTGAGTATTGTAGTTAATGCTTGGCAGCAAGCCGGGGAGCCAAAGTTCACCAGAGGGGCCCCGCTGGGGATTCCTGGAGGCACTGCATAAATCTCTGCTCCACTCCCTGTCACTGACACGCTGGGAGTGCATGGGAGCACCCCGAAAAATATGCCCCAGGCTCCCAGCAGCAAACACCAAGCACACGTCACAGCCCAGGATAGATTGCATGGATGCACATGTGTGCACGCATGCACAGAGGGGCAGGGGGCAACAGATGATGCAACAGATAATCAGTTCTTCCTTCAATGCAATAGGTAATCTTGAGCAGATGATTGTTAACCAGTTATGAAGACTCCTCTGGCTCTTACTGGGGTTATATGTCTGATAATCGTCCCCATATCTTTTCAGTCCTCACTGGCTCAGCAAGCACCACCAGTCTTCCTCAGTAATTTGGTTTCTGACTCAACAGCTCAGAGTCACATCTTCTAGGGAATCATACAGTCTTATTTTAAAGGTTCAGAGGAAAGCAGAATTTACCTTCTCTATCCCAAAGCTAAATACATCCACTTAAAAAAACCTTACTGAAAAGCTGTACCTTATAATAGATTAGAATGGTTTGACAGTCAAATCTTGTTATACCTTTGTCTGCTGGACTGAAGAGCCCTGTAATATCAGATATCATCTCTTCACATAAGCAATTATAGAACATGATTGAATTGTTTCTTAAGCTCTTTTACAAGTGAAACAAACAGATCCCCTCTAATCTCTCATAGTAAGCATGTTTTCCAGGCCACGATCCATCCTGGCAGGAATCAAGAGACAGCTGAAGTCAGAGGACTCGTCCTCATCTCCTTAGGATCTGATCCCTAAAATGCTAATGTGAATATTTACAAACTAGAAAGTGCTTAGGTGTGTAACTAGACACATTCTCCTTTCATACCTTTTATTCAGTTCACAGAAAGCATTCACTGTGCTGACTGCAAGCGCTCCCATTATATATAGAATATTCATACACCTATTCAAACACACAGACCACCTGTAAATGCAAAACTAAGCAAAATTCAGAATATTTATCCAACAGAAAATTCTAACATCTCACCTTCTTATTTCATCCCAGCTTAAAACCTGAAATGTTAACATTTGTCAGAGAGAAAATGGCATTTTTACACAAAATGAGAGAGCACTGTGTTTTCATATCCTTCAGTGCAGACATATCAGATCACAGTTTCCCAAGTGAAAGCACTTCCAATGGATCAATGCTGTTATGATTCTACATTCCCTTATCATGGTAAATGGCCTGGCAGAGACTGCAGGTTGGTAGCCTAATGAACATGCTCAACGCTCTTTGAACCCTGCTCCCTCTCCTCAGCTGGCTCCTGCCTTTGGGGCCAGGCAGGAGCAGGGCAGCAAGAAACCTGTAGGGCACTGTGTGAAATGGGGACTTTCTGGGAGCTTAGCTCTGGGAAAAGGTTGTCAAAATAAGTTATCACACGGGCATTTAGCCTCACGCTGTACAGGCTGCTCTGAAATATTTTAGGTAAGCAGAACATAGCAGAATTGTCTGATCCAGGCTGAAGGATGAGTGAAGTATTTCATACTTACAGTGCGCTCTGCAGAAACTCCTGCTGACTGCTTTTCACACAGATAAATATGGGCACAGACATTGCAGAAATGTCTGCATGCATTTTGCACGTAGAAACAGAACTGCCATGTAAACTCCAGCATAAATACAAATCACAAGCAAACACACATCCTGAACACACACAGTCAGCATACCCAAAAATCAGATGGCCAGCCCAAATACATGCCCAAAATCCCCCCACCATTAGAGGAGATGAATCTTAGGAGAGGATGACTTTCTTGCTTAGAAACGCTCTCTCTACTTACTGTGAAGTACTTAAACGTCTGATTTAGACTAGAAGCTAAACTTCAACATGGCTAAAATTATACATTATACCCACCAACATGAGGCAAAAACACATAAACATTTAGCTAACCTATGGATGCATGCAAACACAAAGCATGAGTATATGGTATTGTTATTACAAGCACATACCCAGTTTTTTACTCTGCAAACGGGAACAGAAACTCTTTTTACCAGCTCCCAAAATTTAATGCGGGTCCTGCTTATCTTCTTCATGCCTCTTCTTAAACTGATCACTGCAGAATCAGAAATCTACTTTTACAATGAAAACGTTGCTTTTCTGTCATCAAAGCTGTAAAGATCAGATTGAAAACATGAATCCAACAGGCTAAAAAAAAGGGGGGAAAGTGGTCAAAAGAAACCAAAATCTATCAGTTTCTCAAAACTTATGAGTTACTTACTCAGTCTTGCTCTGTTATTTTTAACACTGTTGGCAGTGCTGCAACAAGCCCATGAACATTAAAAGCACATTCACAAGGAAAACCTAAAAACATAAATACAAGTAGATATTACTGGCAGGGACTCAACATATGTGTGCATATCTTACCACCGCTGTGCAAATGTAGATGTACAAACTCTACGGATGAGGGCTCATTCTGCAGAAATATGGATGTGTAACACCTGCAAATACTCAACAGGAATCCTGCACAATAGTCACACCACCACAATTATGCACACACAAACCCTGCAAACCCGCGCTCCTACAATTTTGGAAGCACAAAACAGTCTGACTTTCTGAGTAGAAGCAACGAAAATATTTTCATTTGTAATTGATACTTTGAAAGTAAATGAAAAATTTTGTTTGGGTTCAAATTAAAATGTCAATTTTTTTGGCTAGAAAAATAAATGAAACGCTTTTACGTCAAAATAACAATTTAAAATGACAGATATGCTTCGGTTTCAATTTAAATTGTTGTTTTGTTTTGAAAAAAAAATATTTAAAGCAGAATGAAAACAAAAATGAGCATTGTGTTTTAACGGGCCAACCCAATACAAAAATACAGTTTGGAGAAAATGAAAACCGACTGGAGAAATTGTAATGAAAATTTTTTTCATTCAAGTTTTCTCTTGGGAACCTTTATTTTTTAGACAGTGGTAACACACACGTACAACTCACTTCTTATTCTCCATACACATGTGATCTATAAGAATGCTTCATAAGGGCACACTCTGAGCCCTTTACACACACACAGAGGCACTCATGGGCACTTTGCGTTTGTGCTTTCGACATGTCTGGGAGCATCAAACACACCTTAGCCTGCACTGGACACACACATGTGGTCTTTGTTAAGAATCCCAAGAAAGAAAGCCAATTTTAGATCAAGTGAGCTGTGGTCCCCTGGCTCAGGTTCTACTGCAGGTGATTCTATAAACAAAGTTTAGTGCCAACGTGAAAGAACAAATATGCTATAAATAGTTCATGACTTCCAAAAGCCCTTGTCTCTTTCCAGTCCTTCTTCTAAACCAAACCAGCAGATGGGCCGAGGGCACTTCAAACCCTCTCCTTGAAATAAAATGCTGGAAATAAAGAAGAACAGCATGAAGGCAGTAAAACAAAATAGGAAAAGGAGGGAGGGGGCCGCAGGGGCAGGGGGAGAAAGGCTTTAATTTATTGGGGAGAGCGCTGGGAATGTAAAAAGAGCGGGAGTGGAAGGAAGAAAGGGGACATCACCCTGCCTGATTGCAATTGTCATTAAGTTGCAGCAGGGGTGTTAAGTTGCAGTGTGGGCGCAAGTGCACACAGCCCACCTCCAACCCAAACCTCCTCAGCATCTGATTCTTCCCCGCCCGGAGTGATTTAATGCCCCGGCCCATGCGGTTTATTTACTGCCTTTTGCTCCATTTAATGGAACCCAGGGGCCTTCACACCAGCACGGGTCAGTGCCGAAGCATTTGTTACCTGTGCCAGGCAGCACACCAGAGGCAGGGGAGAGGGGGGAATCGGCCACTCAAGCACAAAAAGCAACAGTTGGAGCCTGTGCAGGGGGAACGTGCTTCAGTGAGGACTCTGATTAGTTTTATGAAGCAGGAGGTTGCTCTAACATCTGGAGGGAGTTTGCAAGGAACTGAGACAACACGGGCCTGATGCAGCAGACTCCGCACATAATGGGTTTTTACACCCAGTCAGAGGTGTTAGGAGAACTTGAGAAAATCTCTGAATTCTCTGGAGCAGATTAAGTGCCCTAAACACAGGTAAGGAGGCAATTGGTTTAACTATAAACTTTATAGCTGCCGAATGTCAAATAACAACAATTACCATGCATTTAAGAGAAAGGACTAGAGAATACTGAGGTATTTACCTACACAACAAACTGGGGATTGCAGCAACTAAACAAGGTGACACAAATTACTAATAGGTTATTAAAACTAAGATCGATTGAGATTAAACAAAACTGGAATCACATGTAATACAATGTTTCCATGTGCTGGCTGAAAAATCAGCGTCTTCAGTGACAGTGGAAAAGTCTCCACAGAAATGAAGCAGCAATGATAGAGTGATAGTGGATCTCCAGGAGAGGTCACTGTGTTATGACAACATCTAAAAATTTAAGGTATACACACAGCAGACAGCGCTTGAAGGAAAAAGAACAGTCGGGCTGGGAGCACATAACTCAGGAACAGAAACAAGTTGGTCTCATATGCCATGCAGTGAGCAAATAAAAATATAAGTACCAGAGATACGTTGAAGAGCTGTGGTCAGTGTACAAACATGGAATTCATGCAAAAAGAAAAAAGAAAAGGAAACACACTGTATCACTCTGAGTACTGCAGTAAAGAAGAAATGCGCTATGTGCTGCTGTTTTTATTTTTTCTCCCACAGGAATCCATGCAAACTACTTTGCTATTTGTTAATGGCTATATAGACTTCTGGCAGACTGCCCGACATTACAACAGTAGCAATCAGAGACTAAGAAAAGAGGTATTTCAGCAGGCATGGCATACCCCAAACGCAAAATAGTTTGGTTTTCTTTCAGAAAATGTCCATGAAAATGATTATCGCCATCAAATCAAATGGGGACACTGTTACAATTGCTAAAATTCTTCCAAAGTTGCAGAAATTACTCACTAAGCTATTCCAGAGAAAATAAACATCCCAGGGTTGCAATATCTGAACAAAAAGCGTCCCAGATGAAACTGTTCTCTTGAGAGAAATTTCATCCTGGGAAAAAAAATCCCAGGTGTCAAACAGACGAAATTTGTTCAGAAATATAAGAGTGGAAGGCGTTTTTCCCTGGAAGCACAGATAACACTCAAACACACAATCAAAACAAGAGCAGAATTAAAAAGCCCACTGCATTTGTCAGTGCAACATGACAAAAATTATGCCACTTTTTTTCTGTATGTCGGCCAAAATAGGTTTTATGGGACTATTACTCAGTGTTATAATGTGAACAGATTATCTTCTTCATGTTTTATTTTATTCCAAGTAATTTTGCCAAGAAAAACCAAACAAAAAAAAAATAAAAAACCCCACCAAAAAAACTCCACCCAAACATAATCTGTAGCAGGACTATTTCTATAAAATTTGCACTCTAATTCTAGATGACAATAATGAGAGTTTGAGTGCTATGTGGGCAAGACTGAATAAAACCTATATATTGCAGTATTTTATCATGATATCATGCTGAATCAAAACACATAGCAGAAGTGTAGATAATGTCAGTCAAATACTTTGAGAGGATGAAGAATGACATTGGAGTTGCTGGATAAAGGCAGATATTGGAGATTTAAGAAGGCCTAAAATATACATGGCTTCTATAAGAATAGACATTGAGAATGGGATTCTAAATCAGCATTTCATGTCCAGCAGAAAAAGCACAAAATCCTATTTTGGTAATTGGGCAAACACTTGTTCCCCGATATCATCCAGTGGTAAAAACTGAAGGGTTTAAATTATAAAAATCAAGTGTGTCTGTGAGCTGCTGCTAGACAATGGATGAGACTTTGAAGAGGAATGACCTTTGGGGTTGGACTAGGTGATCTTTAAGGTTCCTTTTATCTCAAACCATTCTATGATTCTATAATGTTAAAACTATCCCTTTCACTGGTCTCAAACTTGCCTGGGATTATAGAACACATAATGATTCTCCGGCAAGTGTCATGCATAAAATCAGTTTATTCTTTGCTGTCAGGCTGAAAGCAAGATGAGGAAGAAAACAGCAAAACTCTGAGCCATGTCCCATAAACTGTAAAGCTGTAAACATAGCATGTGTATGGTTCTATCACCAAACATTTGGAAAGTTTCAAAAGGAATAAAATCTGCAAAATCAGATTGGTAGCTAGGAAGAGTTGACAGTTTACTAACACAAACTTTTCCAGTTCATCAAGACCTCAGCTTTAGACTGCAATAGTACAAAGGTGCCATAGTTGAAGAAAGTGAACGATAGGGAATAAAGACTGCTAGTAGGTAATTTGGCCCTGTAGTCATCTGAAAATAAAAGAAATGTCGTTATAGTGCCTTTCCTGTAAGAAATTTTCATAAAGAAAAAAATATGCACTGACAAATGCAACCGGAAAAAATGTGAAATTGGACGAGGACAAGATGTTTAATAGTGAATGAAGCAGGGAGTTCACTTATATCACAGGCTTGATTGTAGGGTCAGATGTCTTTTGCAGGGTGCCACATCAGAGCTGGTTTTACCAAGTGAAATGATTTCCACTAAAGGCCATTTTGAACTTTATCAAATGGAAGGGGAGCTGATTGTAAAACAGAAGGCTTCAATTGCTTCAGAGAGAAAATCTGAAAGAGGGATCAGAGATTACAAAGAGTTGCCAGGAAATATTTGATAAGCAGCAGACCTAAGGAACTGCTATGTGTCCATTTTCAAAATCCCTTTCTTTCCTGCTGTGCAAAAACAAGAGCATTACTTGGCTATGTGTGAACCACAGAATCTGAAACATCTGGTGGGTAGTTAGACAA
Organism: Melospiza georgiana; assembly: GCF_028018845.1. Lineage (NCBI taxonomy): Eukaryota > Metazoa > Chordata > Aves > Passeriformes > Passerellidae > Melospiza > Melospiza georgiana. The sequence continues at coordinate 81,597,539 of NC_080431.1, forward strand.
AAGGAAGGACAAAGAAGGAAGCATTTATGTATTCTTGTTCGCTCAACAAAATGGATATTTTTCTGCAATGTGTGCTCCATAAGCTCTGGGTATGCTGCAGTATGGGGAAAAGGGGCTGGAGTTTGTCTAAATGTCTCTGCTGAGGACAGACACAGTTTCAGCAGAGGGCTTTGCATATTTCTGGCAACAGAATGATTAAAATAAAGGTGTCATAGAGAAATATGATTGGCTTGGATTCATGGGTTTGTAGCAAAGACAAGAGAGATGAAAAACTGGGGGAAAGCAGGTACCAGGAAATGCCCATTAAAGCTGTTTCCAATTTGCTTGAAATGGGAAATACCCGTGCAATGAAAGTCCACACCAGTCAGAGCTCCTTGGATCATGGGCCTCCACAGGCATTCAGCCTGCCCTGCAGCTGGGGATCCCAGAGGGACACTTGGGCTTCTGTGGGATACATCAGGGTTTTGAATGTGTTCCCATGGTAAAACAGAACAGATAGGCTGCCATAGGAGTATGAGGGAGCGCCAGGTAAATGATTTTTAAGTGCTTACCTGGGTTTCCTTTTCCCAGACCCCATTATCCTGTTTTGGTAAAACTTACGTGATATGTTTCCTCCTCCTTCATCCCAGAGATCATCCTCCTGTGAGAAATTATGAGACTTGATATCCCATTTTTGACCTTTTGGAACCATTATTGGCCCTGCCAATCGAAGGGGTGGCAGTAGGTAGTAGTGAGGAGCAGAGGAAAGGAAATGGGCTTTAAGTGATGGGGTTTGACCCTTGAGGACTCCTGCAGAGAGAAAACTCACAGGAGAGAGCCTCCTCTCTTCCTTTCTCTTGCACCACCTTTGCTGTGGCTCTGTTGCATCAGGACTCTGCTTGTCACTCATTCACCTCTAAGAAAAATCCTGAAGCACAGCAGGAGAGATTTGGAGGTGGTCACCAGCACAGCAGGAGCGGCTGACAGATCAGTCAGCACAGAGCAGTAGAAAGGATTTACACTTTGTGAGAGCAATAGGGAAGGATGTTCACCTTGTGCTGAGTTGAGAAAGGCACACAAGCCTCTTCAACAGAACCTTTCCTGCTGGGGTGGGAACAAAGATTAAAATGAAAACAAATTATTTCTGCAAATTGTGATTACAAGATATGAACAAGCTACGAAGAGAGGGACAACAGCTTCTGTCTGGACAGAAATGTTTAGCTTCCATGTTTCTAGGTGTGGACTCAAAGTGGGCTTTCCTCACATCCCCTAAAAACCGGACCACTAGCTCATTTTTGGCACTATGCATATTTGCCTTGGGTCTTTTTCTGATGACAGTGTGGCAGTAGGGAAACCAGGGAAAGAAATGATTCCCTGAGCACTAGGTTGGACCACTGCTTGCAAACGTCTGTCCTGCTTCACTGCTGAGGTGGAGACCTGGGATAGCTGTGTCACCAGCTGCTACTGCCAATTTATGTACCATGTCATTGAACCCTGCTTGGAACAAGTCTAATTGACATGCTGCTTAAAACAGTGGTAGCAGCAGATTTCCCCCCTTTTGCGCAGGGCTTTAGGGACAGCAGGAGTGCTCGTCCAACACAGGTGTCTTGTAACTCTCCCAGTGTCACAGCCTGGTGCTAGAACGGGGAGCTGTAAGCCCATTGTTCAGGGGCCTTTCCAGCTAGGGGTAACGGGTCAATTATTTGTCCTACAGCCAGCGGGGCACAGCGGAAGAGATGACAGTAGACCCTCACGTCCCATGAAGCGGCTGTGGGCTTGACATAAGACATCTGCCAAGCAAAGGCAGCACTTAAAATACTTGGGCATAAAGGGTGAAAGGACAATTAGTTTCTACTTAGGGTATAGAACATTAGTCTTTATTTGATTTTGTCCACAGCCACCTTGTTGAAGTGCTCTTTTTATCAGCTCAAAGAAAACAATTCAACATATCTTCACTATTCAGAATTTCAAATCAGCGTCTCTGGGTATTCCCAGCAAGGAATTTTAGCCAGCATAATAAACAAGAACTTCTACGTATGATATTCCTAAGGTTTAAAATTAAGCAATAAAAGCCCCCAAATCTCTCTGACAAGACATTTTCAGTTGAACACACTACTACCTTATAAACATTATAGACTGAGCTACACATAAACTAGAATTTGGGGGGCATAAGATTTTACTTTTCTTTTTACATACTTCATTTAAGCTGTGTTACCATGATGTTTCCCGTATTTTAAGAAGCCCATGATGAAACTCAGATGCTGTCTACACAATAGTATAAAAACATGAGAGCAGGATGAAGAAACAAGAATACATTTTTTCTCAGTTTTGGTGAATCAAAAGCATCTTAAACAAGTGGCATGGCAATTGAAGGAACCAAAACCATACAGGGGACATCTCTTGTAGTTGCTTATACAATAAATTAACGGAAGAACCAGAATCTGAGTCTAACATTCTTGCTTCCTCATGCCTTTCCCTATGTCATTAGTCAAGGCGATTCAGCAGGAAGGAAGTCTATAGGATTAAGTGCTCATCAGTAAATATAGAAATCAATTTGCACTGGCTTTGGTGGGGGGTTGGAGATTAAACACTGATAGAACAGACCCACATATAGCATGAGGAATCTGGATGTGATGCCTGCCATGATGACAAATTTCTATCAAAGATGGTTTAGTGGATCAGCCAAAACAGAATTTCACTGTAGCATTGAAAACCATGTTAGTTATTTTCCTCACATCATATCTCAGAACCAGGTGAGTGCTCTAGATGTGATGAAAATTTGCAAGAATAGCTCAAAAGTGGGAACATTCTTTATTCCCTGCTCCACTAAATGGTTGGTGCTTTCTTCCAAAATATGGCCTATGCAAAGGGTTACATCTGAGCAGTTACGTAAATGGAACTGGAAAAACTTAAACTTGGGCAAAATTAAATACGTATCTGTCAATTTGTTTATTGTGATACTTCGTAGATGTTAACACCAGAGGACTGTTACCACTGAATCTGATGTAATGCAAATCACATCCTCACTCAAAGATTTGTTTCCTTACTTATGTAATATCCTTTATTGAAATGGGCAAAAAATTCTCATTTCCATGATCTGGAGAAGGCTTTCATGATGAATTGCTCAGTAGCCTGGGACTGGTCTGGAAAGCAACTGTAAAATAGACATTCATTCTTAATTTGAAGTTTCCAATCCATTACAAATTCAGCTTTTTGAAAGCTTGATTGATAAGCTGATTAATTATACTGAAGGTTGAGAAGCTGTACGTTTTATTCAAATTTGTATCTGCTAACTTCAGTTTCCAGATGCCACATTTTACTGTACCACCATCAGCTAGATTAAAGGGTCTCAAAATTATATAAATCTCTGCCTTTTGTAGGCTTCTACTGACAATGATTTATTTACCCATTAATGTTCCCAATCATAGGCTAAAAAAAGTAAGCTCTTTTAACTTCTCATTTTAAGGCATGTTTTCCAGAATTCTTTCTTTCTGATTTTCATACCTTCTTCAGTATTCCAACATTATTTTGTGAACCAACACCAAAATTAGGCATAGCACCAAGTACCAAGTAACCTTTGGAGTAACCTACACAGAGGCTTCATCACCACCTCAGAACAAAATCCTTTGAAATGCTTCTGTTTTTTTATCTTGGCCCCTTGTCTGTAGTCCCCTTGAATAATCAGAGTGCCTGTACTAATTTTCAAATCACAGACTTAGTCATTCAGAGGATTTCGGCTGTGATGTTTCTTGGTGTACTAGAAGAAAACACCTTATTCTAAACTTGATTTAACATTAAGTGTTGGTCAGTAATCTTACAAAAAAGAGACAAAGGATGTTACAATTAATGCTAAAAGTGAATGGAGCTAATAACAACATGAAGATTACACAAACACATAATGAACTTAGACATTCTTACATTGCAATACATAGATCTTTGAGGAATTGTTCCCATTTAAAAATTACTGATTCTGCTTAGAGATGTGTGGATATACAGCTTAGAAAAAATACAGGAGACTGTTTTGTCAAAAGTGTGAATAAGCCTTTTTGAAAATAAGAAACACATAGAGAAATGGTTGAATAGTCACATGTGTGCAGTACAAATGCAAGAAATGGGCAGACACAAATGTGAGGTTTTATGTGATTATACATTGCATAGTCTCTGCTACTGTCAAATGATATTTCCGAAATGATAAAGGGACTCAAAAACATAATACTGTGAAACAGTACATTTTCCAGAATAAAGAAGAGAAAATAAAACAGTAACCAAGAAAAAAACTTTTCACTTCAGAATGCCTCATCTCTTTTTGCCTCAAGAATAAAAAAATCCTTTTACAGACTCACAGCAGCTCTCTCCAAGCAAGCTACAGGGCGCTTATTTATAACATTCATGTTTGTATAAGGCAGTCTGTCCAGTGAAATATTTAAAAAAATAAAAAAAAGAGGCAGCATATATAAATCTTCTTTGCACATATTTAAATCTGCAATCATTCCCTTTAGTGACGTGTTTCTGTAATTAGGACGTTTGAGAGAAACGTTTATAGGCAAATATAACTGATTTCTTTTTCATTAATTAGGTTACTTCAGGAAAGAAGCGTTTTAGGAACCATCCTGATTGTTAGAGAACGATCATTTGGAAGAGGTATGTACTGAGACACACTGTGTCTGACTTACAGTCTCAGTTCAAAAAGCACCACTGAGTTCAGCCAGGAAAGTACATGTGCACAGACAGGCAAAGCAGAATAATTCTGTTTAAAATAATAAATTCTGGTAAACCTGGGGAGAAAATACAGATGTCATGTCAGTCTGCAAGTGAACTTTTAGTGAATCATTAGATGGTACTAATTTGTTGAAGTCAGGAGTCAATGAAGACAGTGAAGTCATGGGAGCATTGTGCTCCAATGGTTACATCATTGATTATTTCATTTTAATGTCCATGAACCAAAACTATCAGGCTGTCTCAGCATTCATGCAGGACTCTTTATGGAGTAATCAACAGCCAGTGCCAAGGATGCCACTGGCCTTTAGATCTGTTCTTTACTAACTTTTACCTGTCACTCATCATTTCCTACATATTTTTTCCAAACAGTGACAGGAACATAAAGATGAGAGGAATTTAAATCCCCTAAAAGTAGACTGTTGAACAAGCCAGGAAAAAGAGGATTCAGCTTCTAATAGATAACAGTTCCTTAGAAATGTTTCCATCTCAAAATACCATTTGTACAGAGAACAAACGTGCTGATGATGGGGTAAGTCATTTGGCCCAAAAGAGGAAATTACATTCAAGTCCAAAATATTGAATCACTTGGATATGGGTTTCATACTGAAAAGAAGAAAGGGTTTTTTTCTGCAATTGGCACAAAAGAATAAAGTTCTAGAAAGGCCTGTCCTTGCCAGTTTTTGTGAACAGCTGTGCCAGGTCACCCTCTGAGGGTGAGGAGGGCACTTTGGGGTAGAAAAGAGGAGAAGGCACACGCCAGTATGAGGTTACCAGTGCAAGCATGGCCTTTATCCAACTCCATTATGTCAGCCCAGGAGTCCTGATGTTAAGGATTAGTTCTGCTTCGTATGACCTTCTGAGTTTCTAATATCACATCTGACAAAAATCACAAGATGTTACTGAGTCTCTCAGCTCTAACTGGTATTGATCTACATGAAGGTTCCTGGTACATGTCAGGGAAGACAAAGTCCCACACAGAAACCAGTTGTAACATGAGATGCTCCCATTTACAGTGAGATGTTAACATTTATAGTGAAACACCTACACTTTTCAGGACCTGCATGGGCCAGGATTTCTTACAGTTGAGGGAAGAACACTTACTAGAGTGTATCTCAAACTACAGCTATGGGAATAGCTGTGACATGTCACCCTCTATGACAATTCCCTATCCATTGCAACACCTCTAAAGTAGGGGAGAACGCAGGAGGTTGTTTTATTTATTTTCTGTGGCCGACTGCATTTCCTGTAGGAGGTTCACTTCTCTCTCTTGAAATAGCATTCACAAACTTTTTATGAAATAAGCTGTATGAAGTATGCTCTTTCATTGCAGGGAAAAATTCTTTCAAGCTTGTCGCATTGTCATATGATAGCACAGATGTCCTACAGCCATTGCTTCATACAAATCATCAGAGCAATGCTAAGCTTCTTTGAGGCTTTTCTATATGTGGATGCTACCTATATGTAAAAAAACCCAAAAACTCACTAAGTTTAGGATAAGTCATTTGTTTGATTTATAGACTAAAAGAGGAATGTCCAGAACTGCACACTGGCCACTGTTATGTTATTAAATATTTTTTCTGGTCATTCTGAGCTAATCTGCTGACACGCTGCCAGGAAAACAACATGCTATGCTCCCGGATTGCTTGGGGTTAGGATAACTGATGACATCAGATGGGTTTGTAGCAAACTTGAGTTTGAAACTTTGTGATGCATGAGTGATTCTTAGAGAAACTATCAGTCCTCACAGATCAATGCAAGACACAAATTAAACAAATGCTGAGGTCTCAGGGATGACAGGAAGGTAGCCTAAAAAATGACAGGGAGATTTGACAGAGTAGCAGGAGGATGTGCTGTTGGCAGCCAGTACTGCCACTCACATATTTGACTGCATGGTGCTTCTTGTGTGGTGGATTCCAGTGGATGTGATTACCTTCACCACCACAGGAGAATGACATTGTTAACTGGCTGTTAAAGGCAGTGTGTGTCCATGAACTCCTGCCTTCCCAGGAAGCCCCCTTCTCCACAATGTGCTCAGAGAACCACCAGCAGTCAATCTTCTTGTCACGTGGAAAGCGTTGGCAGAGAGTGCCCTGATGAGTTGCAAACTCCAAATTGCACATGATTTGAAACAGCTTATGATTTAAAATTGTAAGAGGTTTCTCAGATTTAGGGACAATATGGCTATTGATTGAAAAATAATTTTTTGTGCTGATTGTGATGCACATCATAAGTAGGAGAGAAACTTCTATGAGCACAACGTAGGAAGCTCAAACCACTTATCAGAAACTCAGATAACAGCAAAGTTGTCAATCCTTGCCAAAACCTTGAGGTAAACTCTTGGTTTTACTAGTGCAGTGCTTCCTCGCCTACCCACACCTGCTTTTCCCTATACAACAACATTCTATTCCCTGACCTGGAAGACTATGTCCACCTTCCACCATCTATAAGAAGTGAGGTCCAAGCAGCTGCACCTCCTTAATAATCTCATTCTGATCAGTCCCTGAGCACCCTTTTTTTTTGTGTGTACTGAAAGAAACAAAAAACAGCAAATTCACAATTAAGTCAGCAAAGTCAACATTGCAACACACTTCCAAAAAAGGTTGAGCTAAGCTCGGGCAGGCAACTTTAATCCCATGATTTCTTAACTTTCATATATTTAACTCCTTATAATTTTTATTCTTTTAATCTTTTCAAGCAATTGGGCATACAGAAGTATATCAAGTATGAACTCCAAAAGAGGCAGCCATATGGCCACTTCTCCTGCCAGGATTAACCAGCAACAGAAGGGGAGAGATGTGCTCCCTGCCTGCAGTTCCAGCTGTAGCCAGTACACTCAGTGAATAACCCACTCAAATGGCACAGCTCCTGAACTTTTGCCCCTCTCAGCCCAGCCTAAACCAAGCTTGCATGTGGCTACATGCTGAAAACTCACTCAGTAATAAAATTTTGTCTATTGTGACTCCTGCACACACCTGCAGGATTATTTTTCAGATTGTCCCATTCACGTCTCAGTATTTCTCTGTATCTCATAAGAAAGGCAAGCATAGGCTTGGCCTGCCTATCATACATGTGTAAATACCGGCTGCACTCAGAGAACAAGGGTACAGACTGTGTGCATCCATCACATCCCGAGTCACACCCAGGGCTATAAAATGCTGCTTGAGAAAATGGTAGTTCTCTGCTTCTTTGAAGGATGGGCTTTAGTTTAGAGAGACAGACAGACAGAGCCCTAGGGGTGCGTTCTGGGCATTTCCTGCTGGACTATGCAGCTGGAAAGATCAGTCACATTATAAGCCTAACCAACTTGACAGAACCCCTTTAACTAAATCTGCAAATGAGGGAAGCCCCTGGTGGGAAGGAAGGGCCACTGTGGCTTAATTAAGTGCTAATGAAAATCTGGACCTTTCCAATACTAGCCCAGAACAACTTAAAGTAACACAACCAGTTGAGAGTCACTCTTGGGAAAAAAGTAGGTTTGAAGCCACCTTTGCAGAAATTATACTTCTCTTCCTTTCAGTGATTCTGGTGTGCCCATAAAGCCTCCAAAATATGAGATGTAAGGTACAATTTTAGCCAACCATTGCAAATTACCCTCTTATCCTACCCTGCTGTTCCCCTCTCTCCACATCAATGTCCTAGCCATGCTTACAGAGTTTTCAAACCTAGAAATTATCTTCTCCTGTAAAATATATTGTAAAGTGCGGAAGTCACTTGAAGTCTACCATCTGAATCCCTTTTAACATTGCCTTGAGGGATGGCCTCAATTCAGCCAGATAATTTCTAGATACCAAGCAATGGTTAGATGTGGTGAGGCCCCCAGTTACAAAGGTTATGCCTGCCAGTCTCAGGTAGTGACCTCTGAGAGACTGAGGGATCAGTTCCTCTGTCTTTCCACAGTAGTCAGGTGACCAGCAGCATTCACTGATCTACTGTGGCAAAAGAAATGAGGAAGGAAAATAAACCAGTGGTGATATTAACTTCTATGCTGCTGACAAAGGTTCGCTACAGGCATAAGATGAACATGTCCATGGACGTTCAGTCACCAGCAGTAATTTTCCCACGACCTAGCTCTTCATTAATATTCTCCAAATTTTCCACACTGTGGAACAATCATGGGAGTAGAATTGGAAAAGTCCATTGTTTTAATAGTCTGTTAGACTATTAAAGAAGGCATACTCCTTTTGCTGTATTCAGCAATTCTGTACTACTTTCAAATGCATCACTGTTTCAAATGACTCAAGAACTGGCTTTCAACATCTCTTGTAGATGGAGTTCCACAGCTAATAAATGCCACTGATTTTTTTTTCCCTTAGTAGACCACCTATGTTTAGGTTTCTTCATTCTTATCTCATTAGTCAAACCGCAATACTTTACCCTCTTTGGTGTTTGATGCTGGAATTACATGTGGATCGCTCACACAGATTTATAGACTCTAGAAGGGAACTCTGTGATGATTTAGTTTGACTTCTATATAACATAGAAAAAAATGTCAAGCAATTGCTCCATCTCAGCCCTTAATTTTTGGCAGAATCAAAGCATAACTTTTAGAAAGACAATGAGTTCCCATTAAGAGACTTCAAATGGCAAAGAATTTATGATGTCCCTGGGTAAAGCTCAACAACAGATCGTTATTCTTACGGTTGCAATTTTAATTCTGTGTTTCAGTGACCTGAACGCTGAGTCACCAACACTTGCTCAAACTTTTGCCATTAAAGAATTCTCTATTTTCAACTCCGCTTGAGTAACACGTTAGTTTTCATTTAGCTTATACCAATTGTGGGTTTTATGCTGTCTGACTATGGTGTTGCAGTTGTCAGAGAAACAGGAAAACAGGTCTCCAGATTACCCAGAACTATCCAGCAAATGTCACTCATGACTGACAGGGATCTTCGCCCCATACCTTAAAAGATCAATTTTTGTGCCTGTTGTCTTTCCAGCCTCCTATCTTTCCATCAAAATGGCCAAAAGAAAGAAAACTAATTTTGAATGAGTAATCATTACCAATTTTTCTACTCTACCTTTGTGACACTTTTCATTCAGAAGATCCAAATTATCTGTCCCAAGGAGAACAATTAGATGCAGAGTTCATTTTCATGAAGAGAGGGAGCTGGATGGGAAGGGTCCGATGAATTTATGCACCAGCTCAGAAAGGAGGAGAGGGCAACCCTTTCCCCCAGAATACCACTAAGTTAATTTGTTTTTTATAAAAACTTCCATGTGCCTTTTTCAGACTAACACCAACTCGGAGTAAATAGGATCCTGGCTTTTAAGGATTCCTCCCAAAAGCCTTTCAACATGCAGAACAGAAGGGAATTTATCCTAAGCACCCAAAAAACTTTGAAAATAGAAATAAATAGTAATCTTTCACTGTGGTTTAAACATTTGGCCTTGCTGGACTTTCATTTCTGTACCAGCATAAACTGAGGCTTGACTTTATTTCTGCCTTTGAGTTATTGCCTCAGCTTTTGATACAGTCACACTTCATGCTTATCTTGGTGTAGATTATCTTCCTCTGGTAAGGAACTAAGCTACACCAATGGAAAGAGGTGTGGATTCTCTCGCCACAGGTGGCTCCCCAGAGCATCACCTGCGTCTGTTTGGGCCTGGATCACACGTGCATTAATGGCCATGCAGTCATGGCAGAGTCACCTCCTCCACCCATCCTGTGCAACTGTTAGCACTCTCCTTCCACAGGAGAGGATGGATACAAGTGAGAGACTGGGTGCAATGTTTAACTAAAGCAACAGGACAATCATCTCTAAGGGGATTGCGTAATAAATCCACTCTTCTCAAAGGGAATTGGTCAAAGTATAGAGACTGCTTGTAGACCACCTCCTAGGCTGATTCAACCTCTGTTTTAAAATAAAGTCAGGAGAACATCAATGCAAAATCACAGAATTCAGGCCAGAAAGCCATAAGGCTGTTCTGAGCTCCTCCATCTCCTACAGAGAATTTTGTTAGATTTCCTTGTATGACCTTGCTGCCCTTTGGCACTGCTACTCAGTGACTGATTTGACTAAGACGTACCAGCCAAGAAAGGTCTAGTACAAAAGATTACTTGCAAAGGGATCAAAAGGTTTTCTGATACTACAGTAGTATGATATCTGACTAAAACTGAGATGAAACAGTGAACACAAGCCACTTATCCATTTCTAACTGAGCAAGAGAGGGAAAATCCTCCAGTATGGGTCAACAGGACCATTTTCTGTAGTGCAACACTTCCAGCATCAGGTAGTATCAGAGCTGTGTTCAGCACACGGCCAGCTACTGACTGCAGCAACTGCTTCTCCCTTGGACATGAGGCCAAATCCAAACAAAGGGCCATCTCAGTTCTACAGAGATAAGAATTATTGAGTTAGCATTCCATGATGGTACATATCAGACAACAGAAACAACATGTAAGACCTACAGAAAATCTCATCTGGTAGCTGGGCTGACTGAAACAAAGCCTAGATTCTTTGCTGCAAGGTGATGTCTATTCTGTGCTGTTTCAGGATTTCTGCAGGTCTTAAAGAGCTATTTAAGTGAAATAAAAATAAATTTTCATAAATAAATAGTTTATTGACCAAACCTGCCAAGGCTGCATCTCCCCAAACCTCGGGGGAAGAATTGGCTGTACTGAATCAGCTGCACTAAGAAAAGTCCCTCTCTTCATGCCTTCAACACCTACAAATCTTCCAGGGCCTCCTGGGCTGCCCACAAGCTGACAGCATTTCTGCATCTAAAATATACTGGCCTACAGTCAATTTCACAAAAGGAAAGAGGAGGATTTCTTTACAGTTTACAGGAAAGAAGACTGGATTAGAGGTTTGGGGAAAGATAGAGTAGTAGATACAGAGTAGAAGCAGTATAGCAGAAGAGGGATTGGGTGGATTTGCAAAAAGATGTCCTGTGTTGCCCTGTGCCTAGAATTAGTTGAGCTTTGGCAGGTGACAAAAATACAAGTCTTTCCACCAAACAAGAAAAGGATTTTTTTAGCCCCCCTTTTTTTTTTGGTGTTAAACACCTTGTTAATTTTTCAGCGATTAACAGCCGTTTAGCACATGGAGAGTGTGGTGGGCAGCTTATGTAGAGGAATGAATTAAGGCTAAGAATGCACACTCAGATGAAAATCAAAGCTGTCTGTTTTATTGGAAAGGCATCTGCAAATGAGAAGGGAGGAAATTGGTATCTCATTAAAAACGGGAAAGAGAGCAACAGCAAGGGGGGGGAACTGAAATCTAGTTAAAGTAACAGGAGAGTCTGCCCTAATTATATGTTTCCAATTGCTAACAAGAGGATATTTGTTAGAGGCTCAGAGTGTTTTTCCTCCAACCAAAACAAACCATATTAATGGCATTCTTCTGCCTCCTTGGTGCAGTAGCAGTGATGGAATCTTTTGCAAAATAAACACTTCAGGGCTGAAGATCAGAAAAGTTAATGCAAGCAAGAAAAGGTCAATTAGTTTTTCTCTTAATGACTAGTTGGAGTTTTGTGGCCTGAGCTCTACCCCACTGCATGTGAAGTGGCAGGTGGGGCTTAAAAATTGGCAGCTCATCTTAGTAATGAACAAGTCCACAGGGCAGCAGAGGCACCCCTGCCCTGGACCACAAAGCTAAGAGCTCCTTTCAGCCTCACCAGGTGCCTGTCTCTGTGCTGGAAAACAGTGAGACTCATCATTCACCTCTGAACTCAAAAATAAGGCATCGTGTCTGGCAACCTGTGACATTTCATCCTGGTTCTTCAACTGGCTGATTAAATTACTTTGCAAATATAGCCTTGCCTCCACTTGCTTCTGTATAGACTGAAAGTAAAAACACTTTCATCCATTGTTTCAAGACCACAGTGAATATGAGATGAAAATACAAAGTTCTACCACATTGCAGAAGGAAACCTAGAGCCTGCTACTACCACTGGACAAACTGCAACTGAGCTTGCCTAAAATGCTCTAGAATTTGGCCCTCAAACAGGTCTGGTTTGCAAAACCCATTACAGGTAACAGGGCTGAGCTGCATCACTATGTTCAGAAAAATTCCCTGCATCTGCTGTGGATGCCATGGAATGCGCTGGTCAAAGTCGACAAGTCTGTCTTGCCCATGCAAACGCAGTGTGGACCTTTGTCAGACAACCTTCTTTCCAAGTTCCTTTCTTCCCTTCTCCACTTCTTTTCTTTTTCACAAGTGATTCCTCTGATAATCCTGCATGCTGGTATTACCAGCAACACACAAGTGTGTCTAAAACCTTGACGACAGTAATTAATGTATTCCATCAGCACCCATGTCTCACAGCCAGCTGTTTTGTTGTGAAACCTGCCAAGCCCTAGAGGCTGAAGACTGTGCCCCCTGCTTTCACTCCATACAAAGTCTGGTGTGACTTTCACTTAACGATTAGTGGCTTTATTCAATCCATCAGCACGGGGCAGGGGTTACACTGCTCTCAGGGGCATCCAGCAAAACCTGATCTGATAGAAAGCACTCTGCTCAAGGAGAAGCGCCTATCAGAAGAGTAGCTGCAGGTGGAGAAATGAGACAGAAGGAGGGGAGGCCTTTTAGGGAGAGAAATACCGCTTTTGTTCTGCTTAGTTATCACAGCATACAATAGGACGCCCGAGGAAGAAAAATCTTGGCTGTTAGAGTAGGCAGGTAAGAGAGGAGCCATTCTTGCAGGGACCACCAGACTGTGCATCTGGGATTCTGTTCCAAGCTTTACCTAAGAAACCTTCTAAGAAACTGGTTTTGTACTTTGTCAAGCCCCCATAATTTCCCTGTATGGAAAACTCCATTGTTTGCAGCACATGAAATAGGAAGAGAGTGTTTTTATACAACACATATATTTCCAAGCTGCAAGTAGAAAATGAGCTTCTGATCATCTAGAAAGCAAGCCACTTGTTTATCCAAAAGATAGAGGAAGTAGAAATGGAAAATCTCCTTTGCACTTCTTTATTGGAATATGAATCCCAATATTACCAGGTAGATTGTGCCTGGGCCAGTCTGACCCTCGCTGCTGGGCCAAATGTGGCAGCTGCGGTGTATCACCCCAGAGACACCTTTAGCTTGCTGGATGTTGCAGCTGGGCACTGAACAAGTCCAGGCTTGTTAGGAACTCCGTTTACTTCAGGAGAAAAGCTTCAGGCGATGGTGAAGACAAAGGAGATGGATTCTGCTGGAGGGTTTAATATCCAGAGTTTTATTCCATGGTCACACAGGTCTGAATCTTGGCAACAGCTCCAACAGAATCACAACCACATGGTCTGATCACCTTTTTCAGCTCCCGGGGCAGGGGGAGGGGAGGGGACAGATGAGCCACCAACCAGGTGAGAGGGGCAGGGTCTCAGGGGAGGATGACACCCAGACAGGCCAATGACCCCCAGGCCTGAGGGGCATCCTTTGAAAGTGACGAGCCACACCACGCCTTGCTGGAATGTTAAACCTGATTGACAGCCCAGCAGGGGGCGAGGGGGGAAGGGGAAGAGGGGTATTGGCACACCTGGGGAAGGGACCCGGAAGTTTAAAAGAGGCTATTACAACACACTGCAACACTTCTTGATTAATAAGTTTATGAATCACTAAGATTACTCCTGTCCTTCTCTGATTCACAGGAGGAATGTGCATGCAAATGAGTTTTCCACTACTATTGTCTCAGTAAAGGCAAAGGAAACTCAGGTAAAATTTGACTACTTGAATTTTGCCTCTAAAACAAGTAGGTTTATTCCCTTTCTCAAATCAGTATTATCAAGTCAGCAGTATCAAAGCATTCTCCACCAGGAACTTTAAACTTCAAATGTGGCAGACAGGAATGTTCCATAAAGTGCTTGTTTGCTTTGTACCCATTACCCAGCCAAGCCTACCTGGAGGTTCTCAGTCTGTGTTGGGTGCCTTAGGAGTCCTTCAAAGCCACCACTTATTCCCTTCCCAAGCTGCACTGCAGGCTGCAGCTGTCGTTCCTGGTTCCGGCACTCCAAGTCCTTTGTTTGCAGTACCCTTCTCAAGCTATACCCTTGTATCTTTTTCCTCCTCTTTTCCACAGTAAGCCTATGTGTTTTATTTCCAACTTCACAACTCTGCTCTTAATTCTGTCTCGTTCATAAATCAGAAAGATTCTGTTTGATACACTCTGCCCTGTGGGGTGGATGAAGAAGCCTGTCTGTCACTGTATCTAGACTTGCAACACCTGAAGTGGCTGGCACAACTCATCCTCTTCCCAGTTCAGGGCAGCACCATGCTGTCAAATGCTGCAAACAGCAAATGCATTCTATTCTCAAGAGTTTATGTGCTTTCCTATCCTGCTGTCTTCTTCAAAATATCCTGGACTGTCTATATTTAGGAGCTTTGCTTTTTATCTCCCTGGTGGTTTTTGTTTTTGCTTATATCTCCAACTCTTTTACCAGACCTCAGGTCTTCTTATTCTCTTTTATATAACACATGGCAAAGTTAAATTACTTTCATAAAGTCATGGCAGGAGAAAGGGAAAGCAATCACTTTACAATTTCTAGAAGAAAACCAAGCTTGATGCTTCACTGGAAAACATTCAGCAATGCTACAATATTACACGTGAAATATTTTTCATGGACTTCCCAAAGTTTGCCAGATTCCAATCCCAAGGCATGACCATGTTGACCAAGAGGGTGCACCCCATTTGATCCATGACCCTTTGGCAGAAAAAGCACAAGTCAGCCTTTACCAACCATCACTGTAGGTGGCAAATACCTTCAGTAACTAGGTGTGGTATTTAAGTATAGGTAAAGACTCCCTCCTGTGGAGCTTATGAACTCTGCAAAACCCTATCAGAATTTGAGGCTGCTCTACAGTGGAAGTGGAAACTATTAAACAACATTTGGGACAGCCATTAGCTTTGGAGGCAAATCCCTAAAAAGATACAGGACTCAGTGGGTGAGGTAAAAAAGATTCAGCTGTTACCAAATCTGGGCAGCTACAGCAAGGTGGCTGTGCGTCACTCAACCACTTTCAAAACAAATAATGATGGCTGTGATGGTGTCTCCACATGCCTGATCTCACACTCTTTGCACTTTGGATGTCATGAGAGGTGTAGGGCCAGGGGCAGCTGGGGACATTGGTGGCTTGTAGGGGAACTTCTGCCTCATGTTCATGCTTACAACAACTGCTTAGACATTCACAAATACTGTCTCGTTCAACAGATATGAAGAGCAAAGAGGGTACTGATGAAAGACTCTGTGGATGAAAACTGGGGGTCTGGATGAAGTCTGAGCTCAAGTTTTCACACTTAGAAGATTCTCAGGTATCTCAATGAGTGTGCAGATCCTGCTCCAGCACAGCCCACATGGCTCAGTGCTCACCATGCACCAAATCCCTCCCTCTGGCATTGCCAAGAGACTTGAGTTGTCTCCATGGTAAGAAGGGCCTGAGGGCCTTGATCAGTTTTTGAGAAGAAACATGGAATGTCCACAAAGGACTGGATAGTGGTTGAGGGGAGAAGCTTTTGAAAAGCCATGGCTGGAAGTAAGGCAGGACATGACTGTGTGAAGCCTCAAGGGGTGCTCAGTTGAGGATAGTTCATGACCTGTAGCATATGCATTTCAGCAGCCCAAAGGAACCATCTTCTCTAAATCCTGACCCACAGCTGACCACTGAGGCTCTCCAGAGGCAAAGGAGACCTCTGTGCATTACTTTTCTCCCAGAGGACTTGCATTCAGCTCTACCATACACTTCCCACTCTGCCAAAAATAATGTAAACAAGGTCCTTCTGTTCAGTCTGTAGCCAAAGAAATCCTTGTTTGTTTTGAACAACTCTGGCCCTGATGATAAGGATTGTTTGAACACCT
Source organism: Melospiza georgiana (assembly GCF_028018845.1). NCBI lineage: Eukaryota > Metazoa > Chordata > Aves > Passeriformes > Passerellidae > Melospiza > Melospiza georgiana. Next base: position 81,614,016 of record NC_080431.1, read on the forward strand.
TTATTTTTCTTTCACTTGTGCTGCATTTTATGGCTGGTAGATGGTGTGTTCCCCTGTATCTGTATCTACAGGTCAAACTCCTGAGCACAGCTTGAAGGACTGCAATCCTACATTTAGGGGAGTCTGAGCTTTAAAGCAAAATATGCTGGGTACACTGACAGCCCTGCAGCAGTGTAGGTGCCTCTTGTAGACGATGTGTGCAGCTCTGTGAAAGGAGAAGGATGCTTTTACTGCTTTCTTCAGCTACCTTCTTCATACAGACGATTATGAGCAGCAGGAGGACAGAAGGGCATCCAGTTGGTAGAAGGCTAAGTTTTAAAACATGATAATTGCTTTTGCTGCAAAGAATTGTTTTAGTGTGATTTAGATTAACTTCATATTTAAAGTGCCTTCATTTTATATGTATTTTTTTATTATTATTTTTTTTTTAGTATTCCTTGATTAAAAAGCATCTAAACATATCATGTGATGGGAAACCTTTTTCCCTAGCATAGCTAAGAAACATACAATGAGGTTGTGGTCAAACTTCCTAAAACATTTTACCTCCAGAGCTAAGACCACGCACTGAAATGGGAGATTATAATAAAAGTCCAGACATAACCTTGATGATAGCTTCTGTTGTTTTGAAAGCTATAATATAGGGTAACTACTTGTACCAGCCCAGCAAATGGAGTATTTCTTTTGTCCCTGACATATACAAAAGATTCCTTTGGGCTAGGAAAACATCTTTGGGTTCTGAATCACCAAAAGAAATTTTTAAAAAAAGAGGAATAAAATTACAAGAGAAAAAGACTTATTGACTCCATCTAGTTCAATGAGATACCAAAATAGCAAGAAAATTCTGCCAAACCTCTAACGCCACAAGGTTCATTCATTCCCTGATCTGATCTGGTGTTTTTCATTCCACACTGGGATAGAAAATTTCACTAACCCCTCCCGGAGCTGCACAAATTGTTGTGCATTGTCTGCTCTTTCTCTGCTGGGAACACCTCTGGTTATAGAAAAATAAGAGCAACAAAGAACACTTGGGGGAGGGAAAGAAAGAGAAAAGAATGGTTATGTGGAAAAGCCCAAAGACAGGAGAAGCTGAAGGGATATACAAAATGAGAAGGGAAACACAGCAGAAGGAGAAGAGGGGAAGGTGATAAGAGGAATAGAGGTGGCCCTCAGAATGAAAAGGAGATTATGAAGAGGTATTTTATTTTCCCATCCATCTGTTAGAAGCAGAGAAAGCCGTACAACAGCACTTCTCATTTCATTGTGCATTTGGTGGAATTCTCCCATCTGGTTTGACATGCCAGCTGAATCTACAATCCACCCTGAAGCCTCTACAAATATGTCAATCAAAATGACCTGCTGGGAAAGCTGTGAGAAGGCACTCTTTTGTGTTATCCTCCCATGCATGTTAGACCCACACAGAAACCCTGCTGTATCTTGGTTTCAATCACAGGACATTGGAAAGCTCCCGCAGATGTTATTTCTGCCATGCAAGTAAAGGAATATTGTGATGTGACTAAACCATGAAAGATGAGGAAAAGCCATGAAATGGAGTCTGGTGTGTGAGCTAGCAGAGGGGGATCAGTCACACATGGGAGGCTGTGACACAGGAAAAGCTCAGCACTCTTACATGACTCATCCTGGAACCACGGGGACAACCAGCTTTGCAAATACTGCTAGAGAGCCGATGATGAAATTGCTGCAGCCAACCCAGATGTTCCTATAAAGAAGCCCTTCAAGAAACTCCTGGAGCATCAGTGATGGCCAAAGAAAACTTCCCCATTATACCACAGAGCAATTTAAACAAGTTTTACCATCCAACTGCAGGAACTATCTCAGTGTTATGATCTTTCTTTCGTGATTTTCAGATGTTCTTGGACCCACAAAGTCAGTTCCCTGATTCAATAACAGGTCTAAATCCTTCACCTCACAGGAAGTTTGAGGAATTGCTTCACTGTGGTGCAATTTAAGTTTAGATTTAGTTCAATTCTGAGGAAGCTTCCAGACATATGAGACCTGCTTGGTCTGCCATTGCCAAGCTGGCATTTATCCAGATGCTCAGTTGTATTTGCCTTTCCTAGAGCTGTCTCTTACCAGTGCTCACAGTATGTGCAAAAGGTAAATGATATTTGGTCACGTTTGCATAACACTATTCAAATGACAAATACCTGGTCTGCCAACTGGTACTGCAGATCCATGAAACTTGAAGCTATAGAAAAGTAATTTGAGAAGCCTGCCCAGTAAAATATCAGATTTTTTATCTCACCTCATGACCAAACTTTCAAAGGAGAGCCTGAATAAAAACCCTCTGTTTTCTCAAGATCATTTCATGCTGCTAGCTTTTCATCTTCATGTTTCCTCCACATTTCTATTCTCATCAGACATAGTGGGAGAGAGTCCTATTATATTTTTTCCAAGAAAATAATGCAATTAATTGTAATCCCACATTGTAAGTTGCCCTCAAGTGAGAGATTCTGACATTACTATGAAAAAGACAAAGTCAGTATTTTCACATTTTTTGTGTACACAGTTATACAAGTGAAATCAGAATTATCTTGTGAGCATGCTGAGAAGGAAGGGCAGCAGTGGGACACCCACCATGTTAGGAAGCAGTGATGTAGGTAGAGTGGTAGGGTGGGGCCTACCAAACATACAACTAATACATAATAAAGAGGCACTATTTCTTACTTCCACGGACGGGTAGACTCTGGAACATGACTTTCTTTACATCCTTCATACTGACTTAGAGAAAAGCAAAAATGCCCAGTAGCCTTGCTCCCACCTCCTGATTCTCAACATTGGATGTTGATGACTTCTCATTAGTATCGTACTCCTGACACCCGGCTTTCTGGAAAAGCAAACTGGCATACAGCTCCATTGAGGGCTCTTCTGTGATGAAAGGCACATTATTTCAGAATAGCCAAAACCTTATCAGGGGATGCCTTAGGAAATATTGCCACTATTTCCTTCTGACAGGTAGTCACAATTTAAATAAATGTGTCTGGGTGGAAAATTGATACAGCAATGATCACTCATGCATGACCCCTGATAGAATCCTTGGATGCTCCACTGATTAATTCATTTCAGCTTTAACCACTGGCACTGCTGAAGTTAGTTAAGTTTTCAATTGGCCTGCAATTGGATCTTAATCATCCATCTCAAAGGTATGGGGAGACAGTTTGAGCCAACCTGATGACTCACTGTCATGCTAAGCAGGTCACACTTGTCCAGAAGGGTTGCGTAAGGCTGGGGGAAGGGAGGGAGCTCTCCAGAATGATGCTAAACTGATCTGTGCTGATCTCAATCAAGCCTCTCTCCAGCAGTAAATCAGATCCTGTGACACAAGTAATTGAAATAGAAATCTGGTGTCTTTGTGAGCTGAAGACTGTTCCTTTCTTTAGATGGTAGACTGGTAAAATGATGCCTCATGTAAACTGTAGTGGAAATAGTTTTAGTAAGGCCTACTGTATCAAACAGATTTTCTGTTCATAGTGAGAACATTGAAAGTACCACTGGAATTGAATTTTTTGTCAGGTTCTGATAATAGGACTGCCATCTCTCTCATGCATCTTCTGAGAAAACCAAGAACCTCTGGTTTAGAAGAAATTGGAAAAAGTTCACTAGGGTCCAGTTTATGCTTTCTGTATTTATATTGGAGGTTTGAGCATTGGTAAATAGATTTTTAAAATCTGAATAAACTAACAGCCTCTTGACTTTTCTTCCTAGAGAATGTTTCATCCCTTCAGGAGACTTCTTTGCTACCTTGCTTCACAAAATTCCACTCTCCACTCCCTGTCAGATAATCAAGGCAAAGTTTTAAATAGGGGAAGCATGGGGCCAGCTACACAGCCTCATATGGGAGAGCTGCTCTCTGTTTTCTCCTTTCCTGACATATGATCAGATGCACAGAGGCCATGTGCCAAAAATGCCACCACCCCACATCATGTGAGGGGCACGTCTGCAGTGGCATAATGGGGAATAACATTCAGTCATGTGTTCATCTCCCTCCCTGTCACTTGATGGAAGGAAGGGCTGTGGGGACTTGGAAAAGTTGACAGCAACAAAAAACTAACAGAAAAATTATTCCACTGTGCAGAACACTCCCTCTTCAGCCACCTCCAAAAACAGTTTCAAGTGACACTTCTTTCGACTAATGGGCAGCTGGGAGTCTGTCCTAGCAGAGAATGCCTTGGCTGTGTCTTCTGTCTTCATCATCACATGGCTGAACTACACCAAGGTCACAGACTTTGTGAAGAAGCCTTTAACCCACAGGAAATTCTGGTTCCATACAGAGGGGAACAGGCCGTCATTCCATCCATACAGGTTGGTGAGCCATGATGTCTGATTCCCCCTGTGCTCAGGGTGTGTACTCCAAAGATGTGCAGAATGGGAATAAGGATATAGGAAATTAGGATAAACATCTTCTTTACTATCTGCTCCTCCACATGTCCACCGTGCTTTTTGATACACTCTTCTCTAATAGAGACATGTAGCAGAATATTCTTTTTATATTTTAAAATAATAAAAAAAACAATCAAAGGGTTTCTCCCCATGAAGCAACCATTTGTCTTCCAGCAGCAGCTTCTTCCACTTTTGTGTCCACTGTTCAGGATCACTTCCTTCCCTGCGTAATATATGGTAGGGATAATTCATGCTATTAAAGTATGGTATAAAATATTGTGAAATCCAAACCATGTCTTTTGATTACCCTGGCCGGGAGCAGCTGTTTTATTTAGATTCAACTAGTTCCCGGATGCATGTTAAGATAATGATCAACACTTTAACGTAAGAATAGAAGCTTCCAGGGTGATGATCGATGGATGAGGCTTTTGTCCACCTCTGCACATGGAAAGCAACAGCGATGCATGTGAAGAGGCACAAAGAAAATTCGGTCATCTTTGCCTCGGGCAGAATAAACTGTATAAAACCTCGCTGCGCGAAGCAGCGAGTGTGAACGGGGAGACTGACACTCAGGAGGTCAGATCCATGTTCACCTGGCGCCCATCCTGGGCCCAACACTTTCTTTTTGGCTGTGGTGGTTTCGAAGACTGAACTTTGGTCTCGCAGACAAATTAATAAATCTTTGCTAAATTTTTGATAATTTTGGCTCATGATTTGATAGTTTATAACACCTGCATCCTCTGAGCCATCTCCAGTACTGTTTATGGTATGCTTCCTTGGATCCACATCCCTTCTGTGTAAGAAAAGATGGTATCTTCATTTTGGTTTTTTGGGGACAATTACAGGACCCATCTGAGCAAGGTGCAAGGAGCTGCATATGCAGGGAGTATGGTTGATGCTATAATAAAGGGGAGAGTACATGCAACTTGTATTAGTTACGATTCTTCTTCTGCCTCCTCTCTTTGTCTCCATCATAATTTTATTTGGAAGGGGATTATTTTGTGTTTTTTGTATCACATTTAGCGTGAAGAGATCTTCATCCCATCACAAAGGCCTCTGAGGTTATAAGCACAATTATGACAGTGATATATAGATGACTAAATCTACCGTGCCATTCCTGTTACTTCACATGTTCCCATACAAGCAATGGGAGAAGTTTGGGAGCCTCTGTTTTACTAAAAGATGATGTAAGGATGATTGTTCCTTCAAGACTTTGTTATCTACAACTTTAGGCAACTCAGTTCATTACATTCTTGAATTGTATTTCCCCATCAGACCATTGCTCGTTTGAACTCTTTGGATTTTCTATTCTGTTTGCTTCTTTGAGGTGTCTGCTCTGTCACTCTTCCCTGTGAGTTACCTTCCTCTTCATGTCACAGTGCTTCTCTTCTAACCAAAAACTGACCATAGGTGCAGGCTGCAATGCAGGTACTAAGCTGTATTCAGAGCTGTGACAAAGGGGAATCAGGCAAGGAACTCCCTAGAGAGCATTGGCTTTACTGGGGAGAATTCAGTGTATCATGGGTTGATGTTTCACAGGATGAACCACATGACTTCAAAACAATGTCATTAGTTTCAGGGGTTTAGCTTGGGCAAGATATTAAAGAAATATATAAACATTCATTATTTCTGAATCACTTTTTTATAAGGAGAAATTTTGGTTGTTAATTTTTTTAAGAGACCATCCAAAGTAGGGCCACAAAAATGGAGCAGAGCTTTGAGGGGAAGCCTTGTGAGGAGCAGCTGAGGTCACTTGGTCTCTTCAGCCTGAAGGAGACTGAGGGGAGAGCTCACTGCAGTCTGCAACTTCCTTGAGAGGGGAAAAGGAGAGGCAGGCACTGATCTATTTGTGGTGACCAGTGACAGGATCCAAAGGAATGGCCTGACTTGTGTCAGTTTAGATTGGATATTAGGAAAAGGTTCTTCATCCAGAGGGTGGTTGGGCACTGGAACAGGCTCCCCATGGAAGTGGTCACAGCACTCAGCCTGACAGAGTTCAAGAAGCATCTGTACATTCTCAGGCACCATGGTGTGATTCTTGGGGTCTCCTGTGCAAGGTGAGGAGTTGGACTCAATGACCCCTGTGGGTCTCTTCCCACTCAGGATATTCTGTGATCCTATGATTTGTGTTTTGATTTGGGAACAGAAATGAATGTTGAAATATTACAATTTCTCAGAATGTCATGCCATGTAAATAAATTGTGTCCTGTTTCAGTTCCTTCTGATGGGAACTGTTCACTAGTAATCAACTGAGAAGCTCTGCTGAATTTTGCTGAAATGGGAGGACAGACATTATGTCTGTTCCCACCATTCATCACAAAGTGGCTTTGTAACTTTTGGGCCAAGCTGAAATGCCAGTATGTGAGCTGCAGCATCTAAGCACAGATGTACTTCCTATCCTTGCACTTCTGCTAAAACAGGTGATGCCTCCAGAAAAGGACTGAAGCAGAAATGCCAGGGGAAAGAGGCTCCTTTGGCCATCTCAGCACATGGAGTTCCTGCACTTGCTGTACTGCTGAACTTGCATTCCAGGAGACACATATGATCCCCTCACATGAAAGCTATTGCCAAAATACTTCTGTGGTTGGCCTTTGGTTTTGCAACACAGATTTCTTCGCCCTCCCCTCACCTGGTAGTGTGTGAGTTTTTGTTCCCTGACATCTGGCAGAACTCTGTGATATAACTTTGTGTAATGTAAGTGCGATGGAACACTAATAAAAGAGGAATTTAGGTTTGAATTTGTGTGGGCATTCCAGTATTTAGCTTTTAATTTCTGCACCAATGTTTGGAATGAGTTAAAAATACTTCCAATATGAAAACAAAATATACCTGACAATTTTTTTAAAATTAATTCACTGAGAATAAGAGTATATTTTCTATATTTAAAAGCTATCATGATTTGCTGAAGTGGCACTGTTAATGATAATGATAATTATCTGCATATAAGATTAACTGAACAGTCAAAGTTTATTTCAGTGCTGAATCACTTTTCTGTAGGCCACCTTGTGAACCATGTTTCTTTTCCTTAGCTGATTATTCTTCTCAATATATTTTACTGTGGTTTTTTACAAATAAAGTTAAAAAACTCCTTGATTTGAACACTCACATATCAGCTGATCAGTCAAAATGACCAAAACCAAAAATGAGATCCTATGTTCCAAGATGCTTTACATTGTATAATTTCTTTCCATTATATTTTTTTTAAATGTAATTTTTGAAAGTATTTATAAGGATAACTTTTGGGGAGATAAAAACTAAAATGGGCTACTTCAATCTCATAAGCCATTTGCTATTAATATTTTCAAGTCTGAGATCAGTCCTGTGAGAACTCTAGAGTGTATTGAGAGACCTTAAAGGACAGTTTGACAGAACAGCAAAATAATGTTTCTTTCCTACTGGGACCTTTAGCCACAAGCGAGCCCAAAGTAGCGCCAATGAGCTGATCTTTGAGCTGGGATTGAACTTCAGATTTCTGTAAGTGCACCATTTGAATATTATTGAAATAATAAAAACAAATAATGAAACTAAAACTGGTCTTGTTCCTGCACCAGGCAATACTTGCAATTAGTGAAAAAGGGGAGCATTTTAATTATATGAAGATCTTCTGAATTATGAATTTCAGCCTTTGATATAATCTGTGTCTAAGGACAACGCTGGAAAAATTCCCTCTCTGTTTCAATGTCTGATCGAAGTGAACTCTCAAAACACTGTCTTTTGTGAGTTCCATTAGAGGCTGAGATTCCCAAAGAAACAATTGTGTCCAGCACTAAAGGCCTGTGCTCCAGAGAACATATCTTTGAACAAAGCAAGGTGCATGCAGATACTGAGATATGGAGATCCCTCTCGTGACTGTTTCCCACCAAGGTGGGAAGATAATCCAGATGCTGTTTCACCTGGAAATGCCACCAGCACTTGAACAGCACAAGTTTCTCGAGAAAGGGCATCAGTATTCTGAGGAACCCCATGAATGAAAGAGAACAGCACATTACTATAAAGTTTACTTAATAGCATGAGTACTTAAACCTCTATTTTTTCTGCAGTAAAACTGTTATTATCTGAACTCTCCATCTTGATTCCAAATATCTGGATTTTATCAAACTCACTCATTTTTGAGAAATTACAAAATAACGAAATCCATTTAGAAGGAGACAAGGAATAAAATCCTTCAGGAAAGTTATAGTTCCCTTTAAAAACCTGGAATGAGGCACCGATCTCCAGTGCCAGATTGCAACAATGGCAAAGGAAAAAGTCATCAAGGAAAATGCTGACTTCATATCACACCTGATGGTAACAAACCCAGCTGCAGTTTCAAGCAGGGGAACAGTACTTCTCCCTCATCACTTTAAAGTCTGATCTGTTTTAAAGGTCCTGCTAAATTTGACAGTTTAAAGGGACATTAAATGGAATTGCTCCTTGTACCTTGTGTTATGCTTTAGCTCTGGAAGGAAAAACTCGGCAGTTTTGCTGAAGTGCTGCCAGGAGCGCGGCAATGTGCGCTATGCGTGATCATCCATTTGGGACAGGAGCAGGATGGTCACTTGCACAGACCTTTTATAGCCATCTGAAGATCAAATGACCTGCTGTGGTTCTAATCAGGGCTCAGCTCGGCAGGAACTGCCAAGAGGAAAAGGCCAAAGGAGAGAGAGAGAATTCAAAGCTCACATCATAACAGCAATCAAGTGGGGCCATAGTTACAGGCAAACCACAGAAATGAGCAGGGTAAAAGAATTATCCAACTATCACAGGCACATTAACGCTGGTCGCATTCCAAAGCACTCATTACAGCACTCCAGTGTGGCTCTCTGTACAGCTGGTCAAATAATGCTCATCAAATAAATGATTTGACAAATTTTGCAGAGTTTCAAAAATAAATTATCCGAAAAATGTGCTTTTAAAATTATTCCCACAGCTGTAGTCTTGCAAGTCTAGAAATATGTTCAAACTCTCCTCTTTCCCTGAGCTTTCTCACTCTCTCCATTTTCTTAATTCGTGCTCCCCAGTTGCATCTTCTGAGCAGCCCTGTTAAAATGTCTGGGTGCACATTGCAGCCTTCCTAAGAAACTCAAAAGAGCAGCACAGTGTACATTGTCCAGTTCTCCTGTGCACCCCTAAATTTTAATAATAAATCAGCATGTCAGTGCATATGACAAAGCCCAGAACCACGCCAGTTTCTCCCAGACAATTTAGGCATCCAGTGGCACTTCACCAGCACTCCACTGTCATTTAGGGCACCATGTTGGTTTACACTGTGTGTGGATCTGCTCCATCATCGCTGTGACTCAGGGCAAGGCACATTTTAGAAAGGGTCCTGCTTACTTGCCTGCCTGAGCGTGGTTCTCTGTCGTTTGGTACACTGGGATTTGTTAGCAAGTACAATTCTGCAAATTTGTATTTTCCCATGATAATCTCATTTGAATAAACAACCTAAAAACAGAGCATATATTTATTGACTCTAATGGATTTTTTTAAAAAAAATTATTACTGGAGCCAGGAAAATGGCTTTTTATACATAACAATGCATTCTGAGTGCTTGTCCCAAAGAAGTATGAAAGAATAGGTTCAGCAAATTTTTTTCTAGTTTTTCTGAGTGGCTTCAAATGATAACTGTTTTAATATACCAAGGTGGTGCAGTCATCCCTGAATGCAAGACCTAGTTCTTGATTAAGTTCTTCACAGCTCTAGTTTGAAGGCCCTTCAGGTAAGAAACATGTAGGCCAAAGTTTTTCCTTTCTTCACTATCATTAGGAGCAGAGACACAGCAGCAGAAAGAGAATTTATTCTGTATCAACAGAAAGAATTAATTTTCCTAGTCCTGCTGGACCAACTCATTCAACAGTATAAGCATACATTTAATCAACAAAAAGAAGTTAGTGAAGAGACTATTCAAAACCGTGCTGATAAAATCATTACTTTTTTTTTTTTTTTTTTGTTGCAGATTTGAAGACCATGTGCAAGAGGTCCCAGACACCTGGCAGATCAGGTCCTGCTCCTGCTTCTGGCCAAAGCTCCCTCCTCTTGAACAGTGAGATTAATGGTCGATAGAGGGAGGCTTCTGACCACAAGAAGCAGGAGCCTGGCCAGGACCCAGGTCAGGCTGCAGAATTTTTCTGTCTGGTGAAAAGTGAATGTTCAGTCTTGCCACTTTTAGAAACAAATGCTATACCTATATATTTGGAAAGACTTGGGGTACTTTCATTTATTTGTTGCTGTTTTTAAGTAATAATACTTTTTGTGGTGCATTCCTTTAGAAAATCAAACCAAACTTAACATTTCCCCATAGGAAAGGGAGAGTATAATGTTTTTTATCACTTACTCACTACAGTCATGGTAACAAGGGATGTACAAGCATCATGGTTATTAGCAGAATTATATAATATCACATTTAGAAGGAAATAACCACTTCACTGCTGTCCACTAAAAAATATGTATACAATATATTTGAAACACAGGAATACAAGCATCTCAAATTTTCTCTTTTTTTTTTTTTGACTATTTCTTTTTCCAAGCTTGACAAAATTCCTGTGGCTAAGAGATGACAATGGAGAGACGTGCACTATTTCTTTAAATCCAGAGCAGGAAAAAGTCATATGCAATAGTAAGCCTAGAGAGTAACTTTGGAGATAGATCAATTTTCCTTAATCTAATAAAGTTGAGAGGCAGCAGGAGGGTGCTTGTACTGATCCATATCATTCTGGTAGTTCAAACCCTTCACAAATACTCTATCAAAATGGGTGTTAAGCAATGTTGCAGTCTCACTGGGAAATTAAGTTGTAGATTGTTCTTACGATTAGGACAGGAAGAGTAGTGTGTGGCAAAGGAAGTTGTGTTGGTGATTTTAGGCACATGATCAGTTTCTATTTGCTAGGACCTGGACAAAGATGTGCCAGTTCGCTCCATAAAAGCTCCCAAGCAGTCAAAGAAGTTCAGCAAAGTCAGTGGAAAATTAAGCATAAGAAAAAACAGTCCAGAATGGAAAGAACGGAAACAAGTAAAAATTAAAATGTGTATCTCAAATGGTACTCTGATGTCAAAAGCAGAAGAAAAAAAAATTTGACCTTTCTATTTCTGTATGTATTGCAGAAGTTCTTAAAAATCTCACACATTTTACATTTCTTTCTCTTTCCTCAGTTGTGTATTTTTTCACCTGTACAGAAATGGATTCCAAAGCCACTTTTATTACCCAAGAAGGAGTTTTCAATTGTGTCAGAATATTTAGTCCTAAAAACATGAGAGAGGGAGGGGAAAGGAAAAAAAGGTCTAGGAGTCAGAAAGCATCAGACTGTTATTTTCCAGATGCAGGATAACCATCTATTTCTATTTTTACAAGCCAGTCCTGAAACACAAAGGACATGCTTCCATCTTACAGGATTGCAGACTGGGACTGTCAGATTTGTAGATCCAAAGGCTGCAGCCCTTTTGGGAGGCTCTCTCATCTTACTGTCCACATACACAAACCAGTTGTACATGGGATAATTAGGTCTGGGCTTGAGTGTAGCTGTCATGAAACCTCAGGAGTATTCCAAGAAGCAGAGGGATGATGGAGCTGGCCCTGATCTGTGGCCTCCATGCAGCATCCTGCAATGTTTGTGGTGCTTCTCAGCTAAGTCACTGCAGGTATAACAGCTGATGCTGCAGCTTCATGGGTGAGGAAAGCTGGGAATAGCTTTCCTTTCCTACATCACCTACAAAAGTCCTAAGGGAAACTCAGAGAACAGGGATGAAAACACACTTATTTGGGGCAATAAAGTCAACAGGAGTCAACAGGAAAACAAGGCAAAAAACATGTCAAATATAAGCGAAGCAGAGTAGGTATAAGCACAGATGCTAGAGATGTTGTTAGGGAAGCAGACCCTACCAAGATTCTAAAAGAGCTGAGAGAGAAGTGAGGAAGAAACGAAATAAAGAGGAAGAAACTTAGAGACCTGTCAGAAGGCAAGGTGTCACAGAAAATGTGCTGTAAGAGCATCTGAGTGGGTGCATAAGAATATTGGACCAATATTGAAGAGGATGAAAGTGAAAAGAAATCTAAGTTCAAAACATCACTAGTGCAACGAGGGATGTCATTCAACATAAGGACTGGGCAGCAATGAAGGAGAAAGAGGTAGACAGATAAAAAATTCAGAGGAATAAATCAGAGAGACTGGAGACAGAATAAGAAGGAGATTCATCAACAACAATCATCCAGGATCCTCAGTGCAGCTGAGTCAGGCTTTTCATCAGGGGAAAACTTTGGTCTCAGTGGCAGGGAGTAGAACCATAAAAAGATCACAAGGTCTAAATGAGCATTTTAATAATCAAGCAGGGATTTGAGAGGAAGCAAAGAGAGAAGAGGGAGGAGGCATAAAGCTGGACAGGCTAAGTCAAGGAGAAGGAGAGGCTGTAGGGAGAGCTTGGTATTTAGAATCTGCATATTTCTTTCTTAAAGTGATGAGGCAATTTATTTTGGGGAGGTTTATGCTGCGTGGAGGGCAAAGGGGCTATAGACAATCTGTCTCATGCAAGTTACAATTGAGCCATCGGTGTCAGGTGGCACAGGAAGAGTTAACTTGAAGTCCCACCAAGTGGCAGTACAGCTGCTGAAATGCATCTGTCAACAGAACTATTACTGTCATCAGATCAGCACAATGTCCTTGACCCTGGAGGTCAACTGCGAGGCATTAGCTGCTACACAGACAGAGCCGTCATGCTCCTGTGGGAACCCAAAGGTTACAAGACCAATTGAACCAGCCCCAAAAGCAAAACCATCCTTCCTCATCCAATAGAGGTACAGGTGGATCGGTGTGACAGAGTTCCTCCAGTGCCTTTTCCCTTTGGAAACCAAGATTTAAACATTCCCTTTCAAACAGGCAAGGAGAGGGACTCTGCTTATTGCCTTTCATAGTCCCCATTTTTGCACATCATTAAACCATTGTGTGGTTTGTTGGGTGCAAAGCCTGCACTAGACATTGAATGGCTGAAGGCTGGAAGGGGGTGGGAAGTAGATTTGCCCATGGGAAATGGCAGGAGTGGAAAGGCTTGAGGAAAATAATTAGCATGGGATGGAAGTTTTAGGACTGCAAGAGTGAAGACTTGCAGGACAGGACTACGATGTCTGTGTTTTCAACCATAAGGAGATGAACACAGGGGTTAAAAACTCCTTTTTAAAGTAACTGGTGGCAATCACATTGACTTCAGCAATGTTTTATATTATTTATTTACAGTAAAATCTACTGTAGACTACTGTAAATCTACTGTAAAGTTTTACTGAGTAAAATCTCAGTTCAAGTTCTTGGCTGTCATAGAGGCAGAGGGCTCTTAATGTCACATTTCTCTGAAGGGATGTGAAGTCTTAAAGCTAAGATTTCATTAGTGAACAATTTCATTAAATCTCCTCCGCTGATATATATAGACACATAATCCAGTGCTGTTCAGTTTTCAAGCCTGGCAATTTCAACCCAGCTTAACTGAAATATTATCTAAATTGCATTTTTAAACAGGTGATTGGCAGTGAAATGGCTGCATTTCCCTCAATAGTAGAATATGGCAGCATGTGAGGGAGATGAGACAAGGCAGAGGAAGGAAAGAACGAAGACAGAAAAGGTCAAAGGGAAAAGGAAAATAATCAGCACTTTTTTTTCGTTGCTAAAGTTGGTAAAGTGATTTTAAACTGCTAGTCTCAGAGCACATTTTCCAGTTTGTGCAGGTGCCTCTCCTCATGCTCTTCCAGCTTGCCTCCCCCCAAGGGTGGTTTTTATTCTTTTGAGACAGCCCACACTAGCAAGACATGTATGTGTTACTTTAACCAGGCACAGCCTCCCACTATGTGCCAAGCAGGGAGAGGGCTCTGCCCTTTTGTTCATCTTCAGGTTCTGCAAATCCTGAAGCTGAAGCACTCATGAAGTCAGCTCAGCCCTCACAGCAGGTGGAAGCTCCCAGCCCGCAGCAGCTGTGCACAGACTTGATCTCCAGGTTTTCACACACAGTCCTCAACCTCCCCTGCCCAAGCTTTCTTTCCCTGATGCTTTTTTTTTTTTTTTTTTTTAATGCAGAAAGCAGTAACCCTTTGGCCCAGCTAGCTCCCCGCTATCAGATTCCAACAGAGGAATTCTGGGCATGAAGCTTCACAGAGCAAACAGGTCTCCCGCCTTCTCTAAATGTCTCCCCCTCCCTCTCTCCCTCCCTCTCTGTTGCTGGGAATCCACCCTTACCCAGTGCAGCAGGGATGATATTTTTGAATTGTGTTTATTTGTTGGCACCCTGGTGTGAAAGCGTTTCCCATCAACTCCATATTAATCTTGTCAGCAGTTTGTGAACATTTTCCTCTCTGCTCTAAGCAGTCCATGACTTTTGGGTCTCTTGCTCTCTTCCATTCCCACTTCTCATTGTATTTAAAGATAAACTAATCCTCTTGGTTTTTGTTAAAGTGACTTCAACCATGTCAAAATAGTAAGACAGGGATGGTTTTAGCCTTAGAAAAAGTAAAGTTAGAAAAGTTGTAAATTGGCTTTTAGAAAAACATAGATGGGGATGCAGGAACCTAGTCTTTGCATGTTCAGATGATCTTTAAAAATCCTCAGTCATTTGTGCCTGTACTCATTGCAACCTATGCTAGGTTTTCCTTATCTTGAAAACTCCAGGGACACTACAAACACAAAAAAGTGTATAACTTGAAAGTTTTGAGTCCATTACCTATATTTATTGATACAGCCTTTTGTTCACTGTACCCATCAATACATTTATACTTCTGTTACTTGATTACCCAAACAAGCCTGGGCATTTTTTGCAATCCCTGATTCATGATCCCTATTTCTTGGGTACATTGTGATTTTTATTTCGGTGTTATTTTGGAGAACTGAATTGAGAATACTTGCACTGAACAGTATTCCTCTTGGAAAGGCACTATTAAAATTTCTCTGACTGATGATGCAATATTGGGAATGGATGGGGACATTGCATATTGGGAATTATAAAAGAGGTAACTGAGAGCACCCATCACACAGGGACTGGACATATCCATCTCTCCCACCCCCATAAGAGAGGAATGTGGTCTCCCCACCCCACTGGAAGACTGGAACTAGCAGAAACCCTGTACCTGTTTTGCTCGTGAAGATTCAGATGTCCAGATGGGTCCTGGAGCCATTACCAGAACACCCAGCTATATCGAGGATGGGTAGTGCCAGCTTGAAATAAGCTCTGGCTGATTAAATGTGGAACTGCTTGCTTATACATCACCCCAGGCTGTATTTACCATCTCATTTTCCCACGACCCTTGCTAAATAGCCGAACCAAATGCAGAGCTTCAGACCTTCTGGTTCCTCTATGGTAAGAGACCCAGGTATTTGGAAAACTCAGCACATGCAGTCTCATCCTTCCAGATCTAAAACACAGATGAGCATAATTCAGAGAAGTCTCTGAACTATGTCCATCTGTGAGCTAACTAAAAGTCTTCTGTAGCTGTTTGGCATTCATACAATGGTACTAACTCTCAGCCTTTCCAGCTGTATTAGGGTGTGAGTTTTGTGGGGACTCAGCCACTGTGCCATTACAATTCATACTTTCATTACTTCACAAGTAGATCTCTGTTACGTACCAGGGAGGGGCTGGTACTTGAAGTAAATTCCATAAAGACGGGAGTGGGAAGTATTAATTGCCTTCTAAAAGGAGCTTCTTCCTGAGATAATGTGTCCCCACAGCCCTAGGATTTGTACCACATGCCTATTTGGCTCCAACTTTCTCATTTTGACACAACATAGGTAGAACCAATATGCATAAAACATCCCCTTTTCACAGGACCTTGTCCTCACTGAAGCTAGGGATGGCTGACAAATCCAGACCCAGAATCTCCATATCAATCATATCATACCATATCATATCATATCATATCATATCATATCATATCATATCATATCAATCATATCACAATCATATAATATCAATCATATAATATCTTTTCTTCTTTGTGGTGTCCAAAATTCCCCAGATCTGTCAGCCTTTTCGGTACACCATATAAACTGTTTATATGACCAGTGTTTCAGGAAAAGGATCAGACAGAATGGAAGGCAAAGAATGAGCTTTTACCTGTGTGAAGGAAAGTGGATAGTGGTTTGAATTTATAGTGTTGGGTTATCTGAGCAAGAATACTTTGTGATGCTGGCTGACAGATGTTTTGTAAGAATTTGATAAGTACCTTATCAATGCTGTATTCAGAATTCTATTGTTACAAAGCATTTCACAGTAGGCTAACAGATTATCATCCCAAACAGAGAGGCCAATGACTTGACTGCAAAATTAGCAACCTGCTTCCTGTGGACTCAAAGTTACTCTGATTTTTCTCTTTGACAGCCAGGTTTTTCTACCACACTGTGGAGCTGTCAGCTTCAAGGTGGTTTCTGCCTCCCTTCAAATATTAAGAAAAAGATTGTGCTAAGCACTGGAAAGTGCAGCAAGGTGAGTAATCTTGTACTGGTTAAAGATTAGAAATGCAACAGGCAGAGGGCATATAACCCTTTAGATGCTTTAAATTCAACTAATTCCATAACTCAGACTCTTCCTGCAAGATTTCATTAGCAAGGAAGATTTAATTTGCTTCCTGTCTGAATACTGATCTCCTTGTTCTGCTAACAGAGCTACACATATTTCCATTCTGAGCTTTGATAGCACCTCTGCTAACAAATTTACATCAGATGCAAGTGGGCCACTTTGTTATTTATGTCAGCATCACCCTGGCTGGGACTAATGTTGCTTTGTGTGCCACAGGGCTGCAGATTTTTCTTTTATTTATGTTAATGTGTCCTGCATAAAAGGTTTTGCCAAAGTCTAAAACCGTGCAAAACTGATGACATAATTGTGGGAGAGTCTACAGAATATGAAGCAGGATTAGGATACTATCAACAAATCAGAATTTAAGTATTGTTCCACTGGGCAAGGAGTGTTTTCAATTAATTTGTAATTAAATAAGGGAAGCAATTTAGTGAACTCAGAGAGATATTCCAGCAAACGGTTTATCTCATCAGTCTGAACCACACATTCCTCCAGAACAGGATCATTGTTTAGATCTTGGGCATGTTATATGATCTGACCTATAGGAGTAATTCAATAAAACATCAATATTTTCCTTCTATTAACCCTCAGTGTCATGCTGAATGGAGAGAGCTGCCTCTGCCTCCCTTCACAGTCCCTGTTAGATCAGTACCCTCTCTAACTGGTTGGACAGGTGTTATCACTAAGCAGCCTGGGGCTTTCAAACCAGACACATTCTCCAGCCAATTTGCAGCACAGCACTGATGTGTGGAGGAATGGAGATGAAACAACAGAGGGACAAACAGAGGACAGAGAACAGTGAATGGGAAACACACACTGCTTTCACAGTGGAAAACCTAGTGTCAGTGAAGAGATTTCCAACCGACAAGATTTGCTATTTTTCTCTCAAAATATTCTTTATAAAATCCTTTTTCAATCAGACCCAGAAGTATAAGTTAGTTTAAGAGGACCTGAGAAAAGACGAGCAATTCCAGATGGAGTTCCATGCATTAATATATTCAGGCAGGCAGAGCAGGGATTTGTTGATTGTTTAAAGGGCTTAGTGCAACAGCTGGGCACATTTTGTGTATGACCAAAAGTAAGAGCACAAATGAATGCTGATGTCCAGACATCTGGCCTTATAGCTATTGTTCTTGGCTTTTTCTTTTTTTTTTTCATAGCCAGAATTATTCCATTAAGTAGACTGAGGGGGGAAAGAAAATTATGACATGAGAGAGGAGCCAATATAAGAGATTTAGGAGATAATTAAAAGGCAGAGTAAGAAAGAAAAACAAAATGAGGTGCAAAGTGAGCATAAAGAGATACAGCAAGAGACAAAACAGGTACAGAACTGAAGAATAAAAATGTTGGGGACAGGGAATTGCAGAAAGGACTGAATGAAGTAGTAGGAGACAACGCAGGCAGAGGAGTAAAAAGTGGACCATAATAACCATATGCTGTTAAAGACTTACTGAAACTGCTGCTAAAGAAATGAAGACATAGGCACTTTTGGGATAGGTTTTTTCCTTTTCAGGTCTCCACTCACTTTTCCTTCTCTTCTCCCTCTCTGTTTCTAGCCCTCCCTGCCTGGTCATGGTCATATTCATGGTAAGACACTTGTTTGCAAAAATTAACTTAAAAAAATAATTAATTTATAGACATTTTTTTCTCATATTGATCATATTTTGAGGGGTTTTTTTTTAAGTTGTAGTAGTATTAATGTTCAAAGGAAAATGAAGCCCTATCAGAAAGAATGTCTTTTGAGTCAGGACTGTTCCTCATTTTCTCATTGTGAAAACTATCAAAGCTTGGCCAAGTTCAAAGGTCACATTTTGATATGCGCAGGTCAGAGCTGTGCATGTGAAGTCACTGAGGATTTTGTGCATTCCCTGCATGCATAAGAAGTCAAGTAAGTTGCTTCTTATAGTTACTGATCCTGTAGTTAATAGAGGTAGGACAGACTCCCCTCAGGACTGTGATGATCTGCTACTGGCAATCAGAGAAAATGGTGGAGAAGACCTACTGAATGGAAACAGATGTGGAGGGGAGAGAGAAGAGGGAAGGAATAAAACCCAGTTGACACTGAGCAGGAAATGATGGAATACTCGGGACAGGAATCTGACTAAAAGGGAAGGCCACATTCAGAAGAGTAGAGGAGGAGGCATCTGAAAAGAAATGGCTTGGAGAGAAAGATGAAGTCACAAGCTATTTGGAAACCTGTCAGATGAAGAGGTGTGGCAGGAGAGAGATAAATTCTAGTAAGAGTTGTGTGCAAGGTAAAAGAGTTGGTCTACATAGAGCCTGAGGCTGGAGAGGGAGCAGAGCATACAGAAGACAGAAAAAAGAGTGAACACCAAGGGGGATTGAAGATTCTGAGAAGCTGGAGTGGCACAGAGCAACAGAGAGAGTGAGAAACACAGGTAGGGAGAAATTACTGTAAACTTAGCATGGAAGAGAAACACTGATCAGTGAATGACTCAATGCTAGTGGCACAAATCAGAGAAAGAGATCAGAGATAAGCTGAGCCAAGAACCTGGGGCAGGCATGGGGGAGAAGGGATTGAACGTCAATACGTACCTATGAACAGGAAAAAGGAAGAAGTGCAGCAAGGTTAGGGGAACAGAGATGGAACACAAGGATCACAGTGTGTTTGGAGATGGCAGAGGGTTTCCACTGTGATCACAGTCTCCATGGGAGCAAAGTCTGCATCCCACCACTCCTCTGCTGCCACACATTCTCTCCAGAATCCAATAGTTTGGGGTAGTACAAATTGTATGACCTCATCTCTTTTTCATGAACCTTCACCATCACATAGCAAACCTCTGCTGTTACCAGTTGTTTCAGTTAGCTCAAGTGACAGGGGCTTCAGAAAGTGACCTTAAGTTATCAGTTGTTAAGGATGTCAGTGTGATCCTACATAACTGGTTTATTTTTCCTTGAGCTCACCTTTCCTCTTTGAGGCCTAGGAACATAATTCAGAAAAATATTTTAAGACAATACTATTGAACTGTTAAGGTCAAAGACTCTTAAGTTGTTTAAAATAAGCACAGCATTGTGAGGTATGTATCAGGTCAAAAGTATGAGGTTATGCTACTGTATGAATTTAACCCTGTTTTTCATACAGTTTATCCTGTCATGTTGTATTCATTTCTATTTTGTATCTAACAGTGAACTCAATCTCCAGCTTGATTTTTAGTACGCTGAGACACAGTGTTCAAAATACCTAGAAATGGTTCCAACCAAAAAATAATTGTCTGCATCCTTCTTCAGCTACACACCTTGAAAAGAAAATTACTATGACAGAAAACATATAACTTTCAGAGGTCCTATTTTTCTTTAGAAAGTCCTCCTTTCCTACTCCAGCAGCTGTAGTTCATCCTGCCCCTCTAAAGCTCCTACAGGTAGGTCCCCTTAAGCTATGGAGTGGCCTTGGTAAAGTTAAAAGTTAAATACTGCTTTAATTTAAAGTTAAATACTGCTTGAAAAATCAGATAATATTTTCCCATTTCCATTTAGCAATGGGTCCTCATCTGAGTGTGACTCAAGTTTCTCTGCCCACTCCTGAAACAATTGTGTGCTTTTATGTCTTATTTAGCTCAGAAACCTGAAAAGAGATTGCTTATCTCCTGGGGAGACCAGGCAGGACTGGGTTACAGAACAACACAAACCAATGGGCACATAAGAATTGCCTTGGTCATGGTGCTGTGGTTTTGTATTTACAGTCTGCCCAACTACAGGCATGGAACACAGCCACAGACTTGGCTTGTTCATCTTTGTTTTGGTTGCACCAACACCTATAAATGAAACAAAAAACCCAGAAAAGGATTTCTGATCTTAACTGCTGCTGAGCCTTTGCCCAGCTGTACAACTTCTGGCTTTCCCTCATATAATTATGGAAGGACCAGAAGCTCAATCCTCAGTCATATTTGAACCTTCCCCTCTGCAGAAGGGGAAACAGTAGTTCTTAAGAGGAGCCAAACAATACAGATAAGGCCACAAGAAGCCGTTGTGATCATCTGCTCCAGTCTCCTGCATAAGGCATCAGGCTTCCTTCAATTATCTTATCCTTGAGTTATAGTGTCTATTACAGGACAATAAAACATTCCATTTTGCCTGTTTCACATTAAATACATGCTGCCTTGTTCCCAGTCTGTCTTGAGTTTTACCCACTGCAGAATATCAGGAGTTTGTCAGCTGCACTGAAGAGGTCTACAGTGAAGAGACCTGGCCCTCAGTTTTCCTTACCTGTCACACTTGAATGACAGGATAACTCCACTGAATGGTGTCATCTCAGCAGTGCAGCTCCAAAAAGACCATGGACTTGAACACCAGATTAACGACCCTCTGTCTCCTTACAGAGTGTTACAGAGCATTGCTGAGAGACACCATTCCTTTCAAAGGCCATGGGGATTTGTAGCAGGAAAGACGCTATGACTTTCAAAACACTGAAAATTGTTTATAATTGATGTGGTAACTTATAAATAGCTCCCACTTGATGTCATGTGGCCAGCTTAATTAAGTAGTGCGGAGCGTGTGCGGTCACTCAACCTCAGATAGAAAAATCTGTGTTGGGCCTTCACCCTAATGTGAATTTCCTGACCTGACAGATGGGGATTGAGTGTCTGTTTATGCCAAGAGGAGTTTGCTAACATTATTCCTCTAATTACTAATTATACCAGTGAAAGGGGCTTTACGGCCAGAGTCCTGGATACGTGAAACTTGATCATCAGAGATTTGCAGGAAAGATGGAAGATTGATGGGTGACATCAAACAGCTGACAGGGAGGCCAAGGCAGCCAGACGGACAGCAGCTGCTCCAAGGGGCTCTGGGGGGTGGGAGGGGGCAGCTGCTCAGGGGGGACAGGGGTCTGTGGGGGAGCAGCACTAAGGAGAACAAGCCATTTTAAATTTCGCACCCCCTGTCATTTCAGATATGAATGGGTCTAATCTCCCTGGGCTTGAGGCTGCCTGGGAGAGCGTGTCCCCAACAGGTGCTAAGGCAAGGGCAGAGCAGAGGGGCTGAAGGCAGTCACTGCTGCAGAGGGGCACCAGCTTCAGCTGCAACACAGAGCTCCACAGGACACTGTGAGCAATGGATCAAAGAGGAGGTGAAGGATGTAAAACAGCTCCTCTGGGCCTCAGGTTTTTCAGATCCAAGCCTGAATCTCAGTGTGTCCATTCCCTGAGGCCCCAGGAAACCTGTCCCAGTGAGCTACAGAGTGAAGCCAAGGACACTGTGAAAAGCTCCCTTGCAGGGCAGTTTCCTTCTCTGAAAGAGACAGGGGTTGTATAATGCCATCAAGCTGCATCAACACCTGTTTAGGGGACCAGACTTAAATCATCCTGGTGGTCTGTGACTCAAAGGTGGCATCAGCATGTCGCCTGATCCTATGAAAGATATTCGGGCCAGGCTGGTCTATGTTTCCCCTGCCCTGCCAACATCTGGTGGGCTGGTGACTGGTACTGCACCACAGGGCTTGTACAAGTTCAGCCTCCAGGGATCCTGCCATAGTGTACTTTATGTGGTCTGCAAACTACTGGTTTTCTTAGCATTCTTGGGAATCACAGGGATTGGCTGCCAGAGCTTCCCCTACATGCTGTGTTGCCTAAACTTCAGATCTCCCCAGCTGCAGCCACGCTGCCTGTGGAGACTCTGTGGAGACATGGAGACTCCCACCCCAACAGGATCCTTCTGCAGGAGGAGTTAAACAACCATCTTGAATGATATTCCCTGAGTGAACACAAAAGTCCTTGTGCTCACACAGCTACTCCCATCCTCACCATGAAGAGGATTAATTCTCATAGCCCACATCACTACATTAGCAAACCAAAGCCCATATCCTGCCCAAACCCTCTATTGTACAAGCCAAGCAGAGGGACCACTGGAAACACATAAACTGGGAGTCTACTGAGAAGCTGAGAGAAAACAGCTTTCACTGCCCTGGAGCAGTAGGCATCTGGCTGATTTGTATAATGTTAATTAGAAATCTATTCTTGAAAAGGGACAAGTGCTTGGTTTTGCATTCCACGAATATGAAGGAAGTATGGAGACAAACAGTGAACTCTCCTTATGAAAACTGGATTTTGCTCAACGTAACAGAACACAGTAGCATTACATAGGGATGAGTGGATCTGTGGTATTAGAAACTTTTCCACTAGTACAGTAAGCTGAATTTCGAAGTGGTATCATATACAGTGTACATCAAAACATAAATAAACTCTACTGCCATCTAGCCAATAATCGAGGTCTCTACCATAAGATATGTCTCAGGTAACAAGTCAACCTTTCACCAGATTTGTTAGAATATTTTCATAATTTGGAGCATTTTCCAGCGGTCTAGGTCATGAGTGTAAGTCTGAAACAAGCAAATGGTAAGATAGGAAATACTATAGTTTCATGATTCAGCATGTACACAGATTCCGTGGTTTCTGCTCCAGATTAAATGCAGAGGTTAACTCTGTAACGTGTATATCTGCTCCTGAAGGATGGAATCCCTACTGATGTTTGCTTTCCTATGTTTGTACTTTTCATGTATACAAAGTACTGAGCATTTGTTAGCTTAGAGAACAGTCTTGCTCTTCCACTGCTACCAACAATCTCTCCTGAGTTTTGCAGCTCCAGCTTTACAAATGCATACTGAACCACACTGAAAATATGGGTATTTAACATTACAATTAGCTTTGCTTTGTCTTGTTCTTTCTTTCTTAAATTTCTGTTTTATACATACTATGGTACAAAAGTGTCTTATGCACTTAGAAAAAAACACTCAAAAAACACCACCTCAGATTCTCATACATAACTCAGAAAGCAGCTGGGCAAAATATGCCCAATTGGATCTTTATCAGGCTGATAAGCTGGTCTTTTAAAAAGTCTTATGCAAGTGAGTTCCAGGGCTTCCCATCTAGGTCAGGAGCCTTTTAAAATGCAATTAAAATATTCAATTTCCCCACTGACTTGAGAAAAACAATGGATTAAAGTGTGTGCATAATGTTTCTTCCTTTCAACAATTCTTTAAATTCTAAATGGATAAGTGCAGGTTTACATACCAGCATGGGAGGATGGGCAAATGAATGGGTTAAGGCAGGCCAAGATATCTCAGTTTAAAAACACATTGAACACATAGCATAGTCTCAAATGGTAATATTGCCATGCCTCCTCACTTGCAGCATATGTGCATTAGGATAATCGGAATTATTTTCTTCCAGCCTCAAATTCCTGCCTTTAGTGCATTCTCACCCTTCACCACACTTGGAGCTGTACAGACTGCTTTGTTTGTGTGTTGGAGCAGTGATGCAGTATCTCCCAGGGTTCTGAACTCTGTCACTCCTTTGTTTTCTCTATTCACCTTTGCATTACTTCTATAGATAAAATCAGGATCGGGAATGTACTCATTCTTTCAGAAGATCACTCTGTTCCTGGCTAGTTGATGAAATATCAATGATGATCTAATGAAACCTTGAGGAATGCCTCCCAAAGGCCAAGCTGCATCAATAGTCCTTTATCATGAACACTTGGGGAAAAAAATTGGTTTATGGCACTGTGAAGCCTTCAACCATTTTTCCATGCTCTGAAAAGCAAAAAAGGACAGTGATTTCTACAGGGCACTCCACTGTTCTAGGCAGGAAAGATCTCCAAGTCTCTGATTTGAAGAGGATCCTAGTACATGTGAATTCAGTGAATCAACTGACTAACATTTCCTTAAAATCTATTAGAACCACTGGATAAGAAGTGCTGCAAATCATACCTACTGCACGTTGCTAATCCACTCATTCTGGGCAGAAAAGAAGGGAAATCCACCTCAGTCTGCCCTGTTTTTTCCCTATCAGATAACACTCTGATCAGAGGCAAGGATATCTCCAGTGATCCAGGGCGTGTGGGTGAAGATGAGCAAGGCAGATACACCTTCTGAAGCTGGTAATAGCCACCAAGATGCCGTAGGTACAAGAGCTCAGGTCACTCAAGGTGTCTGGGGAGCTCAGTGCCTACAGATCTGGGCCTCAGCCTCTTGTTCAAAGCATCTAGAATTACTTGAACTCTGATGGCAAGGTCTGAATGAGCAAAGGGTTGAGCTTTAGTAGTCAATAATTTCCTTACTTCAGAACTGATCAGCTTTTCCCACAGCTAACTTACTGCCCCAAAACAACCAACAGAGACATATTTGCTCCAGCTTGGAATTTCAAGTACTGAGCTCCAGAAAGGAACACAAAGTGCTCATTGTGCCTTTTGTGTAAAAGCCATGATGATCTCCAAAGTACGATTCCATCACCTCTGAAATTAAAACCACTCTAGGAGTGATTCATTTTCAGAGTAGTCTTTTGTTCCATCCAAACTCTCACACTTTTTGGTGGCAAAGTTCTGTCTTTGTAGTGTTGTCTAAACAACATTACACTAGAAGACTTTCAGTTAATTAACCTTCTGTTCTGAAAGACAATATTTGCTGTTACAAAATAAAAAAAATTAAAAGATCAATTAAATCTTGCAAATGTTAGCTGTTTGTCTAAATGAAAACCAGACAAGTTGCAGCTCATGGATCCACACTGGTAGTAATGGTACTCAAGGTTTACTAGTGAGGGTTTGCAGTAAAAATAACTAATTTGTCAGTGTTTTCTTTAAATTATTATTGTTTAGTCATCAGAGGATTTTGTGGGATGATGAAGAAAAGCAAAGATAATTCAAGGCAAGTGAAAAAATATGTTTTCACCAAAAAAAGCTTTCTATTGGCATGTAACTTATATTTTAGAGAAAACTAAGAAGTCTGCTTTCTTTCATTTTGCTCACAGTCCTAATTTGACATACCCAATGACTAACACAATGACATTACAACATTTACATACTCCAAGCCTAAGTGTGCAGTTGAGAATTAACCTTCAGACACCGTAGCTGGTACATTGGGCCAAACTGTTGAGCTCAAGTGTTTATCCCAAATCTAACCACATTATTTTCAAATGCTGACTACTACCTCTCTTAAAAATCACTGGATTCAAAAGTAAATACTAAGGATGCATGATCTGAAAGCACTGGCACAAGCAAGTCAATGTATCTGGAGCATGGCCAGATGTTAGTTGTGCACTGTACCTTTTCCATTAATGCCCCTCCACATCTTGCATCCCTGCCACAGTAAATGTTTTGCTTTGTCTGAAGTAATGAGATGGAGAGAGATGGAAAAAGGCCTGCTTTTTCATTTTGACTAATCTTAATGTGAGTTAAGGAATTTGACTGATGGGAATTAATGCTTACACAGTTTGTTAACTAAGAAAAGTGTTAATTAGAAATGCTTTTGAACTCAATCTCTGCAATGATATAATATAAAAACTTGCCATATTTTATTTGTTTAAAGCTTATTGAATCCATATGAATGGCTGGTCATGGCAGAAGCTATCCAATGTTGATGATAAATCATTACCAAATATGTCTAACTTTTATTTATTATACAGCATCTGTCAGTAATAAGTGGAGATTTTACATTAAAGCAAGTGTTAGCATCTCATGGAGATGAAAATACCATTTCTCTTTCCTAAAATTATTTAATTTGATTTTTAAATAAATAGTTCTCCGAGAATTAAATCACTCTGACAGAGCCTTGGTTTTGCTATCATTTGCAGAAAAAAAACCACCATAAATAATTTCAACTTCCCATATTGTTAAGACTTGCTAAAATCTTGCACAAAGGATACATATGTGTACTTTGGTGGGTCCTTTTTTGTGGTTATTTCACATAACTGCATAGTGTCCTTCCAAAGAAGATGAAGAATGCTACTCCCTTACAGATAATTCCACAAAGGTAAACCACATTTCATAGTACTTTCCAACTCTCACTGTCTTGGTAGGACAGCACAAGATGAGGCCCTGGCAGGCAGACACTGCCAATAGCCTGCTCATCTCCATCACCCGTTTCTCACCTTCCCTTTCTGAGCAACAGGGGCTACAACACTTGCAGAGGACACTGTACAGGCTCAGGGTTAGATCCTGATGCCCTTAGGAGTAAGTAAATTCTGGAATTATCTGGACTTTCTATAGGAGTGCTCACAAATTTTTTTTAGGCTTTGAATTCACCAGCTATCGCAGAAACCAGCCTTTCCATGTTCTTTTATTTCACCTTTCCATGTTCTTTTCTTTCATTTAATTGCCTGGGAAATGGTTGGTAGTGGGGTGCCCAATAAAGAACAAGAGAGGAGGCCTTCCAGCACAGCCGATGAGGAAGAAGACCACACCTGCACAAATATGTTAATTGGAGCACTGTGCTTGGAGTTCACAGGATGGGGTTCTTGGCGGGTGTAGCTCAGATCACATGGACCAGCTGTGTCTAGAAGCAAGGACTGGCAGAAGAGAAGTGCTGGTGAAAGACGAGCTCCTGCTGGGCAATGCTGGATTTGATTCTTTATGGTGCCACAGTGTGAGGTCCAGCTTGAATTCTAGAGATGCAGGATAAGAAAAGCTGGTGAAGTAGGAATGATGCAGGTGGGGAAGAGAGAAGCACAGGATGTTCTTTTAGTCTGCAGTAAGGAGACAGTAGCTGCACTTCAGGTTATAAAAGAGTAAAGGATTTAGTGGGTGACACTGTAAGGCATGACAGTGTTTTGTGATATAGCCCTAGGACTGGGAAGTTTAGTCATGTCTGTTCTAAAAAGCAGATTTCAGGCACTAGTGTGGCTGAGAGCCAAAATGGAGCAGGAAATAGTCATTACTCCATGCACTTCTTTCCAAAATGTGCTCACTGAACCAGATCTATTGGGGGGGTGTATACGCTCAGGAAAATGGTTTAGAAAGAAATGAGGGGAAATAAAGTCAAAGCAACAGTTTCAGTATAGTCTATAATGTGGCAATTTAGTTATTCTGCCATTAGACATCACCTTAAGAAAATCCAGCTAAAAACTAAAAGTTCACTAAATGAGACCACCAAGGCCAAAGAAGTATAGCCCTAGCCATTAAGTTACTCCAATTCCAGTACAGCTTACACTTATTTTAAAAAATGATCTCTTGTTTTTAAAAAAAATAAACACACCATGTCTTTCCACCTCTTTTCATCAATGTTTTCATTGCAAACTCTGGCATACAGCTCAAGTCTGTTTACCCTCTATGGTGCTAATGTTTGTTTTTAATGGATTAGAAACTTTTTTTTTTTTTTTTTTTTTTTCACCAGTAATGGCATAATATTTCAAATCCTACTTATTTAGACTTTGCTTTGTTTGGCTGTTAGCAGTTAGTACTCAGCACTACTGTGCAAGTCACCTTTTCTGGATGGTGGTAGAAGTAAGGACTATCTACTGAAGTAGATCTCCATGAAAGACTTTATAACCTTAGGGAAACTACTCCTTTTGTGCCAGAAGAAAGCATGCAATGATGCAGGATTTGAAAATGCTGGAGAATTGAGTGGAGGTAGGGGAGTTTGGCTTTCTGGAAGACTGGGAGAATGTTTTTTTTGGATTTCTTCCTTTAGAGAGAAATATAACAACTTGTGATCTGTTTTGGAAAGGATCAGGAATAAAACCTGAGATACCTGAATTTGGATGTTTTTTGCTGACTGATAGCACTGATCTACTTTCAAAATTCATTTACCTAAAGACAGTAGAACTACAATACCAAATGCAGGGATCTTTCTTTAAAGAGTCTGTTGCACACCATCCAGCTGGAATTTGGAAATCATTTTACTGACAGATGATAATGGATTTCATTTTGAGCTTTGCCAGGAATCCTTATGCCATTTGCTACAGAGAGGAAAAAAACATTCTCCTTGCATATGCATGCATGTGGGAGAGCAGACTAAGAAAGCATCTTTTCCAAAATTAAATACAGGGCCTTGCAAGTTTTGAGATTTTTTCCTGGTAAAACAAAGTTGGTGGAGATTCTTAAATGTAAACATATTTATATACAGAAAGTTTGATATGTTCTGTATGTTATAGTGGTGATAAACAACAGAGGCTACAAACACTAATAACGCAGCATGGCTGGAAACATTTGAGTGAAGAGAAAAAACTGACTGGCCAGGCATCCACTAAATGCAAGAGCTGGAGGGAGAAGTGAATATCTGCAACTTGCTTTGCTTTTGGCCAGGTTATTAGATGGACCAGCTTAAATAGGTAAGGCCCAGATGTGCAGAGAATGGCTGAGCACTGTAAGGCAGGCCCTGCCAGGTGGTGGATAGACTTGTCTGAATTGTACCATCTTTACAATCCAGCTGTTCCCTTTCCCTCTACCATTCCTGCAAGTTCTCACAGCTCAGCAAACATCCAGCAACCCTTATTTTATCAGGAAGGCCCATTACAGTCTGAGGAGAGGTTGTTTTATTATCTCATGATTAGAACTCAGTCTAATGAAGAAGTTACTGATCTTTGGCACAAGAAAAATAAGAGCACCATGTCGTATTCAGAAGGGGAATGTGTTAATATATTTACACTTGGCTTAACCTTTACCCCTTTCAGGGCACATGCACTTACAATTTACTGATGTAGAAATAACCTTTCTAGATCCTAAAGCCAAAACAGATACTTGGTCCACATCCACAGGGCCAATTCAGCCCATGTGGGAAGCTTTATGCAAATTACATAAACAAATTTAGAGACTAAGAAATAAATTATAAAGAATCATTTGGTGGCCAGAGCAGCAACTGTAGGCAAAGACCTCCTGCATCCAGCTTGGTATGTGAGAGTTTAGGGAGGCTTTGGTAACACGTGCTATAGCTGTCAAATCTGTGTAACTTGTGAGACACTTGTGTCCTGGGGGGTTGCAAACTTCAAGCAAAAGCTGTTCCCAGCCCAGATGCTGCAGTGCTATGAAACTGGAAAGCAAAGCAAAATGAGTTTTATGTTCCTCCCCTTCTTCCTTTCTGAGGGGAAAAAGGACTGAACAGTGTTCTCTTGGGGGGGTGGGGGGGGTTAAGGGGGAGGAAGTGTGCTTTTTTCTTTTTTCTTAATACCTTTCTTCTTCTTTTAGAAATATAAGGAGGATGAAAGGCTGTTTCCTTAGCAGTGCTGAGGGCCATATTAGCTGCTCTAGACAACTTTTCTGGCCAGTTTTCTAAAACAGAAACAGCTTTCTGAAGCCATAATTCAGGAAGCCTCCCTGTTTCAGCAACATTTAAATCTTATGAAAGCAGTATATAGCAATTAAATGTTTTCTTAAGGACTCAAGCAAAGAGATTCTGCTTACTTCCCAACTAAAGCTGAGAAGATGATGGTTCTTACTGAAAAGATCATTTTTTCCAAATAATTTTCAAGAATTCAAAATAAGCACATTTTTAAAACAAAACAAGCAGGATTAAAGTTAATTCCCCTCTCAGTTAGTCAGGCTTTAATTAATAAGAGTCAAAACCTTTACTGGTTCTTTAGTCAGCCATACTCTTTCAGAAAATATCAAGTAGAGAAAAACTGACATGTACAACTAGTAATGCCTTTCTACTCCCCACACTTTACTGAAGAACAAGGAAGTGCAAATGTTCTTTAAGTTGCCCTAAAAGAAAAGACAACCCATGTTCCTTCTCTTCCTGAAGGAGGTAAAGAGTGTACCTCATTTTTAAACACTGCTTCTATACTGCTGTGAAAAGTAGTAGTATAGAGTGTGGGCATGCTGACATGTTTTTGTGTCTAGCTACTCCACAGTACACTACAGTACTGGTACTCCAGTATTAACCATGCATGCTTTCTTACCCTCCTGCATAAACTCACAACACACAGGTTTGTTACCCTGTCTCCCAGGGAAAAGTGAGCTACACCTTATTTAAACAGAGCATTATTCAGTTGCAAGTGTACTGTAAATTCATGTCTTAGGTTACTCCACACATGTATTCACAAGTGGTGTTTTTTAATAAGCCAAAAAATTAAAGGCTGATCTTGGCAGTTTTGGGTTGCCACTCTCCCTGAAAATCTCACCATAAATATTCCTGTCACGCACAAAGTCGTCGCAGATAGTCCCAATAACTCTTGCACTAGACCAAATTTCACCTCTTAGAAATGTCCAGCTTACATCTGAACATTCCTGTTTTCTCTGAAGGTACCCCAAACTGCATACTGTCTCTCTGAATCTGAAATTTGCCTATTCCTCTAACTAGAGGCCCATCAGTATAGCTGAATTACATTCAGGTTTGCTAATACAAGTTTTGAGATTGCAGCAGCTTCATTATTTTAGTTATCAGAAGGAAGCTGAAGCTTTTCAGATGGCTCAACTGCAAAAACATGCAGCTGGATGTTGTGCAGTCCAGACCATTTGGAGGAAACAAAGGCTGTAGTTTCCCAGTATTTCTGATTTGTCTGTCTGTTTCACAATTTAACCAAGGGGGTTTCAGTGATCTGGTTCACAGCTTGGCCTACAGGCATCTTTGGCAGCACAACAAAATGGACAGGGACAAGCAGCCAAACAGGACATGTCTTCAGCTGACTTCACTGATGGATAACCCATTTTATACACTACAACCCTTTCTAATAGAGCACAAATACAATTTCTTCCTCTCCTTTGTTTGTGAGAGTGGTGGAGGTAATTTTAAATGAACTGGTATAAAGTCCTAGTAATCAGCAGTTCTACTTCAGTTGGACTTGCTATCTGCCATAGCAGCCAACAACAAACAAGTTATCAAGATGCATTTACTAATGTGGTAAGCAGAGCAAAACCATTTCCTTCAAATAGTCCTCATGGATCAGGCAAACCCACAGTAGATATAAACAGGCCACTTCATGGTTCTCACAGCTACTCTGTGTTCTCTGAGCTGTTGGCTGGCTAACATCAGTCTCTCCAGTTTTTAACCTTCCAATGATCTGAGCACACAGATACAGGTATGGGCATAATTAAACAGTTATCATTTCTCACCAAATGCATGGTAATGCACATTCCAGCCACACCATCGAGATCTGGGTGCACAACCCTGTCCTGTCGCTCCTCCCAAAATTTATATTCATTCCTGAAAACTGAGCCATGAGTTCATATTTAGGATATTTAGCAACATTATCTGTGCATTCAACCCCAAACTCCTCTACTGTTCTGTTACACCAGCTGGTGATCCTGCCCCATTTCTCTTTTCCATACTCTGGTCAGTGCACCTCTGCAGGCATAGTCTGTGTATCCAAGACTTTGGTGAAGAATAAGGATATGGTGGGAATGTTATGCAGCCTGTTTCTTTGAACAAGTTAAGCCTGATTTTTGTTTTTTGTGGATAATAAAAGAAAAACTCAAAAAGAGAAAAAATGGATACCAGCCAAGAGATGGGTTGGGGGAAATGTTAATGGATGTTGGCAAATCTACTGTGCAGCTTTCCCATGTTAATAACTGTATCGCTATTTAGAAATGCTGGGAAGATACCTTTCTGCAAATTAAAAAGATGAGAGATTTGCCTGTTACATCCCCTATGAAGCTAAATCCCTGTTCCTTCACTAAAGCTGCATAATGAAAGGTGTTTTATACAGCACACACACCAGGTCACTATCATCCGAGAATGAAATCCTGACTAAGACTGTAACACACCGCACAGCAGGGTTTTAAGCTCTGACGAAAATAAAATAAAGATTTGGAGGCTCTGAGCAACCCCGGTCGGTATAAGGGGGTGGGGGAAGGGCAGCATGTGGTTTGGGGTATTTTCACCAAATGTGAAATCACACAGAATATTTCACTCGTCTCCAGTGTGAGATCACGACATGACTCCTCTGTAATGAATTCTTTATCTTGGCAGCTCTCCTGTTTTCTCCCAACAGTGCCTCCCTCTCCCCTCCTGGTCCCAGTACCGTAACATATGGTAGTATTTGGAGAGCCACTCGGGCCTGGGAGCTGGCCTGGCTGCCCACACCTGTGCGCCCCCCGCCTCGCCGCTCGGCCATGCTCCAGCGCCAGGCCCGAGCTCGCTCCTTCACCCTCCTCAGGGGCATGCCGAGAGCTGCCAGGGTGCTGCCATGTGGCCCTGGGGATTTATGTGTCACTTGGTGCCCTGGAGATTTGATGTGTCACTTGGTGTCCCTGTGAGCATGTGTCACCCCAGAACTCCCCATGCAGCCTCAGTGAGGCTTCTCCTTCGGGTGGCCGTGATGAAGGCTGCTCATTGTCTCAAAAGTTATGATGAAAGTCTCCAAAAACCTCAAGAGAATGCACAGAATCCATCACGTTGGAAGGAACAACGGTGGATCATCTGGGCCAACCTCCCTGCTTAAGCAGAGTTCATAGAACCAAATGGCACAGAGTTGCATCCAGATGCCTCTTGCCAATCTCCAGCGAGTGCGACTCCACAACCTCCCGGGCAATCTGTTTCAGTGTGCGGCCACCCGCACTGCAAAGTTCGCACTCATATTCAGGTGCGACTTCCAGGGCATCAGTTTCTGCCCGCTTTAGCTATTTACAGACACTGGCGATGTCCCTTCCCGAGGCTGAGCAGCCCCAGCTCCCCCCGCCTTCCCGCGGCCGCCCCGGCCGGGCCCAGCGCTCCCCTTGAGGGCAGGCTGCGCCCGCGGCCGCCGTCTCCGGGGCGACGCGTGGGGCTGCCGCTGCCGCCGTTGCACCGCCATGGGCCCTAAGCAGCCTAAGTCCGGCCGGGACACGCCGGGGTCCGTGCAGCCGACCTGGGAGCCCGCGCTGGTGTCCGCCCGCCTCGAGGAGGTGAAGGCAGCCGAGGGGCAGAGCCGGCGGCGCGGGGAAAGCGGGGAGCGGGCTGGAGGCGGCTCGGGCCGCTCCCTGGCCCGGGGGTCGCGGCTGCCGGAGGTCCAGGGGGGCCCCGGGAGGGCCGTGAATGGTCCCGATGTGCGGCAGAGCCCCTCTGCCCCCCGCCACCAGCGTGGCCCTGCGGGTTTCTTTGCTCCTCCTCTCCTCGGCACTTTCCTTTCTGGGCTCTGGGTGCCAAGTTTCGGCTCGGAGTGAACTTTTTATAAACTGCTGAACAACGAGGTTTGATGGAGGTGCTGACACAGCATTACCCGTAGCGTTGAAAATGTGAGGCTGTAATTTTCCTGCCCGAGTGTGTGCAGCTAAAAGGCACTTTTTTTCCTTTTTATTTTTTTTTTCTTTTACACAGTGTGAGGATCTAAAGGCATATTTAGGTTTCCAGGTTCTGTGTAAGCAATGTAATTCTCATAAATCTTGACTTGCAAGAGAGAATTTGGTTTCAAAATAGGGTGGTAGTTTAGCAAACAATAATATTTATCTCACATGTGTTTATCTAGCACGTCTTCTGCAAGTGAGACAAATTACTTCCGTGGTTTCCTTGTTTTCTTGTTCCTGTTGTGCCCTATTTAAAAAAAAAAAAAAAAAAAGAAAGAAAAAAAGCAGGTTTGTGTTTTAGCTGATGGGGGTTTGTGTTTTGTTGGTTTTTTTTTTTTTCTTTTAATATGCCAGCAGCACTGGTTAAATATGAGGAACTTTTAATTCAGGAGGAGGCTTTTAAACTCACTAATTGCTTTTCCTGAAAAGGGCGCAGATGTCCAAAAATCTCTTAAATATTTACTTGCTTTTACTTTTATTTTGTAGTAACCATATAATACAAGTTTAGCCAAACAAGATCACTTTTTTAATAGCTTAGGCTGTTGTTTTCCATTTTTTCCCTAGGACACAGATTTTTCAGTACAGTTCTAAGATGCTTGAGCCCTTTCTTACTTGTGAATCTTGTCTCTTCCCTTGGGAAACATCTCTGAAGCATAAGAATGGGGTGAAGGGTCAATCTCCATCACCTACTCTGTTCCTGGTCTTCCTCCAGTGCTTACTAGCAAGGTGCCAATTAGTGATTATGTTTTTTTATGGTGGTGTTTATTGTGGCTGTGGATATTGTGCAGTGAATTCACTGAACAAGGTGCTCTATATGCTCTGCTGCCTCTACACGTAGTTTATTACATTTCTTAAATGCAAACCATTATATTGGAGTATTTTTAAAGGTAGGAAATAAAATGCTCAAAAGTTAGGAAATGTCAAAGTTAGTATTATTCTGGACCACTCATTGAGGCAGATGAAAAAAAAAAAAGTTGAATGTTCACTGAATGGGGCAAGAATTCTGTAGGGAAAGGTATGTAATCAACTAATTAAAGATTATCATAATTCCTGTACCCATGGGACTTGAGATTCCGTGTTTCCATAATTCTGGTATTGTCTGACTGCTTTCTGTTCCAGTTAAGCTAATTTCACTTTCTCTGCCATGCTGTTCACAGACAGAGCCTTGGGAAGTTGGGAAAAACTGTCCCCTTGCTGCGGTCAGCTTGAACTCGGGCTTCTGAGATGCTGGGCAGCCACTGAAATTTCTTACTGCAGGAGTGTTCTTATTCAGCTCTTACAGTCATGGGCAAGAGCACACTCAGTGCAAAACTGTCAAATGCCAGCAAATTTCTTCTGAGCATGTGTGAATCAAGATTCATCAAGTGTGGCCAAATGTGGGTGTACATAGTGTAAATAAACATGCTCTGTAAAAGCAAATCTTTGACACAAGTACGGCTCTGCTGCCAAATTTAATTCCTTCCTCTTGAACACAGAGAGCATTGAATATCTTAACTACTTAATCACATAGGGGTTTTTATTAAAGGATAAACATGATTTTTAAAAATCAAATCTCATTCTGCAAATAATCTAACCACATTTTCCCTCGCCCTACTCGCCCTACCCCAGCAATCGTGCAACATACAAAGTTTAAACTTGAATATATAAAGCTCAGGAACTGAAAGCAGTCTGTAAAAGAGAGTGTTGAACAGCTTGAATTTAAGATCTCACCAGACATAGTGCACAAAACTTATTTCTTACTCGTCCTCAGTATTGTACATGAAATACCATATGTATCGGAAATTATTTGGGAGATGACAGGAACTCCTATCAAGTAAATAAATGTCTCTCCTCATAATTCATATGTAAAGAATTTTTACATCTGCTTGTACCAATTTGAAAAATATTCTTTCCCTTTATTGAAGGCAAAGGGAATTTGCTACAACTGGTTTTAAATTGTACCAGATAGAGCGAGTGGTGAAATTTCACATTTTAATGTGCTTATGACTTACTATTTTATTAGTTCAATTTATGAAAAGCATTTTACCAGTGCTGTTAAGATTTTTATGAATGAGTATACTTACTAAAATATTATTTAAATGGTATTTACTAACCAAATAATTGCTTTTACTAAATGCACTGTGAAAACTGGCAAACACACAACTTAAAAATACATACAGAGGAAATATGGATTTTCCAGAGGCTCACATTATAGTTTATGTCTATCTTTCTTGTTTGCAATGTGCTATGCAGAAGAACATGGAGTTGCAAGCTGTATTTGCCTTCAGATATTTATAATCTATTTTGGTTGGGCTCACTACAGAATTAAATTGCAAAATATAAATTAGGATTCTTAAGTAGTTTTAAACTTTGCATGTGTTAAGTAGCTAAAGGGTGGTATTTGCTAAGTGAAAGGTGAATTCTGGGCAAATACAGCCCTTAATTGAGATAACTGTCATTTATTATTTGTTCTTATTAACTAAGCATAGCAGCAGTAAGCCATGTTCTGTGCTGACTTTCTATCTGTATGATTCCTCTCATTTCATTTTAGGGCCTGAAAATTGAGCTTAGGATCTTGTGAAACCTCTAAAAATGTTCTGAACAGGATGGCTCCTCTTTTGATTGCTATTTATACTACTTCATCTTCAGAGAAAAATTAACATTCTGTTGAGCTTTGATATTCTCTCACTTGCCCATGTTGAACAGCAAAAGCTCAGGCTCTTAAGAACACAAGCCATTAGTAAATGTGGGTGTGTCATCAGCAATGAAAGTGAGTCTGCAGATTTCCAAGCAGAGATGTCACCTTAAGGTTACAAAACTCCTGATAAACAACTTTTCTGAGTAATACCAGTTGTATTTACTGGTTTACAAGCTCCTTCATTGTTGAGAGTAAAGAGTGCTAGCTAGAGTTGTTACTACTCTAATCGTTCATAAATGACTAATTGATGCTCAGATGTTTTGTGTTTGAGTTTTCAAATGTTTCTTCTCAGCCCTTACAGGTAAATTTGAAATTCTGCTGTAATGAAATTAAATTACTGCTTGTTGTCCCAAGAGAAAAAAAAAAACCAAACAAACAACCAAAAAAGCAACCAAACAAAAAACCTGTAAACCCCACAGCAGTAAGTACCACAAAAATAAAATAACATATACCCCAATTGTCTGGAAATAGGAGGAGGGTAAGATGGCTGCTTGATGCTTTTCTTGGCCAAAGAGATCTAGAAACTGGTACTGAAAAAATAAAGAATATACCTGACTTGTTCAACTGTCTTCCCTAGAACAGCTGGGCTTTTGTGTCTAGGAAATGAAGCAGAGAAAACAAGATATGTATAAAAAGGAAGAAAAAAAATTGTGTGCTACATCTGCTTTTTTTCTTCAGTGTGAATTAAAGTTAGATATTTTCTTAACAGACCTATGCTATTCCAATACTGCTGTGATGAAGATATACAGGCTATGTGTACTGGTTTTTAAGAGCTGGGAAAAATCACATTACAGAGGAACACAATGGGGCCTTGAGAGCAAAATCGTGAGAAGATGAGGCACATTCTGTGTTTTGTGAAAGCAAGGATTTTGGACAGCCATTTGCTGCTTACATGGAGCTTCCAGAATTAGGTTGATCTTGCAGATTTGGAGCCTCTCCAGCTGAGGGACATAGAAATTTCCCACACAGATGGTTATTTCTAACACCAAGAGACTTTGGTGCATTCAACTCTTGACATGGCCAGGAGTTTTAAAACCAGGACAGTGTCATTTGTAGCAATGGTTGTCACTGGGTGTTTTCCAGTGAAAGTGATCTGGCCTTTAATTGGAGTTTGTTTCAGATTGCTTAAGCAGTATTCAGTTGCCAATGCCACATTTCCAGCTTCAATTTTTTTTTCATTCACATTTGAACCAGCATTGTTGAGTCTGTGGGATATCTGCTCCCTGCATTTTGGTCTTCTTTGTGCAGTTTGTAGTGCTCATGTTAAATTCTTGGTGGCAACCTCCCTAGACTGTTTCCATGATTTTCCAGTAGTTATTTTTATGGTTTTTTCTATCCTGTTCATTAAGCGGGGAATGTCATTTGAGGTAGCCTTAGGGTCACTAATCTATCCTCTTTCAGATCCTTTCTCAAGCCTTCATACTACAATAACATTTGAAAGAATAAAACTAAGTAGAGGAGCTGTTGTATATTGAGGGAGAAAATATTTTTAGAGTAACCATATACATTTTACTACTTTTCCTTCACATTTTTATGTTGTGATTTTAGGTGGTGAGCTGTAGAAGCAGGGTCTGTTTCTTCTCTGTCCTTTCAGTGCCTTGAACATTAAGGATACTGTTACAGGATCGATAATATAAAGGCAGTATTGCAAAAATATTAGATTTTTAACCTCAGAAAATAGTCTAATCAATTAAACACCTTAAGCTGTGTATTTATGCTGCACATTGACTATTGATTTCAATTCATGTTCTCAGTGTGCAGCTTTTCTGAAAAATTATCTTTAAGGGCTTCAAAACTGGTGAGTCTAGAAATAGACGGCATGCTATTAATGACTCCGGGAAGTCTAGATCGTTATTGACTGTGAAGATGTGTGTTGCTGCTTTGGATATTTACTAGCTACTTCCAGCTCCCATTCCCAGGTGTTGCACTTTTTAAAGAAAAGCTGTTTCTTTTCTTCATTTAGCACCAGGGAGGCATAGGCTGTCTCTAATAATAATTAAATTTGTGAGCAAAAACCTTGTATCGAGCTGCATATACTTCTGTAGAATTAAGTAAGTTTATAATTTTCACTACCAGTTCAGTTATCTTGTAGAGGCTCATTCCATGTATTTTATTTTAATGTATTAGCCAATGGTTTGCCTATAGTATAAATATTCTCATAGCTGTTCTGTGGAGCAGATTTATCACCTTGTTTCTTTGAAGCAGAGCATTTTCAGTGGGAAGAAGATGTGGCCCGTTTGATGATAATTTCTTCTTGGACAAAAAAAATCTGGGGTTGGATAATTTTGTTTGAATAAGTCCTGTTGTGTTTTTTAAATATTAATTTTGCACAATCAGGACCTACCCTGGTGTTTTGCTTTGGTGCTTTATCACAGGCTGCTGAGAAGGAGGGCACCACAGTGAAACAAGGAAAATTCTCTTTTCTTAGAAAGGCTTGTAGTACTTTTGTGAAGGAAGGTCCCATTGCTCAACCATAACTCTGAAAACGCCTGGGAATTATATGGGCTAGGGAATAAGAATTTGGAGAAGGAATCTGAGGATGGAGAAAGCCTGAAGTGGGATCGGATAATGAAACTGGAGACTAGCTGAACCAAGAGACAGAGGACAAGAGCTGGGGAGCAAGTCACAGGTGGGGGAGACATTAAGACAAGTGGTGTAGCTCA
Source organism: Melospiza georgiana (assembly GCF_028018845.1). Lineage (NCBI taxonomy): Eukaryota > Metazoa > Chordata > Aves > Passeriformes > Passerellidae > Melospiza > Melospiza georgiana. Next base: position 81,653,196 of record NC_080431.1, read on the forward strand.
GGAGAAGAGAGTGGAAAAGGAAGGAGAAATTAAACAGGAACAGTTGTGACCAAGGGGTGGAAAAATAAGAAGAGAGAGGACAATAAGGAAGACAGGTTCCACAGACATTGTTGTGTTATTAATCGGTGGTAAGCAGGATTGATTTGTGGGCAGCAAGCTACCAGTATGTTAAGGAGGAACTAAAGAAGGCATAAGGCAGGGGTTTAGAATTCTCTGATAGATTTATATATATATATATATATATATATATATATATATATGTGAAGAACTGCAGGAAGATGTGGGAGTAACCTTTGTATTGCTCTGCTGGACCATGCTTACCGTAGGATCCTAAGTAGAACCTGACATTCCTGATTCTTGCTGCTCTTGAGCTGTCAGCATCTCTCTGTGAGACTTACTGGACCTTGTTTCCCTCTCTTGGTGGTCCCCCCTGAAGTGGGCATTATTGCTAATTGCTCCATTAACTCATGCCACAGGTAGATGGTTTTTCTAAAGATTCTGTGTGTGCTGGTCAGCACTGGGAACACCAGGATACTGACACGTGAGAGCATTTCCATCTCAGTTCTGAGAGCCTAGAAAATGATGCATTTCCACACAAGCATGGGCATCTAAATACTTCCTGTTCAAAGAATGCTGAAGTTTTTACAGTCCAACTCTTGTCAGGTACACAGTCATAGCTTTAATCCAGATTAGCTGCACCTCCTGTGCATGTTGACAGTATTGGAATACCTAGAGCTCTTTCACAGTGCAGTACACCAGTAGCTATCTTGCAGCTTTAGGCAGAAAGACTTCAAAGAGCAAAATGAAATTCAGTGTACTTGATGCAGTCCCCACTACTGCTGCCACTTCTCCAATAAGCAGTGTCTGCTGCCCCAGTGCAGCTGGACACTCATAAATTCCACCATGTTTGCCCACTCCTAGAGCATCAGAGATATGCTTGATCTCTCTAGCACTTCATAATTTAAAAAAATTGAGGCTTATTTTGTGCTGCAATAAACCATCAAGGAAGTTCATGATGTGTGGAGCTGTAGGCACCCTTTTGGATTAGTTATCTGATCTGTAGCTACTTTCAGTTTCACTTAATGACCCAGGTGATCTTTACATTGTTTTTGTTTTTCTGAATATTCTGTGGTTAGAAAAATGGGGCATACTCATGTGATGTTATCCTTTGTTACCTTGAGTGTTTGACAAACCATTTCCCACCATACAAACATGCAGTGTTTTGAAACTTAAGTAGCTGTGGCTTTCTCCCATCCCAAGCCATCAGTTACTCAAATTGCAGACATTTGGGTAGGCTTTTTACCAGCTAAGAAAAGGAACTAATTAAGAATGGTACTATAAAAATGGAAGAAGATGCTTCTCTTGCCATCTGAGTCTCTTTCTTAGAATGGTCCTTTTCCTCACTTTACCATAATTCAGCTCAGGTTTTGTTCCTATTCTACAAGGACTTTGTACGTAATATAAATATATTAAAATATTCAACATCCTAAAGTCACCACCCTATCTTAAATCTCTTAAAATCTTTCTTTGCTATGATGCACACTGGACTGTGACTCTGCTCTGATTAATGTGACTGTCCTGGGACTGCCTTGATCTGCCTGAATCCCTTTCCATGTTTACCTTTATGCAGCTGCATTGGTAACCTTGCAGTTTACACATGCAGACTTGCATTGAAAAAAACAATAAAAATTGGTGATTCCTGTACATCACAGCCATTACAAAATGCTCCTAATTCAACCACCACTAATGCTGATAAAGAATACTTGAGAGTGAGATGTAGAATTGCTGGAGATAGAAACTCTGTGCAAAGGATTCCAGTAGTAATGTGAAAGACAGTAACCAGTAAAAGTTGCTTAAGTTACATAATTTTTAAGCCTTTGTAGATGTACATCACTAAAGAAAGTGTTCCAGTCTTCTCTTATTCTGCATTTTTAATAGTGCTGAAAACACTTTTTACATTACAGTAATCTGTATGCTACTGCAAATGTTTGAAAACTGCAAATGTTTTTAACTTATCAATATTGTAGTGTACAACTTGCCATTGGTATTTTTTCTTTATTCAGAATATTTAGTGAAATCACACAAGAGCCATTCTATGCATAAATATACCTTCACAAAACATCATAAAATAATGCTACAATGTACAGAAAATAGTATCTGGGCATTATCTAATTCACAGGATGAGAGAGCTGAAAATTGCTAATTTTTTTCTACATTGAATAATCACAATAATACATATATTCAAAACTCACTTCTTGTTTGCCACCTGAACTGTCAAATCTGCAAATGCCATTTAAAAGTTAGTACATCTTTGTGAGATGCTGATGCACCCTTTGCATGGGAAAAGGTTGAGGCTGTCAGTAGGCATTTGTGTTTTGCGTAGCATAATGCTGCCACCTGATGGCAGAAATAATTGGGACAAAGTAATAGGGGCTTTTTCGAGTTGCATGCCATTTCAGTGATTAATACAGTGATGTTTAATATGTCTTAAAGTGACATAAAGCCGTCTCTACCAGATTACTCTTTGAAACTGCAGAGGACTTTTGTTGGCATGAGTTTTAATATCTTAAATATTTTATTTGGGAATGTAGGATGACTGGAAGCCTAGCATCAGTTTCGTTGTCGGGAGCAAGATTGAGGATGAAATGCACACCCAGGCCCTGGCTCTTGCTGTGCAGGTGCCACTGCGAAAACTCTTCAGTGTGATAACATCTGATGACCTTTACAAACAGGTATTTCAAGAAAGTAACTTTTAATAATGAACCAATCTGTAGGTGTCACTTCTAGATCCTGCCTTTTTTGGTCTTTGGTAATGGTAAACTACTCTGTGGAGGTTTCAAAAATTACACTAATTCATAGAATCATTAAGGTTAGAAAAAATCTCTAAGATCATCAAGTGCAACCTTTGAACATCACCTTATCAACTAAAGCACAGCACTAAGTGCCACATCTAGTTATTTCTTGAACACTTCCAGGGATGGTGACTCTACCACCTCCCTGGGCAGCCCATTCTAATGCTTGGCAACCCTTTTTGTGAAAAAATTCTTCCTGATGTCCAGTGTGAGCCTGTCCTGGCACAGTTTGAGGCCATTTCCTCTTGTCCTGTCATTTGTTGCCTGGGAGATGAGGCTGATCCCCACCTTGCTATGAGCTCCTTTCAGCCAGTTGTAGCAAGTGGTAAGTTCTCCCCTAAGAAATTAATTTCTCCAGACTGAAGAGCCCCAACTCTCTCATCCACTCCTCATACAACTTACTCTCTTCTTACCAGCTTCATTGCTCTCATTCATAGGAGTTAAAAACGGGAAAGGAAAAGCTTATGACGTAAGCTGCTCTGCTCCCTGTAAATGAAGTTTTGTTACAGACTTTTCTTCAAGGTGCTGATCAAAAAACTCCCTCCCTAGGGTACAGGGTTGCCATAACATGATTCCTCTCTGTCTTGGAGTGTGAGTGTATTGTTTGCAAAAGGGAATAATGAGTAAAGTACTTTGGGTAATAAATACTTTATTTACTTGCAGGTCGCAGAATCTGGGCGTCCAAAGGGAAGAAGGCTTAAGGATATGCCTATGTACTATGAGGTAGGTTAAAACAGGTATTGCACAGTCAGTACTCTCTTACCCCAAAGTGTGTAGAGCTGTGTGGTTTTGTTGTACATTCTTGAGTAAATGGAAATTTGTTGGCTCTAGCTGGTAAAAACATTCAACTATCTAGGTACTTAAACTGCTTTGTTTTTGTGATACCAGAAATATTCTGTCGGACTGCTGATTAAGGCATGATCAAAATCTGTTTTCAGGAATAATAGTTTCATTATTGAAGGATATGTTACATGGTCATATTTTGATGGTGATGTCTCAAATTACGGAAAACCTGTCAGACTCTTCTCTCTCAGACCCTCCCAATAATTTAGAAACTTATACCCTCATTTATGGGTATGCAGTCCCCTGTATGAAACACTATTCTGTGTGCTAGTACCCATGATAATCTGTTTGATGTAACCTGATTCATCTAGTGGGCTATGTCAGCAGGGTTTGGAGTCATACTTAGCACAAAGAGTACTTCCTCCTACCCTGTTAATGTTTTACTTACAGCTTGTGAGAGGTGATAAAATCCTGTGATTAATTAGAAGATTGTTTAAAATTTTCTCAGGTAGAGTTTTATGGTCCTTACAGACCTGGGGCGTAAAGAATTTTGGATCCCTCTAAAAAGACTTTGTTTGTGTTTTATTTCTGCAATGACTAATAAACTTTTTATGTGTCTCAGGTTTTGGTGGACTTTATAAGAGTACTTTTTAGCTGCGGTCTGTTTTTCAGTAATACCAGGCTACTATCTGAACAAGTCCCTTTGGAATTATTTACCACTGAAAGGACTGTGAAATTTATGCAATTAACCCTCTTCATTTAGGACTAGCCTCCCAGGCAAAGTCACCCTTATATTACCTGGTATGTAAAACTTCTTCAGTCCTCCTTGACAGAAGGATTTGGAAGTCTAGCTCTAAGCAGAAGCTTTGTATGATACCTGTATTTAATTACTAAGAGCAATTTTGCTTGTGAAGTGGACACTTACTAAATTCCAGCTGTCAGTGCTGTGTCTCATTAGCTACTTACTTTACTCCTCAAAGACATTTTTTTCCTCCCCTCCTTTAACACAGAATATAAAATGCCTGTTCTGACCTTTTGCTTGGACTCAGTTTCCGTTCAGGCTGTAGCAAATTAAAAGATTGATCATGTTGCCACAGCATTAAGATCCCACCTCCCTGGGCAGAGTTTGTTCCTGAATATTCACATACATTCCATGTTCAGTTTGAGCAGTGAAAGCTTTCACTGCTTCCACTAGCAAAGATAAACAAATACAAGGTTGGCACAAAACACAGGGTTGTGAAAAGCTCTTCTGAGAGAAGCATTTCTGTCATTGCCACATACAGTTCTCAGTGGCAGGATTCAATGTGCTGCCATTTCCACAAGTTTCCATATTCATTTTTCGAGGTATTGTGAGATTCATGACATTCAATGGTCTTTGAACATCTGACATGTAACGTTTGGGACTAATGGCATGCATAGTAAGGTAGTTATTATTGGTAATAATAGTAATATAGTTACCCATGCCATTGGACTTACACTTTGCATCCACTGAAATGTAGGGGTTTTAATAAATTTCAGTGCAGTAGTCTGCAGTGCCTAGAAGTCAGGAATCTTTAACAAATGGTTCATGATGCATTGCAAGCTAATTATATAATACTAAAATAATTCCTGCTTTCTGCTCTAAGTTATTCCCCTTAGGCTTTCAATAATTTCATTGTTTTGTATCTCATATCACTCTTATTGTACAAAGTGAAAAGGCTCAGGGCAGGGTTTATAAATATGTAGCTAAAAGATTTCCAAATCCAGGAGAAGTAGGTGCCCAACACCTTTTCTGACTCTTACATGACTTGATGGGGGTAGGAGTCCTGCTCAGTAATTTTGTACTTAAGCATTTAATTGAAGGATGATAGGCTGATTCTCTCATAAAGGTGCTGAGGAGTTAATTTTTTCCCTTATATATGAGAGGGAAAATGTTATGCTTCCTGTAATATATCAACAGATTTCATAATTTATCATGTACAATTTTTCTAACAAGAGCTACAACTAAAAATATATGTATTTTATCATTAAGGTGTGTATTTTTATTGTTTATGCACCTGCTTGTTGGGTCAGTTTTCTACTAAGGTTATTAATATCGTGTAATTAAGATATTTTGCCACTACGAAGTATGATAGTGTTGTTAAGATCTGATTGTTGAAAGATGCCTCTGCCCAAATTAAGGTGCAAACAAGACCATATGCCAAAGTAAATGGTACAGATTTTATTTATAATTAGTAAAGAAATAGAAGAGAGATGAAGGAGAGAGAGAGTTCAAGTAGAAAATAACACCACCGTGGATCCAGCAGCATCCTGTTAGTCCTTCTTTGCTTTTTGGTGGTGGGAGGTCCCAATGTCATTCAGAGCTTTTCACCATCTCTACATTTTAGCAAACAAAGGAATTAATGCTTGTTGGCTACACAGTCTTCTTATGCTATTGGTTAAATTATACCTCACCTCTAATGCTGGTTAGTCTGCATGTTCAGTCTTTCTTTTTGTCTGGTACAGTTAAAAAATAAACTCATCCTTATATCTGCTGGTATCTGTTGTCTCTTTTTTTTTTTTTTCCTTTCTTCATTGGATCTGAAATAGAGAGGACTTTTAAATTACATTTTCCAGGATCTTGTAATCCCACATGATTTATGTAAATTATCTCTGATATTCACATGGGATGAGCAACCAAACATAAGATTTCAATCATATGCTGGAACTTTAAATATTTAAACAGAAGATAATACAAAATTTTGACTACAGATCATTCTTTCTGTCGTCATTGGGTGAACACAAGTCCTGTTTGATTCTCCTGTTCCAGATCTGCATGACAGATTGTTTTCATACAAAACCTCACTTTATTTTACCTCCTTGCTGACAGGGAAGCAGTGTCAGCTCAGAAACTTCAAACCTTTGGATAGATAAAAGCAGGAGAAGCTCCAGGCTTACTGTCAAGATACATAACAGCCAACCCTTATCACTAGGCATAATGAGATATCAACTAGTTGTGCAGTTTCAATAAACAAACCAAAGAGATTCCCAAACTAGATACTTCTTTTGCCAAGCATAATATGCATAGTTTTGCTATTAAAATCCAGTTCAGTTGAGTGCTTGCATTTAAATCTTAATTAGCTCATGTTTTGTACAGCTCATTTAAAGGACTAAAAGCTAATTTGTTAGAATCCTATTGTTTAAATTTAAAATTATTTATGCTGTACATGTTTGGGGTTTTTTCTTTGGGCTTGTTGTTATTGTTATTGTTGTTTTTCCCCCTAAGATTGGGATGCCATTATCCTTGAGAAATTGCATAATGTTCACAATACTTCTTGCCTTAATAGGCAATAGACTGTAGCAGATACAGAAGAATCCTTGAGTTTTCTGGGTGTACAAGAAACAGATTCCTCTGTTGTCACTTCCAAAACAAAATATATAACCAAGATATTAAGAACTTCTGTAGGATCATAAAACATAACAATTAACAAGCCCAAGTTGAAAAAAGTTAAATAAGTTTAGCCAGGAAGCAGTGGATGTAAAGCATCTTTCAAGCATTCCTGTGAATTTATGCTTTGTTAGGAATGTGTAGAGTGTAGACCTATGAAGTAAAGGTTGCTGCTGGTAAGGTTATTTGAAGCACTAATTACATTATGATGTAGAGAGAAGTCCACTTTAGATTGGAACCGAGTGTTTGTTTCCTGGGATAGGTGCTCCTACTATATCATGAAGTGTTATATACGTTTGTATAATGTAATAAGTATAATTGTATTAGTTTTATATGTAATTGTAGTTAGGTAATAGACATATTTAAAATATGTTTTAAATGTGTGTGCATGTGTATAATTATTCAAAACTACCTTATATTACTCACCCCAGTGACCTGAATTTCATTTTTTAAAAAGTTAAGAATAGATGCTCTCTTTCTAAATATCTTTCATATCCTCTCTTCTGTAGGTCTTATATACCTTATACCTTTGTATTACCTTATATCATTCTGTTGTCTATGCCCCTTTTTTAGACTCTTATCATTGTCTCTAACAATATCTTCAAAAAAAGGAGTAAGGAGGGTAGCACTAGGAATATGGCGTGTGCATTTATTTGTGTTCATTATAATAAACTCCTAGGGTAGAAAAATCAAAAATGTTGGGTTTAGCTTGATGAAAGGAGACTTTTAATGTCAGAGACATAACGCTTGTGGGAAGGAATATTTTCACCCAAGTACAAGCTCAGAAGTGTTGTCTGCCACTTGCAGAAAAGCAAGCCCAGTAGTGGCCAGGATATGGGGCACTTAAGAAAACAGTTTCAACAATAATCTTAGTCAGGAGTGTTTTTAGAAAGCCTTTTTATTTCTTGTAGAAACATATAATCAAAGCTTTCCTGTTTTTGTGTAAGTGTATAGATAGTGTATAGATTTTGACACAACACCATAACAAAGGTTGTGGTCAAGATTAGGCTTTCTCAAAAGTAAAGATAGCTCTATCAAAAACCAAACCTCACTCTATAAATGCATGTCAGTAGAAATCTGTTCTTAATACAAGTTAGAAAGATTTTGTTTTCATTCCAATTGAGCGAAAACAATTTTAGAAGTTGGTGTAAAATGGAACAGCTCAGGAGCCAAAACTTATCTGGTGTCATTGTTTTCATGAGAGGATTTGACACTAGAAACAACCTTGGCAGCCATGCTGAATGATTAGAAGGCTAGAAATACTTAATTTTATTTTTCATTCCAGTACAGAATAAATTTCATACTGCACTCTTAAATGTCATAATAAAATGGAGCAGTTTTCCAGTCAGCCTTTGTCAAGTGGTACTGTGTGGATGCAAGTGAAGAGAATTTTATTGCAGAAGGACTTGGCCCTTACACTGTGTGGATACACAGAGGTCTAATGTGTACACTTAGGAATTGTTGTTAAATGAATATGCCTTTTAGGGAGGTACTGGCTTCAGGGAAGGTTAAGGGACTTTAAATCCTGCTGTGGGCATTATCTACTCATCTGTTTTCAGTTCTTTTCTATCTGTTATCAATTTCCTATCAGTTTATACTACAGAATATCAGATGCTTTATAAATGATCCACTAAATGAGGTGGTGTATTTACCTGAGTTATTTGATGTCTTTTCTGAGGGGCATTTATTTACTCTGTCTGCTGGTTCCTGGTATTTAGGTCAATCTACTTAAAAGGATGTTAGGGAAAGAATCTGTAAATTTTGGTTTAGCATGTCTTTGCATCAGCCTTTGCCATTGTCAGATCATCTGATGCCACTGCATGATCAAGTGGTTTGTGTAGTCCTTTAAGTTATCAAATTGTATGGCTTCCATTTGGATTTAATTTTTTCATGAGAGGAAACCATTGTTGCTATGAACCAGACAGTTCTGTAAATTGTAGCTGTTCACTGTCAGTTTGGGTGTCTCCAGTTCAGTACCCCTTTCCAGGAGTAATGTGTCATGTTAAAAAGTACCAGCATTTCTAAATGTTAAAACTGGGGGGAAGAGTCTCAAGCTTGAGCAGGGAAACGACCTGTGTTTTCTAATTTTGCTTCCTAAAATTTGGGTGGCTAGGTTCTATTATTTACATGAAGCAATTGACATGAACATCTCCTAGTTTCATTTCAGAATAGTGACTCTTCATAGTCCTAAAGCTAGGATTTTAGAAACATGCATTATTGTTTTGTTACTGTTAGTTGTAATTATTTGACCTGAGGCCATTCGTCATACTCAAAATGTTAGCAATTTATTTTCTAGGGAAGACAATTGATAACCTTTTGAAATTCATCTGCCTATTTAAAATCTGCTTTAGAACACTGGAGACACTTTGAGTTTCCTTCACAGATTACAAGAGTTCCTGCCTACATGAAAATTGGTATCAAATTTCTGCTTTTCCTGTGCAGGTTTTGTTGAGATGTCTGTGTAACTAGAGGAAACAGCAGTTCTGTCTATGAGAATGTCATCCTTGAAGTGTTAGAGGGACTCTCTGAAGTAGCCAAAGGCAATGCTGTCTTCTGGTTTTTTGTCTTCAAAGTTTTTGGGGGACTGTATTAGGTTCATTGAGGACAATAAAGTGCATGACATTCTTCTCAAGTACAGCAACTAATCCTAGAATCCTTTGTCTCCAAATAAAAAAAAAAAGCTCAAAGCCCTCTTGCAAATCTGGACCAACCAAGGTGGAAAGATCCTGCCCAGTTTTCTGGTGTCCAGTCTACAAGGCTGTTGTAACTACCTGGCTCAAATATTCTGATGTGACTTAGAAAATTCTGTCAAGATGTAGCTGGATGGCTTCTGTCAGCACAAGGTTTGATGAGGCAATTTTATTTCTTGATCTTTTTGTTCCACCTCTGATTGGGTTGTCTTCCTAGCCAGATGCAATGTTAGAGAAGCGTGACTAAATCTTTTAGCTGTGTGGTGTTCATTGTGTGGATTCAGTTGGCTGAAATTGCTGGAGACAATTTAGTTCTCAGAAGCTTAAAATATTCTGTACCATAATGGAAAGATTTACTGGACAGATTCATCCCACTAAAATGTAAATATTTCAGTATTTGATCATAGCAGTATATCCCTTCATCTGAGCACAAATCACAAAAGACTGGCCTGTCCTCTTTTTCTAAAAGGGTCTGGGTTCTGTAGGCATTGTTCTGAAATCACTTAAATGCTGTTTTAACTATTGCCTCCCAATCAGTGCTAAAAGAAAACAGATCTATGAAAGGTCATGTGAGAAAAAACCTTCCCTGTGCATAGAACCCTTTCCTGAAATAGCAGTGCTAATGCCTGATCTTTCCAATCGCTGGATATTTGTATCCCTTAAAGCAGTTGGGTTTTCATAGCAGCTAATGGTCAGGGAGTCATGGGAAATGTACATGCCAGATGATGAGAGCTCCTGTATGAGCTCTCTTATAAAAGTCTACTTATTTTTTTGTTAAGTATTTCCTCTTTTTTACTGAAATTGGGTTATTCACCATTTCTGTTTTTCTTAAAACACAATATAAGTACTTGACATAACCCTGTACATGTGTGTTAGAAAATTCTCATAGAACATCTCTGAGATTAAATCAGTTAAAATATCCCCTCAGGTTGCAGATTTTCTGTAGAGAGAGGTTTAGAGAACAGAGTTTCTTACAATGGATAATTCTAATAGGTTTCTGCTAATCAGATCAAGCTGTGTTGTGTTTTGGCAAAAAACAGACTCACTCACATGAGTGACAGGTTATTTTTCTAGAGTACAGGCAACCATTTGCTTCTGCTTTGAGAAATGCTCTCACAATAGAAAGGAAGATATTTAGGACGTGAACAGCATTCATATTTGCTCAGTATTGCTTCATTTTAGTAGGTTGAGTTGAAAGAACTCGTGGGGTACAAGAAATCATAAAATCCTCTTTAATTATTTTCGTTCTCTGGAATACATCTTCACTGAGTAACAAAGATGTCTCATTTGGCTGGTTTTAGGTTTTGCAGTCTACCTTGTGGATGCATAAGGGTTACATGGAGCTCTGCTCAGATATGCAATTGATTTATTGATTTATGTGAGTCCTTAAACTCTCTTTGAACTGTGAGTCATTAATTCAGTAGTGAAAAATAATGATTAAGCAAGTGGTATTTTGACATCATAGGTGGGAGGAGGTTTTGAGAGTTAAAATCAAGTTAGGTGAATGGTCTAATATGAGAAACTGAATTCTTTCAACACACTGGAGGTGTCGTCTGAAAAAAAAAGTTATTTCAGTTAGCTCAGATCCTTCCTGGTATTCTTTCAAAATGATTGCTTTAGTATGCTTTAGTCAATGAAATGACAATGACAGAGTCAGAAATATTTAATAGTATATTTAAAGAAGTCTTCTTTAGAAAAACAAAATATAAGCAGCTTTTGTCCCCTAGTCTGTCTTAAAAGTTGCTTGTGAAGGACTCATAAGACTGACAGCTGATTTTAATAAGTCAAGATCACTTTTTTCCTGTACTTTTATTATTTTGCTCAGGAAAATACATCTGAATAATTACCAGCTTGATTGTGTAATCCATAGAGCCTCTTGACTGATGACTATCCTGCTTCAAATTAACTTGAACTGTGTCAGCGACTATGGGATTTTACTTATTTGGTTCTTCTAGGAACTATTGTTTCTTTGAGGAAGAGTTAGATGAGTCTGAGGCATATGTGATGGTCTAGATTTCTTACAATTTCAAGAATAAGAGGGAAGACAGGGCTTTAGAAAGCTCAATCTGGGTATGGGAGAACTACACTGTGAAGTGGGCTGACCACTGTTCATAGCAAGCAATGTTGCTGCTGCCAGGTAGTAAGAAAGCTGTGAAAGTTTATAATCTAATTTATCTTTTTGGAAGGTTTTCTGATTATAATTTGGCAGCCACAATTTTTCTGTATCTTGTGAAAAGAGGCATTTCAAAGAAAGATAGCACAAAGACTCTGGCTTTAAATGTTCCCCTAACTTTTAAGACCTATCTCCTGTCTCAATGGTGCTGACATCTGTCAGTGGTGTAGGGTCACTTACAAGCACTCATGCAGTGTTTGGGTGGCTCCAAATGCATGCCCTTTGCACCAGACAGCTAAATCTGTGTGTGCTTCATACTGCCACCATATGAGATCAAATACTGCATCACCAAAGCCCTTCTGCACTTCACCAGTGTGACCCCTGCTATGTGAGGAATGCTAACTTTCCCCTTGCTTTAGAGGAAAAGAGGCCCTACCTAACTAAGTTTGTCCATCCAAATTTCCATGGTTTCTCACATAAGAAAAAGAACATCACTGGTGGGATGAAGTATAGCCAATCAGTAACAAATCCACTTCATAGTAGCTGAAAAACTTCCTTCTGTATTCCTACCCAGTTTTTGCCTTGAGGTTTTTGTTTGGTATTTTTTTTCACTTGAGGCTCTGTAGATTTTTACCTGTTTATGCCAGGTGCCTGCATAACTCACAGGACTACAGATGAAGTAAATATGGATGTGTAATAAATTTACCTTCTTTTTACCTACTGTACATGGATTGATCTATGTTCTGTCTTTAGGATTGGTTTTAATTTCCTCCTGTGTGGAGGGCCTGGTTCAAGCATGACTTAAAGAAAGAGGCCATGAAGGTATACAGCTGATGGGAAAGTAAAAGGCAGCTGTAAAGTAGCAGTTTCCAGGCTTGATTTTGTAAATAACTAGGTTCTCAGGCACCTTTTTTATAAACAGCAGGATTCTCAGACAGTCTTCTCATAACAGTCCTTGGCTGCTCTGGGAACAGATATGAAGGTTTTGAGAACTTTTCATATCATAGTGAGAACACTAATTTTGGTTTCAATAAACAACCACGGGTTTTGTAAACAAAAGGAGGGGTTAGAGTTTTCTCTGTAACCTATCGTGAGCTGGGATTTTGCAATATGCATGAAGTTAATTAACACTATTATAAAAGGTGACTGATTTGATCAATAAATCGGAGTCGATGCTGATCAACAAAGATGGGTCGTCTCCCTTCGCTTTCAACACTCCTGTATAAAGCATATTTTGCATTTCTGTATGAAAATACATTTGCTTTCTTTGTATTGCCAAATGTAGTGCACTCATTCTGTCTTTGTTTTATTTGTGTGACCTCTTTCCGCAGTCATGGATTGTATTCCTGTTAAATAGTTTTGGTTGTGCTTCTCATGGCTCACATAAGACAATTTGTCCTTCCTACCCACTCTACTTCAGCAAGTCTCTTCATTCCTGTATTTTCCATCTACAAAATAGGAATAATTATTATGCATTGCTTTTGACTGGTAAAATGCTTTAAAATTCTCAGGAAGACTGAGGTTTAAGAATCTAAGCACTTTTGTCTTCTTCCATGAACCATAAATCAGCAACTGCCATTGAACTGAGTTACTATATATACACTTTTCAGGAATCCTTCCAGAATCCCTCCATTTCCCCTCTACTGTGTTTCAAGAAATGTGCAACTCACCTATATTAAACCAGTGAGAAGCATCACTTTCCATAGGTTGTGACAACAATTCTGAAAAAAAAATCTTTATGAGAATTTTTCTCTCTGAGGGAAATTACTGATATGATATTTCTACCAATGTCTTTTTCTTTCAGAGCACCAATTTGTGTGCCTAGCTCTGGGTGACTTTTTTTTGTTGGAATGACAAGTAGCTCCTAGTGTGCCCACAGTGTGTGGTAATTTTTAAGTCTTGTTCTTAACATGTCCTTGATTTTCTGCTGTGGCTCTGATGTCAGTGGGTCTTTCCAGAAGCCTTCTATGATTGTCTTGTTTAGCTAGTGACCAGTCTTACTTTGAGTACAAAACATACAAAGCAAAACTCATCTTAATCATGATGTATCTTCCTTTTTTGTGTTTTTTGTGTGTTAAGATCATTAGATTTATTTGTCTTGCAAGAGCAGGATTGTTTTGGAAGGGTTTTGAAATGCATATGTTTTGGTTTTTCTCCTTGTTATGCAACTTGGAAAATATCTGAATTTTAAGACATTTGTTTCTCTGCTCCTTGCTTTTGTTTGCGTGAAACAATGATTTGGCATATAATAGTCTGGATTCTGATTTGGCTTTGCTTTATTCAGAGAAGCATTTTAGTGGCTACATTTAGGTGAGAAATGAAAATTTCTAAACTAGGCAAGAATCTATGAAAGCTCAAAGCTAATGGTGGTGCTTGCACAGACAAGACACAGTTCAGTGAGATGCGGTGTGCACCTTCATTGTCTCAGTATTAGCAAGCAAAATTGACACCATATGTGCCCAACTGTAATTGCTCCATGAGGAGAAAAGAGAAACATGTCAGAGCATTTGAGTAACACCTAATTCAGCCCATGGTTATAAATAAAGCTGATGGTTGCTTAAAAACAAAAGTAAGAAAATATTATGGTTATATTATTCCTCAACAGCGCTTCCTACATAGGTGAACTTTATTACAGAGACAACACAAGTGAAAAGAAACATATAACAACTTTTTAACGGTATTTTAATGTTATTTTATTTTTTTCGCAGTAAATAAAGTGGTTATGAGGCTCCAAGGAAAACGGCCCAGATGTTAGTGAGTTGTATGAAATTTAGTGGAAACAAGCTGTAAAAAACATAGTAATAAAACAGCCTGTCAATGCCACACATCTGGACAATGCAGCTGTATGTTCCTGCTGCTGTCATCACCCTAAGAAAACTCAATAGCCTTATTTCACCCCAATTAGGCTGCATACCAACAGAATCAGAATTACACAGGGAGGGGGTGTGTTTTCGCCAAGACAGACCCTCTCAAATTCCCTTCAAGAAGTTTTTATCTTTCATTTAGGGCTAGTCCCTCAGACACTGGTCACTTTGTAAACAGTACTGCACACTATTCCCCTTGATTTGCTATCTGTTAGGTGCTTTTTAATTTATTGCTTTATAATATGTAGTCGCTTAATGTTGTTTCTTTGTTTAAAACCTAAAGAGAATTACATTTTCCTGTGAGAACTATGTGTCTGTTGATTTTCTCATAAATCATAGGTTTTTTCCATTCTAGTTTTATCGCATGCTATAGCTGAAATAACTTTATTTGAGGTCTTTGGAACCAAAGAATAGTGGTGTATGTTACCGATACATTGTTTTGTCTGTAAATGTGGCCATTTCAACCCACACGTGGTACAGTGTGAGATAGCACTTGCTCATTTCAGCATGCAAATAAATATGAGTCAAGTGCAGTATTAAAGCTATGCAAGTAGTAGTTTTGTTGTGATATTTTTTTTCCTTTCCAGGTGATGGAATTAGCCAAAGCCTTTCTGGACCAGGGTGAAAAATTTCCTGCAACACTAACTGGAAAGCTGTTGAAATTTCAATTGCTTTGTCTCAAACAGAAGGCTCTTCAGAGAAGAGAAGAGGAAAAGAAGGTACTATAGTATGCCCTAGGAACCTTACATTTTTGAAGACACTTCTTTGGTGTTGCTTCCATAAATCCAGCTTTCCTCTCATCTTTGTCTTTCTAAAACCGTAATTAAAGAGAAATGTGATTAGAAATATTTTTTAAAGTTGATTAGATTTTGTGCATGAAGTTCTCAATTACTCAAATGCCAATGAGAACACGGGGGAAAAAAGAAAATAAAAACACTATGGATGAAGTCTTTGCTAGAGTGACAGCTAGTAATGGCTTAGCTGAGTGTTAGGACCAATAGAAAATAGAGCTCAGAACAGGCTTCTGCTGAATGTATCCCTGCTGAAGTAAAGGCAGGAGAGATTGTTACGTGGAAGGTATCAAGGACAGACACAGAGCAGACTATGACAGAGTTCTTGTTAGGAATCTCCTCTCTGGAGGGAATTTGGAGAACTTATCTTTCCATCCTCCAGCACTAAGGCAGGATAATATTTACATAACTATTTCTGGCAGATGTTTGTTGAACCTTTTCTGAAAACTTCCCTGTGCTGTGTCTTTGCTTTTCCATGGCAACCAGTATTATTTCTGAACCATCTCTGCAACGTGAGCATTTGAAAAAGGTTTCTGATCCTATCAACCCTACTCTCATTTAAATCTATTTGAGTTCTCCCTGTATGGAGCAACACTACGCTCCATTCTACAGAAATCTGTTACATATTTAACTAACAAACCCAAATATGTACCATGGTTGTTCTTTTTTGATTATGCATGTTCCTCTCCTCTGAACTCTCTCAAAACAGTACTTATTTTGAAGTCCACTTCTCAGAACCAGGTACCACATTTTCCAGTGTTCCCAAAGCGTCCTTCCATTTGTCTCCGAGGTCGTCACTACTAGCTCCAAGATTGTCCAGGAGAGATTGCTTATTTGTTCTAGGATGAATTTCACCAAGCTTGCACTGAATCACAGATCAGACCTCTAATTTATTTCTAACATCTTTTGGAGTTGTCAGTGCTACATTTCAACAACTTACTGAACAGTTGGTTTTGCTATAGTCCTTTTCCAACAAACATTCATGAAACTGAAGAAAGTCAGTTAATTGTCAGAAAGCCATACAATTGCTGCAGTAAGTTTACCCTGTTAATTGGTCAAAACCTATAGTGTCGAGTGTGATGATACGGAGACCTAAGGAGTCTGTGCGTGTAAAAGATGCAAGCAGAAAATAGTTTAATGGATTTTGTATAGCTGAAAAATCTGTAAATTTCTTTATCAATAGTTTTACTTGTGGGAGAAGTTGGTGGATGAAGTGTAGCACACAATCACAAGAACATTGAATGCTGGGTGATTCCATTAAAATTAAAATTCTTGTTCCCACAGAATTCAATTTATTAGGAAACGATAATTTAAACCATAGAAATATATATGAAGAATATGAGAAAAATAATGTGTTTTCAATCTGAAAAGAAATTCAAAAGCTGAAGCTGTAGAATAGATTGTTAATAGTGAATTGGGAAAAAAAATTGCTTTTTTCTTAGATAGCAGTCAGTTCTTGTAAGTAAACTGTCAAACAAAACTTTGAAGTTTAATGGCAATTCAATATTAAAATGGAGTCTTTGGAACTTTCATTTAGCAAAATTAGTCTTGTAACTGTAATTTTATTTCCCTGGTTAATTGGTGGATAGTCAATGTTGAGGGTTGAAGAGTCTCTGGCACTTACAGTTACTTCTCTGTTTTAGCCAAACTGTCTGCAAAAGTTATCACCTCCTTTGAATTGTATCTATATCAATGTGTGACAGGCAAACACAAGTGGAGCCATTGAAGGAGAGTCCAGAATTGGAAGGCTCTTGGATATGAGGATACTCTGCAGTACAGAGTGGGCAGAAACTGACTTCTAATTTAGAGTTCCATCTCTAAATTGGCTGCCATAGATTTTTTAATAATTTCCAACTAGCTTGTACAATACAAGTTCTGTTGCCAGCAATCTGGGTGTTGAAAACAGGATTTTACTCGCAAATCAGTTCTCAGAAAGCAAACATATCTGTCCATGGGTTTTTTTCTTAAATAGATATCTAGAATGGATCGGCAGAACTAATACAATATGTAAATTACCAAAAATAAAGCATCCTGTATTTCATTAGGAGCAGGAGCTTGTCATAAATTGACAGGCATAAATATTATGCAGAAGAGAAGAAGTGTCTCTGAATTAGAAAACTGTTTGAGGTAGTAAAATTTTGGAATGTGAAGCTTAAAATAACAAAATTGCAGAAGTTAATGGATTATTAGAAACTCCACCAAAAGCTGCACCTTGTAGGGAAGGAGTAATATGACATTAAAAGGAAAAGGAAAGAGTCCAAGAAAGGAGAGGCTCTTACTTTCTAAAGTATTTAGGTCAAGTAATGTTCTTAGTTAGAATCTTGGCAAGTCCATAAATGTCTCTGTTTATTTAAGAATTACTTAAAATTATGCAGATGCAATAGATCAAGTTGATTGTGATCTTTGTGGCATGATGATTGTATCATCTGTTTGATGTGTTCATCAGCTTAGAATTCAAAGAAGTACTATCAAAATTTCTAATTTGAAATGTCAAAGGTGGAACATTTGAAAGAAAGTAATGAAAGTCTCCAAATCCTTCATTACACAGTGGAAATAGTTTCAAGATTCTGTCAAAGACATTTCTAAATTTTACAGAAAGGAAATTCAACAAGGAAGGGAAAAGCAGGAAAATATTTTCTGTTTTGATTTTAAATTTGAACAAAATACAACTTCCACAGCTGGAAAGTCTGCTTTTCAGCTGGATATAGGGAAAGCAACTATATACAGTTAGCTGATCTCTCTCATTTGCATGAAGGGCTTTCCTAATTGCTTTAATAGCCTTTAAAGTGGCATCAGGAGGATTGTAACTGTAAGTTAAGTTAATATTTTTTTAAATTTAATTTAGCTTTATAATCCTGAAATGTGATTTTTGCATAGTTTGAATGTAGTAATTTTGCTGGGCAAAAATAACGTGGACACTTTCTTGCTTTACAGAACCTACGTTACCTTAATATATTTTTTATCATTTTCATTTCAGACCGACTCAATTTTTTTGGATTTATAGAGTGAGGCTTTGGGACACTTAAAATATCTTTTTTTGTCCTGTACTCTTAAATTACTAGGAAGAGCTTTATGTAGGTGTTTTTATTTGAAGATAATGAGAATAGCTGAGTAATATCCTGTGTGAAATGAACGCACAACTCTTGATTCTAGTTTACATTAGACAGATATTTACATCAAAGAAAAATAGTGCTGGTACCATTTTACACCATAGTCGAGAGTGTTAACAGAGATGTTAAAGATATTAACAGATACTGAATTTTTGCCATATTTCCCTTCAGTCCAAGGAAGGTTTCTAGCTGCTGCAAGTGCTGTAGTGGAAGTAACTAAAGCACAGGGGTTTTTCACTCATCTTTCTATCCATATGCATTTTGTTAGTTTGGTAGATATAATGTCTACCTACCTCTTGCAGTTCCTTTTTTATGTGAAGTCTTAGCATTATGACTGAGTAAGAGCATCTAAATAATTGAATGTGTGTTTGAGTAGGAAAAAGCAGGGTGTTCAAGACAGCTCCACCACATGAATATTATAGCAGCTGAGAGGGAAAAGTGTGAAAATAAAAAAAATTGAACACCTAAAGTTTTTCAACAGTCTGACCTTTGTTCTTCACAAAGGCTTTAATAAGACTTCATTTATTCATCTTGTCAGGCAGAACAGCTGAAAAAAGAAAAGGAGAAAGCGAGAGAAAAAGAAAAAGAAAAAGAAAAAGATAAGAAATCTCCTGATAAGTCAGGTGGAAAAGATAGTAAAGGAAAAAAGTCAGAGTCATCATCCCCTGTTAAAAAGGACACCAAATTCAAACAACGGGGAGAAGTGGAAGTGAAAGACAAATACATTGGTATGTAAAATATGATTATTTACCCCTGGGAAACCTTTGGAATACTTAGTTTTGTTCCATGTTGAAAAGTCAAGATCTATTTGGCAATATCAAAATTTTGCCACTTTGCATTTGAAGAGGGCACTGTGTTCTGCTCACTGTTAGGATGGATTGTGCAGTCCAAGAAGTAAGATACAGATAAGTTACATGTGGCATGTCAACATCAAAATGTTTGGGCATATGTAAGACTACAATAAACTAGCCAAATAAATGCCACAGAAAGTCTATCCTAGATAAAGATTTCAGAATAATTAAATATCAGTATCCAAAGGTGGCTTTCTCCTTGTACTATAGTTTAAAACACAGCTGACAGTTGTCAACCGTGTCAGTGAAAAAGTTTTTCATTACTTCCAATCTAGGCTTACCCTCTTTATAATCTGTTTCTGGTAGCTAGCAGTCATTTTATAATTCATATCTAATACATTATCATCTTTCTGAAATTAAATATTTCTGCTTTTGAGTAATATTGAGATTACTTGCATTAATGTCTTTCCTCTTTTGCATACGGACTAGTCACTGATAATTAGAACTGACTGACTGTTATTCACTTGTCATGATTATTAGCATAATCATAATTATAATTTTAAAATGGCAGGCAGTCTTCAGCATGTACACATTGGAATTTTTGGATCTCTGTAGGTGACTGTGCAGACACTTGTCTTTTTTGTTAAAAATAATTAATGTTCAGTAATTGTATGTGCTCATATTTTTTCTTCCCGCAGTAACTGAGACAAATTTATGTATTTCATTTTCAGTACTAGGAGTGAAATAATAAGCTAGTTTTCTTCTGGTTTTGATTTTTACCTTTTGCAATATATTTGTTGGACTGTGGTGGCTGCTTCCTCAGTCAGTCTCTCTCTAAATTTCTGTGTTATTTTATGTTTAGCTAATATTACAGGCAACAGAGAGCCTGCTACTCCAGGTGGTAGCAGCATTTGCATAGCCCTGGACATCTTGCCGAGCACAGGCAGATGTCAGTACCAGGCTATCTTTTTTTCCTTCCTTGGATAAATGAGTCCCACAAGTAGAGGAGTCAGTAGAGCACTTTTACATCTGATGTGTTAGTAAGCATAAGAAAGGATCTTAAAGCTAAATAGAGTATAAAGCTGTGATTTACTTTTAGTGTAGGTTTGTCTGCACTAACTCTATGTGTTTCAGCATTGATGGAGAGATACAGGACCTCCAGCAGATAGTTTCTGTTAACTTAAGATAAATAACTGTACTGGATGAATTAAGTCACTTGATACCGATCTTACTACCTGTATTTCTCCATAAGGCATAAAAGGAAACTACACAACTCTAGAGCTTCTAGAGAGTTCATGTCTACTTATATCATGCTTAACCTTTTGCTTTGATACTGAAATGCTGCTATGCATATTTCTGTGTAACTGATAAGCCCAAATAGAACAGGCACTCAATGAAACTCCTCATCTACATTTTAATATGAATTTGGATATGCCCCTGCCACCTAAAAGGACTAGTGTGAATTGGTATTACCAGCTGATGAGGATTTTGCAAGAATTACATCTAGTGAACATGAACCTGCTGTGTAGGGAGGAGTCAGCAATGAGTCAGCTGATACCTGCAGCTAATCCTTTGAAATTATTATGACTTGGGTAATCTTTCATGTAAGATACAGTAACTTACTTTTTGTCCAGCTCTATGTCCAGCTTTATGCAGGATGAAATAGAATAGTTTAAACTACCATTAAGACATGTACATGTCCTGACACTAAACTCCTTTGAGAGGAGCAATTACAGAAATGCTGCTACAACATTCTGATTATAATCAGCTTTTGCAGTTTTTCTCCTGGTCTTTCTCCAAACAATTATTACTTCTGACTTGTATTCTTCCTGCTGTGTTCTAGGTGGTTTGGTGCAGAAGAACTGAGTCTTATGCTCATATTTTTTGAATTTATATGTAATTTTCCCAATAAGAGTATAAAAGAACTATTTCTGTAACCTTCATTTGCATAACCCCATATAGTCAAGTAAAAAATCTATTTTGTTTAGATGATGAATGTTCTTATTCCAATTTGTTTTTCTTGTGTTTTGAACAGATGATGAACCAGATGATGGTGCTCATTATTACATTATCATTCTGGGTTTCCCCAATCTTCAGTTGTTACCTGTCTTGACTGAGCTTGGGATTAACATTTCAAGTGTAATTCAAATTTCTTCTGAAAATTACAAGCCATTGCAGATATACTTAGAAGCAACTAAACTTCAAAAACAATCTTCACTTTCACTTGAAGGTAATCTGGTCATTAAAAAAAAATATGTAAAAAGGAGATAATTTTTTATACAGGAAATTACTGTTCTGGCTGTGTTTTTCTCCCTCTCTATGCCTTGTGTTTGTGTGAGCAGCTGTGTTTCCCAGTGCAAAAGTAGTATTACCATTGGTTGGCCACCAAACCAAATGGTTTGCCAGTGCAAAACCTGGACAGTAGAAAGAGGGACTGACTAAGCAGGCAGAGTATGCAGCCACAGTAGCCACCAAAGAATGTTTTATCAAATGCATACTTCTGTGAATTGTTAGGAAGTGTACTGGTAAGAAAACTTGGCTCATTTGGTAATTTCAATGAAAGTGAACAGTTGGCTGCTTTGGGACTGTGGCCCCAGCCACAGGAGAATATGCCTCAGAATAATGTTCTGTAAGTATAATCAGCTGTCCCAAGGCTGTTAACACTTTTCTTGAACTGGGATGCTGGTAAGCAGCGAGCTAAATATGTGTCATCAGAGATGGTTGGCTATCCTGAGCTGTAGTGACATAGCCAGCAGATCAAGGGAAACAGTTATTCCCTGCTGCTTGACTGTCATGAGAATAGAATTATGGACTCTGCAGTACAAAAAAAAAATACCAATAGACTCTGTTCAATCCAGAAAGCAGCCTCCCTGTAAGGACTGGCTAAAGGACCTTGAAAGAAGAAAAAGTGGTTGTGATCATGAATGGCCTTTGGAATTTTCAGGCCCCAGAAACAGGGTGAAATTCTGGAGAAAGTCTTTTGGTGGAAAAGGATTGAGTTAGGGATTACTTAAACAAACTGGACACACATAAATCCATGGGACCTGATGGGATTCACTCAGGAATACTGAGGGGCTGGCTGTGATGTCACTGCAAGGCCACTGTTACTTTTGAAAAAACATGGCAACTGGAAAATATGCCTGAGAACTGGAGGAAAGCAACACTCCTGTCTTCAGAAATGGCAGGAATAACTCAGGAATATAAAGGCCGCTCAGACTCTTCTGGGTCTCTGGGAAGATGATAGAACAGCTAATCCTGGAAACATTTCCAGGCACATGAAGGACAAGGAGTTGATCATTTAGCATGGATTTGCCAATGGAAGTCATTCTTAACCAACCTGATAACCCTACTATGACAGAATGACTGTCTTGGTAGAGAAGGAGGAAGCAGTGAATATTGTCTGCCCTGACTCAGTAAGACCTTTGGCACTGTCTTCTCATAAAGAAGCTGGGTAAGTAAACACTGAGTTAGATTGAAAACTGGCTAAATGTCCTGGCCTAGAGGGTATCCGAGGGGATTTGTGGTGCGAGTCCAGCTGAACATCTTTGTTAGTGATCAGGAGAGTTCCCTCAGTGAGTACTCTTATGATACAAAATAGGGTGGAATGGCTGAAACAATACAGAATTGTGCTGGTTTTCAGAGGGACCTCAACAGGATGGAGAAATGGTCTGGCAGGACCCCATAGAATTTGGCAAGGGCTAAATCCTGCACCAGTTCATGGTGGGGGCTGACTGGCTGGAAAGTAGCTCTGCACAGAAGTCCTCAGGGGGGGTGGCAATGGTGTGAACATGAGCCAGCCATGTGCCTTTGTAGCAGACAAGGTTAGTGGTATCCAAGGCTGCGTCAGGTCAAGGGATTTGAACTTTCTTTTGTGTTCAGCACTGGTGAGGCCATACTGAGAGTTCTGTGTGCAGTTCTGGACTCCTTAGTAAAGGAGAGATAAGGAGCTATCAGAGAGAGTCCATCAAATGACCACAAGTATGTTCAAAGGGCTGGAGCATCTCTCATGTGAGGAGAGGCTGAGAGAGCTGGGAATGTTAACCCTGGAGAAGACAGAGCCTGGAGAGAACTCATCAATGTGCATAAATGCCTGAAAGGAATGTGGAAAGAAAAGGAAGCCAGGCTCTTTTTCAGTGGTGTTCAGTGACAGGACAAGAGGCAATGGCAAAACTGAACAGAGGGTGTTAGCTGAAGACAAAGAAACGCTTGTTTGCTGTGAGGGTGACTGAGCGCTGTCACAGACTGCCCAGAGAGGTCATGGAGTCTTCATTCTTGAAGGTACTCAGAAGCCATCATGGTCCTGGGCAGTCTGCTCTTGGCGACCCTCCTTGAGCAGAGGAGTTTCACCAGATGAGCCCCTCAGGTTCCTGTCAGGATCAAGCATTGTACTTGGAATAGAAGATGATGGAAAGATATTTGGGGGGTATTTTTTGATCCCCAAGTTAGCTGTCAGATATTTGCTGAGATTCTAAGGATGGAAATACTTGAACAATACTTAGAGTGGACTGATGCATGATTTGTGCTTTATGTTAAAGGGAGACACTGTACCATGATTTGTCAAATACTCATATATTTTAGATATAGAAGCAGAGAAAAGAAAGGAAGATGAAGCTAAGAAAGACCTGGAAACATTTTGGAAATTCCTGGAGCCCGTTCTGAGCAGTGGAAAGCATGGATCAAGCCTCTTTGATGTTGCCAGGCTTCATTACCTAGTTAAGGAAAGTGACTTTCCCCCTGATTGGACAGACAGAGAAATGCTGGTCAGTACATTCTGTTTTTTACAGTACATGCCATGCTTTAGGGTTTGTAATTTTTAAGAACACTTTAGGAATTTAATCTCAAGTCTTCTCTGAAACACAACCACAGTAGTTGTAATCGTAAACAAAAATTATTTCCTATGTATCCAACAATTTCATTCACATCTGTTTACAAGGAGTCCTTCGAATAAAAATGCCTGATTTGAATTTTCTTTATATTGTAGGCCACAGCAGAAGGGTTGTAAAATAGTTTGAGGTTTTAAAGTTATTGAACATGTTTGCATCTCGTTCAAGAGTCATATGTGTGTATGAAATAACACAGAAGTTATATTTTTGTCCTCATAACATCAGGCCTACTTGCTGCACCTCAGAATAGTCACATGAGAAAAAATCGCTGAATGCAAGAATACCTTTTGATATACAATGTTGCTTTATCATACTCAGTACTGCTTGTTTTTGTCCAAAACATGGCTCTAGTTTATTATAGTCTGCTGAGTCAGGACTATTACCAGGCACTGAAGGAGCAAGTGAATCATTAGAAATGTTTTCCATCCTAGATTCTCACATATAGTGAAGAAAAAGAGTCCAGTATTTCTCAATCTGCAGTGTCAGCAGTAAAAATACAAACTGCTAAAACAAAATAAGGCAACATGCTATAATTTAACCTAGTGTATTTGTAGTCTGTATTATTAGGATTAAAGGACATTCTAGGGTTAAAATACATTCTTCTAACCCTTACTTGTAGTACAGTAGATCCTGTATACAAACAACTCGCAGTGATTTCCAAAGCATTCTTTGAAAATGCCTTAATTGTGGAATGTAGGCCTGCTATTTATAATATTACTTATCATTATACTCTATGTAATCTTACCATGCCAAGCCCCTTTTGGGAAAACAGTTTCTATCTTCCCTATAATCACATCTTACAGGGTTTTTACTTTTGAATATCTTGCAATATTATTCTCCTATATTATAGTTGAAATAAAGGAAAAACCATCTGTCACTGAAACAGATTTAAACAAATTGGAGTTACAATTTCATGAGCCCTACAGGAGTTATAATTTCATGACCCCTACAGAAGTAAGAAAGTTTGTAAGTTTTTTAAGAAACAAGTGCAGAGCATATAAGTTCTGAAATCATAGGTTGGTAAAGTAAGTCCATTCTTGTGGACTTTCTGGAGAATCTCTGAGTCCAAGCTTGCTGCATCTCTGAAGTGCAAGACACACAGGAGGAAAATTCTTGGGGCAAAATGTTAGACATTAATATGAAAATGACTGAGTGTTGCACACTGCAAGTAGTCTCTGCTCTCAGATTTGAGATCTTTAAAACAGAAAATACTTTTAAAAATATTTACTTTGTTGAAGAGTCGCTAATGGTTAGACTTAAAAACTTAGGATAAAAATCTGTGTCCTGAGGAGACACCAGGCAAATTGAATTACAAAATTTTAATTATGCTAAACTTTGCTTGGATCCCATTGAGTAGCAGGGTTTTGTTACTTATGACTTTGTAAAAAATCTTATTTTGTTTAAAAGGCTGCATTGAAAACACTCCAACATTTTATATAAAACTTTTACATGCTCTAGTGATACCTTACATATACAAATGTATGGATGAAAAGGTGTTATACTAACCCATTCTTCAGAAGAACATTGAAAAACAAAAGTGCAAGAATATTAATGAACATTCTGTTTTCGCAAATAGAATTTCTTTCCCAAGTGTCTCTTCTAGTTTTTAAATGTTATGGAAATGTAGTCAAGTATTCCATAACTTAGTGATTTGGAATTGCCAGTTTCCCAGTGTCATGAAGAGCCACTGAGTTAAAGAAAGCAGATGTTTTCGTTTGTTATTTTGGGTTTGTTATTTTTCTTAGTGCCTAATGTCAGTTGTGCTTCTTCACTGTATTCTATTTTAGGAAATTTAAAATTGAGACATTCAATGTTGGTACAAGAGACTTGCCCTAAATTCACAAAAGTGAAAAAATCCCTCAGAAAAGGGCTTTTTACAGAAATCATCTAAAAGTGATAATAATTCCATCCTTTCCACAAAGTTCAGGTTGTACAGGAGAGGAATACATCCATTAAAGCTGCTGAAACTTGAATGTTTCATGTGGTCTCCTACAGAGTATTGGTATTTGTACAAGAACCTTTAATATTTAAAATAGCTGTTGCTATTATTCTTTTTATTACTCCCAAGCTTTGGTGAAAACCACAGTATTTGACCTCAAGAACCATGACTCTTACCTTGTCAGATTTTTGCAGATACAGTGCCCTCCTTCTGGACATTTGGGCACTATGCTGACATTCCTTCACTCACAACTGTGGATTTCAGAATGCCATTCTTGAGGCTTTCTTTGTTTTCAAAGAGCAACAGAAAGAAAGAAAATAATATGAGATTATATTAATTATCTGGTTAGGGTTTTATTTTTTATCCTTTTAGAGCAGGGAAGTTATTGAACTTGCAAATATGCTGCAGGTTGATTGCTAGTGAAAATGTACATACATTACAAAATACTTTAATTTTTCTCTTCCATTCCTTCCCATCCAAAAAAAACCCTTAAGTTCCATCTGCAAGGCAGCAGACCTTGAATAGTTAGTGTTAAGACAAGTAAGACTTTATAACATCTAAAGCACTTTGGCAATATACAGTCCAATATACTCTGCTGTGGCAGTGTGAAGGCAAATAAAATGAAGGTTTTAGAATAACTCTATAAAACATACTGAATTGGTGGAGGAAAAAGTCTTTTGGAAAATTTATAAACAGATGTAGATCTGCTGGTTAAAGAGCTAATGACTGCTGTCACCAAGTTACATGACATTTTATACGCACTCTTCATCCTTTCTCTCACAGCTTGAATTGGGTACTGTGGTGTTTGAACATGTTGCTTGTTTGATGTATGACTGCCTGGACTGGAGAAGACAGCATTGCAACTACTTGGAAAACACCAAGTTTATTAACGTGGCTGTGTTACCAGAGAGCAAATCAACACAACCATCTTCACTTGAGGCAAGGACCCTTCTCTTCTTGTTGAGAATAACCAATTATAGGGTAGAATTGCCTGTCCTTAATTTTGACTCAAAAATTCACCTTGGACCATCACTCTGTGAATAATTTTCAGTGATTGAAAGTTGTATTTTTGGTTTTAGCATTTGAACCCAAAAAATTGAGAAAAAAATAGCTGAGCATTGGGGAAACAGAAAGGGGAAATTGAAGGATCCTAGAGGCATAATGTATCATAGGTGTAGAAATTTCTTAAATAGTGTCTGATGATACATTCTTTTGTCTGAAAAATCAATATGCCTGCACAGAGCTACTATGCAATGTTGCAGATCTATGAACTGTCAAAAAAAAAAAAAAAAGATTTTTAGTTCTATGCAAGATTGATTTCCTTATTTGATTGATTTCCTACTTATAGTAGGAAAAATGTTAAATAGGCAGAAGAAAGTAGCTTATTAGACCATGTGCTACAGTCTTACCATCTTGTTCCAATTAAAAGTTTAGCATGTAGTCTAGGGTGAGTAACCAAAGCTAAATGAAGCTAAATTCTCCCACCTATTTGTGCAATACCCATTTGTTTTATGGTTTCTGATTTTTTTATTTTACCTTTCATTCACTTAGGAGCAACCAGCACCACAGATGTCACCTACAAGGAAAAGAGGGAAACAAGAAGAAATTCTGCCAACAATCGTTCTGTCAGAGAGTATGTTTAAAGGGTTAAAGCACCCATCTGTAGTTGATCCCTCTGTCAAACCATTCATTCATCTGACAGCACAAATCCTCAAAATTATTTGTGCAGTTAGCTGAAGATGTTGTGTATCCTGGTGATTGCATTGTGGAAGTGTCTGAGTGGTGATAACCAAGTTCTTTAGAAAATCTTATTTTCTAATTGTTCCTAGTCAAATTCAGATTTCAAACATTTTAGCAATTTTGTCTGATCTCTAACTTTGTTGGACTCTTCAATAAATATTGTCTGAAAGTTCACAGAATCACAGAATATTCTGAGTTGGAAGGGACCTACAAGGATCACAGAGTCCAACTTAGCCCCACATAAGACATCACAGCATGTACCTGAAACCATTTTCCAAATGCTTCTTGAACTGTCAGGCTTGGTGCTTTCACCACTGTCCTGTGGAGCCTGTTACAGGGCCCACCCACCTTCTGGGTGAAAATTTCTCTAATACCCAACCTAAAGCTCCCCTGACTCAAGGTGAGGCTGCCCCAGTGCAGAGCAGAGCAGGACAATTCCCTCCCTTGCCTGGCTGGTGATGCTGTGCCTGAGGCACCCCAGGACACAGTCGGCCCTCCTGACTGCCAGGGCATGGCTGGCTCATACTAGGTTTTCCATCAAACAGGGCCCCTGGGCTGCTTTCTGTGGTGCTGCTTTCCAGCATCTTATTCCCCAGTCTGTCTGTACAACCAGGGTTGCCTCATTCCAGGCACAGAACCCAACACTTCTGTTTTTTAAGCTACAGCAGGTTGATAATTGCCCTGCCCTCTAATTGCCCCTAAGGTCTCTCTTCAGGGCCTCCCTGCGTCTGGGAGAGTTAACAGCTCCTCCCAGTTTTGCATTATCTGCAAACTTGCAGAACTCACTTGGACTATAAGTTAGCATTTCAAAACTAACATATCTTAATGTTTTATCTCTTAATATAGCAGAAGAAACTTCCATTCTGTTTCCTTCTGTGGACATGAGATATTACAATGACTTGCTGTATCAAATTCCTGAGGAGTACTTTTCTGTACCCTTAATGCTGAGCTGCATGTTGGAACAGGTGGGAATGTTCTCTTTTTAGTTTCTGTGGCTATTTTGGCCTAGACCTAACCTAATATAATGAATTGTCAAAGATCAATAAATCCATCTGTTCAAACCTATAATATGAGACAGTGCATTGAGGCACTGAGCAAGGACATTCAATACAAAGGAGTCAAAACTCCAAACTTTTATTTTGTTTCATGTTGTCCACTTACCCTGTATATATATATATATATATATATATATATATATATATATATATATATATATATAGTGTTACTCCATAATTAATTTTTGAAGACTACAAATATAATCAAATTAGGAGAAAGGTGCAATTTCTTATCCAAGTCAATAACAAGTTTTTGTGCCCTTCAGCAGTGTTATTGATACTCAACTTTTGTTGGCTTACTCAGTTCAAAGGTCTTAGGTCAAGCCTAACATAAGAGCATCAATGCTTGTGCTAGAGAGATCTGACTTCTGTTGAATTCAGGCACAATATGATTTAGAAGAGACACACAATATGATTTGGAAATCCTTCTTTTAGGAGTAACATTTCAGCATAATTGTGGGGTTTTTTCTTTTCATAACTTAGCCTGAAAATAGACTGGGTAAGAATAAAGTCCAGCACCTAATAAAAAAACAGTTTTAAATTACCTGTATTCCTTCACAATCCTTAACATTTCAAATTGGAAATATTTTTCTTCTTATCCTTTCAAAAGCATCTAATAGAGAAAACATTTAATTCTGTTTTCCACAGTCCTTGCTTTGTGCAGCAACTAACTTGGAAAATTGTAGTTTTGCTACCTGTAGAAAAAAATTAGACTTTTCTTCCCTCGCAGAATTTCTGGTTGTGTGCTTAGCTTATAGCAGGATTTGCTTGGTATTTCTGGTAAAGTTAAGCAGCAGTCATTCTGTGATGAAAGCTAACATATACTGTATTTGCCAGGTTATTGCAAGTGAGGAAGACCTTCCACCACCAAGTCTTGTGTCACTAGAGCCTCAGGAAGATGAGCTGCATCGTGCCATTGCAGATCATATAATCTCTGTCCTTCCTTCTCTTTACCTTCCTATGAGTGAAAAAAAGGTTTGTGTTGTCTTTCATTCATTTACTAAAATGACAGATCTCATTATTGGGACTTAATACCTCTTGCTTTTCTTTTTAAACAGAATCTGTATGACTACTTTTCTCCTAAACCAAAGGTACAAGAGAGGGTCACCCCTGAGTACCCTCTCTTATTTAACTACCACGATGCCCTGGCTCAGCGGTTGCACCTCCTGGAGGTACAGTACAACCTGTTTATATATAAATATTTACAAAGTTCACAGGCCATGAATGCTCAATGCACTAGAAGGGGAGGAGGGCTGGTTTTGCACAACAGGACTGCATATCCTAGATCTTTTTTCAACTGAGGTGGACACACCAACACATGTTTAGTTTACTTAAGAAGCAATGAGTTACTGATGGAGGGCACCTCACAAACATGGAGCACGAACATACTGATTTAAGTGATCTATTTGCATTATTAATGAGAATGTTTAGCTTTTGGCACAGATGAGAGGTATTACAGAACTGTTGATTTGCTGTTAAACACTGATGATACAATGGAACATGAGTTGCTAACTTGCTAATGGTGATTTAGCGTGGAGATTAGACTGAATACTAAAATGTTGAGAAGTAGAAGAAAATACATAGCAGTTACTAATGAACACAACAAATGTATTCAGGTTGGCTAAATAGTTGCAGCATAGCATGTAACCAAGATACTGCCAAATTCTAACAAAGGCAGAAAGTTTCAGAGACTGCATAGTTTGGGATTATTGCAAAGTAACAGTTCCCAGACTTTCTGAATCAAAAAACCACTGTGAATGTCTAGAATTTTTCCAAAGGCAAGGTGTAGTTTTACCATTAAACTTTAAAATTTCACTGAGGATAATAAAAGTGATAATGCAATTCTAGATTTCACAGCTAAGGTGTGTCTACCTGGCTTCCTGGATTAGAAATTATCTGGTGAGTACTTTGACAACTATTGATTAAAACTATTCAGAAACAACTCAAGTTTGACACATTGGATGTATTCAAGCAGAAGGAAGGGCTGAGTAATCAACATAAGAGATGCTCTTAGGAGACATTTGCTTGATGTATTTTATATACTTGCTGAAGAGGAAATTCAGGACAGAGCACAATGTTTGAGGAAAGAGTAGAGGACAAGCATTTGGAATATGCAGTTGAAGAAAAAGGTACCATAAGTGTGTAATACTAAAAAGAGTAAAACTGAAATATACCACTACATCTGGAAAAAAAATCCTTGGATATAGAGGGATGCCTCTCATCACAGACTGATCAATAAGTTTATTGATTTCATTACTCTAAGAAGCAGCACAGACCAGGTGAAAGATACATGGAAGGTACCTGCTGCCTGTCTGAATAGATCAGTATATATTTCTGTATTTTTAAGTCTAGCTAGCACAGACAAATAACTTCTAACAAATGTCTGTTATTATGCTGTCAGTCATTCTCTTATGTGCCTAATATTTTTCTGCCTACAGTATCTGACACCATGATTCAAAACCACACTGTGGGCACATGTTCAAATATAAGTTTATGTCCAACTGGCTTAAGCACATGCTAATGTCTTCTGCTGAAAAAGACTTCTTTATTCAAACATAAGTTTTGGAAAGTCAATGTGTGAAAGTTTACTTTAACTCTGGTACTTTGATTTTTATTCCAGGTCCAAGAGAATGTCGATCCAGAAAAGATTGAGCATGAAATGATGGATAAACTGCCTCTTACAGAACTTATCCATTTCACCCCTCCTTCAACTGAAAACAACACTAAACGCTTGGCCAGAGTTCATGAGCTCATGTATTATTTTACTACTGGTAAAATGATTTTCATTGATATAATTTCCATTCTTTTTATTTCTGGTTGATGATTTTCTCAAATAGCAGGAATTCTGGGGCAAGATTTTAAAGCTGCCAAATATACCTTTGCAGAATTTCCCATTTTCACATCCTTGCTTGTATATAATTATAGCCTACTCTAAAATTAACCCTAACTTCAGACCTCAGTTTTATGGTCAATGGGAACAACTCTATGAGTGTTAAATATTGCATAACTAAGAGCTGGAACTTACCTTGGAAGTACTTTATTTATTTATATTTGCAAACATACAAACGCTTACTAATTCTGAGGGAAAAAAACAGCGGTAAAAATTACAATTTTGGTCCTAGAACGTAGAATGCATTTTGAGAGACACTGGTGTAAACTGTGTTGATTTATCAACTCACTTTTGGAGGTAAAGCGCATGTATCTTAGGTAGACAATTTTTATGGAACAATACACAGCTTTCAGAATGTATTCTGAAATATATTGTGTATCGTGTTATTCATGTGTAAGCTGTTGGTATTAATAATGAAGCTACTTTATAACAGTCCCTCTATCAAACCAAAAGTACATTCACTTCCCCAACCATAATCACTTCTGCAGTTACCTTTTCTTGGAGTGTGCTTGCAACCATGACATATGCTGGGAAACAATCTCAAAGACTACATTAATACCCTTAGGTAGTATCAAAAATCTGCTCTAGGTTATTAAGAAATATAAACATCCAAATCCCTTTGGTTGCATTCATGTCATCATATAAGGCACAGGATTTGAAGGTACTTGCCCAACTCTTTCATCCTGAATTCCCTGTGTTGGATTAATTTACACTTTGCTGTACTGTTTCTAGTTGCTGGTATATACATTTTGGACAGTAAGCTATTAAAGTATTCACTATTGCTACAGTGTTCCAGCTGATGGGTAGCTGAATTTTATAATCCTCACTGAGACATACTATACTGCCAGACTCTCCAAACTAGCAAAGCCTTTGCTTTTATCAAAGGAGATAATTAGTTTGAACAGAAGATGAGAGATCCAATGTTCTCAAGATATATGATGTGCTTAGGTGCTTAGCCACCCTAAAAAGAAAACATTTCAAACTGAAGATATTCTTTGTGTGATTTGGGCATTGTACTACCTTCTTAAACTTCATTCCTTTGCATGATTATCATTGTTATATGGACATGGATGCATACAAGCATAAACAGGATTTATTGTTGCCTTTGCACCTTGCATACTTCTGTTTAAATTATGTGTAAAATTCTTTCTGAAGAGAAAAAAAAAGATACTTTTTTGAGCAGCTACCGATAATGGAAACATTTCATGAACTGAAAAGAACTAGTTGCTAACTGGCCTGATAAAGTCTACACAGTATTTTAAAATCAACATCATTTATATAAAGTTAATGAGCCAGAAGGTATTCAGATGTAGGAACCACTTCATTTAAGATGGATTAATAGGTAGGCATATCATTTTGCAATTTGGAAGCATTCAACTTTGAATGCAGTGTAAAATGTAGCCCACATAAGTTGATCCAGTACCATTAAGGAAATTGCTGCTGGCTTTTGCAGAGTTGCCAACAACAATACACTTAAATAGTCTTGTATTTATTTTCTGCTGAGCTGTAAGGACGTTTTCAGTTAATGATTGTAATTCTTTTTTAGAACTTCTGAATTGGGCTGAAGTAGAAAGAGCCTTCAGAGTGTTTACTTTTGAAAGCCTGAAGCTGACTGAGCTAAGTGACTCTGGTTTCCTGGAGAGCTCTGGATCTAGGCTTGGAGGTGCTTCTGAAGAGTCTTATATCCCTTGGGATAATCCAGCCGTGTTTGCAAGACAGCTGAGACAACTCTTCCTTATGGAAAAGAAATTTAGTGGGAAATCTCCAAGAAGCTCTGGTAAAAAGCTTTCTGTTTACGTTACTCCTGAAGAATTTGAATCTACTATTTGTCTTACCATATCATTTGCTATTGCAAGGATGTGACTTTTCTTCTTTGCACAAGTCACCAAATTTTCAAATATTTGTATAGCTTGTACATTGAGTAACTCTGTAGGAATACTAGAATAACAACAAGAGTTATTTCGACTACAGTATTAACAACTGTAAAATGAATTTTCTCTAGTTCTGCATTTTCTCCTGAAGATTCTGGTATAATGAAAAGTTGTTGGCCTGGTTAAAGGAGATGTGTTGGCCAAAAGGCAACATTAAAATCAAGTGATAATTTTTTTCAGGACACAAGAACAGTAGAAATTAGATCATTTTAAGCAATTATACCTTTAGGTTCATGATCACAGAATCATAAAATCATGGTTTAGGTTGGCAGGGACCTCTAAAGGTCATCTGCTCTGATATTCCTTCAATAAACAGAGACATTTTTAACTAGATCAGGTTTCTTGGAGTCCAATCTGACCTCCAGTGCTTGCAGGGATGGAGCATCCACCACCTTTCTGGGATACTTGTTCCAGTGTTTCGCCACCCTTATGATAAAAATTCTTCCTTATACCTGGTCTGAAACTACTCTCCTTTCCTTTAAAACCTTTACTCCTTATCCTATGACTACAACTCCTACTAGAAAGTCTCTTCCAAGGCCACAATGATAAGAGCTCCCCAGAGCCTTCTCTTCTCCAGACTGAACTCCCTGAGCCTATCTTCACAGGAAAGGTTCTCCATCTTTGCACTCACCTTCATTGTGTCTACTCTGGACCAACTTCAACAGGTCCATGTGTTCCCTGTGCTGAGGACCCAGAGCTGGATGCAGTACTTTGTGATGTAGTCCATGCTTTCCTAATAGAGATGTCTAAGCAAGAAGCTTAGATGGGATCCTTTCCTTAGAAGGCTGGAGCAGACAAAAATGAATCCTGCTTATGTGCTTTTCTTCTGCATCTAGGGAACAGTTTTGGGTATTGGTCTATTTTGCTTTTGTACTTAGTCATGATATTAAATTTTGCAGTTACAAGCATAACAACATTTCAGCACTTCTGCAGCACAAAAGCAAACACCAGGAAGATAAAACATTTGCTTTCAGGTTTCTTCAATCTTCTAAAGGCAGTCAGTAAATAGAAGTAATTTTCAAGAGAAGCAGAGCCTAAAGATGTATGTCTGGGACCTGAGCTGCTTATAAGACACTTACAAACAAATACTTTGTGGTGTATTTTCCACCAGAAAAAGTAATTTTCCTGTACATGTGAATTTTGATCAAATATTAGTAACCTCTTCCCTAACTTAGGGAATAAAGAATTCTATTTAAAGGATTTTTTTTAATTAAGAGAATATAGAATTGAAATTTTCATTTGATGCTGTTCATATCAGATGCTCATTGCAACAATGGAATGACAATGTCAGATCCTCAGGAGAGCTAATATTCTGTCAGTAGCTTATGGATCTGTAAACCAAATTAATTCGAACTTTTAAATTTGCATTTGTCAAAAAATGTGTGAAAATACCAGAACAATTGGTCTTGCCTTTTAGTTTAATGCCATTTGTGCAAAAGAATGCTTTTTAAAGTATGAAGAAAAATGGTTCTTTGTTTATGAATCTGGAGGCTACTTCTTCTGGAGGGTACTTCTTTTTAGTGGGCCAGCATGGGTCAGATAGAAAAGATTATTTGAGTGGGTTTTATAAATTCTTCTTTTTTTTCTTTTAATTTTATTTAATTATCTGACACTTGTTGCCACTGGGTTTTAAAGTGCTCTCTTAGTAAAAAAGCATAGCAGAGCTGAAAATGTAATTATAGGACAAGTGTGAATAAAGGAAGCTTCAACTTGATGTCAGTCTCATCAGGGAGACTAAAGAAATTGCACTACTCCAACCTTAGTAGGGCTGAAATTTCTGGAACAATTCTTTAAGTTCTCCTTTCAATTTGCAGGGTATACAGAAACAAGTGACGAAGATGAAGAAGACGATCCGGTTTATCCTCTTTTGAACGTAGATTTGGA
This sequence comes from Melospiza georgiana, assembly GCF_028018845.1. NCBI lineage: Eukaryota > Metazoa > Chordata > Aves > Passeriformes > Passerellidae > Melospiza > Melospiza georgiana. Next base: position 81,688,918 of record NC_080431.1, read on the forward strand.
TCATCTTTATTCTGATATGGCAAGTGTGAGAAATGGAGTCAGCTAGGCTTTATATGAGGCAACAGAAGATACTGCTCAATGCCAGGCCATGTTACTGGGGATTCCTCTGCAATGCTGCATGCAAATGTTAATTCTGTGATGTTGGGAAAATACTGACATAATTTTAGGAACTGTGAAATCACTTTCTTTGAAATCCAAGCTGACAAGTGTTGATGAAGCTGTTAATGATAATTCTGTTCTGATTTTGCTGAATACCAGGGGACAAATACAAATGTGAAAGTTTAAAAGAAATTGTCAAACTGTGTTACACTAGAAGACTCTGTAGTTTGGCATCTTCAGAATCACCTGTCTGCCATACATCCCATAATAAACATAGCAATTTTAAAATTACATCATAGGACATCTTTGAATACTCATGATTGCTTACAGAACTCAAAAAATATAAGCTAATAATGAAAGTATTTTGATTATTTTGTCATAAAAAGTCCAAAACCAGACCTGCTTGGGTGTAATTGTATTTTTTATTAAACAGTACCATATGGGTCTGCACATATTCATCATTGTGCAGTTAACTGTGGTGCAAAATGGGATGCTGTCTATTAATCCAACAAATTTACAGTCAATTTAATACTGTCACTGAAATGTTGATATTCATTATTTTGATTTCTTGTATTTTGAGGTGAGTCTCGAAAATTATGGCCTAGGACCAAAATTAGAAGAAATAAAAAAGACACAGAGGCGTTGCTTGACAGACTGGAATTTGGAAGAGCATTTTCAACCACATGTTCTTCATCAGGTATCTTTGAACTGACAATTTCATCAATACAGTTCTCCCTCAGAACCCTATATAAAGTAATAGTAGTGAAGTTCAGGGTATTTTTCTGCTCAATAATTGATTCAGTTTTATTTTTCATTTTTACCAAAAATCATTGGGCTTTAGCTATTTTTCAGTTGTTTGTGTGAAATTTAGTTTGTAGCAGGTTTTTATTTCCTGGTTTGGCCAAACTGGAGCTGTCCTATTTGGCAGCAAGTCTCTTAGCAGAAAGTGTGGTGGAGATAAAACGACCTTGCCCTTAGGGGTCATCCTCTGTAGCAGTTTTGGGACTCAGTGCAGTGGATGTGAAAACATACTTTGCAAATGCCTATGCAGTGTATGTTTTATGGGCCAATAGAAAATTTAGTTGTTAGAGTACTTCACCCTTTAAGGGCTGAAAACATCATTTATAGAAATCTTGCAAGTTAAACACTAAAAACTTGCATAAAGACAGAAGGACAAATCTGAAAGATATGCTCAACTGTATTTGGCCTGAACTGGGAGGCCTCCTCTTGGTAAGAGTGGATTTTTAGTTCCTGTGCTGCCTTGAGCTTCAGAGGTTGTAATTCTTATTTGAACCTGACACGTGCTGTGCATGGGTGAAGGAAATGCTGCCTGGACTTTTGCAGCACCACTTTAGTGTGACAATTTTAAAGTCTAGTCATGCATTTCAATGCATGGGGCATCCCTTCTTATGCAGCATAAATAGCTAATATTACTTCAACTACCAATAATTAGTGAGTCTAGTAAAAATATACTGAAGGTAAATAAAAAATAGCATTTTATTGAAACTGAAAATAACCTTTTGAAAGAAAAGTCATGGCAGTCAGATGAAGTTCCAGATGACTAGATAAAGAGAAACATTTTGTACAGTAGAAAAGAGGACCCTGGGATCTACCAACTTAATCAGCCTCAAGTCTGTTCCGGGAAAGATCATAGAACAGATCCCTCTAGAACCTTCAGTTGCATAGTTGTGAAAAATAATAATTTATAAGAAGGCTTTCTTCTACCTATGACTATAAAATAAGTTTCAACCTGCAGGCAATATAAATATTGAAAATGATGGGGCAGTACAGAGCAGAGAGGAAAAATGTAGATCACAGCAAATCTCAGAGATGTGCAGGCCATGATAAAGCAAATTGAATACCAAGTAAAATCAACTGAGATAAAAAAAAGTAAATTAGTTTTCTTTTTATCTGGTATATGATAATTCTGGTTTCATTTGCTATTTACTTAAGTATTTTATTATTTAAACTTATTTAACTATTTGTTTAATATTTTAATTTATTTGGGTTTTGTGTAGCTGAACTTTTTCATTCATGGTCAGTGAGAAGGTAGAGCATAGTTGGTATCTCTTCTCAACATGAATAGCAATGCAGTTTCAATTTCCACCTACCTGAACCATTCAGGTTGCTGAAATCCAAATGCTTTGGGTACATCTTGTAGGAGAGTGTGCTGGAGCACCTGTTGCTCAAAGCTCTGCTATGTAGTCTCTGAACATATGCTACTGTCTGCAGCAAAGATGTATCTTTATTCCTTTCCTTTTCAGGTTCTTCATACAGCATCCCAAGAATACAGATGTATTGATTCCTTTTATCATAGCCAAGATAACTCTTTACTAATGGTTTTTCACAATCCCATGAATCAACATCGTCAGAGCCAAGAGACTTGGAATATTGCTCTGCACTCTAATGTGGGATTCAGGTAATGGATTTTGTCTTCCCTGTCTCTTTCACAGTAATTTTTAATTAAAGCCATTTTAATTAAGCTTTAGGGCAAAGCTTAGAAATTAAGGTATAACTGTGTGACACGTTTATGAGAAAGAAAGTCATGTGAGTCAAAAACAGTGCTGTATCAACAGAATTCTGTTGAACTTTTCTGAGTAAGAATAATGCAGAGTGTAGCTCCTTATCATCAAGTATCAAAATGTAAATAACGTACACATACATATAAAATCATTGGAAATGCCACATCAAGAAAATTGTAGGACATTCCAGGTGAAGAACATTTAAAAAATTCTGTCTAAGTATATACTTATCAGGTTTTTCTATTATATATACATAAATTGAGTGATTTTGTGGGAATTTTTTTTGAGAAAAGTTCAAATCCCTTTGTTAATATTAGAATTTTTTTCCCACAGAATAACACATTCTTCTTAATTCCTTATCAGTACCTGCTCACCAGTTAGAGGTGTGCAAGTGGTTGATATGTGCACTTTAGCTCTTTTGTTAGTGGACCTATTTATTTTGGAACACATTTTTGCACCAAAGCAGTGATATAAATGATGATGTGGATACAACTACTGAAAATAGAACAACTGTCCATGTAGTGATGTGTTAAAATATCAAAATGCCATGGAGAGACAGCTGAGGTATCTTTAACAATGTCACTCTGGTGCTCTATGAATTAATTAGATTTATCAAATAAAATTTCAAACAAATTATCCAGTATAAAAATACCTCCCCCTTACTTGTCTGCAGGTATCCTTTTCTGAGTGTAGTGCCTCGTTTATCATATTATGGGAATTTTAATAATAAACTTTTGTTGACACCTGTATATGTTTGAACAGGTTTGAGCACTAAATAAGGAAAATGTGCCTTCCTGAAGCTATATTTTGTATTGTATTTTGTATCTTTGCTCTCAGTCAAGGAACTCTCTGTAGGTCCATCTCAGCTTTCCAGGCATTTGGACTTAAATTATTTGCCATGAAAACAGGCTGTTGTGATTAGCAGGGAATAGGACCTGAGCCATAAGATATTTACCAGCAGAAATTCAAAGTTCCTTGGAGAAAATGCTGGCTGTTTTGTTGGGCAGATCCACAAAATGTGGTGTCAGTGGTTTTGCATTTATATAGCAACTAAAATCTTCCCCAAAAGATAAGTGAAAGATGTAGTAAAGCTGGGTCTTGCATTCAGACCGACCCAAGCACAGGGTCAGTGGATTCAAGGGCTGTTACAGAGCAGTTAGTTGGCACCCAGAGCTCTTTACTCTGCCAGCAGTTCTTACACTTCTTTGTGACACTGGACTTTAGCTGCCTAATTCAAGTTTCCTAAACATAAACAGTTGGTGCCACAAAACAGCTGCCTGGTGCATTTGGGTTTTCTGGGCAGAGTTGACACATATGCCATGAGACCCATAGGAGACCCATACACTTTTGGAACAAACACCAGAGAGCAGGTCACACACCCCAGAACATCTAATGTGTGACCTGGTGTTTGTGTACACTGAGAAACACCTCCTGCCAACAGCATATGGGTGCTGTAGGAGCAGAGGGAGGTAGCAGACTTCCTCAGGAAGCATTTGTCCCTGAAACAGCCACTCTTCATCTCTGGGGTCGTAAAACCTGAGATTGGCTGGTCACCTTGAAAGGGCATTCATTGAAATAGATCAAGAGCAACTGAGAGACGGGAAAGGCTCTTGATACCTGCAAAAGAAAAGCTGCTGATTTTGCGTCTATATGAGAAATTATGCATTTTATCTGCATTATATATCTGTGTGCTTTCTACTTCTTACTCTTCCACATCCCCTTGAATCAAGGCTTAGACATTAAAGATAACTTCTGCTTAGGGCATGCCTACTTTGTCCAGTGACTTTTCACCAGGTTCTGTTTCAAAGCAGCAAGGAGTTCCTAAAGAAAATGGCATGAACACTGACAAGATGGTTTGGCTTTGCTCTTCTTTCCTAGAGATATTCAACATCACTGCTATATAAGCTACTTAGAATTTTTGAAGAGCTATAGTTCCTCTTTTGCTTCTGTTATGTGTCACTGATACCTGCTTATACTCTGCAAAATAATCAGCACATTTTTAGACTTTATTCAGCCTTACTTTTAAAGATCATTTCAGATTTCCAGACAAAGTATCATAAATATTTGCTAGTGTATGTTTCCAAGCAACATAACACTTCTGTGGAAGACACTCATTAAATACCTGGAGTGCTTCAAGCTATTGCCTGCAGTTAGCTTCCAGATCCTGCTGAGTTGCCAGAGATGGGCACAAACTCTACTTATTAATTAGGAGTAGTATTACTTGTTTTTACCTTTGTAAGAAATAAGTGACTCCTGATGAGTTTAGTAACAATTTATTGTTTTTTATTTTATTAAAATTGCTATCATTCTAATTTTCGATATAGCTTTAAGAGTCACACTTTCATCACAGAAGTGTTACAAATGCACAATAGATGCAGAGCTTGAAAATTTCTCTGATAAGAGTTCTCCGTCTGTGTTCACTTGTTACTTCTTTATTGGGACAGTTTATAGACTACAGACCATCTTTGTAGAGTGACAGCTCATAGTTGCTGTCTGGAATATAAATCTGTTATCTGCTAATCAGTTGGTTACAGAATCATGGAATAATTTCATTTTATTTAAGTGAGTCCTGCTACAGCAAATTCTCATGCAAAGAGGAAATATAATTTCTGATGTTGCAGCAGCTTTTGCTCCTGGAGATCCCAGTTACCTTCCTTCTTCTTTATGGATATCAGATCCTGTAGTTGATGTAGAACATTCAAAAATTCAGAAATTATGCTGTTTAAAGAGTAGGCAGCAGGAGTCTGCATGGGAAATCTAATGGATGCCACTGAGTAAGGAAATCCAAAGGCATGGACACATGTGCCTCCAATGATAAGTGTGTATATAAAACATTTTAATTCTGGTTAGAATAAGTGGCCACTCTATCAGGAAGCCAAATCAATTCAGGCATTATCAAAACCATTATTTTGCTCAAAGTTAATCTTAATGACATTTGTTTATAGTTTCATAGTAAACACATTACACAAGTTACTGGAAAAGAATAATCCTTTCTGAGAAATGCTTCTGAGTCAGACATTGGCAGTAGTGACATCAGAATACATATTAATAGAATGTGTATTTTAGACTTTGAATGACTGTTTCATTGGCCTAAAATATTTTCCACCCGAATAGTCTCTTTTTTATTTATAACATATATTCATCTTCAAGTTATTCCAGTACTGGCAACTCTGTGTTCCAGACTAGTTCTGCCTTTTGTTTTCAACACCACAGGTTTTTATAGCTTGTGCACTTTTCTTCAGATACAAACAGAATAACCTTCTCCCTACTGAGTGTATATAAGATCAACAATTTCTCCATGCAAATTTCCCAAAGCAAACTCCACCTACATTGCAGAAGCTGGGAGAGTCTTGTATATCTTGAAGCTGTACCTGAACTGTGTGTTCCAGCCTGTGTACATGACTTATTAATTCTCTTGGACAGACTGCTCCAATAAGAACTTTAAAACTGATATGAGGTCAAGAATTGATTGTATTGTCTGTATGTTCATGCCCAAATGCCTCCACTACACACAGAGTTTTTGAGTACAATTGAATCATCTTGAACTGTAAACACAAAATATCATGAAGTCATTATATATACTCAGCAACTGAATCTGATGCATTCTTCAAAAGCTCCTTTCAAATTTGCACACATGAAGAATTTTACTTTGAAGAATTGTGATAAAACTCCGAATGAGGGGTTGAGTGGCAGTTGCATATAAGATTCCCAGGCTTCCTCCTTTTTTGAAAGCAGTTGTTTAGTGAGCTACTTGAGCAGTCATTTCAGACACCTTTGGAAGATGAGGCAATGCAACTGCAGATGCCAGCAGCAAATTCTGGATCAGTTTGTTTTTCAGTTCTCACTTCAACTTAGTTGTGACTTGTGAATATTCCTAATTCATGGCAGGTTATGGTACACTGATTCTCTCATCTGGATTTGGATGGCAATTTTCAAACACCTTTTTTGTCACACCGATAAAGAAGAGCTTGCATTATATAAAATAGTACTTCAGTTTCTGAATGAACAAGTAAAGCATATTTTAAAAATCAACATCAATCAAAAGCAGCTAAGAAAATAAGTTATTCAGTGGCAAAACAGTAAGGTTGACAATGAGTCTGTACCTTTTGGAACTGAGTGTCTTCAAGTTTTCTAATTTCCTGGATTTTTCTTTAGCAGGTGTTCTTTGGCAGAGAAGTTTCTTACATTTCTTTGCAGAAAGGATAACCAGAATTCCTAGTGTAACATGTACTAAGCAAATACTAAACAAGCAAAAGTACTACTTCCTGTAAAAACTGAGAGAAATCCTTTCAAATATAAGTTTTGTCTCAAAGATAATAGAATAATACTTGTATAAGAAACTGAGAAGCCAAGTGATCTTGTTTGACTTGAAATCACATTAGTGAATACTGTATTGTATTGTATTGTATTGTATTGTGGAATATTCTGCTTTTCAGAAACTATCTTGAGCTGGTGGCCAACTTAATTGAAGACTGGGTGAAAGAGGAAGAAGCTAAATACCAAAAAGAGAAGATGGGTAAGGAAATAGAGTCTTTTAAATTGAAAAAAGCCATGGCAGAAGGCCCTCTAGGACTGTCTGTCAGTGCTGTCAAAAAAACTGGCTTTACTTAGAAAGCCAAAAGTGGGTATTTTTTTATTGTATTCTAGGAAATTAATTTTTCACTCTGTGCTGAGACACAGATTTTTTCAGAGCAGAATTGCATATGTTTTTTCATAGAATGACACTGTTTTGACATAGGCATAAATATAGGCATAAATATGTTTTGGAATGAATTAAATGTATATATTTGTATATTCTGCATCTTTGTTTGGAAAACTGACAGCTTTAGTATCAATTTACATTTTCAATAGCTGTGCTTATCTAATGAGATTAATAATTACATACAAATTTGTATCTGTTCAGATGACTGAACATATAAAGAGGTGAGCAGTAGTTAAAGCTGGCAACATGGTTCAGGAAAATTCCTTTTTTAAAGGGCAGGATAAAAGCTGTAAGTCAGAAGCTGTGGGCTAGAAGCTAAAACTGGAAACTTGAATTGACAAGACTGCAGAGCAAACTCGAATTACAAGCAACATTTTGGGTAGTGAAAATTGTAAGCAGTTCATACAATAACTGTTCAGCAGGCAGCAGAATCTGAAAACCCCTATTGACAAAGAAGAACTTTTGTCAAAATTTTCTACTTGTATATTTAAATGGTATTAACAGTGATTTGTTTATGCTTAACCTTTGCTTTTTTACCTTTCTTGAGAATGCACTTTGAAGCCTCCCAGGACTAGCAGTTAGCATTTACAAAAATAGAAACATTACTCCTCAACTCAGTTAACACCTCTGATTATAGTTTGGAAACTAAAAGTACAGTTATGACTACTAAATCATAATTTGTACATCTCTAGCTGTCGCAAGAGCTAGACTGAATCTTGCCCATGTGGTGCTTCATGACAGTTTTGATTCATAGAGTACTTGCTGAAAGGAGATAATCACCTCTAGCTGGAACACGCAGATGGGCAACAGTGTTCTTGGGTGTTTTCAATTTCACTGACACTGCAATTTCTACTTTATCATGTAAAGCAATTTAACTAGAAGTTTCTGATAGTGTTAATTTAATTGAGTTTAAATTACCTTTTCTAGAAGGTAAATATGGGGTATCCAAGCATAGTATAAAATACACTTAGATAAGATACTCTTTTCTTTAAGTCATAGATGCTATAAAGCTGTAATAGTAAATGAAGGTTATGGTGAGTGTTTCTTTAGTGAAGGTTTGAATATTCAAATAGCATTTATTTGGGATTTTTTGTCCTGAAAGGTTGTAACGTCTGGTATTGAGCTTGTTCTGGCTCACTTAAAAACAAACAAACGCTGCCAGAGCAAAGTCTTCAATAGCAAGAAGCAGAGAGCCAGTCTTTACACAAATTGTTGATATATTATTTACTGTATTTGGTCCCCAGTTATGAGATTCAAGTTTCTTCTAAACTAAACAGACTTTCTATTTTATTTCTAAATATATTTAAGGTTTGCTTTATTGTATTATTATGCTTTTCCTATTTTAAAATAAACGTTCTTATTTTCTTGCACATTTTTTCCCCATTTTTAAAAATTATTTTATTTTCCTGTATTTAAAACCCACTTATTCTCCCTTTCACTTTTAAAAGGCAGCACGACTGAACCTGAGAATGTAATAGAGTCTCAATCTGAGAAAGAAGAAAGTCCCATTATCAGAGAAGATTCTCTAAAGGTGAGGCAAAAATATTTATGTTTCTGAAATGGACTAGATAGCACTGCTTTCTTAGAAAGGTGAGCCTTTGTTCTGTACATGGGCTTGACTGAATCCTCTTAGTCTTTCTGCTCTTTTTATTTTATGTTATTTTCTTTAATTTATTCCTTAATGATTATAAGTCATGTTATGTTGTTTTCTTAAGAGAAGACTATTTGGAGTTAGACTAGGCATTCCAAAGTAATTTATAATTGCAATACTAGGAAGTGAATGTTGTGAATAATATCCTACTAGTTACTGAAGTCTTCTGATTTTAAAGGTATGAAAAGATAAGATCCAGATTCATGGAAATACTTGTATACCCAACTGTACTTTCACTGTCTACAGCTCTTTGAAATTAGGGAATGTCAATATTGTACCTCAGAGTTCCCTTAGGTCAGAGAATCCCATTTTATAGATGGATCTATGAAAATTCACTGCAGATTAATTGACTTGTCCAGCTTTACACAATAAATTTCTGGCTGAGGCAGGGATTAAGCATACAGTTGTTTTGGTCATAGCATTGGTACTATCCATTAATCTGCACAAATCTAGTTTTATTGATATTGTATTCTCTTTCCTTTTTTTGACTCCTCACAGACATATTATGTCTCATCTTCCTCACAGTGTATAATGCTGTGCAATTCAAGTGCTGATATGGAATATAGAGAGGAAATGAGGTTAACTGTCACAGCTCAATCGAGGCTAATGCCTGACTTGTAACTCTCCATGCTTGCCATTTCTTCCCCAGAAACACTTCTCCTTCAATATGTTTAGACTATAAAGTGCTACAAAACCCTAAATACTCCAAAAAATCTCAAATGTCTTTCTAATGTAAGCTGATAATTTTGGCATTGACAAGTCATTCCTCTTTATGTAAAAAAAATAAAATCATTTTATCTCACAGTTGCATTTGGGGAATAAACCAATACCAATGATGCATTATGGTTTGGTGGTAAACATTGTGGAAAAGTGTTCAACAAAATCATTCTCCTGTGACTGATCGTGTAAGATATGAATAATCACCTGGTTCATTTCCTGTGGTCAACAGTGGCTGCTGTTGTAGATTGAGTAAATCACTAATTTTATCCAAAATTTAGTGTGTGATATTGTGAGACTTTTGACATGTTTGGAAATGTGTTTTGGCTTAGAACTTTGATTCCTTTGGTTTTGTTTGCTTCTACTTCTTTCAGCATGCACATATGAAATATCTTGTAGTACAAAGATAAACACAGTCTGTTTAATTCCTAATGTTGAATGTAGGCTTGGAAGATTGAACAGGACCGATTACGAGAGGAAGAAGAAAAAGAAAAGGAAGAAGAACAAGAAAATGAAGAAAAATTGCAAAGTAAAAGGAAAAGCCAGGATTTAAGAGGAAGTAAAGAAGGAAATAAAAAAGGAAATAAAGGATCAAACAGAAGACCTTTGGAAGACAAGTATCAAAATGAGTCAGCAAAAGCCGCTGAACTTGAGGAGGATCATAGCATTCCAGAAACATGTTCTGAGAAAGTTTATAAGGCAAGGAGTTGTATTATTATACCACATTAGAAAAGTGTTAACTATATACAGATTCAAGATTACAGCAGAGCTATTATCTATTGTGAAATTTGAGTTCAGGGCAAATTAAGCCTAACTGGGTCTTCTTACCTCTGTTGTTTAGCAGCAGATCCTTTTCTAAAAGTTTTAAAAAGCAGTTCTTGATGTTCAAGATTATCTTCACACTGGATTATTTAATTGTTTTTATGTGTAATATGACATGAACGCAAACAAAAGTTGATCATGTGAGATTTTTCTGGGAGAGGATAGGAAAGGGGAACATATGAAATTGTCCCATCTTCCATAGTAAGGAACTACTATACCTAGTTGAAATTTTGACTGCCTACACTGGAAATCACCATTTCTTACATATCCTCTTTCAAAATTCATGTTCTTGAAGTGCCCTAATCTAAAATACATAGTTTTCCCATATTTCATAAAGTAACTCCATTGGCATATGTGCAACAGGAAATGTGGATCTCAGCTCACTCTTGGAGATTAAGGCACATGAAATCCAAACTGTAATTGTATTTCATGTCCCTAGCAATCCCAGGAACTCATGTTTAGACAGTTCAATGGACACAGCAGCTCTCCTTTTTCTGCCTGTTGCATTAACAGAGGGAGCTCTTCACTAGTTTTGTTCAGTTTTTCAGCAGTTTGCACCACCTTATATTTGTAGAGTCTATCATGCATCCAAAACTTGCACACATCAATGTAATTCAATCTAAATTTGCTTAAGTACAAACTTTAAACTCAGAAATAGATGGCATTTCAGTCTGAACTTATTTGAATATGGTCACGTAATTTTTTCCATCTTGTAGCACTGTGGAAGGCATAGCAATCTAATTAGATTTACAGTATCTGAATTCCAAAACCTAGAGGGCAGAAAGCTGAATCTTTACCTGACCTTTATGTGATCCCATGGCATTGTACTCGATCAGAACTTCTCTTTCTCTCACACTGTATGTTAACTCACCGGTCTCCTTGCTACTCTTCAGTTTCCATGATGGTTTTCACATGTAACAAGTTACCTCAGTTAGTAATGGGGAAATTATTTAGATATGACTATAGCATGCTAGATATTTGCTCAAGGTTTTTTTTATATTGGTTCAATAGCTAAGCAAAAGATATTGAGCAGTACAGTGTGATCCTGATGGTCTCTCCTTTTTTTACCTCTTTCATGTGTACTGCCTTTCTCATTTACAGATAAATTAAAACTTGTTTTTTCCAGTTTCATGGCTACAATACAGGGGAGGATATCATTCAAGTATCAGGAACCAATCGGTATCTTTTCCCATCCGATGGAGGACAGATTCAAGTAGAGAAGATAGAGTTTGTAAAAAGTGATTCTTATTTTCTTTATGTTTTGCTTTGACTCAGTGCTAACTAATGGAATAATTTCTTAATCCAGAAATGGTTTTTGATGTCTCAGCAGTAAAAATTCAATTAAAGAAATTCCATATTAGGCTCTATCATCATTAATCTTTACAGTTACCTGTAATGTGTTAACAGTTGATAGATAAATGAAGTACCAGAAAACTAGAAATGCAGAAAAATCAGTTCATATTTATTTTTTCAATGGCAACTGATGCATCATATTTCCAGGATGTTCAAATTATTTTTCCAGTCAAATGCAATATATCTAAGCCACAGAGTCTTCTGCAGACTCTCAGATTTATTATCAGAAAGTTTATAATATATTTTGTCTAAACTCAGATAGCCTTAATTTTGTCACCTTGGTTTTCTACTACATGGTTCAGTCCAGTTATGAGCAATTTTCTTTTTTTGAGTGCTTTACTCAAAGTAGCAGGTGCACCATTTATTTGGGTGCAAGTAAGTTCTGAAGCCTGATGGAAGCAATAATAGTATTCCATTGCTTTACAGAAACTTTGATAAAGGTGAAAGTAATGAAAGACAAGCACAATTTCTTCGTTCATGTCACAGACCCCAAGGAAAACTTCAAAGAAGCTGAAGAGCAAGAAATTAATGAAGAACAGCAAATTACATCAGGTCAGTGGATTGATGTCACTGATATAAAGAATTAATAGTTTGATGTATTTAATAATTGGATGCAAAACTTACCAACTAACAGAAAATATATTGTTACCATTGGCAGAGAGTAAGAAAAGTCAGTGTTCCATAAAATAAAGTAAAAATCCAGTTGACTGACTTAAGCACTGCATAAAGAGGTCTTAGCAAGATGTACAAGCACAGTGAAGGTCAACATGTGCAAATCAGTCTCTCTTCTAAATCAAGGAAATCACCATTCCTTAAGAAAATAGTTTTCTTCTTTAGTGGAGGACGCATTTGGATCTTAAAACCATTGTGACTTTGTGACTAAAGTCACAATGAAAGGGAAGATTTCCCCTTTTGATGTGAACCTCCTTTTGTGGGTCAGATGGCCATAGCATTATTACCTCAAGACCTTTGCTTTGAAAACAGATCTTTCTGCAATCCAGCAACTTCTGCTGTTGGCTGATATATTGTTCATACTCAGAAAGCATTGAATCCAAATCCTTTCTGAACCCAGGCAAGTGTGTTTCCAAGAAGCAAGACAGTTTGTAATAATTTGTGTATATGTTTGCCAAAAACATTATGGAATTCCTGTCACCAAACTGAAGAGTATTGGAAAAGGATAACATACATTTTAGCTCTTTTCTTCTTCATCAGTGTATTATAAATGGATAATGAGATGATTGGCTCTTGCAATTAAGGGATTACTATTGTGTAAATATTAAGAAAAGCTTTAGTGGTGTATAGTTATGTTATTGTGGTTTAGATGCCCTCTGTTCTCCCCACAGTTCCCTTTTTCCCCTGTAATGTGACCATCAGACAACTGGAGTTGTCTAGGACAGGTAAAAAGAAGGCGTGCACAGGTGCCCCTTACCTGGGGCAGCTAGGAATGAAAAATGTCAGGGGGTTGCTTAGGGGGTGCAGCATGGCAACACCTGACCTCCAATCAAGTCACAGGAAAGCAGTCTCCACTGATAAATGGCAAAGAAGAGCTGACTGAGACTTTGGGAGGGGCCAGGGTTGGCTGATGCAACCCCCAGGGGTATAAAAGACTGAGCATCCATCTTGAAGATGAACCAGCCATATGGTATGCATGAGGGACAGTTTCCCGCACTGCAAATTTTTCCTTATGTAGTCCTTTTGTTGTATTTTTGTTAAGGTCTATTAAACCTTTTAAAAATTTCAAAGTGAGCAGTTGTTTCTCACAAGTGTAAGAAAGCATCCTGCTCTTGCTTCTCTCCTTTGCTCTCCAGCAATGTAATTGTAGGTTGTCTTAATACAAAATTTGCATCCCTTCTACGGACCATTTTTTTTTTGTCTGCACTTCTGACAGTTGACCTGTATCATTGTAGGGTCTGCCAGAGTGTGAGTGTCTGAGACAAGTTGTATTCACTGGACACAAGTGCAAGGCCTTTCTCCCATGTAAACAGGAGCACTTTATAGAAAGGCAGTAGGGAAGACAAGAATCAATCCACTCTGATACTTGACAGTGGCTGGATGGTACAATGGTAAATGTGTAACGCAGTCAAAATTCCAAAGCATCTTCCTACAGGTGGTGTTCAGCAATAAGCATTGCAATCACAGACAAGAAATAGGAACAGGCAAGGTCTCAGGATGTGTCCCATGTTGATGAGTTTCGGAGATAGCTTGGCCTGCCTTAACCTGCTTTTGTAGTCTTCTCTGCTACTCCTCGCCCTTATATCATATTTCCCATATGTTGCCCATATGGGAAATCCCAAGTTTTTCTCTTACCAATAGAACATTTCTTTAAGGCAGCAGCAGCTGAAGTACAGGCAAGGTAGGATCCAGTGTCTGGGAGGTGTATCTTGCCTAGTTCATGTGGTTTTCACCATGACATATTCATTACTTTCTCCTCAAAGTACATACATAGAATCATAGAATATCCTGAGGGGAGGGAAGGGAACCTCAGGGATAATTGAAGTTCAGCTCCTGTCCTTGTGACAGCATGCGAGGGACAGTGATTTTTATTAGTGCATAGGCCACATGCAATATAAATGGGCAGTTTAACATTCTTATCAGCCAAGAAACAAGGATCCATAACTCCAGAACTGCTTAAATTCCATAAGACTTTACATTAGTTGTTGCTGTTAAACCTGTTTTTACACACCTAACTAATTAGAATGCTATTTCTGGCTAAAAACCACAGGTGTATTGCACAAAACTGACTATTATATTGTACCCTAAGAATGGAATGTTGGTTTTCCCTGCTCCATTTAGTCTATTTAGGTTAGTCATCCTCACTAAGGTTCTCACACCAGCCCCACTTCTCACACCAGCCATTGGTTTACAGGTCAGGTGGTTCTGATATGTGTTGCTGTCCTTAAAATTAATTCCTTTCTTTTTTTTTAGAAGAATTGAAAAATAAAAAGAAAGCTGTGAGCAAGTTTGGATCTTTTTCAGCCACCTTGGAAAATGGAATCCAGCTGTCTCTGAGCTATTATGGACCTACAGGGGAGGCAGGTAAAGTAAGCAAATAGAAGAGGATATTTGAGAACCATGGGGGGAATTTTTTTCCTTTTTTTTTCCCTTCATACACTCCTTAACCCAATAATTTGTTGCATGCAATTCTTCCTTTCTCAGCAGCTGTTACTACATGGTAGAGAATTTTCAGCAAGGCTCAAAATGAGATTACATTGTCAAGAATATTCTGATTCAATTTTCAAAATGGAGGGAGGTCTCCAAGTTTTTCTGCTCACTGTGAAAACAGAGCAGTGCAAGTATTGTTATTAAGTAGCCCAGCAAAATCAGCCAATTAATTTGAGCCAAAGAAAATGTGATTTGCTGAGGAGTCTTCTTGGTTTTCCAAGAAATAATATTTTTGTAAACTTATATAGGCGATTCTGGAGTTTTCATTTTACTTTAGGAGTTGGACTTTAGGTTACAGTTGTGCAGACATAATGAGGGATTTCTCTCAGCCTTTCAATAAACACATTCACCAACTGGAAGCAATTGCTTCAGAAAACCACAGTGAAAACAGCGTCTGCTTTTACCAAGAGCTTTTTTTTCCATTACATTTGAAGGCCACTGAAACCATCTTATGGATAAAAGTGAAACTCTTCTCTGATCAGAAAATAATTCCAGCATTTTCCAGCTCTTAAAATATGAAAACATTTAATTGAATGCATCTTTGTGTGGACTGTGGTAAACCATTCAACTCTACACTCAGTTTTAATTGTTCAAATATATTTGACAAATTAATTACTAAAAAAATAGACTGCTTAGACTTTGGTTAAAAGAGCATTCACAATAGTGGCCTGCAAAAACTTGGATTTTGGCATAAAAGAGAGAGATGTCTGATTAAACACCTACATGTCAGCTCTGATGTTTATGTTTTTTCACATCCACCATAATCATCCTATTCTGCATTAGAATAATCCTTGCCACATTGAGCTTTAGAGCCCTGCTAACTGGCATTCTTTCATTGCTTGCAGTTTTTCTATGATCATTGCCAAACCCCCATGGGTCTTTGTATTCCAAGTGCTCAGAATAATTCTGACCAGAAATAATCCCTTAGATGATTCTCATATGCCATCCACCCCTAATGCAGAATGGTATAACATGAAATCTGCAGTTTCTCTCCACTGATCAGTTAAATTGTGTGCAAATTACCCTTTTTTCAAGCAGTAATGAAATAGTTTTCTGGAAGCTCTCTAATTCTCATTTTTCTTACTGTTTTTCATACTTTATCTATTTCATCTTTCTTTTAGGCAAGCTAAGGTGACAAAAGGCCTCAAGATGTTTTTCAGCTTTATGCAACTTTTTTTTCCTTTTGTGGGGCAGATGTTAATATTTCTTCAAGTTTTGAATTATTCTTTGTTTTCTCCAGCATTATCAAAGGTTAATTTCCAATCACCTTACATTTTTGTTAGAAATAATCTCCTTGTCTCTTTATGAAACTGGGACTGCTTAAGCACCTGCAGGGCTTTTGATTCTGGATACTATAGAACATCTGCACTTGCTCTTTATATTTTGACAAAATCATTAGAGTACAATTTCAAGTCCTAGACATGGGAATGTATGTATCTGGAATTTTACATCTCTCTCAAGATTTCTAAAGTCACTTTATCTCAGTCTTGACAATCCACTCTTTTCCATTGTTACCCTCAAACACCATATTCTTATTTTGGGGGGCAAACAAAATAAAGGCATGGGTGAAATTTCTATGAAAATGAAGTGTCAGTTTGTTGAAATAATTACAGAAAATGTAAATTTTTATTTCTTTTATTTTAAAGAAATTGTTTTGAAAGGCAACATGACTCCTTCCTGTTGACCTGCCTAGAAGGCTGTCCTAATGCTTGGCTTGAAGAATTGCAAGAGTCTTATCAAGTCTAGATCGTTAGAATCTTTCTGAGGAATTATAGCAAAATAGACATATGTGGTACAAAATTTGTCAAGTCTGCCTATGCTGGATCAGTCCATGATAAAGCAGAACACAGTGATCATTTACCAGATACTAGATTCTGAATGTCTCCACTTCTAAGTATTCTGGAAGTAAAAAATATTTTTTAAATTATATTTTTTTTATTTTTGAGGTGACAACTAAGTGACAACTTGTGGGAAGCAATAGTTTCAAGATGTCTTTTGGGCTAATAAGTTGTCAGTCTGTGAAAAGATTTTCTAAGTACTCTTATATATACAGTCCCTCTATCTGAAATAACAAACTTCCCCAGTGATGTTATTATTTTTAAGGTAGAATTCAGTGAACAAAATCTTTTTAAAGAAAACATGGCCATCTACATTTATGAAGCTTAATTACATTGAAAATCTTGCTTTTCCTTCCTTAGATGATGAAACAGCTCTTGTCTTAGAAAGAATTCTGAACATCCCTTCTGTTCATCTTCCGACGGTAGTTCCAGCAGTTTCTGTTATTACACCATCTCAGGGAAAAAAAGATAAGCTTGACAGAGGAAAATCAGGAAAAGCTTCTACCAAAGGAAGCCGTCGCAAATTAGCCCCTTCACCACCTGATAATGTGGCACAGAAAGAAGAACAAAAGGTGAGAGCAGAGACAATATCCAAACCAAAGAAACAAAACAAAAATTCAAAAGCATGAACTTCTGTAAAAGGAACATGTATTCTTCTCAGAGGGCTTTAAGCTGTGCCTTTACAAATTCCTAACAATTTGTGGTGCTCTTAAGGATATGTTTTATTCTTTCAGTTGTTCTCATATGTACATAGTGGCAGCTGTTAATGAACTTAGTCTTTATGGCTCCGTGATGTAAAGCAGTGAGTCTGCCATGACCCACATTCAATTTTGGCTTTACAGTTACAGCTGTTACACTGCAGGTGGTCAGGGGGCTGGAGCACCTTCCCTGCAAAGACAAACTGAAACCATTGGGGTTGTTCAGCCTGGAGAAGAAAATGCTGCAGGAAGACCTTAGAGCATGCCTTCCAGTACCTAAGTGAGGCTACAAGAGAGCTGGAGGGGGACTTTTTACCAGAGCTTGTGGTGACAGGACAAGGGGAAATGGTTTTAAACTGAAAGATTAAGATTAAATATTAGGGAGAAATTCTTTACCGTGAAAGTGATTGAGGCACTGGAACAGATGCCCCGAGAAGCTGTGGATGTCCCATCCTTGGAAGTGTTGAAGGCCAGGTTGGATGGGGCTTTGAGCACCCTGGTCTAGTGGATACTGTCCCTGTCCATGGAAGGGGTTGGATCTCAACAATCTTTAAGGTCCCTTCCAACCTGAACCATTCCATGATTATTAATATCTCAGTTAAAAGAACTGCTAAATTTTTAGTTTAACCAAGTAGAATTTCTTTGGGCTTTCCAAAACCCATATTCAAAAGTCTAACCAACCAGCAATTTAGTGAAGACAGTTTTGCAGTACCTTGCTCTGTAATTTGGTCTTTTAAGCTCATAACAAGCCAGGAACTAGCAATTTGAGGAAGTTACTTTAGCTTTTAACTGAAGCACTTCTATCATAGTACAGGTCTTTGGAAAGTATGAATCAATCTTTGGAAATCTTTTGGAAATCTTTTGAATTCTGAATTTCTCTTCTGAAGTAGTATTTAGTACCTTGTGGTTGAGGTAACACTGTGGCTGTTCTGTGTATATCCACAAAAAGGGCTCTTTACCTAATTTCATCATGGAAAGTGGTGTAGGGAGTTGCCAAACAGCACTCAGCATAACATACAGCAATTGTAGGGCACAAATGAACCCTATAGAAAAATAGCCCTATAATTAAAAATCTGTCAGGATGACTTCTAAACCAAAAGGTTTTTAGCTACTTGGTTTGGAATTACTTTGCATAGAGAGCATCCCTATTAGTGCATACAGCACCTGTCTGTTTGAGTCTGCAAGTATTTCGGAGAACAGGATTAGAATCCAAATCGGACTTGACAAATTCACGTGGATATGGTCTGTAAAGTAGGATGGAATTCAGTAGGAATAAGAGGTAGGTTCTACAATTACATATAAATAATCTGTATATATCTAGAGAATGGATAACAATTGTGTCAGTAACAGTTCTATAGAGAAAGGTCTGAGAGTTGTCATGAATCAGAAGCTATCCGTAAGTCAACAATGCCATCTTCCTGTGAGAAGGGCAAAGACCACTGAGATGTAAATGCAGAGGAGTATAGCCTGCTAAATATGTGAAGTAATTTTTCTTTTAGGGCAGGTAGAGTCTCAGTTGTAGTATTGTGTCCAGTTGTGGATACTGCACTGCGAGAAAAACATGAGCCAATCTGAAAATTTTAAGGAAAGCATGAAGAAAGATTACAGGTCTTGAAAACTTAACCAGTGGGAAAGATTTAAAATAATTAGTTTGGGTTTCTTTGATCTTGAGTTGAGAGACAGAATAGCCTTCTGTAAAGACCTAAAAATAACCATCATCTATTATGTGAGCTTGTATCATCAGAGATATTTAGAAGTAAACTGATTTTCTGCAGTAGTGATTCAGGTGAGTCTCTGGGAAAATGTCAGTAAGGCTAAGCAAGGTAAAGCCCTGGAACAGTTTACCAGGAAACCTCCAGCCCTGGAAATTTTTGGAATACCTTACATTAGAGTTTTTCGCTAATGGTGCAGTTATACTTGATTATTGTTTTTACCATTAGACAGGGAGCAGTAGATGACAACTGAGGGTTACTTCTGCCCTATTCTGTGACTTCTACCTCATGATGCTGTTACTACAATCTTAGAGTATTCAGAGTAGCCTTAATTGCCAGTAATACTATGTAAATTAACTGTAAAATATACAGCATCTTTTATGTTGAAAAACAGATGGCAAAACATCTGCCATTAACCCCCTGTATTTCTCCTCCTAAAAAGCAAGAATATGGAATAATAACAGGACAAGTTCTCTCTGTTGCCTATGTCTACAACCCAAAACTTTTTTCATCCTATGACTACTGGCGTAGTGTAGTCCATTGTTACATAGGTTTTTGAGGGGATGATTCTTCAAGGTGAATGAAAGATAACATAATCAAAGAAAATAACTAATATTTCCACTTCTGAATCCATAAACTCTGAAAATATTAAATATGAGTGGTAGACAGCGCTAAAAAAAAAAAAAAACTGTTAAAATGGAATCTATACACACTAAAACTGTACTTTCATTTTTTCTTTATTATTTTAAAATGTGGACTAGAACCCAATTAATTTTTCATTCTGTAGGTAGAAATGCAAGAAGTTCCCCAAGCACAAGAGGTGTCAGATGCTCCTGCTTTTCCGAGTTTGAATGTCTCCTATCCCAACGGACTTGTACTAACGTTCCTCAGTGAAAGGTTTCAAGGTTAGTTTTCTGAGACACTGCAAAGTAAGGAATTTCAGAGAAGCTAAGACTACAGAAGAAAATTATTTCTTCATTGATGGGTTTAGATGTAACTCTAATGTTTTCAACATGTCAGAATGCTAAGTCTGTCATAATGTCTATTTCATAGTATTTGCAACATGAATAATATGATTTTATTCAAACAAATATGAAATCTAGAATCACAAGTTGTTGAACATAAAAGATTGAGGGAAAGGAAGTAGCAACCCTAAAAAGCCCTTGAGAGTCATGTTGGATAATCATTTGAATATGCACATAGATTGGAATACTAAAGAAAAACAAGCAAATTCAATAAATAAATACATATATATAGAGGAATCTTGAGGGATAGCAGGAAGATGGTTACATTACCCATGTCTGCACTTCCTTTGAAAGCATATGTACTTAAACCCCCAAGACAAAATGTTAATAATTTGAAAGATTCAGGGAAGAATCGCTAGAATGATTAAAGCATCAGAAGATGTATCTTACAAAGAGCTCATTTCACCAGAGACTTCCATTTAAGTACCAAAGAAAAGGTCAAAGGAGTGACTAGTGCCAGCCTGGAAGTACAAGAAAACAGAATTTTGGTGATAGCTGGTAAACACAGGTATACAAAATTATTACAATTTTCAGGGGCTTGAAACTGAAAACTAGGACTTTGTACTAGGTTTAAGTTGTACTTATTTGGTAAAAATGTTACACTCATAAATGGTAAGGATGATTAACAAAACTAACCAAGGCTTGATGGAGTCTCTGCTGCTGGTTTTACAATTGGGGTTTTTTTGTTGCTTTTCTAAAAGATGCAATCAGTTTCAAACAGGAATTATTTCACAGAAGTCCATTGGTATATGCCATCAAGTACATAGAGAGAAAACACCCAGAATAAGCCTTTCTGCCCTTATCATTGGATTTCCTTTAGAAGACTGATAGGATATTTGGATGCTTTAAAGCTTCTGTGCCTGACAAATATTCTGCAATAATTATTTTCTGCAGTGTTTTTGAAAATTACTGTTAGATTCATCTTTGCATGTTCTAAACTGTAGTAAATCTTGGGGTTTTTTAGTCACACTGTTAGATTTTGAATCAGAGAAATGTGAATTTTGTTGTCATCTAGTTCATTCTAAAAACAGCCATGTACAGATGTCATTTAATACCTATGTACAACAAATCTGTACAGCTCAGTAAATGTGCTCTGATTAATCTGGTATGGAGAGTGTTCTCAAACATACATAGTTTGGCAGGAAGCATAAGTTGAAATGCTGAGTAGTTGAGGTGAACAGAGCAATTACAGACACTTACATGGAGTCTCTCAATAAAATTACCATAATTATACCCCTTAGCATACTCAAAACATTGCCATCATTTAATCTAAGAAATGTACTTGCTCAAGCAGACAGAATATATTACTTGGTTTCTCTACAAATTCAAACTTGGTGAAACTCAGTTGGGGTTTTGTTTTCACCTTTATGGGCAGTTAGGGAATTCCTCTCACATGATGTTAGTCTTCCAAAAGTTTAGCATCCATAAGAAATCCATCTTCACATTCCCCTTGTTTTCATTTGGAAAGACAGCCACCTTCACAAGAGGATGCAGAGTTTCTGAGTAGGTGACTGTTTTGAACTTTGCTCTGAAATCAGGGTCTGTCTTTTACTCTGTGGATTACAAATTCAGCCAAGGAGGGTTAGTCTCACCTAGAGTTGCACATCTGTCGACATCGTGGTACTGGGTGTGTAGCACTGTTTGAATGTGTGCTATGCAGTACTAAGTAATTCAAAGTTTGCTTTCAGATTTGAAAGGTGAATCCACTGCCACTGAAGCAAAGAAAGAGACAGTAGAGGAAAGTAAAGGCAAAGCAGATGAGGAAGAGAAGAAAGAGGTTATGCCAAGTGGAGAGGAGGAACATCAGGTTACAGAAGGTGAAATCAAGCAGGAAGACACCCAAAGTGAACAGGCTAAGCAGCCTCCTCTGGAAATTATGGTTAGACAGAGTTATCCCCAAAAGGTAAAGGACTCTCATCTTTATTCACCTCCAGCGAGGCAAAAAGAACAAGAGGTGTCAAGAGTCATCACTAGTCGAGGAACTGTCATAAAGCACCTGATGGATGGATCTACCCAGGTATGTTTGGTAGAATTCATTGCAGGCAGTACAATTTAGTACAGTTCATTGTAATGGAAGGTAATTACCCTTAAACTTGTTTTTGTCTGCTGAGATTGAGAAGTGTCCAGTTTGTAGATGATGAAGTTAAGTAATACTGAATTATGCAGCCATGTTAAGACTAAAGTACTCTTGGCTTTGTTCAGAGTCAGAACTTAGCAAAATTTAAGTATGAAAATTTCAGGCACTAAGAGGTTTTAGGCAACGTTATTAGGAAATAGCTGAATATGGTTCAGAGAAGTGCATTCCTAAACTTAAACTTCTGAAGTGTGGATTAGTTCAGCTTTGAGTATTTTTGGCAATATGAAAGCATTCATATATTTTTTTCAGTTTAAACACTCATATGGGATCCAGAAAAGACATGAGCTCCTGTAGACACATTTAAATACCCTAAATTTTCAGGGGAAAAGTCTGTATATTCCTAAGTATCTGTTTTGTTTACACATATTTTTGTTGTGTAGAATTTTGTTAGTTTAGGTGCTATAAGCTATCTTTGCAAATTTTATAATCAATCCACAAGCAACTTTTTTTTTTTAACTCTAAGACTCTACATGTAGTTAGCAAACAGATGAAAGAGGTATCATCTAATTTGACTCAGAATCTGTCAAAATAATTCCTTATTTCCTGAATTTCTTTTTCCTGTCTAAGGAGACCACAATGCCTAGTGTAAGTTCTTTACATTTATTCATCACACTAGATGTTAAAGCATTTTGCCAGGATTCCTGAGAAATATATCCATTTCAGAAATAGCTGCTGTATGTCTATATATTCACAACATACTATTTCCTGAGAGAAAAAATGTAGATCTTATGTGCCTAAAATGATTTTGCAGTAGTCTTTGCTTAAACAGATTATGAGTGCGTCCTTCATTGTATTAACTTAATGTCTATGAGTCATCAGAAATTTATTGCATATGATAAGCATTCAAAAAAGAAAAAATAAATTATTCCTTATAGTAACAATTTCTAGAATTGTTTCTATATGTTGTCCATTTTTTTCTACATTTTACTGTATTTATAAATTAATTTAGGGATGGTTGGAGTAATTCTAGAGTTTATCTAGACACGCAGAGAACATGCATATCAAGAGATGAGCGTAATGGATCTCAGAAACCAGACATAATTTGATGAGTAACCAAAACTTCTTTTTGTTGACTATCATAATGGCCAAAAAAGTTCACAGCACTCCTAGACATGTGTAATATTTCAGTACAGGTCAATATGTCAATACATATTATGCATTATCACTGCTACCAAAAAAAAGTGATTAACCTATGACCATTTAGTCGAAGAATAATCTTTACTGTTTATTTTTATAATGCCTTTTTGTTATTAGAAGAGTCCCCATTAATTAGATCCACAGACTGCAGCAAATAGCACTCCTTCTGGCAGTGACAAATGGGATTAAATTTAACAAAACCAACTCCTGGATTCTACAGAGTGGGACAAAGTAATGCCAGGCACGTGTACAAACTGGGAGAGGAATCTGCAGAGCGCCCTGCAGGGAGGGCCCTGGGGGTGCTGGGGGCAGCAGCAGCTCAGTGAGAGTCAGCAGGGCACAGCCCAGAGGGCAGGAACCGTGTCCTGGGGGCATCAAACACAGAGCACAGCCGGGCAGAGGGGGATCATCCATCACCCCCTGTGCTCAGCGCTGCTGCGGCCTCACCGCAGTGCTGGGGGCAGCTCTGGGCACTGCCATTCCAGAGGGATGGGAAGGTCCTGCAGTGAGTCCAGAGTACAGCAAAGCTGCTGAAAGGGCTGGAAGGTGTGTCCTGAGAGGAGTGGCTGAGGGGTCTGGGCTTGTCTGCTTTGGAGAGCCAGGTGCTGAGTGTCAACCTCCTGCTCTCTGCGGCTCCCTGACAGGGGAAGTGCAGAGGGAGGTGCTGATCCCTTCTCGCTGGAATCCACTGACACGATACATGGAAATGGCTCAAAGGAGCACTGTGGGAGGTTCAGGCTGGACATTAGGAAGCATTTCTTTACAAGAATAGTCAGACACTGGAACAGGCTTGCTGGAAAGGTGGTTGATGCCCCAGGGTTGTCAGTGTTTAAGAGACATTTGATCAATGCCATTGACAAGATGCTTTAACTTGGTCAGCCCTGAAGTGGTCAGGTAGTTGGACGAGGTGATCATTGTAGGTCCCTTCCAACTGAAATAGTCTGTTCTATTAATTCTCTTCAAGATAGCTTCTTTATTTCTTGTATTCATTCTGAGTGGTTTCACTTTCTTCTTCTTCATCACCTACGGTATTCTAGTGACTATCATGTTTGTGACACATTCTTTAAGACTTGCTTGTGGTGTTTGAATTTATTTTAACCTCAAGTATGTCCTTGATTTCTGTAGATTCTGTTTGCTGATGGCACGGTGATTAATAGCCCTGATTCTGGTCCTGTCCTACCCCCACCTGCAGATGAAATACGGATGAAAAGTCCCTTACCAGAATCAGACCATTTATCTGAGAATAGCACAAAGAAAGGTAATATTTCTTGTGTTTTGGACAGGTATAAAGTTAGTAGGGCTGATGATACTTAATAAAGAGCATATATCTTTAGTCTGAAAATTCTGACAATGTGAAAATGCAATTCTGTCTGTACTCAGCTGCTGCACACTGCTATGTTACCTTCATAGCAAATCATCTCTCTCCTACTCCAAATTTATTTTTCTTCTAACATGGTAGGACTCTAATAAGTAAAAGGTTGTGTAAGAACTTCATTGGTAGCAGAGTGAACACAACGTCTTTTAAAATAAATCCTTGTAACTACAGTAGTGTTAAGTCCTTACTTTTTTCTTACAGTTTTTAGTCTTTGTATTAAGAAATGTTTCTCTCACAGAGGATAAATTTTTCTTTCTCACTCCATGTATTCCAAGGAACCTACTATTGGTCATTATCAATTGGTTGTATGGACATATGCTTGGTGGTAATATAGCCATTCTTATTGTATTTTGACTGAGAAAGAAGGAAATAATGTTTACTTCATACCTCAGAGTGTAGTCCAAGATCACTGTCAGTATTACTTAGTACACAGAATAATTCTGACCTGTCGTATTAACATAAAATTTATTTGACATGGGTGAATAAAAATTGCTGCCAAAGAGAAAGGTGTCTCAATAAAAGACTTTTTGAGTCAAGTCCAGTCCTTTTTCTTAGGATATTCCTTTAGATACCTGCAAAGAAGAACAACTCTGACAAACCGTTTTCTAATATGAACACTCAGTATCTCTGACTAGTGTATGTCCTTTATTTCTTGTTCTTTATTTATGATCACTTTTTCACCTTCTCCCCTGCTTATTCTTGACAAATTTCTAGTAAAGAGTTTCATCTCTTTTTGGCCTCAGGGGTGCTTTTTTGCTAGATAATTGCTCTAAGTCTTTCTGCCTGCTCTCTGGACTACACTCTTGTCTTTTGCATACACTTTGTCTATTTTTCCTGAATACGGGAGACTAGAGTTCTCTAGTTCTACTACGGGTTCTAGAGTTCTCTAGAACATTCCTAGTAAGATCTCTCCAGTTGCCTTTCATAATGAGATCCTTTTCTTCTGATGCACCATAGGATTGATGGCATTAGCATGCTATTTACTTTTTCTGTAAGGAAGTACATTAGATAAGCCTAGTTCAAGATCATGTCTTTGAGTAGCAGGAGTTGTAATTTTCTTCTAGCCTGTTAAATAGTTCATTTTGCAATTCTGTCAAAAGCAATGTTCACAAACTGAACTTTACTGGTTTTGTTTTTTGCCTTAGAGAACATCAAGTCTGATACAGAAATTTTTGTTTCTGCAGGAAAAGGCAGTGACAAGACATCACTACCGTCTCAGAAGTCTGATGAGTTTGAAAAGCCCATTTCTATACAACCTAAGGCAGGAACCTGGATAACAACAACTCCATTAGGCATTCTAGTGGGCACAGAGGGTGCCACAAGAATGGATCTGAAGCCTCTCTTAATGTATCAGGCCACGAACCCAGCTGATGGAATGGTATTAACTGCTTTGGTGTTACTGTAGCACTGTCTATAAGATAAGAGACAGGGCTAGCAATCATAAGTTGTAGGATTTATTCTTTTAAAACATCCTACCGGTTGTGTTACTGCACTGTTAGAAATGCAGTAGTTTTAGATTTTGAAGAAAATGTGGTTCCTCTGTCTCTCAAGTAGATGACAATGTGGTAGGCAACCTTCTTTATAGCTTCAGTCCTGATCCCTTGTATTGTTGTTGCTGCTGTCAAAAGTATCACAGGGCCACTGTAAATGAGTAGTCCTTCTTTCTTTCAGATTATGACTGTACGAGAAGATGAAGTGATAATTGTTGAAAAGCCAGATGGTAACAAAGTAGTAGAACATGCTGATGGTACCAGGATCACATCTTTTTATGAAAAATGTGAAGACCTTTCTGTACCAGAGAGTAGTGTGGAAGCAGGTAATATCTAAAGGGGAGCACTTACTTTTCTTGCACTTAATATTTTATGAAGCAGAAAATTGTCCAAATATATACTAAAGGTGGCTTATACCACTAGCCTAGATAATAGATCCACTAGTGCAGTCTAGGCTTAGTTTGTTTGCTTTCTTTCAGCAGTATATTCAGTGCAAAAATTATACTGTTGCAAGTAATTTAATCTCCTTCTTTCGTACCTATATGGTCCTCCTTCCCCATGAGACCACAGTGCCAGGGTTTTAGTGTGTTCATTGCCCTCTCTCCCCTGCCCTAACAATAACAAGGAACCTTTGAGTTTTAACTGAAGTGGTATGAAAGGACCAATCCTTACATTCCCCAGTGAAGCCATGGACTCACCAGCCTTGGAGATACTAAATATCTGAATATGGCTGTGGAAAATGGCCTGCCAAGAATAGTGAAACTTGTATTTGCCTGAAATAAGTCGGGCTAAAGATCATCTGTGACTCTTCTGGCTGGTGGTGTATTCTGTATGACTGCTTCATTTGCAAGACAAGTCCTGTCCTCCTTAACTAAAATGAAGGGGACATTTACTGTGTGGGCATCTGGACTGTTCAAACACAGTGGAGGGAAAGACCATTATTGATTTAGCAGAAAATGTTCAGGGACATCTCCCTGTGGGATTTCAAAAGTCAAAATCTCTTGAACTGACCTATCTCTTAAATAGAAAGGCAGTAACCAGATTAACATGCCTGTTATCATTTGTTTTCCAAGATTTGTGTTGCTGAATAGGAATTTCTTCACATTTTAGAGTTTGTATTACAGACACAAAGAATTTCAGTGATCCAACTTGTATATTGCAAATATGAAGATCATTATGGTTAGTACCATACTTGGTACATTAGAGTGTACTTTCCTGGCCAGCTACAGATGGTTACAGATATTTTTTACTGTTGAGTTTTCCTATATTGAATTCAAAGTCCAGTGCATATTATTTACATAACATAAAAATATGTGATAAAGGATGCTATGAAGTTTATGAAGGTCTTGCACTGAAAAGATAAAGATCCAGCACTATGAGAGAAAAAGCAAATTGAATCCTAAGACATTTCCATGATTCTTGTGCTCCTGTCTCATTGTTCTGCATTAACTCTTAGATGAACCCTCAGAAGCTATCGCAAAAAAGTGCAAAGGTACACGAGTAGAGCATCCTGAGTTTGCTACTGTTATAGCAAATTGGGAGGATGGTACCTGTTGTACTGTCTTTGGAGATGGGACATCTATTGTAGCAAAGCCACAGGGAACATATCAGGTGGGAATTATTTTTAGTTTGTGACAGTGATGTTTAATCTTTGTGTTCCAAGTTCCCTGCCATTAGCAGCTCTCATCTTCATTACCTCCCTTCTCTGTAGTCTTCACTAATCCCTATTACTCTATCTCTTTCATACTCTGCCAATGTTTAGATACTTACTCACAAATGTACAGTGTATTTAAATCACAGTCTCAAATTTCCTGAAGTTAAATATCACAGAGACTCAGATCAGCCTACCTCTAGGACCTCATATTCCTTCTTTCTCCCCTTTGATTCCTCTAAAGTGGATGATTCAATATTGAATGTCTGAAAGCTGTCCTCTTGATTTGTATCTGTTCTTCATTTTCACAGTATCTTTAAATTAGAATTTTCCCCTTTGAGGATTGAACCTCTTCCCTTTTTGCTGTCATAGGTTTTACCCAGCAAGGGAGGCTTTCTTTTCTTTGATGAAGATTGCTCAGCAGTTTACAGCCATGAAGTTTATGATTTCTGCAGCAAGGAAGAAGAGAAACAAGCAGGGAAATACATTATGAAACACACTTCCAGCACTATTTGTGAGATGATGGATCCTGAAGGAAATACTTTCAAGGTAAAATACATGGAAGAAAACAAGTTTCTACATTCTATTATAAACTTCTCTCAAAGTCAAATTGTAACCTTGTAATATTTAAAGTAGCCAGAATCAGGTTTCTGATATCTTCTTGACTATGTGATGGATATTATTTTTTTATATTTATCCCTCTTTAGAGAGACTGAAACAAAACACATGGTGTACAATTTAGCTCACCTTTAATTAGCATGATTTGTACTATAGCAAATAATCAGCTCTGCAAGTGAGGATTAAAAACTAGGTATGTCAGATTCAGTTAATGGACTGTGCTTTGAATCACCCTTATTTAAATTGCATCTTGAAAAAGGCATTAGTATTCCTTTTTAGGTCATTGTTAGTTATCTTGTTTGAATATGTTAATGTTACCTTAGTTCATAAGCACATAGTGTTTTCAAGAAGGAAAATACTGTAGAAGCTCTCTCCGTAGGTATACATCAATGTCTGTCTTGAGTATTACAGTTACCTGTCTTGACCAGTGAGTGAGTATTTTTGTGTAACAGTCCTTGGGAATTTATTAAATACCAGCATGTGATATTAGTATTTATGATACAGCATGTCTTTTGAGAAATGTTGTTGGGGTTTTACTGTCTTTTCAGTTTTCCTCTTTATTTCTTTTTCCAATTGCTCATTGTGAAATGTGTTTTTCTGTCTCTTTCACTGGACTAGGCTATGTTAAAGTTCTCCAGCAAGTCACTGTTTTAAAAGGATCTTTTAATTCAAGTAATTTCACATAATTTCTGCTATAGGTCCTGGCTGATGGCAGCACAGATGTGTGCATTCCCAGCAGTGGCTCTGATGACAAGGAGGACAGGAGCTCAGCAGCAGATGATGTTAACAAACCTATCACTGATAATGAGCATGTCCCCAGGTAAAATGCATTGCATTCATAGGTTAACACTTTCTTTTCTTCGTAGTATTTTACAGGGCTCATGGATTCATGCTGCCTTTGTTCAGTACTCTGCATTTGCACATTTGATGCCATCATGCTGGAGTTCTGCTCTCTTGATAGAGCCCCATGTGTGTGTTTGGCTGTGCAGGTTTTTCATCATCTCTGAGGATGGTTCTGGAACGGAGCTCCTGCGAACAAAGGATGTACGCGAGTATATGGCTGAGGCCTGCAGTGATCCTGCCACTGCAGTCTTGCAGGATCCTGTACAAGAACAGCCAGGTAGAAAATGTTTCTTCTCTGACAGACTACTAATAGAAAGAATTGAAAAGTTTCAAAACTCTTATTTGGGCAGGAAATGTTTTTACCCTTGTAAATAAGGATCCACACCTTCTAGGAGTGGAAGAAATGAGTTTGGGGGAAAACTCTGAGAAACAGAGAATTAACTGAAGGACACTGTTAAGGGATAAGTGAACTAACAAATGGCATATCTTTATCCACTCTCAGTCACACAAATAAAAGCAATTGCCAACTAAATATATTCTTTGTGTTTATAATTTAAAAAACTTGAATGTATCACAGTCTCCATTAATGATGTAGCAATGAGGAGAGTGATGCCCTGTTGTTGACCTTCAGGCTATCTTTTGGAAAGGATACATATTAAAAAGCTGAAAAAATGTGACTGGAATAGCCAATACTACATGGTAATAACCACATCGTAGTAGCAATGCAAGAAATTATGTCCTGGAATTGTTGCTTGTTGAAAAGGTAATTGGATCTGCTGTGTTTCTACAAAAGACACTGCAGCAACAGGTAGTTGCTAACAAAAAAAAAAATCTTTAAAAAGAGGAAAGTATGGTTCCCCTGAATATGAGGGGATGATGACAGAAATTTGCTTCAAGCCATAATGTCCTAAGACAAATTTCTCATAGATTTATGTCATAAGCATATGACATAAAACAGGTTTCCCACTTACTACTCTTATAAAGCGTGGCACATTTTTAAATGTACTTTTATTCACACAAATGACTGGTTCCCCATTGCAGAAACCAAATGAAGCCATTCTGCCATGGGAAAAAAGAAAAAAGAAGGGACATGGAGGGAGCCAGAAAAATGCAGAAGGTGAAAAGATCAGAAAGATGGAGAGCATACATACCCAGTCAAAATCCCAGTAAAAAAAAATTTACTTACAGCCAGCAATCATTTGTAATAGTAGCACATCTGACTTCCTGCTCCACCTTTCACAGTACTGGGTCTATTTGCCTTTACAGCAAAGTTTCACAATTTTGTATCATTATGACAAAGTACCTCAGTGGTGATACCCATTTTGAAGGTCGCCTGTGGGATAGATCATAGTAGATTAAGTAATTTTTGGGTTGGGCTGGAAAAACTATTTTGAAGAACATCAAAATTTATGCAAACAATACAAATAAATAATCTCTAATGGAATCCATCCAGTGATCAGGGCATGAAGTATAATGTACAATGAAGAATTATGCATGTTCTGAATATGTTGTACTACTTCTGAGATTAGTATTCAGTACACATGGGTCAATGCTGTGCTCTTCCTTGTTTGGGCTACTCCCCACACTATACAACTGAGCTGTTAACCAAGAATCAAAGCAAGTAGCATAAGCAAGTTATTGTTACAAATGGGCTGAGTAATCTGAACTTGTACCACTATTCTATAATCAACGCAGTGATCTGATATTATCTGTAGCCATGGATGCAAGGACTTTTATCTGTTAGTAATAAGGTGTTTTTAGATAGGTAGTTTTTTTCTGTAAGTCTGAGACACTTTTTTGTTTTTTAATTTGAACTGGTTCTTAGCAAAATTTGTCTTTTAACCAGGTGTTTTAAGTATTACTGTCCTTCGGCCTATGGCTGAATCATCCCCCTGGGTAATGAAGAAAGAACCAGAGAGTATTGTTCCTCCATATCTACAGACAGAGACTCAGAAAGAATCTTCTCCTCCTGAGGTATAATTGTTTCAAAACTGTATTTTCATGTTAAAGCAATAGATGTTTGTCTCTGTGGGGAAATGAAGCTCTAAACAGTGAGAATGTTAAACTCAGTTTATTAAGCAGACAGAGCAAATGGTAGGCTGTGTCAGGAAATGTATGGTCCCATTTTTTTACACTTAGTGAGGGGATAAAGCAATTTTAAGGGGAGTTTGTCTTACCAAATGAAGATGTTTTAGTGTAGATTAATTGTTCCCAGGAATCTACTGGCTTTATTGTCTAGGTCTATGACACGCCTTTCAACTGAGACATATTGCCAATAGGTGCATTTTTGGGTTTTGCTCTTTTTGTTTGCTCCTCTCTGTTCAGAGGGAGGTCAAAGGTCCCCTGGTGAGAAGGTATGCCTGGAGGGGTCTCAGCATCGGAGAAGCTCGTGTGTCCTTACCAGCCCCTGTGCGAAAATGTCCCAAAAAACTGCAGATCCGCCAGCTATTCCAGTATAAGCCACTCTGTGAGGAACTAAGGGAAAAACTGCATCTTTCCCTCAAGGTAGTTCAACCACTTTATTCATTCTTCCAGTAAGCAAAAGAGAACAAACAAGTAGATGAATTGGGTGTGATAAATGTGAAGTATATACCTGAGAAAAATCTACTATGCTTAAAGAACAATTATTTCATACATAGACAGGTACTGTGTTTTCCTGAAAAAGTTCAATTGTTTCATTTAACTCTTATGCAACCTAGTTTTCCAAGCAAATACATGAGATCCAATCCAGCATGCATGACAGACACTACTCTAACATATAATTTCCTTGCTGTCAATATTGATATCTCTTACTTCACTTTTATTTTGCTTAAGGTTTGTTTTCCTTCAAAAAGCCTTAAGAATTTAAATCTATGAAGCTGAACAAGAATTTCTAGCTCACCATAATTCTGCAAGTAACTTGGTCACTGAGACACACTCTGGTCTTGGTTTCTGTATTTTTTTCATAAATCAATGTAGAACATTTCCAGGTTTCAGTCTGAGTTTGTTACTCTATCCATGTCTAGGAAATAGCTTTGTAACCTTCTGACAAGGTTTGTGGTCATCCATCATTAGTGACTTGCTCATAGCAGGGTGCAAGCTAGACCTCCTGTGCCAGTGTTCTGAGATGGTGTCCAAAGGTGAGCAGGTTTGCCCTTCTCAGTGTTGGTGTAAAACATTCCTTTATTTAATTCACGTTGTGAAGATGCTCTTAGAAGAGATTTTAGAGTCAAAACCCCATTATTATTTAGGAATTAGAGAATAACAAAATATATGTGTCCTGTAATTTATTCATTTAAACTATTTTGATAATGGCATTGCAGACTGAATTTGTAAGTTAAGAGCATATGACATGTGTGAAGGTAGTAATATATTGTAGCCATTTATATAATTTTTTTTTTACCCACATTACATTTCAAAGAAAACATGCTTGCAATAGAAAAACACTGACAGCTGGCCAGCCCAGACATGTTTGGGATATTCAAGTCTATCAGAATGAAATGTTACCAGTTTTTCAGTCTATAAATATATTAAAATTATTCTTTAATTTGCATACTGATCTTTCAAAGGCAAACAGTATAAAGAAAAGTTCCACACCAAAATGGCAAGGGAAGTCTATTCGTCACCCAGATATATTGTTGATTTTTAGAGAAAGTTGAATGCTGTTTATTACACTGAGAAGGAAGAACTGCAATTACTAGCACTGAAAAACAAGTTGCAACAATTGCATAAATGTGCAATGAAAATACTCTCATTGCTCATAAATCAATATTTAATTAATTCCTTTTTTTCCCAGAATGAAGTGTCTTAAATCATTAGCCTCACCTTCACTTTGTCAGAGCAAAATCAAGATCTAAGGAAAATATTCTTCCTTTCTCCATCTCCTATAAGATTAAAGAGATATAAACAAGTGAAAAAGAACTGGTGTGGGAAACATTTGTTTCTACAAACCTGTCTGTTAGTAAAGTTCTGTACTGCATGTAGCTTTCTGGCAGAGTGGTGTGTTTAAAACCCTTTTTCCTATCCAACTGATTTAAAGAGATATGGGAAATGTGCTTCTTGTCTGTAGCAGCTGGAATGATTGTGTCAATGTAAATATCTATTTTAAGCCTACATCTGCATCTTTATTCTTCCTTTTCATTGTTCCACCAGGAATATATAGAGAACATCTTAAAGCAGGAAAATGAGCTGGAAGAGATTAATGTGAAAGAACCAAGAACAGAAGAGGAAAAGGAGAATGCTGCAAGTCTCCTTGAACAGGTTACAGTGAGAAAATCAAATTTTTTAAGCATTTCTTTCAACAAAACCCTTGTATTGCATTGGAAGTGTGTGACTTGAAGCACATTATCCATTCATAAACCAGCAAATGTCAGAGCAGCACAGATCCAGTTCTGGTGTAGATTAATGGTAAAGCAGAGCCACAGTCAGCCTTCAGCTGGTCTGAATTCAGCTGGGCACTGCTGCCATTTGGGGAAGCAATGCTCAAAACAGTTCAAGAGTTCTACTGAATGATATGTTCCCAAACACACAGACCAAAATTACTTTCCAGTAATTTACTTTTTTTAATATCCCCCAACATCAGGGTGAAAATGTTTCCAGTCTGTTGTCATTGCACATGGGAGACTTCTATTTCAACCACAGCCACCTCCATAGTAAGAATTTAAACCCTGCTTTTGGGAAAATACAAAAACAGTCTGGAGGAATATTGTTATTACTGCTGAGCAGCATTTTGTTTTTTTAAATATAATCTGTGAATTTTCATGGATAATTAGAGCACAAAAAGAAAAAGGAGAGGAAAAGGTAATGGGAAAGGTGGGTAAATAGAAGAGGATCACAGCTTTTCTGGAAAAAGGGACAGCGAAATGATCTGTCAGTAATTCCATCTGCATCTATCCTCTAGGCAGACATTTATTTACTGCAATGAGGCCCAGGTGCTGAACCTCACATGCTGCTCAGATCCAGTGAACTTGTCTAGTGACTAATTATTGTTGATTGTCCTGGCTACCTTCAGCACCTTCATTTCCAGTTACAGATTTCACATTCACAAACTCTTTTGTTTGCAGCAGTCTCAGTGAGCACCTGCTGTGATCCAGGAATCAGTGTCACATTGCTCCCAAGTCTCCAATAGCTCTGTTACAACCCAGACTGCCTGGTCAGGAGCTCTGCTTTCCAGTTAACTGCTTCAGAGACAGCACGAGAATAAAGGAAACATTTTAGAGCCTCTTAACCCTCATTCACTTTACTGTAAGCCAGCCACATGAGATCTCCTCAGTAACAAAGCCTGCAAATTCCTGAACACATTTCCCATTTGACTTGTTGGGAGTCTAAGTTTAATACAATATAAGTATATCTTTTTCAGATTTTTTTGCCAAAGGATTTCAATTTGATTAGGAATTAGCTTAGTTGACCTAATAAAAAGTAACCAAATTAAAAAGCTATCTATGCAGTGGGTCATCAAGAAGGAGTCAAATGCCTGTTTAGAACAGGGAAATTGTACTTCATATCGTTTTTTCCCAGCATATGTTTTCTGACACACTGAAATACCTGACAATGTGACTGCAAGAATGGGGATAACAAGATAGCATTATTGTTTATAATATAAATCCTCTGAATAAGATGTTGTTGTGAATTTTATTTCTCATGTAGTCACAGTTATTCCTTCTTCATTGCAGTCCTTCCCTGACTGGAAGAAGTCAACTGAAAAGCTCAGTGATAAAGGTAATAAAAATTTGAACACCTGTACTTTTAAAATTAAAAATATATAATATTTTTAATTAAAAAATATCATAATAAATTTGAAAGTATTGTACTATTATTTTTAAAGAGGCAATATAAAGGTGAATTCATCTATGTACTATGCACATGCTTAGTGTAACTCTCAAAGGTGATTAGGACCTCTTAGCATCAATGATCCTGTACATCTGAAAAATAATTCCTGGTTTTAGGCATGTGTATTTGACATTTTCATGTAGTGAGTTTCCTTAGCTGTAAGAACTATGACAATACTTGGCTATTTTTATGCAAGTAACAACTTTTCAGACAAGTTTTTCAAATCAACTAAGTAAATCCTAGTTATTTATTACACTTCAAAATCTAATCTCAAACCATCACTTCACATTTGTACATCAAGATGTACAAATAAAAGTTATCTCTTATAAAAACCCATAACCCTTTTCTGTAGAAAAATTCATTACATTCTATCCCCTTGTGATGCTCATCTTTAAAGTGTTATTTTCCTTGTCAAGAATATTTCTACTTGTCAAAAACGTCATACTGTGCAAAATAAACAGAAACTGCTGCAACAAATGCTTGCTGAACAGCTTCCTCTTAAGTGGAGCTGCAATTTTAATCTAGTGCTAATGAAGAAGATAGTGGGAAAGAAAAGCTCTTTGAAACAGGTAAAAATAGAAAAAGCTGAAAAATAAAGTCATGTTTTATGGTGAAAAAGCTGACCAAAAAAACCCCCACATTTTGAAGTTTGAACTCATGTAATTCCCAGAACACTAAGAGATATTGTCATAGTCTAAGAGGATCATATCT
The DNA here is from genome assembly GCF_028018845.1 of Melospiza georgiana. Taxonomy (NCBI): domain Eukaryota; kingdom Metazoa; phylum Chordata; class Aves; order Passeriformes; family Passerellidae; genus Melospiza; species Melospiza georgiana. The sequence continues at coordinate 81,724,989 of NC_080431.1, forward strand.
CTCAAATACTCACATCTCCTAAATTTCGCCACAGAAAATTGTTTTTAGACAAGGAAATTTCTTTGGACCCATGATTTAGCTTCAAGGTATAAAGAAAACAACACACTTTATAAAATATGTCAGAGGACTGGGCAACTCTTTAATAAAGCCCCAGAGCTGGTCACAATATTAAATGTGGAAAGGCTGGCATTTCTCCATTATATATATTGAACTAGCAGTTCCTTCCATGAGAATGTTGATTATGGCTGCTTCACAGCCTCAATTAAGCACAAGCAAGCTTAAGCAAGCTAAATGTAATAAGGGTCCCTGAAAGCCCACATTATTTTCTTCAGCTGTAGATAAAGACCTCAGAGCACCCCAGTTAGAGAGTGGCTGAATGTCAGCAACTTTTCCTATTCACAGGTATTTGTATCTTGAAAGGACGTAAAAATATGTCAGGAAATACAGGGTGGGAGTGTGAACCTAATCTGCTTCTTCTCCTTTCAAAATTGAATTCAATTTCTTATCTGTTAATGCTCTGATCTTGATTTTGGAATGAAGTTCTTTCTGCCTTTTCCCTCACAGTAACAAAGATTCTGTTAGGTTTCCATAACGTGGCAGAAAGATGCATTTAAAAATATCCTTTGATTTTTTTTTCATAACCCTGTGCAGCAGAGCAAGCCCATTCATCAATGCCCTTCCCCTTGCAGCCCGTGTGAGCCAGCTGTATGAGCAGGCAGTGGCTCCTCCTGCCCTGGATCACACAAGGAAGGCAAGCGTTGCACAGAGACAGGAACAGCAGGACAGGTAGGACAGAGCAGCAAGCACTGGCGCAAATGGAAACGACACAAAGGGTGAAGCCAAGCACACAGTGCTTTACTGACTGTCATTAAGGGCTGGAATCTAGATCCCTAGATACATATGGCAACGTTTTACTGTCTTGCCCTGTGATTATTTTGTCCCTCTATGGCTCTCTTTCCATATCTGAAAGATAATTCAAAGTTTGTTGGAAAAGGACTTTGCATATTTCTTGGATTGAATGATCTAATAAAAATGCAGATATAAGCGAACACTTTTGTGCAGACCATATGAGTCTGAGTCAGAAGCCACCTGAAGTGTTTACATAACATACTCTCACAAAAAGCATTTTCTTTCCAGGGTTATCTTGTAAATTTTTTTGTATTTATAGAAGACTACTAGTTTTCTCATTGCCACTACTCTCTCTTTTTTTCTTCTGGGTGATTCAGTCTGGATGGAGTTTTTTTTTCCAAGTGGAAAAGCAAACTGGAAGAGACCAGGTAATAATATTAGTAGGATCAAGTTATTTTATGAGTCATCTTAATCTGCTTTGGTAAAGAATGTTACTGATTTCACCAGGTCTTGGGTGATGGTGCAATGGCTTGCTTACAAATAATGGGGTATTTTCTGCTCAACAGAAATGCTGAAAAAGTGGTTTGAGTCTCTTTCGTCTTTTTTTTTTCCCCAAAACGCAGCAGCATTACTGTTAACTTGCTCAATGCAAACCAAGGCTGAAGTCAGAAGCCCTTTGTTTTGTTTTCAGCTTCTGCCACTAGTGTAGAATATACTGTATATTAATATTTTCAAATGCTGGCGCTTTATGTTAAGATTCAGGTATTCCACAAATAAAAGCTGATTTTCTCAAATAGAACCCCAGACCATCTCATATGGTGGTGCTTCAAAGCTTCTCTAGGCAAAACTGTCCCAGCTCTCTCAGCCTGTACTCACATGAGAGGTCTTCCAAACCCTTAATCATCTTTGTGGCCCTTTTGTGCACCAGACAGGTCAAAAGTGGACACAGCACTCCATGTGAGGCTTTCCATATTGCTTCTTAATTATTTCTGATTTGCATGAGATAAAAAAGCCTTTTAGAACTTCAGACTTACATTTTCATATAGCATTTCACACTGTTTTGGATCCTATTAAAAATAATTTCAATATATAAATCTGAGCAGTCAGCACCCAAGAACATCATGTTCAATTCTGGCTCTAAAACCAGTGTTTAAACTCTCAATATGATTAAGACTGATCATTTTATAGCTGATATTAGACCCTGCTGCAAGTCAGTGAAATTCTAATAGTGTAAAACTGGGCTATATCAAGCTGAAAATATGACTGATCTTTACTCTGGTCAGCCTTACCTTCAGAAGTTTGAACAGCTTCTTCTGTATCCACAGAGCCGTCAAGTCTTTCTGTGATAAAATAATGAAATTAGATGAGTTTTGTGTTCAGCTTGAAGTGTTTGTTGGAAGGTTGGAAAGACACCAGTGGCAGTCCCAGACATGTTCCATGAGGTTCAGAGAAATGGAGTATGTTCTGAGGAGGAGCTCCTCATAGCAGGCAGCTCGCTGTCTGTCTGCATTCTGGCCAGTCAATTCTTAATCCACCTCCAAGAAAATTGCCAATTACAAGAATATTACTTCATGTGATGAACCACACAAGAAAATGCCACTTGCCTTTACCAAATCCACTTCTTGATGCACAATACTGAAAAACAAGATGAACTCAGTTATAATGCTTTTTTTTCTTTCTTTTCCTTACCAACAATGTGAAAAACATCCCTAGGGAAGAACTGGATAAACAGAAAGCTTTATTCGCAGCACTGATAAATGATATTTATGCTCCGTATTTTGAATCTGAATTTGGCAAAACCTTCTACCAACAAAAGGTAATGCAGCTGAAAACTGGATGAAGTCTGTTAGGCCAACTAGTATCTCCCATGCTCCCAAAGACAATTTTGGGTATTTATCTCAACAAACCATTACAAAAGACAGCCATGGCAGATGAAGATGGTACATGTTCACTGATAACAAACTCTATAAAATTCCTTACATAAACTCTGGAGAGAGCCTGATTCAGGGCAAATCTCAACCTCAGAATTTTTTTACTTACCCCTCAAACCCCTCTCCTTGCTTATTAGAAAGGGAATAAGTAAAACAAACACTCCTAATTTAGAGGTGATTTTGGGGGCTTTTCTACTGGTAAATGATGTAAGTGCATAAAGCATACTCAGAAATGTAGGTTGTAATCTGATGTAACTATTTCTACCACTTTTATAGTCACCACTTTGTTTCTGCTTATTTGTTTCCTTTGCATTCCTTTTTTAAAATTTTTTTCCCTTCTTTTTCTGCGAGGGGAGGAGGGTGTTTGCTGTCTGGTTTTCCTAGGTGTTTAGTTGCAAAACCTAAGCCCTCTTTCTTCCTTTTCTCCAGTTTCCTGATTTGGAAGCAATGTCTAAGGAACTTCCTCCACTTCAAAAAGAAACAAGTGAGACCTGGCCAATGAGGCTGATAAGAGAACCCAGTGGAGGTAATCGACTGTCTGGCATCAGTTTTGTATCTTCTTCAGGAGGAAGAAGCCCTTGCAGACATCATTGAATGTAGAACCATCAGCTTTGGATGCTAAGCTGAAGAACTGTGCTATGAATGAGAATTGGATCAATGAAAAATGCTCCAGAAACTTGAATAGAATAAATAATAGTTAGGGGTGGGTGAGCAAGAACCAAGGAGCCAAGTTTAGAAAATAACTAGTATGACTGTAGGAAAAATATGGGAGTTTTATTTCTGAAACTCAGTGGTAAGAGGGAACTGGTGCAAAAGCAATATGGACTAGGAAACATGCAGGCTAAAGATAGACTGGAGGACATAGGAGGAAGGCAGTGACTCCATGACAGGAAGCAGGGAAAGAGGGATCATTATCTAAGCTTCAGCTTTTCAGATCTGAGAGGAATATTTCAGTTCTGTTTAAAAAGCAGCCTGACAAGTTATTGAAATTATACAGTGAGATTAAAAGTCATACACAGCAAAGATTCATATCAGGAAAATACTCCTCTGTGGGACTTTATCAGAGCCCCACTAATTCCCATATTTTCTCATTTTCAATTGCCATAAGACCCGTGCAGGATTTTCTTTTAGTCCTTTATGGCTTATAGTTCAGTTAGCCAGAGAACAAGAAATGACTAATCACACAATAGGCATTTTTGAGATCCCTGTGGCCCAGTAGAGCAAAATGTTGCATGCAGATTTTCCCAGCCTCTCATGGTTATGTAGCAGCTTTCCAAGACTGTGTAAATTAAAGTGCTAAAGACTGATGTTGTTTGTCACATGTTTATGAAAAGGATTTTGATAATAAAAAGCACTTGACTCAGTGTTCCATTGTTTTCCCTTTAGCAGCTGAATTTCTTGGTACCACAAGTGAATCATCCCTTTCATCTGTCCTTCCCCTGCAGTATCCTTCCAAACAAGATGATGGTTCCAGCAGCACAACAGGTACACCTGCCTTCCAGAATGTAGTTGGAGCAGCTCGCTATCTTTTTATAACTTCTGACACAATATTTGCAATATGAATTTCAATCCATCTGTCACTTTTCATGCTTTTGGAAATCTTTCCCTTCCAGACAAGACTGAGGGGGCAGAAGAGACAGCCTTTCAACAGAAAGTTCCAAGTCTGATGGTGGATGTTACAGGACAGACAAGAAAAGAGAGAGTAATATTACCACCATGCCTTCAGGGGAAAAAACCACACACCATACCAAATAAAAAGGTAAAAAATAACATCTTTCTTGTCAATATTCATGTCCTCTGAGTGACCTCTTTTCCATAAAATCTTCACCCTGGAGCAATGCTGGAAGGTATTTTGAATCTATTTACTGTAACATGGCCGTTGCAATTTATATATGATTACTGGCAATTCTAGAAGTACCTTTCCTCTCAACTGCTAGGAAAAACTCATTCTGCATCAGGCACTTACTTGAAAGCTCTGTTTCCAAAAGAGCAGATCTTCCCCCATTTTCCCTGAGACACCTCAAGGGCTTCATGCATCTGAAAACTCAAACCAGTATAAATTTCCAGACAGTATTCGAAGTGCTGCTTACGTTTTTACTCAATTAGGATGTATTTTTGTAATTCTTCAGGGTGAGTGAACAGAGGTTAAATATAGGTTAAGTAATTCTCTACCTGACTTAATGGCCACCAAGTTTCTCTTTGTCTCATATTTTGTTTGCAAAGATAGAAGATCCTGCTTCAGGAAAGGTCAGCACATCTTCTCTTGCAACAAGACAGGATCTTACCAAATTCCATCTCATCCCACCCAGGGTGGTATTTGGAGTGCTAAAGGAAGGCTGCATCTATGCAACCATTGTAATCATGAAGAATGTTGGTGTGAACTTCTCAAGGTTAGTTTGAATTCTTAGTACCCTGGTTTTTATGTCTCCAAATAGATCCTGACAAAAATTAAGTACAGTTTCTCTGGACCCACCACTCAGAGAAAGCACAGGAATTCTCACAGCCACTTCATAGGTCTGCCAGAGCTTTCCATAAGATGGAGCCATATCCTAGGAATGCCTCTTCTACTGCCTTTGCTTCTGGTGCAAGGGCATTCTGGTAAGGGGGGAATGAAATCTGCAGGATCAGTTCCAGAGCAATGCAAAAGTAAAGGTCATACCTGATTTAATGATCTTTAAAAAAAAAATCTGAGCAGTAGGAAGTTGCATTCACAAAAAGACTGAATCTCAGATGTGAAACAATCAGTAAGAAATGAGGAAACAAAACTTCTGCTTTAGTTGGTACCATTTAATTAAAGATCATTTGCACAAAATTCATAGCAGCATCAGGCTTCCTGCAATAGAATCACATCAAAGAACATTAAATAAAGATTGTTATGAACTTTTGGGTCTGCAACACACAGGTGTTTGCCAAGAAGCTGTTTGTACTTCAGCTACCTTTGAATGTGCAGATTTAAAATGGTGCTGTTTCACATTCTCTTATAAGGACCAGGCAGTGTTAACAAGCTCTTTGGAGGCTTACTTTGGCCCATTCATCTGCTCCTTTGGGGTTTTTTTTGTTAGAAACCTGAGCCTTGGCAAGAAGCCCAGGAATTGCTGTAGTCCAACTTGTACATTATGATGGAAAGAATGAGCTAAGAAATTCTGCTGTCATTTAAAAAAGCAGAGGAAGAGCAGGCAGCCTTGATGAGATTTCTCCTGCCTAAACAGTTTCTGGCAAACTGATTCTCTTCTCTTTCTGACAGGTTTCGGGTGAAGCAGCCTCCTCCATACACAGGACTGAGAGTGATGTACACACCAGGACCTGTAAGTTGCACAGGAGAGCTTTTGGGTTTTTTTCTAGACCCAGCTGGCCCTCAGGCTAGCTAGGGCACCTTTCTGGGACAGCAGCTGTCTGGGAATAGAGCTGCCAGGATACACTGTTTTGTTTAAGGTTACTCGAAGGGATGCTGTCTTCCACAGTCCCTCTGCCACCTCCAGCTAAGCGCTCCATGCACTTGAGTCTCAGCCTGTGCCAGAATGCAGAGTGATAAAAATGTTAAGTTCAGTGGAAAGCATCAGGTCAAGCAGTGACGTTATAGAGAGCTTTTTCAAAGCAAACAGTCTCTGAGTTTTGCCTTCTGCTTAGGGTGTTTGTTATATCTGCTCTGTCTTATGCCTAGACTTAACTTCCTGTCCTTAACTTCCTACCCTCAGGATTTGACCCTAGTAAACTATTGCCCCAATCCTTTCTTGTCCTGCTTCCAACTGTTCTCCACCTTAAGTTTTTTATGTAGCAAAGCACCATAGCACATTATCTCACTAAGCAGGAAGCTTTCATTCTTTCTGCTTTTGTTCAGTCTCTCTTTTTACCTGCACGCTATCTCTGAATAAATAGTGCTGGCCACGGCATCCATGTAATACCAGGCAATATCTTGCCAATGCATGGAATTAAGAAGCAATGACTTATGCAGAGGCAGTGCCAGAATGCAAATCAAACCTCCTAGTCCAGAGCCTTAGCCACAACGCAGTACTTGAAATCATAGGATGGTATGGGTTGGAAGGGATCTTTAAAGGCCCCAATTGAGAAAGAAGGATGGTGTAGAGGACTGTGTCAAAGGCCCTACAGAAATCCATCTAGATAGCTGGAATACTTTCCATTCTTTTCTCCTCACATCTGCCCCTTTTGTACCTCCTTACCTTTATGTTCTTTTCAGAGTAGAATAGAATATTTTATTTCATTTGGAAGGGATCTACAATGGCCCTCTAGTCCAACTGCCTGACCACTTCAGGGCTAGCCAAAAATTAAAGCATAGCATTAAAGACACTGTCCAAATGCCTCTAACATTGACAGGCTTGGGGCATCAGCCTCCAGCTCCAAGGACTGCTGAAGGGGACCATGTATGAAACTTGCACCTTACCTGTGAGTCATTCTCTGTCTCTCCCAGGTGGCAGCAGGCTTGCAGGCTGAACTGGAGATAGAGATTTTTGCCATGCTGATTGGAGGGAAAGACACTGGTGGCCTTGAAGAAGTTTCCCATAATATTGAAATAGTAACAGAAACTGAAACTCTTCTCCTGCCTGTGAAAGCAAATATCCTTTGTTGTCTTATTTCTCACACACACCTCATAGCATCGACCCTGGAGATCTCTTCCTGTTGGGAGCCTCAAGCATTGTTTCCAGTGTAGGCTGTTGCAGTAGCAAGCTTTACTGTCCTTTTCAGAAATACACAGATGGGTGTTTTCAAAAGCACAACAAATGAATAATTTAAGATTCTGATGCCAAATGCATTTTACATCAGAATAACGTGGTTTGAAAAGTGGGGAAAGGAAGAAGAGCAACTCAGAAAAATGTTGCTTTTAAAAATCAAATGAAAATAATAGGAACTCTTTCCCACCACCCCTCATGAAAATACTTTATTATGCTTTTTGAATCTATGGTAGCATCTGGTGGTAAACCTCATGAGCAACAAAATGATGTATCATCCAGATACTGAACAGGCAAATGGGACAATCCCTGCAGCAGCAAAGATGCAAGCACAGAATTGCATGAATGCTGCCAGAAATGAGCCTGTGTGGGTTCAGTGGGCTTTTCAATTGTTTAACTCATGACAGCAGTACAGTAAAAGAGCCAAGTCAGTAGCTATTATTTCTATTTCCCTTGTGCTTCAGGTGAAGTTCTGTTTGACATTTAATCAAATTTACACTTAGAAGTCAGGGAGAAGTGGTCCTCTGGAAACCTATAAAAGAAATAGGAGGACAAGCTACATCCAAACATGGCAGAAATGTCATTCAGAGTAAGGACCACCCTTACCAAAGAAAGGAGAACTTCAGGATACTCTAAACCTGACCAGAGCAACAGCAACTCTTCTGAGGCTTTATATGCTCTAGATGTGACATTGAAACTCCCCAAATTTACTTGCATTGACCCAAAGAAACCTTTCATACCTATAATTGCAGATCTAGACAGCACGAGTGGCATAGCAGCAAAAGCAGCTGCTGTTCTGTTCCCACTCACCCAGTCCTCAGACCCAGTTGCAGACCAGCCTCCAAAACATGTGCCCTTCCCCCATATTTTAGCTGATCCTTTAACCTTTGAGCTGAGGACACTAGTCCAGATTCAAGATGTTTCACAACCTTAGTTCCAGAATTCATTCCTACCTCCACAGGTTATTTTACTTAAATAAACATACCAAAATGTTTAGATCCTTAACGTGGTATTCCACCTGTGCTAGCCAGTGACATTTATCAGCACCGCCCCGAAGGATTCCCCCAGGGAGGGATGGCAGCAGGAGTCCAGGAAGTTCCTCCAAGCCCCAGGCCACGGTTTCGGATTACACTCCCACGAAAGCTTTATAGTTAGTGTAAGCACTGGATGCAGTGACACCAGCTGTAAATTAAAGTACACTTGTTTTAACTACTCTGCACTTCAGCAGCAGCATCCTGAACAAAGCTCATGCAAATGATGCACGCTGACTTGGTTACTGTGACAAGAGAAGGGAAACACTGGATGACATTAACCAAAGCACTCACTACAAGGGGACTGCAGGTTATTACAACTGCTCAGCTCAGCAGAAGCACTCACAGCAAAGCCTCCTCAGTCCTGTCCCAAATCCTTCACTTGCTGTCTCCACATTAAATAAATCCTTGAACTTCCTGGCAGCTGGATTTATTACATTTAAGCCCTAATAAATCAGCCTCTCTTTAACATATTTCACTATCTGTAACCAAGTCTTACTGGTGACCCATTGACACTGACAGCAAGTCTAATAAGGGACAGGAGTCTTACAGATAGGGCAGCCTCAATGTGACAAGTGCAAATACACACAACTCTGCACACACAGTTTTATACAGCACATTTCTGTAGCCTTACAGATTCAGTCTACATGAAGAATCACAGAATATCCTGAGTTGGAGGGGACTCAGAAAGATGAGGCCCAGCTCTGCACAGGGCATCCTGAGAGTCACACCATGTGCCCTAGAGCATTGTCCAAACACTTTTTGAACTCTGTCAGGCTTGGTGCTCTGATCACTTCCCTGGGGAACCTGTTCCAGTGCCCAGCCACCCTCTGGGTGAAGAATATCCTAACTCAACTCTTCCCTGACACAACTTCAGGCCATTGCCTTGGGTCCTGTCACTGGTCACCGAGAGATCAGTGCCTGCCCCTCCTCTTCCCCTCATGAGGGTCTTGCAGACTGCAATGAGTTCTCCCCTCTGTCTCCTGCAGGCTGAACAGACCAAGTGCCCTCAGCCACTTCTCACACTTCCCCTGAAGGCCCTTCATCATCTTTGTAGCTCTCCTTTGGATGCTTTATAAGAGTGTCTTAGAAGGGTAAAGTCTTCCCAGACAACAAGAAAGCCTTACTTGGAATTTCTCACAAAGCAGCAGTCAACATGTTTAACATTAGGCTGGTGTTCACCTCACTCCCAGGAGCTCAGGCACTCTACAACACAGCTGATAAACAGGGAACCCTATGGAAGTCTCTCCTCAGCTGAACAAGCCCCGTTTGCTTCATATGTGTAACACTGACATAATCTTTTTCTTTCAACATAAACATCAGTAAGCCTGCCTTGTTATCCAACCAATCAGCAAAGAAATTCCAGCTGTATCTCATTCCTCTCTCCTCTGGAGAAAAAGTGACCACATCAGTCAGTTCTCAAAAACTTCACAGACATGTACCTCTGACTGCTGCTCTAGGACTGCCCAGTATACATCAAGTATAGCTTTTTTTTTCTGTTTAAATATCTTCTTACCTTTTCCAGTGTGGAATTCTATCCCCAAAGTAACACACAATTATAGTCTAGAAAAACAGCTAGTTTAATGCCTTCCACCTTAGGGATTTACCACCTGGAGCTCATCATGAAGGAAGTTTAGACTAACTTCTCTCACTCCATGTTGAAACCTAAGAGAAATACTTACCCAGTCAGTTCACATTTTAGTGAGACACCCCCAGTCCCAAGAGAAGTCCTGATCAGGGCCATCTTCCATGACAAAGCACAGAGGGAGAGAAATTAATTACACAGTATTCTCCTCTCACATGTCTAATCCAGCTAATCAAAGCTGCTGCCACCACAGCCATACCTCCCTTCTCTTCACAGTGTCCTTTTGTGAACTGATTGACAATTCCTACTGAAGCTGGCTGCAGCCATCCCATGCTACCCAAACAACTGTGCCCGATGCCTCTTTGAACATTCCTCCCCTCAAAGTCTCCTGGACTCAAAACCATATCCATCTCAGACACACCAAGGAGCTCTGGATTGGTTGGTTTAGTCTCACAAAACATGAAACACCAACACACCTGGGCTAAAGCCTTTTATTGGTTAAATAGTTTTGTTCAGCCATCCAGAACAGAAAGTCAAGTCACTGCAGAGGCACCCTGAGAATTGTCTTAAGTTTTTATCACCTTTCCCAGATGGTTATCACCAGAGCTAGGTCTCTACTGAGACCTAGGAACCTCCCTGCAATATTAAACTTGATCACGAATTTGCCACACCTAGCAGAGCCCAAAAGGCGAAAATCACTGATCAAGCATCACCTGCCCAAACTTAGTCCTATCTCTTTAATTTCTTTAGTTATTTCACATCAATACTTGAAACATTTCAAAAATATTCTCTTAACACGCTCAGAATTAAATATCACACAGGAAGCTGCCCATGAAAGGCTTCAGTATTCCTAAGCAGACTGTCCATCCTGAATGTGTGGTTGAGATTTTTGTACCATTCAATTTGTGCAATAAAAGCAAGCCCCTAATTTACTTGAAGCCTGTGTAAGAACTCCATCTCATGTTGTTGTTCCCTTCCAACAGCAAAAGGCCAAATCTGAAGCGTCTGTAGCAATCACAGTGCTCACACAACACTTGCAGAGAATCTGGACATAATTATTAGGTTTGGTTCAACAACTGTACAGAGGTGGAGCTGGGATTTCTTGGTTTTTGTTCCTTCCATTCATGTTAATTTTCTGTCTTCTTCCACTACAGGTTAGAGCCCGAGAAGATTAACATGAGGATAAGCAACACTGAAATACCTAGATTTTAGTTCAACCTTATGGAAACATCCAGTGTAATTTTTCCATTCATTTAATCAGATTAAATGAGAATAAATATTTTGCCTTTTCCCTGTTAATGAGAAAGGTGGTCCATAAGTTGCACAATCTCCTGACGTGGCTGTCTGAAATGTAAACAGTAAAAAGACTGCTGTATTTCAACCCTACTACAGAGCAGTGCTGCACGGTTCCCACAAAGTTTGTTTTTAAAAGGGATTAGGTTTCTAATAACCTGTGCTGAGGCACCTGAAATCTTTTTCAAGTACTGGGAATGCACGAGGTTTCAACACAGTCAACTGTGATTCTTCAGGACCTGCTGACCTACTCTGGTCTTCTAATTCGTAAGTTTCTGTTTGCTTTCACAATCATAGGCTTGCCTTTCTGTGTGCTCACCTACCTTTAATAAGCTGCACATACCAGATGGGTGGTGTGAGTACACAAAGCTACACTTGACAACAGAGGGACCCTTACACCCTTTTGTTCACAGTCACACACGAGCACCTTCAAATGTTCACCTGCTCATCTCTCTTCACAGTGAGAGACTGAGCCACTTAGAGATGGTCTTTTGCCCCTCCTTGATCCCACCTACACAGCAATGGCTAAAAGAAAGGTCTCTGAGCCACCATATTTGTGTGCCCAAGTGCAGCTCTGCTTCTGGTTTATGAATTCATTTCTCACAAGGTCCTTTCCTGTGCTTCTTAATTTTTCAACATGTGACATGCTGAGAGAGAGATGGGGAATCTTCCTTGATACATGCAGATGATTTGTTGTCACAACACTTCACAGTGACTGAGAATCCCATGATTGGCCATTAACTGCAGCTTTCACCAGTGTGAAACATGAATGCCAGTTCTGAACCCTCACATCCAAACTGTTAGGTGAGATATGTATTCTAATAATACAGATTTAAGCTTGCCCTGTACTTGAAAGTGCTTTCCTGCTCAGGTTTGTAAATCTAGGGAATTTCACCCAAGAAAGGGCAAATTGATGTCCTAAGGATATTAGAATTCCCATCAGAGGACTGTTGGCACAGGACAGACCTCTTCCATTTAAAGCACATGCTGGCCTCTGTCAGCAGCCACCCAAGTACTGCATTAGTACAGACCCATCACAAGTGATGAAAATCAGAGAACGAGAAGGAAGCTTCAAGAAGGCAGCCTGTGTCAGCAGCCAGGGAGAGACAACAACTTTGCAATACCTAAAAGACCTTTTCTCCAAGGATTCTTCCCTAACATCAGTGACAGCAAACAGAGACAAAAGTGTAGGAATTCCACCTCTTCCAACTTAGATCAGGGGATATCTCTCATTATAAGATGACTCTGCATCCCAAGCTACTCTTCTGTATCACCATTTACATACTTCCCATCAGTCCCTGAGTTCATGTGCCCATGGCCATGGTTTTTTCTTCCAGGCCTCCCAGGGGATCATCAAATAGCAGTTCATTATACAGCATCCATAACATCTGTTTCCCTGTCATTAAGGTAAACAGAGGCACAGCCAGCCTTCCCCTTTTGGTGCCCAGTTTTGGCCTCTCTCTCTCCTCAGTTACCTCAGCTGAGGGTGCACTGTGGTGTCACAAGCCAGCTCTCCATCTGTAACACTTGTATTCCCAGCAGGCTGGCCCATTTCAGCAGCAGATAATGTGGATAACAGATGTCAACTGACTTTACCAACAAAATGTACCATCCTACAGTGCCTCCTCTTCCTCCTAGTAATCCCTCCTAGGAGGGTCTATTTTGGGAGTAGCAAAGGAAAAGAACAGAATAAAATGAAATAGAACAGCCTAAGTCAGGATAGAGAGACGTCTGAATGCAGCTGTTTCCAGGTGCCCCTATAATTATAATTTCATATTTGTCCAGATATGGATGAAACTTGTGATTCAAGTGAAACAACTGGCAGAGCTGTATGAAGGCTGCCATTTCTATAAAGAGTCTGAGAACCACCTGGAAATGGAGCACAATGTGCTCCTGTGAATCACCCAGACCCAGGCAAGTGAACAACCACCCCCTGACAAAGTCACTTATGAACAGCCAAGGTATGGTTGTTACACCTGAGGTGCTGCCTGGAGAATGACCAGCTGAACTGCTGGCCTTTGCATAATTGCTAGTAATAGACAACCTGAGACAAAGACAGCAGTCAGCCACAACTGGGATGCAACTAAAAATCCACATGAAACTCAAGTTAGAAGTTCAGCTTTGAGTACCCAAGTCAGACATGTGAGCCTAACACTCAGCAAAGTATCTGGAAGTAGCCTCCACCACATCCCCCCAAAACCAGTGACACTTGACCATTGGTAAAAAAAACACAGCATGTGCTATAAATTAATAACAACAGCAGGAGAGACTTGTTCACTCCATTTTACCCCACTACCCCCACTGTGAAAATAAATCATTTTATCTGACACAGGACAAGTACAACATTGCAACCAATCAGTGCAATTTCTAAAGCCTGGAGCAAGTAAAAGGCAAACAATCCAGGCTTCTCACACTTGGTCTGCCAGCTCTCCAGAAAAACACAATCTGGGATGGCAGGCCATTCATTTGCTCCCACTGATTTTATTCTCTGTAAAAAATCTTTTGAAAACAGACACACAGGCCAAAGCAACTGAGGATTTACAAAGGAAATACCAGGACAAAAGACTATGGACAAAATTGTCTCACAAAGCAAATATAAATATGCCTTTAATAGAGTGCAGCCATGTTTCTCCCTGTCCCACTAAAGAGTGAGTGGCTGTAGCTCAAGTCCTCACACTTCAGCAGAAACCACAGAGCTTTTTCCACAGGCCACAAGCCACCAGCAGGTGTCAGTGAAAAATCCTGCCAGGATTTTAATCCTGGATAAAGGCATGGTCTCACCAGCAGTCTGTGTGCTGGATTCCATCGAATCAATGCTGCCAGAATGAGCTGATCCCAGAATAAATCAACTCCATTTCCAACAGGCATTCCACTAGAGGAAGAAAACATGCCTTTGACAGCCACCTCAGGCATCCATCTGCAGCAGACTAGAGAGAGTCCATCTCACAGACAACCATCCTTAGTTGGGTTTACATGCTGGGTTACACCACGTGGAGGGGACAGACTTTGTCCCAGCCACAGGACATCATCACAGATGTTCAGCCACAAGAACACTTCCATGGTAAGCAGTGAGGTTACATGAGTCCATCCAGGTGCTCTAGGTCTTGGGCAGCAAATGCTAGAGCATTGCAAGAACCATCTTTTCTTTCTTCTTCCTTTTTCTCTTCTTCTCCTCAAAACGTTCAGTAGCATCAGCAAAAAATGTCACCTCCTCCTTGGCCTCAATCTCCCTCTTCAGGAACTGGAGCCCTGCCATGTTGAATCCCAGCACATCCTGCAGAGACAGACCAGCACCACACTGTGAGGCACATCCCAAGCTAGCTAGGGTGCAGAGTCCTGCACTGGCCACCCTCTACTAAGAGATGATGAAAACAAGACAATCCACAGATTTAAAGAAAGAAATGTTAGTTTAAATGTAAACTCCATCTGACCAGGAAAACAGCCAGTCCTGCACTCAGTTCTCCACGATCCTTTCTTAAACGCAGCTATAATCCACCACATTTTCTGAAAGACAAGTTGCTGGCAGGCACCTGAAGCTTCCTCTGGGAAAATGCACAGTGTGCATTGAGGCAACAGCCCAGAGAAAAGCCCAAGAGAAGCAGGGAGTTACTTTACCTCCCACATATTTAGAAACTAGTGAGCCAAGATCCAAGCACATGTATCAGGAAACAAGTGCAAATGAGGCAGGGAGCACAATAACATGCTCACAACTGTGGTATTCTCACATGAGGAGGAACATAGGGAAAAGACAGCCTATTTGCAAAAGAGGATGGTTTAAATGAGTTCAGATCCCCATACAACTTCCCCACTGGACACCACAGAACAACTCATGCTCACAAACATTGGCTCATCCCATTATTCTACATCCTGGAAAAGGGGAGGATGTAACACTCACCCGGGCCTCACTGACTCTGGAGATGGTGGTTTTCTTCAGATTTTCTATCACTGTCACCAGCATCTGGTTGCTTGTGATCTGCCCAAAATGTATCCTGGGAGCAAAGCAGACAGTGTATTGCAGTATTGTTATTAGAAACATCACAAAGGCCCTCTCCTGAGCCTCTGTATGTTCTGGACATACAGGGTTTCTTTAATCAATCTTCCCCAGACACTGGACATGGACAGGCATGGACAAATTCATCTGGAAAAGCTGTTTTCTTAAGTTTAACAGTGGTTCAGGGGGAAGGTCTTTCTGAGAACACAGGCTCTACAGTGACTCTGTGCCACCAACAGTGCCTCATCAGACTTGATGTGGGGTCTTCTCATGCCAGTGAGAATTGGGCCACCAGGACCAGCAACCCCATCCAGGCATGTCAGCACTCTGCAGCCAAGCAGTTCCTTCCCACACACCATTCACTGTGGGCTGCAGAGATTCCTCATCTCCTACAGATACTACGTGTTTATTCCCAAGGATGCTTCCCAAGAGCTTCAGGCCCAGAGACTCAGAAGAAAGCCCAGACACAGTCTGGGCAGATAAAGGACTCACTTGAGCAGGAAGAGGAGAGCTCGGCACAGAAGCTCAACATCTGAGCCCTGCTGAATATATTCATTGAAAAGTCTGAGCAGGTCAGGGACATAGGAGAAAGGCAGCACCAGGAGAGACTCTTCCAGCTCACTGAGGGAAAAAGCAAAGGGACACAAGCATTAGTCTCAGCCAGCACACTGCTACAGATGAGCAGGAAACACATCCACATAGGTGGGTTCTGCTACTCAGCCATGCTAAGCATTTCTCACAGCTGCTCCATGAGTGCCCACATCTGCACCAGATGTCCTGCATCTGCACAGCCCAGGCATCCTGTGGCACAGGGAGCAGGCACACAGCCTTCCCTCCTCAGCATCCCCAAACTGCTCTCCACATACATGCACAGCTCCAAGCAGCCAACCCACATCCAGAAGCTTCAGTCCACACTCCCCATGGAAGGAACACTTCCCATTCCCATGCATGTTCCAAAAGAGGCTGCCAGGAACAGTGACTCCAGACTCTCTAGCACCGTCCATACCTTGCATGAGAGACCACTCAAGGAGCCCAGCCAGTCCTGGGCCTAGAACCCAACACTGAGTCACAAATGTGTTCAGCAATGAAGTTGAGGACTCACCTCGACTTGACCTTCTTGAAAACTTCCAGCACATAGGCAGAAGGCTGCAACAGAGAAAAGACAACAGCCCTGCTTAATAAGAAACATTCCAGGCCCAACATGCCCTAAAGTCCACTTCACACAGTTA
This sequence comes from Melospiza georgiana, assembly GCF_028018845.1. Lineage (NCBI taxonomy): Eukaryota > Metazoa > Chordata > Aves > Passeriformes > Passerellidae > Melospiza > Melospiza georgiana. Next base: position 81,741,583 of record NC_080431.1, read on the forward strand.
AAAACACACCATCTCATCTTGTGAGAGACACATCAAGTTGAATACAACAAAGAGGAAACCCTTTCAGCTTCAATCAGCTGCCACTCAGAGAAGTTCTCCCTCAGCTCTCTCAGGACACTCTACACTGGTGAAGAATATTGTGAAAAATCTAATTTATATTTAATCAGTTAAGTCATCTCAATTTATGCCAATGAATCTTGCACAAATTGGACAAAAAGCTTGGTAAAACAAATTATATATAAAAAACTTTATACAAACTAATCTCCCAGACTTAATTCCTACTACTCCTGTTTATCTGCATTTGATTTCCAGAGCAGAGTTGGGAATTGGGAAAGAAAAGTGCCTCTAACTACTAAATCATAGGATTTCATTCCTTCTGCTAAGTCTATCCAACTTATAATTAAATAGACCTATAATCATGGAGGAAGGGACAGAAGGGCTCTTGCAAGGTGGTTACAGGTAATTAGAAGCAAGACAGAGGCTGTTGCATCTGGCACTGACATTCAGCTCTGAGCAATCTGGTCTAGTGGGAGGTATCCCTGCCCAGGGCAGAGGGGTTGGAACCAGATGATACTGAAGGTCCCATCCAACCCAACCCATTGTTTGATTGCATGAAAAGGGGAGAGAGAAAAAACAAGGATCTTCCTAAGGGTACTTAAAAACCACAGTCTGGGAGTCCACACTGGAATAAACCAGAAAAACAAAAACTAATCTACTCAGAGTAGTGGATTTTTACTTATCAATTAAATCCATGCATCCCTGTCTGTGTATTTTGCAATATGTCAAAAATCCACAGAATTTAGTGAAAACTGTTGAGTAGTACAATGACATGAATGAATAAGGGCACCAGCTCTAGCCTGCATCACCCAGGCATTGAACTTCCATTCAGAATTTTCTCAATGTAAACACTGCAGGAACAGGAAAAGAAACTGTAATTGTAGCATAAATACCGCATAAATAAACCTGGGAGAGGTTTGAACTAGCTTTCCTGTATCTTGGAGGAGACTGTAAACCCCTGGCTCATGACAAGGAACATCATAAAGTCATGGCTACCATCAGGGTTGTTTAACCCTGACAGGGTTAAACTTTTCTAATACACATGCATGATACTAAAAAATAACAAAAAAATACAAACAAACAAACACCCAAAAAAATCAACATGAAAACCCTAAATTATGTTCACTTTGCACAAGCAATAAAAGTTGAACTAAGCAGTCCTGCCCCACAGCAACCCAGCATGTTGGCTCAGCCAGCAAATCAACCAGCCCCACTCCAGCTGAGAATGGAGCACAGCCTGCGGCCTGGGCATTCTACTTACTGTAATATTTCCATAGGCACGAAGAATGGGATTGACAGGGAAGGGAACCTGGAGACACAGAATGGGTTAGAATGAGACAGGTGTGTGAATATAAATGCATATTCAGAGCAAACTTTTACCCACAACAGAAGAGAGCTTTTACTGAGTGTCTTCCTGCAATTCCCAGACCTCCACCCTCTCAGAATGTTTCTGAAGGCCTCTTGCAAAGCCATCAGACATATATGACTAACATGGATGAATTTCCTTCCACTTCTTGTCACTTTTCCCATTTCTATGACAGCCCCGTATTCAGCAAGGAGTGCTGAGATGAAGGCTAAGTTGAGACTTGAGGAGGAACCTGCATCAGCACACTCTCTAGGGACAACACTTATGTTTTAGACTGCTATGACTTTAGGGATAAAGATCACTGGAGAGAACTCCTAATTATGCCCCAGAGCATGGTGCCATTTAGTTCTCCAAAAGATTTGAGCAAATGTCTGCTGTTTTCAGCTGTCCTGACTTTATCTGCATGCTAAGCCTTTCCAGTGAGCTGGAAGGATACACCCAACACACCTTGGGATTTTTACATCCCTCAGTCTTTTACCTCTTTTCCTGCAGCTTTGCATACGGCATTGTGCTCCTTTAGTTTTGCAGTCTCTTCTCTGTACAGCTCGATAGCTTCCATGATCCTCTCAGCCTGTGCAGCACAAGAACAGCACATCAGTGACACCAGACAAGCCAGGACAAAGCTCAGCTGGACAAATGGAGGTGGAAGCAGAGGTGCTGACACAGAGCACCACATGGCACCTCCCCTGCTAACCTCTACTCCAGACTGCACCATTGCCCTGAACACACAAGTCATGTCCTGAAGATGTGACACTCCATCCACATTCCCCCAGTGCCCTGGGTGCTCTCTGCTGCAGCTTCAGGTGTTGCTTTGACCACCACCCCAAGCAGTGTCCCTTTGGGGCACGAGCCAGGGTCAGGCCATTCTGACTATTCAGATGAAGGATTTCCTCTGAAAATCACCAAACCATTGAAATCTGCAGCCATGGAATTACCCACCCCACACCTTCCCAGTAGATCTCCCACATCAAGCACCACAATAGATTTCCACCTTCCACAGAACCCCACTGGACCGCACAGCCCTTCAGGGAGAGCCCTAATGCCTTGAGAACATCCCAGCTGCCTTTTGCTCCTTTGGGATGCTCCAGAGGGCAAGGGCAGCTCTGTCTGTCCCACATGTGACAGGCAGCTGCAGGAACCCCACACCTCATTCCTCTCAGGAGGAAAGAATTCCTGGTGTGTGACTCTCCAGAGTCAAAACCTTCCCTGTCAGCTTCTGAGCAGGACAGACTGCCTGTGCTATGTGACAGCACAGGTTACTCTCCAAACTGATGCTATGACCCCATGAGAGGCCCCCTTGAGGGACTGGCAAGGCACAAAGCCACGCTGGCAGAGCCACAGCACCTTACCGCTTTGATGGTTTCAATGGTCTTCTTTCCTGCCAGCCCTGTCTCTCCTTGCCTCTCTCCAGCCACCTGCAAAATACAAAATACAGAGCTGCACTTCCATCCTTCCACAACACCCAAGCTTCAGCACTCCCTTCCCCCCTGCACTGCCTCAAAGCAAGAAAATGTTCCTTTCTCCCTGATACCTCTTCCATGCCTCTTACAGAAACAGTTTTTCCAGAGTTTGTACAATCAGACTGACACATTCAGATGGTGCAACTCACCACAGGCTGCTCTTCCTTTGCCACACTCTCTTCATATTCAGCTTCTCGTTGCTACAGAGGATGAGAACACAACATAATAAAAGCAGTGAGTAAGGCAAGGGTGCAACTCCCTTAGAGAGTATTTGAGCAAGACAACCTGGAGGGCTTCATGCAGCCCATTGCAAAACCAGGACCAATCAGCAGAGTCCAACAATGCCAGTGGAAAAATGCCCATTTGTCCCTGGTCCCAACCCCACAGTGAACTCCAGAATCTCCCACAGAGAAAGAAATCCAGGCTCTGCTCTCGGTGCAGGAACAGCCCTTCAGGATCCCACCAAGCTGAGATAGACACCACAGTTCAGCACCACACCTTTCACCAGCCACAAAACACAGAGGGAAAAAATCTAGAGAAGTCCCAGGGTTGTCCTGGGCTGCAAAAGGAAAGAGTCTCTGCTCTGCCACCTCTCACATGAAAGGGCACCAATTATGTTATGCATACTTCACTACTCATGGATTCATGCCCACCTTGCCATTCAAACTTGACCCAAAACACACTTTTCTGGAATCGGGAAAAGATTCCAGAAGAATCTGTCTCCGTCTCTCCTTTTACCAAATACAGGACATCAAGGTACAGCATCTAGGTCAGCCCTTGTTTGTTAAAAAAAACCAAATATCTATTGCAGGTTTCTCATCCATTCCTGCTTCTGCATTTCTGCCTCCTCCTCCCTCACTGTGGTTTAAGAACTGCCTTAGGAAGGAGCGACAGAAACAGGCTTCTCTGAGGGATCCAGCAAAAAGATAAGAGTTACAAATTGTTCCCAGGGAACCTCTGCTTGGATACATGAAACAAACACATCGGCCACCCCAGTGGTGGCTCAGTACTGGAACAGGTGCTCAGACAGCATGGAAAATCTATTTCCTTGGAGATGTCAGTGTATGAAGGCAAGTCTCTAAGCAGTCTAATATAGCATTAAGACCATCCTGCAGTGAGCAAAGGGTTGGACAAGAGACCTCCAGACTTTTCTTCCTATTGAAGTCCTTCTGAATTTATGATTCCTTCCAATACATGCTCAAATGATATAGAAGGAGCTTCTTCCAGCATCCCTGAGCTCTGGGGCCAGCTACTGAGACAGGAGGGACCTCTCACAGATGGAAAAGGCACAAACTGCATTTAACAGGAGCAGTGCTCTCCATCCCTCCCCATCAGCCACCTGCTGAACTGCCCCCCAAACACATTTGTGCTGAAAGGCACACAAGAGAATGTCAAACACTGCAAGCAACAGACATGCAGAAAGCCACTGAAGACCAAGGAAAACAAAGGTCTGGAAGTTGGTTTTGGTAGAAAAGATGCAACTCTCACCATCTCCCTCTCCTCTTCCAGAATCAGTGGCTCCCTTGTCCTTTCCCAGAGGCGCAGGGACTTGTCATGGGATGCTGACACCACATAATCTCCATTGGGACTGAGTGCCAAACACCAAACCTCCTGGTGATGCCCCTGCACAGAGGACAGAAGAGCTATGACATCAACATCACCCAACTTCCACCCTTGAGGAAAATCCTGCTCATGCAGGGATAATACTTCCTTTCAACAGACTCCAAAGCTTCCTACCTCCAGTGTCTGGATATGCTCAAATTTATCTGCATCCCACTGCTTAATCTTGTTGTCCTTTCCAGCTGTGAAGAAGAGATGGGATTTGGGCACAAACTGCAGATACATCACACTGGAAGAGAAAAAGGCTCAAATTTACCCACTTGGGGAACACTGCAGAACTCCCCCTGTCTATGCTGGATAAAAGGATTATTGCTGGATCACAGCTCCTTGGAGACAAGTCCACAGTCCAAAGTTGGTGTAGGATTTGACTAACCTGTCATCGTGGGCAAAGAGAGAACGGTGACAGTCCCCAAAATCCAAGCCCCAAATCTTCACATTCCTGTCAGCAGAGCCAGTTGCAATTAGAGTCCCATCCTAGAGAGCAACAAAGAGAGAGGAGGGCGTGGGGAGCTGGCTGGCAGCCCCACAAGGAACTGCTGCTGCCCCAGTGACTCTGCACTAAGTAGGCAGACACCTGGCTCCTGAAATGTGGTCCCAACCCTCCACCTCCTTCCCAGTGGCCCCTGCTCTGGCACTGGCACAGCCCACTGACAGCACTCTGTCCCCCCTCTGACCCTCTGCAGGTACTTGGCTATATCCTGACATTCTTCTTGGCTTCCAATGAGCCTCACTCCAAAGACACCTCAGAGCAAGATGCAGCCCAAGAATGAAAAGGCACAAAGAGGCTCCTTCCTCTCAGCACCTGCCCTCTGCTCCCACTCACAATTCAGCTCCCCTCACACAGCAACTTCAGCAGAAAGCAGGCTGTACCTGTTACAATGAGTGCAAGGGACTTTCACAGCATTTTGATTTCCACTCACTCACAAAATGCCCCAGGGTCAGTTCTGTCATGACCCCAACTCTGACACCCCTTCCAGTGAGCACAGGATAAGAAATAAGAAAGGGCTTTCTGTGTCCCACCCAGAAACTGCTAAGTCAGGAGTGAGGAGGTGACAAGAAAGCTTTATTCTAGAGGCCTTGATGCCAGCAGAGGCTCTCACATTCATCCATACCACCACAGTCCCAAGTTGCACAGCCCTAATGATACTTACATAGCAGATGTCCATACACAGCACTGGCAGCTTGTGTCCATACAGAGAAAGGAAAAACTGAAGCAGAAGAAAGATGACTCAGTTAGACATGCTGGGTAGAGGTGTGCAAATCTCAAGCTCCAGGCTACTTCTGCTCTGCCTCAGGAGCTGTTTTTCTAGCACTGCCCCACTTTCATTCTTGCCCTGAATACTGTTAGCAGCAGGGTCATGAGGCTAGAATTGAGAAGAAGATGGAAGCAGCCAAGCAAGCTGAACTAGCTCTGTTTCCCTCCAGCTAACTCTGGTGCCAATCACCAGTGTCAATGGAGTTCATTTCTGTTTCTCTGCACATAACTGCCAGCACCAATCTGTCTTGTGTCACTCCATAACATTCACATGCTAATACACAGCTCACAAATCCACCACACACTGCTCACAAGGAAGGTTCTCCTCCCACAGGCTTTGCCTCTGCCGTGCCCTATTTAACACCACATGAGGCACATTCATCCCCCACCTTCACAGTGCCTGACAGATCTGGAGTACCACCACATCTGCAGGGTTTAGAATGAACCTTGTTACCTGCAGGCTCAGAACACTTTTTAAATGAAAAATGGATCTTCCAGTTCCCAGTGGAACAACCATGGTTCTGTCAGGTTTGCCAGCAAACAGGCCCCTGAAGAAGGATGCATGTTCCACATAAAACAAACACTTGTCCTTTGTATTCCTGCAGGTTACAGTTACATCCCTTCCTGCACAGCCTCACACCCTGTTTGGTCAGGCACCTTGAGCGTGTCAACGTAGAAAACCTTGACGGTGCAGTCCAGCAGGGAGACAGCCAGCAGTTTCTGGTTGGGGCTGTAGCGCACGCAGAGCACGTCCTCATCCAGCTGCAACACCCGCACGTGCTTCATGGAGAGCCTGGCAGCAAGAGGGAAAAACAACTGGCAACCCAAGCAAACAAACTAGGAAGAGAAATGGATACAAGTCCCACTCTGCACCCTGGGAAAGGAAGTGAATTCCAACATGCAGCACATCATTCCTCACTATGACAGGACTGGAAATAAGCAGGCTCTGGTGGCTGATGAATTTCACTGCTATATTTCTGGTAATGATCTGCAGGCCCAATCTGATGAGACATGAAACTCACACACACAAAAAGGGATCAGAATGAGGCAAGTGCCCTCCTCCAGATAAGCTCAGATCTCCATAAAATTGCACTGAGCCCCCACTCTCCTCCATGTGCTCCACACTGATGTCATGGGCAGTTCTTGCAGTGCACAGCAGAGGCCAAAGCACCCATGATCAACAATGGCACAAGGTTTATCTTCTCACCTTTTCTGAACACTGCTCTCATCCTTCACAAGCTCAAACTCCCAGAACTTGACACATTTATCAGCACCTCCTGTCACAAAGCCATGCTGTAGGGGAAAACAAGAAAGTTGCTGTGAAACTCGTTCCTATCATCCAAAGCAAGTCTACAGCAAGGAATTGCCAACACAGAGGAGGTTTTTGAGATGTCCCACGTTCCTACACCATTATTGATTAAGTGGACACCACCAGGAGCATTTGGTCTGGTTAAAGCACACACTGCCAGAGCAACAAAGACTATTTCAAAAGCTCTAGCTTATTTTGGAGGTCTAAGACAAAGACCCTAAATATAAAACAAAACCTGGATTGAAACTTTGGGATGGAAAGCCATCATCCCAGCTGCAGCTAACAATATGCTTTTGATTTGTGACCAGCTTGAGACTCTTACTGCTACTGGATAACACACACCTGACCACCACCCTACAACAGAGCCTTCTTAAGGAACAGCAGTTCAACTTTTTACATTAAGAAGGAGGGTAAAATCCATCCCATATGTAGGGTGGATGAATTTTGGGCAGATTATTTCTTGCTATGGTTTTGATTCCACTAGAAAGTTATTAGACACTATCAGCTGCATCTTCCAAGATGAGGGGTTCCATGCTTCCACGGAACAAAGCATGCAGTGCAAAACAAATTCCATGTGCAAACACAGTACTATAGGAAAGAACCATGTGAAAAGATGTGCAAATGATACTTTTAAGGGTGGCTGAGTTACCTGGTCTGGTGAAAGAGCAATAGACCACACTGCCCCGTCGTGAGCATCAAGTGTCTCTATAAGACTGCCAGAAGCCAGGTCATACAGCTGCAGCTTCCCTGTCTGGGGAGAAAGACATCACAGAAAAGAATCAGCCTCTGCTCACAACTCATGACAGCTCCTGGCAGAAGAGCTCCCTGCCACCCATGCCCCCAGAAGCCAGCTTCACTAGGTAGCTGTTACACACTGATCTCCATCAGGGCCTTCCCAAAGCTCTACTCTGCTTTCCACCTCAAGCCACAGGAGTTCTGTAACAACTCTGGGAACAGAGCAGCGCTGCAGTTTAGGAGAGGCAATGCATGTTCTGTGAAGCTGCCTTAGTGACACTTTCCTAACACATTCCCAGACCTGGGCAGTGTGGAGTCAGAGGGCTGCTCCTTACCTTGGTCCCAAGGATGACCTGCCGATCCCCGGGGACAAAGAGCGAGCAGAGCGCGTACTCACACTCCATCGTCCGGATGCACTGCAAGGTCGACCTGCGGACAGAGCGAGAGCCCAAAACCTCTTATCACCCACAGAATCTGCCCTGCTCTGTGAGACATGCTCCAGTGTGACCTCTATCCACAGCTGTCTTTCAGCTGGGGTCAGAAAATAAGCCACCACCATCCTATTGACCCAAACACTACCCAGCACTACTACTAACAATGTTTTCCATAAAAACATGCCACTGTGTTGTCCACCATCATGACCTATTGCTGCTGTGAACAAGAACAGAGCTCCTCATTTTAAACAGCATTTCAGGAAGGGATGGAGTATAAAATAGTGTACTCAGAGGAAACTGAGCTTGAAATCAACACCACTCAAGAAACACTGGGACAGCACTCTACATCAACACACAACTCTCTAGATCAAACCAACAGCCTACTCAGTCTAATACAAGATCCTTCAGATAAGATGCCAAGAAACCCACATGATCCCTAAAGAACAGGCTTGTTTAGGGTAACAGTTAATACCGTTTATTAAAAATTAAAAAACAGAAAAAACCCATAGCCAAGTAGTCTATACACAATAGACCTTTGTGTTTAGACCTTCTGTTGAAATTTTAGATCTATAGTTTCTCAGTTTCCCTAATAAGGAAAAATGAAAAATCATTTTCTATTTGCTTCCCTCACTTCATTTGCTGCTTTATCTATTTCCACTGTCCCCTCTTTCTTATCACTGCCTTTCTTAACACAGCATGCCTCAATTCTGGGAGACTGACACAACCAGACTGTGTACCTGTTCCAAATTTTCACAGACTCTGCAGCTGCTGAGAGAATGGCAATGTTGTCAGAGCTGAAAGCCAACGTCCTGACATCACTGCGGTGGCCTCCAATGGTTATCCTGGACACACGGACAGCCTGGGGCACTTGTGCTGACAGGTCCAGGTTGTACAACTCAATGACATTGTTCTGGAGCAGCAGTACCATCTTCAGCTCTCCTTTTGGAGAGAGAATCAAGTCAAATGACCTGTTTGATTAGATAAAATCAGAGCTGTACAGAGGGGCAATAAGACAAAGTGTTGGAGGGATCAAGAATTATCAAGAGCAACTGAGACAGAGGAATATGGACAGAGCACATCCAACAAGCAAGTGCACACTGAGCCATGGAGGTGTGAATGGACTGGAAATCATTGCAGGTCTCTCCCCAGCTCCAAGCTCAACATATGTTGAGGGGGAAACTTCTTCCTCCTCTGCCTGCACTGAGCCATGCAGAGCTCTCCCCAGGTAGCTGCATAACCACTCAGACTCTACAAAAGCTTTTCCACTCACTTGATTTTAGAAGAAGCTTTGACACTAGTGACCCGCTGAATCTCTTCCTGCAGGCTCAGCTCCACACTCCTTTCAGGCTCCTCTTCAGAGTTCTGTCTGGAAATGTCAGATAAGGGAGAAGAGTCAAATGACCTAGCACAGCCAACACAAACTAACATAGCAACACAGAAAACATAAGGAAACCACTTAGCCTGCTGAAAACAACTTCCCTCTTATCCAGCAGTGCTTACCACATTTAAGAACAGGGACAGTGAAGGGTGGACAGTGAAGTTCATAACAGTATGCAGACTACTAAAGACACAAACTGTCCTAAAAAATCCTCCTTCTTTGGAGCCAAAACACAAGGCACATTACAAAGATGGATATAGAACAGGGAACAGAAGCTGTATTTGAGAGCAAGACCAGCTTCTGCTCATCTCCTATCACTCACAAAAAGCTCTCAGCCATTGCCAAAATGCATTTGCAGATTTGCAGGTGCCCAGATTTGCACAGATACCCTGTGCTTTAGTTTCTACTCTGGAGCCAGACCTCTCCCTAAGGGCTGTTCTGAGGCACCTGTTAAGTGCCAGGATACACAGAGACACTTAACACAAAGTAACCATTAAGAAAACTCTCACCTGTATCTCTGCCTGCTGTAAAACAGGAAATGAGGTGTCAGATTCTCTGTGACTTCTCAGATGGAGCTCTCATTCCTGCATTGCCTACCAAGACCTTACTTTGATGCAGTATAAACACCAATGTCAGGTAGAGCTGAGCAGCTCTGAAAAACCCATTTTATATCCATTTCTTTGCACACTTTAGCTTTCTTTTTTCAGAGGGAAGATTCAGAAAGAAAGGTATTTCCTTAGTCTCTGGGAACAGGGATGCTCAGACAAGCACAAGGATGCACAGAAAGATCAACCCCAAAATACAACAGGTAGCACAAAGAGAATGGCCAGAAGCTTGGAGTTTTCAACCACTGCGCAATGCTACACAATGAAGAGTTTTTCTAGAGCCTTCTGGATACAGACAGCATCCAAAAAATTACTTACTTGGCTTTTTTCCTTGCTTTCTTCATTTTTTTATCCAATTTCTTTTGGATTTCCTCTTCGGAAAGGACAGAGAACACTTCGAGAATGGCATCTGTTCCCTAGGGTCAGAGCAAACAAATTCAAAGGTATGAAAGCCCTGGCTGGCCCTTACAGAAAGTACCCAGGCTCTCTACCAGCCTCCTCCACAGCTCAGTAGCAGAGCCCCCCATTACTCACATGGCAGGCCAAAAACTTGCCCATCCTGTCTGTGCCAAGAGTCACCACTCGGTCCCTCCCTTCCCGCATGATGGATCCGACCTTGCTGCACTTCACGATGCGCTGCAGGGAAAGAGGAACAGACTTGGCTCTGAAAGGGCAAATGATCCCAGCAAACTCAAGAAACCTAGGGGAAATGAACCTAAAGGGTCCTGGCAGAACAGCTGGTAAGGATAATAAAGGGACAAAACAAGCATCTGTGTGAGCTACAAGCTTATCTCCTGTGTTTTGTTGCATTTCAGCTGAAAATAATCATTGGCAGTCTCAGTGGAAGAATAACTTAATTTTATTGGCAAACCACATCCATTTAAGAGACAGAGCCGATTTTTTATGCTACAGAGGCAGCAGAGCTCAGTCAAAAGAGGCAGAGAAGGTGAGAACAGAAACTCCTAAACAGGGCATTGAAGGGAGATAAATCCTCTGGAGAGGAAGCTGTAAAATTAATTAACCAAGTCAGGTATCTATCACAACGACAAGCAGCCTGAGATCTGAGCAGTACTCCAGAAAGTCAGATTCAGTAAAGTCTACAGCAGCAGAAAAGTGGGAATGGCTTTCTGCAATCTTATCTCACACCATATTTCACTGCAGTGCAACTCTGACCTCTCAGTTTCTGCGAAGCTGAGCATCAGTACTGAACTCAGCAGCTGCAAACCAGCAAGGAACTATTTTTTTCTGTGATGTTTGATGACAGAGATCCATTGGCACTGTTTAAATTTATACATTTGCTAGTCCTTCTCAAATAGAAAGGAAAGAAAAACTGTCAGTGGAGGATAAATCTGTGGGTGTTTTGGCACACATACTTCTCCTGATGTTTGGCAGGTAGATGAGGCAGCAACTGCTGCTGAGGAAGTTGTTATGGAACAAGACAAGAATTATCACATTTTCCAAAACAAACTAAATATGACATTAGGATATAAACCATGCAAATGGGGTTAGATACACCAGCTCAGAGACAGCACAGAAAACTGATCTTACTTCCTCAGGATGTTCATCCAGCTCTAAGGTCTCATCCTCTTCAGTGTTTTCTTCTGTTGCAGGTAAAGATGACGCTTTGCTTTTCTTGGATTCTGGCTCATCAGGATCTTTTACCTGCTCATAGGGAAAAAAAAAAACCAATAAAAAACCCAAAAGGAATACCTTAAACCTCAACAGCTATAGTATTGTGCTTTCTAGCTTACACTTCATTTCCCTGGAAATACAACTGATTAGCATACACTGAAGTGTCCTAAAGAATTCCTGATGGCACCAAGCACTCCATGTGCTCTCATGACTATCATCCACCCACAAGGCTGTCTTCCTCAGCTGTAAGTGTCCTAGATTGCCAAGCAAATTGTATTCTATTTGCCATCTGTGTGGCAGTTGTCTTCTGTTAAGTGGGCAGTTTTCCTCATCTCTTCCACATCCAATCCTCTCTCAGAGGAGCCATCTGCTGATAATGGGCTGTTGAATGTCACTGCATGACTGATAAGAACTATAACATCCCATTGTGAGATGCTCTGCCTGGAGGGAAAAGGAAAGCTTTCCTACCCAGATATAATCCTGAGATTCTGGAACACCAACACGGCTTCTCCACTGGATTTCCCAGAGCAATAGCTGCCTCTTCCACTGGATCTTCAGAGGAAGACTACACCCTTTCTACAGGATCCCTGCTCCAACAGAACCACACCTGACACTCCAGGAGAGCTGCAGCCACAATCCCAATTGGACTGCTACCAACATCCTGACCAACAGGGCGTCAGGTTGTGTTCTGACTCTGTCAGTGCTGTTTTAATTTACTGCATTGTTTATTTTATCTTTTTTTTTTATTTTCTTCCCTAATAAAGAACTGTTATTCTTGCTCCCATATTTTTGCCTAAAAGCCCCTTAATTAAAAATTTATAGCAATTCAGAGGGAGGAGGTTTACATTTCTCATTTCAGGAGAGGCTCCTGCCTTCCTTAGCAGACACCTGTCTTTCAAAACCAAGACAGTAAGTGAGAAGGCAGGAAGATCTGACATAGTGTGGAAATCTCGTTCTGGAAGTGCTCACAGCTTCACTTGAAAGTGCAAAACACAGGAAACAGCAAAGCCCATCCCATGAGCAGCTCGTGGACCCATCAGATAGCAAAGACATTGCTCTGGCTGTTTCCCAGAACATCCATCAGATTTGAACATGTTCCAGTTCTTTCTCAGTTCAAATACAAGCAGCTGGGCAGGGGGGCTGAGGGGTCACAGGGGAATGTCTTACCTCCTGGATGTAGGTGAGATCCCACACCCTCAGCTCACTGTCAGCGCTCCCAGTGATCAGACGCTTCTCTTGAGACAGCAAAGCCATGCCCCAGACCTGTCCAGAGGCACAATGTGAGGAACTGACTCCCTTAACAATCATTTAAAAAGCACAGCATCTTTAAATGACCTATTTAAACAGCAACCAAATAGAGAATGGATCTCGCTGGCACCTCCTCTGGAGACAGGTACATGGGAATTGTCACCCAATGCATGTGATGACAGCTCTTGGAATGTTTGGAAGTTTCTCATTTGCTCACTCCTAAAGCCTAATGAAAGTAAAATGTATGATGGTGCGAGCTTACAACTCCTGAAAGCAAGGAAAGCCCAGAGTGAGCCCTGACATCCCAAGTCCCTCCAGCCCAACACCTCCACACATCCTCTTTTTACCTCAGCTCGGTGTCCAACCAGAGTTTTGAAGCAGTGCTGGGTGTCCAGATCCCACCATTTCACCAGTGTGTCTTTGGAACTGGAACAAAGAAGAAAAACTCAGACATAAGGAAAGACTGCAGAGCTCACCATTTTTTTAAGTGGTAGAAATACAAAACCCCTGTAGAAAGTGGTAGAAATACAAAATACAAAAAATCTAGAACATGTCAGAATGTATCACAGGGCAGCTGCTCAAACACTGACATTTAGCAAGCCAAACAAAAAAGGCACAACAATGCTGCAAAAAGATATCTGTCAAGTCACCGAAGCTGACCTGCAAATATCTGAAATTGCATTAAGAAATGGGTATCATCTATCAACAAAATACTACTTTTTCCATCTGAAAAAAAAGCAAAAGAAAGTTGTTCTAATTTTAAACTGGACTGATTGCATGCATTTTTCTATTAAGCCAGTATATGGCATATTAAAAAGTAAAAATTCAGTGACTGTTGTTGTCAACCAATTATCAATTTTATCAATTATCAAATATCAATTACAGGGATTCAGTCAACTTGCAGCTCTTTTGGTTGAATAACTTAAAATCAGCTAAAAAAACCCTATCATCTTTTAATTAATATGTGTATTTACAGCTTACAAGAAAGCAATTTTTCTGTCACGCTGCTGTGTGAATTACACATACAGAAGATAAGTCTGCTAAATTCTTCAAGATAAACAAAAAAACCCTGAAAAACTGTTACATACATAATGAACATGTTATCACTGTTCTTTGTTACAATAATTTTAAGTTGATGGATTTACCAACAATTTAAACCCTTTTCCAAACACCTTTTTCAGTATGGCCATATCAGCTGCTCTAAGACTTGGACTCAGGCACCAGACTTAAAAAATATGTGGATGTGACAAGATCATATTCAAAGATGCTGGTGGGTCTGAGATATCACAACGCAAGAAGGAAAATACAAACTGCTGTAGCACACAGGACATCTAAATTGCAAGTACAACCAAGCCTGCTTTCCTGATCAACAATTTCTCTTAGTCTGGCTCACCAAGTGACCAACAAGTTCTTCTCCTTCAAGAAAAGGACTTGAGTGATGACATCCTTGTGTCCCCTCAGCCGGTACAGGCCACTCTCATTGATGACATCCCACACGATGACTTCTGTATCCTGGAACAGAGAGAGTGTGCCCATGTGTTCATGTGGCCCTTGTCTCTGCAAAACTCCTGCCATGAGACTGAAAAGATTACCTGAGAGCCCACTTTCTCACTCTGAATCACAAGGATGATTAATGCAAGGGACACTGCTTCCCCAGAGGTGCAGTCAGACTGATCAATGTACCATCATCCCAGCCTGAGACGCTTTTGCTATTCCTGATCTCACAAGATTCTTCACTTTAACAGCTCTACCAGTGCCCTGCTCCTGCCTGCAGCCCCTGCTGCTCCCCCAGCCCCTCTCACTGCCGTCCTCTGGCTATGGGCAGAGGCCACACATAAAATACTGAACACTTCAGTGCAGGTCAGCCTTCCCCAGGAGCATCTCAGTGACAGGGTCATGCTCCAGATGTGACAGCCTCACCTTTGAGCCAGACACCAGCCTGCCACCCAGGTGGTCGTACTGCAGGGCTGTAACTGCAGCCCTGTGCCCATTGAAAGTGATCACTGATTCCCCACTTAGGAGGTTGAAGACACGGACTGCTCCATCTTCATACCCAACAGCCAGGTGCAACCCATCTGGGGAGGGGCAGAGGCAACTGACTTGCTGCTTGAGACCCTTAAGGATAAGAACCTGCATTTTCAGGAGACAAAACATGTATAATGTTAATAAGTGACATGTCAGAGTCAGATACTTAGCAGAGAAAATATAGTCTGTTCATCTCCTGAACTTCCACCTGAGCACTTCTGCACTTTATAAGATCATTTTTCAACTTCCTGCACCAAATACAGTATCATTAACCCCATTTTCCAAGGTAAACAGTAGCTAGAAGGGAAGCAATTTCTCAGGAAACCAGTGCAGAATGAGCCCTGGAACTCAGAACCTGAAATTTCTGCCTCCATATATATGAACCAGAGAGCAAGAAATATTGTTTGAGAGTAAAATTAGTAAAGTTTCTTCCTGACTCCATCCTCTCTTGCCTGCCCTTTCTCAGGTATAGGACAGAGTGGCTCTTTCACAGACTGCACAAGAACTTGAGAATGAAGAAAACATCTCCAGAACAACATACCAGCAGTCACCACTCCAGAGGCTGTGAAACAAAAGCAGATTTCAGTGTGTAGTGGACAGTAGTACTTGCAGTGATTTCTGAATCTCACAGGAGACAGTGTGTGGCAAAGTCCTTAAAGCTACAGCTCACACCCCCGCTATGGGATACAACTTTTACATGGGATGCCCAGTTCCACAGCCGAAACACAAACGCTGCGACATCCCTGATTTGTCCAAGAACATTCACACAAACAGCTAAACCAGGAGCAGCTTTCCAGTTACTGCAACAGCAATTACTCTTCACAACTGAGGTCCTGAGGCAAATCTCACAGGGATCCACAGTGAGATTCATTTTAAGACCAAGTTGAGATAAAATAAATTACTCTCATAGAGCAGAGCAGCAGGACCACTGCTCCCTGTAACAACTGCTACAAGTGACCACCAAAACAAAACAAAAGCCGAGAGTCGCTGCATTCCAGATACCCATGATCCAAATCATCCACCGCCTCCTCTGTTCTGTACGTGCTGGTGCTACCTGCTGGATTTCAACAAACGCAACCCTTATAAATTCCTTAATCAGAAATAACCAATTACCTTCCTGCAACTAGCAAGCCTTTCTTGTAAAAATCCAACATTGCAGTATATTTTGGACTACTAGGACACGATGCACAATCTTCCAGTTTGGAGAACTGGCAGACACCGGCCTTTGGGCCAGGAGGCAGCCAGAGCTGCAGACCCTTTCCACAGCCTAATCTCACGCTGTGCTCACCCTTCCCAAGAGGCAGGGATGCTGTGGAGGTGGCGCTTCCCTCCAAAAGCCCCACAGTAACACAAATAGCTTCGCTTCAGGCGGCCTACAAGCCCCTCACGCTGCACCCCAGCCCTGCCCGGCACCGCATCACCCCGGGTCCCACCTTCTCTCCTTTCCTTGTGTCCCACACGAACACGTGCTCGCAAGCCGGCACGGCCACGTAGCGGCCCCGCTCCCCGCGCAGCGCCACGAAGGCCACGCCGGCCCTGGCGCTGGCCACCAGCCCGAAGAGCGCGGCGGGCTCATAGCGCAGGTACTGCCGCGTCAGGCCCATGGCGGCGGCGCGGGGAAGGAGGGCGCGGAACGGAGCAAGGAGGGCGCGGAGGAGCCGCGGCCGCCACACGTGCGGCGCTCCGGGCCCGCCGCGCTGGAAGTGCGTCAGAGCGGGCGCGGCTGCGAGCGCGGCCCCGAGCCCCGCCCGGGAAGGGAAGCGGAAGCGCGGCGGACGCGGAGCTGCCCTGGGTGATGTCGCCAGACCGGCGCCGACCGGGACCGTCTGTCCGGGCGGGGCTGGCGGCGGCTCTGCGGCTGTGCCCGTGAGTGCGCTGCGGTGCTGGGCACAGCCCGGCCTGCGCTGGGCGGGAGCCGGGCGGGGGCGGTGGAGGTGGATGGCGGGCGGAGCGCGGTGCCGGAATCCCGGCTGCCTGCCGTGGGGCGGGAGAGGCAGGCTCTCCTCCCAGTACGGGCACGGCACTGCGTCCCGGGCGCTGGGGCCGCGGCCCCCGCTCGCAGCGCTCTGCGCCCCGCTCCGAGCCCGACAATCCCTCGGGGCCGCCTCCGCCCTGGGAGGGCCCGGCAGCGATCGCAGGGGAGACACCCGGGAGATGTGCGCGCCCCGCTTCGCCTCCCTCTGCTGCCATAGCCAGACCCCTGGGGCTGCCTGTTCGGCAGTGGGAAGATGTTGATGTAGATGAGCTCCCGGCTGGGGCCAGCGTAGCTGCGCTTACCTTCCCTTTCTCTCTCCTTGCCTTTTCTCTCAGCGGAAATTATACTTAGATATTCTTGCGGCTGTCTCTGTCCTCGTGTCAGCCTATATTAGCCCTCAATGTGAGCTTGGATACTTGGGTGTTGTGTTGTGTTGTTTTCCCCGGGCTAATGAACGTACTTAGTAAGTCGCGTTTCACAATTACTCCTTGTGGGCGCGATCGTTTTTAAATTATTATCAGTTACGAACCTGTAAAAGGAGTTAAATAGTGGGTGTGTATGTGGCAGGCTGAAGTTTCTTACGTGGGTATGTTTGCGCTAGTTTGATTCACTAGTGCGGCTCAGTAGTCACTACGGGAATGTAGGAGCCAAAGCGTTACCTGCTGGCAGCTGAAAAGTGAGTGCTGGCACGTTTGAGCCTTCATCTCAGGTGTCATCTCAGCATCAGTCAGGTGGCGGAGTTCCGTCTTAAAATTGTGCCTGAGTGCGTGGCTGTAAGAGCTGTGTGACAGTAAGTCTTGCGTGCAGCAGCTCAGAATTCATTGAACTGCAAGGGCTGAATTATTCGGGGAGAGGGAGGGATTTTGTTTGTTTGTTTGGAAGGGTTGGGGTTTTGAAGGGTTAGGGGCATTGTGGTTTGAGAACTCTGTCTTTTTTCTTTTTTACCTAAGTGTTTACCAGTATCTCTGAAAGGATCGGTTATACATTCTCTGCTGCAAATTTGCTTTTAGTCTAGATAAAGAAATAACACTTTTCAGAAAGACTGAGTTCCTCTTCTCACTTGGAAATTTGTCCTTGCAATTTCCAAAATGCAAGATCACAAGTCAGTTTGATCAATATAGTAGAGAAGGTGTTTTCACCTTGAATTGTTGGAAGAGGTTTGTCTCACTGTGAGTATCTGCATGGCCTTATTGCATGCAGGTAACAAAAGAGGGAGTGTTTGAGTGGGAAATCTGTTTTTCTTTTGTCTGCTGCTGTTATTGCATTGCAGTCTTGTGAAAGGTCTCTATGGGACAATTACTGAACAGCTGGTGACCTGGTTTGATTTTTTTTTTTCTTTGAAGCACCTGGAAGACTCCAGTGAAAATTGGAGTGTGACAAGTTAGCAGAGGAAGGGAGTTGCTGTTTCCATTCCATGGATCCCTTGGGTGCTCCTTCCCAGTTTGTGGATGTTGATAGTCTGCCAGGCTGGAGTGATGCCTATGGGGCCAAGCAGCTGGATTGTCACCAAAGTCCTGTTGAAAAAGCTCAAGTTGATGTTAGATCACCTTTTCCATACAGGAAAGACATCAATGAAAAAATAATCTTGTGGTAAGTTCGATGTGGCTCTCATGCGTCAGTCATCACTTCTCCATTTACTGCATCCATATCTTCATGTAATGATCACTGCTGTAGAATAAAACTTCTGAATCCTCTTTTCTTGAATCAAACATTACAGATCTGAGAATAACATAATATTTTTGTTCACAGTAACTTTTAAAGTGTGGGATTTTGCTCCACCATAGGTTGTGCTCATAGGCAGTCCTTGATGCAGCAGACTGGAGCTGTACTTCCTACTGTGATACAGTGTGCTTAGTATCAAAATCTAGTTGAGCACTTGGATATGAGGTTTTTATTAAAAAAAAATATTTGCTGTTTAGTACCTTTGTATCTGTATTTGCTAGTGTTATTCTGATTTCACATTTCTGTTTTAAATCAGTATTTCTTTCTTTGCTGTGATTCTCGTGGCTTGCTTTTGGCTCTTCCTACCCCTCCTTCCTCCACTCTGTGTTTCATCTCCGTGACTTTCTTCCAAAATCTGTTGATAAAGTAAGTACAGTATGCTGTACTTACTCCACCAGGGTTTCTTTCCTGTAACTCAGATACTTGAGGCTTCTCTTTAGATAAATAACTCTTAACTTAATCAGTTTGAAGGGAGAAGGATTTCTCAGGGATGCAGATTCAGGGATCAGCCTGAACCTCTCTCTGGTTAATATATGCAGGAAATGGGACTCTTCATGCATTCCCTGAACTCAATTAAATAAAGAAAGAGAGGAATAAAAGGCTAAACTTCTCTTATGGCTTGGGCTAATGTGTGCAGTTTCAACTGTTAGTTTAGTTGCTCCCTGTGCGTGGGAATCTTTATTTCCCTTCCTACGCTCTTTGATCCCAAAATCCCGGATGGCTGCTGCTGTGACAAAAAGCAGGTCAAAGTTCTGCTACTCCATTGTCTCTTAAGCATCTGTGACTTATTTATCTTCTGCATGTCTGATCTTTGGACAGCAGAATGAACAAGATGAACTTGAGGGTTCACAATTTGGGAGCAAAACGAAGAGAACTTGTCCAGCTGCAGCCTCGCTCTAGACCCACAGTGGTCTGAGGAACAGCAGCTGTAAGATGCCCTGGATAGTCTGTCTGCAAAAAAAAAAAAAAGAAGTGCATTGAAAAAGTTGTTTAAGTTTTGAAAATAATATAACACAAGGACCGTCCTCTTATCCCCTAGAGAAAGTATGTGGGTTTTTGGAAGTGTTGCACACCATCAGTTTAACAAGCTGCTTTGCATGTTTGCTGCCTGAGCTGCCCTACATACAGCTACAACACTGCCTTTTTTACAAACATCCTCAGTTACTGCTGGGGCTGGGACTCTTTAGGGGCTGAGTTTTGCAAGCAGTCTGTCTCCATCAGGGAGAGGCCAGAGATGATTCGGCTTGGTGGGCACGTCAGGGTGCACTATGCTGTGTGGGCACTGGAGTCCTGTTAATGCCTTCCCTGGAACTTGGCATTTCTTGCTTGTCAGCACTGATTTGAGAATATCCTGCTCAGTTGTACATTCAGGCTGCAATAAATGTTTCTTCAGGAAAGGAGATGTGGCGTTACTGAACTGCACGGCCATCGTAAACACCAGCAATGAGACTCTCACGGATAAGAACCCGGTGTCTGAAAGTATATTCATGCATGCTGGGCCTGACCTGAAGGATGAGCTCCAGAAGCTCAAAGGTAAGTGGCCAGAGACATTTTTATCTTGTTGAAATCTCCTGTCCTTGCATAGTGCAGAACATCAGGACTGGGGCACAAACAAAAAAGGTAGAGCTTTTCCCAGTCCCCAACAGCTGATATTAACATGAAAAAAATGGGGGAAACACCTGCCAGTCCAGTCTCTTTTTGCTGCTCACATTACAGATAATTGAAAGTCTGTGGCAGATATTTGATTTTATGAGCCCTTACTTTGTGATACAGCAATTCCCATTGCTATCTGAAGCCACTTTGAGCAGTTAGCTTATCAGAGGTTTTGCTCAAGGGAGCAGTCTTGCACATCTTGAGATTTTATCCTGTTCAGTGTGCATACATAATGAAAGACAGAAACTGAAGTTCACCATTGAAGAAATTAAGTGAATTATGTCATGCACTTTGTGTATCCTCTTTCTTTCAGGATATTAATATACACACAGTCTTTCAGAAAGATATAATAATAATAGATGGATTGATAAAACACTGCATGTCTAAATAAAGTCTTTGTGACTTCTTAAGTTGGTTGGTTCGTTTTTCTCTTGTGTACAACAAATGACTTTATTGGAAAGCTACAAGAGCAGCCTTAATGCAAGGCTGTTCTAGAAATTGATGAGGTTTTCCTAGAGTCTTTATTAACAGAGTTTATTGCTGATAATGGGAGATGAATATGAATACTCAGCCTTTTTTTTCATCTTACAGACACTGGGAATAAGAGTTTCCTTATTTTGTGTGTGACAAACAAAAGTTTATAGTTATCCAAGGTCACACAGAAGTCTAATATGGTTTACAGATAAAAATTCACGTCTGTAGGAACTATGGTACTGAACTGAATTTTGAGGTCTCTGTGTGGTACTGCTCACTCTGGATAACAGCTTGGTCTCCCTACATAGTAACAAAATGGATATAGAAGAGCCATATTTCTAATATAAACTCTCAGTAGCTTAAATTGCAATTGAATAGAAGTCCTGTTTCTATAAAATCATCCTTTGCTTGCTTTTTTTGAGTAACCTAGTAATTAAACAGGAGGAAGAGTAGCCATTTTATAACAGAGCAAAAATTCAGTGTGTGCTGTGGGTGAAAATTAAAATACCATAGGTGCTCTGGAATAGTTAGAGACCCCACATTATACGCAAAACTCTTCTAAAATACACTTGGGTTTCTTGTGTGGACTGAGAGGTGGGAAGAGAGGGCCTGCATTTCAAGGAGTCCTGAAGTCTGAGATCTGTCAGCTCTGTAGGGAGCTGTTGTGCTCAGCTTCTTAAATTTCCTTTTACCCTGCTGAGTTATGCGTAGTTTCCATCTTCTACCACAGCGAAAACACTGTGTCTTCTCCCTGTAATACATTCTGCAGGTTCACAACTGCCTATGAAGACACTTCTCTTTTAATCTTGTGCCAAGAGCTTTATGGAAATCAGTTCTTCTGTGACACCCTACTGACATGTTGTGTGGGGGAGGAAAGAGAGGCTGGGTTACAGATTTGGCATTTAAGATCCCATGGTGTGTTTGTCACAGTAGCAGAAGTGGAGGGAGAGCTTAGTTAAAAAATCAGTTTAGGATTCATTTGTCATCTCTGCTTCCTTTTTTGCCCTCTTTCCCACTTAGCCTTGACATTTTTTCATTGGAGAATGTGCTGAAAAAGGGAAAATGCATGGTCTGTGTTCTGAAGCTGTAAAATACGTTTTCAGTTAGGTCTCTCCTGCTTTATTCCTGCTGCTTGGACATTTCATAGATTCCAAGAAAAATCATGACCTGAAAGCATGTGACATGCTGACTCTTCAAAGGCCTGTGCCTTCTTTAAGGCTCAGCTAACTTGTATGTTCCTGGGAGCAGCATGAGTTTTGGTTAATGCAGAAATACTACAGCCAGGGGCAGGCTTGCAGATGAAGTGCTATTGATAAAAGCTGGCTTATCAACAAATACATGTTGCAGTCTAATAAAGACCTTTTGTGGCACTTACAGCTCTGGTGATGCTTTTTCTCTGCCACACACATGATGTAGACAATTGAGACTTTCCATTTTAAACTTGAGAAAGCTATTCTAAAAGCTGAAATCTTATCAGATAAAAAATAGGATCTTGACTTTGTTCCCAGTTTTGCCACAGACCTTGACTTGTGCAGCTCCCCTCATCTTGTAACTTAAAATAAGAGTAATATCTACTGCTCATTTTAGTTTTATAAGTTGTATAGACATCTCCAGGCAGAATGCTTTGGGAAGTATGAAGTGTGATCTGAGTATAGCTAAAGTTTACCAATGCTACATCTGCTTCCCTGAATTTATTGGTTTCCCTACTGAATTCACAAGTGTTCCTCAATCAAACTTGCTTCATTGTTTTTTCACAAGTTTTTCCTACAGGCCTTTGCTTGCTCCTCGCTGGTTGTGAGGGGACTGCAGAGGAAGAAAAGTAACTTGATATCTGATACATTGTTTTGGGTTTGGCTTTCCTTTTTCCATGTTGTGCTTATTTAATTGGTCTCTTGAGCTGTCTTAGAGGCTGTGCAGGAATTCAGAAGAGTATGCTTAGTTTTAGTATGGTGTTTTCTTCCTTCTGATTAACCCAGAAGAAGCACAGTGGAGGTCTATAGAAGCTAATGATGTGATTTGTTGGATCAAAAATGTTACAGGATGCTGGCTTCAAGGCAGCAGTGTGGTTACCATTAAAAAGATACTCTTGAAGTTTTGGATGAGGAAGATTCTCAACCTGGAGTGTCTCTTCCCATAAAATACATTTTCATGCATGTTGCTAGCTTGCCTGAGCACTCTGAGGAAAGAGTGGAGTGGGAGAGATGAACATTAACCTGTTCAGTGGGCAGCTTAAGCCAAGCTGCTGCAGCACTGCTGCCTGAACACTGCCTGCAGCTCTTCTTCTGGCTCATTCCATGTTGTGGCCACCAGCAACCTAAAAGGCAATCACGATGAGAGCTAATCCAATGAAAATACTGGTTTTCAGTGAGATCAGAAAGCTGGAGTGCAGCAGTACAAGCAAAAGGAAGCAGGTTGGAAAACACTTGTCTTCGAGGGTAGGGAAAGAGAGAGGCTAGAAGTACTTTTTTAGCTGTCCAGACCTGGAGTGTACTAGATTTAGGTGAAGAAGGGGAAGTTTAGCAGACTTTTCTTCTGTGTGCTGAAGGAAAACCGGACTTCAAACGCAGAATCTGTTCCTAGACTATGTAACTGGAGGGTGCTGTGAATGGAACAATTACATGGATTGCTTGAACTTCCTTTCCTTGAGACTAGACAACTGGTCTGTCCAGAGAGTTTGAGCTACATGAGGATCATATGTCTGCCTTATGGACATGAAGAAACATGTTAAACAAAGCAAGCTACCTCATTCTGAGAGCATAAATTAAACAAATGTATTATCTATTCAGTTTTAATAGCTTTGCCAACAACTGGTTTATTTGATTAAGAAGACTTGTGGTCACTTTATCCACAAATCAGTCTCCTCAAACCAATTTTATTGCTGTATGGTATACTTGTGCATCTGTTCTCTGCACATTACTAAATCATTTCTTCCTTTGCTCTGTAAGTAGTGTAGTAAGCACTGCAATTAAGACAGAATTTGTAGCAGTATCTCGTTAGTCCTTATACACATAGTTTTAAAATTTAAAATTGAGAGGAATTTAAAATTGAGAGGAATTTAAATTTAAAATTTTAAATTTAAATTTTAAAATTGAGAGGAACAAGCACAGTTCTCACTTCCTCAGCCTGACTAGGTGCTAAGCAGCTGGTATGAGTTCGGATGTTTTCCGAATGTCTAGAACACTGACTTCTGTGTGTGAAGTGGAGTTGTCTGACTGGAGGAAGACAAGGGCTGGAACACTTGTGCCTTTCTTGCCATGGCATGTGTACTCACCCTGCTGTTCTGTTGGTGGCAGGCTGCAGGACAGGCGAGGCCAAGCTGACGAAGGGGTTTAACCTGGCAGCGCGTTTCATCATCCACACGGTGGGCCCCAAGTACAAGAGCCGGTACCGCACGGCGGCCGAGAGCTCCCTGTACAGCTGCTACCGCAACGTCCTGCAGCTCGCCAAGTAAGCACTGCACTGCACTGCACTGCACAGCCCACACCGGGCTCCAGCTGGGACACACAGCCTGGAAACCCGGCCCTGCACAGAGATCTCACCTCTGAGAGCGTCTTCTCGTGTTTGCTGGGTCTGGTTAAGGGCATGAAAACAGGAGTGGCTTCACCGTGTGCTTCGTGCCTTTGGTTATCTCTGCTGTGGTGTAGGGAAGATGCACAGAGAGATCTGAGCTGGTTCAAGTCCTGAAACGGGGTAGCTGGATCTGTGCAGCATTCCATTCTTCAAAGGAGAAACATTAATAATTGCTTTGGGTTCGGTGCTGGAGCTTGCTCCAGCAGCAGCTCTATGTGTGTCTGCATGGGGACATACCTACAGGCAGGTCTGACTGCTGTGTCTGTGTGTTTGGCTTCTCTGCCCTTGTGCAACAGACAGCTAAAATTCTGAGTTAGGTTATAAGGTTACTTTTAAATCTACAGTTGCAGCAGCTAGGTTTGTAGTTTTTTCCCCTTCCGTCTGCGGTATTTTCTACTTCCTCTTAACTAAGAGGGGTTTTCTTCCTATTTTTCTGTGTTCTGTTCTTCTCCCATGATAGCTGCTGTAGTGGTAGCAGTCACAAAATACACCTGAGCAAGAGCAGTGTCAGAAAGCATACCTAACCATTTTTTAGGGTTGGGAAGATCAATTGTTCCAAGGTTTGACTTTGTGTTGCAGTGCAATAGGTGTGGTGGTGTTCACAGGGGTCCCAAGATGAGGGAAGAGACGAGGATCTGACTCCGTGTTTCAGAAGGCTGATTTATTATTTTATGATATATATTATATTAAAAGAAAATGATATATTAAAACTATACTAAAAGAATAGAAGAAAGGATTTCATCAGAAGGCTAGCAAGGAATAGAAAAGAAAAGAATGGTAATAAAATCTTGTGACTGACCAGAGAGTCTGAGACAGCTGGACTGTGATTGGCCATTAATTAGAAACAACCACATGAGACCAATCAAAGATGCACCTGTTGCATTCCACAGCAGCAGATAATTATTGTTTACATTTTGTTCCTGAGCCTCTCAGCTTCTCAGGAGAAAAGATCCTAATGAAGGGATTTTTCATAAAATATGTCTGTGACCCAATAGTAACTGTTTCAAACTCAAGATTACAGCTATGATTTTTAGCGTGTGCCAGTTCTGTTCTGCCTCAGAAGTTACTAGCATATTCAGGCCTGGATTGAAACATGTTAAAAACTGTGTTAAAATTCTTATACTTCTGCATGCTGAGTGTCTTTCAGTCAATCTGTTTTCCAGAGTAACTTTTGATGCTTGTGAAATTGTCTACCATCTTTGAGCTTGCTCAAACTCCTTTGATTACTGTTTGCAACAGCTCTGCTTTACTCTTTTGAAAATATGGCTCGGTGCTGGAATCATCTTACTGGTTCTAAAGTGTGTGTCCCGCCATTCTGGTGGTTGTCTAATCATACTTAAGGTGGAGTAAGCCACATTGGCCTGTGTCCTGACCTCTAACAAAACAAAATCATTGGTCAGGTGAAGAAACAGGAGTGTGTATGTATTGAAGAGCACCTTCTTTTTCCCTCCTTCTCCTTACTGTCAGTCCTAAACAGGAACAAAAGTATTTTGAGCAAGGATTGCAGGGAGTTGGAGGGAAGAACTTAATTCAGGATATGAGGAACTGTAGGAACAGCATAGCTGAGGTAGAAGGAGAAATCTGAAAACAAGCACCAGAGGAACCAGTGGGGAATAATTAATGGTTCTTTCCATCTCTGTTTAATGAGGGTGTGTGCATCTTGCCAGGGAAGAATGCTCCTGCAAAAACCTGAAAGAGGATTACTGCTGTTTAGAGCCAGAAAAGAAATTAATGGTGCTCCCTACTGCCCTGAGAGACTTCTGTTTGCAGCTGGCTGTCTATTCATTTGTTTCTCTTTTTCTGGATTCCAGGGAACAGGCAATGTGCTCCGTAGGATTTTGTGTCATTAATACTCTGAAAAGATGCTACCCCTTGGAGGATGCAACCCACATAGCACTGCGTAAGTGTGTTGGAAAACAGCACAAAGTGGGTGGCAGCAGGTCACTTACTTCTGACAGATTGCTCTTGAAATGGGGAAACCTTTCTTTAGGGGTCTGTGGTTCATTAGAGCCTGTAAAAAGGCAAGGCATTCCATGGTTGATCAGAAAATGGAAGATAAAAAATTATCCTTTCTCTCAGTAAAGATTCCTGGGATTTCATCAGTAAAGATCCATGGGAATCTGTTCTGGAACTTGTATTTTTCAGTGTATTAATTTATAACCTGGAAAAGCTGCTAAACTTGAGGCAACAGAGTTTGCTGGTAATAAAAGTTTGTTCAGTAGAGCCAAAATGAGGCCTTACTGTTGAATACTTGTAGGCAGATTAGAGCAACAGTGAATTTCATGTGCTGTTTTAGTGTCATCAGCACATCCAAATGTAAAGTGATATCCTTCCCCCACTGACCCACTCCTACAGGCTTCTGCCTTCACATGCAAAATGATGGGCTGATTATAGGCAGCAAAACGTTGAGATGATAATACTTCCATGAAAACAACAGCTCAGAGGAGCTCAAAACAGCAAGATGAGTAAGACACAACAAAATTAAGAATGTTTTGCAATCAATCAGTGCTTTGTTCACCCTTTAAAGCTGCAGAGTCAGAAATAATGCAGTAGACAGAAAAGTTTAGGAGGTCAACAAGAATAGAAAAAAGCATGAAATAGTGAAATGAGCTCAAGACTTTTTCGGACTGGAATATACCTGACTTGAGGGAAGTGTGATAAATGTCTGTAAACTCGTGAGTGACATGGGAATGGTGAAAAGAATCAGCTGTTCACTGTCCCCAGAATAAGAACCATCAAATATGCCAGTTCAGAACAAACAAGGGGAAATGGTTCTTATGCTTGTTATTTGTTTTATGGAAATTCTTACTAAGAAGCATTGCTAAAACTTTTCAAATTGCCTTGCATTCGAGAGGAAACTATATTAAGGGGAAAATGAAGATCACTGAAAACAAATCAGAAAATATCCTAGGCTGAAAATAAAGTATAGAAAAGTGCTCAAACAAGAATATTATATACTCTTGTATATACTGGTTCCTATTTTCCTCCATCTCTTCTGGCTTTTTCACGTGTTCAGATGCATTCAGAACTGTTTGCTGTGAAACTGCACAACTGCATTTGTTGTGTAAAGTAATATCACAAGTCAACACGATTACAGAGGAATTTGTGTACAGTAGTACACAGGAAGTATTTGAAAATAGCTCCTTTTTTCCTCTCGGCTGTTTCTTGAACTCCCAAAAAAACATTCTCTATAGATAACTTCTTTTATTGCTATCTTCTGTTGTCTCTGTAAGTCTGCGTGATAATTGATAAAATACTCTCATACCAACAAATTTGTTTGGACGCTTTTCTCATGATTTACAAATAAAATTTTTTTATGCCTCTTTGGCACAGCTGACCCCAGAGATTTTGTGTTGCTGACCCTGCCTTGAACCAGCTTCTGCTGTAGCTTCCTTATATTGCTTTGCTGATAACTTCAGGCACAGTGCCTTGTTTTAAGAATGCCTGGTTTTAGCAATTTACACAAGACTCTTTTAAGGATGGATTTGGCTTGATTTTTCAGGGCTATTGATCACATTTCACAGTCTAAGGAATCCTAGTAAGCTAAAATTAGAGAGATTTATTCTCCATCTTTGTCTCCATCTCTCTCTAAAGTCAGCATCAAAATAGAGTGGAGATGGAACTTGCAATACGCCCAGCAACCTATTTGGTGTGTTAAACCACCACTTAATCCACCCTTTTCTACAGCCTATGGAGCTATTTAGTATGAGGAGAGATGTATCTCTCTTCTGCACTCTGAGTTCTTCACTTGTAGCTGTGTGTTCACTTGTACCGCTGTGTAGCTGTAGATTTCTCCTTCTGTTTTGCTAACTACCTTTAATCTGCTTCCTTGCAGGCACAGTTAGGAGGTTTCTGGAGGTTCATGGAGAGACTCTGGAGAAGGTGGTGTTTGCTGTCTCTGAGCTTGAAGAGGTATCTTGGCATTCATTCCACCAAAATTCTTGGGCATGATTGATCTTCTCTGCAGCAGTAAAGCTGGATTTGGATTTCCCCTTCAGATCACATAGACTTTTGGTCTTGCAGCATCTTTCTGCCTCCTTCTTTGCATAGCTTCTTTTCCAGAACTGTTCATGCTCTTAGCAGTCACTATAGACTCTTGAGAATCTTTCTGCTTCTGTGTTGCTGAGCTGTGGACAGGGAGCAGTAGGGGAGGTGATAGCATGCAGTTGTACTGTATGTTATCTGTTAGCCAGAAAGGAAGCTCCTCACACAAAGTTTCCTCCTTACACAAAGATCTGCTTGAAGAGGGCCATTTCAGCATCCCTACAAATCACCTACAAACATCTGAAATGCAGCTTGCTGGCTTGTTGGAATAGCAAACTTGACATTTAATGATCTGTGTTCTGAGAGATGCAGGCAGTCTGAATATTGACTTTCCTTGTACATCAGACTTGTTCCTGTTCAGAACACCCATGCTGCTCAGGTTCTATGGCATATGGATAAGGAAAATAACTAATTTGTTGGGGGTCATAAAACTGCTGATCACTTGGAGAGAACCCATGAATAATACATTCTGTAGGGATTTTCACTATTTTCCTTTACATGGGGAGGGATTTTCTTTTTGGCTGGTGCTTATTCTTTTCTCCCAGGCAGATCACTAAAGGTGGTCTATGTAGTGGTGCATTTTAACAGAAGCAACATTTGCTCAAATCTGTTGTCCGTGCATATTTTAACTTCATTACAAAGCTAAAGTATCTGCAATCTACCTGAATTTGTGCAGGTTTTAGCAAAGTCCTCTCAAAGTCATTTGCCAGTGTGGCAAAAAAACCCAAAAAGTTAACCTTTATCAGGATTACCTGATAAAGTACTCCCAGCCCAAATTAGCCATTGAGGGAGGCAGTGCTTTGCTTCCAAGCTGCTGACAAGTTCCCTGCTACAAAGGCAGACGCTGTTTAAGTGAAGAGCACGGATGTGTGATAGATCCTTCATGGTTTTTTGTTATTTGTAGGCCACTTACCAGAAGTTGCTGCCTCTTTACTTTCCGAGATCATTGGAAGAAGAGGTGCAGTCCCTGCCTTACCTCCCTGCAGACATTGGCAATGCAGAAGGGGAGCCAGTAGTACCGGAGAGGCAGATCAGGATCACTGAAAAGCCAGGTGTTCCAGATGGTGAGTGTGGAGCTGGACTTGGGAATAACTGTCTGTCCGGGAAAGTCAGTGGGCAAAACAGAAAAGGAAGGAGAGAAATGTTTTCCTACCTCAATTCACCTAAGTCAGGTTACAGTGATTCCAGTTCTCAAGCTGCCTCGTTGGCTTCTTGTGTTCCCCAGCAGTAACTGCAGTAGAGCTGTTCTGTCTTTTCCTTTCTTGGTGGAAGAGGTGGGTAGTTTGTTCCCTTTGTAAATTTTTTTCCCAAAGATTAGGATCTTTGAAGGTGTTCTTGCAGAATCCTGTGCAGCCCCTAACTGAAAAAGGTATTGTGGTTAATGGTCTGTCTTGAATTGTATTGATACTGCCGGGATATAGTGCATCCAGCTAGTAAATGGGCAATAAAAACTAGCAGAAACTCCCAAAAACGTATAAAATAACTAGAGGAACCCAAAGAACAGTGTTTGGAGGTGGCTATCAAAGTTCATTGAAAGTCTGTTTGTAAAGAGGTTGCCTAGATGTCAGGGTGGAGGTGAGATACATGTAGCAGAACAATTTAATATATTAACTGACAGAGCAGCCACATTCTGCCTTGCTTGTTGAGCAGTGATGTGCAAGTTTCACAGCCTTAGACCATCCAAAGCAGATAACTGGGAATTAATTTCAATTTTCTGGTTTGTATAGCCAGTTGGGATAAGGCTGAATATTTGATATTTGCTGCTGTGGCTGATCAGTGTGAGGTAATCAACCACTAGCTAATCATTTGTGAAATTACTGGATTTGCATAGTTGTGTAGTGGAGTCCTGCTCTCTTGTTCCGTTGCTACTATAGCATGTAATGCTAAAACGGGAAACTCAGTTCCTGTCTAGATTGCCCAGAGAGACAATGCTAGAAGTCTTAGCAACATGCCTGGGTGACATCAATTCAGTGGAGCGTTCTGGTAGTGTCACCAGGAATTGAGCCTGTGCTCTTCTATTTCATCACCCAATTGTGTTGTAAACAATGCTATAAAAATAGCTACACTCAGATCACTACAGCATTTGTTCAGGAAGTGTCAGTGATACAAGAAATGGGCCCTTTCTACATTACAGCTTCTAAATTTAATAAAGCTGCAGCATCTGTGCCTCTGGGCACTAATTTTTCCCTTTTTGAGAAGTAGGATGATTGTAAAGCTCAAGTAAAGCTGAAGCACTCTCTCCAGAACTTGTTTTTTGGGAAAGTAAACCCTTTGTTATCACTGATTACTAGACTTCCCAGTTAGTTTCCAGGCAAACCAGCACTTTAAGGGAGTGGTTCTCAATCACTGCTGTGATCTGCCGGTGGTACTGGTGAGGTGTCAGAGCCACATCAGTTACCTCGGGGGCTTTGTGTTAGTCTGTAGCACAATGACTCTGTCGTTTCACTGGGACATGTACCAATTCATCAGCAGCATTGCTGTCCTGTGCACAGCCCAAACATTTGATGCCATCTTTGTTTCCACTGCAGATGCTTCAGATGAAGAGGGTCTGGAGGCAGATCTGTCTTTCATTGGGTCCCATGCTTTTGCCCGCATGGAGGGGGACGTTGATAAACAGAGGCGCCTCATCCTTCAGGGACAGTTGTCAGAGGCAGCACTGCAGAAACAGCACCAGAGGAAGTGAGAATTTGCTTGTTCATGTGAATATTTGTGTTAGTTAGGACCAACCCTTATGAATGATAGCTTTGTTATCTGCAAAGCCTCATCTTCCAGCAAGCAAATACAGGTAAAGCCTGGTGTCACCCTGGATTGATGTAGTAGCCTCGTTGGCCTGAAGGGAGAAGGGACGGGGCAGTAGGAAAAAGAAGGAAGCTTGTGATGAACCCTTTAGCACACCCAATACATCCAGCCAGCTGCCTTACCTGTTTGCCACAAGATGTCACTGTTTTGTCACCACTTTTAGTAGTGGGATCATCTGCTTTTGATACTGCCCACTTGTTCTGAGGCTCTGCGCAGATAGCAAAACACTTTTCTTCCATTTGATAAATAAAAGAAGGCTCAGGCTTTCTCCCCCTCCCTGCCCTGGTAACCCTAATGTGCATGATCACTTCTCTAGAAGGTAATTCCATGCTGGACACCTCTCAGGGCTCGGTGTTGGCTTGTTTTGTCAGATGAGGCACTAAGTTGTTCATGAAACTGGTTGCTGCGTAGTTGTTCAACATCTAGGCTTCTAAAGGAAATTTTCCTTTTTTCCCTGTCTTTTAAATACTGACATGTTTAAATGAAAAAAACTCTGAGATATTTTCAGCCCAAATGCAATGCCTCTAGAGTTACTAGCTGATATATATTAATATGTATTAATTGCCCAAGTGAAAATCATTAGGTATGCAACTAAGACACTAAATTATATTCTTTAACACTTCTTTCTTTAAAAACTTGATAGTTGTTCCATAGGTCAGAAAACAGCAACAGAGGGCTCAGTCAGAAAAAGCTTGTTTGTCCTTCCCTTCCCATATACCTCTTCAGGCTTATACTGCTAATCCGAAGGGGGATTAGGTCTGACCAGATGTTTTTGGCTTTCTAGTTACAATCGCTGGCTGTGTCAGGCAAGAGCTGAAGACCTCTCTGACATTGCTTCTCTTAAAGCTTTGTACCAGACAGGTAAGTTTGAGGTACTGATGACTGACCTATGTTGGCTTAAAGTAAAAATATTTTCTTTGGACTTGCCTATACAATAGGTCATGCTGGAAGCATAGCTGTGTTTCTGGAGAGAATCTGTTCAGCACTTTGGCTATCTCTTAGGCCTCATGAAAATCCAGAGCTTACCTCTATCTTTGTGTAAATACCAAGGTTATGTGATACCTTCTGCCCAGTAGCTGCAAATTTCAATTCTTTTGTTTGCCTTAGACAAGGCTCTGTGAGCTGCAGGAGGTCCATGAGGCATGCTCTGGGAATCTGTGTATTGGAGTTCAGAGCCTGGTTTCTAGGGAGAATTTTGCTTTGGTGGTAGAATTGCAAATGAAGGGGGTTTTAAAATAAAACCCGTGTTATTATTTGATATTTAGGTAAATATAGAGTACACAGGCAACATAAAATTGCAGTCCTTGAATTTCTCAGATACATGGGTTTTTTGATCAGAATAGATACTGGTATAGTGAGAGCAGTAACTAAGCATATTTCCTCTGCTGGAAACCAGATGCAGTGCAAAAGTTCTGAGCTGAGGCTCTTTCTCTGTGGTTCGAAAGGGCCCAGCTACAAAACCTGGCATGGCTGAGAGAAATTGAGACATCTTTCTTTCTTTTGTAGGTGTAGATAACTGTGGCCGCACTGTGATGGTGGTGGTTGGAAGGAATATCCCTGTGACATTGATAGACATGGAAAAGGTAAGGCTCTGTAAAACTAGAGTTGTGTAGGTTACATATGAATGTTTTGGATGGAAAAGACTGATTATAAGGGTAATTTAATACTAGATACATCATTTGTTGGACTTAAGATGTTAACTAGAAAGTATTTTTATAGGCAGATGAAAATGCCTTACAGAGCTATGTGTGCATTGGGCTGACATATTTCAATGAGGCTATTTTTAGAAAAAACAGGGCTAGTATGGACTTCTTTTTTTTCCTCAAGAAGAAGGAGAGTTACCATGCTTCTATAACTGCCAAGATGTGAAGAGTGAAACGTAATGAGTTAAATGTAGTTTTTCAGGGAAACAGCAAGAATGTATCTCCATCTCTGAGGTCAGATAGACAAAAGACTTCCAAGTTCATACAGTCAGGTTGAAGACTTGGAATGTTGGCCCTGCTTTTGTAGCTGAAATGCAATGCCATCCAGCCTCATAATTCCTGATTTTTAGATGAAATAGGGGAAGTATATTAAGATGTAGTGCAACTGTGAAAGCGTTCTTTGCAAATATAAATTTTGTTTCTTTCTGCCTCAGGCTCTTCTGTATTTCATCCATGTCATGGATCATATTGCAGTGAAGGAATATGTCTTGGTGTACTTCCATACACTCACAAATGATTACAATCAACTAGACTCAAACTTCCTGAAGAAACTCTATGATGTTGTTGATGCCAAGTGAGTGTCAATAGGAAAAGAACATGTTCCAATCTTCCTCTGTGCTATGCAAATATTTGTTATTCCCTGTATCTGATTTCCCATTTATTTCTGAGAGAGTTTGGCTGGGACAAAGATCTAAATAACTAACAAAGGCAAGAAGAAGGAAGGGTTGTTTTCTTTCCTTCTCAAGTCCATCTTTTTAACCAGAAGTTCTGTCCTCTGCAGTCTCCCTCTGGGGCTGCTAGGGAGGCACTCTGCTTGTTTTGTCTGTCACAATCCAGAACTGGAGCTTTTGGAGCCTGGCCTTGTTGAAGTGTGTTGCTGGTTGTGAGAGGTGAGGTTTGGGTAACAGTGGCAGTCAAAATTTGTCCTTAACTTTCTTTCACTTCCTGCTTGAAAGACTGAAGGCTGTGATGTCTTTAACTGAAAAATAACCATTCTGCTTTTTAAAAAAAAAAATTATTTTCCCTTGACATTTACTTTCTGGTGTCTGCGCTTACATTAGATCTAACTTTATAAAATTACATCACAGGCACTTAAGAAAAATGGTCTCTTTTGACAGTTATTTTGTGTAGATGACTTTAGTTAGAATTCACTTTTAAATATTTCTTTTCTTTCTCTAACCAGGTACAAGAGGAACTTGAAGGCATTGTATTTTGTCCACCCAACATTTCGTTCAAAGGTAAGGTAAATCTTCCAAAAGAAAAATGTATCTTGCATGTTGGTGGAGTAGCACTTAAGCCTGTAGCATGAAGAACATGGAGATGTACAGAAGATTCCCAAAATTAGGCAGTATCTTCTGGATCCACTGTTAGAACTTGAAATTTATCCCATCTTTGATCTAGCTGCAGTCTTCCAGCCTTTGTGATAGCTGAACCCCAGTGCTGTGCACGCTGTCTGTGCCCTGGTTCTTGTGTGCTCTTACCAGAGAGAGGTGGAAGCTTTGAATCATGTCTCTTCAAAAGGGAAACATCTTGTCATTTTTCCTGCTGGCAGGGTCACAAACCATGACCAAACACTCAGGGAATTCTTTTTAGTGTAGTTCATCTCCTGGCTGTTTCACCTTTTCTTTCACCACAAGAGGTACCACGTGTGTCCTGTGTGTCACTTCAGAGCTGCCCTGGGAGGGGCAGAGAGCAGTCTCAGGCAGCAGTGAGATTAGTCAGGGATACAGTGGAGAGCTGCAAAGAAAGATGGGAAGAATGCCTTTGATAAAGTGCAGAAAAAAATCCTGTTAATCCATCAGGAGCCAAAAATCTGAACTTGTCATGCACTAAGTTGATCCCACCTTGGCTGGGATCTGTGTGGGGCAACAGAAGATGGAGCTGGTTCTCTTCTGGACCTCACATCCACTACCCCTAGTGCAGCAGTATGAGTACTTCAGGTTAACTAAGTGGCAGCAGCAGCCCTTCCTAGAAATTTTGTTTGTCCAATTAAAACAGAAATCTGATCCTCCATGTTCACATCAGATTAACCTCTGTGTTTATTCTGCTTTTTGCTGACATTAATCAAATTTGAGAAAATTATATGCCTGGAAAAACACATCTGTTTGCACATGTTCAGCAAGAATTTCTTTGACTGCTAAATTTCCAAAGAGCCTTTTTTTTTGCCTGTGCACAGCTGGGACACCATGAGACTTGGAGCTTCCTTGTTTTTATGGAGATAAGACTGAGGCATCCCAGCAGTGTAGGTTCCAGTTTCTATTAGGTTATTTGTTACTCCCACAGGATAAAGATCAGAGGTCTGTGTCCTAGAATTAGACCTTCCAGCTCTGATGCTCATAAAAATGTAGGAGCTGGCACAGAACATTACTAAGGTCACAGAGTTGAGTGGAAAAGCTGAAGCTAGGAAGTGCTAGTGTTTTGAATTCTCAGCAGCACTTCACCCCCCTTCTCTCTTCCCATGCCTTTCTATTTAGTTGAGAAATATTTTTCTTGTTGTTGGAGGAGGACAACTCATCCTCATGGTGTCTGTTGCCATCTTGTCTGTCCCTTTGGAAACTGCAGTAGGACTCAACAGATCTGTAGGCAAAACAGATGGTTGGTGGGAAGCAGGGAGGGTGAGAGACACAGAGTTCTCTAACTTGCTGGAAATAGTATTGGTTTGTATCCTATTCTGGCAGCACAGCTGGAGGCAAAAGAGAATGTGTATCCATGTCTTTCTGACAGTCTTTTCTATAACTGGAAGGCAAGCAGGATTGCTTCTGACTGTAGCATGGACCATCAGCTTATGAAACATGATGAGGAATATGCAGCAGAAAGCATGGTGAAGAAGATGGCTGCTAAGAGGGAATGATTTTTCTCTCCCCTCCTTTTTTTTGGCTCTTTCAGGACTCTTGTCCCCATTGAAGATTGCTAGCTCAAAAGCTTCAAATGTCTTCCAAAATGTTTGGCACATTCATCTTCCTATTTGGATCACTCACTTCCATCCTTCCTTTCCTAGAAGTAGTAGGAAATATCTCATGCCTCAAATTCAGGAGGAAGTTTTGTACATTCATGCGACTTCCCAAACACATCACCCTCATACACAGATCTTAAGTGTCTGGTATAAATTGTCCCTTTCACAGCAGGGCTGAATCCTGGCACAGTGGATGGCTGCCATCTGTTAGAGTCACTTCTGCTGATTTATGGGCTAAAAGGGATCAAAAGGCTTTTCATCATGTCTTCTGGAAAATCGTGTCCTTAGAAAACCAGCAGAGTTCTCCATGTACTTTATGGTGCCAGCAATGATTCTTTGTTTGGTTTCTAGGTGTGAACCTGTTGTAAACTGTGTGGTTCTGAGGGTAATGGCCTGTCCAGAATACATGGAGGGAAGGTTCAGCAGTTGTCCTAAAGCACAGAGTAAATGAAGCAGGGTGAGCCACTGTGCACACATTTTTGTACAGTGCTCCTGCCTTTCCTCATGCTCTGAGTGTTCTTGTGATCTGTGAAATGGATCTGTGCTTGTCATGAAATCACAGTATAAATGTCAGCAGTTTTGTAGGTTGGAGTGGCTCTTGCTGCATGAGCACTTTGCTGCCAGGCCTCAAATCAAGGCACCCATGAAGTGCCATCACAAGTTCCTTTGTACTCATGCATCCCAAATTCCTCCTACTTGGTTTTGATAAAGCTGCTGATAGATAAATAAAGGGCTTTTGGAGGCATTTTTATGTGAATCCTCTCAGCTCCTCTCTTCTGAGAGCTCTCCAAATAAACTTTTTCAGAGCTTGCATTCTGAACTGAACTATAAATTGCTGGATCTGAAAGAGTAATTCTGTTTTCATTACTGGCTGTGAATCAAGAATGTTTCACAGCTGAAACATACCCAAAGACTCAAATTAGATACTCATAATCATCACACTCTTTGTATTTATCATGAACAATTTTTGATTTGTTTTTCTGTAATGGTCCTAAAAGCAGTTTCTTGAGATCAGATGCCGGTGGAAGGGTTGCTGCAAATCACTTAGGTTTTCTCTACACAAGATCCTTCCAACTGGAATAAAATTTCCCAGATTTTAGTAAATGTCTCTTTGAGGTATGCCCAAGTTATGAGATTAGAGACACAGCTAATCTGTGTTGCTGGTTTTTTGTGGGAGACACCTCATACATTTAACTGTGGGTTTATAGCTTGGCACAGTGACTTTTATTTGGATTCAGAATATCAGAACAAGAAAAATGAAGGGAGACCTCAGCACATGTCTAGATTTTTAACTTTCTTTGGCTGCTCTGGTACAACTTCCTCTACTTTCAGTGCATTAAAAGTTTAATTTAATTTAAAGTTCCATGTCCTGTTACCAATAAGAAAATAGAGCTGCCCTTGTATTACTGTTTCTATAACCTGTGATTATCAAGAATAGAGGTAATAGAAAAATTCTCCAGAAACATTTCTGCCCCTCTCCCTTCTCTCTGTGCTCCTGAGTAATGCCAAGCTGCAGTGGCTTGTATAGTGAGAGGAAGGAGGGGAAAAAGAAAAAACACTTTTCCCAACAGCAGTTTTTGTGATGGCTGTAAAATATCCCCTATTAGGATTTTATGCATTAAACATCCATAGCAATTATGTTTAATGAGTGTCATTCATAACACACCTTGAAATCCATGCTACTTTGGTGCAAGATTGAGAAGGTATTCTTCACTCATTAAACTGTTACTTAGTGTCACTCATAAGAGGTCTTGTTAGAACAATAATGGATGCCAGTAAAATCTGTCTCCCTGCTTTCTGCTAACATAAATCTCTAATTTTTCCCTTAAACTAATTAATTTATTCCAAATGTTCTGTCGCGTTCTTTACCTTCTTTTCTCTTTTTCATTGTTCCTTTCTCATTAAAATAAGCTGTTTTGAGGAGACAGCACAGTAATTCCAGGACAGTTTTTAAGAATTTACTTTCTCTTTAATGTTGTATTCAGACAGATCATTTTTATTGACTTAATCTTAGAGTTTATTTTAAACTCTTGCTTTCCTTAAGGCTTTTCTTGCAGTGTTGCTTCTTTTTGTTAACTTCCTGCAGTCAAAGCAAAATTATCAAACAGAATGACAGGATGGTCAAGGTTGTAAAGGACCCTGGAGGTCATCTGCTCTGACCTCTGGCTGAAGAAGAGTCAGGAAGATCTGGTTGCTCAGGACCATGAGATTGATCCCTACTATGAGCATTTGTGACCTGTAAAACAGGTTTTTTCTTTACCTTCAGTCTGCCAGGAAAAGAATAGAAAAGAAATAAACAATAAGTAATACAGTACTTAATTTTAGAGAAGGTGGATTGAAAACCTAAAGCTTGTGGACTCAATAAGCAGGGTTAGATTGATGTCTTACTAGTCTTCAAAAACAAAATTCCCTATCCTGTTTGTACCCAAAACAGAGGTGTGACTATTTAGAGGAAAATCTTGTAGAATAAGTTGATAGGCTTATTCTTGTAGAGTTTAAGGCTTTGATAAAAAAGGTGGTAAAACAAAAGCTCACTCAGACAACCCAAAGCAGGAGGGAGATTTCAGTACAATCTTTGAAAAGCCAAAAGTCTCCCTTTCTCTTGCTCTAATTGGCCTTTCTTTCAAGTGAAGACTTGAATGTAAAGGGTTGAAAATGCTTCTGACAGACTCAAGTAGGTAATTTTCTGAACTGGCTGAGCTTGGAGTGAAAACATGCCACTATAATGATGTGGTTTTGAGGAAAAATAGCAGAATAGCTGTCACTCTAGGACTGGAGAAAGGGACCTTAACTGGCATTTGGGGAGGAGTGAGTGTAGAGTCAGAAAACACCAGCTTGAAGTTCTCAAGACACTCTTGCCAGCAGTTGGTGGTGCATATTTCCTGATCTTGTGTTATGGCAATGATTTTAGTGTTTCAAGTTCAACTCGAGCCTGATTCACTGTGGAGTATTACATTGAACTTGAAGATTTTGAAGCAGCACCTTGTTAATTGCTTTTTTTTTGGGTTTTATTTTCAGGTCTCAGCATGGTTTTTCACAACCTTTACAGTCTCAGGGCTAAAGGACAAACTCCACTATGTGGAAAGCCTTCAGCAGTTGTTCACAGCCATACCCCCAGAACAGATTGACCTTCCCCCTTTCGTGCTCGAGTACGACGCCAGGGTAAGTGACTGCCTGTGGCCACCATGAGTCTCTGCCTTAAGAGCAGCTCTTGTGCTGCTCCCATTCTGCTCTGCAAGTCTTTAAGGGCACTGACTTCCACACCTTAAGAATGGGGAGAAGGAGGAGGGAAGGTTTCTGGAGAGTCTGTGTTGTTCTGTGAGTAATGGTTCTCTTAATTTTTTGTCTACATCAGCCCAAGCAGAGGGCTTGGCTAAGAAGGAAGGCTGCTTTCCCATTAGAGCAGTCTCCTTTTGCATAAAAGGCAGCCTACCCTTCTTCAGCCAAGAACTGTAACATAACACACTCTAACAGCCTGTGGACAAGATAAAATTTGTATTAGCTGCTGCACACCTTATACTGACTGGAAAAAGAAATGGTAGCTGTGTTTTGTCTTCCCTGCCCCACATACTAACAAAGCATTCAGAAAAAGTAAAAAAAACCCTAAAAACAGCAGGGAAAAATGGAACAGTAGAAAAGTGTCCTGCCTTTGTATAGGACTTTCTTCCTCTTCCCTTCTGCACCTCAGGTCTCTAATGAAATGGTGGCATGAATGTGGCTTGCATTGGCAAAATCCTTCCCAAGACTATGTGGTGTAACTCTGAAGGAGTAGCCAGGGCTGTGTGTCTGCATTAGTAGCTGTGTCTGAGTCACTGGCTGTGCCAACATCTGTGGCTTCCTGGTGTCACTGCTTTGGCTTAATGGCAAAAGTTTAACTTGCACTTCCTGCTTATGCTTAAAACACAGGCAAAAGCAAGGCCTGTGTTTGCTTGTTTAGCAGCACAGTCCTCTCCTGGGTGACTTGTGGCACTCAGAGTACCCAGGGAAAACAAAACCTAATATCTAATTATTTCTGCCTCTGTGGCGCTGTCACTGCACCAAGGTGTATTGGAGAAGACTTCTGTTCAACTGCTTGTTCTGTTCTCATTGCAGGAAAATGGGCCTTACTATTCCTCTTATCCTCCATCCCCTGACTTGTGATCTGCAGTCCTGTGATGCTGCCAGTTCCCCATGGATCCAGTGACCTGATGCCTGCCAAAACCTGTGCATTTACCCATGTACAGAATTCAGAGAGAGGGTTTTCCTCCCCCAGCTCTGGTATTTTTTTACTGATGAGATATTTTCAAGCACTCAAGCAATCAGAGAACTTTATGCCACTGTGAACTGTACGACTATTTCAAATATATTTATCCAATGGAAAAGCTGATTTAAAGATCACTAGATGCATTTGTTTGTTTGTTTTGTTGTTATTGCTGCTGTTATTGTTGTTTTTTGAAGCTGTTACATTATTTTTCTGAAGAGACTTTCTCTTTTCTGGGAAATCCATCAAAAGCACTTGATCATATTTTTAACTGTTACTATTTTCCAGCTCTGTTTGTAATACCCATTTCTGACTGGTCTGTACAAGTATTGTGTAGTACCAGCCTGACACATCGCTCATCATGTGGTCTATGTTTCACATCTGATTACTTTCCCTTTCTGTTAGTACTGATTACTTTAGTCTTGACCCAGCAAAACTATCTGGAATTGGGAATGCCATGTCTGCATGCTGGCAGAGCACTACAGCCAAGCCAACATTACTCCAGGATTTAGGCCCACAAACTGCTAGGAGCCTTGAAAAAGTCCCTGTCAGTTTTCATTGGATGATGTGAAGGACCATGTCAGGATGCCACTACCCTCCCAGTAAGAATAAAACTGAAAAGCATTTGTGGTTTCTTTTCTCTAACTGTACTCATTTATGTTCTCTTTTGCCATGGCCAGCTATGTTGGTATAAATGGATGCCATCTGCCTAAACTGGGCTTGGAGGGGAGGGGAAATGGTGGCTCCAACCCCAGCCTCTGGTGGCAGAGATTGTTTCTTGGAGGTATCAGAGTCCCTCTGATTTCCTGTTACACTCAGTGATTTTGGACAGACATGACATGTGCCAGAGAGTTTAGCCACAGGTTACTTGAGGAACTGGAGGTGTGAGAAGTGTTTCAGGGCTGCCCATGGAAAGCTAAAGGAGGAGGGAGAAGGCTCCCTTGTAAAACATAATCAGGGATGGCAGACCCAAGAGCTGAAGAACTAAATCCTTGGTAGGAAGAATGTCACAACACTACTGAATGTGAAAATGATGGTATGATTTTCATTATTTGATTCTAGCTGCTTTCCTGCTCCAATTTGTATCTGCTACTCTCTGTTTACCAAAATTAATTTCCACTTCTGCAATAACTGCCTTATTTAAGCATTAGCAGAAGTCATTGTGAGATCTCCTAGAAGATGGCCATTCATGCCTGTTGAGCTGGTTGGAAATTATACCCCTGTCTTGTTTAAAGATACTGTAAACTGATGGGATAAGCAGGGAAAAAAATTCTCTCTTGGTCATCTAATTGCATGTCATGATTTCTGTTTGGAGTGTGGTCTAAGACAGGCCATACTGAGTTCCTTTTGTTTCCCACCTTTGCCTCCTGGCTCAGTGTTGTGTTTATCCTGCACGTATCCTCACATATTGGGATATCTGTTGCTATGTCAGTCACAGATTACAGTTATCACTTGCCTGGGCTGCCATGTATATACAACATATAAAAAGCAAGCGGGTTTGCTTTCCAAGTGTCCCTCAGGGCCCTTAAGTGATTCCATAATCACATCCAAGGTGCTGCTAAAACCTGGAAACTCCAGCACAATGGAAAACTCCCTTGGTGCTAATACTGGGGAGCACTGCACCTTATGGTCTGTTCACATGGGATTGATTCAGCACTGTCCTGGTGGCTTTGGGCAAGGAAACAGCAGCAGTCTGTACAGAGCAGCCACCACGTGTCCCTCCCACCCCTTTTCACCTGGCTGTTCACAGCTGCCCTTGCCCAGTGACTTTTATAGCCAGCCCTGAATTTTCCATGCTTCTCTAACGATTTGTGCAGCGTTCCACCCCCGTGAACCATCTGCTGTTTTTCACACCCCGGGCTTTTCCAGTGGGGCTGCTGCAGAATTGCCTGCGAGCGCTTAATGGGCAGATTAAAGGTGATTCAGAGCTTATTGTGGAA
This sequence comes from Melospiza georgiana, assembly GCF_028018845.1. NCBI lineage: Eukaryota > Metazoa > Chordata > Aves > Passeriformes > Passerellidae > Melospiza > Melospiza georgiana. The sequence goes on from NC_080431.1 coordinate 81,783,780, forward strand.
ACCAAACTCTCAGCTTGACAGTTTTTAGATGGTTTCTGTCCCTTTAGCTCACAGATGGCTCAGAGTCATAAAACCTAAGCAGTTCTTGTTGGGACTCAGTCTGCACGTTTTCCAAACGTGCAGTCATTTTCAGAAATTATTTGGCTCGGTGAAGTGTGAATGTGCCTCCAGAGCACTTGCAGAGCAGAAAGGAGATTTTGGCACCGTGCATCTTATTGTGTATATTTTTCCCTTGAAAGACTTTGCTTTAAATCTTATTTTTTTTGCCCAAGTCTTGCAAATCTCTGTGGCAAGACAGACCTGCATTGTGCTGCAAAGATCCTGCATTTTCCAGTGAGTCTGGAGCTGACAATTTACCAGTTTTATGTTTTTAATGGAGACATTTGAAAAAGTAATGTGACAGTGAAGAAACTCGAATCATTGAAATGCTCAGGATATTCACTGCTATTAAAATGTTTCATTGCTTAATTCTGAGATGCAAAACACTGCATTAAACCAGCTGAGCTGCATTTGTTCTAGGCAGTGATAAACACTGGCCTGCCCTAGTTAAGGGTGTACACAATGCTTTCCTCTGGAAGGTGGCCAGGGAGGCCAGGTCTGTTCATTTTATCATCCCTACCCACTGCAGAATTCAAAGTTCTGATGAAGGGTTTGTTGTCTTGCTTAAAGCCATCTTACACCATCTGCAGGCTCAGAAAGGGGACTCTCCTCAGAGAAGTGTATTGGTGTAATTGTGAGGGTCATTATTCACCTCTGTGTGGCCCAGGGTGTTACAGTGGTAGAGTGGCAGCACTGCTGTCAGTAAAACTGAGCTGTGGTGCTCAGGCCCTCCTTGGCCACCCTGTTCTGACAGATCTGTGTTCTCTCAGTGTCACTGCCATTAAATGTCCTAAGCCTGACCATGCACAGGTGACTCAGTGTCTGGGCTTGCCTGTTCTCATTTGCCCAGGCTGAGTTTGTGGCACTTGCCAAGGCAGTGACAGATGAATTACCTGGTAGCTGCTGCTCTTGTTGAGTGTTGTGCTGGTTTCTCAGCTGGATGCTGTTGGGGAGTGGCAAGAACTCATGGGTGAAGTCAGAATGTCTACAGCCCTTTGAGCCAGAGTGAATTTAGAGAGTCACAGAATGGTTTGGTTTGGAAGGGACCTAGTCATCAAGGTCATCTAGTTCCATCTCCCCTGCCAGGGGCAAGGACACATTTCACTAGACCAGGTTGTTCAAAGCCCCATCCAACCTGGCCTTGAACACTTCCAGGGATGGGGCATCCACAGATTCTCTGGACAACCTGTTCTTGTGCCTTGTTTGCCATGTACACTTCAGCCTGAACTGTTCTTTTTTCCTGTGCTCTCCTGCTCACAAAACCTGAGGATGAAAACAGAGCTGCTGAGTTTCCTGGACATCTCTTCCCCAGTGGTTGCCTGAACCCATTTTTCCTACTGCAGCTGCCTCTGTTGTCTCAGCTTTGCAGTGAAGGAGGCCCTGTCCTCACTCCTGTGGCTGCAGGGCTGCACGGGATTAGCATCCTGCTGCTGAGAGCAGACACTCCATGTGAAATCAATTTAGATGGTTCTGCTATTCAGCAAGCTGATACCAGCCCTTCTCCCCTGTCAAAGTGAAAAACAAGAGCAAAAGGAGTTATCCCCTTTCCTTGGCCTCTCTGGGATGAATCTCCTGTTACATTTGTGACCAAGCAACCAGCTAGTCCTGGTCTGAAACTTGTTTGCACCTCTAAGGGTAATACAGGAATTCCTGACTATGTTGATTCTGGCTAAATAGGAACTGATCCCAGTGACTTCTGTTAGCAAGTGCAGTCTTGGGAGAGTAAGGGAATCGTTTCAGCTGTATTTGGGGAAGAGGGAAAGAAGAAAACTACCTGGAACAATTCAATTTGTGATCCTCCAGTGCCAGAGAGGACTCACACCAATGCATAGCCAGTACTCCAACAGCAACTGGCCCCCTGGATTATCTTCAGCCTCCCTAGGGAAGTAATAATCCCCAAATTAGAGGGATGAACAACTGAGTACAGAGACTGGCAGTGTGCAGTGTCCAGTCTCTGTGCTAGGCCAGGGTGGGGATGGGGGTGAGCTGAAGCAGCCCTGAGCCATACTGGACATACTGGAGCGGGTAGAGGCAAGCAAACCTGCTGCAAGGTGCTGTGCCCTTCCAAAGTGAAATGAGAGGAAGATGTTTCATGCCTCAGTATGAGATACAGAGCCTTCTTTGCTCATGTGCTTAAAATTAAAGCAGTGTGTGAGGTGGTGGGGAGGGTGTTCCTCTCTGGTTCCAGAGCTGATACAGCTCCCTCCTCCAGGAGAAGGGGGAGAGTGCTGTGTAAAGGTTAAGGACTGCAGGGATTAAAATGCTGCAGCCCTGAGCCCTCTGCAGCATGGCCTCTGCCTCTGTGAGTACCAGGTGGATTTCTGATAAGCAGTCTACTGCTTGATTCTACAGTCCCCCTGAAATATTTTAAATGGCAAAACCATTCTCAATGTGTATAACTGAAAAAATGCCAAGATTCCTAATGCAATTTAGACATAGCTGTGGAGGAGGTGGCTTTGCTTGGAAGGACATTATGTACAGAAACGAGGGGAAGGGGATTGTATCAGATGATCCACAGCAGCCTGTCTGCCAGCACAGCATCTGTTTTTAATCGGTCCATCAGATCCTGTTTGAAGCTTTTCTCAGCTGTGCTTCCCTTGAAAACCAGATTCCTCATCCAGATGTGGCAGGACTGCTTTCCATTACAGTGTGGTTAGCACAAGAGCAGCAAAACTCCGAATGTTACTGCGTGCTCAACATTTTCACCAAGCTGTTATGAAAGGTCCTTGCTCCAGGGAAGATGTAGGTACCAGGGGCTCTTCTCCTTCATTCCTCCCATCTACCACAGTTTATTCCTCTCCTATTTTTGAGGGGGGTAGCAAGGAAGGTTGTTAAATTCCCACCCTTGTGCTGTGGCAGGTGTCACAAACAGAGCAGTGTCCTCTAATACCAATGCTTCCAAGAGGAACTGGTTTTGGGAGCAGGATGTGGCTTTGTATCCAGGTAACCAGTAATGCAGGAGTACCCTGAGCCTGCAGGTCCTGCAGAAATGCTCAGGATAGGCTGTTCCTGGACTAGAACCAGTTCTGCGCTGTGTCAGTCAGCGTGGTCCTGACACATCTCTGCCTGGTACCCCCAGCTCATTTGCTGCCTGCACATGTGAGTTTCAGATCCATCCACTAAGGAAGCTGTGGGCAAGTGTGGTGGGCCTAATCTCAGTCCAGTGGGAAGGTCCTGTAACTCACTGAGAACTGACATGAGTGATAAACAGAGGGAAGGCTCAGCCTGATGATTTGTTCTTGTTGCATGTTGTTATTTTTCAGAAAGCAAAAGCAATTTTTAAGTAGTCGATAAGAAAAATTATTCAATTGTTAACGCTTTAATGAAGCTCTGGAGTAGTGTACTCAACACCTCTGCTGGGATCAACTGTGTGGCCTGTCACAGAGCAATAAGGGTCCTGTGTTGTCCATCTTTTTCCAAAAATCTCCCTTGTGCCTGGTACCTTTAGGAAACAGGATTCTGGCTATGACTGAGGAATGCTTTGTGTGAGAGGGTCTTCATGATTGCCACAAACCTGAGCCGCAGTCCTGGCCAGGCACATGGACACTGGGTGCTCAGTGCCACTGGGCTGTAACCTGGCCTTCTGCTTGAAGAGAGGACTGCAGAGCAAGTTTCAAATGCGGCTGTAGAGCTGCTTTATCAACAGGAGCACTCACAACTGAGTCTTGTTTGTAGGTTTGGTGTCTAGCATGACACTCTTAACAAACTGACATCTACCATAAAGCAGTGATGCACAGGAGCAGACAGAAACACTGGTGCGTGTGCCCTGCCCTGGGGGTAGGTGTTTGTCCCACAGAACAGGCCCAGTGTCTTCAATCAGTTCATTGTGCTTGCTTCAGTGAAGGAGATGTTTGCAAACCCTGATTCTCATTCTCACCAGAACATTTGTGCAGCAAGGAGCTTGCTGTGGTTTAAAGGTTCAGAGGTTTAATAGCAGCATCTGGCTGCCACCACAGCTTGGACACACTTAGCCATTGCTAATGGTTTGGCTGGAAAAGCTGTTTTTACATCATCTGAACAGGTTTACTTATTTGCAACAAGATGTTACCCTGTCTGCCCAGAAAGGACATTTCATTGTGTATTGAAGACTAACACTAATGAACATCTCCACAAGAACAGGGAAGGTGGAAAACGGTCCCTTGACTGAATTAATAGGGGCAGTAAGGGAAGGCCTGGCTGGGGTTCATTATCTCTGCTGGTTCTCTGGCCCATTGATCCATTGGCACCCTCTTCATGGGATGCAAAGTGTGCAGTTTGGGGCAGGTGAACCCACAGCACTTGGAACCTGTTCTCTGCAGTAGCAGCCAGCAGCAATAACAAGTGAAGCATAATGCAACTGCCCTCAGAGGAGTATACCTCCTATGTGGATTCAGGAGCTCCTAAAAGCTTTTGGGCCACCTCCTCAGCAAGCTGCAAGGCCCCAGAGGTGAGCTAGTAATGGGAGATCCCAAAGAGAGTGGATGAGCCAGCCTGGCCAGTGCTCACCTGAGACAGAAGAGTGGAAAGAGAAAGAAAGAGCAGATCCTGAGGTCACTAAATCTGCTACTGTCAGCAGGTAAAGCCTCATCAATCCAGCCCATCCAGCCCTTGGATCCATCCCTTGCCAGCAAGAGGAAAACTGAGAGAAACTGCTAGGCATAGCTGAAACTCTCCCTGACAGTTCTCTGCATTGCAGGCCAGGAGCAATCCCACTCTTCTGGTCCCCGTGGACTTCAGAGGGCTCTTCCAAAGGTGCTGAACAGTACATTTCAGTAACATGAGCCTCTCTGATTTGTTATGAAAACACATGCAGGAGCTTGCACACACTGTCAGTAGGAAATCTGAACTTGGTAAGAGGGTACTGAGCAGAGACCAGCTAATGGTCAACATCATGGTCTGAATGATGACACTGAACAAGAATTTTTCTAAGGCCAGAGCCATCAATGAGAGAGCACTAAGCCGAAGAGCCGCTCTTTATGAGACCAGACAAGAGCATCTAAAAAATGCAAACATATTTTATGGTAATGCTAGGATAGCTTCTTTTGGCAGATCCCAGTGAAGTAGTTACATTGGAGGGACACGCTCCATGTCCTGTTGTGGTGCCTTTGTTTGCACTTGAGCATCTCTTTGAACTGGACTCTGTTACAGCCATACACCAAAACATTTTTGAGGGGCTGATCCAAGAATTTAGAAAATAATAATAATAATAATAATAATAAAATTTTAAACCCCAAGAGCTGACAACCATGAAGAAGGAGATGAAGAAATGTTCTGCAGCCTGGCTGGTGCAGTAGCAGCCATCAGTGGCTGCTGCTGATGTGCCAGCTCAGGACAGCAGGGCCCAGGGGTGTGGGATGAGTGCTTTGTCCACCAGAGCATACTGAGGCCCAAAGAAAGTGCTGGAGCAGGTGGAGTACCTGCAGATGGAGTGGCCATAAATAAAGATGCCCTTTTAGACATTTTTAGAGCCACTGGTGCAGTTAGGCAAATTCTCTTCTGCTGCATCACATCTAAATGTCTCACTCTGTGCATTGTGATCATTACTGCTACCATGAGCCAGCAAAACTGGTTACACAGTCATTACAGAAGCCACAGCACAGAAATAATTCACAATCAGCAATGAACTTTCAAAGTGAGTTACTAAAAATAGACGTTGGGGCTGCCCCCCTGCAAAACCCATTGCTCCCTCCTGCCCCATCTTCCAGTGGCCCTTTCCCAAGGGGCTCAAAATACAACACCTTTGCAGCACCTGGTTTGGAAAGGCCAGATGGATGTAAGTTATTTATTTGCTGATGGGTGTAAGTTATTTTATTGATTCAGAGCAGCAGCAAGTCGTACAACCAGAAATAGTCCTTACATCTGTGGGAAACACTCTGCAGCCAGCCGCAAGGTTCTCTGATGCAGGGCTGCTTCCTTAGGCTGGCCTGGCAATGCTCCTCAGGCAGCCTGAGGGATTCACCACAACCCTGGAGCAACCAGCAAGGATGACAGGGGCAGCGAGCAGTTCCTGTGTGAACAGCTCACTGCAGTTTTAAACCTTCAATTTTGAACCAAACACGCTGGCTCCAGACACTTCTTGAGGGGCTTTCAGCTGAGGCTTTTGGGATGAGGAAGAGCAAAGCTGTTTAGGAGCCCCCTGGATGCTCCAGTTGCTCTTTGGTGCACCACAGCACCTGTGACAGGAGCGATGCCTGCACCCTGGCCCTGCTGGGGAGGTCAGTGCATGGCCCTGCTGCTCTGCACAGCTGGGAGCTCACGCTGCTCCCAGCCCTCATCTCCAGCTGCCAGCATCCCCTGCAGCCTGAACAGCACAGAGATTGCTGTGTCTGAAAAATCCCAAGAGCAGAGCAGCTGCAGCCACTCCAGGACAGCAGTGAAGGGACGTGCTCATGAATCCAGAGAGAATTCTTCTTTTCTCCTGGCACCAGAGCAAGCCCTAACGAGAAGCAGCCGTCACGAGCTTTTGAAGAATGAACTCACCAGGAGACTCCTCTGCTCTGATCGGCCTCCAACCCTCTCATCTGCTCAGGAGGAATAACAAACTGGGACATCCAAGCTATTTTCATATGCACAGTGGAGTAGCCTCACACGGGGAGGACCGGCAGGGAGGACAGGGCAGGGTTGGAGCTGCTCTTCCAGGGATCAGGCAATGCAACAGGGAGCCAGCACAGCCCACAGAAGTCTCTCAGTCCCTTTGGCAAGATGCAGGAGAGGGTCAGGGCAATGAGGTGCTCTGCTTCTCAAGACCAAAAAAGCTGCTGTTCTTTAACCTGGGCTCAGTTCTGGTTCATGCAGGCTGATTGCCCCAGGACAGACACACAGCCTGGCCAGGCACATCACAGCTCCTGCGCATCTTGTGATGGTCCAGAAAATGAGACAGAAATAAGAGGGTTGTCTTTAACCAAAGAATAAACTTTGAGGATATTGTTTGATGGTCCAAACTGTGTTACTAATGGGTATTTCCTTTTCTTTTTTTTTAATTTAAATATTTCACCTTTTTAAACCTAACTTTTTTTTCTTTTAGCATTTGCTTTCCTGCTGGCAGACAATTTTTTAAGAGGTTACACCCATTTAACCTCCATACATCCTACTCTTATTACTTTCCAAACCACATAAGGAGTAATTAACTTTTTATCCAGGAAAACAAAATTCTAAATAAAATTACAGGGGCAGCCCAGCTGCACACAATTGCAATTTCATCTTTTTTCCAAGACCAAGAGCAGCAATGCAGCTGTCTCCCTTTTCCCCACAAAGTTTTAACAACTAAATCTCCATTCATGTTTTGCAAAAGCTCCTCAGCTGGGCAATGCCAGTGATCCAACCGGCACAAGGTTTTCCAAAGAAAATTTCAATCCTTCCCAAGAGACAATCCACGCCAGCTAAGTTGAATTGTCCTCCCCAGGTAGAAAAAGAGCTCTTCCTGTGCAGAGAGCCAGCCCTTTGCAGTATTGCTAGCACAGACAGTCAAGGGGTGACAATCTCTTGTGATTTCCAAAAGGCCACAGGCAATTTGTGGTTCTGCTGAGTTTCAGATGTTGTGGATCTTTTGCTTTCTGGTAATGTAAAACCCCCACAGTAGATGAAAAGGGACTGGGGTTTGGGATTTTTTCTTAAATAGAGATTTTAAAATATATATTTGTTGTTTAATCCTGAATTGAGTTCTCCTTACACAATCTGCTTACCCCAAGGTCTCCTGTCTCACTCCTGTTTCCCTCAGGAAGATGACCAGGTAAAGATAAGCAGAGATGGAAACCTTGCCCATTGCTGGCTGAAGCTGTGACCACTCTCTGAATTTTCACATAAAGTACTTCTTGTGACCACTTGCCAGACATCTGGAGACAAACAGCTGCTAAAAGGAACCAACATAAAATATAGATGTTTTGAATTGTTTGTTTGACTAAAATATTTTTGAGCCTCTTGGTTGTTCTTGGTTGTTCTTGGTTTTTTCCCCTTGCTTGAATTGTGCCAAAAGTCTTCCAGGAAAATGAGAACAATCAAGATCTAATTTCCTAAATAGAATAAAATTTCAAAAAAAAGAACCTCAACTTTGCCAAAGTTGCAGGTGTTTGTGTCTGCTTTTGAAGAAACAAACAGCCAAACCATCCCCCAAACACAGAAACTGTCCATCCTCCTCCTCTCGCAGAATGGGCTATAACTTCAACCCTCTTTTCTGGTTTAATGCCACTTTTCCAAGAGAAAAAATGTTTTCAAGTTGGAGACAGAATTAAATGGGCCAATTTATGCCAGCAATTTGTGCTGAGACTTCCAAAAGCTTGCCCACCAACTTACAGAACTGTAGAACCATAAACCCCTACCTGGCAAATCTCCAAAGGCAAAAATAAAGGGTAAGCAAAGACACATTTAGAAAATTCATAAACCCACTGACTGCAGCCTGGAACACCTGCTGCAGAGCAAATGCCATCATCTCACAAACTCAACAGAATGGTCAGCTGAGTCAGCCAAAAAGTGACTAAAAAAACTCTAAAAATTGATTTGAACTTTTGGAGGCTTTTAACAAAGTATTTTCTAAGGCTATCTGCAGACACAAGGTATGGCTATAGGCTTGTAGGTTGGGTTTTTTTCTTTCTATCCATTATGCCTCGTGGTATTTAGCTTAAAGGTTATTAAAAGAGCTATTAGAACCTTCCTTGCTAGTGCCAGGCCATATGGACTTGTTGGTTCCTGTGCTGTAAGGAGGAGTAAAGACTGGAGAGTTGTGCCTGCTGTGGTAAAAGGGGAGAAGTTCTGCCATGGAAACCAGGCAAAGGGGTAGAAATTTACAGGAATATTTGATCAGATTTCCAGAACAGTTACTGAGATTAGTGAGCCTAAAAGATGAGGTTGATTTGGGTTGATTTGGCAATGAGCGTGGCAGGAGAGACACTTCTGTGAAAGCACCACACACAGTTTCTCTCGGACACCACAGAGTGTCCTGTGCTTTCACAACTGGACTAACCCCTTCCTGCCTGGGAACAGCAAACAGCAGCTCAGCAAACCCCATCCTTCATTATCTTTAACTGATGGCCCCAAATGTGAGGGTGAGCAGGAGCTGCCCCAGCAGGCCCTGCCACAGGAGCGATGCCCACAGCTCCAGCAGGGCCAGGCCCCATCCCGAGAAGGGCAGGCACAGCTTGGGATGCCAGCCCAGGACAGGGGTTAGAGCCATCCCTGCCTCCTTGGGACACAGCCTCTGCAGCACCCCAAAACATGATGTGTCTCTGGAGCTGCAGCAGGGATTTTTCTCTTTTCTGGGATAAATGCCCAAGTCCCCAAGGATGCACGTGGGGACAGCGAGCACTGCAAGCAGCTGGGAGATCCCAGCCAGGGCCTCTCCAGAAGGGCTGGGGCAAGGATCCCATCCTGGCATGGAGCCTCACCTCACTGCTTCCTCAAGGCCTTTTCAGGATCTTTTCCTCCAGGACAAGATGTCAACAAGCTGGCACAGAGCTGATGTTTAGTCTGACCTCGCTGTGGTGTCTCCAGCGTGCTGCTGCCTCGCAGGGATCGCTGGCTCTCAGGAATTTTGCACTGCAGATCTCTCAGAGAACAACTGAGCTGCTCCTCAGCACCAGGGCTGGCTCCCCTGCACAGCTGAGAGGCAGCTCCTGGGGTCCCAAGAGCTGGTCCAGCCAGGAACACCGGTTTACTGGCACCCAAGGTGGGACAAAGCACCCAAGAGGCTCAGCCAGCACTGTGAACTCCATCAGATGCACCATGTCTGACATCCACAGCTGCCAAACTCCATGAGAAGCTCTGACTTCCCTTCAAAGAGTCCTTTCCTCTTGCAAAACACAGGTGTTGGCCAAGGAACAAGTTATTCATTCCATCCCTTGTGCTCTGGCACTCAGACATGGGAGTACAAACCCTCCTGGCATGACAGGGACATTTTGGTAGGATCACCCATTGGGCTATTCCACATTCCCAAAGGATCAAGCCCCTCTGGGGACCACAGGTTTTCAGATCAGTTACTGAGATGCTCTGTGAACAGCTCAGAACCTTCTTAAGCAGGTTCACCGACAAATTGCTCCTCCAGGGCAGATGGGCACAGGCTCAGCCCCAGGCTGCCCAGGATGGGATGGGGATGAGCACAAGCAACTCATGCTGTGGGTGGCATTGGGCACTCACAGGCCTGGGAAACAGCACAGGAGGGCTGTGCATGGAGCAGGTGAGACACAGACCCCATTGCAGGACACCTCTCCAGTGGCAGGTGCTCAGCTGGTGCTGGGATCCTGATCCATCACTGGGCTGGACCAGGGAAACAGCAGCACACACAGGATTTTGCTGGTGTGTGGCATTTGGCTTGCAAGTCACCTCCCAGCTTCCCCAGGATCTGGGGGTTTGAAGGCACCACACAACAGCTCTGCTCAGAGACCCTCACCCAGCCCAGCCAGGCTGCCTGGTGTGTCTGTGTCAAACCCTGCAGGTCACCAGCCTTACAGGGATGGATGGAGCTGGAGCAGAGCCCTCTGCCATGGGCTCCATGCTGGCCATGGCCTCCACCTACCTACCTCTACCTGCTGGTGCTCAGGCCAGAGCACAAAAGCAGGGCAGGAGAGTTTCTGTGGGGTGTAGGAGTGCTGGAAAGCAAGGGGAAAAATTCCTTTCCTCAGGTGCAGAGAGGAAGCTTCAGTTGCCATGCTGTCTACTGGCAAGAGGGGAGAAGAGGAGGAAGATGGGGACCAAAGCATCTTGTAGAAAGGGGGTATCCCAGGGCCCACTCACTCACACACCCAGGAAAAACCTGCTTTAGGTGCTTGGCTGGAAGTCCAAGTGCGTGGGCAAGAGGATGCAGCAGGCTTCTCTCTCCTTTTGTTATCACTATCAGCACCTGGGACACTGTGAAATCTTTCATGCTGCACCTGGCCCTCCAACCTCATCCCATTTTAGCTGCTGTCCTCTCACAAAGCTGCTGTTTTGAGTCAGAAAAGGCTGTTGAGAGAGCAGCTGTTTGCAGCCACAAGCCCTGCTGTGCCTCCCCCGGGTGAAAGCCACCAGCCCAGCTGATGGATGCAGGGAGAGGGCTGTGCTGCATGGGATGCTGACAGCCCCCAGGTGTCCTGGCTTTGCTGTGACCCGGAGGCTCCTGTTCCCAAACGTTTTCCCTCGTGGCTCCAACTCCTCAGGAAGCCTGGCCTCTCCTCCAGGGCAACGGGATGGCCACAGTGGCCACGGGACCTGCCACCCACTCTGCTGTTGTGACAGCAGGAGACCAAACACGTGCAATCTCTTCAACAGAAAGGGTCTTCTCCTGGGACTGCTGATGTTCTGGTGGTCCCTACCTGAGGTACAAGCCAGTTTCTGCCTAGATCCAGCCCTAGGAGAGCTCCAAGCCTGGCCTTGGGTTTTCCCTTTCCATTTTCTCAGGCCATGTCTGACACACAGATAACTCTGCCCAAGCCATGCCCAAGCCTACAGAGAGCTGCAGGTTGCTCAGAGCCATGTCTGGGACAGTCCAAGAGCATGAGCCCATCTCTTCCAGCAGGCCCCTGGGGCTCAGAAAAACAACAATTTATCAGTGGGAAACACAAGCATAACCCCCTGTCAGCCCCATGTTAACTCAGAAAGCCAAACCCCACCTGGAGGGGATTCATTTCTCCATTTTTCCATAGTGTAGGTTTTCTCCCCTGGGAGGGGAGAAGAAGCACACACTGCTGGGCAGTGGCAACCTTACCCATAACGTCTTCCAGAGACTGAGAGAGGCTGAAGCCACCCTGGCCCATGTCATGCCTCACCAGCCCGGTCTTTCCCCCACGTGTAAGCTGTGCCCAGAGCTGTCAGAGAGGCCAAGAGGGCTACAGCCCCCAGCTCTTGGTTCCTGAGCCAGCTACAAGGCTGCTCCAATCTGCCAGCTGGGATCAGGCTTGGCTGCTTTTGAGGCAGCAGCAGAGGCAGCAGCGGAGATGGGGAGGAGGTGGGGAACCTGCCAGAGGTGAGGGACCCGCATGGCTCTGGACATGTCACCACACAGGGCACAGTAAGGCTCCTGCCCTGCACAGCAACAAGGCTGCCTGTGACAGGCTGGTTTGCTGTCTCAAGTCTAAATTTGGCCCTGGGGCCAGCACCAGCCTCACTGCTGAGAAGCCAAGGTAAGGGGAAGTGAAAGCCACAGGCACCTGCTCTGCCTCTCTGTTTCACTTGTGTCACTCCCAGGAGACCTTGAGTTGCTATATTTGAGCACTGATTACGTCCTAGCTCTGCTCTTATCCTTGTTTGTGGAGTTTGACTGAGTTCACACACTCTTGTGTACACAACGTGCCACCCTCCGGCTGCCAAGGAGCGCTCACAGCTGCTGGGGCTCCCCCTCCACCACAGGGACTCGGGCTCCTGGGAGGATGGAAATACTTCCTGGGAGGATGGAAGTGCTGTCCCCAGGCATTCTGCACCCCCAGCAGCCCAGAGCACACAGGAGACCAGAGAGGAGCTGCTGAAAGCCCAGGCTGGCTGGAGGCCTGGAACTTGAGCCCCCATGGCAAGAGTGCCCAGAGATGGAGGGTACTGGCCCTTGTCCTCTGGGAAAGCCAGGAGAGCTGCTATGGACACGGGGGTCTGCCTTTAAAGAGGGAGAGGAAGGGGATGAAAGCAACACAGCTGCAGAGCAGCCCTGGCAGAGGGATGGGAAAGGAAGGCTAGCAGGGGGCAAGTGGAGAGGGGAGCAAGCAGGGGATGTGAGGGTTGGGGTCTCTGGGAGAGGAGAGAGAATAAAGGATGGTTCCTAAGCTCCAGGCCATCCTGGGTGGGTGGGGTTGCCCACCATCAGCAGCACCTTTTTATTCCTGAGGGTGAGGATAATGATTCTTCCACTCTAGGAGAGCTGCCAGCCTGGGTCACATTGTTCCACAGCATAACCCCTCTTCCCTTCAATCGCATCCCAGCTTTTCCTCTCCATCTCTTTCTACTGTGGAAGGGATCTTTCATTCTCCTGGGAGACAAAAACCACTCCAAACTCAGGCTTTCAAGCCAACCCCCAAAACTCTTCACCCTTCTTCTGGGGAGAAGAGGGTGCACTGGAAGGAGGCTGCACTGGAAAGAGGCAGCTGAGCCCTCTGTGACTGGGGGCACCAGCACAGCACACACCCCAGCCAGAGCTTTCACAGGCACACCAAGAAAAGCCATCAGTGTATTCCAGCTCCTTTCTTCCACTGGCAGAAGAAAGTTCCACTTCTTTCTTTCCCTGGTCAGGCTGATCCAGTCATGACCTTCCTGTCCTTAGTTACACACTCTCCTCCTGATATTTTGTTTCACACACTGGCATCACACTCCTCCATGCAAACATCTACAGAGGAACCCACACAGCATGGCCTACCCATTTATTTTCTGCCACGTGTCAAGGGGCTCAGAAGATCCAAGTGAAAATACTGCCCAAACTGTGCTGCAAGATTCATGATGTGGCCTCAGGCCCCAGAGCAAACTGTCTGAAACAAGGTGAGGAGCTCACACTGTAACACAGAAGGAGAAGGGGGAATCTGCAGTTCAAAATCAACTCCAGGTAAGCTCCGCCTTTTGAGGGGTCTCAGCTGGCTGGAAACATTTCCCTCATGGGTTTTGATCAGCATCCACTGAGTGTAAGGTGGGAGCTGAGGTGGGAAAGCTCTTCTCACATTTGTTCTATTATAGTCCTAGACCTGAGTTATCCCTTCTGTGCAGCTGCCTGCTAAAGAGGATTTGCCTGGAGACTTCTTGTTGGTGTTTTTTTGAGGAAGAAGCAAAAAAAGCCTTGTGAGCCCGGGCTGCAATAAAAACTGCTTCATGGGAAGTGTAGAGGTGACCCTGAATGGACACAGAACAGCAAGATCCAAAAAAAAAAGGGACTTTCCTGTGTGATGATTTCCATTTTCTTCTCTTTCCTTCTCTTTTCAGGTCTCTGTGAAATAAAACTAGGGTTAAAATACTTTCTCCTCTCATTTTAAAAGGCAGATTAATTGGTCCTTATGAGAGTCTCAGAGTGAAAGGATTAAATAAAATGGTATTAACCATTTGTGGCTATGGAACTGCTACACATGTGCCACAGCTGTGAGCATCACAGAATATCCCGAGTTGTTGGGAAGCCACCGGGACCACTGATAGTTGGATGTACAGTGTTTGGACAGCTGACAGGTACAAGAAGAGCCCTGAGAAGGCAGGGCATGAGGCTTCATCTGGAGCTGAAGAGAGAGGGAATATCTCCTGGGAAACAGGCTCTCCCTCTAGAGCCTTCCATTCCGACCGGGATCACACGGAACATCCCTCCCCATCTCCCTGCTGCTTAACCACGCAGCGCCTCCGCCTCATTTTTTTGGAAATTCCTCCACCAAATGAGAGAGCTCTTAAAAGAGTTAATGAGCCCTCTGGATTAGAGGATGTGCGCGGCACCCAAACGTCCCACCCGGGCGCGCCTCCCGGCCGGGCGGCTCCGGGCGCTGTCCGCGGTGCTGAGCGCTCCGGGGGCTGCTCGGGGAAAGCCGGCCCGCAGGGAGAAAACCCAAACAGCCAACAAGAAGGGGGAGGGGAAAACCCACCAAAAAAAAAACCCACAAAAAACCAAAACAAACCACAAAGAAAAAAAAACATAAAAAAAAAAAAAAAAAAAAAAAAAAAAAAACCGCCCTCAACCAAAAATAAACCACCTAAAAATCTGAACTGGACTTAAACATTGGAAAATGAGTTAAATGAGTTTGATGCATGTCTGTCTTTTTCCACCCCCTGCCAGCTCAGGGGTCTCAACACCTTCCAATCTCATTGAGCTCATTGTAGTGGCTTTTAGCTGAAGCTGCCATCTCTCTTGCATACACAGCTCTTTGTCTAACTAATATAGCCCTTCTAAGGAACTTTTCCTGTTTGAAAATGTATTTGTTATCCACAAATTTTTTTCCTATCCATCTTCCGCAGAATTTCCTCCTTTTGAGATATAAGGCTTTTAGAGACACATCACAATATACCAAACCACTGGCAGGAATATTCTGTTTCATGTCCTAAAGGTTCTCATTTGGATACTCCAAAACCAGTTTCCAGACCCCTGCATGCCCCCTGGCTGAACCAGTCTCAGGTGTGTGGTCACCAGCACAGACTCTGTACTAACTGGTTTTCTAATTCTGGCTCCTAAATGGTTTGGAGTCATTTCCATTTGGAAATGAGGGAGAGTCCTTGAAGTTCGTGGGGCTGACAGTGACTTTCCCCAACCAAAGATAACTGGAGAAAATGGTTGAGAGCATGGACTGGATGTGCTTTAAAGATGTGGTTTGTTCTGTGATAAAGCTCTGGCCTCTGAGCCTCTGCTCCTGTGTGGCAGCAGCACTTCCTGCCACATTCAGGCACGGAGAAAAACAAAAGCCAGGACATGTGGGTCACAGCTTCACGTGAGAGGGCAAGGCAGGAGACTCAAAGGCTCCTTATCCCTGCAGGAGATGTCTTCACCCTGACCCCTGCAGACTCTGGCTGAAAAAGTCACTGACACCCAGCCTGACACAGAGCAGAGAGGGCTCCAGCAGCCTGCAAGGGCAGAGCAGCCTGCAAGAGCACACCCATGCTGTTATCACAGAGCCACCAGAAAGGGTGACATATCTCCCCCAGGCTTTAAAGAAAATTCCTGGTATTTTTGTCATATTTCTAGCAGTTTGGGATAAGAAGCAATGCTGTAAAGGTTAAGCAGAGGCTGAGCTGAGGTCCCAGATAACCCGAAGCCAAAGCGCCAAGGAGCAGAAAAGCCCCAGACAGGTTTTGCAGCCAGGCACTGACACCAGGGGCTGCCTCAACTCCCAGTAACCCTGGGCACAGGACACAGCACTCTCTGAAATGCATAAGCAGCTTATTTTGGGTGGCTGTATGTCAGGAACCCTCAGCTAAAATAAACCCCTTGGCCTGCTTCAATGCATCTTTTTAAAGAAAAGAATTTATATAAATACTCTTTTGTGAAAGAAAAATATTGTTGTGAGTCTGTGCAATATTTCACGAGATTTTTTTTCTTTTTTTTTAATTACTTTCCCTTTGGAGCACAGGAAGTAAAACATTAGCCTGAACAACAGTCATACCTACATTTTGCTGTTCTTATCACCTGTGACAGGAATTTCCAGGTGATACCTGGGACTCAGGTTACAACCAGCACCTACCTGAAGAAAAATGAAACTGGCAACTATTTACTGCAAGTGATATTTTATCTCTTTAAAGATATAATAAGTGTATAACAAAAAAATAAAATAAGTAATAAAGGTCCTCTATACATTAAAACCCACTCTTTAAATATTTGTTTACAACATTTATAGAGCAGTTACACCTTGTTTACTCAGTGCTTGTGTTCTCTGCTCGCTCAATACTGCGAGAATAAAGATTTGGTTAAAGTCTAGGTAAACTGCCAGCACTGTGGCATGTCTGGATTCTCAAGAATCCATTGCTACGGAAATAAAAAGGAAATTAAACCACTGGAAAAATTAAAAAAGTATGTTAGGTTTCTATGGAGCCTGATCAAATTTGGAGGCAAGGTTTAACTTGCCACCTAACTCACACTACTTGGAGGTCAGGTTTAATTGATACTTGCTTCACATCAAAATGCAGTGACTGTGGCAGGCACTGAAGGGCCCTGTGCTGCTGCTCAGTGCTCAGCAAGTGCTCAGCAGCACCCCAGGCCCTCTCTAAAATGACCCATGCACAGAAATCCTCTCCTCCAGAGGCAGAGTGGGCACCACTGCCTTTCAGACAGCTCTGGCCACATGAACCTTAAACACCTTCCTGCAATTTCTCAGCCCTCTGATACAATTCTTAAAAGTAGTATCAGTTCAATGGATGTACAATTCAGCCACTTAGGCTGTCACACTGTTCAAGTAGTGCCAGGAGCCAGTGCTAGGACACTGCAGCCTGTTTGTCATGTATTACACTGCAATATGCCCAGAAATGAGCCTCCTCCTCCTCTGAGATGGATGGTCCCTCTCACACAGGAACATGGCTTGCAATCTATCAAGCATGCCTGCAACAGCCCAACGAACAGTCATCATCAAAAAAACATCAACAAAACCAAAAACAAACAAACAAAAACCCAAAACCAAAACACGTTTAAACTGTTTTTTTCCTGCAGTTTTTCTCTTATCCAAGTCTAGACCACAGCAGTGCAGTGTAACAGTACTTTTCCATGAGGTCTGGGATCTGGACCTTTTGGCTGCAGTGGACATAAACTCTCTGATGATGATCTGGTATTGTAGTACTGCAAATCAGTCAAATGATCCCTGAGGTGAGCTAGAGACCCTTTAGTATTCGTCTACTCCTTATTAGCAGTAAGTAAAACGAGCAATCAGGCAGCAAGCACCTTCAAAGTAAAAGTAAAAGCTGCTGTTTTGGAATCAAAAGTCATAACTTCACAAGCAGTTTTTTGTCAATATCACATTGCTAGTAAATGAACTCTTATTCATGAAAGAAATTTCCTTTTTTAAAATTTTTAACCAGCTGTTCTCCCCAAGTTCTTCAATTAAAACAAAAATTCAAGTCGTGGTCAACTGAAACTCATAACTGTAGTTGCAATTATACCCATACAGAAATCTTTTATGTAGTTTAACCAGTCGACAAAAATCTGTCTGAGCATTCTGAAGGCCACAGTTCACACCTTAAGTGCTGAGGAGAGCCATGTGTAGCACTTGATAACAGTAGAGCACACTGGCCACAATTCATATTGCAATTGACTGTTGCAAAAGTTACAAATTCTACTTGTAGAGCATCCTAAGCCTGGGCATAACACAGCCCCAGGCAAGTTCTGCTGGCATGCTGCTGCACTTTGAAGTCAGACCTGCTTGTAAGAAGGTGAAACATCTCTGTCAGTTTCCTGGGTCATCTGTGTGGGTTTTTAAAAACCTGAAGCCTTCTATTTGATTTCTGAAATGCCCCAATACCATCCAGCCTCCCTTTCCCTTCCTACTCCTTCAACAGGCAGGGCTTCCAAAATATCTTCTCCTGGCCCTGCTGGCAGGCCCCTCTGTTACCAAAATGTGCTTTTTCCTCTCCTCGGGGCCCATGGGCTGGGAAATGGTAACAAACAGGAATCCTCCTTCTACCAGAGAAGTGCTGCAAGGAGGGAGGCTAACCACCAATTTGAGGCATGCACATCTTTAGCTGGAATATTACTCCACATTCAAATTTTCCTCTGCTCCAAAACAGATGCTGGGGGTATTTTTCCCATGAGCAGCATTTCTCTGGAGTAACTCCATGAATTTGATGCCGGAGGCTGAGCTCCATCTGCACACTCTGCTCCCACTGATCAAGCAGGGCTGGGGAAACACATTCCAGGAGAGCTGGGCAGCAGGACAGCTGTAGCACGGGAGCCCATGGCACTCAGGTCTGCCAGGCTGCCAGCAAATCCCTCCCAGCACTGCACACACTCCCACTGCTGTCACAGGGAGCTTGGACTGTGCCCATGGCAGGCTCTCATCCCCAAAATAACTCCCTTTGTCCCAGCCTCAGGAAAAGCTGCCCAGGAGGACAAAGTGGAAGGGAACTCATGTGCATCTAGAGATTTAAATCAGTCCTGGCTGATTTAAGTTTAAATTAGCCAGGGCTGTGCAGCATTTGGGGAGCCCCACAGGAGCAGCAAGACAGGCAGCTGACTGTGATGAGTTACAGGTGTGATGGCAAGAGCAGAAACATGGAGCTCTCCACTTCAGTTGTGCCAAACCAAAGATCCTTTAACCACTCATCTATTCCTTATAAACAGCAAGTAAAATCAGTAATTAGGCAGTAAGCCCCAAGGACATTTTTAACAGCAGAGTTTTAAATGCGGAGGTGCAGAGGAAAGGACTGGGGAGTTGCTGTTAAGCACTGACAGAATATAAGGTTTCTTTGCTGTCTCTGCTCTGTATTTGCAGAGCAAATAAAAACTCCCAAAATAACCTGCGTCCAGTACCTCTGTGGACTTTGTGCTGACACTGGTTTTAAGCCACCTGCAGGTTTCAAAGTGCCCACAGCCACGTCACATATCCTTCAGTGTGCAAGAACAATGCAAAACTGAGAGAACTATGCAACACTGAAGACAGCACGGTAGAAAAACAATGAAGATGAGTTACTCTGACCATCCGCCTTGTGAGTATTTGCCCACAGAATTCAGACAAAATGCTTTTCTAATACCCTCAAGTGCAAAATACCACATCTGGAAACCAGGAGCACAGATGTTGAGAGCAGATGGTAGAGGCTGCCTCAGAAAGCAGCAGATGGAATTTGAAATCACTGTGGATAACCAACTCTGCACAAGCACTTGGCATGCCATGGTAGCAGTGGCAGGCAGAGTTGGTGGACACAACAAGAACTTGCTGCTCAAAATCTGAGCACCATTTTTTGGGAGCATGTAGAGCACTGGGCTAACAGCTGGTGCTGGGTCACAAGAAACAGGAACAAGGAAGTTACAGAAGAAAACGTTTCCAGATTCTGAATCAAATGTATACAACATAAAAATGCCCACTTTCTGCAGTTCATCCAAGAACTGAAGAGGTTAGTGGATAGAAGGAAACTGGGACTTCTCAGTCTTTTTGCTAAGGATGCAGCAATCCACAGGCTGAAGATGCAGTCCAAAGCCCAGTGTGAAAATGCAATTGAAATTCTTGGTAATGACCACAGTCAAATATTAGAACAGGTTCTCCCAGTACAGAATGCATCGCCACTATCTTTAGGGTAAGCTCAGGGCACTAATTTCCAGGGAGGAACATTCAGATATAGCTTCCACAGTAATTTTCTCAGATAAGCACCAGGGACGGGGTGGGGAAGGGAACTGTTGCAGGTGGACAGTCAGCTCTGAAGCAAGAAGGGCACCCACAAAGGGAGCAGTCTGTGGGACTGTAACTCACATTCCACATATCTGGCACTCTCAGATTTGCCTTGCTGCAGGGGGGCAGTGACTAAATTAGAATTCTCACACTTTAACCCTTCTCTTGCAAGGGAGGACAATTTTCCCTTTGCTTGAGGTGCAGTCAAGCCTTGGGAGTCTCCTGAAGTATGCAGGAGTTTCTACAGAGGTTTTTCAGTGACAAAAGGTTATTGGCACAGACTAGACCAGCCACTCCTCTGTGTTGGCCAGGCTTCTCCCAGAGTTTGCACTACTCCATTCCCCAAGCATTGGTGATATGGATTGTCCTCTAATCTACTCAAAGTGACAGAAACAGCCCAGCATTTTGCAGCACAGCCTAGGGAACTCATTCCTGCTGGTTAATTAAACCACTTAGCCAAGGGTCAATGGGATAACACTAGCAAATGTATAGGATTCCTTTATCCTATACACAAACTACCAGCATAGACTCTAGCAGCTGCTTTGCACACAGTTTTTGTCAAGACTCACTTTTTTCCAGCATGATGACTCAACCCTTTCCTAGGAGGAAAATCATGAAGGTTTGGCAGGCTGAATAGTCCCTTGGCTGGGCAGTCCTGCCTATAGGATGTGGAAATCATTGAGATGAAGCAGAACAGAGCACAGCACTGCTACTGCAGCAAAACACAATTACCATGTTTTATACCCATATTCAAGTGGTATGTGCTGAATAAATAAAAGTTATTTTATTGCTGAAAATACCAGCTGCCGGTCTTTAATGTATTGATAAACTAAATATATTAATGTGTAATAAGTAATATTAAAGAAGCAGGAATGCACAGATTTGTTTCTCTCTTTCACAGGATCTACTCTGTCTCTGTAAGGGCACTTTGAGCACTCTGATTTCAAAAATATTAAGTGTTCCATCACTGAAGGAAGGAGAGAATAAGTACACCTGGCAGAATAATGACAATAATATAAAATTACTGTGTATCTAATGCCTCACAGCCCATGACAAGACTGAGCTCATCTTGCACAGCACAGAGAAGGTAGAGTTCTAGCAGATACCCCAGAACAGGATACTTATTTTCACTAACAATACAACTGCAATAGAGCAAAATCATCTTTCTTTAGTGCCTCTGAATGTCTACCATTATATAAGCTCTATATGGAACACACAGAGTACTCTGGCAGCACTTGCCTAGGCACAGCTATTTTGTTGTTACACTATCTGACCCTGCAAAGCTGAGCTTGGTTTTCCAGAAACATAAGGGTGGCGCCCAAAATAACTCCAAAGCTTTTGTGGTGTGACAAGCAGGAGTTCAGGTAAGAGAGTTTTAGGTGACAGCAGATGGTTTGTGTTGCCCAGCTGCTTTATTAGTTTTTATTTAAGTTCATAGGGAAGCAATTAGATCTGGAAAAGGGACTACACGAGGTTCATGATTGCTTCCATGGGATCACACTGCCTCTAAATTCCACAGACCTTTCCACTGCACGTGTTACAAGGTCCTGGAGGCTGGAATTTCTCCAGCAATACTTAACTGAGGCTGGAGTTTGTCTGAGCTCTGGAGGGGATTAGAAGCAAGCACACTTTTAAAGAGCATTTATTCTTTATTCTAGAGAAAGAGCAGCAGGACTGCCACACAGCCCTAGCTTGTACTTAGCTTTGACCTGCTTAACTCCCACTGACCATTGGTTAATAGCACCATCAGTGTTTAGGACAGCATGAAAGCAAAGGCTTTCAATCTGTAAATAACCTGGAAAACAATTGCTGACGTTGTTTCTCACCCCCCTGGGTCATGAGCTGAAGTTTGCAGTAGCAGAGTGCTGCTCCATAAAGTGGAGTGTGTCACAGAACAGACTGGCAGGCTCCAGCTCAGACCAGACCCAGCCTAACAGGTCTGGGGCTGTGTCTCACCATGTCTTAAAGTTGAGACCAGATGATGGTCAGACAGGGAAAAATGGCTCTCTAGAAGCTGTCTCTGTAATGAAAGTGAAAGACTAATCATGTCTCACTTGACTGACTAATCTTCAATAAGTTGAGGCAGATATAAAACATGTACCTCAAATAACATCTAAAGCAAGCATTACTGTGTACCCCACACTGTTATTCACCTCACAAGTGCACCTGCACACCCACTGGTCAATGAACTCTACAGATACTTTGTCAGCATTATTTAGATGCAAAAATAGCTTGAGGCAAGAGTGGTTTAGCATATGTTTATTTGCACAAGAATTTCAGCATCATTAAGGTCCAAACCCCAATTTCCAAGGATGACAAGTGAACACCACAGTGCAGAACAGTAGACAAAGTTACTGTGACCAATCTCACATTTGGGCTCATCACAAATCCAAATATTTCTAGTACCCTGTTTTGCCAGCTAAAAGAGGGAGAAAGAAAAAAAAAAAAAACACGAAAAACACAACTCACTTCTTCCAAAGAGATGAGAGACAGGTTTTCCAAGAGCTGACTTCTTTTAATAGCAAAAAATAATAAGAAACATAGGAAAAAGGGGAAGTGCAGTTTTATTCAGAGAGAAAAGCCCAATCCAGACATGTAAGTGAGAAAAACCAGAGTGCTCCAACCTTTCCCTCCAAAGTTTCTACTACAGACCAGCATCCCACTCTATATCTGGCTTCACTGAAAATAAAGAACATATATGAAATACATTTAACTGTACTCAAGGAACAATTGAGCAAGACTTAGATGTGAGGGCTGGAAGTTTTATTATTCATTTGGCTCTCCCAGTCCCCAAATTAGACCAAGCTGCTGGTGGCTGTGGTCAATTACTGCTCATTCCTGTGCCTAACAACTACAGAATCCTGACTGAGCTGAGTGAGAGGAACGGGAAACAAGTACCATCAATTAACTGACAGTTTAGGATTAAGGCAATTTGTCCAGGTTCTCTTCTAAGAGGTCTTTTCCCAACTACTCATATAGTGACAAGGGGAGGTCACTACTAACATCAGTGGCTATTCTAGGAATTGGGAACCACAAAGCCTAGGCACATACCAAGTGCTTAACCCCAGAACTAGAGTCCAAAATATGGCTCTTTAAGTTTCAGTAAAAAGCTTTAGGTATTTGGACTAGATTTAAACACTACCTACTGCTTTGTAGAGGATATGGTTAAGTGAAAGCATGAAGATATTTTGAAAAATGGCTGTTCAGAAGCAAGCAGTAGCCTTAAACTCCCAACTTCATGATTGATTGACTGAGCTGAGGACAAACACAGCAATAATTAAATCTTTAGCAGAGTAAGCACAAACTATGCTTTAGCTTACAACTTGCCACAGTGACCATGGATCAGCACAGGGATGTTTTTACCAAAGTGACTAAAACACAGTCTTCTACCAGGTCTCTTTAGTAGCATCTCTATCAAATAAAGTCTTTCTTACAGTGAGGAAGTCACAACAATAAACTGCAAGTCAAAGGGAACTTGGCAATAAATGTTGTCAACAGGTGCTTAACCCCAGACTGGCTTTGTCTAGCAGTGCTTAGAAGCTACACAAAGAGAACAGCTATTTTACACCACAGCCTAGTTAGCAGAAGCCTGATCCTGAGGAATGATGCACTGAGTGTCACTGCAGCTTTGTTTTAATGCCACTCTCAGAGGGAATGTATCAGGTAACAGTCTGAGGCACAGCAGTCTCTCTCTAAGCTCCACATGACACACAAGAGGTTACAAGAGATTTATAGAGCAGAGGCATCACTAGTGCCGAGGGGCGACTGAACCAAGCAGGCATCCTAGACTTGGCCCAGGATCATCACTTTTACCTTTTAGTGCTCATTCTCAAATTACCCCTTGCAAGAGGGCTCCCCATAAACCTGACCTCAAACCAGCCAACCCACAGCAAACTGAGCCACTGCCATTGACCATCAAGCTGCCAGCACCACCAGAACAGAAAGGGGAGCACCTGCAGCACAGTGATGAGAAGCTACCGAGTACACCAGCTTTTCCTGCCAGGCCTGGATTACTTGGAAGGCAACGGGATGAGCAGTGCCCCAGCAATCCCTGGCACTCCAGGGTCAATGCAGCAGGCAGTGTGCAGCTTCAGAATACACTTTAACCACTCAAGCGTTTAGTATCTAAGAGCCAGGTTACAAAGCATCAGTATTTCCCACATGCCAGAGCATCCTAACAACCAGACAGGGAACACAAGAGTCCTGCAAAGCTCAAGCCCAGGCACTCACTCAGCTGTTCTGAGAGCAGCATTTCAATGTGGAGCTTCCTCAGAGGCCTCAGCATCAAGTTACATCAGCAAAAGCACAATAGTTATGGCATGAAACTTAACTTCTCCATAGCTCTACCTCACTAGGAATCCAACTCAGGCTTTTTTCATTCTCTAGCATTTCCTTTTCCAGGAGATGCACCTGGCCTGATGTCCAGCAGCCAAGACTAATAAAACAAGCCTCTGTTTCCAGCTTGTGAGGACTCCTCCCAAGCATCTCACCATTTCTTCCAATAAGCCAATGGACAAAACCAGTTCCTACAGATCGGCCATGACATCACAGAGAAGGCAGACAACTGAGTCTGAGCCCCTCTAGGCACCTGTTCACTTCTGCAATGGCTATAGCATAAGCTGGCTTCAAAAACATCTATGCAAGAGAGGACAGCAATTACAAACCCTCAAGTCTTCTTTATAGTGACACTCTATACTTGGCCAAGTATTGCTTTCCATGCAGGAGTTATTCCTGCCTAGGATTGCATTCCAGCAGTAAGCTTGCACTAAGTTTAACACACATGACAACACTGGCATCATGTTAGTTTTTAAAAAGTCAAAGTCTTGGATGACAGATGTCTTGTCTGTAAACCACACCAAGTCCAAGCCACAGTTAATGAAAAAGGCTGGGTTTGCTTTCAAGTTTAGCTACTTTGGCTGACTAATCAGGAAGCCTTTAATGAAAAAAACATACAATATAATCCACCAAATTATTTGTCTTTTTGCTACCAGAGTTGCTATCAAAACTGTTCAGGAAATTAAGCTAAAGCCGGCTTAGCTACATACAGTCCGCTTGGTAGATTGCATCCCTCCCTGCCTTCCTAAGCTAAATTAAGTCTGAACAGAGAAGTAACCTCACTGCTCTGTTGAGACAGTCCTTATGAAGTAGTTATGAAAAATGGAAAGAACGTCTTGGTCTGATGAGGAGTAGGCCATTTTTACCACCATTTAAGTACAGCACTGCTGCTGTTTTCCCCCTTGAATTGCAACCAAACATTGGTGCTCCATCTGCTTTCTGCTCTACCTTCTAAGCCTTAATCATGTGTTGGATCAGGCACTTTGGTCTTACAAGCTTGCAGAAACAGTAATAAATAGTTACAGAAGTAATAAAAAAGATTCAGTGAACAAGCATTCTTGAACATTGCACCAGCACATAATAAATAGCTCTAAGATTTGTCTTTCTAGTCTACATCTCTGGTTAAACAAAAGAAACTCAAGATCATTGCTATATATATTTTACTATTGTAACTCAGTGAAAATCATCCTGTTAATAACACCACTACATAAATAACTGAGGAGTTTTTAACCTTCCTTATAAAGCCCAAGAGTCTCAAAGCAGCAAATTCAGCACACATCCTTAAGGAAGATCAGCCCTCTGTACCTCCAAGGGAGTGCACACTCTTCCAGAGACTATTCTGAACTCAGGCCCAGAATTTCAACACATAGAACTTCTGTGGAGAGCTCTGCTCAGGGTTTGTACACCTCCTCAAGTGAGGGTTAAGAGCAGTAAAAAGGAAGAATTTTACCCTAACCACTCAACATGCTGTCTTGTGCAGTGATCAGGTGATAGTGATAACTCAGTGGTGACAGAAAGGCAATCCTCCAGGACCGGCCTGAAATCATACAATAAGAAATTCATTTTAGGAGGCACTTTCAGAATTCATGCTGTGGCAGGAGTGCACATAATCCTGCAACTTATAGTGACTTGGAATTTTTCTTCAGGGCTTTTGTTGGTTTTGCTGCAGACCTGTGAGGAAGAAAATCTGGTCGAACCCCCAAAGTAAGAGCTGTGCTACTTTCCAACTGTGCCAAAATTGTTTTGAAAGATAGAAAAGCTTTAGCTTCGTGCTGGACTTAAGAATATTTTTCCAAGTTAATGTTCAAACTGCGGCTCCAATTCTATTTAAAGCTTAAATTACTCATTTCAAGGACTTTTTACATTACCAAGTTTTAGATTATGTTTTGGTGTGTTTTTAGAAATGCCACCTTCCAAGTTTTTGTAGTCAAGAAAAATTCAACCAGCTTATGCTTTGTGAATAGACTTATTAAACTATCTTCAACTTCCAAGAAATTAATCTTGAACTCAAGGCAGGACCACATAGCCAACAGGCACTACAGGAAACAACATTCATGTCCTCTACAAGACAGACAGTATCCATACTGCTACCAGCTCACACAGACACAAAGTGAAAGCGACCCAAGCATAACATGAGCCCAGTCTTGGCACAATTAGTTCAAGAGAAATTTGGCCAGAACTTGGACTGAGGAAGAGTAATGAGGTTAGGAAATAGAAAGCAGAGTTCTGCTGCTACTCCAGGAGCAGCTTCTGCTTAAGGCATTTTACAGTCAATTAACCAACCAGTTTACTGAATACTCCACTTAGATCCCATGTTAACAGCCACTTCCAGAGCTAGTACAAAGTTTCTTAACTGCTCCTCTTAACGTCCGGCTGCTGGTTCTCTTCTCCCCACGAAGAGGTAATAAGGCTTTTTGGCATTTGTAGAGATACTCTTAAAGATTCATAGCAGGTCACCTGGCTGCATAATCCCACTGCACACCAGGAAATGGACAGTCTGATACAGTCACGTTTCCATTAGAGAACATCCAACTGACACTTACTACTTGTCTATATTTACACTCCTGGCTTTCAGCAGTCTCCAGCCAGGAGCACTCGAGGGGAGCGATCAATTGCAAGGCAACCAGGTGGGGTAGGACTGGCTGTACAGCACAGGGGCACTTGCCAGGTAGTAGTTGCTGAAGTTTGCGTCGCTGACATAAGGTGCTGGCTGGTAGTAACAGGTCACATTAGTGGCATTAGGGATGACATTCTGTTCTGCCAGCACCTTGAGTGCCAGCAGAGAAATCAAATTGAGAGTCTGCCTGCGCTCGTGCCCCATGAGGCAGACGGTGCTCTCATTCACCACCCGGCGCAGAATCATGAGGTAGTCGTACTTGCTCCTCTCTTCTTTGGAGAAGTGGTTCTGGAGGTAGGTCTCCAGCTTGCGCTGCTGATCCAGGATGTCTGGGAAGTCTATGAAGAACCGGGAGCACATGTAGCGCTCCAGCGTTTTGATCTCGTCCTTATCCATGGGCCTGAAGTCTCGTACCAAGAGGTTGCTGTACTTGAGCAGCCCACCACCTCGGATCTCCTCGGGGTTTTTGGTAGCTATCAGCTTGTTCTGCAGGTGATCAAAAGCTGCTTCAAAGTCTCCATACATGCTCACCCCAATCACAGTCGGGTGGAAGTGCTCCGACATGGGGGTTTCTGAGTAGTTATAGTAAAAGAGCAGGGAGTCCAGAATGATCTGGAACGAGTCCACGCTGAACTCAAACTGCCGCCGAATGCAGTCCACAAACTTAAGCTCCACGTTTTTGCCATGCTTGTTGGAAAGCGATATCAAGCTCCAGCGGTCAGTCTCCGTGCACACTTTGACCAGCTTCTGGATGTAAGCTTCCTTCAGCGTCACGGGACTGATTTTCAGCTTGCTCACCCCTTCCGGCAGGAAATTCAACAGGGATCGCAAGACCACATCTCGGACTAACTGAAATTCTGCCTCACTTGGAAGAGAAACTTGAAAAATGAGATCCAGGTCTTTGCATCCCAGCCCATTATCCTTGACCAGGACGTGACCAGCCGCAGAGCCGTTCAATCGGACGTCGTGGACCACGATGCCTGCCTCGCTCAGGCGGCTCCGAACCGTCCGGACAATGTCCTTCAGCGTTATCTGCAGCGTCGGGAAGTTCCCCCGGCCGTGGATGGGAACCACCTCGGTGAGAACCTCGTGCAGACGGCTGACCTGCTCCCAGTTCAGGACACTGCAGGACATGGAGTCTGCTCCGCTGCTTCCTTTGCCTGCCATCTTAGGGCTTTTCTTCTCCAAAGAAACTGGAGATCGGATATGAAAAGAAAAAGACAAGTCAGAGCTTCTGCTTCCTAGATCTATTCCTAGGCTCTGTTTTTCTGTCCATTCACACAGACACAAACTAGACAGAAATAACCATGTATTAATGATTATCTGCAATCCTTTCACCTGAAATGGGACAAATGAGACATAGCTTTTCTATTGGTGCAGGCAAAAAAGATATTAGTTGCCACTTTTTTTTTTTTGGTGAGGTAGAGTTACTTCAGGAAAGTAGTTTGTGTCAAATAGAAATTACCAAAGATGACACAAGCTAAGGCTAAAGTCATCAGCAGCACCAGCAGAAGTGAGATGAGCTGCAAAGGACTTCTGAGAGTCAGGCTTTGAAGTTGTTTCATGATGCATATACAGCTCAAACTGCTGTCTCCAACTAACACAACTGTAGAACAGCCTCAGGTGTTAGTTTCAGGGCTTAGACATCCAGTCCACTGACAACTCTTAAATTATGTCAGAGACACAAGATTTCTTCCTCTACATAGAAAGCTTTCCTTTCTAAATGATCCAGCATCTATCACCCGCAGGATAAAGGCCAAGTACATCTTGCTCCTGCAAAAAGCTACAGCTCTTCAACATCCTGGACAGAATTCCAGCTGCAAACAGGTAACAGCATTCAATGGGCACTCCAGTCTTTGTAAGCAACTCTTTGCCCTTCTTCAGAGACACTGCTGAACCAAAGTACCTTTCTGGAAATGTTCATACTTGCCCCAAGTTCTGCTCACTTGTGAATGCCAAACAAGCTTGTAAGATCTGGGACAAATTCAGACGATGCATACCAAGCTCATATTACTCTTTTAACACCCAGAATCTCACCAACCAGACTTGGTCACAGCCTTGTCTGAACATTTTAAGCATAAGAGAATGATGTGATTATTTATTTTGCCTTTTGTAGCATGGAGATACTTTCAGATATTCTATAGTCACGCAACTCAAACTGGTGTTAATACCCTTTTCTTTTTTTAAGTGTTCCGAGTTTCTGTGTAGCCAGGTGCTTCCTGACAGCTACAGACTAATTCAGGCCTCACCTCCTTCTGCCCCAAGTACTCCTGAAGACTGCAGCTGCCAAGGTCAGACTAGTCAAATTGAACCTAATTAACTCTTGCCTACCAAGAAGGAAAACCCAAACCCTATAGTTTCATAGCACACAATATCACAGTGCATGGATAATTTTTAAGCAAGTTTCACAGAACAGCTATTGTCATCTCAGATCTCCCCTTTTTCAGCTTTTCATTTTTGAGTAACTCATTTCACCAGCCACCTGTTTGGATGAAGAGAGTCAAACCTAGAGCAAGCACACAGCAAGGTTAAAATGCTTCTGTCCTTGAGAATGAGCTGCTGCATTACAAACTGTGCTGCCATGGAACACATCAGCACCAGCAGGCACAAAACAAACCTTTGATTAGCAAGATGATCAATCTAGGACAAATCAAGAGGCTCTTAAAGCTTGATCTTTAATGCTCCAACACAGCATAAGCACAAAAGCATCAAGCCTGCCAGCAGTTGCTCTCATGCAGTTCAAGCACATTAAAGTACATTTCCTCAGTTAACTCACTGTATTCCCATCAAATCCTTCAGCTCACTAAAGAACACAGGAGTCTTCCCACGACTTCTAACTGAAGCTGCAAGTGCTTTCAGCTACGGCCTCTGAAACTATTCCCTCGCCTTCTTCCCATTTGTAGCCATCTCTGCAGCCAAGACAACACACACAGCTCATTCACCAGTGACCAGAAAGGATTTGGACCAGTGCTTCCAACCCCACCGCACACACTTGGTTCTGCTTGGTGACCCTCACCTAGGAGAATAATGCACATTGCTGCCCCTGGGGGGAGGAAGACGAAGTATTTAATTTCCAGATCAGTGGAGGGCTTAATTCTCAGGCTATCAATCTCCAAAGCCTCCTACCCCCAAATCACTAGTGTTTGCCTACTCGGTAAGCTTTATGTTACTGACAACAGATTCCTAGCGACTCCAGCGTGTTTGGGATGCTAACATCTCCCAAGCCCCTTGCTTCACTGCCAGCCATTCCCTTCACAAGGTCTGACAGCTGAAGATACGCACTCCTTGGGGAGAAAACCACGACAGAGGCAGGACACACTAGCGATCTTTAATACATAACTATCTTTAATACCGAGTGCAAAGAGTATTGAATACAACACTCAAAACCAGAAGCGAAAAAGAGCGAGGACTACACACCTTCACCTTGGTCACGACGAGGTGCGGTACCCTGCAGCAGCAACTTTCTCCTATAAGACATACAATTTGACACAACACCCAAAGAAGCCCGCGGGCCTGTCCCGCAGAGCTCAGCGGCGCTGGGGACGGCAGGTCCGGCTCCCTGCGCCTCACGCCGCCTCCAGCGCCCACAGCCACGGCAGGAGCGCTGCCGAGCTCCCGCTCCCGGCTCAGCCCGCCCGCCCGCCCCGCCTGGAGAGGGGAGAGGAGCCCCGGCCCCGCCGCTCACCTCGGCCCCGCCGCTCACCCCGAGCAAGCACGCCGGCCCCACCGCCGCCCGCAGCGCCTTTATGACCCCGCACGGCCGCCCCGCCCCGCACGGCCCCGCCCGGCCCGGCCCGGCCCGGCCCGGCCCTCCCGCCGCAGCGGGGGCGGCTCTGGCCCCGCTCCGGCCCCGCTCCGGGCGCTCCGCCCGGGCAGCCCCGCCTCGCTCGGGCCGGGGGCGGCCCCCGAGCCCTCGGCCCCACCTCGGGGGCTCGCCCCGCCAGCTCCGCTCACAGCGCCCAGCTACCCTCTCCCACGTAAATACAAACTTGTATATGAAGTTTGTGTATAAAAATACAAACTTGTCAAAGGGCCCCTCCGTTCAGGAAGGACGTTGCGGGGCTGGAGCGCCTCCGAAGAAGAGCAACGAAATTGGTGAAGGATCTGGAGCACAAGTCCCATGATGAAAGGCTGAAGGAGGCGAGGTTGCTCAGCCTGGAGAAAAGGAGGTTCAAGGGAGACCTTATTGCTCTCTACAAGTGCCTGATAGGAGGATGTAGCCACGTGGTGATCAGTCTCTTTACCAGGCAACAAGTGACAGGGGACAGCACTGGAGACAGTCTCAAGCTGTGGCAGGTTCAGGTTGGACATTAGGAAGAAATTCTTCACTGAAAGGGAGATTAGACATTGGAATGGACTGCCTAGGGAGATGATGGAATCACCATCTCTGGAGTTGTTTAAAGGAAGACTGGATGTGGCACTCAGTGCCATTATCTAGTTGACATGGTGGTGTTTGGTCACAGGTTGGACTCGACGAGCTCAGAGGTCTTTTCCAACCTAACTGATTCTGTGATTCTGTGATTCTGTGAATCTGTGGGCTTGCTGAAATAAAACAGGGCTTCCCCGAAGGCACCTTGTCCCAGACAGAGCAGCTGTCAGCAGAGATCCCAGACATCCAGCTTTGCCAAGGAGTTCTCTGTGGTGCTCGATTTGGAACAGCCAACGCAGGCACTCATCCAGAACCTACAAGGATGGGCTCACAAGGATGTTTGAGCAGGGCTGAAACAGCAGCTACTGGAAACTGTGGCTGATGGGCTCTGCGCACACGGACAGGGATGATGGAATCACTGGACAGGAATCAACTTGGAGATGCAGCGTCATAAAAATCAGCCGATGGTTAAGAGTGCTGGGTGCGAGATCGTGCATTCTGGGGGCAAAAGTCACAATTCCTGCTGAGAACACAATGTTTCATCAATTATTCTGTTAGGATAATCAGGACTCAATAGAAGCGGGGGCGGGGGAAAATCAACACAACCTAGGGCAGGCCAGCTGACATAATCCTAGTAGAAGTAAAAAAAGTACTTACAAAGCATTGGAAAAGAAAAATCACCACTACATCTGTTATACTGTTTGGCCATACACAGTCAAGAAAGATGAATTAAAACCTGCACACATATGGAGTAGAGCTGGCCTTGAATGAGGAAACTGGAAAGCTCCTTTTTGCCTAGCAAACACAGCAGACCTGCCTTGTTTCACCAACAAAGCCGGAGCTGAGCAGGAACAGGGATGGGTTAGATAATTATTTATTTTACTCCAATATTGCCCCACTGGGATAAATAACGGGAGACAAAATTACCTATTTAAATTAAAGGATAACATTGGCACAAGGATCAGATTTGAGGCAAGCTGCCATCTTGTTGTCCAATGAGATAAATCATGAGATTTCAGAGCCTTGCAGGAGGGAAGGGAATAAAACTAGGTTTAAGGTGAAGCTAGAAAAGAAAATATATGATTGCCTGTGATGGTATGGAGCTGGACATGAGGATCCAGATGTCTCTCAACACTTTTTCCCTATGTTTCTAAAATTAGAAAGAGGAATAGGGAACTCAAAGAGAAGGAGTAGCACACATGAGAGAAGCATAACCACTTCTAAGGAAATGTCTCACTTGGAGATTAAAACAGTGAATGATCTCACCTCTTAAGCATATTTCTCCAACAAGATTTCTGCCTCAAATAATATTGCCTTTTGACAATAACTGATGATTTTGGGCAGCATATTTTCTGTTGCCATAGGAGGAACAATTAAAATACTTATTAAGAAATATTTTGTATTGGGAATATTTATTAGATACCAATATAGAGAAAGACAAACTGCAGCACATACTGCTACATTAAAGTATTACGGATGTTAAAGTATTAATCAAAGGAAGAAATGTGAACTCCATACTTCAAAATTCATACTTTACATTATTTGTTTAAAAGTTCTTGTTTCACAGAAACATTTGTAAACACAAAGAGGTTTCTCAACTCTATTTCAGGGTGTTTTCTTTATCCTCTGACTAGCAGAGCTTGAGTGTTTCTCAGGGGAACAGTACACTGCATAGTACTGTCTGCAGTGGACTTAGACCTCCTGACAATAAACTTGTTCTTTTTAATTCCTTTTTAGAGGTGCCACACAAAGGGTCCTTGGGATGGGAATTGGAAATGTCATGAAAGCTGGCTGGACCAGGCTCCTAAGCACATTGCAGGAATAATGAGGAATGCATCTTTGAGGAATGAACAAGCCCATTTACCCCTGAGGATAAGCTTCCTTCTGCTACCCATCCACCTGTGTCTGTGCAGTGAATTATGGTGCCATGAAGATAGAAAATATGGAAATATGCAGCCCACTGCTGAGACAAGATATTCCAAATTGTGGGCTACTGCTCAGGTGCTGTGGCTGCTGAGGGGGCCAACACAGGCCCAGACACAGCTCCAGGGTACCACCTTAATGCTTACCAGTTATTTAGGACTTTGCTGCTGCCAGCTCTAATTCTAAGTCCAGGGAGAAGTAATGGGTGATCCCAAACTTGGCAATACATACTTTCTCCAAGAGTGACTGGGATACAGATAAAATCCTGCCACAAGACAGTGAGTGCTGGCAGTCACCATGCTCCTCTGCTCTTGGAAAATTGTCATCTCCCCCTTCTCCCATAGCTGCTCCATCCCTCAACTCTGCCTGTTGTTCCAGTATTTCCTCCCAGCTTCCTCCCTCCTCCCCTCTCTTGGGGTGTACCCTTCTTCAGGATACACAGCACTGGATGTGTTTCAAAGGATTTTCAGACACAGGATGGGGAATGAAGAAGGATCAACTGGCTCCTGGGAAGGCAGCGTGACAAAGGGAAAAGAGTCTGTGAGCTGCCAAAACAGAGGCAAGTACGGAGTTATATTAAAACAGTGCAAGTTGTTCATTTTTATCCAGTAAATAGGGCAGCAAATCTGGCAGAAGAATCTCACTTAAAAGCCTGTAAGTGAGCTCAGTGACCTGGCACTGTCAGATTAGTTTCCTTATGTGATGCATTGCTGAACGTAATGTGTCATCATAAATCTTGGTCGCTACAGCTGTTAAAGCCATAAAGTGAAGCAGAGTTATTAATACCCAGTAGTAGTAGCTGTCAGGCTCCATTCTGTAATTGAGCATCAGATCTGCAGTTGGAAAACTCTTCTTTTTTGTCTGACATGTGGAGTAACTGCATATCTGCAGATGCCAAGAGAGTGGAGACAGGTAGGAACACCCCACCCATGCAGGGCTGTGATGAAATCCTCCTGCAGAGCATCAAGGGTGAGCCTCTTTCTCTGGTGTTCCTCTAGCTGCCTCTGCAAGTCTGGGGTTTTCTGCTGGGAGATGAAGCAATTCTTCCTCCTGATACATGGATAAAGGTAAACACGTGAATATAGACACACAGAGTGTAGTTATACAGGGAACAGCAGCCTTTCAAAAATCACAAGATAAATTTGCTGCTAGAAGCACTGTGACTGCTGGAAAGTCCCTGTCCTAAGGGATGTGATGCTGCCATGGAGAACTTCCCAGCTCCCACAGAGTTCTGAGCTCAGCAAAACACCCTTTTTCCAAGAGGCAAGAAATGGTACCAGGCCCCTTCACCAGCAGGACCCATGCAAAGGAAATTCCTGCTGCATTTAGATATGAGGAAGACAAAGAAATCCAGAGCTGCTGTCTCTTATGTATGGCTTTTTGAAGATGTCCCCACTACTTTGCTGTGTGCCACCCTGGGCTGTGGGCTGCAGACTCTTCTCACAAATCCTCTGATGTACAGACCCCAAACTACCCAAAAGCCAGAAGGAACAGAGTGCAATGATAGATGCAGACAAATTCTTCTAGGAGGGAAGAGGGTGCTATGCCTCTGCCCAGGCTGCAGGAAAATCAGTTTTGCTGGATGCTGATAGTGCTGTGAGGATCCAGAGTGGGCAGCCCAGAGAAGGCTGGCATTTTCCTTTCCCTTAGGAAGCAGCAGGGCAGACACACGCAGAGATGGAATGCGCTTGCTGGAGCGAGTGGGCAGCAGCCCATCATCTGACCGGCTTTTTCTTTGCACCTGAGCTGCCCCCAACTGCTTAATCAGTCACACGGTTTCCTGGAACCTGGGGGAGAGCATCACAATTTTCGGTGGTAGAGGAGAAGATGACGGGGGGAGGCGGAGGTGGGGGGAGAACAAGCATTTGCAAATCAGACTGAAAAGAAATATTTACTCTAATTTGGGAGTCATGAGCAAATTCAGGACACATGGCCTCAGGCTGCAGGTGGCAAACACAGCGAAGGGGGTGTGCAGGGAAACAGTGAGGTTTAGGGAGTGCAGTTTTGGTCATGTGAAGCCATTAGGTGCTGAGCTGTCTGTGGGCTCTGCCCCAAGGACTTTGTACTTACATCCACTACAGCTTTTCTGTTTGAAATCACATCTTTTTCACATTCCCTCATTATCCATGGCTTTAGAAAGCAGCGTGGAGGACTGCAGTGCTAACACTACCACTGGGCCAGCCTCTTGGGATCCTGCATCAAGCCCTGCCTGGTTTTAGTTGCAGACAGTACTGTTTGCCCCTGCACATTCACAGATTTGAAGGTTAACAGAGATTATTAACCACCCCTTAGTAGTCACATAATACCTGGATAATATAACCCTGCTGTAAAACCCATAGCCCCTTCGGTAACTTGCAGTTGTCTGCAGACTTTTTTTCAGATCACTCAAGAAATTAATGATCTGGTTTTTCCCCACGGTACTTTGCTACAACTGTTATCTGCTTTCACAAGTAAAGGTCCATACACAGTTTTATCTGGTTTTAATTTCCACCTGCCTTTCTTTTCAGTATGTATGCTTTTTTCCCCCTGCTGTTACTGGAAAAAGCATTTTAAAAAGCATTTTTAAATGCTTTTTTCAGTAAACCTTTCGTTTCTCACTGGTGGCAATGGCAACTGGAAGAGGACATTTCGCACATTTATGCAGCTTAAAATAATGTTAATGAGAGGTGTCAGAGACTCCCCTTACTCAGAGACACAGGCACACCCTCCGGGTCACATTTATGCAATTTAGAACTGATCCATCCAAAGAGGGGATCTGCCTTTCCCTGGAGCAGCTTCCCAGCTGGACTGCTGCACAATCCCACAATCCCACAGGCACTAGGGCAGGCATGGGAGGTGAGGCAGGATGGCAGCAAACTTCAAGCAGTGTCCTTGCATCCTGGGAAACTTTGGGGCCAATCTCAACTACAAAGAGTCATCTCAGTCTCAGAGGGCCACCAGCAGCACACGGAAACTCCACAGCTCTGGAAGCTGCTGTCCCACTGCCCCTCTCCCAGCAAGACTGACAACTGGTGCATGCTCTCTGCTGGCACTGGTGAGGAAATGTCTCGTGGGCAGCATCCTCACAGCATCCCTGTGGTGGCCCATCCCTCCTGCAGCACGGCAGCTGCTCCGTGGTACCCCAGCTCCATCTGCCTCTCCTGAGGGAAAGGGATAACAATCTCCCTTCTCTGGTTTCAGCCTCACCTTATCAGGTCTGAGGTGACTGCCAGTGTCACCTCCTCCATGGCTGGTCAGCATCCTGCAAGGATCCCAGAGGCCCTGGCAGATGCTTTTGCAAATTTTGCCTCCAGCTGTCTCGCACGGAGCCGCGCTAGAACAATTCCCCAGTGATGGGAATTAGGGACTGTAGGCTCTTCTATCCCATATAGTGGAGACAGGGTAAGGTTCTGTGTCCCAGCCATGGAGACAGCGTAGCACAGGTCTTTGTAACAAAGTTTTGCATTTTGCCATAGTGAAAAGTGGATGGACCCAGGTTCTTCTCACTGGTGCCAGCCACTAGGACACAGGCAGAAACTGATGCACAAGAAGTTCCTCCTGACCATGAGGAAGACCTTTACTCTGTGTGTGTGATCATGCACTGGAACAAGTTGTCCAGAGAGGTGTGGAGTGAGACAGAACACAGCTGGCAAACAAACTTTCTAACACAATTTAAAGTATTAGAAAACAGAGATTCTTTATTATGAATGTGCTGGATTTCCAGAATGTATCTTCCCTAATATAGCTGTATCCAGAGTAAAATTCCATCATAACCATACATGCTCATTGCAGTGTACTTCCTATACAGAAACATCACTTTTCCTAGAACTAATTTGCATGGATCCACCTCGGAAGTCCTTTATGGTCCTAGAGGGTCATCTAAAGGGGTGTCTGAAGGTCATTCTCACTGAGTGCCCCTGAGAGGAAAGCTAATGTCTTCACAAACAGTTTGATGGGTGAAGGTATGGGTGTTAAAGTCTTTGACATGGGTCTTAATGTCTCTGCCAACTTGCTCAGCAAGTTTGTTGCAGAGCCCAAAGAGCTTGGTTCCTGAAACAGACAAGGGTCTGCACAAGCCTGAACTTGTGAATTTTGGGGTAAAACAGTAGGTTCAAGGTGGGAATGTGTGGCAGGCAGCTCAGGAAGGCTGTACCTGCCAAGTACCTCAGCAATGGGGAAAGGAAGAGAGCAACACACAGCCCCGAGTTTGGGATAAAAGGCTGCTGCGCCCTCCAAAACTCCAAGAAAGAAAACCCTGCGGGTGTGCACCCCAGTGAATTCTCCCTTTATTCGAATAAAGTTGCAGGACACATCTGTCTCCTTTTTAGACATAAACCTCTGGTGTTTGTGGATTTTCCTGACACCCCTAATGACCTTGACTTGATGTAGATGACCTTGGCTGGAACTTCTTTTAGGGCATGTGCTGTCGCTTCTTGTTAAATGGTGTGAAAAATGCGTATTTTATGATTGGCTTTTCACAAATATTAAATTGAATATTATATGTGTTGTGTCAGAAAGTAATGCAGTATTAATTCTCTTAAGTAGTGTGTTATATTTAGTTTTAGGTTATAACAAAATGTTAAAATAGAAACTGTGCTATGTAGGATACTTTTTTTCTAAAGAAAGGACTTGCACTGAGATAGCAGCCACAGGACACCTAAATCTTTCAGAGAAAGAGAATTTATTGCTCCATTGTCAGGAGAAATGAACTTCTTCCCTCCTCGCTCGGACAAGATGACGCCGTTAGGATTAAGAGGAAGAAGTCGAGGATGACCAGACGTAATCTTGTATTTGAATGGAATTTATGCATCATGTATGAGATGTATGAATATGCAACAGGTTATTGTTTTTAAGGGTTAATCCTCTGTTAATGTGTGTCCTTTTTCAGGCTTGCGCTGCCCAGAAAAAGGTACCCGGGCATCCGTAACTCTTTGTCTCTATTGTCTCATATTGTCCTAATTTAAATTGTCCAAATTATTATTACTTTAATTATATTGCTATTTTTATAACCATTTTATTACTATTAAACTTTTTAAAATTTTAAAAAGAAGTGATTGGCGTTTTTCACACATGGCTTTGCCACAAAAGCCACTATATTCCTCATTATCTCTTCATCCATTGGTTCCAGTTATATTTAGCATCCTGTGTGTCTACTTTCATACTCTTTTATCTATTTTGCTAGTTAGTATTTAAGTTCTATTTAGCAGCCTCAAGGGGAAATGAATATTTCCATTCTCTGTGTTGTCTGTCAGGAGTCTCCCTCACTGGAGATACTCCAGAACCGCCTGGACACAATCCTCTACCATGTGCTCTTGCACGACCCTGCTTGAGCAGGGAGGTTGGACCACTGTGGTCCCTTGCAACCTGACCGCTCCTGTGACACATATTTGTTTTCTGAGCATTTGTAAGGAGACAGAGGGGTGGGGGGGGGGTAAAAGACGAGTTAAGACAGACACATACACGCGGCGAGGAGAGAACCCGTAGGCACCGATAGCGGCACGACGATTGCTACGGAAATTAAACCTTCCACACTGCAAGGGAAGCGGAAAGCGGTGCCGCGCCGGGGGCGGCGCTTCCCTCCCGGCTCCCGCAGCCATGGCGGCTCCCGGCGGGATGGTGCCGGTGCTGGCGGGGCTCTACGTGGGCGGCGCGGACAGCTGCTCGTCCCCGGCGGCGCTGTCGGCGGCGGGGGTGGTGGCGGTGCTGACGGTGGACGCGGAGGAGCCGCCGGCCGTGCCGGGGCTGCGGGCCATGCACGTCCGGGCGCGGGACGAGCCCGGCGCGGACCTGCTGAGCCGCCTGGACGAGTGCGCCGCGTTCCTGGGCGCGGCCCGGGCGGGCGGCGGCGCCGCGCTCGTCCGCTGGTGAGCCCGGGGCCGCGGCGGGGCCCGGCGCTGCCCGCGGCCGCGGCGCTGCCGCTGACGGGCCGCGCTTGCCTTGCAGCCACGCCGGGGTGAGCCGCAGCGTGGCCGTGGTCGCCGCCTACCTGATGAAGACGCAGGGGCTGGGCTGGCAGGAGGCGCTCGCCGCCGTGAGGGCCGCCAAGCCGGACGCGCAGTGAGTGCCCGCCCGCACCCCGCGCACCCCCCGGGCCCGGCCAGCGCCCCCCTCACGCCGCTCTGCTCTCGGCCCCGCCGCAGGGTGAACCCGGGCTTCCAGGCGCAGCTGAAGCTCTACGAGGCCATGGGGTGCGCCGTGGACACCAGCAGCGCGCTCTACAAGCGGTACCGGCTGGAGATGCTCAGCCAGAGGCTCTCCGGTGAGTGGGAGCAGCGCGGGTGCGCGGAGCGGGCTCCCAGCAGGGGAACGGGCTGGAACAGGCTGTCCCGGAGTGAGCCCTGTCACAGGGGCTGGACTTCGAGTGTGGCCCTCAAAGGAGCCGAGCCTGCACTTGGCCAGGGCAAGCATTCGCGTCACACCAGCCCTAGAGAATCCCAGCTCATCAGTGGGGGGAAAGTGTGCCTTTGGGAGATGCGTGGGAAATAAGATCTGTAAGGAGCAAAGTGCAAAAAATGGTAAAGGTCAGTTTGATATATTTCGTGATTTTTACATCCCTGGCAAGGCAAACAGCATCCTCAGAAAATATGTCAATGTGATGAAAAAAAAAAAACATGCAAAACTTGAGATAAAGGTGAAATGCAGGTAATGAAGTAAATTTTCATACTTTAATTTGCAAGAGATACATGTGCATCTGTGTAATTTTATAATAAAATAATAATCTGTAGCTTTTCGTGCAAGATCTGAGTGTTGCATCACAGTACTGTTGCCCTTTATGTATCATTGTCCTTAGCAGTTTGCAAGCTGACTTTGTCAAATTGTCCCATTTGCAAGCTGACTTTCTGTATTTTGGACACTCAACAGTGGCACAACTACTCAGATACCTCCTCTACCTTAACTTTCACAAAGTTGAAGTAAGAACATAAAGCAAAATGTCATCATTTTACCATGGTTGAGGCCACAGTCTAGATTCCAGTTCCTTGCATTGAGCAAATCCCAGTCTTAGGCATGGTGGGATGAGGCTCTTTTGTTTTTAGCTTAATCTATTGGAATTTGTGAGAGAGCAAATGAAAGGAAAGAAGGTGGCTCCTACAGGCTGTGACTGGGGCAGAGGCACACTCCTGTCTCATTCCCAGGAATGCAGCGTGGCTGAGCTGACCTGATTCTCAACATGGTCCTGACCCCTCTGCAGAACCTCAAGACTTGCCCCAAGAAGTCTTTGCAGTTGATCCTACCACTACATGTCAAACATTGAACACAGAGGTTCTCTACAGATGCAGGAAATGCAGGTACTTTATATATTGAAAAAACATGTATTTTTATATATTTATAAAATACTTTCTATTTCTCCTTAAAACGTCATTGTGAAATCTACTCAAGGGTAGAATAACCAGTGTGAATCAATGGGCATGTCATTGTTGTCAGGTCATGGATGAGCTGATGCCTAAGTTTCCATGCTGTGTTTGCAAAAAAAAAAAATTGAGAGTACAAAATTTTTGTTCCCTGGAGTGGTGCTTGTGAACCTTCCAGACTAATAAGAAATTGTCGGATTTGTGCTCCTGTTTAAATATTCAGAGTCAGGAGGCCCACATCCTTATTTTCTGTTGTCTGTAGATTTGCCCGGTTAAAAAACCTGTTTGTTTTACTTCTTTTTTCCCATGTCCCGGAGGGCAGACGCGCTCTGTTCCGTAGCTCCAGCATTTTGTCCCACACGGAAGGAGTGGGACCGACAGCCTTTGCCCACAAGAGGCTAACAGAGTCTGCACGGCTTTCTGGGAACGGCCAGGAAAAGTGCACCTCCTACTTCATCGAGCCCGTGCAGTGGATGGAGCCGGCATTGCTCGGAGTAATGGAAGGACAGGTGAAATGGAGCATGTGCTTTTGAGTCTTTGCATTGTTGGTTTGGAGTGTTTTTTTTTTCCAAAGGCAGAATTGTGTTTCTTCCCCAAAAGGAAAACCCCCACACAAGGTCCTAGGCCTCCCCAGCCTTTTTGATGTAAATTTTGCAGTTTATGGGCAGATGCTTAAATGTAAAATACTCTTTCACAAGGAAACTGCTCTGCTTGAGCTGACAATAGCAGCCAGGATCTTGGAGAGGGTTTATCTGCTGTTTGTTTCTATTATGAGAAAGATTTGTGTCACTTCAGAATCCTGTTGTGGTCTCAGGCTGACCGAGTCCTTTGGACCCTGGTAAAACTGTCTTGGAATCCCACCAGATCTCAGCACAGCTGCCTGCTACACCCCAGGGCTAAAGAGCCCTTCTAATTTGGCTTTTTGGCCTGTTTCTAACTAGGTCCACATCAACACATGTCTTAGACTGAGTCCTGGGTTTTTCTTGCAGCTTCTGTGTCCCAAATGCTCATCAAAGCTGGGCTCCTTCAGCTGGAGGGGGGACCAGTGTTCCTGCGGCCGCTGGGTGACACCGGCCTTCCAGATCCACAAAAGTCGAGTGGATGAAGTGAGGACATTGCCTGTTGGTAACTTCCAGACTGCCAAAACCTGAACTCATTGCTTCACTTCGTGGATTTCGTAACATCTACTGAGAACTATTAGTCCATGGTTGCCAGGAAATGAGTTTATGACTTCCAACCCTTTGTGAGGTGGCGGAATTACTTGAACACCTTCAGCTTGATGTGTCTCTTAATATATTCTATGAAATACCAGAACACTTTCTTCAAAGAGGTGTTACAGAGTGGTCAAATTTAAAAAATGGGCCAAATGTGATGTTTTTAGTGTATTCTTCATTTATGTGTTGCTGTTCACAGAAGGTCTCAACTCCTTATTCAAAAGGAGTTGCTGTGGGCAGTAGTGCTGCTCAACTTCTGATCCAAAGTGCCAAGTGCCCTCAAATGGTACAATTA
Source organism: Melospiza georgiana (assembly GCF_028018845.1). Lineage (NCBI taxonomy): Eukaryota > Metazoa > Chordata > Aves > Passeriformes > Passerellidae > Melospiza > Melospiza georgiana. The sequence goes on from NC_080431.1 coordinate 81,825,645, forward strand.
CAGGTGTTTGCATGCGTGGCAGCAAAAGGCAAACTTAGTTATACTTTTATTCTGTTAAAGTACTGCTAAAAATACCTGCCCCAAGAATATTTACTACTTGTAACTCTTTCATGTAACGTGTGAGGAGATTGTGCAAGCTGTAATGGAATGGGAGAACTGAAGTAAAGAGTCCATGCCAAATAACTGCTTGCAGTTTTGAAGAAATCCTTAAAGCGATGAAGTAATTTTTTCTAAGCAAGCTGTCACCTTTTGTGATGGGCTGCTGTGTACACCACTGTTTAGCATAGGTTTGGTTTGACATAAAAAAAATTAGGACAGATAAAACCTAATTTAAATCAATTTTATTTTCATTGACTTGAACAATTTTTTTAATTTATTTTTTTACACAATTTCCAGCAACGTACATTATGAAATATACAAGATAAAGTAGGTGGTGGGGTTCTGCCCATGTTGTAATTCCTCCCACAGCTGTGGAAGGAAGATTTGCAGGACACAGTGAACATCAGAATCTCAACACTGAAAACAGACACAAAACAAAAAGGACAAAAATATATATGAAACTTTGAACTGGTCACACTTCAGGGCCAGGTACAGCACAATAAATATTAGAACTGCATTATCTTAGACATCTTCTGTAAAGTTTATAACATCCTCTATTTAAAGAGATAAGAACATCTGGTTTCTAGCATGAAATGCTACATTGTACAGTGGTGAAGGGTACAAACGATGAGCCCAGCAAGGGCTTGGATGGTGACTACTCATTCACACATGCTCGTTGATAAAATAAGCAGCATACACCAAAAGTTTAGTGAGCTGTAAACTTAAGCGTTCACTACCAGAATATCAGCCGCAGGAGCAGTTTCTTTTTGGGAGAACCAAAAATAGTCAATCCCTTTAAGTTTCAGCTGGGCTCTCCCCTGACAAACAGTGGGTTGATACCATAATGGAAGTGGCAGCATTTGGTCCGTAGCACAAGATCCCTTTGCATCACTACTGTTCAAAGCTGGCGCCGGTGGAAATACTTCAGTGCAGAGTTAACGCTCACGCAGGCATGGTGTCACCAACAGCAGGTGCTGTCTCAGGACTAACAAAGCAGTAGGTGGCAGCTGGAACCCAGCTGGGCACGGCATGCCACCTGACACAATCGAGAGGGAGAGACTGGAGAGGATGCCAGCATCTCTCTCTCTCGCACTCTGGAGCAATGGGATGAGTGCTGGGCTCGGGGAGTTTGACAGAAAGGCTGCGCTCTGCTCATTCCTCATCTCAGTCTAGTTTTACCAATACAAAAAGCCCAAGAGACAGCAGTTTCAGCTGCTTGACAGAGTGCTTCCAGAGCACAGAGCAGAAGACCAGAGCCACTGGTTTCTCTTGCATCGTAATCAACAAGGCAGGAGTAAATACATTTTGTACTTGTCAACCTTCCCCCGTTCATCCCCTGCCCCCAGCTGAGCATCATACATTCCTCTTACACAAGAGCTGGGGACCTTCTGTGCCACCACCCAACAGGCCAGGTGAGCACAGGTGGAGGAAGAAGGCTAAGCACGTGCTTTCCTTTCCTTGGCATAACCTGGGCATTGCACTGGGGGCAACTGCACTGGCAGAGCACCACCAAGGAAGGACCACGCTGTGGTCAGCACGTGTGGCATCACTGTACCTTGCCAACCATGCCCTGCAGTACATGGCAGCTTCACAAGCTTCACAAAGTAAAGCAGCTGAGTGTCAGGAAATTTACGGGATGAACAGGAGCCAGAAGGTAAAATTCTGCTGGAAGCTGAGCACCTGTGGCTGTGATTTTAGCTGATGCTGAGTCCAACAGTCCTATCTGTATTAAGCAGGAAGATAAAATTGTATTTCTCCAGTGTACAAAATTATACCAGTCGCTTGCATATGCTTATCTTCTAGTTAGTCCCTTCTTGAAGAGGACCAGAACTACCACATTTCAGTACCAAAAGACTCAGCTGAGAGTCTCAGAAATGATAGAGTAGTGAAGAATTTTTGGTTGTGTCAACATGTCATCAGAATATGGTCAGAAATTTTGTTTGAGAACAGGGAGTTCTATGTCTGATAGTCACTTAGCAAAGTGGCAGGTGTAAATGCCCTTCCCACTGCCAGCTCGCAATGTACTGCATGAAGACCTACACCTCCTCTGCCAGTGCAGCTCAACTGGTTACACCCCGAGGTGAGAGACTGGTTACCAGGAGAGCTGGGAGAGGAAAGGTGACATTTTTCCCACCCTAGAAGTGTACAACAGCATTTCCTCACTCAGCCAGGCCCATTCACACATCACTCACCAGACACACAAAGCAATGCCAAATACAAACTAAGAGGAATGTTTCTTGTAAAGACACTCTCTGAGTATGAACAGGGGAAACACAGGGTTATTTATCAACTCAAGTACTGTTGCATCATTCTTGTAAGGTAGGGAAGCAGAGGAGCTGAGATGAGGAACTGAGAGGACAAACTGGAGTGGTCACAGAGGTCGAGTCTACTCTTCCAGATTTCGAAACGCATTCTGCATATCCTCAAACAGCTGAGCATAGTCCGCCTTGATTTTTGTTTCACCATCTTTGACAGGGTCCTGAAAGAACACAGCAAGTAAACAGATCCATCAGGAAAAGCCCATGATAATTAAGTCAGCCCTGGTTTGCCACTGCTGCAACCTCTTGACTCGGGATCAACACTTGCCAACTGCAGAGCAGGCACTGTAGCTCTGTCTTTGCATCCTCTCTGTCTCACCAACAGCCACAGGGTTTAAATCTCTTTCTCTTCCCACATTAGTGAGCAGGCAGAATGGGTACTGGAAAGAGATTTTTTTTTCTCATGAGCAGTGGTTACTGCACTGTAAAGCAATTGATTTGGAAAGCTATCAAAACCACTGAGGGTCTTGGTTAATGCTGTGTGATTTGAGAGCTGCAGTGATTAATACCAGCTCCTATGCCCACACCAAATGCAGTGCATCCCCAGTAAGTGGAAGAGTTACTCTGCAATTACTTAGAGGTTGTTTGGTTCAAATTAAAATGTATTGTGTAACCACGAAAATCCCAAAAGTAGCTTTGTACAGTTTCATTTTCTCAGAATATTTTTTATGAAAAACAAAGGCAAAAAATTTATCAGCTTTGCTCTGAGGCTGCAAGCCTTTCTCTGCAAGAAGCATTCATTAACTGTCAGGCTGTGAAATCTGTTCAATGTCTTCACCATGCTCCTCTGAGTGCTAAGATCCTCTGGATCAGTGCAACTCTTGGTAAACACAGAGGCCTTACACATGTGGATGCACTGTTTCTTACATTGTGTCTCCAAAGTACCCAAACCACAGGATGCAGGACATCTGAATCCTCACACCTGTCAGACTGTGACCTGGGGAATACAATTTTCCTTCAATAACTATTAGAGGTCCAGCTCCACTTAACATATATTCACTCTCTGGATTCCCATTTTCAGCCATGCTGTCCACTGCTCTGCTGTACTATGGGTGCCTGTTGGTGGGCCAGGGTTTGTAGGGAGTGTTTTAATTATTCTATCTACATCAGCAGCTCTCAAAGACGCTCATGTCCCCAAGGGCATCTTGTTATTTTCTTGATGCTTTGAGAATATATACCAGGAACCCATGTACTGCAGAAACAAGCCAGTACCCTGCAGGAACAGAATACATTGGCATGGCAGAATATTTAATTCTACATGTGTTTAATCCACTGCTACTTGTTCTCCAAAGATTTGCAGTATTGACTTACATGAGTTTTAACAGAGTAAGCATTTCATTTCATAGAGATCAGTCAGTATCACAGGTTACCACTGTCCTACCAGTAACTGCTACACCAGCATGCTCTGGAGGAGTTTTAGTAAAGCAGTACCCTAAAATGACAGCTACTGAAGTTACCCAGAGCAGGTGCTCCAATTCACTTGTTTTGTCTTAAGCCTGTGCTAAAGTTCCTCCTCCCTTCCTCTCCTCACTTTGAGCGGTCTCCCTTAAGTTTAAATCCACGAGAAACTGAATGATAAAAATATTAACTGAGCTATTGTAAATAGAAGTTAAGGAAAGAAACACTCCTGCAATAACATATGACATGTCCCATGTTTGGCTTCAGGCTGCTTCTCTCTGATAATAGTCTCCTTAGAACATGTTATAATATTTTTACAGAATTTTATCACAAAACCTCCAAAGCAAATTGGAAAAGATGCTTGTACTGTTACCATGACTATATGTAACATAAAAGAGAGTGCTGAAGGTGGGGTTGCCAAGTCTGTGTGCAGTCAGCATCAGCTGACTGGCTTTCTGCACTGACCTCTGCTCACAAAACAATTCTTTACTATCTTCAAAGTGTTGGCAAAGAGTCTCTGTTCACAGACCTTTATCAAAGCTCTTTGGTGTGTTTACCACTTAGTCAGTCTTCCAGAGGCCCTGAAAGCTCACAGAAAGCAGGACAACCCAGTTCCTTACAAGCATACCTTGAACTTCATGGAGGTAAGTCTGTAGAGGATTTCGCTCATGTTCTCTCGGATGATGGACCACGTGATCTTATTGTCACTCTGAGCTGTGGTTTCTACAGCACGGCGTGCCATGTCATAGAATGCAATCATGTTGGAAAGCATTCCCACTGTTTTATAGAAAGGGCAGAACCTGATGGAATAGAAGAGGACCTGTCAGGCGTCTTGGAACAGTTTTCAGCATCCTTCCCTGACAGAAAGAGTGCCAGCCTGCTTTACTCCAGGGATTTTTAATGGATACTGCCAAAGGAGAGGGGCTGCCTCAAATACATCCCACATTTTTAAATGGTCAAATTGCAGGCCAAGATAATCATCCTGAAGCTGACTGAAGTTGAGGTTTCTGAAGCAGTACCCAAACATTCAGGCAAAACAGGAGTGAACAGGAACTGCTGCTCTACAAGTCTCACATTTCAATCTGTGCCAATGCTAACAAGTAAAGGAAAACAATGAGCAGCCAACAGAATTCCTCCTTCCTGTTTTGTCCATCAAGGGAGCAGGCTTCCTCCTAACAGGCTGGGATGACAGCTCTGCAAGTTTCTTTGCTCACAGGAAAAAGGAGTTTGTCTATGACAGGAGCACTTCATGCAGTTCCATTTTTAATGGGTAGGTGAGTGCCATAAAAGGCACCTCATTATTATTTATGTGCTACTTCCTGTGCTTCCTATAGCATACACACATAGCTGTCCTAGTAACCTGATCAAAGGCACTCACTGTTACAAAATGATGGATGTTGACATTTCTAGTGATGAACTACTCAAGACTTCCTGATCTACCTGGGCTGGGGAGTGAGATGAAGAACAAAAAGGTCCCTTGTCAGGCTGTTAAAACACAAGGATAGCACGGAAAGAAGAAAAGTTCACTAGGGAGAGAGTGAGGGTTTTTTTGATGGATCAAACTTACTCAAGAATTATGCAACAGTAACTGAAAGCAGATTCTTGCAGTCCCCTGTGTATTGATGGAATAAACAGGAAGACTTTGGATGTTGTCTGTGAAAATAAAGCAGTCCTGTCCTTCTCCTCACATGTTGTACTGCAGAAACATTGGCTAACAGAACAATAGAGGAGGACCTGGGAACCCCAAAGGGATCTGCTTTCAGAAGGGGTCTGCATGCCAATCTGACAATGTGAATGCACTGCTGAATGAGTTACCTAAGCACAGTTCTTCAAATTCTTTACAGACAGTAACGTGAATTTCTGCACTGGTCAGCTTCCATGTGAAATAACTATCAATCCAGACTGCACAGGAATAAAAGGCCAGAGCAGTCAGATCTCACCTGTCATAAGGCGTGTAACCATTCTGCTGCAAGAAGTCATCTTTGATCAGCTTGGCAACCTCCAAGGTAATTTTATCTGTTTCTGCCAAGGAAGCCTAGAAAAATAAGGTAAACAGCTAGTTTAGTACTCATGTTCATGAAAACACAGAATGTCCTGGCCAAGAACAGCTGTCTTTCAGTACCTGTGTTCCCACCCTCCTAAGACAGGATTAAGCAGAAGTGTCTTTTGGGTATTTCTCACTCCCTGCTATAGAACAGCCAATTTAACTGATTGCCACATCAAGATGGGCCAAACAGTCAGTAAGTCTGCTTTAGGTCTATCTGATGATAAAGGGAACTTCCTTCCCACTGTTTAAAACCATGGAAAAGCCACCAGACACTGAAGATGCACATGGCTTTGTTATGAGATACATTGAAACATCATCCTCCTACATAATGAGAAATTCATTTTTACCCTCCTCAACTCTTACAGAAGAAAGGCTAGCTCTCAGCATGCTAGATAAAGAAGCAAGCTAAAGGATTTGGTACTAGTCTGCACTGTTACCAATGTTCTTTTCCCACCTGGCATTCAAGAAAAGAAAAGGATTTGATGAAAATGCCTCTCAGACTCCACAGGAAAGCCACAACTGCTGCACACTACTGCTCTTGGCACCACTTGGCTCTTGGTTGCTCTTCTCTACCTTCATCATCCTTTTGCTAAAGAGGTTTGATTAAGCTTTAAGTAGCCCATCTTGCTTTCTAGACTGAAAGTTTTGGATCTTCTTTCATGAGGAGACTGACAGAATTCAGAATTCATTTCTAAAAAGAAAAAACTACACCGACTGTACTTCCACAATTCCCCCTTTCCAAAGGTTTGTTGCGGTTGTTAGCCAAGCCCTGACAGAAAGGAACTGTCAAAGATAACATCTCTGAGAAAAAAATCACCAGTTCCAGTAATTCTATGGTGAGAACAATGCCTAGTCACAAGTACTGGCTTATGAATATCCCTTCCACACCAAGGACCTTATCCTACCCTGCTTTACAAACCACTCTTCTAGAAGATGGTTGTGTAAATAGAGAACTGCAGAAAGACTTATGACCCCACTTCCTTTTCTTCAAAGACACATCAAGAGAAGAGAGCTCTACTAGGCAAGATGTGATTAAAGGTCTCATCTTGGTGGGACTAGAACGTCAGCAAGCTTCTTCCATGTAACTGTATTTAATACATGTTACTACACACTGCTACAGCTCTGTAAATCACAATAGTTCATCTGAGCATCACAGAATTAAAGTACTGTCAAGTATGTGCCAGGAACCTGCCAATTATCATATTTACAGTGCTAAGCTGAAACACAGTTTTCACTGGGTCCTTTCTGAGAGCTTTCAATGGAAATTTTCCTATCCAAGTTTAGCTTTTCTTCAAAACATTGAAGTGAAAAAAGGAAATTAAAGCTTGCCTGCAAAATGGAGCCATATGTCACAGGTTTCCAAAAGAAAAAACAGATAATCACAAGTTCTTTAAAAAGCAGACTTCACATTGCTTCTACAGGCCAACTTGTAAACGCCAACACCTCAGTCCTGCAGCTGGCAACATGGTTTCTAATAAAGTGTAACCCTTCAGATGACTTCAACAGTAAAGATGGGTTTGCATAATTTTTCTACAAACACTGCTTCCAATGGAATAGTACTTTAAATTGCAGCAAAGGGCATTTCAGCAATAGAAATGAACAGAATAGAACACTACAGCAAGTGAACTTTAAAGCAAGCAGTAGATGTCTCAATATCATTTACATGAGAAAAGCAGCGCCAAGCCAAGGTTTAGCAAATCTGAAAAACTATTTGTCTTTAGAAGTCAAACAATATGTAGGAAAGTTGGAATAAAACGCAGTTTGAGGTGAGAGAGTCTGACATCTCCCAGTGATCTTCTGTGTGAAATGCAGTATCCATCAGGTCAGCTCTAAGATATGGTCAAAAGCCAGCACTACTCATAAAGAAATGGAGGATGACACCACATTTCATCACTCACCTTGCCAACAAGCTGCACAATCTCTGCAAGGTCCTCTTCCTCCTGCAGGATCTCTTTGGCCTTTGTCCTGAGAGGGACAAATTCTGTGAAATGTTTGTCATAGTACTCGTCCAGGGCTCGCGTGTATTTGCTGTAGCTGATCAGCCAGTTCACAGATGGGAAGTGCTTGCGCTGGGCCAGCTTCTTATCCAGGCCCCAGAAAACCTGCCAGGAGCCACAAAGGTCAATCAGCTCTCCAAATCAAAAGTGAATTAAAATAATTAAAGGCAATTAAAAAAAATAAAGAGAGGAAGTCAAGCAAGTTGGAGTTAATGCAGCATAGCAAAGGCTTCACAAATGGAAGCCTGGGAGCCTGGTAACTATAGCAGTGACATTCAAACAACACTTCTCAAAAAATGACAACTTCTAAGCTGAGTTCAGATTTATTCAGCTTGAGACTGCTCATGAGGGGGCACTTAGCCACAGCAATGTCAGTATTGGAGTCTATGTAAAGCAGAGACCAAATAGATTGTAACTGCTTTTCCCAAAACTGCAAACAGTTGCAAGACACTCCCAGTCAGCTCCTCTGAGGATTTTTTGTGGTTTCAAAGCACCTATATTAAGAGTGGTCTGCTCTCCATCTCAGCTGGAACAGATACATTTGCAGTGCAGCTCAATGGGTAGCACTTAGAAAGCACACAGACATCTCTGAGCAGGCAGTGTTGGAAGGAATTGCTGCCTTCCAAAGGGATCTCAAACACATCAGTTTGAGACCATCTCACAAGGTGGCCTTTCACAGTGTTACAACATTTTCCAAAACACCCTACAATGCTGCCTGTGTCAAATCAAAGCTCACCCCAGCCACTGGCACAAATGTGCTGAAGTACAAGCATTTGGAGTCTAACAAAGTGGACAGAAGAGCTGCAACATCGTGAGACGTACCTGAACAATGCCCAGGGTAGCAGATGTGACAGGATCAGAGAAGTCACCGCCTGGGGGAGAGACACTGAGCAGGAAGAGATAGGGAAAGGTTATCAGAGTGGCTTTCACAGTTCAAACTGAAGTATTGAACATATGACTGACTGCACAGCTCAGTGCAGAGAAACCAGAAAACTCAACATGATTTCAAGTAAATAACAGATTGCAATGTGTTTGCACAAAGTGCTTGATGCATACCCACACAGGGGTAATATCAAGCATACCATGAAATAGTTACATCAGTGACAGATTGACAGTATTAAGGTGTAATTTCAGTCATGTTAGCTGCAGGTAGTAACTCCAACTTGGATCATCAAACCTGTCTCAACTAGAACAGATTCAGTAAGAGTGGTGATAGAACATAATGAATACATAGTGCAGTGATTTTACAGAAAACAGTATGCTAATTTGAAATTATTTTTGATATTCACCTATACAGTAACTACTTAATTTGTGCTTGACACTCCAATACATGCATTCCCAGAGATTTAAAAAAAAAAGTCTTCCAATCTCAAAAGCAGAAAGCCCTTACGTATGTGTGTTGTGAACAGAATTAAGCAGAGCAAAAAATCAGCTCTGGGTGTTCTTGCAGATGCCAGGGGCCCTCCTGAAAACACAGGGAATCCACTTTGCCCAGGGTATGATACAAAAACCAGTATCACCTAGGAGAATGCATGCGGACAACATGCTCCTCACATCACATCACAGCCTGAGATACGCAGCTCCATGGAATTCTACTCTATTTGAGCATGAGAGTTGTGATTCATTATGCCCCCAAGTGCACACACTGCTGCTCTAACTGCCCCTTCTTTCCTGCTCTGAGCATGGTTTGACATACTTTTCAGAGAGCCCTAATGACATTCTTCCCTGAGCCACTTGATCCGATTGCTGTGTCTGTGATCCCACAGAGCTACCTGTCCGCATTCATTCCTTCTGCCCCCACGCACAATTTAGCAGCAGTTCTGGGTGAACAGAGACTAAGCATCTACCTACTCACTCCCATATTTTTAACTTCTGCAGCTGCACAGAGCAACGAGACCTTTTTGTCTGAAAAAAAAAGGTACTGTGTCATGTTGCAGTGTGATGTCATGGTTTGCCTCAGTTTCCCAGTCCTTCCCCAGGTGCCAATCACCACTCCTTTCCCTTGCCCCCTGCTGAATGCTGTCTGTCAATCCTGGCATTCCAGAAGGGCATTGGGTGATTGGCAGAGTTCAAAAGATGCCTCTTAGCCCTGGGGGACATTGGGCCATCCAGGTGTCGTTTGTCTCCTGAGATTTCCCCCCCTTACCTGGTTGGTGGGATAACTATCCCTCCCCCTCCCCGGGGTTAAAAGACACGGCAATCGGCAACCACGTGGTTCGAGTTCTGTTAGGGCTGTTGCTGGATTCAGAGGCCTGAGGGCCAGGAATAAAGTTCTGGATCAGACCCTCTAGCAGAACCTGACTCCTTTCCTTAAAGCTTCTCTGCCAGAGGTAAACCTGAGCTCCTGCATGCCTGGACTTGTTCCAAGTGCCCAGCTGCAGCACACAGCCAGGCAAAGGTGTCTCTGAGGTGAAACCACCACAGCTGCTGCCTTTGGTCAAGCAGTGAGGGCCAGGACGAGCCCAGGCACGTTCCATCCGGCTATATCGGTATTTAATTCCAATAGTGTCATACAAAACAGGTGCAGAGGCAAAGCAAAGCAACACTCACGCTCCGACAATGCTGACGCTGCCTTCCCTCTCAGGGTTCCCCAGACACTTCACTCTCCCGGCTCGCTCGTAGAAAGAGGCCAGCCGGGCACCGAGGTAGGCTGGATAACCACTGTCTGCAAACACCAGCACACAGAGGTTCAGTCAGAGGCTCCCAGTTTGAAGGGCTGCACATACAAGCCTAAACTGAGGAAGACTACTCACCAGCTGGCATTTCAGCCAGTCGCCCTGAGATCTCCCTGAGGGCCTCAGCCCATCGGGAAGTGGAGTCTGCCATCATGCTGACATGGTAGCCCATATCTCGGAAATACTCGGACAGGGTGATGCCTGTGACAAAGACAACAGCCTGCTGCAGGATACAGTGCAGAATGGAATTCTATGCTTATAGGTCATCATAAATATGTAAATAAACCAATGTATTTGATTAACATTTTGATGGAAACAGACAATGGAAGTTACTCTTTCTTCCCACTTATGTCCCTGCTGTCTTTTTTTTTGCTGTTGCTGTTCATGTCTTCTCACTCTCCTCATTTTTGTTTATGAACCACTCAGATTCAACTTGCATTCATGCGTATTTCTTTGAAGAGGCACTGCAATGTCACTGATGCTACTCTTTCCTCTCGGGGTCTCTAGCTGGTCAGAGTGACCCCAAGATACAATAGAAAGTCTCTTCTCCCAGCCCGGCAGTCAAAGAAGGAGTCAGGGCTCTTCAGTTCTCAGTCTCAAGGTTGTTTATTGTACCTTATCTATAAAATTCTTTCTCTGGACTTGCCGAGGTCAGGTCAGCAAGACAGTCAGAGGCACTTTGCCCCCTCAAAGGTGGTGTTATCTTTTTATACTAAAAACTATGTGTACAATATTTACAGTAACTTTCCAATACCTATCACCTATGTTAGACAGTGAGCTTCTTCTCTAAACCAATCTAAAAGTGCCAACATCACAGCAGAGGATGGAGGCCAAGAAGAAGAAGGAGAAAGGCTGGACATGCCCAGATTCCTCCATCTTGCCCCCTGAACCCCCATTCTAAAAACTCCAAAAATCTATTTTTCACCCTGTGATAAATTCACTATCATTCTACTTAAACTTTCATGGCTTGTAATTCTACATATAAGGTTGGTAATTGTTTTTTCCAAGGGCTAAATCAAAGGCACAGGGGTCTTGGGCTCTGTGCCAAGGTCTCTGAGCCTCCTGGGCAGGGGCTCAAGTCCTCCAGGGCAGCCAGAGGAATTTCCTGGGTTCTGACACTTTTCCTCACTAAAATCATGAACAAAGACTCTTCTAACTGTAAAATGTCTCCTTCCCTTTCAAACCACAAGAGTACGAGAGTGAGAAAAGGTTGTGTTTTATCTGAATTATCTGACAACTGTTCATAACAAAGAACTTTAAAGAAGTCTTTAGGAGGCTGCAAAGGAAATAGTAGCCAACCAGCTCAGAGAATACTATCCCTGTCCATTAAGCAGCTGTACTTGTCAGCAAAAAGCTAGTCGAAACCTAAAGCTTACAGAATTAACACATGCAAAAAACCCACTCAAGTCCTGGCACAGTAAATTCACCTTATAAACAAAATTTACTCAATATTCAGAAATGGCAATTATATGCAAGCAAGCCAGATTCAATTAAGATATTAAGACTTGATGCAGGCAAAGTCTGAAAAGGTTAACTTCTGACACTAAACTGGCTTCTTAACATGATCATCTCAGGAAATGAATATACTAGAGCATGATGGCTTGCTTTATACACACAACTTTCTCTATTCTCTTGCAAATCTTACCAGTATAGATGGAGGCTTCTCTGGCAGCCACGGGCATGTTGGAAGTATTTGCTACTAGAGCTGTTCTCTTCATGATACTTTCTACCTTGCCATCAACTTCCATTGTTAACTAAAATGCAAGAAAAGGAAAAACACCCAAACTGTAACAGTAGCAAGATTTTTTTTGTTAATTTTTTGCTGCTTGGTTTTTTTTTTTACTGTTTTACTTGCCTTGTATCAGGATACTCCCCTCAGCTACTCTACCAAGAGCAGAGATGAGATTCAAAATTTTAGGATATGCTGGTTTGTCTTTCAGACTGCACAAAGCTTCATATTTTAATGTACATGCTTCAGCCTCACCTCATGTTCTGCAACTGCCAAATCCCTGTTGATTCCATTCAAGTAAGTAACAACAAACCCACTGCACTAGGAAGCACATGGTCCTCTCTCAGATTTCCAGGCTGAAAGAACTAAAAATTCTTAGCCTGCTGTCATAAGTCCATTAGGAATTAGAGAGCTTTTTCCCTCCATCTACAAGAAGCCAAGTTAGTATTTGACAACGGGACATAAAACCACATTTTTAACCTCAGTGGAGCCTTACAAGCACCTGAATAACAGAAGGCACACCCTGATATTTGTGTAGAATTCCATTTATGAATACACTGAGATTTGCCTTCCTCAGGGCTACCTCAGCTTGACTTTCCCACTTTGTCACCAATCAACACACCCAAGCCTTTTAGCCCCTATTTCTGACATTAAAGTTTCTACCTGACAGTTCATACTAGCTGACCCTGTCACAACAACCTCAACAAAACATAGTAACAAGTACAAGGATTGTTAAATCTGTTGCTTGGTTGTTTTTGTGGGTTTTTTATTAACAAGGTATTTTCTACTTCATTCAAAAGGTATTTCAAAGCTTAATATGTCAAACTAATACCTGGGAACTGTATCACCACCCTGCAACTTATAAATGGATGCTGCATTCTCTATGCATGGTGAAGTTAGAGATATGACCAGCAACAGGTGAGATGCTTACAACTGTGCTAAACTCTTCTCTGACATTCATTCTGGCTTTATTAACTTGTTATAACAACTTAGAAGGTACACCCAAAAACTAGTCCAGATGTTTGAGGGGCCACTGAAATAATTCTTTAACAAGCCAAAAGGGATTTTTGCCAGAGCTTCAAGGCAGGCAAGATGATCTTTTCAAGTCACTCTACCAACATGATATTTTACTCGGTTACAGTTCCAGTATGATATCAAGGCTTCCCAGGAAGGTTTACTCTCCATGAAATCTCCATACTAACCTCAGGGAAATCTCTCAGTACTTCAGACATTTCATTTCCTCGTTCTCCACAGCCTACATAAATGATGACATCACTGTTGGAGTACTTTGAAAGAGACTGTGAGATCACAGTCTTTCCACAACCAAATGCCCCAGGAATCGCTGTTGTACCCCCTTGTACACACCTGAGTAAAGAAAAAGGACTCTGATTTGCAAGGAACTAAAAAACAGCTCTTTCCCATCTTAGAATATATTTTTCACTAGAACTCCCTCATCAAAAGCAGAATGGCAGGAGTCACATTCAATGTTCTGGGTGAGAAACACGGAGGTAATTTCATTAAACCAAAAAATTGAGGGATTAAACCATCCTTTTCTTCTCTTGTCCTTGAAGTATATGACTTATGCTGATACAACAGCATGGCTTTTGGGCTTGAGACATAGCAATTTTCACAGCTGGAAGCAGTGATGGAATGGAAATTCTATGAAAATAATAACTGTACTTAGCTGTGCCTTATAGAATAAGGAGCACAGTATTTCAGGACCAAAATAAATGAATTCAGTGTCTTAGAAGTTAGCTGCTTAAATGAGCAGTTTGCATTACAGTTAAGTGCAACAGTTTTCCTAAGTGGCAACCTCAAAATCAGTGGAAACTACGCATCCTCAGGACCATGGAAAGATATCCTACTCATGCATTCAAATTAAGATAGCAAGCTTGAGAGTTCTAGCCTTTCTGCAGATGTGGCATGGTTATGTTAAGTTTATGCATGTCCAGTTTTTTCTAGATTAATGCATTAGAACAGTTTTGTAAACTTCCTTTTTCCACCAGTGGGTTCACCTGCCAAATAAATATAAGAAGTTCAGCAAAATATTTTTTAAGATTATACTGTGACACATGGTGAAAGCTTACCCTTAAAAAAACCTAATGCTCTAAGGCCTCTTGCTTCTGCTTCCCCCTGAGGGAGAGGTTTCTTACACAGTACAAAATAAAAGGAAGCACTTACGGGAAGAGGGCATCCAGGACTCGTTGGCCAGTTAACAAAGGATGGTTGGCTGGTAACTTCTCGGTGACAGGACGGACCTGGCGTACAGGCCACACCTGCACCATGGTGAACTTCTCCTTCACACCTTCAAACTCCAGCTCTAACACAACATCCTAACACAAACACATGGGAAGTAAGCAAACAGCTGCACGCTGGACCAGCACATAAATTCTCATTTTAACTACTCTGCAGAGGGCTTTGGTAACACCACAGAGCTCTCAGAACCTCAACATGCAATCATCACCGCCTGAGGGAAGGCTCTTCCCATATTTACAAGGCCTCTGGAGGAAAACAGAGCAAGATGCACCATACATTAAAAATAGGCTTTTGAAGAGAAAGTGAATTTTACCTATTCATAAGATATTGTAGATCCCCACAGAGGTCATCAAACATGGCACAGTGAAATGCCATTGGGAAGCCATAAACATAGAAAATAGCTGCACAAAATAATAGTGCAACCCCTGCAGGCAGGGTAGCAGAAGTGATCATCAACTCAGACACCTTGTTGCATGAAACACTTTAGCTGACCTCATGCAGAACAGAAAGAGTACATCAACCTTATAAAAGAGACATGGAATACACCAGCAACTGCTGTTTGGGAGACTTACTGAAGTGTCATAGTTTCCTGGAGGAGCAATGTATGTAACTGTACCCCTGTTTCGTGGGGGCAGCATGATTTTGTGTTTGATCAGGGAGTTTTCATTTACCACACCATAAATATCTCCACCAGTGATGTGACTGCCAACCTAAAATCAGAACAGGTCTATTAGTCATAACTTTTAAAAAAGAACCTTGACAAACAGTAAAAAATACTACAGCTATTAAGTCTAGCACTGTGATTACCCCTTTTAAAAATTCCTTCTTACAGCACAGTAGCTCATTTACATAACTATTACTCCAACAGCATTGCTAGCAATGCTACCTGTGCTCAAGTGCCTTTCAAGGCTCAGACAGGAGCAATTACTAACAGACAAAAGAAATTTTCCTTGTTTCTTTTCCGTCTCTCAACCTAACGTGCTAAGAAGAGAAAGGATAGCATATGCTAACTGCAGGGTTGGAAAAAAAGATGCTGCAAAGGGCTAAAGCCATGACATTTTCCAGCTCTAAGGCTACCTTCACCATTTGAAAAATGTCTGCTGCAGTCATTCTTTTTGCTCAGGTAGCTCCTGCTAATGCTTACTGCAATTCCATAAGTTTCTCTGTGGTTTGATAAAATACATTAAAACTCTGTAAATTTTTCATATGCAGCAGCAACACATCGTGAGTCACATCAAGTAAGTTTTGGTGATCCCCATCTGGTCTCATACACCACTACCACCTCCTAGCACTCCTTTTTGCAGACTTCAATAACTGCAGCATTAACCACAGGTCCCAGCAGTCACAGCCTTAGCACACTGCTCCAGGCCCAAGCTCTGGGGGTAGAGGAGCAAGGGGGGAACACAGGATTGTCAGAACCTACCCGCAGATTTTTGGAAGGTGTGAAGTCCCATTTGACATCTCGGCTCAAAGCTGACACGTTGACACCTCTAGGGATATAGATACTTTTGGTCAGGGTGCTGATGTCCGAGAGAGGTCTCTGGATACCATCAAAAATAGCTCCCATAATGCCAGGCCCCAGCTCCACTGACAGGGGCTTCCCAGTACGGAGCACAGGATCTCCTACAGAGACACCAGCTGCAGATTTGCTGAGGAAAAGTTCATCCAGAACAAGGGAAAGAAACCAGGCAGAAGTCATCAGGTTCACATCATACTCTAAAACTCCTTTTCTGACTTTAAGGTAATACTATTCCTATGTTACACATCAGCACTTGAGAAGCATGTAGACCTTATAGTAAATTCTGAATTTGCTCAAACAGCAAAGTTCACCATCCTCTAGAGAGGCAGAGTAGTGGCAAATAGTCTGCTTTACAATCATTTGTTTAAGTCAACTGTTGTTGGCAACTAATGTCAACCAGTATGGATGAGTTCACTGGAGTGCAGGCAGTGGGATGACAAAACATCACACATTTCTTACATCTTCAAACCTAGGAAACAGATTAGGCTGTTTAAGTCAGATAATGTTATGAAATATGGAAATTTTCACTTCAGAATTTGTTTAGAGAGCACAATTATTTTGATCTTGAGCCTTGCACAGCTTTTTTCAACAGCAGCATAATTTTAAAATGACTTTGTCTAAGACCAGCACTATTGTCCTCCTGTCTTGTATCAAGTTGTCAGGTCTGTGCACTACCTAAGCTCCAAAGATGCTCAATGGACTTTTCACTGCAAAGGGCCAGCACCTTGGCAGAAGGGCCTGCTAGAATACAAAAGAAACCTCCAAAACTTACCCCAACTCAATAGATTCAATATGAGTTGACTTCAGAGAGGCCTATGACCAAGTTTCCTCTCAAACAGGAGATTGAAAGTAAACTATACTCAAACTTATTCCATGAACTGATGGAAAGCTATTTGATACTGCAACAATAATGCCATCCCAAATGATAAATTATTAGGCAGAGACAGGATCTAGTCAGCAGCTTGCCAGCAAGCTCCTCAGAACCAAGTTTTGGGAGCCAGCACAGCCTTTTTCTGAGGCTCTACAAATACACACAGCCCCCTTGGGATAGGGAAAGAGGCCTGCCTTCAAGTTTTATGACTTCTTTTTTGACATTTTCTCATATATATATGCAATAAAAATTACATTTTACGTTGCCTAGCTTTTAGAATATATGCTGCATCATAGCTGGACCAAGATACTGTAAGCCTACTGCAGCAGAAAAAGTGTAATCTGTTATGCTTGGCAAAATACTCTGTCCAGAAGAAGGCATCCTGCCCACTTCACATTTCTTATTTAAGCATTATACAAGCACAGTTATCAAAAGGAAAGACAAAGATGCAACAAATATTGCTTAGGTTTGCCATTTATGGTTGACACTTGTCAACTGCCTAACAAAGAGGCATTAAAATGCACTTGAATTCTAAGGTACACTTTGATTCCCAGTCAAAAAAAGTCTCCTTGCTACACAGCCACACAAGGTAAGATTCACCTCAAACACATCAAAATTTACAAAACACATGCAGAACAGATGTCCTGCCAGACCCCAGAGTATCTGGCAGCAGAGAGGGAGCAGTGAAAAGGATACAAGTTTCCTCATACACCTGGACAGTTGCCAGGTCCCCCTCCAGCCGGATGATCTCCCCCACCAGCTCACTGTGTCCCACTCGCACCAGCTCGTACATGGCAGCTCCTGCCATGTTGCAGGCTGTGACCACTGCAAAAGACAAGCACAGAGGTGAGGTATTTTCCCTGCAGCTCAGGAAATCTACCCTTCACAAGTCTGTAAGAACTGCACAGCACAAACCTGGTATTCACCCATATCAGACACACACTCTTGACTTCACAAAAGGATGCCACAACTGGTATTTCTAGTTTAAAAGTCAAAAGAATAAGTTTTCCTACAGTTTGCACTCTGTCCTTTATCCAGAAGAAGAGGACACTATGAGAATGCAGTAATTCACAGGACAATTCAGGCCATAATTTCTCTTATCTGTCCTGACAGATTGCAAACGTTGAGGGTGTGAGATGCTGTGAACTTTGACAAACAAGTTCTATAGGAACTTCTCCCTTGCATGAGCTGGGCAACATTCTCATCTGACTAAATTAAAACACACAAGAAAATGGCAAAACTCACTCGATGCCTGGTAGTTACATAAACCTGTGGTTGGGGGCCAGCATTTTCAAGTCATTAAACTTCTGTTTACCTTGGTAGCATCTGGATGCTGGCATAAACATGGAGAGATCGAGCCAAGGCACCTGCTAAATACCCTTGCATCTAAAGTGACGCCTAGAAAGCTTCTAAAAAAATACTAATTCTGTAGAAAAGTGTTGTGTCTATCTTAGGGCACTTAAATTAACTTTCAACAAATGAAAATTGTTGTGCAGCATGTTTTGGGCCTGAAACTTCCTGCTGCTTTGAGTTAGATTTTAGCAGGTCATACACAGAGTCCTGGCTGCTTTGCAACAAAATTTATTATGTCTTGCATATTATGATCACAGCAATGCACACAAGAGTCACATATTTACACAAAAATACATTTTCCACTTCTTGGGAAAGAAAGTTGTGTCACTTTAAAATTGTTTCTAGGTACCAACTCTGCAGTTACAGAATTTGCAGTCAAAAAACTTGTGCCTATTTAGGTAGGGAATTTCTTACTCATCAAATACGTTGCATTAACAAAAAAACTTGCTAATCTTCTGTTCTCACATTCCCATCCTTCCCTTCAAGTCTTCAAGAGAATGCAGGCAGGAGGAGAAAAGCCAGTAGAGTCTGCATGCATTCAAAAGCTGTTCCTAGCAGAGCTTAAGCTATTTCAGCTGATAAAGATGAAGAAAGAGTTCTCCTTCTCCCAGCTGCACTATCACCACATCCCATCACCTTCCCTGACTCGTGTGGCTCCTTGCTGAGCTCCCCCAGCCCATGGTACAGTAAACAGAGCAGCTTGACACTGACAGGGACTGAGGAGATCAGAAAGCACAGGGACAAACTTTCAGTGAGAACAGACTATTTATTTCATATCCTTTTAGTGAAGCTTAGCACACCGGCGGGCCCTGCAGATTTCCAACCAAGGGATTTTTTCTCATACAGAAAGCTTAGCTTTTGTTATTATTATTATTGTTATCTTTATTCAACTGCCTGCTTCTGTTCATTATATTTTTTTTAAAAGGTTAATTAATAGTAACATCCTGTTAGCAGTTTTTTTAATAGTTTGTGAGACTATAAGCCAGTAATTCTTCTTGAAGTCCCCTACCCAAAAAAAAAAAAAAAAAAGATGAAAAGCACCACCCAGAGCTCTTTTACACTCTTCTGCTTTCAAGTGAAGATTAACAAGATCCTAGATAAAACAAAATTTATTACTTCCTTTACAAAATAATACCTACCAGGTCCTGAGACTCCATAAACATAGCCAACAAAAGCCTCTCTGTCCTCATCACGTATTTTGGGGAGCTTGGAGAAATCCATTTTGCCTGTTCAACTGAACAAAAGAAAGAAATAAGAGTCAGTCCTGAAGAACACACACACACATAGTAACTTCCTCCTTTTCCCCCTGCTCTCTTCTTATTTTCAGTTAAAAAGAACTCTGAACTCATAGCCAGAAGCACTTTAGCCTTAAGCACTTCTAACTCATTTTAAAGCTGTAAAAAGTTAAAAAGTAACTGATTTAAACAAACAAAATATCTGAGATTCCTTACTGCAGAAACATAGGGGTAGAACATCACCCCATAATGTGCTCTACAGAATGCTACTGAATGAAAAAGATGCAGTGCAACAACGCCCTAACACTGTTTCACTGTTTTTTAAGCTTGGTAATAGGATATTTAAATGACAGAAAATCTCTTTTGTATTCCACATCTCATTATCCTCCTTCAAAATATGGAGTTTTCCATGATTTTGAGTGAGCAAGAGAATGTTCTGGGTCTGCTTTACTGCCACCAGTCTCTAAAATGCAATACTACAAATATTAATTGTGAAAATTCAATTTTTGCTATCTTAAGGTGGTGAATCACAGCATTTAGAGGAAGAAACACATTTTCAGAAGCACCAGCACACAAACATGTGAATCCTTTCTATGTGTCTCACAGCTACAAACTATGCAGTCTTTGCTCTCAGTGAAACCCATGGAGCATCACAGAAGAATTGTGCCGAATAACAAGCAAACCCCCCCAATCTGCAACAGTTAAACAATAGGCTGTCATCTCATGTCAGTAACTGTTTAACAAATCTAAACAACTGGCACTGGAAAAGCTGTTTTATCAAGAGACTTCCTCCATGCATGTGTGTCCTGTGGCTGGCAGCTGGGCTGTCCTGCTTCCAGTGCGGATCAGAGGATTTAGTGGTTTTGCTTTGTGAGCCCTTACCGTGCTGTGTGTTACCTTGGAAACTGATGGGTGTTGGAGAACTGCAAGGCCACACTCTTCCCATTTCCCCTGTACAGACACCCTCAGGACACAGCCCTGGTGCAAGGTGCAGCCCCAGCCCAAAGGTCCCTGCGCTAACCAGCAGCAAGGCCCTGGGTTGGTGACATGAACTGGGAGCCATCTGCTGATACTCACACTCAAGTCTTTGAGAGCAGCTTAATCTAACCCAGCATCTTCCACAAGGCAGCAAACACAAAGGCATACTCAGGCTTAAAAACCTGCCCTGATATAATAACCAAGACAACAACTCCATTGCCACCCTTTCCAGCACAATTATAGGATACGTTTTTGCCTATTCTTTGGGAGCAGTAGCTGACTTGCGCTATTCTTGAAACCCTACAACTGTTTTCCAGCTTTTTGATACAACAATACAAGTCCTCTGCCCCTCAGCCTCTGTACTGATCTATACATTTCAAATTGGTGGCACTGCCCTTTAAGAAAAAGATCTCCCACGATTCCAAGCCCCTGCTCATCCTGAAGGAATAGCTTCTCCCAGGCCCCATGTGTGGAGTGTACTGTCTGTCATGGCTGCCACTGATTTATTCCACAGCAGCTGATCATGGCTCAGTCACCACCAGACCTGCTAATGGGTCTTGAGCCCAAAGACTAAGCCAGATACCCATTAGATCCCTCTACCCTCCAAGCCATAGGTTATCTTTCACACTTCCTGGTGTTTAGACCAGGAGAGACAATTTTAATTTCACTGCTTTTCCTAAAATGCCTCCTCTGACAAATGGCAGAGGGGAGGTCCTCACAAAGCAATCTGCAGTTCCTGAGCAGCTGGTATGAGCTGGCTCTGATCTGACTAACACAACAATCTCATCTTTTTTGCTTTTAACAACTAAAACATGCTTGCTTTTAACAACTAAAACTCAAGGACAATTGCTGTTCATACTGAAAGAAGCAGTTGTTCTTATAAATTCAAATTAAACATTTACTTCAATATAACAATAGAGAAAATGTCCAGTATCGTACTACCAACATCTCTAAAAGCAAAGTAGAGAGTCAAACCACATTCTCATAACTGAATTAGTGACACAGCTTGGCAATTAGACAACATCCCATATGAAAGAGTCAAATTACAAAGGCAAGGAAAAGCAGGAACACCAGGCCAGTTTCAATTTAAATTATCTTTTCATAATCAAAACCTGCTTGAAGTGACTGTTTACCTGTTAGGGAGGCAAGAGAGAACCTCAGAAGAGCCATTCTGCACTTAAATGGCAACATCCTGACAGCCAGCACCTACCTCTCCTGCTCCTGGGGCTGCTCTGCTCCCTCCCTCTTCCTACAGCCACCTTTCCAAATTCCTGCCCAAGCCAAGAAGAGCAGGGGATTCCTCCACTAGACCACCTAGCAACACACTAATAAACCCTGTCTTTACCATGATCTCCAGCATCTGCACCAACAGCTTTGAAACACATACCCATTAACTATTTCAAGTGTAAAAGATGTGAATTCCTTCTCACCTATGTTTTACCTCTGCTATACCTCCAAAGTACAGTGCCCACCCAGCCAGGTTGACCTCTTTCTTAAGGGGCTACACATCTCTTAACACTGAATACAGATTAGTTGGAAAAAAAGCTGTTATTTATCTCTGCATCATTTTCTTGTGCTTGTGTACTAGCACTACAGATTTTCAATTTATATGGAAAAGTCCTTGAGGACCAAAATGCTGCCTTACCTTCCTATCTTGTTAGATGTTTTCACTGCCAGTACCCAAAGAAAATGAAATTCCAGAAAGCATATATGTACCCTAGGAGCCATGGTAGCTGACCATTTTAGAAAACTACAGAGCCCCTGAGGCCTTAGAAAGGCCTCTTGCCAACACAAGATATTAGGCACTATATGCAATTCCCTCCTACAAAAGTCCACTAGTACACCTACATAGGATATCAGCATAATTTTAATTCTCTTATGAGTAAAGATGCATCTTGCATCCTTTACAATTTATATCTTTCTTATCTAAAACAGTTCATCAATTGATTTCAAACATGCTCTTAAGCTCTAGCAGTCATATTCTGATCAATAGTACCAGAAATCAAAGTATTGCTTGCAGCAGAACCTTCTCTGACTAAAAGGTGATTTATTACACTGATTTTAAAGAACTAATTAAACATGAAAGAGCCCATAACCTGAGCTTTCTATCTCGGTTCCTCCCCAGCACAGTAATCTGGTTACACAGTAGCCTAAAAAATGTAACTGCCTTGCTCTCAATGTTGGAGAAACCCATTTTGCTTCACTGTTCCTTGGTTTTGCATCTAACATTTGATTAGACACAGAATTTACATTACAAACTGCCTTAATACAAAGATTATTTTCAGAATTCAGACTCCAGTGAGATTTTTAGGAGCCTTCTTGCAGCAAGGAAGAAAATCTACAACAATTTTATCACATAAACCCAGCTCCTTACCTTATTTTGCAGAAGCAGGGAGCACCAAAAACCCAGAGGCCCAATTCAAAAGCTAGAATTCAGCAGTGAAGCATCACCGCTTGCGAAATAATCGTCCTTCCAGTGCCCCTCCACAGAGGGATGAGAAAGCTGCTGCAGAGGGGAACGAAATTTCTGACACACAGCAGAGGCACAACCACCTGACTTGATGAGTCATCAGTCTCTC
Source organism: Melospiza georgiana (assembly GCF_028018845.1). Classification (NCBI taxonomy): domain Eukaryota; kingdom Metazoa; phylum Chordata; class Aves; order Passeriformes; family Passerellidae; genus Melospiza; species Melospiza georgiana. The sequence goes on from NC_080431.1 coordinate 81,848,699, forward strand.
TCTGCCTCTCTCTCCCACCAGCACCGAGGAATGCCGCAATAGCAATTCCAGCCACCTCGAGCCCAGCTGAACTCCCATCTGTGCTCTCCCGACTGCACGGGGCCCAGCAGGAGAAATTCAAAGGCTTCAGTGTTTGCATTAAGGCCTCCTATAAAGCTGGGAATTCCAATATCCCGAATGATGCATACAACCATACAAATACCCTTGAAAGAGGTGCATGTTTTCTGCTGGGATCTGTTCACCGGCCAGCCCTCGGGTGTAACGCAGCCATGTCAGTGTGTGCTGTGCTCTGGAAGAGCTGAACACAACAACTGTTTAACAACAGGCTGCCTTAACAGGGAGGCGCTGAGCACACTGCAACACTAATTGCTTGAGCACGCTGAACAGTATCGATTGCTTTCAGGAGCCTGGTGGGGCATCCTCACGCTCAGAAGCCCTTCCCCTGGCCAGCAGAAGCACCAAGGCAATTGCACAATATCCAGCACCCCAACAAAGCAGAGAGCTGTGCCACCCTGAGTGACAGCTGCTGGAATCTCCTCAGAGATCGACAGGCACTGCCCCACACGCTGAACAGAACAGGGGCAGCTGTGTCATCCCTCCCTAAGAACCTGCATGAAGCCAAAGAGCTCCCTGCAGTCTTCACAACTTCTCAAGTCTATCTTTGCAAGTTCTAGGATTACCAACACTTCAAGTTGCCACAAAAGCCTAGACACTAACCACAACTCATCAGTAATTTGGAAGCAGCAGCATTACATCAGTATGTCATCAATGGTAGGAATCATTCTGCTGAAATAACTTTGAACTTGAAGGTCATACATTTTAGTACATCTGAAACAGACTAATGTGGTTTGATTTCCATGGGTAGAAAAACAGAGTCAGAATACAAGCTCTTACATTTGATATCCAGGAAAGCTTAATAGGCCTAAACAGTAAAATATAGCCAAAGAGTTTTCCAAAGAAAATAATACCTCCTCCTCTTCTTAGTAAAAACCTAGACATTACAGGATAGTAAAGATCACCACCCACACTGGACAATCAGCTTAGTGTCACACTGGAGATGCTTCAGGTCCAAGGCTGCTGCCATTCACTGTGCTCACCTGAGCAGACTCTGGCACAGTGCATAAATCCCATTGTCCAGCTGCATGAAGATCTGAGCAAGGGCCTCATAAATCACTGGATAATCACTGCCACAGATTTCCCGTAACTAGGACAGTTCAAACTTCCCCTTCTAACAGATGATATCTTTAAGAGGAAGTATTTAAAAAAATACAGTGCTTGAATTACTAGACAAATGCAGAAGTCTGTCAGCATTTTCATATCTAGAATTTGGGATACTGTCCCACAAGAAACAACACGCCCAGAGCTCTAACACAGGTCACTGGGAAAGGAAGCCCAATAGTATTCTCAGGAAACCTGCTCCTTCACACTATGCAGAGTTGTAATTTTACTGTAAGAGTGCAGGGGAAATTACTCCAGATTCCTCAGTCACCAAACAACTGAATTACTGAGGCTCAGGGGCACCTCTGGCAATCATGTACTTCCAACCCCCAGCTCCAAGCAAGCTGATGTGGGCTGCTCAGGGCCACATCCAAATGTGTTTTGATTACCTCCAAGGATGAAGCCACCACAACTCTCTGGGCAACCTGTTCCAGTGTTTAGACACCCCTGCAGTGTTTTCCTATGTTTAAAGGGACTTCCCTGTATTTCAAATGGTGTCCATTGTGTCATGTTACTTCAGCAGGTACCACTGAGAAGAGTCTGGCACCATCCTCTTTGCTCCCTCCCATCAGGTGTTTATATACTTTATAATAAGATTCTCAGAACATTTTCTTCCTGAGACTATGCAATCCCAGCTCTCTCATCTGCTTTTCCTACTTCCAAATGCCTAACAGTCTCTGTGGCCCTTTTCTGGATGCACACCTCTAAGCCACGTCTTTCTCCTACCAGAGAACCCAGAACCAGACACAGCCCTCTGGATGTGCTTTCCATCAAGTTTAACCAAGGTGAAAAACCACTTCCCTGAACCTCTTGGTGGGATTCTTCCAAACACAGCCCAGGATAGTGCTGGCTGCCTTTGCCACAAAGGCACACTGTCAGCTGATGTCCAGCTTGGGGACCCCAAGGTCTTTTCAGCACTCAGCCAGCTCTCAGCCCGTAACAGGATATGTGGTTATTCTGCCCCAGGTGCAGGACTTGGCACATCTCTTCGTCAAACTTCATGGGATTCCTGTCAGCCAATTCTTCCAGTCCAGGTCCCTGTGTATGGCAGCACAAGCCTCTGCTACACCAAACTCCTTCCAACCTGTCACCTGCACTCCAATGGAACCCGGCAGGAGTCACGTCCTGTGCCCAACACAACCACGAGGCTCAGTCTTCTCATGACACAGACATTGTGAAGTGAACAGCACCAACCTTCCTGGCACAAGCTCTGAGCTAGAAAGAATATTTCTTATACTCAACAATACGGACATTTTCCCACTTAGTTATTCATTCATACAATTTCAGTTGTCACAGAGCACTTTGAGGCCATCTCTGCTCTAGATAAATCCAGAACCTGCTTGAGTGATGCTCAGCTACATACTGTGGACCAATCTGCAACCCTACAAGACCATTTATCTTTTACATAACTTGTTCCTTGGGTTCTTATAAGCCCCCTCCTCTCACGTGAGGCTAGTTTTGCTCAGCACATGTACACATAAATCCATATGAAAGAGAATTATGCTGCCACTGTCATTGCAGCACATGATTACACACTCACTACAAAGTGAGACCATGCAACACTGAATTCATGAAGTTCACCACAAGCTCCTACTGTCCTCTTCCTAAAAACACATGGGGACTTAGCTATGGGCATGCCAATACATGTAAGTTTGATACTTGAAATAAACATCATGCCTTGCAAACAAGCTAAAGATTTAACAATATATTTATATTTGATACATACATACAACATGAAGTATATATTCCTAAAGCAAGGGTGTGAAGTCTGTCCATGCAAGATGTACCACCACTACAAGCTGTAACTCAAGCACCCAAGCTTTTATTCAGCAGCTTGGGAAATTCCTTCAGCTGGCCCAGAACAATACTAGAACAAAGCTGTTTGAACATGACTAAGAAGTCAGCAGCTAAAATAAAACTAGACAGAAAGGCTGGCAAGGTGTTCATTGCATAAGTACTTTGACCCACTGAAGATCTGATCAGCTCAGTAGATAAGCTGCCTTCAAACATCAAACACAGCTATCATGTTATATCTAGAATTGATAAAGATCCTAGCTAAATTCCTGTTACTAGAGAAAACCACATTGTCCATGTGAGAAAATGTTCATCAGCTGACTCACATGCTACAGTTTTCCATAATAGGGTTTTCTATACCAATTTTTTCCTCTCAGCTGAGGCTTCTCCAGAGGAGGAAATTGATGAGCCTCTCCTTAGTTCTTACTTGCTACACTGCTTCACAATTTTATTACTGTGAAAAATTTGACATTCCTTTCAGCCTGCTACACATTCTGCCCTTTGGCTTGATAGACTTTCACACAAAAGAAAGATCTAATGCACCTGAAATCCAAACCATACTACAGAACACTAATACAAAATTCATCTCTGTGTTCTACAGTGACCTTCTTTTCTTATCCTGATCCTGTCATCTAGCTGCTAGGGCTGAAAAGTTCTGCAGCCATCTGCTCAGTGCAATGCTCAGTCATTCCCTCTAGATGAACAGTTTTCATTAACCTCCCTAACATTACTGCTAAACTAAAATCTACCCCAGCTTTCATTAAGCAAAAATCACTTGATTTTCAAGTGTATTTGGCACTGTTACTTGAAATACTTTCTGTTGCTCTAACCTTTAAGATGACAAATATTAAAATGAAATTAATATGCAGCTGTAAGCAACTATATGAGCAAACTTTACTGCAGTTCAGCAGAGTGACTTCTGAAGAGTTGAAGATCTTACATCAACAGACAAAAGGTGTGCAATTTGACATAACCACAGTAGCTAGATTTTTAAGTCAGGCTCAGTTTTACACACAGAATCACATGAGTTGTTTGGGCTCATTAAAATACATTGTCTCCTCTATAAGCCTCACTACTGCCTAACCCTTCTCCCCAGATGAAATGGCTAAAATACTGGGTATGAGTTTGGAATAAGCATTTCCTCATTACACCTAAGTTTCAGATTACCTTTAAAGCAAGGATATTATAGAATCTTGAGTTTATTATGCAAGGCATTTCATAGCTAGTTTGAAGAGCTGAACCAGGAGTGAGTCTGCATGAAAGTCTTTGAGAAAGATCCAACATCCCTAGCAGCAGACAGAAGTACTCTTTTATAGCACCTTTGGTATAATGAAACACCTGGTTGGAATCACAGCACACCTATCGGCACTGGATTCCAGTAAAAGGAAATTAGGTTGAGGTTGACTTTTCCTGCAATGAAAAACTGCATCTTTATGTTTTAAAGCAAGCTAAGCTATGTTTGGAAATCTTATGTTCAAATAAAACAATACCTGAAGTATTTACAGCTTTTCCAGAACAGCCAGAGGTTTTCCAACATATTAGATTTTACCATTGTTTAAACTACTTATTGTGGTGGTTGTCTGAATATCTACCAGTCTCATGCAAATTTATCCCACGATAACTAAAATCTTTAAAATTTTAAGGATGTATAGGCAGTTCCCATAATAGAATTGCTTATTTAGCCATCTTTACCAATACAGTCAGCAGTTAGTCTGAAACACCATCTTAGAGTTTTTCTGAAGGGCTGCTTTTTAAGCTCTTGCCTTCAGAGTGGGAAATAAAGTAATGATACAGTGTAGCAAGAACAGGGCCAAACATTTGCACCACGAACTGAAATTCTGGGAAGATTCAGTTTCTTTGCTTGGATATTAAAAAATTGTCAAGTCATTCTTCAGGCCCTTACACAAAACTTGCACAGCTGAAAGCTTTTGTCCAGCTAGAATAAGTTATTCCCAAAAAGGCACAGCTGTCTCTCTATGAAGTCCATGGCTTTTCCCACATCCTTTCTGTATCTCCTGATGCCCGACCATCCCAACCACAACAGGACTGCTCTCCATGCTTAGGGCACAGAACACAGATCAGCACCACAGGCATCCAAACCACCTCTCTTTTACATGAACCACCACAAACCACTTCAGTAAGCAAGCACAGCTTACAGCAGCCTAAAGATGGGACACAGCACCTTCAAAGCACACATTCTGGCATTTTTCAGGGCATGCTGTGTGGCAGAAACACAGCTGGGCAGACTGGTCAGCTGAAACTCACCAAAGCACCAACATTTCAACTTGGCTATGAGAACCCTTACAACACGAGCACTTTTCAATTGTTTAGGAAGGACAAAGATAAGGCTTTTATATTACAGAGACCCTCTGGAACACCACATCTCTCAAGCATTTGTACCTGCAATGGGTCTATTTCCAGCAGGTTTTCTAGCTCATTTATCTGTTCAGCACAATGAGTCTGGGTTAACTGGGGCAGCTTCCCATACTAGCTTTGGTCCTTGCTGATTACTTTTGATTTGAACATAACAGACTCCCCAAAATGTAAACTATGACAAAATTAAAAGAGAGGCAACTGTCAGACAAATTATTTCTGAACAGAGTGAGAAGCAACACTGGATTTTACCCTTACACAAGCTCAGAGAAATAATCAAGCTGATGAAGCAAGCAAATAAATTTAGCAGTTGAAACAGGTCTTCATCTGCCATTTCATTAAGTGGTAGTAGCAAGGTCTGTTAGACTTTCAGGTTTTATCCATATACATCTTACTGGCTTTCACAGCAAGTGTATCATTTCACTAAAGCCAGGCCTTGGAAGGCAAAGTCTGTCAGATCAGCCATATCATGTATGGACATCTAAAAAGCTGGCAGCAAATGGTCAACGCTTCTGAGACATGGGAGTGCTGAACTTGAGAGCTTGACAAACACAGGAGAAGTAAACACTTGGATGAAATAAAGCAACCAAACAAAAAATATTTATGAGTGCAGAACTTAATGCCATGGGAGATGACCAAACCCAAGAATTTGGTATAAGCTTCGCTGTCCACTCCCAAAGGGAAGAATGGAGAGAGCACATCAAAGACAAGCAAAATGCTTTTTATACCATAAAAGAAGATCCAGTCAAAACTGGTTCTGCATGCTGGACATTTAGGTGATTATTGGCTTATTCTGTAGAGGAAAAAAAAAGGTTGAAAAGTTTAAATTAATTTTGGTTCCTCTGCTGGAGTAGGACCCTGTTTCTCTCTGCCCAGCTGGAAGAGTAGAGGAGTCACATGTTTTAAGATGCCGAGTAAGAATGAATGAGCATGACATTCCAGTTGACTACATGGTCTGTTTTCATTGGCAAAATTCCAGCCTAAAAAAAAAAGTCACATGGATACCCTTGTTCAACAATGCCTCAATATTTCCAAGTCTGAAATCCCCCACTTTTTAACCAATGAAACAAGCATGGAGAAAAGAATATATTTCAGGCAATTGTAGCATTGGGTTGTTGCATGGTTTGTGTTTTGTAGGGTTTTCTTAAAAAGACAGGGAAAAAAAAAAACCCAGGGATTACTACTTGGTCAGCAGTAGCAGTCAACATTTTATGGCCAACATCAAAGTAACCAAAGACCCCAACTAGGTTATCCTGTAATCCTTTTTCTACAGGAGTAATTAGGAATGCAGCCATAGTCACAAACATGCAATTTAAAAGCACGAGGGAAACCCATCAGTAGGAACTTTCAGGGCTTGGGAACCCAAAGACATCCATTATGGCACCAAAACACAAGGGGAATGCACAGTGCCTCTAAAAGGGGTATCATGCAGGGGACTCTCTGGTAACCTGCTGGATTACAGCAGCTTTGGATGACAATGTGTAACAGCAGCACCCATGCAAGTCTGGAAGACAAATGCATGAAATCATCCTGGGGAAAAAAAAATTAGATAAGGGAAGGACACTTAAGGCCCACAGCCTTTGTAAATGAGGGCCAATGAGTATAAAACTGTTAATGTACACTTAGACCAAAACAAAAGCTAAATTTAAGCTAATGCTCTATAAAAATGAAGCAACACTAATCACGCATGGCTCAACCCTATTACCACTACCTGTAGAAAAGAATTCTTGATTTGGAAAATGACAAGGCAGCATTTACAGGAAACAGAGATCTTGTGTTGCTATTGCAACACAAGACTGCAACCCCCCTTTGAACAGTCAGCTGATGCCAGCAGCCATTTTCCACTGTTGCCTTAATTTCTCCTTCCCTGTTCTCTCAAGCTGATGTCCATGGTGATTTAGTATTTCTGAACGTCAGACTTCACCACCTGATCACAAAATTAAGACTAATTTTTTCCCCACATAAAAGAATAAAGCTTTTCCAGAGGACTTTGCATTACAGACTGACAGGCACAGCAAAAATAATCTGCAGTATTTTTTGGTAATACAAAGACCTGTAGATTGTGATCCCACTTCACATATTCTTACATAGAAAATAATAAAATGTAGATATTATTACATATTTATATTTGCTGGTCATTGAAAAGGCCTTTGAAAGTACCATACAGAGAAGCCAAGCATTCAGCTGCTGAAGATCTGCACAGTGCAGAAATCAGCAAAAATACACCACAACTCGCAGATCCGCCTCAGTTACTCAAACTTCCACCTGCAAATGCCAGTTTGTATTTGACATGTTCTTGCTAATAAATCACTTCGTGCAGTCTGTCAGCAGGTTTTCCTATTTTCCCACCCCCTCTCCACTTCAGCAAGCAGAATTAGCATTTGAAATACCATGCTAGATCAAATAGCCAGTGTACTTTGCTGAAGTATTGCATTACAATGAATAAAACTATCACCAAATTGCTTTAATGCCCAACAGGAGTGCAAATCCTCTGAGGGAAGACAGTAAAATCTTAGGAAGACAGACTTTACTTTCTTCCTAAGACAGCAAATCACTTTGGGCAGCTGCATGGAATGGATGGACCTTGACACATGTGTGCCACATATTCCGATGTCACATCTACCTGTGACATTGGAAAATCATCCAGAATCCAGTCATGCAAGATTTCTCTCCTGCCTCTAAGTGAATGCCAAGGGTGATGCTTGGAACACCTCATCTAAGGCAGAGTTTTGTCACTGGCCGCAGGAATAGGAGGCACATTTGATGTGCCACCAGGATATTCAAATGCAGAACGACAGGGTCGGGCTGCAGTGCGAGGCCCGCAGCACCGTTCCCTTCCAGAGCCGCGCTGCTCGCTCTCTGCCGGGCTGCTCAGGCACCCAGAGCCTCGCATCCACCCACTCAAGATGGTGGGATGACCTGGCACTGGAAGCCAGCCGCTACCACCGCGTTCCTCTCCTGTACGGAATTCTGGCACAACCCTAAAGCACCTCACTGGGCGCCTTCTGAGGTTTTTCATTCAGGGCCGCTTGGCTGTCCAGCTCTCCGCTCCCGGTGCAGCGGGGCGGGGAAGCGCATGGCCGCCTCCCGCGGGCTGTGCAGCCGGACACGGCTCCCTGAAGGTCGGCTGCCCGGGCCCCGGCGACACCCGCTCCGCAGAGCCGGGGCCGCGCTCCCCCTGCGAGCGGCTCCGCGGGGAGCCCGCGTCCTTCCCGGGCAGGGTCCGAGCGCGGCGGGGAGCGACGAGAGCCGACCCCCCCCCGCCTTCACCGCAGCGGAGGGCAAGCCCCGGGCGCAGCTGGGGAGCGGCGGAGGCAGCGGCGCGGGGCAGGGACCGAGAGGCCCGAGCGTCTCACCTGGGCCGGCCCGGCGCGCCCGAATCCGCCCGAGTCGCTCCGGCGGCGGCGGCGGCAAAGGAGGTGCTGGATCAGCTGACGCCGGGCCCCGCGCGCATGCGCCGCGCCGCTCACCGGAAGCGCCGGGCGCGAGCCGTGCCCGACTCCGGGCGGAGCTTCGCCCGCCCAGCCCGGGCCGCTTCCGCGCAGGGGTGCGCCTGGCCCAGTGGGGCGCGCTGATTGGTCGGTCTGCGTCACGTGATGGCACACACGCCCCGCCCCGGAGACGCGCGGGGCCTCCCCATCCTCCCCCGCCCCGCGGGGCGCGGCGCGTGCGCGGCGGGGGCGCGCGGGAGGGGCGGGGCGGGGCGGGGCGGGCGGGTCATGGCGGGCGGGGCGGGGGCGCGCGCGCGGCGTGAGGTGAGGGGTCACGGGGCGGGGCGGGCGGAGGAGGCCCATGTGGAGCGGGAGCGGGATCACGATCGGGACCAGGAGCGGGATCAGGAGGAGACTGAGCTGCCCGCGCTGAGCACGGGGAGGCCGGAGCCACACCCGCACCGCCGGGCCCCGGACGCAGGCAGTGCGGACGGCGGGCAGGCCGCGGACGCGCCATGAAGGGGTGAGTGCGGGGCTCGGGCCGGGCCGGGCCCGCCCGGGATGGGAGCTGCGAGCGGGGCGGGCCCGGGCGGCGCGGCGGGCGGGAGGCGGAGGGGGCCGAGCGGCGCCGCCGTCTCTGGGCTCGGGCGGTGTTGCTGGGACGGGGCCCGCGGCGGGGAGCCCCTCCGGGCGAGAGCAGCCGGCGGTGCCGCCGCTGGCGCCCTTCGGGCTGAGCCGGAGCTGCCCGCGGCGCTCCCGCGCCGTCACCACCGCGGCGCCGCCGGAGCGCGGAGTCTCCGCACGGAGCCCCGCGCTGGAGCGGGCGGGACGCGGCGGCTCCTCGTGCTCGGGGATCCCGCCCTGCGGGGTCCGGCGGGCTGCACGGCGGGCGGGGATGCTGCCGGCCCTGCCTGGTCCTCGTCTGGCGGCAGCGAAGAAGCGCCGCTCACTGTGTGCGTAAACGCTGCCAGCCGCGGATATGTGTGGTTTTGCAGTGCTATTGTGTGCGACATCCTCTTAGCAGTTTTGTTGGTTTTTTAAGTCTTTAATTGCTACGTGGAGGCTGTACAGCGTGGATGGATGACAGATGAGCTGTGCTCTGTGTCATGTTTCTGTAAGCACGCCCGCTGCTCTGGGTCTGGCGTCGCTTTTCCCTCCCAGATTTGAAAACTAGAGATTTCAAATCTGTTTGGCTGAAAACACTGATTTCCCTCTCAGTGGGGGCACCGAGGTGCCGTTTTTGTACAGGAGACTGGAGGCCTTTACACTCTCAGTCGTGCTTTGGTGTCAGATGACCTGCCTGACCTTGTCCAGGTCACTTTGGGACAGGTTTTTCAATGTTGGCTAAACCACGTAATGTTTATTAATTTCAGCATCACTTGTGCTCCACAAAACGTGCTTGTTCCAGTTCTGTGCCTCAGTTTCTTCACAGGCGCAGGGGAAGCTTTGCCCAGCTGATTCTCAAAAGAGCATTAAACCAGTCCCCTTGGAACCGGTGTTATGCAATGATGGGTATTATTATTCCAGTTTGGCAGCTTAAGGCAGGGTGAATGGAAGCTGAATCACTTAAGCTTTTACTAAGAAATGGTAAGGGGTTTAGCTTATTAGCAAGAGGGGTGAGGTCATACACGACTGCTTGATAACACACTCTTAGCTGGTTCTTGCAGCTTGTAAGCAGCTTCAGGCATCCTGGGAGGCTGGCGGGTGTCTGTAGAAAGAGGTTCAGGGACGATTGCAAATAAACAAACTCTCAGCTGACGTAAGATAGGTGTGTTTGGGACACTGGACAACCCTTTATCCACCTGCTGTACCCTGTGTGCAATGGGACACCGCCACTCTTGGTCCCGGTGTGCCGAGGACGGCGGGGTGTGCGGGAGGAGCCGCAGAGGGATCAGCCGGGATGAGGTGGCAGGATCGTTGTTCGCAGCGCTCCCGACAGCACTGGGTTTCCTTTTATCCTCTGTTGAGCGCTGTGCTGTTTGCTGCAGCTCGGCCGGGCTTTGGTGGCGTGTCAGTGGTGGGACGGGTTCCGGGGGCCTGGATGAGTGAGGGGCAGAGCGGCCCGGGCGTGCCCGGCTGGTGCTGTGGGGATGGCCTGGCAGGGCACGGCCAGAGCTCTCTGCCGTGCTCCGTGCTCCAGGGAAACTGAGCCTGGCTCTGCTGGCACTGAGCAGGAGTTCTCGTTTCATGGGCTTTTTTACTTTTTGTGACTTTCTTTTAGACTAAAAGGCTATAGAGCAAAAACCTTCGTACCACTGTTCTGCTTCCAGAGCACCAAACTTCATTTCTGTCACTTTACTTTTACTTATAGGCAGCTTTATTTCTGGTTCAACTTCAGGGCTTACTGCTTTGGGTTCTGTACTTGGTATTTCTGCTCTTCTGGTACTCTTTCATCTCTTTGAAGAGCAGCATATTCCTGTCTTGCCAAAACACTGTTAGCACCACACAGCAAGTTCTGGTGCAGAATAAATTCATATTCCTGTGCAGATTCTCATATTGAATCCAGGTGTTCTCTAAAAATTCAGATGGAGGCAAATATGCCAGCAGAGCTCAAATTGAAAAATAACCCCATTTAAATGCAATGAGACTCAAATGACTAGAGAATAGTTCAAAAGGAATGTATAAATTACACAGGGGTACTTGGGAACAAATCCAAATTGTTTTTTAAGTTACAAAGATCGGTGAAGATCCCTAAAGTACAAGTACTGTCAAAGGATAGGTCCAAAAATAGATCTAAAGCTTCAGCTCCCAGCATACAGAAATTGATAGGCTTGAAGGGATCTGGTCTGTCTTCAGTATTGAATCCAAAATTGTGGGCAAGTCCTTCTGAACAAAGTGACTCCATCTGACTGTTTTTTCTGGGAATGTGTGCACTGCATTGTAACCCACACCACAAAATGCAGAGATGATTTTGGAAGCGCGTGGAGCAGGTGATGTTTAATCAGCTGTCATTATGAAGAGTCTACTTTGGCAGAGAAAGAATTATAAAAGAAACTATCCAGTTCGTTGGCATGAAATTTCACATCTAAAAGTCTGTATAGTCAGTGTATGTGTTGCAGCCTTCTTTCTTAGCTCTCTGAATTTGAAATAGCACATAGATGTGTGTTAATAATGCATAGCAGGTTGTAGTGTCTCTGTCATCAGGGTGTTTGCGGTTGGGTGACCTACCTGGGCCCTACCTGCTTTCAGAAATAGCTGAGGATTTTTGTGCTTTCTCAGCTGCTTACAGTTTTGTGGATTTTCTCTTATTTGATGACTTAAACACCATCTTCTCAACTGGGAACTGCTATTGGCTTTCACCTGGTTTTGTGAGACTTGGCTTTATATTCACTCTATTCTCACCTTCTGAATAATTTTAATAGAGTCTCATAATGTTTCCCTTTTTTTCTTAAGTGTGACTTGAAAAACTGAGGTAATTCATTGTTCTGTTAGTGAACCTTGTGATTCTCTAGAGATGTTTTTATTTATTATATGTAATTATTTTTAGTTCTTGAATTTGAAAATTTATTTTAGAACTGTGTTTGCATAAGGAAAAATACCAGTGGAAGAGACTTAGGTTCCACTGTCTGTAGTAATCTGGCTGTTTTTATAACAGATGTAAATAATACTCCCTGCACTTTGCTGTTTTCATGGTGTTGATTCAATTGTTGCTCAGTGGTTTTGTGTTTTCATTGCAGTTGTTATGCTGCTGGTTTTCAGGAGAGAAAACTGAAAGTCTTGCGTTGATTCTTGAGCATTTGCTGATTGCTGTTTGTGACATGTGATGTCTTAAAGTAAGGGTGCATTTCTGACTTGTTTCAGTTCAGATGAAACCAAGGCATCCAGCCTTTCCCTGATGGCCTTCCCTAAAAATCACATTGCACGAGGCTATTGCAGGACCTGCGGCTCCATTGCGTGCATGTACCTGCTCTGTGACCAGCACTGTCACATACAAGGGGCCAGTGGGGCGTGTTACAAGCAGGGCCCAGTGCCTGTCACCCTGTGCATGTGTTATTTTTTCACATGGACCAAATCCCTCTCCAGTTTTGATGGGAAACATCTGGGAAGTTGTCATGCAGCAGCACATCTTGAGCCATGTGGTGGAAAACTGAAACAGGGAGTAAGTAGAGTGCTGTGTGTTAAACCAGCCTTAGAAAGAAGTGTGCACTAACTACTTTTAGGTAAGAAACTCCTAGGAGATTGGCTCTCAGTTTTGTGGTGTTTGCAGCTAAGTCTCAGGTTTTGGAGTTCCTCAGGGTCCTCCTGACTTGCTGTGGAAGAGTCCTACAGGCTGCATCCTGCAGAACAGGGACCTCCTGCCTCAGAGAACTTCCTAACCCTGAGACTGCAGCTTGTGCTGCTCTGGCTGCCTTTGTAGGGCATCACAGCTGGGGAGTGCTAAACATAACAGAAAAATAACTATATTGTGTCTGAAATGTGGGGAGCCATTATGGTAAGCACTGATACCTCTGCTTGTTTTGCCTGGATTCAAGGAGCAAACCTTTCAAGGCTCTGAAGATGATCATGTTTCCGAGGAGAACAGGGAGAGATTTTTCTCTCCTGAGTTAGTATGACAGAGTTTGTGCAGAGCTGCTGAATTGTTTCCGTTTGCTCGGCACACTGCTAAGCTTAACATATATGGGAGGAAGTTCCAAGTTTATGGGAAAACTGCTGAATGGTCATATGCACTGGAGTCAGGACAAAAAAGGTAATTGAGCTTGAAAATCACTTTATTTTTAGGCTTTTTCTGAACCTAGAAATGTCCAAGTATGAGCTAAAGTCTGCATTTATTTTCATGGACAGTAAATTTAGACCTTGCCTATATGCAAGCTTACAAATGGCTTAACAGCTTCTAAATGAGTTTATAAAAAACTCAGTGCAGTTTATTATAGGTACTTTCACCTGATTTATAACTCTGACCACTTTGAGTTTAATTCCTTAACCAGATTAAGACATTCCACGAAGTAGGAAGGATTGGGAGGGTAGGAAGGTAGCAGAGGAGTTGTAGCCATTTTACTGAAGCACTTTAGAACCCAATCTTGTGTTTTGAGTACTGTTGGACCATTTGGTTCTTTCTGCATGTAGATGTAGCTTGGTAGTTTGGGACAGTTCTATGAAAAATGTGGTAACATTAGTTAATCACCAAATGCCTCAGACTCTGCTGCCATCTCCTGAGGACAAGAAATGATGCATCCTCCTTTGCTGCACTAAATCTCTTAAAATGGGGAATAATGGGTGGTGGTTGAGCCAGAAAAATACTTAAATCCAAGTGGAAATAATTCAGAACTTGAAGAGCCTGCCCATTTGGCAAGCATTAGAAATGTTCAGACCAACAATCTGAGAAGGCGGTAGGTATTTTTATCCAGAAGAGGAAAGAACATGAAAAGTTGGAGCTTTATATTTGTTTGGGAATTGATAAGAGAGAAGTGCAGTACTTCCTTGCATCACTCCTGCTCTAAGTGAGGCAGGCAATGCCAGGATTACTTTCTGCTCCAGTCTGGAAAAGAAAAAGGGAAGAAGTGACCCATGTGGGAGGAGTTGTAACACAGCAGAAGTTTGTCAGGAGGGAGTTTGAGGCAGGGAAGCCAGGGTAAGAGAGAGTCTGTGCACAGAACAGAACCTGGTTATTTGGAGACTCTTGGCCTTGAGGACCTGAGAGCAGAGAAGCACAGCACTGAAATGGGGTAACTGTGTATTTGTGTCAAAGCATATTGAATGAATTCGTTATAAAAAGGAAATTATACCTTAGGCTTTATTGAAAATAGAGCCAAAACCATTTCCACAACACTGTCACCAGGCAACTTAGATTAAGATATTTGAATTTTCCTGGGGGCAGAGTATTTCTATCTTTAATTAATTGAAAATACTGTGCTTCATAGTGAGATCTTCATGCATTAAGTACTTCCTGAGCTCACTTGGCCCTCCTTCTCCCCGTTCCTTTCCAGGCTCCATGTGATTTTTGGCTCATAGCAGACTAGAATCTAACCCTGAAAAAAATTCTGATTTCCACCATCTGAACATTGTATTTATGTTCTGTTGAGAGTATGGGATGAGACCCGGGCAGCAGCTGAAGGCTTGTGAAAGTTTTCTCTACGTGGCACTTGGAACTGTTGGCAAAAATCACAAATTAAGTTGAAGATTGCAGTTAAAGGAGATTTATTTGTTTTTTGATCTTTGGCACAAAATTTTATTTGAGAACAATTCATTCTTAGTGAAAATTAGGAAAAGGATGGGGCGAGGGAAATGATTGTTGCCTTAGAAGTGTTTTTAAGGTAGGCATATGAAACTGAGAGCACTTTCAGTTAATTTTTCACAGTATGTTATTAATACAATGTGTGATTTGAGCACCTTGCAAAACCCAACTCTGGGACTGAAATCCAAAGTATAGGTAGGAAAGCCATAATGAACTCACTTTTTTTCCCCCCACTGTTCTAATGAACAAAGGCATTTGTAAAGAAATGCATTTTCAGTGACCTACAGAAATAGTTTGTGTGAAACAGAAAAATTATTTTGTCCTGGTATGTCAATTAGGAGTTTGTTACCTGTGTATGTACAAGAAGTGCCCTCAAGATGTATTTATGTAAATAAGGTACTTTGTAAGCATCACTTCTATTTTGAATTTGAAGGTAAGCCTCTGTTCTTACCTGATGATCATCAGATACTTCATGAACACTAATTAGCAAAGGCTCATGATCTTCTGGGAGGCAAGTAAGGTTATAATTGTTAGATCTGGGGACACTGAGGGTGTGGAAAGGGGCAGTAATCTGTAAAGTGTCTCAGGATATAGTTAGTGGAGGCACAAAACTAATTTTGAGGGAAGCTATTTCAAAATAGTGAAGTACTTCTGTTTAGCAGTCATGGATAAAAATCAGTGTTCTTTGTGAGCTTGTTTTAGAGCAGCAGTGAAGAGTTGGGGTTTGTGGCAGCCCTTTATCTGCTGTATGATGGCAGACAAGTTGTTTCCTCTTTCACCTGATATTGATGTACCTGGGATAGGCTGAATCGGTATTTTGGCCTTAACCTTGTGAGATGCAGAATTTTATGGACAGGTAAGCAATGGATGTGTGTCTGCTTTTCTGTTCTAGACCAGCTACATTTATTTTTGCCCATTTTAGAGTTTGAAAATTCTGTCAGCTGGGCATAGTGATTCATGCTCTTTGTATCCATCTACAGAATAGCTTATAATTTTCTTGGGACAGTTTATTTTTCACTTGAAGATTTGAGACCTAGGTAGGACATGTTTCAGCTGGAAGAACTGTGAGGCTATTATAGCATAACTTTGTTTCTTGTATGTGAAGACTGGCCAGTCTTTTGTATGTGGTCAGGTTTTCTAGGTTGAAGCAGAGTAAATTATGCAATATCCAGATATAATGAAGAAACTTGGCTATAATGTGCTGTGTATTTTTTTTCCTTAATGCTAAAGGGAGAGGCAGAAGGGTCTGATGTATGTCTTGGGGAATTGTGATGCATGAAGCCTGTTCCCAGTGACATCCAGTAGTCTTGCAAGTCTTGAATGAAGTCTTCTGTTAATTCTGATTCTAAAATTGTTTTGTGTTCTTCTGTACATCATTGTGCTCTTCTGCAGGCCAGAACTGGAGGTAACATCCAGCAGGGTATCAGGTGTCATGCAACACATGTTTGCAGTAGTAAGCAGGACTAAAGAAGATCAGGGGTCTCAGAGCAAATTGGTCAGGCTTTCTGCATGCTACGTTTGTACTTATCCTTCTGGTTTTCTGACAAGCAAAGCAGAGTAGATATGCAGCCCACAGATCTTTGAGATAATTGAAAACATACTGGTCTGCCCACAAGAACTAGACTAACTTGTGTGTGTGTAGCGAGACAGCTCATCCATTAAAAAAAATCCTAAGCAAAAACAAAGCAAACAAAAAAACCCGTAAAATTCCCAACGACCCCAGAACACTAGAAGAGGTTCTTTTGGCCTTGGAGTAGAATCTAAGCAGAGCCTTCAGGTCTATAGCCTTCACAGTTCTGGTTTGCTTTGATTTTATGAGCGGATTATCCTGTCTAGACTCCTGCTTTGACTTGGATGCCAAAATAGAAGCAATAAAGCTAGCTGGCCTCTTAGCAGGTGACAAACCTTCTCTGAAGTCCTCTTAATTTGTTAGGGCCCATTTCTCAGTGCTGCCTCTCCTGACTTACTCCTCAGTAAGTTTTGCAAGTTTCAGATGCAGCTCTGCTAAATTTAGCCTGCCAGATGCCTTCAATAAGCTGGAGCCCAGCTATCAGTTACACGGAGATCTGTTTCAGTCAGGCACAGCCCTCTGGGGAGAGACTTGCACTATTTAAAGTTGAATGAGACTGAGATTCTTACAGCATTAAGAAACTCGAAATTCGCCTTTTCTCCCTGATGGTGGTTCTAAACTAGTGCTGGGCACTTGTTATTCCCAGGGAGTGAATTTGTGTTTCCTGTTGAACTGTAGCTGGAAATTGCCTGCCTCTTGAGCTGTCATTCTGTATAGCAGTTCTCCTTTGGTATCTGTTGAGCAGCAAATGGCAGTCTGAATGTGGGTAACACTAATGTCTCATGTGGCCTGTGTTATTTCCAGCAGTATCAATGTAAGGCATTGTAGGAAAAATAGACTGTTCAAATCACAGCACTGTAAGCTGCAGGCAGAGCAGTGCAACTGCAGCAGGACTAACTGGATTGCATTTGGTCCTACAAAATGTGTGAGGCTTGTTCTGGCCAGAGCCTGGAGGATCTTAGGACACTGGCATGCAAGAGCAGGAGTGATAATGCCAATGTTCTGGGCATGCATCCAGTTTCAGGAAGTGGTGCCTGTCACCTCTCTAAAGTCACACTTGTGTTCAGATTTGGTGGATCCCTCTTCACTTCCGCTCTCACATCGCTGGGCAGTGTTGCTGTGCACTTTAGGCAGACAGCAGCCTATGCACCAGCAGCTCATTCCCTTCAATAGTGAATTCTCCACGAGGTTTTTCCCCCAGTGACCAAGTCACAGAATGTAGCAGTCGTGAAAAACCCTGAATGTTTCTCATGAAAATGTAGTCCTAGGATATGTCAGGAGAATGCTTCCAGTAGTGGCAGGAAAAACTTGGTGCCAGTGGACAGGACAATAGTGTTTGGGCTGCTGTAATTGGTTTTGGTTAGCCATGTTTAAAGAAAATCAACTTTATTCAGAAGGAATGTAAGGAAGAGCTA
Organism: Melospiza georgiana; assembly: GCF_028018845.1. Taxonomy (NCBI): domain Eukaryota; kingdom Metazoa; phylum Chordata; class Aves; order Passeriformes; family Passerellidae; genus Melospiza; species Melospiza georgiana. The sequence continues at coordinate 81,866,672 of NC_080431.1, forward strand.
GTATGACGATACTAGGAATTAAGAGCCAGCTTTACAGGAGAATTCCAGGAGCTTGGCTTTAGTTAGAAGAAAGGTATGAAGAGATCATGATAACTCTCTGAAAAGGCCTGTACAATGGTCCCCATACTCTCCAGGCAGCAGAGAGGCACATTTGAGTACACTGGAATAACTAACTGCGAATAATGCTAGCGTGGGAGCAGCCTTACAGTGGAAGATGTTTAAGTGGTTTCAGAAGGCTGGGGTTTCATTGAGGAGAGTATGGATTTGTAGAACACTGCAGTAGTAAGAGGCCTGACCTGATAAGCCAGGAATGCCTCATTCCTCCGTGGTAAAAACAATTTCTTGGAATGGGGTGACTGGCTGGTCCCAGAGGCTTTGACATCTAAGATGGAGTACAGTTGACTATTGCATCTTCCATGGGATGCCACTAGTAAGTGTGGATCTTCTTAGGAATATTAGTGGCATTATAGAGTTGAATAATTTGTTATGGGAGGGCATGTCCCTTCTGGGCACATCAGGTTCTTTACACATCTTTATGTTCTCTCATATGATAATTTGACCTGATAATTTAATTTTTTTCTTTGCAACAGCAGAGGACAAGAAGGTACACCTTCTACTAAGGACATCAGACCTTAGCTGACACAATAAACTTGCTTGAGTTACTGATTTGGCTGAGACTGCATGTGAAGAACCAGGTCTAGTTGTAAACTGCTGTTAAAAACAAACAACAACAAAAAAGAGCCCACAAAGATACTTGCTTTACTTTGGTGAAAATAAGGGAGTGATAATTTAGACTCCTTTATTACAGGTGCTTTGTCTTGGCTATTTGGAGTAGTTTTTCAAAGTACATGTTGTTCTGTGGATGGATGAAGTGTAGCACATTATCTGTAGACTATTTCACAGAGGTACTGGATAATCTGCATCCCTGTGCTCCTCTTGCACAGTACTTCCAGTTTAAACTGAGGTGGGCTGGTACTTCTGCTCAAGAACCAATTAGTTCTGCCTATGGAAACTTTTATTCTCCTCTTTATTCTGGCAGAGGACTTGTGTGATGAACACAGTCAGGGGACTGGTGTGGGTTAAAAACAAACTTTCCTTTTTTTGTCCAGGTTAGTTTTAATTGGTGTTGGTTCACTACATTGATGCACAAACATTTGTGCCAGCAAGAGGATGGAAATGAGTGGCTTGGGGACTGCTGCTTTTGGCAGCAGTGCCAGCTTTCCCATGATTTTACTCAAGGCCCCAGTGGCACTTTGGCCACACCGTCCTCAGGCAAAATGATGAATTCTCATAATGTGGGTCTTCCTTTCCATGGTCTTACTTAATTTACATATTAAATGGTTTTGTGCACAATAGATGTGCTGCTGATTTAATCAGCTAGTGTTATACATTAAAGTAATTTATAGTTTGTATACATAGATATGTTTAGGGTATTGATTTATGCTTCCTGCAGTGTTTCTCAAACCTCTTTCATATTATTCTCCAGGGCAAGATACTGTCCCTGGTGCAGTTCTTGCAAGGACGAACCAGATAGTGACAGAGATAGGAGACAAGCAGTGGGAGATGTCAGGAGACAGCATGGAATGTGGCAAGTGGTGAGAGATAGAGGGAGGAGTCCAGGGGCTTGAGGAAATGTGTCAGCAAGTGCCTTTTAGCCATCTACTAACAGAGCTCATTTCTCTGGCCTGATGCCAGCCTCAGAGGTGATGTCTTGGCTCAGCAGCTGCCAGCCTTAGACTCTGCTTCTGCATTTATTTATTTATTTGTTTGTTCTCTGTCTAAAACCTTCTTGGTGAAGATCCATTTTCTGGCCATGTTTCCTTTCTTAGCCATCTTGCCCTGGCTGCCTGTAGTAATATATTTTTGTCCTGTTGCATTGTTGTCATAAATATTTCATAGTGGCTGTCTTCTAATGCCTGGTTTGTTTGATTAGTAACTAATGATTCTTTCAATAATATTAGAAAACACTACTTTATGATGGTCTGTGTCAGGGATTTTTGCTCTGAAGGAGACCTGGTGTATAGCAGCTTTTTTGTGGGTTTATCATGCTAGCATTGCTGATCTACTGAAGCTTGGAACTACTGATACTTTTTTGTATCACCAAGGTTAATATTGTGTTATTTGGAGAAGCAGTCTCGGCTTTCAGTAACTGAGTGTGAATGCGAGGTTTGTCTCCTCCCTTACTGACCTCCTGCAGCTCATCTGACCTAGCTGGGTTGTTGAGACCTGCTCCCTTTGGTTTCTCCGCTCATGCAGACTGCAGCAAAAGGGACTCTTTCAGGCTTCTTTCCCCTCCTAGTAGGAGATTACTCTTACTCCAGCAAAACACAAAGATACCCAGGATCCCATGTGCCACAGTTCTACTCCCACTCTTTGTGAGGAAAAGGCAGCAGCACTGCTGGCTGGGGTCACAACTTGCCTCCTGTGAGCCTGAAGAAGCCCTGCTGTGCTAGGCTGGGCAGTTGTGCCAAGCTGGGCATAAAACAAGTGCTACAGTTTATCCACCATCTCATGACTTTGATTGCATGCTTGTTTACCCTGGGAGTACTTCTGTAGTGTGAGAACATCATCCTTATCAGCTTTTAATTAGGACTTGCACGGTGTTGGAATATAATTCTCAAAGGGACTTGTGCAACTGGCCATACATGAAGAAAGGAATCTTAAGAGCAAGCAGTGTCTTTACTGCTATTTGGGCAGAAAACAATCTGGCTGCCCATATCTATTCAGTAAAACAGGGCTGATATGAACCTAGAATTGTGTGCTTTTCTAATTCCATGTGCAATGGCTTTCTGTATATTCTGGTGATCATTTGGGAAAAGATTTTTATTATCTTGGTATTTTTATTTTTCATTCTTGCAATCATTGTTAAAACTGCTTGCCTTCACCCAAGGGTAACTAATCTCTTTCTTTTGAAATTTATTTTTTCTTTTTTTTAGTGTTATTTTCTTCTGTGTGTACAGTTTTTCTGTCAGGAAGTTAGTCTTAGAAAAGAGAGAAGCTTGGTCTGTTTCTTCTCAGTATAATTCAGTGTATTTTAAGGTTGTGGTTCTGCTCTCAGTAGGAAGAAAGATTTCAGTGATGATCAAAGTAGATGCAGATATCACCTTGAGAAGAGCACAGTTGCATATTAACAGGCTTCATATATTTGTTGCACACAATACTGTTGGTTTTTAGAGAAAGATGTCTAGTAATGACTTTGTCTAAGCACAGGCTTTATATTGACAGGTGGTAAAATTGAGGTTGTCTTTGAAGCATGGATAAGGACTTCATTTCCTTGGTCTCAGTTCTAGCTTCCTGTTCCTCCCATATTTGTACTGGGGTTTTAATTTTTTTCTTTTGTGATCTTGATGATCAGAAGGGAAATGAGTGGGATAATGTTAAAGCTAATACTTCTGTAGAGATCCACGTTCTCCTGTCTCCCAGCCAGTAAAACCACATATAGACTATAGTACATTGGTATTTAGTGTGGTCTGAGAAACTTCTGGCTGTATAGAACTGACTGAAACTAGATTTGGGACTTAAATCAGCCGCCAGCATAAGACTTGATTGCATGGGTTGGATGTGGCAGTTCAAATATGTATTGAGCTGACTGTTAGGTGGAACAATTCTCTAAGGATAAGCAAAGTGATTGATCTTGGTGTCCTTAAAAATGTTGCAGTATGTCAGATGTTAAGCATGTTTTGATTTGTTCCAGTAGCCGGATCGAGCTGGGAGATGTGACGCCACACAACATTAAGCAGCTGAAGAGGCTAAACCAGGTCATTTTTCCTGTCAGCTACAATGACAAGTTCTACAAGGATGTACTGGAGGTTGGCGAACTTGCCAAACTAGGTACAAATGTTCTTGCCAGTAATTGTGGGCTGTGGTGGCAGAAGTGGTCATCATTGCTGTCCATAATGGTTTTAAATAGCAGCTCCTTCTATTTAGTTGTTTTACATCATGAAAAATAGCTGTTTAAGAGCCTCAGAGAAGCCGCAGAGGGTCTGTGTTCTGACTAGATTACATCCACTGGGAATAGGCATGTTTTCTGTTCCAGAGGACAGCAGTTTTGCATTGCAGCTTACCCTGATGCCATTGCTGGTTGGAGTGAACAGTGATGAGCAACCACTGTGTCACAACAGCACTAGTTGCTTCATTCCAAGTGTGAATCCACAATGTATGTTATTTTATCTGAATAGGAGAATTAACGAGAGGGGAGGGAGGATGTGAAGGAGCTGTATGTGTAGTTTGAGCCTTGTTTCTGATAATCCTTTGTTTCCCTCCCTGGCAGCCTATTTCAATGATATTGCAGTGGGAGCAGTGTGCTGTAGGGTGGATCACTCCCAGAACCAGAAGAGACTGTACATCATGACACTTGGATGCCTGGCACCCTACCGAAGGCTAGGAATAGGTAAAGCGGGGTCTTCTTTTGTATCTGAGGCATCAAAGAAACCTGGTTGCTGCCCAGCTTCTTAAATGCTCTTTCAGACCTTTAACCAAGTTAGTGCACTTTAGACTGCTGATTTCTTTGGAAGGGACTTGGGGGAAAGAGTATGATTTATCATGTGTTCATTCTTCCCTGCCTTTCAGAAATGAACCTTTTGTAGAAATTTTTAATTCAGGATTTCAGATTACTTTAATCTTGATCATATCATCATACTGTGATGTAAATACTCTGCTTCTATGGATGTGAAAATTGTTGCAGAGAGATTAAATAATTTGTCAGAGATATGTAGCCAGTATGCAAGTCATATGTAAGTAGAACACAACGTTCCTTCATTGGCTTCTCTCTTCTAAATTCACTCTTCTAAATATAGGAGCGTTATATTTATTTTGTCTTTGTCACTACTGATTATTTCTGCTCAGGGGTAGCACCTACTTTTTGTCTATATTGCATTTAGTTCTTTGTTCCACATTGCAAACCCATAGGACAGCTTAATCAAGACCTATAGTAACTCTTTGCCCTGACAAACTGGAATAAAAAGATAACTTTATTTAAAATTATTTTACTAGGTGTTTAGTAGAAAAGCTTACCAGTGCCCTCACTGCTTTATACAGTATTTTGGCTGTATTTTGAGCTGAGTTTGAGACCTTGAAACTGGTATTAAAATAAGCTGATTGATACATATGCTTCTGGTTTGTTGTGATTTTTATTTCCTCTTCAAAGAACTAATGAATTAAGGTTTATGAGCAATCAGAGACAGAATGAAATATTTACACATCATGTTTTATTTGCCTTTCCTAGTTTTCACACTTTATCATTTTAGTCTACCTACAGTTAACCTGCCTCTCCTCAAGGAAGCACCTAGCTAAGTACAGACTAAATTATGCCCTTCTAGTTTTCTTAAGTATCTCTTTATCTTTTGGCAGGAACTAAAATGTTGAATCATGTCTTAAACATCTGTGAAAAAGATGGCACTTTTGACAACATCTATCTGTAAGTAAATGAGTTATACTCGTGCATTTTTTGAGAGATGACAAAGATAGATATGGGAGCAAAGGGATGGAGATCCAAGTGTGGGTTTAGTGTGTATTTTTGTGGGGTCATGGAACATAGCAAGAAAGTCAGGGGTCATGTTCTGGGTTTGTTGTGTAATGCTGAGAAAACCAAAAGCTGCTTGATTTAGAAAGGGTTCTGCAAAATTGCTGAATTTGAAAGTAATTTAGTTACAAAATTATGTTCTAGAGCACAATTACACTGTAAGACCAAAAAAAAAAATTTTATAAAGGATTTTACTTTTATTATACAAGGTCATCTTCAGAATGGAAAATACTGCAAGTCTTGAATACAGTTTTGATGCATTTGCTTTCTGTCTTTTATGGCAGCACTCTGTGGTGCAGCACTCTGGAATATTAGAGATGTTTGCAAGCACTGAAAGTTTACTACATTCAGTAGTAAGGCCCAACTGCTATTCCCATTCTTGCACACTGCCAGGTCAGCTCTTTGTGCAGCACCACAATAAACTAGATCAGTGCCCTGACCCAACTGGGGAAACTGTTTTTTCTGGGTGTTGTTTTTTTTTTTTTTTTTTTTTTTTGTTCTAGTGTGGTTTTGGGGGTGGTTTTCTTGTGCTTAGTTTTGGTTATGTTTAAAATCTGTGTAAGCATGTCTGTGTGCGCACTTGGCGTGATGCAGGCAAGAGAACAAGCACTGGGGTAGACAGCAGTACCAGCAGTCCCCCTGGAAAGAGAGTCCGAAATCCATGCATGCCAAAACTGTGGTTTTCCTTTGCTGCTGGTTTCACACTTGTGCTTTTTGCTGTGCATTGGTGTCTGTGTGGTGACCAAGTGAGTTTGGTTTGATGGCAGTTCTTGGCCTGATGCTTCTCTGAGCCAACTCCTCCTTGGCCGTCACACCAGTGCAGGCACGATGCACTGCTGGGGACAGGCCCACAGCAGGTACAGCCTGGATGGACTTACACTGCCACAGAACTACACCCTGGATACTTGCCAGGCCTGTGGAAGATGCTTTGTGAGGAGTGTTTCATGCACTGATATCACTGTAAATGGAGTGACTTTCCCCTCACACTCAGTCCACTTCTGCCATGAAGGTCTGGACTCTTCCAACACCCTCTGCTGCTGTTGCTTTGTGTCATCTCTGTAAGAGGAACATGCTTCAAAGAGGTGTCTGAGTAAAGTTGCCTTTGGCTCATATTCTCTCCTGCCTCAGGAGAAGTGGTAAAACTTTTGAGGTGCCTGCATAATGGGACAGGGGCTGTCCTTTTTGCTTTTATAGTGAAGGAACTGTTTGCTGGTTTTAATACAAAAAAAATCCCAAATCCTTCATAATCCTTCTTTGTAGTTCCTAGACCGGGGATTCTGGCATGACAATAAATAGCCCCCAAAATTGGGCTAAAGTTCTTTTAGTGGCCCATTGATTTTATTACTATGTCTATTGCTTGTGCATTTTCTATTTGAACATATTATGCAGTTTAGCACCAAATTTGATATCACTGCCTAAATTTGTCATTATGATAACGTTCCCTTTTACCTTTTTGGTGCTTATTTGGCTTAACACTAAGATCTTTTGTTTTGTTCTGTCGTTGCTTCCACAGTTACTTTGGTTCTATGATTATGCAGTGTGTTGTCATGACAAAGTGATTCATGAAGTTGTGCAGTGTCCACTGAATTTTGGAAGTGTTTAATGATAGAAACATTTTTTTTCTTTTTTATCTTTCTTTTTTTTTTCTTTTTTTTTTTTTTCTTTTTGGTTTTTTCAGGTTTTTTGGTTTTGTTTTTTTTTTTTGGTTTTTTTTTTTTTGGTGGGTGTTTTGGTTTGGTTTTTTGGGGGGTTTTTTTTTTGTTTGTTTGGGGTTTTTTTGCTTTTTTTTAATGAAACTTGTGCAAATTTATGTCCTAATCACTCAGGGTAAAGAGCTGATGGCTGTTTGTTTTGGAGGCCTTGAAACACGCTAGCAAAATATGTAAAACTCTAGGGGAAGTAAATACAAGGGAAAAGGACTTTGTAAATCCATAGGACTTCTTTGTATTACAGCTTTTTGTGAGGAGAGAGGAGTGTTTAGAGTGTTAAAATGGTATCAAACACCATTGCCAGTTGTATGTCACAGTGTGTTGGGATAATCTCTGAGAAGACTCCTCTGATCATCTGCAAAGTGTTACTACAGGAGGTTAAAGTTGGCTTTATAGTGAATCTCTGTTACATATTTCCACTGAATGTCTGCCATATTGCTTCAATAAGATGAAGAAAAATTGAAATTACTGAAGTAATAATGCTTCAGAGTCTCTCTGCTATTTTGTGTTCCTTCAAAGAGCTTTACTGAGGGGAAACCTTTACTACTGTTGACAACCATGGGGCATCCAGGAGCTGAGTGTTAGCCCAGAATTGAATTGGGAAGATGAACATTTCCAGTCTTGGATTTACACCACTGTTCCTGTCTCTATCTGTCTAGCTGCTTTTCTTGTCTTTGAGTGTCTTCTGAGTATGGAGGCAGATTACTGACCCTCATCTCTCTGTGTTCTGTCCCAGGCATGTGCAGATCAGCAACGAGTCTGCAATTGACTTCTACAGAAAGTTTGGCTTTGAGATCATTGAGACGAAGAAGAACTACTACAAGAGGATAGAGCCGGCAGATGCGCACGTGCTGCAGAAAAACCTCAAAGCCCCTTGTCTTGGCCAGAACGCAGATGTGCAAAAGAACGACAACTGAACAAAACCCCAGCGGACACTTTCTTGCACTTGCTTGTCGCCAAATAAGGAAAGAGAGGCCTCTTTTTTTTTTTCTTTTCTTTTTTTTTTTTTTTTTTGATTGGTTGGTTGGTTTTTTGTTTTGTTATGGTTTTTTTGTTTGTTTTTTTTTTTAACTCCACCCCTTCATCTTAATTTTTTTTTCCTTGACCTCTCTCCAACAAAATGTAATGCTTCTTCCAAGGATTGTCCAATCATGTTTGGGGTTGGGTTTTGGTTGGTTTTGGATTTTTTTTTTTGAGCTCTCCTTTCTGGTGTTTTTTGTTTTTTTGAGGGCAGGGGGGCTGATTTTTTTGTTTTTGTTTTTTGTTGGGGTGGGAAAAGGTGTGCAGATCTCTTTTAAGTTTGAGGTGTGGAGGGCTTGAGCAGGTTATCCTGATGACAAGTTTCCTTCAGAATTATTCTTTCAGTAAGCAGAATGTAAACCCAATGGGGGGGAAAAGGCAAAGCAATATCTTGTCCTTTGACTCCTACATTATTGTGTTTTTTATAACCTACAGGGTACTTTACTCTCCCCCAACCTTTGAATGTTACTTCAGTACTTCACACTCTTCCTTTTAATTCCCCCACCTCAAAAAAGTATATTTAGTTCTTCCCAATATTTTTGAGTATGGCTTTTTCCTCCATCTTTTGCTGAGAAGGGTGGGCTACTTTTCCATACCTTTTCACTCTGCCTGGGCTGATCTTTTTGGATGCTTTTTTTAAAATACTCCTCACCCAAGCTGGTGCTACACTTCTTAACTGACTGAGAGGAGGATTTAGAGTGGTCTTTGTTTTTCCTTATTTTCATTTACCCAATTCCCAGCAGACTTTTGCCAGAGCAAGAGCTAGATCTGGTGTTGGTAAGAATAACCTTGTAAAAATATAAATCCTGAGGCAACACCCTTGCTTTTAAAATGGGTGAAATTCTGCAGGGCTCATTGAGAGTTAGTTTATCTGTGTTGTTGGGATGGAAAAAGTGACTGTGACCACCTTACCAGCTTTGATGACATAAAGCAAGCATGTGTCTCCAGATGACTTTGTTACAGCTACTGAATCTGTGGTGACAGATGTAAGGGTTGAGGAAACCAGGCAGCAAGGCTAAGAAGGCAGACATGAATCTGACCCTAATCACATAGCTTTGCAGGGTCTCCTGGATTTGCTTGGGATTGGCTTGACTTGCTGTGTTTATGAGCTCCTTTGGGAGGAGGTGGTGAAGAACTGCGTGGTTTTGCTCCTTTGAAGATTATTTTCTCCTTCCCTATTGAGTAGTAATAATGCAGTTCTCCTCTGGTGAGAGGGAGTTGGTGGAGCACCGGAGAAAGCAGCATATATTAGAGCATTTTATGGGTTTGGAAAATAGGCTGGCTGGCTTCTTCCTAGTACTGTAACTTTGAGGCTACAGTAAACTGTACTAAGCTCTGCTTTGCATCCTTTCATGCTTTGTTTGCGTGAATACCAGTGCTCCTTTCTAGGCACTGTTGCCAGCAATTTTATGTATGCCAATATAAATACCAACTTGAGCTTGGACTCTTCTCCAAGCATCTCGGAAAGTGCACTGAGCTGAGACAACACCAACCTGCCCCATCCCCCATGTAGATGCTGAACTGTATTCTTTTCCTGTTTGTTTTTTCAAGTTTAGATCTGCATCTTGAATTCTTCCGCTCTGAAAGCCTCCAACCTGTAGTGTGCATTGCAGCATACATCTGGTTAGTAGGTGCTGTCCAGTCATTAGAGGGTGACTTGGAAACCAAGGATTCCAAAACGGGAATTGTGGTGAGGGAAGGGATGGCACCCCTCGCTGCACATCGGGTGGTCTTTGATACCCCAGGGATGACTATACCAGCTGCTACACAGTTACTCCTTCTTTGACAGAGGTGTGTAGCATTTGTTGGAGTGCATCTTGACAGACCTGTGCTGGAAAACGGCTGCTTATTTTGCTGAGTTTGCACTAATGGAGTCGTGGAGATGGGCAGGTGGCCAACGCCAGCCCGTCTGCATGGCCCGAGCACCTGCGTTTGCAACACGTGGTGGCAGACTCTGGCTAGAGAGATGCAAACGGTTCCCGTGGCCAGAGGCAGCCTAGTTCTGACAAAAGCTCATTTTCAGTGCAGCTAGGACCTGCTCGTGGTGGTTATGTTGGCAGCCCGGCATCTTTCTAGAAGGGGATGTATCGAAGCACAATTGGCTTGTCATATGCCAACATGGTTTCCCTGGCCATCTGTAGACCAAACCAAGAGAAGTATGTGGAGGGAGAGAGAGATAGTATTGTATTTGAAGGTGTTGGTGCAGCACAGCTGTAACTCAGACCATAGCTGCCTCTGGTGCCAAGCAAAGTGCTCTTCATTCTTCTAGAACTAAGTGGTAAGTGTTTGGGTTGGGTAGATGGGTGTGGGGATATGAACTCTTAGGATTTGCTGTTGTCGTAGGCTTCCACAAATCAGTGTGTTTCACAGACAGTTATTCTTCAGGTTTAAAAGTACAAGTCTGATGTCTGAACTTACTTGGATTAACCTTTGTTTCTGTCTCTTTTTGCTTTGGGCTGCCATCATTCTATGAATGTATCCATGAGAACAATTCTTAAAGCTCCTATTCCACAGCAGACCTGCCTCATTGTAACTTCTAACAAAATGTTTTGTAGGAGGTGGAAGAGAGAATAAATCTAAGACTCCTTTTTCCCAGGCTATTAATCCTGGAAAACAGTTGTTGAATCTTGAATACAAGGTTTAATCTGAATCTTAAGAAAACTGTGTTCCCTGTACATGGGTAAGGGCAAGTGAAGGTCAGTAGTTCTGGATGACAAACAGTTGTATTTTATTAGTCTACCAGTTGTGTTGAGTGAGGGAGGAGAGTGCTGTACCTTAGTGCTGTTACCTAGAGACACTGAAATTGTGGGAAGTATGGGCTCACTGCAGAGAACTTCAGTTACTTTGGTTGTTGCTGCGGGAGGACATCCTTCTAGTTTGAAAATAACAGCTTGTGAACAACTAAATTTTTGCAAAGTTGGGAGTTTCAGTGGGGGAAAAAAGCCACCAGCACCTCCTGTTCTGGATGAAGATCTAGCAAGAAAAAGTATGCAACTAAGAGCTTTAGAGTGTAAATTGTGTACATACAAGTTACTCCTGAATCTCTGCAACTGGCTTTGTCACACATCGGTTCAAGTATGAAGATATTACCTACAAAAAGACTCCTACTTGAGGAAACCATGGTACAGGAGAAAAAGAATCATCCAGAAGAGAGATCCCTCATTTTTGGGAGGGGTAAGGGGGAAGAATGTATTTAGTGTATACAGAAACTGGCTGAGTTTACATGATGCAGCTAATGGTTAAACCTGCCAACTAAATATGACATACTGTTACAATTGAAACAAACTTACATGCTATTTAGTTAAATCTTGATGGTGCCCTGTGTCTAGTGAAAATTTGATCCTCCAAATTGTTTTATTCTCCCCCATGTTGTAATCCAGGGTCAGCTGCTATGCACAATGTCTGTGTTTTGTAAAGTGTTTGCTGACTTGGATGTTTCTTTTGAATCTGCAACTGCTTCCTGATTAATTTGGCTAAGACCACCCCTGCTCTCTTGAGTTAAGATTTAGTGAAAGGTATGCTGTATGCAGTTTACAGATGCATTCTCAATGTTACAAGTTAAGTTGCAGGGGGAGCAAATTCTTTACAATAAGATGGTCCATTTTTAATCTATATCATTGCCCTTGTTGTACATCAGGAGCATGTTTTTGTTTTTCTCAAACTCTTTAGAAATACCGTTCAGAATAAACGTGCACTATTTGAGTTATGTCATTTACAACTTGTTGTGTGCGGTTTTTTGCTGTCCAGCTGTTTCCTTCAGAAATCAGATAGAGACTATTCCTCAAATGTTTCATAAACTATGTAACTCAGAAGATTTCTAACATGAACTGTGTGTTGGGCTGCTGGGATGAATGCCAAGGGTGTCTGACAACTGTGCAGAGTGAGGTCTGTTTGTTTTCCCTGAAGTTATGAGCCTTTCCTCAGAAGTCCTGTCTTGTGGGGTAGGAGGGAGGAGAGGAAGAACAACTGTTCTGGAATATTTTTGATTGATTAGTGAGCAGTTTGGAAACAAACAGACCAGGTGTCAAGAACTCTGGTTTGGGCTTTATAGGTTAAAAAGTTTAAAGTATTCAAATTAGCTGCTAGTCATTGCAAATCTTGACCACAGCCTTTGAAAAACTATGGTCCATATTTGTAAAAGTGACTGGTCTTAACATCCAGCACTGACTTTGCTCAGAAAGGTATTTAAGTAAAACTCATCTCTCTTCTTAACAATTCCAGTCTCTTCTGTTAAAGCCATTTTTTGTCTGTAATTTCAGTGTGCTCCTATTCCGCTTTGAAGTGCCATTAATGAAGTGATGAAGTTGCACTCTGTCCCAGGTTTGGAGGAAAATAAGAGTTTCCCTAAACTTGTACATTGTATTCTATTCACTTATTTAATTCCTCTGGAAACTGCTTTATCAACAGATGGAGTTGCCGCATTCATTGGAATAACAATGCAAAAGCAAAGCTCAGTCTCTGAAACTTGTCTGTAATCTTGAGTGGCTGCTTCCAGCTGTCTTCCCCGACCTCTGCTGGAGGGCCTGGAAGGCACAGCTGGAAGTGAACTGCTACCAGAAGTGCAGCCTTCATCACTCCAGCCTCACCAGCAGCTGCAGAGGCTGGAAAACCTTTGCTGTACTTAAACTGCTGCAGCTGTTCTCCAAACCATCTGGCTTTTATTGTTTTGTGTTTCTTCTCCTTCCTCACCCATCTGTTCAACACCAGATAACTGAGTTGTCCTTTACAGGGAAACTAACAGGTACTCCTGATCATTTGTGTTGTGCTTTCCCAAAGCTGTGCTGGTTCTACAGGCACTCCCATTCCCCTCACTGCATTCAGAACTTGGGTATTTATGGCACCTCTGTAATCACTCAGATGTGCTGTTGTCTCTAATTTGTTACTGGTACAACTACTTCAAGAACAGTTACCACACCAGGATGGAGTGAGTGAGTGGTCAGTCATTCACTTCATGTGGAACACTGGAATTGTTCTGTCTTTTCATCAGTTCTCTGTTCCTGTAAGGACATTATCTTCTGATCCTGCAGTATCTTGGATTACTTTAAAAAATCCCTGTCCAAAACCTCTTATGTGAAGTCCTTTTGAGAATCTACCGAACCAATCTTGTCAGATGAGCATTGTCATCAGTTTCTGGCAGCGTTGCTTTCCTTTCCATAGGGCTTCTCTAAATCTATTCAGTGCGTCTAATCCAGATGCTTTGTAAGGGACAAATGTCCTGCCTTGTGTTCTTTTCTCTTGCCCCTAAAGAGGCATCAATTCAAACAGATAATGGAATGGTTACTCTATCCCTCTCTTTTCATTCTGCCTCCTTCCCTCCTCCTCAGTGCTTTAACACTGTAAAAGCATTCAGCTTTGCTGCCATTCTGCCCGAAGGCATTGTGGCACCACCAGCTGAAGCTCTCTAAACTGCTGAGTTGCCAGCTTTCTTTCACTCCCTTGAATGTACATGACCCATAGTCCAAGAAACTCCTGCACTGGGAAAGATGCACTGACCTGTGTTCTGATTGCCTCTCAGCTGCTGGATCACATCATACAGACTTAGGCCAGTACTGCTCACTAATTATTGAACCCAGACCTGCACTACAGCCAAGAATTTAAATAATAAAAAAAAGTTTAAAAAAATTGCAAAGTTCTTGATTAAGACTATCTCAAAGCTGCCAAAACTTCTTGACTTGTCAAAAGAATATCAAATCATCTATCCAAAGTAAAGCTTTCCTTGCAAGCTCTTCATTTTTTTTAACCATCTTGCCATAAAATTGTAAATTTATATTCTCCAAGAGAAACAGGTAGGTTCTTGTTGTGTGTGATATTCACCTGTGGATTTTTGCCTGCTGCTGGATTCTTGCCACAGTATTTCAGATATTTAACCCTGTACTGGTATTGACCACTTATGAACTCAGACGCTGTAGATCCACAACCTTCTTGTGTCAGAAGGTAAGCTTGGTTTTGCTGCTTTGGGTGGGGGTGTCTATTTAGTGAAAATCTTCACCAAAAAAGCACACTACCCTTTAGAAGAAAAATCTCCCCCCTCAGTTTATATTGGAATAAATTGATGGAGCAGTGGCATTTCAGATTTCACTTGTCTTCCAGTTTGGCTCTGTCATATCAGAACCAAAGATGATGAAAAGCAAAAAAGTGCATTTACATTCCTGCTTTGCACTTTCAAGCTGGTATTTATAGTAATGTTAGAATTCCTCTGCAAAAACAGCTTGGGCCTCAATTTTCTTCACAGCTCGCAAATGGGCTTTTCACTTAATGTCAGCTGCGAGGTTATTTTGCAAGTGGCAGCTATTCAAAACAAAAGGCTTTGGGTTATTGAACATCTGATTGCTGCTATGACTCTTCAGCAGCAGCAGAGTTCTTGGACAATGCTTCAGAAACTTGTCCCTGCTCTATTATGTTGTACGAAGGCATATGGATACAAGATGCTTTCTCAGGGAAGCAGTTGAGCTGGAACTGGGAAGCTGCCTTATCATGGATGATCACTGAATGTAGGTATTAGCAGGAAGCAAAAAGTGAGGTCGTGGGGAGTTGTTAATGACCCACAATCCCTCATTTCCTAACCTCTGATTTAACTCATGAGGAAGATGGATGGAGCGCCTTCTTCCCAGAGCTAAACATGAGCAGTGCATGTGACAAAGTTAAGAAAAAATGTCCATTAAAACATCACTCATGGCACAGAACAGCCACAGGACGTGGTTGGCTCCTCGTGGACAGCTCCATGTAGCAAACGTTTAGCCAGCCTTATCTCTTCTGGCCGCTCCGTCCCGGCTCGCTGAGTGCCGATGGCGCGGGGCAGCAGCTCGGGGCACGGACGCTGCTCTGCGCTGCTCAGGGCTCTCACAGCCCGCGGCTGCGCTCGGCCAAGGGCAGCGCTCGGGTCACTCACCCTGGCAGGACGGGATTGTTTCATCTGACAGCAACACGCACAAAATAACGCGCGGCGCTCTCTCACACGCGGTCCTTTCCCGGTGCCGCTGCTGCCGCTCAGCACCGACCCTACGCCGCAACCTTTCCTTTCCCGTCCCGTCCCGGCGCGGGCGCGGCCCCTTTAAGCGCTGCCGCCCGCCCCTCCGCGCGCCTCTTCCCGCTGCGCTTATTGGCCGCCCGGGACGCCGCTCCCCGCCAGTTCCTGTTTCGGCCACCTTACCTTGTTGACGCCAGTCTCTGCCTCCCTGCCCTCTGATTGGCCCGCGCCGCCAATGTTTGTGGCGCCCATTGGCCCGCGCCCGCTCCGCCCCGCCCAGTTGAGGGCGAGCGACGCCCCCTCCGGCCCTGCGCTTGTTGATTGGCCGCGAGAGCTGGCCCCGCGCGCGGTGATTGGCTGCGGCGCGAGCAGCAGGGTGGGCTGCACGGGCGGGCAGCGGCGCGGAGGCGGCGGCGGGGCTGGCGCGGGGTGTCCGCCCGCCGGAGGATGGTCCCGGCGCTGGGGCCGCCGCGCAGCGCGCCCGGCCCGACCGTGAGTGCCGGCCGGGGACCGGGGACGGGAGCGGCAGCGGGAGGAGAGGGCCCCGGAGCGGCCGCGGCAGCGGGACCGGGACGCCGCGCTGGGCCGGGGCCGCGCTCGCCCGGGATGCCGGTGGGGCCGGTGCCCCTTTGTCCGGCCCCGGTGTGCCCGGCCCGGCCCGGGCAGCGGCTGCGGGGCTGGGACGGGCCGGGGCGCAGCTGCAGAGCGCGGGCGGCCCGTGGCGGTGCGGCCCCGGCGGGCGCGGCGCGGTGGCGGTGCCCGGGCTCTGCTGCCCGGAGTGGAGCGGCTGCGGGCCGGGGCTGGGCTGGGGGAAAGTCGGGGGAACAGCGGCGAGGGCTTGGGGAGCGGTGAGGGCTTGGGGAGCGGCGTGGTTCTATGGCTTTGCGGTCTGGGCGCTGCGAGACAATCGAGCGTGAGCCCCCGATCGCGGAGTTCGCTCGGCAGGCAGAGAGAGGCGGGCGCTGCGCCGCATCCCGGCTGCTTCCCGCATCCCGGCACCTTCCCTCATCCCTTCCCGCATCCCGGGCACCTTCCCGCATCCCGAGCACCTTTCCACATCCCGGCACCTTCCCGCATCCCGGGCACCTTCCCGCATCCCGGCCCTTTCCCTCATCCCGGCCCTTTCCCTCATCCCGGCCCCTTCCCGCATCCCGGCCCCTTTCCCACATCCCGGCCCCTTCCCTCATCCTGGCCCTTTCCCGCATCCCGGCCCCTTCCCGCTCCGTGCATGGCGGCGGGGTGCTCGTGTCGAGTGCCACCCCCACGGGATGGGATCCCCACGGGCTCAGGGCATGCTGTGCCTCCAGGGACAGCTTTCTTGCTTAGAATTCGGTCACTCGTGGCTAACGTTTCCCGTGTAGTAAGCTTGGTCTCCGAAGGAAGGAAGTCTGATGGATGTGTCTGTCTATTCCTTCTCTGCCTGCTAATTTTAGCTCTCCGGCCGATTTCGGTCGAATTTGCCAGCAAGCAGGGGCTTTAAAGAGTTGGAAGGCTTCGGTTTCATGGGAATCAACACTGGCAGGCACAGAAGTGTTTGTAGCTCACAGGTACTGCTCGCATTAAGGGCAGGACAGTTCAAATGCAGCTCCCTGTGACAGCTCAAATGAGCTGAGTCCATTGACATAGCTATAGCTGGATACAGCTGTGGCACATGGTGCCCCTTGTCCAGGGGAGTCTGTAGGGAAAAATTGGAAGTAAGGCAAAGAAAAAGGGAGCAGTGATGTGTTGAGTTTCTGCCCATAAGTACAAAAATCACAAAACTGTGTTTTTGCTTTTCACATAAAAGCTTGGACTTCTATTAGACTTCACCTAGACGTGCAATTATTAAGCACTTCTAGCAGAGATAATGATGGCACAGTAAACATCCTGAAGTCAGGTGATGTAGCAGCTTGTTTTAGAGGCATGATTTTCGCTTTACTTTTAATATACAAGTCATTGGGACCATCTTATTTATGTGACTGTGTTATGTAGCACTTCAAACAACTGCAGAGCCTTGTTCATTGCTCGTGAACTGTGTGCAGTAATCAGAGAAATGAGAAAGAAGAAACTTCCTATGAAACTTCCTTTTTATTAGGAAGATCTTGAACCTTTAATTTTTGATTTTCAATTAGTGCCATAACAATAACTCAGAGGTACATTTTGGGATGAAATACATTTGACAACTGAAAATAAGTTTGCCACTGAATGGGAAATAAGCTTAGAAAATGCTCGTGTTGTGAGCATGATTTTTAAGGTGCTTGTATTCAAAAATCACATCAAGTATGTGAAACAGTGCAAGAACATTGCCGATTTTGAAGTGTTTGGAAATTACTTATTCCCTTAGGTTGTGGATACATGGGAAGATTTTAACGGAGTAGATGAAAAAAGGTGGTGGATCCTGGAGGAGTCTGGCAGCTGCACAGAGATAATTAGGATGTAAGTTTTTGGCAGTGGCTCGGCTGCTTTGATGGCTGGTGTTTGAAGCAGCATTCTGAGGAGCTGACACGCTAAGGGACTGTCCCTGGAGTGGCCCTGTGACACGGCTGGCCCGGCTGCTGTGTGCATGGTGGGCTCCTGTTTGTAGCTGTGCTCTGAAATGTCAGAGACACCTTGGGAGCAAGAGGGCAAAGATTCTGTGAATGTGTTCTGCTGGCTGAGCTACTCCAGCTGTTCTTCGCCTCTGCTCTTCTTAGTGAATGTGGGGGATGCTCCTGACTCTTTTTAGGCAGAGGAGTTACAGGGGAGCTTTTTTGAGCAGTGTTTGGTTGTTGATGGTTTCTCCCCATGTGCTGAAGTTGTAAGAACACCTCAGGCTTCCACATATTGAAGTATAATGAATTAGGCTGCAGAGAGATTTGGGATGGTGCATTCCAAGTGTTTAAGCACGCTTTTAATTTGCAAAGTGCCTTGATGCAAAGTGTGTGACACTGTAACCAAGCATGTCCCCCTTGGATCTGAATTAATACAATGTTTGAGTTGAAGCTGGGTGCTGCAGAAAGAAATAGACATGCGAGGAAGTGAAGGGCTGGGGCATGCTGAATTTGACAAGAGTCATTCTGTGGTTTAATTTTTAAGGTCTTGAAAATAACTTTGTAAGTGCCACCTGGCTGGGGGGAGGTATAAGAAGCATAGCATTTGATACAAAGTGTTTCCCAATGAATCATGGTTGGTTGTGTCACAAGAACTTGTGAAAAGTGCCACAAAGTCTGTGCCACTGTGAAGGACAGTGACGCCTTTCAAAATAGGAAAACATGTTCCTGAGGGATTTCATTTGATTAAAGGAATCACAAACACAACTAAGATGAAGAATTATAAAATGACTGGCAATACTGTGGGTGGACAGTCCATCAGGAGGCAAGTACACTTCTTCAAGCCCTGAGATTTATAACTGGAGTTGTTACAAAAAGATTGGGAACACTAAAGCTGTTAGATTGTATGCATGCACACATTTACACATCCATTTTCATTTAAAAACCTGGGTTGTATACACAGCTTCACTGACATTTCCATCAAGGACATGGCTCAGTAGTGTTATTTAATTGAAAACTGTCTCATCTGGAACTCTGCACTGTGATATGTATTCAATTTTAGTAACTCAAGCAGTGTTTGAGTTATTTCAGATTACAGCAAAACACGTAAAGGTCTCAACTCCTTGATTAGGAAATGTTGTGCAGTTTATGTAAGGCTGACCTAACTTGGTGTTTAAAATGCAATTCCAGCCTTTATGGGTGGATATAATGTATCCAAGTGTACTTTGGTTTGCTACCTTACCAGTGTAGTGCCGTTGTCATGCTTGGAGTAAGCACAGAGGAGGTTCTGCTGTGTGCACAAGATTGCCAAATTGTGTGTAAACTGCGCTTGTTTCCTGTGTGAAAAGCCATGGCTGTAGTCCTCCAAGGTGAATGAGTTCCTTTTGCAGCCACGACCTGCGATAGCAATCTCTTACATCCATTGTAAGAGATGCCATTGTGGCTCAGATAAGAAAAAAGCACTGGGCTGCTGAAAATGTTCCATGCTTCCTGGTAACCAGTGCCTTTCTCACTCAGTTCCCTGAGCTTCTGTCAGGCTAACTGACCAGCGTGAAAACCATGAATTGCAATCAGCTCCATCTGAAAGCACATCTCAGTCATGCTGGTATTCTGGTACCTGAATGGGTTCTTTGGGTCCATCTCTAGTGAGGCTGGAATGATCCAGGTATGGAGCTATTAGCTTTTAGGTCTCAATCCAGGTTCCTCAGAAACTGTGATCCATTTTTCCAGCTTCTGGTATGGTGGGCAATGCCATGAAAATATTATAGAAAATATTGCCCATTAGCCTGCTGACACAGTTAATAGAAGTGTAAGGGTTTTATGGGGAGAGGAGAGCTTAAAGATTTGTTTATTCTTCAAGTAACTGAAGTTCAGGTGAAAATAATACTGTCCATTTGGGGTGTCTGTCTACATCTGTAGTCTGTAATGTGGGACTCCAGGGACAATTCATTCCAGCCCTCCACCTTTGAAGTTGGACTCTGCTTTGCTTTCATGCATCAGTGAAGCTGTTAGCTAGAAATTGAACAGAGTTCTTGTACAAAGCTTCATGCTGCAGCTCTTCTTGCTCATCTACTCCAGTAGTAAAATGGAGCTCCAAATCAGGAACATAATTTTTCCACTATTGGAGCATCCCTAATATTCAGAGATGCTTTAATTCAGGAATGTTTAAATATTGTGCATCAATAGCTTAAATCCCTCCTTCTTTCATGTAAGTCTCTCACCTGCTGGAAATTTTGGGACTTCTTGTGTAATTGGAGAAGCTTAGCTAGTTTTGGCATCATCTTGGGTCATAGTTTCACAAGTATTAAGCCAGCACTGTCACCATGAGAAGCAATCTTGTTGTTTCAGTGTACTTATTTGGGATTGTGGGGTGTCTCTGTGATCCTTTTGCAAAGTCAGTTTTAAGCTGCAGTGGTGTTCTCATCTGGCCTGCTGGGTTAGGAGTGCCAGTGCGCCAGGGGAGAGGCTGCATCTCTCAGCATTACTTTGAAGGAGTTGGGGCAGCAGGGGAAGATAATCATCACAGGTACTTTCCCATTATTGCTTGGAGAAATGGGCTGATAGGAGTTTCATGCAGCTCAACAAGAGCAAAATCCTGCACTTGGGGAAGGACAGATCAGTCCACCAATATGCAGTGGGGGCCATGCAGCTGGAAAGCACCTTGGCAGAAAAGGACCTGGTGGACACCAAGCTGAACCTGACCCCACAAAGTGTCCTTGTGGCACAGGTGCTGAATGGGCTCCATTTGATACAGGAGTGTCAGCTTAGGGAGGTGATCCTTCCTCTGCACTTGGCACCGGTGGGGCCATACCTGGATCTGGTGTTGTTTTAGGTTCCCCAGTACAAGAATGACTTGGATGTCCCACAGAGAGTCCATTGAGAAGCCACAAGGACAATTAAGGTACAGGAGCATCTCTTGTCTTGGGAGGCCAAGGGAGCTGTGATTGTTCAGCCTGGAGTAGAGAAGGCTGAGGGAGAATCCCACCTGTGGATTGTCTCAGGAGGATTTACAGTCCATCTCACTTTGTGGTTTTTCTGTTTTATTCTGGGCAGAATGGGAAGACCTTGTGTTTCCCAGCTTGGAAATATTAAGTGTATGAGCTGTCCCTTGCTAAGGAATGCAATGGAGTTCTCCCACTCCTAGTTTCACTTTAAGGTACTTTTGCCAAGTCAGTCTTAGGTGGCAACAGGGAGGTGATTTCATACAGTTATAGAAGAAGACAGAGTAGAGGTAAGGCATTTTCATTTTATGGAATGATTTTTTAATGAAGTAAAACTTGCAGGATCATGGTCTGTCCCCTTTATCCATTCCTTTCAGACCTGTGCAAAGTAGTAACTTGGAAATCTGGTTTTAGTTTCTTCTCCATTGTCAGTGCTAAATTTCTATTGTAGTCTAATTTGCTTTTCCTAGTGCTTTCAGAACTGCTTATTCACCCCAGATAGTTCAGGTACAGTAATTCTCCTAAGCTAAATAAGTAGTTCTTAAAGTGGTAGAATTATTGAATTCAGGTTTTCTATGGATTTGCACCTAGTAGTTGCATTTTCTTGTGTCTAACATGCAATGATTTTTATTTTAAATTTCCTCTTTGAAAGTGTTATGAAAGTCTGCTTTCTTTCTCTGCTCATCTGGGCTCAGATAACTTTAGTTTGGAACTCTCTGTTAAATATAATTAAAATAATGTGCAGCTTTATCCCTGCCAATATTATTCAAAAGTGTCAAACATCCAGATTGCAAGATGAGTCCTTTATTCCTGGAACTGAAGTAATTGCCCAGTACACCCACTTCATGAGTCCAAGGGAAAAAAACTCTGAAAAGCAAAGGTGTGATTGCATTGAGGTTGTGAAGGAGAGTGAGACTTCAGTCCACTAAAACCTCTTGTGAGTAGTCTGCCTATAAAATGTACATTGCAAAGTTGTGGAGATTTAGTTTGGTTTTTTTGGGTTTGGGGCAGAATGTGTGTGTGCTTGTTTTTAAAAGCTCATTGAAGTGTAAGTAGTGAGGTTCTTTCAATAGCTTATACATAAAAATTGAAAATCTGGGTTTTGGTACCTTCTATCTCAGCCATTTTTGCCTTTGGCCCTGTTAAGATTCATAGGGAAATCCCTTAACTCTGGAAGGGCAGTGTTTGTAGCAGAATCTCAGGATTGATCTCTCCTGCATATTGTAGAGGAACTTTGTAGTGCAGGCCCATAGAATATTGCTTCCTATATCATGAAGCCTTGATGTGTTCTTGGTTTGTGTCAGATTTCTCAAACCTCAAGCCTATAAAATATTTAAGAACTTGACTGTATAATCCTTTGTACTGAATGACTCATATCTGAAAAGATGAATTAAAAATTTTGACACATAAACTCTGTGGATGCCCTGAACATTTTGGTTCTAGGATGTTTTGCACT
Source organism: Melospiza georgiana (assembly GCF_028018845.1). NCBI lineage: Eukaryota > Metazoa > Chordata > Aves > Passeriformes > Passerellidae > Melospiza > Melospiza georgiana. The sequence goes on from NC_080431.1 coordinate 81,888,794, forward strand.
GCTTGTTAGTCAGGGTCCTCGGGAGAGAGCAGCAAGGCAGTTTGGCACATGTCAGAAAATGCCCTGATACCTCCTTGGGACCTTGTGTGCTTTTATAAACAGACTCTGTGAGGCTCCTTTGTAGCTGCAGAACAAAAAGAGCTCAGCTTAAAACCAAAGCAGTGAAGCAAAGAATTCTGCTCTGGCTAAATCATTGTAGCCAAAATGAATGTTTTTGTGTTGTAATTCTAAACTGGTTGTCAGGCTCTGTGACGAGGTCCTGCTCTTTGGATGGAGATTTCATTTGGAGATAAGGTCACATGAGAAGGCAGAATTGGAGTGGCTCTGACAGGAGCAGGTTGGGCAGGGAAGCTGCAGATGCCCCATCCCTGGAAGTGTTCAAGGCCAGCCTGGATGAGGTTCTCAGCAACCTGGTCTGGTGGAAGGTGTCCCTGCCCATAGCAGGGGGGTGGAATGAGACAATTTTTAAGGTTCTGTGAGAGACAACTGCTCACTTTGAAAATTTAAAGGGGTTTATTAAACCTTAACAAAAATACATCAAAAGGACTACATAAGGAAAAATCTGCAATGCTGGAAACTGCCCCTCATGCATACCACATGGCTGGTTCACCTTCAGGATGGATGCTCAGTCTTTTATACCCCTGGGGGTTGCATCTGCCAGCCCTGGCCCCTCCCAAAGTCTCAGTCAGCTCTTCTTTGCCATTTATTGGTGGAGACTGCTTTCCTGTGACTTGATTGGAGGTGAGGTGTTGCCATGCTGCACCCCCTAAGCACCAAGCTCTTCCATTCCCAGCTGCTCCATGCAAGGGGCACATGGCACAGCTTCTGTCCTAGACAGCCCTGGCTGTCTGATGGCAACAATACAGGGGGGAGAGGGGACTATGGGGAGAACAGAGGACATCTAAACCACAGTAACATAACTATACATCTCTGAGGCTTTTCTTGATATTCACACAGTAGTTATCTTTTAATTGTGAGAGCCAGTCATCTCATTATCCATCTATAACATTTCCTTCCAACCCAAACCATTTTGTGATTCTATGACTTACAGCTTCTACATTTTTCCAGTCAAGTCTGGAAAAGTCTTCAATGTTTCAAGTACAATTTTTATGTATGGATGGATTCTTGAGTTATAAGTAACCATCACGGTCACAGTATTTGGAGACCAGGATGAGTTGTATGTTTCAGCTGTTTTCAGGAAAATTGTTCCTTGTTCTTTAGGCAGCAGAGTGGGGCTCAGCAGCAGCTGCTCTTGCTCAGGAGCGAGTGGCAGAGCGCTCTCAGCCTCAGCCTGGTGCAGGCAGCCCTTGCCATCTGATCCAGGTAACCTCACCCTAACCCACACAGAGGTGATGACCTCTGTTAGGAAGAACTTGCCTGCAATTAATTCACTTTGTATCCACCATCAAAACACACTCGTGGCTCCTTTGTCAAGCACAGCATAATTGGATGTCTGTCTTCTCTTTTCAAAGTAGTTTGGTTTTGAGGTGTACCACGGATCATTGGAGGCCAGGGAGATGAGCACTGCCTTGCAACATAGAGACAGTTCACACACTTTCTCACTTCCTTAGTGAAATTGGTATGTGGTAACTTGTGAATTTCAGCACAAGACATGGGATCAGGAGGATTTCCCTGGTCATTCCTTGATTTCCTAAAGAAAAGAGTGATGTTCCCCTTATTTTGATCTAAAGTAGCTGAAGGCTTTAGGTGAGAGCTCTGGTCTTTGTGATTGTGGTTTGTGCACTGGTTCCATAATTACAGCTTTTCAGCTCCCAAATTCCTGCTTCCCTGTAACAATTGCTCCAGCCCACAGGAGATGGTTCCTGTAGGCATCTTCCTTTACTTGCTGTTGTTTGCAGTGCCAAGATCATCTGCACAATGTGAGAGTGGCAGCTGCTCTCATCTGGGTGCAAAATGTGCAGAGATACTTCTCCTTAAATATTTTCCAGACCATACACAGTGAGTGAGATACTTAATTCTGGGGATATGAGCTCTATCTCTGCCCCTTCTGTAAGGTTTTAAAAGAAATGATGTTTTACTTAGGAAGACTTGGGAAGGAACAACAGTAGACAAAGAAGAATAAATATGAGAGGTGAATCTTCAGGTGATTAGATCAGGCAGTTTCTTTTTATTTTTTTTTGTTTGGGTTTTGGTTTTTGGTTTTTTTTTTTTTTTTTTTTTTTTTGTTGGTTTCTTGGGTTTTGTTTGTTGTGGTTTGGGGGTTTTTTTTGTTGGTTTTTTTTGTTGTTGTTTTGGTTTTTTGGTTTTTTTTTGTTTTCTTCTTATGAAGTTTTCTTAAGCAGATCTGGTCAGGATTTGTCAGAATGACCCTATACCTATGCTGTCCTAAAACTGCTTGTTACTGAATGGCCAGTGCAATTGCCATTGATATTTTGAAAATTACAAATGAAAGCAAAACCAGTGTAGATATGAGGGAGTATCACTTGAGTAATTACCTTTTCTCTTCCTCCAATGCTATTACAAAAAAAAAAAAAAACCCTAAACATTTTCTTTCTAGTTCTCTTGCATGTTCTTATATAAGAGCCTTACTAAAACTTAATTGCTTTAAGTCAGCAGGAGGAAAGATACTAATGTATTTGAGTTTAGATAATACAAACAAAAGAGACAGAATAAAAATATCTAAAAGCAGTGAAGTTTTCTTTCTATGTATTATTTGCAAGCACCTTAAAAAAAAAAAGTTGCCGCATGTAACAAGCTTGAGCTTCTTGGCTTTAGTTTTCTTTTCTTACCTTTTGCAGAAGCTCTGGGAGCAGTTTGGTTGGCCTGGGAAGGTCTCAGCTGGTTTGCATCAGGAATATGTTCCTCAGCACAAGGTGGCAGTGCCCCCTGAGCTGGTCAGCCTGCACACCCGTGCTGCAGAGCTGGTCACTGCCCCAGCTCTGTCCATGCTCACCTGACCCCATCCTCCTCCTCTGCTCACTCCCAGGCTTTTGTGAACATCTGGGAACTTCATCTCTTTGAGGGGTTGCAGTTAAATCAGTCAGTGGGCCCAGCTGTGGTGAGGGAGTGCATTAAGGGTCACAGTAACAGGGAAATCCTGATTTCTTCCTGTCAGGAAAAATAGCCTTTTTCATTTTCCTCTCTGATAGTCTTCCCAGGTTGCTTTGTACACACAGGTAACAATCACAAAGGTTGGCTTTGAGTTACCTTTCCTGCAGCCATTTTATTACGTAAATACAAAATTAGAATAGAGCCATTCCAAGGGGGAATAAAGAAAGGGCAGTAAATTTTGTCTCTTGATCTCAAGGGCACCTTGCTTGTCATTAAAAGCTTGGACTAAGTCCCTGATTAAAGCTAGCCTTGTTCTAAAACATGCATGGAAGACTGGAGAAGTGAGCTGCAGCAGTTGCTTGGATGAAGAAGACACTGTGTCAGGAAAAAAGCATTTGAGTGGTTCTTGTCTGTGCCTTGGAACTGACCTTAGCTTTACACTAAGAGGTGTACATAACATTACATTGCATTACTAACTACACAAGGTATACAAAACCTGTAAGAACTGAGACTGAAGCAGTGTCACAGCACGAGCTTGCTGAAGGAGATTCAGAGGAGGAAAGATTTGGACTGCTGGTAGGTTTGCAGAATATGTGTAGTTGCATATAAACATGATTCTTTCTGCCTGATGCAGAAGAATGGAATGGCTATACTATTGAGGGAGGTTGTTTTGTACAGCCAAAGATAACAGATTGGAATAATTATTTTCTTTTTAAAAATTAATGTTAAGTTTGGAAACAATTCCTAAATAAGGAGTGAAAAAATAATGCAAAAAAAAAATCTAATAACTTTTTCTTGTATTTGCTGAATGCATGTTTTGAAGAAGAGATTTCATAAAATTTGCTAAATACTACCTGGAAAGATGGGTGGTATACAAGAAGATGTTTAAATAAATTGGTTTTCAGGTTTTATACCCTATGTTTCAGAACTATAGAAGAGATTAAATTATGTTAAATTTAAATCTTCAGAACACAAAGCATCCTTTAATTTCTGAGGATGACATTGCATTAAATTAAAATCAATATTTTAGGTTGATGTTGTGAAAGCTGTTAACTACATAAAGCTTAAGGGAAGCTTGGTACTAAATAAATACAAATGATGAGTTACTGCTTCTTCATCTGTTTTCAGAATTTGGATTTTGCTATATTTTCTCTGCAGATGGCATTCAGCTGAGTTAAGTGAGCATATTTCATAAGTGAACTTAAAATACATTTGTCTCTGAGCTTTTGAGGCAAGTACATGTCTTCTGCTTTAGAGAATCCATGAAGGGATCTTGATGAAGAAGCAATACTTGATGTGGAAGAATTAAAGGGAAACCCTCTGTCAAAGCTCTGGTCATACAACACCTGAGGGGGAGAAATAGAGGCCATGTAAACATTCATCAGCCCTCAGAAATCTCCACCTAGGCACTATTTTTAATTTTTTAATTCACAAAGCCCATATTTTCAGCAGCCCTTGAGAAAACCTCTTCCCTGGTATTGCCAGCTTCAGCTGTTCTGTGGAATACCAAATAAAATGCAAAGGTTTCTGTCCTTACAGAATAAGAATGGGAAAAACCAGCTTCAGTTCAGATATTTCTCATAGGTACAACCATTTCTCTTAGGTACAATCTATCAGTAGAAAGCCCAGAGTTTTATACAAGTGTTGTTTAACAAATTTAACCACCTCTTTTCAGTGGAGCTCACAATAAACTAATTTGTTCATTAGATAATGTGTACAGCCTTGCTTTTGCTGTCAGGACCACAAAAGTGAGAGCATTGATTGAGTGGTGAACTGAAAACCTTCACCTGAAGTAAATCCACAGTAAAGTGAAATTAGGGTAACAGTCATGGCATTCCTGTGCCGTGTTTTCTATATGAAATGGGCTGCAGATCCCAGTGGAAATGAAACATATAAAATGCAGACTTTAAGTTTACATTTGTGAGGCTTATACACTCAGTGTGGCAGCAAATGGCTTGAAATACACAGGGAGCAGCATCACTTGGAAGAAGTTTACTGATATAATTTAAGAGAGAAAGGGCAGAGGAGGAAGAAAGAAGTAAGGTCTTTTTTTTTGACATATTATAAAGATTTTCTATTCTTTTTCAAGATCAAAAAATGGTTAGAAACTGTATTAATAAGTAACAGCACAAATTTTCACTAGGGCCTTGTCTATCTTCCAGAATGCTACATATAATGAATTGCTGAATCATTTTGGCATCTGCTCAGCATGAAGAAATAAGGCAATTGGAATATTGTGTGTATCATGACTTTGGGAGATAGGGATGGCTGTTGTTAAGAAGAAGAACTTTGCTGAGAGGACACAGAAGAAGCCAAAATATAGGAGTAAGGAGAACTCATGTCAGGAAGGAGAAAGAGGTGCTCTGACTTAGGGCAGGGGGAGGATGGGGTTGTGAATGTGTTCTGGACTGTGCAGCTGGAGTCAGAACAGCCATGTCTGTTCTGGGGAAGGGTATTTGTGGCTGGGTGCTTCTTTATGCCCTTACCTTCACACAGTTGTGCTTCATCTGTAGCCCTGCGTGGTAGCTAGCCATCTAAACCCACATTAATGCTTTCTGTGTTAAATACACTGCAATACAGAAATAGTCCTTTGGTTCTCAAGCTGTATACATTTGCACAATTTTAAAAATACCTTGCTTGGTGAATACATTAGTCTTTCAAAAATGCAAAGTCCACCAAAACTAAGGCCTCTTTTATCTGTTTGCTCTGATTTCCAGTATATTTGCAGTGGTTTCATAATGCCCAACAACAGACACATCAGCTCTGGCTTTATAGGTGGTGCAGAAATCAAGAAACAGGGTATGTGACTGCCACATGATACAATCCAGCATCATCCTTTTCCTCAGCTTGTTTTAGAGCTTTGCTTTACCAGAGCTGTGTCCATGTGCTCACATCCTCACTAAACAGAAACAGTCCTGGACACAGTAAATTAAATTACCCCTTTGCTCCTTGAGTAGTTATTTCACCTGCCGCACAAGGTGCTGCCTCGGTGATGGATACATGAGTGCAGTGTCACCAGGCAGCTGCTCTGCTTCTCCTGTCCCTGCTGGAAGCCTCGATGGACACAGGTTCTGCTGGGCTGCCTTGATGGATACAGGTTCTGCTGGGCTGCTTTGGCACACTGGAGCTGCTGAAAGGAGGTGTGCTGGCCCCAGTCACTCCCTGTACACCTGAACATCTCTCTGGTTGCCAACAGCATCCAAGATGGCTGGGCTCTAACCAGGTTTTGGTTTTTTATTATAATCAAAATCACTCACCTGCTAAGGTCTCCCAGTTAACCCTTTCCTCATCAGTGAATGCAGGTAGAATCAGTGAGTACTACTGACCATCACCAGCTGTACCCAGGAGGGATAAGTTAGAGATGCCTTGGGTGGGAAACTGCCTCTCCTGGCTTTCAGAGTTGTGTTTGCTGACTTGGACAACATGGCATAACAACTGGATTACTCTTACTACATATAAACTCAAATAAATTTGTTAGTGAAGTAAGCTAATTGGGTTTAAAGGAGAAGAAATCTTGTTTTTAAGATGAGGTAACACAATTTATAAGAGTGTGCTGAAGTTGCACCACTGCTTTCTCCCACAATAAAAGACTGTTAACTCTGTCAGGTGTTTTTGTAATTTATGCAGGGGGTGGTCAGGTGAGCACAGAGGAAGCAAAGTCCATGGAGGGATATAAACAGAAAGTGATGTATTCCCATTGCTGGGCTGGAGAGGTTTGTGTTTAGGTAGGCTGTGTGTAACACCCAGTGGGGCAATGGAATGCTGTAACTCATCTCAGAGAGGATTGTGTCCAGTCTTGTGGTGGTGTGAACACTGTCGTGTAGGTGGAGTTGAATTATGTTCCTGAAATCTTCAGGCACTTTGAGTTCCCTGAGCTGGATCTATTCATAGGTTGTTTCCTGTTTGCTTTATTTTATGGTTTGCCAACATCTCCCAAGTCTTCCCTGGAACACAGAAAGAAAGTATTTCAAGATTAGAGTGGTAACCAGCATCAGCCCTAATGTTTATCCTCCTCTAATTTTTCCTGAATGCACAACATTCAATTAACTTCTAGAGTATAAAGGCTGGAAAGCAGTATCTGAATTCAGTTCTGGTGCAATACAGATGATTTCTGTTAGTTTGACACACACAGGTGTGTGCACAGAGCACTTTGTGAAGCGTGTGCTTCAGTGCTTTGGGAGCTCCATAGGTGTCTGGCTTTCTGGTTTGCAAGGATATTATTTTGGGGGTTTGTTTTTGATGTCAGTGCCAGTAGTGGTAGGCTCAGTTTACATTAAGAACTGCTTGGTGTTTAAAGTTATATTAAAAACCACCTCCACTTCCTTGCAGTTCAAACAGACAGACAAAAAATACCCTAAAGATATGAAGCCAGTGAGCTTTTCAGGAGGAGCCAGAGAAAGGGGAAGCCACAAGGAGTTGGAGGGCCCATGGGAAGAGTTGCAATAACAGGTTGGTTGGTGAGAGACTGAAAGGAGCTGTGAAAGTGAATACAGAGCTCAGACACATCAAAAACAAGATCTGTTTTTTCCTGTTGTCATCTACAGTATACTTACATTACTTGCTCTCTAAAATTCATTTCTCTGGTAGATATCTGTTCAATCATCATTAACTTAATCTCATATTTTGTGTATTTTTTAAAATTTGTTTGTCTAAATACAGGCTACCAGTCTGTTCAAGATGAGGACAAGTTAGATGCAATTCATTAGGCTGGTATACATAATTTTAATTTTAGCTGAATTATACATATCTGAGAGCTTAGAGGTGTCATTTTTGGTTGTTTTAAGGTGTACAGTAATTTAATAGCAAGTAAATTTTGTAATCTGCTACATTAAGAGCACTCTAAATTTGTAGTTAATGAAATGTCCTCATTGTAGCTTGTTTTTTGCTTAACATTCATACCCTGTTTTGAACTGGGAATTGAATTCATATTCAGTGAGGAAGGGCTGATAAGAGAGAGTTCAGCTATTCCTCCTCCCATTTGAAAAGCAGTCATATTCTTAACTATTCTTCTTGTTTGCTGAAAGTGGTTGGGATTATAATAGTTTTTATATTTGAAGTAATTGAGGAAATGGAAACCAGTTCATCACAGACAGCTTTTGTGAAACATCTCAATAGGTAACGTGCTTAATTTTTAATGTCGTAAAATCAGCTGCTCTGAGTCAAGGGCATGCACTTGTGCCTACACTGTAAGAGGGCCCTGTCCTTGTGGTCCTTGCAAAGCCATGTAAATGTCGTGGGCTGAGGATTCAGGAAAGTGCAGGAGTTGTTAATTCCTTCCATGGTGTTTCCTCAGGCTCTCTTCTCCGAAACCATGCCAGAGATGACAGAGAATGAGACACCTACTAAGAAGCAGCATCGGTGAGTTCCTGTGGGAAAGGGACTATTTCCTAGGCCTGTAGTCTGCAGTCATGTTGCAGTTACAAAGTTTCTAGCTAAAAGTTTGGCAATAAGGGTATGGACAGGAAGTTCTGTGTGCTCATCAGGGTTGATCCAAAAGTTTCTCTCTTGCCCTGTCTATGCCAAACTATTTGTTAAAGATACATCTACCTGGGTCACTTAGGCAAAACAGATTCTTTAATTATTTCACTGACTATTCTGACGTGTGTAAAGTTGTGTTGCTGCCTCAGAGCACAGTCTGTATTTTTGTGGAGGCTCCTTTAGATGTCAGGAGGTAACTACTAATTTTGACACGGTCATTTAGATCTCTCCCTTAACTCCCAGTGGAATATGGATCTTACATCTTAAATCTCTGCAGGAGCACAAACTATGCCTTGAGGTTGTACAGCAACACTATGACCAAACTTTGTAACAAAGTCACTCAGCACTCATTAGAACTGTTCCAGGGTTTTGTTCCTTTGTATTAACATGGGTCATCTGATACCTGATTGGTAAGGGGGTTCTTCAGTCCTTGGTTAAATGCAGCATTTATCTTACACTGGTTAACCATGTAGGATATGATTTATGATCAGGAAAAGCTCAGAGAGAACACTGATTTGTCCCACAGAAGGTTTTTCAGTCTTTGCAGATTTCGCGACTCTTTCTTACCTAACGGAGTATTTTGTGTTCTGTAATGGTAATGTCAACCAAAGGACAGCTGGTCTGTCCAGTCCTGATGTTCTTGTGCATATTTAGTATTAATGATCATCTTTAAGCATTGTTTCTTAGCAGATGTCTCTGGGTCTGACCTGTAGCGGTAACATTACAGTCTCATAGTCCTTGTCTAAGTTACTGTAGGTGCACGCTATCTTTAGTGAGCTACCAGAAATCAGAATCAACTCAAAGCACAAAGGATAGATATACTGTGCCTCACAGTAATCACACATAACTGCCACATGTATCATGCATTCTTACCTCAGATTCCTTGTCACATGTGGACTGTTCTGTAACAGTCAAAAAGGACAGCAGAAGATGCTACTCTGCTTTTTGCATACCCTAGGAAACATCTAAGCTGAGAATGTGCTGCAGGACAGAAGCTTTCTGAAATTGTTTTTTTCTGGAATTTTGCTTTTTCCAAAAAACATGTACTTTTCTTTACTGTACATCCTGGAAGTATTTGTCTTAGTGCATGTGTATAGTACATCTTATTTATATATGTAGAATTTGAAGATTTGAAATATATATATTTGAAATTTATTGACTGCCAGTAAAGCAATTTGGGGCATTGCACATTGATTGTTGTCATCAGTCCAATAGTCCAGGTGAACGTATGAAACCAAACACAATCCTCACTTGCTGAAATCAAACCTATTCAGAATTTTTAGACATTAAAGAACAGCAGCTGCAGAGGAACAGTAGTTTTGGTTTCTCTCACAAAGGAAGCCTCTTTGATACCAGAAGTTATGATGTTTGAAGGCAATGTGGCTGGAAAATCAACTTGCATGGTAAAATTTTCTCCTATTTCAGTGATCCAGTAAATGTAAAAGCAACATTTCAGACAAATACTTTACTGTCTTGTTCCTCACAAACAAAACTATTTAAAAAAAATCTTTGGCTTTTTCAAACACTGCATAGTGTAACAGGAACATAAAGACCCAGCTCTCCACTATAAATATGTACCAGTAATCAAGTGGAATATTGCACTGTGACTTGTTGTAGTGCAATTGATTTAAGACTGAACATGAACAAATTTTTATTAGAAACTGTTTAATACCAATGTCTAAGAACATCTGATTGTGACTTCTGCTGCTCCAGTTCGCAGAGAAGACTGTGATAATTAGTAATTTTAGCTGTAATAGAAATAATATAAGAAATATTTGTTTGTATGCAGATCTTTAACCTTGAGTTTCACATGAATCTTTTCCCTTTATGTTTCACAGAAAGAAAAACCGGGAGACACATAATGCAGGTGGGAACATCATCCTTTGCTGTTCAGTCTGGAGATAAGCACAGATGCTTTGGAGCAGTAAAACATAGTTTACATGGAGAAGGCTCCCACACAGGAGTTTAGTACACTGAAAAAGCCTCACCCTACCAAACACCTTTCTTGCATAAACTAACTTTGTCCTTGCATAAACTAACTTTGCAGATTGTTTCTGGTTTGCTGGTTTCCACAGTACAAAGTTAAAGTATGAAGGAGCACCTGCCTTTCCAAAGCCAGTAAATTAAGAAGTTAACAATTTCAGCTGTGTTCAATTCCAAAAGAAAACAACTGCACAGGCATTCACATGCAACCAATATCCACCTCTGTCAAAACAGAGACAGGTGTCCTACCTGAGAGCTTTAGGCTCCCTGGATTGGAAGTATTCCTCTAACCTATTCCTAAGGCACCCACTTGGATGTCGACACCCCAGAAATTCTGTGCAAATGTTGGCTGGATGTTGCAGGGGTCACATCCCTTGGGCAGCACCCAGTCAGTTCTAGTGCCAGTGGCATCTTCTACAAGTAGGAACAGAAAGATGGACTGGGGAGGAATCTGGCAGGCTTTGGGCTGGTTATCCAAAGAAATTGATTGCAGGGTTTTTTTCTGAACAGCAGTATCATGTGATCTTCACAAACTCAGCTGGAAAAAGCACTGAGCAGTTTCTGTGTGAAACGTGTGCAGGGCTGTGCTTGCTGAGTGTGCTCAGGGTGTGGCCAGTTTCTTAAGAATTAAGAAGAATCAGGAAACAGTCTTATCAGGTTTACTTCTAAAATGGTTGGCCTCATTGGAATTCCCAGTTCCTGTTTCACTTGTTGATAGCTTTCCAAAATCTTTATCACCTGGGCTGAACTCTGCAGTATATGGGGTCCAGCTCCTTCCAAACCTATACTTTCTTAGCCATTAATATATGGAAAAGCTGAGGAGAGTGTTGCAGATATTACCAAAACAAAAGCGTAGCACTTCACAAACACTGTGATATCTGTATGTATTAGTAAGCTAGATAAAGATTAAATCCCAAGTGTCCTGTGTTTTAATTTTGAGAGAGGTCCTCTAATTTATATGGTAAATTTCTTGCATAAGAAACTTTGTCTTGCTGTGTTTAGTGTATTTAGGCCTATTTCTGTCAATGCCAGCAGTCTCTCCTGAAATACAAAAAAAAAAATTGAGAAAGGTAAATTGAAGTGACAGGCTACTGAAATAAGACTATTTAAATTAAATTAATGAGTCGTTTGTAACTGAGCCAAATGAAATACACTCACCTGAAGGTCACAGTTTGTTTCTGTGGGCCACCAAAAGCAGAGCAACTGCACAAACCAAAAGGTTCATTCAGCATCATGAACAACACAATGGTTTGAGTCCTGACAAAGCCATGAGAGAACTTTTTCCTTTTTTTTAAAAAAAAAGACATCTAATAGTTTTAATTTTGCATAGAAAATGAAAATATTTCAGTAAAAACAATAGCTACATGAGAGTTAACTGTATTTAAAAGAGGCTGACTGGGGTGGATGGAAAACAGAGATACTGTCTGTAAAAACCACTCCTAGACTTAGAGTGTAGACCCTTTCTGCCAATATTCAGACCTGTTGAAGAGGTAAATGGTATCACTAGAAGATTATAAATGAAGCATTTTCTGACATTTTCTGACCTGCTCCAAAATAGGTAGTTCACTGGAACTATTCTCCATTCAGTATTTTCATTCTCCCAGCCAGTTAGACCTTATGGAACAGTTAAACTTTTGGACATAGAAAAGAGTATCTGATAGTCCATATACCTGGAGCTTCAGCTATGTTCAGTGTTGGCTGGCTACTCTGTTAATATAAATTTAAAATTTCTCTTTTGGTGCTAAATTTGACATTAGAATTTAAGAGGCATTGGTTTGCTTCCCAAATCTGAAATTGATTTTTTCCATAATCTTTGTTCATTTACTTTCTGTATGCGTAAATTTAATCAATTTCAAATTTAATCTAACTTATGACGAGAGTGTCATAAAACTGTGTTAGAAGGCAGTTTCAAAACCTGAATTTTGAGTTGTAGGAACTTGACTTTTTCATGAAGGGGTCCAAAATATCCCCACCTTTTAAAGGCTATTTAAGTTATGGCTCTTTGATTCTAGTATTAATTTTATAACTTTGAGGTTCCAATGTATAATGAAATAATGTATTTCTGAGCCCTTACATTATCCTAGTTGTGCTGCCTTGCCCAACCAGATGACACAGTACATATTGTTTTTGCTTAGTGGAGAGACATCGAAAAAAGAAGATTAATGCTGGGATAAACAGAATTGGAGAACTCATTCCCTGCTCCCCAGCACTTAAACAGGTGAGTGTCCATCCAAGGTGCATACAAGTTTCCTGTCAAATGTCCAAATGTTTCTCTGTCTGTAGAAATCTAAATACCTATTTTAGTATTTGTATTAGCAAGAAGGCAAACTGTCTGAATTAATATACTCAAAAGTATACTATTAATAGTATACTAGTAATAGTATAACTATTACTAGTTATTAGTATTTTAAAAACTACTTGTAATAGAAGTCCTACTTGGAAGTGCAGGGTCACATGAATGTAGTTACACGGATTTTGAGCATTTTATCTGAAAGTGTTGCATATGACTGCTTGTTTTTTCATCCTTCATATAATGGCTTGAAAGCAATTCAGAAACTGAAATTATAATAATGGTGATTTAAGACACTCTCCTTGCAAAAGATGAAGCAAGACAAATGCTTCTAGGCTGATGCACAGAAGCATCTTTTTCAAGATAGAGGAATCCCTAGCAGAGATTGTTCTTACTGAACAGTAGAAGAAATTAAGAAGTGAACAAAGGTTTTGCAGACAGAATAAGCATAGCTTCATAAAAAGATGATTGTGGATGGGTCATTTTCCCTTCCCATATTCCCTTGTATACTATTTTCAAAATTATGCATATATCTCCCTGGATAGTTGTTCCATGTTTCTTGCTTTTCTAATAAAATATTTACAAGGCAGTATCCTGGAAATCTCATGTGATGTGTGTGTTTATTAGTGAACATGAATTTTAGGCTGATCAGTGAGAAAGGATGCTGCCTGTTCAGGATCTGTGGCCTTAGTATCTTCCTCTGGGCATCAGAAGGTGTCAGCTCCAGCATTGAAAATGTTGTTCTGTAAAATCTCAAGGCATTTTAGGGTCAGCATCACTCACAAAAGCCTGTAGTTTCATCTTACAAAAGCAACCAAACCAAAAAACAACATCTAAAAAACCCAACCCAAACCAGTAGAAAACCAGCTCTACCCAGTGATATTCAGAGCATATTTTTAAAGTAAAAACCTCTTGGAGTAAGTGCAGCCTCATCACTAATTGATTTACAAATTCTAGACATTTCTCCTAATTTTATATGTGTGTTTTCTTTTACAGAGCAAGAACATGATCCTGGATCAGGCCTTTAAGTACATAACAGAAATGAAAAGACAGAATGATGAACTTCTGTTAAATGGAGGGAACAATGAGCAGGGTAAGTACAGGTGCTGCTGGGGGCTCTAGAATTTCTGTCCCTCACTTCTGCTGTGTCTCTGTACCGACTGACAGCAAAGCCTGGAACCACACATGGGAATCCCAAGAAATTATGCACATACAGGAAAAATACAGCTGCTTAGAATATCTTGAAACAAAAAGCTGACAGAATGCCCAAGTGAGTGTTCTGGCTCATAGCTATCAGATAATGAAGCAATTCCATTGTGATGTAATTACAGAGCTTATAGGTGGTGTGCCATCATCTGGTAAGTTCTGCCCCAGTTTATTCTACTGTAGTGACCAGAATGATTTTTGACAAACTTCAGTTAGATTTTTGTTCATTGAAAAGATGAAGTTTTCTTCATTCATGAAGCTTTTTTTTTTTAATTTGAAAGTCTGTAAGAGTTATAACAGCTCATTTTATAGAAATCTAAGGCATCATATAAAATTTACTTGAATAGATGTATAAAAGTACAGTGATGGAGGTGTGACAGAAATAATCTCAGGGCTAATGTTGTGATTTGTGATTTTTATTTCTGCTTTATTGTGATTTTCCCAGTTTGGTGAGCTATCTCCCAAGTGCATTGCCAGCTTTTGTGGCTTTACATGAGTGCTCTGTATTTCAGTTTGTCTGTAATTTTTAGATGTAATTAAACTTAATTCTTCTGGAAAGCTGTAAGCTTATCAATTAAAAGAGTTTTGGTGTTTGCAAAAGAACAGGGAAAAGAAATATATTAATGTGCTTGTCTTTCCTTCAGGAATTAAACAATTTTGATTAGCATTTAGTTTCATCTGGGTTAGTCCTAATGTTTTTTCCTAAGTAATTGAATATATCCTGCTATTGGTAATGGAATAGTCTGTGAAATTCATTCACTTTCCCATTCAGCAGAGAGACTTAGCAGGATAAGAGCACTTAGGTTGTGCTAACCATTTGCAAAGAGCATACGTTATTAACAATTTATTCAATTTATTTCTACAAATTATTGCAATACCACACAGTGTTTACTCTCTAAATCATGTGGTAACATTATTTCATTATTTGCTCTGGTGCTGATGTAATGGAGTGCTCTCACTGTTTTGTAGCTGAAGAGATAAAAAAACTCCGGAAACAGTTGGATGAACTGCAAAAGGAAAACGGGAGATACATCGAGCTACTGAAAGCAAATGATATTTGCTTATATGATGACCCTACAATCCACTGGAAAGGAAACCTAAAAAATGCCAAGGTCTCAGTTGTTATTCCCAGTGATCAGGTTCAAAAGAACATCATTGTTTATTCAAATGGGACTCAGCCCAATGGAAATAACCAGGGAGCATCTGTGCAGGGAATAACGTTTAATGTCGGTCATAATTTACAAAAGCAAACAGCCAACGTTGTGCCAGTTCAGAGAACTTGCAACCTAGTGACTCCTGTGACAATTGCTGGTATTTATCCCACAGAAAATAAACCATGGTCACAACCTACAGTTGCTCCACTGGCGTCTGCCCAGACAGCTCCAGCAGGGAATGTTGTTGAGCTCTCCACCCCGGAGAACGAGCGAGGTGTGCCCAGCGCTGCTCCTGCCAGCTCACAGGGCACACCTCGGCCTGCAGCAGAGCAGGAACTACAGTGTTCTTCAAATACCGCACCACAGAATGAGCAAAATCCCCCCAAAAGTAAAAGTGATGAGGAGGGCACTAAATCAACAAAGAAAACGCTCCCACAGGGAACCAGCCTTCCTTCCAGTGCCTCCGTGGAAGCCTCCCAAGGTCAGCAGGTGAATGCAGCTTGCTCAAACACACACAATTCCAGGAGTGACCTCCAGGAGAGCTGCACCGCTTCAACCATGGACACAGCTCGTGTGCCACCTGTGAGACCTGCAGAGAGCTGCTCTTCTGCAAATGTCCCCAAAAGTACGGACGTGGTCAGCAGTGCTGGCACGCCGGCGACATCTGCAGCAGAAGGAGTTAAGGCTGTGACAGCAATAAGCACTCTGGCTGCCAGTCCCCTGGAGAACTGCTGGTCTTTCTCAGGCTCTTCAGGTGTTGGCACTTCAGACTTGAAAAACATGAGTAGCCTTACCCGGATGCCTTCAGCTGGGAACACACAGACCACATGGACAACCTTGCAGCTGGCAGGAAACACGGTTCAGCCGCTGAGCCAGACGCCATCTGGGATCATGACTGCCCTCCTCAACGAGCCAGTCAATGCTGCTGGCACTGTGTCTTCTGCCCACAGCAGGCCTTTGACTACAAGCATCAGTTTGCATGCTTCTCTGCCTGGGGATGGCCAGGCAGCTGAACAGATTGTAGTTACCTTGCCCTCGTGCCCACCTGTACCTATACAGCCTTTAATCAGCCAGCCACAGGTTAAAGCTCAGGCTGCAGGAAACATCCTTCCATTAAACTCAGCTATGCAGGTGATTCAGATGGCTCAGCCAGTCGCCTCAGCTGTGACAGGAGCACCAGCTAACCAGAATGTCATCATTCTCCAGCCTCCAAACCCTGCTCCGTGCCCACCCATTGTGAGAGCGGAAGTTCCCAGCCAAAATGTTAGTCAGCAAATTGTAATTATACAAGCTGCAAATCAGAATCCTCTTCCCCTCCTCTCAGCTCAGCCTTCTGCTTCTGTAAGAGTTCCCGTGAATGGGCCAACTGCAGTCGCCAACTCCAGTGGCACCATGCAAAATGCCTCTCTTCCACAGACTTTTGGAGGGAAACACCTTGTCCATATACTACCAAGGCCATCTTCTTTGCCATCTTCTAGCTCTACGCAGACATTCTCAGTGACAATGTCCAACCAACAGCACCCTCAGACTATCTCATTAAATGGGCAGCTTTTTGCATTGCAGCCTGTGATGTCTTCATCTGGAGCTTCAAACCAAGCCCCTATGCAAATTATTCAGCCCACCACCAGCGAAGATCCAAATACCAATGTTGCCCTCAACACATTTGGTGCTTTAGCTAACCTCAATCAAAGCATATCGCAAATGGCTGGGCAGAGCTGCTTGCACTTGTCTCTCAGCCACCCCACCAATCCCGCAACTGTCAATAACCAGATTGCCACAGTCAACTGTGTGTCATTGCCAGCTTCTGTGGCATCTTCAGTGCCTGCAGAGGTTTCAGTATTAACCAGTGTATCTAATTCCATAAACGCTTCCCCACAAAAAGCGGCTGCTGGCTTGCCATCCAGTGCAAAATCAAAAAGGACAAACAAAAAGCCAAGCACAAAGAAACACCTAACAGTCAATAATAAAGTGTCTTGCCCAGCAGCTCCTTGCAAAGACGCAGGGAAGGTGGACTGTGCTCCTGTGGAAGCAGTGGCAAAGCCCTCAAGTGGCAAAGGGCCGCCAGAAAGCGCCCCAGCAGCATCACAGGCTGTAACCACAGCGCAGGCGGGCGGCGCGGCTGCAGCGAGCAACATCAGCATCTCTGACTCTCCTTCCAAAGAGGCTGCAAGCTCTGAGCAGGCAGTGAAAACCCCCTGTGCCCCAGAGCTGAGCTCAGCAGAGGTGCCTGCTTCCTCACCACTGGAGCCTGTAGTGTCAGAGCAGCTGCTGCTCGCTCCCCCGCCGGCCAAAGATGCTGCTCCTCGCCAGCAGGCGCAGGGATCTCAGAGCCACCCACCACGTGCCTCTGTCCCATCAGAGTCCCCCAAACCCTGCACACCCCCCAGCACCTTAACACCCTCTGGTAAAGAAGCACAGGTTACACACTTGCAGGTTGCAAATGGGACTTCAGCAGCACAGAGCAGCACAGCAGGTCATACTTCCAAGGCAGGAATGATTTCGGAGTCCTGCAATGTTGCGCAGGATTCCTCAGTGGTAATGCAAGATGCGGACTTGTTAGAAGGACAGGGTCTAAGCAAAATGCTGTCTGATCTCACAAAAGAAAGAACAGCTGTGGAAAAAACCTCTTCATTTACTGTTCAGGGGGAGCATTCTGATTTTCCTATGGAAAGCTCTAAATCAGCAGAATCAAATGCTGATTTGCCTGAGAAGCAGGAACTCTTGCTGATGAACACGGAAAGTGACACTCTCTCCCAGCCTCACTCCTGCATCTCTGATCAGGAAGTAGTCAGTGCTTCCCTTATTACTAGCAGGCAGGCAGACTCCCCCATGTCAACCAGCTCTGGCAGCAGTCGGGGCTTCTCAGTTGCATCTATGTTGCCAGATACCACCAGAGAAGATGTCACCAGCAGCACCTCTACCAGTACCTGTAACAGCTGCACATTTTCAGAACAGACCGACATTGTAGCTCTTGCAGCGAGAGCTATTTTTGACCAGGAAAGCCTTGAGAAAGGTGGAGGGGGAATACAGGTTAACACGAGGGATGTCATCTCTAAGAATGAGGTTGCACCTTTGGAGAGAGAACAACAGCCTTTTAAACCTCAGTCAGTGAAAGAAAACAACGCAGGACCGCTAGAAGCAGCACCGAACAAGTTCAGTGCTCATGATACAGTACAGACAAATGTTGATAGGCAGGTTGAGAAGCCAAGCTGCTCTGTAGGAAGTGTGGAAACATCAAACACTCCTTTGCAGATTTCCACTTCCCAGACACCCAGCATAACCAGTCTAAGCGTGAATAATCTGATACACCAGAGCCGCATTGTCCATCCCCTGGTGAGTTGCTCAGGTTTATCCCAGTCTTCAGAGCCTGCAAGCATCCCTGCAACCGTGAGCCTCTCCCTTCCATCTAGCACATACATCAATCCGTCTCCAGGACCTGCTCTGATGAGTGAATATGCTCAGGAGCAACTGAATGCTATCAGGGCAAGCAGCATGCAGGCTCCCCAGCTGCAGGAATCCCACTTAAAGCAGCAAACCCATGAAGGTCGCAAAGACTCTGCCAAGAGGGCCGTTCAGGATGACCTGCTGCTCTCTACAGCCAAGAGGCAGAAGCAGTGCCAGACAGCACCCATAAGGCTGGAGGGGATGACGCTGATGAACCGGACCCCAGAGGGTATTGCTGATCAAACACAGATGCTGGTTACTCAGATTCCTCCTAATTCATCCAACTCAGTGGCACCAGTGAGCAATCAAGTACACACTGATGGCCTCAATAGGTTATTCCCACCCAACAGCAATTTTGTAACGCCGGCTTTGAGACAAACTGAAGTTCAGTGCAATTCTCAGCCACCGCTCTCAGAGCAGCCAGGCCAGGCAGGGCAGCACTTGCAGCCCATCCAACATGTCCCTGCCCAAGGCATCTCTCACCTTCACAGCAATCACCCCTACTTGAAGCAGCAGCAGGCTGGGCAGTTAAGAGAGAGGCACCACTTGTACCAGCTGCAGCACCACGTCACTCATGGGGAAAATTCAGTCCACTCTCAGCCCCACGGCGTCCACCAGCAGCGGACGATACAGCAGGAGGTGCAGATGCAAAAGAAACGGAATCTCATCCAGGGAACACAAGCCACACAGCTTTCTCTACAGCAAAAACACCATGGAAGTGATCAAACACGGCAGAAGGGTGGTCAGCCCCATCCTCACCACCAACAAATGCAGCAGCAGATGCAGCAGCACTTTGGAGCATCCCAGCCTGAAAAGAACTGTGAAAATCCTGCAACAAGCAGAAACCACCATAACCACCCTCAGAGCCATATCAATCAGGATATTATGCATCAACAGCAACAGGATGTTGGCAGCAGACAGCAAGGTTCCACTTCAGAACACGTGTCAGGGCACAATCAGATGCAAAGACTTATGACCTCGAGGGGCTTAGAGCAGCAGATGGTGTCCCAGGCCAGTATCGTTTCCAGACCATCAGATATGACATGCACCCCTCACA
Source organism: Melospiza georgiana (assembly GCF_028018845.1). NCBI lineage: Eukaryota > Metazoa > Chordata > Aves > Passeriformes > Passerellidae > Melospiza > Melospiza georgiana. The sequence goes on from NC_080431.1 coordinate 81,908,418, forward strand.
GGCAGGAAAGAAACAGAGTTTCCAGCTACTCTGCTGAGGCTCTTATTGGGAAGACGCCTTCTAATTCCGAGCAGAGAATAGGAATATCTCTTCAAGGCCCTAGGGTTTCTGACCAGCTTGAAATGAGAAGCTATCTTGATGTTTCTAGAAGCAAAGGGTTGGCAATTCACAATATGCAGGGCCGCTTGTCAGTCGATCACACTGTTGGCTCAGATGTGCAGCGTCTTTCTGACTGCCAGACATTTAAGCCATCTGCACCCAATCAACAACCAACGGGCAATTTTGACGTACAGGCTTCAAGAAACAGTGAAATTGGCAATTCTGTGTCCTCCCTCCGGGGCATGCAGTCACAAGCGTTCCGAATTGGTCAGAATGCTGCGCCATCCATAGAGAGGCAGAAGAGACTGCCCTACCCCCCAGTGCAGGGTATTCCAACGGGGAATACCCTGCCATCGAGGGAAAATGAAAACACGTGCCACCAAAGTTTCATGCAGAGTTTGCTTGCCCCTCACCTTGGAGATCAAGTCAGTGGAAGCCAAAGATCAATCCCAGAACATCAAAGGAACACGCAGTGCGGTGCCTCCTCCACAATCGAGTACAACTGTCCCCCAGCACGGGAGAGCGTCCACATCCGAAGGGATGGTGATGGCCAGAGCAGGGAAAGCTGTGACATGTCCATTGGGGCAATTAACACAAGGAACAGTTCATTGACTATTCCCTTTTCGAGTTCTTCTTCCTCAGGGGACATTCAGGGCCGCAATACCAGCCCGAACATCTCTGTGCAGAAGTCCAACCCCATGAGGATGACGGACAGTCATGGAACTAAGAACCACATGAATACACCCGTGTCCAGCAATATGCATGGAGTTGTGCGGCCAGCTCACCCTCACCCTGCAGTTTCTCATGGAAATGGCGAGCAAGGGCAGCCTTCTGTTCGTCAGCCAAATTCTTCGGTCACTCAGCGCTCCAGGCATCCTCTGCAAGACAATGGGGGCTCTAAAATACGTCAGCCCGAAAGGAATCGATCCGGAAATCAGAGACATGGAAATGTCTTTGACCCCAGTCTTCCCCATCTTCCTCTGTCCACCAGTGGCAGCATGATCCTCGGGCGCCAACAGTCCACCATAGAAAAAAGGGGAAGCATTGTCCGATTTATGTCTGATGGCCCTCAAGTGTCCAACGATAACACGGCCCCTGACCAACATACGCTCTCCCAGAATTTTGGATTCCCTTTTATTCCAGAGGGTGGCATGAATCCACCAATAAATGCTAACGCTTCTTTCATCCCACCGGTCACCCAGCCTAGTGCCACTCGGACACCAGCTCTAATCCCAGTTGATCCTCAGAACACACTGCCCTCCTTCTATCCACCCTACTCTCCTGCCCATCCCACCCTCTCCAATGACATTTCCATCCCTTACTTTCCCAATCAAATGTTTCCCAACCCAAGCACGGAGAAGCCGAGCAGTGGAGGTTTAAACAATCGATTTGGATCCATTTTGTCTCCTCCCAGGCCTGTTGGTTTTGCTCAGCCAAGTTTTCCTTTGCTTCCAGATATGCCACCAATGCACATGACCAACACATCGCACTTATCCAATTTTAACTTGACTTCTTTGTTTCCAGAAATAGCCACAGCTCTTCCTCCAGATGGCTCAGCGATGTCACCTTTGCTTTCCATTGCAAACACATCTGCTTCAGATTCTTCCAAGCAGCCCTCAAACCGCCCTGCCCACAATATAAGCCATATTTTAGGTCATGACTGCAGCTCAGCTGTATGAAAACTGGCAGATTGACTTCTGGTCTGATTTGTTGTTTATATATTTAAGAAGAAGGAAGCAGATCTTAGCATCACCCCTGGAGAGACCATTCATAGCATCACTGTTTATTTGCCTCAATGTATGTCTCTGGTACTTTCCATATTCCGTTGTGTTTCCACCCACCTTACTGACTCTAAAGTACCAGTGCCTATAGCAATGCTTACTTACTAGGAAACGGTAAGGATGCAGCATTGAGAGCTGTGCAAATGCTGGTTGTTGATTTTCCAACAATCAGGTTTGATGTCTGGTTGTCCCAAGGTAAGGGCCACCCTCAGTAATACATGGAGTGAGAGCATCCGTATGGAGATAGGAAACAAGTGCTACAGGTGTCAGTTTGTTACTGATGTGTTTACCTGAAACTGCAGAGGAGCTAGGAATGGTTTGGGTTTCTTTTTTTCCTTTGTAAAATATCTTCAGGAGTTTCAACACAAGTCAAGTCTGTGTTAACCCAGTGCTAATTGGAAGAGGCATTTGTTGTACAGCTTTTGTCTGTCTCAAGCTTGTCACCTACATTTAACCTAAGGCTGACTTTACCTGGTGAAAATTACTGTGTGCTCCCATGGTCAGCAATTAAAAATACTGTTTTAGAAAATTTAGATTTCTTTAACCCGTGACTTTCTAAGAATCTTGTTTGGATCTGTTTCAGCAGTGGCTTCAGTTACTGCTGAACTCAGTCCCTGTTTCATTGTAGCTCACAGTTCCTGGTGCAGTCAGCAGAGTCAGCAGCCTTGTGTGTTGCCATTTCATTGTTGACTGCTGCAAGTTACCTCAGGGTGGGTTTTGTACCTTGTTTAGCACCATCTCAATGTCTCTTTTTTTTTCCCCTCTCTACTTTTCTTTGGCCCATGCTGTAACACCAGCTTTCTGCTTTCTGTGAGTGACAGCCCTTTGTTGTAGCAGGCATCACATGGGAGGAGGACTGAGCCTGTCACATCCCACAAAATGAGTGGAGATTCCTGGGGGCACGGTTTTTACTTGATATTGCTGATAGGATTGAGCCTGAGTTAATATCAGTACTCTGCACTTGAATGCACCTTTTATCTAAACCTGTGTGATTGTGGCTGAAGGAGGAGCATGGATGTGCTGAGAGTGAAACACACAGGAAGACATTGGGATTTGAGGAAGGGTGATGTGTTTGTAGATGCATGAGAGATGGAGTGAATGTGTGTGCTGGCTGAGTCTCCAGTACTTTCACAAATTTTGCTCCTAATTCTTTTAAAGGAAAGGGAAGAATTGGGTAAATTTTATTTATTTAATGTCGCTGCAGTGTGCTTTTTCTTCTAACGGGGCAGAAATACTTGTCTTTTTTGTGTTTGGAAGTACCATTCTGGGTTTAATTCTTCAAACAACATAGTAACTTGAGGTTCCCTGGCATGCAGTCATCCTCTGCTTGTGTGTGGCTCACCAGTGCATCATCTTGCTGCTCCTGGCACCTGACAAAGCTCCTGGTGAGGACATGGGCAGGAGCAGGCTCCCTGGAATTCTTTGTTTTGTTTTGTTTTGTTTCTTTTTCTTTGAAAGGTGGAAAGGAAGATATTTCTCCATGTCAAAGAACAGGACCCACAAAGAGGGTCCTAGAACAGTTTTCCACAGCTTGACTGCCCAGACTTTGGTTTTGCTAAGCCCTTTTACACTGATCCAGGAAAGTAAGGCGGCTTTACCATGAAAAATAATTGAGCTGTGTCTGTAGTCTGTCCTGACAACATCTCTGCTCTTGTAACCTGCAGTCTGCTGTTTTCCTGCAAGGTGAAGTAAAACAGTTCTGATCCTGGGTAGGAATCACGGAATCACAGAATGAACTAGATTGGAAAAAACCTTTGAGATCATCAAGCCCAACCTATGACCTAACCTAACACCTCCTCATCAACTAAACCATGGCACCGAGTGCCACGTCCAGTCTTTTTTAAACATGTCCAGGGATGGTGACTCCATCACCTCTCTGGGCAGACAGTTCCATTGCCCCATCAATCTTTCAGTGAATAGTTTTTTTCTGATGTCTAACCTGAACTTCCCCTGGCACAGCTTAAGCCTGTCCTCTCATTCTGTCAGCTGCTGCCTGGACAAAGAGACCAACCCCATCTGATTACAACCACCTTTCAGGGAGTTGTAGAGAGTGATAAAGTCACCCCTGAGTCTCCTTTTCTTCAGGCTAAATACCCCCAGCTCCCTCAGTCGTTCTTCACAGGGTTTGTGTTCCCAGCCCCTCACCAGCCTCATTGCCCTCCTCTGGATGTGCTCAAGTGTCTCAAGGTCCTCCCCAAACTGAGGGGCCAGAACTGGACACAGCACTCGAGGTGTGGCCTCACCAGTGCTGAGTACAGGGGAACAATGATCTCCCTGCTCCTGCTGGCCACACCATTGCTGACACAGGCCAGGATGCCACTGGTCTTCTTGGCCACCAGGGCACACTGCTGGCTCATGTTCAGTCAGGTGTCAACCAGTACCCCCAGTCCCTTTCTGCCTGGAATCATGAGTTAATTCAGGTTGAGCTTATCTTAAGTGGTGCATCAGTTCTCTGTTTCTCATAAGTAATTGAGTATTTCAGTTCACAGCAAGGCAGTTTCTCTGTGCCACAGTGCAGTCACCAAGTGGCAGCCACTGGCCTGTGCAGGGGTTAGGAATGAGTCAGTTCTCAGCCTCAAACCAGCCCAGCCAGCTGCAGGTGTGCCCTGGTGAGACTCTTGACCAAAGGGGTGTCTGTGGGGCAGGAAGTCTCAAAGGCTCTGCCTCAGAGGTGAGGTGAGCTCTCACAGGGGCTGTTCCATGGGTTCTGGATGGTAGGGATGGGGATTGGAGCAGCAGCCATTCTGTGGTCACACACACTTGTCTGGCCTTTGAGGAGGGAAGCAAACATGCCCATTCTAGCTCTCTTTAAAAGGAATTGTGTGTGCAGCAATGGGTTTGGCTTTCAAGACAAACTAGTGAAAAATTAAGCCTTGGCTTCTAGGACTTTATATAAAGATTCTAATCCTGCTCATCATTCCAGACATTCACAGAAAACCATATTTTTTTTTGTCTCCTCTGCTGGGAAAACTACCCTACTTTATCATGTCTATTAAAACTGGAGAGAGCTTATAAACTTAAACCTGTTGCAATGCTTGAATGTCCACAGATCCACTTGACCAGACAGGATGCATCCCAGAGTACTGAAGTAGCAAGCAGGACATACAGCAGGACCCCACTTGATCATCTACAGAAGATCTGGGAGTCTGGACAGGTCCCTGCTGACAGGAAGGTAGCCAGTGTTATTGCAATCTGCAGAAGGGGCATGAGGGAAGAACACAGGCAACTACAGACTGTGAGAGTCTGGGCTGCTGGAAAAATTGTGAATATTATAAATTAAGGATTATAAATTGTGAATATTATCCTGGGTACTGTTGAAAGGAGTTTTAAGGAATAATGCAGCCATCAGGCACAGGCAACCTGAGTTCACAAAGTTGAAGTCCTGTCTAGCTAATTTGACACTTTTCTGTGATAAGGTCACTCACCTAGTGGGTGAAAGGAAGGCAGTGGCTGTAGTTTTTCTCCATTTTAGTAATGCTATGGATACTGTCCCTCACAGCATCCATCTGGACAGGGTGTTCAGCTATGGGATTGACAGGTTGATGGTGTGCTGGGTGAAGAGCTGGCTGAAGGGTGGAGCTCAAAGGTATTACAGTGAATGGGGCCATGTCTGGCTGGCACCTGGTCACCAGCAGTGTTGTCTGGGGCTCAGTTCCAGGGCCAGTTCTGTCCCATGTATTTATCACTGATCTGGACACAGGAGCTGAACACACCATTGGCAAGTTTGCTGATGATACCAAACTCAGAGATGCTGTTGGCAGATGCTCTGGACAGGGATTCTGGATAGACAGTGAACCTCCTGCTCTCCGCAGCTCCCTGACAGGGGAAGTGCAGAGGGAGGTGCTCATCTCTTCTCCCTGGGATCCACTGACAAAACACATGGAAATGGCTCAAAGGGGCACTAAGGGAAGTTCAGATTGGACATTGGGAAGCATTTCTTTACCAGGAGGGTGGTCAGACACTGGAACAGGCTTGCTGGAAAGGTGGTTGAGGCCTCAAGCATGTTTAAGAGGCATTTGGACAACATGCTCAGTCCTGAAGTGGATGGAGACACTCCAGGCAGTTGGAGTGGATGATCACTATAGGTTCCTTTCAACTAAAATATCTCTTCTATTTTCTTACTGCTCATATTTACTGCTGATGTCTCAAGGTTAATGCAGTCCTGAGTATTCACGATAGAATACGTCAGCTGTGATTTTATTTGGTTTTTTTTCCATGCTGCACATTATTTTCTGAAGAGGGACTGTCAGTAAACTTTGTAAACTTTGTAAACTTTCTGTTTACAAAGACAACCTAACCCTCTCCTCCTTGCTCACAGGATGCCTGCAGGGCAGGAAATCACTGTTGGGATTTTGCAGGAACTGCACAATTGTGCAGTGAGTGGCTGAGAAGTACTTACTGTGTGACCCTTGGCCTTCTCTGGAGGATTGTATTTTGTTGTGACAGGACACTTTGTCGCCCTCCTCGGGCCTTTTTCTGAAACCTGACAAGACCAGGATGGAGAAATTAATTTCATTTCCCTCCCTGAACATAGGAATTTCTGTTGAAGTTCTGTGTGAGTCTCTTTTCATTCTGTAAGTGACACTAAAAGGTCCCGTGGCATCAGTGTGGGATCAGGAGACTGCTGTGACAAGAAAGGCAGGCAGACCTCTCTGTGAGGGCATCATATCAACACATTCATCCAAATTCTGATATTCACACTGCTGACTGGCTTCTAGATAACTTTAATTAAAGAAAAATTGGATCTGTTGTGTAGCCTTTTGGTGTAATTGACTGGCCAAGATGGGCTTTGAATGTTGAACCTGGCCTGGTCCTCTGGATTGAGAGCAGCTTGTGGGTTTCAACTTCTCTCACGTTCATGCTCTTTTGTCTGTACGAGGGACAGTGCGGGACTGGATATTTCACATCAAAACAGAGGAAATCAGATACCAAATTTCTGTTAGTTTTTAAATTGTTTGGTGCTTTCCTTGTCACTGTGAAGAAATCCCACCTGCCATTCCACATCCACTGGGCTTCTTGCACTCAGTTTTGTAGGTCAGTTTGTGGCACTGACAGGTTGGTGTCTCACTCCTTGCTCAGGGCCTTCAGGCTCTGCTCTCAGGAAGAGAAGCAAATGCAACATCTTATGAATCCTTCTTTTCTTCAGTTTTCCCTTCCCCTCCCATTGAACCTGTTGTGCTTAGCTGCCAGGTTGATAAGGGTCACCTTACCTTGATCTGTGCTTGGAGAGGGCAGCTTGAAAAAGGAGCTTCTGCAGATGGAATGATTCTGGTTTACTTGTTGTGAAAACCATTTTACAAGCAAACACATTTTCTTCAGCAAGCATCAATGACATCAATTTTCTTTTTCTCCTGAGGACTACCCAGCAATTAACAGTTCCTTTGTTTTTCAAGACATACTTGGAAGAGATTTTGTGAGTTTAACTGTGGTTTGTTAGCTTGAGAATGGCATTTTCTCCTCCATAGTACTTCTTTCAAGGTTACTTACACAGGGTTTGTTTTGGCTTTGAAGGAAGGAAAAATACCCAGTACTGCTTAATTTAGAAAAATCAGCAGTGGAAGGGAAAGGCTGGGCACTAACTCTGGGGTGGAAGTGCCACAGCTGACAGGCATTGCATGGCTGTGGGTTTCAGCTTGGCCTATATGACTTCAACAAACAATAGTAAATAATACTGGGCTGGATTGCATGTATGTCCATATTAATCCCTTAAACAGCCTAGGAGAGTAAGAGCAGAGATAGACTAATTTGAAAGCAGGCAATAAAATAGTAATGTGTTCATATTTATATACCTTTTTCTTGAGAGAAAAGACCTCATTTAGGAACAGTTAAAGAGAGCTGGAGTGATTTGAGCTGGGGGCTGGAATGGGTTTTCCAGCTCAGACGTCCAGCTTGTCACTGTTCTGCTGCCCAGGTGGAAGAGCACCTCTCTGAAAAAAAGTAAAAGCAGGTGCTAGTCCCAAGCCTCCAGAACTTGGCACAGATTTCCTACTGCACTTTAAAGCTGTGCTGCTGCTGTGGTTGGTGTCTGTAGTGCTGCTGCAGGAAACAAGTCATGTGGCAGGGCAACTTGCGGAGGCCATGGCTGGAGAAGAGGAGCCATTTAATTATTCCTGGTCTCCTGTTGTCTTTTCACCTTTTCTGCGGTACTTGTGCAGTCCTGGCTCAAGGGCTCAGTCAGACTCCCACTGTTCCTGGACGCTGAGTGTGCTAAGAGCTGCCATCTCTTGCTGTTCCCCTAGGAAGTTTCATGCTCATCACTTTATAACGATCTTACTTCCCCTGGCAAGACAGAGTAGCATTGGCTCTGTTTGTGCCACATCAGTCATAATTGTTTTGTTTGCTGATACAATTCTATAAGGAGATCCATTCCTTGCTGTCACCTGACCTATTACCACCTCCTGCTGTTCCCTTCTCCCACTGCCACCACCCAGCATGGGTAGCAGACACAGGTTTGTGTGAGGGTGTTTTCAGTTTCCTACTGCCTCTGCAGTCCATAAATTGGAAACCTCAGAGCACAAGGCTTTATTCCCACTGAGAGAAGGTTCCTCTGTGAACTGGTGAAAGATTGAGCAGAGGTTTTTGGACCTGACAATACAAATTCATATTCTCTGTGAGCAAGCCCTGCTCAGTTACACAGACACCATTTATTATTTGCTGATACCAGTTTTTCTGAGATAACTTTTTTTAAAAAGGCTTTTGTTTCTGCCTCACCAGAAGTATCTTTATTAGAAGGTTTCCAAGTTTGCAATATGTGCTGCTGTTCTGGCAATCACAAGTGTGAAACAATAGAGCTTGTGGGGGGTTGGACCCTGTTCCTGCCTGCTCACTGTGAGAAGGGAAGCAAGTATGGATTTTGCCACAGGAGATTAATCAAAGATGCTGTTGCCCTCCACAATGTAAATTATTTATATTCAGTCCAGAGTTTTCTGCTGTGCTTCTGTTTTATACAGCTATACATGACTTGGATACAGTCCCAGTGGAAAGTCCTTACTATTTTGTAATGGAAAATAGGAACTCTGCAGTAGAAATCTATAATGAATGAACAGGAACATCATCTTCCAATTGTAAATAAGATCTTGCTCTGTTTATTTTGACATCTTTTTACAAATGTGTTGCATTCAGGTGTAAATATCCCAACCCATGATCTTGTTCAGAGTTCTGAGATTTCTATTGTTAAATGTAATACTTTGTTTAATAGTTGTAATAATTATTTGTATAGATATGAACATGATAGTATTTTATTAAAAAAAAGAGAAAATCACTCTGAATATCGTGTTCTTTCTTTCCCCATGTAAAGCTATGCTGTTCACTCTTAAGTAGAGGTAAAAATAAAAGCTTTGCTTTGAGACTGGGAATTTAAAATCAGAGTTTTCTACTGATGTACATTCTCTGCATACACCAGAGTAATGCACCATATTAGTTGGAGATATAAAATTATGTAATTCGGAATAAATAAATACTATTTGTGTAGTATCTAAAAAATACATGGCAGGTGCTGTCCCTGCCCCAGTGACAGTGATCACTGTTGAGACAGAACTTCATTTTATAAAATGCTTCTCATCACAGTCCCCTTGCATTGCTTTGGAAGTGGTCTAAGACAGTTGTTCTGTCACAGTTTGAAGCTAAAGGCTGCAGGTTGGATGAGAGCAGTACAGAGACCCTGCAAGGTAAGTAAAGGCTTTTTGGGAGATTGCACAATCCTGAAGTTGACAGAATTCCTAGGAAACAATTATTTTCAGGGGCTCCAGAACACCTGGCTTGTAAACTTCAAAATTCTTGCAGGTATGGAAGTTGCTTTTAGGGAAGGTCTTAATTTTAAAAAGGCTGAAGTTTAGTATTAAGACAGAGGGGCTTTTGTTCCTTCAGTGACAGCCAGGTTCAGTCATAGAGGAGAAGGGAAACAGGACAAACAAAGGAGCTGCCTTCCTTTTTCATGCTCAGTGCATTGCCCTGCCTTGGCGGCTCTTGTGCCACTCCAGAGGCTCGAGGGGGAGCTGTAACAGCTCACACAACCCTGGTGGTTTTCCTACCCTGTGAGGGGATGTCAGTATTGTACAGAAGCTGTTTCCTTCTCCTTTCACTTGTACTGGGCTGAACAATTTAACCTACATTTCCTGAGAAAATGGAGTATATGGAATGTAAGGAAGACATTTTTTACAATGAGAGTGGTAAAACACGAGAACAGATTTTCCAGAGAGGTGGTGGGTGCACCATCTTTAGAAAGGCCTGGTTGGATGGGTGTTTGAGCAACTTGTTCTAAGTGGGAGGCATCCCTGCCCATGGCACTGCTATTTCCCTTTCAGGAGTTGTGACAGCAGCTTATCCCAAGCATGGGCACAGCAGGGGGAACAAGAACTCCACTACCAGCCCATGGGCAGCAAAAAAGCCTCCTCACCTCCCAACACAATTCCATGGCGCTGCTCTGCTTTTACCCCTACACATCTCTCTCCCTCTGTGAGCAGAGCAAGGTGAGGAAACAACAGCATGACCTCTGCAAATGTACCCAGCAAGCTGCTCCTCCTGCCCAAGAAGGACAGCAGCAGCCAGGAAAAGCTGCATTTCTGGGGCGGGGGCTGCAGAGCCAAGCATGCCTCGGACAGCTGGGAGCACAGAGTGCCCAAGTGCCCAGCCAGGGCCCCAGCAGCCACAGCCATGGAGGGGTCAGTGGCCACCAGGTGAGAGAGCTGAAGCACCAACAGAGCCCAGCAGGCAGGGCAAAGCTAAGAGGAAATGTTAAAAATTGAAACTGGAAAACTGGAAGCACAGAAGCAGCAGGGAGACTATTCCAACCCTTCCTCCCATCTCTCAGGCTTGAGGTGCCTCTCCTTGGTTTAACTGAATCCTGTCATGGTTTTCTGTTTGTTCTGTGCTGTTCCCCAGCCTCCCTCTCCCTCCCTTCTACCACCTTACCATTCCATGCTGTGCTCATCTCTGCTCAGCACAGCAAGCCCATATGTTGTTCTACCTCCTACGTCGAGCCTTCCAACTGCTGCTCAACATTATTTTTTCCTCACATTTCAATTTAGAGAAGATAACCAGCTTCCTGTCTAGAAACAAATACAAGCTTGAAACATGGTCTGAGACTACAGATGATGAAAAAACGGGGAGAAAGTATATTTTATAAGAATGTGTCCCCAGAACTGGACAAATTTGAGGGCACAGAGGTCCTCCTTCAGTCTGGCACAGCTACCCCGGCACACTCCAGAGCAGCACAGCTCTGCTTGGGAAGATAAAGGCTGGCAGCCTCTTGTGTCATTCCTCTGCCAGCCCTCTCCTCACCCTGCCCAAGGGACTGCAGTGACAAACAAGAGTGTCTCTTCTTTATGTAGCCTTTCAAAGGCAATTTGGTTAAGAGAACAAGCAGGTCATCCACACCTATGGCTCCAGAAACACCTGTGACAGTCCCAAGGGTGACAGCAGCTGTATGACACCACTGGGCACCCCTCTGCCCTGATTGCTGTCTCTGCTGCTGCTGAGAGCAGGAGCAAGAAGAATTCAGATCAACCTGCAGAGCAGGGAACCAGGAACATCCATTTTATTGACCATCTCGACAAACTCCAACGTAGGAAAAAATAAAAACCAGCTGGTGCAAAACTCTTCAAGAAGGTACAGACTCTTGGAGTAAAACATCACCAGAGTCACCTGCTTTAGTAAGCAGAAGTGGAATGAAACCTTTGCATCACTGGCTACACGCACATACACCAAAGTAAAAATGCTCAGGCAGACAAGAATAAGGACAGCAGGCCTCAAAGAACACTTTTTAATTGCAAATTAGCAAAACAGGTCCCATTTTAGATGCAAGGCCTGAAATAATTAACACCTTCTTGTTTTTTTAAATAACTAAAGAAATTGGAAAGAATGCAGAAGCCATTAAAAAACTCATTTCCGATTTGGACAAGTTGGAGAAGAAAATTTGGTCCACATCTTTCGGTAAAGAGCTCAACACCAATTGCCCCAATATCTCCTTCATCCTCCCAGCCCGAAGAGAACCGACTTTGCCAAGGCTGTCCAAGGCAAGCTCATGAGAGGAGAGAGTGTGAGCTGCTGGCAAGCCTCCCTGTGCCAGCCTGTCCCTTTGGGAAGGCACCAGCAGGAGCCAAGGGCTGCCACACGAGGCTGTGGCTTTGCTGTGCGCTCTCCGGCAGGGTCGCTCCAGGAGAGCGCTGGTGGAGCCCTGAGAGGGAGCAGAGCCCTGCCCAGTGCCAGCAGGAGCTGCCAGAGGAGTGGCTGCTCAGCAGGAGAGACAGAGAGGCTGCAAGGCAGCAAGGCAGGAGGCTCTGAGCCTGGCAGAGCCCTCACGGGCAGCTCTAGCTCACCACCTCTGACCGACGCTGCAGCCCTGGTACCACAGCTCCCCACCAGCTACAGAAGGAGCCTCTCCAACAAAAAGAGGAAAGAAAGAAAACACAGTCCAGTCCCCCCACTGCCACCTCAGCTTGGAGTCCTTTTCTCCCTTGGCTGCTGCAGTAGAGGAACCAAATGCTCCCCCAGTGCTGCTGAAAGGAGCTCTGAGGACAGCAGACCACAGGGTGCAGCCATGAGCTCCCTGTGCAGGAAGGCTGGCATGGCACTCCCCGAGCCTGCTCACCAGAGAGGAAGTGGAGCACATCAGCAGGGAGGAAGGGAAGCAAAGGTCTCTGAGGTGCCTCCCTCCTGTTTCCTCCCCCCTCACTGGCCCCAGCACCCACTGCACCCACAGGCCAGAGGGCTGTGCACGGGCCTTGGCCTCTGGATCAAGCCTGCCCCACAGGATGTGGCGGGAAAGGAGTGACGTCGTCTTCCCTCCTGGTCCCACCTCACTGCCACAGCACCCTCCATGCCTGCTGGGGATCCAGTTCCCTGCTCCCACTGGGTTGCTGGCCATGGAACAGGCTCATTCTGCACAGACACAGTGGCCCAGTGCCTTTGGCTGAGTGTTTGGGACACCTCTGTGCCCCGTCCCTGGGGACTCAGAACACTGGGATCTTGTCCCTGCGCACCGTATCCAGGTCATCGTCCAGGGTCAGCAGGACCTGAGGAAGAAAGCGAAAGCCAGAGTCAGGTCTTTCTGCCCAGGGATGTCTTCCTTTCAGATCTTCATGCCCTGCCTTTACGGGAGGTTTTCACAAATCCATGAATCATTGTTCACAGCAGCATCCCCTCAGCTTCCCCACAACAGCTGTGTGACTCACAGCCCCAGCGGGAATTTGAGGCCAGAAGGCACTGGCAGAGAGAAAAGATAAAGGAGAAAGCCTGATCCCACTGACAAGGAGCATCCCACTGTGAAGGATGTCAGGAGGTAGAGCCAAGCAGAGGAGTTGGGACACTTCGGTGGAGTTCTGGAGCAGGCACAGCTCCATGTGGAGAGAGGGGAGCAAGGTGAAAGGAGAGGGAGAGGCCATCCAGCAGAGTGGGAGGCTCAGCAGGACTCACCAGAAAGGAGAAGAACAAGGCAGCTGCAGAGAGGAAGTGCCAGACATCGTGGTCATCAAAGAATCCCAGCAGGATGCACGGCCGGTTCTTTTCCCGGGACTCTGCTGGAGTCTCCTAGGAGGGCAGGCAGAGGGTCAGGACCTGATATCCACCCCTACTGGGCCCTTGCTGGCCACACTAGACCCTGCAGGAATCACCCTGTCTTGACCCACCAAGCAGGATCCAGGAAAAGTTGCTGTGCTGGCCAGAAATGTGGCACGGGCAGGCCAGAAACAACACAATGTTATCCTTGGACTTCCAAATGGAACTGGGACCACAACCCACGTGCAAGGAGAACCCTCTGGTCTCCACCTCTGAGGTCCTGCATGGCACAAGTTGCACAGCCTCCACCAGACCACCTGTAACAAGCCCCTCATTTCCATGGAGATGGATGTGACATCCTGTTAGAAGGCACCCAGCCAGGATTTAATGGCTCCCAGACCACCAAGAGCCCTAACAACCCCAGGCAGGTTGACCTGGTTGACTCCAGGTGGCCATCTGCTCCAGGGATGTCTTCCATCCCTGGAGGATGGAAGGATTAGGATTTTCCCAGTTAGGATTTTCCTACTTTTCCTTCCAGATCCCCAGCTCCTCCTTTGTCCCCTAGGAAGGACCAGCCACCTCCAGATCACCTGGTTGTAAACAGCCTCTACACAGCTACAGTCATTTCTGGCTCAGCACAGCTTCCCATGCTCCCTTCACAAGTCTGCTACGTGAGTTAAACCCTTTTAGCTCCCCATGAGCAGCCCAAGACTCTTCTCCAGAGTCATTTTTGTGCAAAACAAGCAGCAGGAAGGAAAGATGATGAGAAAAAGATGGACAGAAGAACAGTAAAAGGGAAATTTACCTCCCAGCTGCTGAGGGTCTGGAAGAAGAAGTAGAGGGCAGCTGCCCACACCACTGCTGTGGCCACGATGCAGAACATGGGGATGGGCAGGAGCCTCTCAGAGCTGCGGAGCTGCAGACAGGGACACACCCTGAGTTCTGTCCAGGGCACAGAGCATGGGCTCACACACCAGCCTGTACTGCCTGCATCTGGGAAGGGCTGCCCACCCTCCAAAGACACAGCCCAGCCACCCCTGAAAAGGCTCCACACCACCCCTCCCCAACACCCTGTCCCAGCCAGAGCCCCACAAAGGTCCCTTCACATCCATCTGCAGCACCACAGGAACTCAAATCGCAGCCAGAAAAAAAGGGATGCAGCCCATCCCTTCCCCTTTGGAGCCAGGAGCCCCAGGGACAGCTACAGCTGCCTTCCATTACCTTCATAATGATGTAGAAGGCCAGATAGAGCAGCAGGTTGCAGATGAAGATTCCCAGTATGTAGGAGGCAAAGTCTCTGGGCCGATACACCAGCCCAAAGATAGCACTGAGGGAGAGGACAGAGGGACATCAAGCAGCTTCCCTTCACTGGGGACAGGGTACATCCCCAAAGTGACAGCCACACACTGCTCTACCCCCCACCAGTACTGCAGGACACAGCACCAGTGCCACACCTTCCCAATTCCCTGGGGGAAGTGCATTGCTTGCCTCTGCTCCCAGCCAAGGAAATTCAGCCATGGTCAGCTGCTGAAGCAACTGGAGACCCCAGAGGACAGGCAAGGGCCCTGGATTGCTTCCAACCCATGGCCAAACACATCTCCCTCAGTAGGATCTGGCCCTAGGCCTGTCCATTTGGTAGAAGGCATGTCCCTGAGAAGCAGCTTCAGTGAAAAGCAAGAGCCTGGGGCAATGATTTGAGGTGTCATCCAAGAGCTGATCCCTCCATGCAGTTACTGCTCAGCCAGGCTCCATGGCTATGTCTGCCAGGTCTCCTGCACCTTGGCTGTGCCAGAGATCTCCCAGCTCTGTGGGAAGCACAACTCAGCAGCACAGTCCCTGCACAAGCTCTCTGAAACACGAGCATGAGACACCCCCAGCTGAAATGCTCAGGGGATGCTCCATGTAGCTCTAGAGCTGCACTGCATCCCATGGATCTGCCAGCCACCCTCAGAGCAGCCTGCCTGCCCAAACATGTCAGGATTATTGCAAAGACACTGCTGCATCTCCCCATCACTCCAGGCCACCATGTCCCTGTACCAAACCCTGCTGCCCCCATGCACAAATACACAAAGCACCAACACCCCAGTACTTACAAAGACCAGTTCACCAGGTTCCCAACAATGAGCAGCACCATCCTGTCCTGGAGAAAAGACACTGATGATCATATAAAGTGATAAGAGTATGCAAAAAGGCCTTTGCCTCAGAAATTCAGGGGAGTATTATGTGAGGATTTGGAGTTCAGTTCCTGCAAACACACATGCACCTAGCTCTGTGGGAGCTTTTATCTGATGGGAACTGCTCTGACCCTCAAAAATTTTAAGAAAGTGTTGTAAGGAGACTAAACACGTAAAAAAGGACAAGCTCAGCACTTAAGGGATCAGCCTCAGGAGGTTCTGTGAATCCTCTGACTGCTTCTACTGTTTTTCTAGCTAGATTCCTCCCCTCCCACTGTTTTACAAAAGAATTACTGCAGAGAGCAAGGACGTGAAAGAGGATGCTTGGACAGCATCCTGCACATATTCAGGGAGCCTTTTCTTCCTTGCCATCTCACCATTAGCTGGGGAAGCACTGTAACAACAGCAGGCAGAAGGGTTATATCTGTGGGGCATGTGCATTTATGCTTACAGCTGCTTTCATGATGTAGCTGTTTCAGGCTGGCCAGGCTTACTTCATGCCTGAGTGGACCAGGTTTGCTTATTCAGAGATGGGAGAATAAATAAAAAATTAAGAAGGCTTATGGATAACAACTCCATGTAGCTTCAAGCCCTAATAAGCACTCTTTGCTAAGGAGAAAGCAATCAGTGGGACACAAGGTAACAGCCACCTTTTCTTAACTTTTTGCTATCTGCCCTGAGGTGCTGCAGAAATGGCAACTGCTTTAGCTTAAGCCACAGACCCAAAATAGCTGCAGCCTTCCCCAGAGAGGCTGCACTGCACAGAGCCTCCTACCTGTTCCTCTGAATGGATGCTCCCAGAGAGCAAGTGCAAAGGCACATCCTGCCACACTTGTATCACCTTTGCTCTGACGTTTTATTCACCAAGCCTGAGATCAGGGGAGGCCTGGAGGCTGGGGGTAAACCACTCCAGCAGAGATCAGAGACCTACACTTACCTAGCCATTTTGGGGGAAGGAGAACAAGGGGAGCAAGCACCATCACTTTTTCACACAGCTCCTCCTCTGTCCTCTGCACATTGCCTAAAGGAGTGAGGAACTGCAGGGAGGTGCTGGGATGAGAAGTCACCTACCATGTACATTGGTCGGCTGCACTGCTGGATACAGTCCGTGTACAGCACCATCACTGCTCGCCGAAATATGCCCATGTCTGTCAAAGGAAAGGGTAGAAAGCCAGGACAGCCAGCACACTGAGCTCTAAAATGGCTGTGAGGAAGAAGCTGACACCCACCAGCTGACAACAGAGAGCCCAAGGTGTCAGCAGATTCATGCCTTGCCCTTTGGAAGCACTCTGTGCTGAGCAGGAGGGCAGCCACCACAGGATGTAGATGGCATTTGGCCAGAACAACAGGTTACAACAAAAACAAATTTAAAATCCTCCTCTACACTAACACTGCCCAGAAGTCACACAGGCCCTGCCTGTGCATGTAAAGAGGCTGGCTTTGCAACCCCATCTCTGGAAGAAGTGTGTGTATGTAGGAAAGGGGAGAAGCTCCTTCCATGGAACAAGCTGCCAAAGCAGGGAAAGAGTAGAAACAAGCCCCACAGGCTTTAGAGGGTCCTAGAGGGGCAGAGCCCACTCAAGACACTCCTGCTCTCAAAATCTTGCAGAAGCTTCACTGCAGAGCCATCAGTGGCAGCAGGGATGGACAAACATGCATGAATACACATGTTCCCCTTTAGCCACAACACAGAGCTTGGAAAGGCTCCTGCACCAAGATCTGAGCTCTCCTGTGCTGGATCGCTCCCCTCCGGCCAAGGAACGGGACTGGCAGTGCTGCTGGCAAACTGCTTTCACTTCCCAAGAGCTGACCCCAGGTGGCACACGATCCTGCCTCCCCACACTCATCCATGCAATCCCTGGCTGCTAAAGCTCAGCACAATCAGTCCAAGAGGGGAAAAAAGAAAGCTGCAGTTACCTGAGTCAGGGTCATCTGAGGCAGACAGGGGCACAAGAGGAAGAAGAAATAGGTTTAAGCAGAGCACAAGAGCCAGGCTCCCCAGCAGACCCTCTCCCCCCCACCCCATGACAGGGTGTACCACAGCACTAGGGAGAACTGCAGCTCCCTCAGAGCACACAGCTCCTGCTCACTCCCACTGGGAATCAGGAGCACAAGGACTTCAGAGGCCAGGAAAGAGAGGACAGGATAGCCCAGAAGAGGGGCCACAGGACTGTGCTGCAGACGCAGGTGAGGACAGGAGGCACCTGGGAGGAGATGGTTCAGTCACAGCACTCACCGATCTTGAAGCGTCCCATGTAGTAGATCTGGGTGCTGAGAGCCAGTGAGCCCAAAATGTGGATCAGTGAGAAAATAACCCAGAACCACATGTCATTTTTTCCAAACACCTGAAAGCAAAAACATTTTAAAAGTAAACTGAGCCCTCTTTCAGCAGGACAGTCCTTTCCTGTGCTGTATCACCATGGGACATTAAACAACCTCACTGAATAAAAAAAAAAAAACAACCCTAAATCTTCCCACCAGAAAACAGATCTATAAATTCAAAATGAAGTCCAGAGAAGCAAGATTAGCTCAGCATTTGAAGAGGAGGCCATTCTTTCTGAATGCCCCTTTAGACAAGGCTGGCTGGACAGCACTGGCCCAGGGAGCAGAAATACAAGGCCAAGTAAGCTCTCTCTGCTGAGCTGGGCAGCAGCTCTCTGGCCAGGAGGTGGATTTTTACAAAGGCAGACAGGGAACCAACCATTACTTTAACAACTGTACTGAAGTAGACCAAAAAGAACAGAACTGCTCTGCAGGCAATTGCTCCTACAGTGCATTTTCATTTTATTTAAGGACTGGAAGTCCTGCAAGGACTGGAATGACTGCAAGCACAGGTTAATGCTACATTAAAATCCTAATTTCTCATTCATACAATAAGAAGTCCAGAAACTCTGATCTGCCATCAGGCTGTGACCACTTCCCCACCCTGGGGCAAAGCATTCTCCTGAAATTTCACTTTGTGTGGGCAGAGATAAAAACCCACACACTAAAAAGCAAGCAGAAAAGACACCTGTCCATGAATGGAACAAGGGAGACATGCTGCTTTCAAGCTCCACTGAACAGCTTCAAAGCATCCCACAAAAGATAGAGCAATTCATAATAAAGTCTCAGTGTTTTGAACCTTGTCAAGATCTACCACACCTATCAAGAGATTCTTGGGAAGTCCCAAGGTCACCAGCTCCTCCTGCATGCCTTATCCCACAGACAGTCTTGTAAACAGAGACCTCGGCATTATTTGGTAGTGAGGAGCTAACAGCCCACTGGGATCTAGCTGCTAGTTCAGAGCAAGAATTCCATGGATTTTGCCTGGTTAGTGATGAATGAAAATGAGTCCTTCAAAAGAAGAGAAGCAGAGACTTCCAAGGAAAAGCACAGCTTGAGGATCCTGGTGAGCCCAGCTCAGTACTTGCAGTGCTACAGGCAAAGTAGCAAACAGGCGAAGTCTCATAGCTTCTGCTCCAGGGCCCTTCCATAGGCAGGTACTCCAGGAATTTGCCTGAGAGCCCCCCATGTATCATCCCAATCCTGCTCCTCTCCAGAAATACAAAAATCAACTGCAGGAGCTGTAACAAACAAGATGGAGTACTCCAAAGGGGAGAAATAGGCACAGGCAACTAGGTATAAGATACCTGTCTTGAAGCCCAGCCAGCCTCACCCCTCTTTCTTCAAATGTGAATCATGCCCCAGGAAGACCATCTGTGCACATCTGAATTTTTCCTCTTGAGAAGGATGGCATGTGGTGGGCAAAGCCCAAAACAAGAGCCTGCCTAGAGGAAACTGTTCTGCTCTTCTCCTGCCTGAAAGGTCAGGGGAAGGAAGGAGGAAAGCCCAGCAGAACTGAGAATTCAAATGCTGACAGCTGCTTAACACACTCTTATCTTACTCTGCTGCTTTCCCCAGCCATTTTCACACCTCAGCCATGTTCCCAGCCATGCCACCTCCCTCCAGAGAAGCAGTGTAGAAGGAGTAAGAGGGAGCCCTACCACTCCAAGGACAGCCAGGGAGATCACCACAGCAAACGAGGCGTAGGCGGAGTAGGCGCTGGCATTGATGTCTGGGTGCCGGGTCTGGTAGAGCTTGAGCATGCACAGCCCTGCAATCATGTACATGAAGGAGGTGTCTGTGGAGGGACACAACAGAAACAGTGTGAACACCTTCTGCCAGTGGCCCAGAAAGCTGCTCCAAGGGCACACACAGTGTCAGGGATCTGTGCCTGCCAGCCTCAAGTTTGGCCCTGCTGCTGCACCACACTGTACAGCACTTTGTGCTTTGCCACCTTGCAGCAGCACATCTTCTGTGCTCTGGAGCAACAGAAACTAAACAGGATCAGAAAATAAGTGCCCACAGGGCATCACAACCTCCTGACTGAGCTTTGAAACAGGCAGGGTCCAGGGAGACTTGCAAGGGTAGAGAGAGATGGGAAACGTCAGCAACTCAGCAAGAGACAGAACATGGTGAATCCTAGCTCCAGCTCAAAAGGAGAAAGTAAAATCAGCTTACCAAACTGGAAATTGGAGTAATTAGGGCAGACGTGGTAACAGGCACTGAGCACCCCTTCCATCATCAGAGCAATGCCCATAGCATAGAAGAGACCAAAATGCTTTGGGATCCCATAGTCCTGGAAGAGAGCAGAGCTGTATAGTGAGTGCCCTCAGTGTCCTGATCACAGGCAAGTTTCCATTCTCCATCACTTCATTCCTCCTAACTCCTACACAAGTCCTCCAGTCACCAGTGCAGCACAGAGTCCTGGGTGCCACCACAGGATCTGGATTTAGATACATGGCATAGCCAGGTGAATCCACAGGCAGCAAACCTAAGCTAATCACCCTGGAAGTTCGCATCTGAAGACCTCGGTGTCTTGGTACTGACATCATGAAAATCTCTGTCCTGTACGTCCTGCCATACTACATCCTGTCCAAAACAGAGAGGACTGACCAGAATTGCTCTTGTGGTCAGTAGGGTCTTAGAAGCTCTTGAGCAGAGCCCATCAGCCAATGTGAGAAGGCATTTCCATCCCAATTTGGCCATGATTTCACCTGAAAACCACAAGCAGCAGACCCTTACAACTCCTATTGCCTTTACTTGATACCAAGCCCATGAGAACAGAGCTGTTTGTCTCCAGAAACCACCAGCACCTCTGCCCACAGGGCTGCAGATTTCTCCATCCTCTCCCACGAGAGCCTAGAGAAGCTCTGGCTACAAGAATCTCTGCTTCAGAGACTGAGGCAGCCAAATTCCTCTGAGTTATCGTAAGCAGCTCTTGTGTAAGACAAATCAAACTTCACTATAAAGAGAAGCATCTTGGGACACTCCTGCTGTCCCAGTTCCTCCACAGCAAGAACTGTAGGAAAATCCAGAGCCATGGGAATCCTCCCTCTATTAATCTCCTTGTCTTCAAAGGCCCAGGCTGGGTCACCAACCACAACAGTATGGACATACTGCAAGCAGTAAAGCACTGGGGTGTGCAGGAACACAAGCATCCCACCTAGACTCTTCTAGGAGGGAAAAAAGAGGAGGATTCAACCTTCCAGCAAGGAAGACAAGTGGAAAACCCATTGTGTACCACTCTGGTTTTTGAGTCCACTCCATGTTCCCTGCCTCCACTGAGCCCCACGCAGCCATGCCTCCTACCAGGGTGTAGATATCCTTCATGTCCATGGCCCGGCGGTGGAGGATGTCCCTGCGCAACACGATGAGGAGGAAGAGAAAGCCCAGCATCATGTGGCCCACGTTGCTGAGGATGTTGTTGAAGGCACTGCAGGAAAGAAGAAGGTTTAAGGCAAAGGCAGCACAGCAGCAGGAAGCTGAACCCTGGGTTGTGATAAGCTGCATCCATTTTGCTGCCCCCTCCACCACCTTCCACCTCCACACCTGCCAAACTGCAATCTAACACTCCTGATGACAATTTTAATTTGAATAGTTCACCTGTCCCCGTTCATTTAACACTTCTGAGAGATTCCCAGCTCTGGGCTTTCTTTGGATGCACAGATTAATTTAGAGAAATGCTACACTGGAAGGATTGATCTGAACTTCTTTGCAGAGCTGCTGCTCCTTGGAGAAAAGTGTCCAACAGAGTATAGAAGCACCTCATTGCTGTGCCAAGGATTTGTAAGGGGTACCCAGGTGCCACAAGCTCTAGGGTGAGTGTGTCTCACTGCAACAGAGCAGCACAGCTGAGCAAAACACAAAGATCAGAGTCCTAAACTCCCAGTGGTCTTATCAACATTGCTACTGTGAGCCTGGCAAGCATAAAATCCCGACCTGGGCACAGCACAAACACTCGGGAGGCATGAGACAAATATGCAGTGAGGAAAGGGTCACTCACCTCAGCACCCCAAGGGGATGAGCACACAGAAAGTTGTAATAGCAGATGTCCTGATTGCCAGTCACATTCACCACCTGGACAGATGGGAGGCCTGCCATTAGCAAATCCTCCCTGCTCTGGGGGGTTTGCCCCATGCAAACACAGCACAAACACAAGGTGTACCAGGACACAGCCTAGCTCTAGCCCCAGCACAGGGAGTACTGACATCTGCAAGCAAAGCTTTGAGGGTGGGACAAGATGTTGTCAAGGGCCACAAATCTGATAACAGTCCTCAGAGGAAACATTGTGTGCTCTCAACCCCCCCACCAACAGACCTGCTTGCAGATATCTGCATAACAGCAGGGTAGCAAAGGTTGGGAGAAGGCAGGAGAAATCACAGCAAACACTACTTGCTTTCAGCTGTCCCTTAGAGATAACATCAAATTCCTCCTGTCTCTAAAATAAAACAGGACCCAGATGAGCCATCAGTTGATCAGGAAAACAGCAGCACTCCCACTCCCCAAGCAGAAATAGCAGAAGAGCAAGCCCAATGAGCCAAGCTCACTGTAACATCAACACAGTGCAGCAGGAGCAGCTAAGGTGAACTGCTCCTCACACAGAGCAGAACTGCTGGGTGATCCCAGTTCCACTGTGACTGTCACCCTTGCCCAACACTACCACAGGGCAAGTTTAAAGCAAGAGGGGGCAGCCATGGGGCCAAACGCACCGTCTGGTAGGTGATGACCAGCTGGATGACCGGCAGGGCGTAGAACACCGCAATGGTGATGATGTTCCTGCAGAGGGGAGACAGCAGCAGCATTACACACACACCAAAACCAGGGGGGCACACCCAGAAGAAAGCCCCAGAGCGCTCGTGGAGGAATGTGCACACCTCTCTGCTCTGGGGTTACCATCTCATTGTGAGCCCCTGAAGCAGAGGAGCACACAGGAGGCAAACCAGAGGCACAGGAAAAGCCAGGATGCTGGCCACAAGCTCGTGGGTTTGAGTGCCAGTTTCTCTCCATTCCCATTATGTTTCAGTGCACTGGTTGTTACCATGCTTAAAGGCAAATGATGCAAAACAGAATCCACTGCCAGGATCATGTGTGCACTGGTCCACAAATATCTTTACTTGAGGTATGTGGGATCTACAGTTACTGATTAGAACAGGGTCAGAATGGGCAACAGGGTAGTTCAGAAGTGGTTCAGAAGAAAGGCATGTGGACAGACTCCACAACCAGAGACTCTGGATCCAGAGTTTGGGTCTTACCAGTTTGCTTTCTCCTTACCAGAAATAGATTTTGTATTTTTTGCTGACAATTCTTCGGTCTTTCCTGGACAAATCTGAGAGATAGAGGAACACCTAAAACATTATCAGGTGGGGAAAGAGGGAAGAAAACACAAAAGAACCAAAGTAGATTACAGATGCCAGTAGGAGATCTTGACATATTTGCAGCTTGGTGATATTTGAACTGGTTTTACACAGTGAACTCACTGTGTCCCTTGATTCTATGGGGGGGAGTTCTGCAAAATTCTCTGACTTCCAGGAATGGCTCCAACCACACAGAGCAGTGCAGGATGACAAAAGGAGGCAGTTTGAGAGCTGCTGGCTTAAAGCCCCTCTGTACATCCACTGTAATCACACTACTTGTACTAAATAGCCACCTACTGTTGCAGATTATTTTCTCCCTATCTTCACATCTCCTTGAACTTCTCTGGGCATTTTCCTCCTTTCTCAATAGTCCCCAATACATTTTGATTTTCCATATTAAAGCACTCAATTCACCAGCACACTTATCACAGTGGGAAAACTTCCAGTGACTGAAAAAAGACTAAGAAGCACACTCAGCTGTACTGGATGAAATCCACCCTGAAAGGGAACAGGATTTTTGAGATTTCACTGACGTGACCAGTCCTGGTCACGGCCCAGAGGCGCCCGGGGGCGCGCACCGGCCGTACCTTAGTGCGGATGATGTTCTTGTCACTCTCAATCTCCGGCATGGTGTCGAAGTCGCTCTCCTCCTCCACGGAGCTGTCGGTGTCCGAGCCGGCCGGGGCCCTGCGCTCCGGGGAGGACAGCTGCCGGGCACCGCTGGAGCTGGACTCGTCTGGGCCACAGCAGGGACAAGGAGACACACAGGGTCAGGGCTAAATCCCTCTGTGCACGGCAAAACTCCAGCTGGCCCACATGCCTTGATGCTTTGACAAGTTGATAGGGTCAGTTCAGGGAAAATTTTTTTCCATGATCATCATAGACATATTTGATGTAAAATCCTTTCATTGGGATCTTTTCTCCTGAGAAGCTGAGGGGCCTCAGAAACAAAATGTAAACAATAATTATCTACTGCTGTGGAATGCAACAGGTGGATCTTTGATTGGTCTCATGTGGTTGTTTTTAATTAATGGCCAATCACAGTCCAGCTGTCTCAGACTCTCTGGTCAGTCACAAGATTTTATTATCATTCCATTCCTTTCCTTTCCTTTCAAGCCTTCTGATGAAATCCTTTCTTCTATTCTTTTAGTATAGTTTTAACATATCATTTTCTTTTAATATAATATATCATAAAAAAATAAATCAGCCTTCTGAAACATGGAGTCAGATTCTCATCTCTTCCCTCATCCTGGGACCCCTGTGAACACCACCACCTTTGGTGACCCTGACTGAAGAAAAATTCCACATTGGGTGAACTCCGAGTGAGAACATTGCCACACATGATCCCAAACCTTCCAGCAGTTTTAGGTGCTCAGCTAAGAGCAGTCTGAAGAACTATTATCTTCCCCTCTCTGCAGCATTTTAGTTTTTACTCTGCCTTTATTCTATTACTTTTCATCTCTTAACATTTTTGACTCTCTAGTAGCCCAGGCTCTGAAATCTGGCAATCTGAGACAAGACAAATACCTCTAGAGAAAGAAGCAGACTGTTAAGGGTCAAAACCACACTCACCTAGTTAACCTTCAGATTTTATGTAAGCTTTATATATATCTAAGCTTTTCTAAAAATACTGTAGAACAGAAGACAAAGAAGAAAGTCAAATTTTCAAAGCAAGCAGGGTACCAGCTTTATTCCCATTGCATCCCTGGTACGGGGTCACATAAAGGTTAGCAGGACCTGCCTGCACTTCCCACAGGCTGGGCAACTCCCAGCTCATTGCCCACATCGACATGGGCAGAACACAGCTTTCTTCCTCACTTCCCAAATGCTTTTAAAAGATTTCTTTGGAAAAAGGGGAAGGAGGGGTAAAGCGGCCATTAAGCCCTCAGGAAGGTTCTTTCTCCTCTGCCTCTAGGGCATGATTCACCTGTTGGCAGTAAGACATTATTTCTTCCCTAGTGAAACCCCTGGGGGCAAGAAACTCTGATTGTGTCTTGCTTTATGGCACACAACCCTTCAGCCTCCCAGGGACAAGCATGCTTTGGTTTAAAGGCAGGCTGTGAGCTAATAACAGCCTCCTAGAAGCTTGCTTGAGAGGGACCGTTTTCAGTCACTAGTAAATGTCCTGTCTGAAACAGCATTGTCACCCGCAGCTCTCAGGTGACTGTAGCTTTGCCTAAGACATTTCCAATGACAGTCTCTTAGGGCACCTCTTTCAGATTTGCCACTTTTATTATGCAGATGCTTTTCCCTAAAGTGCAACCTGAACCTCACTAACTGCAATTTGGTTGTTTGGGTTTTGTTTTGTTTTTCAATAGTTGCCAGATGCTCCTAAAGTAGCTTGCAGCTTTATTCTCCTCTGATGTTAAATGACCCTAAAAGTGCCTTCCTCCACCCCAGGGAGAAGCCTCCCTGTGCCCCAATTCTGGAATATACTGTACCAATAGCACCGTAGCTGCTTCCCTCAGGAGTGCTGGCTGAGATGGGGTGTGAAGAAGTCATCATCCCAGATCCTGCAATGAAACAGACCCAGGAGGGACTGTTAGCTTCATGTCAGTGCATCAAAACATCTCTGAGGAGAACACAAACATCCTGAAGAGTTGGAGGGGCTTGGGAAAATGAACATTTCTCTAAACAGATGGCAGCCTCCCTCTAGAGCATACTGTGCAAAAGGGAAACCCTCGTTTTGCAGTGTGAAGGAAACCCATTCCCTTCAGCCTCCCCACACAGGGTGCCAGTGAGACTGGCAGCAGGAGCCCCCTCCAGCACCCTGCACAGATCACACTGTGGGATGCAAGACTTGGTAAATTTTAGAGCAAGTCTCATGATGTTCTTAACAGCCTTCTGAATTTCTAGTTCTTCTCTTTCCTCATCTCATGCAACTCTTCAAATCTCTTCAAATCCTGCTGCCTTCAGCTATCTCTGGAAGAGTCACAGACTTTGGCAGGACAGCTGCTACATAATTTTAGCCAGTCAAGGAGAAAGAAAAAAATGCTTTATGCAAAAAGTGGTAATGATCTCGTGCTGATGACAAGAAGGGCAAGCCTTTGAGGGCTAGGAACATCCTGCCTCCTGCCCACATATATGAAGCAAGGAGGAGTGCTCTCCTGCCTCCACATTCCCTCTTTTTGCTCCCAATGGTGGAGCTCAGCAGCTGACCTACATGGCAGGAAACAAAGCCAGCTGAATAATCCCTTCACCAAGAGGTCAGTCACAAAAGGGAGGGAAGCAAGGCAGCAGGAACAGGACCACGGTTTCCAGTAGTGACAAACAGTGAGACAGGTTAAGAAGTTGCTTTAAAGCTTCATCCCTGCAACAATCTCATGTGGTCAGTCAGCAGCACAGCAATGCAGAACATGGCACAGTATTTAAAGCCTTACTGCAGCCTGGCAATGGCCTGGCTTCCCAGTACTTGACTGGTCTCAAAGTGACAGGCACAGAGTGCTCTTTCCAACTGGAAAATCTGGGCATTTCTGTAACACCTGGCATAGGTTTTTATACCATTTTCATCAGCCACAAACTTAGAGAGATCTAAAACTTATCCCTGACTGAATCCAGGTCAAATATCATTCAGCAATGATATTTGATATTTCAATTCACAATTACTGCTTTTTTTTTTTTTTTTTTGCATGTCTGCTGTGCTTGTTGGGCTGGGGGCTAAGACTTGGTCTCAAATTTTGGCTCCTTTAGGCTCCTGCCCCAACCCCTCTGTAAGAGAAAACAAACAGCTCAGAGGAGCTTCAGAAGGGGAACATGGACTGAGCACCAGAGGGAGGGCTCTGGCACACTGCAGCCCCCAGGTGACAGCCCTTGAGCCCTGGGCTGAGATTGGCAGGATGTTGTTGTAGGTTGAGGCATGAGCAAGATGCAGCTTCTACTCATCACCTCAAATCCAATCTCCCTCTCTCATGGAAGCTTTTCCTGATTTGGAAATCCAGATCACTGGGAAGAGGGCAAAAGCATTTCCCTATGTTCACATCAGCAAGGTACTAGCACAATTCCTAGGCCTGTCAGTCCTGTTCCACGAGGATACTCCCTCCTAATTTTAGACCAGGCTTTATTCTCTCAAGTGACCTGTCAACCTTCTCTCCCAAGTTACCAAAGATTTCAATCTGGACAAAGCAGGCAAGCCAAGGAGAAAAAGCACTCTGCCCTGACTCTAACAGCTACTTTGGACCCAGCTCACCCACTAATTTCCATCCCACTTCCCACTGGGAGAGTGAGTCAGCAAAGTAAATGTACCACACCAGGCGTGGTTCCTCCAGCTATTGCCTCCACCAAACAGTGAGGATGTGGAAGGGAAGGTGTGCCATGGGATTAAAAAAGAAAAAAAGGGAACCACAGAGGCCCCAGATATAAGATGGATAACAAGAGCAAGGAGGCACATGGAGTGGCAGGACATTCCAAGACCAATGGCAAAGACACATTGCTGAGCACTTCCATCCAGTCCCTTGGTGGGGAAAAGGAATAGGGGGTAATGAAGAAGGCAAGATCCAGGGGTACTTGGGAGGGAAAGAAATTCCAAAGGGTGGGAAGGGGATTAAAAAAAAAAAAAAAAAACAGAGAAAGCCAGTGTGTCCACTGATCTGGAAGACAGGGAAGCTGCTAATTACCATTTTATAAGCATCAGTCAGACACACCCTGAAGAGACAATAGATGAAGAAACAGCGTGTGGGTAGGACATGATTCCCCCCCAGAGGAAAGGACATGGCTGCACATTCAGTGCCAGGTATGTGAAAGTGGCAGTGCATTACAAGGGAGAGGACAGGTCACAGAAGCAGCAGGTGCCTCTGGGAGGAAAGCTGTAAACTATGAAGAACTGTGCTCCTCTCTCCCTCCACAGGGATGCTGTTCAGCAGTCCTCCAGGCCCAGCAACCCAGTTCTCTACTCTCCAGGTGCCTACTAAGTCCAGCATCTGTGCCCGGCAGCTCTTTGGGAACTTTCCAAACACCAGAATTTAACTTCCACCTCTCAGCAGGGCAGTTTAGAAGGCAGCTTCTAAGTTGGCTTCAGCACATTAAACCTCAGCTGCAGCACCAGCAGCACTCCCTGGGACTTCTGGTCTCACCTGGCTGAGACTGTGTCTCCTTGTCTTAGACAGTGACTCCTTGTCAGCACCCTGGAGCTCTTCCACAGCCTTGGACAGGTCTTTTCATCTTACTCACTTCCCAACACACAGGCCTTTCCCATTGCTCCAGTGCCCTAAGACCTGCTCTTGTTCTACAGCAGGATCCATCCCAAATGATATAAAATTAGATCATATTTATGGACACTTTTACAGTTCCCTGTACATGCTGTGAAAAAAAAAAAAACAAACCCTTTCACATGTATTCCAAATACAGGGATACATGTGGATCTTAGTGGCTGACAAAACAAGTCTAAGAATTCAAATGTCCCCAGGTCCTCAGCACAAATATTAAGCCAATTAATGCCAGTCAGAGTGAAGTTCCACTGCTGACCCTTTAAACACAGCTCAGTTATACTACCCTGCTTATCTGATGGGATGCAGCAGACCAGAGAGACTGAAAATGCTCACATCAAAAAAGGAATAACATCAAGAACCTCTCAATGCTGCCAAGACTATGTTCTCCCTTCCTCTAGGAGAGAGGTACAAATGACCTCAGCACCAATGCTTTGAACTACTTTGCAGGCACTAAATATTTAATCAAAATGAAAAGATCCCATGCCTCACCAGAAAGCAAGAAGATCCCAGTGCCCCCATCCACATGACAAAAACTTCCATCTTTCACTGGCAGCTTCTTAGATGCAGCCCTGTTTTTATAAGGCAGAAGGCTGCAGCTTGTGGAAATGTGGGTGCAGCACAAAGTAAACTGAATCCAATGCCAACACAAATATCATAAACACAACTACCTAACTCTGTTAGTCATTCATTCAGCTGGCTGCCTGCAATGTCCAGTGAAAAACAATTAAACATTTAAATTCAATTAAAAGACTGCATGCTTAAACCAGGTAGAAGAATTCTTGAAGCATAAGAGCTGACATACTCAAAAGTGCCTTGCTTAAAAATCAGCAGACCTGGCATCAGGAACATTTGCCTGTAGCCAGGTCCAGGCAAGGCTTGGGCCTCCTCTACCCCTTTAAAGGCAGCTCCTAGGGGCAGGAGTCAGGACCAGGTTCAGGGCAGCTGGCTTCAAAGGACTCTTGTGAGGGCAGAGAGGGAGCTCTAACATCCTTCCTCAGCACCAGAGACTGTGTGAGCTACCAGGGAAGACAGCTCCAGGACAGAAGGTACTGCACTGACAGCCTGTCCTGTGCCTGGCCTGGGGCCTGTGCTGCTCACTCAAAGCTGTCACACGACAGAGAAGAGACCTTACCATGCTCAGGGCTCAATCTCCCAGCTGAAGCCTTCCTCTGAACCCTGCAAAGCAACAGACAGCACTCATGAGACAGCCAACAAACCTCAGCACCTGCCAGCCATGACAGGATTATCTAGGACACCAACAGGTAAATACGGCACAAGCTCTAAAAAAACAAACAAAACCAACAAAAATAAGCACAAAAGAAACAAACGCACATAACAACAAAAAAGAAGAATACTGCTTGGACTGGACACAACTCAGCCATGACTGCTTGCTGTTTGTCTCTCTAACTTCCAAAGCAACAGAGGGCTTTTTCACCCCCTCAGCTATCCACCAGAGGCAGGACAACCATTTCCATGACTTATCCCATCCTACACTGCTCAGTATGTTGGGAGAGACCTTCATACCATCTTTCCAAACCCATCTTCCCTGCTCAGTGGAACAAGCATGTATGAATCTCCTGAAGTGGCAGCAGGGTTTAGAGGCACTCATTAGCACAATGTTCAAGAAGCCCATATCACCTCTGTCAATGCAGATATCAAGCAGAAAGAAGATGGTAAAAAACAAACAAACCAACAAAAACCCCCTGCCAACATACTGCCACAACACAGAAAAATATCAGCAAATAAGAGCACACACTTAAGTAATTTCATTGAGTTGTTCCAATGAAATGTATTTTCATTGATGTGTCATGAAGTTAAGCCATGCCCATGCCGATACTCTTCTCAACACAAGCCCAGACACCAAAGTCTGGGGCAGGGGAGGCAGGTAAGGAAGGAAATAGCATTTTCCTTCCTTACTCCTTACTCCTTCCATGGAGTCCCAGCATTCTTGGGACTCCAAGGCCCAATTTGTGTCACTGCACTTACTGCAGTTCTCAGTGCAGCATGCTCTCACACTCCATATCCCAGACTGGT
The DNA here is from genome assembly GCF_028018845.1 of Melospiza georgiana. Classification (NCBI taxonomy): domain Eukaryota; kingdom Metazoa; phylum Chordata; class Aves; order Passeriformes; family Passerellidae; genus Melospiza; species Melospiza georgiana. Next base: position 81,938,879 of record NC_080431.1, read on the forward strand.
CCCTTCACAATTCCCACCTGCTGCCCAGTGTCCTTACATAAGAAAACACAGGGTTGGGGCACTACAAGACTGGGAGGGCAGACCCTCAGATTATCATCCTTCCTATGGTCCCCATAGCAGAGGAAGAAGTATTTTCTGGCTGATGATCAGCAGGAGCCCACTGAGCAGTCATGGACTTCTTCAGCTGCTCTGCTTAGATGCTTGCCACCCCACTCATCCCAAATCTTCTGCAGGGTGTGGTGCCCCTGATGACAAGAAACAGAAAGGCTGTTCTTTTATAACCCCTTGACTCACCTAATGTAGTGCACAAAAGCAACAACCACTGAGCCCAGGTAAAAGGAGAGGAAACCCAGGAAGCTGAAGAACATGGCCTGCACATAAACAGACTCTGAGGAAAGAGAAGGGATCAGTCAGCTCACAGGGCAGCAACAGCACCTCTCAGGGTCACCACTCTTCCCAATACCACCTTGTAAAAATGCCCAGCCCCAAACAGCCCTTCCAAACCCATTTGCTTTCTTCAAAAGGCCTTGACAGAACCTGTTCAACATGATCTGTCCCCATTTTCTTCACCCCCAGAGCTAGCTGGTGTGCCACACAGCCCTTCCTGGAAGGGAGCAGGCTCCAGGTGGTTTTGTCTCCTTAGTTGGAGCTGTCTGCACCATTCCATCAGAGGCTGCTGGCCCAGTCACACCCCTGTATTCAGAAGTGCCAAGTTCCCCTGCAAAGTTGCATTGCTCTGCCCAAAGACACTGACTTTTAATGGAGGGCACAATTGTCACTTGAAGGTTCTTTGTCCTCTGCAGGTTCCAGGTACGATTGACATTCCCTGTGAGATGCACAGTGCACAGAAAATATAAAAACAATCAACATTAATGATTTCTAGCACTGATCTTGGTTCTCTGAACTTGCAAAACCGACAGGGTCTGGCTTTTCACTAAAATGTGTAGGTGGTTTTGCTTAAAAATGTTCTCTGATCTATCAATATACAGCTCTTCCCAAATCTTTCCCCCTTCCTCCCCGTTCACAAACTTTTTTCAGACAAGAAATCCCTGCTTGAGCCTTCCATATATTGCTTAATTCTGGATGTCTGAATCCCAAAGGCATCTCAACTCCTATTTATTTAATCCCCAAAGGAGAGGTTCTCTTATTACAGGCAGTGGGAGTCCATTTTTGCCTTAGGCCAAATCTCTGTGAGTAAAACATTTCTGTGCAGAATGCCACTACAGGAACTTGCTCTGTTTCTGCAGGGCTTAGCACACCTGGCCAGCACAGCTCTGCTAACAGCATTAGGATGAGAGAATGACACTCCAAAGGGCACACTTCTTTTTTTGTGGGAAAACTGGGGCAGAAAGGTGGCAGGGGAGTAGCAAAAAGCTGTTGAGGGAGCCCAATATATCTGCTGGTTGCAGCCTTGCTTCTTCTACAGGGAGGAATTTTTGAGGCTTTAAGAATAGGAATGTTCCCACTCCAGTTACAACCACTGCATGAGTGGTGGAGACTTTGCTTTTACCACTGCCCAGCAAGTGGACAGAGTGTTTTCTGTCTGGAAAAGACACTAGAACAAGTCTTTTGTAAAATTATTCTCCCAGAATTGCCAATTTCAGAGCTGTCACAGATCCCAAGATAGCAGTTGGAGAAGATGCTTTCTGCAGGAACTGAGACTCCATGGAGCCAGGAGGATAATACAGCAGCAGGGAGCAGAGGTGAGAACCAAACAAAAGGCTGTAAGCAGCATTGCCTGGATGACTCCAGTGTCTCCCAAGGCCCCAGTGGTGCTGCTGAAAAGCACATAACTCCAGCATGCCAGGCACTGCACTAGCCAGCCACCTCCTGCATTTATCAGGACTTTTAACCTGCCCAACAATATCAAATTGACACTCCACTCTTCCTCACAACTACCTGGGTAAGACAGACCTACACAATCACCTGGTGGCATCCCACAGGAAGGTCCTAAAAGACTGCTCCATCACTCAGATGCAGCAATCAAATCCACCTGCCAGAAAAACTCACCATGAATTGAAGAAGGCACAGAACCCCCACAGGCGTAATCCTCTGGCTTGATGACGAACACAACGAAGAACTGCTCACCTGGGAAATCTTTTCTCTACACAGAAGGATGGAGGAAGACAGAAAATCCATGAGACACAAAGCCTCTCCCCTCCAACAGGCCAGAGATCAGGTTTTAATCGCTACACAGGCAGCAGAAAACACTGGGACACAAATCAGCATCTCACCTGCACAGTTATGGCTGCCTGCTTTGTCATAGACTGATAAACACCATTGAACTCCACGTTATGGTCCAGGTCATACACTGGGCACTAAAACAGACAGCTAAGGGTTAAACCAGGGACAACATCCAAACTATTTTCTAAGGAAGCCAGCTGGAAAATACAGCACAAAACAGCCCTAGCTGGGGTATCCAAGGGAATAGAACCTCTTGCATCTCTGTCTGCTCCCATACTGCAGCCCCCTGCATTATTCAGGGAGGTGGGAAAGGAGAAGAAGTATGGGGCTATTTCCCAGCTGCAAGCAACAGCCAACCTCCATGACAGGAACACCCCAGGAAAAGGGGTGAAATATACAGAAAGGAGCAAAACTCAAGGCAGAAAGATATTGTGTGTCTGAAAATCAGAAGTTCCCCAAGCTGCCTTGAACCAGGGGAGAGTCAAAGGAACAACACTGTTCCCTCCCTGAGGCACCAACATTCCACCCAACACCCTCCATGGAGAGACAGAGCCATATCTCAGGGCAGCAGGGAACCTCACAAGGGAGACATGAAGTCCCTCTGTGGAATGTGTTCCCTATGGATAGGCTAGAAAGGAACAGCTTGTTCACCTATTTACAACAAAAGTCTCTGTATGAGCTGCTTGAACTCAGCATCTCTGTCTTGGCCTCCTTCCCACAGAATTTTCATTCCTCTTTCAGGGGCTCCCTTCACCACCACCACCAGAGCAAAGCCCTGCCTTGGGCTTTTCCCTCTGCAGGGCCCAGACCTCTCAGAGCTGGACACAGCTCCAGCAGGCAGCTCCTCACCCTCCTCTGCTCTGACTTACCACAATATCCTGCACAGAGACAACTGAGCATGGGTAGGCTGCATCAGACACCACATTGATAATGACTGAATCGACATCCTGAGGAAATTTGTACAGAAAATACTGTGGAGAAAGCAGAGTACAAGAGACATGGTCCAGAAATCACCCTTGGCAGTATCTTCAACACCATCCCAAGCTACCTCAACAAGCCCTAGGTGGGCTTTGGGGTTGGATGTGGATGGCTTTCATAAAAAAAAAAACCAGATTTTAAATATTAAGGCCTTACACCACAGAAGAGCAGATTAAATATACACAGGCAACTGTCCCTCTTGCACAGTATGCTAGACACAAACATCCTCAATGTGCAAAATACAGCATTGATCCCTTCCCCTCTTTCCCACCTGGTGAAGTGACTTCATTTTACACTCCATTCCATTTTACATTGATATGAGCAATTTCCAGATGTTTCCATACTGCTGGCTGTACTTTCATATATGGAAAACATCATGGGCTTTCTCAAATGGGTTGCCTCAAAGACAGACCATGAACAGTATTACATCAAATGGCTGAAACTCTGTCAAAGAGTTTCATAAATAAATGATTGATATTAGTTAAGGGATTTGGGGTTGCTTGTTTGCTTTGATGGCAAAGCATAATGGGGGTTTCTCTTTGCACTTCAGCTTTGAAAATAATTCAGCTGTAACTCTAAAAAAATTTGTGAGACACTAGTATCTGGCAATATTCCTACTTTTCCTGGGTGGGGGGAAGGAATGGCATCTCCTTCATTGAGCAGGCCCACAGGACAGTTTGTGGGGTTAGAAAAAGCTGTTTTTTTCAGAGCTGGGCAAAAGATGTCCCAGGCAATATCATTATTTGTATATTTGTTCAGTAAAAAGTTTGATGCACTGCAGGAGAAGTGTGGCTCCTGTGCCTGCCCCAGCAGGATGTTTCTTGCAAGGGCTCCCATTATCCCACTTGGAGGCCAGACCCTGAGAGCTCAGGCTCCAAGGCACAGCTACCCCGAGGGGCTGATGGGCACCTCACACCCCCTCAGAGGGACACAGGCTGAGGAGTGCCCCCAGCCACCTCCCTCCCTTCCATATGGTCACCAGGCAGCCACTGCTGCCACACTGGGAGCTACCACAACCACCAACTCTGCTCCAAAACCATCACCTGAGACTTTCCCAACTGTAGAGCTCCCTTTATGGCACATAAATTTTAGTGCTGAGGAAGGGCCAGCTGTTTCCTGTTTCTCTTCCCCCATGCCAATCCCAGGAATTACAGCCACGAAGTGGGAGGGCAGGGACAAGTAGGAAATCACCCGAGCCTTTTCCAAGCTGCCCATTTCTACTAAAGCATTTACTCCCAGCACCCCTCCCCAAACAGGGTCCCTTCCCTGCTGCAGGAGTGCTGGTTCCAACCACAAGTCTCTACAAAGGGCAAACTCACCAAGCCAGTTTCCTCAGCAGAGCAAGTTTTGTCTGCACCAAGCAAGGACACAGGCAGACTGAGCTCCTTGGCTTCCCAGGGGCACTTTTTCCCCTTGGAAAGTTTTAGGGGCATAAGGATCACATTTTTTAGTTCATAAGGGCTCTTCTATAATTTCCTCTAAGCCTCGCTTGCACCAAGGTACAGAATTAACACAAGGGCATTGAGGCCAGCAGATCCCTGCTGCACACACTGCAAGTGTTAAAAACACATCCAGCCAACACTTCTCACCTATACAAGCATATCCAATTTCTGCTTCTGCCCTCAGGCACAAGCTGGGCTCCAGACACCATCTCCTTCAGTTGTTATGGTTTTTTACAGCACCCATCTAGGTTTTAAATCACCTTTTTTTCCTTCTCCCTATAGACTGCTTAGTACTTTGATTTACAAAAACCTCAGCATTATACCATTTAAGAAGCAGTCTTCTACTCCTCACATCTGGTTATTAATTTAAAGTCATAAATCTCATATTATTAATTGTGCCAAAAAATCAGACCACAGTCACAAAGTTAATTTCATATCCTAAACATTCTATATTCAAGTCACAAAATCCTAAGTAATGAGTGCTTACAAAGAGTCACCATCATTCCCTATGCTTTTATAGTATAAAACACTGCATGAATCTGCAAACCAGATTAAGACATTTGTCAGCAAAAAGGATTAGCTAGGATGCCTGGTAATACAAAACCTAAAATTAAATGGTGTTATTTACAGTGAAAGCAACAACAACAACAGAGTCCCAGAAGCCTGGGTAAATCACACACCCTCCAAGCTCTACAAGTTCCTATAGCTCTACAGTTACTGCCAACAGCATTTTCATTCAAGAGGGGATTTGTATCTGCAGGGCTCTAAGCAAAGCTGCTCAGCTGGAGGGGCTGCTCATACATGCTTCCTTCTGAACTAACAGACATACTGATGCTTTAAGTTTTAGCTTTCATATTTTCTAGATTCTGTTCTGTATTAGTATATAACTCTGAACTTCATATAGAAAGATAAAAGATGACATCAAACACTTGGATGTGGTAAGACATACAAGCAACCTACACAGGATTTCTCCTTACCTGGGGCTGGGAAGGGCTGGCAGTGAAGTTAAAGGCTTTGTTGGTCCTAGAAAACAAATGCCAGAATGTTGAAGTCTAAAACTTTAGAGATGGAACACACCCAAAGTACCCCCAGATTAAACAAAAGAAATTTATTTTTTCCCCCTAGGAAGGAAAAATAAGGGAAGAGTAGGCAGATGGACCAAGTCCCTTAAGTGATGTTCAAGTGGTACATGAAGAAATTGCATTTGTATTCTCACATCCCAGCTTACTCAAGTTGGAAGTTCTCCAGCCTGGTGACAAGCAGCTCATACGCAATATTGAACGGTGCCATGGAAGCCACATCCACAAATATGATCTGCTCAGAGGGTCTTGTTTCAGGTGTTGGCTCAGAGGGACACAGGGTCCGACTCACTTCTTGGTAATTGTAGGTCCTCTGATAGCTACAACAGCCAGGGAAAGGAGGGAAGAGAAAGTTGGGTATGAGAGAGAGAGAGAGAGAGAGCAGTTAAGAAGTTTTTCAGCACTATTAAGAATGGCATCATTTTGCCTCTGTTTGCATAAGTTAAATTCTCATCTAAAAGGCCAGGAGCATTCACTCTTTTATTCAGCATTCAAACTCCACCTCTGCTGCCTCTTGCAATCTGCCCAAGGGACTGGTCATCCTCAACATTTCACTTCCCTCGGGGATGCCCACGACAGCTGTGGATTTCTAACATCTGCCATTTAGTGGAGGCAAAGAGAGCACTGGCAGCCACTGCTGTACCCATCACCTGCATCAGGCAAAACACTGCAGGATATCTGCTGCTGGCACCAGGATTCAGTCACAGGATGAAGCTTCACCTCTGAAATGGACTAAGGCGCCTGAAAATTCTCTATTTGCAGCCCACCAAGCCCTGGGGTTAATGAAGATACAAAGCAGTACTGCTTTCATAATGAAGCAGCCCCAAAACAACCACTCCCTAGAATAAATGTTCCTGAGGTGAGAAACAGAAGCTCTTTTTCCAGAAATACACTGTTACACAGAAGCTACAGTGCTCTTTCAAGAGCCTGTTCAATCCCTGTCCCAAACCAGAGCCCAGGAACCACCTGCACACATGGCAGGCTACTGTGGAATGACAGCAAGGATGTGTGGTGGACTCAGTGACTGGTGCCACGGGCAGATCCCTGCAGACAAGCTTCCTGGTGCTCTGTGCACATATCTGAGAAGCTAAGAGCCAAGAGCAGGCTGCAAGTGAGAGGTGACCTATGAAATCCTGCTCTCCCTACACCCAGCGGGCAGCGAGCAAGGACCAACCAAGCCCTGCAGTGTGCGCAAGTTACAAGAAGCAGCATTGAGGGAGGCTGCTGATGAACACAGCTGGTAGAGGAGTGTGCAGAGAGAGGAGAGTGCCACAAAGAAGAGCCTCCAGTACTTACAGGCCTCGGAAGATCAGTGGCACCTGCCAGGAGAGCACTCCCTTCTGCTGGCGGACCACAAACAGGACGGGGTACTGGAGGTTCTCGGAGCTGCTGTTCACGTACACCCGCACTGCATCCACCTGTGGGGAAACAGAGCATAAACTGAAGGTGGAGAACAAGGCAGCTCCAAATCTAGGTGGGAAAAGCCTTTCTTCCTTCCTCAGTCTGACCTAGGTGCTGACAATATGCACAGGGAGATCAGCAGTGTTTATCACCAGACTAACTATTCAGATCCAGAAGCCCTTTACAGAAGTGCCTCTCTGCTGATGCTGCAGTCCAGAATCACAGCCCTGTGCCCAGGTCAGTGGACAAATGCAGAATACATAAGAGAGTTCAGTACCTTCTGTCGGGAGCAATCTACATAACTTACCTTACAAAAATTAAGCAAGCAGATGTGGACACACAAGACAAAGACTCAAAGCTACAACTAAGAATTTTCTTGCCGGGACTCTTATGTGCCCAACCCAAACAACATTACTGGGAAAGTCACAAAGATGACATCAAGAGCCAAGGATGAAAAGGCAAATTAGCAGTGGGCTGTTGTGTAAACAATTGCAATATGACCATAATCCCACCAAACAAAACAGGAATATACTGCTGACTGCCCTCAAGTGGACAAGAAAGGCTGCTTGTGAGAACTGTTTTAATGCAGCCCATTTCACCAGCAATTGAAGTTTCTCCTTACATTATCATTGGCCACCATGTGGTTGCAGAAGTAGGACAGCTGTGGTGTAACACACCCTCAGTTCACTATTTAAGAAGCAAGAAGTTTGTCTGTACCACATAGAAATATCACCATTTCCATTTGAAAACAGCATCCCTTCAGCTCCCTCTCCAGAACTGTAGACACTGATGAAGAATACAAAATACAAGAGTTCATAACTCATCATATGATAAGAAACAGTCCATCTCAACTAGAGGCCTTGAAATAATGAAAACATATTAAGTAGATAATACATACACATTTTAAACCTGCCACATCCTGAAAGATTATAATGGACTCTCACTAGATCAGTAAAATGCTTCCCACAGATATTCTGATTTTATTCCCTCCAAGAAGAGTAAAGGGTCAAGGAGGTAGCACATTCTGAAAAGAGCATACAGAATTAGGAAGCTAGAAGAAGGAGAGTTATCAGAGACAGCAACTTATTCTTACCCTGGGGACACCAGTTTCAGAGAAATTACTTACCTCTGCAATTCCAAGTAAAAGAAAAATTCCTATTTATTCTTGTTTGGTGATTCTTGACTCACATTAGAGTTGAATCTAGTAGAACAAAACACCTTCCTGAAAGCCATAATCAGCAGTTTTCCTGACATTATTACCATAATACAGAGGCAACAGACACCAATTCCTAAAAAAATTAGGTCTTCAACAACAAAAAAACCAAATAATTTCATTAAAACTCCCTTGAAATAGGAGGGCAGACATTAGAATCCTTTCTCATTGCCTTCTGGCTTCTAAACCTTTGCAAAGCTCTTCTGGTCTGCTTTCCAGTTTTTCCTTCCAGTCACAAGAACTATATATGCAATTTTGTTTCCAAGTATATTTCACCATAAAGCACTAAAACAAAGCTAAGAAAAACAGCAGCACAAAGCAAAACACTCAAGGAACACATGAAGGGTGTCACCACAGCAGCACTGGAAGATAACTCAGTGGCTTCCTCACTCCCTGCAGCTGCCCCGAGGGAGCCAAGCCAGCACACACTGGTGTGACTTGGACACACAGGGACTGGGCTGAACAAGCTCCTGCTTGTTTCTTGGTGTTTGCTGTGACAGGGAGTGAGGACATGAAGGAAGCAACTGGAAGTGAACAAGAAAACAAATCTAAGGAGCATGAAGACAAAATGGTCAAGCCAGTCTCCTGCAAGGACATGGAACAATTCTCCACCCAAGGGGAAAACAACTATCACTGCAGAAAGGACACATTTCAGCTGCCTGTCCAGCAGCTTTTTGCCCATGAAACAGTCCAAGCAAGCCCACCTCCACAGGTGAAGTGATTCTTGCTTACCTCAGGCTGGACATGGCTCTGTGAACCCTCCAGGGCTCAGCACATCAGCTCAATGCAATGGGGAGCTCACATCAAACTCACAGCAAATATCACTACTGGCTCGTGCATCCTCAACTATCCATAAATACAAGCCAGAGATTGGGAAATTCTCCTCTCCACTGACTGCACAAATACAGACCATAACCCAGGATATGAGTTATGCATACATTGCAGATAGTCAGGTTTTCTTAACTGTACATGAGTATGTGTACATTAAATGAATACAGCTCCCTCCCAGCCCTCTCCTGATGGGAGAGGTATTCCAGTGCCTTCATCAGCTTTGTGGCTCTGCATTGGACTCATTTCAGCAAGTCCATAGCTTCCTTATACTGGGGCTACCAGAACTGGCACAAGCAGGATCACCTAGAGCCAGCTGAACATGGATGGAGACTCCATAACCTCTCTGGGAGACCTGTTATGGTGATTGATCATTCTCAGTAAGAAAAGAAAGTTTCCCATCTATTCTAGAGAAGCACAAGGGAAGGGAAATAAAAGCATTGGTGATAATGCTCTGTCAGAGAAAAGCCTGTGAAGTGGAAGGCAGTCCCTTCCCTCTGCTGTGATCCAGCTGCCAGACCCCTCATTTGGTTCCCCTCTCTCCACAAAGCTAAGCTGATTATACACCACCTACAACATTTATTCAGCTTTGCTGCTGATTCCATTATCTTATAATATGCGTAGGAAATAGGAATATCAGGAGAGGGAAGTAAGAGTCTCAAGACTCAATACTCTTTTAAATCTAAGCATTTACCCACAAGAAAACTGGTATATGCCATATTACTACCATAATGACTTCTCTACATCCTTACTGTGCTTAGCGCTCTGTATTTGCTCTCTGTTACAGCTGGTTATAGCTTCTTTGCCCTGCTCCCCTAAAAGTCCATACTCAGGTGGCCTGAGCTCTTTTTGGTCTGATATTTGGGGCAACACCAAGCTGCACCAAGGCAGGACCAACTGTGGCCTAAGTATGGACTCACAGATGGGATCCCACTTTTTTCCCCCTCTAACCTTCCTCTCTGCACTCTACACAAGCAAAGCTTCTTCCCAGGCCACATTCAAACAGGGTGCCTCAAACAGAGAGGAACATAAGAAAGTCAGAAGCAAAACTTACAGAGCAGTTCGTTAAGATCCCAATGTAATTTATATTTCACCTCAATATACCAGCAATTCACTTGCAATGAATACCTCTGCTCCACTACATTTGCACATACCCAGATCAATCTGGAGCATCACACTGAGTGTAACCCCATCAATATCTTTTAATAAAGTCCAGGAAACAAACAGGGTGATTAAGAAGCTCCCAACAGCTTTGGTTGATGGGCATTTTTCTTACACAACAGCTATTTCTGCCAAACACTGCAACAAAACAGGTGGGATTTGCCTTCTGGCCAAACCTGCACAAGAAGTTCCCAATTAATGGTTGATGACTTGGAAATAAGCTTGGGCATAAGTCCAGAAAAATGTAGGTGCAATTATGAGGAAGTTTGAGAAAGTCCAGGAAGAATTACCATTTAACTGCAACCAGGGCTTCTCTTCATCTCCTGTCACTCACTCTCCAATTTCGTGCTACAGATTAGAAGGAATCTTAATTAGTGTCTTGGAGAAAGGCATTTTCCCTGGCAGGATGAACTGTCTAGCAGGAGCATCAGAAGGGACAGGGATAAAAATATAACACCTATGAATGGATGTTTATGATTTTTTAGGCCTTCTTCTCTTTGACCTACCTTAAACTTGTAATCCATGCTTTGCTCCTAGATTCTCTTGCCTTTATATAGACAACATACACAGTCTCATGCTACAGATTTAATGAATTCACTATTGAGTCAATGCTACTAATCCCATCTTCCCCTTTGAAAGTCATTTGGCATTTGCCTTCAGCAAAATATTTTTACAAGAGTGAAAAAAAGTAGGAGGTGAAGAAAAAGAAGTGATTTATTTATTTCAAACATGCTTCCCCCTCCACACCTTTCCAAAGGTTGTTTCATTTTAAAAACAAGCAGTTCTAACTCAAGAACCCTTCCCTGATACAGAACCACTGCTCCCGTCACACATACCTCCCCCTTCCAACACAAAACTTGATATGGAGACAAGAGGAACTCCAGTGAAAAACCAGTGTTTTAATTTAAAATTATAATCATCACAAAGACTATGAGCCTTCTCTGCATCCATCCCCACTCACTTAGCACTGCTGAGATGAGGAGGAAGTTTTGCCTGGACAGAAACAGGGTCAACCAGGCTGCTGTCAGTCCTGCATTGCCAGCACTGCTGAGGAACTTCATTTTGGAGGAGATCATTGCCAGCCCCACAGAAAACTAGTTCCACCTTCCCCTTCCTTGTACACTCTCAGCAGGAGGCTGGGTCTATTGGTGTTATAGTGCTAGACTTCATCGGCAGCGTCGAAGCTGAAACCCTCATCTTGGGAAACAAACTTGTGTACCAAATGCTCCCTTGGACAAGGCAGGCCCTGCACAAATATTTGTCAGCAATAAACACTGCTGCCTTTTGTGCTGTGGGGCTGAGGCAGGGTCAGGAGTGCTTCAGAGACTTCTGCTCCTCACATTCCTTCCCAGTGCCAAGGCTCTGCTGTGTGCAGGGGCGATTCACCAGCAGGCTCACGATAGTTTTGTTTCTCATATGACTGACCTTGAAGTTTCTCCTGTGTTTCAAGGTGGACAGGGCAACAAGACAGCTGAATAAAGAGAGAGCTCTCAGCTCTACATAAAAACGTGTTAGACCAGGAAAGACAAATATTTGTACTTCAGTTCCACCACCACCATGGAGATAGGGGGAGGGAAGAAAAGAAAGGAAAAAAAGTATAACTGAATTCCATTCTCTAGATGGGAACAGGCAGAAGGAGCCAGCCCCAGATTTGCACAGCTGAACAGAACCAACATGGCTGCAAACATTAAGCAAAATAAACCAGGCTCTTGTTGACATGAAAGAATCTTTGGACTGATAATTAAATCTGCATTTGCCACAGAGATCACACATCATCTAAAGACTGTGGGGATGTGAATTTAAGGGCAAGGCAGGAGGTTGCAACAACACCTTGTGCTATAAGCAAAGGTTTTCAAGGGCTTTACCATGGACTCCTTTCCAAAAGCTCTTGCTAAGCAAAGCCTTTGAGTCACAGCAGGGCTGCACCCACACGCCAGGCGCTCCCTGGCAGCCTGTTGGGATTACCAGCCCGCGTTGCGACAGCGCTCATGGGCCTGCCAGGCACAGGGCCAGGCCCGTGGGCAGGGAACATCCGGCAGGCAAACGCTCACTGCTGCTCCAAGGAAAGGCCTCAGCACTGGATACGTGTGCAAAAGGCACTGAACTGCTAATGCTGGCTGCTGCATGACAAAGAGGTGCTTCATTTTTATACAGACCCTAAAATTAGGTGAGGTAGGATTGAGCCAGATGGACTGGAGCAATCGAGGCAGTGAGTGAATACCCCACCAGCACCCAGCTCTGCTGATCTTCCCACTGGTGAGGCAATGGGGGAAGCTGAGACCCGGAAGGAAAATAGTTGAGACAGTACAGGTTTCAGAGAATCTCTTTTCTGCAGTCCCAGGAGACATCAGCTCCTGGCTGACAACAGAACAAGTGGAGCTCAGAGGATCATTCCCTTTCAGCCTTTCTCTGTCTCTGCGCTCCAATGTCAATAAGACTTAATTGCCAAAAGCAATCTGTCAAATAACCTTGGCCCAGAGTTTTCTTCCAGCATTTCTGCCAGGAGTATTAAACACCTGAAGCAGCATAAATGAAGAGACAGACTCTGGGTACGTCGAGCACGCCCTTGGACACATTAACATAACTGCTCCAGGATTAGTATTTTTCATTTAAATGTTTCACTCTGTGCAAATGTGCTGTGTGGATTTACAGTCTGCCGTGGACTTTGCCATGAGTTCACTTGTTTGCAACAGTATCTGTGAAGCGTAAATGGAAGTAAGACAAATATAAAACATGATAATATTTATCTTTTTCCATTATTGAAGTTTTGTCCTCTAACCAATGTCACCAGGGAGTCTCCAGGACAGCCAGAAGGATAAAGTGGGAGTTGCTATGCTGGATGAAATAGGTACCTGTTTCTGAACACCCTCAGACTTCAGAAAGATGCTAAAAATAAAAAATCCTATTTTGAACACTAAGTTAAGGAACAAACTACTCTGCAATAATTGCATCTTCCTAAACCACAGCAGCTGGAACTCTGGGCCAGGCCAACCCTTGAAACAAAATGGTATATAACCTTTCCAAATCATAACCGTGTAACTCCAAGATCCTGGCACTAACTCCAGGGTCTGCTGTCAGAACTTAGATCCCTGGTTCTTTCTTGGCTCCCAAGTTCTTCACTTCAGTATGTGAAGAAGTTCAGCACTTTGGATGTGGATTGAATTATGTCTTGTAATGCATGATATCTTTTTTTAAAATAATTTTCCATTTATTTTAAACTACTCTGAAGTAGCTATTTCTATGCTCAAAGAAAAACATCAGTGTAAAAACTAAGGAAGGCTGTTTCTGAAATCCTCTGTGGTTCTCCAAGTGTACACAGCACAAAATTATGTTTGCTTATGCAAATGTACTAAACTATATTTTCAAACGGAGCAGATGGCACACCCTTGCAATATACCTTTTACAGTCTGCACTTCAATTCCTTAAATATCCGCTGAAATAGCAGATGAGGTCCATACAGAAAAAGCTTACCTCCCTACCAACAACTTCTGCACGAGTTATTTGAGGACATTTCAGCCTCTACTTACAATGCAAATGTATAATAAATTGCTGCACTGTTCTTGGAAAGAGTTCAAACTGAGGAGAGGCATTTTGATGAAGTTCCTCAATTCAGAATTTGTTTTCTTTTTTAATCTAAACATCTTGGGGATGGGAAGGGAACAACAAAACCTGATCATCTTTGATTTCAAACATGACAGCCCAACAAGAAGAGAATGACTAAGATTTAGAACAACATTCGAATTCAAAAGAGATCCTTTAGTTCAAGGACAAGTTATCGAGCTTGACAGCATTAGCTTACACATTAGAAATAAAAATAAAAATCCTGCCAGCACCGCAGTCACCATCTGAAGGTCTGCTGGCTACCCTGTGAGAAACCAGAGCAGCTTTCAGTTTTTTCCCCTAAAGCCTGCAAACTGATAGCCTCTGTCAAGATGCACTCTCTTTTGCCTCCTAGGTAGGAAAACCCACAAAGTGCAAAATCCTAGAAAGATAAAGAATAATTCAAGTTTGAGGGGATCTCAGTTGCTTCTATCCCCCGACCAAAGCGAAGCCACATCCCACACTGCTCTTTCAACTAAGATATTCCACTTTTGTCAGAGTTTTCAAGACTATTTTCTGATGCAAAAAACAAGAATCAGGTTTGAGTTTTTAGCAGATCCCCATTTAATTTCTCTCATAGTTTACTTTTGTTTTCCCCTGTAAGCAAAAGCTTTTTGTGTGACCCTAGGCAGGGTGAGGAGTGTTCAAGAGAACCTACTGAGAAACAGCAACCACATTCCAAGTGCTGTGAGCTCTACACTGCCTACGCTGTCACCTCCTAGGGTTGCCTGTTTTCTTTAAGAAATATAAATTATATACACAAAAGTTACTCCAAAGGGATTCTGTTGAACCTTGCTTGGCGTCAGATACCATAGACTATAATTTGCTTTGATTTTTTTTGGACTTGACATCGTGCCTACATTCCTGTCACATAAGACATTTACTTTTAGGTTCCAGAAATGGTGTGCTGAAGCTCTTCCAGGGTCCTGTGGTGAACAGACTAGAGCCAGCAACCAAAGAGCAATAGTGTTCAGGCCCTGGAGATCCTGTAATAACAGCAGCTCTACCAACATCAGATCTTCTTATGCAACTATTTGTAATCTTGCCAATTTCTTTGATTTTTACCTGCATCTTTGTGGCTAAACTGGTGGGCTTCCACTCAGCATTAAGGAAAGACAGAACTCAGCCTGTTGTCCTCACTATAGCTCAGGCTCAGCCTTCTCCAAACAGCAGACTAAAGTTTTATTGCATGCATGGTGTAGCTGTGGACTGAAAGCTGGGCTGGAGCCAAGACTAACATTATGGAGAACGTGTGCAGGACACTATAGAAATACTTCAAGGTAGTTTAGCCTGAAGGTTCCTACATGTGAAACCCAAAGCCAGCTCAGAAACAAGAGGTGAAAAAATTGTTCTTAGAGTTGTTATAATAGACATTGGTCCTGCTGGAGTGAGACCTACGCTAGTATGTCAAACAGCAGAGAACAGCAAACACAGATTTGATCACTGCTACTTATTAAACCAGGCTGCCCTGTGTAGCAAATCAAGGAGTTTTCCTGCAGCTAGGACATATGGCTTTAGTCTGAGCAATTGTGTGAGTCATCACACAATTCCAGAGGAACATACAGGTTCTGGCTTCTTGCCTAAAGGAAAGCAAGTGCAACTACCATCCACACCTCGGAAACGAGACCCATTCACTAGAGGTCAGAGGAACACTAATGCATTGTGCTCTTTGGCTGGAAAAGGCACTTGGTCACAAAACTTAAGGCATATAATTGGAGGACTTCTGATCTTCTTGCTAGTGTTGAAACTACTCTTCCTTTAGGGCAATCAACTTTTTCCTATCTGCAACTCTGAAAAAACGAAGAGTAATGATAGTAGCAACCCTCCCTGGTAGCACACAGCCTCCCATAGACTGAAGGTAACTTTTTACCCATCACTCCTCAGACAGACTTCACAGACAAGACATTCAACACACTCCAGGGCTACACATCCTCACACTGCACAACTGCTCAGCAGAGAAGCCACAGATTAATCAACTGTCAATCACAATTTATGGTAAATTGAGCCATATGGGAACTGGGACTGGGGCTCTGTTCCTAGTCCTGGCAAGGGAGGACGAGGGAAATAGCACCCACTCTTTCTCTTAAAATAGACACAGCCCACTGCTCAGCTTCCGAGCTCATCGCAACCAACATGTACTGCATGAATGTCCAGGAACTGTGTCTGGATTGCAGCAGCTTTGCCTACAAATGGAAAGTTGGAAACTTGTTCTCTTCAGAGATACTTGGTTTTCCAAATATAGTGCAAGTATTTCCCAAATCATACATTCAGTGGACCTGAGCTCCAATGAGGAAAAAGAACTTTCGTTGTCTTCTTTCTCATGATATTCTCCTGGACTACTTACATACACTTTGGTACAGGACATACCAACCTGCACAATATTAGTACAATTTGTGTTTTCAGCAAATTAACCATTACAACTGCCAGATCCTACAGTGGTGGAAAGTCTCATTCACTTTGATTTCTATCAGTATTCACACACACTATTCTTTCTGAAAACCCTGGTATTACTGCAAACACAGAAGTAAGCAGGCTCTCTTACTTGTCACATAAAGCCTTCTCCAGTCTGTGGTAAATCCAGCAGAAACATTCTACAGCACTTTTTCAGTCTTCTGAGCAGGAACGCACTGCATATGCAGTTCCAGCAAATCAGCAAAGGTCTCCTTCCTTTCTCCCTCCCAAGCAGGAACATGTTGAACATGTGGAATGAGTGTGCTTATTTTTTACCCTCATCCTGGATGTCTCCAGTGTAAATAATTCTAAAATAAAATAACCCTGTTTGCTCAACTAATTGCTCACCAGACTTCTAACAGTGCGCATCTGCCTTTGCTGTTAGAGCATGAGGGCTTAGCAACAAGTAACACAGTTTGGTTTATTACTATATTTTTTTACTCTTGGAGTTAAAAACTAAACAAACAGCTGTACAGGGGGGAAATTTCAAAGAGCAGCTAGAAGAGAAAAAAGGGAATTCAAAAAGCAGTAAGACTACCCCCTTGGTCTTAGCAGTAAGACTAAGCAGAGGTGTCTGCACTTCTCAGCACAGATTTAGCTTCACATTTCCACCTCAGCAATTAAGGCCTAAATCCGGGTACATAAAAGACTGTCAGCTCTCCTGCCTCAAGACAAGTGTTTCTGCACAGCACATAAGAAGGCTTTCCCCCCTCCACAGACAGAGATGTTTTACACACAGAAATTTCAGCTAGGTGGTTTGGTTCGCATACATGTATCATCATTTTCATTTTACCCACAAGCTGTACAGAGAGGAAGCCACATGTCTCAGAGCAGCTCTGCTGCAGAGCCCTGAGCTGTGGTTTCTTCACTTTGTATCTATCTGCTTGTGAATATTCTCATAGCACTCGTTTTTTCCCTCCTGTCTTGCATGCATTTCCATATTCCAAGGAGTAAAAATGATGATGTGGATGAAGAACATCCTCTGAGATCAGGCAAGCACATCACTTTTCAGAAAGCAGCAAGTCTCTAAAGCACCAAACAGGAGGAAAGGTCTTGTTCCCTCCTTTCTCTCATCCAACATCCAAGCACTGCTCTATTCAGATGCATTTTCAGCTGCCTGTGCACCCATAGCACATCAGTAACCAGAAAATTTACAGATGGTTGATGGATCACAAGCCAACCTTCACATTTTGCCCTTGTTCACAAGTTTTCCCTTGCTTTGTAGGTCTGGCTTCATAAGAGAGAGAAGCAGAGAGGAAAACAGCAGAATTTACAGCATCATGAAAACAAATTCCTGTTTTCAGAACCAGATCGCTCCAGACCTGACTTTGTTTCACAGGGGAAAGCAATTAAAACTCATTCACTGCAGCCCTTCCACATGGGAAATGCTCTTTTTATTCAATTAACTTCTCTGTAACTAAGGTTAATTACCCATGTGGTATCTGCCTTGAGTTATCAGAGGCTTCTGGCTAAACTGCCATCAGCACAGAGACAGGAAGAGACAAAAAGACCAGGAAGAGCAGAGAGCTCACAAGTGGCAGGCAACTAGCAAACACTGGCTGGTATTCCCTCACTGGGAGTTCAAGGCTTAAGACTGTAGCAAAAGGTAGTGACTAATATAATGAATTTTTGCAGGACTTGCATTGCTTCACAAGACTCAACACCAAGAAGACAGCACGTCACTAAACACCTTCCCAACTTTTGCATAAGAAAACCCTGCCCACAAGAACTTGGTCATTAAAGCCAAGCCAAGGTTTCCACTACCAAGCTTCTAAATCTTGAGCAATTCTCAACAACAGGGAGACACAGGAACACCAAGACAGCTCAGCCTTTGACCATGCCAGCAAGAGGAGACCCAGTCATGTTTGCCCCTCATGGGTTCAGGGTTGCAGCTGGGAAAGGGGCTGCACGCAGCCACAGCCATCCCCCAGCTAGGTCAGCCACCTTCTTCCCCGCTGCCACTGGTTCATCTCAGAAATGGCACCTGCAGAGCTCAGTGAGGAGTCACAGAATTAGAAGATCATCTTCAGAGATCATCTAGTGCAAACATCCTGCCATGGGCAGGGAGATATCTTCACTAGATCAGGTTGCTCAAAGCCCTATCCAACCTATGAACACTCCCAATTATGTGTATCCACAACTTCTCTGGACAACCTGTTCCAGTGCCTCACCATAAAATAAATTCTTCCTTATGCCCTACCCAAATTGACACTCTTTCAGTACAAAACTGTTGCTCCTTATCCTGTCACTATGATGAAGAAGGCTCTTCTCTATCATTTGATAATGTTTTTTATACTGAAAGGCCATAATAAAGTCTCTCTGGAGCCTCCTCTATAATCAGAACCTGATTCTAGGCATCCCTCATTAGAAAACTTCCTATGAAATTTCATCTTTATTTAAGGAGTTTTTATCTTCCAAACACTTTTTCTAGCAGGAGCTGGTTGCATGGCCCTCTGAGCATATTCATGGCAGTGCTTGGTGAGTTCTGCATTGAAAAAAATATTAAATCTCAAACACAAATTTTCCCTTCCTAGATATGCTCTTGACCCTATCTCTGCAGAGACTTCATGTTCCAGCACACAGGACCATGGAGATTAGTCCATTAGAGCTCCTGCTTAAGTAAGGCAGCAGTCTGTACTGAGCAATCTGTACTTCACAGCTACAGGAAGAGCTCAGTGTCTAGAAGTAGCCTAGGAGTTGCATTTAGGTACCTGCAAAAGCCCCTGAGCAGCCCTGTGCTTCCTCCCACTGGAGCTCTCCAGGAGGGAAAGCTTTCTTTCCAGAGGTGTCCCGCAAAAAAACACACGGCTTCACAGAGCACCTTAAATTGAAGGAACCAGATTAATTTTAACTGAAGTCAGTATTCATGCTGTCTCTGCTAACAAGCCACAGACAACATCTGGACTGCCAACAGGCCCTCATGGTAATACCCAACACTTGTAACACCTGCAGAATCCTAACTTAGACCTCGTTCCAAAAGGAGCTCAAGCCCAAAGTGTGCTTTTGGGTGAGACCTCCTGAGATCACTGGTGACACCCAACAGTTAAGTAAGGCTGGGCTCAGTTGCATCATAGCCCAGACACCCTACTGCTGGCCCATAAATACCAGGTGCATTTTATTGTATAGTATACAGTGTGGGAAAAAGCCACAGCTTCCATCTTCTATTGCTCTGTGCAATTGAGGACAGGAGGGAAGAGTCATCTACCTAGTTCACCATCTTTTGGTACATCAGATCATCTTACTCATCAATTAACACCAAATCCAAAAAAACAGGGGTGGGGGGGGAGGCAGGCAGAGTTTCCAAGGTACCACTTAGGTACTTGAGATAAACATGACACAAAAAGTGGGGTGGGGGGAATCCACAATAACTGGGTATACACAGAGGACAGGTTTGTTTTCACCATCAACCAGCCATGGATGGCCCTGGCCACCCTGCCCTGCATCCTCCTCATGACACACCTCATGTGCACAGCCCTGCCTCACCTCCCAAGCTACCAGGGGAGAGCACTCTGATCCTAAGAAAATGCATAGCGGGGAAAACAGCATTAAGAAGGCTTATTAAGTGCACACGCAAATACAAATTTTTTTTCTTTTTTCTTTTTCTTTTCTTTTTTTTTTTTTTCTTTTTTGTAGTAGTCTTAGTTTGGCTTTTCTGTGGGTTTTGTATTATTTTTTAGAAATTATTTTTAATGTAGTACTATTACCCTCACAACTGTCTTCTAGACTTCAATCGCATTCTGCTGCTAGAACTGCTGGATACCAAACCCCCCCTGTGGCGGTGGGGGGCACCAATCCACCTGCGCTGTCCCCCGCAGCCCCGGGGACACCGGCACGCTCCCAGCCGGCAGCCCCGGGAAGGAAGGCGGAAAGGAGCCCGCAGGTGCACTGCGGCTGCCGAGCAGCGCGGCGGCGGGAGGATGCGGGCAGGGCAGAGGGGGAGCCCGGCCCGCTCCCGCACGGCGGAGCCGGTCGCTCCCCGGTACACGCCCCACACCGAGAGGGACAGCGGGACGCGGTGCTCGCCGCGCCGGGGGTCGCTCCTACCTGCCCGGGCTCGCTGCGGTAGGCGAAGGCGTAGACGTGCTCCGAGCTGATGTTCACGGCGCCCCGGTAGACGTGGCCGAAGGCGCCGGGAGCGGGGTTGTCCCCGGGGCCGCCCCCCGCCGCTGCCGCCGCCGCTGTCGCGCAGAGCAGGGCGCAGAGCAGAGCCCCGGGGGCCGGGGCTGCCCTCCCGGCCATGGGCTCCTTCCTGCCCACCCCGCCGGGCGCCCGGACTGCGTGTCCCCGGCAGGGCGGGCGGCGAGGCGCTTTAGCTGCGGTTCAAATAAATAGCTCGGTGACACGGGCGAGAGGCGGCGGGGGCAGCGCCGCACACCCCCGCCCCTCGCCCGGGGGACGCCGAGCAACTTTCCCCGGGGAAGGACCCTCCGCCGGCCGGCGGGGCGGGGACGGGAGGGGAAAGGAGGCTGGCCGGCGGGCTGGCCAGCCCAGGGGAGGAGGGTCTCTCCTCTCTGTGACCGGCCCCAAATTCTGAGCCCGGCTTAGCGGCCGATTGTCAGTGAGCTTTCCCCCGTGGGGAGCCGTGCCGTGAGCGCAGGGACACGCTGGCATCGTCAGGCACGTGGGGATCAGCAGCTGCAAGGCTTCAACACTCCCTGCCCACCGCTTTAGGGGCGTCCTCGCTCCGTATTCTGCCGGCTTGCTGGAGCTGCAGGTCGCACCTGAAATCCTGTATGGGGCACTCCCTAACCTGGCTTCTCATCCTAAAGCCTAAAGGTGTGGAAAGCAGCAGAAAATGTAATTTCATTAATCTGAAAATGGCTTGGTGCATCTTTTCTTTGCGTAATCCATGGATCTGGCTACAAACCACACTGCAATGCTCTTAACCTTTTCAGCAAGATGAGAGCGATACTGTTGGGCTTTGAAAAGGCAAGGGATCTCTCTCTCGTGGCTTAATGCTCCTATAGTCTTCTGTGGAAAACACACCTAGGAAACGTGTCAGATCCCATGGTATAGGGATGCACTTTAAAGTCAGAGAAAATGGAGTGTTGCTTATAAAGCAATTGGAAGGGTTTTTCAGCCTGAGGATAAACTTTCAGGAGCCACAGTTTATAAAGTCAGCCTGCAGTCTCCAACTGCAGCGACTCTAGCCCCAGAAGCTTTACAGAAGTTGCAGATTTTGTTTTCAAGGCTGAGAGATTTCCTGGGGGATCACTTGTTGTCTTTGGAGGAAAAGTTGCAAAGCTCAGCAAAACGAGCCAGCATGCCTTGCGCTGCCATTTTGATCTCCGGGCCCTTGTGTGATTTCTGCCAAGAGAAAAAAGGAAACAATTGTGTCAGTTCTGTTCATCTTGAAGCAGCGTTCAAGTCACCCTGCCTTTTGTCAGAGTCCCAAGTATCACTGGGAGTAAAACAAACCACTTGCGGCCTGCTGGAAGATGGAGAACCCAAAGATTTTGTCTTTCAGCCTGGAACATCATGCTCTGCAGACAAAGAGAGTTAATGACTCTATCTTGCCTCTTAACAGGATGTGACATGACCTGTCCTGGGATACTTCAAACTGTGGTGGCACTGGGAGGCTTGTGGCCTCCCCTTCCCACCCTGCAGAGTCCAAGGCTCCTGAGCCCTACAGCTCTTTCCTCACCACTGCTCTCTGCAGATGCACAGATCCCTCTGCCAGGGCCAGCAGCTCTCTAGCATGTACATGGAGGGAGGACACCAGGAAACTCATCTTTTCCCAGAGAGGAGGCTTCAGGCAACAGGAGGAGGTAAGGCAGGTAAAGGCCATGCCTGGTTCCTCAGAGCAATGTGACCGATGGCCCAAAGATGGTGTTCTGCAAGCAAGCCAAGGTAGCTGTGTCAGATGCAAATAATTTTTGTGTCATTTGGTGTCATGCATATTCCAGATTGGGATATCAATTCATTGTCCCTCTCTAGTTGTGCTGGTTTTGTGGCAAAAAAGTGGCTCCTCATATAGTCCACATTTTCCAATGCAGAGTTATGTTATTCTTCAATTTCCCTGATTAGATGTACATTATGGTATCTTACCAAAGACTACACATTTTCCCTCATTTTTAATTGGAGAATTCAAGTTTTCTGAGTGTCATACATTCTTAAAACTAAGTTCTTATCTTAACTTCATCTCACTATTTTGAGGCTCTTTCTGTGATTTAGCAGTGGTAAACCTTTGTTCAAATCTTTGCCTCCAAGGTATGATACAGCTTGACTTGGTGTTATTTGCAGAAGTTTGAAGTCAAAGGTCAACTCCATCATTCAAGTTGCTAATGAAAGTAAACAACCCTAGCAGACAGATCAGATCTCTTTGTATGATATACCTTCCAACTGACAGGAAAATATCCACTGCACCAGTTTGGGAATTGCTTTTTAATCACACTCTTCTCATGTTAATACCATCTGAGGCAAATTTGCCTTTATGAGAGTGGTGTTCAAGACAATATCAAAAGCCCTACGGAGTCAAAACATATTTCACCTATTCCTTTCAGCACTTAATAATCAGCTATCTTGGCAAAGAAATAAATTAGGTTAGTTTGACATGATTTGCTCTGGACAAATGCAGAGTGCCTGCTGCTCATCACTTTACTGTTATTTAGTTGCTCACACATTGATTGCCAAACAGCTTGTTTCATTACTTTTCCAGATAACAAATGGAAGCTGGCTGACATACAACACTTCACTCAGACCCTTTGATAAAGATGAGTAGCCCATTTTCCCTTTTCATTACACCTGTATGTCGCTGTTGGAGGGCAGCATGTACTTTGGAAGAAAGAACCAATCCGTCTAAGAGTATTGGATGAGAGTATTCTCATCCAGATACACCATGGGTCTGAGGCAGTGGAAGTGATCTTTTCCTGTGTATGCCAAAGTTCTCTGGCAGCAGGAGCCAGCAAGGGCCAGATGCTCCCTATGGGACAGGAATCCAAGTGCCACAACACAGAGAGGGGAGAGAGGGGCAGAGCAGGGACCTCACCAGCCA
Source organism: Melospiza georgiana (assembly GCF_028018845.1). Taxonomy (NCBI): domain Eukaryota; kingdom Metazoa; phylum Chordata; class Aves; order Passeriformes; family Passerellidae; genus Melospiza; species Melospiza georgiana. Next base: position 81,962,210 of record NC_080431.1, read on the forward strand.
GGGCTCCATCCCTGAGCAAAACAAGCGGGACAGGCCTGGGTATGAAAACAACAGAGTCCAGACTGGTGGACAAGTCAACAGCAATGGGACAGGTCTGAGGTCAGTGCAGTTAGTGACTCAGGTCTGGTGATGGCAGTCAGGGACAGACACAGTCCCATCAGCAGCAGGCACATCCCAGGTCTGGTGATGGCAGTCAGGGACAGACAGTCCCATCAGCAGCAAGCATGTCCCCAGCAGTGAGGCAGACCTGAGGACTGGCCAGGAACAGGGACAGCAGGGACAAAGGGATACAGACAGGGCTGCCACACCGCTGTAGCTCCAGCAGAGTCAAGGACCAGAGCCTCACCTGAAATGCAGCTGCCTTTTGAGGGGGCAGAGCCCTCACTGAAGCCTCCCCACAGCCCTGATGCCAAAGTCACTGGAAGGAAGAGGGGCAGCCCTCAGCTGGGCTGCCTATGAGCTCAGGGTGCCAACTCCGAAAAAGGGGATGATGATCTTGGGGCCCTTGTCTCTGGCTGTGAGGAGGGCATGTATTTCGTAAAAGGACCTATTTTTCCAGTATAAATAAAGCCTAGGGTTGTGAGTGTCTCAAGGGAAGAAGGAACTGTGCTGGATGAGAGGCTCACAACAGTGTGGTTTTGAGTTTTTTGTTGGTTTTTTTTTTTTTCCCTCAATAGCCCAAAAGCAGAAAATCTCATTGCTGTTGGGAACAAAATAACAAAAAAACCCACCCCCAAACCAGTAAAGAAACTACATTTCCCCTGGTAACCATGGCTGCAAAAATATCCAGGATAGAATATATTACAAAGGAATTCCCTAAATCATACTAACTAAGAAAGGGAAATAGCAAAAATGTATAACAAACCAAATTGTTTGGAAACCTGATGATTTAAAATTACTGTTTGCATATGTAGTCTCTGTCTTATGTAAGCTCCTCTGCAAGTTAATAGATCCTGTAGATGCTCAGCTAGCTTCTGCAGAGATAATGCCACATTTTCAGGCTCTGCTGAAAATGCAGTGTGAAGAATAATGAGAAGTGAAATGTAGACAGGCTTTAAAGATATCTCATAGAACATGCTCCAACCTTTCTTATATGTGGGCAAAGTGTCTGAGAATACACTGCTTGAATGAGAGTTGTCTCTGGCTTGTACCATATTTGCTTGTATTAGGTATTTAACATTTGTATTTGATTGTAATTAATAATAGCAGAGAGGTTAAAGAGGTTTCAAAATAGATGATGTGATGATGCAATTATGTCTTTATTGCCTTTTTTATTCAGTAGGCCTTGTTCTTCAAGACAATTTAAAGCCATGTGAAGAGAGAAATCCAAATGTGCCCTTGATTTATGCTTTTGGCTTCCAAATTTTCAGACCAACACAGATTAATGAATTGCTTCACATGGATTTCTCTTCCCACAGGCTGAACTCTGATGATCACTTTCAGATGCATGTGGTACCTATGTTGAGTGTCTAGATGGAAACTGAAGGTTTCGAGGTGCAACCTCCACATTTGTCACACTTCATAATAGGCAATGGCTGAAAGTATTTCTCAAATGCTTTTTACTCCCCTTGTGATTTCCACCTTCTCTTTGTATCACATGCAATACAATTCCTTCCCTCAATGCACTAACCACTACTATCTGCACTTTTACATGAATCTTTTTACAGTGATGCTGGTAAAGGCAGAATTGCATTGATGGGCACCCTAAGCACCAGGAAATCTTGGTGAAATGGAAAAAGTTTTGAATGAAAAGCTGATAAACCTTATGCCTTCACTTTCCAGCTCCCACAAACAAAATATTATGTTCATACTGTAATACAAAATGTTAACTGTAGCCTTTTGGAGTAATTACATCATATCTTCACCTGTGTGGAGGGAAGTGGAGATCTGTGGCACATTCTGGGGTAAATCTGTAGGGAATATGTTGCACCCATCTGTAAGCTCAATGACTCATTTCAGAACCACCAGTTGCTTTACAGAAACCACAAATTCCTTGTGGCTACCGAGGTACACCCTTTCTCGGTGGCACAGCTACTGAAATCCGTTTGTTAAATTTAAACAAAGGCCACTCTTTAATTTCATATCACCTTAATTTCACGGCTTGTGTGACATTCTGCTCTGAACCACCTGTCACAGCATCTGAAATACATTTTCACACGGGGAAAATTCCAAGGCTTCCTCAGAGGGACATTGAGAGATATCTTTGGAGGATATTTGCAGCGAGGAGGGACAATTAGAGAAGTGAACGAGTAGGAAAATTAAGGTGAGGCGAGGCGGAAGGCGAGTGACAACGCCAGGAGCAGCTCCCGTGGAGTGGGCTGCAGCGGCCAAGGCTCCACTTCAGGGTGATGGCGGGGGCGGGGGTGTCCCCTGCAGCCCTGAGGGATGGCGGGGACAGAGGCTACTCCCTCACAGAAAGCCCGAGGGGCGCAAGAGCTGAGTTGCTATTCCTGCGGCAGGACCGCGGCCCGGGGTCGGGAAAGGAGGGAGGAGGAGGAGGAGGAGGAGGAGGAAGAGGCGGGCGGAGGAGGAGGCCGCGCTCCGCCCCTCCCCTCAGGGCGGGCCGAGCAAAGCCGGTGCCGTCGGTGGCGTGGCTCCCGCCCCTTCCCGCGGCCGCGATGTCGCTGCTCCGCGGGCCGCGGCCCCGCACCGCCGGCAGGAAGGGCCCCAGAAAGGCGGCAGCAGCCCGGCGGGACTGGGATGTAAGTGCTCCCCGCTGCCGAGCGGCTTCCGCTGGGAAAAAGGCCCCGGAGCCTCCGTGCCTACGGCTGGGGGAGCCGCCGCCCTCCGCAGGCGCTGCGCCGTGGAAACGCCCGGACTGTGTGCGGGTTGGGGCGGGCAGACACGGCGTGTGCCCGGGGACACGGCCCCTCGGGCGTCCTTGGCCCTGGCGGAGACCCGGCCTGCTGCGTCTCCTGGGGAAAGAACGCCCTCAGGTTTGGTGCAGGTCTCGCTTCTGGCGGCCGCCTCGCTGAGGGTGGAACGCTCTGCAGCGCCATGAAAGTGCACAGTAGTATAGTGTTAGGCTAGTTATACTGCAGTTTAAAAGTTGTTTATGGGGTAAATAAAACTTAAAAAAAAAAAAGTTTGCTCTCAGTTACGACTTTTGACGTGTTCTGTGGTTCCTGTTCGCAGAGTACCGTCCATGATTTGACAGTGCACCGTGCAACTCCTGAGGATATTGTAAGTTTAATAGCACTCACTGCTCTGTCCCTGTGGCAAGGACGTTTAGCTGGTTGTCTGACATGAGAAGTGCTTACCATGCTTATGGGAATGTTTTCTGCCAATGTTTAATCTCTTTTTCAAGCTTCTGACCATGATGTCTCTTTAGTGCTCGTTTTTTGTTTATGATACTGAGCATCCCTAGGTCCAGCAATTGGTGTTCTTCAGTTTCCTGTTCCCACTGGGAAGCAGTAGCTGCAATTTTTATTTCAGTAAATTGTGTGCCATCATAAAAACATAAAACAAAAATACATGAGAGGTTAGTGGATTTGTTGAAGGTTTTACTTCTGGGAAGGACTGGAAGATGCGCTTTTTCTGAGGAGCCTCTAATTCTGAAAATACTCAATTTTCAATTAAACAATTTAACACAATTTCTTTACACTGAGAGACCTGTTGGTTACAAAGTATGTGAATTCTTTGCAATAAACAGATCATGTGTATTTACATTTAGTGAATTACATTGTATTTACATGTATTTAGATGTGTATTTGCATTTTCTTGATAGCACTGATTACCACGATGGAAGAGGCAGTATGAACTATTATTATAAGTTTTGACTGGTTTGTCAGGACAGAGGGTCACAGTAGCAGAGAAAGACTTCATTCCACAAGTATTTGCCTTGATAGCTTCTTGAGACTTTAGCAAGCACCACACACATTTAATTTCTTTATTTGTATTTAAATTATATAGTTTATATATAGACTAATTGTTAGAAGAAGGGAGACACTGTGTCTCGTGACTGACAATGTTAAATCAGGAAAATGCATTTTGTCTTTTTTTGCACCTTACAGGTGCTAGTGCTTGGGGTTTGCCTCCCTTTGCAGCTGTGTAAACTCTTGCCAAGTCAGTGGTGTAGGACAGACAGAAATTGAGACTTTCCCCATTCACATTTGGAACTGCTTTAAATTTGGGTGCGATTGGGATGGCAATACTGATGGCATTTTGCACTTGTAGATGTTTATGAGGTTGTCATTGGCACTAGTGTGAAGTTAACATAAATAATGTTCAGTGCGTGAATTATAAAATCAAGAAGAACTCCTTAGCAAATTTTGCTTAAGATTGATTTTTGAATTTATTTATGTTTCTGTAGCTCCGTCGCCGTGAAATACACAAATCAAAAAACAAAGCATTGGCACATCTGGAACTCCAAGAGAAAGCACTGAACAGAAAATGGAAGAAGCAAAGGCAACTGGATGTGGATTCCTTTGAGAAAAGGAAATTGGCTCTGATGCGTGAGGTGAGAGCTGATTTTGCACTTGCAGCCTGCTGCAGGTGATCTGCAGCACTCCTGGAAATCTGCCTGTGCACATGGAAGCCAAAATTGCTCCTCTTGTTGGGTAACTTGATTTCATACATGCACAGGCTGTGTGTGCTGCACACATGCCGTGGTTGGAGTAGACTGTCTGGCAATCCAGCTGTTACATGGAATTGCACACTTCACCCATGTTCCCTGGCTGTGCCCTCTGTAACTCTGCAGGCCTCTTTTCATCTGAACAGGAACTGTTTGCAGAGTTCAACTGTTGTAAAAAGTATGTGTATTCTGTGGGTTCTTATTGCCAGCTTGCCTTTTCTTCCTCATGTCTGGCATTTTTCTTTGATGCAAACATGAACATTTCTCTATCAGGGAGGGACATTGTTTATTTAAACAGAGAAAGTGCAGTGCCAAGGGGGCTGAAAAGGTGAGGCAAGAAGTTGTTAAGGGAGGAAAATTGACATGACAAAGATTGGTGAGCTATGGCTGCCAAGCTTGTCATCTGAGGATTGAAAAGCTTGTTCTCAGCAGTCTAAAGCACTCTGACTGTAAATATATTATTGAATTTGCTTTTGAATATTGAACTGTAGCAGTAAACCTAAGCCTAGTTAACAGAGAGTGGCTGTCACTGAAAAGTGGTGGTAGATCTCCTTTTTCACATGGCAGGTCACTCCTTGCCATGTGTTACAAAAACTTATCTGAAAATTGGCTTTCAGACCTCTGTACTCACTGAGAATTGTTCATGCTGGTAAAGAATGATAATGAACAGTGTTCACTTAGCAGTCAAAATAAGCATGATCTGCTAGTTCTGTAAATATGCAGTGGACTAACCATCACAATCTTCATTGTTTTGTCTTTTGTAATTTTTCAGAAGTCTCTTTCAGATCTCTGAGAACATTCATGCATAGACAAACAAATGGAAGTACTTAGAATTGAAGATCACCACCTAGTTTTCTATTTGACCCATTTCTCTGCAATCACAGTAGAATTTTTTTTATTATGGCTGTTTTGCCAATTAAGCCTCAGACTTGGACTTTTGTTACTTTGGTACTTTTCTGCCAAGTATATTTCAGCAGAATATTCAAAAAACACTGTGAATTTCTACATGACTTTCCCTGATGCAGCCTAGTTTCAATAATATTTCCATGCAGAAATAAGTTATGTGTCAGAAAAGGTAAATTAGACCATATTTTATAATATTTGGCTGGGCTACCTATTATGTGAGTTCATTCTTTTGCAGATGTGAAACTCATGTTCAGGAAATAGTCTTCTATATTTGTTACTGTTTCTAATGAAAATGTACTACAAATCTCACATCCTCCTGAGTGGTTTTCCCCTTTATAGTTAAGAGATTACTTTATTCAGTTTACTCTGTGTTTACTTCTGAATCAGTGAAAAGAAAGACAAAAGGAAATGATACCAAGCAAGATGAAACAGATAGAAACACAGAAACAAAACCAAAGCAGAATAACAAAATAGATAGAGTTACCATTTTCACTTCTCCCTAACTTAAATCTTGTTAATTGCCAGGTCCTGTTGTTCAGAGTTACTGTGGAGACACTGTGTCTTCCAGCAGAGCACAACCACTGAGAATTGTTTCCTTGTCTCTGTTACCTTGGTGATCTTTTAGTTCTATGAGTGTAACTTTCTAAGCCTCTGGAATCCTGCTCAACTGCAAAGGACTCAGAGACAAAAGCTAAGAAGGTGCTGCTATCAGTGTTGTTTCTCATGTAGCTGTCTGTAGACAGAACCCACTAAAGAGTTACAAAATAGATAAGCAAAATTTTAATATTTTGGAGATTTGTCTGCATAAAAATATGAATGAAAAGATAATGAGTTTACTCTGAAACTTAGGACTGTGAATTTGTAGGTATCACACAGATTGGTCTTGTAGCAACTTATTTTTGAAAAAATGTTAGTGCATTGCACCAAAGAGTAGAGGTAAATGGTTTGCTGTAGTGGAGAGATTTTAGGATGAGTCCTGTTTATTTGCTTTGATAACAATCTGAAACAGGAGGGAAGGCGATTTTTAATGAAATTTGTAGGTGATACTAAACTGGGACAAAGCACACTACCAGTGAATTTGTCCATGTAAATGGGCCTAAAGGAGTTACAAGATGATACCACTTTTTCTTCTCATCACAAACAAATGTGAGCTAATCTGCCTTGGGAGCAATGCTCTAAAAATGTTCATAACGTGTTCAGCAGGAGGGTAGAGCTTAGGAACCTGCTGATGCCAAAAAAAATCCTAGTGAGGAGGGTAAAAACAAGCTAATCAGGATATTTTTGTCTGATTATACACATCACTCTAATTTTAATTACCTTCAGTAAATGAATCCTATAAACTTTTTCTGTTCTATTTTTTTTTTCTTCTGTCGGTCTGGTACAATAACTTTGTCTAAGAACCTGTATTGTTTAGATGTCAAATGGCTTAATGGAAAACACTAGATTTAGTTTGTATCAGATGTGAAAATTGAACAGTGGTCTGAAAAAGGAGATATGTGAAGTGCTTGAAAGGTGAATATTCACTGACTTGCTAAATTATTATGAGAAGTCTAATTTACTGCAGTGCAATGCAAGCTCAAAAGACTAGAAAACATGGAAAGTCAGATATGTAGGGATGCTTTGTGACATAACAAAGCATGTAGTAAAATAGGGGATTGAGGAAAATGCCATTGCCTAGAATTTTTTGTATGAGGCTAAATGTAAGCCAGCAAAATTACCAATGGACATTGGAAAGAACTCTGTGGAGATAACAGCACAGAGTACTGTGAAACAATTTAAAAACAGTTTCTTATGATTCCTGGAGGAGCAAAAATTGTCAGTGAGTTTTCGAATTTTGAGTAGGAGGGCATACATGAGCCTTTTATGTGAGGTCTTCTGAAGTACTCACAGTCTCTGGATAAGTTTGGTGAAGGAGTTCACTTACATATCTCCTTTCAGGTGTTTAAGAATATCTGCTTTCTCCCCAGGTTGTGGGATATAATTTTACTAGTTTTCAGTTTCCAGCTTTTGAATGAAGCCAGGCATCAGTGAGGAGCTTTAAATTGTGTTCTGCTCACAAATCCCCATCCCCAGGTGGCTCCATTTGGCTCTTGGTAACTGGATGCCTCTTGCTTTGCACTCCAAGACATCCTTCCTTAGGAGGAACCTGTTGTGATGGACTTCATATACTAGGGAGAGACTTTGGGAAAGAAAATTTGAATACAGAAGCTGTATCTTCTGGAGATTCCCAAAATGTCTTCTGATGCCAGATGTTGTCAGCTGTGTTTACCTCTGTTGGAACTTTGGGTGGTATGTGGCTTAAGTTTTAGGTAGGATTTTCAGGAGGCAAGACTGAGTGAAACAAGTCTGCTTGAATTGGTTTGAGTATCATCAAATAGTACATGTTTTGGGTGTCAGATGTAGGTAAGTGTTCTATGACTTAACATTGAGATCAAATGATTTGAGGAATGCTTTCTTTTTTTTTTAATTGCTATATATGTCTTTTTTTTTGATGAGCATGTCGTAAATACCCAGCTTCTTGTGTCAGGCTAGAAGGAGAAGAGGAAGTGAAGGATTTGTTCTAAAGAGAGTCAGTGCTGATGGGGGCCTCAGAAGTAATAACTGTTTAATTTTTCAGAAAAACAGTATGAATTCTAGTTACTCTGAATGAATTATGGTGTTCTGATATATCTTATTTAGGGTCTATTTGTGCAATACCAACTTTGCAAATGTTCTTTTGTTGGCTGTTGTCTTGGTAACTGTTTAGAGAAACAATACCGGGGGGAAAAAAGGAAAGGATCAGTCTGCTTGGTGTAAAGTTTCCTTTTGCACTGTACTTTCAGATCCTGTCTGATCAGTACCATTTGCAAGATGTATTGGAGCGATCTGGTCAGGCTGTGGCTGTGGCAAAAGACTTGCTTGAGGATGCTCCTCGCACACGAACAGGTAGCACATCTCATCTGTATTGGCAGCACATTTAAGAGATCTCCTTGCTTTCTGTGAACAGGCTTGCTTTGCAAAGCATTCTTTTTAACTGCTTTCACCTCATTGTCTAACGTGGTGTGATTGATCCTGTTCATGGTGGATGAAACACAGGTGAGGCTATCACTTCCCATGGCAGGGGAGAGTGACTGATGGATGGTTATTCCACTGTGTTGGTCCACTGTGGAATTTCACAACATGTGCTTTGAAATGCCTCCATGCTCACCATTGCACAGCCAAGCTACTGGCCTGTGCAGAGCAGCAGTTTGAGCTGCTGTAATAGTTCCGATTCTCATTGCTGCATGAGCTGACTCTTTGCTCTTGGATATGGTTGAAGATTTATCAGCAATATCAGCTTTTCCTTTTCTTAATTTGGCTTGTGGATCCTTGTGCTCCTGGAAGGCAGGATTGGCTGTCTGTATATGAAATCTTAAACCTAGGGGTTTTTCTCTGTAGGCTGCCATTCTTTTTGTTCCTGGTCACTTTGATCCTGCAAGCTGCTTCTGCAGGTGGGAAGGACAAAAGCTGGGTATGTGGCCCAGTGTATTAAATTAACCCTATTGTCAGTCCTTGTCAGGTGGTTATTTAAAGTGACATCCCTGTGACCCCTTTTCTTTGAAGTACAGGAGCTTGATTTTCAGTACATAATCCTGCAACATAAGTATAGACCAAGTCCTCTGTGTTCTTCCCTGTGTTAATTCCTCTAGGTTTTCCTAATGTAACAATGGCTCCTAACTGTGACCTAGAATCATCTCAAGGACCCATTGTACAAAAAAGTCATCCTCCCAGTCAGCTTTCCATCCTTAATGAGTCTGTCATGGATTCCCAGGTAATGTATATTTTGTTCCATGCATACACATCCTGGGGCTCTTTTGTTTGCACAAAATAAGGCTATGCAAAGATAAGAATTTCCAAGCAGAACTAAGTTGGTTTTTGTTGATAACATTCGTAGAAGACCAGATTAAACAGAGGTGAGTTTCTTTTGTAAGACTCTGGGAATCGTGATTTTTTGATTTAATTCTCAGATATGAGAAACAAATACCATTATGTCTCCTCACATAAGCATGCCCTCCCTTTTAAATTTTGGAATTCTCAGAACGAGTACAATGTGGTTACAGTCTAAGAGAAGAACTTTTGTGTCACTTAACTAATTGCCATATTTCAGAATATGTCTCTGATTTACCAATTATGGCTGCATATATGGGGACACAGCCATTTGCATCCCAGTTCACAGCCTTGATGACTCCTACAAGTTTAACTTTTAATACTTCGCATTATTTTGCATTTATTCAGATTTGTTGTAAACAAATTTTAAAATGTTTCTAATTTAATTTAGTTTGCCTTTGTGCTCTGTTTTCTTTTAATAACATATTTTAGCAGGAATGCTCACTAGGGTTTGAGAACAGGCATGTGGTGCTCCCAGAAAACTTTCCTGTTATGAAGACCAAACAGGCTGTTGGGAGCAAAAGTGATGGTGTCATGTTCCCACGGTTCTCTACTTCCAGTTCCTGCTATCTTGCAAAAATATCTGTAATTTGAGTTGTGGTACTTCTATGTTAGGTATTTTGGTGTGGCATTTGTTTTTCCATTTTTTTAATATGAGGAGCGAACTACAGCGTCTTTGTAAGCTGTGTCACTGGATGCATGCTGCAAGATAAGCTGAAATTTTTAAAAGGAACGTGTACTGATTGTGTGCCAAGCTTCTGTGACTTCTTATGTGCCTATGAAAATCACAGTTAAAGGCTATCTGGTGAAACCTACCCAGCTGCTCAGAAACTTGGTAGTTTGAGGAACCCTAATTCCAAATTTGGTTATTTGCATTTAGCTTTAGATGTCGTACATAGGATTGTATTTTGTTCTGGTTGCATTTTACACACAGACTATAAATGTAATTTTGCAGATCTCATTATGAAGTTATTTAGCTTGTAATGTCAAATGACTGAAATGTTACAAACTGTATGGGTTCAGGTTGCTTTTCTATATTTTGCCTGTTGTATCTCTGTTTTGGTTCAGCCTTAACAGCTTTTATTTTATCCTCTAGTCTGCATGGATTTTCATATTTAATATAAATCATACAAAGAAAATATTGGTTATTGAATTAGTCACTTGCTGTGTTATTTTCAGAGGCAATTGTCAGTATCGGTGTTTCTTAGGGACTAAAATCCCCCAGAACTTCCTACAAATGGGTGTGGATTTGGTATTTTTTTTCTGTGTGATATTTTTATTTTAAGCATGTTTGGCAGAGGGAAGACTAAAACAAATGTTCTTGGGTTTTTTCTTGAAACAATTCCTTTAAATTGGTCTCTAACTTCTGAATTCTATTTTGTTTTCTTTGTTGTCTCTTGAGAAGCCTCTTGATGAAGATGAGGAGGAAGCATTATCAGAAGATGGACACCATGATGTGTTTGGTTTCAAATCCAGGATCAGTTCTGACAGGTCAGTACAAATACAGGTTTCCACCTGCTTGACACTGGAAACAGATGAAGTTAAAAGGGTGTTGAATGGGTATAGTTAAGTTAGTTCTTCTGTTTCCTTTTACCTTCCTTTCCTGATCACAGAATTCCAGGGAAAGGCTTTGTTGTAACATTGAGACTGGGAATGAAAGTGAGCAGGGAACTCACCTGAGCAATTGCAGATAATTTAAGGAGCTCTGTCAAGACAGAAAATGTGGAATCGTGCCATTGTCCTGTCACAATTCACTGTTATTCTTGTTTTGAATGTAGGCTGCTTCGGTTGTTGAGAAAAGAAAATTCCTTGGTGAATTCTCCGTTGTGGGCTGAAAAGGGTGTGAGAAAAACCACCTTATCACAGGAATCAAATGTGCCTCGGACTCCAACAACTGTTTCCCCTTCATTGGACCAGTCAGGTTGGGTTTGCCAAATCACAGCAAGGTTGTTGAGCTGTTCATAGGATCCTGTCGGGAGTTCCTTTCCTGGGTGGGGGTCTGAGACAGAAATGTATGCTTATTTGGCTCAGATGTATTTTCAGACTAAAAAGCCAGCTCTAATCGTACTCTAGAACATACTGCTATTAAGGACAAGCCTGAAATATTTCACATGTACTTTTTTTCTTTGTTTTGTGTTTAAATCAGCCCTCAATGCTACCAGTGTAATCAAGAGAACCCATTCAAGACTTCGGAATGAAGATGAAGAAGAGTCTGTAGACTCCATTGACACTGTGAGACAAGTGCTGAACCCTAACTCAAGGAAACAAAAGCAAATTGCAGCAAAGAGTTAAGTACTTTTAAAAATGAAACACCCTTTTTCCAAGGTCCTTAATGTCAGAAAATGTGGGTTGGAAAGGATTTTTGGGAGTCATTGCAGGGCTAATAGCAAAGTTTGATGATGGGGTCCTTGAATCTTGAGCATATGTGAGGCTGGGTGTTCCACAGCTCCTTGTCCGATGTATTTCCCTGTGTCCTGCATGCTCATTGGCAAAGCCAAGTCCATGGGAAGTTGGGAACCATAAAAACAGCCCTTGGAGGCTGCCTATCACCTTGCTGCCCATGGAGTCCTCTCCTGTGCAGGACTTGTCTAGCTCTGATCCAGATTTGTGTTCTTGCTGCACAGATTAAAGATGCATTTCAGTCCCCATATTCTGTGTGTTTCTGTGAGGTGACTGGCATCAGTTGCAAGCTGTAGCATAAAAGGAGAGTTGCTTACTGAGTATGAGAAAGCAGCTGATGTTTTTCATTAGCAAACTATTTTCCATGCATTTCACTGGAAAGGAGAAAAGTACAAGCAGGTGTATCCAAGATAAAAGCACCAGTCAGTTGTCCTTGAGAGATAGTACTGTGGCAGCAAAAAATGTGGTTTTTAGGATCTGAAAATAGCTGGAATAACTAGAGGACATTCTTTGATGGTCTGTTTCATCTTATGGCAAGAGAGGGCATTTCCTTTGGTTTACTTCAATAAACAATGCAATTTCATTGGTACTGTGAAGATCTCTATACAAGTTGAAATGCCAATGACCCCTTTTTCTTCCCCTTCAGTGAAAAGAAAGCAAGCTGAACAGAACTCTGCAAGACAAAAGAGAGGTGATTCTCCAGCTAATTTAATCCAGACTGACCTTCAGAGGGACAGCAAATCCAGCCTAGATGTTCTCAGCCACATGATCCAGGAAGTAGAGCATGAACTGGAGGAATATGAGCGATGTACAGGTCGTGAGGTCCCAAAGAAAGAGAGGAGTGAGGGCCTGTCTGGGTTCACTCTGTCCCTGGTGAACGCTCTCTGTCGCTTGATGCGATACCTCAAGGAGGTGAGAGACTCAGAACCGCTCCTGGAGAGTCAGTGAAGAAGAGTGTGAAGTTATTTTGCAGATGGGAACTTTGGTCTTTTCTGGCTTCCAAGCATTTTACATTAAACTCTGATTATCATTACTTCTTACTAGGTTTGCATGCAATTAGGAGTTAAAACTTCTGGTTTGTTGGGAGCTGGTATGTTAGGAATTGGTATCCCTAGTGAAAATGGAGGAGTTGACTGCAGTGAAAGTCTCTCAGTGTCTAAGGGCAGAAAATACCAATTGAAATAATTTAAAATTTGTTATTTACATATACTCAGAGTTGTAGCAGGGTAATAACTACAGCATTGTTTGCAAATTTATTTTCTACTTTGCCTCCCAAAGATAATGCTGTTGTCACCAGAGCAGTGGACCCAAATCCCCTATTTTCTTTGAGGGATTCCTTAGTCCTCTTTTACCATCATGAGCAGAAACTTTACCTTAAGCAAGAATGACCTGAAGTGCTCACTCTAACAATGCACAGCTGGGAATTAATGGAATTTCATAAAGAAGATCACCTGTGTGCCATATAGAAGTTTTGTTTAAAAAAGGAAAGGGAAAAAAAAAAAAAAGGGTTTCAATCCATCTGTATCCCAGAGCTATCAAGAGGCAGTAGTGCCTCACAGATGATTTGGTCCATGTGACATGTGGAACTCTCTTATTTTGGTTCCTTTTTAGAGTGTATAATAATTGAAAGGGAGAAGCCCATCTTATTTTAAAATTCTATATTTTTTCTTACCAGAGGTATAATAACTTAATCTTTGTATTACTCTGTATTTAATCTGAATGGAAGAATTTACTTTGATTAAGTCCTGGAAGCAAATAGTAAATAATCAGTCCAAGGGTGAAAAACAACTGCCATCAGAAGATGGCAGCTGAGAAAGTCTTATGTTTTTAAAAAAATGCTTAATAATGCTTGGTTTTTGTTAAAATTGTAATACCAAAGCAGGGAATGAAATTTGGTTCTTTGGCAGTTATAAGGAAGAGTCTTAGAATTTCTGTAGAATGTTTTCTGTTTATTAGGAATACATCAATTTAATAGCATCCAGTTTGTGTTATAAATATAATTGCAGTTATAATCCTATTTAGATTGTCTTTAATTTTTCTGCAGAAATGAGTTATTCCTGAGCCTTAGACATCTTCCAACACTACTCATAATTTTTCTTGTTACCATTCCATCCTTCCAGAAGTTGATTGTTTGCATAATTGTCTGCCAACACACAAATTTACTACTTAAATTCTTAAGTAAGCAATATTACAAAGTCACTCAAGGTGCATAATGTGGTTAATTGTATTCAGGCTTGCTTGAGATAGATACTGCATTCATATTCTAAAGTGACTTTTCTCCTTTTCAGGGAGGTTTAATTACAGTTACAATTTGAGAATTTGCTGGGAAGAAGCCCAGCTTGTCTTGAGTGTTTCATAAAACCTGGTCCCTGTGATGCCAGACATAGATCAAGCACTTGTTTGTACCATCTGCCTTGCCTAGCCAACAGAGTTAGCAGAATTCCAGTGCCTGAATTGTAACTGGCAGTGCTTTTGAAGAACATGACTTTGCAGGGGATATTTAGAAAGCCCCTGATTTTAGTTAGACAGTTAGACAGTCAGTCTTCATGAGGTTTCAAAGCTTTTAGAGATTCCCTTCCTCTCCTTCCAGTTTTGCTGCAGAAAATCAGAAGGATTGCAGGATTGCAATAAAGGATGCTGCCTAATTTATTCTCAAAATTGATGTAAGAAGCAGGAGGAGAAACTTGAATTCAGGAATCTTCTATGAAAGTGTTTTTATTACGTGATTAACTAACCAACTCCTATAAGAAGGAAATAGTGACTATGGGAGAGGCTAGAGAAACTTCTGAAATCTTTGCAAAACCATATGAAATTCTTAAAGGGAAATGGATAAATCTGACTTGGTTTCTAAATTAATTTTTACATCACCTTCCAAGTGTTAGAATGAATCATTCCCTCCTCACCCTTGTTCTGCTGAGAAAGCTCTTTCTTTGCCAGACCCACAAAGAGAATGGGCATACTCCCTGAATCTGTGCTGCTCTGTTCTCCCTGTCTGCTGCATGTTCTGGTGCAGTGTTAAAGCTCCCATGATCAGAGCCACACCTGGCAGTGGGCTGGGATGAAAATACTTCTTTCAGGGTACACCAGACCTAAATCCTGCCTGGGGACAGGAGTAGATGCTACCCTGATGGTTTCCCTATGCATAAATAAGACAGAGCTGCTTGGAAGCTTTTCCTCCAAGACTAGGTTAGTGCTGTGAAGGATTAGTAGATACAGTAGCTCATCCAGATGATCTAAGGCATCAGAAGCTTCATCACTGCTACCAGGGTAGAAGTGCTTCTTTTGGGCTGCCTGATTTCTGAAAAGAGAGGCCAGGTATAGGATTTTTTATCCATTTTCTGAGCCAGCATGCTTCACTTGGATCAGTACAAAAAACCCTGTACTCTCCAGCTGGAAGGGAAACAGAAAATTGATGGTTTGCCTTTCATATACTTAAGGAAGGTGTATCTGCTTGTCTTTTTCCAGTGGAGTATCTGTGATTTATTCTCAAAAATATTAGTTCATTCACATCATGTGGATGCAGAGCTGTTTGGTTATCATACTTTTGAAGCCTTTTAGAACTTTTTCTCTCTGACGGAAAATATTAGAAAGCAAGTAAGTTCTCCTTTACTTAGTCAAATTTGTCTTCTTTATTGAATTAGGGAAACTAAAGATTAGGCACAAGTAGCATGAGAGACTGACAAGCATCAGCACACCTGGAATTATTTGATTCCTGCATGAAGATTCGGTGACTTAAGAAGCTGTATCTGTGCAGAGAGAAAATGCTTTTAGTTACATTCTGTAAAAGCTGTAAAGGCAGAAGAGCAAGGATGTCTAGGATTCCCTACAGTGTCCTGGAGGATCAAAGACAAACTCTGACAGTTCTCAAGGCTGGACAATTTGATTTTGTTATAAAAGTGATGAAGTTCAGCAATAGTGGGAAGAGCTCTTACATTATGATGTTATTGTGACTCATTCCTGTTTTCAAATGAGTCTGTATTGGTTTGTAGTAAGTTTTCAATTTTTTTCTCCGTCTTTAGGCTGAAATGCAGCTGCATGAGAAAGAGATGATTAGGCAGCAGCAGAAGGAGATGTTGGATGAACACAGAGAACTGATTGATGCTCTGACTGCTGAGGTTCTTCAAGTAAGGGAAGAAAACATGACTATGCAGGTACTGAGCCCCCCTTGCTTCTTATCCATCAGGGTTGTATTAGAATTCTGAGCTCTGTTCTGGAGATTTTAACCATAAACAGAAAGAAAGTGATAAAATTGAGCAAGGAGCCCAAGAATTACAGTAGCAGGTATGGGTATGAAATATTTGGAAAGTAATTTGTTTATCTTTATTTAACTTCAAAGCCTGAGAAAGTGCTGGTTCTGTGAAACTGACCTTTACTTTATCCATCTAAAAGTTTAGGCATCTTCCTTCACACTGTTAACACTACTGGAGCAATGAGTAGATGTAATACTACATTTTCCTTTTTTTAGGTTCCAGTGGAGGTAGATTTGATCAGTGGCTACATTTGGGACTTATGCAATTAAGAAACCTTAGAGAGGAAGTAATGTCATGAGTAAGAAAGGCAAAACAAATTATTTATAAATGAGAAACATGGAGACAATAATATTTAATTCCCACTGGAATCCTACAAAATCATGCAGCAGTATTAAGAGGCCAAATTTCTTCTCTCAACTTCTTGTAGTATATAGTTTTCTAATTTATGTTGGTAGAACACAAATTTCTGTAATTCTGTGTATGGTTTGTTTTTCCTCCTTTAGAAGAAGCTTCAGCAATACATGACAGTAACAGATGAAAAGCTGATGTGTCTCACACAAGCATTTAAAGGCCTCCCTTTGGTAGAACCTGAAAGAGAACAAAGTTCAAAACATTTGGGAATTGCAAGCAGAGGCCCAGCAAACAGCCAGGGTACGTACAATGAATGTGTGAAGGATGAAAGAGGAGTGGTTGGTTTATCCCTGTAGTGGAAAATCTGGTATTTGATAGATGCCTGCTTGCACAAGTTCCTCTTGCAGAAGCGTGAATGTCACTTCTGTAAACTCACAGGCCGTGGGTTCTGCTTTGAGCACAAGCAAAAGAGGAGAGTAGCATTCCAAAGTCAGTTTCTTTCTGAGGCTCCTAAAAGAACCCCATAAACCCAAAGAAGTCAAACCCCACAGAATCAGGATCTCAGCTCCCTGTTGCTGAGCAGCCTGGCAGTCTGAGGTTGGTTCTTCCAGGAGACACTGGAGGTCGCTGCTGGCCAGAGCAGCAGCAGCTGAGGCCGGGAGCCAGCCAGTCAGAGGTGTCACTTGGTGTTTGTGGCTCTGTGTGAGAGGGCAGTGACACCAGCTGAGTGCTGTGTGACACGGAGACAGGCTGAGCTGAGCCAGCTCAGATGGGTGGCCAAACTAACCAAACAGGATTCACCTTGGACTGTTATCCACCTTTCACACTGAGTTCCCTCCCAGCTGTCTTTCCTGGTTGGTTGTTTAAATGCATTGCTTTTGCTCCCAAGGTCAGTAACTACTTGTGAATCCCAAGATTTCTCAGAGTTACTTGTATTCCAGAGTTAAATGTTGGTTTTGTGAATCTTTCTGTAGCTAAAAGCTTTCTTCTTGGAAAGATTATCTTCTTCAGAAGAAGCCACATACCAGATCCTTTCTTATGTGATTGACCCAAGTCTTTAAAAGTAAACCAAAGGAAACCACCCCCAAAATATAAAATCCAAACAGTCAGAAAAGCACCCCTCAAAAAACTCCCAACCTAACACCTAAACCTTCAAATTCATCAGTTCTGCAGCACTAAAATTTTCAAATCTTTTCCTTATTTTCCTTAGCTAAAGGAAGAATAATTTCTCTTTTTTTTTTTTTTTTTTTTTTTTTTTTTTAACTGAAGAGACCTCTCATTTCAATTAAATGGTAGTAAGATCAGCAGAGCTCAAAAAAGCCTTGGATGGTTTTCTAACAGCATTGTTGCCATCAAATTTATAATATGGGGGATTAGGACAAGTGCATAAGTTGATTTTCTCAAGAGAATGTTGCCAAATGCAGCTCAGATAGTTCAAGACATGTATCTGTAAGTCTCATGCATGAGCTACAAACAGATCTCATGCCACTGTCCTGAAATTGAGGCTTCGTGCAAGAACTCTTCTTGCTCTTATGGCCAGTAAAGATTTATAATTTGCTTGAGTGAAAGACTTCTGTACTTCTGTACTTGAACACCAGAAGAAAGGTGTAGAACATACTCTACTCTTGTCTGTCTTTTCAGTGTCTGAACATAGGAGTTGTTACTGATATTTTCCTACACTGCTATTTCACTATAAGTAGTTTTTGGTTGGTTTGTTTTGTTCATTTCTTTAACTTTTATCCCTGCTTTGTCCTCTTCTTTAGAAAAACCTGATATGACCTACCCGGAGCCCAGGACTGAAGTAGGCAATAGGGAAAATATGCTGAAATTTCCACAGGAAGAACTTCCTTTCACATTTCACCCAGGGCCAGATGCCTCAAGTGATATGAGACCTGGTAGAAGCTTCCCAGCTCGCATCTTCCAGCCAGCTGTGCTGTTGTCCCCACCACAGCAGAAAAGCAGTGAGGAATTGTTTCATTTCCAGAATGGTGAGATTTCTCTGACTGCAGTAGAATTAGGAGTCTGTGTTGTGTGTTACTGTTTCAATCTCACACTACCTCTGAAGATGCATTTTCCATGGAAAATTTTTTATCTTTATGCCTAGACAAATTGGCCCAATAGCTGGAATATCCTACTGCTGCACCCAGATATGAATTTCCTTTATTGCTATGCCTGTTGCTGGACAGCCTTTACACTTCCTGTTTTCCATATCCTGGCAGCAGTCCTGCCCGTGGCAATCCAGCCTGACATTTAATTCTGTACTCATTTTGATTGTCATATCTGTGAGTGCTGAAGCTCTTTGTCAATGACCTACAGCACGTCATTTCAGATTTACACCTGCTGATGGTGTAATCCAGCCTCCATCACCTTCAATGGTGAGACCACAGAAGCCTGGAACTTCTGGTTCTGCAATGTTGCAGACACAACAGGATGTCTGTAGGCTGTGTGCTCCTGCTTTGAGCCAATCCCCCCAGCAAAGGGGTTTTTGGATGCTATGGGAGCCAGGTTCCCATTGGGTTTCATTCCATACACAGGAAATGGTTCAGCAAATTTTGGGTGAAATTGTGTTGCCAGATAACCAGGTAGCTCAGTCTTGTCTCAGTATCCATAGCTCAGTTGTGGTTCATGGGAGGAAGAAAGTTCATCAGAGTGATTAGGAAAGGTGTTTCTCATTTATCCTCACTGAAGTGAGCAGGAGGAAGCACTCTGTGGTTCTAAAACTGAGCTGTTTCCTGCTGCAATTGTCACAGAAAGCACATGCATCCCACTGGACATGCCAGGGCCCTGGATAACACCCTTGTTGAGAGGCAGATAACTACATCCATGGCCAGAATCATGGTGGCTGGCAAGAAGGGGGGTACAGGAGTGGCTTTTGGTGTTTTTCTCCTTTTTCCTCCCTTTCAGCTGTTGTTTTGGAAGCCTTTTCCAAGTCATAAAAATAACCAAAAGTTTTGATTTTTAAGGAGCTGGTTGGGCAATTGGAAGTTTATATCTAGTTCAGCCACTTGGTGGGCTGCTGTGCTGTGAGGAGGTACATAAACAATCTGGAGGAAATGAACTAAAGGTCTTGATCTACAAAAAGCAATGTCTGGTTTCAGTCCCATTGAGAACTGTCAGATGTCTTCTGTCATTTGAAACAGCAATGCAGAACTGTATTCCAAGATTTCTCTAAAATATATTGTTCTTCTCTTAAGACTGATGCTAAGTGGCCCAACAAATGTTAAACTTAATGAATGTTTCTTTATGCTCATAGCTTCATAAAACACACTTGAGTGTAATTTTTTTTAAGTGTTCATCTCTGCTCAAGAATCAAAAACTAAAGCTTGTGAAGGAATGGGCTATTTGGTGTATGAAGCATAGAAAATCTGGTTTTGGTCACAAAAGTCAAGGTGGGCTTAGCATGTACAGCAGACAGTGCTGGAACTGTAGTCGTGTCTCTGGGATGTGTTATCTCTTTGCTGATGATGACCACAAAAAAATAACTTGCTATTTTGTTGGCCACACTGCTTCTTCTTTAGGGGCTAAGTAGTTAATTATCATGCTAAATTCTTGTTTTTTTTTGTTTCAGTATCCTGAAAGTTTTGTTAATAACCCAATATCAGAACTGAAACAAAATAAATATCAGAACTGAAACAAAAACTTAGTTTATCAGGTAAGGTAACTGAATTTTGGAAAATGGTGGACTAACTAAGAAATAGTATTTAATCTGTCAGCTAAGAAATTTGAAACAATGTATCTTCTTAGTGACTACTCTGTCAATCTCGAATTAAATCGTTTAAATGTAAGACTGTTTGCAATAGGAAGTTCTCACCTAGTGAGTTCTTACAGCAGGATATTGCATAGAATGGTTTTGATCAGTACCATAACACCATTCAGGCCAGATGCTACAATTCAAATTCCTGCTTGATTATTAGTAACTTGATGAAGTAAAGTCACTGTTAGTCTCCTCAGTGAGGATCTTGTGTCACTGTCCTCACTGTTCCTTTATTTTTTGTCTATAGTGTTGGCAGCCCTTTCCCAGTCTACTGAAAGAGAGCCATGCAAGGAAAGGAGCTTGCCTTCCTCCCTGAGGACACAGAGCACAGCTGAGGAGAACTGCCCCATCTCTCAAAGGCAACCAGTTCCTCCTGCAGACAAAAACTTGGAGAGTTCCCATGAGAAAACCAATCTGTCCTGCCCAGGTGACACTGGAAAAAACAGCACAGCTGAAGAGTTCCTTCGAAATGGTGATCTGCTGGGACAGATAGCTGAGCTCTCACGGCAGAATGCTCTAATTAAAGCTCAACTGAGCAAATTCAGAGGTGTCCCTGGAGACAAAAGTGATTGTCTGCATCAGCCAGGCCTGACACAAAATGCAGATCCTAGCCCAGGCTCTTCACAAGGACAGGTCAGAATTTAGCAGGAAAGGAAGGCTGGATCTCCTTTCTGATGATCTGCTTTCCCATAGTTTACTAGTGCTTTTTTGTCTTTCATGTTGTCACTTGCTACTTGTTTGCTTGGAGATTCGTTATTTTTATTATTATTCCATGAGCAAATCAGCAGCAGTTTCTCATACTGGGCCTATGTTGTACCTGGGTTCTGAAGAAGATTACAAGGTTGTGCTGCAACAAGAGGTGGTGTTGCAATGTCATCCAGGCTCTTGCAGTTTGGATACTGTTAGCAGTCAAAGTGCTGCACCAGCCCACAGCTTCTTGTCAAGCTTGTAAAAGGCATGTTTAAAACCATGTCATATCTCCTCTGCTACTCTGACCCAAAAGCAGATGAGATTCAAGTTAGTGCCAATACATCTTTGGCAAATGTTTGATCATGGTGTATGTGCTTGTTGGGTCTGTCCTGTCAGTTCTCTTCTGCGAGAATGCCAAAGATTTTGGGAAAGAGACCTTGAAGGCTTCAGTTTAAGTGGAAAAAATTAACCTGCAACTAAGCAGTTACTCAGTAGGATCCCAGTGAGTGAAGTTCACATCACAAAAACATCCCTGCCCTTGCTGTTGTCTTTTGTTCTATCACAGTGGCTGGTTGACTGCTAAATTAAGGATCATGAAGATTTTTAATTTCTTCATTTAAATGTAGGCTAAGAGTGTTGTCACTTTCACTTTAGGTTATGCTGTGTAGTATTTAGTCATTTGAGTTCCAGGACACTACTGCTAGAACTTGCTTTTGCTCCCCCACACACTCTGAATGTGTCTCTGATTATGTATATTCTTAATTGTAGTTAATTGTTGGGTGTTTATTGGTTTTGGTTTGGTTTGGTGGTTTGTTTGGGTTTGGTGTTTTGGGGGGGGAAGAGATGTTGTTTTTTGTGGTTTAGGGGGGGATTTTGGGGTGGGGGCATGGGATTTTTTTTCTTTCTCAAATTATATGGACAACAGCTGTATTTTTCCTACTTGAGGGAAGACCAGTATAAAATATTGTAATGTTTAATCAGTTGGGGACTTAGATACAGGACAGTAAAGGGCCAAAATCAGATTTTTCACAGAAGTGCTACACAATTATATTCACTCTCAATTTGAAAACGAAATGCATAGAAGTACTTGAAATACATTGAATGCCCTCCTTTAGGGTGAAAATTGTAAATATTTCATTGGAAGTGATTATCCCATTATCCAAGTAGAGTCATCTCATGGTATCAAGGAGCTTGGAGGAAAGGATAGCGGAGCTGAATCGCCAGAGTACAGAAGCACGGGATAAGCTGTTGCAGTTGATAGACCAGCAGAAATCAGCTGCTGCTGACATGGTCCCTCCAATGCTGTCTCCTGTTCCACCCCCATCCCTGAATTACACTGGTGAGTACCCAGCTTCAGGAGAAACAAAACTAGTCAGACTGTTTTTCTCCTTTGGCGAGTCCTTATCTTACTGGATCAGTGGTTGTGGTCAGAATTACACTTGCTGTTAATGCCTTGTGGTACAAACACCTCTTACTTCAGAGAGCTAAAAACATATTAGCTAAACCTCTGCTGAAGTTAGCTTAGTAATTAGTCTGCTGCAAGTACTGTGCTTCATGTTGAACCTGATCTTTGCTGTGTCTGAAGAACAGGTGCTACATTTGGACATTAGTAGGAACCTCTTCACAGAAAGGGTTGTCAGGCATTGCAATGGATTGCACAGGAGATGGTAGAGTCACCATCCCTGGAAGTGCTTAAGGAAAAACTGGATGTGACACACAGACAGTGCCTTGGTCTGTTTGACAAGGTGGTGTTCAAAGGTTGGAGTTGATGATCTCTGATGTATTTTTCAACTTAATTGATTCTGTGGTAATCTCTGGTGGTCAGCGCTGGGTTTATTAATCAGTCCTCTGTTGTGCAGAATCTTGGGTGAAAAAGACTAAAGTATTGACATCAGGCTTCTAAAACTTATGGCAGAGTGGTCATCCATTCTCAACCTCATTTTAGTTTTTGTCATTTGGGTAGTCTTTCCATCAGACTGTCTTGCTGAGTTACTGCCTGTGCTAATAGAAAGGAGCTTCCAGTCATGTAACGAGGTAGTTTAGCTTAGAGAATATACTTGCTGGTTCAAGATTCATAGATTAGCTGCCATATGTAACTGTAAAAAAAGATTACTTTGCAGGAGGTCAGGGCTGCTTTATCTTTTCATGGAGTTATTGTCATTGCAAGTAGAACTGCATGTGGCCATGTACACATGCTCTGTGTGAGACACCTGTCCTTTCCCCTTAGAAACCACAGAGGATGTATAGAGGGGGAAGGACTTAGAGAGAGGAAGAAGGGGGAGGAGGGAGCAGCGTGTGGGCATTTGCATGCAGGTGCCTTTGCAGTGACTCCTGGGTTGGTTCATAACACTTTCAATGCTTGTTTGGCTGTTTTAATGTAAATTCAGCACAATAAGTAAAATCTTAAAGCAGCAAAGGTGAGAGATCAGAAGTCTGTAAGCCTGTAATTGCCAAAAAACAGAAAATTTAACCATGGAAGAATCATTCTATATATGTGAGCGTTGTCTGTAGTTGCTCTGAGTCTCTGCTTCCATTGTCAGTCATTTTCAGAAAGTGAGTGTGAGACTGATGTTTAACCTGTTGCTTTAATTCTGGTCTGTGTGTCTGTGCAATTGGGAAGAGGTTGTGATGCCTCTGGAAAAAATGGTAAAACAAAATGAATGTTGTGCAATGTTGCTGTGTTCTCATCAGAGTCAAACAATTATTTATCACCTAGAAAATGCAAGGAGGACAGTTGAAGCCTCTGTTCCCATGACAGTGGCTATGGACAGCTCCAAGGATGACAGTGTTCCCCGTGCCAGTATGACCAGTATAAGAAGGTAAAAGTTCAGCCTTTACTATTTCCTATTTTTAGTATCTTAATTACTGACGCGGCAGAAATTGAACACAATGGAGAAATTGCCATGTGGTTTTTGGCTTTGTGGATTTTCCCTTACTTTCTCACATTAAATTCTGCAAGTGAGACAAAGGTCTAATAGCTTTTTCACAACTTCCTGTGTTTGTATTTAAAATATGTGCAATCTGACACAAGACAGATGACATGTGTTGTTGAAAACTGCTGATGAGGGCTCCTAA
This sequence comes from Melospiza georgiana, assembly GCF_028018845.1. NCBI lineage: Eukaryota > Metazoa > Chordata > Aves > Passeriformes > Passerellidae > Melospiza > Melospiza georgiana. The sequence goes on from NC_080431.1 coordinate 81,986,115, forward strand.
CTCAGGATCAGAGATAATATTCTAGTAGTCACTTCCATTTTTCACTTTTTAAATTTTATTTTTAATATTTCCAGGACTGTAGGAGACTCCAGCAAACCTTTAAGTGCAACATCAGAAAGTGCCAGATTAACTTCTGTCAGCCAAAGACCAAAGGTGAGACTGAAAAATCTTCAGCCAGAAAATTTTAATATGTTGTCATAAAAGGGAAAAGATGGATGAAGGGAGGAGAGCTCTGTCCTGTTTTAAATATCCTAAGGCTATTATCAGTCAGTAGTAGGTTGGATTACAGACAAATGGTAAGAAGAGACCTGAGAACTAGTGACATTCATTATTTTCTGCCACAGAGTTATTTATAAGTAACCCTTTTCTGCTGTGGCATCTTTGTGTGTTAGAACTGGAAACCTTTGGAAGTCTTTCCCTCATGACTCCAGAGAATCTCAAGCCATGGTAGAGCCACAGTCAAGAGGCAAGCAAGCTGTTCCCTAGCTGTTGCACAAGTCCCTGGCTGAAGGATGAGTAAAAAGAGCCACAATCTATATTTCTGACTCCTGATGTGCAAAAAAAAGGATAGCCTGTGGTGAGATGCTTTCACAGGGAGATCTGCAGTGGTACAGACCGATAAACCAGTCATAAGAGCTGTTTATAGGCTTGAAAGCAACCATCAGGACATACCAATAACCTGTTTCCTCCTGTCCAAAATAATCTAAATTAGGCTTGATAAGGAGAACAGAGTTAGGGTCCAGGACTTGCTATCCTGACAGCAAACTATACATCCCTAGAAGGGAAATTTGAAATTTTAAGATAGGTGTGGCTTGAAGTAGGTGGTGTGACTCCCTCCATGGTGCCAATGGCAGACAACAGTCCTAACACACAGGTCTATGGGAAATTTACTGTACATGAATCTCAACTGGTTTCTTCTTTTACAGGTAGAAAAGCAAAAAGAAGAAGGATGGTTTGCATTGTCAATGCACGTTATGTAAAGGAAGCTGAGCTCAAGTCCTGTATTTTTAAAATATTTTTTATTAACTACAAATAAATCACAATCTCTCTACACATGTGCAGTTTAACTCTGAAGTGTTTTTATGTCAGTGCCATTAGTATGGAAAGGTCTATGTGCTTACTATATTTGTGCCCTACAGAGCACTCTAGGAGGCCCTGGGAATGAGTTTCTGAGCTGGACACACTGCTGTGACCTTACACCTTTTCACCAAAAAAATCTTCCATGAGGTTGTAAACTCAGGCTGCTGCAGCTTTACAAGTGAGCACCTTGATACCTCTGTTAGGTATGCTGAAGACAGGAGGTTTTAGAAATTGCCTGTGAAACTTTCTGGAGCGTTTGTTTGCACAGGATGTGGGAATGAAATGTCAGGAAGAACTGAGATGAGGGAAGGTACCTGCATTGAAAAGGAACCTGGAGATTAGGAAGCCAGTCTGTTTCTGGTGGATAAGTATTTGCATCAGAAAGAATTTATTCCTTCTGTGGTTTACAGTTGCTCCCAAAAATTGTGTTTTCTGTACAGTTAGCACGTTAGGGATTGCATCTGGGCTGGAGGATTGCTTTTTTAAAATCTCATTTAATATTTTTATAGTAAATATAAAGTGACTACTTGAAATTAAAATCAGAATCTCTATTTGTTGTGTACTAAGGTATGTTGTCTTTGATATAACAGAAAACTGATACATATAATTGTATTAAGCTGGGGTGCTGTGTATTTATGTAATATTCTAATGGCCATGGTCCTTATATTGGTTTTATTTGACTTTTAAAAGTAGTCATTATTTTATTAGCAATGATTAGCTATAAAATTTAAGACTTTGAGGAAATGCTTTGTTAGCTGTTCCTTACCGTGTAGTAAACCTTGCCAAAAACATTTATGATGGAGATCTATAAAATGAAAATAATTTGCAAGTCTGGGAAAGAAAATAGCTGCAAGTAGCAAAAACAGCCTTTTTTTTTTTTATAACTGTGAAATTTCCTCCAAAAGGTAGTGATAGGGTGGAGCCAGCCTCTGTCCTGTCAGTCAGTTCAGCTATAGGAGAATGAAGAAAACATGCTGCTGCTTTTTTTTCTTTTTTTCTATTTTGTTTTGGTTTTTTGTAGAGGAAGGGTTCTTCTAAATAGATCTAGAAAATTAAAATTAAAAAAAGTGGGATTCAGAAGAGGATCTGTTCAAATATTCATTGATGTTTCCATTATTTATTTTTCCAGTGGGAAGTGAAGAAAGTTTATATTTCTGTATTTTGTGAAATAACAGTTGAACAGTTGGGATGGAACTACTAGCAATAACCATAGTGCCACAGGTTAATGCTGTTGCCTCTGCTAATGTTTGCTACAAGCGCTCTGGAATTAATGAGAATTCCTTTTAGAATGCAGGATTGGAATTCATCCTTTGAGTCATCTATTTTCTTTAACTTGGAAGTCTCTAAATGGGAGGGACACTTCCACTCCAGATGTCTCCAGTCACCTCCCACCATCTCCTCCACAGCCTGTGACTGCTGTGCTTCAGGCTGGGGTCACACAGTGTTCTTGTGGTTAGAAATGAGCTGCCCCTGGGATTTCAGGGAAGTGTGTTTGCTGGAATGCTGAAGGCTAGTGAAGCTTGAGCCAGTGTCTGAGAAACTGCTAGTGCAGAGAGTTTTATGGGAGGGTTGGTTTTTTGTCTGTTCTAGACCAAGAAACACGCTGCAGCTGTTGCTAGAATTTGACTCACCAACTCAAGCTTTGCTGCTTGATAAGCAGCTGGCCTCTACCTGTCTGAAACAAAGTGCTGACTCTCATGAGACTGACATCTGCTCCTGCAGGGAACTAGTCTTCCTGCACACCTGTTGCAGGCAATCAGATTTTCTATTTCTTTGAGTGTACACGTATGAGTAAAAGCATGCTTGGTCAGGCCTCATACTGACCTCAAGTCTCATCCAAGGGAATTCCCTGCTCTCGCTGCCCTGCAGCAAGGCCAGAGTTTTGTTCTTAGCTCTATCTCAGTGAAATACCCTGTTGTAATATCCTTCTGTCTCGTGGTCCTAGCAGTGAAGGAAAAAAAAAAAACAAAAAAAAAAAAACAACTCCATTTGTCTTCTCAGCATCAGTATTCAAAAAGCGATGGGACAATATTCTTGGGTACATGGTGTGGTTCTTGGGGCTGTCCTGTGCAGGGCCAGGAGTTGGAATTCAATGATCCTTGTGGGTCCTTTCCAATTCTGAGTATTTGGTGATTCTATGATCTTCTGCATGTAGAAACTTACAGCCTTTCAGATCACTTCCCTCTCTCAAATATGGTTGAAGGGAAGCTAAAAAAGATTATTGGGCTGACATCACGAAGAACTTGCTTCCTTAGAAAAGCCTCCTTGGAAAAAAATCCAGTTTCATCTTCCCTTCAGAAAATGTAGGCAGGATTCAGGAGAGATTAAAAAGAATATATATAGCAGCAGAAAGCTGAAAGTGGCAGCAGGTGGCTGGAAAGCTGCAGGCAGGAGGGGAAAGCAGGAATGTCTGGTCAGAAGCCACAGCAAGGGCAAGTCTGCACAAATCCTGTGTTGCTGGGTGGTTTGGCTGCAGCTGCTTTGGTCTTCAAAGAGCTGCTGCTGCCAACTGAAAGGGATAATGCTTGACCACTTCAGACTGTATTTCCTGTCACAAATCTGGAGGACAAGAGAGATCCACACATCTTTTGCTGCTTTCTTTCTATGCTTTAAGTGTTAGCCCATCTCCATGCCCTATCCCCTTCTGTTTGATATTTCAGGGTTAAGCCAAGTCCACGTGTGATGATGTGTGATTTCTCAGTGAGGGGCAGAGGTTTAGGTGCCAGGTGTGCTGTTTGGCTGCATTCCTCCTTCACCTCTCCCAGGTCACACTGCAGTGGCTGAAGTCCTGCTGGAGCACAGGTTTGATGTGTGACAGCAGCAGCTCACAGAAATACTTTGGAGTCCAGCATGAAAATGAAGATACATGGGCTTATGTTAAACAAGGTAACTTGGGATTCAGTTTAGTTTTGTCTCCAATGCTCAACACAAGCCTGAAGACTAAAAGCTACTGGCAAATTTAAAAGAGAGAGTGTATGTGCAAAGGGAGATATTTAGTAGTGAAGGTGTTTCTCTGTAGAGTGAGTTCCCCTAGGAATGCTTTGTAGAATATGTGAGACATCTCAGGACAGAAGTCCTCTCTCTCTGTCCCAAGTGGTGTTCCCAAGCAGGAGATCAGTGTTGTCCTTCTGGTGCAGCTGTCACATTCCCCCATGTGCCATCGGCTTGCAGAAATTTTGTCATGTGAGACTTGGGCTTGGGGCAATTTACTTGTGTGTGTTTGAGGCCCAGCACAAGTAAAGGTCAAATGACACCTCCTTTTAAAACATCCATGGTTTTAAAGCAAAAAAGGAGAGAGTTAGGTTAGATGTTAGGAAGAAATTTTTTACCCATAGTGTGGTGAGACCATGGGCATCAGGCTGGATGCAGAAAGTGAGGGCTGGGAGTGACACCACCTCTGTGCCTCACAGAAATGCTCCTCTCACCATTCAATTGCCACATCATTTCAAATGCATCGTTAGCTGACTGAAGGAGAGGTTCTGCCTAAATTGGGAGATGTTTGTAAATCCTTTGTTGGATTTTCTTGAGGTTGATATACAGGGGAAGAGCTGTCAGCTGGGTTATGGTGAATCAAGTACTCCCAGACCAAGCCTGGCAGCTCTGCCACATTCAGAGAAGTCTCTGAAACACAGTAGTTCCCAGGGCTGACAAATTTCACAGCAAAACTGCTCTTGTTGGTCAGCAGGAAAGAAGCCAACAGTATGTTCTACTTGTCTTTCCTTTGTAAATTCCCCAAATAAGTCATTTTCCACACTCCTCTGGCTGCCATTTAGCTAAGCTCTGCTACTTGGACAAATTCTCAGGTTTCTGTCAACAAGTCATCTTGGACTTCAGTCCTGTTCACTAATGACTTCCATTTCACCACTTTTTCAGTTTATTTGTTTCTTAAGACAGGATATCCAGAAACAACATCCTAAAATTATCAGAGTAAATAAGTTCAGGAAAGCATGAGGCATCCAATTCAAAATTTAATAAATGGACTATACCAACACCCCTCACAGAGTCTAGGAGGGAAATCATGCTTTAAAGATTTTTTTGAACATGCTATAAAAAGTTTTACCAATATTCCTTCATAAAAATATTAATGGGAAAGCAGCATAAAGCTTTCCCCAGAAGAGACTAATTAGGAAATACAATGGAAATATTAGTCAGAAGTCCTTGACAAGAAGGGAGAAGGAAACAAATATTCCATATCTCAGTGTAATGATCTAGTGCTTAATCATAGAAAATGAGAAGCAGATAAACAGGAAAAAGAGGAAGGAGCTGGCAGTGAAAGTCAAGTGGGGAAAGACCAGATCACTCAGAGCAACTACTCTGGGAGGCTCTGATAGGCATCATTAACAATAGGGGCAGGAAAACAAGTTTAAAGAGGACTTAATTTCAAGTAGATCTTGGGTCAAATGAGAATAATAAGCTATCAATCAACTCTTGTGGAAAAGGAAAACACTGGCTTAATTTGAATGACATTATCATTGCTTTATTTATGTAACTATGCTCCTTTATTGCCTTCCAGCGTATAGAAATTAACACATTGGATTCTTCATCTGTAAATTTTGATCAGTTACAAAGCAAACTCTGAATAATCCAAGATGGGAGAGGGTCTCTCAGTCGAGTTCTTGCAGTGCTTTGCAGACCAATGTGCTTAATTGGAGATATTCACAGAGCTCCAGTTTTCTTGTCCCTCCCCAGTTTAGGATGTAGTGGTACAGGGGCTTCCTCCACTGGCTGACAGTACCCAAGAAAGCAATATTATGGAGAAGGTAACCAAAGGGAATCATGAGTTTGTACTAATGCAGCTCCTGTTTTGAGGGTTCAGTTTTTGGTTTGGTTTTTTATTTCTGGATTTCTGCTTTTCCTTTCTTTCCCCAAGTCTCACAGGGCTCCCTTGATTCTCTCCAGCCCATTTCACTGCAATTTCTTCTAATCGCCCCAAGAGTGCTCCTGCTTTGTACTGGTAACTCATAAATGCATTACTCAGCAGCAATCTGTGCTCCAACCTGAGCAGTGGCAGGGCAGGTGATCAGATCAGCTGGGCTGGATCCTCAGATTTCCTCTGCCACTGCCAGTCGTGGCTTATTCCACCATCTCTCTGCAGTGATGGAAGATGCTGCTGTTCTCTAGGTAGCTGACCTTCTCTGCGCAATGGTGACATTATGACTCTTCCCCAGTTTTCTTCCCACACCCACATTTACAGGGCCATTTACTATTCTTTCCTCCAGCATGATTAAAAGAACCAGTCTTTCTTTGTGACAATATTGAATATTGTTATCAAGTAATCTTCTCTCACAATTACTGCAGCTTTTATCCTCTCTAACCTCTGTAACCACTGCACTTGCTAATAGTTAATGTGAAGAAGGCTGTTGGAACATCTTTCTTCTTTTGATTGGCTTTGAGGTTGAAAACACTTCACCATGACCTAAAACTTTGATCTTGTATTACAACATAAAAGACACATAAATGTTTTTGAGTGTATCAGAAGAAGAAGATGATTTTTGTGTTAAGCCATTGGGCATCAGAGTGGCATTAACATCTGTTACAGAGGAAATATTTACTGGTGTTATATACAGATATTAAGTATTTATCTACTGCTCTCTGAAGGGACAGAGAGGTCCATTTGGTTGTAAAAACAAAAACCTGGCTGGAAATCTTCCTGGCTTGTTGATTTTTGACTTAGGGAACTGAAACTCCAGAAGTCTCAAATGCTCATCACATTACATTATATTCAAAACGGCCAGCAGGATGGGACAGGTAAATTACTGAATGTCCTGGGCAAGCTAATGGAGAGGCTGGTAAAAAGTTCAATTATTGAGGGCTGAATGCAGTACTCTAAAGGACACTTTATAGAAATGAGCGTTTTTCAAAACAAGAAGAATTGTGTTCAGCCTTTGAAGAGCTTACACATCAGACCGATAAAGACAACCGTGTAGATGCCATCAAAGTCCACGGGGCATCATGCAGGGCTTCACTGACGTTGGGATTTCCAAGCCTGCCTTGTGCAGCATTCCCAATTCCCGGGGCAGTGACTGAGGACAGCCACCAGCCCGTCGCGGTGGGCAGCCGCAGGGAAGCCCGGCCGCCTTGCACCGTCCCAGGTAAAGTTTCACCGCTCTCGCTCAGCTCTCCAGTGATCCGAAGGAAAAAGGCCTGAAGGCATCCAGCAGACGGACAAAGAGGCTGCAGTGGCCAGTCAGGCGGTAAACCTGGAAGTTTAGAACTAGAAATGGAAGCATGATTTGCCGGCGGTGGGGTGGCAAGGGGCCGTTTCCCACACAACCGCGGAGACAGCCCCGCAGGTGCCAGCGGACGGGAGCAGCGGGTCCGTCCCTGCGCCCCTCGGTGAGGGGGACGAGGACAAAGGGCGCCTTCCCCGGAGGAGGAGCGGCGGGGCAGGCAGCAGCACCAGGGTCCCCGGGCAGCCCCCGCCCCTCACAGCGCGGCCCCCGCGCTCCTCACGGGGCGGGCGGCGCCGGGGCGGGGAAGGACCCGCGGTGTGGGATGGGGCGGCGCGAGGCGTTCCCGAGGGGAATGCTCGGCGGAGCGGCCGTGAGGGGCCGCGCGGGCTGCCGGCATGTCGGGGCCGCGCTGCCCGCAGTGCGCCCAGCCCTGCGCGTCGCCGCGGCTGCTGCCCTGCCTGCACTCGCTGTGCGAGCCCTGCCTGCGCCGGCTCGGGCCGCCGGAGGGGCCGCCGGGCGCCGCCCGCCCCGTCCTGTGCCCGGTGTGCGACGCCGAGCTGTCGCTGCCGGCCGGCGGCGTGGGGCAGCTCCCCCCCGACTGCCTGGCCCGGAGCCGCGGCCGGGCCGCCGCCGGGTGCGACCTCTGCGCCGACGGGGCGGCGGCCGGGCGGTGCCTGACCTGCGGCCTCCGCCTGTGCCGCTTCTGCTGCCGGGCGCACAGGTGAGCGGCGGCGGGACGGGGACAGCGGGACACGCGGCTGAGGGAGGGCGCAGCGGGCACCGACCCGCTCAGGGCGAGCCGGAGCAAGAATTGGCGTGTCTCCCGGGTGTGGCCCACTGCTCACAACCCCTGGCCTGAGGATGTCCGCAGGGATGCTCTGTACACGGATGGGGACGAGCAAGCTGCTAGCATGGAGTCATACAGTGTCTGGAGCTGAAAGGGACCCACAAGGATCATGGAGTCCAAGTCCTGGCCCAAGACAGCCTGTGAGTGTTGTCCAAACACTTCTTGAACTTCCCGAGAATAGGTCCATCAGCCATGTTATTGGCCATTGAGTCCAAAATCAAGCCACCTTTTGCCTGTAGTGGTGTCCACATGCTGGATAGCACATCAGTTTAGTGTCACTGGGCTACAGGCAGGGGTATGGGCAGGTACCAGCAGGACAAGAGCCTCACATGCTGTACTGTCCTGCCTTGGAAAAGACACATCTCCCAAAGGGAAGACACATCTCCCAAAGGAAAAGGGGAATGTTAAGTTGCTGCTCTGCCTCTCTCCACCTGCAGGACCATTTACTGTGTCTGTGTGTAAAGGCACGCTTAGGCAAAGTGAAAGTCCTGTGGAAGTCCTGCCTAGTGTGCTTGCTACCTGCTGATGATCAACCTGTGTGCTTGCCTGACACATGTTGTAGAATTATTGCAGAAACAAGAGGTAACTGCAGCAGAGTTAGGAGTCAAATAGGGGAGGGGTGCAGAGGCCTGTAAGCCAGGCAATCTCTCAGAGGACAAAAGGCACTGAAGACGAAAAGTGATGTAAAGCCTGAACGGCCTTCTGAAGCAAGGAGGTGACAGGCAGGGTCAGAAAAACACCCAACAGCACAAGCCAGGGAAGCCTCAGCCTGGGTTAAGCAACTCGGCCTGTTCCCTCCATGTTTGCTACTCCTTTCTGCTTGATTAGCAAATTCTTTCCCCAGAAGGAACTGAGACATATTCCTCCTGCCCTGCCCCCCTGCACATAGTGGTGCCTGTGGGGAAAATAGTTTAGGCTCTTAGTTACCTTTCTACTCCGGGTGTAATTTTCAGCATACCATTCTGATTAGCTAATGCCTCATACCCCGTGGAGCTGCTGAAGAGTGATAAGAGACCTTGAATAGCAGCCTGCTGCTCTGCCAGAGATAACTTCAGAAGAGAGAAAGCAGCAGAAAATTTGTCCCTGTGAGTGACCCTCTTCCTAAAGTATTTACTGCTATCATTTTTTCACCCCACTGGCATCTACATACTCACTTGTTTTAGTTGATGTCAGAGGGCTAAGGAAAACCATTTTGAAAGGATTTCCTGGTGTGTAGGGAAGGTTTCTATGGTTCTGAGTGCCATGGTTGTGCTCCTGGGAACAAGTGAGAGAGATCTTAGACTGAAGTCACACAACACTGGAAGGCTTTGAAAATGTGCTGCATCTAAGGGAGGTTAGTGGGAAGCAAAAGGAGAAGCATAAGAGCCTGTGGTGAGGTTGCTTTGTGTTTCCAGAGCAACTCTGCAGAGCTTGGTCCTTGGAGTGTCTTTGGTTATGGCTTGGAGCTCCCATTGCACTGCCACAAGTCATTAGTGCAGGAGACAAATTAGGAGAGGAGGGTTTTACATCCTTCTCAAAAACTAACCCCCAGTGTCCAAAATAGCCAAGAATGGAAATATTCTAGTGCTGCCCTGTGACATGGTAGATGTCTGGGGTATAACAGGTTCTTTGTGTCCCATCTTTGGTCTCTTCTGAGCAGAACCTAACCTGGCAAGCAGAAGGAAGCCAGGTTTGACTTTTGGAACATTAAATGTTTGACTGTTTGACTGTCTTCTGGCAGTGGCCTGAATGAGATTTTCCCCTAAGGGATATCAGAGCTCATTTGCCTTGTGTCTGAAATCCGGGCTGACCATGCACTCAGGGGGGGGACTCTGGAAGCTTGGGAGCAGCCCCTAACGAGCTCCTCCTTTGTGTGGAGCCTGGCTCTTGGGAGCACAAGTCCTTTCAGGGAATTTCAGTGGAGACAGGAGGGAGCAGTGCACACTGTGACTTGCAGCCCGTTGCAAATAGGCGTTTGCAAAAGGTCTCAGTTTTGTGTCCAACATGCATAAAGTGATTGGTGTTTGCTCCTGCCTAGGAGACAGAAGAAAACGGCCTCCCATGCTGTGACAGAGCTGGAGAGCACCAAGGATTGCAGCCAGGCCGGGAAGCCTCTGCTGTGCCCCTCCCATCCCACGGAGGAGCTGCAGCTGTTCTGCGAGCAGTGTGACCAGCCCGTGTGCCGGGACTGCGTGCTGGGCAGGCACCGCCAGCACCCCTGTGACTTCGCCAGCAATGTCATCCACCGGCACGGGGACGCCCTGCGGGAGCTGCTGCAGAGCAGCCAGCGGCACTTGGACACCCTGGAGGATGTGCTGAGCCAGGTCGATGGGATGGGCGGCGCTGTCCGCAGCCGCGCAGAGGCAGTGGCCGCGGAGATCTGCCTCTTTGCCAGGGGCTACGTGAAAGCCATTGAGGAGCACCGGGACCGGCTGCTGAAGCAGCTGGAGGACTTGAAGGTGCAGAAGGAAAACCTGCTGCACTTGCAGAAGGCGCAGCTGCAGCAGCTGCTGCTGGACATGAGGACAGGCGTGGAGTTCACGGAGCACCTCCTGACGAGCGGCTCAGATGTGGAGATCCTGGTCTCCAAAGGGGTGGTGTCCAGCCGTCTGACACAGCTCAACAGCGTTGCCTACAGCACCCACCCCAGCGTGGATGACAGGATCCACTTCTCCCCCCACGAGAGGGCAGGGCAGTGCTGTGGCTATGAAGTTTTTGGGGCCATTCTCAATAAAGTGGTCGATCCAGCCAGATGTACCCTGCATGGGGAAGGTAATGGGGTGCTGTACAGCAGCTGAGTGGGAGTGCACTGCTCCCTGAAGTCACCCCTCTGCTCTCTGTACCCACATGGTGTGCAGCTTCTGGCACTGTTGGCTCCCTGCTGTCCAGACACTGACCAGGGCAGAGGTTGCACTGCCTGCCTATGGGAGCTGTACTGGGCAGGGAACCAGGCAGCTTTTCTCATCCAGGTGGGCAGAGCACAGGGCACTACCCTCCACAACATCAGCAGCCTCAGCATGGGGCTGAGACATGAGGAGGGCTCACTCAGGGGGTGGGAATGGCACCTGCAATAGCAGGAGGTGATGCTTTGCTGGTGCTCCAGGCTGTTCTGCAGCATGAGCCCAGGCAGATCCCCTTTGTGGCTGATTAAGTTTTTACATTACAGCTTCTGCTGAGATGGCTATAGGAGTACCTGGCAATACCTTGATGGTTTTATGGGTATTTGCTCACTAAGGACTTGGAGCTGGGCCAGCAAACAGATAATGTTCAGCCCATCCCACAGAGCACAGCCAGCTGTGGTCAGTAATGGTCTGTGCAGGGCAGACGAGACAGACCCAGAGCTTGTTCAGTCCCTTCCATGCCAAACTGTGGGTGTTGAGTTCTCTGGGGCACAGTGGGGCTGGTCCTTTTTCCTCTGGGTTGCATGGAGCATCTTGAGGCCTTCTGGGAAGGTGCCAGCTGGGCTTAGAGTGACAAACAAAAACACCCCAATGGTCTGTGCAGATCTCTGGGCTAAACCTGCCAGACATCTCTCAGAACCCATGGCTCCCACTCTCTCCTGATACCCAGAGTTGTGTTGACTTTTCCCTGTGCGTGGAAGGAGCTGTAAAACCTGGAAGCAAAGTCCTGGTTGTGCTCTGATGGAGCTGCAACTCTGCAAAATAGGTGGGAGTGGCAGTGATGGCTTGACTCGAATCCTTTGAAGTTCTGTTTCTTTCTGCTTTGGTGTTTGTTTTTCCCCAGATCTCCACAGTGCCCGTCAGAGCCAGCTGAGCGGCTTTACCCTGCTGTGCAGGGACACTGCGGGGGAGCGCGTGGGGCGCGGAGGAGAGGCTGTGCGCGTCACCATCACCCACAGGGACAAGAGCCACTGGTGGGTATCTCACACAGGAAATCCCTGGCTTAGCCTTTCTGCTCCCTTATCCTGGCTCCCTGCTTGCTTAGGTGGGTGGGGGGGGTGTCCTTTCAGCATGTGGGTCAGAATCTGTAGAGGAAAAGGCACTACTCTTTTTCCCACACTGCTTCCTAGTGGTTGTGTTTGGCTGGACAGTGATTGCAGAGATTTGCTGACAGAGATTTGTATTAAGTCTTTGAGTGATTTGAGCTTCTTAAAGGATTCAACTCTCCTTGTGTGTGTTGTTGTTGTTCCTTCTCACTGCTCCCAGCAGACACCTGGGGCTCCTGCTTTTGTTAAAGCCTAATCAGTGTAAGTGATTGCAACCCCTGTATGGCAGTCACAAGTCAGACAGTTCACCAGCACCATGAACCTCTGACAGCTGATGGAAGTGCCTTCTTCATGTTCCGGAGAAAGAATCTGTGTTGTGCTTTAGTTCTTTTTCCTGTAGTTGCAAGCATTGAATACTGTAACATGTTTGAAGGTTTTCTAGCAAAACCAGGAAAGGCTGCACTTGAGCTCCTCAGTGTTTCCACAAGGAAAATGACCAACCAGAAAAAAATTATAACTGTTTCCAAACACTTGTCACTAAAGAGTAGCCAGCCATAAAAGCAGACCCAGTTGGGGGTTAGTTCTTAAGAAAAACATCTATTGTTTTATAGTAGCTGGAACCAGATGCCAGCATTAATTTGTTCCAGGAACACTCATGATGGGATGACCTGATGAAAAAAAGGGACAGGATGCTAAAACCCTTTGCTGTGTTGACAAAGCACACAGAGGCAGTGCTGGCTGCACAGATGCTTATCAATAGAGCATCATTGTCCAAGAGTATTGTTCCAATGCACCTTCTTTCCATAAGTGCACCCATAATGTAGGAAGGTGCATGCCCCAGGGATTTCTGGATTTCTCTTGATGGGGTAGAGGTCGCTGTGGCCACATTAACTCTGTTTCTTGTCTTGGCTGCATGCACTCGCTGCATGGGTTGCTGAAAGCTGTCTGGCTTTGCTTTGATGCACAACAGCTGCAGAAGAGCATGAGGTATCACCACACAGTTCATGGCAGGAAATTATGTAGGCAGCTGTATTGATGTGAAGTGTTGGGGGTGGGGAATACAGATTATAAACTGTCATGTCATGGGGCCCGGGAGACTAATTAGCAGGGATTAGCAAGAACACCTTCCTCTGTGCAGAGCTGCCTGATAATTGTCTGTGAAAAGTTTTCCATCTTCCTGTGGAGCAGGCAATTTATCCTGAGTAACCGGCTGAGGCTTTCTCTCTAGCACTCTGTTCACCAGAATTCCCTGTGAAACACAAGGAGCTTCACTAGGAAAAGGGAGAGTTTACCAGCAGGGATCTAGAACTCCTCAGCATTGAAGGGAAGAGTTGGGGTCAGTGCAGTTGGGAGAGTGTTTAAAGTGGTTCAAACCTACCCTATTATATCCTGACTTCTTAATAGGTTTTTCTGTAGGTAGCTGCTTGCTGAGGCTGTGAATTTGCCCCATTTCTGTGGGCTCTTATCTGATGGGACTATCTGAGTTATAAGTGTGCTATGTGTCATCTTCTGCCTTTCGGTGTGCAGGTTGCTACAAATCCTTGCAGAGCAACTGGCTTTGTGTGACTTCCTTTGTATGGTAATTGCAGCTTCCAGCAGCAGGGGTGTGTGAAAGCCACTCTAGGCCACTCTAGGCCAAACTCTGGTTTACATTTAAAGCAGTTTTCTGCCAGTCACTGACCTCTTGGGTTTCTCTCCACTGTTCACAGTGCAGTCAAGCCAACAGTGTGTGATAATGGTGATGGGACCTACTGTATTTCCTACAGCCCTGAGGAGCCAGGCTTGTATGCTGTCTGCGTCTGTGTGAAAGGGCAACATGTGCAGGTAGCATTTCTTGTTTCTCTTGCACTGCTTCTTCTGTACCTACTTTTCTTTTCTTAGGCATTTGTTTCAAATCTGTCTAAGGATTATTTCTACCACGTAGCAGTTCAAGGCTGAGCTTAGTGATCTGTGACTGACAGGGTCACCCAGATGGTGTCTGGGAATGCAGACACATCTGACAGCATCTCTCTGTTTGCTTGTCCCCTGCAGGGCTCTCCCTTCACTCTGACGGTGAAGCCCAAGTTCCGGGAGCACCAGGGGGTGTTTCACTGCTGCACCTTCTGCTCCAGTGGAGGCCAGAAAGCCGCTCGCTGTGCCTGTGGTGGCACCATGCCAGGTGGGTGCTCAGCTGCTGGCACCAGGAGGATTTGCTGCACTGGTCCTCCCTAGTGGATGGAGGTGTGAGGAGATACTCTCAGCCAACTCCCACCTTGGACATGCACCAGGAATGTGGTGGACTGTGGGTACACCTGTTCTGGTGGGGTGACTGCAGCAGGGAGAGATGCAGCAGGACACACAGAGGGGCTTTATGGCACATCCCATAGTCAGGGACCTGAGCCAGCTGTGCAGGAGGTGGGGCAGGGCACCTCAGCCTTTCAGCCCTTCCGAGTGAGGCTGAGCAGCATTGCACCTACAGTGTTCCTGTTCCAGTGCAGACATGTTGGGACCTTGTGGGCTGTGTCACACAGTGACCAGCTCTGGAGAAGCCTCAGTCTGTGTTTAGGACAAGAGTTCCACTCCCTTGCTTGTTTAATCCCAACCATCTTCCCTGTGCTTCACCTGCATGTGTCATCATGTGTTTTGTGTGTTTTTAGGATAGAACTAACCTCTTCCTTTTTCTGTGCTTGATCTGTATCTTTGGCCATAGTCACAAGCAGCTGGCATGGGGTTCTGGATGCCCATGTCTTGCTGTATTCAACAGGCAGGGGAGTGGAAATCATCAGCTTTCCCCAGCTATTGAGTTGTTCTTTATTTATGGGGTCCTGGCAATTTTGGCTTTGAATATGCTGCATTCTCATCAGCACACTTTAGAGAAGTCCTGGGGCCAAAGCCTATACCACACTGGGATTTTCTGGCCCACTTTGGTGCCTCTTCTCTTGCAGGTGGGTACCAAGGCTGTGGCCATGGACACAAAGGTCACCCTGGCTGCCACCACTGGTCATGCTGTGGACAAGTGAAGGAGAGCTCAGAGTGTTTGTGTGGGCCCCCCAGTGACACCTCACAGAGGAGTTTGCTCAGGACAGTGGCACTCTGAGCAGCCAGGTGAGCTCCTGGGAGTGCAGGGCACTGCTGCTGGCTGCTTCAGGAGCACAGATGATCCATGAGGATCCATATGATCGATCCCTGCACAGCCTTGCTGCCAGCAAACAGCATGATGGGTGTGAGTTGAGAGAGGCGGGATGAGGGAAAATAAAAACTGTGCCTTATGTTCCACCAAGTGGTGTGTATGCAAAGTTATTTTTGTGCTCAAATATGAGCAAATTCTGGGAATTGTACTGCTGCCTACACTTCTGAGGACTTGTGGCCTGTGAGGACATGCTCTAAGGGGAAACTCATTCTGAGCAGTAACCTCACAGCAGGGTCAAGATGTGTCCTATTCTGCAGGGTCAACAGCCTCTGCTGTCCTTCTTGATGAGGTTAAAGCTGCTCATTCCAAAGGGTTTGTTATCACGCCTTGGAAGGGCTTGGCGACCTGAATATGGCTTCTGCCTCCCTGTTGGATATGCATCTGGATTCCAACCTTGGATGTGTGCACATTGCACAGTCAAGCTTCTGGGAGCTGCTCTTTGTTTGCAACTCCTACCTTTCCTCTGGGTATACTGTAGTCTCATTATACCCTGCCTGCAAAGTACAGGCAAGGTGAGTCAGTAATGTATCTGCAGGAGGGCCCAGAAAACCTCCTGGCACTGATAGGAGCAGCAATCACCTGGCCTGTTTGTTCTCCATGGAGATGATGTGGGACATGGTGCTGCTGGGGGTGGTGGGGGAGCCAGGAGAGTGCCCAGCTCACCAAGGGAAGATCTGGGGGCAGCCTGAGCACCAGTAGGACTCACAGACACAAGGTCCAATTGTCTGTCCAGAGCTGGAGCACAGCAGATGGAACACAGCAAAACTCCTGGATTTGGCTTGTGCAACCTTGACAAGGCATTTACCAACCCATAGCTGGGGAAATGCATCTGTCATGAGGAAGAAGAGGCATTTCCCTGGAAGGAGAATTGCCACCCTGCTGCCATCTGCTTGCCTGGGTGAAGCAGACCTTCCTTTAGAAAACACATTTCTGTCATTGAGGCTGGGATCACCACTGCCCTGAGGGTAACCTTGCCAGTAGGTGTGTGTGGCTAGGGGCTCCTAATTCTGCCTGAGGAGCTGGGCACAAAGGTCCCACTGCTGGGAGCTCAGGGAGGGAGAGGAGTGCTGTCAACAGCAAGGACTGGGTCTTGCATTCTGCGTTAGGACAGCTGGCTTGTAAATGGTAGAAACCTGCACTGTGTTTGTTTGTTCAGCCTTAGAAGTCTCCCATTTGTTGTTTGTTCCTCTTACAAAGCCAGTTTTGGAACTTCTTCTCAGCCAAGGAGATAGATATCCTTATGCAAATGCTGTTTATAGCTTTCCATAAATCATCCAGAAATCTTCCCTGTCAAACAGTCAGGGAAGGCTAGACAGTTTAAATCTCCAAGTTAGGCAATTTAAGGTTGCTGAGTCTGAAATTTCAAAGCAAAAGTTTAGTTTGAGTTAGCCATTAATGGAACAAATAGTAACTCCTTCTCATCCTTGCTATGTACAGTCAATGCTCAGTGCAGAATGTGATGTAAACCAAAATGCATAATTTTTTTGTGTCTTTCCAATTCTTTTCCCCCACCCCTTAGGTGTGTAGTTTTTTCTCAGAGCCTCCATGCTGACTTGCAGAGGGAACACATAAGGACAGCACTACCTTCTAGGCACATAATTTCTGACTAAAAACATCTTAGTCCTCTCAGACAGAGGAATGTGTTTTCTCTTTGTGTTAGGTATCCCTTACACACCCTGTCGCTGATGTTTTCCAAGAAGCTGTTTGTCAGAATTACACCAATGAAATTTAAACCCTTCATTGAACTGCAGCTCTCCATCTGATATGGGCAGAGCAGTTTTTGGACAGCTTGGGTCAGGCCCTGGTATTGATTTTTTCTTCCAGTTAGACTCGAAGGCCCAGTTGGTCCCAGGGATTAGGAAGCATTGGCCAGCTACCACCGTGAGCTTGGTGTTGGTTGTGCATGAGGGTATCTTGAACCAATCTTGATAAAAGACATTTAATGACCTTTGTAATTTTGGGGGGGGGGGGCTAGGTTGGATTGTCCTCCCATTATTTGACAGCAGCCTCAGTCTTTATAGCTCAGAGCACTTTACAAATGATCTGCTGGAGTCTGACATTGGGCCCCAACATTCATTCCCAAGATAGGCTTCCAGTGCTGTGTTGGTAAACATCTGGGTCAGGAGGTGCATTAGGAAGTGTAGTTAGTCTGCTGGGCTATATGATGTTGTTTCTGTCCAGCTGGTCCTTGACATAATAAAGGTATTTTCAAGACAGACATGAATGCAGTGCGGACAGGGCTGCACTGGTAGATACTGATATTTTTCTTTTCCCAGGACAAAAGCTCTTGATAAAATTGCCTGTCTCCAAAATTTGGGGAAAAAATGAACATGAGGAGGGGCTTTCAGAGTCAAGAGAAGGGAATTTACTGCCTCAATAAAGAAAACAGTGTAGCTGGAAGAGAAACCATGAAGAACAAGACACTATGGTAAAGCTGGAAGGATGCCTGGAACCTGAAAGCCTCCATGTACGGTGCTCGCAGAGTCAGGGTCAGGCTGAGGTATCTCTCCTTTGAGAGCCAAAGCACGCTGGTGACTCGACTGCACCTGTGCGACCAGTGTCCATTTTGTCCCAGAAGATGTCAGAAGCAGAGCAGATTCTGGCTCGGATGGGCTTCTTCTTTTTCCCACAGCAGAAGGCGCTTCACAGGGATGCACCACCTGATGGGAATGCCATGTCAGGACAGATCCACATGCAGTGTGGAGGACTTTGTGTGTTTGCAGGCCAGGGTGGCTCAGCACCCCTCTTTTGAGAAGTGAGGGCTTGTTCTGAGTGCTGCTGCTCCCAGCTTCCCTTCATAGGCAGGTGAGGCTGAGGACAGGTATTGCCAATAAGGCAGTGTCAAGTTCTCCTCCTTCCAGATCACTAGTGTTCTCATTTGTGGTACTTCTCAAGCATCTCTTGACATCATTGCTACAGTTGTGGGATCATAAGGCTGGAAGAATATCCTACATTTTGGGTCAAACCCCAAGAAAAGCTTTCATCGCTTTCAGCTTACTGGTTGCCTACACCTCTGTGGAATGCTCTGTCAAACTTGGCTAATGGTGAGCTTGCCACAACTCCATCTTCTCCTTCACCAATAGCTTTTGCAGCATTCCAGTGATGCTGAAATGAGGTGTGAATTTCCCATAAGCAGGGAAACTCTTCTGTAGGGTACCAGCAGCTGCTGGGCCCAGCAAAGCCGGTAGCACTTTGTGCCTGCTGTTGCCTTCTCCTCAGTGAAGGCAGCTGATGTGTCCCAGGTGCTCACCAGCTCTCACAGAGCATGTGGGACCAGATCCTGCTGTCACATTTGGCTGGATTTGCTAATAAATTCAAGATTGGTAAGAGCTGGGCAGATCATGTCACAAACCCTTGGTTTCTTTGGGAAGTATCCCAACCACTTGGGCTTTTTTTGCAGTATGAGCATACAGACAGGAGTGGGCTCCAGTAGGATCTGCTCAGAATGAATGTGTGTTGCCCTGGGGAACGGGACTGGCCCTGGTCCTGCTGGAGCTGCCTGTGCCCAAGAAGCAGACATGTTTTTCCAATGTGGAAGTAACCTGGTTGTTGACTGTGCAGTGGGGTGTGCTGTGGCTGACCTGGAGTCAACTGGAGTGGAAAGGGGACACCTTGTCTGCGCACTGCACACGCAGCTGTAAATCTGGTGTCACCTCAGCCATTAATCAAGTGTCACTGAGGGCAACAGGATATTTCTCAATGTGCATTTCCCACCGGGCCACTGTGGCCTAGAGCTATTCTTAGCTTCTTGTACTGTACTGCTAAATTATGAAAGGCTTAATAATCAGCAGGATGCTGACAAACAATCATGATTTTTTTTCTGATTATCACCACTGACCAGTATTAATTGCTCTTGGTTATAACTTCTGGTTATTCCAGACAAAGTAGTTTGGTTTTTTAGATGCTGGACTGTTCCCAGTTCCTGTGGGCATCCTCAGCTCTGCATGGGAGAGCTGTTCACTCCCACTAACCATCCAAATTTGCTGGAGATAGCTACAGACTGTAAAAAATCCCCTTTTTCCCATCCTCCCCGGAACACAGTCCAGATGTGGATGTCAGGATACGCAGGTTCCCTTTCAGGAAACAGAACATGGTGGTGCAAGCTGCCTTCCCTTCTCTTTCACAACCTCTCTGCCCTTCTCAGCCCAAGAGATGCTCATCCTGCCCCCAGCCCCATCTGAGACCAAGCCCAGAAGCAAAGACCTGGAGGGCCTTGCAGGTGCCAGTTTCTCTCCTTTCCCCAAAGTGCACCACCCTGGCAGACCTAAGAGCTTGCCTTGGGGGAGGGTGAGAGGTGATTCGGCCAGAGGGAGTTCAGTGGGATTAAACAGCAGTCAGAACAGGGGCTGCTCCCAAACCTGTGTGGCTCTGAGAGCACTGCTGAGCTCGTAGGAGCCTCTTAGCACAGCACAGAGAGGCACGGGAAACTCAAAAGTGTGTATGGGGCCAGGAGGGGGACCCTCAGGTGGGACCTCTCTGCCCAGTGCCAGGTAAGTGGTTGGACCTTTTTGTAGGGAGACCTGAGCTGGTCCTGGTTATGACGCAGCCCCAAACTGCAGATCTCCTGGGACACTTGTGCACTCTAACCCCAGGGTTAGCTGGCTACCAGCCGCAAGCTGTAACATTTTTTGTCTTAAATAAGACATGTTTCTCAAATGGGTGTGTAGGGGCTCTCTCCTGTTGCCCCAGTGTCTAACCAGGCCTCCCTGCCTATGACTGCCCTGGGGGTGGGGGGAGTTGAGATGCTCAGAGTTTCCTCATTCCTGAGGGTTCCGTGCCTGGGCTCACCCCTCCTTAGCTGCGTGCAGTTATTTAAACAGGACAGCTTGGGAGGATGTATCATGGAACAGGCAGGGGCTGTGCTGAACAGTGTGGGACCTTCAGGCTCCTGGTGTTTGACTTGTCTCCGTAGATGCTGTGACCATGGCATCCCAAGGCCAGGCCATTTTCTGGAGGTATGGTACTATCTGCACTTCCTTTGGTAGAGGGAAAGGAGGGAATTGTGCTTTTCAGACTCTTGGGATGTATCATCCTGCTGCCAGGAGCTCTCAAGAGAGCAGTTCTTTGCAGCTTGACTGTACTGCACTCACTCAAGCTACTTAAATACCAGTACAGCTTGTTTTATACAATTTGTAAGGCCATGTATGTATCAGATACCCATGTGCAGTCAGCAGCTGTAGTCAAGATGGAGATGCATGTCCTAGAACTCTGCACTTGCTAGAAATTGCTATCCCAGGGTTGAATCCTGTGGTAGATTGGGATGGCAACACTTGAGGAAGGGTGTATTCCTTCTGTTGTATTTTGGGGGTTCAATGGCTTGAGGAAGGTACCCTTCTTCTGCTGGTCCTCAGACAGTTGCTTGTGTTTCCATCATATCAGCTTGCTGTGGGGAGGAAGAAACTGTCCTCCAGAAGTTTCCTTGCAGGATTACGAGCTGGGAAGACATTCTCAAAGTGTTTTGTGGCTCTCATTTCAATTGCCCCATTTCCTTTGGAGCTATTGACTGAGTGCTGGTGAACTAAAGTTGGAAAAAGAAGCCATGAAAATATCCTTATCTCCTGATTAGTTGAAAATAACCCCCACCAGATGGATGAAAGGGCAAATTTTTCATCCTCTAGTGAACATGGACTAAGCTTTCATCTAAACCTCACTGCTTGAACAGAGACAGCAACAAGCTGTGTCTTTCCATCCCAGGTGTGAACTTCCCAGGCTGGATGGAGACAGAGGTTCCAGTGTGGGACAGTCCTGCTGGCATTTATTCTGTGAAGAAGCTTTCAGCTGTTACCAGTACCTGTCCCACTGGAGTGGAGCAGCAGTGGGGAGAAGGACAGGCCCTGTGTGAACAGAAGAGACCTCACACATGAGCCTTGCCACATGGGGCATCAAGGAAGCACTAAATA
Source organism: Melospiza georgiana (assembly GCF_028018845.1). NCBI lineage: Eukaryota > Metazoa > Chordata > Aves > Passeriformes > Passerellidae > Melospiza > Melospiza georgiana. The sequence goes on from NC_080431.1 coordinate 82,007,209, forward strand.
GCAATATGATCTGCACCTTTTCACTGGCAGAAGTGAGGTTGCCTGTAGACACAGAGTGTAAATATTCCCTGGGCACTGCTTTCCTCATGTGTCTGGAATGCACGCAATAACCAGCTCTGTTATTCTCAAGAGGCAGCCCAGCCAGCCTTTGTCAGGGAAATGAAATAACTGATGGGTGTGGAAAAATGCTCATCTGTACCTTGCTGCTGTGAAAACCTTCCTGCTGCTCTGCCAGAGCCTCTGCCTGCCCTGCCAAGCAGCCGCAGTTCACTGGGAAAAGCAAGCTTCTTTTAGGGACATTTGCTTTTCAGGCTAATCCTGAAATGCAGAAACAGACCACAGAGGGGTTGAATTTTCCAGGAAGTTTCAGAGAAGCAGTGGGAGATTTCTGCTGATTTCAGGAAAAAAACAAAACCAGCCAAGGAAACAAAACCAAAACCAAAAAATCTCCAACAAAAACAACAACAACAAAACTCCTTGAATTGCTGAAGAAAGTTGGGTTCTGCAATCATCAGCTGCATATTGGAATAGAAACCCTTTTGTTTTGGGTTACCACTGCCATTTCTTTTCCACGGTAAACTTTGCTATAATGAGGAAGGCAAGGGACCTTCAATATCCTAATCTTCCAGTTCTTTTGACCCTCTAAGCTCATTCTTGAGGGAAAACTTAGTCCAAGTGGAGCTAGAGAACTGGAGAATTAGGACTGTGGCCTATCACAGCCAGGCTGTGAGCCTCTCCCTGTCCCTGGGCTGTGATCAGCAGCATTCAGGCAGGGAATGAATGAATCCATTTAATGCCAAATTTGATTCCAAGTTTGACTGGTGAGGCACAAGACTATGGAAAATAGGGTAGGAGGCACAGAGCAGCATCCCACAGGCTGCCAAATGGGCACTGGGAACTGAGGGTGGTGTCAGGGCTCCGACTGGTGCAGCCTCAGCCGCCCACATCAGTCTGTTTCTATGCCTTTAAAACACTGGAGGTACCAGGGGTGCTGATGCACAGAAAATTGCTTTTTTGCTAGGAGTGCTTGAACTGGAGTGCTGCAAGACACAGCTACCACCAGCCTGTGGCCAGGTCAGGTTCCTCTCATTCACTCTGCATGCCAGATCTACTCATTACACATGGTGGGCACACAGCAAATGTTTGTAAGGATCTTGTGATTCCTGCATCTTGCAGTTTCTGCAGAGGAAACTCCAGAGGGACTAATTTCTCCTCGTCCCTCACAAGGGATGTTGAAGTGGGCAGTGGCATCTGTACACCCAAAATTGCCATTCCCCCTGTGACAAAGGAGCAGCTTTTCCAATCAGCCGTGCTGGTGCTCTGGAGCAGGGTGGGTAGCTGCTCTCTGGGTGCAAAGCCAGCAATGCTTTGCAGCCATGGGGGCAGGTGGCACCTGCACAGGACAAAGGCATTGGTGTGGCCTGTTTGTGCTTGTTTGTGTTTGTCTGTGAGTAAGCTGAGGATAGTTTCGGACAGATGAGTGGGAGGGCAGAGATGGTGTTCAGGCCAGAGGGTCCTTTCAAGGACCAGAGGCAAGTGTGGTGGCACTTGAAGCATTCAGGGACTGCACAGGAGGACATCCTGGCTACTCATCCCTCTGCCATACCTCCTAGCATTTAATGTAACCCTCTGGCAGCATCCCTCAACGCGGAGCAATTTCTTCTCTGCCTGTCCTTGGGAAGAAGGATTGTAAGATAAGGGGATAAAGATGAATCACAACTGTTGTGAGTCAGCACAGTGTGGCTGCTTCTTGCTTTGTGATTCCCAGATGTGAGAACTGAGGCTTGTCATGACAACCTTGGCTGAGTTTATAGCAGCTATCTCACTCTGGGATCAACTCCCAGAGTGGAAATTGGTAGAGCTCCTCAAGAAGATGGGTGTTATTCAGTGTACATGAAACACTTGGCATCTTCCCCAGAACAGGAAACCACAGAATGTCCCACGGTGAGCCTGGCTGGGACCTTGAGTGACTCAGGATTGAGCCCTGTGGGACATGGCGAGGCTTTGCTGAAAGCTGTCACACGTCAGCATCCACAGGAGCCATCAAAGTCCCCATCCTGCAGGCCCCTGTGGGAGGCAGTGCCTGGGTCCCCAGCTGCCTGGTGCCCATGGCTGGATGATATCCATGGCTTTTTTCCTAGTAAGGTCAGCTGTGATCCACCTTGAGGGATTAGGAGGGGAACTGCTGTTCATCCCAGCCATGGCTGGAAGCTGGTGACAATGGGGAAGAAGCCAAACATGACAACTCCCAGCTCCGAGGGCATCTAGGCAGAGCTTGGTATGGATGTGAATGTGTAAATGGATTTGTGTGAGCCCTTATCCGGAGGTACCACATATTTTGGTGAAATACAGAGTTCTGATCTCTTCTGAGCATGTGCAAACTGGGCTTCTTCAGACAACTTCCCACTGTCTTTAAGGATGAGGATGCAAGGGAGACAGTGGGAGGTCAAACAAGTCTGCAACATCTCCCTTTTTCTCTATTCCCTCTTGCCTTTCTCCCTTCTCTGCTGCTCCCTGTGGGAGAGGCTTGTTCACATGGTATGATTCTCTGGTGTTCCATATCAGCCCTGTGATCGTGGCATCTGTGGCAACTGAGCAAGTCACAGATGCAGGCACACATCAGTGGTGGGAGGAGTCCATGGCTGTAGGGACATGACAGACTGTCCTGCAGGAGGCTGGCCATCAGCTTTGTGTTGGCAAAGTGTGCTGCAAACCAGTAAATGCTGCTGAGGCAGAGCAGCTGGGTTTGTGTGGGCAGAAGGGCTGTGACCTCTCACAGCCTGCAGCTCTCTGGGCTTCTCCTCTCACAGTGAGGAGTCTCTGTGAGACTGCTGGGCACTCACAGGTTGTACCTGTGGGTTTTGTGGGGGACCTGCTTCAGGGCTTGCTCTGGCTGGGAGCTGAGTTTGCTGCCACAACCCTTCACTCCACAGGGAAATGTGCCTGTGACCACATGACAGCTCCACTGGCTGTGGTGGGAGTCCATAGCCAGCTGGGCTTCTGGGTCACCCAAGCTGGGCTGTGCCAGAGAGGTAGTGCTTGGCAAGGCTGGAGCTGTGCCAATCCATGGCATGCTGCCTTTCTTCTCCTCTGGCATGGCTGCTTCACCTGTGTGGCTTGGCACGTGGCCCTCTCCTCTTCAGTCTCTCATTCAACAGCCCATTACCCATCCCCACATGGAGCATCCCAAATCCAGCCAGCTCAAAAAAAAGGCCCTGTTTCCTGATCCCTCCTGCACATTCCTTGTCTTGTACCTGGTGTCTCCTGGGCTCAGGGGCTTTGCTCACTCCCTGGTCACTCACAAGCACCAGCAGGGACTGCCTGACTTGCTTATGCACCTGGGAGGGCAGAGAGAAGCATCCTGCCCTGGGGCCAGCTGCCTGCTCTCAAAGGCCTGGGTCTCCTGCCACATGGTCCCCCACTGTTGGTGACAAGGGCTGCTCAGCTGAATGTTCATGCCTATTGTGGTGATGTGCTTTACCCACCCACCTCATTGTGGGTCTGTGGCTCACCTGCCTCCCCCTCCTTCCTGCAGGCAGCTCTGCAGATGGACAGTATGGCACGGGCTGTGAAGGAGGTGGGCTCTGTGCTAACGCTGTCCTTTCCTTTTTCCCCAACAGCATGACTACAGTCATTGTCATCCTGGCTGCAGTGATCGCCCTGATCATTGGTTTTGGTGTCTCAGGTGTGTGACAGCATTCGGTTTTTTATAATTACTACCAAAGCAACTACCAAACATTTCCTGCAGTGGGACTGGTGGGATTATGAACTTCTGCCCTGCCTCTACTTCTGTGTATCCATCCCGTGCACAGGCTGAGGTGTGATCATGTGTGGAAGTGTCGCCCACCATCCTTTAACAAAGGCTAGGTAGGGGTAGTGCAGTCTGTGCTGCTGGAGGTGTAGTGGTGAAATTCAGTGCAGCTGAAATTCCCTTGGGCTTGGAACCCCAAACCTACACATAAAGTCCTGCACATTCTCTGCTCCTTCTCCTGGATAGGAGGAGATGATGGGAGATGATCTATTGTGAAATCAGAGAGCATCTGCCAAGATGGGGCGCCTTTCCCAGGATCCTCAGAGACAACACAAATGTGTTGTTTTGGTGTTGGCCAAAATGCAGCTTCCTTGGAATGTGCTGAGTGAGGATGGGTAGGGAAGGGCTGCATGGGGAAGAGGGTCTGGCTCTGGAAATTCTCAGGCTTGCAGTTAAGGATTTCAGATGCTCACTTTTCTTAAATGAAAGAAAAATATTTGGATTTCAGTAAGGGGGAAAGAGCTGCTATTTCTCTGCCATCATTATGCCTTCCAATCACATTTATATTGCATAAAGGGAAGTCCTGACTAAGAAAAGACGTAAAATTCACGCTTTTCTGGCAGCTGCAAAGAGAAAAATCGCTGATACATATAAGTAAAAAAGAAAATACCGTGTGAACTCTTCTCAAACAAGTAAGAAGAGCTGCTTTTTGAAGCACTCTTTTGCTACAGAAACACTCCTATGCTTTATCATGGCATACAGTCCATGGGAGCTGTGGTGGTGGCAGCCACTGGAGGCCTTGCTGTGTGCCAGTGACTGTTCAGCCTCGGGCTTGCTCCATGACAGCCACAGGGCAGCCTGGCCTTTCTCCAGGCGTGCTGCCTCACCTTTCTCCAGCCTCCTTGCTCTCTCCTTGCAGGAAAACACTCCATCAGTGTGACGGTGCTGACGTCTCTGGGGAACATTGGCCAGCACAGCATCCTGGGCTGCTCTTTCGAGCCCAACATCCGGATGGACAGCATTGCAATCCAGTGGGCCAAGGAGGGAGTAGCTGGGCTGGTTCACGAGTTTAAGGGAGGGAAGGACCACCTGCAAGAGCAGGATCCATCATTCCAGGGCCGCACGGCCGTGTTTGCGGACCAGGTGATCGGCGGGAATGCCTCCCTGGAGCTGAGGGATGTGCAGCTCTCCGATGCTGGCATCTACCAGTGCTCTGTCACCACAGCCAGAGGGAGCGGGGCAGCGGTGCTGCGCTACAGGACAGGAGGTGAGGGCTACAAGGAGCAAAATCCTGCTGCAAAACACGGGCTAGTGTGGCTTGGTTGAACCTACCTGTGCTTGTGATGCTGCTACACCCCTGAGTAGGGTGTATTTCTGGCTTTTACAGGATATTTATGGCCTTAACCCCTCTTTTGATACCCTTGTTCCAGAAAAGGTTATACTCTTGATAACATGGTAGCTTTTTCTCTCTAGAATTAGGATGTATCTCCAGCCAGAAGTGCTGCCTAGTAAAAACTGTAGCATATTTAATATATTTTTATCAGTTTTTCTGAAGTATTCGGTTTTTTAAAATTACTACCAAAGCAACACACCTTGAATATCATACATACCTGAATGTTACATATTTACAAGAGTCAGTCCTCCATGAGAGATCTGAAAACCACCAGGTCTTTGGCCTCTTCCAGTGAGATGAATTTAGCTGTAATAACAAGTCACCTCCCAAACAGTCACCTCATGTTGAGACTGAGGGATGAACCCCTTGCAGGTCTCTTCCAGACTGCACCCTTCCCTCTCATCCCTGTGGCCAGAATTCCTGTCCTACAGCTCACATTGGGTGAGGAAAAGCCCTCAGACCTCTTCAAGTGAAAGAGGGTTCTGGCTCAAGCCTGAGGGTTGCAAATGTTCCACTGGGACTTGGTCCCCTATCCCTCCTTCAAACCTGGTGGCTCTGCCTACTTTTGTGTTGCTTCATTGGATGTTTAAAGTAATCTACACAGAAAAGGCATTAGAAAGAATATGTGAAATGTTGTAATGGGTTTTATTTCCAGCACAGTTGTAATACCTGTTCTATGTGGAAAGATGGACATGTTCCTTTCAGCTGATTTTCTTTAGCTCACCCTTTCACCAGTTCACCTCCAGGTCCTACCACCCAAAAGAAAAGTGGACAAATACTGAAGGCAGCTCTCCTGTGCTTTGGCTGTGTAAACCCTCCTTATTCCAGGTCTTCAGGGGATTGCTCAGGAGAGAAAATGGCTTCAAGTTGCCCCAAGGGAAGTTTAGATTTAAGAAAACTTTGCTCATGGAAAGGGTTATCAAACCCTAGAACAGGCTGCCCAGGGAGGTAGTGGAGTCACCTACTATCCCTAGAGATTTAAAATAAAAATACATGCATGGTTATGGTATAGTTGTGGACTTTATGCTTGGTTAACAGTTGGAGTTGATCTTAAAGGTCTCTTCCAACCTTAACGATTCTGTGAAGCTGTAGGTGTATGTCAGGCCCCCTTCTCAGTGAGTGGAGAGGGTAAATCATCATTCTCCCATTAAGAATAACTAAAAGACACTAAAGATGTGTCATGACCTTAGCAGAACCTGTCAAGCTGGACTGCTATGTCCTAGGAGTCCTTGGATCCCTTGTGCTCATTCTCTCACAGCCCAACCTGTACAGAGCTCTGAGCCTGTTTTTGGCTTGGCTCCAGGCAGTGCTGTGCTGCCTAGAAATACCTGGGACTGGTAGATGCAGTTGGGTATTTCATGCCCAGTTCCTATCACTGGCCTTGTTTTGAGTGTCTCCCTGTTTTCCCTCCTTCCCAAAGCCTTCAGCATGCCCGTGGTGCAGGTGGAGCACGGAAGCCATGAGGACGCGCTGCAGTGCGAAGCCCCGCGCTGGTTCCCGCGCCCTGCCGTGCGCTGGATGGCCTGTGGTGACACTGGGGAGCACCTGCCCCTCGCTGCCAACACCAGCTACCAGCTGAACCCCAAAAACATCACTGTGAAGGTGGTTTCCCTCCTGCACAACATCGCTGCTAATGCCACCTACACCTGTGTGATTGAAAACAGCATTGCCAAGGCTGTGGCCAACATCAGAGTGACAGGTAGGGCTCAACAGCACCCCGAGACCACAGGCACGGGGGAGAGGAGAGTTTCAGCAGTGTTCCTGGTGCACCAGGGGGCTCCTGGAGCAGCTGAGTCAGGCAAGGAAGGGACTGAAAGCATGGCTAATCCAACCACTTCTCTGTCCCTGGGGTGAATGAAAGGGTCTGTGTTTGCTCCTGCTCTCTCATATGCTTCTCATGGTATTGTCACCTTGGCTAGGGCACAGAACTGCCAGGGGACCAGAAAGAGGGACACACTTCAAAAGAGTGTATTGCTTGGAATGTTAACCAAAACCAAACCAACCAACCAAGCCTCACATCTTTTGACACTTTCTTTAGCCAGTTCATCTTAGATCCCATTCGTGTACCAAACCAACAGGCCCCTTTAGCAGTTATTGGTGACAATACCTCTGACTCCGGCCCAATGCCTTTATTTTAAAAGCCATTTTACTCATAGAAAACCAAGCTTTACAAAGGTTCTGAGTATCTTCTCCTGTTCTACATGAGAAGGACCATAATGCTTCTACAGCTGTGACTTCATTGCAATTGGTCTCCAGTACAAGAGGCAGGGTCTACCTCCATCCACGTTCAGAAAAATGGGAAGGAATAAATACACACTTTATTTGCCTCCCCTGCTGTGCTCCTGTTCTGGCAGCCTCTCATAATTCTTCTGCTACAGATTTCAGCACTACAAAGGTGACCAACTTGCAGCTGGTGAACCTGAATGCAGAGTCAGTGTCATCCTCCTTTCCAGCCTGTCACTGGATGCTTCTGCTTCCCTTGTACCTGCTGTCAACATAAAGCCTCTGTACAGCAATTGGGAACGCTGCTGGACCTGCAGGTAAGCTTGGGAAGAGAAACTCATATATATACAATATACAGAGGCCCTCTTAGGGAGTTTGGCTAGAGCAAACCTATCTCAAGCCTGCCAGAATGGCAGAGTATGTCTTTCCTCTCTGCCCATCCTTTCCCTATCCCCACCTTTCGGTGGGACACATGGCTTGTCCCTCCCACAGGCTTCTCCCATCACTTTCTGCAACCACAGAGATCCCTCTCTTGTACCATCACCTGTCAGCTCTTACTTGTCCCCTCATTTTTTTTCCTGGGTACCCTCTGGACCTGGGCTGCAGTTCATGGCTGCAAGGCAGCACAGGCTTGTTGCTCTCCCTCCCTGCTCATAAGACCTGCTACAGTACAAGCCTTGCTTGCTCCCACTTTACTCACACAACTCCACAGTACAGTGTGGTGTCTCCGGTAAATACTACAGACACCTTGAACATGGCTAGAGGGAGCTGCCAGCCTGAGTAATTCCCTGCAGACCTGGAATAAGGAGGGCTTACACAGCCAAAGCACAGGACAGCTGCCTTCAGTGTTTATTGGCTTTGGCTTTGGCTGGTAGGACCTGGAGGAAAACTGGTGAAAGGGTGAGCTAAAGAAAATCAGCTGAAAGGAAAACGTCTGTCCTTCCACACAGGTATCAGAGCTACGTTGATGGCAGGACTCACTTCAGGCTTTCCTCCCTATGGGACTGAGGGCTTTAGGAGTTCCTGCTGGTTCCAGAGGACACTGTAGTACAAACATGAAATTAGCTGATTTTTCCTGTGTTATCATTTCTTACCCACACCAACAACAGGATACTTTGTCTGGCTTCACAAAGAGAGCAAGGAATGTGATAAGGAGAATTGCATAAAGGAAAAGTTCTGATTGTAGGACAATCAGTATGTTCCCTTGTCTGATCTAACACAGTGACCAGAGCTTTGATCATGGGCAGAAGGTCAGACACAAACAGGAAAAGGGTTTCCCGCAATAGAGCTGAGAATAGCTCCTTCAGAGTACTAAAAGCAAGCAAATCTTAATTCCCCCCAAACATATTTGATTCACCCATCTCTTGTCTTGTGATTCTCTGACTGTACCAATAAAACTGTAAATAAGAGAGGCACTTAACCTCCTTCATCTTCTTGAAGTGCTTAAATCAAACTCCTCTGCTGAAAAAGATGTGAATGGCAGAACAGCAATGGGTTAGAAAACTGCTAGCAGGTTTGGAATATCCTGGCAAAGACAAACCACATCTAAAGTCCTGTACGAGGAGTGATGATTGCAGTTGTAATGTGAAATGAAAGAGGAACAGATAAGCAGACAGCAGACAGAAAACTAACATACAGCACGAGGAGGAAAAGGAGACTAGTAAGATACTGCTGGAAGCTTCAAGTTATTAAAGTTATTAAACCCAGATATAACAATAGAGCTGAATTTTTCCTTTTTTGTTTTTTAAATAAGTGTTATCAGGTACTTCCTATCTATTTCTCTCTGCTACTGTGTTATTCATATTACAGGACTACTTTCAGTTGCACTTTTTAACCAGATTTTAATCTTTGTCTTATCACTTACAGTCAACATTTTCCTCAGACTGAGATAGTTTATTTTGGGGTTTTTTTTTGGTTTTGTTTTGCTTTCTTTCTGGAGGGTGGAGAGAAGCTTTAGTAAAATCTTTTCTGTTCTGCAGAAAGCACTCACAGAAAGTAAGGCTGTCACAGCAACATTTGCAAAGACTTCAGCTTTTAGCTATTTTGGCAACCTTTTAGGATGGAGTCTCACAATGTTACTGAATGGTGGCATCTATCAGGTCTTGTGCTACTCACACTTTGGTCTCAGAAATGGACAGCAAGCCTTGAGAGGGAAGACACTTCACTCATGCTCAGAAAAACCACTGCCTGTATCACAGCTCAGTGCCTGCCTTTTCTTATCAGCCCCACCTCATGTTCAGGCTGCTCCTGATAAACTGCAAAACAATGCCCAAATAATTTTGTCATTTAGCACTGTGATTTAGTCTCCAAACAGCAGCTGACTCACTTCCCTTCTTTTCTTGAAGGAGATGCTTCAAAAGTGTAATTTTAATTATTTCAATTAGGTTAAGAAGACTATACCCTGTGGGAACTGTATAGTTTTGTTAATGGTCACCATACAGCAAGGAAAACTGAATACTAAAACAGATACTAAAACAGATACTAAAACAGATACAGTGTTCTTTAAGTAATATTTTCATAGCTTTATTTAGTAGATACTACCACACCAAATGCACACACTGCGTGCCCTAGGCCCAAGGCAAGAGCTGTCACATAGGAAGCACTGAACATCTCTCTTCCAAAGTGTAGCCCAGAGTCACTGGCTGACAATGGCCCAGAGTGACCATTCAGGAATTCCACAAGTCACAGCAGCTGCTTGACTGCACCCTTCACCCTGTGCTCCTCCTGAAAGGAGCTTTAAAAAGCTCCCGATCACAGTAGGTATTTCCATAATTCCGCTCCCACTGGGAGAGATATTAAGCAGTGGCTCCCACTCAGCAGGAACTGGATGTCCTGCTCATCCTCTGGCTGTTCCGGTAGCCTAAGGCATCTTGTCCCACTTCCTCCACCTTCAGGCACAGCAGGCTTGGACGAGGCCCCACTCGTGACACGAACTCCACTTCACCGGAGCGAAAATTCCGCAGCTGCAGGGGAGCTGCAGGAGAAGGATACAATGGGAACAACTCAGGACAGGGCTCTGGCTCTGTTCTAGCCCACAGCTGGGGGATGCCTGGCATCTGCCAAACCTCAAAGGACAGCACAGTGAATGACTCCAGGATGTAGGCAGAGGAATGCATTTTGCCAGCATCCCTCCAACCTGCAGGAAACAGACATTCTACACTGTGAAATGAATGCTGTGAACTGTGTGCTCACAGAGCTGATGCTCTGAGCTTTGTATCCTCTATCAGTATCAGCAACCTGCCTTTACAGTGTACATGACAGCCAGAAAGTCTCCACTGCAGAGCATCCTCTGGTGAGCTTAGCAAATCAACCCCTGCAGCACCTGCACTCAAACTCAAGCTCTAGGTACGTGTGCAAACAGTGTGAAGAATTGGTGTGAAGAATGTCCCCTTAACACAGCAACTGCACAGATGTGGCAGCATGAGCTCAGACCTCAGCACTCATGAATTCAGAACACTTCAGTGCTGATTTCCAGGAGAGGATTTCCAGGCCTGCTATCAATCCTACATGCTGTCCCATCTACAGTCAAAACCCACTTGATTTGAGAAGTCTGCACAGTAACTCTCGCTGATCAGATTCCTGTCCCAGACAAGGATTGGGAATATTTCTCAAGAACAGTTTAATGTTTCTGTGTGAAGTAGAAAAATTTATCCTATGTTGTTTTAGGAATTTACATAATATTATTTCTCTATTTTTATAGCCATGGATCTACTAAGACACAACTTAGTCAATTTAGTTCTACACTACAGAATACAAAATTCCAGGAAAATCCTTCAAAGTTCTTGCTATGATGGGCAGTGAAGGCACCTCTCCTTCCCCAACCTGGTGAGATGCCTCCTCCCTTCCTTCCCACACTAAATATTAGAAAAGCCAGCAGAACTTGCTTACCAGGCTGCAGGATCTTGGAGGGCTTCCTGTCTAGGCTGAAATCCAACAGGATGGGGCGACATATGAGAGGACTTCTGCACAGACTCCTTAGGTAATGAGCAACAAGATCCTCAGGTTCCTCTAGACACTGAGGAAGGAAAGAGTGTGTTGCCAGGGAGTGTTCAGTGGGAGGCAGGGAGGCACTGCAACACCCAGAGCAAAGGGAAATCCTGTCCAGCCGAGACTTGAGCCCAGCAGGCTGCAATTGCTGCTGGAATAGCCCACTCACCCCTGCTCCAGGAGCCTCCCCGTGCTGAATGCACACGCTGCCCCTGCTCTGCACACAGTTCTGCACAGCTTCCCACTCGAGAAGGCTCAGGCCCAGCACTGCTGCCACATGTTCATTCCTGCACAGCACCACAGCTTCACCCGTTCCATCCTCCACCAGCACCCTGTGCAGAGAGCAGGCAGGCTGGGATCAGGAGGGCAGGACGATACCTGCTCCCTCATAAGGGCCACACCCCAGAAAACACATCTCAGCAGAGAGTTTGTTCACCTCTCAGAAGATGTGATAACTCCATCTTTGGTGTTGTGTCCACATCCCATCCCTGATATGATTTTCCCCCTCCTATTTGTGGTGTAATTTGCTCCCTCCTCCCCCCTCTCCCCACAGCCAATCCCCACAGCAGTTACCGTGCACTGGCTTGCCTCACTCCTGTTTGTGATGGACATGGAGGATTGTGTCGGGTGCACCTCCCCTGAAGGAAGAACAAAGCCACAGCTGTGTATGGGTGTAAGTGAGAAGGGGAAGGGCCACTGCTTATTTTAATCCTTCTCTAATTAAGTAGGCAAAAGTGTAAAGCATTTCACTGCATTTCCAGTGAGTGCCCTAGGAAAAATTTATATGGGGAGAAAAATCACCTTGCTGCAAGGTGCTGATCCCAAATAGCAGAGAACATGGGAAGAGCAGAGCATTAACAGAGTAGGATTGTCCTCTTCCGTGCCCTCATTTCATCCCCAGTCCTAGCTGCCAGCCTGCCTGACATCAGATATACACTTCTAATTACTTAGGTCCCTTTCTAATATGCAAGTCCTTCTCAGACACTGGAAAAAGGGTTTGCAATCAAGACTGGAGCTCTCATTTCTTCTACATGGTAGCAAAGGATGTGTGAGAATAAAAAATCTGCAAGACCTCTCACAAATTATGTTTGTGGAAGCTTGAATACCTCTTTGAAGATGCAGCTGCAAAGTGAGCAAATCCATTGCAGGCGCACGGTCAGTACACAGGACAAGAGGCATAAAATCCGGGCCTGGGCCACATTTTGCAGCTGAGGTCTCAAGCTGGATAGAAACACTAGTGAGGGGGATGAGGCTTCTCCTGCAGGACTAGAAGAAACAGCAATTTGAGAAGCTTGGAACATAGAAGCCTTTCTTTGGACACTCTACCATGAGAACAGACCCAACACTTACTTAGAAGGCAGGTGAGAAGCTGGCAGAGATAGGATGCTCACACAGCTGGAGGCAATGTATGTGCAATAAACATTACAGAATCTGCAATATCAAAGAGCAGACGTCAGAAAGAGCTCACAGAAACCAAACACTCAAGTTTTCTTGGGATGGCTGGGCTAGGAAAATAATTTATGCTAAGGGATTGGGAGAGATGAAGGTTTGAACAAGTCCACGTGGGAAATCAGATTAAGAGATGGTTTCAAAGACAGTAAAAGAGGTCAGGGCTCTAAAGACAGGAGCACCTTGAGATCTTGCGTTCCAAGTTCTGGAAGAGGATCTTGGCTCCAGGTAGCAAGCCCCTGAGGTGCTGCAGGTAGGTGGCAGTAATGTAAATGTCCATCACAACAGGGGAGCCTGGAGCAGCTGAGACACTGAGCTTCACACTGTGATCCCAGGACAGCAGAGTCTCTGAGGAGGCACAGAACCACACAGACCATGAGCTCACTCACACAGGCAGCATGGCCTGCCTCTGAGCTGGGCCTGCTAGAGGGGCTCTTCCTCCCATTGTGATGAGGCTGTCACCATTCCACCTCCCAGGTTTTCTGGATACTGCATTCCCATTCCCATCTCCACATCCACAGTGTGCAGTTTCCAAGCCCTTTGACATGCAACAGGATGCAATATCCTGGCACACTTCCACTATTCCCAGATGCAGCGGCACACTCAGCCAAGTGCACTGGCTCTCTGAAACAGAAAGAAGAACCAATCTATTGCTTCTCAACAGGCTGCCACAATCTTACCTGTCTGCTTTGGACGGCCAGGTGGCTTCTCATTCTTGGGAGAGGCACACAAGGTCCTCTCCATGATCTCCCCACAGAAAGAAACAAGGGAACCTGTGAAACTGAGAGCACACCAGGATTTTTGTCCCGCCTGAAGACAAAGGGAGTGGAAGAAGGCCTGACTTCAAGATTGCAACAAGGTGGAGCACTGTTGGTTAAGCCCAGTTTCTGGGGAACTTGGCCTTGAGCACCTGAGCTACTGGACTGAGGGCAGCTTGCTGCAGCGTACCCCTCCCAGGGACAAGAGGCCCCTTTACCTTGCTTTCTGCTGCTTCAGGCTCAGCAGTGAAGGTGAAGAGTAAGGCACTACAGCCTTCCTCTCTGCTGAACCCCTAATTGTTTTTCTGAATTAGATGAAGAAGCCAAGCAAAAACCCCACAGTTTTCCATAAAGGACTGGTGAAAAATCCAGTGTACATACATATCACCCCAGATTAAACATGCTTTGAATGGAAAAGTTCTAGGTTTATTATGTGTTTGAGCAAGGTATGCTAAAAAAAATCTAAAACAAAAAAAACCCCAAAAATATACATTCAGCCTGATTTTCCCTGCTGTGCTTGTTTCCACTTCTGACAGGAATTTGGGAGACACCTTTGGGGCTTAGTCCACACCAGCAGTAGCCAAACCATTTTCTGGACACCATTTTGCAGTTTTGTCACCTACAATCCCTTTACCTTAAATAACCAGGATGGGAGAAGTCTGAACTACTTGCACACAGATTTTCCAAACCACATTCCCACGGTGGATATTTCATTGCAGTTTAATATAGCACTTCCCAATAAAAATTACCACAGAGCCATTCCCTAAGACACAGTCAGTTGTAATTTGGGGCAGACCAACATACCTGCTGCTAAGCACTTCTGGGATGGAGGCAGTTCTCTGGTCCATGCCTGTCAGCACTGACAGGGCTGTGAGCTACAAGTGAGGGAGACACAGCCTCAGACGGGTTGCAGTTTACAGGCATCCCCAGCCAGAGCAGAAAAGACAAGCTCTGTGTGCTCAGAGCTAGGTCAAGCAACTCATGCTTCCTCTCCAGATGAATTCTGAAGCAGGAAAATGTGAAGCCCAGCACCAGGCTCTGATGGAACTTAGAGTAGAACAGTCTCACCAACAAGACACTGTATATTGATAACTTCTAGCTAGTTCTGGAGAGACCTACAGGTAGCCTGTGAAAGCCCTGTGCAATAAGGCACTGCATACCTGGTGCTCAGGCAGACAGGAGATCCAGGTCTCATGCTCTAAGTGCCAGCTATCTTGGACAAGCAGGCACGACGGGGGGCATGATGGCCTGCTCAGGAATGTTGCTGGCACAGGTGGAGAACAGAGCTTGTAAAACACTTCCAGGTCCTGAGATAAGAGTGATAAGGCAAGGCAGAAGACTATTAGAAAAAAGGAGATTAAAGTTCAATAGGGAAGAAGTGAAGAACAGTGGTTACAAAAGAAAAAAAAATCCACTGAACTCAGAGCTCTGAGAATTTTAATCAAACACAGAACGAAAGCAGTTTCTTGGAACGACAGAAGGAAATTCCAAACCTTGAAAACAGCTTAGTCACCGTCTGACTCCTCAACTTCCACATGCAGCCCAGCAAAAGTCTCCAAGAGAGAACAGCACAACAAGTTGTCTCTTACCGAGCAGCAGGGCACAGTGAAGCGATACAGTCCGTCCACGTGCAGGAATGGAAACCATCGCAGAGACCTCCCCAGAAACAGCAGCAGTGCCTGCTGGGGGAAGGGAGAGAGAGAGAGAGGGGATGAGAACTGTTAGGTATGGAATGAAAAATACAGTCAAAAGAGAGCAAGCCCAGCCCAGAGGATGGCTTGATTGACAAGAGAAGGCAGATTCGTTTACAGGAAGGTGACAGAGAGAAGATGGAACTTGCTTGGGGTGCAAGAAGGAATTTGCTGGCACAAACACACAAAGGCACCCAACACAAAAATCACTTTCCCATTGATACTAAATTACCCCCCAGGCTCCCTTGAGAGGAACCAGCTCCCAGACTAATCAAACCACACCCCAAAGCTGCCTCACTTCTTGCTGCGTCACACCCTCTTCTCCATCACAGCCAGTGTCCTCCAGCTCCGATAGGTTCCCAGTTTCTCTGGGGTGGCTCCAGAGCTGTGGTCTGCCCAGCCACAGCACTGTGGCCTGGAAACAGCGCTGCAGCTCATGTGCCTCTTTATCTCCTTCTGTGGGCAGCTGGTAATTGCGTGACATGAGGCCCTCCTTCTGGGTGACCAGGAACAGCTGAGATACACAGCTCGTTGTTCTGGGGCCGCTCTCACCCCCCTGACAGTTCTCTCTGCCAGTGTCTGCCTTGGGATCCTCCAATTTCAGCATTTTTGCCTCTGGGGTTTCCAGCTCAGATGCTGTGCTGCCATCTTTCTTATTCCTCAAAGAGGAGCTGTTTCCACTCCTAAGGCCTTTCTGGATTTGTCCTTCAGCAGCACGGAGAACCTGAACATCCTCCAAGTAGAACTGCACATAGACACTGAAATGACAAATGGTAACAGTGAAACTCCCTATTCCTGACACGTGGCTGTCCTAAACAAACACTTATTTGGGAAAAACGCATCTGGTGAGTGCCACACAGGTACTCAGCAGGAGCAGAGGGAAAGAGTGAAGTGGAGGGCCGCTCCCAGGCTGCAAGTACCTTGAACAAAAGGGAGATGGTGGCTTTGTTGCTGAGAAAGAGCTCATTTTATGCAAATAGCAAGGAATGGGTGCTTTGGCACTGAAATGCTATGTTGGTAAGAAGGCTTACCATAGTCCAAAATACTCAAGGAGCTGGAAAGTGATGATTTTACTTGATCACTGAATAAAGGGACTCACCTAGTTTTTTTCTCTCTCACATGCTCCAGATTTTCCAGGTGTTCCCAGGAGGGAAAATCAGTCTTAAGGAATCTCTCCACTACAAGCTGGTAGTTTTCCACCCGCACGAGTGATCCTGCAAACACATCAGAGAAAAGAGCTGAGCTAAATAAAAAGAGAACATAAAACCAGTAAGGTCAAGATCCTCATTTTAAAGTCACGAGGTCAGGCAGTGACAGTTCAGCATCTCCACACAATGTGTCTTCTTCCTTGTTTTGGAGCTGGAAGGCAGAAGAGCAAAAGCTCAGCCCTCAAATGCAGTTTAGTGGGACATACCTATGAGAGCAGTCTGGGCAAAGGGGCTGCCATCCTTACGGGAGATCACACAGCAAAGTGCGCTGCTCTTGTCCTGCAGCTGCAGGAAACTGCTCCTGGAGGAGACCCTCAGCACACCCACGAGTATCTACAACAGAAAGGAAGCTGCAAAAAGCATCAAACAATTCCTGTCCCTGAAAGCCAGAAATCAAAGTGTCTGTAGCCGCAGCTAAAATTCAGTCTGTTTTCCACATGCCACAGAGAGAAAAGCAGAGTCATTTCCTAACAGGAGGAAGAGGGATGTGCTGGACAGGGTGCTGGAAGGCACGGTGAGAAGCAGGAGCTCTCAAGGCACAGACAGGAAAGAGGAGGCACATACCAGTTGGGGCTGGAAACTTTCAGCTGAGAGTGTGCAGTAGGACCAGGCCAGTCTGCGATTCAGCTCCTGGGTGCCCATGTGCTGTGCCTCCAAGGGGGAAAGCAACTGGGATGGACTGAAGCCCTCCCAGCTCTTCTGCTCTGCCACACGGCAAACTGCAGACAGAGATGGGGCCTGGCATGGAGGGTTCACAGGCAAGTACTGTGAACAGAAGAGAGAAAAAAGAAATCACCTGAGTTTCTTCCCATCAGACAAACAGGAAACAGCTCAAAGAACATTTACT
The DNA here is from genome assembly GCF_028018845.1 of Melospiza georgiana. Lineage (NCBI taxonomy): Eukaryota > Metazoa > Chordata > Aves > Passeriformes > Passerellidae > Melospiza > Melospiza georgiana. Next base: position 82,024,516 of record NC_080431.1, read on the forward strand.
CACTTTCTGCAGGGGACACTGGTGTATTTCTGATAGAATTTCATTATAAATATCTCTTGCTTCTTCTCTGTCTGGCACCATAGCTTGCAGAAGGGGGACAAGGAACTTTTCAGCAGCTCCAGGGTTTTGGTGCATAGAGCTAAGCAGTCGACGGCGCCCAAAGAAACAAGAAAACCTGAAAAAAAGTCATGACCATTAAAAGCACAGGCAGTCCTTGCATTTTAGTGAGTCTTGCATCTAAGGCAGGGACTCCTTCTGCTTGTTTTTAGTGAATATACTGTATAGGACAAGAACTAAAGAGATCACAAAACCCATGAAATGATAAAAAAATAAGAGCATTTAAGGCAAATGCAAATTATGTTGAGCAGACAGGAAACAGGAAAATCCACAGAATTAAAAGACTGGCAAAATCTCAAAACCCAAATGGCCAGAGAAACAAATGACATAAAGATAATCTCCCTCTAAGCCACACAAATAGATCTCCATGCCTTTTGGCTGGGCATGATATGATTACTCATGCTAGGTACACTTGGCTTTCTTTCACAGAATGCAAAAACACAAGTCAGAAACAACCACAGACTACTCTTATTCCATTTCCCTCATGAAAAATTAATTTCATAAGTTTAGCTTACTGCTTTTGAATGGTTGGAAGTGATCACACTGTCAGCCAAAATATGACAGAAAGTGAACTCAAATGAAAAGAAATAGCTCTCACTGGAACAATTCTTAAGCAGTACCAGGACTGAGCAATCACATTTAAAGAAAGTGGAAAACATAATAAAAACTGAAACTTATAGTTAGCATTATTCCCAAGGCAAAACTGAAGCTGTTTTATTGGTAGCATGTCAAAATTCCACAGTACCAGTAAAGCACAGGAACACTGAGCATTCTATAAGCTGCTACTTCACTGACAGTAAAATGTATATACTTTGAAGTTCAAGGCAGCAGTCACAGTGATCAAACATAAGTACTTCAGAACAAACACGAATATTTTCACTAACAGAAGCCAGAAGTAAATCCAGAAACTGGCTCACAGCATCCTGCAGTGTCAGGGAGAGCAGGAAGCCATCTGGAAGACTTGGGGGTAAGCATGGGATGGAAAATCTGCCAAGACAGAGACTCTAAAACAAATTATCACACTCCTGGGAACACTCAGAGTATCTCCAAGTGATATGCTGAACAGCTGCTGCTGCTTCTGTGCACAGTCAGAACACAAGAGCCTTTATATCAGTTATGATCTAGTTGTAGCACCAATTTCCAGCTTCAGCCTCAGTACCCACCTTGATCTGACAAACAAACCACATAGGGAAGCAGACACCCTATGGTGCTTCTGTATTTCAGGGCAAAGCATTCCAGGCAGGATTATGTGAGCACAATGCTCAGAAGCACTGCAGCTTCCCAAGACCTTTACCTCAGCTGCACTTGAAAAATGCACTGGCTTTTCTCCTAGGAGCAACTGCAAGGTAACAAGCAACTGCACAGGATGTGAAGTCTGGATAAATGGCTTACTTAGGCCATGAAACCAGAAGCAATTGCTGCTTGTACTATCCAAGCACAGTAATTTTGTGATCCTTTGGTCTAGAAGACACCCAGATATCCTACAAAGCACATTGAGGCATGTGCTGACCTCAGAAGAATTGTCCTCACCTCTGCTCAAAGGTCTCCAGGAGGCTCACCAGCCAGAGGTACAGCGGCATTCCCAGATTGAAGCGGAAGAGCAGCTGCAAGCAGAGATTTCCTGAAGAGGCCAGGGGCTCGTAGGGGGTGCTGAGCCTTGAGAAACTCTTCAGCACAACCATGCTGTTCAGGCAGGCACCGAGTACAGTGAAGGGGAAGGAGGCCAGAGGCTTCTGCAGGAGGTGGACGTCGATGAGCTGGGAGACACAGACACAGAGGGTAAGAGAAGAGATGGCCAGTCTGCCACCACTCCCCAAAACTGTCACCCCACCTTAAATCCTTTCTCACTCTACTGGATTGTCTATAATCAGGCCTGAGGCACCGCGCAGAGTTTAGGGAGGAATCAGATAATAATCATATCAACTCTCACGACTGAGTCCAGGCAGCAAGATCTCCAGTTTTGTTCCAGATACTTGCTGAAATAATTCCCATGTTCCTGCAGCCTTCTTTGACCCACACACTCACAAGCCATCCCCAGGGCCTGAGTCTTTTCCTGGCAAACCTCAGCTTACCTGCACACAGGCTCCCGGTCGGAGGCCCCGTGCAGAGTTCAGCAGGGGCTGGTAAGCAAGGCACAAGCAGACTTGGTTATCCAGTAAAAAGAGACCAGCTTGGACATTGAGTACTTTGGTGACAAATCCCTAAACAGAAAGCAAACAGAAAGCAAAAGGACTGTAGAGAGTCACAAAATATAAGAGACTCACAGGCCTGAGCAGTAAGAAACTAAACTCATGATGAAAATAATGGTCCTAGCAGGCCAGGAGCTGAAACCCCAGTGCATGAGAGGGTGAAGGCTAAGCCTATGAACCCTTACCACATAGGAGATGATCCTGGACTCTTTGGTTGGTCTTGGCCTCTCCTCTTCAGCCTCCAGCTGCAAGGAGCAACTGAGCTGCTCAGCAGCCTCAAGGGAAGAAGACTGAGTGGATTCTCCTTGTGAAGCACTGTCCAGTGGCTGCTCCCTCACCTGCTCTGCGCAGTAGGGCAGAAGGCAGGAAGAAGCACTGGTGATGAACACTGTTTGTCCAGATTTCTTCAGGCTGGACATACTCAGGCCTGTGACTGTGTACCTGTGACCCAGCTGGAAGACACGATGCCACAGCAGCTGGCTGGGTTTCTAGAGCATAGAAACAAAAAGCAACATCAGCATCAACTCCAGTGAAAAAAAATTTCTCGACCTAAATAATCCCACCCAAAAAACCCTTTTCCACCCAGAGGATTGCCTCATACTCTTAGCAAAATGACTGTATCTGCAAGACATTCAGGGACACTGCAACTGCATGAGGGAGAAGGACTGTATTTTGGCAGGGCACAGAACTAGACTTCTTACATACCAAAACTATTGTACACTGGGTGCAATTAAAAATATATCACTAGTAACAGGGAGAATAAATCAAACTGGGAAGTCAATGGCAAGCTTCAAAGAATTAATCAGCTAGCACATACACAGATCCACATAGCGAATTTGTGAGCAAAATTCCAAGTACTTACTTGCACCAGCACAGGGACACAAACAGCAGATGCAAAGCACTTCAGAAACAGAAAGAAGAATGTCTTGTGGTGAACACAAAGGAGAGGCCCGAGTCTGGTCAATTCCCCTGCTACAGTAAGCTTTGATCTTTTCTTACGCAGAATCCTAGAGGGCAATTGAAGCGGCAACCGAAATCAGAGATGAAAGAAAGCTTCAAAGTATCCCAAAAGCAAAATAAACAAATATGCAGCATGTACATTCTGGGAATAACAGATCCAACAAAGCAATATGGTCAATCTCTCAGAGGGGTTTTCAAAACAATATTTGACTACAAAATTTGTACTTTAACTTTTCTATACTAAATCCTTTTGATATTTTAGCATTTGAAGACAGAAGGAACAGAAGAACAAATTCACACACTCCATGGCAACAGCCATGTTATAAAAGGCATTACCACAAACAAGCAACTAATTGTTGGTCTAAAGGAGAAGAAAAAAGTCACAAGCAATTCTTCTGCAGAAAACAGAACTCGGATTCCTATGTCCATGGAACATGACATTGTGGAAGCTGCAAGCCTATGAACAGGAGGCCTGAAAGCAACAATGGACTCTTTCTAACAAACTTGACACACAGGGAAAAGAGCAGCAAAACTGAAAGCAGATGAGAGGTGAGAGAGATGATATTTATTAAATAAATTCTGTTTGCTGTTTCCAACCTACGTTTCAAAAGATTTAAAAAAAAATTTTCAAAAAAATTTATGTTTGTAATTTTCATTTCAGCTCCTACTGGACTTGAATATAACCATCCTGCTTACTCTGAACAAAAGCATTCTTGATTCCAAAACATCTAAACAATTATGACTTTAAAAAAACCCTGACCAGTAGTAGACACACAGCAGGTACCAGCACTTCACTGTAACATTTTAGTTGTAACATGGAAAATTGGTCAGACATCATTTAATAACAAAGGAGCTTTATGCTAAAAGTCTGAGAACATATACTGAAATATGGAAAGTCTTCTTGTTCAGAAAGGTCCCTTGAGCTAAATCAAACATTTAAGCTTAAAATTACTTTCTTTGAAGCAGATAAACCCAATAAAAACAAAAGATAACTATAAAGAAATGAAAGCAGCACGATTAGTGACATTTTATTGTAATTAAATTACACTAGGGATTCTCTACTCAAGAAGATAAAACATGAACTAGCACAACTCGAAATTATCAACTCCAATAAGACTTGAAATTCCATTGGCTCATTTTCACATACTGTAAACTAAAGCACAGTTACTTCTATCAGTTGACATTTTACTGGCACTTTTATCTCAGTAATCTGATAAGAATTAAAAAAAAAAAAAAGTTGCACTAATCAAAAGAGTGAATCAACAATTGAATCAACACTGTACTAATATTCTTTCTATAATTTGAAATTAAATCTATAAATACTTAAAATCCATCCTATTTTTTCAAATTACAGAACAAAAACTTCCAGTAAACTTCTGGGAAACATAAGACTAAAGAAAAGTTGTATAACTTTGTTGTATAACTTTTACATCCACCACTTGCTGCTATGCTTCACGTGTGGCAGAAATAGAATTTGTGTCTTTCTAAGCCAAGTGCTCTTCGTGTTACCTGCCAAGGCAGAGCAAGAGTGCCATAAGGAGCTGGGCAGGGCAGGTGTTTACCTGGAGGTAAGCAGTGGCTCAGCTGGCACTGGGGAGGTGACAGGAATGCTGTGAAGTACTTCCTTGAGGGCATTTACTGGCATTGGATCCACCAGGATTTCCAAGTACCCTGCTGCACTCTGGTCTGTCTGTGGGATATATGACCAGCTTGGGAAGACAAACAGTGAGTCCAGCCAGTCCAGTTCAAAGTGCAAGAGCTAAACCAAAAGATAATGAGATTGAAGCTTGAGATGAGTTTTAGTTTGTTTTCTCAGTACTACTTGCAGTGTTCATTACCAATACACCCTTGCATGTGCATCACAAACTCTTCTCCTACTGCCAGCTTCATCACTAAATGAGAGCAGGGTTTTCTGCCCACTCTCTTACCTTGCACAGAGAACTTCTGTCCTTCCAGATGCAAATATGCAACAGACTTGCTGAACTCTACAGCTAGCACTTCCTGTTTGTAGCCACAACCTCACAGAAAGGTGATAATTAATTCAATGCAAGACTTAGTTATTTTCAGACTATTTTTCTAAAATTCTTTCCTGCTTTCTTTTGCCCCTGTGTTTTCAGTTAGAAGTTCTTACCAACACAACTTTTTCCTAGACTTTGTCTCATTGGAAAGCACAACTTCAGTGCTCTGTCACCACCACTGTAGGGGTTATTTGTTACCTCAATTCCACTTGCAATAACCTTCAGGAGGCTTTTAAGTCAACTGTCATGCAAGCTATTATTTCCTGAAAGTATGTCATCGTACATAGTACAGCTCTCCTGAAAGTTATTTCTGCTCCACTAGCTGGAATTCAGCAAAGAGTGGAAAGGTCTCCTGTCACAGTCATATTTTCTGGAAAAATCCTTTTGCCCAGGATTCTTCTCCTGGGAAGCTGAGAAGCCTCAGAGAAAAAGGAAAACAATAATTATCTGATTTGCTTCTCCTGTGTTTTGCTGCTTTGGAATGTGTTTGGAGATTGTTTATCCAACAGGTGATTGTTTCATTGGTTTTCTGTGAACTGTTTTGACTCAATGGCCAATCAGGGTCAAGCTGTGTTGGGGCTCTGGAAACAGTCACGAGTTTTCATTATTATCTTTTTAGCCTTCTGTAAGTATCCTTTAGTATCTTGTATTCTTTAGTATATATATCTTATATTCTTTAGTATATTCTTTAGTATTCTTGTATCCTTGTATTCTTTAGTATAGTTTAGTACTCTTTAATATAATATAGTATCATAAAATAATAAATTAGCCTTCTGAGAACATGGAGTCAGATTCATCATTCCTTCCTGCCACAAACACAATAGTCTCCCAGGCCACCTTGTACTGTGGTGAATAGAACAGAACTGTACTGGCTGTCTCTCTCTTTCCATGCCAGTACATTCAGCACTTCTTCTCCTAGCAAAGGCACATTCCACATGTTCTATCCTCTGCCCAGGATGTGAGCTTGCTGTTTTCCTGCCTGTTACTTCCTTCACTAGACTCTGGCAGAACACCTGAAGCCCCTGGTGGTTTGTGACACTGGCCCAGGAGTGGGAATAAACACAGAACCCCTCAGAAAGGGGACATACCTCACATGGAATTATCCCAGAATTGTCCTTCACATACAGGCAACCATCTACCAGCTTTTCTTTGTTGTCTTGCCTTCCATCTGTTAAATAGCCAACCAGGATCAGGTAAGTCCTTGGCAAAGTGTGCTGCATGGGTAAAGCACCTTGTCCTTGATTAGACCATTCCTTAAATTCCTTAGTGCTCCAGCTCAGGTGGCTGCAGCACGGTATGCGCTGCTGATGCTGTAGGTCAGAGATGGAGATGAAACTGGAAAAAAAGAAAGAAAGAAATAAAAAAGCAAGATAAAAGCAGGATGTGTGAAGAAATCAGTTTACAAAGCACCCTAATATCAACACTGAAAGAGCCAACACAAACTGCTCTCAGGCCAGTGATTTTGGTACTGGTTTCCAGTGAGCTTCACTGACAATTTTAGGTTGTGAAACTGGAGCTCTAGTCACAATAGCCACTTGCTCAGCAGCAGGACATAATCACATTCAAGGGGTGTGAATTTGAAGAGTTTCACTGGATTAGTTGAGGACCACAAGTTCAAAGCAAGAAACTAATCCAGATGAGTGATGGGTCTGAATCAGCAATAAACAGTAATTAGGTATAGAAAAATTAATCAGAAGACATAAATTCACACAAGTAGTTAGGCTGTGCATTTTGCAGGAAAATGAACAGGGGATTAGTTGAAAATTCCATAGGCTGAAACTGCTCCATCTTCAGAGACAGAGCACCACCAGGAATAATACTGGTACCTATGATCCACAAAAGCACAGTGCTGCTTGTGTTTTTGTCAAATGCGCTGAGTGCTTTTCGGGAGAAACCAGAATTACAGCAGGACACTGGCTCATGGTTATGACATACAAAAGCAAACAGACTCTCTCCTCGTGCTTTAAAGCTGGGTGGTTATCTTGGATGTAGCACACAAACAGACCACTGGCCTCACAGAAGGGAAATACCAAGCACCTTCAGCTCTTCTTTATAGATTCTCCTGAATATGAACCAAAGTCTGGTTAAAATGTCATAAAATACACAGGAAAAATATGGCTTAAATGAGGTAAGTTTAGCTGGTGTGAAAGATCAACCACCTGCATTTATTAACTATTAGTTAAAGGTCACAAATCCCTAATCAATTCCAGTTGACCTTTTCTCCCAAAACTGGTCGTGCCAGAGATTTTAATTCTCCCACAAGTTGGAGCGAGAAACAGATCCAGACAAGCCAAACTTTCCAATATGGATATCTCTCAATGAGCAGCATGTTTTCATGATGGTGAGCACCCAAAAGCCTTTTAGCAACTAAAATATGGACCACGTTATCCTAGATCCCCCTTTTTTAGGAGCACATGCTCGAACGCTGAGCTCAGCTGGCCAACAGGTTGGGAGACCAGGAGCATGCTCCCGTGTGGGCCCACAGGATCCAGCTGGAAAGCTGCCATGTGTGAAAAATGCGTATTTTATGATTGGCTTTTCGCAAATATTAAAATTAATATTGCATGTGTTGTGTTAGAAAGTAATGCTGTATTAATTCTCTTAAGTAGTGTGTTAAATACAGTTTTAGGCTATTAAAAATGTTAAAATAGAAACTGTGCTATGTAGGATGCTTTTTTTTAAAGAAAGGACTCGCACTGAGATAGCAGTCACAGGACACCTAAATCTTTCAGAGAAAAAGAATTTATTGCCCTCTTATGAGAAGAAATTAACTTCTTCCCACCTCGGAGGCGCTGTTAGGATTATGAGGAAGAAGTTGAGGATGACCAGACAGAATCCTGTGTTTGGATGGAATTTATGCATCATGTGTGAAGTGTATGAATACGCAACAGGCTATTGTTTTTAAGGGTTAATCCTCTGTTAATGTGTGCCCTTTTTTGGGCTCGTGCTGCCCAGAAAAAGGTACCTGGACGTCCGTAACTCTTTGTCTCTGTTGTCTCATATTATCCTAATTCAAATTGTCCAAATTATTATTACTCTAATTGCATTACTGTTTTTATAACCATTTTATTACTATTAAACTTTTATAATTTTAAAAACAAGTGATTGGCGTTTTGCACACCGTGCAAAGGCTGTACGGTGCAGCAGCGCTGCCCGCTTCGGTCACCGCAGACAGGCGGAGACGGCGCTCAATCGCCCCGCAAGGGCGGCGGGCCCGCCGAGGCCGAAGGAACGCCTGCGGTTACCGCGTTCGGCAGCACCCTTCCCACAGCGGCATCCGGGGCGGGCATGGCATCCGGGCATGCCGAGCTCACCGGAGGGCCGCGTGTGGGCACCGGAGCCCCCGCCGCCCCCGCCCCGCTGTCACCTGCAGCCGAGCGGCAGCGCCCCGCCGCCCGCGCTCCGCAGGCACCGCAGCACCGCCTCCAGCGCCTCTGCCTCCTGCCCGTCTGGCCCCGCCAGCGCCCCGCGAACGAAGTCCCGCGCCGCCCGTAGCCAGCGCTGCTCCTGCGGGGGGAAAGGAGGGAAGCGGGGTCTCAGCGCGGGGCGGGCGGGGGAGAGGGCACGGAGCCGCCCGGGCCCCTCACTCACCGCCGCGCCGGGCGCCGCCATGACAGCCCGCGCGGGCCGCGCCGTTGCCGTGGCGACGCGGCGGCGGCGGCGGGAAGCGCCGCGCGCGCGCGCCGGGCTCCGCCCCGTCCCCGCCTCCCGTCCAATCACCGCCGCCGCTCCCCGGCTGTTCCCGCCCCTTCCGCGCGGGATGGCGACCAACGGGAGCGGTGGGACGGGCCTGGGCTCGGCTCGGCTCGGCTCGGCCCGGCCCGGCCCGGCCCGGCCCGGCTCGGCTCGGCTCGCTGACCGGCGCCGCAAGTGGGCAGGGCGGGGAGAGTAAAACGAAAGGTTCACGGGTTGAGACAGGGACCGGGGAGGTCACAAACCGATTGCCGTCACCGGCAAAGCAGGCTGAACTTGGGGATAATAATTGAATTTACTACAAGCAAAATCAGAGGAGCATAATGAGAAGTTAAATAAATATTAAATACGCCTTCCCCTCCCGCCCCTCAGCGGCGCAGGGAGAGAGCGAATGGAGGTTACGGTCAGTTCGTCACGCGTCGTTCCTGCCGCTGCCCAGGGAGACAGAGGGATCCTTCCCCTGCTCCTCCGGCACGGCCCTCCCACGGACTTCGCCAGTGTGAACCTTTACCACGGACAGCAGAGCTGTTCCGACATGATCCGCTCTTCCACAGGGTGCACTCCTTCAGGAGCAGCCTGCTCCAGCGTGAGTCCCCCACAGGATCACAAGTCCCACCAGGGAACCTGCTCCAGTGTGGGCTCCTCTTTCCAGGGCACTGCAGGTCCCTGGCAGGAGCCTGCTCCAGCACAGGCTTCCCACGGAGTCAAAGCCTTCTTTCAGGCATCCACCTGCTCCAGCATGGGGCTCCTCCGTGGGTTACAAGTGGATCTCTGCATCCCCATGGACCTCCATGGGCTGCAGGAGGATAACCTGCCTCACCATAGTCTTCATCATGACTGCAGGGGAATCTCAGCTCTGGTGCCCAGAGCACCTTCGCCCCCTCCGTCTCCACTGACCTCAGTGTCTGCGAGGCTGTTCCTCTCACATGTTCTCACTCTGCTCTTCTCCAGCCACAATTACATCACCACAATAACTTTTTTTTTCCTTCTTAAATAGGTTATCACAGAGGCATTGCCGCCATTTCTCACGGGCTTGGCCTTGACCGGCGGTGCATCCACCTCGGAGCCAGCTGGCAGTGGCTCTGCCAGACACCGCAGAAGTTTCTGGCAACTCCTCACAGAAGCCACCCCTGTCGTCCCCCTGCTACCAGAACCTGATTGTGCAAGCCCAACACAGCTCTGCAGGCTGGGTGTGAAGCAGCTGGGCTGTCAGACGAGCTGCAAGCCACTGGTTTGAGACAGGAGGGTGGGCTCAGTCCCTCTGGGCCTTAGCCCGTAGCCACAGGACCTCAGGAAGCACTGGAGACCTGGCAGGCTGCAGGGAGGTGGCAGGGATGGAGGGAGGCCTGGACCTGGAGTTCTGGTGAAAGATGGGAAGTGGATGTGCAGTGATGCATTTGACATTGGTGTAAATGTCAAACGTGCAGTGAGAACGTCCCTCCCCGAACTTGGGAGGAGTCAAATGTGAAGATTCACAGGGATTTTTTGACATTTATGTAGTTCTAGAGAAGTGAAGCTGGTTTTTGCCTTTTTTATTTTTTTGAAGGCTGAAGCTCCAGGAAGATTGAAGGATGTGCCTCATCCACTCACATGCCAGCAAGTGCTAAACCTGAAACAGCATTATTAATTGAAAACATGATTTCCTCCTTCACAGAATGCATGCCAGAATTTTCCCTTTAGGGGATAATTTTGTATTGTCCTCATTCGAGGTTAGGAAAAGAACAGGAAAAAATCTTTTCCACCTCTATCGCTAGAGATGGCTGCAATCTGATAACAGGTTATTCTGCTATTTCCTTCCCTCCTGAGACTTGCAGCTGGGAAGTCACAGCTGTTCCAAGCCAAAGTGTGGAAAAGTGCCCTCCTTGTTTTCTCCTGTGCACGTGCTGTCGTTGGCTTCCACACTGCAGATAAGCAACTCCGTTGTAGGATCAGTCTGAGGAGGGGTTTGGATTTCTCCGCAGTAATTCAGGCAGTCCATGGCGTGAATTGTACCCATTTTGTACTGAAATGGGGAAATTCTTCCAAAAATATGCTTAGTAACTTGATCTAATGTCTTTTACTGGAGTATAGAGACAATTCCAGAAAGCAAAGGGAAGTCTTAATGGGCAACAAATCAAGGGGGGTTCTTTAACATTTAGCCACTCATTCCTAGCTGTATTTTTGTTTTTCAAACATGCTAAGAGGATATATTAAATGAAGCAGGGCTTACACAGAATATCATGTTGGTTTTGCTTATATTTGCACTATCTGTACAGTTGGTTCATTGGAGCATGCAAGAGAAGGTGTGTTTTAAATTAAAAACTGCAGGATGGTCATATAGACTCTAAAAATGCTGATCGTGGCTGCACAATGCCTTTCTTTAAAATTAGGGCAGTTAAGATGCAAAAAGTCTTTTTCTTCTAAGTACATGGTTAATCTTCACGTGGAAAGTACAGCTGAAGAGTGAAACACTCCTGCGTCAAGAACTTTAAGATTTCAGCAGACCTCCTCTGACTCCTTTCCCTTGTGTTTTCTAGCAGCTTTATCCATTCGATGCCCCATCCCTCGCTTTCCTTCAGCTCGTCCATCGGGGTTTCTAGGGAATATTGCCGACGCCGGTCCTGGCCCGGCGGCGGGCGGGCGGGGCTCGCCGGGGCTCCGGGCCGCCTCCCGCCCGCCGCTCTCTTTCCTGCTGCCGCTGCCAGGAAGTTGGAGACGGGGTAGTCAGCCTGCGCGCTGCTCCGGCCGGCGCTGGGTACGGCTGGGCCGGCTTTCTCTGCGCGCAGGGCACCCTGCCTCGGGGATGTAGCGGCCCGCGGAGCCATGCGCGGCCCGGCGCTGCCCCGCTCCTCGCTGGGGACGGTAAGGCACGGCGGGGGCTTCGCCGCTCCCGGCGCAGCGGGGCCGAGCGCCGGCGGGACACCGCCTCGCCCGGCGACGCCTCCGGTCCCGGCGATCTGCAGCTCGCCGCGGGTCCGCCGAGCGGTGTCCGCCGTCGAGCCTTCGGGCCCGGGCTCTCTTCCACTCTCCCGGGCGCCGTCGGGCTCCCGATCGCTGCCGCTCTGCGCCCAGCCCGCTTTCTGCTCGCCCTCTCCGGGGTGCTGGGGCTCTCCTCTCGGCAGCCCCATGCCGGGGCGGCCGGCGGCGGGAGAAGGCTCGGGGAATCTGCGGCAGGGCGAGGCGGGCGGTCGTCGTCGCAGGGGAGGCTGGTGCCGGCGCTAGAGCGGCAGGAGCGGCGGTAGCGGGACCGGGAGCGCAGCCGCGCCATCCGCCGGGTGCCCGCGGGGCAGCGGCACCGCCGGGATCGCCGCCTCCCGCCCTCCGCTGGGCACCGAGTTCTCTGGCGCCGTTCCCGGGATTTATCCCTGACTCAGGGAGAAGGCGTCTGGGCTTACAGGAACGGCGGCGGATTCCCCGAAGCCCGCGGCGCGGCCGTTAACGCGCGGGGGGTCCGGGCGGCGGAGCTCGCCGGGACACCGAGCGCCGGGCCGGGATCGGAGCCGCCCGAGCCGGGACACCGAGCGCCCGGCCGAGATCGGAGCCGCTCCGCTCCGGGACACCGAGCGCCGGGCCGGGATCGGGATCGGAGCCGCTCCGCTCCCTCGGCCGCTGTGCGGGGACCGGCGATGAGCCGCCCCCGCTTTGCTGCGCAGCCGGGCGCACACAAATGCCACTCTGCGGGCGTCTGAACAAAGATTAGAGGGCTGTAGCTACGCCCCAAACCACGGGATTTGTATAAGAGCAAGTTCACCTCTTCAGCCGGTAGATCTTCTTTAGGCTGCCCGGGCTTCGTAAGCTGCCTGTTGTGATTTTGCGGGCGAAAAAGTTTTAAAAGATATTGGAGAGTTTTATGAATAGCCTGATTGCCAGATGTGAATGGCTATCGAGTATCAGCAGATGTGTGCTAAAGCTGGGACAGCGGAGTGGTGTCACTCGGCATCATGACATGGCTATAAATTCTGCTGTAGAGGTTACGAGGTCAAACTGTTGTCCTTAAACACTTGAACATCCTGGTAATGCGTGCTTGCCCTTGGCTGCGCTGGCCTTGTAATGTTGGCTTAGTTGTTAATTTGTGGTCAGAAAGTTGCAATGCGGGCAAAGTTACCTTCCAGAAGGGTTTGGATTTGGTCTTGGGGGTTTTTTACCGCTTGAAGTTTGGAAACCCTCGTAGTAGACTTGAAGCTAGCAATGTCAGGACAACACAGCTAAAACTGGAGAGAAGGAATACCTTGACTCTAGTTGTGCATCACTTACCACCTTGGGACCTTGGTAGGACACACAAACTTATGGACTTATGTTGACTTATGGACAGATTGCAAAGCAGATAGCAAACCTGAAAAGTGTATTTCTGGCTTAAGAATAGAGGTGCACATGTTTTAGTGCAAATTGGTACTATATGTCATATTACTCATTCAGCTGGCAAAAAGAGAAAGATCTGTTGGATTCCCCAAAATCATTATATTATCTTCAGTTAAATAAGGCACTGGAGGAAGTGTCCTTCAGTGGGATTTCTTTTTGAAGATGTTTCTCCCTTCCTATTTGCATGTCATTTCAAGTTGTCAATAGCACTCTACTCCCAACAGATAACGTTTATCTTTTCAATTAAATCATATTCTCTTTTTTCCCCCCTCAGAGTTTCAAGTCTCACTCTCACTCTGTTGCATGCCCATCCACTGTCATTTACATTGCATATCATCCTGTTTGCCCTCATAGCCCTTCTTGGTCCCCTAATGCCTCCCTTCTACTCTTCTGATTCTTGTATGTTTCCTGTGATTCTTCAAAATTTCCTGTAGCCTGTTTCCATGTATTCACTCTTTCTGCCTGTCTTAAATTAATTTTCAGGTGCTCTGTGTTTTCCCTATGCACTCCTAACTTTTACAGTGGACAAAATTGCATCTGTCTTCACTGAGGCCAGGGTGTTTTCTGTCTCATTAAAAATATAATTGAAGTTTCATTTATTAAAGAAAATTCTGTTTTATGAAGAAAAAAGACAAAATAGCCATAAGGGTACTTCTGGCACTGATTTATTTTCAAAGTAAGGGGAGAAACTGCCATTTTGAAGTTAGAAGCTACATTATATAAAAATTGGAAACCAGGCCACCAAGTGCATTGTAAGAAAGAGCTGTTGGGCCACCAGCCTGTTTCCAGTAGTGACCAGTCACAGGTGTCTGCCAAGGGATTTGGAGCAGGGCAAGTGTACAGCAATGAAAAATAAGAATACTTTCCTGGCTTCCAGGGGGCTGGGACTGTAGGAATTTCCAAGCTGAAATGGCGTCTTCATATTTTGCATCCCTTTTTTTTTTTTTTTCCTTCTCCCATGGGTGTGGTGATAAATTTTGGAACCAGGACAGGTTTCTGGCAGAGCCAGCAGTCTCTCATGGAGGCCCACACCTCAGCTACATGTTGGCTGAAAAAGTACCTCCCTGTGTTGGTTTTGAACCTCTCTGCTGCTTGTCTTATGTGATGCCTCTTAGTTCTTGTACTGGAGGAGACAGAGAACACTCATCCCAGTTCATCTTCTCTTTGGCATTCGTGGCTTTGAGCCTGCTACAGGATCCTTGGCTCAGGTGTCTCTTTTATGGACTGGTATATTTTATCTTTCCCTTTGTGGCAGTCAGTTTGTACCAATGGTGGTCCTTTTTACTTTTCTTTGTATTATATCTGAGTTAATTTATATTCTTAAGACTGAGGACCAGAACTACAGTCAAATTCAATCCTTTATATATTGTCATAACAACACTCTTGGTTTTGCTCTCGCATCCTTTCCTAATAATTCATAGCATTTGATTGCATTTCTCATTGTTTTCAACAAGCTTAATTGAACTTTAACTGCATATTAATCTAGTTTCAATTTCTATTTTTAGGACTGACTGTTTCTAGCCAAATGAAATGTTTATATTAGGGTCTGTGCTAAGTACACTTACGTGGCAGTTTTTGTTCTCACAAGTAACCAGTACTGTCAGTCTGGATGCCTTTCCCTTTTCATTAAGTAATCAATTTTCTGCATTAGCAGTATTATTTGTGGTAAACCCAGTGTTGTCACTTTGCTCCTTCTTGCCCATTTTCTTTAGTCATCACAAAGAGGCTTTGTTTGTATTTGGGGCAGATGCCTCATGTTCTCTTCAGTAATCCCCGGATAGCTGAGTGCTTCCTTCACTAACACATATCCTTGTGTTGTGCTCTTAGGAACCTGACAGTGGAAAGCACACCTCAAACAATGTCACAACATTTTCCTATTAAACCAAACAGGAATATATCTGTTCCAATGAGTAAGACTCAGCATTTGACAATCGCCTGACTTAGAAGTTCACCTAGTGAGTCACTGGCAAGGGGCACGAGCAGGTCTGTGGCACAGCGTGGGCAGGGGCCCAGGGCTCATGCCCAGCTGAAAATCATTTCAGGATGGAAAAGTAAGGATCCCCTGAGCCTTCCCCTGGCTCCTGCTCCATCAGTGCTTTGATGTGAGGCCGTACAGCAGCACAGTGGAACTCAGCCCTGAGCACGGGCAGGCCAAGTGCTGGGTGTTGAGGGTCAGTGGACGTGGCACTCTGACACAGTGTCCACCACAGTGTCCTTGGAGGGAAAGCTTCCAAAGAAATTTTCTTATGGTTGTTATCACCTTCTGACTTCTCCATTATTTTCTTAATCTTTACTAACATGAAATAAAGCCTTCTAACTTTATATACTTTATGATGTTTAATGATGTGAACTCCACAATCTTTATAGATAATCACAGTTTTCTTTTGATTTTTATGTTAAGATTTCTAAGGCCTTTCTTCATTGTATCAAAGCTATTACTAGTCTCCTGAATTTAGACAAGGCCTGAAATACAGTAGTATTTCATCTGATCTTCATAAAATGAGGATTATTTATAATAGTATTTCTTGTAGCCTTCTTTTGTCCTTTCCAGTTTTTAGAGAGCAATGACGAAAGCTTCCTGTAAATGTTGCTTTCATGCACATTTCTCAATGTGTAAAGCAGAAGTTCTGGTTTCCCTTTCATCTTTGTATAGCAAACTAAAACAAATGCAAACCTCAAAGAGCTTTTGGAAATGGCTGAACCAGACAAAGAACATAAGAGCAAATCCTGTACTCTGATTTCTTTGGTAGCTCATTAGTCTGAGCAAGTACTGTTTTTTGCCCAAGCCTCCAAGCTGACTAATTTTTTATGACTCATTAAAAAGGTTGACAGATGATTTATGATGATGATTAAAGATGATTTATGTGTAGAATACTTGTGCATGGGGTGTGTATCATGCTGGATTCTTAAGCCAAGGTAACTTGCTGTTACAAAATATTTTGAGACACTCTAATAACTCATAATGCCTCTTATTTGCACGTAATTGATAATTAATTAGTTTAAAAATAGAATTTGCAAACTCGAAGCCTTTTTTGAGAGAAGTGGTTGATTGAGTTATTACAATGGAATCTTCGTGCAACTTGGTCCATGAGGATTAAGGATGACAAAATATATTTATATGAATAAAATACTGATTTCATTGATGATGATAATGCTGAGACTAAAAGACTTAATTCACAATTATTTACAACAGAGTACAGATATTTATAACTAGTAGTATGATGTACTGTTTTCTCAAGAAATATTGAAGCAACAGTATTAAAGATAGCAAAATGACCTGTGTGTCACTGTTCCTGCTCCCTCCACCCTTGTGCAAATTGTAGTGGTGGCAGTAATTTGAGAATATTTGAGTGTGAAAATTGTGGAAAGGCTCCTAACTCCTGTCTCAGCTGTCAAAGCATTGCATAGAAGAACTTTTGGGCTTGTGCTGTCTTTTTTCATTGTAGGTGAAGTGCTGGGCAGTAAGTGCTGGTGTGAGGGCAGGGAAGGAACTGGGGTTGCCTTATGTGTGAGGAAATGTGCAGCTGTCATCCAGAGGGGGGGTGGAATGTTTTAAGGAAGCAGTGTTCTGCCATATTTTGGTTATTCCTGCAGCAGTTTCAGAAGTAAACCCCAGAGTTTCTGCTGACTCTGTTTTCCCTGGTAGTCCCTGCTGACTGAAAAGGCGGAGTAGGTGTGAATCAGTGGTGTGCATCACACGTGGTTTGAATTACCACTTGGCTTAGGTAATACACATTATCTCTGTGAAATTGCTTAGTGGGTGCTGGTTTTTTTGATCCTGGCAAGTGGAGTGTGTTGTACACCTAACAATGGATATTCAGCTTGTTTCACTTGCAGAAGACTTCTAAACTTTGCCTGGCAAACTCTTATCAATGACTTGAGGCTTCAGAGCTAAATCTGGCTGGTGACTGATCACCAGCAGAGTTTCTCAGGGCTCAATTCTAGGGTCAGTTCTGTTCAATGTATTTATTCTAGATAAATTGGGGCATTGAGCAATGATTATTGGAATGAAATTGAGCAAGTCCAGATGCTGGATCCTGAATGTGGGGACAGGGTTACTTCTGGGCACAAATACAACCTGTGACAGGAGTGTCTGCAGAGCGCCCTGCAGGGAGGGCCCTGGGGGTGCTGGGGGCAGCAGCAGCTCAGTGAGGGTCAGCAGGGCACAGCCCAGAGGGCAGGAACCGTGTCCTGGGGCATCAAACACAGAGCACAGCCGGGCAGAGGGGGATCATCCATCACCCTCCGTGCTCAGCGCTGCTGCGGCCTCACCCGCAGGGCTGGGAGCAGTTGGGAGCCTCACAAATTAAGGATTTTGGCACATTTCCTTGAATGTGTCCAGAGGAGGGGAACTGCAAAAGAATTTTTAAAAATCAGGCTCTCATTTCCATCAGACAGATTTGTTGGTACAAATCAACTGTGTCCCATGGTAGCTTAAGCCAGGTGCTTCAAAAGAGGGATCCCCAACAAAGAAATTCCTGGGCAATATCACCCTTATGATCTAAACTCCCTATCCCTCAAGCAACAGTCTGGATCAAAAAGCATTATTATATGGGGTCTTCTTGCTCTTCATTGGGTCACTCTTTCACTACCAAGTGGTTGCTGTGTGGTCATGTTCATATCCTCTTAGATTGGTTTTGCTGAGGATTTTGATCAGTTCTGTAGTCCATCAGTTCTGTAATATGGTTGTTACAGTTCATATACCATGAGTTATGTGCCTTCCAACTGAAACAGAACAGACTGTTCTAATTTCATGTATTACCTGAATTTGATGAAGCTGTTCATTGGTATAAATCAGTGTATTGCTGAATGGCTTGGGGAGCTGCTTAAGATGGAGGTGTTTTGGTGTTTTTTTTCCATCATGTGAATGATTTTGCTGGATGGCCGAGTCATTGGGATGTGAGTCACTCCTGGCCTGTGACATTCTGTTCTTCAAATTGTGTTCAGTACCATCTTAACTCTGCTTTGATGACACTTACAGACATGCTTTCACTTAATCTGAAAAATTAAAACCACTTCTGTTTTCTTTTGTCTTTGAAGGTGTATCTGACCAATTTTCTCTGTATTTTTAGCTTAATCTTTCATGCTTTTATCTTCTTTCTATTGATGACTTGTGTGACTTATGGAGTGACTGTTTATGTTTTCGTATCAAGGGATTAATCACTAGCTAGAGAATCAGAATGTTTTTATTGTTACTGTGTGTCAGACCATCTGTGTGAAGGATCTTCTATTTGTTTTCCTGCAAGCAATAAATCTTGTAATGTCAGCTGCTGAAACAATTTTTAGTTCTGCTGAGGAGTTGTTGGAGTGCTTACAATTATTCTGTGGTCAACTAATGAAGTCTGAAATGATATCTATTTAAATATGTGGTTCTCTTTTTTCCGGTTCACCATTTTAGCATCTGGTCTATTGAATGTGTCAGAACTCTCCAAAAAACAATGTTTTAGCTCTGTCAAAGTTGCAAACTCCATCGTTCTTGAGGTTTTAAGTTGCTTTTGGGTGTGTACCTTTCTCCCCCAAGGCTTTAATTCTGAAAGAGAAACATAACAGTGCAGGGCTGTCATAACCATTTCATTCTATGTATCTTTTGGTAAGCTTGCTACCACAAAATTGGTATCATGCCTGTGGTTTACCCTTATTGGTTTACTTTGCTTTTGCTCTAAGTCTCTCAGCTGAAAAAGCAAAAAAAGGAAAAAAAAAGAATTCTGAAGATGTGCTTGTAATGCTGGACATCTTCAAAACAAAACAGTTTCAAAAAAACAAGCTGGGAAAACATTACAATTGCAGGGAAGGTAGTATAGTAAAACTTTGTGTGAGATTATATTGGCAGGGCGGTGTTTATTTGCAAAAGTTATTAGTTGATTTTCATCATCCACTTGATCTCATGTACAGAGTTCATTGGTACATCTGTACCATACTCAGAAGCATCAACACATGGATGTCCAGTGTGGCCAGGATCACTTGTGTGCAAAGAGGATGACCAGGGATGCAAGTTATCAAGGCTTCATCATGCTGCTGGACTTCTTCATGGTACCATAAAGTATTTTTTCAACAAATCTTTCATATTCTTCAGGAGTCATTGGTTGGTATGGGATAGGTCCTTGCTATAGAAACTTGCTGACTTCAGGTTTCATATATTTTGGACCAGGTTTTGACCTGGTTTTGTTTTGTTGGGATTTTTTAAACCTTTTTGTTGTTGTATGGGTTTTTTTAATCTGAATGTTTGAAATGCATGCCTGAGGTCTGTTTTTCTATTGGGCCAAGAAGCAAAGGGGTTGTGTCTGCGATACACTGCAATCTCATTACCATCCTTCTGGTAGAGGATCTTTTGCTGATGAGTCATTTATGCTGTCCTCTTACCAGAGGGGAGGCCTTTTGGCCATTACATAAACAGTATATTTCTCAATTTCAGTGCTGGGAACAGTGTCCTGCAAACAATGTCCAGGGAACAGCATCCTTCATTATTGGTGCAGCTGTGCTTGTAACCCCTGGTTCATGTGTGTGTGGGTGTACAGTCATCCTCTCTTACAGTCATGTGGCAGTCATGCCAATCCTAACATTTCTGTTAAGATTGGCATGATAACAGTAACTTTCAAGTGGAAAAATAGAAATCAAATCTTAACAGAGTTAAAAAAAGAAGAAGCTGCTCATTTTTGTGTTGAATTGTACGGGCTGATTGTTAACAGCTGCAGTTTAAGAGGAAGAATGTACATTTAACACAGGGAGAAATCAAAAACCTAATTTTCCCATGTAACTAGGTCTGGCTTGCTCAGGAGGCGTTTTGTAAGATTTCCTGTACTTAGCAGGCAGTGCGATCCTCTTTTGCCATCTTATTCCAAACTTCCCATCTTGTGTATTTATTCAGTGGAACTGCAAGTACTGGATGCATTCTTCTCTGTGGAACTGTTTCTACATGGACAGCTTTACTGCCTTCCTTAATAAAAACATTTCTTTGCTCTTGTGTAACTTCTATGCAAGCTGCAGCATTTTCAAGGCATTCCATGTATAAAATGCACATCATGAAAAATATTTGTTTTATATACAACCAGTTTACCATAGAGGCCATTGAACGGTATATTAATATCACAGATGGCAGGCATTGGTTTGTTGGGGTTTATTTTTGTAGATCATCTCCCCACATATATTTGCCAGTGGAGGGTCCCATTACCAGAATTAACCAAGTAAGCTGAACTCATGATATGATGTAATTTTAAGTGCTGAAATCAGAGGTGCAGTGTGCAGGAGGATATAATGTTTTCTCACCTTGTTTCTCTCTTCTCCCTCCCTCCCTCCCTCCCTCCCTCCCTCTCTCTCTATTTACAGGTTATTCTAATATTTGTCTGTGTGCTGACAAAGGAATCTGTAGAAATTACTCCAGTGGCATATAGAGTGCAAGTCCGTCGGGTGGCTTTGGATGGAAGAGACCCCTCTAACCCCTTGAGGAGAGAAAAGAAACAGATGCACTGTCAACTGGGACAATACCTACACCCCAGAAAGACCCACTGCTGCATGAGGTGTCATGCAGGTACACTAAATAAATGCAGTAGTAGTGACTTTCACCTGGGAGGCATTTCCCGGTCCTGCACTCTCAAACTGTCTCTTTCCTACAGCAAATCAGCTCTCCCTTCGCTTGGTACCTATCCCTACCCAGATAAATTCTTATTTCTTTTATTTATTCTTATTCCTTTTCTCCTCTTATGGGCTGTCAGTGTCATTCACACTGGTGAGGGGAAGCATACTTGGTCCTTATGGCATCAACTCCAGGGTTTCTTTGAGGAGCCAGTGACTCCTGTCCTCCCTAAGACAATGCATTTGCCTTCCTCTCAGGGCTCTGCTAAGTGATTTTCTTGCAGGTACCTACAAGGCAAAAGACTGTGAAGGGCCTGACCAAGCAACTGTCTGTCTCCCATGTGCCAATGGCACATTCACAGCTGTTGATAACACCATGTCTAAGTGCTTCCAGTGCAAACGCTGCCGTACAGGTGAGGCACTGCCAGATCTGCAGGATCTGAGGAAAATGGGGGTGGATGAGGGCTGGAGGGGATGGCAAGGTGGGCAAGGGAGCTTGGAAAAGTAAGCAGTTGAATGGGTAAGACAGTGTATGGGGATGGATTTGGGACAGCAGGGATAAGGTTTACCAAACTAGAACTGTCTGAGCTACAGTTTGCAGGCCTTTCTGGCCTTTTTCTGTGAAAATTAGGGGATAACAATACCTATGATCATGACAGTGCTCTCAGTTGAAGGTGGAGGCTGGAGTAATAATTTCTCCTTTCTTTCCTCAGCACTGCAGCAGATAGTAGAGACACCCTGCAACCCAAAGCAAGATACTGTCTGTGGCTGTCAGAAGAATCAGTATCAGGTTGATTCTGAGTCGGAATACTTCCAGTGCAGGAACTGCAGCTTGTGTGCCAATGGGATTATTACCAGCTGTGAGTATGGCATGGATATGGCTCCAGTGCAGATGTACTGTAGTAGGGTAGAATTTCTGATATGCTGCAGTGCCTTGCACTGGAAGGATGGTGGTTTTGGAACAACTCTGGGGTTTGTCTGCCCTCTTTCCCCAGAAAGACTCCTATTTTTTGCCTGCTCTGGCATCAATCCCTGTTTCCTATCATAGCTGCTTTCTTTTGTCCTTGAACTGTTTCTTGGTTTTGGCTGTTGTGAGGAGCTACTTTCTACTTAATTTTGGTGCCTCTGCCTTGTCTGTCCTGAAGCAAGATCTTTATGTTCTAGAAGCAAGATCTTTATGTTCTTTATGTTTTTGCCTTCCTTGTTTGTTTTTCTCCTGATGCTCACTGCATTTTCCCTACCAACTGCTAGAAGCACTTTGAGTATGATGGACGAAAATACCTCTGGCCCTGGTGCCCAGCTGAACTGCTTGTCTGAACTGAACTAATTGCTGAGCAACCACAGTGTTCTAAAGTAAAGAGCTGCTAGTAATGCTGAACTATACCCAGTGGAACTGGGCATTACCTTGGGATGATGCCAGTGTCTGGGAGAAGTACTTGTGTTAGCTGTCCCAAAGTCAGGAATCAGAGATCTTAACAAACACTGCTGTCTGTAGTCTAATTCTTTCCATGTCCCTTAAATGTCTTCTTTTGATGTGAGGATTGAGAAAGCATGAGTCACTATTGGATGCAAAGTGAACTGACTTTATTTCCTTGATTAGCTCTTTTATAAGGTTGCACCAGTGGATCTGACTGTGCAGCCAAACAAGACATCACACATCCGTGCCCATTCACACCCCGACTGGTCTTCCAAATCTGCACGTACATACATTCCTTAGGGGCTGTCTCCAGTCCAAGGACACACACTCCCCTCTCAACATCTTATTCAGCTGCTCATGATCTGTATCAAAGATACAATTATAATTAATTTAGTCATTGTTCTTTAATTGTCTAGCAGGCCCATGCTTCCAGTGCAGCTGCTGCCACATCCTACCTTGTGTTAAAGCTATCCTGTCTTCTTTGCACACTGTGCTGCTCCTGATCCCTTTCCCATCTCTTACCCTGCCCAGTGTGAGGCTTGCTGTTTCACTGGTGAATGTGTTCCCTCTAGTGTTCAATGATCTTGTCACACTTTCCATGCTTAAGCTTCTCCTCAAGGGTCGTGATTGCACACTGTCCTTGAGCAGCTTCCTTCCCTCTTGGCTGATGTAGAACTGTTTCAGTCCCCTCCCTCACTCATAACAGGATGCATACTCCTTGTTCTAGTACGTTTCCCCCTTCTCTCGTGCAATTTGATGTCCTTCCATCACTGCTCTTGCCTGCTCCTCCTCACACCTGTTTTATTCAGGCTCTCTCCTGTGCCTTGCTTAGAAGTGAGAGTTCTTTCATTTCTTACCCCTTCCACTCACGGCATCAGAAGAATGCTTATGCGTCCCATGACTTGTAATGATTTCTCCCTGCCCTGAACTGACTTCCTCACCAGTCCCAGCTGCTCAGGGACCACTTCTCCCTCATCTTGGCCTGACTAATGTGGTTTCCCCTTCCTGTCATGCTTGAACTTGGGTGACTTTTACTGCTTTTTGCGCATTACACTAATTCCAGCTGCTCTCTAATTATAGTCCCTTTCCAAGCCTCTACAGGGGTGCCCACCTTCAGGACAGAGGCACTCTTATTTTTATTACTTTTATCCTCCCTCAACTCTGTTTTTATATATAGATCAATTCCTTTATCTCTTCTTCAGTAGCAGTTTTCAGTAGCAGGCTTAAAAAAAGGATCTTTCATCCATTTTGAAGCTGATTTTTCCCCCTTTGTTTTCTTCTTTGTCCATATTATGGCAACAGTTTCTGATTTTTTTTTTTCCTCTACAGGTTCAAAGAACAAAGATGCAATTTGCAGGTGTAAGCCTCAATTCTTCCTGTCACGTAGTAATATTTGCAAGCCTTGCAACAGGTGAGCTTTTTTACTCTGCATGCCCCACCACTGAGTAGGAGGGACAGCAGGAGCTTCATGGGGGGAGGAAATTCTTCTCATGACACTTTCTATCTAGGCATAACTTTACAATATTCTAATTGCCTTTCTGAGGCAAGTAGGTATTCACCCCCAGTCTCCTCCATGTGGGCATTAGCCCACTAAGAGCCCAAAGTCACTAGTCACACTGCATTGCTCTGCTTTGCAGGCTCATCTTGACTTGTCTGTTAATTAGGGAGGTTGGAAATGGCCAGAGTTTCATTGCACATGTGCTCACCTCTCTGATTTGCCCCTTCAGCTGCACTGGAGAAGACTGCTTGCTGTGTCCCAGCCCAGTCACTACCTCACCGACTTCATCTGGGCTGAGTGAGTGCTCAGGGGACTGAAGGGCACTGGAATCTTTTCATTGTGGGGTGTTGTTTTCTTAATGCCTTTTGTAAAGGGTTCTATTTTCCACTTTGTCAAACCTTTATCCTTTTTCTCCCTACCATTTGCAAATCTCCACTTGCTGTTCTTCCTCTAGCACTTACCTCCTCTTTTCTTACTCACTCATGCATTTGCTCTCTTCCTTTTGTCCAGATGGAAACCTTGTACTTGGCACCCTTGTTGCAATATTTGGAGTTATCTTCGTCCTCTGCATTGCATGTAAAGTAGGGAAGCTGGTCCAGAAACGTAAGACAGGGCCTTTCTGCTCCTGTGGTGAGTACAGTGGCATGTGCAGTGATATTGGCTGGGATAGACACTGATTTCTGTGTGCTTTTGTGTGTGAGGGACAAAGTGGGATCCCCTGACTCTGCTCTGCTGCAAGGCCAGAGTAGCACAAGAATTAAATAGCCGAGGCTCTTATTGCAGTTCTGCATCCAGGCCTGTAGCTATGACTGGATGTACACTTGAGCTTATTTCTGGGATGTTTATTTTGCTATAAAACATTTTTGAGGGCAGGATTGTGAGTAGCTGCTTTCCAGTTTTTTCTGGGACAAGAGGAAGTGAAAATAATTTCTACTTTCTTTTTTTTTTTCTTTCTTTGAAGTTTCTTTGCCACCGACAACCAAGGAGCCAGTATCAGAGGTGAGCAAGATGATGAGTATATATATACAGCTTCCCTTCCACTTTTAAATATGTTAGCCTGGGATCTGGAGTAATATTTTTCCCCATGGGCTGTTTTCAGGCGTTGTATTTTCAAGTGAGCTGAGTAATAGGGCTGTCTAACTCAGAAGTCTTTTCCTGTAGAAGGTGGAGCCAGTAACACTTTACTTCCCCTCTTCTAGAGGATGCTTTTCAAACTCCTGGCTTTTTTTTTTTTTCCTGGATGCATTTTGTTCAGGTAGTTGATCCTTAATCCCCTTTTCTCTTTATGTACCCCAAGCTTGGAAGATTTAATTAATTTTATTTCACTTCAGATCTTGACTCCACAAGCCTCTCAGTGCTGCTTCACAGTATTCTCTGAGGTCCAAGGTAACATAAGAGTGCCCAGGCAGCAGCTGAGGTGGAGTTTCCACAGCCTTACAGAGGAGGCTGATGGGAAAGATGGCATGTGGAGCTTCTAGAATGGTGGTGATTTTGGGTACCAGCCTTACTTGATTTTGTAAAGAAATACTTTTTCCTGGACTACTGTTTTATGGTGCCAAAAGAAAGTTAAACTCTTTGGGTTCTGCTGGAAAGAAATGTTTGGTGTCCTCTGCTGAAACAAGGCATGTAGGAAGGATTAAAATCTCAACACCCACTCCTCATCTATCTTGGATAAATTTTAGTATATAAAGTTAGCGGCTGCTTCCAGGAGACAGGTGTATTGTGCTGCCGTGGGTAATTCTGGACTATGTGATGTGTCTTTCAGGTCGAGGAAAAAAATGAAATTTCCACCCTTCGTCCTGAGTCCCAGAAGGAAAAAGAATTGCCATTAAATACAATGCAGAGTTCACCAGACTGTGTCAGATCTGCCAGGAAGACACAGCTTCCAGACAGTAAGTGAAACTCCTCCATCCTTCTCTCCTTCCCCAGTCAAATGGGAACGTAATTATGCAGATGCAGCTAGGAGTATGCTGGAGAGACCTTACCCAGTGTATGTGACCTGGATGTGTACCCATGAACAGCACAGTAGAAAGGCAGAAGCATGCCCAGAGCCTGTGAGTCTGTATATGTCAAATATACCAAATATCTGTGCAAGGCCTTTCTGTTGTCCCTTTTCCCTACCAGCAAAATGGATTGCCATATATATTGACATGCTGTCAATATGGGCAGTGACCCAGAATAATTTTAATAATTTGCTCATTTTCAAGAATGTATGGCAGAAAGGCCCTAAGAAAATGTGCTTGACTCTGCTCATAGCCTTATACAAGAGCATATGGAAACATTGCCATTATACTTTGAGAGACAAGAGCAAGTCTGGAGTCGGTGTGATTACTCTGGAGAAGTGGAGAAGGCTTGAATAAGAGGGGGCAATGCAAGATGCCAGGGCAACCTCCAGCCCTGGGTTATCCCCATTGTCCTTGAGGTGGAAGAATCCTGCTTCTCAGGGTTTCCCTGTGTGTCCACAGCCCCTGCTGTTCTGTACACGGTGGTGGACCACGTGCCGCCGTCGCGGTGGAAGGAGTTTGTGCGGCGCCTGGGGCTCAGCGACTGCGACCTGGAGCGGATTGAGCTGGAGCACCGGCGCCTGCGGGACGCCCAGTACGAAATGCTCCGCCTCTGGAGGCTGCAGATGGGCCGTGCTGCCACCGTGGAGCACATCAGCCGTGTTCTCAACCACATGGAGCTCAGTGGCTGCAGTGAGGCTGTTCAAGAAGCTTTGCTCAACCAGAACTCTCCTCAGCCTTGCAGCCTCCGCAACCATCTTTAATCTATTTCTGCTTAGGCTGCCTTTGACCTTTAAGAGGGGATCATAGCTCTCTTTCTTTCCTCATATCTCCCCATCTTTGTAACACTTATCAGCTGGTTTTGTTGGAGACAGCAGCAGGTTATGCTGGAGGAAGGCTGAGGTTTGCTTCTTAACCACCACATAGTTCAACCTTTAAGCCATGGCATACCTCTGCAACACCTCCTCTCCCAAGGAGGGGAAGCACCTCATCAAGGAAGTGGTGTGTGGAGTCTGAGCAAGATGCAAATAGGAGCTCTGAGTGACTTGATCATGGATCAGCTTCTATGGACAAGTTGTTGCTGAAGCAGGTGCTCCACACATCGTGTGGTGGGTAAATTTGTAGGGTGCTTTGGTTAAGCTGAGTACTCACTCACTTCTTGCAGATCTATTTTTCTGCGAGATCAACCGGTTGAAGTGGCTCATATTGCAGCCTTTTGATTGCTAAATCTGACTCAGAGGAAGTGGTAGGAGGATGTGCCTATTTCTGGGAGCAGGAGAGGATTGCCCCCTCTCGGTGTCAACCAGTAGCAACTAGTTGGTATTGCTGTAGCAAAAGTCTCCTGGAGATTCAGAACTGGTTCTGTCTCTGTGAGAAACAGGAGGACATCATCCTTTCCACACCATGTCCCTCAGGTTCCAGAGGAGTGAGAATTCCAAGCCATTGAGTCAGATGAGAGGGTTGGTGCTTTTTTCCTCAAGTTTTTTTTTTCTGTATCTAGAAATCATGTAAGTTAGCATTAACAAAACACCTGCCTGTGTGTTTGTCCAGGTGCAGGGTGGCAAGGAGCGTGTGCGCCTGCCTGGGTGAGGTGGCACCTCTGCATGGGCACAGGTAGCATGAGCACCTCTGCAAGTCTGTGCCTGCACACAGGCTGGTAGGCTTGTGTCTACCTGCTCACCTACATTGGATGATTCCGTGAATCTAACTGCACATGGGACTGTGTACGTGTCTGTATAGATGTTCTAGCAACTGTTGAATAACTGCACACTACTTCCTGGACTGTGATTGCTGCTTGGCTGTGGGAGCCATCCAGTACCATCTCCAGGCTCTCCCCATCGCTTCTCACCAGAATTACCCTGGGAGAACCAGATATGGAAAAAAAATCAACTAGCCTGCACCAGGTGCAGGTTGTCCACATGTTTGTAACATGGGTTTTTCAGTCTCTAATCCCTTGATCAGAGAGGAACTTTCTATTGTAAATACACTAAATGTTCTGAATTAAAGTGAATATTTTTACCTCTGTTCTGGTTTTGCTCATATCAGCTTCTTTTCTGTTGACTGTGGCTGGGGGGAGACGAAGAGGAATAACTTACAGAGGCATCAAGAGTAGATGGTTTGGTGGTCTTGTACATTTAAAAAAAAACAAACTCAGGTTTTATGTACTTTGGTATGTAAAACTTAGCAGACCTCACATCACAAGAAACTAGCTGAGGGCAGGATTTAAATGGACTCCAGTTTCAGGTCTTCTCAGATATTCCAGAATATGAATGCCAGCACATTTAGAGTGACTTTTTAAGCAATATACAATGAATCATTTGGATTTGTATCTGGCTTTTTAAACTGGAAAAGATCTTTAAATAAAAGAATAATAATAGGTTATACTTTAATGTTCATCTTACATGTTTTTGTCTCAGGAACCAGAGCACCATGTTAAATAAGGAAGGACTATTCTACTTGAAAGTTTCCTCCTTGAAACATGGAAGTTCCCGACCGTCAGTGACAAAGCCAGGAACTGACATCAGTCTTAATTCCCAGTTTGAGGCTTTGTTTTGCTATGCCTACATTCTATTTTAATTGAGGATGATATTGTTGCTTTTTTTATTTTAATCAGAGGCAGTACAAAGCTCACTGTTGTGACAGTGGTCACACGGGTTCTTGGATGAGGCAAGAGACGAGAATGTTGACTTTGTGTTCAGAAGGCTTGATTTATTATTTTATGATATATATATATAATACATTATAACTATACTAAAAAGAATAGAAGGAAAGGTTTCATCTTAAGGCTAGCTAAGAATAGAAAAGAGTGAATAACAAAGATCTGTGGCTCAAACAGAGTCCAAGCTGTCTGGTCTGTGGTTGGCCATTAATTGTAAACATTCAAGATGGCCCAATCAAAAAACCACCTGATTCATTCCACAGCAGCAGATAACTATTGTTTGCATTTTGTTTCTGAGGCCTCAGCTTCTCAGAAGGAGAAAAATCCCAAGAGAGGATTTTTAGTGAAAGGATGTCTGCGACACACTGTAATACACTTTTTCTTTCATAATTTATGTTCAACAAGCACAACAGAATGATAATTATTAGAAGTGAATGCTATATATTCAAAGTGCTTGAAGTGGGGAAATTCTTGGAAATCTTTGCCAGGTGTGATGTCTAAGCCATGGGTTTTTTTCCCCATCTCAAACTGTTCAGTACATCACTTAAAATCCATGTGTGGCAAATCTTGTGGCACAAGATAGGCCACAAGCAGCAAGCCCCAGGCCACTGCTGGGTTGCCAGTGGCTTTGTTGGTGTTGGGGAGTACACACAATCACAGACTATATGCAGGTGCTTAATTGAGGCACACAGGAACTAGGGGTATTAGCAACCCAAATCTAGCTCCGTGGTTTTGTTCAAAGTGCACATATTTGTACAATCTCACCTACAGCACTAATCACTGTAACAGCATTATCCACATTGCTTCTTTAGAGCTTATCCTGAGCTTGTATGAACATGTACGAATCTCACCTACAGTATCTTAGAAACTCTAAATACTGATCCCTGTTACTGTAAACATTCTAGTTTCTGTTATAAATAAGAAGCTTGACTAGGCCAATATTCAAGCAGCAATCAATTTATTATTTAATATGGTAAAGTAGGAGCAATACAGCGCTGGGTACAGTGGGGGAAGTTTTCCCTCCAACGGCGCACCAATAGTTGAGGCTTACAGGTATTTATAGGGGTACTCATATCATAAGCTTTCTCAGCAGTTTCCATTCAAAATTTTTACATCACAACTCTACACACTATTGTGATTTAGTTTTTCTCAGGATGTATCCCAAAAGGAGTATCCCCAGATGGTGGGGGTCCGGTATCCGAAAAAAGGAAGACGAATCCCATCTGGTGAAGTCCAGCTCCCCAGATGTGTGTCCACCTTTAATTGCAGAGACTATAAATCTCATAACAGTGATGTCCAGCTTCCTGTGGTCAAAACTATAAATCCTTGAGTTGATGTTCATCTTCCTTTCCCAAGCTGCTTTTCTCTGTTTTGTTAAGGTGTGAGATAAGCATGCTTCCTTTATATATATTCCAAAGCTATAGTTTCAAGGATACAAGCAATATTCTAAAATTATACTTCAAAAGGTTATCATTGCAAAACTCTTTAAGGCTTAACTACAAGCAAAGAGCAACATCCTTAAGGCTTTAATTCAAATGCTCCTAAATCAACTAAGGTTAATTGCGAACAAAAGATAGTTTCAAAGGCCTTCTTCCATGCTTTACTTTCCTCAGTTATTAGAATTTGTCTTTATAATTGTCCCATGGTCAGTTTCTACACATATCGCAATCACAAATACACACATTGCCAGTATGTAATTGACACGAAACACAGCTTTATATTTCACACTTGCTAAACTATCCCAATTACCAAGCATTCTTTTGGCCTAGTTATACGTGATTTTCAGAAACATTTAACCCTGTACTAACAGCTTCATGCAGGAATTTTGCAGAAATCCATGGCTATGAGGTGTTTGAGAGAATGCTGAAGATTCCTTCAAGGTGACAAAGGTGACTTGGGTGGGCAATACATGTGAAGGTGGGAGTGGAGGCTCCTCAGGCTGCTGCATGGACAGAGCAGCCCCCAGAGAAACACAACTATTTATGTAATTTCATTTATTTGTCTTCATTACTCCTGGATTATCTAACGCTGAAGCAATGATGCCTGCATATAGAACACTTACATTTTAACTGTACGGGGTCCAGCTCTGGTCCCGCAGCATGAGGAGGACATGGAACAGTTGGAGCAAGTCCAGAGGAGGCCAAGATGTTGATGAGAGAACCGGGGCACCTCCCGTGCGAGGACAGGCTGAGGAAATGGGCTCTGGTCATCCTGGAGAAGCGCCTGTGGAAACCTCCCAGCAAGCTTCCAGTACCTGAAGGGAAGCTGGAGAGGGACTCTTCGTCACTGTTGTGACAGGGCAAAAAGTAAACTGAAAGAGGGGAAATTTAGGCTGGATATTAGGGAGCAATTCTTTAACGCGAGGGTGAGGAGGCACTGGCGGCTAGGGGGTAACCATGGCCACGTTTAAGGCCGGGCTGGACGGGGCTTTGAGCAACCCGGTCAACTAGGAGGTATCCCTGGGGTTGGGACTATATAGTCGTTAAAATCCCCTCTAACACATGACATTCCGGGGTCCTATGGAACCGTGCTGGTCACTTCTCCGCCTCAGCAATGGCACCTCCCTCGCTGCGGCAGCGGGCGCTACTCCCATCGTGGCGCCCGGCTGCCCCCCCCCGCGGCCGGCGCGCTTTGGTACGGCCCGCGGGGCCGCGGTGCGCGCCGGGAGCGGGCCCGGCCGGCGGGCGGGGGTGCGGCCGTGATCCCGCGCTCCCGGCACATCCCGGCACTTCCCGGCACATCCCGGCACTTCCCGGCACATCCCGGCATTTCCCGGCACGTCCCGGCCCGACATGGCCCTCAACAAGTCCATGCACGCCCGCAACCGCTACAAGGACAAGCCCCCCGACTTCGCCTACCTGGCTGGCAAGTACCCCGAGTTCCAGCAGCACGTGCAGACCACCCTGGCGGGCAGGGTGAGGTACGGCCGGGCGGGATGGGGCGGGCGGGTGTCCCCGGTGTGTGTTCCCCCGGTGTGCGTCCCCTCGGTGTGCGTCCCCCCGGTGTGTGTTCCCCCGGTGTGCGTCCCCTCGGTGTGTCCCCTGGTGTGTCCGGCCCCGGGCAGCCCTGAGAGCTCCGCGTGTGCCTTTCAGCCTGAACTTCAAGGATCCCGAGGCCGTGAGGGCTCTGACGTGCACCCTGCTGAAGGAGGATTTCGGGCTGACCATCGACATCCCCGTGGAAAGGCTCATTCCCACCGTCCCCTTGAGGCTGAACTACATCCACTGGGTGGAGGATCTCATCGGCCACCGGGATGCTGACAAGCAGACCCTGAGACGAGGCATTGACATAGGTAAGGCTAAATGTTTAAATCCTTATCACCATCAGCGACAGTAGCGGGTACAATTTGTTGCACGGGAAAACGTCAGTTTTGAGGAACAGAGAGGTCTGAGGTGTGCTGGCTGTGGTGGGAGCACGCTGAGCTCCACAGGTGTTTGATGTGCCTGCTGGGTCGGCAGCGTTGCTCTGCACAAACGCAGGAACATCGTGGCACGCAATTATGTGGCTCTTCAGGGCCTCGAACTCACTTGAGTGCAGCTTTGTGTGCTGTGCTTCTAGAAATGCAGGCAAAAATTTCATTCTAAAGGATCTAAAAAGTGTTTCTCCTCAGTGTTCTAACTAGCCAATTGTGTCTTGCTGCTAATTTATTAATTTTTTTTTTTTTTGGATGTCTGTACCAGAGAGTTTGTGAGTTGCATAGCAATATATTTTAGTGCTCCAATGAGTGACATGTGCAAAGTGCATATTATATGGCTCTACGCAGATATTTACTATATGTATTTTGATGTATTGATTAGTAGTGCTGTATTAACATTTTAATTATATGATAAATATAGTCTTGTAGTTAAAAGGTAACTTTTGCAGTTAAAATAAGAACTATGTAAGTGGGATATTTTTGTTAAGAAAGGA
This sequence comes from Melospiza georgiana, assembly GCF_028018845.1. Classification (NCBI taxonomy): domain Eukaryota; kingdom Metazoa; phylum Chordata; class Aves; order Passeriformes; family Passerellidae; genus Melospiza; species Melospiza georgiana. The sequence goes on from NC_080431.1 coordinate 82,056,886, forward strand.
ATGAGGCACTCGTACCATATACCAGCCACAGGGCACCTAAATATTTAAGAGAAAAAGAATTTATTGCCCTCTTATCAGAAGAAATTAACTTCTTCCCACCTCGAAGGTGCTGTTAGGATTCAGAGGAAGAAGTTGATACTGACCAGACAGAATCCTGTGTTTGGATGGAATTTATGCATCATGTGTGACATGTATGAATATGCAACAGGCTGTTGTTTTTAAGGGTTAATCCTCTGTTAATGTGTGTGCTTTTTCGCACTCATGCTGCCCAGAAAAAAGTACCTGGACATCTGTAACTCTTTGTCTCTGTTGTCTCATATTGTCCTAATTCAAATTGTCCAAATTATTATTACTGAAATTGTATTACTATTTTTATAACCATTTTATTACTGTTAAACTTTTAACATTTTAAAAACAAGTGATTGGCGTTTTTCACATGACATTTTTTCCTGTTGTTTTAGGTGTACTGGACAAGTGAATGATCTGTCCTTTTTAAATATCAATTTTTATTTTAATTTATTTCAATGCAGTTATATATGTGAGCTGAATTGTAAAAGAGGCCAAATTAGAAACCAGGGCAAATGCTAGCTAAGCTGTGTTTTGGTTGTAGATGGTCAAAGATTTCTTCTTTATTGTTGAGAACAAAATGTCTTTTAAGTTGGACCAAGCATCAGCAGATGGATGATACTGTCTACTTTCAGTCTGGATTATTGGGTTATATCAGGATGATTTCTAGATTAGGCAGCAGATAAATAGAAACAGTAGAGGTGTGAATGTATGAAATGTAAACTGATGGCCATATTTTGGTTTTCATTGGAAATAAAAGAAAGGCTCCATAAGAGCTTCCACACACAAATAATAAAATTGGCATTTGGATTCCCAATCTTTGGTTATTCTGTATGAATTATTTAAAAGGCACTAGTGATAGTATATTTGAGTTTAGTTCACATCTTTTATTTTGTCAATAGAATCTTCCTTTACAGTTCCAGAGGCTTGATTTCAAAGACTGTTTTGTGCTGAAGAAAACTTAGAATGAAACGGCGAGAAGTTGGAATTTCCTTTGTAACCTGTTTTAATGCTTGACATAAAACTTTAAAGTTACTGAATTCCTCAAAACTGAGGTTCAGTATTCTCTGTTACTGTGTCAGATTTTATGTTTCTTGGCATCTGCTAGCATGACTTTTTGTAATGGGATTTTTTTGTTCTCCTGAAATTTGCTGACTTGCATTTTTAGCTGGAGTTGTGCTGGATACCAGGTTTGCATCATCACATGTGTGTCCACAGCAGCTTTCTTCTAGTAACTTTGAAATATCTTAGACAGCTTCTGTGCATTTGATATTAGCTTTCATTTTTGAAAATAATTTCTATGAACTTCATCATGGTAGGTGGCTGGGTAGGAGAGACAGATCCTCTAAGTCCTCCACATACTGCAAAATCTTCAGTTTGAGTTTGCATGAGCTTTGATGTTTCAGCTTTGGAAAAGCAGGAAGTCATCCAAGAGGGACTTGACAGAAGTGCTAGAAGTAACCCCTTGTTGTTGTGTACTGACAGATGAAGTTACCGATGGTTCAATAAGTCAGTGTAACAGATTGTGAATACAAGTCTAAACTCTGGTTTGGTGGTTGTGGGATATCTTTCCCTTTTCTTGTATCCATTCCCCTTAATCCTAAATTTGATTGTCATTGATAATTTGATGGTCATTGATCACCTAGGTATGCCATGATTATTTCGTGCTAGCATCCCTCACGTTTTTAGCAAGTTTTTATCTATCTGTCTCTCTTTTTGAATATCTTAATTGACACTTAGGTTTCTTTGATAGTTTTGGACATTAGAGAAAGGCAGTCTGATGGAACAGATTTTTTTTTGTGGTTATTGTATGCATCAAAGTAGATTATTTGTGATAGATGATAGAAAAATGCAGAAGAGAGATTTATTTGTGGTAGGGTTTTTGTTTCAGTAAAGCCAGAATGTATTTGGCTTTCTTTATATAAATTAACCAATATCATATAGAAGAAAAATAGCTTAAACCAAAGCTGATAGTTTACTAGAAGTTTATTACAGATTATTAAATTTTTTCTTTTATTAAAAGTGCATAGTGGACAATGGTATTTTTCAAGTTACAAAAATTAAGTTCATTAAAGAATTGAATAGCAGATGATCAATAATCAGATAATAATCAGCAGATGATTATAATAAATTTTCTTGAAGTTAGTTCTTTTTTGTGTAATAAGTACATAGTTAACAGTATAACACCAGTACTTATTATGCCCTTTTCATGGATTTTCACTTCTGCAGGGACAGGGGCATCCTGTATATACCCATTGCTTGGAGCGACTTTGAATGGCTGGTATTTCCTTGCCACAGAAGTGGATGACATGTGCTTCAATTATGCCAAGAAGAATGTGGAACAGAATAACTTGTCTGATCTTATAAAAGGTACAATGTAAGGAGGTATTTAGTAGCATATGAATGTTCTGGCATATTTTTGCCGTGTTCAGTGGAATATCAGAATGTGTATTCCTTCCAAGTATGTTTTTTACTCAATTATTTACTCAATTACTTTTACTGGAGCAAAATATTTACTGAAGTCAGTGCATGCTTAAGCCAAAAAGCTGCCTTGTCTAGCTTGGGATGTGTGGATAGAGAAATACTCTTCCTTACAAAAATCTGAAAGCTAAACTTCACCCTGGGGTGTTTTTCTCTCTGCATTGCTTGTCTCTTATAGAAGAATTTCATAGTGTTTGGGCTATTTCTGCTGGTAGGAGACCTGGAATGCTCCCCTTGGATAATTGCATGATGCTGCCACAAAGGTGTATCTTGTACAGAGAGTTCCTCATCCTCACTTCTTGAATGAAGTCCTGACACTGCCTGTGGTAGCAGAGGCGGCAGTATGCCAGACTTGGTCTGGGAATGAACTTGGAGAATTTTCTGAAGGAACACAGTGTAGTAAAAATCAGGTCCATTTATGAGCTCTGAATAAAAACTTTCAGAAGCATCCATTTGAACAACATGTCTTAATCTGTTGTCCATGTCAGTGTTGAAAATCCAGAACTTGATGTGGAGAACAATGAGAGTTTTCTGTCACTGCTGCCACTGATGTTTAGTGGTGTGATGGTGTTTCAATACGCTGGAAAAGCAGCTGGCAAAGGAACAGGCCTCATGTGGAGTTTTAGTGCTTGCAGTTGGAAAGGCTTAAAGCACATTTGTGGTTGTGCTGGAGAACTTGGCATAACTCAGGTAGTCCTTGTTGTTTTAAACAGATTCATGTGGCTCTGCTGCTGTGTATAAACATACAGGCTGTTTGTATGCTAATCCTTGACCTGAAGTCTTTATTTGCATGGTGATATTTGTTACATCTCTTTTGTAGAAAGCATTGTTTAGAAAGTACAGGTTTTATACAATGTATAATGTATATAGCATCTTAAATAAAATATGAAGTTCCTTACTGACCAAATTCACTTTTTCTAATAGTGGTTAAGGTACCACAGAAAACTCTTCTAATGGATGCACTGAAAGAGGAATCTGAGATAATTTATGATTTCTGCATGTGCAACCCCCCCTTTTTTGCCAACCAGTTGGAAGCTAAGGTAAGGTAACAAGCTGCATGTTATAGGTACTTCAGTAGTCAGTGAAAAGGCAGCATCAGTTTAACCTCTTGGCTTGGGCAAGGTTGAGTGCAAAATCCCAAATCATCATGAATAGTTGTTAAGTCTTCTCCCTCCTCATCACCTAGCCCCTAAGGGAAACTTAAGGAAAACTTCTGAAAACTTAACTGTTACCCCTCCTAAAGTGGAGAATGAGCTGTAGCATTCTTTCATAAGTTCTTACTGTCTTGGAAAATGAGTTTGGAAAGTAGACAGCTGGTAAATCTGAAATCAGATGCCTGCTGCATAACAGGCACCTCTGGAATTTAGCTTAACTGTATTTTTCATTTCCTTAGTCATGTAGATGGTATCATGCAGGTCATGCAATACCCACTGAATATAGTCAGAAATGTATAATGCAGGGCAGTAGAAAAGAAGGTTTAAGATTTAATTAAGCACTATAGATTGTTATTGCATAGGTGCACTTAGCATGTCTTACATGTATTGGAACCACATATTTCATATTAGCAGAATCCTGGTGTGACAAGTAGCTTACCTAGGTTTGAGATTGTGGGCAATTCACTCAGGTATGTTTATTTTCAATGGATCTTTGTTATCCATGGTTCTGATGGGGGGAGGATAAGTAGAGGTCGTGGTGCTTGCTTCCCCTAAAGATTAGGATAGGAAGCAGTGTACAAAGCAGCATAACATTTCATTAAATGTTCATGTCAAATGTTTTTGGTTTTTAATCCAGGGAGTTAATTCTCGAAATCCACGACGTCCCCCTCCCAGCTCTGTAAATACAGGAGGGATCACAGAAATCATGGCTGAGGGAGGAGAACTAGAATTTGTCAAAAGAATTATTCATGATAGTCTCCAACTTAAAAAGAGGTTACGGTAAGTGTTCTGTTCCAGTCAAAAAAACCCAAACTAACACCTTTTATCTTCATCTTTGGCAGAAGTCATGTAACAATGTTTTTTAGTATCTTTGGTCTAGTGATATCTGCTCAGTTTGTTTGATCACACTTCCACATCCATTGTTCCTGAACAGCAATTAGAAGTTATTGCTGGGGGTATTTAAAGACAGAAGACAAAAAATAGCCTGTAAAAGTGACATTTGTAGCTTGAAGCCAAATTAGCACATGTTCCTGATAAGAGACAGATCAGGGTTCATCCTTGAGGATTTTTGGGATGGAAGAGGCTTTATGATACTGCTTCGTTATCTGTTGATTACCTAAAAATGTCAATATTTTCCTGGCTGAATTTGGTAACTTGCAGCTTTGCCTGCTAAAGGATACTGTTGTACTGAATGCTATCTTGGGTGAGCAGAAGCTGCAAAAAAACCCATAGTGAGACTTTCTTTTGACCTTATTTTGAAATGGATGGCATGTCTTCAGTTTTCTGACTCTATCATCAGGCTTTCACTCTCCCAGTGTTGGTAACTGGGAAATCTTAAGTTTTGTACTTCAATATGTTATATTTATGAATAAACTTTTTTTGGATCCAGTCATCAAAAAATGTGAAAGATGGGGTTGTAAAGCTTGAATAATAATTTAGATGGAGAACAGAGCTTGATCTGCAATAATGTTTGGGAGATTCTGAAGATGTGGAGCTGGGTGGAAGGATAAGCTTCACTAGAAGTGGGAGAATAACTTTTTCCTTTTCTTTTCCTGATATTTTCCTCATAAAATATGGGTTACATGATAGAAACCTGGATAAGATATGAGTGACCACAAGTGATAGTCAGTATGTCTGCTTTTGAGCATGATTACTTGCCCATAGTTGGTTATTCTTTTTGTTTTGATTCATTCATTCAAAGAAAGTGGAGAAGTTGAAACAAATTCTTGCAAGGTGTAACATCTTCCCCACGACTGAAGTCACTCTTTGAAACAAGATTGCTTTTAGTTCATGTGTTGTTTCTAAAATACTCCTAATGTATTTCTTAAAAGCTCAAAAAGATTTCCCTTTCCAGTCTGTCTTTGGACCTTCTGTTCTGAATTTTGTTGTACTGTGTCCTAGTCACTCTGATTAAGTGTGTTTTGTTGTTGTTGTTGTTTTGGTATTTAATTTTGTAATGTGCTTTGCAGATGGTACAGTTGCATGTTGGGTAAGAAATGCAGTTTGGCACCACTGAAAGAAGAACTTCGAATCCAGGGGGTGAGTTTGCATGGAGTCCCTATATATTCTGCCTGTGTTCTATACAGAATATAGTATGTCTCAATGTGTGTGGGTAATTATTGTTGAATTATTTCATGGAGTTTTTATGACAGAAAGGAACTGCAGTTCCTTGTTAGGGAAACAACTGAGGTTTAACTGTTGTAGATTCAAAACTGACAGATATTTGGCAAATATTATCTCCAAAGTTTTGTCTTTAGCACATGTTGGAGTATGTCTTCAGTCTAGAAGATTCAGGGTTTCTGCTTTAAAATAGCTTAACAAGGCTGTAGTAAAGAAAAAAGAATAAAAAAAAAATCAAGGTTTCTAGTCTTTCTAGCAATTTGGTTTAAAGAAATAGTAACATGATTTAAGTGGCAGTCTTGCTTTGTTTGTGTTCAATTCTGGCACCAAGTAAAATTCTCATTAAAGAGGGCTGTGCAAAGGACTTTTGGATGGCTCTCTGGAAGAAGCATTCTCTTCACTAATTCCCATACAAAGAGAATAATTGTGAGATGTGTCCGTGTGTACAGTGGAAGGAAAGAGAATGCACGGTGAAATAAATTCCCAGAAAGGTGAACTACCAAAAGCAGATGCTGAGCTAGATACAAAATATCTGATTTCCCTACAAAATATCTGATTTCCCTTCTCTGTCCTTGTGCTGTTGCACCTCAGTCTTAGTAAAAGGAGAGAAATGAGGGAGGGCCCTAACGCCTCTGAGCCACGTCAGAAAGAACCTCCATTTGTATAATGAGAAAATATGCCTTGTTTGGAAATGTGTGCAGTAAAACAATGTTGTTCATTAATCTGAAATACTGTATTGCTTCTTTGCATAGGTCCCTAAAGTCACTCACACGGAATTCTGCCAGGGACGCACCATGAGATGGGCTCTGGCCTGGAGTTTCTATGATGATGTGCAAGTACCTGTAAGTAGCTTAATTCTGGTTTGCTTGTGATTTTCTCTGCCTCTTACTTAAAGAAGGGCCTAATGAGCTATAACTACTGTGATACAAACTGTTCTTCTTCAGACTGGAATATTGGATGTGCTGGGCTGTATGGACAGTGGAATTTCTTAGATGGCTGCCAGTCTGTTAGCAGTTGTGACATGTGATTCATGAGTGACCCCTGCTGAGGGTGGAAAAAGGAAGCCATTGTAGGAACTTCCTGTGGGTTTCAGTGAAAATAAGGATAATTTGTAACATACCTCATATTGTTTAGTAGTAATAAAAATATGCTAAGTTTGGGGCTGGATTTGAATTTAAACTTCCCTCTGAGAACTCAGTTTTAATTTAACATGTGGATTCTGTTACCAAATAGGTATGACCACGTCTAACTCAGACTTGCCTACATGAATGTAAGTGGAGCTTGTTCACCTTAAATGTGAGCCAGTTGCTTTTTTGGATCTGGATATTTGTATATTTGAATATAGGTATAGACAATAACAAATCTTAAGGAAGATGCAAGTAAACCTTCAGTGAAGTTGGATCAAAAGTGGATATTGGCAGCTGGCCTCTATTCCCAAGAGCAGCCACACTTTCTCAGCTCATGGAGAGCTCATAGTTTAAAGGAACAAATGAAGCTTTTTGCCTAATACCTGAAGATAAACTCCCTCTGTCCATCAGGCTAGTATAAAGTGCATGATCCTGTTAGCTGGTTTGAGTCTGAAACTCCTGGGGGTGAAATGGAGCACGTGCCAAATGAATGACTGCTTAGTGCCTTATGTTACACTCTTAATCCTCGTGTCTTATGGAATCACAGTCTTCTGAGTACAAAAGTCACCCCACTAATACTGCATAGCCTTGTAATTCTTTTCTTTCTTCTTCTAGTCACCTCCCTCTAAAAGAAGAAAACTAGAAAAACCACGAAAACCAATTACATTCATGGTTTTGGCTTCTACAGTCAAAGAGTTGTCTGTCAAAGCTGCAGCTATGGGCTGGGATGCTGTGGAAGCTATTGCTGTGGTTAGAGCCTGGGTGGAGAAGATTCTCACTGATCTGAAGGTACAGTATGAAGTATTAGATGTTAAAACAATGTCCTAATTGAAAGCACAGCATTGAGAGGATTGTATGAAATTCTGTTTTCTGCAATAGGTTCAGCATAAACGCGTTCCATGTGGAAAAGAGGAAATTAGCCTCTTTGTCACTGCTATTGAAAACTCCTGGATTCATCTGAGGAGAAAGAAACGAGAGAGAGTAAGGCAATTGCGAGAACTTCCTCGAGCTTCTGAAGATGTTCTGCAAGCAATGGAGGAGGAAAAGAACAGCCAGAAGAGCGTGAGCAACAACTCAGACTGTGAAAACCCCAAGGCTGAAGACTCTGAAATGGGGTTTATGGCACCTGATGAGGATGTCCAGATGACAGCAGGCGATGAGCAACCAGAGGAATCTGCTGCCAAAGAAGAGCGCAGTGATCCTGTGAAGGAAGAGGAGATGGAAGCAAAGCAGGGAGAAACATCGCTTGGGAAAGGTTCTGGTGATGTGAAGGAGGAACCTTGCCCTGCAGAGGAAGCTGCCAATTTGACAGTGGAAAAAGAGCCAGGCCCTAAAGAAACTAGTGGGGGGTTTCTCTTCAAGTGTTTAATGAATGTGAAGAAAGAAGGAAATGATGTAGTAGTGGAAATGCACTGGGTTGAAGGACAGAACAGAGACTTGATGAACCAGCTGTGCACGTACTTGCGGAACCAAATTCTTCGATTGGTTGCTAGTTAGCTCTTTTTCCTACTTGGGTAAAGTAGGTCTGTCCTCAGATTTTGTAAACTATTTTTAATGAATTAAAAATTTCAGATAGCAAAACCTGTCTTTTCCCCCTTAAAAAAAAGAAAGAAAGAAGAGTAGAATGAAGATAGATGTCTCCTTTAATATTTTAAATAGCTTTTTCAAAAAGGTAGGGAGGACATGAAGCGATGAGGCTGTAATAGATTTCATACTGCAATTGTAAAACTACATGTTGAAGTGAAACATGTTTATGCTGTGAACATTTTAAATATCAGCAATGCTTATTCTGGTCTTTTGCTGGCAGAATAGAAATATATATTGTTACTAAGTGGAAATCTTTACCGAGTTATTTTCTTGAATATTTTTTCAGTACTAATACAGGAAACGGTTAGTCTGCAGTGGGAATTGTTTCCTGCAGTGAGAGTCTTTAGCAGAGGATTTGTGTATGCCTCTCCTCCCTTTAATGTATCTAACTTTTGGCCAACAGAGTAGCAGCATAGATACATTCTCCTAGTGTCAATTCATTAAAATAATTGCTTTTGGGGAAAAGTATGTGTTGTATTTATCTGGTGTTTGGGCTCTGAAACACAGAACTTGAACAATGAAAGAAATTTTTTGAGCTGCTTGATTTAACGACGATTAAAATACGTTGACTCTTCCATTGGACCATCCTTTACACTTACTCAGATACAAATGTCTGAAATGACAGCAACATTCTTAAAGAATTTTCCTTCCATTTAATTTTAAGATTTAATGATGGAAATGAGAGCACATGCTCTTCTTCAAGGGCCAGAAATTTCTGCATGTGTGTTTGAGATGACGACCACTGGTCCTGCTTCATGTGAAGTCAGCCTCCTAAGCGGTGGTCCATTTCTCTGAAGAGAGATACAGAACATGAAGAGCTTTTCTGAGTGGAGTGTGGGTGTGGGTGTATGTGTGTGTTACCCGAAACAAAGCAGCAGTGTCCGGAAGGAAATTACTGTGTGTGTTCATATTCCTGCTTTCAGTGTTCACCCTTTGCTGTCCTTATTTTTGGAAAGATCAGTATGCTTTCCTCAGTTGAAATGAAAAGCAACTTAGGAAAACCTTGGTTTTTTTGATACAATGCTTCTTAACACTTCTGTGGGTGATGGACAAAGACATGCATTCTTTGGGTACTGCAGAATTTTCGTAGAACTGCTCCTCAGATTCACATTGCTGAGGAGAGGTAAAACCAGTCCTAGTCTTTTAGAATCTGAAACAGCTATTTTGGCGTCAGAGACATTAGAAACAGCAAACGAGGCTGTTTGTCCTCTGGGCCCTCTCCTGCAAGGTAAGCCTTGTTTGGTTGAAGCAGACCCTTCATTGAATTATCTCAGCCTTTCAGCGGTACAGCGCGCGTTACCGCACGCTCGGAGCGCTGCCTCGGCAGACGCCGGTGTTTTTACACAGACCGCCCCTACTCTGCGGGGCCCGCACGCCTCGGGCCTGCCGGGCTGCTCAGTTCCCTGCTCCGTCCGTTCCCGGTTCCCGAGGCCGCCCTCCCGCCGGCCGGGGCGGGGCCGGGTTTGAATGGCGCGGCGGGAAGATGGCGGCGGCACCGTTATCCTCCCCCCGAGCGGTGCCGCCGCAGCCTCGGCCGCGGCGCTCGGCGGCCGCAGCTCCCGCACACCGGGGCGGGCCGTGCCGCCCGGCCCCGCCGCTCCCCGCCGCGCTGTGCTGAGCCCCCCGCCCGGCCTCGACCTCTCCCTGCGCCGCAGCGGCTCGGCAGGTACCGGCGCGGAGAGCGCTGCCCTTCTCTCCCGTTCCCCTTCTTTCCCTCGCCGCCTCCCCTCGGTCGTGCAGCGCAGGGGGTCGGGCCGTGCTGGGCAAGGGGAGCGGGGCTGCCCGGGGCTGCGGGGCGCTGCTGGAAGCGGCCCGGGACCCTCCGAGCCTCTCCGGGGCGGGCGCGGGGCCCCGGCCCTGAGGGCGGCGCTGCTCGGGCCGCGCTTCGGCCCTTGCTTTCCTCATGGAAAAGCAAGGCTCGGCCGAGGGACCGGCTTGTGTTAGCGGGGTGGTGGTGGAAGCGTTTCCTACACCCCTCGCGGTGCAGTCGAGGAAGAAAATAAGAAAACGTGTGTCCTGTGCACAGGTCTGAGATGGGGGCATGCTGTGTGTGGTGCAACAGTGCGCCTTATTCTTGGCTTGGCCTCTAGGTGCTGCCATAATACAGCAATCGGTATCGTCCCTTCTCCTTGGTATACCAGGCTAGGTTTGTTTACCTACGTTGAGAAATCGATCAAAGAACACATAGAGAATACAGAAGAAGTATATTTCTGTATGCAATATACGAGATTTTGTATAAACATCTTGTGGCAAGGTGTCGTATCAAGTGCTCCTGCTGCCAGCCAGAGCCGCTTAAAGTGATGCTTCTAGATGCCATACATACATTTTACCAGCTTATTGTGCTCTTGAATCAAGAGAGAAATCAAGATGTATACAGCATCGAGATTGTATACAACATCTTAAATCAAGATATTTATAAAGCGTCTTGCAGTTTCATCTCTTTTGTGATTTTTCTGTAACTTTTTAAAGCATTTACATATCTCGGTCTCTTCTCCAGTCATGTCACATCTTCTCACTGATTAGACTCTGAAATATACAATTTTGTCGATTTCTGCAAATGGAACAGAGCAAGGAAATTTACACATTTCCACAGTCAGCTCCCCAAAGACAATTCAGTAAGCAGCACTCTTGTGTTTAACTGGCCCCACACTCTGGAATGATTTTCCTTCTGAGAAATCTAATACCTCATGCTTTTAACCAACAATTTGTATCTTCCTAATTTGATTGTTTCTTAGTAAATAAAATTTGATTGTTTTAGTAAATAAAAAAGTTAATTTCATAGGTTTACTTCTGTACATAGATCGCTAAGCCACAAGTTTCCAAACACATCTTCAGTTCTAATCTAAAGATATTCTCCAAACAGCCGAATCACCTGATCCATTACTCATTCCATCTTTTACATAAAATTTGTTGGTTTGAACACTAGGGAAAAAGCTTGAGGTCCCATCACATGGGGTTTTTTATGTTTCTGAATCTTAACTCTTGCCTTATTAGTCACTGTATTTGATTTGCATAGCTTTCTGTGAGAAGCCACCAGAAATTTCCCCTATGTTGGACAGAGCCAATGCTGCCACTGGCCAAGGCCATCAGCAATGGCAGTAGCATCTCTAGGATAATGTATTTCAGAAGAGGGAAAAAAGCCTGTGCAATGGCACCTTCAGCTGGAGGAGTGAGAATATGGGGTGGAAGCAGCCTGCAGACACCAAGGTCAGTGAGGACAGAGTGGGAGGAGGTCCTTCAGGTGCCAGAGCAGACATTTGCCTGCAGCTTGTGGTGAAGACCATGGTGAGGCAGGCTGTCACCCACCTGCAGCCCATGGTGGAGCAGAGATCCACCTGCAGCTTGTGGAGAACCCTGTGCTGGAGTGAGTGGATGCCCAAAGGAGGCTGTGGCCCTGTGGGAAGCCCACATTGAAGCAGGCTCCTGGCAGGACCTGTGGAGAGAGGAGCCCACGCTGGAGCAGGTTTGCTGGCAGGACTTGTGACCCCATGGGGGACATGAACTGGAGCAGTTCATGAAGAACTGTGGGAAGGACTCATGTTGGAGAAGTTAATGGAGACTGTCTCCTGTGGGAGGGAGCCCACACTGGAGCAGGAGTGTGGAGGAGTGTGAGGAGCTCCTCTTTGAGGAGGAAGGAGCAGCAGAGCCAATGTGTGATGAACTGACTGCAACTCCCATTCCCTGTCCCCTTGTGCTGCTGTGGGAAAGGAAGTAGAAAAAATTGTGAGTACAGTTGAGCCTGAAAAGAAGGGAAGAGTAGGGGGGTAGGTGGTTTTAAGATTTTGCTTTATTTCTCGTTATCCTACTCTGGTTTGATTAGTAATAAATTCATTCTCTCCGAGTCAAGTGTTTTGCCTGTGGTGGTAGTTGATGGGTGGTCTTTCCCTGTCCTTTTCTTCACTCATGAACCTTTCACTGTATTTTGTCTCTCCTGTCCTGTTGAGGAGGGGAATGACTTTGGGTAGCACCTGGTGTCCCGCCAGGGTCAACCCACCACAGTCACAGTTTAGGATGGACAATTCTGGTCTCCTCTGAATTCCCCTTGGGAAGTCTGCCCTGCTTTGTAGCATATTTCTGTTTATGCACCCAATGGTGCATAAATTTTTGTTTAGTATTTTATGGTACTTTGATTACACAAAGTGAAGCAAAGCTGTGTAGAGGAGACTGATCATGCAGCAGTGACAGCCTAGATTGGGGTTAACCTCAAGGCAGCAGTTGAAGTTTTTAGTGTGATGGGAGAAGAAATGCTGGCTGCTTATGCAGACTGGTATTATTCATCTAGCCTGCCCTTATGCTGTCAACAATGGTGGGAAGTTTCTTTTAGAATTTTTTGAATGTACCAGTAGAAGAACGGGTGCAGTAGAGGCAGTACACACAATTACTTGGTTTTCATCTCAATTTCTTTCACAAAATGCTTTTGCTGGAACTATATACATTTATGGGTGATAGGGGAGGCATTCCTGTGCCTCAGAAACCTGGATGGGACAAAAAGCTTGAGTTTTCTTAATGGCTTGGAAAAACAGAGGAGAAGGAGAGGGAGGAGGCAGTGTCTGTAGTCAGCACAAAGTTGTTTAGGGTTACTAAGACAAGAAATAATCAGCAAGGAACTTAATTAAGCCAGAGGAACTGGCAGTATTGTGAAGATGCTATCAGTGTTAATAAACTGAAATATGACACACTGTACAGAGTATCTTGGGCTGCTTGTTTGCTTTAGGTTGTGGTTTTCATTCATCTGTAAAACAAAAAACACTGGGCAGTTCTGTAATCAGTGAGAATTAATGAAATTTCAGTACCAGTAACTTCCTAAAAGGGGAATGGTGTGGGTAAGGACAAGATGGCAAATACATTGCAGTGCCATTACATCAATCAGTGCTGAAACTCTCCCTGACTATGTATTTGATAATGGCTGCTCTGTCTCAAAAGCAAATACCAGGGCAAGAGTTTGGTGAAGAAATTAATTGAATGTGGAAAATCTTACAGGAGGAAAAATTGAAAAAAAGATGTCAGAAGATAAGAAAAATGGTGAACCATCCACACAAAATATTGTAAAGTATAGGGCAGATAGTTTATTGCCTTTTATTGTAATACAGGAGTTTGTAGAGAAGTTTGACATTTGGGTGTATAACCTAAATGACCTCAGATGCAAAGATGATACTTGACTTTTTAAATTTTATTTTTATTTTCTCCTTCCAAAGGGCAATATCAGCAGGTAAATGTTCCTGAAGACCAAGCAGACAAGCTGCTCCTTGCAAGCTGGGATCTTCCCAAAGCAGTTCTGGAGAAATACCACAGCCTGGGAGTAGTGCAGATGTTTGAGTGGCAAGCAGAATGCCTGATGCTTGGACAAGTTCTGGAGGGAAAGAACCTCGTTTACTCAGGTATGCAAACACCTGACAAAACCAGTGACCCCTAACTTTTCCACTGCCATTTACAAGGACTTACTGGTGCTGGGACATTTGGATCTGACGGGTAGAAAGGTCAAGATTATCTTCTGGAGACATCTTAAGATCTGTCCCATTTCTGTACCTCAAACTTGACTTAATGATCTCCTTTCCAGATGTGAAGAGAGACTTTTTGCCTCATTTTCTCTTAAAGTTCCTTTTGAAATTGATAATTAGGAGTCAGCTAATGGTGACTCTTTTATTACAGACTGTCAGCTAGGAACTGAATGATACCAACAATTGAAGATATACATACTTCTGAGAATGTTATTTGCTATTAGCTTTTTTTCAGTCCATTTGTCATTTTTCATCACATATTGTGTGTGGGGTGTGTGTGCAGGAGGGGAAGTAATGCAAAAGGAGAAGGAGGAATGGTGGACTAGAAATCTGTAGGAAATGGCAGTTGGTTGTCCACCCTTCATGGGAAAAAGGTTCTAGAGCAGCACTGAGAGGATGAAGAACTTGGAGGAGAGGTGGGTGATTTTAGGCTTCCTGACTCTTTATAGGGATGACTGCAAATGTGGTTGTGGGTGAGAGACATCAACTGAAGAGTCCCACCCAAAGTTCTCCAGTAACTGCTTTCTATGCTAGATTTGTGATGCTTTTGGATTTACTTTTTAAACTTTAAAAATTAATTAATCCCCCCCCCACCCCTTTTCTTTTCAAGCTCCTACCAGTGCTGGAAAGACTCTGGTCGCAGAATTGCTGATTTTGAAGCGAGTCCTGGAGACTCGTAAGAAAGCTCTTCTCATCCTTCCCTTTGTCTCTGTGGCTAAGGAGAAGAAATGTTACCTGCAGGTAAGAAGCATTCAAGGAGGGTGAATTTATGGGTAGTAGTTGTTGGGTCATGTTTTTTAAACAGAAATGCAAAAGCATGGATTTTGAGGGGGAAAAAATTGCTGAGTTTTTTCAAAAAGAAGTTGTAGATAATTTAAAATTTACTGGAGATAAAAAAATGAAATCTTTAGCCAAAAAGATAAACTTAGAAAAATTTTACGGGGTCAATTCAAACATTTTATTTCAGCTTTGACTTTTAAAACATTACTTGCATTTATTCACCAATTTGATAATAAACAAAATTTAAATGAAGTCTCTGATGAAAGATCATGTTAGGAAAAGTACAAAGAGAAGGTGTAAATGCTATCTTAGGGATAAAAGTATATTTTAGCTTTCCTTGGGATATTTCACCATAATTTTGTGCATTTGATTTCACTTTGACTTTGCTTTTTTTTTTTTTTTCTGCCAGAATATGGTTATGTCTTGGCTTCCTCATCCCAGCTATTTAACAAATGAAATTACAGTGGGAACACTCTTCAAGACATAAATATTTTTTCTTGAAAGATTTCCATATCAAACATTGTTGTCATTAGCTAATGACAATGGCTAAAAGCAAATCCAAACCCAGCAGACATTTTTGCATTTTTGTTATAGTTTCTAGCAGTTATGACAGTTTGGTTGTTCATTAACTGAGATTGTTATCTTAACTTTACAAATTGCTAGGAGATCCTACAAACAAAGTGCAAAAGCTACTTTGAAGTGCTTGATAATGGAGACACATTTTTGCTTTAATCTTGTAAAACTGGAGGACTATCAGTGCTCTGCTCTGCTACTCCTGGCATGAGGTTTGGCCACAGCTGCACATGCTTGAACTCAAAGGGTGACCTACTTGTGAGGTGCAAATATTTGTTATCTTTTGTTAATGCCATGTGGGATATGTCAAAGCTTTGGCACTGCAGTAAGGACACCTGGAAGAGCAGAATTTACTGTTTCTTGGCTTTCAGTGTGAGATGTGTCATCACTGTGTTTGGAGTTCCATTTTGGCTTTTGCCCAGGATTTCTCAAGAGGAAGGTGTCTTTTTACATAAGCCACTGATATCATAAACTGTTGCACTGTGTATTCCCTAACATTTTTGATATTAGATCTTCTTATACATAGCAGGGGTCCTCATCTTTTACTCAGTTATGTACACTGTCTTGCAACGTGTGCTCTGTGGCTTCTGCTTTGGAAATAAAAAATGACAGTGGGGAGAAGTGTCACTAACTGGCTGGGATATGGCTTTAATCCAATTAGTTGGCATTAAAAGTACCAGAAATTGTAGCTGTAGAGTGCAGGCTTTTATGTGATTCCAGCAGGTAATGGTCAGAAGTTCAGAGTTGTAACCTTGGCATGATGTTCTTTCCTTGGAAAACAGGCCCTGTTTCAGGAGGTGGATGTGAGAGTTGAAGGCTACATGGGAAGCATGGCTCCTGCTGGATGTTTCTCTGCTCTGGATGTTGCTGTCTGCACCATTGAGAAAGCCAATGGACTAATCAATAGGCTCATAGAAGAAAACAAAATGGACTCACTGGGTAAAATACTACAGCTTGGCCATTGTGGGGTTTACATATTCTGAGTGCATGTGAAATCATGGGATGCTTCAAATTTTCTGAGTTCTGTAGGTGACAGACATACCATACAGGAATATGCAGTGATTTTCTTCTTCCAGAGAACCTTTTATTTGGATTTAGGAGGACAGGCAGCACTGTCCCATGTAGCTCAGCAGCTGGGATGAGTAGGTAGAAGCTGCAGGCTTTAGCTTGTCTCAAATGGATGGCAAGCTGCATTTAACAATGATTCCCATTGCTGGGAACTGTTCTCTAATTAATAAAACTGAATCAAAGTTCTGAGATATGTTTGAGTTCAGGAATATGTTATGTTCGTTTGTTTTAGACAGAGATTGTGGAATCTAAGATCTGTCTTCATTTAGCTTGAGGAAGAGAAGGAATTACATTCTGTGCTCATCTGGATCCAGATAAGCAGAATGAATACACAGTGCTCCTCTGGGTAGGCATTTTGACTGGGAAGGCTGTGCCATTCATTTCTGTCTTGTTTGCTCCAAACCCCTCTGTCTTTGTAACATTGGCTCCTGGGTCACTGTGGCCCTGATGGCCACTAGATAATGAAAGTATTCATTAAGTATTGGGGATAAGACAAAAGCTGAAGAAGCCCAGTGTTTCCATGTACACTCAAGAGAGATGTACTTTCCTGTTCTAATCAGAAGTTTGTTATTCTCATTTTTTTCTCTGCTCCAGAAAGCTGTACCCAGTTATGTTTTACACAGTAATCCTTCCTTCACTCAGTCCTGTAACATAGCTGGGTGATATTTTAAGAATATAAAAATAGATGAGGATCGAACTGCTCTGAGACCTCCACCTTTGAAACTGCTGTTCTGTGTGCATCTGGTATCATCATATTCTGCTGCATTGTGTACCAGAAGAGCTTTTTAGAGAGAAAATGGGAAATAAAACCTTGTAGGTTTTTTCAGAGTGTGAGATCATGGGATAACACATTCACACCTGGATCTATAGGGGCTGAATCACCATGAATGCTTTAGAGACTGCCAGTGGGCTGGAAGATGAGTGCGTGACTGTTATGCAGCATTTTAAACTCATTCAAATGAAGGCTCCTGCAGTCCAGCTCAATTCTTGAATGTATATCTTTATCTCTTCACTTGGAAGAAAACCTGTTATTTATTTTAATATATGGCTACTTGGTTTAAGGTTTTTGCTTGTTTAAGCTAGGGTTAGTGTGATCCTATGTCACCACACTGTGCAAGCTGTACTGCCACCACAAGGCAGACAGTGGGGTCAGGATAAGCAGCTTTCTGTTGACTTGTGTGCCTTGGAAGCATACTCAGAATATTAAAATATATTGTTTAATGATATCATCTTTCAGAAGCTAAAAATACACCAAATCCCTCAGGTTGGAACCTCCATTTCATCCCTACATGTTGTTGCACTTTAAAAGATTAATGTGCTTGAAAAGAGTAATTTAAATGTAAGCAGCCAAGTGACTACAAGATTTGAGTTTGAGGATGTGTTCTCAATACCAATTCCTCCTTAAAGCACCATGTTTTTCTTTCACCATTTGAAAATATCTCTGCTGCAAACCTCCATTTCCCTTATGCCCCATTATGGCCATGTAATAGAAGTAAAGGTAAAACACTTATTTTTTCTTTATATACTTCTCTGACATTAATTTAAAAATTAAATTTGATTTTTAAAAGTTATCATTATGTAGGAAATGGACAAGTTTTCTGTTTGGAGGCAAATTTTCATAGAAGCTGTAAAATATGGGTATGAACTGAAAATGCCAGTTTAGCTGGCACCCAAAGGAAGCTTGTCTGAAACTGCAAGATTGTACCTTGTCTTCTAATTAATTCTAAATTTAGACCAGTTTGTAACAAGGGTGTTTTATCTTTTGAGATGAGTTATTGGGAGATGACTGCAATCCTGGCTGGATTCCATCTCAAGCTCGAGCTGTTCCTTTTACTGATGTCAACCCCATGCTGATAGCTCACGTTGCCTTTGGAAATTGTTGAGAGAAACTCAAATCCTCTGCCTGCCAGAGCTCTCTTTGCTGTATGAAGCAGTTAAAAGCAATGTTGTGTTGCTAATTATTATATAAGGTGTCACTTTAGAACATCCCGGTACATGGGAGATGATATTCCTCTTGTTCAGCCTCTTGACACTGATGCTAAAGAAATTTTTAGGATATTTCTGCTGCTTTCTCAGTGTGTAATCTGGGAATGGATTTGTAATGTGCTGTTATGATATTTGTTTCTTAATTTAAACTTGAAATTAAAATGTTACTAGTTGAATTACATTTAAAAAAAATCAAGTCCTTCCTACTTTTCATTCAAAAATTTTTAGTTTTATACAGGATGGGGAATTAAAACAACCTAGTTATTCTACAGTAAACATGTCTGGTAGCTCTCAGGTACTTTTTAGTAGGTTTTTTTCAGCTGTCTTCCAGGGATACATCTAATTTGCAGACAGAAATAGCAGACTGAGTGTAGCCTCATTTCAGTACCTCTGTGGTATGATGACGGTTTGAAGTGACTTGCATGGATTTTACTTTGGTAGGTATCTGATTAAACTGTCCTGTCTCAGCTCTGGGAGAGTTCAGGTAGATTGTTGTATGGGGAAACAGGAAGAAGCCTTTTCTGGTAGCTGAACAAACATGAATTTGGTGGCCAATGAATTGCCAATGAATTATTTACAAGCAAGCACAGAATAAAGGAAGTAGAGGAAGACAGAGGAGCTGGATGGGTGGGAGTTTGTAAAAGAGGCTGATGAAGCAGTGCAGCACTCTTTTCTAACTTAAGTGGCTTGAAAGAGAAGGAGGGAGAAAACAGACGGAGAGAGAAGGAACATATGTAGGAAGGAGAGAAAAAAAAGAGAAGGAAAAATAGCATTGAGACAGATAATGTAAGGTCACATTTGCCCTTAAGCTCCTGCTATTTTAGCCGTACCAGAAAGATATTACATAGCTGCACCAGGGAGGAAAAAAATTCCACAGCAGCAGAGCTAATGAAGTGTGCTGTCCTCTGTGCCCTGCTCTTTTTTTGCTTTAACCTTCCTTTATCCTATTCCATCTCCCTGGGACCCTGTCAGCTGGCCAGAAAAGGTACATGCTGCTGCTGGGATGTGTGCAGGAGGTGCTCTGGGTGCCTGAGTGGTTGTGGCTCTGTGTTTTCTCCTCAGGGAACACTCTAGTCTGGTCTGTTGTCTCCAGCTGCTGACATTCAGAAGCCTTTTTAGACATTAGTCTTTTAGATATTTCTACACACCTTAAAAATTCGATGGAGGTGGTTAATAGATTAAAATGTCATTTGAAGGAGGTAGGAGGGCAACAAAGCTGTCACATAGGATTTTTTTTCATTAGAAAGCCAAAGCTAAGTAGTAGAGCTCGTTCAGGTTTGGTTAATGAAGAGCAATTTAATAGGAAGCAAACTCTGCCAGTGTAACTACATCTGCTCTTGTTTTTTTTTCTGACACAACTGCATTAGTAAAAAATGATGTTTTTAACTAAGACAGTGATGTCAACAAAATTTTTTGCTAACTCATTTGAGTGCTGGAATTTTCCTTTCCAGATACTCTGAAGCCTGAGGGTTTTTGCTTGCAAGGAAGGTACAGTATAGATGCTGCAATACTGTTTTGTGTGGTGTCTAGACTAACAACTCAACCAATTCATTTTTATTTTTTAAAAGCTGATTGTGTCTATGTGTGGTTGTGGTGGGTATTAAACCTCATGACATCAGTCATGATTTGTCTCTCTCAGTGGCAGAAGGAAGCCATCGTGGTGTTGGTAAGCATAGATGGATTTGTGAATTTAAATTTCTGTTCATCATGTGGAATGGGAAAGGATTGAGGCTATTTGCTCTTAGTTTGGAGGTTTTTCAGATATGACCTGAGTGCTCCTCTTTATCAGGAGTGGTTGTTGTGGACGAGTTGCACATGCTGGGAGACCCTCATCGAGGATATCTGCTGGAACTCCTCCTGACCAAAGTGAGATATGTTACAGAGAGGGTAGCAAAAAGGTGAGTAGACTGAGATATTTGTCTTTTATTGCTAAATAATTGATGACTCTTATTCTCTGTGTGAATGGAAACTTGGGTTAGCTCCAACGTTTTTATAAGAGCAATGACCTAGACTATTTTGTTTATTAAGATCTCATCACAGCACTTTTCAGGAACCTGCCATTGTAGTTAAACCCTCTTTTCCACATGGTTTTCAATTTGTGTGCTACCATTGTGTGCTATCCTCTCAGGAAAAGAAGTAAGGCTGAAGCTTTCATTTACTTCTTTAGCCTTTTTTTTTTTAACTTTGGATGTTTTAAAAACAGTTTTGCTAGCAGATTTGCCCTGCCTAATTTTTCAGTGCTTCATGGAGTGGTGTAATTATCCTACTGGAATGCTCTGGTGTGATGGAAGAGTGGGCAGGCTGTTAACTTGTGCATGGTGAATTGATCAGAAGGCTTAGAGGAAATGTCAGGAGTCTGCTTGGTTAGCACTGCTCAGGGTGAGCTCTGCTTTTGCTTATAACATGTGATAGCCTAGTGGTTGCATGTTTTCTTGCCTTTAGCAGAATTGATTTCACTCTTTAGGGGAATAGATAAGATGTTTGAGAAGACCTCTAGAAACTTTTAAGAATTCAGTATCTAGATCCTCAGCACCAAGCTGTCCAGCTGCTCCGTATTGCCCAAACACAGAAAAAAGGAAATGGAAGAGGTAGTGTAACCTTCTTAATCTTTATTGGTGGTGCTGAGAGAAGAGTCAAAATCAACTGTTTCTTTAGCACAAAAAGTCAAATTTTGTCAGTTTTCTCTGCTGCTTCTTGTTTTGTGTGTTGTACCAGTGCTGGCTAAGCAGAGACCATCTGTTTAGTGCTGGGGAGCTGCCATTTCTACACTGTCTCTCCACTGGACATTGCACCCAGTATTGCCCATCATGATTTCCAGGAGCCAGCAGTGTTCTTGGTCTAATCACACCTGACTTCTCACATTCTTCCCGTAAGTCCTGGAAGTTATTAGACTTTGGAGCAGTATTAGTGACTTTGCCACTCTTTTTTTCTTGGTTTATCAAGTAGCTGCAGCACAGGTGCAGGCTCACCCTCTGCTTTACTCCCTTGCATTGAGGAAGCAGGAAGGAGAAAGGAGAAAACACTTGTCAGGAGGAACAAAGTACAGGTGCATCAAGGAGTATTCCTGGGAAGACACTTTTTCATCCTTCACCATGCAGGCATGTTGGGACCCAGGTTCTCTGTCTCTCTGTCAGGATCAAGGTGACAGTGGTACCCTGTACCACTTCCTGACATGAAGGAAGTGGCAGCTAATTTTATTTTGGAATCCACTGGATTCCTGCAGCTGAAGACCACATTTTCTCTCAAAAGTCCTTCTAAGTCTGTGTTTTGGTTTTTTTTTTCTCTGTTATTTAATGAGCTTATATAAAGTCTTTAAACACTGTCCAGTCTGGTCAGTTATCAGAATGATCAGTGCCTATCCCATTGAAGTACAAGTTGTGTCTTCACAGCAAGAAAATGTTCTCAGATGGCCACTGCCTGTGTGGGTGTCCATGCTTCTCCACAAGGCTTTTCCAGACTCAGCCAAAGTTCTGCTGCAGATTTTTCTCCCCCTTAGTCACATAATATGCTGTAGAGCTAGAACTTTTTTAATCCTTGGAGGTCAATAGTTGCCTTAGGGAGGAAAAGGTCCAGAGTTCCTGTAGGGACAAAAGTCTGTAACCTTGATGATGAAGCTGTACCAGCAAATGCTTAAAGATCTTGGATAACAGAGAGTCTGCCTCTCTTCAAATTCCTTATTTCTGTCTCATCAGTGACTGGCCTTTTATACTCAGCTTCTGGATAATCTTGTTTTCTCTGTCTTGTCTTTGCCAGGATTACCAGGGTCTTCTAAGAAGATTCAGGTTATTTCTGAGCTCACAGTGATTTGTCAGATCTTTTTTATTTTTTAGAGTCTCGATTTGTGGCTCGGTGCAATGCAAATGAGTACTTTTAAAACACAAGCTTAGAAGCATAAAAAACCCTATTGTGTAGATGTAAAAGCCTGAATTAGAATCTAAATTTGGCTATCTAAATTAACAGTTTGTGTTGTCAGGTTTGTTAGGAGTCCATTACTTCTCACTGTCTTTAGTGAAAGCTGCTGTTCAGCATTTTAGGAACAGAAGCTACTTGCTTCTTTGCTGTTCTTAGAGCTTTGGTTCCCATATCTAGGAAGACATTAGTCTAATATTATTTGTCCTGAAATGGAAGCAAAAAGAAGTGTTTTAATTAAGGTATTTAAGCTTAGAAAGATTGCGGTGGAGATTGAGCCTTTATTGCCATGTTTTCCATGTTTATTTCCATGTTTTTGTTAGTGGCAAGGAACTAGTTGATCTTTGTATTTGTTTTCAGTCTCTCCAAATATGCAGTCAATTCATAGCTGTTGGCTACCTAAAGAAGGTAAAGGTTTAGGTTCAAATTGATTAAAAGCTGAATTATCTTGTAATCAGTGCATAACCTGACCTGTTTTCTAAGAGTAGTGTATGGCTTCTTTCTTTGTCAAGAAGTTGAAAAATTAGCTTTGCACTTGAGAGGCTGGAAGGAATTAGATTGAACTGTTTTTTCTGAATTCCATTTTCCAGAACAGTAACCTGTGTTGTCACTATCTTCTATTTTCTTTTAACCACTTCCAGACACACAAAGAGCACCAGTCCTGGTTTTGGTGGGATACAGATAGTAGGCATGAGTGCTACCCTCCCTAACCTGGGGCTCCTGGCCTCGTGGTTAGATGCAGAGCTCTACTGTACAGATTTCCGCCCTGTGCCCCTCAAGGAGTGGGTGAAAATTGGCAGCAACATATATGACTCCTCCATGAATTTAGTGCGAGAATTCCAGCCCAAGCTGCAACTGAAGGTAACAAAACCTTGGGAAAGTGCCTTTGGTGGTGCTAAAGTTAAAGAGACAGCTCCTGGTATGTTTTTTATTTATTTTTAAATAGATGACATTCACAACTTTGTTGTTTACTTCATGCTCAAACTGAGAATAAAATTGGTATTTTTGTCTTCTCCTGCCTTAAACAAAAAAACCCCAAAATACAGACTCATGAAAGTATTGAAGATTTTTGAATCTGATGTGAAGACAAATGCAGTTTGTCTTGTTATGTTGTTTCTGAGTACATAACAGATATAAAGAGTTTGAGTCTCCCTTTACCCACCACTGTATCTTGTGTCTGGAAATCTACTTCCATTTCATAAATGCAGGTAAATATTTCTTGCTTAGGCCAAGGAATTTGCACTCATAATTGGGAGAAAATATTTGTAGTAAAATCTGGTATTGAACCTGCTTGTGTTAAACTGCTAAAGGATCTAATTTTGACACTGATTAGAAGGCAGATGTCCATTCCAATTCTTCTGAATTTGTTTTCAGTAGTCAGTCCTTTTGCACACTTGAAAAGGATATGGAAAGTTAGGGGTAACCTACTATGATGATTTCAAAGAACCAGATGGATACAAGTGGGAAATTTGAGCTCTTCACTTGTAGGTCCTTTCCTGTGGAGTCTTTGAAGGGTAAATTTTCTCTCCAGTTGGTTTAACTGCTCTGTATAATACTAGTGTAGTAGTTGGGCAGTACGGGCTGAATGGCAGCAATATTTTGGAAAGTTTTGCACTCCATTCTTGCACAGACATTCTCTTGTCAGTAGCATGGTGGTACAGCAAAGAAAAATTATCCTGGAAACAAAAGGAAATGTTTTTCACTAGAGCATTTGGAAGTTAGTTTTTATGCGGTCATATTGAGAAGGTGATGTTGTATTTGGATATTTTTGAGGCAGTTGCTTTGGATAGTTACTAAATTAAGCAAGAGAAAGAACTAAACTAGACTTATGACTCAATGGTTTAAAGGAGTTGGCTTATTTTATAAGACTGGGGGATCTTGGGCTTGAAATCTATCACTGGACCTTCCGACTTCTGTGCCTCAAACTGAACCAATAAAAGGGAACTTGATAACTTCACTTGCTCCCCTGTTTTCATCTGCATATTAGTGCTTTTTATTTCTTGCTGTACGCCTACATTTTTCTCTTCCTCCTTTGGCCTGCTTGCTACAAGAGAATCTGGCAGAGCCAAGGAAACCAGATCAATTGCAGGGACTCTCTTAAGATCTTAAAACCAAAGAAGCAAGCTGTAAACAGCATTTTTTTGCATGAACATCTATAGAAGTATCCCTAAAAGGCTTCCAGTGTGCTCTGAACACCTGCAGTCTTTGGTCAGCAGGGCTTGCTGAGTGCCTCTTACCGGGGATGCTTAGACTGCTGCATGCCAGGCTTTTAGTTCAGACATCCAAGTTAACAAATGTTCCCTAGTTTAAGTAGAGGGGTTTTCCTTTGGGGCTCTTCCCCACTGCTGTTAGCCATGATGTGGAGGTTGCAGTGATTTATTTGTGCACTGTGTGGCCTTCATTCAGAAAATGATTTCTGAAAGCAAGATGTAAAGCTTTACATGTATTCATGGGTAGGTCTAGAACTGCCCTCAACAACGTGATCATACTAGTGCTTGGACTTCATAAAGCAAGGCAGAAACTGAGATAACAGTCCTCCATGTTCTGATTACTTCTCTTTCTGCCTGGAAGTAGAAAATTCCTGCTGGGATACAGAAGGACAGCATTTACAGAACTCATTCAATCTGAGAGTGCACTGAAAATATTTTATCTCAATTCAGGGAGATGAAGATCATATTGTGAGCCTGTGTTATGAGACTGTTTGTGGTGGCCATTCAGTCCTGCTCTTCTGTCCATCCAAGAACTGGTGTGAGAAGCTGGCAGACATCATTGCCAAGGAGTTCTACAGTTTGCAACAAACTGAGAGTAAGAGAAAAGTACTTAATAGAAGACTACAGTATGTGTGCACAGTGCCTTTAATGAAAATTAATTTTAGTAGGAACTATAAAAATACTTTCTTTCTCAAGGTTCTGCAAAAAACTCAGCCCTTGCCCCAGTTGTTGTGAACAGGGAAGGGATTGATGAGGTCCTGGATCAATTAAAGCGTTCGATTTCAGGCCTGGACTCTGTGCTCCAGCGTACTTTGCCATGGGGAGTGGCATTTCATCATGCAGGTATTCCTGAATATCTTGGTCTTGAATTAGTAATGGCTAAGTCATATGGGTTCTTTTTCTTGCAGGTATCAGCAATTTACCAGTTGCTTTTTAAAGCATTTTGTAGATTATGATTAAATAAGCTTTAAGAATCCCACAGTTACAGGCAAATTTGAAATTCGTTTTTTGTGGCTGAAGACTTTAATTCACAAATTGTTTTGCTGCATCTTCTCTGTGTTGTGTTGGTGTCTTAGGATGATGTTATGATGCTTGTATCCCCAGTCCTCTGTTCTATTTATGCTGGATGTTATATTCTGTGCCTTCAAGACTGGCTCTGAAAAGCAAAGTTTTGTTTTGTTTTCAGCCTGCTCACTCCCCCACAGTTGACAGGATGCAGACAGGGAAGTCCATAGTGCAGCTTTCACTTTTTGCTCTTGCTTTCACTTTTTGCTTTTGCTTTGGCTTTTTGCTCTTGCTTTCACTTTTTGCTCTTGCTTTCACTTTTGCTCTTGCTTCTGCTTTGCTTTTGCTTTTGCTCTTGCTTTTGCTTTTGCTTGTTAGTTAGTTTAGCTAGGCAGTCCGAATTTTTCCCTGGACTGTCTTTCTTTCCCTTTTCTTGGAACTAGTCGAGCCTTCTCCGGACTGGGACCTGGGAAACATTGAGAATTTTCACTTTGTGGCCTGCAGCAGCCATTCCCAGTGCCGGAGGGCTGATAACAGGAGAGACTTTCTGAATTTGTCATCTTTTTCAAAGCGGTGAAAGAGTTTCATCATCTGGTATTGTTCATTTTGTGTGCTGGGGGGTGCTGTGCCTGTTAAACAAACAGGTTCTTTCCACTTTTCTCTGAGGAGTCCTTCCCAAACCAGTTGGGGGGAGGGGCCGTGTGGGTTTGCTTTCTGGAGGGGCTGCCTTTTGGAGGTTTTCTCCCAAATTTGCCATAAACCAGGACAGTTGGATAACAGCAACTTCTGGAGTACAACTTGCCTGGTCCTTTCTTTGTGAAATGGCTGAAAACTTGACTGATTTGCAGCTCCAGGATTTTCAGGTTTTTCCTAAAGCTGCCAGAGTATTTCAGAGCAATTTTCCTCAGCTTAATATTGAAATATATGAGTGAATAGAGGCAGTATAACAATAAAAATAAAAATGAAAGGAGCATGTGTTGTGAACACTTTTGCTTGAATTTTTTAGTTCTTACTTAGGTAGGTAATAGAGCATGTCACCTGTTGATTCACTGAGAGAAAAGAGAGAAAACAGTAGCTATGGCATTATGTAGGAGGAATAATTCCAAATGCTTGTAGAATCTGTATTTCTTATAAAATTGACCTGAAGCCCTGAAGGCAATGTAGAAAGATACATACTAGACGTGTAATGGAAATAATGAAGACTGAATCCAGGGTCAGGATGGCAGATGAGTAAATCCAATTTCCCTACTGTTTTCTCATTTTTTAATTTTATTTCTTTATATATTTACTTGCAATGCTTGTAAATATAGTAAGTAGTAAGTAAGTACTACTAAGGAGTAAGTAGTTTATCTTGCCACCTTAGAAAAGCTAGTATATCACTGTCAGTTTCACCATCACTGTTTTTATTATTGAATAATAAAAACGTAATGGTGAAATTTCGCTTCACTTACTGGTCAGAAGTTGACTGAAGTAGTGCTGCAAGTCTGGTTCCTAACGCTGCCTGGTGAACGTTCATTAAGTCTGCTCTTCCCTTGCTGGACAGCAATATTTTCAGCTCTTCCATCCAGCCTCACCACCACAAGGGTCACTAAAAGCCCTGTCTCCCCAGGGCTGACTTTTGACGAGCGGGACATCATTGAGGGAGCGTTCCGGCAGGGCCTGGTCCGGGTGCTGGCCGCCACCTCCACGCTGTCGTCGGGAGTGAACCTGCCCGCGCGCCGCGTCATCATCCGCACGCCCACCTTCGGGGGCAGGCTGCTGGACATCCTCACCTACAAGCAGATGGCTGGAAGGGCTGGCAGGAAAGGGGTGGACACAGAGGGTGAGCAGAGCCTTTACTGGCATTCTGTCAGAGCGGTGTTAACCTGATTAAATCCAGGGCGGTGCTACGCAATTAGGGACTAATCATGATGAATTCCTTCGGTGTGCTGTATGATAGGTTAATCAAGATGAGTTTGTTTGGTATTAATTTGTTTGGTATTAATGGAGTAAAAGTTGTAATTCCCAGGGGATTGTTTTCACTGCCTGAGACTGACTTTGGTATTTATATGTCAGTTACTTCAGGAGCAGGCTATT
The DNA here is from genome assembly GCF_028018845.1 of Melospiza georgiana. NCBI lineage: Eukaryota > Metazoa > Chordata > Aves > Passeriformes > Passerellidae > Melospiza > Melospiza georgiana. The sequence goes on from NC_080431.1 coordinate 82,084,527, forward strand.
TTTGCCTTTGAATTCTTGTTAGCTTCTAAGGCTATGTTGTTCAATTGCCTTAATTCTGTGATCCATGGTCAGTTGACTAAAGTGTTGAGAGTTTTAGTGAGAAAATTTGCAGTAAGCTCTCATTGGATGGGCCTAAAATGTAAGAAATGCATGTCTACAAAGTCAAGTCTACAACCCTAATTTGACAAACTTCTGTTGTCTGAAATTATGATTTAGATTTAGTAAACTTAACCATCAATTTTATGGATTTTGAAAGTAGTAATGAGACAGACAAGGAAATATGATCAGTAGTTCACAGGTAATATGGCACCTTCTTGCATACAGTGGCACTGATTGATGTTCAAGAAAAAAATCCTGCCTGTTATTTTAATTTGCAAAGAAAATTTGTCTTTGTGGATGATTGCAAAAAGCCACATTATGCAGGTATAAACACAGTAGAAAAGAAGAAGTTCAACAGATGCGGGAAGTGGGATTCGCCCTCCTGATTGTTTGATTGGTGCTTGCTGGAGCCCTATGTAAGCAGACTGTTCTTACATTTAGCTTTCTATTTTTGCCTGAGTAGCATAGCAACAGAGCATTTTGCGACCTATATCTCTGCGAGCTCTCCCTGTGCGTTCAAGGAAAGGGCAGCTGCAGGCTGGATTTTGAAATTTTCCGGACTTTCTCATTTGACTGCAGCAGGCAGGTGTAAAATTACATTATTCCTTGAAGTTTCTTCTTTTTCTCCTTCAAGTTACAATAATTAGTACCCTTTTTGACAGTTCTGATGTGACAGTTCTGATGTGTAAGCAGTTGATTTTATGCTGATGAGCTTCATGAATGTACCATTTTTTTCCACTCCACAGAGTCTTTTGGATGAGAACATAAAGCTATGTTGCCAGCTGCTACTCTGTCACGGAGTAGGGAGACTGGAAGACAGCAACTTCAGCTGGAAAAAGTGCCTTATGTGGATATGAAATTTAGCTGACAGACAAAAGATAAATGTTGTTGGGTTGAATTCCTCCTCCTCTCCCAACATTATAGTTTTGGATTGTCTTACATTTTGGTTTTTAAATTTATTTTTCTTGATTTGATAGAAACTTAAAAATATAATTTTGGAGAGTGAAATGTGTTTCTTTTAGTATTCATCAAAACTATGGTTTTACCAAGAGAAATAGGTAAAGCTGAACAAAATCTAGAATTTAGTAAGGCCTTTGTAGGTTTTAATGGAGTTTTATGCCTGGATATCCACAGTTTGTCTAGTCTGATGCTAACCTGGACTTCCCCTAGTACTTGAAATGTTCAATAATGGATATTGGAACAGTTCAGTTCCTTTTTTAAAAATTTATTGTTTACTAGATTGCAGTTAGTAGCTTTGAATTATCAGTGGCATCTTGGGAAAGAATATCCCCCAAGTCTTGTAAAACTGTCAGATACTGTAGAGCTAAGTGGATACCCATCTTCTGTTAGATTTTCTTTTAGGTACATCACTCTGAAAGAGTCAAAGGGAAGTTTTCAGAGGAATTTTCAGGTCACATCAGAATCCAAATACAAAATGAATAGATATTCTTTATTGCTAAAATAAAAATAAGCTTTTCTTTCACCAAACAATGCTTTACAGGCAGTTTATCTTACCTACTCTCCAGTTCTGTCAAAAGTACATGATCAACTGATATCAACATTTTCACCTGGCAGGATTAAAAAAATCAAAGACACATCCTCTGAACATCATTTCATTCTGTAGTTAATTTATGTAATTATGTTTAAGCTGTATTTCGTTACTTGCCTACACTGCATTTATTTATTCTGTTCATTAAATTTAAGTGCAGCTGTGTTTTCATTACCTCTGGATTTGCTAATTACTGTAGCATTTCCACAGCTACAGTTTTATCTTAAGTTAACATTCCTAGGGTCATACTCAGATACTCACTACCAAAATTACCTTGTGTCCAGACTACATGCCTTTAAATCTTAACAAGTTATCATAAATCTGCCATGATATTTAATGTACAGCTAATCCAAAACTAATGTTCTTCTCTTAGTCAAAGGCAAATGTGCCCGACCCATAATTCATTTATCCTGTACCAGTTGACAAAGCTTGCGACTACCTAAGGTCTTCAGTGATCCAGTTTCTCCCTAATAGCTTTGTGGAAAAAATATCCTTTATGTGACCACTGTGTTTTCCGTGGTTAAGCTGTACTGATACATGGAAAAACTCCACAACCTGTAAAAGTTGTGAAGTAGGTGTGTATTTATTCAGCAGGGATAACTCCTCCAAAGATGTGCGTGCTTTCTGAAGAACTTCACCCTCTCTTTATTCCCTGAGAGGTTCCACGTGCATCAGGTTTTGCAGTTCACCATGCATATTCATTTCCTAGCCCTGCCCAGCCCTGCTTGGCATTATGATTAATAATAAGTGCAGTGCTCTGGTGGTCATCTGGTGGTTGCATGGGAGGAAGCAAACAAGCTTTCCACCTTGTCTCTTTGTGCGTGCTCCCCGCTCTCTTGGTGGCAGTTCAAACCACAAGGCTGGTCTAGGCTTTTCTGGGGGTCCGAGGAGCCTTGCTTACCTCAACAGCCTTGCAAGTCTGGTACTCTTTCCCTCCTGCTTTGGGAAGCAGTTCCTTATCAAAATATCCTTGCATTTTCTCATTTTGTCTTTGCAAGCACAGCAAATGTTAAACAATACACATGATTAAACAGCTGTCCTTAATCAATCACCTTTTAGTTTCTAACCCCCTTGCCTCATTATTATGATCTCATTAAAGGAATTTACCCATTATTTTCATCTTTCTTTTGTGGCTCTGGGATGGTTTTTGTCTCCCACAGAGTTTCAGTAGTTGGAGATTAACTGAACAATGTCTGACAGAGAATTTTAAGGTAGGATATATTGAGATGTACTTTCAGTGCAAACCATGCAGGATACTTATGTGTATGTGTATATAAAAGCATATATGAAAGTTTAGAGGATGCATAGTTACTTAGATTGGTAATTTTGGATTTCTGAATTAGTTATTTCTGGAATGAAAGCTGGTTGACTTAATACAAACTGTCAAAATACTGTACAGCTTTTATGTTTTCTTATTACTTTTGAAATTTTTTTCAGTTTATTAATGTAATGTAAAAGTCAAATTAATGCCACTTTATATTATAGTTCCAGTCAACTCCAGAACAAGAAGCAAGAGTGATTCAACAGCAAAGCAGATGCACAGAGAGGCTGTGGATAACTTGGCAAGACCTAAACTAGCCTAATGTAACTTTGAAGCTGGCTCTGCCTTAGTTCTGATGTACTAGCTGTTCTTACATAGCAATTCATATGCACTGTGCACATTTTTTCTCTTCTTTTGTTACTCAACTTTTTTGAAAATACTTACAGTTTTCCATTCCAATAATATGTCCTTGGTGAGCTGTGTGCAGCTGTTATAGTGCTAAGATGCAGTACTAAAGTAATTGGTTTTGTATTTGTTTTGTTTTTCTTCTCCAATAGGTGAGAGCATTTTAGTCTGCAAGCCCTCAGAGAGATCAAAAGGTGCTGCTCTACTTCAGGGATCTCTCAAGCCTGTTTGCAGCTGTTTGCTTAGAAGAGAAGGGGAAGGTGTTGCTTCCAGCATGAAAAGAGCAATACTTGAGGTATGGGACACAGGGATTAGAATTGTGCTTGGACCCTTGCAGGGTGGCTTCTTCTGTGACACCACCAAATGTTTTCTGTGCACTTCTTTTTCATGTGTTTCCTCCTTTGTCAAGCCAGTCATTTATTTGGCTCTACTGAAGCCAGCTTGCTTCAGTATTCAGCATTTTGTCTAGGGTGTTTCTCTGCTTGCTGCAGATTGGGACACTCAAAGAAGCTTTGCTGTTGTGTCTAGATGTACTTGGGCAGGCAGAACTAAGTGTGATTCTTAAACTTTAGGTGCGACCTGACACTGTTAACTGGAGGATGTTTGTAAATTACTGATCCTAGAGGCTTTGTAGACTGAATTGGGCCATAATGACATTTGTGGAACCTTATAGGGTGTCTTATTTTCCCCCTCAATTTACCTACCTCTTCTGCACAGGAATGATTGAAATTTTGGGAATACATTTTGGGTGAGCAAACATGGATGGTACCCAATTTGCTCCCTCCTCTGTAGGGTTCCTATAGGAGTAAAAAGGACTAAAAGGGTTTCATTTCACGTAGGTGAGCTTATGTCCTTTTCCAAAGCTGCTTTTGGGTTTGAACTTGGATTAGATACAAGATTCTTTAAATAGAATCTGTTTGCTATACTTTTACTGTCTTTTGAAAGCTTTTGTGAGGCTTAGAACTGAGTTGTACTTCCATAGATTTTGAATTTTAGCAGACCAATGGAATTTCCAAATGTATTTTTCTGCATAAGAGCTATCTAAAAGAAGGGGGTTCCTTTAAGGCAAAACCAAAATCCAAGGTGAGCAAAATCACTCTCAATCAGGAAAACAATGGTGGTGTATAACATTCATATTTATTAAGAGAAACCTTCAGTATGCTGAATAGCCTTACAAGAACTTCACTTTCATGGTTGGCTTTTTGTATTCACAAAATTGCAGTTTGTATTCTAACATACTTTAATATTTCACAGTGTTGGCTAAGAAAAATGCCTCAGGCTAGTCTGAAATCTGAATTGCTGCTATGTCTACGTTCACTTTCAAAATAAGATTTTGTTAATCATTCTTTTCCATAGCTTAGTCCTCTTACTTCTGCCCAAGATGACTGACTTCTTGCCAAGAACATCTTTAAAAGTTACCTGTTGCTTTGCCTCATATTCCCGTCTCTAGGAAAATGGTTCTTTAAAATTGAGATGATGGATCACTCTTTGATTCTCTGATCTGATGTTCTGTCCTGCTGCATCTCTGGCAATATGAAGAGGTATTTTTCTTCAACAGATCATAGTGGGGGGAGTAGCCAACACTCCAGAGGATGTGCAGACCTATGCCTCTTGCACTCTGCTTGCATCCAGCTTGAAGGAAAGAGAGTGGGAAAATGGGAAAGAGCAAGACAAAGCCCATGCTGGACCTATCGAGGCTTGTGTGGCATGGCTGCTGGAAAATGAATTCATTCAGGTTGTGGACTCTGGCAATGATGTGAAAGGTAAAGCTAGTGTTCCTCCCAGTGATTGCAGTTTTGATTTGCTGACTGAGTAGATGTTCAATGTAAATTAACAGTAAGGACTTCTCTGCATTTTATTGTATTTTAAAGAATTGTTTATCAAGAATTTTCTGTCTTTCTGGAAGGTATCTTTACACCTCTTTTATCATATTTTGCATGTACATGTTCTTGGAAGGCACATCACATCACCTACATATCACTTGCACATCACCTCTAAGACTGATGCATCTTAGTCTAAAAATTCCCAAAATATTTAAAGAAAGCAAACTTTTGCCACAGGATTGGTGCATATTAGCTGCAGACTGCGATTTTTGTCTTTCTAAAGAGAAAAAGGCTAGTTTAGACGTAGGCAAGGCTAAACCTGTTATTGTTTCCATTTTTCTGTCTTCAGAATGGAGACATACACTATTTCTTATTGAAAAAGCAGCTGTGAAAAGTTAAAAATCTCTCAAATGCAGCACAACCTGAAAATTATAATAAACTTGCACCCAAATGTTTCTCTATGTAATACATATATATATATTTTTTTTTTTTAACAGCAAAGGTTTATCACCCAACACATCTTGGTTCAGCTACTCTTTCCTCTTCTCTTTCACCAATTGAAGCCATGGAAATCTTTGCTGACCTGCAGCGAGCTATGAAGAGCTTTGTTCTGGAGAATGATCTGCATATTGTCTATTTGGTAGGTTCCTATTCTGTGTCTTGTATTTTCCACTACCAAAACTAAGGGGAGACAGTACAGTGCGAAGCTCTTGGCAGCTCCATGAGCACAGGTTTGGGTTTTTCTGTGCTTTGCTTAGCTTATCCTTCATGAAGAAAAGTTTCTAAATGGAAGGTTCTTCAGAATGAGTGTGTTACCATAGTGTCTATTGTGCAGACAGGTGCTGGGTGCCATTTAACCCCTTCTTGTCACCCTTGACTTCCTAAGATTTCAGAACTTAAAAACTTTTGAGCATAAAATAATTGTAGATTTTCTGAGGCACTTGAAATTGATGAAACAAATTGTTTTTTTGTTTATGTGTGTTTGGGATCAGCAGGCTTAATTTCATATTACTTTTGGAGGCACAGAAAAATGTTGGGCTTTTAGTATCCACTTTGCTTCCAAAAAGCCTCAGAGAGCCAGACCACTTCCTTTCTATGGGTGGGCCTTTCTTTGATTCAGTTACAGTGAAATTCATCCCTGATTTAGTTTACTTGCCTGGTGATGCTGCCAGAGCTGAAGGAAGGAGTGTGATAAATCTTATAAGGGAAAAGTGTCCCAGAGTGTGTCAAGATTTATGAACACATAGACCTGAAAAGCTAAGCACTGCTATTTAAGACTCTGGGAGAGGAAGCCATGAACTTGTGAAGATTATTGAAGAAACCAGATGGATTTGCACTGAGCTGCTTAGGATTCATGGCTGCTAGAGGCCCATCATGCAGTCATCAGCTGAAATCTGTCAGTCAGCTTTAGCCTTTTTTAGGAGTAAGGTTTATTCTCTTTACCTGGATGATAAATCAAAGGCAGAGCTTGGGAGTCTTGTCTGGTAAGAAAGTTCACTTCAAGAGGAATGTGCTTGCAGTTACAAAGCTTGTTGGGCTGGGAGGCAGGGGCAGGCAGGAATCTGAGGGTATCTGTCCCTGCTTGGTGAATTCAATAACCCACTTATGGGCTAAAACAGATTTTTTTTTGCATCTACTACTGTCCCATATGTACTCATATCTCTGTTTTAGGGGACCACATTATATTTTGTTCTATTTCTGCCAGATAAAATGAACTCCTTTGTGTTATGCACCAGTGAATTTTTTCCCTGTTTGCATGTCCAAAGCAGAAAAAAAAGGGTGAAATTTGTTCCTGTTCTGGGGTAGAGGCAGCAATGGCATAATGTTTTTATGCTGTACTTTTTAATTGCAGCAGCTTGTCTAAGGTTATTTTAAATCATACACTGTTGAACAAAATGTTCTTGAGATTCTCTTCTGTTAAGCTACTCTAAAACACTTTCTTGCAAGGCTGTTCATTTTCAAGGCCAAAGGTTTATTTAATTTTGTTGCTTTTTTAGTTTTTTTAAGTATTGTTCTTCATGTGTTCCTTATGATCTACAGGGAGTTTATCTGCTAAAATGCTGTTTAATTCTTTTACGCTTGCATCTTTTACATGTACAAATATGAGACTGAATTCCAAGCCCTTGTATTTTAGGAAAGTTGATTAAAACAAATAAGGATTCGCTAGACAGGAAAATAGTTTTCTTTAAAGACAAAAAACAAATCACAACAGAATTCCAATAAACAACAAAAGATAAACCCCCATCTTAATAACTTTTGTTCTTCTCAGCAGATGAAGAAGCATGGATGATTTACAACCACATAGGCATCTAGTATTCTGTGCCATTTAACATTTGTGCCAAGCAACTCTTAGTTCTTTCAAAATAATTAATCTTGCTTTATATCGATAAAGGTATGAAGACATTTTGTCTCCTCATAGAGGAACTGACTCTGTGCTGACTAAACATTAACAGAATTGGTTTTATGTCTGAAAAACATTAAAAAAAGTTCTGGAGGGCTTTTTGTTAGTGTTAATAAAAGTGGAGATTTTTTTGTACTCCAGGTAAATGAAAGCTTCAGCAAGTTCTGGCAAGTTCTGTGTTGTTCCTGCTTTATCAGAGGCTGTGGGAGTGGTTAGTGTGATTACTCGTGGTTTAAAAAAGTTGATAGATGTCTGTAAATTATGTTAAAAAAATAATAAAATTTTGTTTTCTTAAAGGACATTGAAGACACAGCTTAAAAATAGTTTAGTGGCTTGGATTTAAAGAATAATCTGACAAAGATTTTAAATTGTTTAATCATTGGAGGACCCATATGAGTCAGATCTCATCAGTACAAGTATTACAGAAACTGGATTAGAAGAGCTTTTACTTTCTTCATGGTCCACACCTGTGACTCAGTGCCTTTACATCGTGCGTAGGATGCTCTAACCACATTCCCTAGGCTGTAGTTTTGTTTACCAAAAACTCTGTTTAGTTCTGTTTATTTCTCTGAAACAGTTTTTTGCATTGTGTTATTTTCTTTAGGTCACCCCAGTGTATGAGGAGTGGACCACCATTGATTGGTACCAGTTCTTCTGCCTATGGGAGAAGCTGCCTGCCTCAATGAAACGTGTGGCTGAGCTGGTGGGGATTGAAGAAGGCTTTCTAGCTCGCTCTGTTAAGGGCAAAATCACTGCTAAAACAGAGAAACAGCACAGACAAATGGCCATCCACAAAAGGTAGCCACAGAATGTGGGTGTGAAAGTGCAGAGATCAGGGGCTATAATATTTGTAATGCATAGGCTCTGTGACTGTTTTCAGGAACTTGCTCTTTTTCAGAGTGAGCTGATAGGTCAGAGAACCTGGACCTGGTCTGCTGTGGTCTGAGAACACTGGTGGCACAAAATGTTTGTGCTGATGTGTTTGGAAGCCATCCTCTCTGTTTCTTTTGTGTGCTGTACTGTAGTACTGTTCTGTACTATGTATCACAGCACATTTTGGCATGTACAGTAATGTGCCCCAGATGACAATTTCATTTCTTCTTTTACTTTGTCAACAGGTTTTTCACCAGCCTTGCCCTTCTGGATTTAATCAGCGAGGTTCCTTTACAAGATATGACCAAGAAATATGGCTGTAGTCGTGGTCAGCTTCAATCCTTGCAGCAATCTGCTGCCACTTATGCAGGCAAGTTGTCTGAGCAAAATACCCCAGTCTGCTATTAGGCTAGTCTTAGGCTAGACTGGTTTTTTTTTGTCCTTCTAGATTTGGGGCAAAGATAGCCACAGTGTGGTACTGACAGTAAACAGCCTTATGAAACCACTTATGGATTTATAGCTTAACCAGTGTTTTCCCCTGCTGTGGAACCACAGTGTGCAGTGGGAAAGGGGCCAGCTGAGGGGAATCAAGCAGTGTGCAGCATGCTGAGCTCTGTGGAAATCAGCTGTGTGCTGTGCAGGAATGTAGCTGGTTCAATACTAAGTATGGAAATTAGTGCAAGTCCCTTCTAAAGCTTTGCTCTATGAGGAAAGAATACCTTTCAGCATTGAGTAAAGTTTGGAGCCTCTAAGATGGGACATGGCTTTCTTCTGAATGCAAAATTAATTGGCCAGGAGGTATAAGGTTACAGTTGTCAGAACAGAGTGAGTGGCTTCTGGGTCATTTATCAGCAGATCACAGGAGGTCAAACAGCTGCTACCTTTAACTTCCCTAAGAAGGCTGTGTGGGTGTGGAAGTAACAGCCCACCAGTGACCAAGATATTTTTTTTCTGTTGCCTAAATCTTTCATTACTCCATAAGTGGGTTTTCAGTTTTTAAGACAGTTTTAGCTCGACTTGCGAAACCCTCTGTGTGGGCTGCAGCATGAGTCAAAGCCCCAAAATGAAAAGGTCACGCCAACTGATGCAGAGTAGTTTAATTTAATTCTGGTAGTATAAATAACTTCTTTTTTTAAAACTTTTTAGTATAAATAACTTTGTAGCAGTTTCATGATTCTGTATTTCCAGTGTTAATAGTTTTCCCAGGAGTAATCTGGGAAGTAAAATGAACTATCGATATGACATAGAGTTAAGAGACATGATAAAAATTGTATTCTATAATCACTGCAAAATTAGTGAGGAATGCCATGTCTTTCAGTGGTTTTCATTGTCTGTAGATGCAATCTGTGAATAAGAAACTGTCTTTTCTGTGCTCTTTTCCTTCTCCCATGCACTGGGGACTGCAGTTGTAACCTGTATCATGGGATTTGCTACCTCCTATGATGCTCTCAGTAACTGAAATCCTGCAGACCAAGGTCTACTTTTATGGATGTCAGTGCTGGGTTTCCTCAAAGATCTATGGCTTCCCTTAATGACTCTCATCACTACTTTTTCCTTTGCCTTTTTTTCTCAGTATGATTCTTTCATAGGACTCCTGTTTCAGGATATGCATGTGCTTCAAATATTAGCATCTTTGAAAAAAACAGTGTCATTCAGAATTTCTGCCTCACTGATTAACTACTTAATTGCAGATTGTGTTCTGCAAGACTAGCTCTTACTCATAGCTGTGATAAACACGAGTTAGTTTTTGTAAATAATGGAAGGTGAGAAATGTAAAGTGAGTGCTGAATCAGATTGGGAGGTGGAGTGTGAATCCAGCTTAGTAGAACTGGAGCTGGAGTTCAGACATTAATGTCACTTTTGTGTTCCAGGAATGATAACAGTTTTCTGTAATCGATTGGGCTGGCACAACATGGAGATGTTGCTGTCTCAGTTCCAGAGCAGGCTCACTTTTGGGGTGCAGAGGGAGCTGTGTGACCTGGTGCGGGTGTCTCTGCTCAATGCCCAGCGTGCCAGGGCACTTTACAGCGCTGGCTTTGTCACCGTGGCTGACCTCGCTAAAGCCAGTCCTGATGAGGTGGCAGCTGCTCTGAAGAGCTCAGTACCATTTAAAAGGTGAGAAATCACTAAGTCTGAAGTCAAGTAAAGGACTTTGTAAGGTGAAGGGTTACAAGATGAAACCTGCAATAAAATGTGGCAACCCTTTGGAACTTTGTGTCAAATATTAAGTTAGAAATAACTTGTAGGTCTCTCCAACTGATCACAGTCCTTCCACGATTTTTCTGAAATTAATAGAAGAACCTTGTATTTACAGGATAAGTTTTTGTCACTGAAATTTTCTTCTTATTCTTCTTTTCAATGCACTGTTTAGTCCTGGGTAAATTGTCAGTGCTTTCTGGGGAGTTTTTGCTGCCTCTAAAAGGCAGCTTCACCATATGTTCAACGATTTATTACTGATTATCTTTTGGGATTCTCTTGTGATTTATATGTTAGTGCAGTAACAAGTTTCCTTGATCAAGTACTTGTTGGACTGTGCCATGATACTTGTCTGGTTCATGCTTTTGAAGTTTTCTTAATTTAGAAAACAGTACATAGAGGGTGATTCATTGAGACCTGCCCTGGCAGGGAATTGGGACTTGTCTGGGGTATGTTAGAACACAGAAATCTGGAAATGCTTTTGGGGTATGCAGCCAGCAATATCTTTCATCAACATCTATTCATATTTAGAAATAGTTATTTCCAATTGAATTATTTCCCATCAAGTGCATTACATTTTAGATAGAGTGCTTCTGTAAAGGAAGCTGTGAAGAGAGTTGACATGGGAGCAGAAGAGTTCCAGCTCCTTGTGTTTGTTGCATTCTGCATGGATGTTTACATGTGCCTGTTACCTTCCCCACAGTGTTCGCAGGGCTGTGGATGAGGATGAAGAGGCAGCAGAGGAGCGCCGGGCCGTGCGCAGCATCTGGATGGCTGGAATGAAGGGCTTCACTGAAAGAGAAGCAGCCTCTGTCATTGTGGAGGAAGCCAGGAGACTTCTGCAGCAGGATTTGGCACTGCTGGGGGTGCAGTGGAACCCAGAGTCTTTTCTCGAGACTGATACATCCTCTGTGATCAGCAGTGAGTCAGAACTGGAAGACAGACTGCATAGATCAGATGGAGAGGAGTCTGCTGAGTCTTCAAGGGTGTTAAACAAAAAAGGCTGCAGAGTTCAACACTGTAATGGCCTTGGTTCTCAGAGTGGAAACTTACCAAATATTAAAAAGGGATGTAAAAGGCGCCTGAGCAGTAGCACAGAAAGCTCTGTATTTGAGAGTGAAGTCCTGGGCAGGAAACAGGCTCGAGCAGGGGAAGGCAAGGGTGATCTTGTGTACAGTGCTAGAAAACGGCCAAATGTGTGCAGAGGAAATGAAAGCATAGAAGATATTTCTCTGGTCAAAACCAAGATGAATTCCAAAACAGCAGTCCCAGAGCACCTTACTGAACCCGGAAAAACGCCAACATTGAGACAAGATTCTTCAGCTTCTAGATTGATTAAAAGCACAGATACACGTTTAAATCGGACTAGGAACAAAAATACCTCTTCAAAACTGCAGAGGTCACTTCTTGAAGATTCAAATAAGCTTAGCATAGATATACAAAAGCTGCCTGTTTCCCACACCGCCATCTCTACAGATAATTCTGTTTCAAACCAAAATAATAAGGAATTTATGGAAGCAGATTCTGTAACTCGTGAAGTCTCAAGTTCTGTACAGATGGGGAGTGTTAATATTGGGAAGAAAGATAAAATGGAAGGATTATTTACAGAGCCTAACACCACTAATGAAGGCATGCCTAAGGGGAGAGCAGGTTTTCAGGCACCCGTTATGCTGAAGGGTACTCCACACACCAGTGTGGAGACACACAGTATTGTAGGAGGTAGAGGGATGCCTGGTAGTGCTAGGACACAGAGAACTGACAAAACTGATGTTAAGCAGAATAAAAGGAATAAAACTCAAACAGATGGGAGCTGTGCTGAGGCGAGGATTGATAAGAATTTTTGTCCTGGTGAAGAGAAAACCTGCAATATTCACATTCAGAATGCTGGCAAAAATGGGAATGAAAGGCCCAGTGGAATATTGCTGCAAGCTGGAGCCATGCAGAATGGCGACAGTCATCCTAAAGATTTTCTGAAAGGGTCTTTAGTAAAATCCAGAGGTGTTTGCAATGCAGATGGTGTTCAGAATGATCCAGCCTCTCATCTGTTTTCTGACTCCAGAGACTTTGAAGACAGCATCCAGTTGGATACTCAAACTGAGATGATAATAAAACAGGAGGGAGCAGCTGGAATCACAGGACAGCAGGGGATACAAGGTTCAGAGCTGGCAGCAATACCACAGCAGGAAGTATCAGAAAAACGAAGCAGTTTATGGACTGAGAATGATACTGATAAAAGGCTGGCTGCAACAGTTAGGACACTGAGCTTCCCAAGTCTTATCACAACAAATGACATTACAAAAAACACAACTCAGCACTGTAGTAATAAAGTTTTGGAATCTGGAGGCCTTAATTTACAGCCTGTAGTGAAGAAAATAGAACCTGCACCTTGCCTTAAAGAGAGCGATTTCTCAATGACTGACTCACAGCTACACAGTTTTCTACAAGATTACCAGACCCAAAATTCAGTGGAAGGGGAGGGTGTGTCTAAAGACCTGAATAAAGCAAGCTCCCATTTTGGTAGGGAACACATTGTACAAGTAGAATGCCATCCTGTCCCTGAAACAAGCCTAAATATCAGCGATAACTTGCTGTTTGATGAGAGCTTCAGTAATGTCAGTGACCTTTCAGCTGTTCACATCATGGAAGCTGATGGAAAGGACCCTGTGGCTTTGCTTCCTCCAGATGGTGTTTTGCAGAATCCAGGGCCTGTTGAGAATAAATTTGACGTCGGTGACAATCAGAAAGAACATGAGAATCCTGCACAGTGTAACAATGTGTCTCTAGCTTCCTCAGATGTAATAGCAGAAGTTTTAGACCATGGAAATTCCCCGTCTTTTCTGAAAGACATTCCTTCTACATTTCAAGGTCAGTCAGGATTAAGAAACTCGGCCATTTGTAACAGTGACCCCAGACCAAAAGATTTAGTAGGAGATCAAGGTGAAAAGCTCCAGAGAAGCCACCAAGCTTTTGAGAAGAACCCCCACCCAGTGGTGTGGACTGAATGCTCGTTTGAACTAAGCCCAGGATTGCAGGATGTGTTGGACAAATGGCCTAGCCTCTCAGGCATTGAAACAGCTTCAGCAAGTTCCAGTTTGAAAGGAGAGTTAGTTGCTCCTATTGTTAGTCAAGAGCCAGATCCAGTTTTTGAATCTGACTGTTCTGAGCAAAAGCCTTTGCCCACTTGTCACGATTTAAAAAGCTCTTTCAAGGTTAAAGAAAACAAAATGGAAAACTTGGATCTTCAGGAAACAGATGGCATAACACTTCAGCTTGAGGGAAGCAAGAGAACATCCTGTCCTGCAGCAGATAGTAATAATGGGTTTATTCCTCCAACACCTCCCAAAGAGCCTTTTCCAAAATGTTCTCTTTCTCTCCCATCTGCAAGAAAGGGCCAAGTCACCTGCAAGAAGGAAGGGCGGACAATTCAGCTACAGCAGAATAGTGAGGGCAATGCAGAGCAGCAGGTAAAAACATTCCAGGACAGTCTTGAGTGTCTAGACCCAGCTGAGGCAGATGAGATAAAAGATAATTCCATTGTAGACCAAGGCTTTTCACTGCAGCTATCTCAGGATGTTTTTCCATTTGTTCCCTTAAGTGCTGAAAGTTTCACTATTATTGATGTAGCAAGCGACAGAGCACTTTTCCAGACTTTTGTTGCAGAATGGAAGGAGAAAAGCAGATTCTCCATCTCAGTGGCATGTGAAAGAACAAAGTGCTTTTTGTCTCCCAAATCAACGATTGGTGGCAAATTCAAAAAAGGTCAGTTTCCTGTTCCAGTGCATTATTTTGTGAACAGCATGTCATATCTTCAGCTTAAAGAAGCCTAGAGAAGGAAAGGATATGCAAAAAAGGAGGAGAATCGCTGATATAACAGAATCATGGAGTGTTTGGAGTTGGAAGGGTCCTCGGGAGATTATCCAGTCCAACCCCCCTGCTATAGCTGGATCATGTAGAGCAGGGTGCACCGGATCATGTGCAGGCAGCTTTTGAATATCTCTAGGGAAGGAGATTCCACAACCTCTCTGGGCAATCTGCTCCAGTGTTCTGTCACCCTCAAAGTAAATAAGGTTTTCCTCCTGTTCAGATTAAGCCACCCATAAAGCATCCCTTCCAAATTCTGGCATTTTCTAGCAACCTCTTCAAGAGTTGAGATAGAATTGTGTTCCTTCTTTCCACTCTAAAAAGCATTTCATATTTGCCTGTCAGAAATCTATTTTGATAGTTAAGAAATGTTGCTGTTGTTGTTATGGTGATGTGACAGCAAAGAATCTAACTGCTTAGTCTTGTCATTTTAAAGGAAGAATATGTTTTAAAAGCAGCAGCAAACTGCAGCATATGAGTACTTCTGCAGGGGAAAAAAAGAAGCAAAATTGCAACAACCCAGAGACTGATCTGAATTTCGCACGTGCTTATATTGAACCAAGTTTGCATTTTGAAAATATTTGAAAATATGTAACCTTGGTTCAGAGGCAGCCACAGAAGAATATTCAGATGCTCTCACATACCAACTAGCTGCTAACACTTCATTACTATCACCAGAGGCCTATCAAGGAAATGCTTGACACTAACTCTCCATCCTCTACTAACATGCTGCTCCTTTGCTTTACTAAGACATGATAATATTCAATCTTAGACTCAACTGTACATATTTGCATTTTCAGGATCCCAAATCCTCTGTATTTATGGATGCCATTTTATAATAGTAACTTCAAATTATTTCTTTAGTGAGTTCTCCTCAGCGGACACAAGTTAAAGATGAAGGATTTCCTGTCCAGGGATGTGAAGACATCTTGGTAGTTGGACTGGCAGTGTGTTGGGGTGGAAAAGATGCTTATTATATCTCTTTGCAGCAGATCCAAGACCAGAGTGGTAAGTGAGCAGACTGGCTCTGCTGGATTATTTGACACTGCATCTGAAGAAAGTTCCTTCAGCAGAGAGGGTTCTTGGAAGTGCTGATTGTCCCGACCCCAGCTCACTTGTGTGGTGGAGTAATTGAGCAGTCTTGGGCGGTAAACACCCTTGGACAGGTTGCTGTGGATACATCTATAGCACTGTGTAACAAGGGCAGCTAATTGGCTTGGACACTGGAGTGTGAGCATGCATATGGCTAAAATATTTGCTCAGTCCCAAGTTCTCTTTATCTGACTTGCTTTTTCCTTTAAATCTCTTCCAATTTTTGCTCTCCAGAACATATCTAGCACTCATATGATGAAGAAAGCCCAATCTGTGCTAAGTGACCTTGTGACTAGGGTTTGATTCCTGGCTATCCTTTGTTTGTTAGTACAGACACAGCATATTGCTTTTGGGAGCCTAGTCTAGTTTGATAAAACATGTAATAGTGCTACAGATGTATTGTTTGTTCACTTCAACTAAAGCTTTTGTGCTCTAGGTTGTTGCGTTCAAAATTTTTCTCTTGCTGTTTTTATCATGTAATGGGATAAAAGATGATTTTTGCTTGTATTTCCTGCCTTAGAAATCAGTCTGAGTTTGGCACCCCCACCTTTGGATCAAAGCCTACCTGTGACAGAGAGACTGAACCATCTGCAGCTATACCTGCAGAAGAAGACCAAGAAGGAGCGCTCACTTATCATGTATGACTTCATCCAGCACTACAAAACTCTGCTGATGGCTTGTGGCATCTCCTTGGAAGGAAGTTTTGAGGACCCAAAGGTTTGCAGGATTAAGAAATTTCTCTTGGATGAAACTACTAGTTTAAAAACAACAGTGGAAAGACAGGAGTGCCTTCTGGTACTTCTGTTAATTCAGTATGAGTCTGTCCGGAAGTTTAGTGAAATTTTCTTTCAGTGGGCAATCTAGAAGAGTATTTTGAGGAGACATTTGCTTTGTTCTTGGTGCCTGCAAGAGAAACAAAGAGTTTCAGAAGTTACTACATTATTATTTCATACCTTACTTGGCAGGGGAAATGAAGATAAATCTTTCCCCAGCCCGAGTGGACAGGACTTAACTTTTTTTTTGTTGCACTAAGAAGCCTGGGACTGTAATGTCACAGGTGCTTCTGGTCAGGTTATTCCTTCTGAGAGCAGAAGACTCTATAAGCAAAAGATTTACCCACTATGAATACAGACTACTTTGCAACCCCTGTTTTCTCAAAACAAAACAAAGTTTACATGGAATTTCAAAAGGTTTGAGTACCAGTTGCAACTCAAATGAAACTTTAGCTTGAGGTAAAAGCACCTTGTTGCTCATGTTACAAAAAGCTCTGGGTGCACAGAAAATGCTGTTGTTTTTTAAAGCTGGCTTTGCATATGGGCTGAACAGCTTCATTGCAATACTCAGCTCTGCAGGAAAGTAGCTAAGGTGTTCAACGCAAGGACAAACATAGATTTTTTCATACCAAGACATAGTCTTAGGATGAAATTGAAGAGCAGTAAAAGCATCTTTTCCTTCACTGTTCCATGTAATTGTCATACACTCATGTTGGTTCATTTTAGTGACACAATGAATATATACATACCTCCCCAACCCCATGTATATACATATGATTTTTTACTTCTGCTTGCATGGCAGAGGCAATGTAGAAATCTGTGCTTCATCCTGTTTTGACACAAGAAATTGAAATGTACGTATAAATTAATTTACTTTGAAGACAGGGGTTTAAGCTCTACGAGGAGTAAAATATCCCATGCAGAATTCTTGGCATTAGTCCTGTTCTGCAAAAGATAGGAGAGCTCAGTTTGGCTAATATTCCAGATCAACAGCAAGTTCTGATCTCCAGAAAGTAATTTTTCAGATTAAACATGTTTTGATGCTGATTTCTGTATTTATTCCCTTTGAGTCAAGTTTTAATAAGTGAAAAGACATTTCAAGATGTCTTTATTTGACAGAGGGTATAGTTTTCAAAAGTACAGAAATAACTTTTCTTTTAGAAAGAAACAGCTTTTCATTCTCACTCAAGAATTAAGCTCTTCAGTGACTTAGGCCCTCCTGAAGGATTTTACTGAAATGACCCAACAAATTATTGCAGTTTACCTGCCAAATGAAGAAAGAAAACATCCACCATAACATTGAATTAACTCCTGGCTAAATATTTGCATTTTATTATCACTAAAAGGTAAAAAAAAATGTCTCATGGAGGTCTCCCTTTTTAAGGTTGCATGTTGGCTGCTGGATTCTGGCTCCAAGGAGCACACCCTTCACAGCATGGTGACCAACTTTCTCCCCAGTGAGCTGCCCCTCCTGGAAGGAGTGGGCACGGGCCAAGGGGTGCAGAGCCTGGGGCTGAGTGCCAGCACTGACCAGTCTGGGCGGTACAGAGCAGCCATAGAGTCTGTGCTTGTCTTCAATGTCATGGACCAGCTCCACAAGGAGCTCCACAAGGAAAATCTGACAGGTAGGGAGACATCCTCCACTTGGGGGCAAAGATGGAGGGTAAATACAGCTGTGCTGCCAACAGGCTGAATGATGCGTGCAGAAGAGAGGTGCTTTGGAAGATCTTATTTAAATGTGTTCTGTCAAAATGCTTCATTTGTTAAATGCTTTAATTTGTTAAAAGAAAAGAAGGAAATTCCCTTGGAAGCATTTTTATTCTGAAAGAAAAATTAAAATATAATTCTTATATCCTCAATCTCCACCAGTTCCAGTGGTTAAGGCTGTAGCAGAGTCTATTCTAAGTCTCTAAATCAAGCAGATTTGTACCTCCCAGGTGAGTGCCTTGGCCATTCTGAGGGACTTGTGGGTCTGTCTATGATTCCTCGTGAAGATTTTCAAAAGTTTTGGGGTTTTCTTGTAAGAAGTAATTCCTAAAATCCTCAAATGTTTTCTGAAGGAATTCCTTGCTCTTTGGCCTGCCCGTACAGCATGATTTGTCATGTATGCATTGTGTCCATGAAACTCCTGTGGTTCCATAGTGAATGATCCCGTGTGTTTGCACTGATAATTGCTAAGTGCTTGTGCTGTTTTAAAGCAAGCCATCCAAAAAAACCCCCAAAACTATGCTATTGGTGGTCATTATAATAGCTTCCCCTAAATTATATCCAGGGCTGACGATTGTGGTATAATCCTGCTGAAGCATTTTATTGCAAGTTTACCACATCATTTATGATTGTTACAGTTGAACCTTAGAACATTTTAAAAAGATGTGGGTGGTGGAATTAATGTGTATCAAGTTAGAAAGCCTTACATTAAGTAAGGCTTAAATGTCTGCAGTTTATAAAATGTTGATATATGGAGAGATGTATTTTTTTGAAAAAAAATTGACAGAAGCTGCTTTCTTTAATACCTTTGTGATAGGATGTTCTGGAACACTGCACATTATGAAATATTTCTTATTCTAGAAACAAAAGTATTTAAATGAAATCTACAGTAAAAGATTTCAGTGTGTCAGAACATTTCAGTATTTTCAAAATTGAGGATTCTTTTTTTATTTTTTAAATGAATGTGTTTATCTGCAGTTGATCTGTTTTATACAAGATTTTCTTTGGTTTGTACTTACTACAGATATATTTTCTAAAGTGGAGATGCCCACCCACTATTGCTTGGCTCTGCTGGAGCTGAATGGCATTGGTTTCAGCACAACAGCCTACGAAACGCAGAAACAGGTCATGCAGGCTAAACTGAGCCAGATTGAGACCAAGGCATATCAGCTGGCAGGGCACAGCTTCTCCTTGACCAGCCCTGATGACATTGCAGAGGTACATGAGGGTTGGGGTGGGAGGGGGAGAACTTCCCTAGAAGTTATCATCAAGAGCCTTTGGCTAAAATAAGAAAAAAAAATTCTTAATGGGAAAACAGCGTGAAGAAAATCCAAGGTGCAAACCCAGCTCTGCTGAGAGTTCATTTATCCTTACACTCATTATGAGTTTGCTGCCTGCAGGAGGCTGGGTGTCTCCTGCTTGTTACTGATCATTCTGGTTTCTGCCAACTTTAGCAGAGATAAAGAAGGTAGAAGTGGAAATATGTAGGATGGAAATAAAAAGCAAGTGAAAATAAGGATGTGGTTTGTATAGGACCGTGGCCTCTCAGGGTGCATGAGAAGGTCTGCCAGTTAATCAGCTTTTAGAGTATTCTGGATGAGTGGTACAGGACTGGAGAAGCTGTTTTGCAATGCCAGTGTCCCACACACGAGATGTGATTTGGTGTCATGTAGTCTTGGGTCTAAGAAGAATTGTACTGAAAAAGTTGCATTGCTACCCTTGCCCCTGTACAGGCATGAAGGAGGAGGAAAAACTGCTTTAAAAGTTGTCTGCTTTTAAGAACTGATATTTTTTAAAGTCTAAGAAACAAATTTCTATGTAAAATAGCAAAGCTTTCATTCCTGAAGAATTTAACTTTTATTTTTTAATGCACATTACCTGGAATAATTGAAATCTATTAAAATTGCTGTGCATGTTTTTCTCCTCCTTCTCTTTTTTTTTTCTCCATATACTATTTTCTCGCTGAGAGGCTGTACTTTATATGAAAGTAGTCAAAATCTGCAAGCAGCTATCAGTAAAAGAAATTCCATTGAAATACTCCTTCTTTGTTGCAAATGTAGAAGTCTTGCTCAGTAACAGTAGTCTAAGTTAGAACTCCTGAAATAATGCTTGACTTCAGTTTCACTCTGCTTCATGGAAAAGGGAAGTAAAGTTTTGTCTGAAATGCTGTTTTCTGAACTACAGAAGCTTGTACCTCGTGTGGAAATTCATTGCCAGTCATGCAAAGTACCTTGTATAAGTTAATGGAACTTTACCCTTCTAGTTTTGTGTCAGTAAAACTTCTGTGCCATAAATGGGCAGGAGAAAAGCTTTCTGTTCCCTTCTGCCAGCTGTGAAATCAAAGACAATAGCTGCTAAGTACTGTATCATGCTGCATGGAAACATAAAGTGAAAAATTAGGAGCTGTATTCTGTCTGTCACCAAATGAGCATATACTTAATTTTCTGCTTTTTGGCAGTTTGTTTGAAAAACTAATATTCTGGCTATTCTCTAAAAGTATTTGTAACCACCTCTTTCTGTGCCATTCATATTGTTCTGAAGCCTGCTCCCTGCTAACACTTCTGTTTTTCACCAATGTTCTTCCCACTTTCAGTCATCTGAACATTACATTTTATTACAGCTGACTGTCAGTAATAACCTCACTTATTGGATGGAGTTAATTACCTTTTCTAAAAACATACCTCTGAACTTAAACTTAGAGTGTTCAGAAAATGAGATTTTAAATTGCATTTCGTAGTTAATTAAAATGAGGAGGAATGACTTTGATAGCTGGGATCTTTAATCAGCTTTTTAATTACCTGAAGCATTTGTACTATCCTTTAGCTGGAACAAGCTGTTTAAGTGCGCAGTTGCTTTTGTTTTCTCCTGGGAGCAGCATGCAGAAACTGATTTGAAATGCTGGCCTCTTTCAGGTGTTATTCCTGGAGCTGAAGTTGCCACAAAATGGAGATGTGAAAGTCCAAGGGAACAAGAAAACCCTGGGTTACACCAGAAGAGCAACTGCTAAAGGAAACAGGGTCAGGCTAAGCAAGCAGTTCAGTACAACCAAGGTACAGTAAAATCTGTTTCTAGTCCGAAAGGAAGTTTTAATTGCCTTTTGCTCCTCCAGTTACCAGTGCAAATTCAAACTGGGTTCTACTTTCTCTGTTAGCAGAATTAGTGACTCCTACTCTCCTAAAGCTTGAGTGCAGTGAGGACATGCCTGTAAATAGCAGGCTTCAGTAAGAGTAAATCAGGCAGAATCTGATTTCCCAAATCACGTGTAAGACCAAAATAGCACAATAATTTTGTAAAGCCAATAGCAGAAGAATTTTTCCACATCAGCTTGAAAGATACTTAAATACCATGTCGACTAAATACAATATTTTCTCTTCCTGCTACAATCAAATCTGTATTTTTTGCTTCAGAGAATTTGTCTTCAGAATGGCTAATCTGATGGCTTATCAAATTTAGTATATCAGAAGCTTGTATAATGTGAAGGCTATTGACATTCTTGCCAGTTGATAAATATTCTGGACCTGCATTAATACCAGCTGCTGCAGGCTAATGGGTGGTCTTGCCAGACAAGTGGAATTAGCAGATATATATGTTCCTGTTTTCAGGACTCATTAATCTGTGTTGTTTTCTTAGTTTCCCCTTGTTCAGTGTAGTCTGTACTCAGAAGACAAGTATTGATTTCTGGAACTCAAGTGGCAGTGAAGACATTGGGTGCAGTGGTGGTGGCAGAGCAGGGAGCAAGAAGCAAAGGGAGGATTTCCTCCTTTTGTGATGTGGAGGGATGAGGCTGCAGCTGTCTGCAGCACACACAAAAAAAAGTTATTTTGAGAAATGTTTGCATGCCACTGTCTTTTGAAATTCTTGTTAGTCCCTTCACATTTCTGATTAAACTGAAAGGATTTGATTGCTAGTGATCAGCTTTGTCTACCAGGAGCGTGGTCAAGGGCTTCACTTGGTGTTCCTAGTGTACAGATAGGAGAGAGCAGGGAGAAAAATATGCAAGAAGATGGAGGAGAAGCATTAACGCTGGACAAGAGGAGACAACATAGGGGACCTATGGCAAGTGATGCTTTATTTCATTTCAGGTGGTTTATTGGTTGGTGCAGATTAAGAGTGATGATGAGGGTGCAGAAGTCCAGAGAGAAGTGATTGTCTTCTCGTGGGTAATAAAACTGCAGCTGTGTCAGGTGGTGCTTTGATTACCCAGGTGTAGGTGGTGTAAATGGAGAGGATATGGATTTAATTTTAAGGCAGTGACACTGGAACCCACTGTGGGTGAAGGAGTCACTTTTTCCTGCAGAGCAGCAAAAACTTTATAAATAAAGTTTTAAAGGCCGTTGATTAGTTGTGTCCTTTTCTTCCCACAAGGATGTTTTGGAGAAATTAAAGACACTTCACCCATTGCCAGGGCTGATATTGGAATGGAGGAGGATCAACAATGCCATTACTAAAGTGGTGTTTCCACTGCAGAGGGAGAAACGATTGAATTCTGCACTGGGAATGGAAAGGATATATCCAATTTCACAGACTCACACAGCTACAGGTGAACAAATGTGTGCAAGTACCTCAGTTCTTACTGGCTTTTTGTCTTTTTGTATGTGTGCAGCTTTTCTAAGAGGAAAAGATAGGAAATCAAGCCTGTGCTCTGCTTCAACCAAGCAGAGATACTGGTACATCTATTTGACATATGTCTGCCTTAAAAACCCAGATGTATTTAAAATAGCTTTTGTGTTCACTGAGCAGTATTATTCATTTCTTACACATATTGCCATGTAAATCTCTGACTCCAGAACAGGTTATTAGTGATACAGAAATGGGGAACCATCACAAGCCCATTAAACACAAATTACTTTTCCTTTTTAAAATTTTTTTTCAGTGGTTGTGCCCTCTCACTCTCCTGGCCATTGTATTTTGGAGATGCAGTGTGTGCAGCTGTACTGAGTTAGAGACTTCTGTTGGACCCTTCCTTAGTTGTGCCCTATCTTCCTTTCAGGTCGAGTGAGCTTCACAGAGCCAAATATCCAGAATGTGCCAAGAGATTTTGAGATTGAAATGCCAACTGTGGTTGAAGAAAGCCCCCCCTCCCAAGCCCATGGAAATGTTAATTCTCGTGCTGCACTGGGGGGCAGGTAGGAGGATCTTGACAAAGCTTCTGTCTAAATGTGGTCGGGTTGTCAAATTTCTTTTTTCTGCCTTCACCTGTGGCTGCTGTCGTGTCAGTGTGACTTGTTCTTCAGTGTTTCTCTTACAGGGAAATAAATACCTAAAAATCAGTGATACATGAAAGACATAATGATTCTAACAGCATGTGGTTTCATGTAGCTATTTGCTTTCTTTTTGACGGTCTTTATGAAACCCTTCAGTGAGATTAGCGTTACGTTCCCAGCTGTTGGATGGAAAGCCTGAGGCTGAAAATAACCAAACTGAAGTTAGGATCTGGTTTGACTTGCTAAGAACTACTCTGAAAGAGCATTGAATATTGTGGAAGAAGCAGAAGAAAATTCATTTGTTTTATGCTGTTCCTTTTTAAGGCAACAGGGGTGAACATATTTTTCATTCTTTGTTAATAATTTCATTTGTGATAGTGACCTGCAGTAACTACCAGATAGCAGAGGAAGATTTCTAAATTTGATTTCTCTTAACCAAATACCCTGTTTTCTATGATTCTACAGTTCTACTTTGATAGCATTACATGCCAATGCCTTAACAGTTGTATGGAACTCTAGTGAAACACCAATCTTTTAGCATCTACTTTGTGAGCTTTGAGGCTTCCTACTTGGTGGTGCTTTTCTGCCCTTTCAATTTCTCTTTCCATTCAGGTTCTTGTCCCAGTTGTGTCACTTGAGTGACTTTTCTAAACTTTTTTCCCCACAGCAAGATGTGAGAAATTTGAGAAGGTTTTTGCTTCTTCTGTCTGGTGCCTCCTACCACAATGCATTTAACTGCCTTGGGAAAGTAGTGAGAAAAGAACCCAGGAGCAGAAGGATCTTGTTCATCTCAGCAGAACCAGGCATAGCCATGGAGGCAGGAATGTCATTCTGAGATGAAGCTGTGGCAGTGCTCAGGCTTGCAGCAGCTTTTCAGGATGGCTGGGGAGTGTGCTGGTTTCTTGGGAGTCTTCCCTGTAGAGAAGAGCCCATCAAAGAACTGGAGTGCCTGCCAGACTCTGAGAGGTCTCTCAGACTGACTTTCCCTACATTTTCCTACATTCCTTAGTTAAGCAGCCACTGTGTTAGGAAGATGGGCAATCCTAAAGGCACAGAAATGACTGCTGGCACAAAAGAAATTGCCATCCAGCCAAGTCTGATCAGCCTTCCAGACTTTGGTCCAAACTGTCTATTATCTTACTAACCACTATTGCTACTCTTTCCTCCTGTTGTAAGAAGCTTCTGACCAAAGGAGTGTAGCTAAATTAGGTCATGGCATAAAGCCCTTACACTAAACTGAGAACCTATGCTGAACAGTGTGATTTTCTGCAGTAGCCAGACATGCAATTGTTCCTCACCTTTATCTCTCTTGAACATTTATTTCTGTGATTTTGTGCATTCATCTCATTGATCCCTACCATGCCTGAAAAGCCAATATTTAAGAAGAAAAGGAAGTGCACAAGGGAGAGAGAGCATGATGGTTTTTTTTCTGTGCTCTGCTGAAACTAGTCTTGATCTCAGAGACAGCTTTTCATTTTGATAAAGAATTTCCTCAGATCCCTGATCCAGACATCAAGGATTTAAAAAGGCTTTTTACCTTCCAGTGAAGAGCCCATTGGACTGTCTGGTAGACTGGTGCTGATGGGAGGCTGTGATGTGAATGGTGCCAGAGCTGTGCACTGTTCAGTGGATGTGCTCATGGATACAATTCCATCTGCAGCTACAAATGGCTTGGTGGGACAGGAGACCTGAGCAGCCCTGAGAGGGTGCAGAGCATGTGGGTGACACTGTAAACTTTTGGCCTCTCAGAAAAGAAAATTGAGCAGCTTTGGGGCACTCTTTCTCTCAGTCTTTAGGGAGGAAACCTGCAGTGTGTTATGAGCACCTTTTCTGCAACTTCTACTCTGTTTTTACAGGCTTACTTGTGAATGTGTGTGCATGTGCAGTAATGAGGGTGCTGTTGAGGGGGGCTTTTTCTGCCTCTGGGCTGGTGTATGCATTCTGCAGAGGAGAATGATGTGTTGAGAGACTTGGCACACAAGGTGAAGTGTTGAATTTTTAGGATTTCTGTGACTCCATTGCCTTTCTGGAGTAAGCTCATCACAGATCTAGGGCCATTCATCTTACCTGTTTTAGAACAGAATGATCCAATTTCTGAACTGAATCCTGAATGTACTAGGAAGATTTATCCCGAAATATTTTTGGAATCTATAAATCCCTTTCAGATGTTTATGTGGTCTCTGTCCAGTTCCTTCATGGTCAAATTTGGTTATGGATTGTCCAGAAAAATGCCAGTGTCTCACTTGTTTTCAGTGATCCTTTGTGGTAAAAATGATTATGCATCTCTTAGTATTTTAGAAATTGGTGAAGGGGCAGTAATTTTTTTTCTCCACAGATGCAGAAAGCGTTCCATTTTGCCTAATGGGCTAAAGGTTCAAGCTGCAAACAGATCAGAAGAAAGAGGAATACCATTTTCTGTTAGCATGAGGCATGCTTTTGTTCCTTTCCCAGGTAATGCCCAGATCCTGCTCTGTAATTGTAAAATATATGGTTAGCAAAAAATACTAGATATAATGAAGGTTTAAGGATTGACAACAGTATATATGGTCTGAGCAGCCTACGTGGAAAACTAGTGCAGTAGTTAGTGTGCCTTCAAAATTATTCACAGGACTATAAAAGAGAGAGTTTCAGTTGGGCAAAGTATTAAAATTGTGCCATTCACATGTTCACACTTTAATTTCTTCTTAAAGAATACCTGTTTTTTAAACAGGTAGCTAAGGCAGCTCTTAATACACAAAGTGCACTCTTCCTAGTGTTCTTTCTATCCAAATGTCTGTTCTCACATTGCCTGCTCTGTCTTAGACACCTGGACAGACTCTTGTTCATATGGTTTTGATGGATTCTAAATGTGACTAGATGTGAAGCATGTGGGCCCGAGCATTGGGGAAACAGGCAAGAATTTGTCTTGGTAGAAATTGCTGTGAAAAACTCCCAGAGCAGAAGATAAAGGACGGGTTCAGACCTTCTTGCTGTCAAGTTGGATGGAATATTGGAGTAATTTATGAAATAATGCTTTCTGATAACTTCTGGACTGCAGGTGGTGTAATCTTGGCTGCTGATTACTCTCAGCTGGAGCTGAGGATCCTGGCTCACTTGTCTGGCGACTGCCGCCTCATTCAAGCCCTGAATGGCGGGTACCGACGTCTTTAAGAGCATCGCAGCAGAATGGAAAATGATCGACCCCGAAGCTGTGGGGGACAGGACCAGGCAACAAGCAAAGCAGGTAATTTTAGGAAAAAAATTCAACAGTAGCTTTCTGGGCAGGAAGGTTCAGTGTTCCACACATTGTAGATGTTTTTCTGTTTGAGTTTGGCCATGATTGTTCAGCAGTTGCTTTGTCCGTCCTCCCACTTTCAGTACATTGTAAGTGGAGCTGTTGGGGTTTTTTTGGGGGATGAGGGTGGAGAAAAGCAGCATGAATGGCTTGGACTCAGAAGGGGTCTCTCTTCTTGAATACTTGCCCTTGCTTTCATACACTTGCCTTCCAGTGGATCACATTTTGTTTTGGCTCTGCTTTCTCTGCGTGGCTGACCAAACGCTTGTTGATTCTTCACCCTTTCCTCTGGCAGATCTGCTATGGAATCATCTATGGAATAGGAGCAAAATCTTTAGGAGAGCAGATGGGGATTGATGAAAATGAAGCTGCCAGTTACATTGAATCTTTCAAATCAAGATACACAGGTTTGGATATGGCTGTTTGGAAGTTGGGTGGTGGTAGTTGTTGTTTTTAATCCCTTCTCTCCATGGCCCTTCAAATCCTAAATTTGTCTCAACCTACTGCTCGTATCTCTTGAAAATGCTTTTTATTTTGAAAATGTCCAGTCATGAATGCAGCAGTTTGATACTCTGTAATATTTTACTCTCTCTGGTTTTATTTACCTTTAGGACTTTGTTCTTTACTTATTACAATAATTTTTTTGTTATTTTAATTAATTAATAAGCCCTGAGGAGTCCTTTTAAAGCTCTTTGGTTTCTGAATGAGAAACATGTTTTTCCTTATTAAAACACACAGCTTCAAATGATATGCTGTGAAAACTTTAGAACCATGCTTCTTATAATTTTTAAATATAACCATTTCTTTCTTCTGCTTTTGTCTTCTGCTTTCATGGAGTTTAAACTATTTTACATATTACCCTTTAATTTTTATCCAGCTGTTCAGAGTAGCTCTCCTGTGTTTTGTAAAAAGACATGGTTGTTTTTCTAAGAAGCATGTTAATTTTTAGGAAAGATGTAGAGACAATAGAGCTGCAATCAGAAAAAGAATGGAGGGCAAATGGGACAAGAGGCAGCTAGCTCTAATCATAGGACTTGAAAATGAGCTGGAAAATTATTTTCTGAAGATTTAGAGTTTGTTTCTTTAGGAAACAGATGCGGAAAAATGGTTTTCTGTTTAGTCTCCATTAATTTCTGAATAGTATCCCCTTCATGACCATTAGGAATGACTTCCTGCTTCTTCTCTCTTGGTATGTGTGTGTGCTTACAAACTGCAGTGTACCTTATTTTTAAAGTTCACTTCTTGTGGGTTTTCACTTGCTAGGTGTTGCCAGGCTGACTGCTAAATGACATACCTAGTGAATTGACTTAGGCTGTCAGTCCTGATTTTGAATATTTCCTTTTACATTTTATATTTTGTAAACATGGAAACTGTCTGAAGTTAACTTTTCCCATTTTAGTACAGTTGTTACCTGAACTTGCAGTGCAAGTTCACTCCTCCCTGTCTCACCTTTCTTTGACCTAAGTTTCTTTTCAACACTCTTGGTGGATTTGCTTCTTCCCTTGCAAAGTGCAGGGAGGTGATTTTCTTTCATCCTAGAATCTGAAGGGACACAGCCTGAAGTCAGGCAGCCTGAGGCATCAAGGGCTCTGGCTTCTGCTTTCAGTTTACTCCCTCCCTACTACTTGTGTTTCCAGTGCTGGTCCAGGTTCTGACCTCTCCATTATCAACAGTAATGTGTGACCCTCTGTGCCTGGGCACTGGGCAGGATGGACTTCCCACCTCCTTGTGCACAGCCAGATATCCTGACACTGTGCACTCTCTTCCACCTCAAAAGCCTGAACCGGTTTTGCAGCAGAGCTGAATGAGTGATGGTGTGCCTTTGTCCACTGATGGGGTCTGGGAAACTGAAAGGATTTCCCCTGTGCTGCTTTCAGTGAGAGGTCAGTACAGAGCATCAGCTGTGTGACAGAAAACTTTCCCTCTCCTTTCACAGGGGTTCAGAAGTTCCTGAGGGAGACGGTGCGGAGCTGCAGGAGGGATGGGTTTGTGCAGACCATCCTGGGGAGACGCCGCTACCTGCCAGCTATCAAAGACCCAAACCCCTACAGCAAAGCTCATGTATGTTGAATGCTGTGCCTTTCTTAAACTGTCTTTTAGTTTTTATTTTTAAAATGCCAGATTTCTTTGTATAGCCATGTCTGCAGTTTAGCAAGGTTTGTGAGCCATCTTAGTCATGACCTTCCACTTCTTGCTTAACTCATTGTTCCCTCAGTCACTCTGTGAACAACAGAGCTTTTGTCATGGCCTGTTTGACGTCAGCCTTGTGTGGCTGGGTGTGCAGCTGTCATCACTGTGCTCACCTCACTTCAGAACTCCCACGCTGGAGCTGCAGTGAGTAATTGATTGAAATCGATGGACATGGTTTTAAAAAGCCTCCACACAGGGGTACACTTTAACTCTTCAGGCTGAGCTGCTCCAACTCAGCAGTCTTTGTATGTTACATGCTGCCACCACTTGAACAAGAAAGGGCATTTAAGACCTGTATTTTTGGGTATTTGTTCCTTTTCTTATTTTCCCTGAAAGGAAAATTGCTCTAACTTCTTAGATAAATATTTACTTAGTATACACCTTTGCATTACCGTAATTTTTTCCCAGGTCATTTTGGACACTTCTGCCATAGATTTACTTCAGGAAGAGTAAATTGACTCCCTAGGAAGGTGTTTCTCTGGGGAGAAAGCATTATACTTCTCAGTAGGAAGCTATGGAATTAAAGACTAGAGTAGAAGAGGGAGGAAGTGGGGAGTTTGTACTCCCAAGAGCTGACAGGGGAACAAGGAGGCTTTCAAAAAACTTTTGAAAATAATGGACAATTTTATCTGAAAAACACTTCAACAGGAAGCTGCTTTCTAGATGCATCTTCTGTCCAGATTCGATTTAGTCTTTAAAATCATATTAAAGACCAGTTAATGAATTATCTTCACCTTCATTTCAGCATCCTTGTAGTTCTTTGCAGATATTTCAGCTCTAAACAAAGAAAGAAGAAACTTAATACAGTTTTCTTGTCTGACTTTCTGTCTCTGATTAGTAGAGAAGTTGCTTGTCTAAAAAAAAAATAAATTGTGGTCTGCTGTGTTTTTGCACAGCTGTAATGCTCTGGCAGTCAGGATTTAGGGCGGCAGACCACATTGTCAGTCCATGAAGTCCAGTTTCTTGCCTTTGGTTGTCCATCTCTTATGGCTTTGCAGGTAGGCAGAAGTGTCTCGTGGTGCTTGCATTAACTGAGATTTTTCCTCTCCCCTTGAAACTGTTACCATGAGTATAGGCTTCTCCTTCTTGTGGATGGTGACTCTTGCAGGTTATCACTCTTGATATTCATTAATTTTAAATTTGTGGAATTTTGTCAGGTGCCTGTAGAAATTTTGTTTCTGAAGCTAGTCTATAATGTTTCTTTCTCTCTCTCAGGCAGATAGGACAAACTCTTTATTTGGAATTTTTACTCTGTGTATATTTGGCCGTGTATTTATTATTTTTAATTAACTAGATGTGACATGTTGGATTTGATTTTTTGGGGGTGAGTTTTGAGAACAACTCTCTGTGTTCAGGCGGAGCGCCAGGCTGTGAATACAACTGTCCAGGGATCTGCTGCAGATATTGTCAAAACAGCCACAGTGAATATTCAGAGATGCCTGGAAGCCTTCTCCTCTGTGTTCAAGTCCCATGGACATCTGGAGAGCTCCTTCCAGAGGGATAAAACTGGTATGGTTGCCTCTTCTTTGCACACTGGAGCAAGATTTTCAGTGTCACTAATAATAATTAAAAAAACCTAAACAACAAAACAACAACAACAGCAAAAACAAACAAACAAGAAAACCCACCAAAACAAACAAACAAAAAAACGTGAAAAAAATTAGTGTTTCTGGGCCTAGAGGTGGGAGAAGTTTTATTTCCTGACTGTGGTAAGTGTGTGTATAATGAGCAAAAAAGTAATCAGTAAGGAGGAAAAATGTCTGCTCAACAAACTGAAGCAAATGTGACCAGAACAGAGACTCTGGTTACCTCAGAGCAGGTGTTGCAAATGTTGGCAGTGAGAGTTCATGTGTGATGTGGTCTGTGATGCCACCACAGAATTGTTCAGAGGGAGGAAGGAGGAGCTGAGCAGACACTCTGGCTTCAGAGGCAGTGAAAAAATTGAGTGGGATCACTTCTGGTTCCAAAAATACATTTTTTGGTTAGAATTAAATTTGGAATTTGTTGGCTGGAATTTGATGTACGGAGACTTCCCAGTAGTATTATGTGAAGCACTTATCACATAAGTTTTTTCAGCATAAGTTTTTTTCTGCAGATAGCAAAGCTGTGCTGGGGTGCTCATTCCCAGAGGAATGCCATGAATACTTTTCTTAGCTTATTGTAGATGATGTTTTGTTCATCAGGTGTATTTTAGAAATACTACTGAAGAGATGGAGAGCTGTATTTCTTTGATAGTTCTTATGCTTCAATTGAAACATGAAGCTGTCTTAATATGAAGAGTCTGATTTGGAAACTAAATAATTAATGGCCAAACATCTAAAAATGTGTCAGGGGGTTTATTTTGGAGAGACCAGGTTCAGAGGTCAGGTAGGAGTAGGAGACACGAGCTTGGCAGAGCTTCCCACCCCTCCTAGGAGCAGCAGGAGCTCCTGACCTTTGGCCAGTGTAACTGTAGGGAGGTGAGCAGATGCATTTGTGACAGTTTTCCCCTGCTCTGAGTGTTTCAAAAACTGGAAGGAATTATTTTTTCAGCAAATTAGAGATGCCATCAGAGGAGCATCCTGCATCATGTGTCTGCTTCAACATTGCTGCTTCAGTGTGAGGCTTGTGTGAGCAGCTGATGATGGCTTGAAACCCTCTTGTGAACTGAAGTCCTCCTGTTAGCTAACCTGAGAAATAAATAACTTTTGAGTCTCTGTGTGTGAGGTGGTGTTTGTTTATTTTAAAACACCAACAGCTTTTGCCATGGAAGGGTTTGTTTCATTTTTTTTTTCAGGGAAGGCCCACCAGGATCTTGGTTTTGTCAGCTGCTTACTTGTTTATTCAATAACTGCTCTTTTCTTCCTTCCTCAGTTCTACTCAGGAGCTACAGTTTCAGAAACTGCATTTTGCAGGAGGCTCACTGCTTTCTTAAACTAGCCATTAAATGGTTGTGGAAGAAAAGCAGAATCCCAATTCATTGCCAGAGAGAATGTTGTAAACCAGCTTCTGATTAAACTTTGCACGATTTTGTTTAAAATTTACTTTCAGAACAGATGGTTCAGGAGACACAACTGTCTCTTGCTTCTGTTCTGATTCATGTCTTTATAATGTAATGCTGAAATATGTATATCTAAAATACTTTTCATTAACATATTTTCCCTCAATAGCTGTACAAATATTGATAGAATAGCCATGATTTGTGGTTCTGTCTGTAGGCTTGGGCTTTTTCATTTTCAAGGTGCTCACGTTCTTTTTCTCAGCATTAGGAATGTGCAAAGGTTTCTGATACAAGAAACACAGTTTTGTGTGATGGTGCCTAACAAACTCTGCTCTTCACCTGTGTAGGAAGGCATCTGAGGAGGAGGAACACAGGGATGCTACATCCCATCAGAGGAGGCTTCTTCATCCTCCAGCTGCACGATGAGCTCCTCTATGAAGTGGCAGAGGACGATGTCATCCAGGTACAGCCCTGCAGCTCCTCTTTCAGCTCTGCTGTGTTGCTGTATTTCTAACAAGCCTTCCTTCTAGGAGCCCACATTGTCTTCCCTGGATCCCCCCTCCATGGGTGCTGAAAGGGCTGTGAAAACAAGGTTCAGCTGGATGAAAACAGCATGTTTGCATGCTTGATCCCTTGATTTTTCGATTCAAGCCATCCCCATGGCTGAAGTTCATTTTCATTTTGTGCTTTGTTGCTTGTAACAGCAGCTCATGCAACCTCTCTGTGAGGCTTGATGAGTGAAGTGGCTTAGTGTTGTTGACAGCTGTGGGGGGAAGTGTTTCCTCATCCAGAGGTATTTTTGCCTTCCTCTTAATGCTCTGGTGCCTAACTCAGAACATGCATTATAGCAGCTGTGGTTTGTGCAGGGAAAGGAGGATTTTATCCTTTTAGTGCTCATTTCCTCATTCCCTACCTGCTTGTCCTCCTGGTAGGAGCACTGTGGTGCTGCTGGGCAGCAGGGTAGGTACCAGGAATGTGCTCTGTGGTTTTTAAGTGCCCTTAAAATGTCTGTGTGTGTGTGCTCCTCCCTGAGGGCACTCTTGGGCACAGGGGAGTCTGTGTGCCAGTTTCCAGGGGCAGGTGTGGGAGCTGGATGTTGGCAGCTCAGTGTTTCCCAAGTCCTGAGCATGGACACAGGGAGGCTCCCAGGCTGTGCTTCCATACCTTGGGGTTCCTTTGTTCCCCTTCTGCACAGGCAGACCTTTGCTGATGGCAAAAGGTCATCTCCTGATGGGAAGCAGCAACTCCTGGTCTGACGGAGCTTTCAGCAGGGCTGACTGGCCTGACCATGCATGTGTATATTAATAAATATGTGAAGGATATAAGTGAGTATATTTATTAATAATATCGATACGTTCATGTAAATAAAAACAAAAGGTTTGCTATTTTTGTCTTGAATCTCAGCTTGAGCTTTTTCTCATTTTGCCAGCTTTGTTCAGACATCTGCTGCCTCAATCTAGGCAGGCTGTTTTTGAGACTGAAAGGCTCCTAATATTCTTCCTGTAGAAGACTGAAATCTCCTGAGTATAGGCTTTAACATCTTTAGATACTGACTCCAGTTTATCATGGTGTTCTCAGGAGAACTGGAGACAAGTGAATGGATTTGCTTATTATTTATTGTATTTTATTTATTTCATTAACTATCTCAACCTCAAGAGCAATTATTACCAGCTTTTCTAGCTCCCTTCAGATGTATTTCTCCATAGCTTTTTCTGGGCAGTTGCTTAAACCAGCAGGTTTTCCTGCCTGCCCTGCAGCACAGCTGCTGTACCTGGTTCTGGGTGCAGCAGCCCAAATCAGACATTCTTTGCTGGTGCCATGTGCTGGACTTGTGACCATTTTCAGAGAATCTCCTGTATGGTTCATGTTTCTTTTGATCTGCTGGGCCCCAAACTTGATCAAAGCTGGAGTGGTTTGAATAGAGTGGAAAATTGATTTGTGTGTCATGTAAGCAACATTTTCTATGTTCCAGAATTTCATTTCCTTGTTTTCTCACAGCAGTGTGCCTTGCTTAGGCCCTGTTCAGTTTTTAATCTCTGATAACCCCATTTTTTCCTGCCCAGGCAGTTATTTTTCATCCTATTTTTGAGCAGTAGATTATTTCTGTCCTAATTCTCTACCCTGCTTCTTTCCACTCTGTACTTGTCTGTGCTGAATTACATCTTATTTCAAAGCACTTTTCTAGGTTATCAAGATTATTTTGAAATGCAGTATGTAGGGGCATAGGGGTTTGGAAGACAGATCTTCCCCTAGTTCTTCATGCTGATGTGAAGTCTTGTGCTCTGATCGCCTCAAATCCCCTCCTCCATTCCCCAGCAAAAACTATGGAGGAATTTCTGTGGTGGTGGGGCTACCTGTCAGCAAACACATGGAAGGGTCAGACAGCTTGAATAGTTCCTCTGCTGCCAGGGTGAGGAATCACCATAACTTCAAAGCCTCTTTTCACTCTGCTGTGGAAAGGTTCATGGGATGGGTGTGGATTGAGAGATTCATTCAAATAAGCAATCCAGGACAGGCTGGATTCTGCACAGGGGCCCAAAAGGGGGTACCTTTGTCCAGGACAGGTTTTTACAGTCAGGAGGGAAAAAATTCAGTCTCTTGTAATCCAAACTGCTGCAGAAAGAAATAATTTCTGGTCTCCTAACTGTGTGTTGAAATGAGTGTTTTCTTAGGAATACCTTTGGAGAGCAGAGAACAGTTACCTCATCTGTTTACTAGAGGGCAGGAGTTGCCTAAACTAAATAGTGAGGGGGAAGCTGGGCAGTATTTGTAGCACCCACATGGAATGTGACCTGCTTTCCCAGAGGTTTATAATTTGTGTTTCACAGAGTGCTTTTCAAGCTGGCACAACACGGACGAGCCACCGTTCTTTGCTTCTGGCAAATTTGTTTTGTGTCTTGCTTTCAGTAGCTTGAAGTTTTCAGAACAGACTCCATGAAACACTTCAGAGCTGTGCAGCTGAGTGAAAGATGAGACTCTTCAGGACTCTCAGGTGTTTAACAGAAAGTTAATCTTGGCCCCTTTTTTGAGTAATCCCAAACACTGCAGAACCAGTCACAGCTCTGTGCTGCATAAAATCTCACTGGCTTTATACAGTTTCTCCATTCATAAGCACTAATCAGGATTTGGTTGCATTCCCACTGGTGGTAAGTCAGTGCAAATAAATGCAGGATAGGATTCCAGGTGCTTGTCTGCCCCAGCTATTGACAGAAACCCAGAGCACTGAGGCTGTGTCTGTGTCTGATGCCTGATGTTTTCTTCCAGGTTGCTCAGATCGTGAAACATGAGATGGAAAACGCCATCAAACTCTCAGTGAAGCTGAATGTTAAAGTGAAGATTGGCCCCAGCTGGGGAGACCTGCAGGAGCTGGAGCTGTGACAGTGCTGTGTGCCTGTGCCATGGGGCTGTGACAGTGACAGTGCTGTGTGCCTGTGCCATGGGGCTGTGACAGTGCTGTATGCTTGTGCCGTGGGGCTGTGACAGTGACAGTGCTGTGTGCCTGTGCCGTGGGGCTGTGACAGTGACAGGGCTGTGTGCCTGTGCTGTGGGGCTGTGACAGTGACAGTGCT
This sequence comes from Melospiza georgiana, assembly GCF_028018845.1. Classification (NCBI taxonomy): domain Eukaryota; kingdom Metazoa; phylum Chordata; class Aves; order Passeriformes; family Passerellidae; genus Melospiza; species Melospiza georgiana. The sequence goes on from NC_080431.1 coordinate 82,119,784, forward strand.
GTGTGCCTGTGCTGTGGGGCTGTGACAGTGACAGTGCTGTATGCCTGTGCCGTGGGGCTGTGACAGTGCTGTGTGCCTGTGCCGTGGGGCTGTGACAGTGACAGTGCTGTGTGCCTGTGCCATGGGGCTGTGACAGTGACAGTGCTGTATGCCTGTGCCGTGGGGCTGTGACAGTGCTGTGTGCCTGTGCCGTGGGGCTGTGACAGTGACAGGGCTGTGTGCCTGTGCCGTGGGGCTGTGACAGTGACAGGGCTGTGTGCCTGTGCCGTGGGGCTGTGACAGTGCTGTGTGCCTGTGCTGTGGGGCTGTGACAGTGACAGGGCTGTGTGCCTGTGCCATGGGGCTGTGACAGTGCTGTGTGCCTGTGCCGTGGGGCTGTGACAGTGACAGGGCTGTGTGCCTGTGCCGTGGGGCTGTGACAGTGACAGTGCTGTGTGCCTGTGCCGTGGGGCTGTGACAGTGACAGGGCTGTGTGCCTGTGCCACGGGGCTGTGACAGTGACAGGGCTGTGTGCCTGTGCCGTGGGGCTGTGACAGTGCTGTGTGCCTGTGCCACGGGGCTGTGACAGTGACAGGGCTGTGTGCCTGTGCCATGGGGCTGTGACAGTGCTGTATGCTTGTGCCATGGGGCTGTGACAGTGCTGTGTGTGTGCCTGTGCCATGCAGCCAAGGGCAGGTGCAGGCACTGGGCAGGTGCAGCCTGGGGTGACTGCGGGCGGTGTGATCCCCTGGGCTGGGCTCCTGCTGGCAGGGCACCCAGCTGCCTTCTGAAACCTGGGGGGGGAGCTGGCATGAACTCACCATGCCAAACCATCCAGAGCTGTCAGAGCACTGAAGCATGTTTAAACTGTGAAATTATTAATTGTTAAAAGAAGGATATTTAAATGAATTCTGTCAAGGGTGCTTGATTTTGTATAAACCTCCAAAGCCTAATGAATTTATTACATATGAAATGAGCTGGATTACCTTATTAAAACAAGGTGCAAACATAATTTGGCAGTGCCTGTGTATAATTGTCTAGGGCAAAAGGAGTCATTGTGATTGCACTTGATGTAGAATTTTGCAGGCCTTTGCCAGGATTATCTTGTACTGGATTCTGCTGATGACACTCATGTGCTGAAGTGGCTTTACAGTTGGCTGGATTTCTCACTGAGCAGCTGTGCAGCCTTCACAGTGAATGGAACCTGTGCTTGGTTGACCTCTGACTTTTAAGGAAGCATTTTGGTGACTGACTGCTGTAATTCATCCTACTGCTACCTTGCAAAGTGGCCTCAAGAGGAATATTGTTTGGGATCTCTTAGACTTAATACAAAATCACCAGCAGAAACATTTTAAAGAATGAAGCTCTACAAATTGGTTAAAAACTTCATGGCTATGTATATTTTTCTGAAGAAGAAAACGATCTCAGTCTGGCCAGCTGACATGGCAGCCTTGCTGGTGCTTGAGGTCTGGTGTGTTTGAGGGGAGTTGTTACACTGTGGTGGTGACTGTGGCTCTTCCTTCAGAGACCATTCTCCTCAGGAAGCCTCACACCTGCCTGTTGGCAGCCCCCCTAAAACCTGCTCAGATTTCCCCTACTCTGCCTCAGTGTCTTTGGCTCTGACCCTGTGATGAGGCAGAAAGGTTTCCTGGGTCTTTGGCCTTGTCAAGCTGAGCTGGGATCAGATCCTTCAAAAGAAGGGGCAAGGAAGGAGCTTGTAGGGAATTAATCTGCCACTCTTTGGCATCACTCTCCCCACTAATACCTTCTGGTCTGGCTAAATCTCACATCACAAGTTTTCATTTCCCTTCCAGACAGCTGTGATGGTTACACAAGTTCAGCTGCTTTTGTTAACTTCACACAATGCCTGACCTTGAATTCTGTAATTTTCATCGTCTTGCCCTTGTATCTCACAAGAAAGGGAGGACAAGTGCCTCCCCTCATCTTCCTTATGCCTCTAATTATTGCATCCTGTCTTTTTCTGCGGTTCCTCCCTAATGCAATCAATCTCCATCTTGCCATTCTTGCCTCCTGTGAGAAGTTTTCAAGCCCCTAATTATCCTTTCATTTCTGAACTTCTGCTGGGTCCTTTTTAAGCCGTGTACTTTTGAAGTTGCTGTTTCAGCCTGATCTGAGAGGATGCACACTCGGCTTTGAGCAGCCGGAGAGGGGCTCGGCATCGTTAACTTCAAAGGGCGCTTTGGCAGGGCCCTTATCCCGGCATCACCGAGGGCTGGAGAGCACAGGGAGAGCTCAGAGGTGTTCATGGAGCCTCCTCCTCACAAAGGCTGCATCCCGGGCTCTGATCCACCACCTCCTGCCTCTTGTGCAGCAAAGCAGACACTGAGCCAGAGCCCCAGGTGAGGCTGCCTTGGCTGCCCCTCTCAGCGCTGCCTTGGCCTTCTTTCCTGTTCTCTATTCCAGCTTACATTGAGATTTTTTTGTTTTCTTCCTGCCTGCTCTATGCCACGGCTTTCTACATCTGTCACCTGATGGCTGAGCTCTTTATCCACAGCATTGTCTTTTTTCTTACTGTATTAAAGCTTTTGTTACTAACAGATCCCAGCCTCGGCCCCCTGGTGCCTGACCATTTGTGTGCTCTGCCTGTGAAGATGCTGCCTTGGGCTCATTATCAATTCTCATGGCCTAAAGATTTCCTGTCCTGGGTGTCCTGCAGTGACACACCTGTGCTGCATTCCAGGCCTCGCTGGGGCTGCTGTCATTTGGGCTGCTTGTTCCTTGGCACATTACAGTATTTCCCTCCCACACGCTGCCTTCAGAGCTTCCCAAGGATGGACCTCACACGGATTTCTCAGCAAGCTCTCTAGAAGGGGGTGATGCTAATCAGTAAGAGGATTAACATGTACCCAAACTTATTTTGACTAACAAACTCGATGGGCTCATTTTAATTAAGCAGTAATTGGGAGCAAATGAGAAGCTAAGAGGTAGCCACTGTGGCATTTGAGTTGTGTTACAGGGACTGGCTCTGAGCTGTTTTCTGATTGCTGCTATTTGCATTCCTCAGTTCTGATTAGACTTTAACTCTTAGCGAGACTGAGCAGTGGAAGCAGAAGAGGGCAAAGTCAGGTAAGCAGAGGCACTGTCCAGAACTGCAGAAAAGGGTTTATGTTGTTTTCTGAAGGTGGTAAGAAGGAGCCTGGCTGCTCACATTACTTATCTGGTTTTGTCTGTGGGCTCCTTTCCCTCCACCTCTGATTGGCTGAGGGCATTTTATTAATTCAGGACCTGATAACCAGGGTGCAGGTGAGTCTCAGTCTGTGTGTAGTCAGGATGGGATGCATCTGGTAGTGTTTGTTCCTCAGCTTGTTTGTGTGTTTCTCCCTTCACAGCCCATGCCAGCCTCCTGTCAGCTGGCACAGCCTGGCACAAGGACAGATGGATGCTGCAGGAGGGGTAAGAGTTCTGTTTGTTACAACTTGTTCACAGCCTTGTCCCTTGGTGCACACAGAATTCCTACTAGTGCCCTTGCCTGGCTGCTGCCCCAGCAGGGATGTGCCTGCCTGCCAAAAGAAATCCAGCTGGGATGCAGTCCTGGCAAACAGCTCTTGTCACTGGGAGTGCCTTGTGTTCCTGTGATGGGAACCTGCAGGACCCAGCTCCTCACAGGGACAGGTGGGTTCCCATCTGGTCTGGTGGGTTCCCATCTCCTTTCTGCTCAGAATGACTCAAATGTGCATTAATGGCTACTGGTCCGGGGCAGGACTCGCCCGGCCTTGGTAGCAGGAACTCACGCCTTTGATGTTTGCTGCAGCCTCTCGGTGCCTTTCCTCACATGCAGACCACAAGCTTGTCTTGCCTTGGTTTTCTGCTGCAGCTTTCCTTTTCTAAAACCCTGGATACTGGAAGTGGTGACAGGCGACACATAATGGCACTGGTAATCTGATCTGATCGGGTCCTTTTGGCTTTCCTCTGTGCTGCTTGCGTTTGATGGAGAGAGCTGTACGTGGCTGACAAGAGGGAGAGGGGAGCTCAGCACCTGTGGCTGACACTTGGAGCTTCTCCCGGCACAGCAATTCCGAGCTGCTGCTGGGAGGAGCCCTTACACTGAACCCGTCCTGCCCTTCCCAGAGCTCACCCTGAGTGGGAGGGACAGGAAGGGCCCTGGTCCAGGCTGGTGACATTCCCTGCATGGCTGTCAGGAGCTCCTTGTGAGCTCCCTGCCATGGAGCATGGGAACATCAGCTGGGCAAGGGTTCTGTCCTGGCAGGAGCTGCTGGAGGAAGGGAGGTGGCCATCCCCACCCCAGCATCAACCACGACTGCAATTTTTGTATTCCTGAATGAGAAGCGAAAACTCCAACCAAAGGCTTTACACAAACCATGCACCTTTGAAACACTATAAAGAATGTAGAAGTTGGAAAAAAAAAGAGATTACACCAACTAGTATCAATTCTTTCCTTTATTTTCTTTCCCTCTGTTTTTTTTTTTTTTAATTTATTTTTTGGTTGTTAATGGGGGCTTGAGACAGCCTCACTTTCAGATGCCTTAGCTTTGTGATACTGATTTAGGATACCTGTGGAAACAGGACATGGTTAGCACAGGAGTGTGTGGGTCACCCCAGATCAGCCTTCATTCTGAGACAGGTAATGACTCGTCAACAAACCACACACATACTCAGCCCACATTTCCTTGACACTGAATCTGAATATTTGCTGCTATTTAAAAAAGTACAATGTTTGATTTGTTGATTTAATCACAAAACAAAACACATGAATGGAAACACTCATTTACGTGACTATTGCTTATACACCTAAGAGGAAGAGTTGGCTACGAAGGTCCACAGCAGTTCCTGCATGAGAGAGAGAGAGTGTGCTCCTACCAGAGCCTGCCAAGGCAGAGGAACATCCAAGACTGAAATATGCTGTGCTTGGACTCACCTTTGGGCTATGGGAAAAGGTGCATGGGGCTTTTTGAGGGGCAAAATTAACCAAAAGCTGTGGCTTTGCCTGTGCTGCAGCACACACAGTTTGTACACGAAGGAGGGCTGAGGCTGGATGCAGCTCTGAAGTGATTTCTATTGAAAAAGAAAAAGCTTTCTATGCCCACCTGCATTATGCACGCACTGTGGTGTGAAAGGCATTCTGGAAAAGGAGTAGAAACTGTTTTAGAGAAGGATTTATGTGATAATTTTATACAATACATGTAGTAAATAGAGTATTTTTTGTTACACATTTTTGTAACAATCCTGGTGCTGTGGGGAATGACTAATTGATGTAGACAGTTGAACTGCAGAACTGTAAAAAAAACTTAAACCCCCTCCCCCCAGGTAATTACAGAAAACAAAACCTGATTCTCAAAATTTCAATTGTCATGTCTTTTAATTCAAGGTTTGCAACTGAAGTTAAAGCTCTAGGAATAGATTTAATTTTTTTATTAATAAATAAAGTAGCTTGTACTTCATTGAAGACTTGCCAACTCTGCAGACTTATAAATAATCTAATTTAATGCATTTTTTCTCTCTATCTACAGCACTAGACATAAGATTACAAACATCTGGTCAAACCCAAAGGTGTGTGTGCTGTTGGAAGTTCTGTGTAACTGGTTTTGGATCTGATTGTGACAGAGCTCCCGGAGAGAAGAATGTGAGAGAACAAAGTATCTAAATGAACAAACAGCATTTTAAACTGAACTAATACTTCCAGCCAGTCTGGCCTGGTGTAGCTGAGGATTGCGAGGCTGAAGAGACATCTAAGCTTGGGATTTTGCTTGAGGTGCTGCTGTCTGAGTGGGAAAGGTGAAAGCACAGAAAGATTTCAACATCCAGTGACAGCCAATGTCCTTGATTTTCCTCCAGCCAGTCCCAGTGCTGCAGTCAGATGCTGCTCTCCTCGCTGGGAATGCTGCAGCTCCTTTGTGCCTGTCACTGACAGCCTTGAGCAGCGTGCAGGGCAAGCCTGGCAAAAATCCCACACTCCCCCTCATTTCACAATAAATCACCCAGGCAAGAGTTTTCCTCCCTCATTGAACTTTTTAAGTGATGGGTTTTTTCCACATACATGGTAAATCTTGATAGAAAGCATTTAACAGTGTGCACTAACAAACTTATACAACATATACATTACATATATATATTATATATATAGAATGTTCTATATACAAACATATACAACTTTTTAGATCTCTACAGACTACAAGAAAATTGATAATTATAGTCACAGGTGGTGAACTTAACAGAAATTGTAATTGGTAACTGTCTGGAAATATGTAAAATATATAAGAGTGGAAAGCTGTGACCTGATGGAGAGTACTAAAGAAAAGTTGCTTAAAAGTTTAGCATTAAAAACTTTAAGTTTGAGGGCTGCTAAATTCTCATTTCTCTGTTGCATAAAAATGCAAATGGAAACCTACTGGCAGGTTTTTTTTTCCCCCTGGTGTTAAAGACTGTTGGCAGCCAGAGACAGTTGGGCCTTGTGTAAAGACTTGTTGAGGACACTTTTCTCTCTGGGTGAGCTGCAGTGATCAGCAGTCAGAAGTTGCTCTTAAATTTTCTTCAGGGATCCCATGATTCCAATCAGCCTCTGGAGCTGCTTCTGACTGCTACACAGCAGGGCAGAATGGAAAATAAGCTGGCTGCTGGACATTTTGAATGCTGCCCCAAATGATTTTGTTGCCCAGAGACAGTGGGTTTGGATTCCAGGCCGGAGCAGAGCCGCAGTGAACGCAGGTTTGGACTGAAGATCAAATTGCCACAATGTTCTCCTTTATTTCTCATTCTCAAGCCTGCTTAGAGCAGTGCCTCCTCACAGGCACAAGTGGTTACTTCTGTGACCCAGCCCCAACCCAGTTCCTACTGCCATCAGATTGGCAAATTTGGCTTTTCCTTACACACAGAGAAATCCTCCTGGGTCATGGACAACTCCAATTCCTGAGCTCTCAGCACAAGCCCAGGCATTGCTCAGGCTTTGTCCTTTTTCCCTGCAAGTTTCTACAGTTCTGAGCACATAGAGCAGTTTCCCCTGTGCCAGGGAAACTTGTGGAGTCTCATTCCCAGCTGAGCTGGACCTGTCAGGGCCATCATTTTGGTTTCAGCTACAGCAAAATGTAAAAATCCTGTAAATCATGAAATTCTGTTCTGCTGCAATGGGAATTTAAAACTTAACACCTCAAATCTCTCCCAACCCTTTAACTTGTGCACTGGGCCAGCTGTGAGGCCAGACTTGTGGATGGTACAGCTTCCTGGGCTGTATTTTATTGTAGGCAAAGGAAGAAGAAGGAAAAGATGTCTTTGAGAGGGATCATCTGAACACTGTGATGATACAAACACCAGTGAAATTAAGGTCTAGGTGTGAGTGGGATGGTGCCTGTCTCCATCAGTGTCCATCAGGATTCCTTTAAGAGACAGAAGATGTGACATTTCTTCAAAAGAAACATTTTAAAGGCTGTTTTTCCAGCTTTTCCTCACTTTCTTTTTTCTAATTTGAAATTATGTCCAGACACATAAGAACAAGCCTTCAGTGCCTTGTTTCCAAGCCAATCTTGGAAACATTTCTAACCTAAGAGTTGACCAGTGTGGCAGTGAGTCTTGTAGGACAGGGTGGAGCACTCCACCAGGATAGGCAATAATTCCAGCTTACTGTTCTCCTCTGTGGCTGCAGAGTTTCCTGCAGCATTCACTGCAGAAACCAAACAAGCCACTCTGGAGCAGAAGCAAATTACTTTTAGCAGTGTGAGCAGAGTACAAAGTGCCACTCACCCATGGTGTCACTCTATATCTGTGTTCCATATATATGTTGGCAATGGTTTTCCATGCTCCTCCCTGGCCCACTGTGTAGTGTTCCTGCTCTAATCTCTCTTTCTGTCACAGGTTTTGGGGGGTTTCTGTGCAGGCCTCCTCTCATAATTTCAGTTGAGCACTTAGGCTGCTCTGCAAGCTGCTAAGCAGCCTCTGAGCAGTGTTTGATGGGACTCTGGGTTCCCATCTTGCCTTTCCAAACTTGAAGAAATGCTTTCCAAAGCTGGTTTTCTATTCCTGTTACTGGGAAATAAGGCAACCAAGTGATACAGACTCCACGGGGATGAAAAGTGCCACGGGCCCCCTTCAAGGACAACAGATGAATCTAGAGCACATTTTAAAGAATATAGATTAGGATGATGTTTCAGGTGCTCTGCATTGCAAATAAACCATCTATGCACATTTCTTAATGATCATTTTAGATAGTGCCTGTCCAGTTACCTGCAAAATCGTTAGATTTTGGGGATAGGATTTTAAATTTATTTATTTTTCTGGTAGGAGTTAAAGAGCACTGCCTCAAGCAAGGCTTTTCAAGGGTAATAAATAGCAGATAAGAAAATGCAGCTCAACTCATTTTTATGTGGAGACCAGTAGCAAACATGCTTGAAATGTCCTGGCTTTTTGTAATGTAACTTTTAAAAAATAAAGATTTTTGTCATTTAGGTGTTTTTTCTTTTTTTTTTTTTTTTTTTTTTTTTTTTTTTTTTTGCTCAGAATAGAAATAAATCCCATTTTTCTTCGGTCACAACATGCTTCCTTTTTCTCTTTTTTTTTTTAAGTTGGCAATTAGTCATGCAAAGTTTTATAAGTGCATTAACATTCGAGTTTGTACAGAATATTTTTCACCAGACGCCCTTCCCACAGTTCATACCTACAGCTCCTGAAAAACTACATGCCACAGTGATGGTTGAGTTCCTTTTGGGAAAAAATTAGCCCCCCAAAAGTCAGCTTTTGGAAAGACCCTCATGATTCCAGCTTCCATCCCACGGTCTGTAAATTTCTCCTTGACGTCCACTGTGATGATCCAATAACAGTAACAGGAAAACATCTTCTAGGAGAAAAAACTGTCTCTGGCCAGTGACTGGGAATAAAGGCTGCTTCCCTGAACAGTGTTCTTAATAAAGCCACAAGCAGCTTCTTTGAAAGTCTAAAACTGGTACCACTTTTTGTCCTTGTATTTGAGCATCACCTACAGAGATGGGGAGAAAACCAAACAAATGGCAATCAAACACCACCCTGCATGTGAGAGACCACACATGACCCAGGCCCATTAACTGTCAAACTTCAGAATTAATAAATGCAGAACAATGCAATACTTCACTAACAATGTCAGCAGGTCTTGGGTCCACTGAGATCTCATATTTAATTTCATAGTTAGTATGTTTAAAAAGCATTACCTGCTATTGCTGGTTTTAGAATATTTTCCCTGAGGAACTTTAACTACTTTTCTTCTTCAAAAATTAAAGGAACTTGCTTTCTATAGGAATAAAAAGACACTTCTCTATGGAGCATAGTAGATATGCCCTGACTATATAAACTTCTTGCAATTCAGGGCACATTCTTTCTGCCTCACACTAACAAAAGCCAATAAAAATGTAAAGGTCTTGTCTGGAGATGTGATGCACATGAAATGAAAAACGTGCATTTTGGGAAGTATGCTTTGATGTTGTTTTATCTTCAAGAAAAATCATTTTAGTTTTCCCAGTCTTAACAGCGTGGGATGGAAAAGCTTTCCATTTCCAGCTCCAAGCACAGAAGCTATTCCTATTCCTGGCAAGGCCTATTCTACATAACAGTACCACAGGGCTGTACTAGTAATGTTCTCCTTTTCCCAGTAAGATCTGTAAAGGTTCCTCTGCACTCATCCACCTACCTCTTTTCTGCCCTACTGCATGGATGTGCTGCATTAAGTGGCTTAAAAAAACAAACCATAACGAATTAGTGAGAAAGGCAAGATGAGAAGTGCCATGTTCTAAATTCAGAGGCTAACAATGGATGCTCATTTCTGGAAACGTGAAAGGAAGGGCTGTGTTTATTTTTGGCACTCTGATAGTTTGGGAGCAGGAACAATGCCATGCTGACATGAGCACACCGTGACTGGGTGAAGGGAAAGAAGGGCACTCGGCTTTCCCAAATGGAAGCACACAGGGTTGGCAGTTCCCATCGCAGGGTGTGGGTGCCAGGGCTCCTACCTCGTGTGCATGTTTGGAAAAGGCCTCTGCGCTGGCCATCATGCTGGCAGTCCTTTCATCCAGCTCGCCCAGCTTCTGCCCCCTCTCGTCCAGGGCGATGCGCGCCCGGGTCAGGTCCCCGATGACCCCGCCCGCCGCTCCTCGCACGCCCTCGATCCCGCCCGAGCCGGGGATGTGCTGGGCCAGGCTGCGGGAGGCTTTTCCTGCTGTGGCCTCGCCGACTGCACAGGAGAAACGGACAGACAGAGAGACAGGGATGAGCGCCTGGCCTGGCTCTGTCAGTGCTGCCCAGTCTCCAGCTGCCTCCTTGCAGCAGTGGCGCCATTCCAGGGGCGGGTGGCACATCTGGAAGGTTTTGCTCTGCCGCCACCACATCTGCAGGGCAGTCGTGTGCCCCACACTCAGCTGATCAAAAGAAGCTGCCAAGATGAAGGAGTTATGGAATGGCAGACAAGAACCCTCCCCTTCCTCCACCAGGTCAACTTTCTCTTTTCATCAGTCATCTAAATCATGTGCACTGCTCCATTCTTAGATGACAAGGGCAGGAGATCTCAAGAATAAATTTCTGCCCCAAAAACCCCAAGCAATAAATTACTCACAAAGCTCCTCTCTGTCAAAAGCTTGTCCGCTTCCTCCAAAAAGTCCTTTGAGGAAGCCTCTGTTTTGGGCTTCTGGTGTTTCCACAGGAGTAAACAAATCCCCAAGCATGTCCTAGTAAAGCCAGAAGAACATTCATGTAAAAGGTTAGTGGGGTGAAAGTGATTCTAGGTGTTTTCTTGCTTTTCATTAACAAGCCACATGCACTGGACCTAATCAACTAGTTTTAAAAGAGTCTGTTGTGTGACCAGTATGCTGCAGGTGATATTTGTGTATTCTGACAAATGCTTGGGCAAACTAGACTCACTCATGCTTTCAAAGGGACTTGGTTTGTCACTGCTCAGCCCCATGTTTGTTACCAGAGAATAAAACCTGCAGCTAATACAGAATAAAAATACCAGTGATAAGGTTGCATTTTGCTTAGAAACAGCAGAGGTGACACTATAATTGAATAAACAATTTGCTGTGTATTATCTATTTTGCTTCAGTGATTGCCCAGCCAGGCTGGGCAGTCACTCTGCTCTCCTTTTATAGCACACCTGAGTTCAGCGCTTGCCAGCAATTCAGAGTTTGGTGGTTTGTAGTTTAGTTGGTTTTTTCCTTTCTAAACAAAATTCATTACCTTCCTACAACCTTCCCCCACCCCATTAGTGTGCCATCAGCATTGCTAAATAAGCACATCTGCTGAAGGCACTGCTCTGGTGCCACATCTTGGAACAGTCACTCCCAACAAATGTCAGGCTCAGATTTATCTGCAGCAGTATTAGGAAAAGCAGGCTCTCTGGAAAACTGATGGGAAAAGTGTGCAGTGCCATTAGTGTTTGAAACCAGGGGGCTGTGTGTGCTGAGAACAGTTTCTGCCCTGTTGCTCAGCTCTGTGTTTGCTCAGCCAAGCCTCAGCAGGCAGACCCAGCTGCTGTGCTGCACACAGCAGGCAGATCCTGGGGGCGAGGGCAGCGCTGTGACTCACAGCCACTGCTGCTCTGCACTGTCACCTGCTCTGGGGAGAAAAATTACTGCAGCCCTTGGAGCCCAAGTGGAGCTCTCATGCAGCCCAGCTTTGTTTTCCCAAGTAGCAGGTGACACTGGGTCATCTGCTTTCTGTACACACATAATGACCATGCAAACCTTTTTTGCCTAAAAGCCAAGATAAAAGCAGCCATAGTCCAGCAGTACAGAGAAGCGAGGGCTGTATTCCCCTTTTCTTGGTAGTTACAGGGTGCTGTTAAGGCTGGTAAAAAACCCAATTTAGCTTGTAACAGCCTCTTGTTGTTGGTCCACAGTCTAAGATGCATTGGTCAAACCTTTAGATTATTTTAAAATTGGCTCCTTGCAAAATAATCTCCTCTCTGGTGCACAAAAGCTGGTGTGCAATGCCTGCTCCTCAAAGTGCCTTTTCAGACTTGAGACAGACAGTGCTGTGATGTGAGTTGAGCAGCTCAGCACATGTTATTCCTTAGGGCATAATGAGTGCTGGCAGGACCATTTCTTTTATACTTCCATTCTGGTTCACTGCTAATTATATAACCCAGAACTTATTCCCCCTCTTTTTTTTTTTTTTTCCTTTTATTGCTCATGTTTCTCCCTGTTACCTCTCACAATTCCCTTCTCCTCAGTAAGTGACATTTTTATTTGCTTTTTCATTGTAAAATAACCAAACCAAAGCAGCCCATCTCTGACATTGTAAAGACTTTTTGCACAGGTGCAGGTCAGAGTGCATGAAAAAGCCCAAGGAACAACAGAGCTGCTGACCTCTCCCTGTTGCTTTGGCATCATTCAGTCAGGGCAAGTGGAGAGGAACAGATCTGTCCTGCCCCTGCAGCACTGTGCTTATCAGGGCCAGTTTGGCCCTGAGGAGTGAGGGCACTGTCCCTGCCACACAGGGGCACAGGGTGAGGTGTGAGCCCTACCTGCAGGTTGTCACACATCTCCTGGCTGTAGGTCAGGCGCTGGATCTCTGTGGGAGAGCTCAGGTACAAAGCCTGCCCCTCGTTAGTGAAACAGAAGGTCCGTGCTATCCTCATGTCTGTCACAGGCAAATAGTTCATGTCCAGCAGCGGGCGGAGGCTGGGCAAGCTGAGGAGAAGCACATTCCCAGGTTAGCATGGAACACCTGCTCTGTGCCTGCATTTTCAACCAACACTTCACTTTATGCTCTTCATAACTGCAATATTTAAAGTACAGCTCTAAGCTGAAAAATCCTGCCATAAAAATGCTGCATTCCCATCGGATTTTGTTTGCTTGCATGGAGGGGTTTCAGTTGCCTTGCCTCCATGGCCCTAAGGCTTCTGCTTCTGTCTGGACATGGGATGTGCATGTGGCACAGTATGGCTTGTGCCACATGGCCGGGTCGTTTGCAGGGCAAGGCCTGCAGGGACATCTGTAGGAAAGGGCCTGGCAGGGCCCTGCTCCCACCCTGTGGACAGAGGCTCCAGCATCACCTTTGCTGTCCTCCAGCTTCCCATGGTTTCTGAGCGGTATTTTTTCCAAATTTAAATGGCCTGGCCAGGGAAACAGGGAGCAGCAAGGTGAAGGTACAACCACAGGGCTACTGCACAGTGAGCTCCTGGGAGGAAGGGACAAGGAAGGGGAACCAAGTGCTCTGAACAGAAAAGCTACAGAAGTGCCAAGAGTGGGACCTGGTACTTCACAAAGGATAAACAGAACCCTTTCTGTGGCTGAGTTTTATACTTCTCTATACCTGACCCACCATAACTGGGCAAAATTATAAGGGCTTTTTTTTTATTAAAAATCACCAGCCATCAACTGTCACAGGTAGGGGGCTACTGGAAAACACCAGGAGCTTGCTTTACTGTGCACTTGCCTGCTTTAACTCCCCAGGCGGAGACAGCCCAAGGTATGGCTGCATCAAGGCAGCGAATTAAACACACCCACCAGGGAGTTAATGCAGAGCACCAGGCCCTCTGGAGCAAACACAAGTGGAATATGACAGCACTGTGCCACCTCTTTGCTTAGTTTTGCCACAAGATTAGTTAGATAAGTACCTCAGTGTCATGATGTGCCCATTAGCACAAAAGCACGCCAGACAGACGCTGTTACAGAGGGTGACCACATCTGCTCGCAATAAAAAGGACGTTTCGGTGATGTTGTGGACATAAAGACATGTTTGGGAAGGCAATGAGAAGACTTTGGCTTGTTTTTCTGAACAAATGACTGCAAATTGATGATCACCCATATCCTGGGAGGAGGAAGGGGAATGCATGACAAGTTTCCTTTTCCTTGTTCTGTCACCGTCATCAGCACTGTGTGGGTCCCTCCATACTTCATAGGGCTGGTGTGTCAGTGTCCCCATGCAGTCCAAGCACGCGAAGGTCAGCACGGCTCCCTTCAGGGTCAGCACGGTGCCTGCAGAACAGAACTCCCTGAATTTCCTCTCACTGGCACTGCCACCACAGCCAGGCTGCCTGTCAGCACAGCACAGCTGACACCAGCTTTGGTAAACACAGCACACACATTAATCCAGCCAAGGTGACAAGGGGTGCTTGCTCAGTTCTTCCTGAGCACAGGAGAAGGTGAACAAACAGCCTGCCAGTACTGGAAAGGTCTCAGGCAGCTGATATCTATAATGATGGATGGAATACATGCTGTTAAAGATGGCCTGTTGTTTATCTCTACATTATAAGAGCAGAATATGTATTCCCCAGCAGTAAAATTGCTCCAAGTCTGGTGACCTTCCAGCATTGTTTTTCTAAACAAACTGGGGGTAGGAAACCTCTGCTTCTGTGGATTCTCCATTTTTTGTCCATTTTTAAAGCACATGCTGCCTCTCCTCAGACCTGACCTCTCAGCCCTCTGTTCTCTCTGCTACACCATCTGTCACTCACTCAGCCAAGGATCTCTCCTGGTACAGCAACCTGCCAACATTTTTGTTTCCTTTCCTGAACTGCCTTCTGCTTCTCTGCAGCTTTCTGATACCGAGACAGCTAAACTGCTTGCAGAATCCCAGACAGAATTGTAAACAGGACTGTAATTTCACAATATGAAGGAGCTCTGGTTCTCACAAGAAGCATGTAACTTTGCCTGCTACACAAGGCAGTATTTGGAGCTAACACAACCAAAGTGTCTCAGTCCATGAAGCTGTTGGTCCCTCATCAGCATCTTTACCTGTGTGCCCTCCACTCAGTGAGTGACCACTGCTTGATTTTTTGAGACACTTCTGCCCAGAAGGCCCTACAAAATCATGCACTTATTGCCCCATAGCACCCAGACAGATAAAAGCAGGAAAAGAGCTGCACTCTCACCACTTGGAGACACCATGACTGGCTCTGAGTGCCGTAAGTCATCGCTGGCAGGCAGATTGAGGGACAGGATTATGACCATCCCGAGGCCTGTCCCGACCCAGAGGCAGGAGGAAACAGCAGAGTCGTTCTTTCGGGCAAAGGACTCCATGAAGAACAAAGCTGTGATTGCCTCCTTGGAGTCCCTGTCGATGCTGGACACGCTGGAGCTTCGGGAACGGCTGAAGGAGTTTTCCCTATTTTCTGCACAAACAGATACAAGCAAACAGGCATAAATCAGTACTCCTGGAACAGGCACAAGCCTGCAGCAAATACAAACTCCCTGCAGAGTACAGAAAATAAAGTTTTCTTAACCTGAGCAAACATTGTGACCCTAGCATGATTCCAGCTTGCTGCCAGTGTATAAATAAGTGTGGAAAATGCTGTCAGACATCATCAGCTAGATCTGCATTAGAAATAACTGCCTATTGTGGAGATTAGCATGAACTAATTAGAATTTACAACAGCCTTAGCTCAAAGGACTTGTTCTAAATAGCACAAAACAATTTTGGACCCATATGTTACCAATGCATTTAGAATTAATCCATGTATCCCATTGCTGCAGGACATGAAGGGAGATGCCATTACCAGCTTCAGAGCATGTGTCCCCTGCTCTGATCCTGTTGCCATCACCAGAACATTCAAGCACTGTGTTCACAGCCATCATTTATTGTGAAGGCATTAATAACTGCTCCCTGGGGAAAAGATACCCATTGCTGAACTGAGCCCAGTCTCCAAAACATCTCAGGGTACACATCCATTCTGGCTTCCCAGGGAGTGAAGTGAGAAACCTGCTCTGTGCCCTTGGCAACAACTGCAGGGTGAGCTGGCACTGCCTGAGCCTTAGCAGGCAGCATCGAGAGCCAGCTGGAGACAGAGCTGTGCTCTCCCCACTGCAAGTGCCCAGGTACAGAGACTCCCTCTGAGCTTTTCAGAGAGAGGTAACCATGAGCTGGCTGAGGAGCTCTGCTTTGCTTTGTCTAGTGCCAGGCAGGAAGCACAAAGCTGTGTGAGGTGGCTCCTGGCATTAGCAGGAACATCAGGGGCTATAAAGCACAGAGAGCTAAAAAGTTCCTGAAGAGCCAAGGAGCCAGAGGGAAGATGGGAGTAGGGCTGGCTGCTGCACAGTCCAGTGCTGCCAGTGCTGCTGTTTACCAACCTGTAGTTAAACATGGGATCAGATCCCTGGAAATCCCACATGCTCTTTTGCAACATAATGACTGGAGGTGGAGAAATAGTTGAAGGTACTGGATCTGAGATAAAAAGGTCTTGCTCCTGAACCTATCATTATGAAGCAGCTCTGTATCTGGTACAAAATTGTCCTTTTGATAGCTCAGAAGAGTCACCTCCTCAGAGCCAATAGAAGTGTCTAAAAAGAGGACTAGTTTCTGCCATGGTTGAAGAATAAATTTAGAAAATTACTTTCTCACATACTCCAGCTTAAAGCTAAGCTAATCCCCACACTATACACGGTTCCTGTGCTCCACCAGAGCAGCAGCTTTGCCAGTGAATCTCTTCCTCAGACAACAAACTGCAGCACTGTGTTCCCCTGCCCAGCTGCCTCAGTGCAAAGTCATCCCTACACTGCAGCTCCCTGGGGAAGGCTGGAGAGAACCAGGGTGAAGCACTGCTGGAACCACACCAAGTATTTCTGCGTGTGCTTCTGCTTAAGTGCTGGCACACAGGCTTGGGGCAGATTCTCCTGCACTCTTTCACACTTGGGCCACCTCCTGTCCTTTGAGGGCATCTGTAGCATGTCAAAGAGGAGTTTTACAGGACAGCTGTTCCTGGCGCTTCAGTTCCACTCTCATGGAAGAGAATCTTATGCCTACTTGAACTTCCAAGCACTGCCCTCACCCCACTTCCACATTCATGTAGGCACTGTTGTAGCTCTCTAGCTGTGTCTCAGCACTGCTCCATGCAGCTGCATAAACTGGGATTGTTGGCACATCTACAGACACAGCTGCTAACACCTTGAGAATTAGTGTCTCCCATAACCCCAAGAACTTTGTGCTGCTCCTGCAGGGAACGAGTTGGCCCAGCTCCTTCCTGAGCACTGACAGCTGCCAGGTAAAGAAAGGAAGACAGTAATTTCATGGCAGAAATAATCAGGGCTATAGATATATATATATATGTATATATGTATATATATATTCTCCCAAAGGGTACCTAATCCTTAATAAAAATGCCATTATATAATTAATCTTCTCTTTAACAGGTGTATTAATATCACAGTCACATAAAAATCAAAACTGGTACTGCTCAAGCTAAGGAAGATGTTGAAAGGACAAATGCAGTTCGTGTAGGCGACATACACATTACTTTAAATATATGATGTGCCATTTGCATGTGTCATCAAGCTTTCTCCCTCCCTAAATTAACAAGAAATGTTCCTCACTCCTGTGCAGTACAGTTAACTAATACATCTCTGCAAAACTGACACTAACAGATATAATCTTTAGGACACTTTTGGGAACATACTGTGCCATTTTCTATTAAATACACTACTCAAACTGAAATTCTAAAGATCAGCAAGACATATGCCAAAATTTGATGTCATTAAACATATCTGAACAGCAAAGTCTGCAACTGCTGTGTGACTTTACTGGCTGGCTCTAAAGCAAGGTAGAAATCTCTGCTCTTTCTAGATTTCAGGATTAAATTAAGTCTTGTTCCCTGGGACTCTTTTCTCAAAAAGATTCTACCCCAAATTCATAATCTAGAAAGCATTCAGTTGTATCCTGGAGAAACACAAAAGTACTTTCCTTGGGAAGTTTTAAAAATTTGCCAAATTATTTGCTAGTATGTTTTCTATGTCGTAAAATGACATCCTGTCATCCTAAAGTTGACTTGCCAGTCTGTAGCAATCCTTAACCCAACCACCATATTCCAGGTTTTCTGTTCTATTTCCCTTTTCTTGCTCTGCATGATGGGTTTAGCCAGAATGTCAGCTGCATTTTTCTGCAGGAGTCTGAGCTAGGACCACTTCCTTGTGACAGAGGTCAAAGTTGATTTGGATTCTGGGCTGCAGTGAGGGGACAGGACATTGACCTATGAAAAGCTCCTCAGAAGTTTCTGTTTTCTCCTCCTGTGGAGACCATCCTGCTACATAGCACTGTCTCACAAATGTGCTCCTGTCTCTAGATTGCTTCCTGCTTTGAGGAAGCCTAGCATTCCCTTTTCTCTGAGAGGCACATATCCAGCTCCCAGGATCCATTAGGTCCCACACAGCCCCTCAGATCACCGCATCCTTGCTCCTCCTCCTCTTGCACACCCAGATTTCTTGGCTTTTCTCCTGTATAGGTCTCCAGGCTCCAGAGGGCACCATCAGAGGGACCCCAGTGGCCCCTGAGTGCTAAGCACTGACTGGAATTTGGGAGATGCTGCTGGGTGATGAACACCTCTGAGCTAAAGCATCACTACCTGCAGTCAGTGCATTCCATGGGTCAAGGCCACACAGGATAAACACCACCGCTGTCCTAAGAGTAGCCTTGCTTACTTCAAAATGTTTTCATTCAGCCCCATCCTATGCACAGTTTGGGTTAATGAGCTGCAGATGGAAACTCAGGAACCAACTTCCTTTGTGACATTGGACTGGTTGTTAAATTTGGGTGATGAGCCAGAAGCATACAAACAGAAGCTTTATGACTTAAATGCAACCAGAACCTCTCTAAGTTGCTTCCCACCTCATGGAAAAACACACAGGACACTTCAATGCACAGGCAGGTTAAAAAGGAAGCCGGTGCTTTCGAGTCCTCTGTTCATCATCTGTGCAGTGCAGTGTGAGGATGTCCTGATTCCATGGAAGTACTGGAGCACTGGGAATCTGAGCCAAACATCATCATGACATTTATACAAAAGCAGCCCTGAGCAGTGATTTTCTTTATGAAGTTAGGAATCAGGAAAATAGAAGCATCACTTGTTAAGAGGAATGAAAAAAAAATCAACCTACCAGTAACAAAGACCAACATTTTCATAGCAAATATTTACATTCATTACTGAAGAGTTTTGCAATTGATTGCCAGTGTCTTGGATGCTATTTATAGGTCCTTTGCTGATTTTGAAGTAATGAGTAATTGATCTGTTTATGAAATACATACAAAAGTTGACCTTTTTGACATGGAAATCAATATATTCTGGAAAAAAAGAAAGTGGAATGGTTTATATTTTCCTCACTTGGAGAATTCTAAAAGTTTTAACCTCAAACACCAAACCTAACAGAGGACAATGGAACTATTTAAAACATTTTCCAGTTTAAGCCCATCATCTTATATTTTAAGACAAATATGTTCAAAATTGTGTAGTCAGGAAAGCCCTGAATGTGAAGAGGAAATATATGGTAAAGGAAATATACTTACAGCATGAATTTGTACACAGTAACATCACAGAGACACAGAGACCAAACATGGTGCTGATGGGAATGCTTCAGCAACACCGAGGAGAAAGGGGCAGGACAGAACACACATTGAGGGGCATTTGCTTGGCTATAAAACCAACATTTTAACAGCACCACTCCAAAGCTGCATTCCACATAACACAACTCACTAGAAAGCAGCAGACGTTGTCCTAAGCACAAATAATGTACTGGAATTTTACTGCCAATGATTTCCTACCAATTATAAGTTACAATTTATATAAGTTACCCCAAAACTATGCTGTGGATATGCAGCTTGCAGAGCATTCCAACCACTGGAATGTGGCTGCGCTCTCATGGAGCTCACAGCTGTGGGATGCTTGACCCTCCCTGGAGAAACTTCTGAAATGTATTGCCCTGAAGTTGCTACAATTAAGGCAGTGTAACCTGCAAGGTTTCATGGAATTCCCACTGACACAACACTGACAGAATGGATGGCAAATAAAGGCTTGAAACAGAAAACAGATTCAAGACAGTAGACCTGGAACTTTGGTATTTCCAGGATATTGTAAACTTAAGGCTTATGTTTTAGTTCAGCAAGTTTTAAAAACAGAAGGGAACTGTCAGGACAGAATTATTCTTCACGTTGAAAAAGTGGAAATAATTTCTACCAAAATGCAAAAGATCTTTGCAGTAAGAATCTATCAGACTTCCATATTTAATTGTATGAATCACTTCCCTTGACTTACACAAGCAAACTGTCTTTACATTAACATCACTAAAAGCTCAATTTGGACTGAGTTTATGAGCTTGGACATATGTTCTTTAATTAAAGACATCACAATTCTCTAGAACTGAAACCCCAACCTGAACTATTCATTCTGCTGAAGCATCTTTCATAGCACTGATAGTTCAGGAAAGAATAACTTGTATACCTTTTATCCATGGAAGTATTCAAGGGTAAGGTGGACACCAAAGGCATCATGGAAGGTGATGAAGCCATGGCATGGCAACACCCCTGCCTCCACACCTTTCTCACCTGGGCCACCCATGGTGCTGGGGGCATCAGCCTCATCCCCAGGCGGTCACTGGGGTGAAAGTTCAGAGATCCAAAAAACCTGAACCTCCAGGGGCACTGGAAGAGGCAGGCCAAGGGAAGGGACCATGGATATAGCAAAACACTTTGTGTTGATCTGAAGTGAGGGCTAGCAAGGAAAAAAAACCTAAATTTCAGTACTCAGGGCATAACCCACCCTCAAACTCAACATGGCTAGAGTACAGTGTGAAATTAGCTTCACCTGGAATCAAATCATTATTTAAATTAAAACTGACTAAACTGACTAGATATTCAGTGACTGTAAGAACAACATTTTCATTGAGTTGGTTGTTTTAAAAACAAGAAAAATTTGCAGACTCTCATGAGAAATCAAGTCCATCCTAGCAGAACCTAACAGAAAACACACTCCAAGGAAAGTAAGAAACACACTTTCTAGATCTAGAACAGGTCTTCTCTGCAACACTTTCACCTGCTCCTCTGCACAGACAAGAAATATGGTGACAAACAGAAATGTTAGTGGGGACTGTGGTTTACCATAGTGTCTCTAAGTTTTTTCCTGGTATACAAGTCTTACTAATTAAACTGATGGCAAAGTAACTTCAAACACTAGCAGAATTCAAATGATTTATAGGAAGAATCAACACCATCAGCCCCTCCCTGAGAAATTAACTAATTAATTAATCAAGCTAAGGGCTTTTCCACATGCTGTCAAAGTCCAGCTGTGAGAAGCCATGGCACTCAGGGGCCTGGTGAAGCGTGGCCCCAGGATTGCTGTGCCAGGGGATCAGGTGAGTGTCAGTCTGGCTTGGCTGCTTGGGCAAGGAAGTTTACCAGCAATGATCCTCTCTGTATTGGCAAAGGGAATGTGCTGGAGAACATGAGCTGCTCTGAAAACCTGCCAGAGAAGCAATAACGTCCTCAGAGAATTACTTTCTGCAGTTAACTACCCTTGTGATCAAAACGAATCCCCAACCGTCTTCCTTAAGTCAGGAAGGTAATTCAGTCCTTGGTAATTTATGTCCTGTCCTTTTCTCAAGAGACACAGACAGCTGACTGTTCCCTTCCTCCCTGCAGTACCCAGCCATGCATTTGAATAATTTTGTGCTTTTTTCCCCCAATATTTTTCTAGATCTAGCAACCAGGTTCTTTTTCAGTTTTCTTGGAGGCCTAGGAAGCAGTGCCCTAAAAACTACACCAACCATCCATCATTACCTACCTCACATCCACATGTGGGCTTCAGAGACTCAAGAGAAAGAGGAGCCAGTGATAAAAATAGAAACCCCCCTCTTCTACCCCCACCTTGCCACATGGGAGGGAAACCTCATGGCCACATTCACTCATCCAGTGCAAAAAAATCCAATGTGCTATGGATCCAGCACTGCTGGAGACAGCTTAACAGCACAGTCATAACTGACAGGAGAAAAATGATATAAATTTTATATAAATTACACAGCAAACACTGCAATGCTCAGCACGACACCAGGTGAATTTGCTTCCTCAGGCAGTGGCCTTTTTCCTAAGATAACTACTCAATATCATGTTTCTAAATCCCAACTACAGCACACTGAACTTACCTGGAAGTTTCCATCAGGCTACCTAAAGGCTTTTTTTTTAATGGTAATTTTCACAAATACTTTTAATGAATAAAAAAAGTTTAAATTATATAGTATATACCAAATACTGTGTATTTTCCAAAACAAATTGGGCAGAATCATGTAGATGAGAGAACAACTTATCCCTGAATAACTGTAGTCATCCTATGCATAATCAGACACAAAAGAAAAACTTCAGGTAGAAAAGTACCCTGGATCAGTTAAAATAGAAATTGTGTGGTACTTGCCATAGAATTTTGATAAGGTTATTAAAAATAATAACTACTTGAATGGTTTGCTTTGCCAGCTCACAGTGACATTTCAATTCAAGTGCTCTGTATCAAATTTTAACTACATATAATCAAAAGAGTTAATCCAAAAGCTAAGTGCTGAAACTGAATTGTTTTAAAGGAAAGTGAAAGCAAATTCCAAGTCTTTCTTCTTAGCATTCCTATAAAATTACAATGCACAGCAAAACCTTGCTGGGATTCCTTATTCAGAGGCAATTTTGTAACACCAATATGTAACTGGCCTTTACAGAACAAGGTGATTAGGCTGGACTAATTACAAACTACATAATGGGGAATACAAATAATAGTAAAAAAAGGAAGACAGTTTTCTATCACTGCTGCTGGAAATAAATGATTTTCCAAACACAACACTTCAAAGGGAAAACTCCACTCTCTCTTTACTTTCTTCCCATGATGTATGATGGAACCACGGGTGGACATGTGTATGCAAAATGCCCAGATTCCTGTATGGATGCAGACGAGGAGGAAAAAAATTGCAGACTCAGCCAACACAAGCCAGAGAGAAACATTTGGAGAATGCAAAATAGCTTTAAAAAGCAGTGTTTGAAAAAAAACCAAACCAATAACCAAGAAGTATCAAATCTGAAAAGCTTCTCATAAAACACAAAAGAGAAATGTGTGCCAGCATGTGGATCTGTGCACACATCCATGTACCCACCAGCTACACAAGTACAACCACAGTGAGCTCCCTCCCACAGCAATTTTAGTTTTATTCTTTAATGCCACTGTTTTCTTTAATTCAGGGTTTTCTTTAATCTAAATTTGCAATTAAAAATTTTTTAAAACCCAATTTTTTTGTTTTTCTGTGCAGAAAAGAAGCAGATGTTTGGGATCTATTAATCTACACAGTAATTCTTTATCAGGTAGGGATTTCTGCAGGCTTAAAAACTGTGATATTAGCTCTTAGGCTGAGATGAACAATTTTGGGTCTGTGCCACAGTACAGAAGGTAAACCAGTCGAGCCACACATTTTCCCCAGGAAGCTAAACAAAAATTGAATCCCTATTTCAGTGTTTCTCTGAAGACCTGCAGAAAAAAAGGGGTGCTAGTCAGAACCCAGAGCTGGAACAGACTGAAACATGAGCAGTGCAAATGGCTACAGCCCTCAAATCCACTAAGCTTGGAGACAAAACACATTCCCATTCTAAAGAATGTTATCATGGGTCAGAATCCCTGTAAGGATTTTATTGGCTAAGAATAATTTGCATTCATGGGTATTTTTTATTACTGTTTAAGAGCACAATGTTAAATTGATAATAAAAAAAATGTAGTTTATACTCTGTGCAAGAAAGACTTATCAAAGAAATATAATCACTAATTCCTGAAATTTCAAGAACTTCTTTTCAAAAGGGGCTTGAAGCTCAGCAATGGAATTTCCTGTATTTGTAGATTTGTTTACAATGCCTATAAATTCTTATATCTCAAGAAATATACTGCTTAATCACAAGTATGTGAAAACAAAATTGTTTAGAATCAGTGATCATGGGATCATAGAACACTTTGGGCTGGAAGGAACCTTTAGAGGCCATCTGGTTCCAACCCACCTGCAACAAACAGGGACAACTTCCACTAGGTCAGGTTGCTCTGAGCCCTGAAACCTTGAATGTTTCATGTTTCCAGGGATCCCCTCTGTGGGCAACCTGTTCCAGTGTTTCACATTAAAAAATCTCTTCCTTATAAATAATAATACGCTATTGAGAATTTACAAGGTTCTAATTTTTTGCTAAGATTAGATATAGAATACTGAGGAACTACAGATTTTTTTACTACAGCCGTGAGAGTGGTGCATTTCTGAAAGCAGAAGATACTGAGACAACGTACAACATTTCAAAAAGCATAAAAGAAGATGATGAAGAGACTGGGAAAAACATAGGTTCAGGCAGCAGCACTAATGATGCACCACTCCTCTGCCACTGCTACTTGGCTTTTGAATTATTCTGCTATTAAAGTGGGAGAAATATCAGCACTGTATGAATCTGAGCAGTTTGCAATATTTCAACCAGCAGACAACAAGACAACTACCCTGCCCTTCCCTCCCCCCCTCCATTTCCTTCCTATGATTCATCATTGCAAAGACATTCTTCAAAAATGTTTGTCTCTATTAGGAATCCTTGTGCAGAAGTAAAGAGGTGAGAGTCAGCAAAATCTTGACAATCAGCTCACTGGAACAGTCAGAAGAATTTATTGTGTGAAAGTTTGTTGAAAATAGACTTGATGAAAATGCTGGAAATACAGTTCCTATTGTACCAGGAAGTCAGATTTAAGTAAGTAGAGTTTGAAATCCAATGCAAGGGGAGAAGATTCATCTATTATTCTAATATATGTCTTATGATTACTTACCAAAATGTATTATCTTTTTAATCAAATCATATAGAAGAGGTTGTAAAGAACAGGAACTGGAAGCATTATTTAAAAAAATCTCCAAGTATTATCAGTGCCTTGGAGACAGGCTTAAAAAAGGTAAGAACCATTTACCCACACACAAAGGCTTTTTTTTTAATGTCTGAGAAGTCCTTCTGAGATAGCAAACTAATCAAAATTCTACTGTGGTAGAATAATAAAATCCTACCAAATTCTAACCTGAAATGCTACCTTTCTAGAAAGGATATAAAACATGTATCTTGACTCACCTCAGGAGAGTACAAAAATAAAGGAAATAATTTCTTGGGAATACATCTATTTTTTGTTGCACCATATGCTCCTAAGTAGTCAATGAATTCTTAGCAAAGAGGAGAATTTTTTCATTTTATTTTGGAACAGCTCAACCAGAAGGTTTTGATCAAAACCACTTTCACATTAGAGAGAGAATTCTTATTCTCAGCCTATTCTTTCTCAAATCTTTTAACTTCCCTTCTTCCTTTTCCCTCACCCAGACTAAGAATCTCTCAAGCATCATACCACCTTCCACCATATTATTTAGCAGAAAAACCTTTAGAAACACATCAAATCACTTGACAAAACAGTGTGTTTAGAAATTCAAGATACATGAAGAACAGTGGAATGTCAGTCATTCCAGGCAGTAGAGCTAGAACTCAAAAAAGTAATACTGCCATCTGAAAAATAATTTAGCTGGACAGAAAGCTTTGCTTTACTGAGAGACTACAGGTAAATCAGAAAACTATTTTAGTCAACAAACCTGCTAAAAGGTGACTTGTACACAAATCCACACAGCCTGCAACCATGGCCCATCACATTATATGCTGGTATAAATGACTCTGGAGATTGTCTGGCTTGCTCCTGTAACAGTCATTTCACTGACTTTACTGAAAGTTGTAACACTATTTAAGTGACACCTTCAAATAGGAATTAATGCAATTTAATTTTAATGTCAATTAATGCAATTTACTTCTCAAGCCTGAAAGCAAGTTAGATTATTATCTCCAAAAGAGGTACACTTTTACATTATGACATGAAGTGAATCTTTCATGACACAGGTATGCAGAAAGCAACATGATGCCATTGAAAGTATCACTGTATTGCTAAATGTTTCCTACACAAGAGCCAGTGGGACCTTAGGGGGCTGTGGGCTCTGCCTGCCAGTGACCCTATTTACTGTGGGAGCATGGAAGAAAAAAAAAGGATAAAAGGATTAGATAATACTGTGGCCTTGGCAGGTACAGTAGTGCTGATATTGCACCAATATCAGCATACAAGAATTCCACAAGAGTTTGGTACTACATAGGATGAAGACAAACACTCAGCAACAGAAACTACTGTGGCAGTGGTGTATTTTCCATCAGGAGCTGTTATATGACAGTGTAACTTACCATTTTTGTGTGGCAAATAAAGAGAGCTTTATGAAAGGGTTATGTTATGTTGATAATCAGTCATTAATGTGGAGGAAAAATTTTGCCATTTTATGTTACCATAAAAATTAAAAAATCAAATCTTCTAGCCATGTGCCCCTAATAACAGGTATTTGAAACAATTTGCATTTAAAAATACAAAGGTAGACAATCTGAGTGATACAATTCCCCTTGCTCTGTCTTCATGATCAGGTGTGGAAATCAGGGAGCACTGGTTCCAGCTGTAACTGTGATGCTGATACCCTGGCAGGTGGGTGGCTTAGGATACAAATGCTCCTCACAAGAACAGGATTAGGATCATAGTGTTGCTGACAGCCTATCATAGTTTAAAGTGTTAGTTAGCTCAAGGCAATAACCCAGACATGAATCCTGCTGAACTTTTCCCTTTCACACCTGGTGAGAAATTCACAAATAGCTGGCAAAAGAGTCATTGCCACCCACCTTCTGTGGTGACTGGGAGAGAAATCTCCATGCAGGCTGCAGACTGGGCTTTCCTGAAGGGGGGCCTGCCGGGCCCTCGGCGGTTTGCTCGCGACACATCTGCACTGGAAAGGCGTTTGCCCGAGCTGCAGCTCTGGGAGGTTGGGCTGGTACAGTGACCATTCACGTGATCTGGAAAGCGAATGCAACAAATGCTAGGTAAAGTGGCAGCTCCCAAGATTCAGAATGGAGGAGAGATGTGTGTTCTGATACTTGGGAATGGGTTAAACCAAATCTTCTGTGAGTAACTGCTGATTTGTTTTATCAACTCATCACATGTCTGTAGAAAATAACTCACCATCTCTTTAAGGTATAATTTGAAAAAACCCAAGGGCCACAGAACTGGTACGTGTTTTTAGAGCTGCAGATCCCACAGCACTTTGCTGACTTATGCACGTAGGCATTTACCAAGGTACTGCAGGTAACAATGGCACCCTGCTGTTGTGTCTCCTAAAAGATACCAAGTCAATTTGAGTATTTTCTTTCCTTTTTGCTCTCATAAGAACTGCAAGTATAATTTACTCCAGGGTAGAATTCAGAGCTAGACATCTTCCCTACCTGACTCAAAGCTGCAGGAAACAGGCCACTATTTGAGATAATTACAAAAATAGCCATAATATTGCTAAGTATTTTATTCTTTGTATATCACATAGATTTATTTCACTTCTAAGGAAACTGACTGCTGAACAATTGATTTGTCTGCAACAGCTCTATAGAATTGAGGCCATGGTCAATCAGCACAGCCCATGTTGCTGTCTCATGGGGTGGGAAACAAAACATGCCTGCTTCCAACTCTTACTGCATTCATTCATCTGTTCTTGGTCAACAGGTCTTTAAAACACAACATCCATTGATCAGGGTTTGGATCAGAGTTCAGAACTGGACTGGACCGTAAAATATTCATGTTGTATTTTTCTTCCTCTCATGCCGGGCAAGACAACATAAGGAGAGTTACTGAGCACAATTTCCCCTTCAACATGTGAAAGGATCCACACCCAGGTATTAGTGAATTATTTTTGGTCAGCAGGTTATTTTAAGTAAACAGCAGATAATAAGCAAAACAAAAGTTCAGGTTCATGCAAGCACACTGAGGATTTTGTTCAAAACTGTAAAACCTCAACACTATAGGTGGGGACAATCTTGGGGTTTCTGCCTTAATTTTAAATGTTGGGTTATTTATAGCTGAGAATTATCTTAGTCTTCAAGAGTCTGCATTTAAGTATCATATTCAGTCAACTCTGTTTGATTTGTATTGTATCCAAGGAAAAGATGAATGTTCACATGCCAAGATAAATTTATTTCTTGGTTACCATGCCACAATAACACTAGGGTACATTATGAAAAGCTATTTCTATATTCACTCAATATTCTGGTCCTATACTGAACACAGTGTACAGAGTGGTACATGTGGCCTTTGAATGCGCAAGTCACGTCCTTTCCATGTGAAAAAAGTTCACTCTTAATGAACAAAAGTCGAAAAAAATGTTCAGAATTATAGATTAGAAAGCAATTTAGTATCTGTACTGTGTAACAAAATAGCTCTGTAGGAGACACAACTTCCATGATTCTTGTCATTTTTCCTTAATACATGGCTATTAACTGAGCTGACAGCATATATAAAACTGATGTGGATGACTCATTCAATTTTTAGTTAGGAAATTTTCCAAAATTTGCTGGAACTGTTTGTATATTTCAGCAGAAAGTCCTTTGGGATCGGGGACTTTGTTCAAGGACACAGGCTGAGTGTTCAATCTCAGCAACAGACACATCCTCATCCAGCTGCTTCCTTTCTTCAAAATTCAGTTTGTGGGAAGGTGTTTCAGCATAATATCTAATTATCTCCAGGGAGAATCCTAGGAAGTGGTGAGGAACATAAGAGAGTGAAAAAAATCATATTCTATAGAAAAATTAACAACATTTGTGAGTCCTCTCCCCTGAGCATTGTACAGAATTGCCACAACACATCCAAAGCCCTGCTCACTATGCCTCAGCATAAGAGAAATGCTGCTATGTTTCTCTAAGTATGCTGGCTTGTCTCAGTTACCTTCAGAGACTCACATGAAATCATCATTAGGATCTGGGCACCTAAATCCCTTTAGCTGTTTTGACAATGCTTTTTTGAATAAGCAAAGACAGTTCCTGGGAAGAAAAACAAAAATCAGGCCTCATCCTAGAAGCTGCAGGGATATCCCTTCAAGTACTGAAATTGATGAAATATTAGTGGGTGCTGTAAAAATGACCAGAAGAGGGATTTTAGTGACCAGATACAAACTTGTCTGTATTTTAACACTGTTCTGTTCTTCTGATTAGATACAACTTTTACAAATGTAAACAAGAAGAAATGCAGTTCTTCAAGCCTTAATAAAAACACGGGTATTGTACAAAGAGTAAGATAATTATAGGAAACATGGCTGCAATTTTTTTAATGGAGAAACTGAAAAGAATCCAGCAGATAAAGACCCCTCAAATCTATGAGAAAATTCTATATGTGTGTATTTAAAAATTCTCACATTTTTTTAATGCTCTAAGGCCTGTGATACAAAACAATTCTAAAGAAAGGTTATGTACTGTTTAAGAAAAGGTTCCTTGCTGCATTGTCTGAAGAAAGATGAAGTGCCCAAGAAAAGTGACAAGAAAAAGAAATGCACTATTTTCTACAGTGTACTTTCTAAGGGAGAATGAGAACGTACAAGCTCTCAGCCTTTCAGAATGACTGCAATGATTAACTACCCCTCTGAGGCCTGAGTCACCTGATTCTCCTTTGCCATGACAGATGTCTCCCAACCACCCCAAAGAACACGTACAGGAGGCTTGTAAAAACATGGCTTTTTTTCCAGCTTTGTTTGATTTGTAAGGAAAAGCAACATTTTCACTTTTGTCCTTGCTGGATTACTGTTTTTGTCACATGGCCACTGGGGCTCTTCTCGGCTCAGAAATATTAATTGCTATGGAGCATTGTTGACATCAGGGACATTAATGTTGGACTTAAACAGCGATGCACAGATTGCTCTGTGCTATTGACACAATAGTGCAGCAGCTCCTCACTCTCTCTTCCTCTGGAGAAGGCAAAAAGTTGTTGCTGAAGAAAACACTGCACAAAATATCCCTTTTCTACCACTGCATTTGCCATCACCTCCTACCCCCTGGGTGGCTCTACACCTCCTACACCCATGGCTGCTGCTGCCTGTGAGGTGAAGGGAATTAGAATGATCCTCTCCAGTGCTCCTGGATCCCTTCAGCCAGTCTCACACTAATGCAATATATTTGGGCACCAGGGTTTAGTGGAGCTTATCCTTGAAGCGGTCTCCAAACTGTGTAAGAACCATCCCACTATGCCAGGAGAACAGCCTTGTCTGCACTCTGTGGATAGTGAACTAAATGGCCAGGGCTCAGTTTATAGCTATTCTGAGCGTTAATTTAAAAAATTTAGGGCTCATGCAAGCCATTGGAAGTAATCATAGGTAATTACCCCTTTAGTCCATTTATACTAATTTAACTGTATTGGTTTAACAAAGCAGTAAATCATGGGAAGTATATATGATGTATTAAAATACATAACAGCTCATCACATAAAATTCTGTAATGCTCTCCACGTGCTGCTTCTACAATGCAGTTCATGGTTGTATGCCTTTTTCTGGGCCCATGGAATTAAAATTGCTTACCCATATGAATTAAAAATCCTTTATTTGTCCCTGCTACCACATACTAGCACCATTCAGTGCCCTGTGCACCCCACAAACTGCTTTAAAAAAGAAAGAGAACTGTGCTAGATGGGAGGCAAGAGTGTCACACAAAATACCAGCAGGATGATGAGATCAAGAGGAACTGAAGAAGTAACAACAGTTTCTGTGAACCTGATGGAACTACTGAGAGATGTGATGTGCAACATGACAGCAGCAAACCCACAGCGCAGCCTCAAATTAAGCCAAATTTTTTTGAGGCATGTCGTGCAGGGATATTCTATATACACATGTGGATTTTAATTTACACACAGTAACATGTATATCCTACACAACCTGCCTGATTACAAACATAAAACTTCTAAACAACTTGGGGACCTCTGCAAAAAAGCAAAAGAGACCATCAATTTAGCAGTAAAAAGATGAATACTTGTTAAAGGGAAATGTAATGAAAATGTCAGAAATAAAGAAGCACTCATTTGCAGTTAGTACCTAGCAATTTTTTATACTTGACACAAAAAAATCAGGAAAGAAAATGAGCAACCAATTCTTTCAGTTCTAACAACAGGATAAATTCAAACAGAAAAACTAGCTGAAAACCTTCTTACTAATGATTTGAGAGAGGCTGAGACAAAAAAAAAAAAAATCCATAATTAGAAGCATTATAATATCATTTTAAGTTGTAAGGAAGTAATCAATAAAAGAGAAGAGAACCAGAAGAGAACCAGAGAAATGCTTTAATGTGGAGCAGAAAGAACCTGAGAAATAAGTCTCAGAGAATATTTTCAACAACAGTTGAAGAATACAATCTTTACTGTTAAAGTTAAGAAAAACCCATCTGTTTCCACTGGGGGATTTTCTGTGTATTACCAATAAATTAGATTTTGAGTAATGATTATGACAGTGATGAACCTTTATTTTTACACAGCAAAGAGATACACATTTGAATTAAGAAAAAAGTAATCTTAAAACCGTACAAATGGCCCCAAGAGCTGTCTCAGGTTTGTCTGTAAATAATCAAAATAAGTGTAATAGTGTGAATATTCATTAGTGAGAACACAGGCTGATACCATAACATATAAGAATTTAAAGGAATGTATTAAAAAGAAATTTCCTTAAAAAGTCAGAAACCCAAATTTCCTTTGGTGCAGTTCTGTCAGCCAGGCAGGAGAGAAGGTGAAAGCCCTGGCAGAAGAGGTTACTACAGATGCATTGCCAACAAAAATGTACATTTAACATCACGTCTTCATCAGTTTGAAGAAGAAGGAAGAGTTGCCCTAATGACATGCTGGTAGAATATCTAGGTCCATTCTAATACTATAATATGCTGTCATTGTAACATTCTGCCTGTATAATGTAATGGTATTCTGCCTATGGTAACAAAATCCTATCATACACTTGGTTCTAAATCCACTAGGCTTTTTGAAAGCAGGATGAACAGATGTATTTTTCAGAGAATCAAATTACTGTGAAGTGGCTGAAAACATTAAGTGCATTGTCAGATCACTAACAGAATCTCTCAAAAACTACTAATTTTTGCCTGAAATTATGAAAAAAATGAAATGAAAATAAAAAATAAACACTCTCCAAATGAAAAACATTGAGAATACATTATCGTATGTCATAACATCACCTCTACGTTATCATATCTGAAACATCAAAACTTTGCAGCGCAAACCTAAAAACAAATCTACCTTTCCTCCCACAGAATAGTGGAAAATTTTTGGACTACTTTGATCTAACTCTGCTCCTCAGATTCATCTGCTGAATTTCTAGTGATCACACCACACTGCTGGACTGTCTCAAAAAGTACACAGCACTCTGTGTGCCTCCACAGAATAATCCAACATAAATGGTTCCTATGCTTTGTGCAATAAACAGGAAAACATACGACAGAAAACCTGACTTAATTCTGAAACATAAGCACGAAACATGATAAATCTTGGGCTGCACAGAAGACAACACTGGAACATGCAATCAGAGTGGATAGACCACAAGACCACCTGGATATCAACAACTTGCCCTGAGCACCCCTTAGTGTAGCATTGCACCTGCATTTTCACCATGGAAAAAACTGGTATTCGTTCTCTGGTTTTAAAAGTGAAAAATGTTACAACCTGAGAGGTGAACAGAGACCCCAGAACAGAAGAATACCCTGTATATGTTTGCAGTGCTTGAAAGGAGTGGAAAATGACTTACCTTTGAAGGCCTCAGTAAGGAACTCTTCTTTATTTGAACCAAAGAACTTGGGAACAGTGAGTACCTGTGCCACTGGAGCCTAGCCAGTTGCATGTCATTTTGTTATTACCAACTCCTAAATGATCTTCACTGCTTGTTTTGTTTTTCCAGCTACCAAATTGCACTGCCTTTCCTTTGTGATGAAAGGTAACTGTATTACTTATAATAATTTTAATTAGGGTATTTTTGTATAGTTTAAGGCACTTACCTTTCCTTTTAACTACTTGCTTGTAAAATTCCCAAGTAGATCAGCTTGTTGTATTTTTTTTTCTCATCTGGAAACATTAGAAGTTAGAACACAGCCCCTTTCTGCTGTGAAATATAACCAGAGTATATGTGTATTCTGCTATAGTAACTGAATTATCTTGTTGCTTTTTCAAAATTCTGGTCATTTGGACTGGTAGAGTGCTAATATATCCATTAGATATATAGGTTCTCTTTCAAAAATGTTTGACTATAAACATTCTCCTACTTAAATAAGGAAAAAACTGGTGCTGTCATACACCTGACCTGCAGAAGATTAAGAGACTTTTGTCTAGTAAGGTCCTCAATACAGAATATCAAAATTCAAGCCTCAAGATGTGAAATAGCCAAAAGACTAAAGTTTTAAAACCATTTCTGTAAAAGTGAAAGACTTTAGTCCCCTTCATGATGTTTTGCACCTTCATAGTGATCAGACTTGAAGCAGAAAAGGCAAAGCTCATCCTCCATAGACTCAACAAGAGCATAAGCAGCTGTTTGAGGGCTGAAATCCTTCCCCTGTATTTGGCATTTTTCAGACTGCAGATCAAGTGCTGTGAGACTTCACTGGACACTGTCCTGACCTACCTGGTGTAGCCTGACCTGCTGTGAGCAGGATGAGGACCTAGACAACCTAGACCTGTGGGGTCTAGAGATCCCCTCCAAACTAGATTGTGCTGTGATTCTATCTAGAAGCAGAGTTGAGATGATTCCTCAATTCAGGTGGTACTTTCAGACTGAGGAAGGAACAGAAAGTTCCTCTACCCTTCTGGAAGGAGACATACACTGGACAGTCCCTAAAATCCTTATCATGCAAAAATACAAATAATTTCCGATGTATACTGCCAAGCATTTAAAGAAAATCATTGGTACAGCTGGATGTCTGGGCTGCCTTTTCTACAATGTCATACCAAGGAGGAAAGCAACTCATAAAGTTTCAAAATTTCTGAAATGTTCTTTAGCCTTGTAAACAGAACTATAGATCCAGATGAATCAATACAGAATGTTCCATCTAAAATCTACCAGTTTGTCCAATGCAGTAGTAAGCAAAAACAGATTAAAAGCTTCAAAATTGTGTGAGTGCCTAGTGTCTGCTGTAAATACTTTGAAAAATTAAAGCAAGAACTGCTATAACTCCACTGCTCATTCTTAAAATGCAAATGAGGTTTCATTTATTCAGGTACTGTTTTATAAGCTTGGGAGCAAGTGCTACTTCCCTGTCAATGAAATACAAAGGCATCAAATGCTGGATATTTTCATATTATAACTCTATTACCATATCCATAAATCAAACAGGTTCCACAAACCTCATCCAAAATGGACAAAATGAAGTACAAACCCATAAACTCAGGTCCTTAATTGGATCCTTACAATTATGTTTTATGAACCCAACTTTCAGAATTAAAGTTTTTGTGCTGTGATCTTACTGCTTGTAAGTATCTGCAGAAAGCATAGGAAAACATATTACAATTTTGAAGATCACAGCTTAGCAAGAAGAAAAAAAGACTTCTATTTATATTTGCATTTCCTTTTGTTCTTTCACTAATAAAGTCTAGGTGATGGCATAATTCTTTACAGTCAAACCATCTGTTCATAGTAATTCTAGAAAAGTCAGCAGTTACTGACTCTCCCCCATCTTTAGCTACAGCTTCTGTCTGGCTCCCTGTGATCAGCTCGAACCTTTAAAAGCTTTTAGTGAAATGAGCAGAAATATTTTCTAAAAGGAAAATACAAGGTGATGCTTGAAGTGGCTGGGGAAGCAACATTAGAAAGCTCTCGTACCAAAGCAGTTCTACGTGTCTGGATATATCTCAGACTCTCCACTTGATTCAATAAAGTTAGGATTATCCCCATAATTCATCTCTGTGAACACTACAAGGAAATGAAGATGATCTGTTCAGAAGACTTTGGGAAACATTATTAGGTTTAAAAATAAAAACCCTATCATTCAGAGCTGCCTCTGAAGGGTAATAGAGAAGCTGTACAGTCCATGCAGCAGCATTGTCACATCTCCCTTCTGGTTAACTCAAATAAACATTGGGTCGCTGTGACCTGCAGTAGCTAAAACAATCAAGAAGCTTCAATGTATCGCTTCATGTGCCACACCACTCATTTCCATGTGGAGATACAACATCCACAGGTGACAAGTGCTTCAGCAAGGAGAGATAATAATCACCCCATCAAAATAAAAAGAAGCTGAGAACAACTTTATCAGTCATATAAAGGTCAAAGTGGAGTCCCAGAGCACCTTTAGGTCATGAAAATCCTATTGAAGTTTAACAAGTACACCCTGAGTCATCAGATCACACATTATTCCCCTAAATGATAGCAAACTACTCCCCAGACAATTTCCAGTACAGGCAACACCTCCACCTGAAATAGATTTAACTTCTACTTAACCTCAACTATTTACAATTCAAAGCAAAGTGAAAGCAAGGACATTCCACGAGGCAGATCACAAGAAGGGAGAGAACTGTGAGCTGCCAAATGCTAATGTATGTCCCAATTAGCTGCAGCCGCTGCTGAGAGTGGGCGATGCATCAGCACTCTCTAAAGAGCCACGAGCCAGAGCCAAGGGGATGCATAGAAAATATTTTATCATCTCAAAGTGGTGACCTGAATATCTTTACAAGAAGTGTGGGCCAAAAACTATTGTTAGCCCTTGAGTATTCAGACTATGGGGACAGTCTCAGGCAAGAGCCAAACAGTGGATAAATAATATCTGACAGTGTGGCCAGGACATTTTGGAGCAGAAGTAACGGAAATGCGGTCATCACCTTTTCCAGGAACTCTCATTTAAATGTAGCTCCTTATACTGAGAAAGAAAGACTCTTCCCAGCCTGTTGTAAGCTGAGCAATCTATAATTCAGCACAGTTTTAATGGCTAGAATAATTAACAGGAATATTTTGCCCTTCTAAGACAGTCATGAATGAGAGCTGAAAGTTTGGGGTTTTTTCAGTCCATTTTCTTTTCCTTTTCTAAACCTCTCTCTGCTGTTGATTATCTGCCAGTTTACACATTGAATGCTTCTTCCATGTGCCTCCTCCTTAGCTTCTGGGTAATCTGAGCACAGGATACCTGACTGCGGCAGCCCTTACAACAAACAGGATGCTTTAGTGACAATTTGATCACTCCTTTCAGTGCTTATGAACATTTTGGAACCAATGGCATTCCACTGTTTTCTGCAAGACATTGAACTGGACCTTCTTAGGCTTATTCTAGTTTATACTTAGCTTGTTCTATACTATTAAAAAAAGAATGAATACAAGCAAATAAAGGAATGGTAGAAACATGACTACTCTGAAATCAGAACTACAGGCAACATTATGCATTCCATTAATCTTTAAAGTTCCTTACATATGTCATACATTTAAAATGGATCATTATGCTTCCAACCCTTTCAGGTTGAATTTGTTTAACTTCTGGAGCTTTTTACCCTGCTCCCCTGTCCTTGGGGTTTCCTGGGGAGTTTTTCTTTGGTGCTTGCTTGGGGTAGTTAAAATATAAACCTGCCTGCAATTTTTTTATATGTTCTAGGAAAGGCTTACAGTGTCCCGTCCCCAACATGATTACAGGAATATGATAAGGTAACTTTTTCTCTGATATGCAACATTTTATATTACACAATAAAGCTCTCACCAATTCTAATTACAATGGTATGCTTTCTTTTTCAAAATCCTCTAATACAGTCTTCTGTCCATTAAGTTTATCTTTTGCTTGTCTTATGCTTCAGGGTTTAAAGTTATTTAATGCTATGTGTCCTTCAGGACAATGTACCTTTAATAATACTAACAAAAAGAAATTGATCTGTAGAATATGGCTTAGTGTTAAGTCCTATCCTATGGCTATTTTGATACTCTAAGTATTCACCTTCCCTCCTAATAGCTACCCATTATTTTAGTGATAAATATTAATTTTACAGGTTTATAGGTACCTACTTCTTTCACCTTTTTTTTAGTATTAGGAACATTACAATTTTCCATTCCAAATTTTATTTGGGTGTATTCTTCCATTCCTATTTTCTCAAACTTATTTCAACTGAATCACTTCGTACTCTGAAGCCTGCACAGTTTGGATTGAACTTTCCCAGCAATTTTTCAATGTTTACTTACTTAATCTTTACCAGGAGCAGTTGACAGTTTTCCAAGTTTCTCAGTCATTTATAAGGTGAAAGACATATTTATATTCCTGACTTTTGCCTTGTGGAACAAGTGCTGCCTTGGTTAACAGGTGCACATGATTCCCAGTGACAGAAATGGAATAGAGCTGTCTTATCCAAGGACATGATCAAACTTTAATTTTTATCTCTTAAAGGATGCTAAGTAATGAGGCATGGCTACTTGGCTTTTTCAGTCATCTTATAAGGGAAACTTCCCTAGAGAGCAAAACTAGAAAGAACTCCTTGAGACTGAGAATATTTAAAGACCACTTATAAGAATTTTTTGTGTGAACCGTACATTCCAATCCAAATACCAGGAGCAGTACCCTTTATGTGGATATGGTGTTGCATGATCTGCTCCCAACAGTTTTAGCTAATTCAAGATATAGAAATTTTCATTTTAGCTTTTTTGAGGTGAAATTTTTACTCTCATTATGCTCTTCCACTGAAATATTAAAGCAGAACTGAGAAAAAGATTAGAGCAAACTATGTATTTAACAGCTGGCTGAGGTAAGTCTCAAGGAGAGGACTGAGACAAATGACTGATTTCCAACCTGACTTCTCAGACATTCAAAGACACCATAACATACAGATGTTCAATTGTCTTATCACTGTGGTGGCACAACTCATACACCAAATAAAGAAAATAGACCAGCGCATGCATTGGGTATTATAGGCAGAGTTCACCAACAACCAGCTTGGAAAAACTTCTGGAGTTTTTTCAGAATAAAGTATTACACACACAGTGTGTAATGATTGGCAATATACGTCTACATGAAATAAATGAATATTAAACAAGCAAAATGCTGAGAGCTGCCAACAGAACTGTATGGGTTAATAGGTGGTTTTTAGAAAGCCTTTTCAGACAAAGCCTCTGAGGTTATTGTGTTATCTCATGAATCAGTTGGTAAAATGTTTTGCCAATGAATGTAAGGAAGTTTAAAGCTGTTGGCTTTCGCCTACCGTACCAAGATCAGTCTTAAGATCTGTTGGCAGACTTAACTTTCTTGATCCTTTAACTGAAACAACAGAAAAAGGAGAAAGGCAGTTGTTAATAAGTAAGAAAGAAAAAGGAGCGAGGGAAGACAACATGCCATCTTGTTAAAACCATGTGGCAAATTTGTAGCACTTTTCTTTTAATCAGCATATAAAGGCAGAATAATGGTTTAAATATTTTCATTTACACCATTCAGCAAAATAAATGCAATTGAACAAAGAAGCACTGGGGAAAAAAATTACTCCAGCTGTCAAGGAGTGAATGATGTTTTACACAGCTTTGGCTGTGGGCTGCAATATCTTACCTTGTGGTGACAGGAATGATAAAAAAAGAAACCACAAATGAGATTAAGGCAAATATTGCAAATGCTGGCTATGCAGCATATCACAAATATTTAAACACCTGCAAACCAATTTAATAAGAGGGTGCAATGAAATTATGAGATCTGATGAAATCATACCTCAAGATAGCATTTGAAAAAGAGAGGGCATATTGTAGAGGTTATGGGCACAGAACATACTGTTGTAATAATATGGAAAGGAAGACAGATTGCACAGAAACGAAATACAGCAGCTTCAGGACATAATGTGGTGTTATCTAGTCATCAAAATTTGCACTCAATTTAGTGAAGGTTTAATTATTTGTTGTGTTCCAATTATGCAAGAAACTGGTAATTTTGCTTCTGTTCAAAAATGTTTTCATTTCCTCACACACGAGCACATTTTCAAACAATGAACACCAGAGAACTGAAATAAAGCATGTCTTGTAGCAGTCAAAATGGCATTAAATTTATCAGAAGAATGCCTTAAGACATCTTTTATTAATTATTCAGAAGATTTGATTTCCAATTTGGTTATTTCATTTTGTATTCATTATTGTTTTCACATGGTTTTATGGCTTTTACCCCTTACCCATGCTGTCTGTTACTAGAAGGGAACAATCAAATATTTGTCAACTAATTGTTATTTTACTATTATTTTACTTCTAAAGAAAGTCCCACATGATAAGTACCACAGTGACAGGAACATATTAATATAAGAAATAAATTCTTTGCTATTTGGATTTAGTAAGCTTTTAGGTCAGAAGGATGCCCAGAACAGACACTCACTCTTTTAAGTCACAAAATCCCTGAAATAAAAAAAAAATTCTGTTGTATTATTTTGCAAAGCCTACAATGTGGCAGAATTAAATATCAGCCAGCACCTATGTTAGATGGTTTTCTTTTTCTCTTCAGGGATGAGTAGGGGAACCCAGAAGGCTCTTGAGCAATATTTTGTTATCAGTAGAACCAGCTCAGCCCTCCCAGTAACCCATCTGTAGCCATAACTTTAAATCAGGACATGGTGAAGAGGTCTCTCCACATCAGCCCGACATCAAAAATACACACCCCTAACACCACTACATAAAAATTCTCTAATTTGGATACCAAGTGTTAGGCACCAATGTCCATTTAAGGCACTCACACAAAGGGTAGTTTGATTTTCAGAACAGCCTTTAAAAGCCATTCCATTTATCAGAGCAGCTGTCAAATACTCTTTCAGACTGTGAATGGGTGGCTACAGCTCCAGAAAAATTAGTGCTCTGCTATAAAGAAGCATCACTTGTGATATAATCTCCTTTTAGGATAAGGACAACATCTGGCTTAACCAGCCCTCTGAAAAAGGATAAGCAATTCATAAGAAAAACTGTAGGACTCTTCACTAAAAGATTAGGACTTAGAGTAGCTAAATTAGTGCTGTCATCATGCAGCTTTGAGCTCTGAAAATTGGTAGTCTAACCTCTTCTATTTCTAGGTTACAGGTGTTTGCGTACAGCAGGAATTATGTGTCTTGTTCCACAGCTGTGTCCCAAATGGTTATACATGCCTGAAACCAATAGCTCCCAGCTGTTTGTGTGCAGGCTCATACAGCACATGCAAAGTTTGGACTTTCTGATTCCTCTGAAGGAGTCTGCACAGGCTTGGTTTGGGAGCTGCCACGTGACACTTGCACACCCTTCACGTGGCTATCACACAGCTGGACATTGATGCACTAGGACACAGCACAGATCACTCATGATAGACCCCATATCTGAGGGTAAAAACAACAGAAGAAGCTGGTTGTTTCCATGCTTTACTGTGATTAAAGCTTTTGATATTATTTTTTTTAAGCTAACTTTTAACTATTAATAAAATCCATATTCTGATCAGTTTATGTAACCCATTTTTAGTACCTAAACCATGCATGTTTTACTATCTTTACATTTATTATAAAGAAGGATCATGCACATGAGCCTATCTTGCTGACAGAGAGCTTTTGAAATCCAGTTTTATTTGAGAATGGAGTATAAATGCTAGAGAGGCCAGCAGAGTGGTCTGCTATCATCATTTGTTTACGTTTGTGCTGGAGGCAGCCAGCAGAAATTGTGATGCTACAGCATAAGGCAAGACAGCCCCTACCCAAAAGAGCTTCAAGTGTTAAGAGTCAAATTATTCAACTGTGGGATGAGGAAGAGTTCCTAGGTACAGTCTAGCAGCCAGCTAAACTGAGCATGCAGGTCTCCTGACCTGACAACATCCTGCTCTGCAGCCATATGGTTCCTCTCAGTCTTTCAAGGAAAACACCAAGGCACAACCAACAAACAAATGTATGCTCACAGCTCTGGCACTCAATGCTGAGTTTCCCTCAGCTATTACAGCAGCACTGTGGTCACAGATTTTCATATTATTCAAAATGAAGGTGACTTCATGCAGGATTTTTTCTACTAAAGAGCTTCTACCTGGCTAGCACTCAGAAATATCAGTCCCAGTTACTTCTAAAGCCCCCTTGAACCCTGAGCCACGCACCAGGGGCTGCACAAGGGCCCAAAACCAGTTCCCCAGCTCACGCTGCTCCCTGTTCCTTGCCAATCCCTACACACAAGTCCCTTCTCAAAAACTTAAGCATGAATTCACCTATTCAGAAACTCCCTTGCTTATGGGAAATAGTGATAAAATGCACCTTGTATCCACACTGCTGGAGCTAATCTCTAATTACTGTCCTCTGACTAGTTAACATTCTTCTTAATTTAACATGGATAAGCAGAAATGGTTTTGCAGTGTTATCAGTAACTAAGTTTCAAAATAAATTACATTCCATGTTTTACAGACTCATTAAATGTTTTGAAACGTTTACTTTCTAGCTTGTTTTCCAGGAGAATACAATTTTCAAATGGAGTCAAATCTCTTCAGTTACTCTGAAGTCACCCACATATTAAGAAAGAAAGTGATTGTTAAGAAACTTAATAATATTCTTCTTGAAAGAAAGCTATTTAAAAAAAAAAACTTCACATAGCAAAGTGGGAGACTGGCATGGCAAAGGCCTAATCCCAGCAGATTTAATAGGTGAAATGAATAAGGATAGCAATGCTTGGAAATCATAGTATGTATAAAAATGTGTGGTCTTGCCATTAGGGACCTGTCTCAGAGCTCATGGGAATTAGTTGTGGGAATCTTTACACAGCCTTCTCTAAGCTTCAAAATCTTAAAATATACCCCAATATGAAGGTATTTCTTAAGAAAAAAACACAAATCCTTTTTCATTTTAGAACAAACACTTGAGAAGTAACTCTTCTATACAGAGACTGAAGAAATTCTTTCCTTCTGGTCTTTGAAAGAAGTCTAAAGTGTCCAATTGCATCTCACACAACAAATGACCTATCCAAAGTTGCATTTTCCTGTGCTCACAGTGTATTCCCATTAATACACTTCAATATGAAGCTCCATATCAATGTTTAAAACAGTAATGGACATACATAATTATATATTATACATTATATTCCTAAGAGCCTCTGAATAAGTTTACCTAATGAGATGATAAAGACAAAATTTACTGGAATGGGTACTGTTCTGTAATACATTACACAGTAATTAACTCAAGCATTTGATACAGCACCACTTACATGATGAGGCACACTGAGCTCTCATGTGCCACTGCAGAATGAAAGTAATACAGAGCCCTTCTGACCCCCAAAACACAAACAAAAATGAAAATGCAGTTTGAAAGAACAAGGCATGCAGGAATAAGAATAGGATGTTCTGAGGCTTTTGATTTTAAGCCACCAGATACCATGATATGGCATGCCTTGCTGCATTTTTACACTCATGAAACATGCCTTAGATAGGTAAGAGTTTGGGGGGTTTTAAAGTTCTTTTGTTCCACAATTTTTACCAGTGTTATTCCATACATCCAGAATACATTTACAGTGGAAATTTCCACCTCTCAGATATTCAAAAATAAGCAGAGTCTTTCAAATGGTTTTACTAACTTCTTTTCCTTTATAGTGTTGTAAATGCATCACTATAGCATTTAAATACTAGTTTAATAAACAAGATACCAGTGATTAAGGAAGATTATTCCTCTGCCTACCACTCTTAAAAAGCAAGGTTTCTATTTCTTCCCTTGCTGCTAACCTCTGTGTGGCACTGTGCATTTCAGAAAACTTTTAATCAAATGGTTTAATTTTATGTTCTATTCTGAACAGTGTTCAGAACGGGAATCTGATTTTTCAATTATATCATCTGCAAAGTCATGTTTTAGTAAGTAGCACAGGAGGAACATCTGAGAAGACAGTCTTGTGAACCAAGTTAAATATTACTTAATGAAGAAGTAGGATTTGTACTGAATTATGTACTAGCCCTGCATGTGAAATAAGGAGTACTCCTCAGCCCTGAATCTCTTGCTCAGTGCTCCATCACTCATATCAATGACAGAACACACAAATGCCTAATTCTGCTTTGAGGCAGGGAGAAGAAAAACAACACAGCCAAATTACTGAGTTGACCTAGGCTGTCTGCAGAAATTTAGTCATAGGTTAAAACATTGCCAAGCACTAGACTGTTACAAGCATAATCAATTTTTCATAGAAACATACAGTTCAGGCAGTCTAAGCAATGTTCAGCATCAGACCAAGAGATGAGGAGGCAGGAGATTTTTCAAGTTCCCCAAGAAGCCTTTACCAACACTGTTCTTATGGCCTGACTGGAATGGAAATCTGACTAAGCTCCTAATGGCTCACTCAGATCTAGAACTACTCAATGTCTACACTGGCAATCAGTGTGCCCTGGGGATTCTTCCTAGGCATTGCCTTGGGAATCTCAAAGTACACAAGTGAGCACAGCAATGCTGTTCCTCAAATCATTGCCCTTCTGATGGAGCTAAGGATGAAGATGCTCACCACTGTGCCATCCATCACGTGTGCAGTGTTTGCCACCTAGACTCATGCCCTCCAGCAGTTTGCACTTTGTGTATGCATTGAGCACACTCAGGGCCAGCACCTGGGATGGCCTTCCCTGCTGGGTGAAGCACTGATGTTGATGTGCTCTGGCAACCAGAATGAAGAGCTACAAAACAAACTCTGTTCTGTCTGTCTTTGCAACCTCATGTAGTCATACCCAGCAGGCCCTCCTCCACTGGGCAGCAACTTGAACCACTCCACAGAGCAGTTCAAGTGTTCCTTCTGGTTTTGCTAAATTTCTGAAGAGCAAGTCTTGGTCTGTTTCCAGCAGAGGAATGAGGTCAGTGGTTTTACAAACACAAAGATCACGGGGCTCTTTCGGAACACAGCACACTTCCACTGCAGAGCTCATGTGCCATGGACTTTAAACAGATAAAGGCAAGGCTGGAAGTGGAAGGATCCTGCCTGACACATCCATAAGTATGGAGCTGTGCTCTATGAGCAAGAAACATTAGTCAGTGAGAAGGCTGGTGTGGGTGTGAGGCTCTGCTGGTTAAGCACAGGATTAGTTCCTCTCCCAAGTTTTTGAGGTCACTTATTCCAAGTGACTAGGTTGGATTCTGCCCTGTTTTACAGCAAGTATGCAGAAACAATATTAATTAAATTTTGCAATAATTAAATAAAAATAATTAGTATCAGTCACAGAAAAAGAAACTTGTTTTAAAAAGTAGTTCTAATAATAGTTACTTCCTACAAAACTGCAGCTGATTTCACATTTTAAAAATATAAATAT
The DNA here is from genome assembly GCF_028018845.1 of Melospiza georgiana. Lineage (NCBI taxonomy): Eukaryota > Metazoa > Chordata > Aves > Passeriformes > Passerellidae > Melospiza > Melospiza georgiana. Next base: position 82,163,503 of record NC_080431.1, read on the forward strand.
AGCTTGGAAAACAACATGAAAGTGCTAAAATAGGAAACACCCATAAATATGCCATGTTTTCCCTGCTGTATATCTCCAAAACAGAAAAAAGCAGAATAAATTTTGGAGCAAATTATCTCAGATTTATCTAAGAAAGCTATTTTTGAGCACTAGCAGAATGAAAAATTGAAGTTAACTGCAGAAAAAGTAAAGTGTTATAGGAGACACTCATCATTATAAAACTAAGAATATGCACATATGGTTACCAAGTCAGTCATCTCTTAGATTTCAGTGAAAAGAAAAGGTTTTAGCTCATTTCTGAAGAGAAAAGTGAAAAGTTGAATCCCAGTGAGCCTCACAATAAATAATCTAATTATAACTGAGCTATCAAAAGTTTTATTTTAAAGCCTATATCATGAGTTTCTGAGGCCCTGCTCAAGAGTTTGAGCTCCTAGTTTTATACCAATATTATTGTAGCCCATTTCACTTGAATATCTCCATATCTAGAGATTTTGGGTTGCAAATAGTACAAGGAAATACATATTTCAAAGCAGCTGTTTTGTTTCAGCTCTTACTATGTCAGGGAAACATTTTTATTAGTTTCAGCTTTTTATAATTACTAATTAGTGGCTTTCATTCAAGATTAATGTATCCTGTTATTATGACATAAAATATGTGAAACAATAACAGAGAATTTGAATAGCATACTATTCATACTATGGGTATTTGTTACCATAACTAAGGGGGGAAAAAATCTATCAATACTTACCAAACTACAAGGAAAAGAATTGTGATGTGCATACCACAAGCAAAACGAATGTATCACAGCTACACCTCCTTATTTTCCATAACATTTAAAAGCCAGCTACTAGAAAACAGCTCTTAGCAACCATCTTTAAGACAGTGAACTCGCATTAAAGAGATCAATGTAGACTAGGCACTTGCTGAAAAGGTCTCTAGGAATGGACGAATTCCACCTTCTGAAGGACTATGGGTAAAATGGGAAACATTTATATATTTTTGTGTGGCCAAGATTTCCCTGCTCTGGCCCATAAGCAAATATTTTTATCTGAGGTTTTGCTTTCATTACAAATTATGTAAATCAGGCACTGGGGTTCTAATGGCTAAAATTTACCATCTCCATATTGCTGATTTCAAATAATTTCTTCATGTACACGTACGCATAATATATACATACAGAATTACAAGGACTCCCTACTGTAAAAAAAACTTAAAAAGCCTTTTAAGAAAACAGAGAAACAAGCTTCTTATAGGAGGTTATAGGAATATACCTGCATGATCCTGTTACTTCAAATGTTTTCACACTGTTCACCTCAAGATGCGCCAGGTACATTTAAGTTTTTCCTTAAGCAAACAGACTTAGGATTTTACTGTGCTATGAAAAAAGCGCTCCTCCAGTAATTTCTTCTCTTTGGAACTATGCACTTCACTTCTTAGGGATTAATGAAACACAGTGATGCATGACATGAATGGCTTATACAGACTGCAGGAAGAGAAGCCAATCACCTTTACCTGAAGTGGGAGACTTGCAACGCTCAAGCTCCAGGGAAACTGGACTGTCACTGAGTTCAGTCAGGCCTGAAAAAATGGAGTTAAAGAGTTAAGTTACAATCTAACAGGGCATGCTTCAACTTTCTTGGTTGATGATATTCTGCACTTTAAAGTCAATTTGGAGAAAGGAATGGTGTGAAATGAGAGGGAAATAATCTATTTCAGATAAGTGCAGTTATCAGGCTGTCACTGCAGCAATTTAGGCTTGGTTAAAAAAAAAAAAAAAAAAAAAAAATCACACCTCTTGTTAACTCAGATTTGTTTTCCGAGTGCCTCGGGATAGAAAAGAGTGACTGTACCTAACAAAAGAAAACAAGTAAGTATAGTTTAAAATTTAAAAGTCTGTGATATGACTCAAACTCATTCATCCCTGTCAATCTGATGTGGAATCAACTCTGTGCTCTCAACTGCTGCATAATGCAGGGAGGAAATCTTAAAAGAGGGGAAGAAAAAAAGTAAGATTACCGCTACTGTGCAATATCAGAATTTTCATGAATTCACACAAGACAGGTCATTTTAAAGGACACAGAAGCATTGATAATGCTGGCTGTGACACTGAATTTTCTGACAAAATACTTTATATATGGTGTGTATATATATATATATATACACACATATTTGTCAGAACTCCACCTACATGGAAGACAGCACCCAGGAAAGCAATCCTAGCCTGTACTGCAAAAAGAGCAAACTAAGATCCATCTTTGCCACAGGTTGAATGTTCCAGGCTCAAAATATGCCTTTGGCATGGTGGGGAGGGAAAGTCTGAGCTCACTCTGTCTTTTAGCACGGGCTAACTGTGCATGGCCACAGCTATTCAAATGCACCCTTTGTATGTATCTGTAATGCCCTGTGGCTCACCCTTGTTACAGGAGCTCTGGCACTCCATACCATTGGCTGCCTGGCACTGACAGGCAGCCCTGCCCAGACATTCCCAGGCCAACTAGGTGGACCCACAGCACTCAGGTCAGGGGTACATTACTGTCATCCTGATACTGGACTGACACACACACTGCTTGTGCTGCATCCTGAGAATCAAACATCCTACAAGAACCTTTCAGTATGCTTTAAACGGGTACCATGGCTTCTGTAAGAGAACATGTTATAATTTTTATTGCTTCTGGACCCTCAGAGGTGAGGCCCAGAGACCCTCACCACTAAAATTCATATACACTCTTGTTTTGGAAAATTCTGCCACTCAGTCACCAGTCCTGTTTTCTTAGAATTAAGTCCAGTGGAATCTTAATGTAGGTAGTGACACTTTATTACAATGTATTTCTGAACTGCTATAAGAACTGGATAGGAACCAGTGCCCCAGCCAGCAAAACAAAAAAACCTCCTACCATTAATAAAGCTGCAGGAGTGCAAGAATAATGATGAGAGCCCTTTGGAAAACCAGCAGTATTGATTTACTCTGTTAAGTCAGTATTAACAACATACTTGTTCCTGATTTAAGAAACAAGATCTGCCAAACCAGACACTATTGTTGAAAAACAAGTATTTTTTATTTTGAAAAATGTACTTGAGTCTTTATTTCATTTCACTTAGAATCTGTGAGAAAAAAAATTGTATTTCAATCAATTGCAAGTTCAGTCCCTTTTGATGTTCTGAGAATATTCAGAAACTGTAATAATTTGGGAAGCCTCTCAAGTACAGCAGATGTTACTTCCACTTGAACCCAAGATTTCTGTATGTACCTAGAGGTTTGGGTTTTTGCTGCAGAACTGTCTGCAAGGTGCAGCAGGAGCAACTTTGCATAGGCCTTGAAAAATAAAACTGATACTGTTTCTTTTGTAAATGTATTATTTGAGATAGGTAAGTTTTAACACCTTGCCTAAGATCTTCTACACATTTTATAATTAGCACTGGTGTTGGATACAATACCAAATCCCAGGTCAGACTTTGCTTCTAAATAGTTTGGGTTTTTATTTTTTTACTATGGAGTTCATAAAAGCAATATTCCATCTCAATATAAATTATGCTTCTATAGACTTAAACAATAATATCACCAAACTGCACCACCCAAGAGCAACCACAGTAAGAAAACCATGACTTCTTCATGCTTGGCACAATTTGCAACATGAAACATTAAAGATACATTTCATGTTATGGTATTTAAGAATATTGAACACGTAAACTTCTCCACAAACCTTGACTTGCTGTCAAGCCACGGTCACCTCTAGCAATGACCACCTACAGATGCCTTTAAAGAAGAAGTGCAATTTATCCCCATGTGAAGTGTAAGTGGTACCATGTGCCCTGCACAAGAGCATTGGCTTAATCTCACTTAGATTTGCTTAAGCACTCCCACTTGCAAATTTTCTCCTGCCATAAATCGTTATTCCTTTGAAATATTTTAATGAGTTCTGCTCATTACACTCCCATTTATCCAAAGTCTCTTTTAATCTTGCTAAATTCTAAATTCTGAAGATGTTGTAAGGCAATGAATTGCTCAATCATCATTCACGGAAAAGGATAAACACATATTCGTCAAATTTTTTGTGTTACCGTTAATTCCACTAAATGTTTCCCTTTGAGATAAGAAAGTGAGCTCTCAAGCTTTTCCTTGTACTACTGCTCATTTTTTACTCTCATTTCCTTTTTAAGGAAACTAAACTAAATATTCTCAATAATTAACCATGTATAAATATTTCCATGAACCTCAGCTTCCCTCAAATGTCTGAGAGACTACAACAGCTATTGAAATTCGATTAAAAACTATTTTCACTTTCTATTTTGAATTCTATAGGCAGCTTGTGCCCCAAGATATTTTAGCTATTTTTAGCCCCCCCCAAACCACCACCCCAGCAAATTTTAAGCCCACCTAGAGCAAGAGGAATATAGCAGTAAAAATAAAGGCAAAAACCCAAGACTGGCAATGTGAACAATCACCTGAGAGAAGATATACCCATTATTGGTTTTAGTCTGAGCAAATTATAAATGTGTAAATAGTGCAAAAAGGTATATGTATCACATAAGACATTAAAATACTTTTAAAGACTTGTCCTATGGATACTTTTCTAAGTTTAGTGTGATTTTCATTTCCTTTTTATTCAAGGATCAAAACTAGTATGAGGTAACAACTTTAATGAACCCATAATTTAAAATTATGTTTGAAATTTGAAATTTCTATCAGTATGTTTGAATGATTCAGACCGATCATTTACTCTAAAGCCCCAAAGCCATCACATTTTTGCTTATAAATAAATGGATTATAAATAAATTGTCATAAATATTCACAAGCCAATAAAATACATAAACTCAGTGTTATCTTAATCCCTCATCTTCACACTGAATTATCATACCATATTTTCTGTATGTTTATATACCTATATATATCTATGCATGCATTCTTTGGAAATTAGTTAGCTCAGAATATAGCTATTGACTTAAGCTCGACCTATATTAGCATCTTAGGTGTGAATTAAAGTGCCAATTACTGATATACAATGACTCATAGCACACAGTTTTCTGTATCCTCCTGTCAGACCAACCATACTTCTGCTCACCCCCTCTCAAGGGACTGGCCTGAGGGAGGAACAAGAACTTCTCACTGGAAAGTCTTCATTATGAAAATTATTTTGCAATGTATCAACATCCTTTGGATTTGACAACACTTTGGATGCTTCATAAAGACTATTTTCTTGTTCTACCAACAGATGGTATGAATTTCTAGTAGGAGATGCAAATTCATTTGCATCATTTTGGTATTTTAATGTTCTGCTGCAGACATTATCTCTCTAGATGCAATAAATGTACTTGTTTTAGTATTTGAATGCATGTTACTCAAAAACCAGGTAATAACACGCACAACTTGATTTCAACTGAAGAAGCAAACCAACCAACCAAACAACAACCAAGCAACCTCATAATTCTGCAGTACAGCACAGAGAGTTCATTTTGTTTAGCTTGTCATATAGTCTTGCCACAAAGGGAGGTGGCTGTAGATGTTACAGCAAATGGAACCAGTCATCAACACCTGGCAGGTATCCCCAGCTCTGCACTTATGCTCATCTTAGCTTCTTCTTTTCCTCAGATTATTTCCCTGATTGGACAATTACATTCCAGTCTCTTCCACTGTGTACTCCTAGAACTGGTGACATTTCTCCCCTCCTCGCTTCCCTTTCCCACTTTCACCTCCCAAACCAGAGAATGTGCTGCCTTAATGCTCCAAGTCCACTCTGGGTGCATTTGAGTCCACTTTACATATGTAACCAGCATCAAGCTATCTATAGATTTATTGGTTAAAATTGAGAACATTTATTCCACCACAGTGCTTTGCATATTGGATGTCCTTGACATTATCTATTATGTCTTTCCTCTTCTCCAACATATTGCCTCTTTCCTCTTACATGTTCATTCTTCTTTCCCCTTTCCCTGTTCAGTTGCAGGACATCTCAGACTGAAATATCAACACTTTCTCTGACCCAGTATTTGAAGAGATTATTTTGTATAAACATGGCAATAATGTTTTTAATATATATATATCCCTAGTGATTCATAAATACACATCTTCAACTTGGATTTCTTCCATCCAAGTTAGAGTAGTAATTCTGTCTTTCTAAAATCTATTCAGGCTTTTCCAAATAGGAAATAGTTCCAAATAGGAATTTAACATTGCCAAGATCAACTCAATGTATTTTTGTGCTGAAACCTCCTCTTTACTACATGAACAGAGCTATCATCATCACTGTCTTCTATTATACTCTAATACATAATATTGCTTACATCTTTGAATGTAACACTTTAACCTCATAATTAGGCTGGACACTAGATTACACTGTCTTTTCCTGCCAATCACCTCTAAAATGACCAACAAAAATGTATTTTGCTCATCCATAATCTCTTCTTTGGCTTCAATACCTGTAAGTCTTATTTTCTCATACAGATCCACATGAAATTATCTTCCTGCTTCACTACTTTATTGAATCAACTACTCATATATCTTCCCATTAACTTCCATTTTCATTGATATAACCCTTAAAAGTTTAGACCTAATGCTTCTCTTATCACATGAATGATCCTGCTTTTGTCATAATAATATTGGCTTTGACTGCACGATTCCCAAAAATAATTTACTTTTCCCATCATCATGCCTTATGAGAGAAGATAAACTTGTAAGCAAAATCCAAAATTCACTCTTAATACCCGTTTTAAAATTAATCTCAGATAAGAGATATAACAAAGCACAACCTGAGAATGACTTTGCAAGATATTTCAGGTTGTGACAGATTCTAGTCCTGTTTTTGATCTTACTGCATCTTTCAGATCATACAATATATACTCCTGTATAAGTATCAAATGACAAAAGCAAGAACCAAACTATTTTTGAGGAAAGAAGTTAAAAAATGATCGTGCCTAGAACTCAGACTAATACTTCACAAGGAAGGTATTGCAGACTTTTCTGACTATGGGGATGAAGACAGAAACAAGATAATACATTTTCAGCTAGGAAAGATTCTGTGGTCTACGTTTGTAATTCTGAATGAGAACACTAGTAATTTTTGCCCTTAGAATTTATTAATTTTTAGAGGGGGCAAAAAACCCCCCAAACATTTGGCTGCTGTCTGTCACTCAGGTTCTCTATTACAGACTTGAAATTAGCAAGATCAGACTAATAGACTTTAAAATACCATACACCAAACCTTTTAATGGACTGCTGAATTGGTAACTGGACTTTTAACTAAACGGACCACCTTTTATGAACTATTATAAAATAAAGTCATAGAAATCAGCCTAGAGGGATGGAACAGAATGTGATGTGCAAGCGTATAAATGTATTTCAATAGCTACATAACTTTATATTTATGAGAGATGATAAAACATCTGCCACTCTTTTATCCTGCTCATACTGAATATTTAATATAAAATTGGCGATCCTGTTGTTCTGTGAAAAATACTTTAAAAAGAGGCATCCTAGAGACCTAATTACATATAAGCACCGCAGTTAATTAAGATATGTATTGCTCATCTGTTGAACAGTCATTTTTGCAAAATTAATTACAGCTTTGTTCACTGTATTCTGCAGTGATGAATACTAATATTTAAATTTCATATCAGTATAACTCAAAATTTAAAGATATTAAGAACATGAATTTTCATAGCCCTCTTTGATGTATGTATTTTTATGCCCACTTTACATTCCCCATCAAAGAACAGAGGCATGGGATGGCTCCCCAAAGCCAAATATTTAAGTACCAAACCAAGATTAAAATTTTAAATTTCACAGCATCCAATTCAATGGGTACTCTTTTAAGCCACCTTGTTCTTCTGAAAAAAGAGAAGAATTAATTGGTAACTACAGATAGTGCCATTGCAAAACAAGAAATGCTTCATATTAGTAAATGTACATGGAAACGAATATAAAACCAAAGAAAGATACTGTCACCAAGAACATAACGTTGTTGAAAAGTAATTTCTAAGGCCCAGTCTGTCCCATATAACACTAAGGTTTTCTCTTTGACTTTCTTTTTAAAGAAAAGAATTTCTGTATAATAAAGGTAATTGTCAAAAATAAGCATGGTTGACATCACAAAATGTAGTAAGTTTGCATGCATGCTGAATGTGTTTAAAAAACACATTACAAAGCACAAACACATGGGTTTAAGTCAGGCATAGTCCAATCATGATAAAGCTTTTTGCCTAACCTTTATAGAACTTACTCTGATAGGAAGTACGGATCCGTTTCGTTAAATCTGGATAAAAGTTAGACAGGCCACGCATGCAAAAGTTGTCTTTGGAACATGCCAGTACACCAGCATCAGCAGCAGGCAGAGGAAAGAGAGAAAAAACAGTCTAAAGTGAAAGGAAGTGATATCATAACCAGCATCTAGAACAGCCAAGGTGAAGAAATTTCAGCAGATGCTTACCTTCCAATTGGGAGATATAACAAGAAAAATAATCAAAAAAGTAAAGGATGTGGGATGGATGGTGAGAAAGCAGCTGAGGCTTTTTTTAGATGCATAGTTTCTATGAGCAATCTAGAAGTTGCAATCCTTCTCAGCGGTCATTTATCCACAGTGGGCTCCATTCTGGCAGCACTGGATAGCTGGAATGATGCCTTAAAGGATTGGCCCAGACTGCCACTGACAGAGAAAACCCCTCTGTGATACAGTGCTTATAACAGCTTTTTCTACATGAGCAATCCTCCACCTTTTGTACAGAGTTCTGAAGCATGTTGTTTGTGGCTAGCTGCTCACATTTCTTAGGGAGCTGCTGTGAGGCTGGCTGAAACCAGACAGAGAAGCTGAAGGTAACTTGAAGCTGCTCGTCTCTTCTCTCCTCAGCTGTGCCAAATTTACATATTTAACACTTGGCACAGATGGGAACTAAGCTTGCCATGATTAAATGCATGGAAAGTGAGATAAATGGTCTTTCAGGAGCAGAAGTAGGCCTGAAGACTTGTATTTTATTCTAAAAATTTTCCTCTAGATTTTATTTCCTTTTTGGAGTGTAAACACATTCCCAATTAAAAAAAAACTCCTATAATTCTATGGAGAAGTAGGACTTGATTCAGTGCAGGTCCTGCTGATGAAAATGCTGATGGCATAAACCCACTATAATCTGTTGCTTCTATAATTTTAGGGTTAGATTTAAAATTCCACATTTTCAAAGATATTTTAAAATCTAGTTCTAAAACTTCACAGCTATGAAAAACACATTTCATAATTGTGTCTAACTCTTGGATGTTACTATGGAATATGTCAAGTGGAAAGACTTGAAACAGATGATCTGACTTTTTCTCATACAAATAAATGTTTATACAAGGAAATGTTTGGATAACCAACAAAGTATGGTAAAATTTAGCTCTACTGAAGTACTAATATTTCTAGTACACAACACATAACAACAGTTATGACTTACTTGATCCTCTTAGCATCAAATTTTAAAACGGATTGTTAGGTTTATATTAAGAACTTCACTAATGAAGCACTAATGAAGTGCTTAATTTGAGCTCCTTGCGTTAGCTACATAACATGCCTCCCAGGTGTTACACATCTCTAAACACAGCTGACTATTCAAATGAATAGCTCCTGGCAGAAAATACATTTAAGCTTAAATTGAAGTCTTACTTATTGGTATGAACTTATTGAAACCAGAAAGAAAATAGCATACAAACTACACATCAAGTGACTGCCAGAAAAACAATTTATTACTCTGCTCATTTTGATTTTTTACAGACTCAGCTAAGGGAATTACTTGCTGACCTCCATCCCAAAAGGAAAAAAAACAACTTCACAAAACATTTTATTTCTGAGAAAATGCCCGCATCTAGAGCATGTCAAGTTTCTTTTGCCAAGTTATAGAAACTCCATTGGCCGGCAAATAGTCATGCATTCCAAAAGCACTAGAAAAAGCCACAGGCAAAAAAACCAAAGAAACATACCAGGCTCATAAGCACAATGATTTATTTCCTACCTGCAGCAAACTGCCTGCTCTTGCGGGGTGAGCGGGGCTGCCGCTGGTACGGATCACTGGACCCATAGAGGTCGAGGGTGCCCATGCTCAGCAGGACTGTCTTCTGCATGAAATCCACTACTGCCAAACCATTGCAGTTCCCAAAAGCCACTCTGCAAAGAGAAATGTCCCTCAAAAGTGTTAGCAATGTGTAATTAAATCCTGAAAACAATAATAATAATTATTATGAATAGTGCACAAACCTTTTCTTCAGGAACTACTCAAGCTCAGGTTCTTTGTTTCTTACAGATTTGTAATCCTAAATTTTAAAAACTGTTTTCTAAATTAATTTTCCAGAAAGCAGTTACAACTTCTACCATCTTTCTGAATCAAACACATTGCAGTAATGTCTAAATTTTGCTTTATTGAACAATATAATTCTAATGATAATTATATCAATTAAGACTAAAAATTGGGACACAGATATTAAAAAGTGGTTATGCATTTATATAAAATACAAATTAAAATATAAATACAAATACATTTAAAAAATTCTTTTAAAACTAAATGTTAATGAAAAATGAAATATATTAGGCTGTATTGTGGAGATACCCAAATCTGAAAAGCATTTATAAAATTTCCTTCCAACTCTGTCAGCTTATCTACAGCAGAGATTTCTGTTAAAACAGTCTCCACACCCCACTGAAATACTTCTGCAAATGCATTTTGATGGTGGTTTGATTTATGGGCAAGATCTCTCCCCTTCTGCATCAGACTGCAGTTTTAAATTCCAGACAGAAAGGATTGCAGGTACAGCCACAAAGAAACTCAAAACACCAAACTATCTTCAATCATATTCAGAATCACTTGCTATCAGGTTCTATAATTTTCTGCACAGAAGCATAAAAGCACTTAATTCACACTAAAAGTGAGCTGTGCACTCACCTCCACCTAACTCTTCTTAATGTATCTCCAAAATATCTGAAAGGAATTTGTGTATGGAAAAACAACAATGCAAAAGGAAAGTAATGAGGTGCAGGGAAAGCAGGGTAGCTAGAAAATTTTCTTCTGTCCTACCTTTTCTTACACTGCTTCTGTTATAAAAAAGAGGGTTCCATATAGCAAATAAAAAATAATACATAAAGAAAAATGAAATTATTTTCCCTCAATTGTCAAACTAGCAAATTAAGGCACCATGTGCAGCAGTGCCTTGAATTCTACTGGTTGTTAGTACACTGTGTTTAGTCTCAACACTGACTGCAGTACAGCATCTATGGAAATACTATGGATGCACTTTGACTTTTCTCCATTGGTTTTTTTTCCCTGATTTGTGTCCCTCAGGGGCCCATACTGGGACCAGTACAGCTAAATGTCTTTGCTAGTGACAGAGACAATGGAATGGAGGGCATCCTCAGTAAATCTGCAGACAGCACCAAGCTGAGATGTGCCTGAGGGACAAGAACCATCCAGAAGGACCTGGACAAGCTTGAGAAAATGGCTCATGTGAATGGGGGCAATGGTTTTAGACTAAGGATTAATTCTATGTGTTCATAAGTTACTGCATTCTGGGAGGAGAAAAAAAAAGCAAGTGTCAATCTCATCTATTAGTAGTTTAGGGAAAAAAAAGTCATTTGCACTTTGAAAATAATTAACCTGAGATTAAATAATTTTCGAAAACATGAGTCACAAGAAGAGCTAGTGAACATTCACACCCCTGGTCAGCAAATTAACAAAATGTATAATTTCCTGGTCTGTATTTTTCTAAACTCCTCTAATTTCACGCATAAGCATTGATCTGATATTTCTTATACCCAAACAAATGAGTTTAAAAAAGAATCTGAAGTTGCTCATTAATAACACTTCTGAGGATGGATAAAAAAACTCTAGACAGCCATTACTATTAGCAAGGCTTAAGATAAGTTGCTAATAACCAAGTCCTTATGAAATCAAAAACAAAATGAATTTCTCAGTTTTGAGCAATCAACAGAATTAGTTGCTAGGTGATGTCCTATTCTGTTGGTATCTTTCACAGAAATGTCATAAAACCCTCATCAGACATTTCTGGACAATTAATATGCAGATTAGCTGAAAACTGTTACCCCATGAGCCAGTAATAAATTTTCAGTCACCGCTTTCAGTACAACAGAACCTACTTCAAAACAAATTTATTATTTTTATTTAACCTTGTTCCTCAAGTTTAACCTAATTCTTGAATTGTAATTGAAGCATTTTGCAAGACAACATGAAGAAGTTTTTGATGATTCATTTCAACATAAATAAAACAGGTGTTAATACTTTTAATTTGTAGCCTTGGTACTGTTATAAGTAAACCAATTACATTAAATAAAATTTTGCAGTGTCTGAAATCTTTCATCTTTACTGGGAATAAAGGTTTTTTTGCATCATACTTTATTCCTGTTTCATGGCTGCAGTATAACAGTTCCAGAAATCATAGTAATTTAATTAAAAGAATACTGGAAACAGACTCTCCAGAACACACACCATTTTATGCCTTTGACCTAGTTAAACTGATGGGTGTATGAAGAAAAATTAGGCAAACGATGACCCAAATAATTCTACGATTAGCATGGCAAAAACTACATGCTCTCAGGCTTCATGCTGAAGTGGAATAGGTTTCTCCACATGGTGAAGACAGATAACAGGTGACAAAGTAGTAAACAAAAATTCTGATGAACGAAAGGCCTTGTCATAGGCCTGAGGAAAAAGAGTGACAAGACAAAGAAAGAGAGAAGAGAGTCTGCAGAAAAAAATGTAAGGAAAAAGATCTTTATTGGGTAGATTTTGTAGGAAAGTTAAATTCAGGTTATCAGCCTACTTTATTCATACATGCGTTTATTTCTGAAACATTCTTGTACTTAGCTTATGGTGCTTTAAAGGAGACTGTCCCATAATCTATTATTGCTCTTAGCAAATGAAACAATTTAAAGCTCTTGATTGAATCAATCAGTGGTTTAGCAAACCAGAATGACCATTAGGAGAACCACAACTTATCAGAGCAGTTTACAAGTGATAGAATGGTGTGATCATTCAGATGCTGCCTTGAGGTCTGAGACCTGGAAGGGAGAAAAACCTAACAATTTGCACAAGTGACAAATGTATCAGGGTATGGTAAAGAAAAGAAACCCCTAGAATTCATTAATAGGAAATGGTCTAGAAATTCAGGCTGAAAACTTGAAAAAACAGGCCCCAGAAGACAGTATTTTTGCAGAAATGTAAAAACTCTGCATTAAATGGCCTAAGTTTCTGAAAAGAGTCCAGTGACTTACTGAAAATCAGCAGGAGTCAGCACCTAACACCAATTACAGCCAATAGTTTTACTGGAGTAACACCTACAGGGAAAACCATTTTAATGTATCAGGGTGACTCTCAGTAAGGGAAAACATTAAAAATTTGCAAATAAACTGAACCTGAGGAAACAATTACACACACTCATTTGCATCGCCATCCAGAATACAGCATTTAAATGCTCCCTTTTCAATTTTCAATTTCAGGTCACCAATTCTTGTGCAAGCAGACATTAGCACAGACATAAAAATGCTGCTCTCAGAAGACAATTTCCAACTAAAATATGATGTAATGAAAAATGGTATTTAACAGTTAATCACTTCACCATTTTCCATTAAATGCATTTCACCTTGGTGAACCTTTCAAAATAACTTTGAAAATTACAGATTTGAAATGCAATTAGATCTTATTTGAAAGGATGGAAAGAATTATGTGAAAAGATTCAGTCTTTTAAATAGGATTAGTAAAAATATTGGCAAGAATGGCAGTTTAACATCCCATATTACAATCTCTGTGTCAGTTCAAATAACTCTCCCCCAAGAATCTGATTTACAGCATCTTTTGAATACTTTGCTTTGACCTTAATTGTCAGTGGGAAATTTCAAAGTATAGTTGGAAAACATGAGATTTAGGGCAATAAACAATAAATCAATGCAACCTTAATTCTGAGTTACTTACAGTCCATAAGCAGAGTTTACAGCAAGACTGGTAATCTGTTGTGGAGGCTCACCATCCACCCACACCAACTGGATAACCAGATCTGCCTGGTAGCCAGGAGGCATCCGCACAGGTCGAGCCTTAACGCTAAGAAGAAGAGGTACAAAATAAGAACAAACAAACAAACACTGGGCCATGAAAAACAACTGATTTGCATCATTATGAATTGTCAACTTGAACAGAAAACCTAAAGTACTTTATTTTGAGACTTTGAAAAAGGGCATTTCTGTGTATTTGGAACTTTTGCCTTATGAAGCAAAGCATGACAGAAAAATGTAAAGAGGCGAGTGAAGATGAGAAGATACACCTTTCTGCAGTGGTCCCCACCAGAGCATATTAAAATTTATGGACTTGACAAATCTATTTGTCCATGTAGTGCAAACAAGTCCTGTTTTACTTCTAAGAGCATAATCACCTATTATGTGAATGAATGGTTCCTACACCAAATCTGATGTAACTATTAACACCTGTTCCTACTGCATTATGGCAAGTTCAGTGACTTGCAAAGCAGGTAGTGAAGGTGTACATTTTAAGGGGAAATCTAAGAGCTGAACACCTCTGTATGACTGCTTTATGTGCTTTTTTGAGTGGTACAACCATGTGGGATACGCTGGAAGAAATCATTATGCAATAACAGCAATACTTTGAGGTATTCACGTTAGTCATTAGTACATTCACGCTGTAGTAGTAATTTACAGGAAAAACCCACTAGTCAGTGCATTTTCACTGTACCTGTTACTGGTGAGGGTGAGTGTGTTGCATCCCTTTGCACATAGGCATAAAATAGGGTAGTATACTTTATGAGAAAGTCATTCCTCATCTATCCTCTAAATGCATTTCCTTAACAGCAGCTTGGCACACTCTCTGTTCTATTTCTTTTCCCTGCAGTACTCTTCAGACCTTACATGTGTATTTGTCTGGAGCAGTAATCAGGCACTTGGCTTGGATATTGTTGTAGGAAAGACATGACAGTGCAGTTCAGCAAGTGCTCAACCCACTACAGTTGGCAATAGCTTTGTATTGTTGTTTTCTATCAACAGCAAACCTCTGCTCAGAGTTTTGCAATTTCTGACCTGTTCTGCTGGCACTAAAGCTTTGCCATTTTCTTAGTTCATATGATACACAGCCACGAGCATTTTTGAAGTGATGCTATTCATAACCTTAAAGAAGCAAGCCCTGGATTACCCAGGAGTATTCGTGCTGAGAACAAAGGTGTGAAAATCTGTGAACTCAAGCTGCCAAGGGAGAGGGGTCCTTGGAGACCAGGATAAACTGAAACTACAGATAGGAGTTGTATACAGTAAAGATGTATCATTTTCAAAGAAACTTCACAGCAAGCAGAAGCTAAATATTTTACAAACAATCTTTCAGAGTATCTTTGTGATGGAGCCCTTCAACTCCTCATGTCTGTGGATAAGCCTTTAAGAGGCATAACAGTGGTGGTCCTTCCATCTTGTACCTCATTTGCAGCTTTCAGCTCCTGCCCTTTAAAATGTTAGAAAAATATAGAACAGGTAAATGAAATCCAAGAACCAGGACTTAGTCTAATGCCCTTTCAGTTGAGCTTTCCATCCATATTTTCTAATGGATAACTGACGGTGTGGCAGAACACAAGAGGAAAGCATGGTGCTCCAACAAGTATCTGTCAAAGCAAGAATCCATTTCCTTCCTCTAAACAAGCTACCATGAGACTGACAATGGCTGCAGAAGTAATTCTGATCTTCTAACACATGTTTTTTAATGTGGTACTACTTTTCCAATGTGTTTTTAATGGCATCCTGAAAAAATTCGAGAACTGCAAGTACCTTCTAAGTTTTCTATTGGATTGCTGTCACTTCAGGGGAAAAAGCAAACACATTTCCCTCTAAATATTTTTCACTATAAATTTGAGGATCTGCTTTGATAAAAATGGATATTATTTTACAAGGATTTTCTCTAAGCATATAATAAACTGTAGGTGGTGACAGACTATAATAATGGAGTAAAATAATTTCAGATTTAATGATTCAGGTTGTCATTCCCATGTTTCCTGTGACATCTTCCTCCTTAAGAATCTTTGAGCTGTTTCTCTTGTCTCCCCGACCATCCTGCTCAAACAGTAATGCAGATATTCAGTTCTGCACCTTGTTTTGGATGGCTTTTTATCTGAAGTGTTTATAATAAAAGCCTAAAGAGACTGCAGGAGTATGAGCAGAAGGAATGTAGACATTTCAGTGATTTCCTTGACACTTTCTTGTTATGCTACACTGAATTTCATTGTTGCAAAGTTTTGGTTTTTAGTTGTTTTCACAAGATATTCACAGTTCCTTATCACTTTGGAGTTACTTGAAGCTACTGTCAAAACCCTTGACTGACCTAATTTTGGGATGATACTAGAAGTCTGGGAACAAAGACTGACATTCTGGGTTCAGCTTTATGATAACAGCATTTACATCAAAAGTATTTATCTGCATAATCACAAACCCATTGGTTTCTTAGGTTTTTACTGCTGCCTATTTCACTGCAAAATCTTCTGAAAGAAGCAAAAACAATATTTATTCCATACTGCTGCCTGTCTCTCTTGGTAACAGTTACTTTTGATTTGAGAAAAGTGCCAAGTTTTCATTACTTCAGTCCCTTCAATTACTTTCTTCCTAGTAGCTATTCACAGACACAAACACATTCAGTCATTCTGACTTCTGGCTAGAAAAAATTGTGTAGTGTGGACTGCCATTCATTTGTAAAAACGTTGAGAAGCAGATATGAAAATAAACATAATGGAGCCAGTTAGGTATATGTGCAAGATTTTATGTGCATTATCAATATAGCTCAAGCTATGCACTCACCCTCCATGTGCAGCTGCTGGCAGCTTTACATTAATGTTGTTCTATTTTAGATTCTATCCTGCTGCCCACCTGAATGACTTGCATATAAAGTCAACAGCAACACCCTGGTCTTTTCTGGCTTTTTCCAGTGTTTTCAGCACTACTTTCATTTTACCACCATAATTCTGTTTAGATCAGAAGCTCTTAGACAGACAAGGCCTGCGGACCCAGCTAAGGTCTGGGGGAAAAGTGAAGATATTTGTATGTCTTTCCTGAGAAGGATAATAGCATTCATAAGTATATTTTTATCTAAATGTAGGAGTATGCCAGCAGTTCTAGCGGTATAATTACTCTGACTTTGAAAAATCACTTCTCAGTCAAAATAAGACTATAGTTCCCTTGTCTAAAATTTGACAAAAATCTATTGGCCAGCTTAATCTGAGATTATTGGAGATAAGAAAACTTCTAAAAAGTAACAGGCTGAACCTCTGTGGGTTCATTACAACTTTTCTGCCTCCAACATCAACAATTCCTTTCTTTCACAGACAAAATCAAGTAAGAATCTCTTAAGCAAAACTCTTAGCCAGTGAAAACATTAAATGATTGCATTCTTCCTGATATCAATGTCATAAATAGAGTTCACATTTGGATTTTTTAAATAACTAATCTCTGCCTCTTCTGTTGATTTTCATACTTCAAATTAATGATTAAACTGAGGTCTGAAGTTCAACTGCCTGACTGAATGAGATGGACAAATGAACAGAATGCCAAAAAATACTGTTAATTTTACAAAGACAATATCACAATATTGCTTTTAAATGCTAATGCCATTTTCAGGAGCCAAGCAGCCCAAAGTAGCAAATCAGGAAATGTTCATTTTAACTGCTTCTGAAATAATTGAGGCATTTAAAAGATTTAATAATAATTGGACCAAAATAATAATGAATTCACCAAAACGAGAGCAATCCTTGTCAGCAATGCACTCTAATTGCTGGAAAATTACAGTTTTTATAGAGTTTTGTACAGAATTACTGTTTTAAGCTATTCAAATCCATAATTATCTGCCTTAATGATAAGAACATATTAATCTATTCCAAAACAGTGACAATGTATTTTAGCAGAAAACAATTTGCTTTTTTCCCAAAGATTAAACAAATATACACTTCCATACAATGCGATTGTTTTATGATTATACATTTTAAAGAATATTTCAAAAGTATGAACACAGTTTCCATGCCTTACACACCATAAAATGCATACAGTTCTTTAATTAAAAAAAAATCCAGTAGTATATTAATTAATCAAGGAGAGAAAGCTTTGCATATGCTGGCTTTTATAAAAGTTTCTTCATGAACTACCCTCAGAAATTCCTTGAAGATGTACTCCTAGATCACACTGGAAAATGGCAGTCAAACCTTCACTATAACAGTTTATATTCTTCACAATTACTTCTATCCTTTTAAAAATCCTTTATTGATAATTTTGCCTTAATTATTTTGTTTGTTTTGTTATTTTGTTTGTTGTTTCTTCTCATTTTGTGCCACATACATATAAGAAATCTCTTTTTCTGGGGAGTTGAGGGATTGACTAACAGATAATAAGAATGCTTTTTAGAAAGATCAATATTTAAACAATGGCATAAACTTACCTAAGACATGGGATACTGTCCTTCATTGTTCCTTCACATGCTACAGTGTTGGTACTGCCTGAAAGGCTCTTCAAAGAAGGAAGCTGGGAGGAGGCATCTGGGAATGGAGGATTTGTTTCTGGTTCAGGAGTGATGATGTCTTCTACTTCAGACTGAAGTCGTACCTCTAATGACTTAAATAAATAAAAAGCTAAGTTTTCATTTTATAAGGAAAGCTGCTGAAAGTTCTATTACTTTCAAATAAATATCAATATGCCTTTTTTTTTCTTTAAATAACCCCCATTTATCATTATAATTTGCAGGCAAAGACTACTGTCATTTGTTATTTATACAGAGTAACAGCATCAGATAGGACTAGAAGGATCACCAACTCTGCCCCCTGATTATTTCTACAGCAGAGTCTCTAAGAGACAAGTTTTATCCAGGATGGATAAGCCTGACAGTGTGAATAGTACATAAACTTCATTTGTCCATAGGTGGGGCCAGGAAATCAAAGATTACAGCACAGACAGCCCTGTATTCCTTAGAATGAACATGAGTTTGGCGGATTTTAGAAAGAAAAATTCAAACTAGTTACTTTTTGCTCTCCTTCTGGCCTCTCTAGAAATGGAAAAAGAGGCCAAACCGCCCTACAATTCTCTCCACTAATTTAGGAAATGATAACTGAGGACTCCAGGGAGGAACTGGACAGGAAGTTCAAATCTAGGTAAGTAAATACTGAACAATTCTTTCTATCTCATGAGTTGCCCAAGGAAATCTGCATTTTGAAAGAATAAAAACCAAGGTACAGCTCTCAAAGAGACAAGGTCTGGGGGTTACTAGCTGAACAGTAATTTCAGTGCTTCTACCTTCAAAGGAATAGAAGTAATTGCAGAGGTAGACACTGCAAGCTCAATCTTAGTGATCTTTCACTGAGACATCATCTGTACCAGAATGAAGATTAACAAAATAGCTAAATTTCATGAGAATTGGGAGATAAAGGTGAGTAGTACTGAAGGGTCATGTGTTTCTCAACCATAGTGCTAAAACACACAATATTTCAGAAAGAAGAGACTGTTAAACCAGGAGAGAGAGTCCTTTCTCAAAATTTCCCTTTTGTGTTCTCCTTTCAAAATCCATGGATATTTTGTGCCTGAATCAGTTAAAGAAACCTACAAACAACATTTGCCTTCAAAGACAAATGAGTGAAATATTGAGTTCAGGAAAATCTAATCTGGAAGTAATTGCAGCTGACTGAAACAATTTATAATGCTGTTTAATCTTTATGCAGGACTGGAGTAACTCTTGAAGAGTATGTTCTTCTGCTTGCCATGTCAGAAGTGCATCACTCTTCTTTGAATGTTTTTCTGCATGTATTCCTTTTTCTACTAAAGTTAATTTTGCAAAGTTCTAGCTGTTGTGCATTTGAAGAGAGAAGGAAAAATTCAGGCCAAAAACATGACTATAAATTTGTCTTCTGTTTTTGTCCCTGCTTTGGTTGGACCTTAGGAGGATTACAGAAATCATGAACTGATTTATTTTGACACAGAGTAAAGATATTTTTGAGGGATCTCATCACTGGGCTTATCGATTCCCCTTTCCACATTCAAATGAGTGTAAACTTTTTTCCTGTGTTTCTTCTCAAGAGATTTGAAGAGGAGCTTCACTGAGGAAAGACTGCTCACTGAGAAAGTGATCATGTTTAATTAATAGATCCTTTTGAGACAGGATGGAGTGGATTCAGATAAGAAAACAAAAATAACAGCAGTAAATGTTCTTTATATAACTGCATGGCAATGACTCCAATGTTGGATATGAAGCAGAATTTGTCACATGCACACTCCTTGCCTCCAGAATCTGGTATGAAATGATGCAAATAATACTTCTGTTGAGGAAATTCCAGGCATAGCCTATGCCCCTGAGGCATATTCAGCTGCAGACTTCCCCACTACACAGAGCAACCTTTGAGTAGCCCCCAACTTCCCATTTGCCACAGCAAAAACATTACAACACTGACATCAGGGCAGTCCAACCAATGTGGGGGCCTTAAAATCCTGGATTTGGAGATTGAACTCAAGGTAAATTCAGCCTGACTGATAAGGAAGGGAGGACACAAAGTTCTTTGTGCCTCAGGCAGCAAAGAAATCCGGAGATTGGCTAGCTCAGTCTCAATACAGACAAAAACACACAGCCTAAAGTCAGGTACAGATTCCTGTATAAAGAATTCCATACTTTTGATTAAAAATCCCTCCCGTCATTTAGAGTGAAGACTTGAATGCAAGCAGTAAAAATGCAGAAAGAAAAGAGAAGGCCATTTCAGAGATGCAGAAAACCCAGGGGAATTCTGTGAGTATGCCACCAAGACTGCATAATTTAATATTCAGGGAAAAATGCTTATTAATTACAGAAGAAATCTAAGAAACTGTTAAATTGCACCTATTATAACACTTTGGAAAATACCAGTAATGATGCAATTCAGTCAGAGAAGTGAAGAACAGGGAAAAAAGACATTAAATTATAGATAATAAAAGATAAGGTGCTTTTTCTGTAGAACAATGTAAAAATACTGAAATGGAGTAATTTTAGCAGCATTATACATGAGCTGGTCAGTAATGTGAAATTACTGTTCATCAGTTTTAAACCTTTCCTGAAATGATACATTCAGGCAGCTTAATGATTGCCTTGGGCGGGGGGGGGGGGGGGGGAGAGGAGAAAAGAGTGGAAAACAAGAGAAGAACTACAGTTAATGAATATCATAACTACAGTTATGAATATGCCATACAGAATGGCACATGGTTAGAGGCCAAAAATAACACAGTAACAGGTTTTTTGCCACAGTAGAACTTTCTAAAGAACATTAAAATAGTGTGAAAAGGAAAAGAACTATAATCAGGGAAGGTGACAAATAATCTGGCATTTCATATAGTTTCCATCTTTAGGGAAACAACGTCAGCATAAGCCAGAAAAAGATCAACTCTTTGTTTTGTTAAACCCACTGATAATGTTCAGTCTCCTTATGAACAGAAATTAAAGAGATTAACTACTTGAGTTAAAAAGAGCATTGTGCACATACACAATGTACATTAACTGATAAAAATACAGAGCAGACAGTAATTTTAGACCAGGTAAATACAATAGAGATTTCTGTATCATAAAGTCTTAAAAGCAAACCGTGTCTGAAAGCTACACTGTATGTGCAGTATGTATTTTACTAAAGCAAAAAGAAAGTGGAGAGTAGGTTCCCAAACCCTCAGATTTTGTCAGTAACTGAAGTAGGATCAAGATTTCCCTGGAAAGGTTTAAAATGGAATGTCCCTAAACCTGTATTTATACTGGTTGCTATTTTTATTTAAGTACTTAGCACAGATGAAGAAAGGCAAATTGATTTAGAAATTGTTCTCTTATTAGAGAGTGAAATGAGTACTTACTGCAATTTCAGTATTTACTTCATGTTTGCTGAACCTGTAAACAATCACATAGGCAGAAACTCCTGCCACACAGAAAATTCGGCTTTCAGGACACCAGTACATCATCTGAACAGCAAAAGGATCTTCTTCCACAATCTCAGCTGTTGCTTTTCCTTCTCCCACTTTCTGTTTTTCAAAGACCTTTGATGTTTTTAGTTTGTACAACATCTGTAGAGTAACTGGAATATATTAAAACATATAAAAATACTAACATGAAGCAAATCAGTTATAAAATTCCTCAGTTCCCACTTTCTTCCCAGTTGTGGCATAACAAGGAATCTTAGGAAAGCCTAAGAGGAGAAGAGGTGTATTATACAATTGTCCAAACCAGGACAATACTACAGATACTGTTCTGGTACACTTTACTGACAGGATATGTATTTAATACTTCTCAGAAGGGTGTTTGTCTGTGAAATACTTCTTAGGACTTTCTGGGGAAGGGTGTCAAAGATGTAAATCATTGTGTCCATAATTAGGCTTACAATCAGTGCTATAGAGAAGCTCTGATCATATTGATACTTTCCTAAAGAGATGTGAAACTAAGATTTCATTTGTCTGAGGTTATGGTCTTGATAGAACATAAAGAGTGTATGGCAATCAAGAAAAAACTTTAGGAAAGCATGCTGGTGGCCTGGTCAACACAAAATTATTCAGAATTAATGGGAGTTCAAAAGTGTTTTGAATTTCTTGACTAATATGTAGATCTCTATTTATACCTGTATATAAAATCCTAGTATCCAGAAGCTTTTGTCAAGATTAGAAATCTAGTGCAGCAAATTCCAGAAGTAAGGAGGGGTGACAATTCACCCCATTATGTTTTACATTCTTCCCTGATTTTACTACTTTTACATTGGTTTCTCAGTGTCATTAATCAGTAACTGCATAATATCAGAAAAAGCCAGTGAGGCTCAGCACCTATAAAAGTGTGCACATCTACAAAGGCAAAGCTGCTGCCTACATCAGTGTAATTGTGGTAGCTCAGCCTGGCCAGCTTGTGTAACAAGAGCAACAGGAAGTTGAAAGGACAGTCTTTTAGTTATGTAACCAGATGGTGAACACACCAAAATTACATTTTTGTTTGGTAGTGCAGATATATTCCAGGAGGTTTAGCATATACAGTTTTGGTTTTTTTTTTTAACGTTTTAAAAAGTTTTAGCACATAAAGCACTTCTGAATTTCACAAATTACAGCAAGTGCTTCTGTAATAAATACATAATTCTTCCTGCCCTCTGTGGCAAATAAAGAGGATTCAGGTTGCCAGTTAGTGCCAGTAGCAAATCTAGAGTGGCACTCCAAATCAGGCATCATGGGTCCATGCACATTATGACTGGAAGAATTACAGAGTCATAGGGTACAGAGTACAAGACAAGACTCTCTATGCTCTATTACTGGGTACCATCTGCACAAGTAAATTAAAAACCAGCAATATCTTTTGAATAAAGATGCATTTTGGAAACAGCTCCAGTGGCCTAGCAAGTCCCTGTCTCTCACAGATCTGTGCTTTCAGACACAAGACTACACAATTAAAATATGTCTAAAAGCAAAGCATTTTGCGCCTTCAAATACTGGTAGGATATTATGTTTGCTAGGGAATCTCAAATGAAGTCTGAACTCTATTAAAAAGCTTAACACCTTGTAAATAAAATAAATAACAAAACTTTGTAATAATCAAAACCTTGTAAATAAAGACTACCAAGTATTGTGCATGCCCTGAAAATCAGGACCAGGACCTGGACATCAGAGATGCACTGAAAATACCAGCACTGTTGAAGAGATTGTGAATATTCATGATCATCTAAGCTTTTAATGTTAAGAAAAATTCCTACTGCAGGATGTATTGGTTATGATTAGGTTATGCTTATATTCCCTATGAGAGGTTTTCTTCTTTCCCCATTTCTGCCAGAGCTCTAGAAGGAATAACTAGCACAGTGCTTCCTGTGCAGTACACACACTAAATGCCTTGGGGTCTTCCCACAGTCTGTATTGTTTCATCCTAACTTTAGAACCTGTATTTGTAATTCTTCTTAAAATTGAAATATTCACATATTTCATATTTGAATAAGCCAAAGTCTAATGTCTCACCATACTTCTCTAAATAAAACTAATTATCCTACTTTTGTTCATATCAAAGCTCTCAAAAACTTCTGTTTCAGCAAGTAAACTGTTGACCTCATCTGATGATTGGTGTTCACCATAAATTCAAGACAGAGGAAGATGTAAATTCTGAGCACAATGTTTCTGTTCTCCCACCATTTCCAAACAGACAAATTAAATAATAAAAAACCAACCCATGGCCATGTTCAGTTCCTTGCCTACTTAATGCATGAAATATATTTTGTGAAATGAGGCTTTGGAAATCCTCATTTTCTCCTTGTCCATCCTGAGTGAAAATATTTGGTATTATGCAAAAAGGCAACTACCTCACAAAGTCATCAGGTTTAGCTGACATTAAAAACTTGTCAGCATTTCCCATGCTTGGCTGGTAATGGTAGCAAAATAATAATTTCAATTCTGTGGCACCACATGGAACTAGCAGGTATTTTAAGTATCCCATACTCCATGATCTTGGCACTCATTACAGACTGGTTATAAGGGTCATATTAAATCTCTCTACACCTAACATTTCATCCAGAATTTTCTCTCAGACTCTTTCTTCTTTAACACACTAATATCTCATAAAAGAGAGATATTACCCAGACATCCCTGTACCATCAAAGAGACAAGAGTACAAGGCAACTCTATAGAAACTTTGGTGAAGCACTGTCAATTATTTGAAGGAAAATATTTTCAATTTCCATCAAAATGTATGTGTATTTTAATAAATATATTTTACTAATGAATACCATTTGTATTTTCTGTAGGGGAAAATACTGGTTGCTGATATGTGCAGTTATAGCTAGATTATATGGAACAAGTATTTTCTGAAGCTTTTTCCTGCTAGGATGAATGGAAATGCTTCCCAATTATTTCCTGGGATTTGAGACTGGACAAGAAAAGGTTATGGTATTTTCCACCCTCACCAGACTAAACGTTTTGAAATATATGAATGTATTTTAATATTTTATTTTTATTTAGCTATAAAGAAGACTTTGCTGTACTCAGTATAGAAGTGACACGACAACTGGAACTGAATGTAAGACCTAACTGAGCCCTCTCCTCTATACACACAAGAAGAATGTGCTCTAAGGATTTTTTTACCAATACTTCATCCTTCATAGATTTTGGTATGCTGGATCTTGAGTTATTATTCCTCACTCTTTTCTGCCTAACATATCTCATTAGCAGCATTTTTTCGCTTAACTTATAAAACATTTTCTGAATTTCACCCCTTTGTATTAATTATATCAGCCCAGCCATTAGTACTCAACCTGTTAAATTTCCTGTTTTATATATAAATGTGTGTTTGTGTGATTTATCAGCATTATGTAAAAGTGAACTTTAGAAACTTACTGGCAGAAGCATCCCAAAATTTCACTGATCCATCTGCATGGCTTAAAAAAAATATAAAAATTAAATGTGTTAAAACAAGATGCAAGTCTAAAACATTATCTACTTTCAGTGAGAAATAAATACAATCAGAAAAAATTAATTTTGTTTCTGTAACTCTCTATAACTTACTGACAATATATTAAAGACATACATACAAACTAGAAGAAAATATTTTGTTATTTGGTTTCATTTAGTAACAAAATATTTTTATTCATTTCCTGCCGAGAACTAAGCCCCCAATAAATTTTAAGATTGCAACAAGAAGAAATTAATTCCCATACTAATAACAAGTTGAAGTCACAGTACTTTTGGCTTTGCAGTGGGCCAGCATCAAACCTATGCACTCTAAAATTGGCATGTACAGTGAACTTTGAAAGGACAGAAGGGAACTTCATTCTGCTTGATACTTCACAACTGTGCTCCTTTTATTAATATACAATTGCTGAAGCAAAGCTGGAAAAAGGAGAGACTTCTGTTTATAATGAGAATGATCCCTCTATCACATTCTTGTACTACTGCATACATCATAACTTTATTTTTAAAATCACATCTTCAGTATCATTGATAACAACAATTCATCAAATACATGACTGAGACTAGAGAAAAACTCATTGTGCATCTTAGCTCAATGAATAGTGTCTGTTTTACAGGATGATCCCTTGGGAATCCACCAATCACTGCTCATGAGGCCCCTACTGCAGTCTGAGCCTTTCTAGGCCTTTTTGCTCTGTTTCTGTGCCCACAAGGTAAAATTCATCCCAGTGCACCACACCCTCACTAATGGAGAGTATTAAAATGAATTTCCTAACTGTCCCTAGACAGAGAGTCCAGAAGGCCAGGGGAAAACAGCTGCACTCCTTTTTGAAGCTATTCTCTGTGACCTTCAAGGCCAAAATATTCTCTTGCAATAGATTTTTTTTTCCAAAGACCCCTACTTCACAAGCATTTCTATCTAACACTGGGGCCTCAAATGGTCATTCTTAATTGTACTCAACCCTGGGTACCAAGCTCTGCTTTCTAGAGCAAAAGAGAATTTCTGTGGTGACATTACTCAAGTGAAGAGCCAGGAAATGCATATGTGGTGAAGTCTCAACTCTTACCTATAGGTAACCCACAATCAAAAGAAGTAGACACAATAGTTTATAAGTACCAATTCCCAGTTTCATTCTCACCCTGTAATTATGATTTCAGGATATGTCTGAGCTCCAAGGTTCCACGCTCCACCACTGATAGGCCACTCCTAAACAAACAAAAGTGCAGAGATCACAACTTATTCTGAAGAAACCTTGCTTGCCTAATTTTTAAATTCAGGAGTAGGCAACATCTTCCCCCAAAAAGCAATAAAACTTGTAAAAGAACAAAAATATGTAAAATTCAAGGCTTTTACGGTTTATTAACATTTCTGGACCCTTTTATATTATCAACTAATGTTTTGTGCTTTAAAAATATTTCCACACAGCTAACATTCAACAACCTAAAGCAGGAATGAGAAGGAGGAGTAACAAACAATTCTGCTGGTCTTTTGGGATGGCTTTTCTCTTGGAGATTCTATAGAACACTGAATAGACCGAGAATTTGTTTTGAATACAAAGACCACTGAAGAAGCTGGCCCAGAAACAAGTACCAGAGCATGATGCCATGAGATAAGAGAATGTAACTTTAATACAACATATGAGATCATCATCTCTTCCTTGCCTTTTGCTTCCTAATGGTCTAGAATGCTGCCCTGTGCCTAAAGCCCTGACATGTATGGATCCAGCATGCAGAGGGTGAGACATGTGCAGAGTGGGTCAGGATGTGTGCAGAGTATGAGTGGGTAGAGAAAAACCAGGAGCACAAACTGTTTGTGTGGATACATGGAGTGGATGCTTGTGGCTACAAAAATGGATGTCTGGCACATGAGTGACCACCTACTTTCAGAGTGCATTTGTACATGCACAAAAAAAGCAAGGGGGCAAGAGAGGTTGCAGGAAATACAGGCAGGTGTGCAAAGTGTATGAGGTAAGGGTAGATCCAAACAGGAGAAATAAAAACATTTTCTGAAGTACTTTTGTGAACCAAGATGTAAAAGAAGTAGAGGGGGCTTATTCCATCAGTTAATGGAAAACAACACAGCTCCGAGGAGAATACCTCCATTGATTTGAATAGAAAATTGATAATGTCTGACTTGTTTACCCAGTATTTTTTTCTAGTTTATTTATTAAAATGCATTCGTTGTAGCCAAAATACAAACCAGTTAAAAGCTTGAAATTTAGAAATTAATTGCATTTCTTATTTTACATCCTGAAGCTTGTCCTATTTCTACAGCATTATGGCAAGACTTTAGTAGCTCAGTAAAATCATTATTATTGTTATTATTATTATCCCTATTTAATAACAAATCTCACAGATGATGTTGTCAGCTCTCACTGAACATCTGCTCAAGTCTTTCAGTTATAATGATTACACTTTTTTCTTTGATAGAGAGAACCTATCCATACAAATTTGAATTGTACACTGCTGGCTCGCCTTTAACACAATCTGATCTGGAATAACTCCAGCATCTTAATGATTAGGTCCTACGTAATGATAATTAATGGTTGTGCTTAAGTGGTCATGTTTCTGAGGGACAAATACTGGGGGGGGTCATGTTTCTGAGTGGTCATTTTTCTGAGGGACTGTAATCAGGCTGCTGAGCTGCTGGTTGGACTAACCTTAAAGTGATTATTAAAGGAGTAAAACAAAAATAATATGGTAAGAGGTTATAAAAACATAGGTTACACGTCTACTTCCTTTGCTTAAAAACAAGAATATTGGTTTTGTTTACCTTATTGCTGTATCCTTGCTTTTTATGTTTTGCTCCTACAGAATAGAGTACAGGGATCAAATCTGGAGGACAGTCCGCAAAATATTCTGTGCAGGTAACAGGTGACTCATGAATGTCAATAGGATATGGATTTTCAAAGATTGGAAAACTAGTTAAGGAAGACAATTTATTAGAAGCACTGTGACACACTGAGCCATAGAATAAAACATATTCTTATATTAAAATATATAACATAATCTAAGTAAAATCACTACTCATTAAATATATTTTCCCTTATTTATTCAAACTTATGTATTGTTTTTAATATCAGTAATAATGTGTAGTTACTAAAATAAAGACATAAAAATTCAACAAGACGAGAATCCTACATAAATAGTCCCTAAGGCTAAAAGGGCTGCCTTTATGAATGAACATGAACTATTTTTTTTCTGACATCTCAAAATCTTATTATATAGAAGTGACAAATTTTCTGGAAGTTTCAGGTTCATGGATATGATATGTACTATGAACTACAAACTACTTTTACAAGCGTGGATTTTACACTGAAGATCTTAGCTTATTGGGTTGGTAGACTTCTGATTATACAATGAAAAATTGCAATAACAGATGAGTAGATCTCAGTCTATTTCTCACTTCCATCAGTTTGAACAGCCTGATAAGGAGGAAATCCTCACTTTTCATACATTATACAATGCTATTCACAATTGAAAAACATAGGAAATTGGGTACTGATTTCAATTATATCCATTTTACACTGCTGAGATGATCTGAATTATTCTTTAAAGTAAATGAGATCTGAATATGATTCACTTAACATTTTCCAATACATTGACAGCAAAATCTGTTCCCTGTTGCACCAGTGTGAATGTGGATGGCCTTTACTGGTAGTGTTAGAGGCAGAACAAAATAAATAATTGGATTATGCTTTAGATGATGTAGAGTTCCTCTTTGATAGGAAAATTGATTCTGATATGAAAGAACTATTTGTCCTTTAAATCAGCAACTGGATCATGAAGTAATTCTGTAGTTCCATATAAAACAATGACATTATTTATTAAGATACTGAGGCTAGACATGCATAAAAGTAGTTGTTGAATCTTATTTCCAATTCACATATGTGTTCAAATATCATTTAACTTTGGTATTGAATTTGAGGGCTTTGCTGAAAGGACTGCAGATTTAGATTTATTCCAAACTTCAAGAACAACTATTATCATAAGTTCCTGTTCATTAGATGAACTTAGCTCTTAAACTGGAAGTAAATACTTAGCAAGAGTTATTTCCAAGAGTGAATGTTTTTGGATAGTTAAAGGATTTTGAATTTTATGGTAATTTACTGGACAATTAAACACACAAATGACTTAATCTAAACATTTATACTTACTTTGTTTGTGTCAGGTCAACGACAATGAGATCTTTTTCCAAAAGCACAACTACAGCATAGGGCTCTTGAAATTCTGTAAGCAAGGAATCAAGTATAAAAGACATGGAGTTCTCCTATCAGCCATTTGAAGCAAGCAAGCCAGCAATATTTATGTTCTTTAAATTTTCACAGTATATTAGAAGCTTTGAGGTATAAACCCCTGACATATGCACAAACCAGCCAGAGCTGGAAACTAGGGCCAGAGAGGAAGTAGGAAATTACTTTTGGATAGTACTGCTGGCAAACATACAAAGCAGAAGAATTGGAGTATTATAGCCTGCCAGCATGATGCTATGTTGAAAGTAAAGAAGTAGAATATGAATAAGTTGTGTGTATCATTGCATTATTGAATCCAATTGTTACACAGAAAAAGTATTTTTGCTGTCCAAAAGTAATACTTCTACTATGTACAACTGCTCTTCAGAAACAGATTGTGCAGGACACTTCCTGATACACAATGCCCCCAGTTCTGAGGTGACTCAAGGAGAATATTCCCTAGGAATCCTGTTAGTCTGCTGTTTTCAATTCAGGTAATAACATGCCCCTTCCTCCTCCACACTCTTTAGGGGATTATATGGCTTGGCTTTTTATACAATTCTCTTTATTTATCAAAACAAAAAAAATAAGATGACAAATAAATGCTTCCCCGATGCACAGAATATATTCATTTACATACCTTTTATAATCTACATTTTTTATAAAAAAAATATAAATGTGAAATTATGACTTTCTTTTCAACAGCAGCAAATCATTCCAGCACGTGCAAGCTCAGAATAAACTGTTCAGATGGGTGATGCCAAAAGGACGAGTAAATGAGACCAACTGATTCATCTTCCTTTCAGTCCTGCTATGAATGCACATTATTTTTTGCCTGTTTTTATACTTGGCTATGAATAACACAAGTTAAACCAAAATGTATAAATATTAGTCTGTGAGCTGGGGAAGATGCTACAAAACCTAAGTACTGGGAAGTATCTGACACAGTTAAATGAAGGCCCAAAGCAACTCTGATTATGGAAAATTAAATTTCTGCATTATATTGAAGCACATATACACTTTACTAAATGTTTTTAATGTGTACTTGGTTTAGCTATGTATATAAGATTTATTTTACTTTTTTGCTTGAGGGCTTAAAATGCTAAAGTTAGTTTCTTTTTGACTTACAGCTTTTCTTAATTTATTTTCTGGAACTTTCTGACAACATATTTCAGAACTTGGCAGCCCCACACTGTAGAGCAAACATAATACTTTTAAACAGTTAATTTCATGCTGAAGCGTAAGAACTTCTTTGCAGGTAAGTGACAGTTAATTTTTCATAATTTAGTGAGCTGTAAATGATGAAAAATTTCAGAAATATAAGCACCTATCTTTGATTAATAGCAATGTTTTCTCACAGTAGCCCATGGGTTTAAATCCCATACTTGGAGATTTATGCTTGCTTTATTGTCCATTCACTACTCACTTCCTACAATGAGAATGCAAATAACTTCCAGGTACTTTCAGTTATGTAGTGTTCTTGAGATGAGGACAAATATTAGGATGGAAGTCCCTGGGATGGGATTAATGTATGAGAAAAGATCGCTTCGTTTACATTTTCCATAATTGTATTTTTCCCAAAAAACTCACCATTTGGATATGGGGTTTCACAAAGAGTTAAAAAATCAACTATAGGATGATCCATTTCAAGAACTGTAATTGCTTTCCCATGCATGATTGTTAAACTTGGTCTTCGGCAAGGTTTATCATATGACAGTCCACCAGAAAATACCACAAATGGTTCACTGTATTAAAAAAGTATATATATAAGTCTACATAGTACATACAAGTTTACACTATAGGTTTAGTATCTGCAAATATTAACAAATAGGTTTGTTAAAAGAAAGCAGGAAAAGATTCTAAAAGGACTTATACTCCAGAATGTAATATTGAGTTAATTACAGAATTAAAAACAAACCTGTTTTTACAGGTCTTGTACTCTACTTTAAGAATTGGTTTACAAGATTCAGGTTTTTTTCCATCTCTTTGAACTTTTCCTAAGGAAAGAAAGAACATGGAAACTATTAAAACATGGAATTGAATGATCAAACTGAAACATGTATATTGAAACAACTGTGTAAGAAACAAAAGAAGGAACTTTAAAACTATGAAAGATTAGAAGTATTAGCTCCTATTTCTACAAAATACGCATTTTTCTAAATTAATTACATTTATTATGTCTTTGTGTTTTTACTGCCACATCTAAAGAACCACAGAACACACTTCAAAGACATCTATAAACCATGCAGATTTCAGAGTATGAAACTTAACTAATAAAGAATTAATCAGACTAATTATAAGCCTTTTTTTCTGAACACATAATGACCATAAACAGCTTCATTTTTTCCTAAGACGTTCTTAGATTTACTTAATTCCTGTTGTTGACAAAACATTACATGCTTTGGAGTGTACCTAGTTGAGTGATAAAATTAAATGAACAGCTGAACAACTGAAACTCATTAGTTCTTAGTTAATTATGGCTCAGTACTTTCTTCCAATCAGAGAAAAGTCACTTGCAATTAAAAAAAAAGTCATTTTGAGTTTGTTGCTTTGGAAAGTCTATGCTTGCTTTTGACAACAGCCTGACTGGAGGATACAGTGTAGATGGATCCAGACTTTTCTCAGAGGTGCACAGTGCTATCATGGGAGATAAAGGACTTAAGCTGTGTCATGGAAAATTCTGGTTAGATATTAACCAAAAACTTGTGCTACACGGGTCATTAAATAGCAAAAGATATTGCCCAAAGAGGTTGTGCAATTTTTTGCTGGAAGTGTTCAAGTGCCCAATGTCCAGAATTTACTCATCAAATCAGGACTGTTTTGATCTGGTCATCTCACTGGCTAAGAGTTCCCTTCTGACATTATAGAATTCTATGACTAAAAATTATAAAACAGAGGTAAATTAGGAAAATGCTAAATCCTTTTGGGCCTGCTAAGATCTTGACTTCTTCCTCCCTCTCTCCCCAGTCAGTTTTCTCAGTAAAGGAATGTACTCATTTACAATGGTGTCAATACTTTTGAAACAAATTTTTAGGAAGCAATTTCATATAAAGTCCCACACATAAAGGTAAAGCCATCTCTTACTATGGCTCCTTTAAATTCTTCATTGCAATTCTTTGGGAAGCCTTGTACCATCCCCATGAAAAACACTACAGTACCTTTTACAAAACATTTTAATCTGTTGTGAAAATTGCTCATAAAAGCCTGTAAGTACAAACCATGAAAGAAAGAAAGAGCCTGAGGGTCTCACAGACCATCAGTAGACTCTTAAAAGGAATTAGGTAAGACATTAGAGTAATATAAATCAGAAAGAGGTATTTATGACACCAATTACAATAAAAAGTTTGATCTAAGTTACTGATTTTACAATAATTTGCAGCTACTTTTCATATCAAAATATTTATGCAAGAAGCAACATCTGGACTACAAGGAAAAATTAAATAAACATACATATTAGCAAGCAGCATTGAGAGCACTGTTTTGCTTCTTAGTCACACATTTTAACTATTAGAATTACCATGTGGAATTGTGGTCTGGAATGGTCTGTTAGGGCTTTTCAGATTCCATAGGGTCAAGCTGCCATCAGAATGACTACACATGAACTGCTTCCCTTCATGATGCCAAGCAACAGAATGAATAGCCTACAGAAAAGAAAGAAGTTGAGAGTGGAATGGAATACAGTGTTTACACCAATGGTATTTTCATGTGTGACTTCAGGTTATATTGTTCTAATGGTATACCAAGAGTTGGACAGTTCCTGTTTGTCTGAAGTCTATTACCACCACTTTTTAGCCAACAGACAGCTGTAATCCACATTTCATCATAAAGGCTAATGTAACACAGTAATATAAGAAAGCCTGTAGTGAATCAGGCCAAAATGGAAGGAAAAGGGTATTAAGGTAAAAATGTAAGAACAAGGGCCATACAATGCAGTTGTAATATGTCTGATAGCTCTCCTTAGAAGTATTTAATCTGGTAGATTTACAGGTAATTCTGTGTAAAAATCTTTACAGGTACCACACACAGATTCTTCCCCTGAGGAAGTAAAACACTGTTCTTGGATAATTTCCACATGCATTCTCACATACTTCAGGTTCAGAGCAAGTCCACAGAAATCTGGGATGTTTAATGTCAAAACCAAAACACTAAAAAATCCAGGGCTGTTTCACTGGTATAGAAAATTACCAAAACAATAATGTAAGATAGTTTTGGAAGAGATAGAGAGTCAGAGGAGAGGAATATCACACTCCTTTGTGCATGCTACAAGAACCACATGATGAATGTTACTTACACCATTCTTAGTATTTTGTACATAATTAGTGGAATTAATTAGTAGAAAATATCCATTGTTACATCAAACTATTGGAAAGGATAATGGGGTAAGTCCTTCAATTTCCCTGATATGTGCTAGAAACTAACAAAAGCCATATTGTGACAAAACATTCATTCTGTACCACAGTTCCTCACACACTCCTCACAGAAGCACAAACTCACAGAATTCTCCCTTGAATCCATATCCCTTCCAGAAATGTTCACTGCTAAATAGCAAAAACCACAATATAATTTTATGTAAATGTAAATAAAAGAGATCTATTTTTGAATGCAACTTCATAAACTTCCAGGGATTTTTTCTACCTAGGAAATGCTAAGGCCTTGCACGCACTTAAAATTGCATATAGACATTTACCTGATTTATTCAAATGACTTAACATCATGCCTGGGTATTCATAAGTCAGCATTGCAGCTGTTCATATTAATTTTGCTTAAGTGCTACTGGTCAGTATTTAAAACTCCCTGTCGGTTTTCCTCTTTTAATCACTATATTGATTGTTATGTTGGTTACAGCTCATGGTCTGGAGAGAGTATCAGAAGAAATCAACCAAAGGGCCACGACCCTTTACCAAAGCTTTACTCAGCTCCTGGGTCTGGACAGCAGAGCCACAAATGAGTTTGCATTAAGATGACCCAGATGTTTTAACAGGAATCTGACACCCTTGTATATGAATGCTTGATTAACACTAAACTACTAAAATAGTAGTGCCAAAAAGGAAGGAAAAAATGGAGCTGAAGAAAACTGAACTCTAGGTATTTATTTTTGGTGACAAACGGGTATCACCCAAACTTCTACCTTCCAGAGATGGAGCTGGTATACAATACCTCTTAAATAACCAGAAGAAAACAAACTATGACTGAAGTAACAAAAGACAACTCAGAAAGATGGTTCATGCAGAGTCCAGTGTTGTTGCCCTCAGGTAGAATAACCTTAGTTCTGTGGGGAGCACTGCTTCACTTACAGTGAAGGCATGTCTATCCTCATGCAAATTAATTCTGACATGAGCTCATTCATGCTTGCTATCATGCCAGATTTGAATCTGGTTTTGATGTGTTGTCACACTTAGAACATTTCACATGGTTACAGTCACTCAGACTGTGTCTGAGCAGAAGCTCAGACTAGCTAAAAACTGTACTGAGCTGCTTGCTAAACTGCCTCTCTGTGACCAGGTACCACCTGCCAGCCTAAACCTCTCGTGGAGGGCAGTTGAGGTGGGATGATCCTGGCACAGCCAGCTGGCATAGCAGCAACTCAAACTAACCTGTTAGACTTTGCCACAAAATGGAAGAGAAAAACAGAAATGTTTTTGGAGGTCTCAGCTGCAGGTCACAAGTAATTCTGAAAGATGGTCCTGAACAAGTCCCAAATTTTCTCTCTGCTAGATTATGTCTAGCATTCAGATCCACTTTAGCATCCACACACAAAAGGAGCAGTTATTTCCTTAGAACAGGAGTTCCTCATGGTGGGTGGCTCATGTGAATGTTCACACAGTGTAAGCACACAAAGCATCTCACTCCAGATTAGGTATGTTTCTCCTTCTGCAATACCCACAGCGGTTGCATACACATTCCATCTTCTCTCATACTCAGCATGTACTAAAATTAAGCATGCCTAACACCGTTTCTGTTCCTTCCCAACCACAAACCTTCACCACTGAGGGTCTTTAGTACCACTTTTAACCATATTTTGGAATAAGCAAGGCTTGTCTCATCTTACTATTTGAATGCTAAAAGTCCTTTGTGTTCGTAGTACTGCAGGACCATTACAGCAAGGGCCACATCCAATTTGATACTTCCATAGTGGCACAGTGCTAGACAAAGGTAGGGAGTTGTCATTTGGCAAATGCCTCTAAGAACTCTGCATCTTCATTTTGGGATGAGCTCCAGTGAAAATGACAACTGCTTCAGACAGCTCTGAATGGGGGTTGATGCAAACTTCTAAAGCCTGCAGAGGAAGATGGCTGGATTGTGGGTTTGCCAACTATCAGTAACAACTTGAGATTCATTTGAAAGATCTGTCTTGTTTATATGCTGTCTTTTTATACCACTTTATGGAAAAAAAACTTTTGCAGGAAATTATAAAAGAGCTTGGAAGGAAAGCCTTTTATAGAAGGCATTGTGTAGGAGCATTGATTGGAAGGACCTCAATATCTCATGCATATCACCATTGAGAAGAAGAAAATCATATTGATAGTAAGAAAAGTGAGGGTGAATTAATTTAATTCAGAACTCATGCAAAGAGGCACTTTTGTACTCAATGAAGATACAGAACACTTACAGGAATTTATCTGAGACTTAACAGATAGCCTGCAACTGGAACCGTTCTGGCTCAGTGCCAGAACAATACTGAGAGATTGGTCAGACATCATGGGGCACAGAGGCCACCCATCAGTCCAGAGAGCATGGTGAAGGGGAGCAGGAACAATGACTTCTGGACTGTGATCTTTGGGGGCCAACCCATAACATGAGGCTTAGGCTTGATAATTTGGACTGCTGCAAAATACCAAGTGGCACATGTAACCCAGGATTTCAAAAAGATCCCTTTTTAGTGGCTCCCTAAGGGTAGTGCCTTCCCTGAGGGAATTCTAGCAGGTCTGGAACATTATGAACATGGAGCCTGAAAGTCTGGAGTAAAGTAAAATGCCTAGTCACACAATCCTTTTAAAAACAAAATAAGAATCTTGCAATTATTTCAGTATGTTAGAAGCTAGAACAAGTTGCACAAAGTGGAGTACTGACATAGCAAATAACCACTGAGGAAGAAAGCATGGGACTGATAAGAAGGCAAAAAAAGTTCCTGAGAACAATATTGAAAAATGTGGAACAACTAAATCTAAATTGTATGTGGAATTTTCAACATCCACCCACTCTGTCTCAAAATGAAGAAAAAAGAGGAACCAGCATTAAGAAGATCTGCTTCATGTAGTCTCATTCTGAGTACAAGAGAGGAGAGTAGCAAACACACATCCCCATCCCCACCCTTCCTGAAGAGACCTGTGAAAGGAAGAAGTTGTTCAGCCTTAAGTAATAGAAGGGGTGTAATTTCACAAGTGTTTGCACAAGCAGACTGTCACTGGGAGACAATTCAGTGGGCATGTCTTGAGGCTTAAGTGCTGGCCTATTCAAACTTGTCCTTTGAAACATTTGCTATGTTGATGCTCAGAAACTTAACCTTGAAGCTCAGAGCGGCTTTAATGTGTCTCTGACAGCAGGTCTGAAAGAGTACAGGATCCATATGTATTTAGATTGCTTTTTAGAGGGGAAATAAATGGGTATACACTCCTTATACATAGCAAGGTGACAAGATGAAGAAGGAAAGAGAACTACAGGAAACCAATTACTGCCAGGATCACTTTAAAGAAAATGTCCTTTTCTACCTTCAGCTGTAGTAGCATTCACGCTCATCCATGGTGAACTTTAGAGGACTGGCAGAACAAAGAATATTCTTTCCTAGCGCTAGTGCTAAAATTATAGTAACTAGGAATATATCTATTTCTCAAGCAGCTTGATTATTGATAAAGAACTGTATCTGTGGTTAACACAGGCTGCTTACAAATGAAAAGAGACAATTGTGTGATAACTATGACAATAGAATTTTGAAAACTGTTTAATCAGATCTTAAATACTAGGCAATATCAACAGCTGTACAAGGCAATTCATCTTCCAGTATAATGAATGTTCTAGATATACCCAGTAGAGATTATTATGTAATTCCTATTGTAGCTATATCTCAGGTCAGCTCATTGCTAAACTCTGTTCAACTGAGGATCCCCACAGAGAAGTTGATGAGCTTGTCAGGATCAAGGGGAGGACATTCTGTGTCACAGTACACTCATGAGAGCTTAAAGCATCAGAACTAGAGATTTCAGACTTTGATTTCTATTGTCAGTAATTTTCCCAAAAAGCATAGCACAAACAGTATTTCCAGAACCAGCAATGCCTTTAGATAAACATCCATCTGCTTGGTAAGACATATGGCAAACTGCTGAATAATGGCTTTGCTGAATTAATGGAAATTGCTTACCTCATCATAATAAGCTCTCAGATCGGCTCTTTTAGATCGTAAGTCCCAGAACACGATGGTCCCATTTTCATAGCCTATCAACAGCTGCAC
Source organism: Melospiza georgiana (assembly GCF_028018845.1). Classification (NCBI taxonomy): domain Eukaryota; kingdom Metazoa; phylum Chordata; class Aves; order Passeriformes; family Passerellidae; genus Melospiza; species Melospiza georgiana. The sequence continues at coordinate 82,201,572 of NC_080431.1, forward strand.
GAGGGAAAAAAACCACAATTACATTTCCTGATTCAAAAGGTACATATAAATATTGAATAATATAAAAAGAAATAACAAAGTGATGGCCAAGATTGTAATTTGCCCTAAACATAATACCTTGCTTTCAAATTATCTTTCAGTATAAATTACTTCACATTGCTGACAATTTAAGATCTGATGGAAAAAAAAAGGGCTTTAAACACCTTTTTTTCCCCTGGATGATTATGCACCTGGACAGTCTTCTCAATTGCATATCTGCTGAAAACCAAAGATAGTAGCATGTTCCTACCAGGTCTTACTTTCCCTCCCCTTGTTGGAGAAAAAAATGTTTGACACCTAAGATACCACCTAAATAACTTCAAACCAAGAGAATCACCAGATTAAACTTTCATTCAGCTACTTATATTCCTTTTATTTATGTTTGCTATTGCTTCAAAACAGTCTCAAGGACTCCTACAGCAGAGAATAAATTGCTTGCATTCCAAGAATTAAAATAAATTAACTGATATGTCCATTTTTACTTCTTATAGAACTGGGACTTCATATCATCATGCACACCAGAGAAATACCAGCAAAAATTTCTGAAAATAAGAAAGAGAATAGAAACAATAGTCAGGAGAAAAATAAGAATGAACACAATCATATCTCCTTGTCTCCACTGAGAAGAAGTGAAATATTGATCTGGTACTGTAGAGTTACTCTTCATTTGAACAGAATTAATTTCAGATGTTATGGACAAGATCACGTCTAGCTTATTTAGGTGTCCTGGAAACTGTTTCCCATAGAATCTGTCTTCTTAAGAACCTGTTCTGGACATAAAGACTGAAAATGGCTAAACTGGCAGACTCACATTTCTGTGATAGAATATTTTATAAAACTGGCAATGATAGTTGCAGTCATTCATCATCTGTAAACAGATACATCACAAAATGCAGGCAAGGATTTATAGTTTCTATATAAAGAATTTGTGAGGAATAATGACAAGACAATCTCTTAGCTGGAGAAACCTTAACAGCATCTTTGCTATCACTCATTTTAGCTTGCAGGAGTCCTAAAAATGAAATTTGGCTGGGCTGCTAAACAAAACATCACTTTCTTTCCAAGTATAACTGATACATCAATACTGCTACAAAAGAGCCTGGGAATACTCTCAGTTCTACTGGATATGGTTCTTTTCATTGACAGGAGAGTATTCCTTTTGTGGAATCTCCTAGCTAATCTGGAAATTATTTATAGTTAATATATTTAATACCTGAATACAAACAATAATTACTTAGGCTCCTGAATAATTATTCTCCTGAAAAAAATTCAAACTGCCCTCGAAAAATTCCAGAATATTTAGCATTTTTGCTCTGGATGGCTCCATCTGGGATTCTGTGTCAGAGTCAGAAAGCATGCAGCTAACTGGATAGCTCTTGTGTCAGGATGCCATATGGTATTCTGGGATAATGGGCTGCCATTGACACAGTGAACAAGGAGGGTCTCACTGCAGCTGCTTGCTCTGTTGGTATAGCAATCCCCAATGGAAGCTATTTGTATATCCAGGAGTTAGTGATGCTCATAGCAGTTCACTTGAGTAGGTGCAGGTCTGGGCTGTGCTGTGCTGCACACAGCACTTGGCTTTCAGGCCTGCTCATATCTCTTGGCCACAGGGTAAAAACTTAGCTGCTATTTCTAAAGGACCTTGTAGGCCTCTCCCACTTGATAAAGGTAAGGGCAGCACCTTTGTGCCCTCATCTTAATGTAAGGCAGCATGTCTCATGTGAACATCCTTTTGCTTGACAGTAGAAATGGATATGGCGCTTTAAAAAAATATATTTTGGGATCTCCAAAGACCAAAATGCTGGCAAGAGCCTCTTCACAGAGGATGGTGCCATGCCCTTATTGGAGGTTCATCCCATGCTACACAGCTTGGGGTTCCCACCCTCCTTTTTGTACTCACTCCAATAAACAGTATTTTAGTAAGTTATGGAGTCTGAGTGCCCTCCTTACTGTCATCACAACAAGCACTTGCACCTGGGCATTACACTGGGTACCAAACCAGTCACATTCAGTTTATATCTACCAATATTCTTTTCACCTCAGCTTTTGTACAAATATATTCAGAAAAGGGAAGGAATTGAAAAGCATTTAGTATGTGGCCCTGTTTCTTAATATGCCTTTCTTCCCTGGGGAAGCAGGCTTGCCTTTTGATTTTTATCCCTCTCTTTTGCAAAGATATCATGCTCCAGGTAATTACTAAAAGGTTAAATACCTTTTATCAGAGGCCGCATTTCATCTGCACTATTGCTGAAATGCTTAATGCACAACTGCACTAAAGAATTGCAAGCTACAAAGTATAATTTCAGGGAAGAAATTGAAAGGCAAAGAGATTTGCTGCATAGTCAGGAATCTCTCTTTTTGTTCAGACAGTAGTCATGCTGCTTTAGTACTAACACTGTGGTACAGCACTAAAGCCACAACTCCAGCTTGGATGAATGGGATTAATCTCATTGCCAGGATATTTGTGATGGTCTGGATTCTGATCTGTCTGAACCATAGGAAACTCAAACATTCCCACTCCTCTTGGTCATAGTGATCACTTGGGAGATCTATAAGACAGGCTCTATTTCTGTAACAGAAGTAAAAAGCAAACCATCCATAAATGAAGTTGGAGAGGAAAACCTAGAGAAAGAAAAGCAGTATTTGTAAAAGGAGTCAAGGATGGAGAAAACTCCAAAGATTTATCTTGCCTTTCATGGCATTTCATTTAATTACTCATGCTTAATTAGGTTACAAAAAAGGCAGAACATAGCACAGAATTTGGAGAGAGAAGTCCTGGCAAGATCTTCCTTGTTTAGAGTTGTTGTTTCACATTTTGACTTAAATCATTCTTCATCAAATGCTTTTGATGATGGGAGGAAATTTCTTTTTCACAGTCAGCTAATTACATTCTAGTACACGACAGCAAGCCCCTTCCTTGTCCTGGTAACACAAAACAGCTGGAGAAAAAATCCCAAGCAAGCAAGCCTGCCAAACAGGCTTGTTGTTTTAGGTATTATTAGATCTCAGAACTCAGACTCAGAGATAGGAAGTTTAGCCCACCAGCTAATTGTAAATAACATTAAACCTTTTCCTATTAAGCTTTCTCCATTTGCTGGGAAACTGCAGATCATTGCAGTTAATGTCTTTTCCTTTGTCAGCAAGAAAAATCATGTTTGCTACAGATCTGCCACTTATAAATATATGTGCACTCCAGTCTCTCCCTAATGTACACTTATTAATTGATTTGGCAGACACAGTTTTATTTCATGAACTTAATCACTTGGTCCCCGAATTGTTCTTCAGTGACATATTAAATGCCTAAATTCTCTTTGATGCTTGTCTTCCAGCCATAGCTTGTTAGATTCATAAAAGAGACTTGTCTCCAAAGCCTACCTAGATAGCTTGCCTGGAAGCCACTCTGGAGAAGTTTTGAATGGCATAAGTCATCCTGAATTGCATTCACTCTTTTGGCACAAGGAACCCCACCACCAGTCAATGAAATAAACTGGAACTTTTAGGAATTCAAAGGATCTTAATGAAAAAGGTGAAGATACTGCCAGAGAACAAACCTCCCTGGCTTTCAAATAGAGCTCTTATGATTGTCCTAGACTTTGAAAGGTCTGACTATGTTTCAGGACTCTGAACCACTCAGTGTTCATAGAAGAAATACTTATTTACTTCAGCAAAACAGTCCCAGGTCTGTAACCAACTTTGTAATACCCCAGGGAAGGCTATACCACTGGACTCTTGGCAAAGCACTTGTAGAATAGTAGTCTTGTAGAGTACAAGAATTTTGAGTAATGATTATGACTGATTTGTACATACTATTAAAAAATTCCTGAAACATATGCAAAGAACACTTCTATCTGCTGCCTATAATGATGTGATGTGTGGAGTGTGATTTCTGCCTCCAATATATTTTGGTGGTCTTTGGTTAGCTTGGAGCTGTGGAGATTAGCAAAGTATGTGGAACTACTATCAAACAGCTCTTTTATCTAAGAATACATACCTCTGCTAAATTAGATAAAAGTCTACCTCTGACAGTATCTTGTACTGAAATGGCCAAGAGCAAATACTAAATAATATGGGAAGAAGACGAGTGTTTGCAACATTCGCACATATTCTCTCAGTCTAAGTAATTTTCTCATTCAAGTATAGCCATGTCCTCAACTATACATGGTCCTGTTTAACCTCATCTTTAAGAACCTTTTAGGAGAATTCAGCAAATCTCATCAGTTACCTTCCCATGGATTTCTTCTGTGTAAACTTTTCTAGTCTTCCTTGTGATCAGTACATTTTCAGCACACACAATAGCATTTGGAAAAAGTTTCATAGGTTCTACCCATTGCACATTGGAAAAAGTACTTAATTGTCTTGTTTGGAATCTGACCTGTCAGCTTAATTTGGTATCCTTTTAGTTTTTGTATTGAAAGAGACTATGAGCTGTTTCCATCCTCTTAATATCAACCGTGATTTTTTCAAACTTGGAATCACAATCAGGTGTTTTCCATAGAGAATCTCCCTGTCTCACTAAGTTGTCTCTCATATAGAAAATGCAGTCCCTTCTCTGAATTTCTTTTAGCATTATGTTCATTTTAGACATAGAAGGACAAGTATGATACTCAGTAATCAGCAGGCAGGTCAACAATGCATTTCTTTAATAGCTTTGTTTTGTTTTCTATTCTTCTCTGCATAATGCCTAATTTTGATTTTCTTTATTGTTCACTACTGAGCATTGAGCTGATTGACATTTCCATTGAACTATCAACCATCACTCAAAGCTCTTGATACCAAACAGGAATCATCAGCTCACACCCATTGTTTTATATGTAAAGCCAGAAATATTTTGCCCTACATGTACCACTTGCCATCATTTACACTGAAATACTTGAAAAGACAGTATTTAACCTGCCATTTTACTGCTGAGTTTCCCAGCCTCCTAAAGTCCAGCAAACCAGGTGACATCAGTACTTAGTCTATCTTCTAGGCTGTATATGACCATGTTAAACAGTAAAAGTCCCAGGAGCTGCTTTTCCCCCTTTTTTTTCCTCATTCTGAATAATGATTGATTTATTCTGCATTCTTAACTAAAGTTTAATGAGACTAAGTTGAAAAATGTAGTTTAATTTATTTCTCCACTGTTGAATTTTTTAAACTTAGAATTGTCTATTGATTTAATGCTTGGATCTTCTCCTACACCTGTGTACCTTTTACTGATATCTTCCTGTAAACACAATCAATTCTACATTCTGCAAAACTGCAAGTATTTTGTTAGTACCAATTCATTCTTTACACCACTCTCAACCTATCAATGATATAAAGAGCTGCATTGAGATGGTTTTAGTATACCTTACATTTTCTACTACTGCTCCCCATAAATATTCAATGTTTGTTTTTCATAGGCATTTGTCTGAATTTGCTATTGTTCTTTGAATGCTAGTGCTTCATCAGTGCCCAGATGTCTCCCATGTGCCCTCTGAGCAACAAGCATTTGTATTCCCAAGCCAGTTCTCTTTTAACTCTCTTGCCTGGGTCCTTTTCGTCTTCTCCCTCTCTGCTGAAAAATATTTTTAGGTTTCTGTTTGGACACAGTGCATGGCATTCCTGTAAAAAATCTTCACTGACAAGACCATTTTTAAAAAAATCTTCACTGACAAGACCTTTTTTCCTACACTACGTGCCTTAGGCAGCTCAGCAGCAGCTTCTGTTGTGGCCAGAAAACAAGAATGATGTCTCATCAATAAACCTTTATTCTCACCAGGTATTTTGTCAGAGATAATTAAATGGGATTTCTTGATGGCTTCTTGTTTGAGGCTGCAACACTACACTTCAATATGCTTAATTACTTTATTTGACAGTATTCTAAATTGCTTGACCTATTCTGATTCTTCCAGAAAGGCTCAGAGGGGCCATGGAAGTCGTTGGAGGGTTGGTTCACAGTTCCCTTCACAATATGGGTAAGTCCAAGGACAAGTGACGCAAATGAAAATCAGATGCAGTCATCAGTGCTTTTCTAGGTACACATAATTCCCCCATATCAGTATCAGAAATTCAAACTGCTGCCAGTTTCTAACAACTATTAGCTGTTATGTGAGGCACACTGTCAAACAGATACACCATTTGGAAGATGCAGTACTTTATAAATACACACTGAAATGCAGTCAATAAAAATGATCAAAACCAATGAGAGAATTAAATACCCTTTTCACACAGGCAAAATGCTCAAATATCAGTAGCAACACATTAAAAAAAAAGAAAAAGAAAAAAAGCTGTAATAGAACCAGAATTCTGTCAATCATATTTCATCTTTGAAAAGCTGCCATACAAAGGAAGCCAGCTCTGATTTTGCCTCCTGGTGGTATCAGTAACAACCCTAATGCTCTGACTGTATGTTTGGTTTCCACTTGTGCACAGAGTTGAGAATTGCAAACAGCAGCAAGTTCCAAACTTGGGTTATTATCATGATAATTCTTCTATAAGAAAAGATTTCCTATCTTTTAAAAACTTATTATAATGCCTTCATAAGTGCATGTTTATCCAAGTATCAAAGTCATGATACAGCTTTTAGTCAAACCTTACTTAGTCAAGCTTTTTTAAACAGAATCATTTAGATAGTTATACATTTCAAGGTACATTGTCTTTGGCATATATTTCAAAGTACAGTATGTTGTCTGCATCACAACTCTTTACTCATTTAATTTGTACAAAGATAATTTTTTTTCTTAAGAACAGTAAGATCGTTAAAATTCCTTGCAAACATACAAAGAAAGCAGATGATAAAATCAGTGAGTAAGCAAAAGGAAAGAGTAGCAAGGCAAATAAAGGCTATGAAATGCTGCAAAATTTTATACCATTGGTTGTACTCACTTTTCCCTCATCTCTTGGGCTGTCGCTTAAATGTACAACTGGGCCAGGGTGAGTCTTGGTGGATCTGCAATACAAAAATCAATTAAAATCTCTGAATGTTTTTTTTTTTTGTAAGAAGAGCTAGATACCTCAGCTTCTAGGTGTGCTAACATGTACCTCCAATGGTTTAAAAATAATTGTAAAAAGCCTGACAGGGTAGTCATAGGTATCTTTTAGCGTTCTCCTCTATTTCCTTTTTGCCATTAAAGGCAAAGATTCTCTTTTCTTTATGAATCCTTCCTTCATTTTTTTCAAATCTCAGTATTCTTCCTATTACAGTAATTTTCCTCCTCTCTCATTCTTACAGCTTTTTTGCCTTTTCTGTTCTCTATTCCATCTCTTTCTGACCCTTTCTCCTTACTTGCTCCATTTGAAGGCTAATTTGCCAAGGATTTACAAAGTCTGCACTGGATTCATTTCAGATACTGATAGCATGACTCACCAAGTTCCAATGTCACTAAAGAAAGGGTTTCAGTAACCTCACCTACACTGCCCTGTCAGGAAGTGGTTTAGCATTACTTCAGCAGGGTTTCAGAAATGGAGCAACTTGCCTCTGTCTGGTCTGTAAAGCCTTACCTCATCTTCACACCAACTAACACAGTTACACCCACAATGCGTGTTCAGTGGGGCTCCTCAGCCACAACACCCATCCTATGAGTCTTTGTAAACCTACAGAGAAATTAATTACTATCCTTGGCATCCCCTCCATTTTGCAACATGTATCAACCACATCATATGCAACTTAGTATTGAATTGTTAATGTCCAGCACCTGACAGGAAATGCAAATCATAGGAAACTGATTGGACAGATGGAGACTTTTCATCTTTTCTGACCTGACCTTCAGGCCCTGGCAGTCATAGAGAGCAAGAAGACCAGCACCAGTCCACACTGAATGCCTGCACAGACGAGGCCATTTCTCCCATCTACGTTCTGCGGTCAGAGTACATGTCCCTTGCAGTTTAGCTTAGGATCTGAACTTGCATGACTGGTCTTGGTTCACCAAATGTCATCAGGAAAAAAAATATGGCAGAGAATGACAGAGCCCATAAAGTGAAGAGTTTATCTGGAAAGCATCTGTAAAATGACCTAGGCTCCAAGTTTTAAAACAATTTGCAAGAGAATTACAGAAACAAACCAAAACAAGCTTCTCCAGCTGAACTACTCAAAGGATTTTTCTAAAATAATGGCCTCTTCCTTTGGCTGAATACTGCACTGTAGCAAAACTGGCCTCTCTTCTACAGGTCAGACTCCAAATCAAGACTGAGAATGGTCACTAAAATTCTCAGACAACTCAAGTATTAAGACATTGTGGACTGATCCATAGCCTCATAAGCTTCTCCTTCCCAGAAGAGTATGCTCCAACTCTCTTAAAAGCATGCACACTCTTCTCTGGCCTCTATACTTTGCCCACATTATGTTTTAAATATTTTAACTATGTAGTCAATGCACCAAAGCTGAATCAAAGCAGGGAGGGAAAGATCTGAGCTGAGGACAATAAAAAATTACTCCAGACATCCTGAACATGCAGCATGTTATTCTCCTACATGAGGTCTCCACCAGCAAGGATTCTGCAAGAGCATTTTGCAGCATATCCCATCACAGAAATGAGATCAGCAGGAAAGCAGTGGACAGACAGTTTATACAGTGACATTCTATACAGACTGTCTTTGATGGTGCCAGCAACAAGCACCCATTTCTCCTGAGACATGGAGCAAAACCATTTTTACAGAGATACAGACAGCAGGAGATTTGGCTGTCATTCCTATACAACAGAGGGGACCCCTCTGGCTGAGCTTCTGTTTCTGAGTAACCTGTACTGAAATAAAAATATAATTTGCACAACACCAGGCCTTGGAGCAGGCAGGGCAGGTAGGCAGTGACAGGGAACTGGGGGGCCAGATGAGGTTGTTGGCAAGCAGTGCTTAGACCTACACATATCTTGTACATCTGTCCTGAGGGAGTACATGTGACAGTTTGGGACAGTTTCAAGTGCTGTTTCTGACATAGATTCACCCGTCTGAACTGGTCAGAGTATTTTGACAGAAAGAACTATGTCTGTTTGGAGTATATGCTGCCTATGCAGTGATGGGCAAAGGAGGAAGGGTGAGAACAAGAGGAAAAAACAAGATGAGAAGACACAGAATAAGAATTTTCACTTTTTAGCCCGATCACAGAAAGACAACATTAGAGAGAGCAGAGGCAAGCAAACATCAGCTATGTTTCCCCAGAAGGCTGGGGACAAACAAAATGGTAGCAGAAGCACATGGAGGCTGACAAAGCACAATGGGTTGGGCAGCTATCCCAAGCCATTGAACCAACCAGGATGCACGGTTGGATGCTTGGCCATTCCACTCTTAGTACATGACCAGGAAAATTGGCAAAATCATGACAAATGGAGGGAGAAAGGTAAAAAGCATAGTGTCTTTCTAAGATAAAGATTGATTCCATTTAGTCAGCTATTTGTACCTACTAATTTGAAAAGTCAGGAACAGTTTAGATAAATCTGTGCAACCAGTTTATTTGAAGGATACATATGACATTGCTTACCAAAGAATGCATCAATTTCTCTTTGGGTAGAAGCAAACTCTTACATGAGTTGTCCTCTACTCTTTAGGCTAAGTATACTTTCATAGTATATGAAAGCTTGTTGTTCCTCTGTAAATGGTATAAAACCCCTGTCTTTTACAACCAGTCTTATTTTTATCTTATATTCCTGCAGGGTTTAGCCTCAAATTTCCATAGTAAAAGCTCAGCTGAAAGGGGAAACCTTCACTAAATACAATACATTTTCCAATCTTCTCCATTTTCCTCTTGAATTCATTGTAGTTGGGGGATCCTGGGATTTACTGCATTGTATTAATATTGTAGGGTTTGGGTATTTTTTTCTTAGGCACTTTTTGTTTCTTTTAGGAATATTGTAGTTTTAATAATTATGCACCTAGTTACTTCTTTAGTTTGTTGAATAACAGCTTTATAAACACTATCAGCAAAGTTGATACCAAACACAGCAGTCTGTGCACTGAATGTATGAGATTTTATTTTTCGCCATTGTTTTTCCTCTATATTTGATATAAGTATGTTCTTAGTATTCACAATACCTTACTTCTTGTTATTTTAATAATTTAGTTGTTTTGTATAACACCCAGCTTGCTGTGGCTTCTTCCTTTTTCTTTTACTTCTATTACATTTAAGACTGTCAGGTATGCCACTCCATCAAAAGACTCAACAAACCATTCTTTAGTTTTCATACATACATCATTGGTTTAGGAAAAATCAGGATTCAGGGGAAGGGGGCTTCAGTTTTTGTCTTGGTTTCTCACCATTCTACTCTATTTTAACTGACAATAAAATAAATTAATTTTTTCTAAGTCAAGTCTGGTTTCGCCATTGACAGTAGCTGGTAAGTGATCTTCCTGATTTTCCCTTTATTATTGAACTTTCCCATCTTATTTTCTTTGCCTGTCCTGTTGAGGATGGGAAGTGAGAGAGCAGCTGGGTGGAGGTTTCCCAACCAGCCAGGATCCAACCTCCACAACTTCCTTGATTGCTTAACAAGGCCAGCTTTGTTTATACATAGGTAAGAGTAAGTAGAGAGTCTATTAAGTCTGGCAGTCATAACATGGCTTCTGTCAGGAAAGCAGAAAGGATCCTTTTCAAATAGTTGTATGTGATAGATAAGATCACACACAGGTGACAACAGGTGTTCCTAAAGCTTTTTGGAGTGTAGAGCCTATTCCCTGGCAGTCCTCTTGCACTGCCTTTCCAGGGGTCCAAGAAACATTGATTTTTTTCTATACACAGCAAGTAAAGTATTTGCATCAAAACTGATTCCTCTTTGGACTACATAATGAGGACTATTCACAAGATGCAGCAAGCATAAAGTTTGGTTTTGGATGAACATGCACAGTCCTATCTTGGGGGAGATGTTTGTGGGAGGATAAAGCAAACAAAATAATCCCAGTGCAGGTGGAGCAAGAAAGAAAGCATTGCTGTGTGTGAAAGCATTGCAACTTCCTCAGTTCTGCAAGACCTTCTTCTCATTGATCTGAGCCTGCCTCATGGCTCAATACAGAAGGAGAGACACCATAAATCTTCTCTGGTTTGCTTCTCCTGAAGTGATGTTATGTCCCTCTGGACACAGGACTGTGGCAAGGAACCCAAACCTTGTCCTTTGTGCCACACTAAGACCAGGAACTATCTGCCAAAGGCAGATCAGTGCCTCACTTCTTGCATCTCCTTGTCTCCTCAAGGAAGGTATGTATAAATAGAAAGAACAACAATATCTTTTGGAGCCCTAGGAAAGTGCTGCTTGTAAAAGGAGAGCAAGGCATTAGGCTGTATCCTCAATTTCTCTTGAGGACAGACATCATGACTGCACTACATGCAGGATTAAACAAAGCAATTATTTAGTTAACTATATTATATCAATAACATATTTTTATAGAACCCATGAAAAACAATCAGAGCTACAGATAACAGTAATTACTGCTCTCATACAGTAAATTATACTGCATGGGGAAATGTCTACACACAAACTCCATTTTGCCTCAAGTTGTTTTCATGTACATAAAATGTTCTGTTTCCCCTCATTGCTATTACAGTAAAGTTGCCAAGAAGGTTGGAGAGTTGGACACTGTCATTGTGGAACTGCTTACAAAGAAAAAAAAAACCTGCCATTGAATTATATTAAATGCAAAAGCAGAGATCTGACAGCTCCTGGAAAGGACGAAGAGATGCTGGAAAACCAACCAGATTTGAAGCTATTGTGAATAAAGCACTCTACTCTTGATGACAGATACTTGTGTACAGGCATTCCTTCAGCTGGCTTTGGGCAGCTGCATAAAAACTAACTAGATCCTATTCCTTGAGAAAGGGAAAAATAAAGAAGAATCAGCAGGTGAAAATAAGGCATAAGTGAAATAGTTGAGCAGGGCATTTTTCATTTCCAAATAGCAGTCAGGGTACAGCTGAGAATGACTGAGAAAATAAAAGCACAAAAAGGATAAAACACAAATCCAAGTCAATACCCAGCAGAAAGAAAAAAGAAAAAAAAGAAGTTCAAGTCTGAAAACTATCAGCAATGATTTGCAGTAAAAAATTTCTGAAATGAAAGCTAACTTCAACAGAGCGAGAAAAAAGTATGAGCTAATGATACAAAACTTCCAATGTTTCATAGTCTTCGTTGACCTTTAAGCACAAAAAAAAACAGACTGCAGAATTGAAAAATGGAACCAAAGATTCCCATGACAGCTGTACAGAACTAAAACTAGGCATTTGCTAAGAAGATACTGATACTTTTGAGTTGTTTTGCACTTCATCAGAAGTTGTTCCTGACAGCAGCAGGTATTAATTTACTTGGTGTGTATTCATTTGGGGAAATCAAAGAGTGGTTATGATGTTAGACACGACTCTTACTCAGAACGCCACTGAAATTAAGGCAGCAGTCACCATAAAACAGTTTTCAAAAGACTTGTAAGGATGGAAGCTTTTATTTGATTATTTTATCCTACAGTTAGAAAGCTCAAAAAGAAGACTTTAGCAATGGTAGAATCTGAACACAGCAAAATGTGGAAAACACACAGATGATGTATTCCTCAATCATCCTGGAATGTTTTATGCACTCTAAGAAATTAAGTGACTTAAATACTGTCATAAGAACTTCAAATACCAAGACAATCTTTAAAGCAGGTAAAAATATGCTATGACAAAATAGAATCAAATCAAAACCATTTTCCTTTTGAAAGAAAAAATAGCCTGCACAATTGGAGTACTGTAATGATTTCTGAGAAGGATAAAAATCTGGTGTTATAAAGTGATAGAAGCAGTTAGGAGAGGGGGAAAAGAAAGAAAACATCCACTGCTTTCTCTCACTGCTATGGATCTACTGACTCTGAGTTTCCATTTTAGGAAATGGGGATGGGCAAACCAAGGGATAAGAAAGGAGATACCAAGTTATGGCTCTGTCATAGTTCAGTTCCAGTCTGCCCAATTCTTTGACCTCTCAAATCCCATAAATTTTGGCAAGTTTCATTCATTAGATAGTGGGGTGTTAAAACACTGGAATCTTACTGGGGGCTTATAATGCATATTTTTCATTTTTGGAGTTCAGAAGAGACATATAAAGATCTTCTTTTCCTTTCCAACACTAGATGACTTTCCCAAATGTATGATCATGCTGTGAAAATTGATCTCATTGTAGTTGGAGTAAATGGAGACATGCTGGGCTCATTGACTATTTTTCTCTTCCAAAGCTGTTTCCAAACATTTGGAAGGAAAAGAGATAAACTGTTTGCTTATTAGAGAGTAGAAAACCAAACAGTATCATGAGCCTCAAACCCCTCTGGCAAAGGACTATCTCTGCTATATGACAGAGAAATGACAAGTGAAAAAGTTTTGATTTATTCATTCTTAGCTGAGAAGATTGCTTTATTGTGGCCTGAAGTATTGATGATGCATGAGATGATAGAAATGGCTGAGACAAGAATTTCTACCCATATGCTTGTGTTTTTTCTTAGCTCTGTTCAAGGACAGGTCCACTGAGACACAGACAGTGCAGATAATTTAAGGAGGAAAATTTTCCTGTACCTTCCAGAACTGGTTACGACTCAGTTCTGAAAACAATCTAAAAAAGAAAAGAATGAAAAAATAAAAGAAAAAAAATCTCTTTCCTTTGCATTATTATCTGTTCAGGCCTTAATTTCTAACTAACACTAGGTTCTGTTTAAACTCACTGAATGTTCTCTCCTAAGAGAAGCCAATAGTCACTTCTGATGAAATATATATTGCAATCATCTTTTTCACATGTATCTCCACTAGATGCTTCTGAATATGGCATAAAACCACTATCACTCAAAAAAATAGTGCTCCAGAGATCTTTCAGATACAAAAGTAGACAAGAAAATCACAAAAAAGCCCTCTGCACCAAATGTCAACTTTGTAAGTAAAAGCAGCTGTGCAGGACAAGATGATCAGATTTCTTGCATCATATGCAAAGTCTAAAAATGTTACATCTAAACCGGTTTCCCCTTCAAGTCTTCAAACTACCAAGCCTTTTCACCTCAGTCTTTCACTGCAACAGAATCATTGTTACAAAAAAAAAATCTTGCAGGCATTTGACAGGCCTCACTGACAAACTATTTGGTTGTTTCTGAGGATGAGGGTTACATGGAGGCTTCATTAGAAGTACATACAAATTAGTGAAAAGTAAGAGGGGGCAATTAAAAGGAAGAGAAGTTATGTTGGTAGACCTTCAGTTTTAGAAACTGGATGAGAATTGCATGAAGAGGGATGAACTCCTTAAGGCTTGTTAGAGCAGATGATACACAAGCTTGACACGCTTAAAATTTTAATTATGAACCCTCAATCTAAGCTGAGGACTTGAATACAGCAGCAGAGCAATGGCTTTTACTGGTCTTTCCTTGCCAATAAGCTTGAAAGACATATGATTGCACCAAAGGTAATCCCTTTCCTTCCAAGCTTTATAGAGAATTGTAACATCTTCAAGCTAACCTCAGACTCTGAAATGTTATCATTGACTCAGAATTTAACATAATGTTCTGAGCATCATTGCCCTTTACATTGTTCTTGGTAAGGTTGAAGATTTTCCTGAATTTTACATACATATATTTTTCTATTTTCTTTTGTCTTTGAAAGCACCTAACATCAACAGAGCCTGTGAACTCATACAACCCAGGACAATCTGATTTTACTGTAAGCAGGAAGTTGGTCTTGGAAATTCTAGAGAAGCCTAGAATTATTTTATGATTCTATAATACTAAAATGTGAAAAATATGCAAAAATTATATGAAAATAATGTGGAGATTAAAAATATAATCGAATCAGAACATACCCATGGCCCAAAATAAAAGTGTTCTTTCAAACATTTTTCTCAGTACTATTCTAAAGGAAAGTCTACAGTCATAAGTTCATCCCCATGAAGTACATTTAAAGGTAATAACATTTCCTCTAAAAGCTAATCTACATTCCATTTTACGTGCAGGAAAGCAACAGTACTGGAAGAGACATCAGAATTTATTACCAGAGAGCATTCAAATTACTTTACTGAGTCACCCAATTTCAACTTCAGAGGGACTGTAGCATTTATAAAAGCGGCTGCTGTGGCAAACATCACAATTATTCCCACCAGCCTCCTCCTCTAATACAGAGAAACTAATCTGGAGACACATAGGATCCCCTGTCCACCTGCAAAAGATTGACAAAGACAACTTCCTCCACTCCATATCAAGGAGTACACGGTAAGATTGGATGGAAAGGATGGAGCTTTAGAGAAGCACACGGCTTACATGGATCAATTTATCCTTGTAAGACTGGCAGAACTAGAAGCAGTAATGAATGAATACCTCATTCAATACCTCTGTGCTCACCTTTCAACAAAACAGTACATGGCAAACTCGCTGTTTAGAAGAAGAACCCAATTTGGTAACCATGCAGCACCTCCAAGTACTTGAGGTGACAAAGTCTATGTTTATTATGTTGTCATTACCTTTTACAACTTATGGAAAGAGAAAATTTTGAAATTCTAGATATTTCCCTGCATAGAAAATGCAAAGAAGATAGTTAGGAGGGGTTGCTTGCTTTCTTGAAGGTTCTAGAGAGGGAGCATATTGCACAGCATCTAGCCTATGTCAAAAAATCAGTTGTGAAGCTTGTAAGAAAGCAACCCTTATTTTCCACATAGAAAGGGGGAGCATCATTCTACTCTACTTTCATGAAAAATGTTTGTTGTGGCCACTAAAATAATTTTAAAACATTTATCCAGAAGAATTTTAAAATAATTAGAAAGGGAAACTTGGTGGAAGGCTTCCAGTCCATAAAAAAACTTTTGGATCTCTTTCCCTATAGAATTGAAACATCATAATTTCTGGAGGAAAGAAAATTGCAAGTGCACACAAAATGAAAACATGTTGTTCCCAAAAACTTAAAGACATTATCTACTCAATGCAGTAAATGTAGACATTGTAAAATAGAGGACTTAAAAAGCCCTCCAATATGTCAATGTCACCAAAACAAAGTGAGAAACAGAAAAAAAAATAGGATACTTTCCACCTGAATAACTCATCAAAATTATCATACTCTGGTGGAAACCATGTTTTCCAGCAGTACTTTTTTTGCAGCCAAAACTACTAACCAGAGCCAAGCAGTCCCACAGGGGCAGAACAAGCAAACATTCCAAAATTGAGATCTGGATGAAAGATTTACCAGCAGACTGAATCCTGATTACTATGTGAATCCTTGGTTTTATGCCCTTTGAAGGTAAACCTAGAATTTTACAACTGTGCCTATGAAGTTTGGTAAGGGCAGAGAGGGAGAAAGAAAATGAGGCATCAGCTCAACCTGGGGGACAGAGTGATTAGTATAATAATAATAATAGAGAGAAAAGAAAGGAAGGAATTTTTGAGAACTGGGGTTACACTGCAGGCCTGTAACCCTGTTCTTACTGACTGTTCTCTTGGTTCACTGAGATCAGTGTATTTCAGTTTACTATGAGAGGTTACAGGTCTCTCACAACACGAAGCAAATGTCTCAGAAACTGCAAGAAGTACTTTGAGCTTTCCCATAGAAGTTCCTCTTGCTGGAACTTCACAGAGGGACCAGCAGAGAAAGAATTTTTCATTTCTGTCAAGGCTTTTACTTGCAGGAAGCATAAATGTATCCCAGATTTTTGTATGTCTCTTTCCATTTCATACCCAAAACACAGGCACCTTGCTTAGCTTGTTAGAGAGCTATCATTTAATAGGCACTCATTATATTTCCTATCACTTAATCAGGTTTTGGTCTGTTTGAATTAACCTTCAAATTCTCACTGTGTTGAGCAGGAGGCTTGGTCTAGAGACCTCCTCCTGTCCCTTCTCATCTAAATGATTTCACAGCTCAATGAAGAAAAGTTCTCTGTAGAATCTTAGGGCAAATATGCTCCATTATTCTCTTCACAGGATGGAGGAGATGGAGATCAAGCTTTCCTCATAAAAATAGCAAAATCTGAATTTTAGTGATTAAAGACTGTATTTCATGGAACTTCATAGTTAAACAGTACACCATTATTTTTTTTTATATGAAATATAATTATGGTCTCCAACATAAATCTGATTCCTAATGTCCTGTTAAAAAACCACTTAATACTGGAAATGCATTCACTGAAATTAAAGGCCTCAAAAGATCCAGACATATTCGAAAAACCAAATAATTCTTAAAAATTAAATTTAAGACAGCTATGAAAGTGACCACATATACAAATGAAAAAAAAAATTTATCTGCACTTACAGCTCTATTGCCTTGTTCCACATGATAACATATCCAGAAAGAATGAAGGACTCAATATTTACAATGTGTGTATTTCCTCTCTCTGTTCCAACATAAAGCCATTTACTCTGGAAAGGTAGATGGCAGTAAGTAATCCTGGAAAAGAAAAAAAAAACACAAAACAACAAAATAAAAGTGACTGAATACCACATCAACAATATTTTTTAACACTTTTGCAGCTGAAAGAATTATTCTTCCCATTTTATAACTCGAGAAAAACATGCCCAGAAGGCATTCTGAGGAATGTGCAGGTTCTGGGGGTCACCTCCAGGAAAATGATAAAAGAGAACATGAAACAAAACAGGGCCATCCTGCCTGCCAATATTAAGGCCAGGACAAAAGAGAAGCATCACCTGAGCATTGAATTAAGTCTATCTATCTCCATGAGTATGTAAATTGCACTTTATAGTATTCAAGACTCTGAAAGAAGGCTTTCTTATATCCTTTCTCAGAATAAGCAGATTATCCAGTCAAACAGACTTTTGTGAACATCAGTGGAATTCATGTTTTGCACAACAGAAGAATTATACCATAATTCACACAAGAAAACATTCATTTATTTGCCATCTGGAAGAGCAGGGCCTTAGATAAAAGCATTTATCAAAACTGAACTACTACAGACACATTGAACCCTACACTCATTACAAGGTGATGAAAAAGTGCTACATTAGCTTGGAAAGATGTCATGACAATTCCTCATGATAATACATAAAAGTTTCCACAGATGACAAATGAGTTCAGGTTACTTTTATATCATATAGATATTACACACACTAAAACAAAACTAAATCTATGAGATGAGAAAACATTTGCTATTAAAATGTAAGTGAATGCATGCTACCTACAGAGACTGAAACTTCATCCAACCTTATGGTACAGACTTGTAAATGTTGACAAAAAACCCAGGTATTTTGCTTGGTATGTCTCATGTTATTATATTTATCACTCAGTTCCACAAACAGATTATTTCTGGCTTTTATATACAAACTCAATTTTTTTTTCCTTAGCACCTTCAACCACCACAAAAGTACATTCAGTATTTAAAAACATGCATATTAAAAAAATTAATTTTTATAGTATAGCAATTTTTTGAGTTTATTATAAAGGAGTGAGGGGGTGTTGGCAATCTTTCAGTAATTTGGCTCTCTCAGTCAAGTAAAGTCCTCTGCGTAGAGCATTTGCCACTCTTTAAGGAATTGAGCAATAGTTATACAAATTAAATATACTTTATGTCATGATTCCCTGTAAAGTACTCTCAACAAACAAAAAGGTTCCAAACAGATTATACCCAGTATTTGCATAGTTCATAGTTTTCCAAGTATCTAAAACCTGCCAGTACATTTAAAGCTAGATTCATTCAAGTGAGGAATATTACTTTTTTTGTACTTATGCATCACACTGGATTGAATACAGTTGAAATATGGAATCGTCACATTTGTAATTTATGGAGAAAATTATTGTGGAATCATGGAATAAGGCTTACCCTTCACAGAAATCTTGTTTTTTGATTAAAGTGAGACCTAAATATGAGATAGCCTTTGTTGTACATGGCTAAATTTTACCATCAGTTGTCTAATTTTGGCAATAATTCCAGAGCTTTCAGTGGAAAGAGCACCAGCATTTTCAAGAGAATTGCTTTGAGAATGGGAGCTATATTTTAGAAGGCATAACTGAAAATGCCTCCAAGCAGCAACATAATACTGATATTGTGGATACAGTCAGACCAACAAAGATCCAACAGAAACAACTGCAGTAGGTACATGCCACCTACATAATTCTTGATGGAGCTCAAGCTATGAGCTTTATTCCTCTGCTCATAACAGGTGCCAGGAACCATTTGCCCTTTTGGCTTTATAGTTTCAAATGGGACTTTTGTTCACATCTTTCCTGATCCTTTTCCTTTAAACAACTCTCTTTCTTTTGCTTTCTCTTCTGCTGCACCATTTCCTTCACTTCTGGTTAAATTCTTGTTTAGTCCATTTTTTTGGTTGTTGTTGTTTCATTTCTTGCATTTCTGTGCTATCTCTACTCTCCTTTCTTGCACTGTAAAGCATATGGATGCTTTGCTAGGTCCCATAAAAAACTTCTCTGGCTAATAAACCCTCTTAATCCCTTCATGTTGAAGATCACCCAACACCTGTTTGCAGTAAACTGTTAAATTACAGGAAGAGGAGACAATCTTGGCTTGAAAGTGTTGAAAATGTAGCTGTCTAGTCACTAACAAAAGAATCCTAAATTCCAAAGTGAGCCCTACTTGACTTGAATGCTGCTACTCCAAATTCTTGCAGTAGTGTCATCAGACTAAGCAGGTTCAAGTCCACCTAGGACAAAGCAATTTTTCAGTCCTCTGTTAAACCCAAGGACAAGCCACTACAGGGTACTGCAGAAAACTTGATCTCCCATGTGCAAGAATGAATTCAACATTTTGATTATGAATAAAGTTTCAACATCACCTCACACACTGTTTGAGGCTGCCTTGGGCTGCTTTTCATCCTTTTTGAGATTTGCTTCCATGTCATAATTTCTAGGACCCACTGCCACAACAACCAACAGAAAAAGCATTCCCAGATGTTGCATGTCCTCAGTTTGCCTGCCTTAGGTTTAAAATTTCAAGAACATAATGCTTTAAAAACAAGGTCCTATAGCAAGAGAAAAACTAGACTAATGTAGTAACTACCAAAACGTAGTTAGGCCATAAGTTACTAGACTTAATATCTTGCTGACCTATCTGAAATCCCAGACACCAGTCACTACTAAGCCTGGATGCACAATATGAAGGACCAAAAGTGATTTAGGTATTGCTAAAGGCTAGAAAGAAAAGCACCACAGCCATGCCTGTTTTCTTAAGCCTAACTATTTCCTCTTAAATGATATAATTTTGCTCTGCCAAATGTATAGGACAGCCAGGTAAGAAAGTATCCTGCATGCTCTTTCTTTCACAATGAAAACTACCCTATGAATCTTTATTGTCTACCCAAACTGTTATTAAACATTATGAAATGCATAAATGTCATTATGAAACCTTTTAGAATATGTGAGTTTATAAGAAAATAGCACTCCCTTAGAGACAATCCAGGTATGTAACAAACCTATTAGAGTTTGGGGATTACTAGGCATTTTAATACAATATATTGTTAGGCTTCACCAAACAAACCCATATGATTTTCATATTCTCCTAAAACTCTGCACTTCTCTAAAGTAGCTTTATTTTACATTATGTAAATGAAATTCAAGCTGCTTTATATATTATAGTCTTTTCACTTCTACAGAAAATATTAACTTGACTTGAGGCTTGGAAGCTTTGAAGCAAGACCCAGATTTTTAATGAACATCTTCCATCTCAGTAAGTACTGAAACTGCATAACGATTTCTTCCAGAGAAAACAATCAAGTCTCATACTGTAGTTTTCATTGGGGATGAAAGGTATTCTATTATATGACTCTATTAGTCATATATCCCACAAGCAAATTAAGATGTCTTTTGATGCCATTACAAAAACGAGTCAATAAGCCAGAAAGAAAGAAAGGCTATTTTTCTTTTTAAGAAGTTAGGGGTTGTACTGAATTATGTCAGTATGAAGTGCTTCTGACAAAGTTTAATCAGATTGTCAATCTGATTCAGATAATATGCAACAAAATTAAATGAAAACTTGAGGATTTTCTCATTGTTGATCACTTTACAGAGAGTCAGCCAGAAATGTGGATATTGTACACTCTTAGCAGCAAATGACAACATAAATCTTATGGATCATTACAAGGAATAGCAAAAAATTGATGAATTGATACAAAAAAAGGTGTTTCTACTCTGCCAGAAAAGTCTGAAACATCTTAATCTTATATTTTTTTCCAAATGACAAACCAAGATATAGAATATTCTGTAGGATATAGTAATTTTTAAAAAATCAGATGTACTAACTAAAATGCTTAAATTGGAATTTAGTACGGAAAACTATTTTGCTACGGTCCTAAAAAAACCCCCATATTATTTACATAAATTATGTAAGTAAAAAAGAGATATAATGGAATAACAGAAAGAGGCATTGTCAAAACACTGAACTTTATTTTAGAAAGGAATATATTCTGACTAGCAAATCTTGAAAAGGTATGTTTTTCAGAAAATTTCAGCACTGTAAAGTCTAACAACCATGGCCAAAAATTCACTGCATATTAGTAGAATACTACAATGCTAAAATAATTTAGAATGCTATAGCCTCTAAAGTATTAGTAAAAACTCTCAGATTACTTAAAATAATCTTTATTGTGTTAATTGTATTCCTCTAGGAAAAAGAAAATATAATTTTGAGAGCACTTCATTCTGCCTCTGCTTTGTTATTTTTGTTTTTTCTATTTTTAGCATGAAAAGTTTCCTGGAACACTATTGCTGGTGGTGAGTGGGAAGACCTGCTGAAGGGTGGAAAGTAAATTGCATTTTTGTCAAAATGAGAAACAGTTATTCCAATTTAATTATTCAGTCGTGCATTCATAGACATCAAAAAATGCAATTAAATTTACACTATGGCTTTTCCCTTTATACAGATAATCCTAAATATGAACAAGCATAGAGACTCTGTATTCCTTATGCCCAGCACTGACTCTCAGAGTTCTGTTTCTCTAAGTTCCTACAGAAAAAACCCATTAGCTTGAGCTCCCTTTCAGAATCCTACCAAAATAATCTACAGAGTCCAGGTTCTCAGGAAACATGGAAATCTCACAAATTTACAGGAAAAGAGGGAGACAAAACATGAAGGAGCATTACCTTGGGAACATGAGTAGCTGTCAGGAAGCAAGCCCAGTAGCTGCAGGACACGCCAGTCACAGTCCTGGCCCAGCCTTCTGCTCTCAGGGACTCCTAAGGGACTGCCACTGTCTTACACCCAATTTACAGTGAGTTGCTCCAGCATGGATGAATTCAGCTGCTGAGAAAGTTAATCACCTTCTGAAGAAGGTTATGGCTATCAGAAGTCTACCTTTTCACTGCAGTGATTATGGGTTTTTTCCTGACTCCAGGGATTTTCTGCAGCATCCTCTGGTGCTTTCAGTGCTTCCCACTGATTCATGCTATTTCCTTCAGCTGGGCGTTCCTAAGAGCTGTTCTCTTGGCACTGCCACCTGATAGACTGGGCAGCATCCCTGGTACTTGCCAATGTTATGTCAGGTCCTCTTTGAAAGCAGCTCTTTGAAAGGATTCTTCTAGAGAGGAAGAATCTCTGTGGCCTGTGTAGCCTTCAGTGAATATTCACAAAAGGGGAAAACCACTGCATAAGCCCTTCCCTTCTTGACTTCTGCAGGATTTCTTCACTCCAACAAAAAAACTACAGCTGCTGAGGGGGGTTAATGACTTTGTATCAGTTCTCTTCTCCCTCCAGCAGCAAGCACAAATTATTTTCACAGGATTTATTTTCTTCCCTCACACTCCCTTAATATTTTGGTAATTTTTAACAAAAGTGCTACAAAACAAAGCACACCTACTCCAGGGGTTGAAAATGGACTGAGGTAGCTTCTGGCTACCCACTACTCTCAGGAAGTGTAAGGTTTCTTCTCCCTCAGTTTAGTAGAGGATATTCAAGCTGAGACTATTGCTTTAAGTCACAAAATGGACACAGGAAGATTTGGTGAGATATTCAGGCAAAGTAATTTGCAGCTGACCTGAAGTGCCTAAACAGAAGCACAGGTTAAAGCTACTGACAATGAAAGAAAGGAGTAGTTTCCAGCAGATCTAGCAAAGAAAGTAAATGATGAGCTATTTGGCCTCTGGAGGTATTTATTCTTCTTCCTGGTCTATATATAAATTTGGAGCTCATCAGCACTGTAAGACATGTAACAATAAACAATAGCAGCAATTCATGCAGTCTGCCATCCACATGATGTGATGTGTTTTCAGCAGATGGTTGTGCAGTTCCCCAGATAGATGTGAACTGGGTCTGTGCACAGTAATAACAACATTTCCTCTGCTACAGGGGGTGTTGTTATATACCAGGAAGCCCTAGGAAGGCAGAAACCCAAGATGAATTCCATTATTATGAGTTCCAATGTTTAACTTCAACTCTCATTTTAACTTACTTACAGAGTATGCAAAGTCTGCAGGGCCAGTGTAAGAGCAGAGGAAATACTTTAAATTACTAACTGGCTGACTAAGAGCCAAATGAAATAGAGAGCAGTTCAACATATCTGGAGAGTTCCTTCCTTTCAGGGTCTTAGTGATACTAATCACAACATGAGTATTTCTCCTATTCACACTAGATTCTCCAAATACCATACAAGATAATTTCAAAAATTTCTACCAGTCCTGAACACACAGATCCTAGTGGAAAGTGAATGAACCAAACATGCCTTTGAGATTGATACTTGTAGTCAACCTGTTTTTTTAATAATGTGGTTTAGTTTTAATTTAAAATAAGAAAAATCTCTTTCACATATATTTTCTGCTAGCAACAGTCAACCTTTAATTTGAATTAAAATCAGTTGATCTGTTTTATTTTATGTTTTAATTACTTACATAGAAGAAAGTGAAATAGAGAGAAAAACACCCTGAACACAAACTGCATTGCATCCTGGTGACAGCATAACATGGGATAAACCCCATTGTTATTTGGGAATATCTGGACATAAGAGGAATATTAAGCCAAATTATATTCTCAAAATACTGCATTAACAATTCTGTCTCTGGATTTTTTCCAGAGTGTTATACAGACTGCATAAATATTTGTGGTTTTAAGGCTATAGTGCATCCACTGCAAATAAAGGTGATGACAGGACTGGGTAGATGAAGAGTATCTATCTAATGAGAAAGGTAAGAACTAAAACTTAATTGCATTTTTCCACCAAATTCAGAGCTGAACATGACTATTCTGTTTATAAATACTCCATGAGTCATCTCTACCAATAAATTTTAACTTAATAATGAAAGTCACAAACTATTTACAATTGAAAACTGTGAAACAAGTCATCATTTAGCTCACATACCACTGTGCCTATTTCCTGACTGAACAACCAATACCTGCAGACAGTAGGATCACCTGAAGACATTACTTGAGCTTACACCTCTTATCTGTAGGGATCAATGTTTTAAAGTAAGACAGTAAAATAAAATGCTTTACATGAGGCAATCTAATACATGTTCCTTAAAAAGAAACATGAATGAAAAATGAGTCAAGGCAGTGGTAAGAGTTACTTTCTAGGCTTCTGCTTCTCAATGTTCCTTTCAAGTTTGGTATCTCAGACTATTCATCTTACCCAATCAGTCCAGAGAGCAGTTTTGTTTGTCTTTGTTTTGTACTGGTTTAGATGCAAGTATTCATCACAGTGACTGCTGCTTGTACAACAGCAAAAATTTAATTTGTGGATTGGAATGTAGGAAATGAACCTCTAAGATTCCTCTCTTCTGTTTAATACTGATTTAATCTGATTTCTTCAAATTAACTACTACTTGAGCTAGAACAAATTACTGTAAGACACCACTTGATTTAAAGAATTTCAGTGATGGGAGATTCTATACAAATGCTGAGTACAACAAATCAGGATTCCACCTCTAAACTATAATTTCAATACAAATTATCCTAAGCAAAGTATACTTCTAGCTATTTGTGAACATCTTACATATAATTAAGACATCCTCCTCTCCTCTCCCCCACCCCCACTTCAATTTCTGCAAATTCTATATAGAAGAAATGTTAAGAAAACATTTTCACTTTAGAGTTTCATTTAAGGCCAATAGGCTTAAATAGTGCTGATATCTAACACATTTATTTTGACAAAACAAAAAAGCTTATGCAGCTATTTTCCATTCAATTATTTAGATATGTCATCTGGCTGGTGGTCCACTGCTGCTTTCAAAGTGTTTAAGATACAAGTATTTTTCATGGTGTTCCTTATCTGAAATATTATAAATAAGAAACTTACAAGAATAAGAAACAGGAATACAAGAAGCACAAAAAACCCCCAAAGAAACACCCATAAAGTTTTAAGAAATGCAGCTGGAACACAATTTCTTTCTCAAGATATTTTGGTTTTGTGTCTTTTTTTCATTGGATCTATTGGCACATTCTGAGCATTCTGTTTTTTAGAAATTGGGACTGATCCTTTAAAGAGTTAAAAATGAAAATACAAAATTCAAGGTAAAGCACTATTAATAGTACATTGTGTTTCTTTTCCCCCTTCTTTTCTGTTAAAAAAATTGAGAATAAAAGTAGGCTGTTCCTACAAATGCCACAACTTTCTGTGTAAACATTCTGGACAGGGGAAACAATCTTAAAAGCCTGAACTTAGGCCCATTCTTGACTTGTGCACTTAGTATTTAAAATGACTTTGCAATTACAGCTGTAGTTAATAGCTTACAGCATTTAAAAATACTTGTTTTAGGAAATGCTCATGTCAAAGGACATCAGTGTAGCAACTATATGAACATTTGCAATGGGTGTCAACATAAATTATTTACAAGCAGTTAACTTAAAAGAACCTAGAACAAATCAGAAAAAGCATGTTCAGAAATACATTAGATGCATTGCATTTGATTAATTAGTAAACCCAGAGATTTCCCTTGAATGAAGAGTTAATCTATGTATTTAGATAAAATCTTATGAGGTCATTATGAACTCTTTACAAGGACAGTCAAAGTCTACAGCATGCCACAGGACCTTTGGTTTTCCCCAGTTTTATTTCTTTTCTTTCTTTCCTTTATTTACAACTCCACAAAAGGTCACCCTGGTCTGTCCAACATGCCATAATACATACAGAAAGACAGCTGCACTAAAACTTCCTATGAGATTCAGGCACTGAAATTCCCACCCTCAATAACTCCAAGCAATGCAGCAAGTTATGGGCATTATTGGAGCTCAAGAACAACTTAGAAGTCACTCTTGAAATCCTGGTGTGCAATGGGATGTACAGCTTTGGTAGCCTGTGCTACAGATAATTTGTTTCATTTTCAGAATGACAGAAAATTACTTTCCTTCCTCTTGGGCAAATGCACAGCAAAGAGACATGCTCTTTTGTCAACTCCCTTTTATTGTGTTGACTGCAAATTCATTGGAGGTCTTACCTGTAGGAGCAGGATCACTGACAGTGACACTTTCTCCCTGCCTAGATCTTTAGTATTACACAACAGCAATGCCGTGGATCGAATAGGTATAATATGAACACTTGGTCCCAAAAGAAAGAGATAAGGAAATTACATGGAAACACATTTCCTTAAATAGAAAAAGAGGCTGGAAGAAACCAGCACACTTTCATTGACTTTTAATTTGTTTCTGATGCTGACTCAAGGTCATTACACAACAAAAATGAGAATAAAAGTTCCACAAAATCAGTGAGGTGAGCAAATTAATGAAATAGGGTTGAAAAACAGACTCTTGCTCTCATCTTCAGGGGAAAGACAACGTACATGATTTTTCTCTTGTCTACTGACTTGTGAAATCACTATTTCATATTTGTAATACTTCACTTGTCCTTCATAAATTTCTTTGAAGGTTAAGTAAAAATGAGGCGGTAATACCAAACACAGTGACAGTGATGGGCAATACAGAGCACAGTAAGAGCCACAGTAAGTTAGCAATGAAAGAAAGCCAAATAACAAAGGCTGGAACAGGAGGATGATGTTCTCAAAAGAGAAAGTTTTTGATGTATTTATTTCATTGATTTTGTAGCATCTGCATTAAAAAACCCCAAACACCTAAGGGTAGAGTTTCTCTCATCCCTTCATCCAACATTGAATACATAAATCAAAAATGCAGTTTTTGGTTTCTAATCTCATAGTTACAAAAAAGTAAACTGGGACCTAGCTTAAAGATGAAAGGTTGAAACTTGTCTTTTGTTTAACAGCTTGACTTCACAGAGCTGTTAGAAAAGTAAACCAAAGATATGTTAGTATTTCCCCCTCTGCTAGCTGCAGCATACAGAAATCTGTGTTTATCATCCATTCTTACTAAAATAAGTTTAAACTCAATTTTATATCAATATCAATCAAGTTATTTTGAATGAACGCTAAAATCAGGATAAGACTGAGATACTGAAATTGACTTCAAAGAAAAAATAATTTTACATGTGTATGCTTTTTCTTTGTATGCATGCTTTTTTCCTTAACAGCTTCCATCAATTAAAATCATGTAGACTTATTGGAGACCAGCTGTTCTCATTTGTTGTGCTTCAGTAGACAGGGACTCTGTGATTAATGGTCCTTGTTTTTCTGCAATCTGCAGTCTCTCTTCTCTTCCTGCTCATGTACTGTTTAATGATATAATCTCAACACTGACATTACTAGCTCTATTTCTGATTTACTGGAATAATGCCCAGAGTTTATTGTGACAGAAGGAAAAGTATCCTAAATCATTGCATTGGGTTCTTGCTCGAAGCTGACATGTGTCTGGGCAGGAAAGAGGTGGTGCAATTTCCAAGAACCAAATTACTTACTGCAACTGAATGGGTGACTGCTCTTCACTGCTCTAAGAAATGACTGGAAATCTAATCTAACAAAGGTCAAAGGAAAGATCTGAACAGAACTCTGAAAGATGTCTCAAAACTCTAATTTGAAAACTTCAAAAGAGAAAACCATGTAATTCCCAGATCTACATTATAACTGTAACAAGAAAATTCCGATTGACAGCGTAGAGTGTTTATGCTGCTTGAACTTGCATATATTTTAAAATACTTTTTTTTAATGTTGTCTAATATGATGCATTTTGTATTACAGTATTGGGCCTCTCATTTGTTATGACTGAAACCATGAAACAGCTGTTCAATGCATAGCTGTGAGCATGTATTTTAAATTTTGCTATCCAAACCTGGCCTCAGAGCAATTTGGCAACATAGCTGCTATGTGAAAACAACAGAACATGTTACCCTGTGTTTTCTCAAAAAAGCATAAATCCACTGACAAAAATGTTTTATTTTTTACAAAGCATTAGAAACAACTAGCACACTGCTCAGTATACGATGTAAGGTTTGACAGCATATAGCAACATTATGTCTCCTGCTAAGGAACCTTTTCCAGAAGGAAGAAACCCAGGCAAACAATCACATGTAGCCAGGTGACAAAATTTAAATAAACCAGGACATGTTTTTCTTCCTTATTGGAGGAACAGTAAAACTTCACAAGAATGTTTTTTTAAAATTCATTTTTTTAAAATTAATTTTGAAGAGATTGTTTTTTTCTAAGAGAACTAATAGAAGAAACTACAGCCAGAGAGACCCAAAGAAAGATGTAGATTGGAAAAGTGGGGTTTGTCAGGTCAGAGGGCCCTGTGCTGTTAAGTCCTCAGGTAACTGTGCCAGCTACACATTTTTCTCCAGCAGCTCTATGGGCCATGATGGTTTCATGTGTGCACGTGTTAAGTGATTGGTTTAAGTCATCTTTCAGGGTTTTTTTGCCCTTCTGCTATCTAAGACAGCTGCTAGCTCTAAGAGTTATTCAGATGTAGCATATTAGGCATTTTGCCCTCAGAAAATTTGTTTAACAAACATATACAAAAGCAGATACTGTGGCATAATGCATTTAAGGACTTTTTAAATTGAAATGAAACTGATGATAATAATATTGGCAGAATCCTGATGGACTAAAAGTTACTTTGGGGAAAGATTTTAAAAGCCACCATTTAGAAAGAATAGAGATTCTTGAATTCAAGTTTGGATCTGGATATAAACAGAGATCTTTCTAATATTCTAGAATGAAAAATATGACCAGGACTTCAGTGATCTTCATTTTGAGTAGATCATTCATTTACCCTTGTGTAATTTAAGCATAAAGAAACCAAACTGATTTTAGAATAGCCATCTTAAGCTCTTGCAGCACTTTTTGTGCAGGGGCACCAAGACTCAGCTGCATTACAAATCCCACCCAAGATGGTAAGCACAAAAAACTAAATCTGATGAAATTAAGCCATGATGTTATTTCTGATGTTCTGACTGTAAAGTTATTACTACTTTCTCACCTATACTTAAAAATACAGACTAACCAAGGTTTGGAGTGCTTCAAAATGTTTATCCTTCAAAAGGAAAAATTTCAATATAGCACTTGTAAAAAAATCACTATAAAATTCTATTTTTAATGTCTAATTTACACTTGGTTTTACTGCAAAAGGAAATTTTTTGATTGGATATCTGAGAGATTCCTAAGAATTAGTTTTACAGCTGTTGTAATTTCACAAGTGATCTTGGTACTAATACTAATGAAACCTCTGAGGGACACAATATTAGAGAGGAAGGACCATCTGCATGAGTAAAGTACAAGAAATTGAATTAAATTTAAAATGCAAAGGGTACAGCCTCAAACTTCAAAGAACTTCCACTTTAGGGTTAGAGCTCATGATACAGAATTGATGGAAAAAGATAATTTCAATTTTGCCTGTCTTGCTTTGCTTCTACTATTAAGGACTTGCACTGAAAAGCAGCACATTCCCTGCCAGCTAGATATACATCAGGGAAGAAGTGTAATGGGTGCATTAGTCAATCACAGCAAGACCACAAACACTGGTAAGATGAAGCCACATGAAAGGAAGATGCCATTTTTGAATGCATCAGTAAACATATTCCTGCAGAGATTACAAATGAAAATGGTATTGTCAATGGCCACAGCACAGATGGGACCCTATCTAGAATGTGCTTCCTTGATGAATCATCAGCTCAAAGAGAATTGATACGAGGAAAAAGGCCCAAAGAAAAGAAAAGATAATGAAGACAAAAAAATTACAAAGAAAAACACAGAATCTTGATTTTTGTAGTGAAAATAAACTCCAAAAACCAAACCTGACATGCAACAATTTTCCTGCAGAGCAAACAGTGGATTTCAGCTTGAGTAGTTACATAACAGTGCAAGGCCCTGGCTGCGGACTGCTGCATGTGGAGGAGCTGGGGATCCACACAGAGGTGACCCCAGGCAGGCACCAGGGGCCACATGAGCAGCACGGTCTCCAGGCTGTGTGGGCCTGCATGCACCCCTCCAAGCTGCACAGACACAGCCAGCCTGCTGTCCCTGGGAAGCCTGCAGGCACCTCCCAAATGGTGATTGCACCAACAGTGCAGAAGGAAGTTTTACTGTTTATGTCCTTTCTGTTTGATAGTAGGAATAATGCACACAGCTGTCTCCTTACAAGAAAATCCTGCAATAACTTGGATGACAAAAATGGGGTGTCACTTTCTATGAATGGGTTACCTGCTCACTGAAGGCCTGTGTGATGATGCCCAGCTCAGGGCTCCCAGCATCTACAGGGATGCAAGATTCCCTGTGATCTCCTGCCATTCTTTGTAGTGCTAGTTTAAAAAAAAAAAACATTTTGAAAAGCTAACTTCTAGGGCCTTAAGTGCCTTTCTTCCTGGGATCATAAAGGATCAGCAAACCTTAATGTAAAACATCATCAGCTTGCTCATTTAAGAAAGGAAGGTATTTGAGTTCCCTGGAGTGCAACTGAGGGATCCAGACTGAGGAGGTCCCTTCAGCTTCATTCCATTAGAAGGCTCACATATCTATCAAAAAGAAAATTTTAAGGATCAATTGAATTTTCATTCTATTTCAGTAGATTGCACAGTCTCAAAAATCTATCAACTCAAATCTCTTGATTCTTGGTATCAATAAGCAAATCTAATTTTTGCATTTTTGCTCTTTGCTGACTGTTCAGCAAACCTGTGTTGAAGACCAAAAACCCCAAAATGTTTTTACTTGATTTTTTTTATAACCAAGACAGTCTTCATTTTAGCTGGGCTGCATGACATTTTCCAGGATGAGCTTATGGCTCTCATTGATTCTACAGGTCAAGTGCACTATGAAATTTTCTATAACATGATATAAGATGTGAAAAAAGAATGGGGTTTTTTTTGTTTGATTTATTGTTTTTTGTTGTTATTGTTGGGTTTTTTTCTCTTTTTTGGGGGCTTTGTTTGTTTGTTTGTTTGTTTTGGGTTTTGTTTGTTTTGGCTTTTTGTTTGGTTGCTTGGTTGTTTTTTTTTAACAGAGGAACAGAGGCATGTGGTAAATAATTACATTAACAAGATTAGGGTCAGTCTCACTGAAGAATCTTTCCAGCCTTTTGTCTTTCAGGAATCTTTTCAAGCTCAAGAATTGCATGAACACATTGGGTTTTAAACCCTTGAGCACTACTCTTTCAAAAGTGACAAATGCTGATGCAAGACCACACTACACATATAAAACCAACCAACCAACCAACCAACCAACCAACCAACCAACCAACCAACCAACCAACCACTGCCAAAACCAACCATAACAACAAAAAGAACCCAAACAAAAACCCCCAGAAGAATGTTTTGTAAAATCTTCATCAAGATGTGGAAGCGAATGCCAATCGCATGGCTTCTTTTGGTTTCCTCATTTTTTTTCCATCATCAATCTGAGAAAATTTACATCCTTTCCAGAAACTGGCATGTCTTTATGGTGAAATATTGCTTTATATTTGGGTTCTATGGTTCTTTGCAATAGTTGAATGCTAGACCACACCATGTAATCAGAATCTGTATTGTATAGCATGACCGTGAAACTGTACAGAACCTTGTTTGATGACAGCCTCTGACTCATTTAAAATTGCATAAACAGAGTTCACAGCTATACAATTTTAACCAGGAGGTTCATTTATGAGCAGGCAAGCTATCACAGGAATCCAGTTCCTTGAACAGGCAGTGAGACAGAGAACCTACTTTAACTAGCCCACAAGTTCCCTAATACAAATGAATAGACACAGGTACTGCTGTGACTGCACAGCCAGTCACCAGCGTTCACTCAATAGCCTCTTGCTGTCATTTTGATGAGGTTTATCTGAAAAGGAAAGAGAAAGTATTTTAAACGCTCTTAACACAGGACACAAAATCCTGCAAAGATACAGTAAGGCAAATAAGATTCCTACTGTCAGGAAAGAATATAGACTCAAGAAGTTACCTTATTTAAAAACACTCTCTTTATTTTGTTGTTTTGGGTTTGGTTTGTTTTTATCTGTTCCAAGCATTTGGAGTAATACTCTCAATCATCTTGTTCAAATACTGCAAGATCTCAAATGTGGGAGTTGAGATCTTAAATTTCTAATTAATAGTGAGTTACAGTTAATAGAACTGCTCTAAAAGTCGCCCACTTAAGAGGCTCCTCTTGCTCTGTGCCAGCATACCTTAACACTGAAGAACGTGCTAAGAGTCTCTATAAAGCCAGTTATAGAGATTGTGTCACCTGGTGACTCCCCTCAGAAGGGCCTTGGTATGGAGTGAAAGCAGATGGATTTAAAGATGCAACAATCCGTGACACACTGCTCATGTGGGCTGCTCTAAATCACTGGCTAAGCTGCTGCAGCACTGTTGGCTCTTTTGTCACACACCAGTCAGCAATGGCTAAAGAAGAAAGAGAGGAGGGCTGTCCCCCATGTCAGCCAACACACCTGAACCAGCTCAGAGGAGATGAACTGTGCTCCTAAGTGAAACAAGCACCTGCTAGCTTATAGGACCTGGATTTCACCCTGCAATCCTTGCTGGTTTTCCTACCCCAGCTGCACTTATATTAAATGGGAATCTATTAGCTGTTGTATATTTAAACCTGTACCTGCTGAAGTCTGCTCTGATTATATTAAAAATAATGAAGACCTATAATAGTTTCCAGTGGTTTTGCTTAATCCTAATGTTCTTTGCAGCAGATAGAGACAGTGTCTAGTTCCAGTAGGCTGATGCCAAAAACTGATGCCTTGTGAAGGCTGACCTAGAACAGAGACTAGAAAGAGCTAAAGAATAAAGTAGGTATTTATTAAGAGGCCTCAATGGATGCACCTTGGGCAGCACAACCAAAATGCCTACAAAATGGACAACAGGTCCCAGGGTCTCACACTTTTATAAGTTTTGGGCCATTTGCATATTGGAGCTAATTGTCCAATTACAGCTTTAGCCCTTGAAGTCCCATCCTTGTTTTCTCTCTTTGGTCCACCATTGTTTATGCTCTTGGGCCTGAGATCTGGATCACCTGTCCTTGGGTCCCCAGCTAGACAAGGAATTGTTTTGTCTACCTGTTCTGTGGAGAGAGCTTACTATCCCCTAAGATGAAGCCTAGATTTACACACTAAAGAAGAATAGAATCTGAAAAATATAAAAGCTAAAACCTGAGGCATCAGCTGAGTTATTTACTTTGCCTAAAATGCCGACTGAAGATCAATCTGGCATCTCCTATGACATCAAGAAAGGAAAAAGAGGTACTAACATATGGAAGGTGTCCACAATTTTGACCTTCAAAAACACCGAGGCAATTCTTATAGAATGTTTACAGAGTTTAAAATGTTTTACCTGTCTACCCTATTTGTAAAAGAAACCATAAATCATGTATTACCAACCATATGCTACTGTCAAACATGTCTTTGAGTAACTGTCTTATCATTACAGCTCTTGGTATGGAGCCAAGCACTGAGACACATTGCTTACAGTTGTATTTTCTTGAAAGTTCTTAATGCATTGTATTACATTCCAAATATAGCAATAGAAATCTAAGATGATTACTTCATAGAAAATAAATATATACTTTTTGGCAAAAATGTATCATTTTCTTAAGTCCAAAAAAGTCCAGAGCATTACACCATAAAACAGAAAATATCCGTTTGCCATTAAGTCTCTTTAGTGCTCCTTCTACACTTACTCCAAAGAGACATTGAATTATGAATTATTATTGCTAGTGCTGCATCATCATCAGTTTTACAGTAGGTCAGAAGAAGAAAAACCTAAATCTGGAGAAGCTGCAAACTGATTTAACGGCTATAAAGGTGCACTTTGTTAGTGAATTATTATTCATAAACCATTCAGTGTCTTAATACTGAATCTTACCTATTAAGTCAAAGACTACTGCTTTTAAGTGTTCTTTGCTCTCTACAATGATGTTTTTACTAACATCCAAAGAAAATAACATTTTTACTTTTGTGGGAGGGAGAGAGGGGATGTATGTACGTATGTACCTGGGGAAATTTGACTCAAGTAATTGCAGAAACCTATACACTAACACTGCTAAAGAGCAGCTTTTAGTCCATTATGCTGAAATCTTAAATGTCAAGAAGCAGAAGCAAATTGCAAATTAAACAATTCAACTACACGATGACTGATGCATTGTGAGTAATAGCCAAAAATTTTAGTAACATTCATCTGTCTAACAGAAACTACCAGCTCTATGGTTCATGCACCAAACACCATAAAACCTCAGAATAAATGATTCTACATGAAGTTAATTAGTCAATGTCAAATAAAACAAGTATTTGGAATAATAAAATCACCTTCATCATCACAAACAGAAAAAATATTAGAATTTTAATAGCATTATATGGTTTCACCTCATGAAGTAAATCTGCCATTTGTTAAAAAAAAACCCAATTAAACTAAACAGTGTAACAAGGAGACAAATATACTTGATGAATAAACCTAATTTTTTTTTAAATCCTGAAGAGAGACATGCAAATGGAAAAATTAGAAGGATTCACGTGTTCCATTTTCAAAGATGAAATGCACCTGAACAATTAAGTGGTTGGCCATGTGAAAGCTACCTAAATCTAAAATTAAGTTATATTATAAATAATCTTCTAAGAACTAGCCTTTGACTTTCTAAACACTTCCCTTTTTGGCACCTTTCAATACCTTACTATTTTTTGAAGACATGCATCCATATTTTCAACCTATTTTCTGTCAACAAGCATTTTAAGAAACATTTAAAAACCATCTTGTTCACTGGTTCACAAACTTAAGACAAAAGAATCTCTATTCAATATGAATCTTGCTTTCTCTTAACCACCCCTCCCCCACAAAGAGGAGAGGGGAGGATAAAAATAAAGTATTTTTAACTGTTCCTCCAGTGAGGAAAATATTACTTTTTGAAAGCCAGACCTTTGAATTTCTTGAAGAAAATAAATTCTGATCGTATGACTTTATCAGCTTCTCAAGTTCCCCTTACATCCATTTAGTCATAGATTTCACATAGCTACAGCAACCATTATTTCATTCACTATTTCTCTGACCATTCCATAATTTAGAGCTTCTGTTCTCTAATGCCAAAAATATATTCAGAAAAAAATGGAAGTTCTCTTTTAGACTTACCTCTATTAGGCATATAAATGTTCCAAACTGAGAGGGTTAATTAGAGCTTTAGCCTTACTTTTTTGCTACTTGCCCAGAGGATTATGTTGAATTTTCCATGCTACATGTGTAATTGAGCTTAGAAAATTGAAAGTTAAATGATTTAAAATAAATTTATATGGATGTAAAAAGAAAATATAATAAAAATCAAGAGATTTCATTCTGAAGCCAAGTGCCTGAATAATAATTAAAAAAAAAACCAACCAGAAACTTAGAACAGTGCTAGAGAACCCTGAGATGGAATGAACTGCCTACAATGTTATTTCTTCATATTTATGAAAAACTCTTTTTAAATTTAAGACTGGACTTACTTCTTCAAAAATATTATATTGAAAGATATTTGCCTCACAGACTCTGATGTCCTAATAAAAATTATTTAAATGGCAGCAATTGAACCAGTTACAAAAAATATACATAAAAGAACTAATAGTATTTTTTTGTACACAACTTACTAGATTTTGATAGAAGGCAGTATAGTTAGCTATGCATTTGTTACAAATAACTTACATTCTCAGATCCTACTTGCACCTCAATTAATAAAAAAGGCCCCAAAGAGAAAATTTGGTTTTAAGCAAATTTTGCAGTATTCTAAAGAACTTGCTTGCAAATATTTTGCTCAATGTTTTAGGGTGTCACACAAAAAAGAAAATTAAGCAAGTGTGATGACAAATGTTTTGCTCTTAGCAAAGCACAAATGTGTGTGTGAGTTCCTCTTAGCAAGAAATGCTGATAAAATATTGACCAAGATAACAGGTTAATATCTCTAAAGAGAAGACAGAGATGAACAGAGGCTGCATTCTTATAAGCAATGATTGGTTAGGTTGTGTGTCAGATTGCTGGCTGGGAGAGCTACACCAAGATATACTGGAAAAACTTCTCTGATATTTAGATTTATCAATGACAAATTGTGAATAATGCACCTACCTGATGAGAATACCAAGATTCAAACATTTCACCATGAGTAAAATGATAACTTACTGTCCAGAAGCAGCTAGAAATGCACACCTAATTTTTCATTTTCATCTTCTCTCACGCAGTCCCAAACCCCTTGATACACGTCTGCTATAGGTTATAAACTCATTGGAATCAGGCTATATATTTCCTAAATTATTACACAGTACTTCCTACTACAAATCATGCACCTCAGTGACATTTTTGTGCAAATATGATTTGTATCTGGATAATAAACAACAAAGAAAAATGTATTTCCATAATAATTTTCAGACTAGCTGCAGCTAAAGATTTGATGAGTCTGGTGCTCTGGTGACGTACTGGGATCTTTTCCCACTGCACAAGCAAATATATAAATATCAAAAAAAGTTGCTGCACCTTAATAAACACTGAATGCACATGGTAAGAGAATGCAAATATGAGTTAAATTTCCAGTTAAAAACAACTGCTGCATTTATGTACTGCATCTTGGTCTCCTGACTACTGCCCTAATTCCTTAAGAAAAACTTGGAACTTTTTCTCACTCTTAATAGATGTGCAGCACTGAAGTTCCCTAACATCTTATCAGGTTTTACTTGAGTGACTAAATACAGATTTAAGTGCTCAGATCCTGTTTGAGTTTGAAAATTACAACCACTCATTTAATCTATTTTTAGTAGGGTTTCCTACAATTAGGTACTGATAAAATAAAATTAAGACAAACACTCTGACTCCCTTTACACTTACCAGAGTTTTCCAAATTCACAATCTATTCCTACTAAACTTCCAGTATTTTACAAAAATAAAATTATATCAAGGTAAAGAGAATAATTATTACCCTCATATAGCCAGTTGAAGTACTCTTTGTCTATTACTGAACGACAGTTCAGCCAAAAGTGAATGCTTGTGTCCAGTCTGA
Source organism: Melospiza georgiana (assembly GCF_028018845.1). Lineage (NCBI taxonomy): Eukaryota > Metazoa > Chordata > Aves > Passeriformes > Passerellidae > Melospiza > Melospiza georgiana. The sequence goes on from NC_080431.1 coordinate 82,238,743, forward strand.
AGAAAAAATGAATTACTGTTCACAGCAGTTCATACAAATAGAAGTAAAATGAAGAATATTTTGGCATAAAGACGACCAAGTTTTTCTAGTTCTGAGAAAGCTGCAGAAAGTGAACTTTTTGTTCCATAGGTACAAACCTGAAAGAAAAATATTCAAGGCAAATCTATATCCACCTGTAGAAAGGCAAAATGCATTATAAGAAATCCAGGAAGTGCTGTTTTTCTAACGAGATCTCTATTTTGTGCCACATAGCCTTACCTTTCTCTATTAAATTTCAGAGAATGTAGAATAGCTGGTCGTTTCTGCCGGAGGTTCCACAAATGAAGCGCATCATCTGCACATGCACTGACCAAAGCACCCTAGAGAAGACACAAAATACATCAACACATTATTTTTCTGCAGCCTTTGTATTATTCTTACATGATCCTCACTGCTAAAGAGCTACCTGTCAAACTGACAGTTTATGAAAAATCATTGCTTTCTTCTACAACAAAAATACTCTACCACAAATAATACACAATTGAATCGATCTGGTAAATGTAAAAATTTTAAATTAGTACAAGATCAGCCAAAGTTAAACTAAAACTCCATCAATTTAAAACTCAAATTGTGTAACCAAGCTTACACAAGCCAACTCTCAACTGTTTCCACATACGCAGAAAGACTAACAAAATGGAAAAGAGACAACACTTACTTAAAAAGGTGAGTGTGAAATATGTAACTGAAGAATAAAGGGATTAGTGCATGCATGGGCACACATATGACAGTGCCAAGCACAGCTTAGGAGTCATATCAAGGTAAGATGAAAATTCAAAACTAGAACTATGAAAAGAGGATGCAGATAAGAAAGTAGGGACAGGTAGCAAGAGGACAGGACACAGGAAGAACTAAGAGATGCATATAGAAGGACAGAGTCTTCATCACAGATCAGAAATACTATGAAGACTGGTTCTGCTTGAGGTGTCCCAGAAATGTTCATCTTGCAAAGCCCAGGCCTCTGTCTGACTGAGAAACGTGGAGTGAACTTATTCTATCTGCTTTTAACTGCCTTTCTCCTCACCACAGAATATTGATCACATGTGAAACTTATCTACTGGAGAAGCTCCCTACTGCTCTGCACTGGTTTGTCACATTTACACCTCAGATCAGGCCAGACACAGATCTACCTTTGTGTATTACCATCACAGAGGGGAACAGATTGCCCCAAAAAAAGGCAATGCTTTATATTGAGGTAGGGCAAACATGTAACTGGAAAGATTAATTCCTACAATCTATGACTGGCTAATAAACTTCTCTTATCCTAGTAAATGTTCTTTTCAACATTGACCTATGGAAATAAAATATATGGAGGTGAGACTTCTCTAATACAGTGTAATCCATGCTTTAATTCTCATCTCCCAAAGAGTGAGAAAGACTGTCCACCACTGAAATCAAATTAATTCTATGTATTAGGGGGTTTGCTGGTGACCCAATGAAAAGCAAGAATATTAATTCAAACTTTGTCCTTCCTGTTCTCATCCCTGCATTACTCTTAAGACTTACACTAGACTGTTTCACTTCCTCAGTATCTGTGGTTCAGTTACTTTCTCCAAATAAGTGTAAGAAAAAATTAAATATTTTTCAGGTTTAAAAAATCCATAAAACTAAAACTCTTCCCCTGAGAAGTTCTAAGATCTCCCCATTTACAAAGAGGACTTGCACCTGTCAAAAGTGCTTCCTTATGTCATGGGATAAAATTAATCAAAACTGAACTAAGACTTGGCCAACTTCTAAGGTCCTCAAAAAAACTCCCTCTGATTTGTATTCACCAGAAAGTCTTCTTGCCTATTCCCATCTTCAGAACCTTCTGCAAAGACCAAGCTATAATCTGGCACTGTTTCTTCATGTTGTCTAAATTTGATTTTGACAAACCATTTACAAAGACTAAGCATGATGGTTTAATTGATGATCCCTGCAATTGCTTTTCATTACTTCACGTAATAGCATATCTCCAACTATTGAGTTTTCAGCCAATAAACATCAATATATTTTGATAGAAAGATTTAGCTCATTTATTAATTTCTATTTGAACCAGAACTGTGCAGCATATTTAGTAACTTAATGGATTTTACATCATTTTACACACATTCATGTATCGACTGCCTTTTGTTCGGTGCTTTAAACTGATGTATAGGAAGGCAATACTTTTCTCTGAGTGCAGTTCCATAAATATTCTTCTAAAAGGCTGTATGTTGAATGTTCTCTGGATGTACACCACTTATTTGTTGGCACAGTTTGTCAATGGGAGAAGTTATATCACTCAATTACAATAACATGAATTGACTTATTAAACTAAATTTATACAGAAGAATCTGAGTAAATATGTCCTTACCTCATTGATTAGGAACTGGAGCTGCAGAACTGCAGCACCACTTTCATGTTGGCAGTAGCAATCAACACCAGGCCTGCCCAATCTGTTGTCATCAAAGTCAAGGATTCTAACATTCCTGTTATCACCAGAAGTAAAGAGGGAAAGAAAGAACTACCAATTAAACTCTAATTAACCTTTAATTAACCTCAATTCTTCTTGCTTTCTGTAAAACAAAAGAATTCATGCTGACATTCCACTATTCTAATTAAAGTACCAACATCAGCAGCCTGAAAAATGTGCAATTGTGAATGATCTGTTCTAGCTTATTTTTTTTCCTGTGAGACAAAGTACATGAATTGACAGATAAATTCAGCAGGATGCATCTTAAATTTATTTTTATACATTATTGGTTTACATAACACATGAATGTATCAGATTTTTGTACTTATCAAGACTAGACATATAATGAATGTAGGATTTTATCTGTTCTCTTCAGGTCTTTTCCTGTGCATGCTAAATTGTCATCTCCCTAACTTAGAGGATAATGGCCTTTCTCATCTGAGTCAGAGACTTCAGCAAAAAACTGTTGTTCCTCAAAATGACTGAAGATCAAAAGTAAGGCAAAAGGAGAAATATGAAATATATTATTAGAAACCATATTGTGTGAAACATGTGAAACACCATATTTTAAAAATATCAGGATTATTATTAGAAACAATATTTCACAACACAGAGCTTGATCCACTTGTAATATACAATCATATTAGCATATTGTAAAACCCTGACCAAAAAAAGCCAACTGTCCACTTATTTTAGCTGCAGGTAAATGTCAGAATCTTTACTTCCCTTTTCATAGGAGAAAGATGTACAGTAAACCATTCTAATATTGGCCTCCAGAAAGTACAATCCATTAATTAGCAAATTTGAGGTTTAGATGCTCCAAGTATGAAGCAATTGCTCTTCCAACTGTTAAACAAGCAGCTTAATGGATGCCACTAACCTTGAGACCTGAAATCTACTCTTGATTTTGTCACCTGGTCTAGTGGATAACCTCTGGGGGAAAGAAGTATATTTTCTTACCTGAGCCTTCATTTCTCTATTTGTAAGATGGAGATAGAGTTTTACAAAACTGGTGTTTATAGATGAAAAGTTGTGTATAAAACACCATAACTACATTACAGAACACTAAGGCAGAGAAAAAGAAGTAATTGCTGCTTGCTCCCAAGCTGTAGTCATGGATACAACCATAATTGATAAAATAATAAAAACCTGCATCTTTTAAACAACCTATTCAAAATGGACAATAAACATGTATTGTAGTCTAAGACACTTTCTAAGTGTTGATGGTAATCTTCTGGTCCATTCTGAATGACTGTTCTGTGGCACTCTTTTTTAACATTTAACAACCACTTCTTGTAACATGAGAGAAAGCACCAAAACCAACCCAGCAAGTCACCAACCCACCTGGGATTTCAAGCTAACTGCAGTTTTTAAGAGATAAGTGCTTTCCTTTTAACCTGAGTTTAATACTCAGTACAGATACGTGGCACTACTTAATGATTGTCTTTAATGAAAATTACAGCTGCATTGCCCTGATTAAGCATCTGTCACCCTTCAGCATCAGTTCAGTATCATGCTAAGTCAGTTTTCTAGGAATCATCCTAACAAAGTAGATGATTTCACTCAGCATATCCCAAACAAACAAAGCACTCTCCAAAAATTCACATTTATATGCATCAGTGTTCACCCTGAAAAACAAATTACTAAAGTACTCACAAATTACTAAAATAAGAGAGAAATTGTGCTGTCTGCTTCATTTTGGCCAGTTGCCCTGAAGTGAGAACTGATGCTTAAATAGCAGCATTAGCACTGACTGCTGGTGGTTTTCAAACATTCTGGGAGCTGCAGTGAGGTCCTTCCAGCAGAAGGAACTGAAGAGATATGATGACTTGGCACATGTTCTTGGCACTTGAGCCCATCTTCTGCAAATTCTGTGTTTTGCTGCCAAGCATGGACAAGTACAACCTTACCTCATCAAATCTTTTCATAGCAGTGTATTACAACAGGACATACAGCAGAAGTACCTATAGTTCAGGCTCTGAACTGACTTTATTCTTTTTACTTTTGCCTTTTCATTAAATGATGACTCTGCTATCAGGGAGAATGGAGTATCTCTGAGGATATTAAAAGGGGGGACCAATACATCTAAATACTGCAAAGTAGACACCATGGGTTTCAAGAATAAAAGCTAGTCACTATCTTCTCTCTTATCAGTATGTTGGATCTTCCAGGGGCCTTCAAAGCCATGCCACATTATCCTAATTTATACATAAAAGGGAAAAAGATGAAAACTAAGTCTGGATGTCTTTTGGGATCTAGAGTGAAACAAGTAGAATTAGAATTATGTGCATCAAGCAGTGAAAGTGTGACAGCAATAACACTCTAAAAGAAAAGTGTTCTTTCTGAAAACTACATTTAATCCTGGCTTTAATATCTGTAAGAGTGAAACAGGATTTTTTGCTCTTCATTCACTTGTATTTTCACTGAGTATTTCAACATCCCGATATTCCAAAGCTTATAATTACTTGGGAAAAAAATCAGTTGCTAAGATGACTAATTTTAAATACTTGGATTCATCTTCCAAGATGCAGACTTCCATGACAGCATGATACATTAGTAACCAAGAATTTACACTCTCACATCTTGGAAATTAAAGTTGTCAGTGAATGATTACATTCATGATGAGAGGTAACAATGACCAAATCTTTTCATAGCATGATCTATGACCACTTTCCACAGTACCCCACAGCTTTTTTATTCCATGACTCATTTTTACTATGTGATACACACAGATCTGATGTGTCTCATTCTTCTCAGAGGTTAGTACTAATGGAATACAAGGACTTGCAAGTCCTTGGTGTTCACTGAGAACCAAAAGCGCACATACTTCAGAACTGACTCATAAAGTTGAGGCCGGTGTCACTTGCAGCAGGTATTTACTTCTTAGGATCAGAAAGGGACGAGGTAGGACATGTTTTCCTTCATTAAGACAGTGACTCTTCAGTAGTGTGAGATTAATAAATCTTTTAGCAATAACCAGGCCTGCAGTGTGATTCATTCCTCTTTGCAGGGGCAAGGAAGTGAAAATGTGGTGTCATAAAGAACCTCCTTCCAAGGCAGATAGTGGATATCTCAAGTAAAAACTCCTAAATCATATATGGCAACTTTTTCAAGACCAAAACTCTTCCATAGAAGAAAATGACACCAAGCTATGTAAATAAGCAGCTCTAACTTTTTTTGGGTACTTAACCAACTTTTTCCATGACTAAGAACAATCTATGTACAGAAATTAACATTAGAGCAGAAACCATGATCTCACATCTACTATTTTATTAAAATGATGCATACAGAAATGGGAAATATCCATTTAAAGCTTCTCCTTTAAAACATTTGGGAATTGTGGGGTGCTGCAAAAGTAGCATTGCTGCTCTGAGTCCTTGTCATCTGATCTGCACTGACTGGTACATGTTTGAGTAGGACTATGCAGCACCCTAAGAGCAGATGCTTGTGGGCTGGTGTTACTCCATTACATAAACCAACTGCAGAACTGACTTGGGGTGTAACTTGAATATAGGACAGCTTTTTCTTGCAGAAGACTTATGCCACTGAATTGAGTGATTTATCAGTTTAAAAAGCACCAATGGATTTATCTAAATAGTCAAGTACAAGAATGATCAAAGAATTCAACCACACCTCTGACCACCTAAACCAACCACAATGTTTCTCAGTTGTATTTGTTTCAGGGGGTAGATCTTGTAAAAAGATAATTATGGAAACAGCACCTTTAGCACCTAGATTTGCAGTTCTGAAATTAGCTATTTGCAGTTCTTGGAATACATATTTTTACAGTTCCCTTGTGAAGTTTCTCCATGTCTCATACACAATTATTTTCTACTAAAGACAGTGCATATTCTGGTACAAATAAATGCCACATTCCTAAGCCCTAAATAAATGCCTAAGTCCTGAGTACAAAACTGCGGTTCAAACTGATTTTTTCTCTCTTTACATTCTATATTTTGATTTCTGAAGTGTATTGTTTCAGTGTTTTGTTATTCTCACTATTAAGAACGTCATGCTATATGTGGAATCAATACATTTAGCTTTAGTTTCAAGCTTTTGCATATCATTACATCTTTTTATGCTAAATTAAATACCTTCATATTAGCAGGAATTTCCTGCTTTGAAAGCTGTATCTTATCTATCTTCTTCATAAATAAAAGAAAAAACTCTGAGCTCCTTTACTTTCATGTCACCAGCAATTTTCTTAGCTTAGTTCCTGTCTGTTTTCATACATAGTCTAGAATGTGCACTCAACTTCTTTCAAGTCTCAAAACCAAAGCCACACACATCATCTTGGTATGGTTTCTTTAATACAATGTAAAAACATAGACTGCATTTCGTAATTTCTTATATTCAGTATAATTTTTAATGCATGTGTGTACCACCTATTTATTACAATAACAAATTGGGAAATCATATTGGTTTTGGTTTTTGAGACTTTTCCATTGCACTTCAAAAAATAAGCAGTCCCTAAGAAGTTCCATTCTGTCAACTGCTTGTAGCTGAGCTCACTGAATCCCTTACAAAGACACACAACCCCTTCCTACCTTTATGGCCTTCTATTGGCTGTAAATTCACTGGGGAGTGCTTCATTAAACAATATCTTTCTGGGTTTTGTTTTGAACACGGCAGGATTCAGTTTTACAATGAGCTTCATTATGTCTGGAGTTCATTCAGCTGGTTAAATAAATAGCTCTTTTTTTCCTCTCCACTATGACAAGTGAAATACTGCTGCACTTGGCTGCTATCTTAGGATGCTACATGTGCAATCTTTCATAAATGCAAACTTTTTGGCACCAATAAACATGAGATTTTGGTCTACAATGACCTTTATCTTGTTTATTTTTCTTGACATAGATTTCTCTGTTCATGCATACAAATTATGTAAGAGTTAATCTCAGGAACAGTTAAATATTCATTATTATCTTTACTGGCTGAAAATTTTGCTTTTGGCATACCTTTGATTTCTTCCATGTTAAAGCTTATAGATAGCTTGTATTTAATGGCAACTCTATACACTAGAAGCCATTTTATTTCCCAAAGTATATGCAGGCACCATGAGAATTAGCAAAACTCATAGGGCCACATATTTTGATCTCTTCTGGATAAGACTGCCTTTCAAAGTCTTTGTCATTCTGAGAATTATCTGTTCCAGAAACAGAATACAAATACAGTCAACATGGGACTGAATTCAATCCCCTAAACCTGAAGCAGTATATTGTGAAAAGTACTTACTCAGAAGTACTGACTCTAGCAACGTTTCACAAATAACACAAAATCATAGCATGGCTTGGGTTGGAAGGGACCTTCAAGATTATCTAGTTCACATGTAGGGGAAGAATTTTATATTTCATTTGTGGAATAGGAATAATTTTAAATAATTATTTATTAATTAATAAAATAAATATTATTTTAAATAATAATTTTGCCTATGCATACACACACACACACACACACACACACACACACACACACTGATTAACAGAAACTAGCTGGCATTAAATTCACCTCCAAAGAGAAGCAATTTAGTTATTAATCTGTAAAAGTTCCATATTGCCAGGCATCTACACTGAAGGATCTGTATTTTGAGGCTGTAATTCATGCAGTAGTAAAAAAAAAAATAATTAAAAGGTTGCATTCACAGTGGGCTTCCTCTTGTTTTCCCAGGTAGTCATAAACCTCAGCAAATTAACTGACACATACAGATAACACCAATAAAGGCAAAAGTGAATGAAAACTGGAATCCATGGAAGTAAGTGAACAGTATAATTAATTATATTCACAGGTGCCAGTGTTTCAGAGCCAGTGCAGACACCAGTTCAGTCAAAAGCATGACAAATATGGGGATAACAGGAATGTATCTGTTTACAAACCCATCTGGTAAAAAGCTGCAGAGAGAATAAGCTGGGACAGAATAATACTCTTGCCCTAATGCACACTGGAGGTTATGGAAAACTAAACAGACATAAATGAGAGGGCTGTGTGTTCCAAAGCCAGAAAGTTACTTGAGCATAACCAAGATCCTGAGCAACAACCTGCACAGATATAGACAAAAAAAAAAAAAATGATAAGACCACAACATTTGATTTAGTTTACTGCCTTTTAAGAGGACTATGCAAATCATACCATTTGCTGCCCATCTGTTTGCAGTGGGCTCAGATGGTAGTCTAACACACCCTGTCTTACCAAAGACACCAAGCAGGTAGCCTTAACTCAGCCATTTTGATTTGCTTTCCTTCTCAGCCTTCAGGCATTAATATTTAACACAGTATTTGCTTCATGTGGGTCTCACACCAAGAACACACATTACAGATGCAGGTTATCACATGTGCAGTCACTGATGACAAATGCATCCATCTACAATGGTTTCACACTAAACCCAGCTGAATTTAAAACTTAAGCACCAATGATATGTTAGTATTTGTTTTCTCTGGTTTTGTACACTCTGCCACTGGATTTGCTGATAACAGATTTAGAGAAAGTTAAGGAATCTTTTTACGTGCTCTTCAAGCAAAAACGAAAGAATATATAAACTCTGCATAAGGTCAAAACTTAGTATTTTTCATATTGTTCTTCAACAGATTTTTTCTAACGTTTGTTGAATTTTTAGGGATTAGTAACAGTGATTACAAGGCACAGATTGTCTTCATAACTGCCAGTTATGAAGAACAACTGGTGACAACACAGGATAGAATGAAAAGTGATCTTATAACCAGTCTTTTGTAAAAAGGTCAAAAGATCTGTTAAAGTAAATGTCACTAAAAATAAAAATACATTTTCCCAAATATTAATTCCTCCCAGAGTTGCTATGGAAAAGTTAGACAAGTAAAAGAATACATTAAGCCTTCATCCATATAGTGACAGAGCTTGAGATACACATCATACTTTCTCTGTTAAACAGAGACAGCACTTAGCTATTACTGTAAATCTTAAAAGCAAGACTGCTTGTTTTCCCAAATGCTACTTCCAGCCCCAACAACCAGACTAGGAACAAGGTGATGAAGGTCCTATGGCAAATTATGCAGTCTACAGGAGATGGGAGCAAATGATGAGATAATGTTCCCTCTTACATGAAATTATTCCACTGTTTTGGCTGGTACACACAGGGGAAAGAAGAACTTCATTGTTCAAAGGTGATGGAATAATTAACAGTTGTTGCAATTACTTCTGGCTAATTCTCTGTGCCAGGTACATCACAGCAATGAGTCCCACACGACTCTAGTTCTGTGCTTCAGGAGCAATTAAGGAATTTTAAGGCTAACACTGCCTTGCACCCTGTTGTGTTACTCCTAAGGCAAAGCAGAAGCAATCAGGAGCACATGTATGACTGGTTTTCATGGGAAATTTTCTGCTCTGTCCTGCAATAAGAATGTCCTACAGTTTATCAGGTGCCAAGACCCTGCCAAAATTGCTTTTATCAACCAATCAACACTGAACTGAAATAGTGAAAAGTTTCTACTGGAAAGGTGAAAGAATTCTATACTTCACTGAAAATTTTCAAGCATCTTTATAAGCTATTCAAAAAAGTCAATACAAAATAAATGCTTTCTACAGGCAACTTACTTTCTTCAAAGTTAAATTTACAATTATCTGCTAAAATAGCAACAAAATAATCCCAGAATTACTTTTAAGAAATTTATTCCCTGAAAATCTCCACACTACTAGCTATCAAGACAGTAAATGGGTTATGAAAGTGACCTGATTGTCCAATAATATATGATGAGCAGAGCTTGTATACTGATTGACATGTTTCTTGTCTGAACTCAACTTTTCAAATAAAATTAAATAACCATTCTGTTAAAATTTCTGATTATACTGCAATATGAGTAAGGAATACTGTGCAAATATAACTGAGGCTCTAAAGTAAAAGTGCATAGCTTGAGGATACATTTTTTTTGTCTTATTCAGTAATACGTCAGAAAATTTCCATGCATAACATCACGGATCACTTTTGTAAACGGAGAGATCTAAGGATACTTAGAGAGATATATTATGCAAGGGAATTTCAGTCAAAAAAAAGTGCACCAACACACAGGTACCAATTGGGAAAGACAGCACCTGATCTTGACTCAATCTTTGGAAGTGGTAAGTGGTAGAGAGATTTGTTTGAGTGTTTGAACATTTCCACTGTTCCAAGGAATGTGCCCTTTAACATCAATATGCCTATAGAAGTAATTTAATTTCATGTTTATCCAACCACAAGATAATACAGATGCTGAGGTCATACGCCATGTTCTTTTTAGGCAGAGCAGTGCTGCCTAAAATATTAAATAATTCCATTACTCCACAGGAAACTGCTCACAGCTTGTTAGTCAGCTGATGAGCAGTTCCTTAAATTCATCCACTGCTTCAGCTCTATTATCATCTGTTTAGTTTTGGATGATTCCAGGAGGTCTCTGGTACAACACAGAAAAGTACTTCACATTCAAAAACTTATTAAAAGGAAGTTCAATATGTTACTAGGCAATAATTTCATTCCTGTCCTAGAAAAATAGACAAATTATATTGCTATAAATTTCATTTAGGCTATATTAATATTCAGCTCTTTTGCCACTCAATATATTTATTTTGGCTCTTAATAAAGGAAGATGTTAATCTAGAATTTCATTTGTTAAGCAAGAATGGTCATGTAAAGCGCACAGGAACACGTGCTATCAATAAAAGCCAAAACTGACAATGAAGCTATTCAAATTTGAATTACTAAAATTAGAAAAATGTAAGAATTTAATTGAAGTAAATTTAGCATTTGACAAAATTTCAATGAATCATCTGGCAAGCTTCATTCTTAGGTTTAGTTCCATATAATTGACACTATAAATATGCCTGTGTTGAAAGGCATTTCAAGTATCAATCAACCTTAAAAAGTTTTATTTTCTACTATCTTAAAACTCGTATCATTTTAAAGAAAATATTTCAGCAATGAGCTACACGGAAGAGGTGCTCTTTTTTCTAGTCCAAGATACAGGTTAAATAATATCTACATTCATCACTTTCATAACCCTCCTGAGCCACATAATTATTCCATCTGATATTGAAATAAAGTACAATATAGACCACAGTTAATCAGCCCTTCCATTCAAAATACATGATACAAATAACCAGCAGCTGGCTAAAATGTATTTCAGGAAGTCTTTTTGGTGTAAACGAGTATGAACTACCACTTTTCCACTTTAAACAGACACTTGCAGATTGTGTTATACAAACTATGTTCATGTTTGATGAACATAGCTGTACAAAGCATTTATGTTTTATTTGAATTAAAATTTATAATCACATTAGTCAATATGGGTTAAAATATCAGTAAAGGTTTAAAATCGTAGTTAGTGAATACTGAATAAGTTCCAAAGAGCATTTGCATCTTAAGAATAGACTGACTACTGCTGGGAATAAAATAGGACATACCACAAATCTCCCAGGATCCCAGTTTTTTCATGCCAATTACTGAAAATCTGCATGTTTCAGTGAAGCAGGACACTGTTTCAGAACTTACCATACTAATACAGCATTATTTCAGAATAACCCAATTCTTGTTGGACAAGAATCAAGAAGGATCAAAACGACTTCCACATTTCCTTGGCAATTCTAATTAAAAAGACTGAAAGCTCTGCCTCCCTTGGAGGGATTATTCTTTGCAGATTTGGAGAGAACTGAAGCACTGCTGCAGCTGAAGCAGATCTGGCTCCCCCAGGTAACTGACAGCATGGTGGTGCTGCTGGGGATGCTGGCTCCCAAAAAACCCAAATCCCTCTCTACAGAATGAGGAGATCTGGCAGAGACTGTAGAGGCTGGATGGTTCTCAGCTCAGTTTTACCACTGCCATGATGTTTGGCAAGATCTGCTGGGTTTGTTATCTCATGTCAGGAAGAAGCCTGCAGTAACAGCTGCAGATCCAGCCCAGCACGACAGGACACACCACCAGGGCCCTGCTCTCTGCTCAAGACAATGAGAATAATGCCTCAAGCTCCATCTGATTTGTGTTTCTGCAGTGTGATGTGAGGCAGGAAGTCTGCAGGGAAACAAACTGGGCAGGGGAAGCAAGATACAGTGTATGCAATCCATTCTGCCTCCTGGAGAAGTCCCCATTATAATTTTAATTATTAAGATAGGCTTCATCTAGGGACAGACAGCTCTTGCAGAGCAACCTATCATACATGTAGGATGAGCAAAAGAGAGGAGAAACCTGGAGCAAAACAGGGAGAAATCCAGCTTCACAGTATACACACACATCAATTGCCTGAGCTTCTCCCCACATTGGTTTTCAGCAGTGGAGATATTACTCATATGGCCATATTGAAGCTTAAGTATTTAAACTGTAGGTAGGATAAGAAAGGGAGACCACCAATTAGTTAAAGCCTTTAACTTTCACTAATGTGAAGGTAAAACCAGAAATATTTGGGAAGCTAAACATGAAGATGTAGTTAGCTTTGATTTTGTGAATCCCTAACAAACATTACTGAATATTTAGTAACATAAAAGCTTTATCTATTCTTTTCATTCCACAAACCATAGTCACAAAAGTCCCATTTCAGTTATCTTGTCTGCAAGACTTGATATATAAAGATCACCTTTGCATGGCCACTATTCCTGCTCTTCCATATTCCTGATTTGCCTTTTTACTAAAGAAAATTTACTAATCTAAATGGGGGAAAAAGTTTTCCTTTTTCAAGCACTGTTCTTCCAAGTTCAGCATAGAAACTATCACCCAGAATTATTTTAAGATAGATAAAAGAATATAAATTCAAAAGATTGATATGGATCAACTGGAGAAGAGTGTTATTTATCTCCATATGACTTCAGTGCACATAAACATCACATTTCTTGGGATGTCTGTCTAGGAAAACAGTAGGGTAATTCAGAATTTGGAAACTGGACTGCCTACTTTCTGTTGTTGCAGATTTCCTTTTGACTTAATTTACCAAAACGAGCGGGAGCTTTCCAAGCTTGAAGGCTCAAGAGTCTATCAACTCTCCAAATGAACATACATTTATTAAGGGATGCTTTTTGTGACCACAATTTATTTGCTAAATAAGCCCAAAAAAATCAGACTGGAAAAGACAAATGCATGCACACAAACAAAAATACAGGGGTGGAGAGAAATGTCTAAAAGAAGGGGGAAATGTGAAGATAACAAGGCAAGAAAGATGTAATGGATTAATGCTTGCAAAAGGCAGAAAAATGAGATCATTCTTACCAGAAAGTCATAAGGAATGGCAGAGAAACAGAGTTTACTTTCTGACATTCTCCAGACAAAGTGAGGAGGAAGGGGGGACACCAAAAAACCTTAAACAACCTCCCAATTTTTCTTCAACAGAGACTTCTGATGTTGTAATTTTAATACTTTAGAAGGATTCAGAATTTTCAAAGAGTAGGTAAACAGATTTAGAATTTAGGTTTGCCCAAGGAAATGCCAGTATCCGTACAGATAAAGCAGGAGCTGCACAAGGTCTTCTGAGAATACGGATTTATTAGAACAAGCATTGACAAGATATACTCACAGCTACTGACAATGCTTGGAGGCTTTCTTGTCCAAATTTACTGATGGATTTCTCTTAAATATGAGATATACTTGCATCCTAATATGTGATAAAAATATAAGGCTGTAGCTTGGGTAAAGTTACACAGTTTACATGTTTTACATTTTGGCACACATTTGTAACTTGAAAACTGAACTGATTAGTAAGTAAATGGAAAGAGAAGAAATGCCTATGAAAGGGATGATGTCAAATTAACCATGTTTAGAGGCAAATATTTATTCTTGCTGAGTGTCCCAGCTCCTCTCTGCCAAAGACAGACATCAGAACTTGAAACTGATAGGTACCTACAACATCTGCTTGTGTGCAACCTAAGCAAATATTATGTAGAACAAGATCTTGAATATCTTGTTATTTTTCCACAAGAACATGAAAATCTCACTAGAAGTCCTCTGCTGTTGCACCCCACAGTGAAGCTTTCTTGCCAGGTTTGGCTTTGCCAAGAAGTTCAGCTCTATATATTCAAGAGGTTGATTCCTAAACTGACTTTTGATATTCAGTTTAATGTTTCTTTTTCTTGTGGTTTACTTTCAGTTTTGTCAAGTTTCAAGCAATCACTTTTGAGAGGGAGATCTAGCTCTGCCTTATCAACAAACATTTTCCATACTGATCTTGCCAGGAATAAGAGAATTGCAAATTCAACACACCAAAGCTTTTTCAGGGACTAAGACCTGCTTTTTCCCGACTGCTAAGATGGCATTGGTTGCTCAATAGGATTTCTATGATCCCATAACAAAACTACAATTTTTTGTTGGCTTTTTTTAAATTAAGCAATTTTAAATCCAAATCACCCAGGCATTTATTATTTCCCACAGCCTATTCTAATATTTAGCATTCATATTCATTGCACACTAATCATTGGTCAGATTTATTATTAATGATACTATAAAATGATAGTGATAGTGTCAAACTTAAGTGGTCCTCTGACAATTAAAAAAAGAATAGATTCAATAATATTTATCAAAAAGCAATTAAACTATGAGAATTCTTTATCTACCCAATAACTCAACTATATACTTTAAATTTCATAGATTTTTATTTTAAAAATCATTAACACATCTAAGTCAATACATTAAAGACAATAAAAGAGGTTGTGTCCCAGTGTAAGGAAGATTAACTTTTGCACTGACGATCCCACACCATGTTAAAATTAAGGGTTACAAGTGAAAATATTCTTTTCTTTTACTACCTCATGACAGTAAATACTTATAATTTTCATTCATTTCTTCTAAATTACACCTCTGCAACATGGGTACAGACAATCTATCTGCTGCTCCAGCTACTGCACTGATTTTATTTCATCTGGAAAGTACAAGATCTTCTTTTGTTCACTGAATATGCACATTACACATTATTTCCGTACTATATTTGTTAATCCAGAAATAAAATGTGATAAGAAATTAATTTAAAATTCTAAATTTCATATTTCCTCTATTCTGGCTACTCTGCCCCATTATTACTATAGTCTCTGGCTGAAAGAGCAAAATAACTTTTTTGATACTTAGATATTCTGGGGAAAGAGGTTTTTTTTTGATGTTGGCATATTTTGTGAGTTTGGGAGGAGATTGTTTTTAAGTAATACAAGTAATGCCCTAAATTTCTTTGAACTTCAAGCCATTCATACTTGTGGATGACCAATGCATTATGCATCCTGCTTTACCTAACAGAATCCAGACCAATGACAACAGCTTTAATGAACTCTATTCCAATGTTTTTAAAACCCTGATTCCCGTGACAAACATTGTCTACTGTTACAAAATACTCAGATTCTGGCCATATTTCTTCTGCAGTGATATCCCCAAGAATACTGTTCCTTGAGAACAATGCAAATGCCACGAATGGAGCCTGGTTTTAATGCTCTGCTGAAGAGTGGAAATTCTTCAAATGAAGGAAATAGTGAAGAGCAAAGTGACTGCAATTGTTTACTTAGCAAAGACCCGACAGAAAAGCAGGTGGAGAATCCTAAATCAGGGCAGCTCCTTCTTTGTTTTAAGCCTTATTTGAGTCAAATACCACAAACTCCAAGATCTGCACTAAGGCACTTTGCATATCAAAGCGTCCTGCATTAATTTAAGTATGTTTTGACATCTTTGCATGACAGATTATGAAACCTGAACCAGATTCATTCTTAATTTTCCAGGACTCTCATTTTTTCCTAATCTATTTCAGATCCCTGTGTTGCTTATCATGGTACCTTCAATGTACAAGAAGTCCACTATTGATGGTCTAACCAAAACTCTTACTAGAACATCCTTTCAGAATTAGTCCTCTTCTATTGCCAGCTCCAGTTTTACAAATATGCCAGAATTTCTGGATTAGCATTAAAATAAATCATAAAAATAAAAAACCCAGCAGACAAAATACTATAAAAGAAGATTCTTCTGTCTGAAATTAAATTTTTAGAACTAGAATTCTCTGATAGTTAATGGAAAAAAAGCAAATTTTCTTGGTTTTTGGAGCATGAAAATGTCTACTCCAACCTCTTGTGCTACCTCAATGATCACAACACTCTTTAATAAAAACCTGTCTTCCAGAAAGACAATAAAGTTTAAAATTTCAAGAAATTAAGACCTTATGACTTTCCTTTGTAATTCATTTCAAAGATTAAAACATATATTGATAAAAATATTAAGGCAGTTTGTCAGACTTTAATTTCAAGCCACTAATATATTTCTCTGTTACTTTAGAAAATCTCTTCCATAGCTACTTTATTCCTGTGGAAGGGCACATAGAAAGCAGTTAAATCATCATTCCCTCTCCTTTTGCATAAACTAAGTCAGACTGAGATCCTCAAGTCTCTCATTATAACACACTTCTTCCAGCCAAGTAATTCTTGTTTCTCTCTTGTAAATCTATCAAGATTTCTAAAGTCGTCTTTTACATTCACAAAAACAAAAAGACAAGGCAAGCAAAAAAGAAAAAAGTGAAAGCTTCCCTAAAAAGCATTGCATTCTGGTTATTCAGTCCTTATCTAGATTTCACACACTGGTAATTCATTTCTCTGCTATAAAATAACTCAACCACCAGTGCAGAATTAAACTAGTAATGCAGCAATCAACTGTTAAACTTCAGTACCATTAACACACACTCCTGTTTGTAAGGCAATTAACCAATTTCTCTTAATAACCCTCACATTAAGGTACAGAATCAAAAATAGAGAAGCATAACATGTAATCACCTCTCCAGAAAATGAGACTGTAAAATGCATTCTGATTCTTCATGGGAGATAATTTCATTAATTTTCTCTTTATCTAAATTGCTACCTGTTTCATGAGAAGATACTTTGTCTCTGAAGACAAAGCAGTTTCCCTGTCTCCCAAATATTAAAATCATTAAGTCCTGGGCAGGGATGTGCCTCAGATAGGAAAAAGCAAATACAAAAGTAAATATTCCTTGCACTTTCTTTTCTGGTAACAGAAATAGTGGAGCTTTGGGATGATTTGGGCTGCCACCTACCTCCACACTTGTGCACTTCCTAACTAGGAAGGCTGCCAGAACAACAGTGATCTGTAGCCAGTTGGTATGGTCAAAGTCTTTGTTATTGTGCAGCAAGGAGAGAGAGACTGACAGATAAACTTTTAGGAGATTTTGGGGACAAAAACCTGTCCAAGCAATGGATTTCTCAATGTTAATTATTTTGCTGTCTCCTCCACCTCTCCCCAGCCCTGGTTTCTAAAATAACATGTTTAACATTGACTATAAAGTAAAGCATTAAGAAGAAATTGAGGAATGTTTTCCTCAACTCTAATAGAACCTCTTATGTGGTGGAGGATTTAACTGAATGGAAATAAGAATGTGATTTTAGTTTAGTAATTCCCTTATTTTTCCTGATTACTGAGAAATAAATCGATGAAACACACAACTATTATTTTATCATTACAAAATTGCCAAATTTATTTGTTTCAAAGAAAGCAGCTAGAAATTTTAAAAATAAACATTTTGACTATACACAAAAAAAAAAAAAAAAAACCCCAAAACATCACCCAAGCACAACAGTGTAATTTTTAAAGAAGTGAGGCATTAGTTACCAGTAACAACTGTGATCAATTTTTCATTAGATATGGAGTTCTCACATAGTGCTGCTAATTCCCTGGCTTTCACTAACAATTTAAGATAAATTATAAAATAAAAGAAAAATAATTTCTTGTGCTTTAGACAAAATGCTTTTGATTCTCTACATAAAAATCTAACTATACAAACTGTATCTAACCTATAAATCTAACTATATAAACTGCATTGGAAAAAAAAACCCGAAGGAATGGAGGAAGATTCAGGTGGACAAACTCCACACAGACCATGTCAGGTAGGCAACAGCATGCAAGATTTCCTGGTATTTTTTTGTAATATGAATTATGATCACCTCTCATATAGCATGAAAGCATATTAGTATTCTGCAGGTTAATGTCATTTGGCTGTTGATCAGCACAAAAAATTAGAAGAGACTGAAAGACATTTTTCACAGCATACCTTCCACAACATTGGCTGTTGTGTTTGGTTTTTTATGCAGAAAAGACTGTGTAATGAGGAAAAATCACTTTTTCAGACTAAAACACTCTTAACCCAATAACTAGCCTATTTAATAACTTATGAAAAAGTACATTTGAAATGACACAGATAGGAAAGCTTGTCATCTCATACTTAAATTAGTCTCCCAAGTTCTGATGTCTGATACAGAGTCTGATCCAGAATCTGTTCCACAAGTGCATAATAAAAAGGTCACTGAAGCAAAAATTGACACAATCTGTGAAGACTCTGCTTGGTGACAAAGACTGGGAGACTAAGACTAATTTGTTTAAAAGCCTGAAACTGTAGGCAACTCAGGGCAAGCCTGCAGGGAATTTTGTTATCATAAAAGATAAGGAAGAGCAGGAGTTCTTCCAATCCTTCAGGCCACATTTGCCTAAAGCAAGAAGATAAGGGAGCAAAAGGAGGTGGCCACTGAGTGGGAAGAGAAGATCTATTGAATTATGCAAAGCTACTCTAAGACAGCAGTAAAGAGAGGCTCACATTTGTGGAAAGCACAAAACACTGCTTCAGACATTTCCCCAGAGTGGAGGGAGAGAACAACACAGCCTTGCCCCTGAGCTTCCTGCACATTTCCCATCCTGATCACAGAAGAAACACTGCCCCTTGGCCCTGCCATGATCACACATTTCAGAAGAGCTACCTCCTTCTTTTCCCCCAAGTGGGCAACCTCCAGAGTTCCCCAAGGGCTCGGGATCACTGACATGAGCTCTTGTCAGGACACAAACCAAAACACGGGGAAGGATAAAAACTCGGGCACGTTGGGAGTGAGGCTGCTCCAAAAACGAGTCAACAAGAAGAAACCTCCACGCTGCACACCTGCAAAGGGGCACATCACCCCTGGATGGTTCCTCTTTGGCACCTACAAAAGGTCTCATTTTTGTCTTCCCCCAGAGCTGCCTGCACACCAAGCTCCCAGGAGTGTTGTTTTCTACTCCTTACTCTTCCCTCCTCCACAACTGGAAACTTCCCATGGCTGAGAGGATTTGACAGCAAAGCAGGGATATCAGCTTTGCCCTAGAGATCCAGCCAGCCAGCAAGGAGTGGAGATGGAGCCACCATAAGGCAAATGGAAGACCTCTCTTTCAACTGACCCAGATAATTCATCATTTTGTGATTTGGCATCTGAAAAGAACTTGGGGAAGCATATGGGATATTTTTTATATTTTCACTTATGTCATGCAATAAGTCTTTCCAACAGTTATTTTTGTTGTCACATGATATTTTTATGGCATTATTCCCATGATTAATAAGCTGTTTTTTAAAATATACAGATATATAGTCATTTATTCTTTTCCTTGGCTTTAACAAAAAGTGATGAAGTAAAGTTCTGCAGACAGCTTGATATAATTATAAAACTACAATATCTGGCATGCAAAAATATGCTTTAAAGCATGCTATACATAATTACTATACTATTTTGATATCTTTATTTCCTAGACTCAGAAAGACTCAGTTTAACTAAATATACTTATCCTCAAAGAGCACCCCAGATACTTATTTTATATTACTAAAAACTAGGAATTTTTTTCCTGACCTCCATGTTTTGAGGTCTTTTTTTCAACTGGCTGAATTTTTTACAGAAAATTATCTTCCATTCTTCACAGATTATGTATCTGGAGGTAAACCAAGAGATTTCATCAGATTCTACAGATAACTATTTATTTTGAATTTTCTTTATATGCATATAGCTTTCAATCTATCAAGCCATCTGTCTTACTCAAGATGCAGAACACTCTTGGTCATTACAGTTTATATATATATATATATACACACACACAAATATAAATACAACACATATGTATAAACAAAATGCTATTACATACTAATGTGTATGTACCAAACATATATGTTAGAAACTCCAGTTTTCAGTGACAATTGTTTTGTGGCCAGATTCCCAGGAAAGGCAGATTCCCTTTGAGGTATCTGGAAGGGATACCAACATCAGAAGAACAATGTCTGACATATGAAAATTATTTACAATATACATAGCATACACAATATGCTACATCAATAAGGCAGTAAAACCAGTAATATCATGAAAATTCAAGGCCATTTTAATAAAAGACATGTACATCTATAAAAGGAAAATACAGTGATTGTTTATTGCTGCATAAGAGCTGCAATCTTTTATAGTTCGGTCTACAGAAATAATTTATAAGTTAATTAGTTGCAAACTTTAAATGGTTGCTACTATTGCCATTTGTACTTTAAAATGTGGAATATCTTGTAATTTATATAATCAGAAAATCTTAATGTAGTTCTGTAACTGAATAAATACTTCTTATTAAAATAGCAAAGGGTGCAATTTATCTTTCACTATCAACATGCAGTTTCTCTTTATTTCACTTTCGGTAAAATAGCTCACTGTGCTTATTTCTTCAGAATGAAAAAGAGATCATTAAACACAAGCTATTCTGACACTATGTGAAAACTTCCATGGATTCCTAAAAGAGAAGTGGGAATAATGTAGGAGAGAGAAGAGGAAAACAAGAATATTCAGACATTTGCGCTCCGTAAGGCAAAGCAAGGTAACATACTTATATGTTCTTTCCGAGAAAAGAAAATATTCTAGTTTCACTCTAGGCCTGGCCTCCCTGAAAACATCAGCCTGACTGACTATGCAAATGTCAAGCTGTAGTATTATTCTGCAGCTCTAGGCTGAAGTCTGAGGGAATATTGGTGATCATGATCCTTACCTAACCCAGATCTAAAAGTCATGTACTAATGTTTGTGAAGGGGGTTATCTTTTCAGTAGTGTTAGAACAGTACTATATATATAAACATAAACTGATTTTTGAATATATTTAAAATCAACAAACTACACATATCTCTGAGCTGTTAAGAAAAATGTCTTTCACTTTACACTATTTAAGGCCATTCATGTCCATTAGGGTCTGTATATCTGCCTCCAATCTGAAGAATGCTGCATTGACAACATAAATATGCAATACTTTTATTCTTTATGAGGCACATTCCAAAATTCTCCATTTAACAGTGAAAGATACCCCATCCTGACAGCCCTTCCTTTCTCCTAGCCAATTTATGAGCCTCAGCACCTGCATGCTCCATCCTTCAGCCATAAGCCCATGCACTTCTGCCAGAATTAGAGCCCTTCCTGCACACTCCCCACTTTCTCAACCTGCTTTGTCAGTCACGCACCGTGACTCTCTCTAGGAGTCAAGTGTAAGCAGAGCTGTTGAGATCTCACAGAACTTGCTCCTCCAAAGCAGGTAGCATCCTAGACCCTCCATCTCCCCATTTCAGTTTCTTATGGATTGCTGTTAGGAAGATGTTGTTTATAAAGACTTAGAAAATAAAAGTAAATGCCACACAGCTTGGAAAAAAGTCTCCAGGTAAGCAAACTTGTTCACTGCTACCTTTGGCACATAGTCAATGTCTGCTCAGCGAGTGAAGACACAGTCTCAGTCACATTTATTCTTTTACAGAGGACAAATGAAGACCATGGAACATTTAAAGCTTCCAGATAGCTTAAGTGAGGCTGCACAATGCATAATGCTTGTATAGGCAATCTCCAGAGACACAACGTTTACTCCGAAAAATGTCAATGTCACTCTCAATAATTGCAAAACTCTAGAAATCGCTATAATGTTCTTTCATTGTGTTTCATCTGACTCACCCTGCAGGAAGTTTTCAGTGCTGCTTCTCTGCAGATGCAGCAGTCACTGGATTTTTCAGAGACCGCTTTCACAGCTCTGGAGACTCAGTTTTTAGCAGAACTGATACTATTAAACTGGCTCTACAGTGCTGATATGGTCACCTCTCACCCACAATGAACAAAGATCTCATAAACGTGAGGGAAAACCAATAATACAAATTCTGGCAAAAGGTGGACCTTAGAAAATACTGAAAAAAATCAAGGAACTTTTTTTTTAAAAAAAGTCAAGCCAAAAATCTGAAAGGATGGGGGTAACATGAAAGTAACTAACTATATAGTCAGTGTGTGTGTGTTCTCCTGAACCAGCTAAAAGCAGAGTGACCAGAATGCTGATCAAAAATGAAAAGAAACCCAGTAAGAAATAAACAATATCTGGTCTATGAAATTATGTTTCTGAACTACTGACTCCCTATGTCAGACTGAAATTTACATATATGTTGCTAACATAAAGAAAAATTTTACAGTGAAAACTCTTCCATTTACATGCTTAAGACCTTAGAAACAACATGGAATTACAAAGACAAGACATCAGAAAATCCTAAAGGAGGACAAAGAAAGTTAAAAGACTTCAAGACTTCTAAGAAATCCAAGAACGCATAGTAGTTTATTTATCAAAAGATAGCAAGAATTGCCTAGTGCTTTTTTTTCCCCCTTGCAACATGTGAAAATAATGAAAACCTGAACTGTGTAGACACCCTCAAGAAAACTGACAATGTCAGTTTCATTGTCCTTGTTCTGGTTTTCAGATCCCACCCCATAACCTAAACCCTTAGAATTGAAAGCCAGCCTTTGGATTACATACATATATATATGTGTATGTAGATAAATATACCTTTATCTGCACACTTGCACTTAGACTTACATATAAACCATAGAGTCAATACAAAAATGCCTTGGGTTGGAAGAGACCTTAAAGGTTATCTAGTTCCAAGACTCCTGTCATGGGCAGGGATACCTTTCACTAGAAAAGTTGCTCACAGCCATGCCCAACCTAGCCTTGAACTCTTCCAGGGATGGGGCATCCACAACGTCTCTGGGCAACCGGTGCCAGTGCCTCACCACCCTCACAGTAAAGGATTAATCTAAATCTCTTCTGATTTAGTTTAAAATTATTCTTCCTTATTCTGCCACTGTCTTTCTGTGTACAAACTCACTCTCCCTCTATTTTATAAGCCCCTTTACATACTGGAAAGTTGACATAAAGAAGGCTCCAGAGCCTTCTCTCCTCTAGGTTGAACAACCCCAGCTATCTCAGCCTCTCCTGATAAGAGAACTACTCCAATCACTTGATCATCTTTGTGACTTCCTCTGGACCCATTTTAACCTCTACCAGAACCAAAACCCAGGTCCTTCTCAGCAGTGCTGCTCTCAATGAGTTCACGTCCCAGTCTGTGCTCAGGTCTAGGCTTGCCCTCACTGAGATGGAGCACATTGTACTTGGACCTTTTAGACCTTCACAGGGTTCTCATGGGCCCACTTCTCAAGCTTGTCCAGGTCTGCTGGGATGGCATCCCCTCAATTGACAGAATATTCCTTCTATACTGGAATTCTGGACTTCTCCTAAACCTTACATTATTCCCATTGTTTGATTCAGCACTCAGAATTGGCCTTTTGAACTCAGTGAAATAAAATAGAAACAACAATTTCTGCAGAAATGGCAGCTCAGCTTGCAGCTAAAAGGACAATATTTACTGAACCACCTCTACTAACAACCTCCCTCTAAGTCAGTGGTCTTTTGCTCAGCCACTTTCTCTTTTTAGCAGTCAGCATGACCTTTGGTCACAAGAGGAACCAGATCAATAGCATCAACACAAACTAATCCTTGTGGAAGCATTTATGTCGTTTTTGTCCTTTGTAAGACCAGAAAAAGCAAGAATTGCCCTAACTCTCAAATTATAAGCCTAAAATGCTACACTTCAAGTTATGTTCCTAGACAATTTAAAAAGCAATCTGATTTTTTAGAGTTAAGCAAGTTCAGTTTCCTTTGTCTACTGATCTAAGAATTTCTGTAGTCAGAAACAGTGTGAACTCAAGTGTTTGTAGTAATAATGGTTTATAGACCAAAAACCTCTAAATGACATACTGATATAACTCAGTTTGCAAAAAGTATGTATGGTAAGAGGAATCCAAGTTCACTGAATTTAATCCTAATCCATATTTCTTATTGGTAATTTTACTGATGTACACAGAAAAAGTGCATAAAATTCTTATTCAGGTAAAATGTCCACAGGTTAGCAAACAGAATGTTGTTGGGTTTTTTTAAGTTGGAAAGCAAAGACATCATGAACAAAGCTGACTATACTTATGCTAGACATAAATCTATAATGTCTAATTGCATATGCCATGCACGTAGGAGAGAAGATCTGTTCACATTTCATTTTCTCTCATTTTGAAGCAGTAAAAAAAATAAAACTATTCAAAAGTGGCATCTTGATTTTCTAGACTTTCAAGGCTCCTTTTCCATGCTTTTTTCCAACACTACCAAATACCTGTTCTGTCCCACTACACTGCAGCATCTCATTTGTGTTGGGGAGAGTACCTGCTGTGTACTCACCATGGTGATGTGAACAAAAGGTATAAGGTATATAATTTGTAAACCCTTCTCTGTTGCTGGTGTGCAAAAGGATTCAACATTCCAACACAACTGTGGGCGGACATTTTAAGCCCCAACAATTCTACCTTTGAGAGAGGGTAATTAAATATGAACAGCAAGCCTAGGATTGACTGTGGAGTGTAGGAAAATGGTAATAACAAATCAAAGGAAGAAGAGAAATGAGAATTTGTGCCTTCTTGATTTCTAGTGTATTTATGAAAGCAGAAAAGGGCAGACCAATCCACAGATTTTTGGATTCTTGGAATGTTGCATTTTGAGAGCTCATTTTAATAATAACAATGAGATAACCTAAAAAGATGAAACAAATTATTACAAACTATGCATTTTTCCCTTAGAAAGAGCAGCAATTAAGGAAAAGGCAAACTCTGCATGCGATTTTTAAGACGCCTGCCAAAATACTGCTCATTTTCATTCCTCAGCTATTTAATAATTCAGGCAGTTTATTGCAGTCCAAAAATGCCCATTTGCCATTTCTGCATTTATATAAAGCATAAGTCAGTGGGTTTTAATCATCCTGCCTATCTTTGGAACCGTCATTGTCCTTTCTTATTTCACTTATTTGAGGACAAAGATTGGGGATAACAATTTCCTGCTTTGAAAGGAAACATGAAATGCTATTATTTGTAAAACTGTAAATATCCATTTTAAATTTCATCCATATACCTTTCCAAAATGATGATTTATCCTCACATTCCAGCAACGTGAAGATATTTCTAAACAGCTTTGCTAGTTCTATTCTGCTACTCTTTCCACTTGAATAATTTTTTTTCCTTCTCATTCTTTCAATAAATGAGTATCTAAATGTTAATGTCCCCCTTACACAATAGTATACCACGTTGCCTTTTGCACATGTAACTGTACACTTTGAAATTCAAATTGCAGAAGTCCGAATTTATGGTGTTTCTGCATGGAACACATTGGAGGATACACAGCACATGATGACACATATCATCTCCTTACAAACGCTGCTCTTTGAGGATGCTTGAGTCAAGAATATTAATTTATGTACAAATCTTGATAGTGCCTTCCTCTTAGCTCCTGGACAAGGCAGTGAGGAAGGAGTTGTGCTACCAGGGCTTCTAAGAGTATGCCTCAAACAAATACACAGCGATCAACTTTTTTTTTTTCCTTCTATCTTTTTACATTAGAACATTAGTGTAATGTCCTGGCCAGAAACTTCTTATGAATGGGAGCAACATTCACTACTCACTGGAGGCGTCAGGGTGGTGAAGTGGCAATCAAAGATATTTAAGCAAACAAAATCTATTGAATTAAAAAAGACAAATAGAACAGAATAAGAACTCAGAGATACCTGAGTAATTAAGATTACCACTCTCCCAAAAGTCTGGGTCAGGGTTTCTTTTATAGCTGTGCTTGGCTACTAGTCTAAATTACTGCTGCTGTGCTTCCCTGCATAAACCCTCTCTTCATTTTCTCTGCAGGCACCATGGAGTACAATTGCTTGGGAGATCAAACTGGGTCATGAATGGTATGCAAGTGAAGTGAGCAGCTTCCCTTGCTCCTAGGTGGGTAGGAGGCTACTGGCCAGAACATGCTGGTTTGAACACAGCTGATTGCTGCACTCTTTATTTCTCAACAGATATCAGCAATGCCCCTCTTATCTCCTCTTTTAATATGTTCAAAGCTCATCCAGAACCTATTGCTAGTTAAGACTATTCAAACAGAAAACAGCAGTAACTCCTCCAAGATATTTTGGGCTGCAGCACAATATGGATGCCGGATCCATACCTTGGAATCAATTTGGCAGCACTACAGTAGCAGCAAGCTTGTTCTGACAGCAACAAACTGTTTAAAAAGAAATGTGAAAAAAAACCCTACGAGTGTATTCTTCACAACTGAGCACAGGACAGTAACCATGATAGAAGCAATAATACAAATGATGTTTGTAGAACCACTGAATGGATAGCTTATCCCAAACAAATCCATTAGCTAAGTTTAATGGCATTAAGGATCCTGCAGAAAAAATACTGTGCATTCAGGCAATTAAAGACCACCTCTAGAGTACTTTCAAATAAAAGGGTTAAAATTACAGGGGCAGAGACAAGTATGACAATGGTTTATTTTAAATACATTGCTTCCTGAATTATGTTCTGTTCTTCTTATAAGAATAAAAACTATCCTGCCAGTCTCTCTAACTTAAATCCTTTACTGGATATAATAAGGCCATTAGGTAACAGGTATATGAACAATGATCAATTCATTGTACATAAACTCATTGAGAGAACCTTTAAATGTTCCCTTGAGTCAGGATAATTCTAAGCAATGCTCTGATTTATTGCAGCATGCCTACAAGTTTGCACTCAGCAATTGTGTGATAGCTTTCACTCTTAGAATCTAAGAACCTCAAGGAATGATACTAGTTTTGAACTCTGAGCTACAGAAAAACAAAAGGTCTAAACAGAATCTCAAAAAGACACTCTGAAACCAGGAGCAAAATTAATCCAGCTTCAGTTTAAAGCATGGTAATTTTTATACATCAAGTTATGGAGCATATTTTTGGTGCTATTAAATTTGATAATATCTTGCTCGGAAACAGCAAAGGAAATAGTTTCACCTAATTAAATTACTTGCTAGTAGGACCTCTGGAGCATCTTCAAAAGCCATATGAACAAATTACTGGAAAATGCAATGGCCTTCCTAATTCTGTGTGTGATGATTTGTTAATGATTACATTAAGAAGAAACTGATCCATATCAAGCTATTAAGGCAAAAGAGGATAATTTTATCTTTCACATAACGCAGCTTACAGGTTTTTGTTATGTGGTTCTTGCATTATTGTGTTTCTGTTCCAACAGGCATTTGTAAGTTAGAAAGGGATGAATGCTGCTTTAAAGATGTCAACACTGTTCAACAGTGCAGACTGTACATCCTCCCTTCGTGGACTGAGCCACAAAACACTTATGATGCTACATTCACACGAGAGTCTTGCATGATGATGAAACCATGATGATGGATGCCCTTCCTTGGTTCAGAGAAAAACATTCCTACGAGGCTTTCTACTGCCTCATTCCAGTCCCCCAAAATCCCATGGTCACACAAAACACTGACATGGAGAGCATGATTTGCTTATTGTCTATAAAAATTAAAAAAAAAACAACAAACCAAACCAAACAAAAACAAAGAAACAAACAAACAAACAAAAAACCCCAACAAACAAAACCAAACCAAAACCAAAGCCAAACAAAAAAGAGCCCAAACAAACAAAAAAAGCCTACCAAAGAGTTCTGTTATCTGAGAAAGCCATAATAATAGGCAATACCTGAAAGTTGAACTCAAAAAAAGAAGCAGTTTTTTTTACAGATTTAAGAAATAAGTAAAAAAGGGTGAATTGTGCACTTTTATCTTCACATCAAGATTTATGTCTTACTTACAAGGTAATAAGAAATTAATAAATATCACATATTCATTTATTACTGTGATACTTCACTGAAAATGTGAGAAGACAGGAAGAGTAGCAAAGATCATTAAATATATGCATAAAAGACATTTTGCATAATATTTCATGTTACTGTATTGGTGTCTTTAGTGATTTAATGCTTGAAAAATAAAACATTCATGCTGGACAACAGCAGCTGGCTGACAAGCCATGAACACAGTTTTTAACTAAAATGCCTGGTTCCAGAAAAAGACCTCAGCGGCTTTGCCACAGTTGCCACAGCTCCTGGTTAATTCAGTAGGTACCTTTAAGCAGCCAGACTGCCTCATTTGACAACTGTCATCAAATGCATTTCTGTCTGGTGTTTAAATCCAAGGGAATAGAAATGCAATAGATGAATGTGGAACTAGTCCAGACTGTAAGGAGCAGTTGGAAGGCAGACTACTGCATCTACTTTGCTAAGTAAAATAATCCCCAGGAGCAAAGCGAGGAGCAGATTCCATGATTATCCATGTGATGTAACTGTTACTCAGCTTCCAGGCTGCTTTGAAGAGATGCATTTAGCTCACTCTGAGACCTAACCAGGGAGTTGTGCAGAAGGAGGAATATTCCATGCAGCACTCTCCATATAAATGTGAAAATGTTGTGCCTGGTTTGGGTTCTTCTTCCCTATACACTCTTCCAGCTCTATCCCCAAAGGTTTTTCATCCTCAAATATCACTGCACACATTCCTATCACACATTGGAGCTTGAAAGACACATCCTTTGTCATGTGTTACAACAATACTGTGCTGTAGGGATGAGACACAGATCTTACATATTTAAGAGGTTTTGAAGCAACAAAGGAAAAGGAAAGAAAAGGATCAGAGTCCCTTAATGGACTCCAAGCAAGTGCTATGCTGGGTGAGGTCTCAGAAAACAGAGACATGAGTAGTTTTGAAGCAAGATATGCCATCTCTGGGAGTTCAACAAGCATTTCCTCAGATGGACACCATTTTCATTTGCCCATACATCCTCTGAGTTACTCTACTCACACTTAAAGGCGAAAAAAATTAGTTAAAGAAAATTTAAACAGGTGAAGAGACTGTAATAAGTTGTGACCAGGGGGAAAAAAAGGACAAGAAATAATCAGGTGCAAAATACGATCTTGTTCATAAAATCCTGAGCCAGAATTTAATTAGATTTTTAGTTAGTTCAGCTAACTAAAATCTTTGCTTTACTTAAATCCTGTAGAATGATGAAAAGCAAGATGAACTATAATAAAAAAATGGCAAGATAAGAATGCTCTGCCTCCAGAGGTTAGAAAAAAAAAATCTGAAGGATTTGCTTCTATGAATGTTAAAAATAATTGTTTAAGAACCTGAGGATGTGGAATCCTCTTCTGTCTGCAAAAGGTTAGTGGGGGAACTATGGAGCTTGCTCAAGCTTTTAAATAGAAGTATAGACTGCCAAAATTTGCACTGGCTCCAGGAAAATTCTGAAGTATGACAGATGTCTATCCTGAACAAGTCCTGATTCACCCCCATATATCTCTTTTATCTTTACAGACCAGAGGGCAAGTGCTCCCTTAGCTACACACATCCCATGTTCTGAGGATGCAAGGGCATGTACTCAGTGAGTTCCCTGGCACTGTCACTTGAAGCATAAAACATATGCATAACTTAGGTAATGTAATCCCTTTTGACTATTTGAGTTCAGGAACCTTTTAGTGCTTATGAAATAAAATTTGAATATTGCTTCAAGATGTAGCATTTTTGAATTTAGGCCAATTCTGAAGTTAAAACACTCATAGTACTTGCTCCATTCCATGTGTATTTTCCCATGTATATTGTTTTGCTTAGTTTACCTGTATATTGTACAGCTGTTAGATGCAATTTTATTTCTAATCTTTATTAAACTAAAATTAGGTCTGATTGATCAAACATACTTTTCCATAAATTCAAAAAAGTACTTTGATTGAAATACAGACATACATATATGTAAAATATTTCCATCACCAATAATGACTGCAACATGGAAAAGAAAGGAACACACAATCAAAGGACATATTCTAAAACATTTTTAAACTCAGCCACTCAGCAACAGTCATAACATCATACTCAGAAAAGAGTTCACTTAGAGATGGAGTACAGTGAAAGAAAAGGGAAACAGAGCAAAGTCAGAGTCATAACACTGAGCTCTTCCATGACAAGCTATCAGTAATACAGTAAGATCTGACAAAATTAGCTAAACAGAATAAGGAAAAGGTTGACATGTGAAAAAATAGTTTGCTTGAATGCTATATATCATTATATTTCATTCTAAAGAGCATCTGTCTCAGACACTCATGGTCATTTTTTAGAAGAACTGCCCTTTATATTTCTAGCAAGCCTAAAGATCATGCAGCAGCCAAAAACCAATGCACTGTCAAAATTAAACAGCAAATCTCTGCATGGCTTAATTCCCAGGACCATTTTTTCTCTGATTATTATCATCACTGACCACACAGAAGCTGTAAACAATTTGTACACATGCAATATTTGCCCTGTGGGAACCTGCTTTTAATGGATTCAGAAATGATGTCA
This sequence comes from Melospiza georgiana, assembly GCF_028018845.1. NCBI lineage: Eukaryota > Metazoa > Chordata > Aves > Passeriformes > Passerellidae > Melospiza > Melospiza georgiana. The sequence continues at coordinate 82,269,522 of NC_080431.1, forward strand.
ACAGTACTTCACTTCTGGTAGCAGACTGCAAAATGTTCACGGTTCAACACCAACTCCTCAAAGCACTGGGAAACGAAGGGGTGAAAAGGTAAAGGATGCAAATCAGAAGATTGGGAAAATATTACAATTACAGGTTAAAAGTTATTTGGGAATTTTTGGACTATCTGTATTACCTGACAGTATTACGAAGCAAAAATTTGATTACAAGTATATATATAAGTAACTTTCAAAGTTAGGAAATGCACAGTCACATTTTCCCAAAACATGTGAATGGGAAAGTGAAATCTTACAACTATAGTATAATTTTAAATGAATCAACTCATTAACTTGTGCAGACATCACCCATTTGAAAATGATGGCAAAAAGCCATTTGGAATTCTGTGCTACTTGTACAGATAGCCTTTTGAAACAAGAAAAAAATTGTTGAGACAAAGCCCTATATGAGGAAATTTTGATTAAAAATAGCCATTCTACAGTTTTCAGTGATGAACAGACATGTTGATAAAACCTAGACTGTTAGTTATGTAATTGCACTATACAACAACTTTTGAAACATGTCATTGTACCTGGAGCTCTGTGACCTCACTCAGTCCAGTTTGCTCATCTGATCTTTCTGCTCTGCCTCATCCATCTTTTTGATGTTTGCAAAGATGACTGACAAACTGAAAATCAATCTAGTTAATACCTTCAGATCACCCATAACATCAACTGTTAAACAGCAAAGGGGGAAATGCTGTGGTGTGGTTCCATGATTGGTCTAAACAAATTGAAGCCCATGGCACTGACCAAAGTGATCTCTGGCCTTTCTCACTGCTGCCTTTGGCTGAGCAGTCTGATCTTCCTCGTGCTGACAGCGTGGCTCATCCCACTGCCACACAAGCACAACAGGGAGGCATTTGTGCTGAAAAGCAGCTACACAGAAAAAGACAAAACAACTCCTTCCCCCTAGACTGAATTTCCCAGCTCCCAGATCTGGCTCACCAGGCAGCAAGAGAGAGAGATGGCAGTGCTGGCTGGTGGTGGATGGTACTGAATGGAAGCAGTCCTCAGAGCAAGAACACACAGAGATTAGTTTAAATCAGCTGAGCACCTGCACCTGTTGAGACAACCTTAAATAAATATTCCAACTTTTTACAATTTTTAGTCCTTAACTCCTAAAATAAAGGAATGGATTTAAGAAAAAAGAGAGAAGGAGAAAATGGCTAATTTTCTCTCTGTGTTCATTATTTAAAAAAAAAAAGTTAAATTACCTTGAGTTTGTTAATTCAGAAAAACATATCAACCCATTCTTATCTGCCTAAATAGATCAGAAACCTAACACAAGGTATCCAGCCTCTAAAACATTGTTAGAGTCTACAATATTTCAGTGGCTTTCCCCACTACTTTCTTTTGTATATTTAACATCCCTTTGGCAGTTTTGTTTCTAATTTAACTTTGTTTCTGGAGATCTTGAACCTACTGTAAGATTAAATTGCTTTCTGACAATGGGAAGTGAAACTGTCATGCAAATCTCAGTGTACACTAAAACCAAAATGTCAGCAAGCAAAAGCAACCAGCAAATGATTCTATCTTAATTTTACTTCCTATTTCTAGTGTTATTTTACAAAAGAAAATACTGTAAATTAATACCTTGTCTAAAGGAAGTGTATGCAGACAGAGAAAATAGCCTTTTATTTTTTCTTATTTCTTGCACTGTTTGCATCAGCACAGAAAGAAAGGGTTTTTGGTGTTTCAACAATGGGACTTCCAGTCATTCACCCTACCAAGAGAGTAAAACTTCAAGCAAAGCTTTCACTGTTCTCATGGAAGATGGGGAGGAATCTGAAGCTCTAGGAAAATTTATAACCACTTGTATGAGTTTTAATGGGTGAAAAACCTTAAAAGCAAAACATATCTTGAAGTGTTTAGTTCAAACCCAATTTTATTTAATGTGTGAGTTGGCTCTGCACACATTAAAGTAGCAAAGAGGAGAACACATCTTTTGCTGCAAGGTTTTGGTTTCTTCCACAAGTTTCAATTTAAGTAAAGTCATAAGCAACTGGAATTCCAAATTTGTATCAGGTTTATCAAGTAGATATCTAGAAGAACATGTTAGAATTTTAATAACCCTCAGTAGCATAGTATGTGCTGGACTATATTTCAAAATTGTTCCAGTTATTTTGATCCTGGATTATAAAATAGGTATTGTAAGGGGAATCCAATTATAGGATAAAAGAAGTGGATCTGCCTAAGTAGGAACCTACTAAAGTGAAACAATTTCATTATTTTTATACTTTTTTCTGGCCTTCCCTGTAGAGCTGCAAGAAAGAAACTGCTCCTAACCTTCCCCTCAAAGCAAAGGGGTAAGAAAAAGGATAAGAAGAAGCAAATAGAGAAATTTAAAGAGATAAAGTGGCAGTGAAAAGGTCCAGGACATGCAGCACTGCTCTTCCTTACCAGTTCAAGGGCATAGCACAGATCCATCGAGCAGGAGACATCCTGAAGGAAGGTCAAATAATCAGCCTCACCTGCAACCCAAGAATTCATAAAGGCACAAATTCTCAAGATTTCTAGGAAGTATATCAAGCCCATATGATCCCATTCTGAGAGGGGAATGATTACGGATAAACATGTAATTTCCAACTTGATGCGAAAAAATGTGACATTTGTCCATGGTGACAAGTCAAAAAATCATTGCCTTAAATGGCTTTCTGATGTGGATTTCTAAAAACAAAACTGCATCAAAATCCTTCTAGTGTTGCTCCTAGTATTTTATCTTGGGAATGCTTTTCCTCTCCACAAACCACTTCAATCTGATAGGTCACGCACAAAGGAAGAATAAGAAACACACAATGGCGACATCTCTGAGGAGGAAAAGCCCCTAAACTGCTTGTAAAAAAACAGATTTTTAGTCCACCAGTTTTTTTTCACATTTTTATAGCTGTAAAGAGTAATTTGTCTTTAAGCATTACGAAACAAATGGCATTCAAGTGTAAAGCCTCTTCATAAATAGGAAGCACTAGTGTGGGGACCCAGTGAGCCGCTAACCAAGGTAACTCACGTGTAAAGTACTTTTCATGATGCATTACATGTGTCAGCATATTTCCAGGCTAAGAATAGAGTAGAATAAGTCATTCGTTATTTTTTTCATGAAAATAGATTGGAATTCATATTGCACATTATTCATGCAACTAGAAAACTGCAATCTTACATGTTTTCAGTTTTGCTGCTTTTCTTTGCCAAACTGACTGAAATAAATTAAGGTGACACATTATGAAAATCATTGCACATAACAAATTCATAACTTCTAGAGCAGAAACAGCACTAATTGCTCAAAAGCTGTCTTAAACATTTATGAGTTACTGTAAAATATGAAAAGAGTACAGCCTCTAGTTACAAAAAGACAACCATAAAGCCAGCAAAGATGTGACTACAGTTCAGGAAGGTAATTCCCAATGAGCTCACAAAGCCCCAATACTGTAATAATGTGCAGCAGCAAAAAGGTCATTGTGGGCTGACCTCCCAGCATTTATGCACATTCCCAGGCACAATGTGAGCTCACCAGCTGAGTTCTCTCCTACCACAACTGTAATCCAGTCACTCAGCTTAGGCATGCCCACAGCTAGCAAAGCCTGCGGTGGTGCGACACCCCTAGAAGCTTTAAGCTTTAACAAAGACTGGAAAAAAACATTCTTCAAAATGCAAGAGTATTTGAACAATCTCTGGAGACTTGCTGATGAATTCAGAGAATTGTCCAAGTCAGATGATATTTATTCTCCCTCTCCTTTCAACTGACCCAATTGCACTGAAAGAAGTTAAAAACCGTACTGGTTTGGTTTAGTTTTTGTTTCTTTGTTTGGTTTTTTGCATTTTTAAAAATTTTTTTTGGGTTTTAGGGTGTTTGTTGTATGTTCCATTTTTAGCAATTGCTATGACTAGAATAGACTTCAACTGCAAGCAGGAGAAGAAACTTGTAAGTTCTTTCCATTCAGTTACAAATATTGGTATATATGGTCAATATATCCTGCAGCAAACAATAGCAACAGAAGACCAGAGCTCTGCAAAACCTGGAGGCTCTTACAGGTGAACAAAAGGGGCAAGATGTCCTGGGTGTGCTGAGAGGCTGTGAGACACTGCCGAGGGAAAGGCAAATGCCAGACCTGAGAAATGTGCAGAGGAGTGCTAGGCAGGCTGGAGTGAAGGACTCCTGGGTTTGCTAAGACAGCTTTAATGTGGGCATCTGCTGATACTGAGAGAATGCAGAAAGGTGCCTGCAGATTTCTGAAACAGCAGAAATACCACAGTATATGAAGACTAAGTGGTCTGAAGATACTGGAACTGAATACTGGAGTTTTCTGCAATAGCAGGACAGTGTTCCACAGCAGAAGATTTTGAAAAGACTGCGTCCTCTCCCTGAGATATGATTTCAGTTTCCCTCTCTCCTGTTCACCATCTCTTGTTACGATCTCAGTGAAATGTCAGATGACGACACACAAGCTTCCAGTTCAGGATCTATGACAAACATATATGAAGATCAGGTTCCCCAAAGTTTTCCAGAACACAGGACTGCAGCAGAACAAAAGTATTTCTGGGTGCAAGATGTAGAGTACCTCATAGCTTTACAATTTAGTGGCAAGGGAGGTTGCCCAAGTGATTGAAATTAGTAACAAAACACAGTTGGAGACAAGGAAAAGGAATAGTACTTCCCTATTAATTTTTTTCCTTTAAGATGTGACTCACACCAAGGAGCTTGAGGACTGACTATGGCAGTAGAGGCAACGTGAAATTTTCATGTGTGCACTCATTGTTTCAGTTCAATAGTTAACCTTGCCTCATCCTTCAGAGAGAAAAGACAGGGAAGAAGGGACAAAGGAGGATCTGGAAGTTTCCCAACCCCTCTTTGTGAGAAAGGTGGTAAGAGAAACCAAAAATAGAATTCTATATGAATTTATATTCATATATAACATATATATATATGGATTATATAGTTGGTAGTTGTTTGAATTCCTAAGCAAGAGTGATTATCCTTTTGCCACTGTAACTGAAATTAAAGCAGTGTTAGTGAGATGGAAGAGAAATGTAAACAGAGGCTTTTAATATGCAGCCTTACAGAACCTAAAACCTAACATACACACAGATTTCAAGAGCCAGTTCTGTCTGCCTGAGACTTTGATATTCTGATACACAGTACAAAGAATTTATTTGGCCTTTTATTATCTGGGTAATAAATAGTTTGTAACCCTGTTAAATAGATCAATCCATCAACTGTTTTCACTTATAGGGGTATCACTATTTATCTGTTCTGTTAATTTCATGAAGGACTAAAATCAAGATTAGAGACAGGTGGTAATTTTCCTGACAGGTGGCCACATTACGCAGCATTTTCCCAGCTCCCCCCCATAAAATACAAGTGCAATCTGGAAGCGTGCAGTTGCCAAAAGCATCTTCTAATCTCTTCTTTTTTGTGTATACTGTTTCATTTTTCATCACTTCAGATAGGGACTAAAATAACACATAGAGACACACATTTGGGTGACAAAATTTTTACTTCTTTTTACATTTGAGGAATGTGCACACTGAATCTATTTATTCCATGATTCTACGTGGCATTTCTGTATGTGACAATACATTAAACTAATGCCTGTGTATGCATCACAGTGCTCAAAACCTGACTGAAAGAACAATTTCCATGTTTGATATATATGCCATTCAATGATTGTAAAAGGCAATCTGAAACCTATTGATCAAGCCACAGCAACAGTAAAGTAAACGGGGAAAATAAGATAAAGGATGTAGTAACTTATCCTTAATACATTACATCATTTGGTTGCTATTACAGCACCACAATGCAAAAGGATAAGGGAATCAAATTCTAATTCCTTATGACCTAGAAGACAACATGTAAGAGCACCATCAAAAACATGCACACATGCACACTAAATGCCATTGAATTGAACAGCTTGTGGTTGAAGTGCCAGCCTGAAAATCAAAGGGCCTATGCTCTTCAAGCATCTCATATTAAAGACTGGGTTAAATAATTTTAGTGCTTCAGTTTCCTCACATCAGAAAAACTGGGATAGCTCTGACAATATCCATTTTAATAATTTTGATACTTGGTGATTAAAGGTCACCCTAAAAAATATTGCCTTTTCCCCATTCTGCAGTGTTGCTTTTTGTAGTTTCAATTCATATGGGTATGGCTTTTAAAATACTGATCCAGAACTGTTTTATTTGCAGATCAGTTCAAACATGCAAATGTAAAACGGAAGTATTAAAACTGAATGCATTCTATCTTCCCACATATTAAATGTTTCTCAAGAGTGTTTAAACTTCCTTTTTAAAGAAACTGATTGAGATCCATCAAAACTATATAATTCCCTGCAGTTTTCTTGGTGTTACACCCATAAGCATTGGCTTAGAAGAGGGATTTTCTTGAAAATCTAAGAAACTAAACCCCAAAGTCTAAATGCACTTCAAGTAAAGGCTATGTTACTTATTAAATATGATGGAACCAAAATTGATGTAATTTTTCCTGAGAAAGGTAGAAGAAAGCTTTTACAATGGAAATTTTGTAAGAACAGTAGCTGAGCTAACTGTTCAAACTTCTTTATGTAAAACCAGTTTTTAGTACAACTCCTTGCCCATTATCAGAATCAGCAAATATATGTTCTTGCTCATCCATTTTATTTTATTTTATTTTAATAAGGAGAATAAAACCTGAGGGAAAGTGCTGCCAGGCTATGTGGAGGTAGAAAGTACAACATCCATCTGGAATAACCACATTCAGCTCAGAAGGGTTGCTCTAGATTTACACTATTGTACAGAGTATTAAGAGAGATAAAGGTAAAAAAAAACCTCAAATGTAATATGTTTGGATCACATTGGAAATGAGAAACTTAAAAAACAATAATAACTACAACAAAACCTGATTAATTTTTTGGGTTCCCCGGGCTACAGGAAGCAATCAAACAAGAATATTTAAAAAATTAATTATTTCTTTGATTCAGCTTTTAACAGAGTATATTGGCAAAGATTCCTTTATGCTGCTGCACTCTTTATTTGTGTGTGGGTTTGTGTGTCTGTTAAGTAAGATTATTAAAGATGTAGGTATCAGAAATGTAGGTTCAGAAACCAGCAGCTGAAGCCCCAAATAAACTACTAGTAAGTCTTAAAAATATTTATGTTATGCTCTGAAAGGAGCATAGGAATGAGGCAGAATGGATGCTAGCAATGCCCACTCCCAAACTGCATAGATAATACTTCTAAAAGACACTTGAGATTATCCAGAAAATTACAAGACAGGAAATCTTACACTGGAATCTTGCAAGCACCTTTAAATTAAAATAAGAATATAAAAATTAAAAAAAAATTAGTCTAAACATTATTTTCTAAAAACTAATTATAATTCCTCCCAAAATATGCATATGATACTGATCTCTTGATACTTCTTGGCCCTCTGCAAAGTCATGAAATTGGAAAAAAACTTTCTCTGGTATCAAAAGGCTGCAGAAAGTCTCTTTAAACAGAAAACAAACTAACTGAAGACACAAAACAAAAGAAAATACCTCCATTGATTAACAGTTATGGCAGAAAATAAGGGTATGACTTATCGCAAATAAAAACCTGAATTCTAATGGGCTTCAAAAATTTCCAGTAGGATCTTCCAGTAATTGAAGAGCATTTAAAAAATGAATGGGAGATAAGGGAGCACAGTCCACTTTTAGTAGTGATTTTGACATTCTGAAGATAGTCACCAAAAACAATGGCATTTTGATAAAGTCACAGTATCACAGTACACATGTGATAAATTTTCCTATATTTCTTAATCTGTTAAAGATCTAAAGAGTTAAACGTGTGACAAATCCATTGGGATTAGCAAGGTTAGCAAGAATCTTTAAACACACCAAAATAACTTGATGAAAGAGCAAAATGATGGCTATGTGCAAAATTGACAAATTCCGTATAATTTCCACTTGAAGAAAAAATCAGTTTAGTTGCTTATGCACACCAGGAGAATCTAAAATTTCAGCAGGAATTCTAGGAAGGGATGAGTGATTCTCTACAACCAGCTCTATATGCAGTGTTGATGAATAGAAATGTTGCAATAAAAAAGCCCCATGGAAGATCCTATATGAGTACAAACTTCAAGCTGACATGGAAGATTCACAGCTCAATTTCTCTTTAAAAGATAACTTTACAAGATTCTGTTGATAAAAATACCCTCCTAAATTTCCAGAATCATGTCTAAAGAATGACTGCAATGAGCAGTGACAACAAGGCTCCAGGGCAGACATACTATGATTACATAACCATTAACTGACTAGAACTAAAGAAAAAAAAAAAAAAAAAAAAAAAAGCACTGTTTCCATGGACAGCATAAAATTCTCACTTAAATAACATTTGCTAATTTTGTCACTGGTCTTGTCGTTGGTTGATAAACAAGAAGCTAAGTATACATTTAAGAAAGTTGATGAGAATTTTTTTTTTTTTTTAATGAAAGAGATGCTTACATGAGTCTGCTCCTCCCAAAAGCTGTTGCTGATTTTTCAGGCAGTTTGAAAATACTTCCTATGAAATTCTCAAACTATCTAGTTTGGGGGAGGTTCTTTTGCTCTCATCCAAGATACTTAACCATGTCATAAGCAGCAACACAGGCAGATTTAACTTGATTTCTATGTCTCTGATACCTTCTATGTCTCTGAAGGCTTAATTTCATTCATAAAAGCCACTCACAGCCCCACAGAAGAGTGACAGACTTCCCCTTTTCATTGCTGGAACTATAGACAGTATTAGTTCTTTTCAATCTCTACTAAGGAAGAAGAGAAAGCAAAAATGAGAAATACTGAAGTGAAATTGGATTCTAAAGGTAAGTCTAGCAAGCAGGATGATAGTTTTGATTAGGAACATAAAGCTGCTAATTAAAAGGCAAGTAAACCAACGGTTTTAATATATTTGGCTATTTCTAATACAGATTTTGAAATAGTTTACACAATCTGGGGTCTTTTTTCTGAAATTCAACTGATTTATGTAATTATTAACTCAGTATTAGCATTGATGTTTTAAAATACATTTCAATACATTTACAAGAAAAGAAGTTGTGATTCCAACACTAGCGCAAAACAGACCCAAATCTTGAATAATTATTTACTATATGATCACACTAAAGCGATAAAGAAATGCTAAAGAATGTAAATTAAAGCCAAGAATTCAGAAATATGATCACCTGGAAGGGTTAAAGTTGCATGTGAAACCTTCATTTGTATTCCATTCTGTCTTAATTAAAATCCTGATGCCAACATCATATCAGAGTCCAGAAGTGCAACATATTTATCCTGAGATGAAGCCCCAAAACAAAAGGTAACAATCTGCCATTGCCTGCTTTTTGTCCATGCACAGACCTTGTAAAACCAGGAGCTGATGATCACACAGATGATGTTCTAAATATGGGAAATATCAGATGCAAGGGCAGATAACCCTACTTAACTACTGGTTCCTTATCTTTGCAAACTCAGAGATCTATTTATACAGGTTGATAGCAGGAGCCTCATCTAGTGGTGCTTAGAGACAAACCAGTAGCCAGACAACCATCAGGCCACAGTGGAATTTTTGTTTCTGGATAGCAAAGATAACACCGAGCACACAGATTGTGAACATTCTTCCTGACCATCTCCACATTCACAAGTTTCACCTGTCTTGTGAGAAACTGCACCGCATTAGCAGAAATTGCTGGATTTTTCAGTTGCCAACATTCAGGATCCTATTCTAAACTAGGGAAGTAGAAGAAATCTTTTAACTATTCAGTGGCAGCAGCTTTGGTGGCTTTTGCCCAGATGAATAAATTTGGCTGTACCTGATGCCCCTCTTGGGAGAACAGAAGAACTTTCAGTTCCTGTAGCCACTTTGAAACATGCTAGGGGAACCAGATCAGACACTTTGATTGCTGTACTTTGGGAGCAGTCAACCAACCAGACTGTTTCATGAAACCACCAAAATTTTCTCATTTTTCTCCTCATGACATAACATCAGTCTCACAGGAGATGAGACAGGAAACCAACAACAGAGAAATGCAGTAGGTTCAAAAAAGCAGTATTTTATTCTTTCATCCTCATTTCCTCTAAGTGTAATGTCTGTGCTTCTTCCTTTCTCTACAACTCACAGTATGGCAAAGCAGACAAGGACCCTGACACAGCCTCACAGCAAAAGGTTGGTGAAGAATCCTGACATTAGCAAAGATGAAGAAGTGTGATGACAGAACTGATAAAGGACTAATGAAAAATGAACTGAACATGCAGACCTAATTGTAGCATATTTCTAAAGACTCTATGTTTGAGTTCCTTGGGTTAGGGTATCAATGTAGAAGTAAAAGAATTCACTTTAATATAATCTCTCTTAGTAGCTTTTCTGTGAAGCCCTAAAAAGGGTTACAGCTAGCTAGAATAGGGAAGCCCTGGCAGTGTTTAGCTAAAATAGACAAGGAAGGTACAACATTCTACCTGCTTGCTCAGAATTACACTAATTAAGGAATTTCAAGTCAGAAAAGATCCATTCCTCTAAAGAAACAAGTAAGGACTCAGCGTTCTTCTGCCCTCTCTTACAGCAGAAGATTTAGTCTACTTCTAGGAGAATGTAGCAGGTAGCATTATATAAATTCTTTTAAAAGCATTAAACTTTTTTTTAACAACTGGAAAATATCTTGTCCTTAAGTTGCTCAGAAGCCATGAAAACAACACTGTTTCCTTATTGCATTTATTGATCTCCCAGTGATTTAATTTATGCTTTACAAACAGAAAGCTTCTTTGCTGTAGCAAAACTGCCAGCCTAATGAAGTGAATCTTGTATTCTTGAGTCCAAAATAGTGATCTATCAATTAAAACTGAGGGAACCTATAAAATGAACCAGTTTTTAATTAGTATTTCCTTTCATTTGAGAGTTGCAGTGCTAGAGAGATCCTAAGGTACAAAATTCAGGAGCATAGAAGACATTCTTAGGGATGATTTTCACAGGAGAATTTGCTTCTCCTCTTGTTTCAGAAACGACTGGGATTTCTCATGTTGTTTTCTTATTAGCTGGGACATCCTACTTGAGGAAGTTGGCAGCTTGACAAGCTTATGGTCTGGATGGTGATGATGTTAATTTAGGTAAGTTATCTTTAATTTAAGGTCCATTTTACAGAAAATTTTTATTTTTATTGAGAAATACATACTCAAGAATGGTTATTCATTCATATTATTCAAAGCACACATTGTGGAAGCATAATTAAAGCCCACCTGGTAATTCAGAGATGCTTTTAACAGAGCTCATCACTCTGATGTCAATGTATTTATGGATTTTCTCTGTCTGTTGTTCTGGAAAATATAAATGTGGTATTTTTCATCTTAAAAGCCTTTAAAACCATGCATTACATTTATTAAATGTAATGACTTCTTGACACTGGTTGATACTTCACTATTTTACAGCCACAAACAGCAGGAATCAAGTTAAAGGCTCTTTTTATTAAAGGCCAAAAGACTTGAAAAGGCAAGTCTTGGCTCTTGCTGAAGATGAGAACTTTTCTCTCAAAAAAATCCATGTGACCAGTTCTAAATTTGCAGGTGTCTCCATCTACCAGACACCTTATTGTATGAATGAAAAGGTGTACTGACAAAGGATGAAAAAGCTTTCCCATTAACAGTGCAACATTTTTTGTGTCCCAAAATAATAAGGTAGAAAAAAAGAAAGCTATTCTGCTTAAAATAAAAGTGCTATAAGCACAGTGTCCTGACCACACCCTACTTGGAACCACAGCAACTCTTGACTTGCTCAGCTCAGGAGGGCAGGATGTGGGAGTTTGAGACAGGAGGGAATACTCAATTAAGAGAGATGGAACAAGAAATCATGGCTAGCAGGTTTTCACCCAGGATGTGGAGGTCTTAGGTCCCACCCCTATTACAACCTGTGGATGGTATCCAATGATCTGCTTATATAAAATAAATGAATTTACCAAAGACAAGAGCAATGGGTACAGACAGGCAGCTCTGAATTTAAGTGCTACTTTGAAATCACCAAATCTACTGGGTACCATTTGATCTTCCACTACAAACTAATATTTTATGAACAACTTCTGTGAAACAAACACATGAAGCTATTATGAAATAGATATTCCATCTGTCTTGCTAAGATAACATGATCTACAAAAATGAGAAGGACTTCACAGGTTATAACTATTGCATCTAGTCACTGTTCCAAGGAAAATTTATAATCTGTCCTTGAGCACAGACTGGAATGCAAGATTCCCCCTTTAAATTATGTGACTAAATCATTATCCTATAAACACTGGGTTGCACTTGCTTTTCCTATAAAGTGCAACACTTTAAGATGAAAAATACCTCACAGGTATATATGGTCTGGTAGGAAAAATGTTGTGTGCAACGGGATGTGCAGGTTTAAACATTCTGCTATGAAAATTGAACAGACAGTCCCACATCTCAACTCTGTACATCCACAGTACAAGGCAGTGGATGAGCACAAACCCTTCTGCTTCATTTTACATTCAGTCTGATCTGCTACACTTGCTCTGAGATGGTCTGCCAGATCCTAATCCTGTAACAGAGGCTGCTGGAGAAGACTGATCAATCGTTTTAGTGTTCTATCATAAGACAATATTAACTTTTGACTTGATTTTTATATATGAGACTGTATTCTTGGGTTTCAAAATGATGCCACTCTCATGAATTTTGCCAGTTAGATAAAATATATGGGTATAAAAACGATGCAAATAATCTACTAAATAGAATGTAGGATGTTTGCAGAAATTTTAAATCCAGTTCTTCAACAGATAAAGTATTGATGAATTATATTAGTCTCTCCTTAGTTCTAAGCATATAAGTTAAAGTGGAATGTCTCAAAATCTACAAATTAAGATTAATAAAATTGCTGTGAAAAAGAAAGTCCTGTTGTTAAAATCTAATGGGAACTGGGGCACACACCTATCCATACCTGAAATGGAGAAATTATTTGCAAATGTGAACTTATATATTGCAAGTAACTAGAGAAAAAATACTAAGATAAATATTTTAAAAGCCTAAGTTGGTATGTTCTGATCATAGGTTTCCAAGAGAATATTGACTAAAGCCACTCGCTTGCCTACTACATGAATATACTCAAATGTATTCTTCTGCCACACATCTCGTATTGATTCATCTCATAATAAAAGCATGGTGCTTTTGAAATCAGTGTGTGTCAGATCAGACCACATAATTCAGTCAATCCTTATTTATTTACTGAAGCAACTGAAATACATAAATATGTCACAGAGCTATCAATTCTGCATTGCAGAAAATACAGCTAAATAACAAAACAGAAAGTCAAACTCCTCTAAAAGTCACAGCATTTAAAATGCACTTCTTGTAGCTGTTTAAAATGTAGTGTATTCAGTGACTGGGGCCTTTTTCGAGCAGCCACTCAAAAAACCCAACCAGAAACCAACTATAGTACTAAAGAACCATATTCCAATATTTTTTTCTTATGCTATCTGTGAGCATTTTTTAGGGTTAATGTTGAATGTCAACATATAAATATACTATATATGATATATCTATTTTATACCATATAGATATATGCTACTATTTATTCAATAAAATGAAAAAAATCCAAAAACTGATTAGTGGAAAGCATAGTTATTGCCAGTAATTAGAGAGAAGATCTAGCCTTTTCCTGCTCAAATTATCAGTTTTACAATTAAAGCATGTTCAGAGGGCTGAATTTCCACTCACCATTATCTGAAAACAACAACAGTTCAAACAAACAGTACTGCAGAATCTTTGAGAAGTGTGCTGTGTCTGGCTGAAATGGAGCTGATTTTCTTCATGGAGGCCTGCAGGGCGATGTGTTTTGAGTACAAGACTAAAACAGTGTTGATAAAACACCAGAATATCTCCATAACAGCACTAAAGAGGAGCAGACTCACAAAATTTCTGGGTCACTTCCCCTCCCTGCGCTCTCTCTGGACAAAGAGAATGATGCCACACTTACATTCTTTAATGCCCTCTAAGACTTGGCTACTTCACCTATTCATTTTCTGATAGTTCTTGATCCACGATCTCTTTTGGACAAACTTGGCTTCTCCCATGATGGTCTTTTTTAATTCTTCTTTTTGTACTCAAGTGTGGCTTTGAATGTGGATCTGAAGCACCTGGGAAACCTCTTGGTTCTTGACTTGAACAGTCTCCTTAGAAAAAGATGTAATTCAGAGACTGCTTTGCACAGGACAGGTGCAAGATGGAGATTGAAAGAATATTGCTTGCTTAATGCCACTAAGAAAAGACAGGTCAGGGGTGAGGAAGAGAAATCTAAGAGCTGTAAGAACTGGAGTGAAACTAGGTCAGTTAGGGAAAGAGGGCTGACCATGGATGAGGGAAGAGAACTTCTTCAAGAAAACCTTCCCCCCCTCACCCCTCTCCTGAATGAGATCATAGTCTCTGTTTTGCTCATCTCCCCATTTCTTGAACCTCAGGAAAAACTGTGCTTTTATCCAACACCTTTCCTTGAGGTTTAGGCTGAAATAGTGTGTGACTGTGTCTGTCCCACTTCCTACTGAACCACTCATCACATGACATGGTTCATGTTCCTTGCTGTGCAAGATCCTCACGGGGGAACTCTTTGGCTTCAGAAACTTCTCCTTAGGTATTCCCAATGCAGAAACAATTATTCAGAGTCACTGCAGTCTTTCTACCTCATAATGGGCATTCAATCCTCCACAGCTCCCTTTCATCCCTGGTCTCCCTCCATTACACGTGCAAGAAAGGCACCTAACTTCACGAAGTCATCAAGAATTTAAATTGAATGAGTGCCTGTAGCTAGAAAAAAATAGGTCTCCTTTCACAACACTAAAATGCTCCTGCTGTATGTGTCTGTGTACTTTGGGTTTGTCTTTTACTAGATATTAGCTTTCCTAAGTTATTTGGAGAAGTATCAATTCCCTCTACCATCAAGAGTATCTGCCAGATAAAAGCAAAAGAAGAAAAGTGTCAAAATAACTAAGTGTGTAGTATGACTACAAATTTCTGTGGTTTAAGGATGTCTGCCAAATTTAGGTCATGGATATTTGTCTAAAAAAGATAATTAGCAGACTGGAAAGGAGGGCAAATTGATGTACTTTGTTTCCTATGCACATCCACACTTCTGTTGATGACAAAGTTTGGAACAAAGAAGGTAGGGAAAGCTCTAAAGCTGACACAAGGTCTAATTAAGACACATCACTTATTTGAAATAGTTGACTATCACCAGTAGTCATAATTTCACTATGAGAGTATGTTGAGGGTTTTTTTTATTATACTCAAAAACCCCCTTGTAACAGATATCCAGAAAGCATTTTTTCAGATATTGTTCATAAATGCAGTCATCAGCTCCACTTGAAATGCTGCCAGAGTCATCCACCTGTACGCCAGTTTTACATGCATCTTCAAATATATAAAAATCTACATTTTCTCAGTAGATTTGTTTGCAGATGTCAGATTCCATTTTTATCTCCTAGATAAACAGCAACTGAAAGTGAAGGAAGTCCAGTACATTTAACTGTAACATATTCAGTCTCCTTACTTAAAAAGCATGGAAGAGGCTTGGGAAACTAACAAACCCGGGACCCAAATTTATGCATTTGTGCAGAAACCTAATATATATCTATACCTATATGTTTATATATCTGTATATGTTTATGTGTATATATATATGAATTCACACATAACCAAATGCATAGTAGTCTTAACATAGAAAAAATCTCCAAACTCTGGTTCTGTTGGATTTAGTAATAAAGGTAAATTTGATTATTTTGGTATCTTTTACAATATTTTTTATTCTTGTAGATTGACAATAAATTCATTTCTGTAATAACCTATTTAGGTATCTATACACACAAAAATAGACATTTGTATGTTGATTTCCAGGGGAATTTTTAAAAGAACTTATATTAGGAGTACTGACTCTCAGTGAAGTTTGCATTCCTAAATAGCTCAAGTTGTCTACAAAAATCTCAAATACATTGTCCAATGAGACAAAAGACGAAATGTATCAATGATTCCTCCATTTCAAACAATAGAACTTTGGGTTTATGATCTTGTCTGTGCTACCCCCATTCCATCTGCCCAATAAATCACACAGAGTAAACAGCAGAGAACACAGTTGGCTTATTTTAAGGATAAAGAACTACTGAAACCTTGTTTAGATTAAAAGGCAGCAGTTCCAGGGAGAGTAAATCTGTCACAATTTATATTTAGCTTTTATGCCACCCTTCTCACAGACTAAAACCCCAAGTTACATTCTCCTCTTTTCTTTTAAAGTGCATCCAACCTGATGTCAAACATTCTTTACCACATTTCCTTTAGCTACTGTAAAATTCCATGCCTACTCAGAACTCTGCCAGCAATGATTTAATTAGCACTATTTATCTTCTTTGCCAGATTTTCTTTTTTTTAGAGTGCACAAACAGCCTCAGTTCTACCTCCCAGGAATACAGTCTCTCTGTGTATATCAGCTGCTGAAGATCCATGATGTTCAACAGAGCTATCTTGGGTTTAGATTTCACCTTCCCCTTTACTTGGCACAGTTACTCTGGAATTGAAGATATGATTACTGGCTGTTTCACAGAAAGATGATGGTCTTATAAAATAACTTAGCTTGGAAAAGACTTCCAAGACCATCGAGTCTAACCACTAACCCAGCACTAAAAAGTCCACCACCAAACCATGTCCCTCAGTGCCACCTCTGCATGACTTCTGAACACTTCCAGAGCTGGTGATTCCACCACTTCCCAGAGCAGCCCGTTCCAGGGTTGGACAACCCTTTCAGCAAAGTAATTTTTCCTAAGATCCAATCTAAACTTCCCCTGCACAATCCAAGGCCATTTTCTTTTGTCCTTTCAAGTACTTGAGAGAGTGATAAGGTCCCCCCAAGCCTCCTTTTCACAAGGATAAACACCCCCAGCTCCCTCAGCAGTTCCTTACAGGACTTGTGCTCCAGATCCTTCCCCAGCTCTGTTTCCCTCCTCTGGACACACTCCAGCACCTCAATATCTTTCTTTTAGAAAGGGGCCTAGAACTGGACACAGGATTTGAGGTCTGGCCTCACCAGGGCTGAGTACCAGGGGACAATCAGTGCCCTGGTCCTGCTGGCCACACTATTGCTGACACAGGCCAGGATGCCATTGGCCTTTTTGAAGTCATGTTTGTTTCTTCACAAAACACACCTGTTAAAATAAGTGTTGCTGCACCTTATTTGACATTCAAAAATCACTCTTCCTATTAAAGCATTGGAAGAAGTACAGAAAACAGGCCAGAAAAAGTTATTCCAAATACGATTCTAAAGCAGAATCTCCCTTGAGCAGAACCTGTAGAATTCTTGTGACTTGCAAATGGCTTTACATGAAGATTTTTTAAACATAAGTAAAAAAGATGGTATGTTCTATACCACTCAAAATTGAAAGACTATTTTGTAGCAAATTTCATAGATAGCTGCAATCTGCCATCCTTGAATTTATCCGATGCAATTTCAACCACTAAGACAAGTCAATTTAATGACCTGCTCCTTAGTGCCAAAATTTTCTTACTCCCCCATTTCCTTCTCTTATCCAGTCCCAACTGCACTCCTTCCACTTTCTTTATGCATCATTCTGACTAACATTGGAGGTAAGCACCAGATAAATCAGTTTGTTAATCTGGCAAAAAAAGTAGCACAGCAGAAGAACTGGTATTTTTTCAGGTTAGTGCATTGGATGGCTCACAGAAATAGATCTGACAAGCAGCAGAATTGGAGCAAAGGCAGGGTCAGGCCTGGGCAGCTAAGCTAAAGGTGGGGATAGAGCAATGCTTCCACTGTCATGTGTCAGCTAGCCAGAATAATGTTTTGTTTGCCTAGATATAAAATGGCCACTGTATTTTCTGATAATGGGGCTAAAAAACAGCTGTGCCTACTGGAAAAGCCTTGCATGGGTTGCAGATGCCTTACAGCATTGCTCAAGCAACTAACAGTGAAAGTGAAGATCTGCATACCCCACAACCTGCATCCATGACAATATGGAGCCTGAAAGTCTAAAGAATATGTACCAAAACCAGCACCAGCTCACACTAAAACCCATACAAAACCATATTACTAATGTAAACCTGTTTGATGGTGAATTTTCAGTTTTCTAGAGGCCATTCTGGACCCAGTAGGTTTTCTTTGCACTGGATTTAAGGCAAACTTCCTCTCATTTCATGATAAGCAAAAAATGGTAATAGCTAGAGAAGAGTGTCTTTCAGAATTTCTCACTGCAATTGACCACTAAATAATCAGCAGTTTGATTTAAAAAGGAGTAGATATTGTATTCTGCATGTTTGAAGCAGAGAGCTGCAATGGCTAAACACAGCTCTGATGCAATAAAAGAACTCCAAAGGAAAGGACTCAGTGACTCCAGGAAGTACTTAGAATGAATTTTAACAAGAATTTGTCAGCTGAATAATTGACAATATAGAAATATGCATCCTAAAATCTGAGCACAGCATGCTGCTCCTTCAGATCTGTTACTGGAATAATCACTGTTAACAATACTGACTTTAATCTATTTATTCAGACTGAGAATGCAAAAAATCCCCAGACTTCTCCTTTTCCTCTGAAATCAAGAAGAGACTTAAGTCTGACCAAGTATCTTAATTTCTCACCTCCTTATATGGTGATACAGAACCTTCTCTGACAGCAACCAGAGACTGCACAGTTGGTTTTATTGTGTCAGAAGGTTCTTCACACTGGGACTAGAGAAGATGGATATGGAGACAATAAGAAAAGGAATTCCATTTCATAGCCCCTCTTCATGGAATGTATTTTCCTGAAGCAAGGATATTCCACTTAGAGTGATGTCAAGCAATGATCTGAACAATGATCACAAGTATGGGAGCTGGGAACAGGCTTCCAACAGGAAGAAAATACCTCAAAGGAAAAATGAAATTTGCTGTCTTTAGGACAAAGGTAAAGAATGACCAGATGCCAGAGCAACTGTTTCAGGAGCAGGGTTTTGACCCTTTATTTGCAGACTTTGTTAGTTTGTGTTGGTAGTAGGGATACTACCATTGATGGTTTGCAGTGCTGGAGGTAGCCTGCAGTTGTTTGAACTTCTTTGGGAAACCCACAGAGACTGGGAGGATCAGTAGAGCATAGCAACAACAATTCCCAGTGCAACAGAAGCTAGAGAGAGCAGTTGCATCTAAGCACCTTGAAAAGAAATCTAGGAGAAAAAAAATTGACTGCCATACCAGAATGAACTTCCATCTCTGCACTCTAATGGCAGCTTATGAAAATGCTCTACTTCAGGACAATTTAACATGGTCAACTTCAGTACTGCTGCTGGATCACTCAAAATGGTCACCTGAAGGCCTGATGTTAGACATTAATATTGAGACCTGTTAACTGGTGATCAGTAGAAATACCAATACCTTGTGAATCTTTCAGAAAGTCAAGGAGGCAATAATATAATCATGTGTCTTGGACTCATCACAGCAAAACTTGTTCTACATCATGACATGAATATTAAACATAAATTCAGTATTCCCATCCTTTTGTGTTCCCTTTGGCACCATCAGTAAGCAAACAAATAAAGAAGGGGGTAAATTTCTTTAATGGCAGCCAAGTAGTCTGTGCTTTCACTCCATCAACAGTACTGTTTAGAAACACCAGTCAAACACAATGTATGCATAGAAAGAGTTCCCTTTGTCTTATATGACCTACTCATAGCAGAATGAAATTGTACAGTTCTGTTAAAAAGTATTTTTACAGGATACTGTGCAAAACTCAGAGCCACTAAAACCTATATTTTCCTTAGTTTGCTAAAAAAACCCCACATTATGAATTTTACTTTCAGATGTAATACTTAATCTATTACATCATTACTTGAATTTTATTGCCTGATTTCAACAACTACAAACATCTGCAACAAGACTGGCTTAAATGAGTGGTGTTCTGGGGGTAGTCTTAGGGCCTCTTTCACTGCAAATTTATAAGTCCACAAGTAGGTTTTTTATGTAATATGTTCTGCAAAACTTACAGCGAAGTGGAGAAACCTCGGTTAAAATGAATAAATAAGTAATTCTTTTTATGGTACCCTCTGTCTTCAAAGCACAGTTTCCATTAACTCAGGGCTCAATTAAGCAAACCAGGCTCTCTGTGACTAAGCTGAGAAGCATTTATGTTATGACATATCTTCCAAAAAACAACAAAAAAAATCAAATTCACTGGTAATCCTGCTGCTCTTGCTTGATTAAGATACTAGCACTGGTAGAAATTTTTCCATGAATGAGGTAGGAGTTTACTAGCAAACAGGAGAAGAAATGTTAAAAGGAAGGACACTTTGAAAAACATTCTTTTCCCTTCTGCTAACTCTTTATAATCTATTTTTATAGAAAATATAGAGAGAATTTTATATAAGCTTAGGGATATAGCAATTTTTCCAATTCATGTTCCATTTCCTGTGTCAGGAGACATGCAGGTTTAAATTAATTCTACATGAACCTGGTTTAATTCAGGCTCTGTACCTGAATTTTCCTCAAAGGAGAGATTTGTAGAGATAAAGGATGCCTAGCCAGTGACAGCACTGCTCCTAGAAAAGCCACACTGCTGAGATGGAAAGAAGAGGTGGGCACAGGAGTCAATCTTCTGCAAGGTCTTCCTCCTACTTCTACCATGAAATTCCCAATACCCTCACTCTGAAGATATCAGTGAAGCTTCCAAGGACAAAGCCCCAGATTTTTAACCTTGCATACCTCTAAAAAGAAGAAGAAAACATGACTACTAGACTTGTACTTCTCAAAGGTACACAAATCCATGGACATTTTCTTCTTTGCATTTGAACATAATATATTCAATCTACTTCACATAGGTAAGAAATAAAGAGTAGAACTATCAAAGCAGAGTGTGTGATATAACTTGAGGTTTAGTTGAGTCTTGTGAGAAATTCTGGGTCAGATAGAAACTGAGGCTTAGGAAAATGCAACTGTTCAGACCAAGAGTACCCAAAAATGGAAGAACCAAACTTTTAGTAATATTACATGAGACACAGGCTTGTTTTCCACAAGGAGATTTTTCTTTACTTTGTAACCTGCCTTGGGTTCATTGCATTTACAGTTACCTTGGGAACAGGGATAGCAAAAGAACCAGAAAATATTATATTGCTGTTTCATACAGCATTGTCCCCTACTTTAAACCTATAATTTATTTGGCTACAAAAAGTCTGAAAAAAAAATTGGTTTATTAGTTTTGTACTCTGTAACTTCTAAACCTTCCTGTCTTTCTCCTTTCTTCCTTGTTTTATATGTATTTTCACTGAAGTGGAAAACATTGGAACCATGCCAAACTAAGAAAATTATGTAGAGAAACATTTTGAAATACATCACATTTAAATATTCTTAATTTTTTCTTTAATTAAAGTCTTCAAATGTTAATTACCTTGTAATTAAATTTATTCTGAATAGACTTCTAACTTCCAAATCCTACTGTATTAAAAACAGCACATAAATTGCTGGCACTGAAGTACCTTTATAATTAACGAAAAGAAATAGGCACTTTTATAGTGCTTCACCTTCTCCTCTGGGAAGAGATGAATTCTGTCCTAAAATCACTTATTTCCCACCATTACCTTGAAAGTACCTAAATAATTTCATACACAGCCATCTAACTGCAATTTAACACTGGCTAACTGCATTGCAGCAATGAATTTATTTATTGTTAGCACAACATTCACAATTTGCTCATTATCACTTTGCTGTCCACTTTAACTTGGGATGCTGAAAAAGATCAATTCTGTTTTATCTTAACCAATATATGCCAAAACCATATGCGAAGAATGCAATCACAAATTGTTCTTTGAACCCCTTAGGGACCTGGTTGATTCCTCAACAGCACATCTTTTTCCAGTCTGTCTCATAAAGCAAAATGAAGTAGAACATAACAACTGTAGCCTTACCTGAGTGCTTGAGGAAGGTAATTCCCATCCCTGTATTACAAAGACACAGAAATGCTGCAAATTGTGAATGAGAAAGGATACATTCGAATGGCTCCTGTTCTTGTTCCGATTGCCAGGATTTTCTGCACTGGGTCAAACGCTAAGGCAGTGGGTAGGTAAGGAAAGCCATGGCGAACCGTCTGCAACAGAGCAAAGGAGCAAAGTGACTGAACTGCAACCACTGAGAGCAGCATGGAAGCTTCATGCTTATCTTCTTCTGTATGTTCTAGCATTTTCAATACATTTCTAGAGAAGTATATAAAAAGACACAGTATTTCAAATACAGAGGTGAATTTTGTTCATATGAATTTGTAGTTATGCTTTTAAATAGTTTTTTTTGAATTTGTAGTCATGCTTTTAAATAGTTTTAAATAAAACTATTTTAAATAGTTTTATTGCAACAAAGTAGACTGCAAAGTGTATGCTATTATACAACTGGTATATATTGCTGAAGTGGTATACTGAAAGATAACCTTAATATGCAGGGCAGCTGAACTGTAAACTGAAAAAAAAAGACACAGAATATGCTTTCAAAACACTCAGCCTCAACAGAACAGCTCCAGCAGAAAGAAATGGAATATGTCCAGGGGAAAAGATCCAATAAACCAATAAACTGAATCGAGTCTATGAGGTAAAAACCTTAATATCAATTTAAAAAACAAAGACGCCAGAGAAGATGTTCTCAAAATGAGCAGCTGAACCACTCACCCTTTCTTAATCTTTATTTACAATACTGTGCTTTTAATTCTAATTTCTGCAGAGATACTTTGGGGAATAAATAAACTGACCATTATACAACACATCCTTGAAGACTGTCTCAGTACTTTAAGTTATCTCAACCTGGAGATTATGACCAACATGACTTGCCCAATTCTTATGAGGAAGAACACTAACATAAGAACAAAAGTGAAAATAACGAGACACATAAAAAACCCAAGACACATAAAAAATACACATAAAAATGAACAGTAATTAAACTTTTCTGTGGGGCTGCTTTCCTAAAAATGGGCACAAAATGCTGTTTT
This sequence comes from Melospiza georgiana, assembly GCF_028018845.1. NCBI lineage: Eukaryota > Metazoa > Chordata > Aves > Passeriformes > Passerellidae > Melospiza > Melospiza georgiana. Next base: position 82,292,523 of record NC_080431.1, read on the forward strand.
TTAGTATAATATTAATAATGCTTTATATTATTTAACAAAATAAAACCTTGAACTCTAGGACTGACTCTTTTTTTAGCGGTTGGCATGGTGAGGAAGTGGTTGGGATTGGAGAGGAAGTACTTTGAACTGAATGAATTTTAACTTTTTAAGCTGTCTTCCTCTTCCTTGAAATTATCTAGTTCAAGAACTATGTCTGCTGAAGCATTCAGCAATCCCTATGGAACAATGTCAACAAAAGGGACTCCTTAATTGCAGACCTGTTGAGTAAAAGGCAGCTGATGATTCCACAGCTGTATCGCTCCAACCACTCCATTTCAGCTGGAAACACTTGAACTGATATTCACAAGCAGTTTGGGAACAACCAAATGTATGTTTTTCGGCAAATAACCCCTTCCTTAAAAGAGATCTTACTTGTCTCATATATTAATTACTGCTGATAAGGGAAGTTGTTTAAAGAATGTCTAATCATTAGTTTCTAGGCTGAAAAAACCCAGAAGCATATGCTACTTCAGTAAGCTGTAGAAAAATAACTCACTTTTTATGTTAATGTAGGCATTTATCAAAGACCTCAATTCTGTACCTGGTTTGGTTTTGCTTTATGTTTTGGAGTTTTTTAACTTTCTTAAGTATCAGGATTAGTCAAATATAAAGGTTTTTTTATTTTGATATCTAAGCTGGGACCAGACTTACACCCCTAGAAGTAATTTTACCTCTCATGTCACAAAAATAGAAGCAATCATGGATTGTAGTATTTTCTAGTGTGTTGAACATGTAGCATTACTAATCTGCTGTTATATTTGAAATTTCTGTATTCTGGTGAATAAATGTTCTTCCTTATCTGAAAAACCTTTATTTTCACCAATTATCCTTTTTCAATTATTGATTTTAGAAACATTGTCTAGAATAAAGTTTAATTTCCTATCAGTTCCAGTCACAGTAAGCTTCTCTGATGTTTAGCCATGACTGGAGTTTTCAGTACTATTTTTAAAGATCTATTTGCATCCTTGCCTACATATTTAGGATCTGCATTGTATTTTCACTATTTCTGCAATCTAGAGTCAGATTTCCCATTTGGAAATTTTAATTGGGTCCTTTATTTGACATAGAATTATGTTTTAAAAGAACAGTGATGTACATCTTTTCAGGATCACAGCTCAGTACAATTTTTGAACTCTAGTATTGACTCAAAAGGGCTCTTTCTATTTTGCAGCCATTTTCCAATTTTGAGTATTTAGACTAATCCAAATTAGGAGGTTTCTGTGACTGCAAAATTCTGCCATTTGAAAAATATTTTTAAAAATTTGTTGAAATCCATTGAACATCCAAGTAAATTACACCTTTCAAGAAAAAAGTTCATATTTATTAAGATTCCAAAAGAACAAAACCCTTTTGGAAGGAAAGCCAAGAAGTACAGTACAGAGTTAGGGCAGAAAATGATGTCTCTATAACTGAGGGTTTGCCCCAAATTCGTGCAGCCTCAGAAATTATTCTGAAAATTAAACCTATTACAAAAGAACATGGAAAATCTTTAACACTCCAAACTCCCAGGTTCTTGTCCTCAGCTTTGGTCCAACAAAAGCTTTTTGGTCCTTTCTTTTTCAAAGGACTGTGAGAAAGATTGACATGAAAAGCCAGTGCTTGGAGTAGACTTTTCAGCTGTGCTTTGATACAGCTCAAGTGAACCTGAGTGTAAGGATGAGTAAGAGTTCCAGAACTGTGGCTGGGCTTCCTTACAGCATTTACTAATACATATGAAAAAGAAAAGAAGACCACAAAATTAACTTGATCCTAGGGTGACAAAAAAAAAAAAAAAAAAAGTACATTCCTTTCCTACTTTATCTGAGTTATGTCCAGTAGGAAAAACAGAGAACAAAACTATCAGTGGTGCTCAGAAATGCAAAACAAAGTAGTTGGGGTTAATAGCAGGCAAAAGCAGAAGTATGGCTAAAAATCAGCCTGTGATCAAAGAAATATAGGGGGGCCTAACTACCCCAAATACCCCAAGAAAGAAGCTGCCAAGAAAATAAAAGGGAGAGAGAAACACCAGACAGCAGATGGAGCCAGGACTGCTTTTCTCCACATTACCCAGCTTCCTTTAATGTCTCCTTTTTGGGCACGCTGTCTCTAGAGGCAGTCTGTGCTCCCTAGGACATACAGTTTCTGTGCAATATGCAAAACAATTTACTTGAAACAGAACAATTACAAATGCAGATACAATTTCAGCATAAATCTCTGTTCAGCTTAGTTATTTTCTCCTAAATTCTCTTCTAAATCATTTTAAGCAGTGAATTGCATGTATATATCATTAAAATAATCTTTACACAAACAATTTACCTAAATTAATATAGGAAAATGATTACTTGGGCTTGCTAGTAATCTACCAATGAACATTTTAATATCCTGTACAGAACATAATGGTCTTTTTCAGTCTAAAATACCATGATAGATTTCATTAGCTGAAAAAAAATTGCACTAGTACTAATATGCAATATCCAGTATAATTGCTCACAAGGTGCATAATGCAATTCTTCAATATAAGAGTTTTCTTAACGTTTATTCTGTGGTAGTTTATATCAGATTTCAAAGACACCTTTTTAATAAAAGTAATTATTACAATGTCTCACTCCAGAAAAAACAGAACCAGATAAAATTTTCAACTGTATCAACTAATAAAGTTTATATTAAAAAATGTTTCTGAAAATTTGCATAAACTTAAAATTTGTAACTTTTCTACTAATATTTTTAGACACTTTGTTTCATTTAACATCTGACAGCAAAAGCGATCTACTTAGGCAAATAATTTCTGAGAATATGTACATTTGCTAAAATTTAACTATATAGTCCAAACATGTGGCTCAGTATAGAGAGTCTACTTCCAAATTGTCACCAACATGCCAAATGCAAAAATGTCATTGAAGAATAATTGAATGGTTTACAGAATAGAGGATGAAGTGTTGACTGAAACCTCTCCAGTCTCCATGTCGGAAATTAAAAAATGACAATGATTACAGCATTTTTCCCACTTCAATACTATTTTTAGTACTGTGGTGCTCCAAGATGGTAGTGATAAAAAGGAGTGCTTATACAAATGAGCTGCCATGTATTATATCACTACAAGACATGATATCCCCCATTTATGGATCACTGTGTCTGTAATCTCTGATTGGTAAGACTGATTCCTTCTCATTAAAAATGGAAAGAGGACAAGGTATCAGCAGGCTTCCAACCAAAGTAAACAACACAGGAGAGATAAATTTTTTATCAGTTAAATTTTCATTTTTTGAAGTAATGCTTTTTGTAAAAAATCACAGCTTAGCTGCAATTTTCCAACCCAAGTTATTGATTCCATCTAGTTCTCCAACCTCTAATAGGAACCACAGCTTTTGAGCATATTCACAGAATTTTCTAAAAAACTTCAGTTTGTTTTTTTTTTTTTCTTACATAAATATACCTACAGATAGCTCTTTTCCTTGGTGTAAAGCTAGAAACAGTCATCTGGAAAAAGCCGTTTACAAAAAGGACTCTGGACCTGTAGAGTGGGAAAGCTGATTGCTGTCCCTGACAAGATGATAAAATAAAGACAAACAGAGCACACAGATAAAGATTGTTGCAGAAGTCAGAAGAGTTTCTTCAATGGGAAATCATGTCTGACTAGTTCTCTCTAATTCTGTGAAGCTGTCAGCATGCAAGTAAATAAAGGGAATATGAATATACATAAGTTTTCCAAAAGCCTTCCAATAATATTCCACTGCAATGTTATTGAGAAACAGAAGTGTCATGGGACTAAAGAAATTTCTTTGTGGACTGAAAGCTGGTTAGATCACAGAAAACAAAGGACAGAGTTTTATGGATTCTTACCATGAAGAAAATTCACAAGTAGAGTTCTCCATGCTTGGACCAATTTTATTCATTGTCTTTAATGACCTATAAAAGGTAATGAACCCTGAAGTCTCTGATCTCAGAGCTAATACTATGCTCCTTTGGATAGTGAATTTCAGAACCACCAGTGACCAGCTCCTGAAAGACTTCATTAGAGTGACTTAACTGGGCAAGAAGTTGATAAATGAGCTTCAGGGTGGATAGATGTAAGATATCTAGAAGAACAAAAAAAATCTTAACTAGAACTGTACAACGCTGAAATTGGAACCAGCATTTATAACTCAGCAAAGTAATTTTTGGGCATGGTTGTCATTCCTCTGAAATATTTGGTTTAATGTTCAACAGCAACCTCAAAAAGCCAAGTAATATTGGACATCATGAGGAAGAGCATGAGGAATAACACAGAGGGCATCATTCTGCTGCTGTAGAAAACCTGTGTGAGCCCATTGCTTGAAAGCTGTTTGTGTTTGTACTAAGACTTTCATAAACAAGTGAGTGGGTAAGCTAAACATATTTGGCAAAGCCATGGAGGAAATAAAAAGAAATTAAAGATTAGTTTAAAATGGGGGGAAAAAATGGGACAAATTCATTGACATGATTGATGAATGGATTTTAAAAGGACCAGCTAAAGATACTCCCTCTGACATATCAAATCCAGTGATGGTGAATGATGGGAGATTGGAAAGGGAATGGACTGCACAAAATGATGTAATTTATAACCTTCCCTAAGTGACAATTCTGCTGCCACTGTCAGAGACTGACTGCTGGGAGATATGGACCATGGGTTTGTCTCAGCAGGCCATTTCTTATGAGCTTATTATCCTCACCAGTAGCAATGAAACAGAGAGGAAGAAAAAGGAGATCAGTATTGGTGGAGAAAAATACAGTAAAGAAAAAACATGGAAAATGCAGGCACAAAAGAGAAGTGTTACTGAAATAGGAATACTGGGGCAGGAAGAAAAGATATGTTTAAGAAACAAGCACAATTTCATAAAATTCCCCTACAAACACTTCTGGCATAGAAGAATAATATTTGTAGTAATAGGCAAATTTGGTTTGGTGTTTAATTTCCATAATATGGAACTTTGTTATAAAATGTCACTTAATTAGCTATGGTAGAATTTTGAGAAAGTAGCTGTCCTGGACATAATATACTTCAAATACAGCCTGAATTTTAAAAGTTTCATTTCACAAATATTACATACAGATAATTATATGAAAAATGAGAGAGATTTTAGAGTATTTGAAATTAACTGACTTAAATATTGTACATTTTTTGTACAATGAACACACAAAATTTTTTTTCTGTAACAAAGATCTCTGCAGATACTTCAGAGATGTGTTTTTCCACTGTCATTTTCAGTTCTGCAAGCTAGATGTTAGGCTATTAAATAAGGATGGTCCTATTTAGATGTGATTCATATAGATACAAACAGCCAAGCTAAGCAAACCACAGGGGAAAAATAAGGCCTTCTGAATTTCAAAAAGCATTCTCTTCATGCTTGTCCTTTGAAATACACTGGAGCGCATCAAAAATACAAAATTATTATAATTTAAACAGGAAAATCCACAAATAAAGAAAATGACACTGATCCATAAGCTTCATTATCCCCAGCTCAGGTGAGGTTGGAAGGGAACTCTGTAGACTGTCTGGTCCAGCCCCTCCTGCCAAAGCTAAAGGGGTTGAATTTTAATATCACTTTCTGGATCTATTTAAATCAGTGCAGCTATGGCCAAGCAACTGCTTGGCAGCTACACCATCCTGCTACATCCACCACAGCACCGAGTTACAGCATAATAAGTTACAGGGTAATACATGAATAGAACCATCCCAAGAGAGGCATTATGCCCTTTGGAGACATCCCAAGTCCAAGGGAGAATGATAAAGGCAAAATTCTTTCACCTCTTTCCTTCCTATTCTGTCTAAAAGAACTCTCCCAAGTAAAAAAAAAGAAAAACCAAACAAACAAACAAACAAAACCAAACAAATAAAATAAAATAAAAACACCACAACAAATCCCAGGCAAACATACAAAAAGGGAAGTAAATATGGTATCATGTACCTCCCACTATTGCCATGTAAACTGGCAAGAAGAAACAGGGCATCAGCATATGGAGAAATGTCTTGATTGTTCATAAAACTATATCTACCCTTGTCTTTAATGGAGAATTATAAAAAAATCCCAACCCTAAACTACTGATTGCAAAGTTCATTTTGGCCTACCTACTTAAGCAAGACTTTAGTCCACCAAATGGAAAACCTTTATAATCAAAGCAATTCAAACAGCAGCTCCACTGATTTTGTCATTGCATCATTTAACCGTATCACTCTAGAACCTGAGACAGGCTGGTTCAGAGCATCATCTGCCTGATGGAGATCTGCTTCAGGGGCACGCACAAAAATTGCAAAATCATTCAACTTATCTGATGGCCCTGAAAGGAAAATATTTTGTCTTCACTCTGACTGTGGATACAGAGAATAAGATAATTCTGTAACTTTAATGAGAAATTAAACAAAAAGAAATCTGTTTTTATTAAGTTTACATCAGACCAACATAACAATAACACTAATTAATTTTGCATGACTTCCCATTTTTGGATTTTCTGAAACTTCACTACTTTAGACTAATTATGTTCTGTTATGGCTGATTGTGGTTTCTGCTCTGAAACAAATGCTTCGGTTGCTGGTTTCAAAATATTTTTGTTTAAAAAAAAACCCCAGCCATACTGGGGGATTGAAAAACCCTTACTGCTGTGATAAAGTTCTTGAAGGGTGGGGGTTTGGTCTGGGGAATGGCAGGGGAGGAAGCTAGAGAAACAGAGTGTTAAAATCACTTAGATACAAAGATAATCTGTGTTATTGGTTTATTCCTGTGAAAATCTGTTTTGCAATGTAATCTGCCATTCTTGTACACAAATGCTATTACCAGATTTCATTGCTAGCATTTACAATGTTGTTCACTATTTAATACTAATTCATAATTAATCTTCTCCCACCTTCTTTCTGTATACATGCTGTATTCAATTTGAATTTTTTTTTCTGATGTTGAATTGAGAACTTAGTCTGAAAATAACAGCCAACATCTCACCTCACACAGGGTGAAGGTATATTCCAAAGAAATGGAGGTATTTTGTGGCAGGTTTTTACCCTCTCACAGCAGTGAAATCCAGCAGATCCTGCACATCACTGTCCCCCTCTGCACTGCCTATGGAGCTACCAAGGACACAGCTCAGGCACCAATGAAGGATCCTAAGAACCAGATCTGTTTACATAACCACAGGCCACTTCTCCTGCCCTTGCCTCATTCAGGGAGCATTTCAAAATAGATGTAGGGACAAACACAAATAAAGCAGGGATCTGTGGACTCAGTAAAATCAAGTTTCATCCACAGTTACATGGAAGGTATGTGTAACACAAGTGATGATGGGCAGCTGTAACTGAGAGCACATCTCCACCCTGAAGGGATGCAATAGATGGAACAGGATGAACAAAGCAGAGATGAGCATTCATTAATTTATTATTATTTACTATTTTTGTGATGTCCAGTGGATAACACAGAGATCTTCTCACAGGAACTGTTGCAAAGAACACAAACAGAATAGCATTCATCCTCCTCACATGTTGTATAATGTTCAAAACAAATGTGAGGGAGGACAGGAACAAAACATAAGCAAACACTTCAAGAAAATAAAAATATGCAATAAAGACTAGATTGCCTCACATCTAGACATAATTGGGTACTAGCTGAATAAGGGACCTGACTTCTGAGTGGCTGACCTCACAGCATTCTTACATAACAGACATTTAAATGAAATAGAAGCACTATTTTTAATTTGTTGGATTCAAATCCTGCAAAAAAGACGTGCTACCATACAGAAACATGCATCTACTTATACACACCACAGAATTCAGTAAGGCCCCTTCTGAGTCCATGCATTCACCAACTCAAAGCCTTGATTACTGAGGTTGGGGTTTTTTCAGTACTGTAGGCAACTTAACTTCAAAGGAACCATAAAGAGTGCACCTCCTCAGACTTTGACCCTAGCTACAGGTGACAGATTGTGTCTAGTACTTTTTATTATTCATGGTCTTTGCTGGTGATCTGTTAGGAATGGACACAGCACTGCACAAAGATAACATCTTATTACATTTGAGCACACTTGCCAGCCATCTGTACCTAATAATATTGCTTTCTCTCCTCTCCACAGATGCACATTACTTGTATTTCTAATCCTACAGTCCTCTAATTTTCCCCTGTAATGACTCTAACACACATTGTGACAAATTAATATACTCCACAAGCTACTTTCATAAGGACGTTTTCTGAGAATAGCCAACAGACTGCTATATTCATGTAGTTTAGGGGTGTTTTAGTTCACCCTCTACTGCTTCCTTTCCTCAGTTTATAAAGTGAATACACTAACTTTTCATAGCATTTTCACAGAGACTTCAAAAAGTGTTTTGGGCATAACTCATACACCAGGGAGTATCAGATGTCGCAGAATAGGAAGCAGATACGAGTGGATATTCATCTAAACAAAGTGAGAATGGGGTCTGTCTTGGATTTAGTCCAGCTCCACTGAGGACAGCTGCATGTTTTACACAGAATATGCATTTCTATCTGGAAAAAAAAAAAAAACCAAAAAAAAACAAAAAAAAAAAAAAACAAACAAAAAACTTTATATTTTTAGCCAAAAACCTCTAAGTAATTTCTTGGTAATTTCTTTAAAAAATTAAGTGTAAGTATTTTTCTTCCAGAAGTAAGCTGGGGGGAAAGCGGCTTATGCAACCAACTTTTTATGTGACAGCTCCTCAATCAGAACACTGTGAGTCAAGGAGTCTGAATTTCTTCCATCCCTCCTACAAGAGATTAAAAATTGCTTTTCCCACTGCAATAGTGAGAAAAATTCTCATTAACTACTGGTGACCCTCAGGTGAGAAATAATATAGCCAGTGTTCCCACTAGAGTTGGAGTTGTTCAGCCTGGAGAAGAGTACAGGGATACTTCAGAGCACCTTCCAGTATCTAAAAGGAGCTAAAATAAAGCTGGAGAGGGACTTTTTACCAGGGGAAACAACTTCAATTTGTGTCCCATTGTCCTAAAAGAGAGTAGATTCAGATTAGATATTGGTTAAAAATCCTTTACTGTGAGGGTGGTGAGGCACTGGCCCAGGCTGCCCAGAGAAATTGTGAATGCCCTATTCTTAACAGTGTTCAAGGCCAGGTTGGATGGTGCCTTGAGCAGCCTGGTCTGGTGCAAAGTGTCTGTGCCCATGGCGGTGGGGTTGGGACAGATGATCTTCCAATATCTATGATCCCATGGATTAAGAAAAAAACTCCAAAAAACTACCAAACCAACAACCAATAAAAAAGCCACTTGAAATGGGACACAAAATTAGAGCAAATATCTTAACCTTTAGGTTTCCCTTTGTGAAATCAAGAGCTGAACTCAGTGATCCTCAAGGATCCCTTGCTACTCAGGTAATTCTTTGATTCTTATATTGTTAAAAATGCAAGGTCAACCATAAAAAGTAAAACAATTAAATACATGAAATAAGTTAATCTATGCAGTATGAATTTGTTCTCCTCTTGTAGGAATTAATTAAATTATCTTCTTCTGCCATTGTACAGTGGAGCCAGAAATCCATCTGCAGTCATTTGAGACAGAAAGGAAATTCAGAGTCATTCTGGCTATCTAAGGTGGGCATATAAAAAGAACAAGTAACCTTAAGATGACTCTGCAACTGTGCAGAATATGTGCAACAGAATGTGAACACAATGGGAGGCCCAATGGGAAGATGTGGGCTAAGTTAAATATACTAAAAAGAAAAACAGATGCAAAGCAGGTCAAGCTGGAAACTCAAAACAGGGGACCCTGAACATTTTGGCTTTTCTGTGGCATCTACACTGCAGGGATAATATCATTTCCATCTCACAGAAATATTATGAAGGTCAATTCATTAATGTTTATAAAGCTTTCAGAACTACAGTGGTGAGCACTTCTGTTGGAAAAGTCCATGGGGAACTTAATATTCAGGCATGCTCTGAGTTTTAAGTATGCAAAGAAATATTGAAGTACTTTCCTATGAGCAAACACTATTTGTTCTGCTAAATTAAACCTATAGAAGAAATATGGGATCATGTAATTAAAAGTTGTCTGCGCAAACGAAGGTATTTAAGAAATGTGGAACTTTTTGAGTGCTTTATTCAACAACCTTAAAGGTCTGGAAATAATTTTGAAGATGTAATTGCATGCGCTGGCCATGAAGGGTGTGCATTACTTCATTTAGGATTAAAAATACAAAAATACAGACATTTGCACAAAAAAAAACCAAACAAGTGAATCCAGTTATACTACTTCAGGTACCTTAAAACCTCCTAAATTCTTTCAAAAGAAGCTTTTTATGTGCTATGCTCTTTCCCATAGGTAAGTCCTATATCTAATTAATATAAACACTTAAAAAAGAAGAATAGATTATGCTCATCACAAATTTAATGAAATTAGTATAATCTAATTTAGAGGTGTCATTTATGACTCTGTAGTTTTAAACAGAATAGGGTTCGGCACCTAACTTTAGATCCAAACTCTGGTATAGAGGAAAAAAAAATAATTCCCCACATTATTTTATTTACCACTTAAGTATTAAATGAACTCTGAGAACTTTCAAGTAACAGCTCATACTGATTTTAAAATTGGATTTCACTAAAATGTACCACTTTGCAAACATTTTATTTTTTGCTCTCTGTATGACCTCAGCAAGGAAACAAGACAGATTAACCAAACAGCTCAAACTGACTAAAACACTGTGGATAGCTTATAACAAGATTTTTTTTTGTTTTTAAAACTTCATAATCAAAAATGTGCTCCTGCAGCATTGTGCTTAAATTGCCATTCCAAAATCCATCTTCTCTCTGTCATCACTGAACTACAGTGTCATGTAGCATTTGCAGCTAAAATACCTACTTGGCTGTTGTCAGAAGGACTACATGTTTACCTTCATAGCTTGACAAAATACAGTATTATAATCTATAAACTCTCAGAATTAAAATTTAAGACCACCTGATAGGAAATCCAGATAGTTAAGGTATTTAACTCATTGACTGTATCTGGAAGGCCTGTTTTTGCCAAACATAAGCAGGATTAGGAAGGCACAATTGCAATTGGCCATGGGATTCCATATCAGTTTTAACAAAAGCCTAAAACTGTTCTGGCCTCCATGGGTTTTGCATAAAGCCTGGGTAATGAACATACTGAAACTATGACTATACTGTCAATATAAATAATACAGCACGAGTTAAAGGAGGTTTATTGTGTTGCACTGCTACCCAGTAATAACACTGAAGACCAGTTTGGAAAAGAACAGAAATCTCATGCTTTGGGGTTTAAAGGTAGTCCATAACCATTTGGGAAGCAATTCTTTGAGAAGATTAAATTACCAGTTCCTGGACCTTTGCAAGGGTACTCAGTTGCTGCCCACAGCAAAAGAAACTGTGTTAGAGTAGATTAATTATATACCTGGTAAAGTACAACTGTTACTGTGCTCTTAACTGAGGTCTTGATTTCAAAGTTATTAACCTCATGCTCTGCAAATTCAATTCAACCCTATGATTGTTCTCCAAGAAAACCCTGAGTGGTTCTACATGGGAGACCTATTTTCATGAGGAACAAGTACTTCACGTACCAAAAAAATGTACATCTTCATTCTTATTCAGTTCTTCCCAAATGTGTCATCCTCTAACAAGCAACCTTCTGAAAAAGTAATAAAATCACTGTTTTCTCCTTTTATGTTCCATCTGCTCAAAGTTCTACTTAAAAGATTTAAAACATCCTAACTGTGAGCTTCTCACTTCCTTTATTAATACCAGATCTTTCCCCAGTGCCATATTTTCGTTTCTGGATGGTCTGAACAAACACAGGTGAGCCTAAAAATGCTTGCCAGAGAAAAAGAAACAACACAAATACAGAGGGAAAATACAAAGAAGCAAACCCAAGGATATTAGGTCTATCCCAATTAAACTTAACATAGACTTTAGTAGCTTATTCTACTGGATCATGCCTAGTTTTAGGATGATGCTGCCATCTCACATATTCAATTCAACTAATGTGAACTATAATCAATATTTTCATGATTTGCACTTGGACACCTAATCCCAAGAGCAGCCTCTAGATGCAGCTTAAACTGTACAGCTTCCTGCAGTCACAAAATAGGTAAGACAATATTTCACATTGCTTGAATACTTTGAAACTGGTGCCACTGATTCATTATTACAGCTACCAACATATAAATTTATCATGCCTAAAACAGGACATAGCTATTTCATACAAAATAGTTTCAAGAATATTACATTCTTTCAATATGGAAGATCACATTAATGATTTAAATATAAAGGCCAAAAGTAACTCATTGAGAGCATCTCAGTGTAAAATATTCAGTTTACTTCTGTTAAACTCTAATCTGTATCTCAAAAAGACACTGTGGTCATAACCAATCTAAAAATGCCACAAAATGGAGAGCTGGCTTTCAGGTGTGTTACAAATGAAATCAGGAGCGTTGCTGTTCAAAACAGCGTTCTGCTAGAGGATTGGATCTGTGTTTTCAGTCAAGCAGACCTCCCACTAACTTCAGAAAGGCAACTTATTTACATAAAAAACTGCAGGGAAAGGCCCTTTAATTCTTAAGTATGATTCAGCTTTTATGTTTCCCTTCTAAATGAGGATTTTTATAACCAGCAAAGAAAGGAAAACCACTCTGAGGTGCTACTTAGGCTGTTAGCCCAGAGGCCTCGACCCTGCAGGTAACAAACCAAAACTGCCATTAGCTTTACCCAGTTCTGTGTGCAGCAGGATCACAGATCCTTGAATATGCAGCCCTGTAACTTATGTAACTGAACATGCAAATACCCAGCTGAAATTCCAGAGGTGCTGCACAGCAGAAGCTCGGGGAGGGCAGAATTTGGGTTATGTGTGTGTGGTGTACTCTTAACCGCACGCAGACGGACCGAGGTACAAATTCCGGCAGGGCCGTGGCCCCTGGAGCAGGCAGGGGGAAGCTGTGCCCGCCTCAGGCCCCACTGTTCCCTCGCAGCAGCACAGGGCCCTCCCAGCTCCCGGGGCTTCCCTCAGCCGGCTCCCGGTGCTCCTGAGGTGCGGCAGAGCTGCTGAGGTGCAGCCCGTGCAATAAACACTGCGGAGTGGCGGGAGCACACGAGCACCCGGGGGCTTGGAAGCTTGCTTTCGGCATACCTTTGTATCTTGGAAAAAGGGATCCGGTATTTTGTGTACCACAGACCTCTGCAGTGACATACATTCAGAAGCAAGTGCTGCTGCAAGCAACAAAAAGGTTTCCTACACAAATATTTACTTTGTTGAGAACATTTTAACCTGAGAGCTAAGACAGGCAAATATTAGCTACTGAAATCTTCTTCAAATGACTTAGTCCTTTACACATATTCCAACTAGATCTATCAGGACATAACACTAACTGTCTTCAAGTAATATCAAAGTAAACAAGGGAAATAATGGAGATTAGGAAAAGAAAATTCATTTCACCTTATGTTGCTTACTTTCACAAATATGCCATACAAAATAAGAATATATATATCACTAAATACAGATCTTTGTCCTTATCACATGACTTAAACACAAAAAACCATGTTGATTTTTAGCCTTACCTAGAAATCTCTGAATTATGTACCTTGATTGTTCGTGTTATCTTTCTACTGACGCGACAAAAAAGGGAAATCACTGTACTGAATACCTGGAGTTTCATAAAATGCTAAATTACTGTGTACCTAAGCAAAAGTAGTCAAATCCAAGCCTGGCAAGCAGGTATGAATCTAATGCACTCATCACTGACACTCTATTAAACTACAGAATCATTTGAGTCAAAAGGCTGGAACCTGTTGTGGTTCAGAATGACAAAGAACTATAAGAAAAAAAGAAATAGTATTTTGTAGAACCTATCTAAAGGTCTCTGAGTCTTTAAGCCATAAGGGCTCATTCTTGTCCCCTTGAACTCTGCAAGAGTTTTGACACCAGCTGTAGCTGCAAGCCAAACAGAATTAGAAACATGGTATCTGAGATCAGGGAAGCTCTGTGTTTCACAAGGACCAGGTCTGCACACAAAATGTCTCATAGGTTTATCTTGGTTATTTATATTTCTTTTTTCTTTCCAACCACAAAAAAGAAATAATGATGTGCTGGAGTTGACTGTCATCTAAATTTCAGATCAGTTTGTATCCGATTAATAAAAGGAAAGTATACTTTAATAGGTGAAGTCCATTTACTCCTAGTAATGCAAATTGCACTAATTAAAAATTCTGGTTTTGAAGCTTCGAATCAAAACAAATAAGCAAACAAAATTTCTAGTAAAGCCACCAGAATTCACATGAAACTGACAGGTAATAGTAAAAGACCATAATCTCCTTTTGTATTTTGTCTTCATTACAAAAGTATGATTTTCATATTCCAGAGCTCATCAGAAGTACCAAACAGTTTGTTCTTTTTTACAGGTGCAAGTATTTAAAACCACCTCTAAAAGCTTTGTTGCAGAAAGCACACAAACCAAAATACATACAGGGATATCTTATACTTTCTACTTACAGAAAATTCCCACTTAGGGAAGTGATCAACACATTAAAAACCGGAACAGATTTGTCAACTCTTGGTATTTATGCTGTCCCACTAAGTTTGCTATCATGCAATCAGAAACTTCAGTACTAATGGTAAACAGGCACCATGAATCTACATCCAGCTCCTCACAAATAACTGAAGTCCTGGGCTCAGGAGTCACTGCACTGTTTTGTATTTCTAACTTCTGCCTTTTTCTTAAAACAGAGAAGGAAAAGCAAGGAGGATGGGAAGAGAGAGGAGGGGAAGTAGATGCGTACAATCTTCAATTTCTAATGACTTGTAAATGTTATCGGTACTAGCACCAATTGATTTGCTTTCCTGTCCGCAATCCTGTCAGCCGTTTGGGGTCCAAGTGTGAACTTGGAATTCAGCCCTGAGTGCTGAAATCAAGATTTCTATGAATTTACTGAGCACCCCAACTCTGCAGCAGGAAGAAAAAAGCATCCACTGGATCTCTGTCTTTTCATTCCAAAGTCCTTATACAACCACTGCAGTTCTCAAGTAAAACGCTTATTGGTATCATATTACTACCCCCCCCCAACACACACACCCCCCATCCAGGGTAGATTTTATTATTTCCATAGAAAATAAAAATACAGTCTTTACCTTACAGATCTGAAAATAATCTGAAGTGAGCGTCTCCTGGATCTCCTCTCTGGGTGTCCCTGCAGCTCCCGCAGTCCCTCCTGGGTGCACGGAGCCACCAGCCCCACTTCCACTGCCACCGCCACTGCTTCCAACAGGGGATGCGGCAGTTAAACCATCCAAAACTTTGCGAAAATTAAATTTCTTCATTTTGGAAAAATCTTTAGGAGGATTTGAGGGGGGAGAAAGGATGTGTCGTAACACATTCAGCTACATGTAGCGACCGAGAAAGTCTTTAATGGTCCTCTGAGTGAGGCAGCACTTTAAGTCTCTTGTACCAAACAGAATGTCAATATTAGGTATAATTGATCGAAAAATACAAAGGCTTCATTTTGTCAGACGCAAAAGCTACCTGGAATGGTCCTTTCCAAAAATTAATAAATAAATAAGTAAATAAATAAAAAATCCACAAGCAGCAGGACTAAGATTTACGTTCAAACAAGGAACAATGGAACAACCGCCATCGGGTTCGCTCGCAAAATCCACATTTAGCAGTGGTCAAAACAGAAAAGTAAATAAAAAATTCAAGCTGGCATCCAAAACAGTGGGATCCATCCCTCTACCTCATCTGCCTAAGATCTGCCTTCGGCACTTGATTATTTCAGCAAAACTACCAAAATGCGTCTACATTCAATTGCCCCTTCCCCTCAGAACCCCTTGGAGCCAGGGGTATCTCTGCCCCCTAGGTTTCCGCGAAACGGATTGCCCGCTCCCAGCCGCGGGCGCGACTCCTGCTCCTGGTTCCCTGCCCAGCCCAGCAAATGCCGGCAGCCGCTGCCGCACTCGGCGCTCCTGTCTCTCCCCTCGGGCTCCACGGCAGGGTGCGAGGCGCGGGCTGCGAGCCCCCTCGCTCTCCTCGCCGCTCCGGCCGCCGCTCCGTGAGGAGCGACGGCAGCGAGCGACCCCCTAAGGCGGTCCGGCCGTCCCGGGCTGACCACCCGTCCCGTCCCTGCGCTGACGGACCCCCGCCCGTCCCGATCACCGAGCCTGTGCCGCTGCCGTGCTCTCCCCCCAGAACCGCTCCGGCGGGACCGGGCTCCCTCGGGCGCCGGGGGGACGCGGGGCGGGGAGGGGCGGGGGAGGGGCGGGTGAGAAGCGGAGCGGAGCGGAGCGGGGCAGGTGAGCGGGCAGCGGACGGTGGCGGTGGCAGCTCCCGCCCGCCCGGCGCGCTCGCAGCCGTTCTCCGAGGTACTGAAAGCTCCGCCGGCGTCAGCCGCAGCTCCTCCTCCTCGCCCTTCCTCCTCCTCCTCTCTTTCCCTGCCTCCCGCCCCCGTCCGCCAGGCCCCGCCTGCCGCAGCAGCGCGCAGCCCGCGCCCCGCCCCCGCTGCCGGCTCGACTGTGGGCGGGGGGAGGGCGGGGAATCGTTAGTGATTGACAGGCACGCGCGCGTTCCTATCCCCTGCTGCGGGCTGGCCGCTGGAACGTGACTGGCGGGCAGGGCAGAAGGGGCGGCTCCAGACAGGGAACAAGCGATGGTTGACGGCCCCCGCGGTCCGCAGCCTCTGATTGGAGCGCTGCGAGGATGGGCATCGACTCTCACCAATAGAAGCGCAGTCCGCGACGCCCCGCCCCCAGCCCGGCGCGATGGGCGGGGCCAGGGAAGCTCCCGCCCCACTGCGGCGAGAGCGGCAGCGGTCGCGGAGCTGCTGACGGGGAGCAGCCTCGGGGCAGCGGGGCTGGAAGGGAACAGGGTTTATGGCGGTGGGGGAACTGAAAGTTGGTGTCGCAGCTTCAGCTGCGTGCGGAACGTCGAACAGACCCAAAATTCGGCATAAAGTTGTGTCAGGGGAGACTTTGGTTGGATATTAGGAAAAGGTTCTTTCACCCCGAGGGTGGCTGGGCACTGGAACAGGCTCCCCAGGGAAGTGATCATAGCACCCAGCCTGACAGAGTTCAAGCAGTGTTTGGAAATTCCCTCAGGCACATGGTGTGACTCTTGGGGATGGTCCTGTGCAGGACAAGAAGGACAAGAGATGGACTCAGCGATCCTTGCGGGTCGCTGCCATCCCAGGATATTCTGTGGCTCTGTGCAAATGCCACGGGGGGTGACGCTCTCGGCGGTGGCAGGAGCGGCCCTGAGAGGAGCCCCCATTGCTCGGAGGGGTCTGTGCGGGTCCGTGCTCAGCCCTCACACTGACATTGCCTCCTCGAGGGCAAATGCCTTTTTCCTTCCCGGGAGGAATACAAAGGACCTGGGGCTGCCCTTCCCGAGGCTCGCTCCGAAGCCGTGCAAATCGCTGGGGACAGCTCTGTGGCCTCTGAAGCGCGATCCGGCAAAGGAGGTGTTACACTGCACACAAGCCTCTATAAAAAGGTTATTCAGGTCAGGAACAAATGAGGCAGCGATTAAAAGTGACTCATGGCACAGCGCTGTCAACGTGGTTGGAAGCCGAGAACTGAATAAAATGGTGTAAGGAATAAGCACATAGCACCTCTCCTGTATAGGAATTAATCTTTAACACCTCACCTAAGTGTTGTACTTTCTTCACACTTGAGGTGACCAATGAGTGCACACTGGTCACCTAATTTTTCACGTTTTAGGGGTGCTTAGTGTAGTTCTGATACCCACTCTAACCCCAAGTTTGGTTTTTATGAATCCTACAGTCCTATGAATCCTAGTTTTTATTTCAGCATCTTACACTGAGATTTATGCTCTTTTTTTATGCTTTAGCTCATCCCTTTGTGTTCACAGGTACTCCCCATCTGCATGATAAAAAGATTGCAGTAAAGTTCAAAGAATAAGCGTAGCTTCACTTAATGCCCTCATGAAAAATAAAGGGTACATTGCTGATGAAACTGGAAAGGTTGATAGGTTTCTGTAGCCAGGAAAAAAAGGACAAAACTTTGTATGGGAAACAAAATATATGAGGACTATGGCAAGGAGACAGAAATGAAAAAGGGAATGGAACTGAGTAAGCAAATCTGTAAAGATAAAAGTACAGAGTTTTGAAGAATGAGGAAAAGTCAAAACCCAGTTGAAGCTATTTGAAGAATGTCATGTCCTACTAATACTATGTTCACCAGAGGCAATGCAAGTTTAAAAAAACAGAAAGGCTAACAAAACCCAAAGAAAGATAACCACATGAATTGTAAATAGGAAAGGGAAAGATAAGGTTAAAAATGAAATAATTAAGATGAAGAAAATATCAGAGAGACTTGCAAAAAGTCTCTCTGGGAGTCAGAGGGTACTAGAGGAAGAAAATCTGATAGCATAATGGTTTTACGGTTCTAGGGAGGACAGAGATAAGACAGTTTGTTTTAAGTCAAGAAAAGGATGAAAATTAGAAGAATGAATGATAACTTTGGAGGTGGAATAAGGTGCAGACAGTTTTTGAATACCAACAACATTTCCCTTCCAGAGAATCACTATGGAGAGCTGGATATTGATGATTAGATACTACCTCAGAGTGTCCAAAAAGGCGAGCAAGGATCCTTACACTGCCGGTGTGCTGTTAGCAAAACTGACTTGTAGGGAAAAAAAACAGAACAAAAACAAAGTGACCAATAAAATACAATCAGTCCTGTTTATAAACAAGTGAGAGAAAAACATGGTCTCACTACTGCTGCATGTAAGGCATGTATGTTCCTTTTGAAAGTTTTTCTCTAAGCTGGACACAAATGCAGAAGCAGAGAGGGAGTGATGGAAATGAGAGCTGTGGGATGGTGCTGAGGCAGAGAGGACACTGCAGTACATAGGCAAACTCAGTTTTGACAGGCACAGAAAGAAGCCCCATTGAATGACCACATTGCTGAGAAGTTTTGTTGTATAACAAAAACAAAAAAGGGAACAATTTGGTTTTGACACGGTAAAAAATCCTATTGCTTCTTTTTTTTTCAGTGGAGAAACAAGCTGTAGACATGAGGCATTCTGTTGCTGGCTTGTACTGGTTTAGATGATATTGGTGTTTCATAGGATACTTGTGAGATTGCCACCACAATCTCACAGTTGTAATAAAAGTTGATAAAATTAGGAAAATTTGGAAAGATTTTAGATATTAAATTGATACATAAACGAAATTAAATAATACATGCCAGTGCATTGTGGGAAATATGTATCTGGATCTGTATTTTAGATAGTAATGAGAGGGTATTCTCCTCAGTGTTTTTTTTTTTTTTTAATGGTATCTTTTACATTTAGTAGTCATCTTGTTCTGCAAGGTCAAACAGAAACCAAATGTTAAAAGGATAACAGTTTACTACAAAGATTTTGCTGAGAAAGAGGATCTTTAAGAGCCCACACCATCAAAATTCATATGAACTTTCATTCTGATTTTTGCTTAAGGAAGCTTGTGATTATGTGCAGTAATATGAAAAGATTAGTCAGAATAAAACGTGGCAGAGGACAGTGATATTAATTCAGTATTCTCTCAATCTGATTCAAGAACTGACCAAGAAAATGAAGAATCGGGAAAGATGTGATAGATCAGCTGACCAGAAAGTGGTAATATTAGAGACTGGATATGTTTTGATCACTAATGTTCTGCTTAGTTCTCTGGCTTTCTTATTTAATTTTTTTTTAATAGCAAATTGTGCTTTAGACTGTGGACTAGAGTTTCCTGACTTCAAAGCTGCAAACATATTTTAATCTCAGGTTATATTTTTGGTAGTTAAAAAAAAAATACATGCAGAAGCGTGCAATAAGTGATGATTTAATGGTTGACACTTTTTAAGTGGTTCATGTGAGTCCCTTTGATAATCCATGTGTCAGCAGTTACGAGCAATGACCCTTGAGAGAAATCACTGTATGCCCACCAGCAGTGGACTGGACCACAGCCTTGCAACTACACCCTGGCAAAGAACTTCTGTGCTTCCAGACAAACTAAAGAAAAAGATGTAATCAAATCCCAGAAGCACATCCATGCCAGTGCAGGCAAAACTGTGACTTTGCACAGCTACCTATTCCTCATTGCACTGTGGGACATTTGCCAGTGCTACCCATGTTTCTGTGTAATTCCAGAACATCGAATGGCAGCAAGCATAGTGTTCCTGCCTGCAGAGCTCCACTAAAAATATCCCCAGTCAGTGCTGAATATCTGGTTAGAACAGCTTGCTGAACTCTATCAATTAGCTAGATCTTAATCTATTTAATGTGTTTTATTAAGGCCATATAATGCTAATGTTTTAATCAAAATGTCAAGCAGTACTAAATCAGATTCATTAGGAAGGTCCAAGTCTATCACATCCATGTGGTTACCTTGATCAAACAAACCTGTAATCACATCAAAAATTGAAGTCAGGCCTGCTTGTCAAGTCTTGTTTCCATAAAGCCATGTGGACTTGTTTCATTACATTCCTACCTTTAACTCTTTATTGATTGAATCACGCATAGCATGACTGCTTTAATTCACATAACATCACTGTTTTGTCTAGGATTACCAAGGATGCCAGGTCTGTTATTACCTTGGCCATTCTGCTTGATTCTTGGAATAACATGAGCTTTCCTTTTGCTCTTTGAATATTAGCTGTAAAGAGAGCTGTTAAAAATTAACATAAGAAGGCTGGAAGTCTCCTACTCTTTAAGGATCTTTGGATACTCAGGTACCATAGAGACTGCTGATTGAAAAACAGCAGTGCCATTCTCATCCTACAGAGGTGTCAATGGATAGAAAGATAATTCATCATCCTCATGTAATATTAATACATTACCATTTTTCTTTCTTCTCACAAGAACAGGATGGAAATATTTACCATAAAAATGAGATCTTTTATGCATGCTCTGAAACTAGATTTCTTAATGAAGAAGCTGTGGAATGTGTCTGTACAAAACCGAGAATGTAATTTTGTAACAAGGACTCCATTTTGTGCAGTAGGCAAAGAACAGGTGTAAATTAGCCCGTGGGTAGAGTTCCCCATGGATAAATCACCTCAGCTTGAGGTGATTTGTTCTCATTGCTGTTGAAAAAGAAGGTCCTGCATCCATTTGAGCTCTGGGGAGGGTTTTGTCCCTTCAGCAATGCATTCATTTGCTAGGGAAGTCAATAGTTTTATTTTGGGTTAATGAGCTGGATTAGCTCTGCACAGAGTCAGACAAGCTCTCGAGCCAGTGCAAAGGAAAGCAGACCTGGACAGAAAGATGAGGGTAGCCCCACTTTTGTTACACGTGGTTCAGCTCTGGTGTACACTAAAATTCATTGTGAGGGGGACCTACTGAGCTGCATTCCAAATACCTGCCCTGCTCAGGAAGGGCTGCACATCTCAGTGAAGAGCTGTCCCAAGCCACCTGAACAGCAGCTGGGGCAAAGAGATGGCCCTGTTGTGACAGAGCAATGGGGCTTCTTGCAGAAGGCTCTCCCAAGGCTCTGGGACTCAACCTAGATTTGGTTGCTATGGAGCAGGGGCCCTTTTCTAACAGGTTGAGGGGTCCAAGGTGATTGCACAGCAGTAACTTGCTTTTTTACTATAGCAATTCTGCAAATGTCTGGGATGTCAAATGAAGATAACTTGGGTTCTAGTCAAGACAATGTCAGGCCATGCCTGGGAGGCACAACTGGTCTGAGAGGCTTGATAAATTCTAGGGCAGTTAATATATACCATGTACCATGTTGCCAGAGATTTCTTATCCACCTTTATTGTAGCTCTCAGACTGACTTTTTGGTATTCTCTCTGCATCCAACTTGCATTGTATTCCATGCACAGTTTTCTAGTGCTTCCTCTTAATCCTTTTGCCTAACACTTCATTTTATAGATCCCTGTCTGTCACGTAGTTCAGTTCCTTGTTTCCCCTCTTACCCCTTCAATAAGGATTAGATAAAATGGTCTGGCTTTCCCAGGTCCTGCTGTGAGCCAGGCTATTTGAACTCCTAATGACCCAGGCTTGCAATCCAGCCTGTGCACATCCCATGTATCTGAAGGTGTACTGGTTCATTAAAATATTTTTAGTAACTGGCACAGGTTTTTGGAAAGCAGAGTTGTTATTTTTGTACTCTGAAGTTTTCATTTCCATCAAGCATATGCTGACTTTTGATCAATATATGCATTTCTGAGTTTTTTGGTGGATGTTTTCCATTCTGTACATTTTCATCTTCTCTAGGAGCTGAAAAACAGCAGGAGCTGATGCCTTTTCAAAGTCAGTTGTTAATAGTTCACTGAACAGCTTTCCAAAAAAAGACATCTACAAAAATGGAATAGCCACTAGCTTTTCAATACCAGGGAATGTTGGGGTCCTTGACCAAATGTGTACCTATCTAGATAACAGATCCCTCAAATTGACCAGTCACCCTCCCAAACATGTTTGCAAGAGATCACAGATTTCCCAGTCATCAAGGATAAGCTTTCAGATAGGGAACTTCAAGCATCAGTTAAGCATGTTAGATAATCTACTGTATTTAAATCCCTAGAGAGGAGAATATCCTTTATTAAAGCAAAATCAGTAAGAGCTTTAGCAAGTCAGGAAGACTGTAATTCACAGTGAATATTCTTTTTGTTGTCAGCTTTGCTACAAATTTGACATTTTATGCCTTTTTCCATTATTGCTCTGAGTGTTTTGCAAATTATCACTGACATTTGAAGTGACAGCCAATGTATTGCAAATTGTTAGCTCACTTTACTAGATTCTGCCCTAACAAAGGTCTCAGTTAGGACTGGGCTACTTGTCTTGGTTGCTTTCAAACCCACACAGTCTTGCAAGTTTGAAACATAATTTTTGAATTCATTTAAAAGCATAAGGAGTTTGAAAGGAAAAAAATATGTTTAATGAGTCTGCACTTGCTCTATAGAAAAGCCATCAGCACAGTTTGCATTTTTGGGCAGGTTTCTTCCAGTGTTCACAGAAAAGAGAATGCTTATTAGTTGGGGAAAATTTCAGCTGCCTTTCAATATCCTTCAGTTTAAATTGTAGGGTAAAAATGTCCATTCACTCAAACTAGTTTGATGAATCATAGGAACCAAAAATATAATGTGTCAGTTCAAAAAACATCAGATATCACATTTCTGGTCTATTTGTGAAAAACCTTCATAGAAAAATCTTCCAAGAGCCATTGACTGCATTTCATATGGATGGTCCTTAATAGTGTAGATATTTGCATTTAAAAAATAGTTGGAAAGATCAAAGTAGAGAGAGAAAAGAAAACCAGAGGTAAAATGGACCCCACATTTCAGTATTTCAATCTTTTGTTATTAAGAGCACTCTGTTTTATGTCTGCACCTTTCATTTTTAACAATTGATATATTCTGCAAATTGCTGTTGACCTGCAAGACCAATACTCTTGTCTCTTTTTGACTGAATAATTCTTCATAATGAACAGCCTGAGCAGAAGACTCCAGGGAACAAATGCTACTTGCAGTCTGACTTCCAACGTTCTTTTGAAGTTTATTAAAACAATCCTTGCTGCTACTCTCTAGAATCACCCCATCTCCCAAACCATCCCCCCAAACCTGGACCACATCCTGACCACAGCCAGGTCCTTCAGCCCAGGACTGCAAACCACCTAATCAGCTGCCTAAGAATTAATGTCATGTTGAGCTATTCCATGGGTGAATCTAATCACTGAAATGGCTCTTATGCCTTCCTTTTCCCCCCTTTAATCTTAATTTAGGAGCAAAGTGAAGGCAGATGCGACCATTCTATCTCCTCTGCAAGTATTCTATGAAATACTCCATCCCTCCATCCTAGTCCTGATACTTTGTTGAAAGGAAGTCTGGCAGAAATGTTAGTAGTGAAAATCCAATCAGTCCTAAAAGTTTAAAAATGCTTCTTCATGCCGGAAATGACAGCTGTATTATTCCTCAGCTCTTGTTCTCTCTCGCAGTCAGGGATTTTCTTTGTGCCAGTGTGATATATCAAATAGGAATTTGGTGTGTAGTGCCTGTGTGGATTGGATTGAGTTGTCTCAGGGGCTTGGCATCCTTGCTGCATCCTTTAGGTAGTGGATATTTGCAGAGTGCTTTTCCACCTGAGAAGTTAGTGCAGTGCTGATCTGCAACACAGTGCTGAACACAAAGTCTGTCCCTCTGCAATCTCTATGTGTGCAACCCTGGAGGAAATGAGAATCCACCTCAGGACAGATCTGAGTTTAATTCTTCAGTGTATAATCAGTATTTAAAACGGCAGGAATTATTTGTTTTCCAATTCAGAAGTTCAAAATAATGTTTATATATTTAAAATATATTGAAGTAAATATCCAAATGTAAATTTAAAAAGGAAATATCTGCTTTGAAAATATCAGAATTATTTTTAACAAATGTTGCTTGCATGCTTGCATTTTATTTCTACTAGAATCATCTCCTAAACCTGACATACTCGTTCAATCTTGCCATTGACTCAACCTAGTCCAAAATAGCTGTCACTGACTTCCACTTCTATCCTTTGTAGAGGTTTGATGCTTTTGTCAGTGGAGAATTAGGCACAGCTGTCCTACATCTCAAGTTCTGTGTGATGACCATTGAATCAAAGCAGTTTCCCAAAAAAATGCAGGAGCAGTTTTCTGAAATACTTGGTAGAGACCATGGTCCCCACTGCAAATTCAGGTCTCTCTCAGGCAGACCCACCACCTCCCAGGTGGAAGGCACCAGAGTGATGGGCTTGCTTATCCCATCTGTGTCATCAAGCCATGCTTTATTACCCAAATCCAGGCAAAGAATTGAAAAAAACATTCTCTCTATTGTTCTACTAAGTGATTAGCAAATAATTGCATAGCCCACTCATGTACGTCACATCATGCTCATCTCTATCCACAAGGAAAATCACTTTTAATCTTTGACTCCAGCGTTAGGGAAGTGTTCTGAGTGATAAATCATACGGAACATTTTGATAGTTTCTTCCTAATAGAATTCAGTTTTCTGTATTTTTGAGAATTATTTTCTCATCTCTGTAAAATAAATAGGACTATAAATCCTGGTCTAAAGGATAACACCAGGAATCTGGCAGTTATTAAATAACATGCAGCCAAAACGAAGTATTGTACCTCTAACTCATTTGTCACATATTTTAGTCATTTGTTTCACCTGTTGGCAGGTTTGAAGGTGAGTAGGTATAACGGATACAAACAGTAATTTATTTGGTATTTAAGTTTGCTTAGTGGTGCCTGGGCTGTAGGAGTTTGGGTGATTCATCAAAGCCTCTTGTCCTCCAGACAGCACAGACTCTGTTTCATTACAAGCCCAGCATTTTGTGGAAAACCAGGAGGAGGAGTGTCTAAGCTTTCCATTCTTGGTTAACATGAACACAACCTCCCAGGCCTTGCTTTGCTCACAGACAAGCTGTAAAACCAAAGTTCTCACTCATTTTGAGTATTAAGATCCCCAGACATTTTATGGATTGTGTGCCTTCTGAAATGCTCAGTTTTGATCAGGTGCACGTTCACATCCTATATCAGCAACATAGCCCATGGAGGATGATTGGCATTCATACTAGAAATGCCCTGTGCTTTCCTACCACTATGAATTACTGCTTTCATCTCTGAATTTGCATACACCAATGCTTGGACAGATTCTAAACACATTTGGAAGGAAATGTGTTTCGAGTGACTGATGGAATAGAGAATGTTTCTACTTCTCATCAGACTACTCTTTAAAATAGATCACTGACTTAGTATTTTGATCACTGCATTTAGTTTAGGCTCACCAAAACTCATTCTGTCAAGGTGGGTTTGTCTTTCCAAAGATTTCTGCTAAAATCTAATCCATTCTGCATGCTCAATGTTTTAAGGTTTTTCTATTTTGATGCTACTGATACCACTGTGTTTATTTAGAAATAAAAAAAGGCTTTAGTTTTTTACAAAGAAACTAAAAAGGGGTATAGTTCCTTACATCCTCTTTGCTCACATAGCTGGGATTTGACTCCTCCATGTAAGAAATGGTTTTGTTTCAGTGTTGCGTTGGGGTTTGTGCGACAGGATTTTGGTAACAGGGTGGGAGCTACAGGAGCATCTTCTTTGAGAAGCTGTGAGAAACATCCCCAATGTCTGACAGAGCCAAAGCCAGCTGGCCTCAAGGTGGACCTGCCATTGACCAAGGCTGAGCCCACATAACTTATTTAAGAAGGGAAAAAAATTATTGGGCAAAAGTAATTGTGGTCAGAGAAGAGACAAGTGAGAATGAGGATATGTGAGAGAAACAATTCTGCAGATGCTAAGGTCGGTGCAGGAAGAAGGGCAGGAGTGCTCCAGGTGCCAGAGCACAGATTCCCTGCAGCCTGTGGTGCAGACCATGGTGAGGCAGGGCACTCCTGCAGCCCATGCAGGTCCATGGGGGAGCAGAGATGCACCTGCAGCCCACGGAGAACCTCACACTGAAGCAGGTGAACACCTGATGGAGGCTGTGACCCCATGGGAAGCCCACACTGGAGCAGAGCCCTGGCAGGACCTGTGGCCCTGTGGGAAGAGGAGCCCACACTGCAACTCGTTTGCTGGTGGGACTTGTGGCCCTGCAGGGGACTCACCCTGGAGCAGTTTGTGAAGAACAGTAACCTATGGGAAGGAGTCCTGCTGGAGAAATTTATGGAGATCTCCTGTGGGAGGGGCTGGAGAAGGGGAAGGACTCCTCTCCCTGAGGAGAAAGCAGCAGCAAAAATAACCCTTTCCCTTCTCCCTGTGCTGCTAGGGGGAAGGAGGTAAAGATTTGGGAATAAAGTTAAGCCTGGGAAGGAGGAAGGGGTGGGGAGAAAATGTTTTTAAGATTTGTTTTACTTCTCATTATCCTGCTCTGGCTTGATTTATAATAAATTCAGTTATTTTCTCCAAATTGAGCCTGTTTTGCCCACAACAGTAATCAGTGAGTGATTTCACCCCATCCTTAACTCATGAGCTTTCATTATATTTGCTCTCCCCTGCTCTCTCCAGGTGGGGAGGGGAGTGAAAGAGCAGCTTTCGTGGGCACTGGCATCCAGTCAGGGTCAAAACACCACAAGTGTTAAATTGCACATTTTTCTGTCTCTGTCATTTGTTCTGGCTCTGTTACACTGGAGGATGCTGCAGATGCAGGCAAACACTGTCCTGTACACCAGTGACAGGACTTAGCACATCAGCATTTACCTGCTCACAAGTGTGGAGCTTCTGTTAGCTCTGCGAAGTATTCTCTCTCTTCACCAGCTCATATTCATCTTCTGCCCTGTGGAGTTTCAGGTCTTCCCTCTCCCTTGACTTGTTTCTGAACTTTGGTTCTGGTGTGAATACATAAAAACTTGAACTCTGGATACATGTTGTATTTGACAGGCTAATTGACCCATTTTAATTAATTGTCTTTGGCTTACACATAAGAGATCACCTTTCCCATAAGTAGCTTAAGGAATCCACTCATTAATCTTCTTAACAGCTATTCTGTTCTCACTTCCTCTAAGGCATTTGCTCACATAGCCTCCACACCAGGCTCATCCAGCAAGGAAATCCCCAAAGTCTCCTCCTTGAGCTCTGGGAGAATCCTACCCCACAAAACCATTCCTGGAAGAAAGGGGTCATTATATTTTATTTAAAAGCTCTTTTACCTCAGGAAAGGTAGCCAAATTTAGCTGACTTCAACTTGATTTTGAAGTTTTTCCAGTTTCTAGGAATTACACAATTACACCTGGAGATAGGGAAGGCCTTCTAAAACCATCTTTCTGGTGCTACCTTAAAATCACAAAACACCATACTTTCAACCCCTTGCTATCATGCTGAGATGAAGATTTGCATTAATTTTAAGTAAGCTTTGACAATGTCAGGTATAAAAACATACTGAATCTCAGTTTTTGCCTGGTGTAACCTCACAGATACAGAATTCATTAAGCAAGAAGCTCTTGTGCTTTTTTTTCTGAGTGCATCACAGATGTTTTTGGAAATGTCTTGTTTGGGCCACGTTTTCTTCTGCCACACAGCCTGCTCTGGCTTGTAAGTAGAAAGGTAATAATGTAGTAAAATCTCTGTTCTCACTGGCATAGTAGAGACAGGAGCTGATAAACTGATTGCATTTGACAGATGTAGTTGAGTCAATGAAAAGGACAGGGTGGATTTTAGAATAAGCAACACAAGGCAGCAAGGTTAAAAAAAGACAGGGTGAGAGGTTTGGGAAAAAGCTGATTCGGAGTAGATATTGGTGTTAGGACAAAGCCATAGGTTTTCAACATTTTGGGGAATGTTGAGACTAATAGAGAAGGAGGGGAAAAAATATAAGGTGGGAGAGAATGGGAAAAATCAAAATCAGCTTTCTGTTTTGGTCATACTGAATTGAAGTTGACAGCTATTTAGCCGTAAAATTATGTCAGATGAAAGCTGAGATGTTAGTTTGGACAGGAGAGTGACACCAGTCACTACTGTGTTTGTCAGGATCGAGATGCTTGTTGAATCTGTGTGGATGAAATTACCCTCAGGGAATGTGCAGAGGGAAAAAGAGTTTTAGGGCCAAGGATATGGAATCACCACAAAACATGTCAGACATGAAAGCCACTTTGAAGGGTTGGAAAGTTTACAGCATCCTAACCAAATGTGGCCGATTCTGCCAAATGTGGCACAGAAACCAGGATACTGTGCCGTCCTTGGAGACAGCACATGCTGACATGCTCTTGGAGGTGTACAGTGGATTGTCAGCAGGATCAGGCTCTCTGTCCTTCCCAGGGGTGAGCGCAGAGGAGTTCTTAGCACATCTGTGGGGCAGCAAGCTTAGTACAGGGCTGGTTTGACATTATTTATGGGAGTGGCACCAGGCCAACTACACAGCCTTTCAATCAATCTTCCCTTTTCTTTATAAAGAGGAAGAGAACCCCGAACAACCAGTCTCCTGCTCTGAGTGTGTCAGAGCTGTCATGGGTGACCACCCAGGTGGGCTCTGCATTGGTGGTGACAGGCCAGTCTTGGCCTGACTTCCTCTGCCCTTACACCAGCCATCTCTCCCTTGTCTTGTGCTCCATCCTTTGTACCAAAACTTGTGAGATCACATGTCTAAGTCAGACCAACGTGCTGAAACTATTTGCTTTTTGGCAATGTCAGTTTTCTGCCAGATCAGCTTGTTCACTCAGCCCACCCTGCTGTTGCAGAACCTCTACAGCTTAAAACTAATGCAGGGGAGTCGCATGGCTGGGGCCAGGAAGGCACCCCCTTTCTGCAGGCACTGGGCAAGGCACACCAAAAAGCATCACTGGAGCTGCTGTCCCTGCCATTAGGCTAGAGAGAAAATGTCCTTGTGAAAATGAAGCAGGCTGTGCTCTAAACCCAAGTCACCAGAATGCAAAGCTCAAGTTTTCTATTGCGTTGATATGTATTAACAGTAAAACTACTAATTGCCTTGTCTTGCTGGGTTTTGGTTTTTTGCACCTTCCTCTTCATCTTGTACTAAACAAACACTGTTCTGATTCCTTTCCATAGGCAGACTTTACATTGAGGTCTGCATGTAGATGTTTTTTTGGATACAAAGTGTGAGCGATCATTTTTAACCTCTGAGATGAACAGATATACTCAGTGGTATTTTGTCACTACCTTTAGCTGAGGTTTTAGAATAAATAAATTAAAAAGTCCAAGTGCTCTGAGCAGGGTACATTTCTCAAATGTAAGACCAGTCAGTAGGTGGGAGGTGGGTCAGATCTACCCTGTGACCTGGGGGATATTGGGTAAGAGTATTTTGACACTGCATGTTTCTCTCTCACATACTGTTCTTGCCTCCTCTCACCTTGATTATAAAGTTTTAAAAAAAATCCAATTCTTCACCGCCTACACACATGCTATTAAAATCATCATGTGTATTAACAAAAAACCCTTTCCCAGCTGGATGGGAAATTGCTGATAGTGTTGCTATCAACAGAAGCCAGATCTTCATTGTGCAGCCATCCACCATGATGCCATAAAACCAAAGCCTGCCAGGTTTTACAGTCTTAGAAATTGTTAGTTTCCTCATCCACTCCTCCATCTTTCCTTTGTTTTTTTTTGTTTCGCCTCCTCTCTCCCTGGATAAATATAAACTGCCAAGATCATGGGTAGCGCTGACAGAGCACGATGGAGAGGTGACCAAATTACTCTGTCTCGTGCTCCATTATTTTTGGGAATGAGGTGGGAAGGAGCAAGTGGATAACACAGGCAGACCTGCATTCTGGGCTCTAGCTCCAGAGCAGCTGCAATTACTGATGCTCCCTGCTGACCCTCCCTCCCTGATTCTTAGGGCTAAGCTGTTTTCAGGAGAGTGACAAACTCCATTTAACAAGGAGCAGTTCTGAAACAAGTCCCTTGGACCACAGTAGCTTTCAAATTCCAGGAAACTCAGACCTCAGTTCAAACTTCAGTGCTTTCCTGCTCATAAGGCAGCACTTGACATCTCTGCTTATACATTTTGACTGGGATTAGGAGGTGACACCACAACTTAAGGCCTCTTGCCAATCTGAAGTTATGCTGTGAGCTATGCTTTATCTGTGGGAAAGACACCAGTTTACAACATCTTAGTAACTTAGTCCCTCACTAACTCCTATTATTTTTCTCTGAGATTTCTTCAAGACTTGCAATAGAAAATACTGGACAAGTGAAATAGAATGACAAAGCTGGTCCCTGGGAGGAGAGGTTTTCTCTGGAATTCAGTCAGTGACAGCTACTGCTTCACTGTGCTCTCTTTTTGGTGTGAAATTCAGTTGTTGAATATCACAAACCTACTTGGGCTGGTAACTAACAGCTGAAGCCCTGAATGACTCCACATATGCTGGCAGGATAGCTCCATTCTCAGTAGTCCTTATTTCTGCTGTCTGTGAAACACCAGGAAACATGAATGATTGACATGTGGATTAAGTACAGTCTCTCGATAAATTGTAGGTAATTAATTCCCACACCAAAAGGAAACATGTCAAAAACCATTAATGTATAAATAGAAAACACATATCTTAGTCAAAACAAAGCCCACAGCTGCTAACAAAGTAATTCTATTGCTGCTGTATTCTGAGCCCAAAGGGGACTAAAGCAAGTAATTAATGAGACATCTCCTTGTGTCTGGGTATTGTGTGTCCTTTTCAGCAGTTACTGAATATTTCCTCTGCTTTCATATATCTTCTCCCACCACTTCAACATGAAATAACAATTTTCACTTTGTAATTAAGACCTGTCTTGCAAGCATAACAGAGCCTCATCTTCTGCACGGCTGTGGGACCTGTATCACACCTCCTCTCCTCAAAAGGAGCTGATCTGAAACGTGTGAGGTGAGTCACTATCTAGGCAAACTAGAGCTGGGACTGGAGAATTTAATGCCTCCACCAGCCTTCATGGCATGTGGCAACTTAAAAACAGCTGGGCCTGAAGCACAGGGCTTTTGTTTTAACACACACAGAACTGAGAAAGAAGGAAAGAAAAGGAAAGAAGGAAAGGGTTTTGTCCCTAGGCCCTGGGAGCTCCATGGGGAGTTGAGAGGATGCCCAGGGTGAGCATGTGGACATTCTCTAGGGGTACCTAGCACCAACCAGGGTACTGCTCCACCACAAGACTTGGCTTGGAAAAGAGAGTAAGCATCTCTTAGGCTGGATGGCCTTTAGCAGTGTAGGTGCAGCTGTGGTAACTGGGTATTTCTACACTAAGCACCATCAATGAAAGAGTTAACAAGTTCCCAGGAGCTGAGGTACCAAAGCCCAGCAGTAATTTGTTTCCACAGTTAAGTTTGCTTTGGACTGTTGCTGTTATATTTGATTGAGAACAAGAAGCCAGTGGTTTGTGTTCAGTTTTTCTGCAGTGACCAATGTAATAAACTAATTTTAAAATAGAGATGAAAAATTTTCAGTGATGTTTAGGTCTGTCCTGACCTGTAAGATATCCTTGTTGTGTTTTATCTTTAAATTTATTTAAGTTACTTGTCCCTTGGGATTTTTTTTTCCCCTCTTCCATTGCACTCTGTTCCTTTGCAGGGTGGTAGTCCATGCTCACCTCCATCCTTAACTGAAACTGTAGTGGGCATCTTGACATTGTGTAGCAGCTGCTACTTTGTAAGTGGAAGAACAGACAGTTGTTGCCACTTACAGGTATCAGGGGGACACAGAATTTTCTCTGCTTCTCCAATTCAATTAAATCTGTGCCTTCTGGTGTGGCTCATTAGTTTTGGCTTTGTCCTCCATCTGAGTTTGGCAACACCTGACTAAAATCTGGCATCACTGGTGCTGCTTGAGTCAGGTATCACACATCACCTGTGCCCCTTTGCAAAGGGTCTGATTTGCTCTTTGCTGTGAAGTCACCTTACAGTCACCAGGCCAGCCCTGGGAGGCACAGGGATCATCCAGGGCCTGGTCTGAGTCTGGAGAATGGGGGCTTCCTGACAATGATTTAGAGGCTGGTAAGCAGAGCTCTCTTCCTTTTTTAAATACTTTTGCATCCTTGTCCCCAGTCCAAAAAGTTTTTGCATAGCTGTGCTTCAGCCTTCCTAAAGCCTGTGTGTGTTCCCCAAGCCCTGCAATGGGCACAGCCACAGCAGTAACATGTCATTAGTTAGGAGTTGTTCTGCTTGGGAATAGAGCAGAAAAACACAGCACATGAAACCCCAGCATGAGTGAACAAAACTGTAATTCCTGAAAATGTGGCTAATTAGAAATGGCCAATTCCATTTTCCCTCATGAAGAGGGGAACCAAGGTCCTGTTCTTCTAAGTTCTATAGTCAGGAGACTTACTCCTATCAGCATTAAGAAAGCTTTACACTGAGTCTTAGGGTTTTTTAAACAAACAAAATAGGCCCAGAGTTGCTGATTCTTTCATTCTTTCATCTCATTTCTATCCATTTGGCTTATGTTTGTCTTGAATTGTGCTGATCAAAACATGCTTCAATACTCTCCAGCTACATTACTTGTTTAAAGTCATGACACCTATTAATCCCAATATCCATCTGATAATACATTTTGTGCATTTGTGCCAGCCTCATCTAGCAATTCCCCCTTGACTATGTTCTCATTAACCCTAGGACTCTTTTCTGTGATCTCTTCATTTCTCTGTACTCATGTTTATTCATCCTTTCCTTTATTTGTTGGGCTTGAACTTCAATTAATTGATTTCAGCTCATTCTTCTAGCTTGCACTTTGTCTTTTCTCACCTTCTAGAGCTATATACATGCTTCCCTCTTTCTATTCTGCAGGTATGAGCAGGCTCTCAAGCTGAGAGGGGTTGCTTGGGCATGATAGGAGACCTCCTTGTTTAACTCTCCACCACTAACACTTACCCTGGCTGTTTGCCTGTTCTTCATCAGGCTTTGTACAAGGCAGAGGTATCATCAGTTGACACTCCTGCAGCAGAGACTTGTTTGCAATTCTGCAAAGAAATAGCTTCTCTTGTTTCCTTGTCATTCAACATAGAGATAAGAGAGGACTCATCATAGAATCACAGAATGGTTTTGGTTGGAAGGGACCTTGAAGGTTATCTAGTTCCAGCGCCCCCACCAGAGCACAGGTGCCACCCACCTGGCTGACAGAGCACAAAGTCATGTGGGATGCAACTGACAGCAAAACCCAGGAAGGGATAGGGAAGTGAAATACTTGCTCCAGACCTCAGGAGAAATGGACCAAACTGTGTTTTTTGTGTGACCTCTCCCAAGAAGATGGACTTCTGTCCTCCTCCAGCAGCAAGACCACAGTGAGGTTTGGGAATTTTCTAATTCCACACTTGGATCATGTTTTAGGCTCCTAGCATTGATACTAGCAAAGTCCTTGTGCTAACTGTGCTCTTTTTAACCACTGGAGCCCATGGTGTTTGTAGGTCCAAACCCAGGACACAGGGAACAAACACCTTTCATTGCAGTAATGCCAATACACTGACCATGGCTCCAAAGGGAGCTCCTCTTCAGAGAGCATCTCTCTTAAACTGACACCCTTCTATCCCTCTCCTGGAGCCCTTTCTAGTTGCCTGACAGAGAGCCAAGGATGAGCTCCTCCCATGCTGGCTGAAACAAGTCAGGATGCTTGAACAATGCCACCTCCCAGCATGGGAGGCCAGGCAGGTGAGTGGGTGACAGGGAGGAGGGAAGAATGCACCTTTGAGCAGCAGCCTTCAGGATGTATTTGGATGAGGGTGTTTGTTCACAGCTCCAATGATTTTTCCACCTTTAGCAAACTGCTGATTACCATCTAATGGCAAAATAAACCAAAATTGTGTGCATTGCCACTACTGCTTGCTCTGACAGCAAAACATCTGCATAGCTCTGCTCCTGAGCCCCTTGAATTGAAGTTGAGGATTCGGATCCTTTGTACTAAAAAAGATGTGATGGAATCCACTTTTCATTCAGTGGCTTTCATAGATGTGCAGGGTGAGAAAACATGCTTAGAACAGCCATGGAGTTAAAAATGGGTGTGTTGGCTGCAAGACACTGCATGGTGGGACACACTTCCCTGCATTTGGCACATGCTGGAAGAGCTGGGCTTTGAGAAGTACCACTCAGATTTCAGTAATCCACATACAAGCTCATCTCAGGGAATGATAGACATTGCTACTGTGGAGTATTTTTTGTCCACTAGGCTTGTTATCCTGTCAAAGAATATAATTAAATTGGCTTCTAAGATGCACTATAAGCCCCAGTTGTCTGCTATTTATCACCTTATTTTGCTGTAGATGCTCACACAACAACTATGTTATTAATTCCTTACCTATTTTTTAGCAATTGATGTAGTGTTCTTTGTGTTCTAGCTCCCTGTCTTCCATCACCTATACAGATTGGAAGCTATCTCATTTCTTGGAAGGAAAAGCTGGCTTATATTCTTTCCCAGCAGATAACATTTAGGGTCACACTTTGCTCTCAGGAGTGCTCATAAGTAATCATCAGCAGTTGTGATTATTCAGCTGCTTACCCAGTCTACATTTAGTGGTGCTACACTGAGTTATAGCCTGTATTTAAGTATTCTGTGTTTTCATGTTGAACTGCATAGATTTTTTTTTTTTGTGATTTGGCTTGTTGCTTCCTTCCTGCTATCAGGAAAGGCTGACTAAGGTGTTATGCTTTTTGGTAGAAAATAGGCAAGAGTTTCAGTCTTCATGCAACCACAATAAACCAAAATGTTCTGCATGTCTTTCCTGTAGTATCTGATTGATATCCACCTGCTTTATTAACATCAACTTATATATTCTCAATGGCTCCTCTGTAGTAGAAGGATTTCACTCTTGCTATCTCTTAGGAAAGGCAAACTGGGGTTCAGAATAGGTGGGGATTGCTCCAAGTTCATTGAGAGCCACAAGCTGTGATTGAAATCTCTAACGCCTGCCTGAAATAGCTACCCTGCAGCAAGTGTAGTACAAAATCTGCTCAGAACCAGCTTCCTCAGCTCTGTGAGACACTGATAACCCTCGCTTTCCTGCATGCTCTCTCTTCCTGCAATAGCCAGATACACACTTTGGGTGAAATGCTCCCCAAATTTCTCCTGTTTTATTTCGCCACCCACAGGGAAAAACATGTGGGTCTGGTCCCCCACCTACTGGATGCAGCTTGTATCCTGATCACTCTAAAATCCTCTCCTAGAGAGACTTCTGCCAGGATATAAGGAGGAGGGGGTTCTAGAGGT
Source organism: Melospiza georgiana (assembly GCF_028018845.1). NCBI lineage: Eukaryota > Metazoa > Chordata > Aves > Passeriformes > Passerellidae > Melospiza > Melospiza georgiana. Next base: position 82,328,073 of record NC_080431.1, read on the forward strand.
AGGGAACGTCTTATCAACCAGGACATTAGGCTCTTGGGGTAGAAAGGTCATACTTTTTCAGCCTACTTTGCCCAAGCTGTGGCAAGACAAGTTACACTGTGCTAATGAAAGAGGAAGCCCGAGTTTTTGGAATTGATGGGGACAGCAAGTCTTGGGGGGAGAAGTAGCTAACCTCTTTTCTCAGCATCAGTCTCTCCAGGGGTTTCTCCTACTTCTTCCCCCCAGGCCTCTCTTTTTTTCCCTCTTCTTTTCCCAAAACCCTAAACCCTAGAGTAGTAAAATTAAGTTTTGCCAAAGTCACTGAAGCATTGAGCTGTTCCTGAGCTATAACCTCTCTGTGCATTTCCCATTTTCTATGCTCCAGTATCTGAGGTAAAAGCTTCCTTTCTCAAAGAAGGAAGGTTCTATCAAATACAATTCCAGGCCCGGAGGGGGAAGAGTGAATAAACATTTAGAAGTTATATTCTTATATTCTTAAATGTAATGAATTTTAAAGACAATCTTGTGTTTTGAGACCTGACGTGTGCTTTTTCATCATTTGGAGCTGGCAAAAGTACAAGTGTCTGGGGAAGTTTTAAGACCTGTTTACATTATAAACAGAGTACATTGCTCCCATTCCCCACTCCAGATCAGCTATACTGGGTTTTTAAAAGTGCCTATCAGAAACATCAGCTCCCCTCCTTCGGGGGTAGCAATATCTTCTCTAAAGTGATCGTGTTTGCCCTCTAGAAAATTCAGCTTCACAGGTGGAATGAGGCCCTGGCAGAAGGGCACAGTGACGTGGGGGAACAGCAAGAGGGATAATCAGCTCCAGGCTGCCCTTACTCACGCAGGGATGCAGGTGCTCAAGTGCGAGACACTTGGGCGACGCGCAGGGAGAGGGAGCTGGCTCTCTGCCTGAGCATGGCAGCAGCTGAGATATTAATTCCGTGCTGCTGCGAGCCTGAGTTCCCTCAAAATGAAAATAAGGCAGTTGTAAAGAGAAGTGGAGACCTAGGGTTAACTGTGATATCCTGCAGGAGAAGATAATATTGAAGTGTTGTCAAGCGCTTTCACACGCCCCGGCCATTTCATCTTTGTGTCCGACACAATGGCCGGGAAGGGAGCACAGCACTTAAGGCTCAGAAAGGAGAGCAGATAGGGGCAGAAGTAGCTAAAGGGCTTGGAAGGTCAGAGAAGAGAAGGAAAAACATTTCCATGTTTCTCACAGCAACCTGAGCAATAATCCTGGAACATGGATGCAGCTGCAGCTGGCGAAAAAGATGCCAAACCAACAACAAAATCCTCCTGGGATTAGGAAACAGTGAGGAGCTAGACTGAAAACCAGACACATTTCAGAATAAATTCAGTGTTTCAAAAGCAATGATGTCAAAGGCACATGAGCCACAGCAATAAAATGTGATCTGAGCTGTTACCGTAAACAGGGAGGGATAATTGACAGGGAACTAAAACAGATCCACACAGCATGCACAGCCCAGGGCTCTGCAAGCCTGTGGCTGAATGAGAGGAAGAGGAGTGCCGTGGGGAGAAGTCAGAGAGAGACTGAAAAATCACAGCCAAAAAATAAATAAACAAACCACACAACAGCCAGTGATCCCTGAGACTGAAGATTCAGCTGGAATGTGTCTTGGGGTGGATCAGCAGAAAGAATAGCAGGCAAAAAACAGACTCAGTCTTAGCCCAAAGTAGAAGTATTGGTATTTTTGTATATAAAAAAAATACAATGAAAACCAAATGTCCTTGGGGCTGAAGAAGAAGAGACACAGTGTTTGTGAATTGGTTGGCCAGTTTGTTTCATCCTTTGGGCATGTTTGCAATCAAAAACCTGCAGCTTAGGAGAAAGTGGCCAGTTTGGATGTGGAGGGGATAAAATCCATGGCTGGGATATGAGACACAGCACCACAAACAAAAGCTCTTTGGAAAACAGATTGGTGTGGTGATGGAGTAGCCAAAGATGGAGGATAAACAGCACAGAGTGCAGAAAGCTGCAGCTGAGCAAAGGCTTTCCAGAATATCTGGCAGGTTATCGCATTCTTCTGACACATACCATAGACACATGGAAGTATGTGCACAACACAAATGTGCATGCTATGCATGTTTGTGTATGTTTATGGACCTCAAAGCCACCTGAGCCACCACTATGGGTGGTGTTTGTTCCAAGACAGAAGGATGTTGATATTTCACAGTTCAAGAGAGGGGTGCTGCACAGCCTCTTTCATGGAAACCATATCCCAGAATTCTCAGTGAGTTAAATAACACAGGCAGTGCTTTAAATAATAAATAGCAGTGTACAAATGAAGGATGTTGAGAGACTGCAGGAAAGGAACACCATGATGTTTTCAGCTGATATTAGAAAAAGATGGAGGGGCAGATGGTCACATAGTGACTCACCACTGGACAAGAAGGGATCATTCCTTTGTACCCCCCAGCATGTGGGGAGCTAGCTACAGCAGGGGGCCATGGTCATGCTTCCTGGGCTGCCTACACCACTAGCACTGGGTGGTTAGCAGCAATCCCTGCTCACAGGCAGCAAAAATCTGGGGGGGGTTTACCACTGTCACCCCTACAGCCACAGACAAATGTACACAGATGGGTGGAGAGGTATCACTCAGTCCCATTCCATTCCTATTTGTGAATTTTTCTCCCTCTTTTGCTTTTACAATGCCCATTCCTGCAATTTCTCAAGCAAACTCCACAGAGGGGACTTGCAACCATTTCTCTGTAACTCGCAAATGCAGTTTACACATTAATTGGGATGTAGATTCTTCAGTGCTTCTTCTGAATAACTAAAATGTTTTTTCCATACATGTGAAGAGAAGTGTGTCAGCCTTTGATCATCAGTAGCTATCCCCAACCTAAAATAGAATTGGCTATGGCAATGTCATTTCCTTGTATCTTGTGAGTATCAGGAAAGACAGGCAGATAATGAACGAGAATTGAAACTAAATGAATACAGACTCCTGCCATTACAGCAAATTCATGCCATGTCATAAAGCCACCTGAAAATGTCTGGGCAGGCATTCTTTGGTCATTTGCCCTCCCTGCCTGCTCAGGAAGCAAGAACAGGGGAAAGCACAACAAAGCCAGTTATGTCCAGAGGAAAAAAGTAGAGAAAAGGACTTCCTGCCTCACTAAACCTCGGGATTTGACACTTTTCTTGGTTCTCCAAAAGCTCAATGAGAGGCAAGAGCATCACCTCAAAGAGTGCTTAGAGCTCTGTAGACTCAATCTTGTGTGTTTTGACACACAGATGTTTTGATTTGTTTTGCTGAGATCTTTAGGACAAGAGGCAGATCTCCCCTACATGCTGTGTGTCTCTCATTCTGAATGCCTTTGTTTCATGGACATTGTAGAGGAATCTACAATCATGGTACATCCAAGCCAGTCTGCTTGACATTGTGGGAAACTGCTCTGTGAGTCTGTTCAGAGCCCTGTCATAGATAAAAGAAGGTTCCATAGACTTCCTCAGGCTTTTTTGGGTCAGATTCTACAGAATATGCTCAACACTGATTTTGCATTAAGCTATCACTTCTATCTGCTGAGATTCATCATTTTCAGAGAGGGTCAGCTATACAAGAAAGATACTCCTGGCATTTAGATTTCCTTCCAATGACATGAAGATGCTGTGTAGTACATATATGCATTTTGTTCAAGATACCTGTTTAAAGGAGGGGGGAAAAGAGAATAGCCAAAATTGTCCTTCCCATGTCATTATGTGATTAGGAACAGAAGTGCCAGTACTCGAACAGCAGACATGAGAGTCTGGCACCCTCACAGAGTTGGATGACCCTCTGTGATGGCTTGAAGGGGAAAAAAAAGCTTTCCCTGTTAAGCAAGTTCTTTGTAAGTAAAAGATGTGCCAATATCCATCTCCATTATTCCCCTGCAGACTGCACTGTGAGCACCTGGTATCTCAGACTCAGCATTTTAATTTGGATTACCTGAGTGCTTTTGATGAGCCTTTCCTGGTTATGCCCCATCTCCTGCTTTGGCTTTAAAGCTGCTAATGGTGATTCAGTCCACAGGTCCAAACCAGAGCTGGTCTGAACCAGCCCCACACCCCAAATGGTTTCACTGCACAGGTCTGCTCCACCTTCACCTCTTGCTTATGAAAATACCTGAGATACCATTACCTCAACTACTCCAAGTTAGTTAGCCCTTTGTTCATCTTTCTGTTTTAACAGCAGAGATCTGTTTATGCACTGAGCAGCAACCATGAGGCACAGCAAGGTCCCACATGGCATTGACTCCTCTGCCAGGGCAAAGATCATCTTCCTACCAGGAAAGCATTTGTTCTCATTTGGGAGTCCTATGGGCATTACTGGTCAGCCAAGTCTGTCTTAGTTAATTAATCCCTGACCCATCCTTTTGTGCTTTTCAAGTTGCCCCTGTAGTGTTTTTTTACTAAGATCTGATGCTTAGGGAGGTGATTATGCAGCATCTTCCCTTCCCAAGGTAACTTCCCAGCCATTTCAGTGCCAGAAGTAATGTGATATGACCTCAGATATCCAGCTGAGTGATTCCTGTGCAACAGGGGATAATGAAATTCAAGTGTCTGTCTGCAGTGTGTGTGAGCAGCTGCCTGAAGCAGCCCAGGAGGCTGTTTGGGAACAATCAGATGGCTGCCCTGGCAAGAGGTGTCACCCATGGCTGCTGCTGCCTCAGTTCTGGGTTTGGTGCTGCTCTGCACACCCCCAAGAAGAGAGAGAGACAAAGCTTGATGCAGTGCAGGCACTCTCAGACACTGCCATCCGACATGACAAGGGACAGGGAGCTGCCCTGAATGAGACCTGGTGGCCACCAGCACTCACCAGTGCTGCCTGCACAGTTTGTCTGGGCAAATACAAGGTTTCAAACAGGAATAAATCCACTACTTGCCTAATGAGCTGGGCTAATAACTGTTCCCCATTCAAATATTTTCTTCTTCCTACCTGGAACTTGTGTATGATTGTTCTTAGCTGCACTATTTTACAAATCTAGCTTTGCTAGATGATGACAGATCTATCTACTTACTGCCAGAAAATGCTGCCCTTGTGAGTATTTATAGATCACAACCAAACTCAGTTCTTTGGCCAGAACAAACTTGAAGTTGTCATGAAAAATACTGACTGAGCTCTTTTTTTTGACAATTACTTGGACATCTATGAGCCAGTCTTTAATTTCACCAATGCAGTATTGGCTACAGTGATTTTTTAATTGTCTTTTTTTTTTAATGAGAAGGACACATGCAACTGTCAAACAGATGTCTCTTACTTCCAGCAATCTATAAAGATAACTTTAATCAGATAAATTAAAAAAATCTCATTTTTATAAGAGGTTTCATTGATTGCTTTTAAGAAAATAGGTTTCAACATTTGCTGGCATTGAGTATGCTCCCATTCATTAATGCTTTATTCACCTCCCATGTGTGCTTAGCAATAATTTTGTCTGGGACTGGTGACAGACTGATTTGACTTGGAAAATCCAGGTATGGACTCACAGTTTGATGGGGCTGGCATGCTGCTGGCTGGCACATGATCAGCATGACACCAGGCATGCAGTGCCACTGCACAGGTGCCCAGGCTGCCTACAGGGGCACCAGACAGGTTTGCAAGCAAATCTTGTGCACATGCAGGGGAGCAGTGCCCAGTATGTCCCCCCCATTTCTGGGGACAACCCTGGGTCGTGCTGTTTAACCAACAGTCACTTCTCTGGCTCTTTGTAGCTTCTCCTCTCTTTCAATACATTCCACAAATACTCTCAGTGTTTCAGGAAGCTCCTCAGACATTTCTTTCAATATTCTTGGTCACAATTTTCTGGTAACACTTCTGTGCATTGCTGTGATGGCTGCTTACAACCTCCATTGCTACTGATGAGATAGAAAGTACTACTTCTTTCCTATGAAATAAGCACATCCCATTTCTTTCCAAATACACAACATAAATATTCAATGCAAATTTCTTCTTTTTGTATGATCACGATTGGCAATTCTGCCACCTTTAACATTGTAGCTACAGAGGCTAACCAAGGGAAGAGATGTTACTGAACCTGATGAGTGGCATTTTTGTCAGAGAGAGAATGGGTGTGAAATGCCGACAAAAAAGTTGAAGTATGAAATCACAAGGAGGTTATAACCAATCAAAATACCAGGTTGTAAAATGCTTTCCACACTCTCCTCCATCCCTTGGGATCTGGGGACAAAAAGAACTACTTTAATACTCCAATTTCCATGCAGAAGATTGTTTGAAATGGCGATACAGATAGCATGAGGATTTGATGGTCCAAGAGGTCCCTGTGAATCCTATCCTCCTGTATGATTGCAAGGATTTTGTTAGGTCTTAGTATACTTAAATAATGCCTTCTTGCCCTTAATCTTTAAACCCAGGATTTTTTCATTAATGTTTTATCTTCTCCCATCAGCTGTCTCTTTCCTAGCTGGTGACTTGTTTGCACAGCCACCAGACTTTCTCTGATTCTCATTCGTTACATACAATAAGGCTCGCAATAATCACTGTTGCTTGTCCCTTTCACTGCTTGTCTTTACTAAGATGGATTTGAGACCAGAAAACCTCTCACAAAATGACAGGTTATGGGTTTGGGAGGAATTTAATTGTATTTTTCAAACACAATGTTCTTCTTTCTATGCTAAAATTTTTCCTTGCAACAATTATTTGACTGTAGCTGACCTCTAGAAATTGTCCTTGGGAAGAACCAAGTAGACTCCTGCAGGCTCAGAAGTGGTCTGTCTGCACCCAGAGTTTGCCAGGTGCTTCCACAGAGGGAACCAGCTCTCTGAGGGACTTGTTTTTACCCACCCTGAAAGAAAATATATCCATTATTCCCTGCAAGTATAAGATTGCTTCCATAGTGCTGGCTCCAAACCTATCGTATCCAACTCCTTTGCTGGGACTTTGGTGTTCAGCCAAGCCCCAGGTACCAGGGTGTTGCTTCCAGATCTGGCAGTCCTGAGGAGATGGGGACCCAACAGCCACTTCCAAGTCTGGAGTGTCCAGGGAAGGGCTGGGAGGTGAGGCAGGGCACATAGATGGGTCATTCCTCATCGGGGACAGCACCCAGGGATGTCAGCAGTTCTGTGGAGAGCAGCACAGGCCTGTTTGGGGGGTTCATATGTGGCTTGCAGGACGAGGAAACCTGGGTGCCCATGATGAATACAGACAGGCTGTAATTGAATCCCTTGCAGTTTATACCTTGCTGGCAGCTTAGCTTCCGGAGTGCCAGAAAAAAACCCTGTGCACTGAAGAAACACAATAGCTCCGGGCAGGCAGAGGCATTTTCCATACATGACCTACGGTGAATTGCCTCTTTATTTTCCAGCTTCAACACTTCATTAGCAGCGGGGTCGTTGGCTGCTCCTCCCTCCAAAAAACCACAGAGGCAGCACTAAGTGCTGGAGTGGAAGAGGAGTAAGCACTTTTCAATCAGCCACGAACTTTATGAGACGTGAGTCTGCGGCAGCGGCGGGGAAGGTGCCGGGTGTCCCTGGGCCCGGCTGATGCCAGCAGTGCAGCCCAAGGGCAGCGACAGGCACGGGGCACTCAGCCCCTGCACTTGTTTGTTAAACCTGCTGCTCATTTACAGCCATGAATGTCACGTTTGGCTGCAGTGGCATAAATAACAGGTGACATTTTAACAATGTTGTCAGCACCATGAGGGGCGTCTTCTCCCATTGATGAGTTATGTGAGGCCAATGCGAGTTTTGTGGGGTTTGTTAGCTCTCCTCATTCGAGGCAATTGCCTATTTGCTCCTGAAAACAAATGGTAAATTAAAAACCACTCATATGCATTGCAAATAGCTTCTCAGGAGGATTTCTGATGTTGTAAAATGGCAGAGCTATAACTCTGAGTGAGTGAATACTGGAGGATGAGAGATGGCTATGAAGAGAAGCATCCTCCATGCACGTCATGAGCAATGGGATGGAAATTGCTCCTGATAATTGAGTCTTCTGAACATGGCAACATGGTTTTAACAACAGGTTTTGCTGTAAAAACACATTCTCTGTGTTGGCATCTGCCTCTCAGTGTCCTGGGCCTTTCACGTACCAGGAACAGTACATTAGAATAAAATGGAATATGTATATGTACATGCATATTATAGCAAAATCTTCTCCTGCTGCCAACCCTTTGATTATTTCTAAATGACACAATAATTAAACGGAGTGATTTATCACAGAAATACATGGGAAGTCACAGACTGATTAAAAGAGGAGGAAAAAACCCATCAACTCACAAATATAAATAATTAAAGTACTGGAAGTCTGCACTTTGATCCAAATCACCTTGAGAATTTCAAGCCATTTAACAATATTTTACAAGCTGTTTCAAGCCACACAAAGACTTAACCCAGCTGCCAGCCAGCAGCAGCAGCACAACAGCATGGTGGCAGGGAGGGAGCACTCCACTACCCCTCATTTTCCTTTGGCACTTCTTTCTGCCTCCAAGTCAACGTGCCCAGTTGCTCCTTAAAACCCCTGTGTTGGCTCCATTATCGCCTCCCTGTCACCCACACTTCATGCCAGAGAAGGATCTGCTGAACTCTCATCGTTGCTGAGAAAAAGACCAGCCTGGAGAAGGATCCCCAATGGCTCCCAGCAGCCTGAGTGCATCCATCCCCATGGCTTTCTCCTCTACCTGCAGGAGGTGTGCAACACCAGAGGCTGTGCACCTGCAGCTCTTGCTGATGTGATTTCCACAGCAGCTTTACCTCGACATCCCCTCCTGCTCAGAGTGCAGTGCAGGGTCCCTGACCTGCTGTTCTCTCACCCCATGAGCTGCTGATGCCTTGCTCACCCTGCGGAATGGGAGTGGGCTGTGCTCCCATCAGGATGCACCCAAACTGTGTGTCCAGCTGCCTCCTTTGCTGGGGTGTGCATTTCAAAGGATATTTAGAGCTTGGACCTGTGACAGTTTGGACTCATGGCTGATCTGACACCTACACCTATTTTTATTTTTCATTATCTGCTGAAACCCTTTTTTAAAAATTTTTTCTTAAAGCACTTCTGCCACACTGCAAAATCCCCAGTCTGGTTATGGGCATGTATTGCCAACAGAAGAGATGGAAACTTCTTATCCTGAGGCCAGGGGCCTATTGCTAATATTAAATTTGGACTTCCAGCTGCAGAATCAATTTGTTTCACCCAACCTAACAATGTACCTGGAGAATCTTCTCCATTTTGGGGTTCCCCAGTGAGGAAACAGGTTAACATAGAGTTCAGCAGCAGGTCTCCAAGATGGTTAGGGAAGGGCAGTGTGTGATGTACAGGGAGAAGCTGGGTGAACTGGGTTTGTTCAGATGGAAGAGAAGGTATGGGGAGATCTCATTGCTGTCTGCAATGGGAAGGCACAGAGAAGATGGAGCCAGATTCTTATTGGACATGCACTGTAGCAGAGACAACAGGTGTGAGGAGGGATGGGAGCAATTTGGGAAATTGTGCTAGGGGGAAAGCTCCTTTATACTTATAAGGGTTTTCAAAGATTGAAATAGAGTCCAGAAAAATTAGGAAATCTTGGAGCTGTTCATGACTCTGCTGGAAAAAGCCATAAATAACCTGCTTTAATTGGGCCTGCTGTAGTGGGGCCTTTGGCTGGATGGCCTCTGGAGCACCTTCCTGACTTCAATTAGTTTGGGATTTGGTGAACATCATTTATTGAGCTATGCTTTTCCTCTAAAATGAAAAAATACCTCTTTGATGAGAAGATAATATACTTGTTATAAACTCTGTCCCCTGGGATCTCTCAGAACTGGACAACTAAAGTACTAAATATATGCACCACCATTCAGAGCTGGTATTACATTGCCAGCACTTCACAGTTAATTATTTTTTGCTTTCAAAGGAGGAAAAGTAATTTAAAAAATAGTTTAATATCAGTCTCACACCAAAGGTGTTTCTTACTGCTTTTCTTCTATAAACCATCAGTAGCATTAATTAAAATTTTCATTTCTTTTCCAGTTCCTTTTCTGCTGTGACGACTGGACCTTTAATAAGTAGCAAGTAGCTGCCACCTCAGCAGTGGGTCCTTTCAGAATCAGGGCTGGAATTTGTTGAGGAGATACACATGTGGGATCTCGAGGAGAGGGGAAGGGTGGTGTCAGAATTACAAAGGCTCTGCAATCAGCAGAGAAAACCAGACCAGTCATGATCCAGGAGCACTCCAGCACTCAAAGCTACCTCTCGAAGGATCTGCCCAGCTCCCAGGAAGGCAAGACTGGAAAGGACAGAGCCTTAATGTATTAAGTCTGTCCTCCTAGAGGGACTGTTCCCCATCTCCCTAATTCCAGGACCTGGCAGTGCTGCTGGGCTCCCAGGTCTGAGTCCTCCCAACTCCATCCCTGCTCCTCAGCAAGGGAGAGGGGTGACCTCAGCACATACCACTGCCCAGACTGCCCTGAGTTTGGAGACTGTGAATGGATAATCAGGGAAACAGGACACTGAAGTGACAGGACTTCTGGAGTTTGTCACCCTATAGTGCTAATATATCCCTTCAAGGATGCTGTAACTTGGAACACAGCAGCACCTATTCCAAGATTTGGGCATATCAAGCTATTACAGGGTCCTGCCGTGCACCTTGCTCCTCTCTTAGTAATTGGCAGATTTCTGGACTCTTTTCCACTCTGAATATTGATCAGTCTTCAGGAGCAGCACCAGGCTCAGCAGTGATTCCTCTGGAGCATTCTCTCTCCAGTAGGAGTGCTGAACTTCTCTTCCCACCTTTGCTTCCAATCTCATCCTTCGTTCATTTGTGAGCATTTGATGTTGAAGATGGTTGGAGAAAGTGTGAGATAACAGCAGAATTTTCCTTCTTTGTATATCTGGTGAGGGCATTTCAGGGCACTTAGAGTGGGGAAAGTGCAGCTCTCTGCCGAAGAACTTCCACTCACACTGTCTGCAATGGTCCCAAGAGATTCATTAATTCTATTTATTCCAGTTTCCACTATCTGATGAGCATGGAAATCACATCCTGTACAGAAATTGGACACACTTGTTTCCTGCTGCTGCTCTGGTACCTGGGCAGTGAGTCTGTGCTATACTGCCAAGAGCACGATCACAGGCTCACTTCTGCTCCCTACTCCAACTCCAGACTTTGCAGCCAGGAGTGGCACAAACAGAGACGCTCTCACTGCCTTCTGAGGATGCCTATTCATCAAGCAATGAGGACAAGAAATTAAAATGTGTATATTTCTATGCAGAATAAATGAACCCCTTTGGCCAGCAGTACTAGAAACCCCATGCACTTTATCACCTAATCCCAGTAAAATCACTTAGACTCAAGATGTCACACAGATTCCAGTGCCATCAAGGCACAGGCACAAAGCTGGAACACTGGGCCCAACAGCTTGGTGCAAGGTCTAAAATCAGGTAAGCCTTGAGTTAACTTAATTGTACACAAATACATGAGATAAGACAACCTCACCTTAGGGTTCCACACCTCACCTCTTGTGCAGAGGAGAACATCTTAGAGACAAGTCACATATTTCTTTCCGGTACTTAATAGTTTCTCTAAATAAATGTGTGTGTTCATGCAAACACAGGCACATGTATTACATCCTCACCTTGAGAGTGTTTTTCCAGGGATTTGTCATTCACACAGCACTACAGAATAGTGCTGTGAGCTCAAACAAAATGAGATATGGTATTTTCAATTTGGCCTACTCAAAGATATCCTCTTTGTGTAGGATATACAGAAAGAGTTACTCATTAAGATTTCAAGGTTGTGCTTGCTGTCAATATCTTGCATTTCCCAGCAGGGACTTCTGTGTGGCAAGTTCTCTACATGGTTTACTTACAAGAAAAACAGAAGCTGTGGCAGACTGAGACATCCTGCAAGCCAAATGGATTTAAAATGGGGCAGACTCATGGATTTAATCTTACAGGCACCAGAAACCAAACTGTATTTTTAGTTTGTCTGATGTTGCAGTTCCACGTGTCATCCTTTCTAAACCATCCTTCAGGTGAACGGGTTCAGAGGCATCTCACACCTGGGTTTGCTGCTGTTTTTTCTCCGGCTTGTTTCATTGCAAGACTACTTGTTAATCTTCAAATTATGTTTGACATCTCACTGAAAATAGTCTGGGTTATAAACATCTCAGGTGTCAATGTCTGAGTGCATTTGCCTACCCTTCTGGTTTGCATCTCTTTCTTACTCTGCCTGTTCAGCAGCTGTGTCCTTGGTGATGACTGTGTTTGAACCTGGAATGTGATTTAGACACAGGTTTGGGTTTAGCCTGTGAGAGCTGCCTGGCAGGTGGACATTCAACTCCAAATCAGAAAAAGTTACTCCAGAAGGTCTGGTGAGGAGCCAGGGAAGTGGTGGCCATGAGCACACAGCTATTGAGAAGTCACAGGGAACAGAGGCTCAGTCTCAGAGCAGGTGAAGTCACTCGATGAACCTGGCACATCCTTGCTCCTTATCTGATTGTGGATTTCAGAATGGCTGTGTCCAGCAAAGCATTTCCTATCACTTTTGGTCAGAAGAACAGCCAAATCCAGGCAGGTGAGCACCATTCTTCACATGGGAGATCTTTACAACTCCAACTCACCCTCATGTTAACAAAATGGTTTGGGTCATCTGGTTCCCACTCCCCTGCCATGGACAGGGACACCTTCCACTAGACCAGGCTGCTCCAAGCCCCATCCAACCTGGCCTTGAACACTTCCAGGGATGGGGCACCCACAGCTTCTCTGGGCAACCTGTGCCAGTGCCTCACCACCATGACAGTGAAGAATCTCTTCCTAATATCTGATCAAAACCTGGCTTCTTTCAGCTGCAGAGACAGGCAGCCTGCAGAAGGCTGAACACTGTTCAGCAATAAGTATCCGATCCAGCAATAACTCTGGGGCCAGCATTCTAAGAGCACACCAACTTACATAACTTTTTTATAGGATTTAAATGAAAACAATAATTCATCAGAAATATGTGAGGAAGTGACTCTCTATCTGACAGACATCCTCCCCACACTAAGAGACACAGAAGCAATTATCTGCAGGCCTTTTTCTATGCAAGTGGATTCGTGTTTTGCCTCTCTCTCAGAAGATATTCAAATGTGACTTGGGATTAATTAAATCTCAAGACACCTGGAGGGCAAGTCAGAAGCCTGTACAATTTCTACACCAGACATTTTAAAGTGTGGAAAAATTAATATTTTACCAGCAAGTCCTTTTGGTTTTGATGGAGGGGAGGAACTGAAGACCAGCTTGGGAATTTCAGGGCAGAAAGGCAGAAGAACCCAAACCATGAAAATGTAAGTGCTTGTAACTGCAGCTACCACCTGATGTAGCTGATGGCCTCTGGTGTCCAACAGCAGTAGAAGGGCTGAGAGGTTCCACTGGTGCTGCACATTGTACAGGTGACTGTTTCAGGTTACTTTTTATTAACAGCAGACCCCTTGTGGTGACACATCTGGTGATGGCAGCAATGAAGAGTCTCAGCTCCTGTGAAGAGGCTCAAGGTTGCCCCACTCTCCTTCCCCGTTTTTTTCCTGCCATTTGGGCAAGGAAAGATGTGCAGGGTCCTCCACCTCCATGCAGGAGCCACCTGCTGCTGATCTTTCCATCATACATGAGCTCAAATGTCAGAGTATCAGAGTCTCTGGAAATAAATTCATCTCAGAGCAAAGCCCCAGTGCCCCTTAACTCCAGCTCAACACCTTTCTTGAGCTTTCCCACTACATCAATTCTGAGATCTCCAGTAAAACATCACTTTAATGCAACTTCATAATTGCTAGAGACTGTTCCCTGAAATATTAGAAACTGGTGAAAGTTTTAGTGGAATGATAAGAAGATGAAGAAAACAGCCAACACTGTCCCCAAGGAAAAGCTCAAGAAAAGACGAGATGGACAACATGTCACTGTGCCTCAGAGCAAAGGAGCTGTCCATCTCCCTGCTAGCACCCTGCCTAGGAAAGCAGGCATCCCAGCAAGCCCTGATGGAAAAACTGTACCATAATCTGTGTTACCAAATCATGTGTTACCATCTTGCCTGGGGAAAAGAGCTCAGTGACACAGAAACATTGGGACTCGGTTCATGTGCTGTGCCTTCCCACCCACTGTGTATGCCCGAGCCTTTGCTGCTTTTAAATTAAGTTCCAGAGCCATTTCACAACCCGCAGAATCTGTGGGACTCCTGCTGCTGTCCCTGCTCTCTGTGTTAAGGAACCTCTCTTGTCAGAAGCCAAGACATCTCTCGGCTGTCTTGGATGGCTCAAGCCCCTGCCCAGGGGACTCAGAGACCTCAGCACAGAGCCCAAGACCCCCGTGCCTTTGATTTTTGAACCATGGAGCAAATTACCACCTTTAAATGAAGAATTACCAGACAAGACAGTTTAAGAAGAATAATAGTTAGTTTGTCACGGGGTGAAAAATAGATTTTTGAGGTTTTTAGAATGGGGGCTCAGGGTCTCAAGGTGGAGGAATTTGGGCGTGCCCTGTCCTTCTTTCTTCTTCCTAGCTTCCATGTTCTAGGTGATATTGGCACTTTTAGATTGGTTTGGAGTAGAAGCTCACTGTCTAACATAGGTGATAGGCATTGGGAAGTTATTGTAAATAGTGTACAAGTAGTTTTTAGTGTAAAAAGATAACACCGCCCCGGGGGCAGGCAGAGTGCCTCAACCCGGCCTGCCAGACAGAGCTCGGTGGGTTGGAGAAACAATGTTATAGGTAATAAACAATAAACAACCTTGAGAATGAGAACAGAAAAATCCTGACTCCTTCTTCAATGACCAGGCTGGGAAAAAGAGGCCTGTACGTATCTCAGGGTCACTCTGACCAGCAGAGATTCTGAGACCGTCACTCTGCAGAGACATCTCTGACACTTATCTCTCTGCTCCCCATCCCTTTTCCAGCCCCAACTCCGACTCGCTGGAGACAGGATGGGATGCAAAGGTGCTCTGCCAAGTTATGGGGCTGCCTGACAGCCACAATGGGGGAGCACATTATATTTTAGAGCTCTGTCCAACAATTTCCTAATTAATTCCCATCCCCCATTCCTACATCCAGTAGGGAGTGGGGACATCTCAATTTTCTGATTCTCCCAATGAGGGGAAGCCGCAGCACAGCAGCACGATTCATTCCTGGGCATTACAAGAAGGCACATGGTGAGAGGAAGGTAATGCTGAGTGTCCCCCTTCCCCTGCAAAGCAAAATATAGGGATAAAAAAGGCATCTCATGAGTAGGAGTTATCCTCAGCAGCATCCCTCTGCAGCACGCCGTGCTCGGAGGACAATTAAATTACTCTGCCGTTTCCCTTTCATCATGATCCGATTTACAGGGGAATTAATAGGGGCAGAGGAAGAGGCCTGCATGAAGCCAAAGCCAGGGCAACTGGCAGCTCTGAGCCTTCTTGAAAAACAGGAAGCTTGCCAGGATGTCTTTATTAGAGAGGAGAAGGGGGAGAGAGGAAAGGGCTGCTGCAGGAATGAAAGGCAGATACAGACGTCAGCCTTGTTTACAGCAGGGATTTTGCACTGGTGCAGCTAAACCCTCCAGTTCAAAATCCACCCATAGGCATCTGCCACCAGCACAGCTGGAAAAAAATCACAGCTCAGACTTCTTGAAGCTGCATGAAGAAGAAAGTCGGCCATACAAGAAGGGTTTTTGTTGTGCTTGGTCCCGTGGCTCCAGAGGTCACACCGTTGAGTGGTGATTTCCCATATTTCCCTAAGAACTGCTCCTCCCCTGAGCTCACAGGATTGATGTCCCCATGGAGAAGCCTGCAGCAACCCTGTCTGGACCTAACAGTGCCACCCTGATGTGACCAAGCCTGTCACCCAAGTGGGACAGCAGGTGTCATGGAGACACACTTACTTGAATACATAATAAAATCCCAGCTTCTCACAAGCTGCTTGTCCAGGCTGTAAGGGAGCTGCTCTGCAGATGGAAACATGGGAGCTGGCTCTTGAAGAGCCACTTCATATCCAGACTGGTTATGGCTTGGATGCCCTATGCTGCAAGCTCAGCCATTGCTGCTGTTGCCAGCTGTGCTCCAGAAGCACTTTGGCAGCTTTGGGACAGCACAGAGCCACAGCAATTAAACCATGGGGCCAGTGAGCTCTGTGCACAGTGCACATGAGGGGGCTTTGGAAAAAATTCCCTGTGTAAAGCCAGGTGAACTCCAGAGGCATCTGGTTTGATGGCACTCCTGCTACTCCATGTAACCCATATACCTCTGTGCCACCCTGCCTTACACCTGGGAGCAGGGCTGTGTGGTGGCACTGGGACAGGCTCTGCTAACCGGGAACTGGGCTGTACAGGAGCTGGTGGCAACAAGAGAAGCAGGGAAGAATGTTTCCAGGTCCGTGCTCCCACTCTGCAGAGCCCCTGCAGCAGCTCTGCTCTCTGCTCTCTGTTATGTTCCATGTTATTGAGATTTTTCTGCTTACCTGAGTAGCTGAGCCCTCAGATGAACTTGCAGTGTCCAGACTGTGGAAAGGAGAGGAGACATGGTGCCCCTGGGAAGCCATATCTCAGGTAGTTATATTGACTGCATCCTCAAATTTACATCTCCAGTGCCTCTGGCACTGGAAAGGCACGGTGATATTTTCTGCATCTAATCCTTTTTGAAGGTTGACTTATGATAAAAGTTTTGAGATGTGCTGGAATCCCTCAGCTCATGTTTACTCCCCTCTGTGTGAGGGACAGTCTCTCCAGATGACAGATCATGTAATAGATGAGGGACATCATTGTCATTGCTCTCCAGAGCTGGAGAAAAGCAACTCAGGCCATTGGAGAGTTTCTAAAGAAGCTTCCTCTGTATGGACTTCTCCTTGACATCAGGGGAATGGAGGTGTTGGAGCAGCAGAAATGGATCAAAACCACTTCTGGAGTCTCGAGATTCCTGGGTAGAAAGAAAATGGTTCCAGGAGTCATAGCAGGTAAATCACAGCTGTACAAAGGTGCAACTGCCTCTCAGGAGCACAAATAGAGGAAACATCAATTCTTAACTTCAGAAATAAAATTATGAAAGGAGGGAAATAAGTAGAGAGCTAAGTTACCTGCATTCAAAAGAAGCCAAGGATCAAAAATTGCAGTGTGAGTGAGTTCAGTGGTGGGACTGTGTGTGTGTTACAGGCTGGTGAGGTGATGGCAGAGTCTGTGTGTACCTGATGAATGAAATAGCTATTAATTCCTCATGCCCATCTCCTCCCATCCTGTTTTCACCTGGGGCTGCCCCTCAGGGAGTCATGGTTCTGATAAAGCTTTGTCAGTGGGACCAGTGGGCTGAGTTAGCTCAAGGGTCTGAGGACAGACACTCATTTAAAGGTGGGGCTTATTATAATACCCTGCTGTTTTGTTTTAATTACTGTTGCTTGAATGATGACATTAGCTCTGAGTGGCAGGACCACTGCTGTGTTGTCACTGTCACCCATGGTCCCACAACAGCCACCCAGCCCAGCTCCTTGACCCTGATCTTGGCTACACCTCATTGACCCACCCTTTTCCACTGCCAATACAGTGCCAACAGCGAGTTTTGTCTAAAATGTAAAGGGCAATCTCTACTGCCAGTAGCAACCCCTAATGACAATTCAGCACCTGAATGGTGTGTGTTTTTCTCAGGCAGTGGTGGCATGAGGACTGTGGGAGACACTGTGGCATCCCAGCCAGTGACCCTCCAAAAGCAAGGAGAAGTGTGCTAGGAAAGGGAGGAGGAGCTGGAGAAACCAATGTCACTGACTTCAAAGATGAATGATTCTCTCTATACTCTGAAAGTGACTGAATAAAATGACTAGCATCATCACTGAGCTAAACAGGATTTTCTACTTGAGTTGGATTATTTTAGATGACAGTTTGATTAGCCTGATTGGTGTTGATTTTTCCCTAAGAAATGTATTACTTTAATTTAGCCTTATATTAAAAAATTACTTTGAATTATGATACCATTTATTAAAGTTGATTTGCTTTCTCCCAATAGATGTGTTAGCTTTGCCCAGCACTAGAAGCTTAATTTTTGGAGTGGAGTTCACAGTGCTGGTTCCAGCTGTGGGCAGAGCTGCCCTCCCTGTGAGCTCTGGCTCACAAACCACCTGCTCATGCAGGGACTCCAGTCATCCCATCCACTTAGAAAAGGTTACAGCAGATAACCCCTTATATCCTGCTGAGCTACAGTCACCTGAGGGACAGTTCACACTGCTCTATTTCACACATTCCAGATAAACCCCTGGAGTTATGAAAAGCACTGCTTTTCCTAATATTATTAAGGCAAAGGAGTTCCTAGGAGAGGACGGAGGAGGAAAGATTACTGAATCCTTGCTGAAAGCAAGGTGAGATCTTATGGCCTGGGAATGCAGCCAGCATTAAACCCCACTGCACCAAGGTATATAATTAACAATACATTGTTCCACCTCCACTTCCCAGTGTGAGCAGTGCTTGTACTCACTGAAACCTTCCTTGTGAGCTCCTGTCTGCACTCAGCCTTCCATGGCACCAGGACAGAAATCCCCCCTCACCTTCAGCCACACATTCTGGAGCCTTCCTTCTGACCTGGAGACCCAAAAAAGCATTTTGAGGACACCCATGCAAGGTTTTGTGCAGGTTGTATCAGTGAGTGATCAAGGCATCTCTCAGGATGCTGCTGTAGTCATTGGCTGCAGGAGAGCTGCAGCTCTTCACTTGCATGCTCCATAATCTGGAGATGGTCAAGCTCTGCAGCATGTGAAATAAACACAGACTGACCTCCTCCGGCAGAAAGCAATTTGAGAAGGAGCACCTCATTTAGTCCACCTGGGAATTGCTGAAGGATATATTCAGGAAGATATTTCAGGATTGTCCCTGGCAACAGCAAAAGCCCAGGTTATTCAATGCTGTGGCTGCACAGTGTCAGCCATGGCCCCAGCTCCTTTGGTCACCTCTCAGAGCTCAAATGCACTGGGAGCACTCCCTCATAACCATCAGCTTCTCAGTCCTGCCAGGTGAGGGAAATGTTTCCAAGATTTCATTTAATACCTGTATTTAATCCATTAGTTCTCCCTGCAGACCTCCTGAAGGCTGGGCTGTGATTAAGGAGGAGATATGTGCCCTGTTTATTGCTCTCCTGGTACTTCTTCACTCTCCTCTACACTTTCACAGTTTTCATCCTACAGTCATGCAGTGCCTTGGAAATGTGCATGGGAGCCCCCTGCTCCGTCCCCTTGGGATGGGTTGGAGAGTCCACCCACACTCCAGCAATACAGCTCCTGCTCTCCTCTGAGGCCCTCTGAGATTCTGTGATTTTATAGAGTTACAGCCCTTGGTGTGAGCAAAAGTTATCAGTAAAATGGACCAAGAGTCATCTGCAACCACTTTTTCTCCTTGACTCCTTGCCATTAAGCTGCAGGCTTGAGTATAATTTGTTTTGTTATCTCAGTTTAAAGGGAAAATTCATTATCTTTTATGTTTTTCCTTTTCAAAACACAAGAGGAAGGCAGCAGGAAGTGGCCAGGCCAGGAGGGAAGGAAAGTAACCATCTCCAGTAGACCACGTTCTACGTTGAGTTCTTTCTGGTAATTTGCTCCATGAACCCTGCAGCATGGCCATGACTCCTGTAGAAACCAGAGAGGACAAGGATGAGTATTGAATCACAGCAGCTCTCTCTGTGCTTCTGCAGCTGTCACTGCTACAGCACAGGCTGCACTGGTCTCACTGAACACTTGGCTTCTTCTAGTGCTAAAAAGTGCTGGATTTCCTGTGCAGATCAATGCATTGGCAGCTGTGAGGTCAGAATGGTTCCCATTTCTGCTTCACTGGTACATCCTCAGCTGCCAAAGGGTCTTGCATATGGGACAGAGAAAGGTTCTGGTTTACTGCCCCTTTCTACTCAACAAGGATAAATAATCCCTCTGTAATGCACAGTTTATTTCCCTCCCATACAGACTTCCAGTCCTGATGCACTTTTTATTACTGACTTAGGCATAAAGCAGTTTTTATGTTCGCTGCAGACTTGGAGTGCCCTACACACTTTCTGCAAACAGGGAGCTGTTCATCTCCTGCTCACTGGCTTTGACCACCTGAACAAATGCACTGCTGCCCATAATATTCATCAGCCTTGACTTCCATGTTTCTTCTAATGGCCTGACTCACACCTTTCCTGGGGCAGGTACCATTAGCATGTGAATTAGCAATGCCTCAAGGAGGTATTTAGTTTCTGGCAGCACCTGCATGCACCAAAAAGGTGCTCGAGCCTGCTGCATGAGAAGCAAAAAATGCAAAGAATTAAAGAAAACAAACCCAACACTGGAAGAGCTGAAAATCTGGCATTTTGACGTATGTTCAGCAGTAAGAACCCATGTCTGCTGTCTGTGGACATCAGCACTTTTAGTGCACACTTCAGACAGCTGCAATGATGTGACTGTCTAGTTAACAAAAACTCCAGTTGTCATTTGCTGCTCTTGGCAGCAGCTTCTACCTAAACCACACTGAAGTCCTTATCTGTTAACATTCCCAGAGGGGGACATGTCTGAGGAGGGCTGGGCAGCCCCCTACAGGCCTTTATGTTTGTTTCTCATACACAGACATGAGAGCACAAATTCTGGTGAAATATTTGAGGAAAAATGTATTTTCTAATATCACAACTGAGCTCAGTTTCCCAACTAATTTCTGTGAGGTATTTTTGCATCAAACCTTTCAGCATGGCAAAAGAAGGAGTCAGATCATTCAAACAGACCTGCAAGCTCCTGCTGAAGTTGGTTGCTAACTTGGGACCTTCCTGATGCCTTTATATAACTTCCAAGAGGTTGGCACACTTGGAGAATATTACCCTTCCTAATGGGCTCAGAGGCAAGGGAATACACCAGGGTAAATGCACCATAAGCCAAGTCCTTCTTCATCACATTGTGTTTTTCTATGCTTGGATACAGCACCCATGTGGCCTGGGAGAGTATGCCAGAGTGAAATTTCTCTCATGATGCACCATTTTCTTAAGGCCAAATTTCCCTCTAACTCCATTTCCCTCTACTCTTCTCTGTTGTACTGGGAATAGTTTTCATCTCCTGACATCACCAGAAGGGCTGAGAGATGCTGAAAGCACACATCTTCTGGGAAGAAAGCACTGTGTGGCAATGAAAAAATAATTGTGGTGACAGGGTGGGGAGAACAGATATGTCTCTCTACCAAGATTTTACAGCCTCATTTACATTAAAAAAAAAGTTTTTTTCTTGTTAGAAGCAGCAGGTAAACATGAGAAATTCAGAAACTCAAAATATTCCCAAGGAACAAAAAGAAAAGGGTTTAAAAAAATAATCAAACCCAGTCCTACCAAATTGCATCTAGTTCAAGGAGCAAAGAATGCATGACCAGCCTGGGGCTGATGCCTGTTTCCTACCCACTGCAGGAATTTCAGGGGCCTAAACCCAGCCAGAGCTCACTTC